>NC_091794.1:12515000-15015000 GCF_041296235.1 Equus asinus | reverse complement strand
GTGTCTGCTGCAACCATCCATGGCACCAATGCTTTCTTTCTCTCTTGAAGACAAAGTTCTCCATGGCAGCAGCTGTTACCCCAATCCCAATGTTTTCCTCCTTGGCAACTCTTCTCAAGGATCCTGAACTCAAAATCTGTATTTACCTAAGGAAGTGTGGCGGGGGCAGAGAGCTTCATTTATACCAAAGAACACTATTCTAACTCCTGATATGAGGCCATTTAGACCCTCACTGTGTCTCCAAATCACCTAGGAGCTTTAGAAAACTATGGATGCCCAGGTTTTACCCCTAGAGATTGAATTGGTCTAATGTACAGCCAGGGTTGAGGCTGCTGATGCAGACCCTTGTTTATAAGTATAAACAGACAATCTAGAATCACCCAGCATTTGAAAAAACCAAAAACATGGGGGACATCAAGGCCAGGATAACCAAACACTAGGGAAACAGATCATTTTAGGAAAAGATAAGATCTTAAAAAAAATATGTTCAGTGTCATTTAAGAAATTTGAGAGGCCGTCACATCTGTGAACTGAGCAAGGCTGCTACAAAGAAGAGAAAAACATTTGCATATAGCATCTAGGACTCTTTAAAATGTTTTCTTCTCCTGAGTAAACACTCTCACTTCCTCTACCCCTAGGTTTTTCAGCCTTATCACTAACGTTTTAAATCAGATATTTCTGAGCATTGTAGGACTTTAGAGCTATTCCTGGACTCTACCCACTACATGCCAGTAGGATGGCCCTCTGCCAGTAGACAACTAAAAGTGTCTCTAGACATTGTCAAATATTGCTTGGGGGTAAAATTGCCCCCCTGGTTGAGAACCACTGCTCCATTCCAAGAGAAGGACAACGGCATTTAAGAATCCCAAAGAGAAGCACCAATTGTTTATTTCATCAGCAAATCTTGCTTTGGATGAGCTTGACAACCAAAATCTTGGAGAGACTAGTTTTGCTTTAAGTGGAGCTCCCAGGTTATGTAGTTGTAATACAGACATGACAACTCTTTCTAATAGTGATATCAAGAATGAACGTTCAGTGATTGTCAGGAATCGAACTAGTGTTTTGCCTGAATTATGTCATTTAATACTTAAAACAGCAACCAGCCAACAAATTGGGTATTATTATTGGCATTTTACATAGGGAGAGATAGGCACAGAGCAGTTAAGAAAGATTTCTAAGTTCAGGCAGCTAGTAAGTAATAGAACTCCAATGAAAAACCAGGTGATCTGACTGTAGAATTTGCATGCAATTCACTACATCCCCTTCCTAAAAGAGTGATTCTAATAGAAGGACTATCTGATCCTGGAACATTATGGTTGAAGGGAGATTGAGGTAGTTGGTTCTCTCTTTCCCCCTCCAAACACTCCATTGCCTACCCTACTCATGCCTTGGACAGCCCTTTATATGAATGAAGAGAAATGTGTAGAGAAAGCCTGGAGCAGCGCCCATCTTCACACCACCACTGGACCATTTTCCCTTCGAGAAAGGGTAGCCATAGCTAGATCATCAAGTCTATCCGGCAGCAATGAAACCCATGGGAAGAGGATGGCCTGTAGTCACACAGACATAGATCCAAATGTAGTGTGGCCAAGGAACTTCCATTTCTGAGCTTTGACTTCTTCATCTGCATGTTAGAGGTCATGTAGACTAAACCCTGCAGAGTTATGATGTGTGTAAGTCATCAAGCAGAGTGTCTGGTAGGTGTTTAATTTAATGCTAGTTGTTCTAGAGTCTGAAAGGACATTCCTTGCTAGTTTACCTCTGAAATCAGACCTGTGATTCTCTGTGCTCCTGCTTTGAACCCTGGCTTCAGTTTTGACTACTTTTTGCTGTTTACTCCTGGCTTCAGCATCTGGTCTATACTCTATGTATCTAACTTAGTCACCTGCCTTTTATGCTCAAACCACATTTGGGGCCTTTGTGGCCCAGGTCTTCCTGTTCCCGTGTGACCTCTGGATCCAGCTTGCCCTACATTCTTAGTTTTGGCATCTGGCTCCCTGGACCTGTGTAAGACCACCTCTGAGCTAGAACAATTAGGACTCACAGAAGCAGGAAAGAGAAGGTGTAAGTCACGCATTTCAGGAGTAAGCATTATTTACTAAAAGAGCTGAAGTAAAAACAGCTATAGAATCAGAGAGCCACAAAACGGAAGCAGAAAAACCACTAATGCAGTAACAACAAAAGTTGAATAATGGAGTGTGAAAAAAAAGCCAAGGGTCTTTTTCCTCTGGGGTCTGTGTAGTCGTCTGCTTTCAATGCTGATGTCTTAGCGAGACCTCCATGGGTTGGAGAACTTGCACTGAATAAAGAAGCAGCAGGAAAGGAATCCTTTGAAGCATGTTGAGTTGCTGCTACCTAAGAGTAAACTGCTTGCCTACTGTGGGCAGGGGCCCACACAGCCTCAGAGACACATGTTTGCAAAGCAAATGCTGCCTTTTTGTGGGTTTGAAAGCTGCCAGGAACAAATTCTTCTCTCCTTTTGTACAAGGCCTCTCTCCAATACCAACAAGCAATTTTCGTTCTTAAAAACAACAACAACAACGAAAGCACCTATTTCGGGTTGGCCTTGTAATCTTCAACCACCATCTGCAGGACTGAAAACACACTTCCGTACAATACTTCCTCCATCTCCTCCTCAAAGCTGAAGGCTTTGAAACCAAGGCTAGGAATCTCCCCTTTGATGGAACATCCCTGGGCAGAAGCGGTCAGGACAGGGTGCGTCCCAAGGTTGACTAGAGGGAGAGAAAATTTAGCCCAGGATAACAGGTGATAAGTGAGCCATCAGCCCCCTGCCTGCCCTCACCTGTCTGGATGCAGATCATTTATTTTATTTACCAGAAACACAAGCCTCATCTGTTTAATTTGTGGTACGTTTTCACAGAAATGAGGAGAAAACACTCTGGGTTTTACTTATAAGGCAGATTGCCCCTCAAGTCCAAAAATGTAAGGAAACAGCTTCCCAGCCCTCTCTGTTCCCCTCACGCCTGAGAAGGAAGGAAACCCTGGAGGTAGAGGGAGAAAGGAGCCAGGGAGAAGAGGGTGGAGGGCAATAAATACATAAGCATAACTGCCTGTTTGTTGAGCCAAATCTTTTACTCCTATCTGGAATAAGTCACAAGACAGTTCCTGGCAAAACTGGAGAGAAGCCTTTATGTTTCAGCTTTGGTGAGTTCAGCTAGAATTCCCAGCATGGCCAGTCCTCAGAGAAAGAAGCACACAGAATTCACATGCCCTGGACTTGGCCCCTCACCTCAGTCTCACGCCCATCCTGGATCCTATTTGTGATCTTCCCAGATGTTTGGCTACGCTTGGCTCCTATTTTCCAGCTGGGCTGTTGCTTTCAGCATTAATCTTGACCAGCCCCATTACCACATCCAGCTTCACCTACCCATAATACTCTTTCCTCTGGCTCTAGAAGTTCCCTTGTGATGGAAGAGGCAGAGGTCAAGGGTTAGGACCTGGGGAGTAGATGAAGCAGGGAGAAACTCATGACTTTATTCATTCAACAAATATTTATTACCTACTCTGTGCCAAGAGCTGGGACTTTAGTGGTCCATGAGATAGTCACCAGCTGAGCTTTAAAAAACTTACTCATATGTGCTTGGGTTCCACTTAATACCACACGCAGATAACATCTTATTGCATGCTAGGCACTGTGCAAAGAGCTTCATCCTATGAAATACCCACAGCAGCACCATAAGGAGTAAATTTGTCGGTTTTATTTTGTAAGTTGAAACTCCAGAGGTTGAGTAACTTACCCAGGCTCATAGAACCAGTAATGGGTGAAGCTAGGATTTTACCAAGCTTGAACTCTTGCCCAATGCCCTTAATTTCTACACTGCATTCTGCTAGTTTGGGATCACAGATACTTGCACAGTGCCACACTTAAATGTCTGTGGATTTGGCCTATTCTTTCAGGGCAGTGCTGCAGGGTTGGCCTTGTGAGTGAGGAGAAGATAGTGACATAGGGGATGATAATATGATGGATTACACATGGCCTGAAATTCTGCCTTTGGGATTTACTGTGGGAGGTGTCTAATTATCCTATTTTTCTTTTCTCCTTCAAAGAATGCATAACTCTAGGGTACGGATGGAGGTTCACTCAGGGCCGAACATCTTAACTATAATTGTTTTTATCAGTCTTTTTTCCTCTCTGGAGATAATGAGCGTACTAGGAGAAGGGAATTTGGAAGAGTGCTTGGAATGCTTGAGGTCCGATGAGTCTCCCATTGCCATTCAATCCCAGGGCTGTCCCCAAGACTGTTAGATGAGTGCCTTACTTGAAAGCCATTAGACTCCTGTGGACCTTATGTTTGGCGAGGCATCTGTCTCAGATCACAGCATATCCTCTGGCCATTACTCAGCATTTCTGGGAAACTCTCCACCCATCTGAGTTTGCAATAATCTTGTTTGGCTGAATCGCCAATCAAAACAACATCACCCTCCCTGGTCCAGCAAGTTTTTCTTAGCCTGGTAGAGTCAGTTCCTACTGATGTCACACAGGGGATTTGGAGGGTTGCAATTATAGTCGTTCAAGCTATACGAGGGACTATGACAGGGAACCTACTTTCTCCCCATGTTGGGAATTCTCTACTGTCAAGGGAAAGGCACATCCCAGTAAAGCAGAGACCAGGGGATTGGTTTCAAAGACACAGCCATTTTATTGTTCAGGTCTGCAAAACATAAGCATCGTCTCTTCTGGGACACTGCCCTTGTAATTCAACTATTGTCTAAACTCTAAAGCCCTGGAAGTTTTGTTTGGTTTGTGGCTCAGCAATTACACTGTTGCTGTCAATCCCCGGGTAGACACAACTCTGTCTGGTTGGCAGGACAAAGCCCATCTTCACTGGGAAACGGAATAGTTTCATTATTTGAGCCAGTGAAGCTCCATAAGAGAAGGAAAATGTTAATTTCAGACTATAGGTTGCTTTATTTCTGGAGCAGACCCAAGGATAGAAAAGGAGAGGCACCTTCTGGATAGCGACCATTTGTTTTGAGTCTGAGAACTATTTGCATTTTTTCAATCCGTAAAGAAGCAGAAGGCAGAATCAGATAAAGTCCAGGTGGTAAAAGGATTAAGAATTCTCCAATAAAATAAATTCTAAATCCGACAATCTTTCAATCTATCCAAGAAATTTTATATCTTACCCACTAATTTTCCTTCCCGAAGGTTAGCATAATAATAACTGATAGTTACATAGTGCTTACTCTGTGCCAGGCATTAGTCTAAGTGGTTTTCTTTTTCTTTCTTCTTCGTCTTCTTTTTTTACACACATTGAGTTTTTAAATTCTCGCAGCAACTCTATGAAGTAGGTACTATTTTATTCCCATTTTTCAAATGAGGCAACTAAGGCACAGAGAAGATCAGTAACTCACCCAAGTTTCACAGTGAGTAGGGGCAGAGTCAGGAGAGGAATTCAGGCAGTCTAGCTCCGGAGGCTTAAGATATTCCAAACATTCTCACCAGAAAAAAAGGGAGAATTTAAAGGCAGATAAAGTAGCATCAGTCATTTCTTTCCTTTGATCTAGGTGGCCATGTTTCATATTTGAGTGACAAGAACTAATCCACAAAGTTCCACACAGCATGAATACTCTCTGGCTCTGGAATCCGGTTCTCCATCCCTTTGTTCTGACCCCTCCCTCCCTGGCCTGCAGACTACTCCAGAGACAGCTGGTATCTATGGGCTGTTTATGTTTGAAATGATGCTGGGGAACATGGCATGCGTCCACTCGTAAGAAAAGACACCCGAGAGTGGAGCCCTCAGTCAGGGTTTCTGGGTGGATTGGATCAAGTCATCATTTCAGATCTGTTATAGGAACCCACACGTGGACGCTGGTTAGACAGTATGTCATTTTCCAGAACTCAGCACATGATTGCCAAATTTCTATTCAAAGGTGACATTCTATGAAACACCAGATGTTCTTTGGTGTCTGACTAAAGTTAAGCATAAAAACAGCCATGGATCCATAAGAATAAAACAATATTCTCCCCAGGAAAGTTTTCTGTCTCAGATCACGCACTAATAACTGAGTTAACCAATTCAGCTAGATCACAGTGTTGCAAAGTGAAGATAACCGGCTATAATGGAAAGAGATGCTAGTTAGCTGAGCTCATCCAGGTTACAAAATACATCTTTGTCATTAATTTGTTTTATTTTGTGTTTTACTTTATGACTCTGTTTTCCCTATGGACTATTTTAAGAGCTTTTAATTTATATTCATTATTTAATATTTCACATCATAGATTCATGGTGATTGCTTCCAGTTCCAAGATCCCTGAGTCTAAGAGCGTGGACACACGTTAGGACACCCCCGGGCCAGTCATCTTGTTTTGTGAATGAAAAGGCAGAGACTCAGTCAGGTTAAGGGACTTCGTACGGTTGAGTAGTGAATGAGACGGTGGGAGATGATGCCTCACAGCTCTCCTGGTGGTTAGAGCTCAGCTTCCTCCAACCAAAATTGGTGATGGGGAGAGACAGTGGAGGGCAGGAGCTCTTCAACACTAGCTTCATCCCTCCTCCAATCCTAGAGGTAGGCTACCCTGTTGTGAACACCAGGAGCCATATTGATGACTTGGGAAGTAGAAGGGTGAGACAGGGTGGGACATGGGGCATTCATGGTACAGGGACTGCTTCCAGGTCCTGTCTGCCTCATGGTGGATTTCAGTCCTCAACTTCAAGTCACTTTTCCCCTAAAGCTTTCAGCCTTTGGGATACCTGCATTCTGTCCTTCTCAAGGACAGGAGATAGTTTTGGGGCCTATAATTACAAAGGCTTCACAGACTTGGTCACAGGCAAAATAGATTTTTACTTTTTTCTTGATTGTTTTTGATAGGAACAGATTTTTTTTTTTTACTTAAAAGCAGTTAAGGGGTCTAAATGGCATCTGTATTGCTTATATCCTGTAATTATCTTGTCCTATGTAGGAACCAGCCACAATGTGAGTGTGTATTTATTTATTTGTATTTATATATGTTTCTGAATCTAGGGTATCAGTTTCTGAATCTAGGAAAGAAGTTAGGGTGAGTCTTATTTTTATGTCTCAGAGTTTGAACTAGAGTCAGATTGAATTACATGGTGATCCAACAGTTGAATTTAGTGATAAACCACAGTCCATGTGTCGATGTAGAGATTTGTTTCTTTGCAATCTTGTTCCATTTTTATATGACTCTTTCTTATGCACAGCTTATAACTAGATACTGTTTCCCATAACTTGATATTTAGTATGAAGTTAGGCTTTCAGAAAGCATTTAATTTATGTTCTTTTCATTGAGGCAGAGTCATACTATGGGTCAAACATAATCGTAACTGAGATATCTTTCCCTTGGTAGCAGCTGCTAAAGGAACACAACACAAGAAAAGTGGAATATTTTTATTCGTGGCAAATATCACAAGGTCCTCAGAAGCTGGGTTTACTTTTCCTGTTTCCAAGTGTTAAAAACAGAGCCTCTAACAGTTTCTTTGACCTGACACGATCATGTGGCCTGCCAAAGGAGGGACGTGCAGACTGTTCTGGAGGCCAACGTGTTCTCTTTACCTAGTTCACTTCCCTTCTATTTGCAGAACTCAATTTGGTCTCAACTTCACTGGCTCACATTTTTCCTCAGATAAATAGCCCAAAGTGGGCTCTGAATCATACTTGCCTCAGAACGTCTGAGCGCACTATTCTATGAACTCCTGTAGCTAAGGTCTTCAGAGAATAAGGAAAAAACACCCTGTTACGAGCAGGAATTTCACTGAGACTTCTGAGGGAAGGGAACGTTTGCTTGTCCTAATTTCCAGAGTCAGTGAAGGGGATGATGGCTAGATGCCAGATAAGGAAATGAAACCTGTCATGAAAAAACCCCACCATCAGAAATCCAACCACATCCATCCTAACACTCGTTTGAATTTTATAAAACAGCTCATACAAAGTAAGCTGATAAGTTTAAGCATGACATTCCTATCAACTTAGGGCACTAATATGCCCTTCAGCTCCACCAACCAGAGAAATAAGGGCATTCCTAACATTGTCCCAGCCAAATGATCTGTGTTCTGAGCCAGGAAGAAACCCAGACAGGAAAGTTGAGTCCATCCCTCGTTGACTACATGCCGCCTGCAGAAGCCGACTGAGCTTCAAAAGAAACTCCAAACAGCCAAACAGCTTGACAACGCCAGACGGTTATCTCAGCAACCTTAACTTAGACTTGGCGTGGAGGGTGTGTCTAGATCAATAAATTTCAGATGATTGAAATCATACAAAATATGTTCTCTGACTGTAGTGGAATAAAATTAGAAATCAGTAACAGTAAGAAATCTGAGAAATGCATAAATATGTGGAAATTAAACAACATGCTCCTAAATAACCAAGTGGCCCAAAACCACTAAAACTGACTCAAAAAGAAACAGAAAATCTGAAAAGATCTGTAACAAGTAAAGAGAAGTTCAAGACCAGATGGCTTCATTGGTGAATTCTACCAAATATTTAAAGAAAAAGTAACAGCAATCCTTCTCAAACCCTTCCCAAAAATAGAAGAGGACAAAATACTTCTCAACTCATTCCATGAGGCCAGCATTACCCTGACACCAAAAGCAAAGACATTACTAAAAAAAAGAAATCTATAGAATAACATTCCTCATGAATATAGATGCAAAAATTCAAAAAAAGGGCCAGCCCCATGGCCTGGTGGTTGGGTACATGAATACAGATGCAAAAATTCAAAACACAGGGTCAGCCCCATGGCTAGGTGGTTGGGTTCAGCATGCTCTACTTTGGTGGCCAGGGTTCATGGATTCAGATCCCAGTCCTGGACCTACACCACTTGTCAGCCATGCTGTCACAGTGGCCCACATAGAAAGCAGAGGAGGTTGGCAAAGATGTTAGCTCAAGGCAAATCTTCCTCGGCAAAAAAATAAAAAATAAAAACAAAATGTTAGCCATACAAATCCAAAAATATAAAAGGGATAGTATGTCATGACCAAGTTGTGTTTATCTAATGTGTTAAGTGCTGACATAACATTAAAAAATCAATCAATGTAATTAACCATATTAACAAACTGAAAAAGAAAAACAAACCATGCTGGAACAATTGGATACCTTTAAGCAAAACAGAACAAAACAGAAAAAGAACTTTGATCCATATCTCACACCATATGAAAAAAATTTAACTCAAAATAGATCATATACCTAAATGTAAACCAAAACAATAAAACTTCTAGACAGACATAGAAGAAAATCTTTGGGGCCTTGGGTTGGACAAAAATTTCTTTTATCCAACATCAAAATCACTATCCATAAAAGAAAAAAAAGAGATATTTTAAACTTGAAAATTAAAAATTTCTGCTCTTTGAAAAACAGCATTAAGAAAATGGCAAGTCAAGTCACAAACTGGGATAAAAGATTTGCAAAGCACGTCTGAAAAAATACTTGTGTCTGGACTACAGAGAGAATTCTCAAAAGTCAATAATATGAACACCAACCACCCAATTTTAAAAAATGGACAAAATACTTGAATGGGCACTTCATTTCATCAGAGAAGATAGATGACAAATAAGCAAATAACAAGATACTCAACATCGTTAGTCATTAATGAAATGTGAATTGAAATCACGAGGTAACACTGCGTACCAATTAGAATGGCTAACATTAAAAAAGATTGACCCTATCAAGTATAAATGTGGCAGTAGAGGACCTGCTGGTGGGAATGTAAAAATGATACAACTACTTCAGAAAACGGTTTGGCAGTTTCTTAAACAGTTACAAATATATGTACTCTATGATCTAGTCATTTCTCTCTTAAGTATTTACAGAAGAGAAACAAACACCTAAGTCCACACAAAGGCTTGTATGCAAATACTCATAGCAGTTGTGTTTATAGTAGCCTAAGGCGGGAAACAACCCAAATATCTATCAACAGGCACATAGATAGATTGTGGTATGTCCATACAATGGTATACTTCTTACTCAGCAATAAAAAGAAATGAACTACTGATACATGCAGCAACAGGGACGGATATTAAAATAATCACTCTGAGTGACAGAAGACAGACAACAGAGAGCATGTATTGTATGATTGGATTTATATAAAATTCTAGAAAATGCAAACTAATCTGTAGTGACAAAAAGCAAATCAGTAGTTTGCTGGTAACAGAGAGGAGAGGGGAGCGTGGAGGACTGGGAAGGAGGGATTACTAAGGAACACGAGGAAGCTTTTTGTTCATTTTGCCAATTTTGATGATGGCTCCGTGTGTATATATTTTTTTTCTTAAAATTTACCAAATTGCATACTTTAAATGTGTGCAGTTCATTGTATGTCAATTATACCTTGGAAACAAAATTTTTCTTAAATAGAGAATTGTGACTAGATTGAAATTTAAAAAGATAAATTCAGTGATCAATAAAATGAAAGTTTCGATATTGCAGCTGAACTCCTTTATTCTTCCCATTATTAAGTAATAATAAACAGATATACTTAATGTAATCTTACCATGAACTAGGCATAATTTTAACTACTTTACTTGTATGAGCTTGTTTAAAACTCACAACATCCCTGTGAGCTAGGGAACCCCATTATACCATTTTATAGTTGGGGAAACTGAGGCATGGATAGACTTAACCAAGGACTCACCACTGAAACTAGCAAAGTCAGCATTCAAATTCAGACTACCGGGCTCTTTCGTGTTCACGCTTGCCGCCCGTGCTACACTGCCTTTCAGACAAAGATCTCAAAGGGCTGCTGAATGAGCTTTCCGCTCCAAGGAGAAATACTGGGACTAGGAGAGAGACGTTCAGGGAGCCAGGGAGGAGGGCTGAATGAGGTCCAGAAAGAGTCACCCAGCATTGAGCTCTAAGTGTTAAGTAGTCCAGATCGGACTGTACGCCTGTCCTGCAAGGGCCCACATGATTCCGTGCATGAAGGTCACCGTCTGTGTCAAACCGCCGAGACCTTGACTCTCCCTCATTTACGTGGGTCGACTGTTCCTGCCCCAGACCCACCTGATGCTCGAGGCCCTTCACCAGCTTTCACAAGAAATTCAACCACGCTAAGCACATCCAGAATTTTGTTTGCAGTTTTCATGAAGATCTGGGCATTTGTGGGAAAGGCTCATGGCATTTACTCCATTCTCCACCTCAGGCCACAATCTGCTTCTCTAAGCCTTTCCGCCCTCCCTTTCCCAGCCAGCCTCCTGGCCGTCACTCCTCATATTTGTCCGGCAGTGCTTGGTCTCAGTCTGCCTTTCATTTTCCTTGTCCACTTAAAACCTAGGCCACTGCTTTTACCCTCCTCACAAGCTATCAAAGCCATTTCTTCCTCAGGAAATTCTCACGTCAGCTGCTAAGAAGATAAACTTGTCTCCATATTCTGATAGGAGCTCTTGGTGGACTTCCCAAGGCAGCCCTGACTATGTCTTGCTGTTGTGAGCATATCCGAAAGAAATGCCTGGAGAACGGGCAATGACCTTCCTCCCAGATAGACTCTCAGCCCTTGAGTACTGCAGAGAAGGCCAAGGCTCAATGCCCCTCAGGAATCTGCTCGGAGTTTCCCCAGCTGATACTGGCTATCCCCCGGTGGCTAGCTGGCTCTCCTGCTTCATGTGCGCAGTTCTGTTAGGGAGAAGATAAAAAGGCTTGCACACTTCTCCCGTCCCCACGAGCTTTGTACAGCTGCCTCACTTGGGCTTGCAAGGCGTAGTTTCCAATGTGAAGGCGGCATTGACAAGAGGGGGCATTTTTAACTCAGGATCTCAGGTCTCCAAGGGTGGGAAAGACAGAACTAGGATGATCTCAGCCACGGGTCTGGATTGCCCCGGCCACCCCCTCTCTGTGATTGCATGTGGGAGAGGATGGGGTGGAAAGGGAGCAAGAGAAAGCAGATGGGGCCTCCCTCCAACCGTCTGTGCAGTGTGAGGTGTGGGAGCAGAATAAACACTGCTCGGGAAGTGAATTCCCCCACGGGACGGTCTTCGCTACGCCTCTGCTTTGCTGGGTCGCCCCCTCACTCTGGCGATGACTAAGCTGATTCATTCGGGGCACATCCATTTTCAAAGGGAGAGAAAGAGCGAGGGCCTGAGACAGAAGGGGGAAGGCGCCGGCCACGGGGTGCCCTGCCACAGCAGCAGAGGTGGCGTTAGGGCGGAGGGACCTGTAGACATGTCTTTTGATTAGCAATCACAGTGTTTTGCAAAGGCCTGAATTCGTTGCCAACATGTTTTTTCTTCTTTTCAACGGGATTATTTTACGTAAAAAAATCAGAATTCTTGAATACCAGCTGATCTGGCACCCTCACCTGTGTTATTTTAACGGCTTCCTAGCAGGTCTCCCGGCTTACAGTCTTTTTCAAACCCAGCAGCCCAAGGGGTCCTTTTACAATGTAAATCAAACCGTGTCACTCCATTGATCAAAATCTTCTCCTGAGGTGTGATCTCAACAAGAGTCCCAGAAATGCTCCGCAAACCCTGGGGGGAGAGTGCCACCCCGTTCCCCTTCCATCGCCTCCTCTTACTCTTCATCGTCTTCCTCTTCCAGTAGTTGACACAGATTCAAATCCTGGCTGTTTTCTGTGTGTCTTTGGGTAAATAACTAACTGGTCTGTGTCTCACTTCCTCATCTGTAGAATGAAGCTCATAATCGTATCTTGCTCGTAGGGGTCATTATGAGGAGAAAACAAGTTAATATTTTAAAAGTCATTAGAACAGCCTGACACAGGATCAGCTCCATGGCTGAGTGGTTAAGTCTGTGCGCACCCCTTTGGTGGCTAGTTTGCCAGTTCACATCCTGGAAGCAGACCTACACACCACTCATCAAGCCATGCTGTGGCAGCGTCCCACATAGAAGAATTAGAATGACTTACAAGTAGGATATACAACTATGTACTGGGGCTTTGGAGAGAAAAAAAAAAGGAGGACAGTTGGCAACAGATGTTATCTCAGGGCCAATCTTCCTCACCAAAAAAAAAAAAAAAAAAGCATGACACACAGTAGTAATGAGCCTGTGGTTCCCTGCTCCAGCCATGCTGCTTCCTTGATGTTCCTCAAACAAGCCAGGTCTGCACCTGCCTGAGGGCCTTTGCAAATGTGCCTCTCTCTGCCCTGCCCTGACGACACCCGAGAGATCTGCTCCCTCACCTCCTTGAAGCCTTGCTTGCCAGTATTTGGCATGAATCAAAAATTCAAAATTCAAAGCAAAAGTGGACCAACAAAATAAAAAGCCAGTCAGGAAGAAATGAAATGAGTATTGATTGAATTCAGGAAAGAAATGGAAGAAAAAGACATAATTATCTCACAATGAAGATTCAGTTACAAGGTGGCTAAAGGAGAAGAGATTCAAATAAAAATTTAACAAGGAGCATTGAATAAAGACTAGAAAATAACTAAGAGAATTAAAATGTGTGGTAATTTTTTTTCTGGAAAATGATGAGGACACTTAAAAGTTATCAACTAGATATGGATCAGTATTGTCTAGTTTAGGATTTACCAAATTATTGTTCTAGATATTTCTCTGAGCATCCAAGACGGGCTTGTCACCATCCCTGGCTATCAGCAAACCTTTCTGCCGGTACTTCTCTCTGCTTCTTCCCCCAGTCCAGGCTGAACTGTTCTGTCTGGCCCTGTGGCCGCCCAGGAAGCGGGACCCTCGCTCCCTGTCCTGGGTCTAAGCCAGGTGAGATGCACCCACCCCCAGGCTCCCAGACCTTCCAAGCAGCAACTCCTGTCACACACCCAGCTCTCCCACTCCCCCTCCATCCTCCTCCCCCCCCCCTCCAATCCCCAGGTCTCCTTTCCACCCTTCACTGCTCCTGAGAATCACACTCCTTTAGTTCTGCTCTGCATGCCAGCAGTTACTACTTTCATTCATTCACAATAAGGTTTATTTTAAGCAATAAGTACTTAATTTTTTTTTTGCCAGAGAATTCTGAACAATTTTAAGGATTTTTTTCTTATTTCCAGAGAACTCTAAACAATGATAAATGGAGACTTTAGTATGAACATTTTAAGTGATTACCACCTATTCAGAGACAAAGAGAGGATGCAGAGGACCACTCTCCACATTCCCGCTTTGCTCCGAGGGGAGATGGGCTACTTAAGAGGGTCCCTCTCGGTAGTTTGGAAGACTGTGCCTCCTGACCCATCCTGCCCTTGGCCGTGCCCATTCTGGGCTCCGTGGCACTGTGGGGCTGTGTAGGGAGGCCTGGTCCAAACTGTAAGAGACCTCTTATCTCACTCCTGGCATGAATGCCCTTCCCACTCCATCCTGAAGAAGCGAGGCTTAAGTCTGGGAGACCCAAGCTCACTAACGTGGACTCAGAAATATATAAGCTGTCAAGGGGGTGCAAAGGAGTGTCATGATTGAAAAGGTTTCAAAATACTAAAAATGTCCGAGTGGGAAAGGGGAGCAAAAATACAAGAAGAAAACAAAGTCTCAAAACATGTATAAGATTTTGTTTGATGTCCTTTGAATTAGAGCTGGAGGAAGCCTGGAGAGGAGAGAGTTGTTGGCCTTCCCTCCCGCCCCCCACCGCCCCGCCTGCCCCCAGGAGCCCTTTTTTTAGGGAAAGGAGGAGGACTTGTAGGCCTCAGATGTTGACTAATTTTTCTTTTCTTTTCAGGAAGCTTGTCTGCTGGAGTCCTCCTCCAACCGTTCTCTGCTCCTTCCAATGAGATCATTGTTTTGCTAACAAGTTTTGGGGTGGAAAAGAGTTCTGTGAATTTGTTCCAGAATAGATAGTGTCAATTTAACTGAGGCTCGCTCTTTGATTATGGAGTTGTCCCTCAACCTGAAACAAAACCAACTTCCCCGTTCGACCATATCCCTCTTCTCGCCTCTCTTTTAACCAGAAGCAGGTTTCTGTGACCAGAGTTGGGGGGCGGGGGGGGGGGGGGGGGGGAAGCGAGCTGGCTCAGTGTTGCCACTGAAATAGGACCCTAATGAGCCTGGAAAGACCCTGGTCAGGATGTTCATTGTCACCCCCTCTGTCTCTGACCTGTGGTGCAAGGAAG
Source organism: Equus asinus (assembly GCF_041296235.1). Taxonomy (NCBI): domain Eukaryota; kingdom Metazoa; phylum Chordata; class Mammalia; order Perissodactyla; family Equidae; genus Equus; species Equus asinus. Next base: position 15,000,025 of record NC_091794.1, on the reverse strand, counting down.
AAAGAGCAGGAAACATGGTGCAGGGGAGACAGACAAATTAAGAAGCCAAACACCAAGAACATTCAAGAATGTTTTTTCACTAAAATTGGAAGTGACACACACGTCGATTCTATAAATACAAATTCTAGGGAAATTCTAAATTTGTACATTTTCATAGTCAAAGGCCACGTTAGTAATTCATTTTTGTAGTTATGCAATGTACCACTTCCCCCAGTCTCTGTTCAATCCTGATACTGCTGCAGCCTGAGAGCATTGAAGATTCTACTACTTGAGTTTTGACTTTTGAAATGAGGTATGTTTGTAAATATACAGTAAACTGCCTTTGAAAATCCAGAAGTGAATGGGTTTCAGTCTGTCACTTACATTGAGAATACCAGGGTTTCTGGGGCATTTCTGTATATGCCCCCGCTCCCTTCAGATTTCACCCTCTGCTCTGTGGACACACCTGCTCATCTCTACTCTCCCTGCTGCCCTTGTGTGGAGCCTGGCTACTGTTGACACTTTCTAGGATGTGTAGCAGAATAGTGGTTAATAGCACATTCTGAAGGCTGACCACCTGAGATCACATTGCGGCTTTGCCACATCGTGGCTGTGTGACTTTGGGTAAGTCACTTAATCTCTCTGTGCCATATTTGCCTCATCTCTAACACTCTGGGGGACAATTTAGTACTCATCTCATAAGGATGTTATACTGAATAAAATAAATTTATATATGTGAAGTGTCTACAACAGTGCCTGGCAATGTTATGTGAATGTTAGATATTGTTACTTTCCAATCCTAGAGTTCACATTTTTCCTCTGTGAGCCCCTCTTGGGTTGTTCCTCTCTCTGATAATCGAAACCCTCCCTGTTCCTTTTAAGAACTAAAGCTCCTTTTCCCTAGGAAACCATTGTCTGTCCCATGTACTCAATACACAGCATATACTACGTTATTGTGTTACTTATTTTCCCTTTTGTACCCTTTATCTGCATCAACTCCAGGATAGTAACACTCTTTTATGTGTTATGTATCTCCTGTGTCCTATACAGCGTTTTGCACACAATAGGTCCTCAAGTAATTTTTGTTATGGAGACTAGTGAAAACAGTGACAATGCACAATTTGGAAAAAAGGACGTAGCAGGAAAATAGAGAAACTATTTTGGGTGTGTTGGCTTCTGTTCTAACACTGAAGAATTCAAACAATCTATGCAAGCAAGAAGGCAGAATTTTCATCCTTTCTGGGTCAGAGCTGGGATGATCACACTTTCCTTTGTTGATATTACGGGGGTTTTATTTGAAATGTTGCCTCCGCTAACCACATGGGGATTTTCACTTATCCTCAAATTTGTCTGATAAGGGAAAGATGCTGAATGCTCCAGCCAGTGCAATCCCACTTTAGCATTTCTCCCACAATAGTCTGCAAGTCGTTCTCCAGAAAGCTCTGCAGGACTTTGGCATGGGGGTGGCTCAGGCCTTTGTCACCACACATGATTATCCAAAAGGCAGGGACTCTGCATGGACCAGTGTGACGGGTGTTCCTGCGGGGATTCTGGTAGCGAGACGGATACACAAAGGTAAGTGCAGAGAGAGGGCGGAGAGAGACATGTGTAAAGGCGGCCTCACGCTTTTCCTGCTCAGATGGAAGAGCCTGTCTAGTCTGGCTCACTGAACGGATGTGGGTTTGTCCTGGGGTGAACTTGATGGGAAGACCTTGCTCTAGTTTTGAACTCAGTTCTTGGAAACCCGTGCCAAATTAATGTCTGTTGAATAAGAAATGAGTCAGTGAGTGAGTGAGTGGCCTTAAAAAGTCCAGGTTTGGTTTTAGGCCTTCAACTTGAAAACGTGAAAAAGACTGCCTTGGTCTGTTTGTCTGTCTCAGTGGCTCCGGCCACACCTGCAGTGTCTCCTGAGTTTTAGAATAAAATGGCGTCATAAACTTATACAATCTCTCAACCCAGCGCTCTAAGCCTTATTACAATCCTCTAATCCATTTTTAAAGTTATCTAAGACACAAACATGATCATGTTACACTCACTCCTTCAATGGCCTTTTGCCAATTACAGAAAAAGTCCTGTCCCTTAGCGCGTCTTGCAAAGTGCACCATGTTCTCCTTCTACCTTTTCTTCCCATCTTGTCTCTTACTGCTCCTCCATTCAACATTCAAAATTCCATTTTTTGTGCTCCAACTATGGAAAGCTGTTTGCTGTCCTCCAATGTGCCTGGTTCTCTCAAGCCTCCTCACCTTTGCATAAACGGTTCCTCTGCCAGGCATGTCCATTCAGCCTTTTCTCCCTGGCTAATGCCTAGTCATTCTCCAAGCATCAGCTCCAGAGTTTCCTCCTGTATGAAGCTTTCTCTGGTCCCCCTCTAGGCAGAGTTAGGGGCTCTGTTCTCTACCTTCTCCCAGCAAACTTTGCTAATTTCTACCATCACACACTTTCTGTCTCTCCAAACACAGTGACCCAGTTGAGGAAAAATATTCCATCACAGCACTGAGCATGATTCTGGTAGAGACTACTATTGTCCATAACTATAATTGTGGATTTGTAATATAGTGTAGTGGTTATATTATGGATATTGAAGTTAGTCTTGCCTGAGTTTGCATCATAGAACTTCCATTTTCTGTTCTGTGCCGGAAACCTTTCTAAGCCTCAGTTTCTCCACCTGTAAAATGAAGATAATAATCATGTCTACCCCTTAGCCTTGTGTGAATATTAAATGAAATGCTGACTGGAAATGTCTTAGCACAGTGCCTTGATCACAGTGTGTTGTCAACATTGTAGTACAGGCGAGATAAAATTGGTTTTTGTTTCCTCTGCTTCAACAAGAAAGGAGCTGGGAAAGCACTTTGAATTCACTGAAGCCAGACTTAGAAGGAGATGAGGTTAGAAGCCTGAAGGTTGAAATGAGGCATGTTCTTTAGAATCACTGTACGTGGTTACCTATAGAAGGTGACGGCCTCATTATCTGGGGGAAAAGGGATGGAATAAGACTCTTTCTTTTGAAGCCCAAACCCGGAGCTAGAGGGGAGAAGAGGAGGACGGGGTTCTGAGTCCCTGCGTTGGCAGACCGCTGAGCTAAACCTAACTCTGTGCTCTAGGTATGACTTGCAGCTACAGTGGGGTGTGACAGTAAAAAGGAAGAAACGCTGATGTAAAAGTGCTGGAATTGAGAATTGGCCCTGTGACTGGGTACTGGGCTCGAGTCTCACAGCCAACTTCTCCTTAGCTCTCAGTGCCTCACCACCCAAAGGTAGGATAGCAAGGTGGAAAGGTGCTGGGCTGGAATCCACTTGCCAGCCCAAGCTATTCTTATGCTGGAACAAAATAGAGAGTCCAGGGTCTTGGACTGGCTCCCATTACTGGCAGGTAGAAGGATAGGCTTGTTCGTCAGTTCTCTGGGTTGAACTGGGTTGTATTAGTCACACAAGAAAATTTTGAACATGTCTGGGGGACCCCCTTGTTATGATATTGCCATTAGTGTTGAATGAGTGGATGCTATAAAGTGGGGTTGGTTTGGGATTCCCTAGTAGTGTCCAAAACGGGTTGGATACACCACAGGGGTATGCAAGACAATCTACTGACGTGGGAAGAAAATATTAGAACTTCTATTTGTAATTTTTTAATCTATATAAACAAGAGAATAGCTGTTCATTACTATTTAGTGTACAGATTAACCTGGGCTCCCTCACTGAGCCTGATTGTCAGATGGTCACATGTCGTGGACTTATGCGAGCTATTTCAGGGGAATGGTGGAACCTCACTCTATAGGGGAATTCACTGATTTGCTTGATTTCAGAGAATTATTACATATTGTGGTTTATGTATGCCTGGCTAGTGTCTTTAAAATATGTAGTGTTGGGGCCGGCCCCATGGCCGAATGGTTAAGTTTGCGCTCTCTGCTTTGGTGACCCGGGCTTCACCGGTTCAAATCCTGGGTGCGGACATGGCATCACTTATCAAGCTATGCTGAGGCGGCGCCCCACATGCCACAACTAGAAAGACCCACAACTAAAACTATACAACTATGTACCAGGAGGCTTTGAGGAGAAAAAGAAAAAATAAAATCTAAAAAAAAAAATAATAAAATATGTAGTGTTTGGTTTAATCTAGACAAACCTCACAAGATAGAAAAGTGACTAAAAAAGATTTCCGCAAAAAAACCCAAAAACCAAGAAACAAACAATCCACATCTTGAAAATAACACCAGCAGCACAAACACAAGGCAACAATAAAATGTGTCAAAACTGTCATTTTCTTATGTGTAGTTGTTAAAGATAAACTGAGGCATATTAAACATTTTGAGTTTTAGCAAAAACTCATTTGAATCAGGCAGCATCCAATCCATCAAACAGAAAAGAGCCTGAGGAGCTGCACGAAATGAAAGACTTTCACAGTCAGAAGGGAGTAGGAACAAGGAAGTTATACTCAGCAGAAAAGCAGTTGGTTATTGCAAGGTTACCTTCTTGTGGGCGATGCCAGAGGTCTGTCGGGCAGGAGACCTAACTAGTGCTCATTAGGTGATTCCTGATTGACTCTAAGATTCCTTCTGTGGAAGAGCCAGAACTGGAATTAGGTTAAGTCTTGGTTTGGTGACGTGGGGCTTAGTGACTCCATTTTGGGCCTGTTGTCTTTTTTTTAACATAGTATAAACTCTTTGTCAACCATTAAATGATGTAAAAACAATGAGGATTTAAGCAGATCTGACAGTATGCTACATTGCAGATATTTTTTGTAGAAATTGACTTCAATAACTTCTTTCAAGGTAAAGAATTTTAACAGAGTGAGAAAATAATTGCTTTTCAAAAGAAACCCACACTCTGAAAAAGGCTTTATGAAATGACGCTTCCATTGATAAGTGATTTTGTTGCTGAAAATGATTTAATGTTATCAGGAGTTATTCTTTCTCTACTCACCTACAAAATTTGAAAATAGAATTTTCTGAACTATTTTTAAAACCTTCCAAAAAGATCCAGGGTAGTTTTGACCCATTTGCTTAAAATATATAAAAGTGCAACACCTTGGAATTCACATGCAAGAAGAATTGACATCAGGACAGATGGCAGTTTACTAGCTAATGTCATTAAAAGCTTTGGCGTAATTTGTCATGATTTGATTATTTACTCAAACTCTGGCAGTAAAGAAGAGTGAATGGAGGTGTCCTTCTACCCCACTCTCCTCTCATTATTAGACATCTTTCAACAAGGCAAAACAGAGTCCATCTCTCAATCGGAAAAATGATTTTACTTCTTCATCTAATATTTTTTTCCTTTCCTTTTCTCCAAAACCTTATGTTTTTCTTCTCTGTTCTCTGACACCACAAGATATAAGCCACATAGGAAGTATGACCACAACCGGTCATATTGTTTGCTCCCAAACAAGAAGTTTCAGCCACAACTGCGTGAGCACTTTTCTTTCTGGGACTCCAAGTTGCTGGGGAATTTGTTTTCAGAAATAAAAAACTGGCCAGAACTCTGTTAAAATTGAACACAGTTACAGGTGCTCAGATTTTAGGATTTTCTATGGGTTAACTACTTAAATGAAAAATATTAAAACTGAAATTTCGTTTAATCTTCATGAGAAAATCAGAATTGTAACATTCTCAGAATTACATACACGCACACACACACAACCCCCTCTTGGAATTAAGAGAAGAAAGGAAAAATTACATTGATATATTTTCCTATATCTTTTATTTAGCAGGGTAGCAAGGGCCAACCCAGCACGTAATCCAGAAACTCTTTCAGTTTCTAGAAAAGTTACTCCTTGTCTATCTTTTCTCTAGAGAATCATGCCTACAGGTTGCAGCTGCAATGAATGCCAAATCTTCTGACTTATGAGCTGTTCTGACTACTGCCCCCACTTACCTCCAACTTTCTCCCAAGCCCAGCACGACATCCAAGCAGAGTACTAGGAAGGAAAGTGGGGAATTTCTCATTTAGGATTAGGTTCTTCTGAGAATAACATGGACCACTCCTCTCCCCCCACCAACAAAAAGTACCTTCATAAAGAAGTGTCATTCTTTCACGTAAAATAATTTCAGAGACATTAAGTCCAGAAGAGACGGCAACCTCACAGTCATCAAGGAACTGGTCTTTCTCCAAAGTTCTGCTCCAACATGCTTAGGGAGTGGTCCTTCTTCTGGTACAAGACGGTTGCTGGAGCTCCAAATGTCACTTCAGCAGGGTGGAGGGCAGGCAAAGGAAGGCTTTTCAGTCTTTAAGGAGAACTCCTGAAATATCACACAACACTTCCACTTATACCACATGGGCCAAAATTAATCACAAAGTAGCCCTAACTGGAAGGCAGATTGAGTATATATATATATATATTTGCTATATTCCAAGCTAAAATGTGGGTTTCTCCTTACTAAAGAAGAAGAGAATAAATATTGAAAGGTAACTATCATCTCTGTCATACCTCTCATTCCTCCCTTTAATTATTTTATATTTTATCAAAACAGAAAAACCCATCTCAATTATGTAAAGGGGACCCTTTTGTACTATGGAATCTAATTCCTTTTGTTCCATTTCCTGAAGAATTTTGAGTTAGTGGCCCAGAAACCAAACTCCAGAGGGCTAGACTTCCATGACAGTGCATTCTCAAGGCGACTCATCTTTGCTCCAACCCAAAAACCAATCATTCCTGCTACCATTCTGTTCATTAATGATTCCACCCTCCCATTTTGTTATTAACAGCCAGAGAAACTGGAAAATCTCGAACATGTACTCAGGAGGCTGGAATTCTAAGAAATGTTACTCAAAGTTTGAATTATTTAAAAAAAAAGAAATTATAGGGCCTACACCACCAAATATCCCAGTATTTCCAAATTTCTAGATATTAAGGCATTGTGAGATTCCAGCTACTTGATAATTGACCAATTAGCTCTTTATATGGATGTTCTGGCCTCAGTTTTTAAAAAATGATACTCCCTTCTGGTCAAATTCCACATTTTGGAAAAATCATCTTCTTAGTATTTCAGATTCTTCTGTAAGGATTTTGTGAACTATGTAGAATGTCTGCCATCTCTCATTTAATACTTGTTAAATCTACTTCTTTATTGTTGCTAACTTCCTAATTTATCTTCTTAGTATTTTTAGCATTATCTAAAAATCACGGGACTTCTTCTCAACAATTCTTAACATTCCTAGAAGAATTTGTTATAATAAAGACCATGTATGCATGCATAAATGCGTATCTCCTGTTTTGATCCCCCAAAAAAGATCTTTGTGCCAGGAAGAGATGGAAAGAGCATGAAGATCTGCAGGAAATCCCAATCCTAGGCTGTACTCAAGTGTTTCCCTCACTTGTAGTTTGTACACAACATTTCTGTTGTGGCCAATTGATCAAAGAAATGTACAGTGCTCTGGGCATGGTCTTTGTGAGATGTTTCCTAAACCCGCATTTTAGTTATTGAAATAGTTAGAGGAGTTAAAATTAATTTATTATGTTTGTATAAGATTTATTTATAACTTTCAACTGGTCCTCAGGTATTTTCTGGCTTATTCCTCATCAGTTGAAGATATCAATATTTTTCCTGCAGTGTTTTCCTTGTGGTTTTATTTTTTCTCTTCTCTTTCCCTTATTCTGACTCATACCTCCATGTCAGAAGAAGAAGAATGTAGCACAGAAGAACGCCAGAAGCACATAGAGAGTAAGAGAGAATGCCAGAGGTTATAGGGAGTAAAGGCTGTCATCACGCTAGTTAGGCAACTAATTCCTTCAAAATCATCTCCATTCGTTATATTATGCACTCACTGGGTATATCTTGCCAAAACCTGAAAGGTGAACTTCCTGTAGGTCGACCAGCTCTGAGGTTATGCCTGCTTAGAGCAGAAGGAGACAGTAAATAGCTACTATGGAGGGAAATCCCAGTGGGAGAAGGGGACTAGAGGAGATCACAGATGGGCATTATTGACTGGAAGTAGGCAGAGCTCTACCAAGACCAGAACCAGACAACCAGCAGAATGATGTTAAACCTGATGACCAAGAAATGACAGTTAACATCAAGGTCCATGACAGTTGTAAATTCATAGAGGTCAGGACTAAGGACTACAGCAAAGAAAGGAAACTGCTCGTCACATGCAGGCAGAGGTGGCAGGGAGATGGATAGAGCTTTAGAAGCATTTGCAAGGACTGCTTCTCTTACCTTGTGGTTCTTGAAGGATATTGATCTGTTTGGACCTGGGAACTCTGAAAAACCAATTGAAAGTGTGGCTATGGGGGCCCATCAAAGAAAAGACTACTTATTTCCTTATCTTCAGAAAAGGAACTTCTGTTCCTATTTAAATTGATGCAACTACTTAGAAAACTCTATTTTGAAGGTACACCTTTAAATTTTTTACAGTTGGCGTTTCAATGGCCCAAACTCCCTTCGCAGATGTTTCTTTCAAGAGGGCCCTTGCTGTAAAAGTGCCTGACAAATTTGAAGTGAGACATAAAGACAGTAGTCAGAAGACAGGAGATGATGCCCTTTCAACAGTCATGGTTTTTTGTGAAAAATTTGGGTTCACATAAATATTTTGCATTGCAAGTGTAGCCACAGGAACAGAAATTTCTACAAAAGATTCTTTATGATGTCAGTTTTGGATTACATTTTGAGAGTAATTTTCCCATCCACGGACAATTAGATTTTGCTAATTTGCCATGTTTTTAAAAGCTTTCTTTAAATCCATATCACAATGACAGGAACATGCTATGGATATCAAGCAGGGCTCATGGGAATGGCATTAAAGCACAAAGGTTTGGTCTTAAGGTGTTTAGTTTTGATCCAATACACTTTGTGAATGACTTCTCACCAGTAGTTTAGTAATTGGGATCTGCACAGAAAGAAAAATATGCTGTGACTAAAGGCACAGTAAGTATTAAAGATGCAAATTAGATCATGGGTTGTAAAGGCAGATTGAGGTAGATTTGTAAAGTATGAATAAACTGGACTCGCTCTTAGAAATGATGTTGAAACACACTATCTTTCAAAGGAAGTAGTTTCAGAACTGGCTTCCCAAATGTATGTTGAAAAGGAGAAGTAACATTTTGGTCTTGTGACAAAAATAAACCAAATACATTAAATAATAATCAGACACTATTCAATTCTCACCTTTGCATGCTTGTGTTAGCCACACACAAAATTTCAAGCCCAATGACTTGACCACCAACCACAGTATAAACACTATGAAAGAAGATTTAGAAAAATCCAGAGCTAAAGTTTCCCCTTTTGATTTTAGGAATGAAGAATGTTGTTAAATCAGAAGACAATCTTTTCCCAAATTTCACATAAAGAGAAAGGAGAATATTTGGGCAATTCAACGATAAATTTTTCATTTGAATTTTAATAGATATAAAAGTAACTCATGCTTAGAAATGAAAGCAATGATGTCTTCTTTTGCAAAATAGAGGTGATAATAATTCCTATATCATCAGGTGATTCACCTAAATAAAGTCCTTGAGTGAGGAGATTGCTCAATATAGGTTCATTTCCTCAATTCAAAGACACTGGTCAAAATATAACTATGAATATTCCTTTGGATCACTTAGGATAAAGTAAATCATGATGAAAATTTAATTATTTTTCACTCTTAGATCAAAATAGTTCTTTCTTTTCAAAGAAAGCAGAGAACTGCAGTAAAAGTAGAGAAATCTTTAGAAAATTACTTCCTCCCTTCCAAGAGTGCACCCCCATACACCCTCACACAAGGACACTACAGGACTTGGCTATAGTGACTAATACACTATCTACTATTTTGTAACTCTGATGTCTGCAATTAACAGAGATAAATATTTAAGAGTTAAAATAACTCTTAAAAATTTCTTTTTATAGAATCATAAAGGAGTTAAGGGTAAAAACAGCAACAACAGCAACAGAAAGACAACTTAAAGGCTCTTCATGGGAAGCTGGTGGTGTAATGGAAAATACATGATATGTATAATCACAAGTTTGAGTTTTAATTCCAGTTACCCACATAAGCTCTTTGTGCCCTGGAGATTACATTTTCTTGCCCGGGAAATGGAGATGATACCTGGTGTGAGATTCAAATAATGAAATTTAGAACATTCAGCCCACTGCTGTCTCATAGTATTCACTCAGTCACTCATTTAGCAGAGGTTTTATGAGTTTTTACACTGTGTCTGACAGTGTGTTAGGCACTGAAAATAAAACAGTGAAAAAATAGACATGGTTTCTGCTCTCTAGCTTAACAATATGGCAGAAGAGGCAGGCATTAAGAATGACACAAATCCGAGTGATGTCAGCAATGTGGCAGAGTGAGCTGTTCCCTTTAGCTCATCCCCTTTGAACTACAACTAAATAGACATCCATTGATCAATGAAGGATACCCACACAGCACAACAGGACACCTGAGAGACCCACACAGCTATACATCTGAAGGTGGCTTGACTACTCCCGGGGAGGTGGTAGAGACAGGCTCCCTTGGGGCCATATGCATGTGTGCAATGGCTCTCCCAGCTGGAGCACCATAGCACTGCTCTGGCCCCAAGGGTGGAAGCGTGCCTCAGTGTGACTGTGGGAACAGGTGATGGCATCTCTGAGTGCCTATGTGATTGCTTTTTCATCTGGTGGGAGAGCCCACAGTGCTGCCATGATCCTCAGGGAGTGGCCCAGGCTTGAAACCAGTAAGGAGTCCCTGCCCATCAAGCATAATGGCTGGTGAGACCTAGAAGGAGATGGCAGCAGATCTGTGTGCCCAGGTGAATGAGGTCCTGACTTCCACAAATGCCCATAGTACCACTGTGGCCCCAAAGTGGGGAGCACATCTCAGTGGGACTGTGGGAGCAGGTGGCAGCAGCCCTGAGCCCCCATGTGATCACTTTCCCATCCAGTGGGAGAGCCCAGAGGGCTGCTGTGGTCCCAAGGAGTGGCCCAGTCTTGGACAGGCACAGCTGACAGGTATCACAGTGGACTCAGAATACACAGCTCCTGCTTCCCTCTATCCCCAGTGGCAGCAGGTGGAATCTATGACCAGATACTATCACTATGTGAAGGCACAAATCCACCCATCAAATAGTATGAGGAGTTATATTAATACTCCAGACCAGAAGGAAAAAGACAAACACCTAGAAATCAATCCTGAAGGCACAGAAATTTACAATCTAAATTACAGATAATTCAAAATAGCTATCATAAAATAACTCAACTAGTTACAAGAGAACTCAGAAAGACAGCTCAATGAAATCAGGAATAAAATTAATGAACAGAAGGAATTCTTCACAAATGAGATTGAAATTATAAAGAAAACCAATCAGAAATGTTGGAGATGAAAAACACAATGAGTGAGATACAGAAAAATCTGGAGTCCTTAAATAATAGAGCTGATATTATGGAGGACAGAATTAGCAATAAAGAGGATAGGAATATAGAAATGCATCAGATGGAGGAGGAGAGAGAACTAAGACTAAAAAGAAATGAAGAAACTCTCTGAGAAATATGACTCAATTAGGAAACGCAACATAAAGATTATAGGTATTCAGAGGGACAAGAGTGGGAGAAAGGAGCAGAGAGCTTGTTCAAAGTCATAATAGCTGAGAACTTCCCCAACCTGGGGAAGGAGCTGGAATTACAACTAAAAGAAAATAATAGAACTCCTAATTACATCAATGTAAAAAGACCTTCTCCAAGGCATATATTAGTAAAACTGGCAAAAGTCAATGACAAAGAAAAAATATTAAGGGCAGTAAGGCAGAAGAAAATAACCTACAAAGGAACCCCTCTCAGGCTTTCAGTGGATTTCTCAGCAGAAATCTTACAGGCTGGGAGAGAGTGAATGATATATTCAAAGTTCTGAAAGACAAAAACCTACAGCCAAGAATACTCAATCCAGCGAAAATATCCTTCAGATATGATGTAGAAATAAAAACTTTCCCAGATAAACAAAAGCTGAGGGAGTTCATCACCACAAGATGCTCGCCCCCCAAGAAATGATCAAGAATGCCCTCATACCTGAAGAAAAAAGAAAGGGGTACAAAACCGTGAGCAAGAAATAAATAGGCAGACAAAATCAGAAAATTGCAGCTCTCTATCAGAACAGATTAGCAAATACTTAATTATAACATTAAAGATAAAGGGAAGGAAAACATCAAGAATACATATAATCACTTCATTTTAACCACAAACTCACAACACAAAATGGAATAAGTTGTGACAACAATAATGTAGATGGGAAAGAGGAAAGGGATGGAACCTGCTTAGACTAAGGAAATAAGAGGATATCAGAAAGTGGACAATCTCGTCTACAAGATCTTTTATACACACCTCATGGTAACCACTAAACAAAAAAACAGAACAGAGACATAAATGATAAATAAAGAGAAAACTGAGAAAACCATCATAGAGAGCCAAACTGAAATGGCAGTCTGAAATACATAGAATGAGAAAAAGTGAAATATAGAACAAAGGGAAAACAAGTGATAAAACGGCAACATTAAGCCCTTATATATCAATAATCACTCTAGGGGCCCACTCAGTGTCACAGCAGTTATGTTTATGCACTGCTTTGGTGGCCCAGGGTTCACCAGTTCTGATCCCTAGCACGGACCTATGCACTGCTTATCAAGCCATGCTATAGCAGGCGTCCCACATATAAAATAGAGGAAGATGGGCTCAGATGTTAGCTCAGGGCTAATCTTCCTTAGAAAAAAAAATCACTCTAAATGTAAAAGGATTGAATCCTCCAATGAAAAGACACAGAGTGGCTGGATGAATTAAAAAACAGGACCCAAAAATATGCTGCCTCCAGGAAACACATCTCAGTTTTACAGACAAATACAAGCTTAGAGTAAAGGGATGGAAGATGATACTCTAAGCTAATGGCAAAGAAAGAAAGCAGGTGTTGCCATACTTATATCAGATAAAGTAGACTTCAAGATAAAAAAGGCAATGAGAGACAAAGAGGGGCAATATATAATGATAACAGGGACATTCCACCAAGAGAACGTAACACTTATAAATATATGCACCTAACACAGGAGCACCAAAATACATAAAGCAACTGTTAATTGACCTAAAAGGAGATAGTAACAGCAACACAATAATAGTAGGGGACCTTAACACCCCACTTACATCAATGGATAGATCATTCAGACAGAAAGTCAACAAAGAAATAGTGGAACTAAATGAAAACCAGACCAGATGGTCTTAGTAGATATATACAGAACACTCCATCCAAAATCAGCAGAATACACATTCTTCTCAAGTGCACATGGAACATTCTCAAGGACAGACCATACATTGAGAAACAAGGCAAACGTCAATAAATTTAAGAAGATTAAAGTCATATCAAGCATCTTTTCTGACCATAATGCTATGAAACTAGAAAACAACTACAAGAAAAAAGCTAGGAAAGTCACAAACATGTGGAAACTAAACAACATGCTACTGAACAACCATTGGATCAATGAAGAAATTAAAGAAGAAATCAAAAAATATCTGGAGACTAATGAAAATGAAAATACACCATACCAACTCATATGGAATGCAGCAAAAGCTTTCCTGAGAGAGAAGTTCTTAGCAATACAGGCCCACCTTAACAAACAAGAAAAGTCTCAAAAAAAAAGCAATCTTAAACTACACGGACATAGCTAGGAAAAGAAGAACAAACAAAGCCCAAAGTCATCAGGAGGAGAGAAATAATAAAAATTAGAGCAGAAATAAATGAAATTGAAACCAAAAAAACCGCTGAAAGGATCAGTGAAACTAAGAGCTGGTTCTTTGAGGAGATAAACAAAATTGACAAACCCTTAGCCTAACTCACTAAGAAAAAAAGAGAGAAGCCTCAAATAAATAAAATTAGAAATGAAAGAGGAGAGATTACTATGGATACCACAGAAATACAAAGGATTATAAGAGAATACTATGAAAAACTATATGCCAACAAATTGGACAATCTAAAAGAAATGGATAAATTCTTAGACTCATACAACCCCCCAAAATTAAACCAGGAAGAAATAGAGAATCCGAATAGACCAATTACAAGTAAAGAGATTGAAACAGTAATCAAAAATCTCCCAAAAAATAAAAGCCCAGGAACAGATGGCTCCTCTGGAGAATTCTACCAAACACTCAAAGATTTAATACCTATCCTTCTCAAACTATTCCAAAAAATGGAAGATGACAGAACACTTTCTAACACATTCTACAAGACCAACATCACCCTGATCCAAAAGCAAGACTAGGACAACATAAAGAAGGAAAATTACAGGCCAATATCACTGATGAACATAGATGCAAATATCCTCAACAAAATATTGGCAAACTGAATACAGCAATACATTAAAAGGGTCATACACCATGATCAAGTGGGATTTATACCAGGGATGCAGGCATGGTTCAACATCCACAAATCAATCAAAGTGATACACCACATTAACAAAGTGAGGAATAAAAACCACATGATCATCTCAATAGACACAGAGAAAGCATTTGACAAAATCCAACATCCACTTATGATAAAAACTCTCAATAAAATGGGTATAGAAGGAAAGTACCCCAACATAATAAAAGCCATATATCATAAACCCACAGCCAACATCATACTCAATGGGGAAAAGCTGAAAACCATCCCTCTAAGAATAGGAACAAGACAAAGGTGCCCACTCTCACCATTCTCATTCAACATTGTGCTGGAGATTTTGGCCAGAGAAATTAGGTAAGAAAAAGAAATAAAAGGAATCCAAAGAGGAAACAAAGAAGTGAAACTCTCACGGTTTGCAGATGACATGATTTTATATACAGAAAACCCTAAAGAATCCATCAGAAAACTATTAGAAATAATCAACAACTACAACAAAGTTGCAGGGTACAAAGTCAATTTACAAAAATCAGTTGCATTTCTATACTCTAATAGAACTCAAGAATACAATCCTATTTACAATTGCAACAAGAGGATTAAAATATCTAGGAATAAATTTAACCAAAGAGGTGAAAGATCTATACAATGAAAACTATAAGATATTATTAAAAAAAAAATCAAAGATGACATAAAGAAATGGAAAGATATTCCATGCACATGGATTAGAAGAATAAACATAGTTAAAATGTCCAGTATTTAAGTAGTAACCTAAAGCAATCTACAGATTCAATGCAATCTCAATCAGAATCCCAATGACATTCTTCACAGAAATAGAACAAAGAATCCTAAAATTCACATGGGGCAAGAAAAGACTCCAAATAGCTAAAGCAATCCTGAGAACAAAGAACAGAGCTGGAGGCATCACAATCCCTGACTTCAGAATATACTACAAAGCTACAGTAATCAAAACAGCATTATATGGTACAAAAACAGACACACAGATCAATGGAACAAAACTGAAATCCCAGAAATAAAACCACACATCTACGGACAGCTAATCTTTGACAAAGGAGCTAAGAACATGCATTGGAGAAAGGAAATTCTCTTCAAAAAACAGTGTTGGGAAAACTGGTCAACCACATGCAAAAGACTGAAAGTAGACCATTATCTTTCACCACACACAAAAATTAACCCAAAATGGATGGAAGACTTGAAGAGAAGATGTGAAACCATAAAACTCTGAGAAGAAAATATAGGAAGTACATTCTTTGACATTGGTCTTAGAAGGATCTTTTTGAGTACCATGTCTTCTCAGGCAAGGGAAACAAAGGAAAAAATGAAAAAATGGAACTGCATCAGACAAAAGAACTTCTACAAGGCAAAGGAAACCATGAACAAATGAAAAGACAACCCACCAAATGGGAGGAAGTATTTGCAAATCATATATCCAACAAGTGGTAATCTCCAAAATATATAAAGAACTCACACATCTCGACGACAAAAAAACAAACAACCCAATCCAAAAATGGGCAGAGGATATGAATAGACATTTTTCAAAAGAAGATATATAGATGGCTAACAGGTAAATGAAAAGATGTTCCACATCACTAATCATTAGGGAAATGCAAATTAAAACTACAATGAGATATCATCTTACACCAGTCAGAATGGCTAGAATTGCCAAGACAGAAAAACACAAACGTTGGAGAGGATGTGGAGAAAAGGGAACACTCATACACTGCTGGTGGGAATGCAAATTGGTGCAGTCTCTATGGAAAGCAGTATGGAGATATCTCAAAAGATTGAAAATAGAAATATCACAAGACCCAGCTATCCTACTACTCGGTATTTTTCCAGAGAACTTGAAGTCAGCAATTCAAAAAGACTTATGCACCCTTATGTTCATTGCAGCATTATTTTCAATAGCCAAGATGTGGAAGCAACCCAAGTACCCATCAAACAATGATTGGATAAGGGTGTGGTGTATATACATATATATATATATATATACGTATATACACACAATGGAATACTATTCACCCATAAAAAAGACAAAAATCGCTTCAGTTGCAACAACATGGATGGAACTTGAGGGTATTATGCTAAGCAAAATAAGCCAAATAGAGAAAGACAAACAATGTATGATTTCACTCATATGTGAAGATAAACAAACACATGGACAAAGAGAACAGCTTAGTGATTACCAGAGGGGAAGGGGGTTGAGGGTTGAGTGTAAGGGGTAAAGGGGCACATATATTTGGTGACTGACAAATAATATTGTACAACTGAAATTTCACAACATTATAATCTGTTATGACCTCAATAAACTAAATAAATAAAAAGAATGACACAAATAATAGTTCGATAAATAAGTAAAAGTTAATTCTGACTAAAAGTTAGTTCCCTTTCCCTTCTCTTCATTTGTAATAAGGAGAAGACTTGTTCTTTCTATTTTCACTTGTGAGAATTGTATGAATTAATGAATGTGAATCCCTTTTGGAAATTCCAAAGTTCTCTACAAATGTCCATTGCTATATTTGTAACAAAAATTTAACAAGCACATGCTAATTGCAAGACCCAGGCTCTAGGGAAAATATAAAGATTAACTGGACACAGGTCTGTCTGCTCTTCCGAGAGAAGGTCAGACAACTGGGCACAGTGAAGTATAACTGCAGGCAGAAAGCGCTTTGAGACAGAGGGGGGAAAGTAATTGGCTATTTGGAGGAGGCAGAGATGGGCTCAGTTGGGAGGGCTCAGGGACGACTTTATGGAGCAGATGCATTAGAACTGGCCTGGACAGTTAGGGGGCAGCTGGACTTGGGGAGATGAGGAAACAGAATAAGCAAAAATACAGAAGTGGAAGAAGAAGGGAGAACAAAGAAATAGTAGGTGGTGCACGTTGGCTAGATTGAAGGAGGCATTAATGGCAGCAGTTGGCAATAGGAGTTTGGACAAGTAGTTTGAGGTCAGATCATAAATGACTTTAAGCGCCAAGATAAAGAGTGTGATCTGTATTTTTGACAGCTGCAAGCTATTATAGGAATTTGAGCAAGACAATAACACAACGAGCTGTGAGTCAGGAAGAGTAATCATCCTACAACAGTGTGTCAGATGGATCACTATGACTGTTGATATAATTTTGCTGAAGGATTTGGAGATAGAGCTTTTCAAGTCTTGCATTTTGTTCTCTTGAAATCCAGGGTCCTGAAGCCATTAGAGTTGGAGTGGTCTAGGGAACTTGCAGTATTTTTGGTTTTGGTGGTACTGAGTCACGTAGAAGATAAACTTCCTCCTCTGAATAATATAGAACTCATAATATAAGTCCACAGAGCATATTTCTTTGGTGAAAATAAAGCACTCTTTGTAACCATATCTCTCATTTGCCTTAGCACAGGCCACATTATCTAAAATCCCCTATCATAGAAATAGGGAAGAGAGACACCAGGAAGTAAAAACGATTGTTCTAAAAACTAATCTGCTCTGACTCACCATTCTCAAAGGTACACACCAGACCCTCTGCCTGCTTCACACTCACTCAGGTCTGTGACTTTGGAATTCAGCAATGGCTGATCAGAGCAGTTTAATGAAACATCCCTGCTTCTGGAACTCCCATGGGCTGTGTGCACAGAACAAGCTGACCCTGACCCCATCTCTCCCTCCCCACCCACGAGCCTCTCAGAGCCAAAACAGCTGTGGGAGATGAGTGGCAGCTGGTCAGCCAATCAACAGGCAGCTGATGGATGACAGGCTCCATTTGCAACTGAACAGAGGTGCTTGAGGAAGCCAAGTTGCCCCACCCAGCTGGGTTCAGAACCTCTAGACTGAAAGAGAATAACAGATGTTCATTTAAAAACACCAACTACAAACCCCAAACAGAATTTTACTACACAAATACATGCCAGTGAATATTTGGAGAATAAGAACATTTTTTGCCAGCCCCCACAGGGCGTCTAGAAGACAGGCACAGAGAAAGGCCTACATATTTCTGATCTCTGTCACATTTCCACGAGGAACTCCACAGACTGTGAGACACTGTCTTGGTATGTCCCTCGGAGGAGCTCCTGGGGCTTGTGCTGGGTTTGTTTAGAGCCAGGGGCCAACCTGGGACTGGGCTTCCTCTTCCTAAGACAAGGAGAACTAATTAAGTAGGAGCAACGTAGGCAGCTGAAGACTTTGTCCTATTACTTCATGGAAAATGTGTCACATTCAATAAACACATTTAGCATGAATTTGCCAACATAGAGGAAAATGACGTTAAGCCATCAGATAAGCTTTTACAGAATTCAAAGTCTAGAACTTAAAATTATCTTCCTCCAAATAAGCAACCAGCAACTAGGGTTGGGCCCTCACTGAGGAGCAGATTATGTAATAAAGGGAGGCAGCCAGAGGTTAAGCCCTTTCTCCCAAGGATGAGCGAGTAAGTGAAAAACTCCCGTAAAGGAGAAGGCTACCTCAGGGTCTGCTCTTCAAAAGCGACACCTTGCTGCCTTGGCCAAAAGGCCAGTGTGTTTATGGCCAAGGTGGGAGGTTATAAGCTCTGCAAATGGTGAGGGAGGTGCCAGAAAGGTCTTGAAAGGTTTTTTGGTCTGGTCTTTGGGCTCTAGTCTACAGTTGTGGCTCTGTCTTATCTGAAACTGCCTTCAAAGTGTTCCTAGCTCAATTCCGAGAACACCTAAACCTCCACATCAGTACCAGGATTTCCTGACCGCTCAGATCTCTCCTGGGGCATTACTCTGTATTTAGGGAAGGACAAAATTGTTTTCCAGTAAACTGGACATTGTGCCTGTCCAGGGCAGTCTTTCTTGGTAACTTACTGTGAAGGCGGAGCCTTGGGTAGAGTTCAATTTACTTTAAGAAGCCTAGGTGATTCCTGTGAGGATTATGGGAGTAAAAATGGACTCCAAGAGGCATTCAGACTGATGTGCTGGACCCCAAAACACTAGAGGTGGGTCAAGAGGCTATAGCAGGGTTCATGGAGCAGAGGTCACAGGCAGAGCTGGGACAGACCTAGTTCTGGAGTCTAGGTATCCTGCATCGTTTAAAAATAAGACTCATCGTCACCCACAATTGCATTCAGTGAGTGACATCCCAGGGGATGCTTCCCACCTTGCATAAACTGTTCTCAGTATAATTAACTAATGGAAATATTTTAGATTTCTAAAGAAGCTTCGGACACAAGAGGCTTAGACTTTTCTCTTTTAGGTTGACATACATGTGCTATTTCTGCTGTGGATTTGTGTAGGGTGGGAAAGTTTAAATAATTTCTTAAAAATTATTAATACAATGCATCTCATTTTATGTGTTTGTTTTCAGATTATTTTAAGGAGCTCCCTTTGGAAGTACAGGAGGTCCTTGTTACTCAATAAAAATTTTATCTTGAGAGAAGGCCACCAAAATCAATCCATCTCAACAGGTACCAAATGTCATAGCAAATAGTTTAAAGTTTGTTTGCAACCTTATCTTGAAATCTGAGAGAAAAACATGAAGTTTATTTTATTTTAGATTTAACAAATTGAGTTGTAATTGCAAATGTGCACTAAATTCTTAGGATGATGAAAGACAGACTCAGCTGTTGATTTGGGGGAAAGTAAAATTTTCCTAAGAAAATTGCATAACATGACCTAGTATCCTTTGCTCACAGTTACATTCTTATAGCACAATCCCAATGAGGATCACATTTTCAAGCTTATTCAATGTCTTTTCAATAGCTTAATTGATTTTCCGAAAGAAGTATTTTAATCTGTTGATATCCAAATAATTTTCATTTGAAGAACCAAGCATTTTTTCATTCTTATTGATTTTCTCTTCTGCCAGATCCATTTGTTACTATCTTTGCATGTAATTTCAGCAGTTCTTCACCATTTCTTATTAGATGAAGGTGCTAATTGATGGGCAAAGTTGTTACATGGAAAACAATGTTCAGGAACTAACTTTGTAAGGAAACGGTCCATTATTTTTGCGTTACGATGACACTTGCTTCTCTACCTTGTGCCTTTAGATAACTCCGATAACAGGTATTTCATGCAATTTTTTTTCCTTGAAAGGAAGCCAGGGCAATTATTGCATCAATTCATACATAGAAATTATAGAAACCGTAGACTCCCAGAACCTTCAAGGCTAAACATTCACCTGGCTTAGCCACCTAAGGTTTAAATTCTCTGCTAAGGAACTCCCATTTTAACACCTTCTTCAACAGGGAACTTACTGCCTTCCCAGGCCTCTCTTTGAACAGCTTCATCTTTGAACAGCTCTGATATTTATAACATTTTCCTTATCGTAACCTGAAATGTTATCTAATGTTTGGGCATACAAAAGTACAGCTGTCAGGATGCTGGAAAAACACTGTGGAGAAAAGGGAGGAAAAAATCAACTGGATTATTTTTTCCATTGAGGTAAATTGAGTTTGAATAGTTGGGTGAACCTTTAACTGGCTCTATTGCAGTTGAAAACACAAGAAATTGGTTCTTTTCAGCTTGAGTCAGATTGTCACGCTCTGAATATTTATAGAACAAATAGTTTCAAATCTCTCTCTAAATACTTGTGTCTTTCAGTAAACTGGGTGGATAGTATTCATTTGACATAATAAAATATTTGTTTTCCAAAAATCTCTTAAAAATAACCTCTGGATTTGAAATATTGTTTTATGCAATATTTCTATCTATAATTACTCACTCATACAGAAATTGTGATTATTTAGACACACCAGCTCACCATGAATGGGTGTTCATGTGTCACGTTTTAATATCCATCTATTTTGAGACAACATTAAATGAAAAATAAAATTAAGCACAGTCTTTTCAAAATAATTACTTTATTTCTAAAAATAAAATTAAAACTATAATCTTCTTCTTGCTTTTTTTTCTTTTTTTAAGTTTTAAGGATAGCCAGGTTAATTTAGGTCCAACATGGTAAAAACAAATTCTTTCCATCTTATTCCAAGTTTATACTCAGGAGACTTTTTTACAACAAAGTCATTAAAACCCTTAATTAACGGAATCATTGCTCCTCAGTTTCCAAATCATGCAATTGTGCTTCTCTTTAATTGGAAGCAGAGGTTGTGGGGCTCTGCTTTCCCTTCATATGTGGGGATGTTTACTGTTTGATGTACCTGTGAGATGTGTGGAGGGTGTTTCATAGCTCTGGTGCATCTCGTGTAGCTCACACCCACTATCGAGGGTTTTCTCCTGAAGACCACAGTCCTGAGGCATCCATCCCCCTGGCTCCTCCAGGGCATCCTCCACATCACACTCATCTGTTGGCTAGAGTTCAAACCCTGCTTTGCAGAAGGAAATCTCAGAGTGCCAAGCTCCACTCAGGTATTATATTACAGGCATACAGTCTCATTACTCCTTTCAGCTTAATCCAACCTTACACGATCACCAGGTTTCCATGGTTACCGACAGGATCAGTGTCTATTTCCCAGCTCACTTCCAGGCCAGGGGAGCCTTGAGTTTTCTCCCTGAAGTTCTCTGCTCACTGTTGAGGAATTGGCAGCAGCAGAAATGAAGCACTGATGTTTTCTGAAAATTATAGTGACGGCCATTTTTGGGGGGTGGATTGGAGAGGATGAGTTTGGTGGTGAGAAGACAACTGGAAGACTTTCGAAGCCATAGAGGCAAAAGCCCAAATGAGAAGAGAAGTGTAAATACTGCTTTGGCTTCTGATTTCATGCCAGATTGGCACGAAATACTTAAGAAGTGAATCTCCTTCCAATGTTTAATCACTTCTCTTTGTGTTTGGGGCTTAGCACCTCTCTGACTCTTCAGCTCCCTCCTATGTTGCTTCATGAACCTTTTGCCTTCAGCTGGAAGTCTGAGTTTATGATTGCTCTTCTCTTGTACAGGCACCATTTCCCCACTACTGGCTGAATATTAGCACTGCGATAGGCACGCTCATACATTAAAAATAACCATTCACAGTCCCTCATAGAGACAGAAAGTAGAAGAGTGGTTACCAGGCACTGAGGAAAGAGGGGAACATGAGTTACTATTTGATGGGTACATAGTTTCAATTTGGGATGATGAAAAAGTTCTGGCGATGGTTGGTGGTGGTTTCACAACAATGTGAACGCACTTAATGCCACTGAACTATATACTTAAAATTCGTTAAAGTGGTAAGTGTTATGTTATGAATATTTTACCACAGTAAACAAAAAAAAGGGGGGGAACTTCTGGCGCAAACCAACCCAGAAGCTTGCCCCACTTCAGAACATTTTATTTGTGTGAGCTGACAAATTCCCTGTTGTTTACAGCAATTAGCTGTAGATTTTCTGCTATTTGAACCATGAAACACTCTAATAAAAGTCATCATTAGAAAAAAAATTAACCCTGTTATTGATATTAAAAAAATTCACATTTTTATAGATGAAGAAACTCAGTTCAGGGAGGATGAAAATTTTCCTGTTACACAACTAGTGAGCAGTGAACCTGGGATTCCAGTCTAAGGTTTGTTTGCGTGGAAATTTTGTGCTGCCTTCTCATAAGCAAAACAAATCTTATCCAATGGACAAAATCTCCAAATATGGGAAGTGTTCTCCAACCAGAATTTGTTTTTTCAATCTAAGTTGTTTCCCTTGTTTTTGATGCAGTCACTTACTCACATTTATTTGTACTGACTCTGAATTTTCCTGATAGTTAATGCCAAGGCTCCTGCCAAAATCCACCATCACAAATTATTTATAAAGGGATCACATGCCTTTATCTTCCACGCTTAACTTTTAAATAAAAATAACATTTACAACTTTGGAATGTCACCTGTTAACAGATTCAGACGAATTCTGCTTTGAACTTTCTAACTCACTTTGGAGACCACATTGTATTTGATCTTTATTCTGGAATTTTTGCAACAGACTTTGGTTAAAAGTATTTAAGTTCTAACAATACAGTTTTTAAACAGAGCTTTCTGAGATGTGGTTACAAACAAATGTGACTGTTTTATTAAAAAACAGCAGAGTTCAAATTAATATTACTGACTTCAGAGCAGACATCTTGGGAAAGTGTAGATAGGGATGTTTCAATTACTCATTCATTGAAACACATAACACGTACTTATTCTATGCCAGACACTCAGAGAATTTTTGAAATTCCATTATTATATTTCCTCCAAAGCCAGTTAATGAACCACGCAGGAAATATTACTTTATAGTCATCTACTATTTTGACCCCAACCAGAATTATACAATTTGATCATCTACTTCATTCAAGAGACTTGGCTCCTAAAGACTTAAGACTATGACAAAAATTTGACTCTAACTTCAAAGGTTGAAGAATCACAAAGTTGATGGACAACATGCCAGAGATTCCTGTACATGCAGCATATAACACCTTGACAGGGGTAGCACTTGGTGATGTCTGATCGCCCCATCTTAAATAGCACTTTTCTTCCTTCATTCCCTGTTACCTCTCCCTGCAGTGTTTCTCTTTAGGGTGCTTGCTTCTCACCATCTGAGAATAACAAGTTCCATGAGAGCAGAGACATTTGTCTGTTGCTGTGTTCCCAAAACTAGATAGCGTCCAACACATAAAAGGTGCTCCATAAACAGTTTTTGAATGACTAAAAGGAAGCTTTTTATTCATTCGAATAAAAGGAAGCTTTATATCACTTTACATAAAATGTTTTGCCTCAAGTTCGCAATTCCATAATTCAATGCAAGTATAAGATTTAATTTGATGATTTATAGTGCTATATCTTCTGTTTCTACTTCTATTATTATATAAATAGAGATCAGGAGACCTTCTGGTTCATTAGGAGTGCAGATTTTTTCCTTCTGTTCTTTCCTTTAAAGTGATGTCATGGTTAGGTTACCTTCTGGGGTTTTGCCATCTCTCCTTTTAACAGTATTTGCTTGGTACGCACTTACAATTTTTGTATTTTAACTATATGCAGGTGCTAAGAAGGATGCCGAATAAATGTAAGACTACTCCATGTTCTCAGAAGCTTAAAAATCTTCTTGGAAGAACAAGAACCATATTTGAAATAAAAAAGGATCAAAATAGAGATGCTTTACAGAATACCTCTCAGAAAGAGGAGAGCGGTTCACATTGAAGCTTCTGGGGAAACTCTATGGAAGAAATAGGACAGAGCGCAGACGTTGAAGAATGAGCTGAATGTGGACACATGCAGTGAGGACCTGCAGAGAAAGGGTCAGAGGTAACAGGTGGTTCAATCTGTGGGCGAGTGAAAACCACCATGTGCTCCTGCCTTCGTCCTGCACACCAGCTGCTCTGCCCTATCCTGTACTCTTGTCATCTCCTAAACATTGTACGCCAGGCCCAGCACCACTCATCTCACCTATACTCACTCCTTAAGTGATTTCTCCCAGTCTCATGCTTTAGATAGCCTTCCAAATTTATAATTTCAGGCCCAGCCCTCCTTGAAGTCCAGACTCATGTACCAACAGCCTGCTCAGCCTCTGTACCAGGGGGTCTAAAGGAACTTCAAACAAAACACGTGGTTGTCTTGCCACAACTACTCCTATCAGCTCTATCCAAAATATACACCAAAGAGGATGGCTTCTCTGCACCTACACTGCTCCTGGCACCCTGATCCCAGCTACGCGCCTTTCCCTTGCACTAGCACGTGATCTCCCTAAGTGACCTCCCTGCTGCCATTCTTGCTCCAGACTCTACTCTCCACGTAGCACCCACAGCCATCCCCTTAAATCATGTATCAGGTCTCGCTGCATCCTTGCTTAAAACTAGTCAACACAGCTCTTCTGGGACACGTGTGAAACAATTCCTGCTTCAATGCCTACGTACTTCCTGTTCCCTCTGCTTAGAATGTTCTTCCTCTCCTCCAATATTGAGTGACTTTCTTCCCTCACTTCACTTAGGATCCTTATCCTTGACCCAAATCTAAAATGGCCTCCTTTCGTCCATCACCTTTAACTCCCTTCCCTTTTAAAAAATCTCTTCCAAGCACATATCTAGGTACAGGTATATTTATTGGTCTATATTCTTACTGCCTATTTCCAACCACTGGAATTCAAGGTCTGCGAGGTAAGGGAGTGCTCACTGATATACCCCCAGTGACTAGAACAATGCCTGGCCGTGAAGAAATATTTCTTGAATGAATGAACTGCCATCCTGTTGGTTAACCTCTCCTTATGTAAGGTAATATCCTGAGTGATGTCATCAAAACCTGGGGGTGAAGAGTCTATACAGAGAATCCACAAGAGAAAGACCAGGCAATAGTAGCAGGGCAGGTGCAGGAGATGGAGCCAAGATGGGGACTGGGAAAATGAGGATGAAAGGACAGCCAGGCAATCCAGCACATCCTGCCAGACAGAGGATCTTGGACTCATGCAGACTCTAGCGGACTCTAGAGCCAAGAGAACATACCAAGCAAGATTTTCCAGGTGTCACACAGTGGCTGCCACGGGAAGCCTCTTTCTGGGGAGGGCCTGATCCAACAAAGAGAGAGTCTCCGACGCAAATGGACTCTGTGCAAATTGGCTACAAAATCAGCACTGGAGTTTTACATGAAGAGAAAGTCAGCAGCACTGCTGTGGAGAGTATAGCTGACTGATGCTTGTTTATCTTTTCCAATGGACCGTGAGCTTCTAAGGGGAAGAGACTGCCTGGTTCTCTATCATTCCTGGTACAAAGTCTGCACTTTCAGGGAACATTTGAGAGATGAGCTGAAAGAAGGGAGAAGAATTGGATCATTAGTCTCTTTTTGGCTTTACCTAATGGCCCGGAGAGCAGCAGCAGCAGCAGCAGGATTTTCCCCTGCAAATCTGATTGATATAAATCTTTTGTACGCTTTAAATTGCCAATGGCTAAGACTTTGAACCCTGTACTGTTCCCCTCTTCCCACCCTAGAACTAACTTCCAAAAGCAGCAAATTGATATGCCCACAAGTTTACAATTCTCACACAGAATAGCAACCAATAAAGATATGAACTTTGTTAAAAAGTTTAAATAAGCCATTAGGTCATTCACATATCTCCTTAACCTCTGCTAAGGCAAGATCCTTCAATTTGCTGGAATTAGGAGTTTGACATTTTCTTAATTAAACAACTTTCCATCTGGAAAAAAGTACCTTGAAGATTCCCCCCAATAAACTCTAATGTAATTAAAAATAAATAAATTAAAAAGAACATTGAAATTGTTCTTGATAGTTTTGGCCACTATCCTATCAGGTAAGTTTTATTTTTATGTATTTATTTTCTAAAGTATACTTACCTTTCAATTTTCAGTTAAACACGTGACCTTGTTGACACTTCAGGGCCAATTTCAGAGTGTTTCTTTTGGGGGATTACCCTTTCTCAGAGGCTCTCTGGGCTACAGCAGCATGCTGAGTTCACAGCCATCGCGGGCTTTCCCCTTGACCTTGCTGTTTATGTCTTTAGTTTGTCCTACATTGTGAATCCTGAGAAGGAGGAGAATTCTTTTTCACACTGAAGAACATAAACATAGCTTAAGACTGAACTTTGATTAGAGTCTGAAAATGGAAAGGAAAAGCACATAGCCGTGTCCTCAATGTGAGTATTGTTTGTGTCTCTGCCACACAGGTGTGAGAAAATGGCTCTGCGATTTTTCCTGCTGGGGGAACAGGTCATGACAGAGCAGGAGAGGTGGTTTCCCTCCAAGACCACACCGAAGAGCTTGTAGTTTTCCCCCCTTTTCTTTTTTTCTGGTTTCCTCTTGAGCAAATGATTTTCTCAGGCCATAGAACGTTTTGAATCCAGTTCAGTAACATCCACTGAGTGTGACTCTGTGCAAGGGAACCAACTACACGTGACAGAAACTATGGTTTCTCCAGAGTGCCCGGGACAGCAGATTTCCCTGAGTCTTGGTCCCAGGTTGCTGAAGCCTTGGGTGAGTGTGGGTCTGGTCAGCTAGCACACCCCTTTCTGGATGCCTCCTTACAGTCACTTGGATGTTCATCAGATGACTACTCCCCAGCCCAGCGCCTCTAAAGCAATTCTATTTTGCACATTCTTTCCTTTCCTCCCTCCAAATTACTATGCAGACCAATGGCAGACACTTTCTCATCAGTGAATTCCTAAATTAGCATTTCTAAAATCTACTTTTGAATTTTGCTCCTTTTACCTTTCTCTGACTCAACATCAATCTCTCAAATCTCTCTCTCTCGTCTCTGCTAATCAGTTCTGTTTCTTTCTTAGGCGACAGAAAAAAATGGAAAGATCTAAGTGGGAGCTTCTTAATGCAGGGAGCTTTTTCAATCACGGAGGAGAAATTGAGAATCATTACAAACCATGTATCATGATGGGCTTCTCCAGAAAGGGGTGGATGCTGACTTGCTTCCTAATTGCCCTTATCTAGCATGTACTCCCTGGACATCCGTGCAGGGCGGGGGCGCTTTTCTCAGGTTCCAGGGACGGGTTCAGGCTCTGAGGTTGAAAAATCGTGAGCAGGGACGAGAAGGCCCACTTTGCCCGCGTCTGGGTGTGTGCGCGTCTGTGTGTGTGCGCGCGCGCGGGTGAGAGGGGCGGCGGAGCTTAGGGGAGACGCGGAGGGGGGGGTTTGTTAGGTCGTCTCCCGCTTGTGTGTTTAGCACGCCATCTAGTGGCAGAGGCTCACAGAAGAGAAGAAAGCCTGAGGCTCCCGGAAAGACATCCAGCTCAGGGATGAGCTGGCTTCCCCTCTGGGTGAAATCCCCTTCGCATAAGTGGCTGTATTCCAACTTTACCAGTACACAGGCGACGAATATTGTGCACATCGTTGAGAGGTTGGTGGAAGCCATGAAAAAGGATAAAAGACTTTAAGGACCTATTCAGAAAGGCAAAAAGTATAGCTACACAATTATTCCAGAAAGTAGGGCTCTGGTTGACCAAATAAATGAGACTCTTCTATGAATATGGGAGACACAAAAAGGAGTTGAAGAAAGAGAAGAGAGAGAAGGCGTGGGAAGGCAATGAAGGGGGAGGTAGGGTAACACAATGCTGCGTAGACAGTTCTGAATCCAGGTTCAAATTGCAGCTCTCTCACTTCCCATCTGTGCCAAGTAGGCAATTATTTAAACTCATTAAGCCTCAGTTTGTCCATCTGTAAAATGGGGATCATCCCACCTATCTCCTAGGGATGCTGAGGGTTAGACCAAAGAATACATCAATGTGCCAAGCCCAGAGACTCCCATGAAAATGCTCGATAAATGGTAGTTGTTATTAGTAGGGAGAAGACTAACGGAAAAGAAAAGAAGGAGAGGAGGAGGCCTGGTAAGGGATAGGGTGGGAAATGTTATGATGTGAGGAAGGAAATAACATCGAGGACTGTCCAACTTGGCACAAGGCATTTGGCCAACTTAACAGACGAATCCCATGAGAGGGGAAATCTTCTCTGACTCCAGTGGGCAGAGGGTCTCTGTCTGAAGCCCACCTTTGTTACTGAATCTGTAAGTGTCTGAGAGGGCTCCACAGGAGGGCTTTCCTTCTCGGCACCCCTTGGTCTTCAAGCTGTGGGCTGAGAGCCCGAGACTCAACTCCTTAGAGGTCTTCAATTCAGTCCTGAGAGCTTGAGTGAAGGAAAGGCAGATGACCAGTCGGAGACAGGGCTGATCAAGGGGTAGCAGCTAGGGCCCAGGTTTTATTCAGTGGGGGAAGCTAGTAGCGTGGCCTAGCTTGCAAGGAGCCTTCTGGCAACCCTGGCTCGTCACTGTCTGTGGCAGTTAATACTGGCTGCATTCTCTTGGAGAGCCTAGAAGAAACACCTGTAGAACCTGAGGCATCTTCCCTCCCTGCTAAAGGCTGAATCCCCACGGCAGAGCCAGGAGGTAGATGCACAGAGCTGCCTCCGTCTCTCCTTTGGAACCTGATACAGCTCCTTCTAACGATTGCCTAAAGTCTCAACTGAAGCCTCTGGAGGGCAAAATATTGCAACACATACACACACTCATACCCTCTGAAGAAGCTCTTAGCCTACCATCTCTAGCCAGAGCCCAGAACTGGAGACTACAATGCCCTTTCTCTGATGTAATGGCCGACCTCAATCTCAGGGGGAAAGAGGCCATCGCCTGCATTTCTAACCTTTTACCAGCTTCCTTCCATGCCAAGGAGAAACTAAGAACAAGAACACAGTACTGTAATCTGATCCCCAATTAGCATAAAATAAAAACAACCCAGTCATGTTTTCCACGGGCTTTTCCAACCTCAAACTAAACGCATGAAGCAGGGAGAAAGAGATAAAAATATACACGTGGAACTATAAATATATATACTGTCTGTGTATGTGCCACCAAGAACTCTCACTCAAATGAGAATCTGTCTCTAGGAAAACCAAGCAGCCAGATGCAGAAATCTGAGAATTTTCCCTTTCCGAAGTGCAGTGTGAGTACAGAAAGGAAGGGAAAGTATCCTGGTTACTGGGTATGGAAGGGGTTAAATCCTCAGCCATCCTATTCTAAAGTGATTTATGATGATGTGTAGTGTTTCAAAACTCTCCCCCACCCCGGAGAACAGCCCTCCCCCCATCCACCCCGCCATCACCATCGAGTCCACTCTCAACGTGTTGAAATGGGAAGGAGGCGGTGTTTTGCTGATCTGTTAAATTCTTAGTGAAGTTTCCTTGATTTCCAGTGGCTGCTGTTGTTTGAGTTTGGTTTGGATCAAAACTGAGGTTGTCCTGGCATTTCTGGGACTGAATCCAGGCAAGAGGAAGAAGAAAAAGAAGGAGAAGGAAAAGAGGAGAAAAAAAGGTGGGGAAAAATAAAGGGAGGAGAGAAGTGTAGGAAGAGAAAAAAAAGTCCTTTTTAACATCACATTCCTGTGTTTTCCCTCAGTCTGGAAAACATATTAATCCCAGTGCTTTTACGCTCGGAAACAAAGGGACTAAGCCAGACTGTAGGGGAAAGGGTGATAAGAAGGATCCTGGAACTCTAAAGAGAGAAAGAGCGAGATTCAGAACTAGCTGGGGCTCCACTGTAAGGGACGTCCTGTGTCTGTCGGCACAGGAGATTGGCACACACAGACACACGAGACCGCGCAGAGACTACAGACAAATGGAGATGCAAAGCCTCAAAAGGACAGCTCCTTTCACTTCATCCTACTTGTCAAGAAGGTAAAAAGACACAGCCAGAAAGAAAAGAAGAAAGCAGCTCAGCCCTCAGGTCAGGACAGGCGGTGGGTCTGTGGTGCGATTTTGGGAGCTGGAGCTGCGGCTCACCCCCTTTGTATCGCTCAGCCTCTCAAAGGAGAGAGAGGGTTGGGAGGAAAAGTGTTTCATCTGGGAAACTGTCCTGGGACCACACTTCAGATTGCTTTTTAAACCCTCTGCATTCCATCTCCATGAGCCACAATGTAAGTGTGTAATCCTTCTGTCTTCGGTGTGTTTGTTTGTTTCTTTGTTGCTTATTGAAGAAATGAAATGGGAATGTAGTCATAATTAATATGCTCAGTGTGCATTTTCTCTGGAGCATCAGTCAGTTGAAACAGTGCAAGCATGCTGAGTGCAGACCCGAGTTGGGTTTCCTGCTTAATGTAACTGTCTCTGCTAAGCACTGACAAATTACAGGGGTTTAAAAGCAACAGGATCTCATCCTATTTTCCATTCCCTGACCTCTTTCCTTCTGCTTTAACCACCCCTTCCCCCTCCCCTAGGCCAACAGAGAGAGAGAGAAAAAAAATGCCCAGCTCTGTTTGCAATTAAATGATTTTCTTTCTTTTTCCCCCCTCCCCTTTCTGTCTTTTGACCCTGCTGCCTCCCAAAGAGGACTGCACAATGACATGGAGAATGGGACCCAGTTTTACCATGCTGTTGGCACTGTGGCTGGTGTGTGGATCAGAACCCCACCCCCAAGCCATGAATAGAGGGAGCCATGGAGGGCGGAAAGTGCCTCTGGTCTCCCCAGTCAACAGAAGGCCAGCCCGGTTTCTGAGGCACACGGGGAGGTCTCAGGGAATTGCGAGAAGCACTCTGGAAGAACCAAACCTCCAGCCTCTCCAAAGACGGAGGAGTGTGCCGGTGTTGAGAGTAGCTCAGGCAACCGCACTGCCGGCCCCTTTGGGCATCAATGGAGCCTTGGTGAGACCTGAGCAGAGACCAACAGCCCGGAGCTCTCCTCGTGAGATGGTCCGAGATGAGGGGTCCTTAGCTCGGTCAAGAATGTTGCGCTTCCCCTCGGGGTCCAGCAATCCCAACATCCTTGCCAGCTTTGCAGGGAAGAACAGGGTGTGGGTCATCTCAGCCCCCCACGCCTCGGATAGCTACTACCGCCTCATGATGAGCCTCCTGAAGGACGACGTGTACTGCGAGCTGGCGGAACGGCACATTCAGCAGATTGTGCTGTTCCACCAGGCAGGCGAGGAAGGAGGCAAGGTGCGGAGGATCACCAGTGAGGGCCGCGTCCTGGAGCAGCCCCTAGATCCCAACCTCATCCCAAAGCTAATGAGCTTCTTGAAGCTGGAGAAGGGGAAGTTTGGCATGGTGCTGTTGAAGAAGACGCTGCAGGTAGAAGAGCGCTACCCTTACCCGGTCAGGCTGGAGGCCATGTATGAGATCATCGACCAGAGCCCCATCCGCAGGATAGAGAAGATCAGGCAGAAGGGTTTTGTCCAAAAATGTAAGGCCTCTGGAGTAGAGGGCCAGGTGGTGGCGGAGGGGAACAACGGTGGTGGAGCAGGGAGGCCAGGCCTGAGCAGTGAGAAGAGGAAAGAAGACCAGAGGAGAGCACACGTCCCGCCAACCCGAGAGAGTCGGGTGAAGGTGATGCGAAAACCCGCCACCACTACCGGGGCTCCCCCCTCACCTCCTCCAACCCCAAGGGCCACCACCCTGTCTCCTGCTTCAGTCACAACAGTGACTCGGGCCACCTCTCGGGTGGCAGCTGTAGCTGTAAGACCTACAACCACTACAGCCTTTCCGACCACCCAAAGGCCCTGGACCCCTCGGGCGCCTCCCTTCTCAGACGCCCACAGGCCCCCAGCAACAGCGGAGGTGACCACTGCCAGGGCCCCTGTGGCCTCAGAAAATCTCTACCCTCCACCCAGGAAGGAGCAGCACAGGGAGAGGCCACAGACCACCAGGAGGCCCAGCAAGGCCACCAGCTTCGAGAGCTTCACGGCTGCCCCTCCCACCACCGTTGCAGAGCACAGCACAAGGGCTGGCGCGGGGCGGGTCCGGGACAACCGCACAGACAGGCGGGAGCATGGCCCCCGGGACCCAAACGTGGTTCCAGGACCTCACAAGCCAGCAAAGGGGAAGCCTCCCAAAAAGAAGGCCCAGGACAAAATTCTTAGCAATGAGTATGAGGATAAGTATGAGCTCAGCCGGCCTACTGCCTCTCAGCTGGAGGAGGAGCTGCAGGTGGGGAATATTCCCCCCCAGAAAGCAAAGGAGTCGAAAAAGCATGAGAAGCTGGAGAAACCCGAGAAGGAGAAGAAAAAAAAGATGAAGAATGAGAAAGCAGACAAGTTACTCAAGAGTGAAAAGCAGCTGAAGAAGGACAAGGCTGAGAAAAAGAGCAGGCAGGACAGAGAGAAGAGCAAGAAGAAAAAAGCGGGGAGGACAGAGCAGGAAGGCTTCCTGAAACCCACCACCAAACACCTCGCTCCCAGCCCCCGGAAGTCGGCCACTGACCTGCTGGGCTCCTTCGAAGGCAAACGAAGGCTCCTCGTAAGTAATCTTCTGCTTGGCATTGTTCTGTGGGCTGAGGCAGGGCGTGTTAACGTTCGGTTTGTTGTTTTTCTAAAATCACGTTGCTGGATGGCACACTGTGGCTGAACCTGTACCATGTCTAGAAGATCCAAGGAAGAGCAGCCAGGCCAGCAGCTCCTTTTGGTTAAGATGCTCTGAGAACCTCTCTCCACACAGACTCACAGCCCTAAGGGACAGGCAGTGACAGGGGACCTGAGACATGAGCCCAGGGAAGCACCTGTAGTCAGTTTCTTCCAAACCCGTCACTACCACCCCCTATCCTTACTCCTCTCTTTTAAGGGATAGTTCTGGATACAGCTTCCTTTTACCAAGTTCAAAGGACAAAGGAAGGAGGAAGGAGTTCCTAAAATGGCATGCATTGACTCCAGTCACAACTTAGGAAAAGGGTTTCTCTCTGCGTGAACTTAGGAACTTAGAAGCATGTAGATGGGGAAATGGCAAGATTCCTTCTTCCCCCCTGATTAGGTCCATATCAAAGATAGGAAGCAGAAAGTAAGGCAGCCTGGGTGGGAGTGGGTATGACCGGGAGTGGGGAAGGGTCCTTGTTGGTGTGACCCTCACAAATACTTTTAAAACCGCTTGGCTAAAACCTTCTCCCTTAAAGGCTGCCTCCTCCATCACTGCCCAACTACCAGTAAGAAGCCAGAAGGATGGACAGTGGAGCACTGGCTTAATTGCTCCCATTTCCAACACCCTAGAGACATTGCTGAATTTGGAGGCAAGATGTCATGTCAGTTTCTCCTGTGCCTCTATAAAATGAGCATGTCTGTGTGTGTGTGTATGAAAAAGGAGACAAGCAGTCCTTACTTCTGCTTTGCCTGGTTCTGAGTACCACAAGTGTTGAGCATGTCACATGTCCATCTCAGTAACTCTCTCTTTGGCCACTACTCGCCACCATCCGAAGAATGATGATAACAGAATCTAGTCACACCCAAGGAAGACTCTGGACAGGAATAAGCTCCATCCTAAATGTAAGGGCACTTCCTCAGTGATATGACAATGGCTCTTTCTCCTCTCCATGTCCCCTTGCACCTCTTTTAATGCCCCTCCAAGATTTTACACCTAGCTTCTTAATGCCCTCGTTTACTCCAGACTGTCCAGGAGGAGAAACGTATGATCCAATTACTTCAGAGAAAAAGGTCAGGAAATTAATGTTGTGTAATGTGAGTCAGGAAGGATTTTCTCAGATACCTGGGTGGTATGGAGCCATCTTGCACTGTTAAGGACAGCATCTATCCTACTGAACGGACAGGGTGATTCCTGGCCCTGCATTCCTGCCACCAAAAGAGACAGGCACTCTTCTCTCAAGGCATCTTTCAGAAGGTCTTTTACTTTTTCCAGTTTGGCCTAAATGTGGGTTAATGATGTAAACAGAGCAACTCTGGTGTCCATTTATCTGGTTTCAAAAAGTTTAAATGTGCATTTGAATGTTATTCAGAGCAGAGTCCCTTGTGGTGTTCATCACGGGAGGGGCATGTCCCCAAATTCTCTTAGCTGTTCCATCCATCATGTATGTAGGTCTTAGAACCAAACCTAAGTTTTGGTTGATTCTACAGGTTGTGTGTGTGTGTGTGTCTTGTTATATACTTTTTGTATGTTGTTACTCATTTTTAACCAGAGCCTTAAAGTAACTATATAAACTTAGGTTAGCAGAGGATAGGCTGGCTGGTAGAGTAGTTTAACAGCTGCTTGGTTACTCCCAGAGGACATAAATTTAAGTGGGAATGTTCCAGTCAGAACCAAAAAGCATCACTGATTTCAGAGAAGAACTCTACCTGGTACTGGAATGTTTGGTAGACAAGCCATGGGGGCAAACTGCCCTCTTTAGGGTGTGGGAAAGCATCGGAGACGTGCTCTCCTCTTGCATACCTGGGACTTTGTCCTGCCTGCTAAAACACATCACCCAACCTGGCCGTTTCACCAGCAAGGCAGGCTAAGGGCTCCTCATGGGCAGCCTTTAACCAGGGGAAAAATAAGCTTGGGTAAAATGTCGGGATTGTAATTGTGCTCCCATCTGGCGAATACTTCCATTGCCCCTAGTTCGTGAGTGAAAAGAAAGGGTTTTCCTACTATCTCCCTGATATTAGTCATGCTTTTCATTTCTCCCTCTGTCTTTCCACTCCCTCAGTCAGGGGTTTGAAAGCCCAGCTGGGTCTTTTTTGCTTTTAACAGCATCCCTGATCATAAATTTCTAGCAAATGAAACTCCAATGACAGCTTCTACTGATGTCACGTGAGGCAAAACAGAAACCAGCTGGGATTGCTCATGGCAGTGTTGTTCTTTGGGGCTGGCAAGAGAGCCAGGTTTGTTATTAGAAAGAAAGTACAAACAGGAGCGTTTCAGTCCTGCAATCCCACGTGTGCCCAGCTCATGATCATATCAGAAATGTGTTTTCTGAGGAGCTAGTCATGTCTAAAACAATAATAGATTAGAAAAGATGCGATGAAATAAACATGATATAAAATCAAAAGACGGAGAGAAAAGAATCTGTTTCACTAGGCAGCGAAGAGACTAGTGTTTCCGATGAGAGACTGTTGGTGCCGTTTATCTTTCTTCCACTCATTTTTCCTGTCAGACATGGCTGATGTTATTCAGGAAGTTCAGTGATTCAATTAGTAATCACTAAGGCTTAGCGCCCTCCAAGCTGTATGGCTGACGCACACCTCCAACTGGCCTCAGCCTAACCAGTGTGCTCAAACTGAAATGGGGTTTGCGTTCCAAGAAGTCGTGCAGGCCTTTTAACTCATCTTCCCAGTTTTTCAGTGACCTGCTGCCCAACTACAACTTATCTTATATGCCTAGTGCTTTGCATTTATTTATATCATTATTTAGATGTGAAAACATCACGTAACTGCTACCTAACCAATTTCTTAGAGAAACATGGGCAGCAAGGTTTTAGGTTGTAACTGGGTGAACAGCATCCTAGAGCCTTCGACGGAGTTGCCTGTGCATCCTGGTGTCCTATTCATACTCCTATTCTCAGGCCGGAGGTCAGTCCTTCAAACCCCCACCTCTCAGCCTGTCAACTGAAAGGGGCACATCCTGCAGGGCACTTGGCCGAGACCATGTGGTTTAATTTTCACCACAATCCCATGAAGAAGGATTTATTAACTCCATTTACAGAGGAGGAAACGGAAGCTCAGAGAGGCTGAGAAGTTTCCCAAGCTGTAGAGCTAATATGAGGCAAAGCCAGAATTAGAACTCAGGTCTGTTTGGTTTTAAAGTTCATGCTCAAGCTGCTCCCCGATTCTGCCTTCCTGTGGGTGTGAGCTTCCCGTGGGCACATGCCATAAACTCAAGGGGAAACTGAGAAATTATCCTGCCAGTTAATCAATGCAGATATTTTAAAATTCATTTTCAACCTTGAATTACCCAGATAAATGGTAAGATGTAGCAGTTGTCAACATTTTGTGCTAAGCACAAATGTAGAGGTTTTGCCTTTAGTTATTAAAGATTAGCACCTGAGCGACAATCTGTTGCAAATCTTTTTTTTTCTTCTTCTTCTCCTCCCCAAAGCCCCCCAATACATAGTTGTATATTCCAGTTGTAGGTCCTTCTGGTTCTGCTATGTGGCATGCCGCCTCAGCATGGCCTGATGAGCGGTGCTAGGTCTGTGCCCAGGATCTGAACCAGCCAAACCCTGCGCCATCAAAGCAGAGTGCATGAACTTAACCACTCAGCCACGGAGCCAGCTCTGAGTTTTTTCCTTTAATACCTAGCTAGTTCTCTGTACCTCAGCTCTCTGGCTTTCCTGGCAGTCAGTCAAGAGCAATAGATTGTATCTCAGTTAACCTTATCCCTCAAACTGGTTGGTGTCTGTTTGGGGTGACAACAGTGAGAATATAGATAAGATGTTTGTCACTAAAATATTGGACTATGTGGAGTACAGCTGAAAAGCTGTCACTTTGTGCCCTGAGATTTACCTGCTTGTCAATTAACAAGAGGCCTCATAGTGTTGAATTGCAGTGATTCAAGTTCAAGTGTAAGCATTCTTTGGAGACTGAGTCTCCTGTAATTCAAGTGGGTTAGTTCTTTCAACCTTAGCTCAGGAATCTGGATATTGGGATAATAATCTACCTATTTGGTTTAATTTTAGAAAAGGACATAAAGCTCTGCTTTA
This sequence comes from Equus asinus, assembly GCF_041296235.1. Taxonomy (NCBI): domain Eukaryota; kingdom Metazoa; phylum Chordata; class Mammalia; order Perissodactyla; family Equidae; genus Equus; species Equus asinus. The sequence continues at coordinate 14,963,012 of NC_091794.1, read as the reverse complement.
CTAAGGCAGACTACTAGCTTGAATGTTATTTTTTCAGAATCCTGTAAAAATCTAGTGTTTTGAGCCTAACCAAATATTTAGAATAATCTGAGCCTTACAATACCTTCCCCTAGCATCTTCCCATTCCTGTTTGCTCCCTTTACTTATGCAAACTGGCTTCATTACACTCTGAGGCTCCTTGTGCCAACACACAGTTAGAACAGAAAAGTGAAAAAGAATCACAACACAATTCTAAATTCATGATACATGCCCTGATTTATCACCACCCAACGGGAAAGAGGCCAAGTGCCAACAATAGTGTTTACTGAGAAGCTCTAGGATGCTTTTTTTAGGAAGAGGGGATTGGAAATAGTTACCATTTTAAATACTGTTTGAAATACTGCCAAGCTAGAAAATGAATGGGATGGAGACATCAATACACGGGGAAAGAGTGTCAGAACTTGTGCTGAGCATCAGCCTGCTCTGCTTTCCCTGATGCAAACTCGACAGGCAGATTCAATGTAACGGAGAGAGTCTTTACCAACTGCATCTAGACGTTCATAATCAGGGGACCATGTTCCTGAGTCCCTCCCCTCTCCTCTGACTGGATTATCTGTATAACCTGAGGGAGGGGGCCAGCATGTGTGCTCCTACCACCTGCACAGCACTGGCAGGGCTGGGGTTTCAGAACCTTGAAGAACTTATACTCTAGTTGGGGAGGTGTGACATAAATATGAAATAAAATAATAAATTGAGGAAATATATAAATTCCAAGTGAGCAGTGCAGACTGTAAGAACAGTAATTAAAAGAAGAAAGTGGTGATTGTGGGCTAGAAAGACTTTAAGGAGGATGCTACACTTGAAGAATGGCTCAGGTTCAGATATGGTAGAGGGGAGGGGAGTGGATTTGACCTTTCTAGGTGGGAAGGATAATAGGGCCAAGGCTAGAAAGGAATGTGGGTGAACTATTCAGAGGCAACATACATGTATGGTGCTCCGGTGCACACAGCCTGTACACATGTATAGTTTTTTTTTTTCTTTTCTGCTCAATTCTCACTACTTAATGAGGTTGGCGGGGAGTTATTCCATTGTAAAGATGAGAAAGCTAAGGTTCATAAGATTAAGTGCCTTTGTTAAGGCTACAGGATAGCCAGGGGTTGAACTAGGACTAAAATGCAGGCCCTCCAACTTTGGCTACAGTCACTCTTTCTCTTTGCCACTCTGCCAAGAGTTCTTTCATATCACAATTTAGACAGTCTGGCTACGGGGTGAAGAGGTCACGTAAGGGAGGAACAAGAGGAAAGGTTAGCAAGAGAGAACCTGGACCCAGGTTGTGGAGGGCAGGAAGATAGGAAATGAGTCATGCAAAATAAATGTCACCTCAACGGTGGGTTCAGCCATCCTTGGGCGAAGGTCCTGAGGTGAAAATAAACATCAGAGCTCTTTATTTATTTAAGTGCGATTCCCACTGGGTATCCATGGCCTAGGGTCACTGTGTTCAGAGAAAAGGGGGAGAAGCTGCCAGGCATGGGAGGATGAGTTTCTGTATGATTATGTATTGTCCGAAATCCTCAATTATGCACAAGGGGAAGAAAAAGACCAAATGGAGCTTTGAGGACTCTTGAAATCCTGCCATATCAAGGGCTGTCAACAGACTTTAAGGGTCCAAGGCAGAGTACGAGATGAATGAAATGGAGTCTCCGTACGGATTTGAAGTTACAGAGGCAGGTAATTATCAGTCATCTAGTGTCTGGGCATCTGTGCCCTGAGATACCTCTAAATGTATTCTAAATCTGGGCTTATCCTTGGTTTAGAATAAGGAGTCTCAAATCACTATCAGTAAATCTCTTTCTCTCACCTTTGTTTTTGACTATTTTGTGTTGTCACTTAACCATTCATTTTATTTATTTCAAAATAGTGTGTAGGTGAGCAAATAATAACCAGAAAGAAAAACCTAAAACATAGCAACTAAAACTAAAACTCCACGATTTGGGCTACCATCAAAACCTGAAGAAATATTTTCAAATGTCATCTAGCTAATTAAAAACTAGCAAACAAAGCAAAAATACCATCACCATATCTTTTTATAGCCACCTTAAAATTTTTTTTAAGGCTAAGGATGAATCAGCAAATAAATTTTTGGAAATTTTCTCTTTTTCCTCTTGGGAAATTACACTTCTAAAACAGGCCCTTCTTACCCACTCTGTTCCTCTGAACAGGCATATAAATACAAGATCAAAAATAAACTCAATCAGGTCTACTTAAAATAAATAATGATCTGAGAAAAAAATAACTCCATCCCTGAAAACCTTTGTTAATGTTACACTCAATGAGTAATAGAAGTTTGTCAAGCAGAGAGACCTCTTAGAAGGGAAAGCTTCAGGCAGCAATGAGTACATCTCTGACAGAAAAATCAACAGCAGGATCAAGCTGGGACCAGATTCATTAACCATTTTGATAAAGTATTTGGAGAAGGTTAACGACATGGTGACTTCCCCTCTGAAAAATGCCAGGCTAATAACTACAAACTTCAGAAATATTTTATAAGGTTAGATGAGTAAGTAAAGAAGTGGCTGATAAATTTAAATGTGGTCTAATGCAAGAAAGTGTATGGAGGCTGGCCTCTGAGCTCGGCGATGGGTGAGCAAAGCGTGAATAGACAGTGTTCATTGTAGACATCAGCCTAGTGAGCTATTTGAGGTCAAAGAGATTGACAGAGACCTGGTCATCATCAGAATAAAATTTTACATCCTCTCACCTCCAGGTGAACAGCACTGTGCCCACCGACTTGTGGAGTATGGTACACAGTTCTGGTTTCTGTTCAGGAAAAGCCTGATAAAATTGGAGAAGGCTCCGGAAAAGGCAACAAAAATAATCAAGGGAGTAGATAGACTTTTATATAGGGCTAGATGAAAACATTGAGGCATTCGTAGAGAGAGGGTTCAAGAGGAGCTCTAAAATATAGGGCTATCCTCTTTTATCTAAAATAATGCAATATATGTTTTTCCAGATGGCTGGTGACTAAATCATCTCTTTCTGTTGTTCTTTCTTTCCTCTTTTTCCCCAGAAGAAGTCAGGGGTTCACAGTGAGCGTGAAGGACACAGGGGCTAGATAAAAAATACCAGGTCTGAACTGGAGAGAAGGCAGAACTGAAAGCGTGAAAGCCATACGGTTGGAGGCCTCCAAGATCAAAGATGTCCAACTCGGGCTCTGTACAGGCCCCCTGTGACAAGGGATATATTCTATGTGACAAAACATAGGCCAAAAGGCCATGGTAGAAACTTTCTACAAGATATCCTAATAAAAATCCTAAATCATAGAATGTTCCATTGTGCCCAAGACCTGGTTATGAAACCCTCTCAACCCTGTGGGACATGAAATAATCATAGAAATCACTAAATTCATGAAGGTCTGAGCAGCTAATTAGGAATAATGAAGATCAAATGAGGGAGGGGAGGTAGCATTTATTGAACAATTATTACATGCCAAATATTCATGTGATGCTCACAACAGCCTTGCAAAATAAGTATTCCTGTGCAGAGTTTGCAAATGAGAAAACCAAGATGCATGGAGACTAGTAAAGAAGGTAAACAATGGAAGCATGCAGAAAATTCTAAGCTGTTTGGAGCCATTTAAAAAACCCTTCCAAATGGTCTTTTTTGGTCATAATTATGCTAACTGTCCTACAGAACAGTATAGTTTTGTTTAGGTGAAAGTCACTACCAGCGCTCTATGACAAATCATCCCTTTGGGTTTTTCCTCAGTATGAAACTATCACTATGAATTAATATTTGCTTGCCTTCACCCACCTCCAGCTGATCACCACTCCTAAGGCTGAGAACAACATGTATGTGCAGCAGCGAGATGAGTATCTGGAAAGTTTCTGCAAGATGGCCACCAGGAAAATCTCCGTGATCACCATCTTCGGCCCTATCAACAACAGCACCATGAAAATCGACCACTTCCAGCTAGGTTCTCTTAAACATTTTAATTATATTATTGTTTTTCTCATGGTTAAGGTGGGACAAACTTTATGGGAGAGGTCAGTGGGGAATCAAAAGGAAGGGCTCACTCTTTGTGATAACAAGGTCAGATTGCCTAGGTATTTACATCATTGTTCCAGATGGTTCTAGTTTAAGGTTTGACACTTCAAAATGAAAAATATGCAAGCATGCGGTGGTTTGAAAGTCAGTAAGGTGGAGAAAAATGAGAGAAGTAATACAGTGGGGGGAGAACCAGAGAGGTATTCACAGGCTCTCTTCTGGATCCTGAGTCTTCTCGCCTGTGAGCAACACCATCTGATCTTCTTGCAGCCTTGATGCTGCAGGCGACTCACTCACAGACGGGGACCTGCCAGACCCTTGCAAGTACTTGATTCTGGCAAGGCTGGGGAGGGAATTAACCAGGGCTGAGAGAAGCTGTTAAGCTAAACGAAAAGTCACTGAAAATATGGACTGAACTGCACCCAAGTCCTTTTGGAGAGCACAAGAATTTGGCTAGATGTAGAGTTTTCACAATTTTTCATATTAATGATGCATGTGAGACTCGCAAGGCGCACAGCTCAGCGATGGGCAGCTGAGAGCCAACTCGCTGCCGCTCTCATGGGAACAGTGCAAGACTCACTGTGAGTGGTTCAGCCTCATAGTCAGAAGCCCCAGATGTACCCCACCCAGTTTGTTTTATAATTACTGTTGTCTCTAGGGCTTTATTTTTTAAGAAAATTTTTTTCTTATGTGCGTTCTCTACTTTTAAAAATTCTCTTTTTAACTATAGTGAAAATCCTTCATATTCCACTATTTGCATATTCTGCCTATTTTTCATAAACTATATTTCATCTGAAAACATCTGAAAGAATATAAAACATATTTTCCCTATTAGTTAACAGTTAACTTCAATACATGTAACACGTTATCTCACAGATTTTTCTGTCATGTGATCTTGGTATAATTGAACATATAACAGTGATAACTATGTCATGATAATGTCAATTGGATTTTAATATGGTCTAGCTTTCTAAATCATATTTTTTTTATTGTGGTAACAAGCCTTAACATGAGATCTACCCACCAACTAATTTTTAGGTGCACAATATAGTATTGTTGACCGTAGGCACAGTGCTGTACAGCAGGTCTCCAGAACTTATCAGGTAGAAGTTTCAGTTATAGATTCTCTGTCTTTGTTAGCTCGCTGCCCCCTGAGATAGCTCCGAAGGAAAATCAACAGCGCTCTTCCTAACGTCATATCATAAATCAGTATTGCTCAGTGATTGGTTTGTGGACCTTTATCCCTGTGCTGTGTGTATGTTTGGGAGGGAGAATGGGAAAAAAAAGGAGTGTCCTTACCTTAACTAAAATAACAATAATCCTACAAATAAAAGACACAAAAGAAGTTCTGGAGTCAAACCAACCGGTTCAAATCCACAGTCACAACTTATTTGTTGTGTGACCTTGGGCAAGTCACTTCCTAAGTCTCAGCTTAGAACTTAGTTCTGTCTATTTCACAGGCTATGCCGGAGATATAATAAGATAATGTAGGTAAATACCTGTCACATAATAAGTACTATTATTGTGTTCCTCATCAGCACCATTTGTTCTGACAGGCATGTGGAGATCAATGAGCTGTCGCAGGGACTAGAGCAGCCATAAGTGAAAAAGACTTGTAATTGCTTCCTACTAATTAGAGAATGTTGACAGCGAACCCTCACAACTGCTCTTCAAGGTCAGGCTGCCTTACTACTCCTGATGATAAAACTGAAGCCTCAGGGACTAACACTACAAAGCCATATATTCAGTGGTTAACTGGAATTCAAGCACTTGCTTCTGAATTTTCAAATGGTAGCCTGAGCCAGTGAGCTTAATTATAATCCAGATGTCTAGAGAGGAAGTAGGTATTCAGTCCAGTACAGAAACTGGTGCTGGCTGGTGATGAAAGCCTTCCTCCACCAGGTGTTCCCACTGTCAAATGTGTGATCCACCAACTCTTACGCAAAGAATTCTCATTCCTTATTTCAGAGAAGTTTGGAAAAAATCATTATATCTTTCACCTCAATCTCTATATGGTCCTAACTGTTATAAGCATCTGGTGCTGCCTTGGCAAATTGTTAGCATTAATCTTGCTGTTTTTTAGACATCTGGATTGAATATGAACTGTAGAGGGACTGAAGTTGTCTTTTGTGCCTTATTGGAAGTCAGGTATTGTGATTTGGGTGTTTGCCTCTCACTGAATGGCAGCTTGGACATGATTTGGGGGGCCTTTTATTTTGTTTCTCAACTAATTCCTGGAAGGCCTTTCTCTCCTTGTGTCATGTCCCAGGTTACCCTTATGGAAAGGCTGTAGTATTTTCAGCCAGGACTGGGAGTCAGCCATGGGAAAATATGAATTGCCAAGCACCGTGGTCTCAGTGAACCAAACTCCATCCTTGACCGATTTTCAGCTGGAAATATATCAGATGGCTTTACTTTCCTTAAAAATAAATCAAGTACTCTCTACTCTTCCAGACTTTTCCTGGGCCTTGAAAGCAGAGGCCCACATCCAATTACAGTGTGGGCTGTGCTCACCAGCTGGTCCATATTGCTAAATGTATTTGAACTATAGATGATGGACCTACAGATGCCAGGAAACTTGCCTTAAGATTTCAGGTATTACCCTAACAGAAGTTATTTATGCTTGGCCAAATTCCTGGTTTTGCCAGCCCAGAGTATATTATACACAAGAGTTTAGAACGACCTAACACATAAAGACATTCTTAATTGTTAGTGGTATTTAAAATACTGGTCTGAAATAGGAATATTGGTGTATGTGTTAAGAGGATGGATTACAGACAAAGTTCGTCAGATAGGAAGAAGTTGCTGGCAAAGACACTTTATTGAAGAATGAAGAAAGTGAGGAAAAATGTAGCAAACATGTTTCTTTCTTAGCAAAATACAGGGACAAAAAATATTTTGAGACTGATATTCGATTACCAAATTTTAAGGGCTAGAATTTTTATGGGGCAAAGGAAGTTCTTTGACAGCTTCTTTTGAAACAAGAAGAGTCCGAGGGTGTTGACCTTAAACAGATAGACAGCCAGTTATGTCTCCATATGAAAATGGGTTTATTTGGGATCAGCAAAGAATTGCAATTCCAGATCTGCAACCAGGGTGAGCCACCTGCAAATCCTCCAGCAGAAAGGGAGGAGAAACTCTTATAAGGAGGAAGAGGAGGTTGGGAAGGCTATTGTAAACCAGGAGTCCATTGGAGGAATTGGGAGTTCAATATGTAGTGACTTTTCATTGGCTCAGTTCTGACAGTCTCTCATTGGCTGAGCTTCTTGCCAGTCAAGAAGAGGAAGTCTTTCTTCTTCCTGTTGGGCTGGCAGAGGGCATGAGAACACACCCTTTTGGCCTCTGACTCAGATTAAATGAGGTTTCTGTTTATTAATTTCCACAAGGGTAATGGATAAAAAGGGAGATGGAAAAGTTGATGGAGGTGGAATGTGGCAACAAGGAGAGAAAGTGTTGATTCCTTATTCATATGAGTAAAGAATTCATAGCTGAATTTCTAAAATAACTTTTATTAGTGAGAATGATAGAACAGTTTTCAGCCTAAAATGCTCTTTCTGTCTTTGATCCTGTTGAAGAGAATTGTTCTTTATGAACAAGCCTCACAACTATCAGGATCCGGATCCGTAACAATGCAAAAATGCTCCTTTTCCTCAGGAGCACCTGAAAAATGGACCCTTTGCCCCAATTCCTCCTTTCATCACTGGTGACACTGCCTGGCAGCTGCCTTCTCTACCCTGCCACCCTGAGCTGGGAGGCAAGGCTGGGTGACTGATCAGATTTCCAGACACTGGCTGTCCCTCTCTGCTTATTCAGTCTTTGATTATCAATCATTCTGTGCCCTAGAGGCTAGAGAGCCTGTCCCCTAACTTGTTCAGTCATCCTATTCCACTGTCTTTGCTGCCTCTGACATCAAGTGTATGAGTGTCAAGATCAGCCCTTGACAATCAAGGAGCAAAAAGCACCTGATAAAACAATTGTTTGAAGAACATGGTGGAGGGATGTGCTCTTTCAATTGCAGTCATCAGAGGAGATATTGTAAATATCAGAGGATTTTGAAAATTGGGTGGATTTAATGGAGGGGCCTTGAACCTGAGTAGATTTTTCAACGGATGATGGCTCTATCAAGGTACTTTCTGTTTTATTTAATTTTTTAAAGAAACGATACTTTTTTTGGATTCCAAAGTCAAAGCTACATTAAAAGGTATAAAGAGACGAGTCTTCCAGCCATTCCTGACTCCTTTACCCTGTTACTCTCTGCCCCCCATAGGTACTTTTATGATTCCTTATTTATTAATTTAGTGCTTCTTTATACAAACACAAATAAATGTAATAACCCATATTTCCCTTCTTTTTACTTTTTTCACTTAAATATATTTCCTGGAAATCTTTCCTTATGAGTGTATGGAGATCTTCCTCCTTCTTTATTAAGTCATTGTGAGCTTCTGCCACAGTTTATTGAACCAGTCCCCTTGCTGATGAACACTTGGATTGTTTTCAGCATTTCGTTACTATAAACAACTTCACAATTAATAACCCTGTATGTATTTCACTTTATGTATGTAGATGTATCTTTATGATAGATTCTGAGAAGTAGGACTGTTGGGCCAAATGGAAAATGTATCTAGTTTTGGACGTATCTCCAGATTTCTCTCCATACAAGTTGTATCATATTGCAATCCGGCCAGCAATGTGTAAGAGTGTCTATTTCCCCAAACCTCTCCATTGAGTGTGTAATCAAACTTATGGGTGTTTTTAGCCAATGTGATATGTGAAAAGTAGTATTTTAGTGTAGTGTATTGTTGGGCAGCATTTCTTTTTTTATGAGTATGATTGAACATCTTTTCATATGTTTAAGGAGAATTTATATTTTGTTTTTAGTGTTCTTTGCTCGTTTTTCTGTTGGGTTGTTCGTCTTTTTAATCTCAATATGTAGGTACTCTTTATAAATTAGAATGAAAATTCAGACTCCCAAGTCCCCTTCCCACTCCAAGATACTGACCCAGTTTGAAGACGTGGTCGAGGAATCTTTTTTTAAAATGTTGCTTGAGTGATTCTGATTTGCAACCAGGTTTGGTCTTGAGCAGAGGGTTGGGCGTAGGATAGAAGGAAGAGAGGACTAGAAATGTAGATTGGCACCTAATTTTAGAGAATTTCTCATACCATGACAAAGAATTCGAACTTTATTTGGTAAACCATGTAAAGATTTCTGAATATATTTTTCAAATAAATTTTAAATAATGTTTAAGTTTTGGTAGAGTCAGTCTGTAGGACAGAGAAATACCTGGCAGGACTCATTCTTCAGATAGGATAAATTGCTCTTTCTAGGGACAAATGAGAGCAGCAGCTTTGTGATCAGGAGTGGCCATGCTAGTCCCAGCTATCAATTTCATCCAGTGGCTCATCCCACCGAGTGGTAGAAGGTAGGCAAACGACCCACTCAGAGAGTAAAATAGGAGCCAATGGATCAACTACAAAGCCATTTAAATTCACGTTCCAATCAAAAGGAAGTAAATCCCATAGCTGGAGGCCAAGGTTATCCTAACTGAAACAATCTACTACAGACTGCTCAGCAATCCTGGGAATATTCTTGAGATAAAAGCAATTCAGCCTCTGCTGGAGTTTTTGCTTCCATATTTATCCAATGCACAACCTAGAGATTTTTGTCCTGTGTTGACTCCTTGAATAGGACAGTTATATTTTAAGTGCATTATAAATATGTTTTGTTTATGTTGTACGTTACTCCAGAACAGGGTATATTAAGGTCCTGGGTGAATGGTGCAGTTTGGTAAATGACACGTAAGAGACCAGGATGCCAAAGGAAAATAGAATTTATTACTCACAGGTCCCAGGGAGGAAACTAGTGTGCCTCGCAAGGCCATAGGAAGAACATCAAGTTTTGGTCAGGAAGCAGAAGCAAGAGTGAGGGGAGAGCTAGACCACTGCCTTTATTGGGGTTTCCATGGGAAAGGCAAAGCAGGGCAGGGTGAACAGCTTTGGATTGGCTAGTTTGAACAATTTCAGCAGGGTTTGGGCTATGAGCTGGTCCCTAGCTGCCTGACAACGGGCCCTGAGACTATTAAAGCAGAGGAATATTGTCTCCCAGGGTGGGTGCCTGGGCCGGATAGAGGAGGTAAGGCTCTGGATTGGTTAGTTTGCATTTCAAAGACATGCTCCGGGCTGGGCCCTTTGCTCTCTAAGAATTGGCTAGCCCGGAGTGGGGCAGTCTCTCCTCAGCCAGAAGGGTTTTTTAAGATATCAAAGCATCATAATATATAGAAAATAAAAAATATGATTAATACAATTTGAGACCTCATATATGAAAAACCAAATTTACGAAATAAATGTATATGATATACTTTCTCAAATTACGCTTAGACTAGCTGTGTTTCAGGCTCACAAGATCAAAGGAAAATGTAAGAGTTTGATGGTGGGTTTTCTACACAGACCCAGAATTGCTTATCTTCTTTATCCCTCCCTACACTCTTCATTTGATATCTTTCTTAGGGGAGAGTATTCATATTACCAAATTGGTACCGAGTGCTAATTGTGTGCCAAGCTGTAAAGATATAAAAGATAACCAAGACTCAGTCCCTATTGATGAGTTGTTCTTATCTGGTAGGAAGATAAACATGTAAACAATTGGTTGCGATGCAAAGTGATAATTATTATTACAGAAGAATGTAAAAATGTCGTGAGTGCACAGGTGAGGTAAAGACAGGTTGCACCGGTAATTAGGAGTTCCCATGCGGACAAGGGCAGGGATAGCATTCCAGAAAGATAAAGCATGTTCCTAGAAACTGAAAATAGACGGCTGGAGCATAACCTATGGAAGAAGAGTTCAGGGATGAGCTAGTTAAGGTAGGCTCAGTCCAGGACATAAATGGCCTTGTATGCTATGCCAAGGATTTGGATTATCCTGTGGCACAGGGGCTCTCTGGCCTTAGAGTACATAACCATCACCCAGGAAACTTGTTAAAATGCAGATTCCTGGGCCTCACCATTAATGATTCTGATCTAAGTGGTCTGAATCCAAGGACCGCAATTTTAACATGTGCTCCAGAGGATCAGACTTTGAAAAATTGCCAGAAGAGATAGGGAATTTCTGAAGCAACGAGAGAGGCTGAAGAGGTCCAGGGACATTGGTGGAATGACCTCAACTTAGAGAAGGAGGGATGGGAAGAGGAGAAACCCTGGATATCACAGAGAAGAAGCAGTCATAGGTGGAAACTTCAAACGTAATGCCTGGCACACAGTTGGTATTTAATAAGTTGCAACTGAAGCTGAATTTTTCTGCAGTGTCATTGCTGTCTATCCTCAGACATGGAAAAGCAAATACATGAAGAAATTTACTACTACCTGAATTTGACCACTGACTTTGGAAGCTGGAGTTCTTAAAATGTGGGAAACTGGGCAAATGTCACGCTTGTAGGGCCAGTCCTTACCAGCACCCAACAGAGTTCACCCTCCCTCTCGTCCCTCTTCAGAAATCTTAGGTCTAGGGGGAGGCTGTGTGGAATGACCAAATCTCACTAAATGGACGTGGATCTGTGAATCATTTTAGCTGGATCCGGACCATGTGGACAGTTTATATATACAATGTGTCCTAAAGAATGTTTGTTTCTAAGCCCTGGAACCCTTGACAAGGGCTAGAGAACTTTGGCAGAACTTGAATACACTTAATAAGAAGCTGCTGAATTTATGTTGCTTTTCCAAGCTAAAGAGAACCTCTTGCTTACCCAGCCCTGATTTAGACAGAATGCAGAGTGTAACAGAGACTTGTGGCAGGAGCAAGCAGCTGGAGACGAGAGCTGGCCTCACATGCACCTTCTTCAGAATTTGGCCAGAGATGGACTCTGTCTTACTGTAGAATTACCCTCAACCTAGTTGGATCCAGTGTTGATCAATGTTTTCATTCTTTTTCTTTGGCAGATTCTCTCTGCACAAACATTCATTTGGGATGTACATATTTCTGAAGGCTGGGAGTGCAAACTGTTTCATTTCTAATGTTCAGTCAAAACATTTCAGAAAATATTTTAGTTGAAAGGAGAAACCAGACCATGAAATTGGTTTCTTGCCATCTGCTAGTAGAACAAAGTTTGGCTTGAATCTTGGTCCTAGGTCCTCTCTGTCCTTGAATGTGATGTATTTTGGTTAAGTAGACAGAGTACTGGTTTGGAGTGAGGCCGTACTACCTGAGTCCTAACCCTCACTCTGTTATTAAGTAGCAATGTGAACTTGAGCAAGTTGCTACCTTCCTGGGGTCTGTGTTAGGTTGGTTCCCTGGAAAACAGACTTTGAGACTCTGAGATTTGCATGCAGGAGGTGAATGGGGAATATTCTCAAGAATAATGCCTATGAGGGGTGAGGAATACAAGAAGACAGAGGGTAAATTTAAATTGTAATGCAACTGACCCTTCAGAGTTGGTACTTTGACGCAAGGGGAATAGCTTTTATATCTACTCCCTCCCGCACTGCATCAACCATCGAATGTGGGCTGTCTCCTAGTAAGAGTGTGACTTGGGGAAAGGCAGCTCTTTTCTAAGGAGAGCAATTTTCAGAGAGGAATTCGGCTGCTAACACTTGCAGAAGCCTTAGTTCTGAAGGTAGGATCCGGATAGCACACCTCAGTGTTCACTACAGTTCCTTATTTCATCCTCAAAAATGTGACTGGGTTGGGCCAGATGATGTCCTTATCAGTTATCTACTGCCACCATAAGGCTATGTAATAAAGACACACATACCTCAATGGCATACAACATTAAACATTTGTTTAGTCACAGGTCTGTAGTGTTCAGCTGATCTGGGCTGGGCTGGGCTAGGTTTGTTCATGTATTTGCAGTCAGCTGCCTGTTGGCTAGGGGATTCTGCTAATCTTAGCTGAGCTTGCACACATGTTAGGGGTCAACTGGCTGTCAGTTGATCTGGAACAGTCCTGGCTGGGAAGAGTCAGAGTAATTTGGCTTGACTTATCCTCCAGAAGACTAGTGTAAACAGGTTCTCATGGCGATGGCGGAGTCAAGAGCAATCTCAAATATGCAGGCCCATTTCTAGCCTCTGTTTATTAATTTATTCTAGCGTCATTTGTGCTAACATTGTCTAACCCGGCCAAAGAGAGTTGTACAGATGAGCTCAGAATCAAGAGGTAGTACAGCTCAACCCATTCGCTGTAACAGGGAGCCGCAGTTACCAGTAAAGTGTAGGTATAGGGACGGTGGAGAATTGGGACCATTTTTGAAATCTACTACAATCTCCAGCTTCCTTCCATCTCAGCTGTTCAGTGGTTTTTGTGACTTTATCTGTTAGGTAGATGTTAATAGTCTAATTTTGATTCCAATTAGAAACTTGAACACTGTCCAAGTTACTTTTCTCTGAATCCAGCACCCAGCACAGAATCAGCTCAGGACATTGGTGACGAATATTTTGTTGAATGAACAAAAGCAAAAATGAGTGTATGTTGAGAATGAAAAATGGGAAATCCTAGGTTCAAGATAAAATCTGGTCTATAAAGTCTTAGAATCAGGACATTAGTTGTTAAGGACATTTCAAAATCAGTTTTTAAATGATTTCCTTTATTATTGTTATTATTATTATTAATCACAAAGTAACATTTGCTCCTTGTTAAAATTTAAATAACATAGACATGCATAGAGTAAACAGTGAAAGCTTCCACCTCACCTTTCCCCTCTACCCAGCAGCAACCACTGTTATCAGCTGTGTGTCCTCCTGGACGTTTTCCTGTGATATTCCCATGTGGGTGTATTTTCTTTTGCTTTATTTCCTTTTAACCAAGAATAAAGTCATACTGTACATTTTATTCTGCAACTTGCTATTTTTATTCAGTGAGATATACTAAAAACCAACAGCATGAATCTAGCAATTCATTCAAAAAGGTACATTAAAAATAGTTTGTGTTTATGAGGCATGTCATTTTTCATTTCATTGACAGTGCTCGGTTCTCATATAGGCTCTCAGCTCTCATGCCGTTGGACCACCTCCAGCAAGAACTGTTGTGATTTTGGGGAGAAAAACAGGTTCTTTCTCCTCTCACTTTAATCTGCTTGGGAGAATCAGGCTCTGTGTTTATATACTTTCAATGGTCCTAATCAAATAAACCACAGTAATAGTTAAATTGTAATTGTCTTCCTTTTATCAATAAAAGAGTAACAGTCTACTGTACTCAAGATACATAACCTCTGTATCTGCAAAATTGTGGTTGTTTCTACTGCGGTACTGTTTTTTGGGTAGCAATGTTGAGAATAACTGATAGACTCTCTTCCCTAGTATATCCATTAGCATCATTTGTTAACTTTAACTTTTTCATGTTTTTCTTAAATACAGGGAATTATTTTGCAGATAAAAATTTTAGTAGGGTTGAGGGAAACTGTGACTGAGTGGGAGGGAAGAAGCAAATAAAGCTGTCCTATCATTTCAAAATACTTTCCAGACACAGTAGTCGCCATGTTCAACCTCCCAGTAACCGTGTGAGACATTCAGGAACCATTCTGAATGAATTATAATAATCTATTTTTAGGGCATGATGTTTGGAAAAATACATAATTGTTAAAACTTCCGTAAATTTAGTAACACTGCTTGAAATTGTATTCACTGACGAAACTTGTATTATGCATATCTTTACTTTTGGGGGGCCAAAATGACCAGATTTGAACTTAGACTTACTTTTCTCCATAGCAATGATGTGGTTCACTGAGTCCCAAAGTGATTCTATAATAAAAGGGAGGAACAGACACAGATTTTGAACTTAGCTAACTCAATAATTAAAACTAAAATGAATTTCCAAAATGAAATAAAACTTGAGAGTATCTGGGTCCAGTTCCCTGGTGAGTGAGGGTGATGACTCATCCGGGGGTGGGGTAGCAGTCTTTTTTTTTCCAGGGATGACTCGGCAGCCTTCGCTCTCACTTTGCTTCTTCTGATTCACCACTACCAGGGTGGGCAGAGATGGGGCTTGATGATCTTTAGAAGAGTGACTTTCACAATGACTTTATTTATTCATTTGTTTCTATATTTATTTATTCACTTTGCAAACTTTTGTTCAAAGGAAATGTTAGTTGAATATGTGCAACTAACAAAAGCTGTTGTAATTAACTCGGACAAAGGCTCAGAGCCTCCATCCATTCGTTTCCCACTGCTTTCTGCCTTGTCGTACCTGTATTTATTCACATTTCATTTGTCTTAAGATAATGAGAAACCCATGCGAGTGGTGGATGACGAGGACTTGGTGGACCAGCATCTCATCAGCGAGCTGAGGAAAGAGTACGGAATGACCTACAATGACTTCTTCATGGTGCTCACAGATGTGGACCTGAGAGTCAAGGTACAGGGTCCTGTTTCAGATGATGTAGTGTCATTCCTTAAAATAGCGACTGCATTTTTTTGTCAATGAGTCTATTAGGTATATAAATAAGCACAAATTATTTCATAAATGGGAAGCTTTTGAAATAGCCCAAATATTCCTTGTGGTCCTATAGAATTTGTATCTAGAAATGACTGGATTGGATGACCTCCAATGGCCCAGATACTTGAGTCAGACTAAATTCTTCTGTAACATCATTGTCATGCATTCATTAGACACTTATTGAACATCTATCATGAGCCAGGACCAGAGGATAAAAGGTTAAGAATATTTGGACTCTGCCTTCAGGAAACCCAGATTTAACATAGACTTACTTTGGAAGGGCCTAGAAGTTTACCTCCTGATCCAATATGGACAAGACAGTAGGGTTTTATACCTACTTTCTCCCTAGAGGGAGATCTTTTCATTAATTCATTCCATGCTGTGTTACCCCACCTCTAATGTCAGAGGTTGGACAAATGATCCCTAAGTCTCTGATAGCTTTCACAGTCTGTGATTTACTGAACTCCCATTGAGGGCATAGCTCCAAGCCATGTCAAGACTTCTCTCTAACTTATGCTGGTTATGTTCGGCCAGCCCTCAAATCCATCTCAGTTTGCTGTTGTAAGTCCAGACAGCTATGAGCCAGGAAGCAATTTCATTATCCTTAAGTTGAATCTCCACTTTTTTCTGAGAATACATAAGCAAACATGACCTGATTTTAAGTGATGCTCACTCAATAAAATAGTCTCTGGGAATCATAAAAAGAATTTATGTAGATTCCTGATGACCACAGAAAGCCTCCTTCTGGTGGAAAATTACCCCTAGTGCTCAGGTCAGATATTCTACCATGTTATCCCATTTGGTTTCCTGTGTTAATTCCAGTGTTTCTCACTTTCTCTCCAGTTGTGGAGTGAACAGGAGCCAACTCAGACCCAGAGGTAGGGAAGTGAGCCGAGGGTATGTGTGGTGAGGAGGGCATGGACCCTTTCCAATAAAAGGAGTGTAGTCAAGAAGAAAACTGCATAAAAGGTAAAGGGCAATTGTTTCACGGATTCTGAACCTCAAAACATCAGCAGAGGAACTACTACAGGAGAGAGTTTCTAGATCAATGATCCCTCCAGGCTCTGATTTCCCCAGCGCTCCTCTGAATTCCCCCAGGCTCTCTATCCCCTGAACACCGTCATCCATTATATATACATTCTATTCTTTCTTCAACAGCAATACTATGAGGTGCCCATAGCAATGAAGTCTGTGTTCGATTTGATCGATACTTTCCAGTCCCGAATCAAAGACATGGAAAAGCAGAAGAAGGAGGGCATTGTTTGCAAGGAAGACAAGAAGCAGTCGCTGGAGAACTTCCTATCCAGGTACACCACCTTTGGAGTCCCCCATGCAGGCAGGCATGTGTCCTGCATGAGCTAATGAAAACACCGAAGAAACACAAAGCAACACGAGTGTGTGCAGAGAGTGACCCTCCCTGGTGAGGAGTCTGTCTGCTTCATGCCGCTCGCCACTGGGCTTAGTCTCGTCCCGTTGGAAGTGGCTCTGGTCACAAGGCTGACTGGGGTCAGCTCCAAGCTTGAATGCTGATTTGGTGGCTTTGGATAGGTCTTTTCTCTCTTTTCTGTTCCTTTTTTTGGCCCAGAATGTACAGAATTCGGACCTGTGAGGGTTAATTTATTCCGTCAGTAAATTTGGAGGGCTTTGTATACAGCATTTTTATTTTACGTATTTAGTTATTAGGCCCCTTCCAGTTCCAAACAGGCACACTGTGTTTGATTTTTTGCTTCCCTGCAACTCCACAGCGAACAACAAATGTCCCACTAGGACCCCAAAAGGAGAAATCCTCTTGACCTAGCTCCCTGATTCCTCCGGGCGTGCAGTCTATTGAAAACCATTGTATGGAAACTCCACTACTTAGCAGAGAAGGGTGGAAAAAAAAAATGACCCTACTTCCTCTGTTCTCCATTCTTTCCCCCATGTTGGATCAAAATTCTACAGGGCCTTTGGGGCCCTAAGAAGTGCAAAGCTACAGAGATTCTACCCACAACAAATAAACTCACAGAGACCTCAGGCTAATACCCCGCAATATGTGGTTGTAATATGCCCAACTGTGTGGCTGAGGGGCTCCAGAAATGGAGTGAGGATTTTCTTGGAGGCTCAGTGTTAACTGTGTATCACTATGGGCAGAACTTCCTTCCTAAGTAGATAATCTGAATTCTTCTAGATTCAGGAGGCATGGGCTTCTTAGGAGACAACATCATGATGTGTAAAGAGCATAGGATTTATCATTCATTCAAATTGCAGGTCTGCAACTTATTAGCTATGTTGACCCTACACTTCTCAACCTGCCTGAAAAATCTCTCCCTCATAAATAAGAATGATAGCAAATAGCCCAATCTCCATCCCAGGGATACCGTGGTCACTTTTTGTGGGCTCACTTCTGTACCAAGCAACTCATCTTCCTTCCCAAATTTAAGCTTCACAAGAATCCCATGATCTATGTACTGTAACTGTTGTCGTGTTGCCGAGGAGACAACTGAGGCTAATGGAGATTAAGTAACTTTCTCTCATCCCTGAGCTAGTGTCAATTCTAGGATTTAGTGGCCCCAGGCTAATCTGGCTCTCAAAGTCCACATTCTTATCTAATACTTCTTTTGAAAATATAACATGAATTCTTTTTAGTCTTGGACCCAGATACCCAGAGTTTGAAGCGAAGGAAGATACTCCTAAAACCACAGGATCTCAGAGCTGAAAGGAACCTGAGGTTCTTCCTTTATCCAAAATTCCAGTGCAGTGCAAGTATCTGCAATGGCGATGGAAGGCACATGTCTCCACGGGGACTTGAAGCTCAGCTTAGTCTTCAGGCTGCTCTATTGGCTGAGCAAGGGCTCTAGGACTCCAGGGGGCAGATGGCTCTTCGTCTGGTCCTGGGGGCATTGAAACACCACCTTCTGATCCAAGGTTATCCCTCTAGATAGAGATGATTTAGAAGACGATGATAAGAGCTTGTTGTTGCCCTTGAGGTGTTTTCTTTTCTTTTCTTTTCTTTTTTTGTTTGAGGAAGATTAGCCGAGCTAACTGCTGCCAAATCCTCCTCTTTTTGCTGAGGAAGACTGGCCCTGAGCTAACATCCGTGCCCATCTTCCTCTACTTTATATGTGGGATGCCTACCACAACATGGCCTGCCAAGCAGTGCCATGTCCACACCTGGGATCCGAACCGGTGAACCCCAGGCCGCCAAAGCAGAACGTGCGCACTTCAGCGCTGCGCCACGGGACCGGCCCCGAGGTGTTTTCTTTTCTTTTTTTTTTTTTTAAGGCAGAAAAGCTTTTTTAGAAGTTTACCTTTTTTTTTTTTTGAGGAAGATTAGCTCTGAGCTAACATCCCCTGTCAATCTTCCTCTTTTTTGTTGAGGAAGACTGGCCCAGAGCTAACTTCCATGCCCATCTTCCTCTACTTTATATGTGGGACACCTGCCACAGCATGGCTTGACAAGCGGTGCAATGTCCACACCTGGGATCCAAACCGGCGAACCCTGGGCGGCTGGAGCAGAACATGCTAACGTAACCGCTGCACTACTGGGCTGCCCCAGAAGTTTACTTTTGATTTTAACAATTAGTGTTAGATATACCCAAGTTATGAATTCAAGACCTTAGCTCTCTCTTAAACTTTTAAGTTAGGCTTCTAAATCTTATTATTCTATTTGTAACCTAGCATTTTAGCTGTCACTTTTAAGGGGCTTTAAATAATGTTAGATCTTGCCTACTAAGTAATTAAACAACTTCATTATTTCAAACAGTCACTGTATATTTAATATATTTCTTTCAGTTGCTTGAAGTGAACAAAACCTTTCTGAGTACTTAAATGATCCATAAGTTTAACAAATTAATCTTGTAAATACAATGACTCTAAAGTTTTCTCAGATGTTCCAGTAACTGCATACAATTAGTAAGACTTCAACTTAAAACCATACTTCTAAACCAATTACTCAACTATATGTTCTAATTGGAATTTCAAGGTTGTCATTTTATTAAGCAAAATTCTCTTAAGTTTCTTAAGAACATAAATTATATAAAGAAAACCAGTGGGGCCAGCCCCATGGCGGAGTGGTGAAGTTTGCATGCTCCGCTTTGGCAGCCTGGGGTTTCGTGGGTTCAGATCCTGGGCGCGGACATGGTACTGCTCATCAGGCCATGTTGGGGAGGCATCCCACATGGCACAACTAGAAGGACCCACAACTAAGATATACAACTATGTACCGGGCAGATTTGGGGAGATAAAGCAGAAAGAAAAAAAAAAAAAGAAGACCAGGATCCTTCTTAGAAATATAGATTGTTACTATGATTTTGATTCTTTGAAAACTTTCTCTCCATAATTCCAAATTTTGCAGGACTGAAAGATGCATGCTTGCTGACCCATCTCAGTAAAATCAGGTTGTCCAACCTCTAAAACAGACAGTTACCATCCAGTTCATTGCTGTTATTTATAACCAAGGACTTGGGCAGCTGTGCGACCTGCCACAGGCATCCTGAGGGAGTCTTCTCACCATCTCCAGGCAGAGTGTCCTTTTATAATCACCATGTCTTGGGTTTCAAAACTTGAAAGGGAAAGCTGATGTTATCTCAATTTTGTTCACTCACAAAGCTTGGAATGCTCATTCACGTTGATCACTGATTTGAATTTGGCATTTTTTTGATTCTTAAGGCATGTACACACATGTTGCATCTAAAGTCTTTTGAATGGGATAGCACCCTATGTATTTTCCTTCGAATGTAAGAGCCTTATGGGCTCTTATATTCATTACTATTTCAGGAACATCTTTAATGGATATTCAGAATGGTATATGATTATAATTTGATTGTCCTATGACTGTGCATGACTTGTGGTTACAACTCACAAAATCACTGTGCTGATTATTATAATTGATCTTAAAAATTAAAGTGGAATAGTGTAATACTTAAAAGCATAGGTAAGACAGCTTTGAATTTGATTCTTGGTTTCTACACATATTAGCTGTGTGAACTTGGGCTGATCACATAACCTCTCTGGGGTTTAGTTTTCTCATTTGCAAAATGGGGATAAGAGTATCTATTCTTAGGGTTGTTGTGAAAGGCAAATTCAGCACTAAAGGTAATGATGTCTGAGAACATAGCACTAAGTAAGCAATCAATAAATGCTGGTTATTAGTAGTATTAGGGCCAGTTACTCAGGTCCTAGTTAGAGAACCTTGTCATCAAGAAAGAGATTTAGTCAACACCTCAGAATTGAAACCTAAGTGAAGAAAACTGAAAAAGAATTTTTCTTTTTAAATAAGCATTCTATAAATAAACCAGTATCCAAATGGGAATTTTCCTTCAAATTTGCTGAGTTGTTGTTGGGTCTATACAGCTTGGTTTCAGCTCACCAGACTCTGAGGCCGGTCTAGTCTTTAGCAACATTCATCTGGTCCAGGCTATAATTACCTTTCTCTGAGACAGAAGCCCCAGATAGCGGGCAAATGCAAACTAATTTGGGAATGCCGGTTAAGAGAAGCAAACACATGCGTAGTTGTAGGATTTTTATTTACTGAGGAGCCAAAGTGACAGAGAAACAATTTGTCTAAAATAAGGATCTGGGCCACATTCACCTCTCTTGTTACATCCTATGGAAGTGAGCTCCTTCAGTGTCATGAGCTGAGCGTTGTATCTTAATGTGAAGGTCTCTAGGAGAAAGAAGCATTACTTAGGGGAAGTGACCCTCTCTTGGTCATGACTGTGATAGGGAGTCTCAGATCCCACCCCTCTCTAATCAGGACAGCATTCAGTGCTGCACACAGGTAAACAAGCCAAAATAGACCTTGCCCAAAATAGCTTCCTCCAGGATACCCTCCAGCTCTGTGTGAGGCCAGGAAGGCTGGCCTTGTTGGGATGCTGGCTGGGGGGAGCCAGTGCTGGTCTGGCACGCCTCCTAAGGAAGCAGGGAAAGTGCGGGAGACGGTGTGTGATCCGACGGCAGCCACTGTTCCCTTTCCCAGGAAACCTCGGACAGCCTTAGACACTCCTCTCGCCTCCTCTGTGCCAAACACATTCATCTCCCTATCCTCAGTGGAGATTTTCGTTTTTCTTTCCCTTTGAAGAAAAACAAGCAGAGGAAGCGAATGTAATGTCACAGCAAGCAATTCTTGGCGAGCCTTGCTACAGGCGTCCATTCAGAGGTTGTATTTCATCAGACTATCATTTTCTCTCATTCACCCAAACCACGATTCCCCCAAGAGGCCATTTTCTTTCGGGTTGAAAACTCTCATGTTCACTCTGAAGCTGGAGGGGGCACAGGGAGAGAAGTCGGGAATGAAATCAACTGACTTCCAGCTCAGCGAGTGCACTGACATCCTGCTGTTGTCTGCACAAAAGGCAGAAAGGAAAATCCCCTCTCCAGGGAAGGTGGAATTTGAGACAAGTCCATACAGTTGCCCTTGGATGTATTCCCTCTCTCCTTCATACCCTCCTCGGGACCCTGAGAGTACCAGCCAAGCATCAGCACCTCTGAGGGTGGCAGACTAGAGAATCCACTGGCCTGGGAGTCAGAGAAATCTATATTTTGGTGCCACCTCTTAGATTTACTAATTAGGCAAGTTACTTCACTTCTCTAAATCTCATTTTGTCATCTGTAAAATGAGGACAATAAGCCATGCCTTCACTGAGCTGTAGTGAGGAACACGTATTGTGTAGGTGAAAGGGACAATAAAATGATAAGGATTCAATACGATTCATGAGGATTCAATCGTTTATCATATAGCATTTTGATACATAATGTCCACGGTCTGTTAATGGACAAAGTTCGACATCCAGAAGCCTGAAGATTAAGACGCGATCTATCTCCATGCCATCACATAGATAACTTCATTGGTGGGTCTTAGTTTAATTCTTATAACACCTCTTTGAAGCAGATGGAATTTTTGATTCTAGAGATAAGGAAAAACTGAGACTCCGTGAATTGACTGACATGCTCAAGGAATCCAAAAAGTAGCAGTAGTAGACAAAACGTGAACTTGAGTTTCCCGGCTACATGCCAAGAGCTCTTTCCACTGCCCTACCGTGATGGAGCTGTAAGAGCAGAAACTAGTTTACCACAAAGTCTAAAATCCTGTGGCTCTAGGTGAGCCCCCTTCCACTTCAGAGAGGTGCTCTCTACGTGCTGGTTCTTACTAATGATAATAAGGTACATTTTAGATCTTGCATTTGCCTCTGGAAGAACCACTGGCTACTGAGGAAGGTACATGGGGCTTCGTTTTTTCAGGAATCCTCCATGACTCTTTGAGCCACTTTCCCATTTTCCTTCTTCCTGTCCCTGTCATCTATTTAAAGTTCAGTTCTCTTTTTCTACTCTATTTCTCATCCATATATTCACTTCTCAACCCTCTCTAAACCCTAGAGGGAACTCAGCTAGAACTTGATTTTTCTTCAGTTCTCTTATGAATTCCTTATTTTCGTTGCTACAATTTAACCTACGATTTTGGCCTCATTGCCTCTGAGAGCTTCTTCTCTCCCTAAGTGACCTCATCGGGCATGGTGACCAGACTCATGCCTGATACATCACACAAATGCCACAGTAGGCAGACTGGGAAGTTACAACAGAAAAGTACAAAAAAATGTGGTAATGCAGTTAATGGTTTTGAGGAGCTATGAGACATTTCTAAGGGTTGCTGTTTTTTCTTAGTCTGGGCACAGGAAAAAACCGACAGCCAAAGTGCCTCTGCTTCCTGACACTAGCCTCCATTGTTTGAAGCAGTAATTGTGGCCTTCTGCTTCTCTTCCAGGTTCCGATGGAGGAGGCGGTTGCTGGTGATCTCCGCTCCTAGTGATGAAGACTGGGCCTATTCACAGCAGCTCGCTGCCCTCAGTGGTCAGGCATGCAATTTTGGTGAGTGGGAAGCCGAGTCACCACAGCTTTCTCGTACCACCCTCTTCCTGGTCAATTCTAAAATGGAACATAGGAGCTTAGATCATCCAAATATTCCCCAGTCCAGACTGCAGATTCCCAGACAGTTACTCAATTATACTGAGTATAAAGTTGCTTTCAGACTGGAGCCTTAGGCAATTGGGGTCTATCTTTTTTTCTCAATATTCTCCCCTCTCGGGATCTTCATCGGAGTGTTTGAAAATACCTGCTGTTTTACTTTCAATGATCTGTACTATGTGTCTTCTTGTTTGTTTTTTTTTTAAACGTCTCTAAGATCATAAAACTCAGGTATCATCATTTCCCTAGGTAATACTTAGGTACCAACACTGGATACTTCTCCATAGACTAAATGTCTTTTGTAAAACAGGAATGGCTTTGGGAATTGATATCTTGATTGAAGCACACTGTACCATATTGCCATTCGCTTAAAAAGGGTTTGATCTATAACTGGGTGTCAAGAAGACAGCCAGATTTGTTAAACAGCACCTGATTTTTAAGACAAGCAGGTCAAAGAGAAATATAGTTTATAATTTTTTTTTTTAGTGAATTGCCCAGTGTTTTGAAAACTAACATATGCTTTCTTTACCAAACATTATTATCCCAGTGGCCTGAAAGAGCTAATATCATTTTGAATGTGGATATACAGAAAGGAAAATGCATAGTACATAGAATGTATTACTAAGTTCAGTGATGAACCAAGGAGATAATGGCAATTTCAAAAATGAAAATCACAACTGAAATTTCATTTAAGATGTGTCTCTGAGGGCCAGCCCTGTGGCCGAGTGGTTAAGTTTCCGCGCTGCTCTTCGACAGCCCAGGGTTTCGCCAGTTTGAATCCTGGGCATGGACATGGCACCGCTCGTCAGGCCACGTTGAGGCGGCATCCCACATGACACAAATAGAAGGACCCACAACTAAAAAATCACAACTATGTACTGGGGGGCTTTGGGGAGAAAAATAAAATCTTTAAAAAAAAAAAGATTTGTCTCTGAAGAGGAAGAATTTTGAGAGAGTCATTAAAGGAGGGAAAAAATAGTGAAGGGCCACAGATTTAAAAATTCATAATTGGAGCATAGATGGATCAGCATTATTTGGATACTTCTATTAGGAAGAAGAATCATTTGTTATAAAATCGTGATTGATTTATAAAAGGAGGGGGTGGGGGTGTGAGTTTTGTAAAGCATTAACAGAGCTGGGTCGTTGTTATGGTCCAGTACCTGTACATTAAAAATACATTTCAGTTTTATGATGTGAATTAATAACTCAAAAGAAAGCAGAAAACAAGCTCGTAACAGTAAGAACAATTAGAAATTCAGAACTTTTATTTATACTCCTATTATCAAGGTTAATAATTTAAGACTTCGTATCAACATACATAAGATTTGATCGTGCCAGTATTCTTCAGCATATTTTAAATTATTTATAGCCACCAATGGTGCTAGGTAAGACAGAAGTTCTTAGAGCAGTTAATGACCCTTCACAGATAGAATACAAATAAAATCATAGCTTTTTGATTTTCTAAAGTTGTCTTTTCAGCAGCTTTTGGGTGGTGTTTTATTTCTGATCTCTGCACACAGAGCCTAAGTCGCATTAGTGTAAGCAAACCCTTTTGTAATATACAGGAAATGTGAACAAGTCATGTTTTCCAGGAATAATTAAATTCATGATCTTCCCTTTTGAAAACATGACTAACGACACGTAGAACAGAATGCTTCACTTCTCTGGGAGAAGAGTAAAGGCTACAAAAAATTTATTTGGAGTAGCTTTTTGCCTGGATTTAAGCTCCTCCTTTAAAGAGCCCTCCCAGGGCAGCTTTCAATTTTCTCTCCCAGACAATAAACACCATCAATATTCATATTCCAGTCATTACCCAGACCAGGCTGGGATTTTATCTAAAACAGGAAACCTTGATAGGATGAATCGACAGCCCCATGTGCTCCTATGCTCTTTCTTCTGAATCCCTTCATGGGTGCTTCATCTTCAAAAGAATTCCAACAAGCCACCAAGGCATGACCTGCTCTCTTTTCCTGAAACTTTAGCTTCAGGAGGGTGGGAAGCCAGCATCCTGCCTAACTGCTTCTCCCCTGAGTCCTCTAAGTAAGTGATAAGAACGGGCCCTTTAAGCCACAAACTTTTGTGCGAGGAAGCCAGAACTATTTCTTTAACAATCACGATTGGATGGGATCCGCAGTCTTTTCTCCGAGAGAAAGCCATTTTCCATGTAAGCTGTTTTAGAACTTCAGGCGTGACCTTTTTTCAGAACACTAATCAGCTTAGATCATCTCAGACACTTTAATGTTCCCATGGCATCATTTTTGTTTTGTCATTTAATAGAGTGAGAATCACAGTTTAAGAGCGAATTATTCAATTTCAGAGTACAAACAAAACAAAACGAAACCACCTCTGATCCTGTTGTTAATCCGAAAATCTGCAACTGGTCTTTTTCAACGTTTTAAAAGTATTTAATTACTTTTTTATGGAAAAATTTAAAAATGGATTGCTTTACCTAATCTATATACTTTTTAAGCGTAGAGATTTCTAATTTGTCAGACATCCAGTCTTTGGAAGTAAACGATGACTTACTAACTCTGTGGCTTTCTTTTTTCTCTCAGGTCTGCGCCACATAACCATTCTGAAGCTTTTGGGTGTCGGGGAGGAAGTTGGGGGAGTTTTAGAGCTGTTCCCGATTAATGGTAAAGTGTTGTCGTTTTAAAGCAGTATGAACTACTGTCAAGTTCAGTTAGATTATATTAAGCTGTATGCAAGCAGTGGGAGTACCTCCAAGGTGACCAGAGTTCACTGAATCCTCCCCACCTCGTGGTGTGTGCCCGCACGTGTGTGTGCGTGCGTGTGTGTGTGTGCACAGTATGTGTGTAGAGGAAGTCAGTGGAGCACAAGCACTAATATTGTTTGTAAAATAAAATCATTCATAAGTGACAGTGAAAATATCCATTTTCTTAATTAAAGGAATGCTTTTTTCTGCAGAGGGCTTTACGGTTTACAGAGCATCTCCATCTATGTGACTCATTTAATTCTCACAACAGTTTTATGAGGCGCATAGGCCGTATCTCATTGATTCCCTTTCAACAGACGAAGACACACACTAAAAAGTTCAGAGATGCTGAAATAAAATGACTAGCGACTAAAGGTTTCAGAACAAACCCAGTCTTTTCTTCCAAGATCAAGCTCTTAATGTGTATCAACTCTCTGGCACAATGCTGGGCAGAGCAGACACCCAGAAAGTGTCAGTGCCCCGTCCCTGCCCCTTTCTTTTGTTCTAATCATAATAAGTTAAATACATTTATCCAGCTCTTCCATAATTAGTTTTTTTTCACCTTTGACAATGAAATAAGCTTTTTATTATGAAGACAACAGTATCAAAAGGAAAGCAATAATTGCAAAGAAGTAACTAAGCTGAATCAGAAATAAACTTAGAAATAGAAATCTTTGTGACAAATTTTAAAGAAGTTGATCTTGCCAGGATTAAATTAAGGGACTGGTTTTATATTTTGTAACATTCCTATAAAGAGACAGCACGTGCCCCAAAGTTTGACACTAATAATGTTGTAGGCCAGCAGGGACATTTAATTTCCAGTAGGAAAAAACAGCAAACTTCTTTAACTGGACTTTGAGCTAAAGGGAACAGACTTGTGGGTCCTCTCTCTATTCTCACAGTGATTTCTTCTCTCTTTGATGTTTTCCTGAGCACTGACTCTTTAATCCACTAACAACAACTTTTCAAATCCGATTCTAGGGAGCTCTGTTGTGGAGCGAGAAGACATCCCAGCCCATTTGGTGAAAGACATCCGTAACTATTTTCAAGTGAGCCCGGAGTACTTCTCCATGCTTCTAGTTGGAAAAGATGGAAATGTAAAATCCTGGTATCCTTCCCCAATGTGGTCCATGGTGATTGTGTACGATTTAATTGATTCGATGCAACTGCGGAGACAGGAAATGGCCATTCAGCAGTCACTGGGGATGCGCTGCCCGGAAGATGAGTACGCAGGCTACGGCTACCATAGTTACCACCAAGGATACCAGGATGGTTACCAGGATGACTACCGTCATCATGAGAGTTACCACCATGGATACCCTTACTGAACAGAAATATGTAACCTTAGCCCCAGTCAGTTTCCCCTGCAGCTGTTAAAGCCACGTGTGGCCAGCTATGTAAAGGAGTGCTTTCACACTGCCTACATTCCCTGCCTTTTTCTTTCAGTGTTCTTCCAAGATTAAATAAATAGCAAACTTTTGCCTACTCATGAGTTGTTATTGAAGGCTTAAATCATAGAGACGTTTAAAAGAACTGTTTGTTTCTCTAACTGGAGGGGATCTGGTGCTGAATAATGGTAATGAAAATGGATATTTTCCTTCTGTTACATGATGGACGTGATCTGGAATACAAAGTTCTATAGAATGTGTATTTATACCTCTTTTTGACTTTTTTTTAGTATTAATTTGTAAGTAAAAACTACGATTGTTAAAGAAAATTAAAGATCACACCACATGCTTTCAAGAAACATCTGAACAGATGGAATAGCTTCTTAACACTTTTCAAAATGTCAGTCTAAAAATGATTAAGATGGCCCTGCTTTATGTTGTGAGCTTCCTTCATGAAGCTTGATCCCACAGGAGTACAGTGATAATGGCTACCAAAACCAGGGAAACACCAAACCTGGCTTTGCCATCGTAGCCGCTCCCTGCCCTGTTTCTGTTATCTTTAGTGTCATTTCAGACACAGATCAGGGAAAAGGAATCCCTAAATCATCACCAGAATCTGGCACTGCGGCCAGGGGTGATACTTCCAGAGTTGTAGCAGGTGCCATGGATTTCCTGGCATGGAAAACTTGGACCCTCACACTTGACCTCCTGTATTAACTTGCTAATGGACCCATTACCATCCTGGCATCTTTTAAAAGAAAATTCCCAAGAATGAGATTATATCCAAGGGTTCTTTTTGTTTTAAAGACAAATGTTAATAAGTTACAGTGGATAAATTTGTAGCCAGAGTGCAAAATAAAATCCTTATCTTTGAAAAAGAGCATTTATTTTTTACATTTGGCATGTCAAACTAAATATCTTCCCTTCCTCCCTCCCTCTTTCCTTTCTTTCATTGTTTCCTACTTTTCAACAAACAATATCAAGTAATATTACCAACTAATACCCGTGAATTTGCCCTTAGGTAGGCAGTCAGATCCCCAGGCATTTGGCGTCCTGACAGTGCCAGCCTCCCTCAATAATGGGGAGGTTTATTTTTTGCCACGGTTATTAATAACTAATTCTCCAAATCATCTTGGTATTGATTATTAACTCTAATGAGCACAGATACTAATAACTGCATTCAAGCCACATGTGAATATTATCTATTATCTGTGCCTATTGGCACAAATTTGTTTTACATCATCTGAACTTTCTTATAATTATAGTGAAAGTGGAATTTGTAGCTCAAGGAACTTGAGAAATTGCTCGTTTTGTCCTTCATTCTCCACGAAGACCATTCATTCTTACCTGTGTAACAGGCAACTGAGGTCCAGAAAGTTCAAGTGACTTGAGAACACAGTTCTCTTATGTAAATTATGCTCCCATCCCACCCCTCTCCTTCTCTCCTTCTCCCTCCTTCTAGAACAGTCTGTACCAGCTGCTTGAGGTGTGCAGGTGGGAGACAGATTGATGCGTATTGCTCATAAACTTTTGCCAACGTAAAGAACAGCTTAAAATTGCCAGTAAAAATGGTTTTCTTTACCATCGCTTCTGAAATTACGTAGGGACAATTTCTAAGTAAGGGGCCCAAAAAGTCTCAATTTCAGGAAATATAACAATGAGGGAGTCTCATCTCCCAAGGAAACTAATTAGACAGGAATAATAGGAAATTTACTTACAGAATAATATTAATAAGGTCCTCCAACCAAAGACAGACAACACTTTTTCATAACCTGACTGAGATTACTTCTTCAAGCATACTTCTGGTTTCACTGGCACTGAGGCAATAATTATCAAAGCATCTGAACTGTCCCTTCTCTAGTGAGTGGGCCGAGAAGTCACGGGTCATCATTTGGAGCGCTACAGAATAAGCCATAGCTCGACAACAGACCGAAACAATCAGAGCAAGATGCTATTAGTAAGTGTCCTCGAATCCTAGGATCTGGAAAAATACAAAGTATATCTCCGTAAATGGGAGGCTTGGAGACAGGTAACCTGTATCTCTGTCTTCTAAGGGGTATAATCAGGTGGTTTGAAACCTAGGTATCATTTTTCCATAAAAGCACTTCCTTCCAAACAGCAACAAAAAAGGTAAGAAACAAAGAAAATAGTCTTTGAGAAAGATTATGGAATTATGGTATTTAGAAGAAAAAGCCCTCAGTTGAGTTAGGGAAATCTGGCAGACTCTGAGGACACAGCATTGCCAAAGTTGCTGGTTGTCACAATTCCCTTCCATGAATTTCCGAGAATTGCTTTTTCCAAGAGAAATCTTGGGGCTCTGAGGTGAATATTAATTCAGCAGAGACCCTTCCTCTGCTTCAGAGGCAGGCGGTCCAGACGCGGTGGGGGCGGTAGAGCCCAGCTGGTCTCATTGTTTGGGTTAGTTAATAATGAAGCTCATACCTTCTCAACTTCTAGAGCCTTGAGGATGAAAACAGCTCAAGACTATGGTGAATGATGGCCTCATTGGGCCCTGATTGATGATCTCAGGACTCAGTAATGTATGGAGTCTAGAAAAAGAAGCCTCTTAAAAAGTACCTTTGTGCATTTCTCTGCCTCCACCAACTCCCCTTTGCCTGCAGAATGTTTTCCTTTCCTCTTTTCTCCCCCTTGGCTGCTCTTACTTAATGGTTTGGAGTGTGCAGATAGTGGCGTATGGCTGGTGAGCACTCTTGACTTCATGACAAGGTGAAGCACAATTAAAACACCAACTATTTCTCTTCCATTCTCTCAGAGTTGGCGCAGAGCATCCAATGCCAGACTTTCTTTTAGTTTTGTAAAAGGGCCACTGGGCTTGGGAAAACGGCTGGTTCTTGCCCTGCCATGTACTTACCTGTGTGACCCAAGGTGAGTCACTTTCCCTTTGGGACTCAGTTTCTCAAGTACAAAATGAGAGAGCAGGAGTAGACATCTAAGTTCCTGTCTAACTCCATGACACTTAGGAATCTTGCTTGGAATTCATATTCCTTTAGGGAACAGAATGCTAAGCTCAGAGGTTTCCTACAAAACAATTGATGTTAAATTTTCGGAGAACCTAGACTTCATAGTTCAGAATCCAGCTGCAAGTTTTTACGGGAGTGGGGAAAGGTATTAAATAACTTCACTGAACTCTTCCCAGCATATTGCAATGCTGTGGCTGAGACCCAGTGAGGTCCTGGCCGCTAACACACAGAAACCCTCATCATCTCCTTACAGGCAGACTGCGGCTTCCAAAAACGTTCAGGTTGGCAAGGACTGTTTGCATCCTGAACATTTCAGTCCCTCCAACAAGGCATATGCTTGTTCTTCAATACAATTTCCTGATTTGGTGACCACATGTATCACCTCTCTGATATCCTGAAGCTTGGACAAACTGGGCAGTCCCTTGGCAGATTGCAGAGACCTTAAATATTCGTACTGTCCTTCTAGAAAGCAAAAGAATTGTCCTCCATTCTCCAATCCATGTGATGATCTATGTGCCAAGGGGGTTGGGTGAAGGGCTGGGGTGATTTCAAATAGCTAAAACTGACCCTGGGCAAAGTTTTCTTTGGTTTTCCTCCTCCATAAGCATCCTTTTCCTCTCTCTTAGACATTTCCTCTTTCCCAGCCCCTCTCCCATGATCCATTCTGGCTCAGAGATGGTTACAAGTGATTAGGTATAATCGATAGGCTGAAAGTGCCACCCTTTCCAAGGATATCTACGATGCAAAAGGAGCTCCTCGAAGGAGGGCAGTAGGGAACAGCTTGGCAAACTGTCTGGAAGATTGCCAATCCCTGCAATCAAGCCTTACTTTCCTTCCCAAAAACATCAGAGAAAGAGTAGATTCCTCCTGCAGACTTCACCATCATTCCATTTGGCTTCTTTAGTCCTCTTTTCTATCTTTCACTTGCTTCTTGTCATGAGTACTCTTCAGGGAGCCAAATTAGAACAGGGTATGCAAAGGCAGGAATATGCCCCAATTTGGCAAGACCTGATCAGGAATACCTGAAACCCTTGATGTGTGCAAAGAACCACCTTGTCATTCCAGTTTTTAATCCAAGATACTAACTTGCAGGTTAGAGTCAAGTTACATTCAAACATTTATTGTATTTATACTATCTTTTCTGTAGTCTGCTAGAAACCAAGAATACAAAACTCAAAAAGACACTCCTTGTACAGAAGCTCACAGATTAGTGGAGATGAGTCATGCACACAGTCACTTATAAGACAGTATGCATAATCAATGATGGGTCCTTTCGGGGGTGGGGGTGAGTCAGGAGGAAGGGACCAGGGAAAGATAAGTGATGACAGTTCTTCAGTCTTCGGAGGTAAGAATTATTATATTGCCCTTCCTGTCAGTCTCCATATGATTTGAGCAAGTACCTCATACTGACTCCATCGTCACCATGGTCAATGGGTTTTGGATGCTCACAGGGCAGGTGCTACTTCTCCAGGGAACTTCTTACGTGCCCTAGATTGAAGAAGTTGTCTGGATGTCCATGAAAGACGGTGGCACTAGTATTAATTCATTCATAAACACCACCCCCTCCCTGAAATAAACTAAAATGAACAAAAAGTAGTAAATTTGTAGAAGAAAACTTCATCAAGATTGAAACTATGGAATAGCCTTATTCTTATAGCATAAACTTTGAGACATGTGCCTATCCCCAACTTGGGTAAACTGGGCACTAGAAAAGATAGGTAATACACCTTAGTCTATTGCCTGTGCAAGGATCAGATGTGGCTGAGAGGCCAAAGACAGGTGAAATGGCTATGCCCTTTTTCCCCCACTGCTGACCCACCCTGCTTCCTAAGTGGAGAAAGGTTTGGAGGTGAGGGTATACGGAGGACAGAGCTGTTTACAGCTAGACTGGAAAAGCTCTAGCTTTATCCCTGGGGACATGAGGATGTCTGGTGTTTGACTCTTAGCCAAGACAAGGGCAGTAGGATTTATGATGTGCTATTTAAAGTCTGAAATTACCCTGGGCATCCCCAGGGTCAGTTTCTTTAATGATGGTTTCCAACTGGCCTAATAAGATTAAGTAAAACTGGTTGGTTACATGGCCAGATATGCATAAATATCCCGGGAAATTCTATGAGCTTTCTCAAAGTCAAGATTCCTCACACAGATCTTTGTGTTTTAAGCTGGAGACAGTGGTTTGTGTGTACAAATAAGGACCCTGGGAGCTTAGGCGTGGGATCTCTCTTGGCCCGCCTGTGTCTGCACTCTCCTTCCCTTGCTGCACTGTGTCCCTTCACCTTTAAATAAGTCTTACGTGAGTGTGTCCTGTGGCGTCTGGTGAGTTCATTCAAATACGTGAACTTGAAATCTTTGCAGGGTGGTATGTGTGTACATACATATATGTTATTTTACATATAAAAGTTTACAAATGTGAAATATTAAAGTATTCTATATAGCATATTAAGTGTATAGAACATACTGAATACATAAAACATTATCTGAGTTTAAGTATACAATATGAAAATCCTAGTAGCAAATTTCACAACTCCAGATAAAGCTTGTGGGCTGCTTTCGTGGCGCTGCACTGAATCTGACTTCTTAGCAGAGCAAGGGCTCACTCTAAGACAGAGGAAGACACCCCCTCCTCACAGAGACAGCATTACCCCAATTTTATGGAGCTGGCCCTCAAAGCAGGAGTTTCCACCGATAGAGAGGAAAAGGACACCCCCTAAAACTTCCCTCATCGCAATTTTCCATGGTCCCTGCTTCCCTTCCACCTCCTTGAGGCAGCTGCCAGCCCTTTAGCAGAGCTTTAAAGATGGCATTCAGTGTCCAGGAAAAGAGTGATTAGGTAATGGGGAGCCTACCTACACCATTTTGTGGCAAACATTGGGCTCAATTAAAATGTTAAACTTTGTTTACAGATGAGTACACAGAAAGGACCTAAACAAAAGGCACCTAGGCTTCAAACACAGCTCAACTACAAAGGGGGAAAAATGTGTGTATGTATATATATATATAGACACACATCCATACACACACACATGCATACACACACACATATATATGTAATGTAGCAGGAAGCATTTAACTTCTTGGCAACACTAAACGATAAAAAAGAGATTTCTGACGGGAAAAAAAGGGTGACTTGAGAATTATTTCCCATACAAGCTGTCATTTATATTACCTAGCTATAGAAAGCAATCAAAAATGCAAAACCTCTCTGAGCAATAATGACTAGAAAAAAACTTGCAGTTAGTAGTTAGTAGATGCTAAAAAAATATACAAAACCTCAGGAAGTGTATCAGCCAAAAACCCTTTCAGAAGAGAAAAATCTATTTTAATAAAGACAGCTCCCAGCGGAGAGATGAATTAGCATTAAAAAGTTATGAATGAGGAATTTATGTCATGAACAAATTAAGTTTAATTAGCTGTGATAATTGGGATTACAAACTAAAAGGCAAACTATTAATTCTTGAAAGAAATGCATATAAAATTTTTTTTTAAAAAACTTCCAAATTTCATATTTATGACAGCATCAGTTCTAAGAGGCACCACCATTTTAGATCTAAGAAAGCACACAGTCAATTAAACATATTACTTTTTATCACAGGATTTTTATTTTATATTTGTTTAAAGAGCTTTTAAAGACTTTATCATGTAGCATTCTCTAATTACACAAAAAGGGAAACTGTAAGTTACATAAGTTAAGCAGTTTGTAAAACATCTTCCCATTTCAAGC
The DNA here is from genome assembly GCF_041296235.1 of Equus asinus. Lineage (NCBI taxonomy): Eukaryota > Metazoa > Chordata > Mammalia > Perissodactyla > Equidae > Equus > Equus asinus. The sequence goes on along the minus strand of NC_091794.1, from coordinate 14,928,829 downwards.
CAGAATCTTCTGAATCACTCTCTGAGGCAGAGCTGTAGGTGTCTCCCACACACAATGTTCTCTGCGCCACTGAGAGAACTGACACTGCTGCCGCTCTTGTGAAGAGAGTTTCCCTGCTGTCTCCAGGGTTTCCTTCCAAGCTGCTGACACTCATTCTGTAAAAGTGACGTAGCATGTTCTTATCTTCCCAGGAGGTATCAACGAAAGGTTTTCAGACAACAACCAGGACTCTCATCTTCTCCTCAAATGGTCCGTAAGTGGTTTGCTGACTGAAATGTCAAGAAGTTGTAACTGCAGTTATCCAGTCATGCCAAACGCCTGCTTGTGTAAGCAAAGACAGCTCATCATCACTGCCACGGGGCAGCAGCCCTCTCAACATGTCATTGCTTAAAAGATCCCAATTTCAGAGATGCTAATGTGAAAACGTGAGTCTTAGAAGAGATGAAATACAACATAGCAGACCTGAATAAAACTCTCAGAGCTTATTAAGAAAAACTGGGAGCTGGGAGGAAACATAATACCCTAAGTTCCTCATCTTTCAGTGAAAGGAGTCAATGACTACATTTTAATTTTTGAGGTTGATACATTTATAAAGTTCTAAATTTGCTTTTAAAAATGTGAAAGTAACTATTAGTGATGAAACAGACTAGAAACATAAGTGGAATAAATCTGAAATACTACAAGAAACTTTTAGACTGGTTCAAAACATCAAACCAATACCAACTTTCTCAAAAAAAGTTACTGCGTACCAAAGGACGTGCAAAAATACACCTAATAAGTGAATAAAAACATGAAAATAACAATCGAGAGAGCACAGATCTCATTTTCTAAGTGTATGAAAACTGGAAAATACCAAAAGTATGAATAAAAACCTCAGTCACACTACCCTTGACTCAAAACAGCATAATTAGAAAATAATGATGTGATAATGCTATTATTTTAGTCTTCGGGGATTGGCCTAAGTAAGGTGTACTTATTCCAAGAAATTTCTTTACTAGTTATAAACATGTTCATTAACAAACAAGAAAGAAAATAAATGCATTTGAAGTAGATAAGATGGAAAAAGAACAAACTTTAGAAAAACATAAACTTCAATGAAGTAAAAATTAATTAGAAACTGCTCATTAACCTATTTAAAAAAAAACAATACAGAAACCACTCATACACACAATTAAAAATGAGAAAGAAAATAGAACTATAAGAGGAAATCAAAAGAATTATGAGAATGATTCATAAATTCCTATGCAAATAAATTTGAAAATCTGGATGGTTAAATTTTTCAGCAAAATATAAATGATCAAGAGTGAGCCAAGAAGAGGATGAGGAAGAAAGAGAATGTTGTGGGGGAAAAAAGTACTCTTCAAAAATGTGTCAAGCCTAGGCAATTCTATTGGTGAGTTCTTTCAAAACTGCAGAGAACGCATAAAGCTGACATTTTAAAAATCTTTCCAGGGCACCGAGGCCAATGGGAGTTGGCAGCTTGACCCACGCCACATCCGTATCGGATTGTTAGGGACATGAGTTGGTAAATCCCGGCAGGATTAAATGCATTACTGGCAATGTCAGCAGGTTTCAGTTATCTTGGCAGACAGAGGACGGTGCTTGGAGCAAGTAAAATAGGAAGTGAGGACAGAAGTTCTGCAGGTCTCTCAGGGGATTTATTGTGACTCTATTTAAGCAAAATACCACCTTCTCACTAAATTCACATTTGAATTGAAAATTTCTTGGTTTTATAGCTTTGTTTGTATTTTATTTGTAAATCTGTTTTGGTTTTCAAAAACTATGAGCAAAAAGTTTACACTTCATATTACGTTTGTGTGTATTTACATAAAAGTAGAAAAAAGGTCCATACTGAGATCTGTGAGAATTCTTTCTCCTTTAAAGGAGGGATACACATTAGTCAAGTTCAGAAAGTCTGCTCTAGGCTTTAGAGAAGGAGAACAACTCTCTTTCCTCTGAGTTTGACTTTCTCTGCCTCTTCTCCACACTAGGACAGTAAGAGTCCACAGGAAAAATCAGGACGTAAAGTCAAAGGGAAAGTTCCCAAGGACGACTTGGGCTGTGTTTGGTCCAGCCTGTTGGGCCTGTACAAGGGCAAAAGGATTCCCTGCAGCTCTACAGAGTCCAGTCCGGCTCCCAAGCTTCCTCATGAGGATTCAGAGGCAAAACGCCTTAGAGTTACAAAGTAATTCTGAGCATCTCCTCTGCACACAGACCTTGAAAATCTATGGCAGCAGGATGTAGCTGGCCAAGGATTAGGATGCTGGGTGTAAGCCATCTTTCCGTCTATAACCAACAGCCACGTCCTGCTTCCCCTCAGGATTAGGCAGACTGCTGGACAGAAGTTTGGTCCTAGGACCAATGACAGAGCTGGAACCAGATCACTGTATGCCACATTTGTGGTCCGACTAAAGGCTATTCAGAAACTATGAAGGGAGTAGATTGAGTGCACTAGTTGTAGGTCATAACTACTTAGAAGAGAATCTAAAAGTAGGATGGACCTTTATGAGTCACTTAGTTCAAGTTCTGTACCAAAGAAGGAATCTCTTCTAAAACATCCTGATGATACAATCTCTCTCTGAAAACTTCAGTGATAGAGAATTACCACTACTCTCTACTACTCTTCAGGGAGGCCTTTTCTACTGTCGAAAAGTATCACGTGGGGCCAGCCCCATGGCCTAGTGGTTAAGTACGCGTGCTCCTGCTTCAGTAGCCCTGGTTCGGTTCCCAGGTGCAGACCTATACTACTCGTTGGCAGCCATGCTGTGGTGGCGACCCACCACAAAATAGAGGAAGACTGGCACAGATGTTAGCTCAGGGAGAATCTTCCTCAAGCAAAAAGAGGAAGATTGGCAACAGATGTTAGCTCAGGGTGAAATCTCCTTCAGCAAAATAAATAAAGCAAAACAAAAACAAAAACAAAAGTATCACGTTAGGAGAGTCTTCCTTATAAAGAAAGAATAACCATCACCCCACAACTTTCACTGTAGTTTGCTTTTTTATTTATTTATTTATTTTGGAAGATTAGCCCTGAGCTAACTACTGCCAATCCTCTTTTTGCTGAGGAAGCATGGCCCTGAGCTAACAACCATGCCCATCTTCCTCTACTTTATATGTGGGACGCCTAACACAGCACGGGTTGCCAAGTGGTGCTATGTCTGCACCCAGGACCTGAACCGGTGAACCCCGGGCCACTGAGAAGCAGAACGTGTGAACTTAACCGCTGAGCCACCAGGCCGGCCCCTGTTTTTTAAGAAAAGGAAAGAAGTCTACCTTTTCTATATGACAATTGTTCTTCTGCCTGGTTATATAATTGATTCCAAGCGCACCCAAGGTGATAAGATATGGTTTCTAGACCTCTCATGTTCCCGGTACTCTCCTTTCAAAACAGAAGTGCCCACAAAGTACTCCAGTGTATCCACATCAGAACTTTACATTTCAGTTCCAGTTCTTTCTCTCTCTCACTAACCGGTGAGTTAACAAAAGTAACAAATGCTTTCCAAAAAGGAGGATGAAAAAAAGTAATTGTAAATAAGAAAATCAATTTTCATGAACTAGTAGAATCTACTGTTTCATCTGTTCTGTAAGACAAAGGTTTCGTATGCTATATTTTCTAAAAGTGAGGTCCTCCCATACCTGATTTTCCTTACCTTTAAAATAAATTGCCCTAATAATGTAATCTTCGTGTTTCACATAACTGATGGAAATGCCTATAAAGTGAACAGTTTTGGCTATCCTCAGAAGTCAAGATCTATTGAAAGAGGAAGTTTTAAATGTTGTTTTGGTTTTTGCTGCACTCCATTTTTTGAAATTAAAAGCACTCTGTATTCCACCTTACATGATAGAGTGGTAACATAAGATATAGGTTTAATAATTATTTTATTTATAAATTTCCACCAACTCTTACCAGTCATATTATTCTGGATATTACAGATGGATTCTATAACAGTATTATGTTCTTCTGTACAAAAATTAGGGGAAAGAAGAGAAAAAATGAATAGATAGCATGAGGATGACGTCTTAAAGTGCAGTGTACACATTTGCAGTGTGATACTCTGTAAGCACACAGGCCGACTAGCTAAAGCTGACTCTTGTCCAATCGCCATCCAGCTGCATGACCTTGGGCAAGTCACTTCCGTTTTCTCACTTTTAAATTACCTATCACCTGACAGAATTCTCTACCTCATGGAGTCAATTGGCTGCATGCAAAAATACCTTGAAAAAGACCATGCACTTGAAGTGTGAAATGTCATTACTGTAAAGGGCTTTATTTATTAATGGCCTTCCTCTTTGTAGAGTTATACTATTCGTATTTCAGTAAATGTCATTTGTTTGCAAAATGATCCTTTTAAAAGGAATCTTAGGCATAAATCTTACTGACAATCTGGTATGATTCTGAAGCCACTGTCTCAACTCGTAGCAACAGGATAGGACAACCATACATATAATCACCCTAAGTTCTAATTAATAACTAATAAAATGAAATGGCTTATTAGTTCTTCAAAATATAATAATCCAAGAGTAATGAGGTCAAACTGAGAAAAAAACCCAGCGCAGCTTGTGTAAGTGATTTAAAATACAAGTGATAAGTGTAGTGACTTACAACCAGTTTTCACCTAAACTAAAGCTTATTTCTGTAGAAAAACATCAAGAGACAATCACTAAAAATCAAATTCCCCATGATTTCCTAGAAATTAAATTTCTGAGATTTTGTTTCTGAAAAATTGCTTCTTTAGCAAAACATTTAGCACAGACTATCTAAACCTCAAATCAGTGTTGCAGCTAGACAGTAAGGTCCTTCCACCAAATTTTTTTGAAAGAGTCATGTTGCTTTTAATTGCAAAATGTGTATCTCCAGGGCCTCAAAATTCAAGGGACAACCTAGGTGATATTTATAACGATAAAAAGGGAAGACCTCGGCATGCAGAGTAGAACTACAAAATCACGACTATCTGGCAAACCGATCTCTATTTGTATATTTATAGGGTCCAGCTCACATGATTACTACAAGTTTTTTGGAACCTTGGAGGACGAGGAAAATCATCTGTGAATATTTCTTCCTGACTTATCAAGCACAGGACCATTAACGCAGCCTCCATGCTATTACTCCTCTGTCAGTTCCTTAGAACTTCTTAGCCTTTGGGGACTCTAAGTCTTGGACGGAACTGTTCAGGGAGTGGTTAGATATATGCAGAGAGGATTATGCTTTATAAATGTTCTTGGTTTATCGAAGTGAAAAGACAAGTATTACACATGCTGAAAACGGGAGCATAAGGTTTGTGAGAGATGCCAACTATTTGGGTACCAATTAGAAAGTATCTTCATCTGACTCAATATCACTCTTGGGTTTGGTAAGTCTTTCCAGTTCTTCTCCATCCTAAAAGGAAACACGAAATCAGTAATTAATTAAAACAAAACTAGAAATGCAGCATTTTTAATGATTACTAACAAATTATAGGTTTTATTTCATTAAACTATAATTTGGTCAAGTGAAATTAAATAAACACAAGTTCTTGAAAGTTAATTTTAGATGTACAATGAGATGGTGAAAACTTGAAACGCACCTCAGCACTTGAATTTCAAACTTATCATGAGCACAGTAAGCAGCACCCTCTGCTGGTCTTGACAGGAAATGATTAAAGATTGGAGAGAGAGGTATCAACTAGGCCTTGTTGCCTAAATTAATTTTCTTTTACCTAAGAAGTAGGGCAAGCAGTGTTATCAGACCACTAAAAAAGAACACAGGACTTTTGAATTTATACTGTGGCTGAGATCAGGGCATTTGGGACCCAAGGCTCTAATTTTTTCATCTTAAGAACCTGTTGCACCACCATTTCCGAAGTATTACCAAGGGAAGCTCTGTCATGAACTCTAACAAGAAACAGATTAATTTTCCCAAAGAGTGAAATATTCATTGTGTGAAGTATTTCATATTTTGTGTGTTCTTGAAAACTGTAAATCTAAAGCTAATAGAGGCGTCTATTTCATCTTTTATAACATATATCTTACTCCTGACTTCAATCTCCAAAAGACCATTATTAATTTCCTAATAACATGACTGATGGACCCTCCTAAAACAATTATAAGCAAACTCGCACAAAACTACTTATTCAGACTAACCGCAGAAGTATTCTTCTAGAAAATGTTCTTCTCTTACATTTAGAGATCCTTTTGAAAATCACCTTCTTAGCGAGATAAACAAGGCCTGCACTTCTGGTTCACTGTGGTTTATGAATAACTATGGGAAAATTAAGGAGCCAGGCATTCTACTTACATTTCACAAGACTTCCTAATGTTGAAGACCAACTTTTCTGACAAATGAGGCTTATTTTCCCAACTATGGTGGGTTGGAAAGAGTAATGGACTAGAAGTCAGACCTCACGGGTTTAGCACCAGTTCCTCCACTTACTGTCTGTAGACCATTTACCTCTCCAAGTCTGTTCCTTCACTTGTGATATGTGGGAGACTGGACCAGACAACCTGAGGCACCCTCCAGCTCAGTAACTCCATAATGTTCTGATACCTTTAATGCATGACATTGTTGAGACTTGGATTTATAGTTTTTCTTGACACCTGACAGCATTATCATGAGCCCTTCCTCACATAAGAAGTCCAATGAATGTTTGTTGGATGACTTTTAAAAGTCACAGAGATCTGATATGTCCTTTGATAAATCAGCACTTGTATAACCATGCTTTGAATTTGGGAAGAACAGGCAAAAAGCAGCATCCTCACAAACTTACCCCACTGGAGCGCTCCCAAAGACTGCTACTTAGATCTCGGATCCTTTCTTGCCTAGGTGCATATTCCAGACCTTGAGGCTTGCTGGCTTTATAAATAAATATGGACAGAAGAACAGATGGGGCTTCTAAGAAAAACTCCAGGGAGGGCCTGAAGTCAAAGACCAGGACGGACACTGTTGTGATGATGACAGTGGTGACCTGGGCCATCAAAACATGGAACATGTTATCCAAGAACTTCAGAATAAAGGCCACTGAGAGGCCCTGGAATGCAGTTACAAAAATAAGGGCTACTGAAAATGCATTGTGCCCATAAAAAAACCCACAGTTCTTAATCTGATCACGGTTACTGCTCTGGAGGCCCAGGGTCAGTCCATTAAAAAGAACACCAAAGAAATAGAGTTTGCTGTTCTGTATGAAGATGCTTTCAGTGAGCTGGTTCCCCTCCTTCAATATCTTTTCATTATAGATATTGGCCATTGAAGAAACAAAACACTGCACTATAATAAGCACATGGCCCAAGCCAAGACGGATGTGACTGAAAACCCTGGCTGTGGTGTTCCACTTAGCTTCAGAAAAAGTCCACTTCTTTGCTGTGCAATTGTCTTTTCTGGGACACTCACTTCTGAAAAGAAGGCAGGAATTGGATGGGCTGAAGAAGGCATCGTGATGGAATCCATGTCCTGCCAGGTTATGCTGTGAAGTTTTAGTCCCGGCGGTCAGGGCCACAATAGACAGAAACAGAATCAGGAGGGAAGCCCACTGTATCCAGGTTACATGCCTCCTGTTCAAAGATGAAAAACAAGACTTTACTACTGTTTTTCTTCCCTCCTCCCATATCAACTGTTTCTCCTGAAAACTCAGGCTCTTGAGTACTTGGTTGAATGAACTGCAGCCAGTTTTTGCTAGTGTTTCCAATTCAAGCTCAAAATCCATTGGTGCTTCTGCTCCTTAAACTTGACATTTTTATTTACTTTTATAGTAACTGTCCCGTAAGGCCATTCAGTCATTTCTCCTCACAGTAAGTTTCCTTTTAACCTGAAGGTTTAACTAAGCCCCCTTTCTACCTCCAGAGCTGATCTTTTTATCTCACTACAAAGTAAGTATTCTCAACCTGGTTCCCATGAACCAGAATGTGATGAGCTTCAGAAATCTGTGAATCCTTGCAGTGGGTGCCACATCTTCTACAGAGGTAATTCCTGGCCTTTCCCCAACCACCAGGGCACTCTTCAAAGCTCTGTCAAATTTCAAAGGTATTTATGACCCAAAAAAGATAAGGAGGAAGCTGGCTCCTGGATTAGAGCCTAATCATAAAGCATTTTACAGCAATCCACTGTTTGATAAGGCAAGGAAAAGTTATTTTTAGTGTTTCGGCCTACAAAGTCCTAACAATTCCTTATTTTGTCAAACAACAAACTTGTGAGATATAGAAGACATTATTATTATTCCATTTTGCAGATTCATTCAGTTCAATAGCCATCTCATAAGCAGCTAATATGTGCCAGGCAATCTGGGGAGATAAAAAAGACTTGATCTCCATCCTCAAGGAATTTACACTTTAACAGAGAGAGCACCACGAAACTAAATGATGACAATATAATGTGTGACAAGTGATACAGGGAACAACTGACATACACTGAAGAAGAAACACTAGAGTCTGTAAACAATCAGGTATTGCTTCAAAGAAATGACACGAGCTCAAAGATGAAAAATAAACTGGAGTTTGCCATGTGAAAAGGAAGCTGGTGACATACCTAGGCAGAAGGGAGAGTATGCAAAGGCAACGAGAATGTACAATGTTGACTAACGAAAGAGCAGCTGCTGACTCAGGCTGGGCTAGACAGAGAGGCCTCTCAGGGGAACAGAATCTTCAAGCCTGCAGATCAATTAGTCAGGCAAAGAAGAGGGACACCACGAAGAGAATAATACAAGCAATGGCAGAAGCGTAATGCAACAGGAGAGAATCAGAACTTACAAGAATTTTGGAGCATTTACTGAGCACCTACTAATGGGTTAGGCAATTCCTGTTCTCATGGAGGAAATAGTGTTCTGAGAGGTTAACTGACTTCCCTAGGTCATGCATTTATGAAAGAGCAAGGAAGGGATCTGAGCCATGGTTTTACACGTCTTCCTTCTGGACCACTGCACCACTTAAGTGTAATTCTGAGTTCCCAGCATGCACATAGAAAGATGTGTCTGATTGCACCAATGCTTCCATGGAGTTTCACGCTACGAAACTGCTACATGCACAGACCAGCCTAGATAGCAGACACCTGTGCACACTATCATATGCTTATCGCGTAGATACTTTCAAATAACCAGATCTAGCACAGAGTGATGGGGCTAGCATAGCCATGTGCCATGAGGTCAGGAACCGTGAACTAGTCACGTAAATTTCCGATGGTGCAGCTGGTATACATCAGGTGGTAGGGAGCAAAGTGAATGGAAGCAGCAAAGACAGAGATGAAGAACGGGTGCCCAATTTATAAAAATCATTATATAACCAATTACTGCATATCAACACAAACAAGGCAACGATATAATCTCTAGTTCCTTAGAAGTTTTCAATTCTCATAGCTATAGATTTTCCACTAATACTGACATTGAGAAAAAAGCATCCAAGGAAACAAAGCCTTAAACAAGCTACATAGTACCTATTGCAAATAATTACTCATTCAAGGTAATGTTCTAGGGAAGGTAAAAATTATTAAGGATTAGGCTGAAAATAGTAGATGTTTGGCCAAAAAAAACCCCAAAAACCAAAAAAAAAGCATAACAAATTATCCTGTGAGGTTAGGATCTGAACTTTTACAAATGATGACGGATTGTACATGGAAGAGTTTGCTCCTCAGTTTGGTGAATGCAACAGTAGAAATTCACTTAACTGATGTCCACGGCCCCAGGAAAACATTCACATTCATGCTCAGAGCTGAACACCTGCAGCTAGAAGGCGGCCCCACCGGCAGGCCTCTGCTCCTAGTGAACTGTCTGCTCACAGAGTCTATGTTTCTAAACGGGTTTTCACAAGGTAATCTCATTATTGGAATCAAATGTTTTAATAATTACATAAATGATAACTTACGAATGAAAGAAAAGGATTGCTATTTTTATGAAAACTAAGTTGAATGCTTAGGAAGACTAGTTAAAGGCAAATCACTCACAAGATAAAAAACTGCCTTTGAATCAGGTATAGGTGAGCTAATTTTAACATTAGAGAATGAATAATAAAAATCTAGGAGAAGCTACTTTAAAAGTATTTTTCAAGGACTTACTCTACTTTAAAGAAACTGAACCCAGAAATCACGGATGATGTATAATCAATGTAGCTTCAAGCAAGAAAGAAGCCAAAGAACTCCAATCAGCAAATTTTATACCTACTCAAGGAAAAGGCCTCAGCTCTTCATCAAAAGAATGCTGCAGAGGTGATGTCGGCATCGTGGTGGAGTGAATTGTTCCCTTCGCCACTCCCCTTTAAGTTACAACCAAGCAGACATCCACTGACCAACAAAGGACTCTGCACAGCACACCAGGACCCCTGAGAGATCCATGCATCTATACATCCGAAGGGGGGCAGACCGGCCCTCCTGGAGGCAGTGGAACTAGGAAGCACTGCTGGGTGGGAATGTAAATTGGTGTAGCCACTATGGAAAACAATATGGAGATTTCTCAGAAAATTAAAAATAGAAATACTGTATGATCCAGCTATTCCACTTCTGGGTTTTATCCAAAGAACACAGAAACACTAATTCAAAAAGATATATACACCCCTATGTTCATTGCAGCATTATTTACAATAGCCAAGACTTGGAAGCAACCTAGGTATCCCTCAACATATGAATGGATAAGGATAAAGAAGATGTGTATGTGTTTGTGAGTGTGTGTACATATATATATGGAATACTACTCAGCCATAACAGCAAACCAGTAAGGCTTTGATGCAGAACGTCTGCCATCAGTTTCCACTTTGAACCAGTGGCTATATCTCAAAGAACATATCTATACATTCACATGGGGTTTCTCTAGGAAAGAGAAGAAGACATATGGATGGTGACATTTTTCTTTTTCCCACTTTCAAATTCTTCTAAGTAATTCTTGCATTAGTCACTGGACTATTTTATTGCCACGAGCAAAAAAATCATCAAATGATTTGCAGAAAGTAGATTACTTAAATAGGGAAAAACAGACAAGCAACATACACTACCAACAACAAAAAGATCAAAGGAGAACAAAATTCAATTCACTTTAAAATGTAATAGATAACTCTTAAAAGATTCTCATAAAAGACAGTATTAGATTTATTATATTATTTTAGTTCTATGAAGAGTAGCTTCGGTGTTGATTTGTGAATCAGTCAAATTAAGACTCGCTCTGGGAGCTAAGTTAGTGCTTGAGGAAATAATAAAAATGGAGTGATTTTACCGTCTTTTTAACATAAATAACTTCCAAAGATTCAAAACAGTGAGATATCAACAACAAAGCAAACATATGTCTTAGAATCAATATTACTGTTCTGAATATTGAGGTAAAATACGTGAAAAAGTTTTGAACTTTAGTTCATAACAATGTTAATTATTATTAAAACTAGCAATAGGGGCCAGCACAGTGGCGTAGTGGTTAGCTTCTCGCACTCTGCTTTGGTGGCCTGGGGTTCACAGGTTGGGACCTACATACCACTCATCAAGCCATGCTGTGGTGACATCCTACATACCAAGTGGAAGAAAACTGGCAACAGGTGTTAGCTCAGGGCCAATCTTCCTCAACAAAAGTAAAAAAGCAGAAAACCCTAGCAATAATACAATTAATATTGCAATTAATAGTATTACAAGCAAACATTTAAAGTTTACAGTATAAATAGATTTGGATTCGGTTACACTAAGAATTAACTTTCTTAATCTGAACAGTTTAAATGCTTAAAAATTTTACAGTCATCTTTGCCCATGGTGTTGGCATGCTCAGCCGGACAGGGGCAGCTCATTTTGAGTTGGTCCCTCTGCCCCTAGGCCTGCCCACCCCAGACATCCCTCCTTTCCAGTCAAGGGAGCCACCCAAAAATGCAAAATGCTCAGAGGCTGTGGGATGCGGGCACGTATCGGCTTGGGACAAATCTATTGATGAATGGGGACAATAACTGCACCTGCCTCCTGGAGTCACTGTGGGTTAAGCTGAAAGAGTGGAGAAAGGCCCTCAGCTTGCGCTTGGCCCTGAGGAGTCCTTAGTGTTTTCCTGTCCCTGCCTGGTGAAGAACCTCCCCTGCCCTGTTGCCTACGAGCACTCAGGCCAGCACTGGGCAGGGCCTTGCTGAGTGGCCCCTCACCTCGGCCGCACAGGCATGGCTCATGCTCTGGAGTAAGTTAAAGGAAAAGCAAAGAAACAACTACAGGCACAACCAGAGCTACTGGCCAATTTTAAGTCAGGCAATACATACTTTCTATCTTCTCTTCGGTAAATTCAGTTTTAAATTGATGTAATTTTGTCATAATACTTATGTATTATATAACTTAAGCATAACACCATGTGTGCTCATAAACCGCCATTTCACAGGAAAAAAATTTACTTAAGAAAACATGTTTCTGAGACTCTTTTTTGAAACTCCCTTATTAAATAGCCTTTTATTGTGTGTCAGAGCCAATTTTTTCCTTCATGGAAGTGCATCTCTAATTTTATGACAAAAATCAACATAAAGATATTATTGCTTACATGTATTTTCTCAGAAGCCAACTTTTTATCCTACAAAGTGACTTTCATGCTGATTTTAAAGACTTCAAAATGTTTTGGAACAGCATTCTTTAAGTTGCTAGTTGAATTATTTTCACAATTCATAAATAAAATGAAGAATATGATACAAAAGCAAATTCCAGTGCACTCTAACATTTCAACTGGACGAGATGTAATCTTCATTTTTTCCCATCTCTCACATCAGCCATTAAATTAAAGTTTTCTCATGGTAGAGAAAATCTTTCAAGAATTCTATATAATTTATGTACTGAATGCATCATGTATGCAACAAATATTTACTGAGTGCCTATGTACCAAACCATTCATTCTTTTGTACACACAAATCATCGAAGAACATGCTATGACATAGCACATTGAGAAATAAGAAATTAAAAAGAGAAAGTGAATGTAAAATTAAAAAAAAAACCAATCACAACAAATAAAACAAGAAGTTAATTTTATTTTTATCATCATCATCATTACGAAAAGTTAAACTGGAGTTAAGCACCCAGATCCCATATCAGCTCAGGACACCCTGGCCTCTGCTTTGCAGCACAGCCTGTCTACTTAAAAATGTTTATTTTACTCAAAGGTCGTCCTGGAGATAGGAAAGACTGGTGATAGCTTTGGAAAAGTTTAAAAGTCTATCATTCTGATTAATTGTAATATTGACTAGATTCCTTATGCAAATCCTCTGCCAGTTAGAGCTTACATCACGTATTTATCTCAAGTAGTTTAATAAAGAATTTGCCACTCTTTACCATCTCCAAACTCCAAACAGCAAATGTATTAATCTTAGGAACTTCTTGGTTCCCTGTTAGTGTACAGAGATTATGCAAAAAAAAAAAAAAAAGCCTCATGAATTCTTTGTTGAAAACCTGGCACTAAAAATTAGAATAATAATAACCCAGGCAATTATATTGCTTTTTTGAGCTGCTAAGAAAAAACATTTCAAATATCAAATTGCAGAAGGTTTAGACAGGCTAGCACTGGAGCTGCCTTCCAGATAGGTAAACAACTCGCCCAATACATAAAGCCAGCTAGGAATCAAATCCTGGCCTTGGGACTCGGAGCGTTCGGTGCTCTGGGTATATCACCTGAAACAAGGCTGTGCCGTTCTCAAGTATGATATACGCTTTCATAACGAGTTACTTACTTCAGCACTATCCTGAATAGAAGAGCTGTTGTTATAATGCTAAAATTTGAGAAGATAACAGCCATGGCCTAGAAAGAAAAAGAAGATAGTGTTACAATCCAAACAAAGACTGACCTTAGAAATCTCCCAGCTTCGTGGTTTATCTGACAAAAAACGCTTTTTGGTCAAAAACCAGAGGGGTTATTAGGGCAGCTATTTCACTAAAGGATTAAATTCCATTTTTATTGCTTGTTGAATTTATGCAGATATGATCAAATTATTGGACAGCCTTTGAAAAATGTGTTGAAATTCAGCAAATGCCTGTGTAAATAATCTGTATGTGCAGATCTGGAAATATTTACAAACTCTAAAGGATTAGGTCTAGAAATAACGTTTACCATGCTTTTAAAATATACTTTCTCAAGCTCTCACAGTGCTTTACAGCCTTTTAATACTGCTTCTATGGGTAGAGAGAAGACACGTACTGCCAGGCCCATTTATATACTAAGAAAGCTGAGGCACAGGTTTCTAAGCATCTTTACCATTCCAGGAATGGAATCAATTTTCCTGGTTGAACCATAGTGACTCAATACCAGTGATTCCCTTCTAAACTCATGTTTGACAGCTCTTTATTCACATTGCTCTAAACACTTAGAAGGGTGTCAGCCAGATTTTTATAAAGGTTTGTTTTTGTGAATTCAGTCAGATTTCACATGAGAGTAGTACTCTGAACGTGTGTATGTATGTTCTGGCCCAGAAAGTAGGAAATTTTATCAGAGCTCCCCATAACTGGATCTGACAACATTAATAATTTTTAAAAACAAATCCTACTGATTTAGTTCACCCTGCCCTTCTCCTTGCTGTCACTTCAAGCTGATTAAACCCCAAAGATGACCAACAGTCTATTATAACCAGCAAATATGGCTAATCTGCAGCTGAATTAAAGAAATAAGAGTAAATCCAATAAAAACTAGCAAAAATTCCAAGAACACAACATTGCTGTTTTTCTATTCAATTTTTATGGGAACCACTATTTTAAGGTTTTCTCAGCGTCCTTCTCTGTAACTCCCAGTTAGGAAACAAAGTAAGAGTAGGGAAGTGGTAGGTCTGTCAGTCACCACAATGACAGGGCAAACGCACCTAACCAGGTGGCCTGGATGGCCTGATGGATTCTGAAAACTCTTTCCATGCAACAGTATAGAGCAAACAAAATACCAGAGCTGTGCCCCAAAACTTCCATGCATCGTTATTTCCAACTAGACCTGGGCACAGCAATACACAGAAAATGCCATGTAATTTATTTGGTAATATATGTGGTTGTACACAATCAGGAAGGAAGAGCAGAGCAATAAGCTGGAAGAACAGGAAATTGCAGTCTTGCTTTGGCACAGAGGATGTAGAAAAGGGATACAAATTTAGAGCTGATTTGTTGGATACCACTAAAATACAACAAATATATACTTATTGAACATGATAATTATGTCATTGGGTACAGGAATTCTCAGATCTGAAAAACAAAGTGGAAGCAAGAATTTAGGCGAGAACACATTTTAGACGGGATGAATATTACTAACAGCACAGATCACAGAGCTGAAAGGAACCTCAGGTAATCACCTGGCCCAGGCCTCTACCTTCAGGCTGGTATGGTAACATGATTCTATCTTACAGATGGGCAACTGACACTTAGAGCAGTTGGGGCTTGCTAGTTACACAGCTTCTGAACGAGGCAAAAGAATCAAACTCCTGTTTTCTCCCATACTGCTCTAGTGATCCCTTCTTTCCATCCCACGCTCAAACTGATTTGGCTATATTTAAGAGGTTTCAGATACACTAAACCAATAAAATCCTATTTATAATCAAAACGCCTGAATTTATTCTTTAAAGAAACTTAAAACACATTTTGGCAACAATGGCAACAGAAATCTTCATTTTACAGAATATTAGGGAAAAATACACACGTGACCCAAACTGAGTAATAGGTAAAAGCAGAAGGCCAAATTTTAATTCTGATTATTACTGGCTCTCTAAGCTGGCATGGAGGATGCCAAGAGAGATGAGAAATATTGCTCATATTATCAGCTATAGATAACATTTAAAGTTGGGAGGATATAATCTCCATCCTTGAAGAACTTGTTAGTTAAATGATAGGACTAACAACAACAAAAAAAATCATACAAATAGAATACATACAAACTACATTAAAGTGAGTGTAAGAAAGAGTGGTGCACTGAGTAATAATTTTCTGAGTTATTCATGGAACTCTGCTTAGAGGTCCTGGGTGCTGAGATTAATATTAGAGGTTGGTGACCATAGGATGGCTCAGAAAATAGACTGATGAAGGTTACACAAAGAGAGATGGCTCCAGATTCGCTGCCCAGGGAGCAACTCCCGCAGAACAGTCCACACAGTTTAATACAGTGATCTATAGCAGTGAGAGAATCTGGCAAGCAGATTGGTCAGTAGGCAGATGATCTGGTCAAACCTTGGGAAGGCCAGGAAGGGCACTCAGAAACTAACGACGCCAAGGAAAACGATAAAAAAAAGAGAAAGATTAGTTCTGAGATTCATTTCTCTGTGTTTTTCCAATGCTATTTTCTTTGTCATATTTACTTACAGGCTGAAGATAGGAAAGAACATAGAAGACAATCAAATTATCCAGGAAATAAAGAAAGGCAGGAACGGACCACTTCATGAAATTGGAGAACTCCTTCCAGGAAGCACATCTCAAGCTTCTACTTTGATGATCTTCTAAGGAAAGAAATACACCAGTAAACAAATGATCTTCATGAGAATCACCATACTTTTAGAGAAAGTAAATTGTGTCTGACTTCTGATACAATTCTTTAAAAGACGCTTTATGAACTTGCTTCCATAAGTGATTATTAGCCTTAAGAAATCAAAGACAATACAGGATTTCATTACTGTCTTTCTTCAATCGACCACTGTGCCTCATCACTGACAATCAGCAACACCTTAGGAATAGAGATTTTCCTAATTCCTGTTAACTTGAGATAGAAGTGTCACTTAAGGCAACTCAGGATACTTGCCGTTTTTCTTACTACTTGGAGAGCATAATGCCAAGGGAGAGATCAACAAGCTAAAATAAGCAGAAAAAAATCAAGCGTTCATGCTGGGATGTTTTTCCTCCCGGGGAGGGATCAGGAAAGGGAGATACTAGGTGAAAATTTATATACATGTCAGAGTAGAGAAAATTAACTTTTACTAATCCTAATATGAGTTAATACTCCATCTCTAGACTTCCAAAAACTTGGGAGGTACCATAACAGACAGAATACAAAGTAAAAAAGAAAAGACAGAAAATGATTTAAGCCCTATAAATAACGCATGAATTTCATGAGATTAAGAAATGTATTCCACTAACTAGAAACTGCACAGATTGAAACACTTGAGTATGAAAAGACATCTTCTTGGGCAAACCTTTAATACTCAATTCTGTTTACCTCATGTGGGGAGGCAGGTCAAAGGAGCAGAGAGCTAAGGCTCAATAAACGGGAAACTACGGTGGAGAATTAATAAATACGAAGAGCCACAAAGGCTAGATACTTCAGATGTGAGGGAGGATTAGTATCCCTATTTGACAATTAATGAAACTGGAGCTTAGAAACGTTAAAATGATCTGCCCCAGAATTCAGTCTCTCTGTATTACTGTCTCGATTGCATTATGCTGCCTCCCCTGAAGGAAATGGGGACTGTTCTGCAATATGCTACATATCAAGTCAGACAGTGGTAATTAAGAAAATCCTGAATGTGAATAAAAACTCACTGCGCGACCCACTGCAAAAACAAGTCATGAGACAGAGCAACAGACAGGAGGCTAAGAGACGTGGGCTGGAGTCCCGGCTCTGCCCCCTCCCATCAGCCTGCAGAGCACTTCCTCTTTGAGCCTGCTTCTCCAACTGTAGAATATGGCTAATCACACTTCTGTTTGCATCTTAGCGTCCTCACGTATAAAGTTAATAGGCTAGACTAAGTGATATAAAACGTTCATTCCAGTTCTAACAGTTTTTGATTCTGTGACTTTTATCAAGTATATAGTACCATTTCAAGACTCACCGTTCTTGATAACCCAGAATGACACAATTGCACAGAAAACTAGCTTTACCAGCTCCGAACACACATTGACAGTAGTTGGAAGATAATCGTATTTGTTCTCTGAAATGTAAGAGAAACGTTTCTTTACTATAAGTTTTGTTCCATTTAATGCTTATACATAGCTAGCCCTGGTGGTCTAGTGGTTAACATAAATTGTTCTCATCACCGCAGCCCAGGTTCATTTCCTGGTCAGGGAACCACATCACTCATCTGTTGGTTGTCACACTGTGGTAGCTGCATGTTGCTGTGATGCTGAAAGCTATGCCACCAGTACTTCAAATACCAGCAGGGTCACCCATGGTGGGCAGGTTTCAGTGGAGCTTTCAGACTCAGACCAGGAAGAAGGACCTGGCTACCCACTTCCGGAAAAACTGGCCATGAAAACCCTATGAATAGCAGCAGAGCACTGTCTGATATGGCACCGCAAGTTGAGAGGATGGTGCAGAAAGATTGGGCAGGGTTCCGCTCTGATTTGCACAGGGTCGCCAGAGTAGAATTGACTCAATGGCAATAACAATGATCAACACTTACATACAGTTAATAATTTACAGCTGTTTTTAAACTTAAAAGCTGGATTTTAATACTGGTTTTATTAAACTTCATCGTGTTGGCTTTGCTATTTTGCACTTTTGAATCAATTCACCTAATGTATTAGCTTTCCCTACCCCATTCAGCATTTTATTCTCCTTGAATTTGATAAACATGCCTCTCATGTTTTCATCCAAGCTGCTGGTAAATATGTTGAGGTGCCTAGGGTTATGGGCAAAGAAAGCTTTGTGGCATGGCTTAAGAGACGCCTTCTACATTGACCATTAATTACCACTCAGAGCCTGACTCATTAAAAAGCTATGAATTTACCTGGCTGAATTATTACCTAGCTCATGGTTCCTCTTGTGTGACTTGTTTGCCTTGTTAAAATGAAGGTACTCCCTGCCTGCGATGTTTCCTTAACTCAGAGCTTTCCTGTCTGCTTCACACCATCGCATGCATAGAAACAATATTTGTTTGGCACTCCGGGATAAATGGTACATCAGGGTAAAAGAAGGCCACTTGAGGCAAGAGGTAAGTGGCCCAGGGCCCTGGCTACCTCTAGGGCCAAGAGAAAATACGCTGACACATCCAAACGCATTGACAAGTTGGGAAGCTACATCCTAACTCACAAGTCAATCTAATTAGGCAGTGAGGTTTGCTGAGCACACCTTGGTCTTAGCTGTTACCTGTTTCCTAAATGCTTACAAACAACTTACTCCATATTTTTGCCAAGGACAAACATAAACTTGATTAGGTTCTATTCTGAGGAGTGCCTTTTTTCCTCCTTTTGAAAATATTTGCTTGTTTCCCTTGGTCATCATATTAAAAACCAAAACTGGCCAAGTACAGACGAAAAATGCCAACTCAACATTCTTTCTACCCAGAACACCCTTCCTCTTTTCTGTGGTTTCCCCTGACCTTCTCAACTGAAGCACAATCAATTGTTTATTCATCTCTGATCCTGTAACACTACCTATAAACCTCTGTAACAGTACTTGTCACAGTGTATTACAGTTCTTTTTCACACGTATGTCTTACCTTAGAATGTAAGCTCCTTACGAGAAAGGGATCATGTCAGTCATCTTCACAGACCCAGCAGGTAAGTGTTCTGCATGCAGTAGGCACTTAATAAACGTCTACCTGAATTCAATTATTTGCCTGTTAAACTTTCTCCATCATTCGAAGCCCAGCTAAAATGTCTCCTTCTTCGTTTTCTGAGCTTAAAGCTAGACTGAAATCACACACTGTTAACTTCCAATAATATTTTGCATTGATCTCTACTATGATACACACATGAGTGAACAAGCACACACAAGAACTGGGGTAGGGGCCTTCAGATTACAACTCTCAACCTCTTGTCACTGCTCTTTAACTCATTCTTGCTTTTATTGTTTTTCCTCATATTTCCGTCATGGGTGATCCCAAACTGTGTCTCAGCATCATGTGGGGCCTCCTTCCACTCACCTTCTACCCAGAGACACCCTCATCTACATCACATCCATCCTTACTGGGTCCCCTTTAGTCCCAAAGAAAGGGGCCACGGCCCCAGTATTCACCCATTCTCCCCTTTAAAGCCCACCCTTCTCTTCAGGGACTTTGTTCCAGTAAGTATTTTCTCTAGCTTCAGCAGATCACCATTATCTTTCGCTATATAAACTGGCTTCCTCTCCTTGGCCTATAAATATGCTTAAAACTTTCCCATCTGAAAAATAAAATATAAGATCCTACCCCTCCAACTACCACACCTTCTCCTTCTCTCCTTAAAACAGTGTCAACATTCATTATCTCCATTTTACCCACTTTCCCTTCAAGTCTTGTCCCCAAGCAATCTGGTTTCTGCAATCAACACTGTACTTAACCTACCTACTCTGAGATTAACAAATATCTCCTAATTACTAATTCCAAAAGGCATGTATTAATCCTTATCTTATAACGCTGCAATTCCCTCTCAGTCTTCAAACTCATTCTTTCTCTTCTACAAGTGACATACATTTAGTTCCCTCATCTATCAACTCCTTCTTGGAGTCCTTCTGAGCGTCAGCATGACTATGAAATCTTGGCATTCCTCAGAGTCCTGATCTTGGCTTGTTTTCTCATTCTGTGTGCTTACCCTGATTAGCCCTCTGCTCCTAGGGTTTCAAATGTCAATTTAATATTAACGTCTCCAAATCTGTACTTTGGAACATTTAATGCTCACTAAACACACCCTTATGAATAACTACCTCCTATTCATTCATTTAATTGGCATTTCCCTCACATATGTGATGTGCTAGACACTGCAGGACATTGCACTGAACAAGGGGACAGCTCCTGGCCTCATGGAAGGTATGTAGCTAAAACTGCAATCTCTCTGAACTCTATCTAACCTGCTCTTCCTCCTAAGTCTCCATCTCAGCTGAGAACATCATCAATCCACTTCTCACTCCAAACCAGAAACCTCTGAACTATCCAATATTTCATCTCCTTTTTAATCTCCACATTCAATATATTCTCCAAGTCCTATCTTTTCTATGTTTATTTCTTGAATCTACCCTTCTTCTCTATTTCTACTTCTAGAGCCTTGGTTAGTCTTCATCATCTGTGGCTTGAATTTGCAATAAGCCCCTAACTAGCTACCCTGCTTCCAGTCTCTTCCCCTTTAGTCCATCCTCCATCCAGCTATCATAAAAGTCTTTCTCATTTTACCCTCCTGTTCATAATCCTTCAAGTATTCCTTATCCCCCAGACTCTAGGCCCAGAGAATAAAGTCCCAGCTCCTCAGATGGCATATGAAGTCCTTAACTATCAGTATTACCTCCCTCTCCTCCAAGCCCTTCAGCTTTGTGCCAATTCTGAACTACATGGTCTCACAATCCATCCTGCTTTTTTATGCATCTCTTCATTTTTATAGGTTGTTGCCTCTGTTTTGAAAAGCCTGCCCATCTTGTCTTCTTGTGCATCAACCGTCACCACATCATCCTCTGCCAGACAGAATATATCACATTCTACTCTCAACAATCTCTGCACCTTTGGTGTAGAACTGCATTTATTATACTGTTATTTTCATGATGTACTTACATGTATGTTTCTCCTAATAACCTGTGAGTTCTTGAGAACAAAGTCTATGTCTTTTGCACTTTGAATCCTGTTACAAACACTTAGTCTAGTGCCTGGCAGAAAAACGTTAACTGAAGTAGAGACTTATATACACATCTGAGCCCCAAGCAGACCATTAAGGGTCATGCCGTGAAGATTTTATGTGACCTCAATAACTAGTGAGAAGTTCTCAGTACAGTTTTGTTGAATTAAATCGTTTAAATACAAATTCTTACATTAAAGAAAAACAAGATTTCTTGAGCACATATTTATAGCTAATAATCTGTACTGTCACATTGATACAGCAATTAAGATATGACCTCATAAATGCCAGGTGACCAAATATATCCTCCTGTCTCCTTCAAAATAAGTTATAATTATACATATTGCTATGGGCCCAGAAACACTGTTGTGTTGTGCTGTTGACTGAAGCAATAGTCAGATGTTATGATCTGTTCTATAAAGGGTTTGATTCTGTACTTGACTGACCCAAATTTCACTCAGCATGAAAATTTTTTCTTGCTAAGGATCAAAGGTTGAAGAATCAAATTTAAACATTCTTTATCATTCCCATGAAGCCAGTGCTTAAAGGGTATTATCACCATTTTATACACAAGGAAACCAAAAACAGGAGAGAGAATGTGTGATTAGATGGAAATGCTGCATACATATTCCAAGTCTTAACTTACCTTCATTGGCTGAATATTTTACCAGCAGGATGCGACTTGAGCTTAAAGCAATGAATACAGCCCCTAGCAGGAATGTATACATCGTTGACAGGGAGCTTAATAGGGGATGACCACAGCACTTACTTTCCATTCCACTGCTTTTTAATTGCCTTAAAGAGAAGAACAGTTCATGAGCAAACCTGCTGGCAGATTAAGCATAATGCAAATACCATTGATTTCTGAAGAAGACAAAAAGGATTTTTTAGAAGTCTGGCTATGGCTATATCAGAACCAAGAAAATTGAGAAGTAAAGAGAAGCTATGGGGAAAGGAAACGAAAGGAGTCAAAATTTGATAGGAAGGGAAATTCCAATGGCAGAAAAGGAAAGGCCAGATTAGAACTGCTGCCAAAGGCAGCAAGTGAGCCACTGACACTTTGGGACAGCAGAATTCTGCAAAAAAGCATTTCTTTAACTTTCACTCTTATTAGCAACTTAACTCTAGAAGAAGAGAATTTCAGATTTGTATTGTTCTCAGTGGCAGCTCTTCCCTAAGAAGAGGAAAAACAGCTTACTGGGAAAGATTTCCTTACAATAATGACCTAAATGGAAATACCTGCAACAATGCTGTTAATTTATACTGAACTAGTGTTAGAAATAGAAGAGAATTTAGAAATCAATGACCCTAAGGCCCTCTTTTGATGTGTTGAAGACACTACACAGTGCTCACGATTATTTTGCCGGTAAGATGCGACTTGAGCTTAAAGCAATGAATATGGCCCCTAGCAGAAATGCATATTATTCATAGTCTAGGCCGGGTAAGTAACTTGCCCAAAGCTTCTCAGTGCAGGAATAGCGCACAGGAGTGCCTGGAGGATCGGTGAGAGATGGGCTTGAAAGGCCAACACCGACTGCCGAACCGGGCAAGCGCACAGAGGCCAAAGCCACACCTCCCCTACAAGGCAGGGTTCCCTCCACCTGCAGGGAAAGCCTTCTTGTCACACATGCGCAGTGGGGCTATCTGGCGCGCCCTCCCCTCACACGCACGCGCACTCCTTTGCCCGCGGGCAGGGTTACCTCACTCCCTCCATAGAGCTTCTAAAGGAAGAGCGCACATCCTAGAGCTGAGATAGTAGCCGTCTAGCTCCGCAGTAGCAGCAGTAGTAGCTTTTAGGGTCCATAGGCGGGAAGGCTATGGGAAGGAGAGAAAAGCGAAAAAGCCTCTGTCCCGGAGCCTTCTATTCCAGAACAAAAAGCACAATAAGAACCCGACTGGGAAAGAGAGAGGGCGTGGTGCCCATTGCGCAGGCGCACTCAGTGTTACACTTCCGGAGGGAGGGGCGAAGCGGCCTGATCCCGCCCCTTCGCGGCCTTTCTCGCGTCACGTGTTGGGAGAGTCCTGTGTCCCGTGAGGCCCAGGTGGCGGCCGAGCTACGGCAAGAGAGTGAGAGAAGGAAGGGGAAGCCGGAAGGGGCGCGAGTGCGGCAAGAGGGAGAAGACAGCTCCGGAGAGGGCGAGAGCTGCGCGTGCGCCCGCTTCTCCGCCAGCCCTCCCCTCGGCCTCGCCGCCTCCCTCGCGGCCAGGTGACAGCTGGGCCCGGGCCGCCGCGCGCTGCCGGGGGCGCGAGGGGCGCGCTCTGCCCTCGCGCGCGGCGCCGGCCGCCCCTCCCCCTCGTCCCATCCGTCCCGTCGCGTCCCGTCCCCTCGAGTCAACCGGCCGGGTGCCGATAAGAGTCGGCGGGAGCGGGGACATTTTCTGCCTCCCGGGCCGTGTCCCGGCTGCCCTTCCCACCCGGTCGCGGGGCCGGCCGCTCCTCCGGCCCCAGGATGCAGAATGTGATTAACACGGTGAAGGGAAAGGCACTGGAAGTGGCTGAGTACCTGACCCCGGTCCTCAAGGTAAGCTGGGCTGGGTTTGCCAGGGGCCGTCAGGCGCACCCTCCACTCGGCAGGGATGAACCGGCGCCGGGGAGGCTCGGTGTTCTCGGGCGGGGAGAGGTGGAGGAAGCGGGTGAGAGTGGGACGCAGGAAAGGTGCAGCCCCCACCTGAGTGCTCACCTGGCGGTTCTCAGGGCTTTCTGGCCCTTAGGGTAGACTTGAAGCGGTCTTATGCGAACTCCTGTCTCCATCCGTCGGAACTCGGCGCATCTGGGTGCGTCGAGTTGGAAAGTGGTCCTCAGCTAAGTGGATTTGAGAAGGTGACATCCTAATATCGGAAGTCTTTTGAACTTTTTAAACAAGGATTTTATCTTTAAAAAAAAATGAAATCAGTGTTTGGTACTAGAATGACATGTCACTTTTTTTCTTTCAGATTTCATAGTAAGTCCTTTATAATTAGGAGTTTGAAATTGTAACTTGTGATTGAGGTCCCAGCTTGTTAGATTTCAGAGGAACAAGGTGAAACTTGCGTCATCATCTCTATCAGTACCATTGAACCCAGCTAACAGGCAAAAACTCCCTTTCCCAAGTCCTTAAAATAGCCCAAACTAGTTGTTAAGCTTGGACTTCAGTGATAATAAGGAGCAGCTTGACCCTCCTAGATATAAATGGGTTTTTTACATTGTCAGTAATACAGCATTTTTAAAGTAAAAATCATGACACATTAGCTGTTACAGCAGTGACTTTTTTCAAAGATGAGTTTCCAGAAGTGCATTCAAGTTTAATTTTATAGCTCGTTGAGAGTAAATTGTTTGTTGTCACTGTTTTTCCTTTCTGAAAAGCAAGCAGGGATAGTGAATACGGAGTTCTTGTTAGTGTTTTTTTAAGAGAAAAAATTAAAATTTTTTTTAAAGCTTTCAATTAAAGCTACAAATCTTAGTGTGGGGATGAAATATTCTTGGGAATGGTTGGTCCTCTGTATTCAAGAAGTTATTCTGGTGTGCCAAGAAGAATAGTGGACAGGTTTACTTTGCTCTCTTTCCATGACAAAGGGAAATATTAGTCCTCTGCTTTTTTAATGTTTATTTTTAAGACTGATCTTAAAATGATACTTTGTTGGGCCAAGTTAGGGAAAAAAGTCAGGCAGGTTTGTAGATGAGAAGTCCAACTCTTGTTGTGCTTAAATTTGTTTATGGCGAAACCCATTTTAAGATTATTCAGTTGCTTTGAAATTGAAAATAATTTTGACATTTGATTCAAAGGATTCTTTTGCATATTATCTCATTTTTTCAGAAACATGTCTACCTAAAAATACAGGATTTAAATAATACATGATTGTTACAAGTTTTTTAGTTTTAGGGAGAGAGGAGCAAGAGAAAAAGAATTCCCAAATTAAATATAAAACTGCTATTTTATTGGCCAGTTATATTTTATTGAACTTACAGGATTACGTTTTGAGGGATCATTTTACTTGTTCACCAACTGAAAAGAAAGTGTTAGCTTCTCCATATGCATTTGTCACTATGTATTTTTAGTAATAAGGAAAGCAGAATTAATGACCCTTCCTCCGCCTCTCTGTGCACACTGTTGGTTTACAGAGAGAATCCTTGTGGTTTCCTACGAGACATGAGAAGGCAAGGAGAAAAAACTTAAGTCCCTGGGAGAGAAATAGTGACTTCTCCCAACAAGTGAAAGTTAAGAAAAATCATGGTTTGGGAGATTTATGTACAGTAAAGCTGAAGTCCTTATGATGGATGGCCTTCAAGCCTCTACTTGATTGGCTCAGGGCTCTATCTCATCTACTCTGTCCCTTGCTCTCTTTTGCTTAAGCCAGTCTGACCTCTTTGTTATCCCATGAAGTGCTTTCTTGCCTCGGGTTTTTGCCTTTGCCCTTCTCTCTGCCTGAAATGCTCTCCCCCCAGACAGCCTTGTGGCTGGTTCCTCTCCTTGAGGTCTCTGCTCTAGTCACCTGTTGATGCAGTCTTTGTTCTCTTACCATCCTGTTTGAAATAGCCCTCTCTCCTCCACCGCTGACCAGTCTCCTCTCTGCTTCATTTTTCTTCCTGGTATTCATTACCATTTGGCTTTTCTCCCTCCACTACAGTTTAACTATGAGGACAAGGATGAGTTTGGTCTATTTTGTTCACTCTTATCCTCATTACCTCAAATAGTGCCTGGCACATAGTAATTATTTGGTAAATATTTGTTGAATGAATAATATTCATAAATGAATTTACCGAAAAGTCTTACATACAACTTAAAATTTATAAAAATTTGGTAAATAACATCTTTGCTTTAGAGAAGAGAATATTGTACCAATATCTTGTTGGAGATGAGAATAATGGGAAAGTATTAAATGACTGATGACTTCTAGATTTGATTTCTAATATTGATTTAAATGAGACATAGGCTGAATTGTAAGGTCTAAACATCTTTAAGACATTTTTACTATTCTGTAAGATAAAGGTATTTGGTCATTCCACAGAATCATTGTAAAGCCTAATGTTTGTATAAACCTTTGAGTGTTTTTCCAGAGAGTTTTGTTCTTTTATAGCACTGACCAAAGTGCATTGTAATTATTTTCATGTCAGTTTCCTCCATTAGACTTGTATATTTCTTGAGGTTCAGGTACCAGTGATAAATTGTTTTTCTATGTGTGTTCTGTTGCCTAGAAAGGTGACAGGCAAATAGTTACCCACAAACATTTTTTAAATGAAAGTGAAAGACAGTATAATAGTGTTACTCTTTTTAATCTCTTTAGGAATCAAAGTTTAAGGAAACAGGTGTTATCACCCCAGAAGAGGTGAGTGTTGAAGATACTCTGAAGCTATTATGTTTTACAATTATCTTAAACAGAGTGGCTTTTTTGCTTTTTAAGAAAACATCTTGAATTTCAATCTTGATTTGGGTAAAATTAGATTCTGTTGACTATATTAGCAATTTTATGGGGATTTCTTCTTCCCATAGAATAGAAGAAAATGTAACTTCCTCTCGATTTGCCACTTCTCTTATTTCTCTGTAGTTCCTCTTGGTTTCGAAATGAGGGTGGGAGAGGGAATGGAAAAGATGTCAGTGGTCATAAGATTTCCCTCATATTTGAGCTGCACAGTGGGCTCTGAGGTGTTTGCTGGGTTTTGCCTCTGTGTACACCAAACATGAATCTTCACGGCTTTCCATTTGGAAACTTCAGCTCACTGTTTTCTCTCAGTGTTCAGCTTCAATATTTTATTGCTACATACTACTTAACACTGATTTTTTTCACCATTCTTTCACTTCTCCTGTTAACCAAGTAATGTTGAATCTGCTTAATGCTGAAAATAATGGCTGTTTTATAGGCCAGTTGTGTTTTATTGAACTTTTAACATAGAATTATGTTTTGAGGAATCATTTTACTTGTTCACCAAATCTATATAATGGAAGTGTTCTCTGTCCTTTAGATAGTTTATTTAGTTATCCTTTGAGAAATAAATACTAGTCCAAAAATCTTTTTAGACTGCAGTTTTATGAATAGTCATGGTTGCATCAGGATTATTTTTTTCATTTTAATAAATGGCAAATAATTTATTTACGTTTCACTTTAACTCTCATTAAAAGCATCACTCATTGGCAGTAAAACTTTTACTCATTGTTTTGAAAGAAACATTTTGAAATGAGCCATATTGTATGATCTGGCTGTTAGTGTAAATTCCAAGACCTCAAGCCAGAGAAGTAACTGATCTTTCACTTTTCAGTTGTGATGGAATCTCTTCAGTCCCGAATCCTTGTGAGTTCTAAGAATGATGTACCGAACTGATCTTTTTATCTAAAATTGTCTTTATTTTTACTAAAGACACATGGTGGTGTCAGTGCAAATAATCCATAATCAATCTATAAATCAAAATAGGGGTGAGTTTATTATGAGCCAGATCTGAGGACTATCCCGGGGCCTGCCTTCCCCAAGGAAGGAAGGGCATCAAAGAAGTGGGGTGTACAGTGTGGTTATATACCATCTTGGAACAAAGAGCATACGTTACATATGACAGGAACGTCCCTTTTAGAATTGTCACAAGATGCTTAGCTGGCACAGCAGGTCA
The DNA here is from genome assembly GCF_041296235.1 of Equus asinus. NCBI lineage: Eukaryota > Metazoa > Chordata > Mammalia > Perissodactyla > Equidae > Equus > Equus asinus. The sequence goes on along the minus strand of NC_091794.1, from coordinate 14,900,904 downwards.
GTGGTCAGCAGGTCAGTGGTCACAAGGTGAGCACAGTAGGTCACTAGTTAATCCTTAGTTTCCAGGAAGAGATGCTTATCCTCAAAGAAATGCTGATATAGGGGGAAGCTACATCCCTATCTTTAGGGGTATCTTTCTTGACTTTGGGACATAGGAAATGTTTAAAGCAGATGTACAATGCATGCTCAGTAGGCAATGTCAGGCCCTTTTGGAAAAACAAGATTGTGCTCAATTATTTTTAAACTAAATGGCTTCCTCATGTACTCCAGTACATCCTATTGCTTTTCATTTCTTTATCAGTGGTATGGAAAGAACCTAGAAGACCAGCCTTCTAAACCCATTTCTTTAACTTCTTTTATTCTGTTGCGGGCAAATCGATGAAGCTCTTTAGGCATAGGCCTCGTGTTTCCTCATCTATAAAATGACAGATTTTGGCTTGACATTCTCTAAAGAACCCATTCTACCTTAGACATCATGAGTTTAATACTGTGAATGCCAAATAAAACTAAGTTTTGATCTTAAGGATATCATTAATGTTCTTGCCAACTGAAGGTGTAATTTAGACATGGCTCTTGAAACAGTATCTGAAATCAAGAGTAGAGATGAAAGTTTACTGTTCTTCTTGTGCTCTTTGGCTTTATCTCTCTATGTGAAGATGACTAATTGGTAAATAGATAGTTGGAGTTAGAGATGCAAGTCTGTGGTCATTGGATAGAATTAAGCTAACTGTTTTAAGACAGCTACTAATCCTAGAATGAATAACTGTTACACTTAATTGCGTCATGAAGTGGTTTATGAATTTTCCCCCTTTGTAAACAACGCAAGGTGAAACTAGCTCAGCTGGATACTGACCACATAATGCTGGATTGGGATAGAGCACAATTACAGGATTAAGTTAGATTAGAATGAGTCTGGGGGAGGAAAATGAGAAGACATAATTTGCTTTGGATAAATATTATGCTGAGTTCATCAGTTCATTAGTTTTATGTTACTGTTTCTGGACTTCTGGCTGTCAGCCCCCCAGGTATCTTTTTGTTTTCCTTGAGAGGTGTGGAAGTATTATGTTTAAAAAGAGGGGCAGGCATTACCTAATGTAGTATTGTCTGACTAAAAATACTTTGGTGTACAATGTGTGTGACTTGATTAAGTAGAGTACTAGTAATAGAGGGTAGTTTGAGGGATAAATCTGTTCACTAAAATATTAATATTTGAGGCTGGCCCCTGGCCTGGTGATTAAGTGTGGCACGCTCCGCTTTTGTGGCCCAGGTTTGGTTTCTGGGTGCGGACCTGCAGCACTCATCAGCAGCCATGCCATGGTGGTGGCCCACATAGAAAATAGAGAAAGATTGGCACAAACATTAGCTCAGGGCAAATTTTCGTCAAGCCAAAAGAAGAGGAAAGATTGACAACAGATGTTAGCTTAGGGTGAGTCTTCCTCAGCAAAAAAAATGTATGTATGTATATTGATTTTATCTTGGAGTTATTCAGTATTAATATTTAATCACTAAGAGAAAGCTACTGCAAGCAATATTGAGAATTTAGAAATTTGAAACTTAGATTTTATTTCATTTGAGCATATGAAGCATGTAATGATGCCATTGCGAATGAGGGCAGATGTACACATGTACTGATTATCAGTGCAGTTTATGTTCTTTTATAGTTTTCCTTACCTTCTAGTGTTTTTGTTATTTTTTTAATAGATGCCACCAGAGGTGCCATGGAATAAAATATCACAGTCTTATAACCTCAAGGCAATATCATTAAAGAATTTTTTAATTTTTATTGTTTTGCTTGCATTTGATTAAATTAATACTCGTGTGGTGGTGATGAATTAGTTCCTGAGAGCCACATAGTTAAATGTAAGCACCTGGTTGCAGTGACCCAAAATGCTTAAACCTTGAGGAAGAGAGTATTGTTTTCATTTGGGTTTTTTGTCTTTACCTGACCAGTTTAAATAATAAAAAGATTTGTTGAAATAAAAGAACAGAAACATTCATGAAGTTGCTGTTGGGGGGAATATGCTGCCAAATCTTATCTTGTTAATGTATCTTAAAAGTTACTCTCAGAATTCTTATTTTAGAGAGTTTTACTCAAATTAGAGTATTGTGTATAGACCTCCTTCTCTCAGAAAGACCTTGGAAGATGGAAGACGTTGTAATTTTTTGCTGTGTAGTCAACCCTTGTTGGTGATTTGAAGTTGGAGCTGTTGTGAAATAGAGTCCTTGGGAAAGTATGTGCAGACAGTGCTCCAGTCGGGACGCTGCAGTTGTGCGGAACAGACTTTCATTTTCTGCTCTAAGAATAAGCAGGATTGCCGTCTTGCAGTAAGATCCGCTCGTGTTCATGGGTGATGGAATTCTCAGAAGCTTAAACTGTTTCTCCTGAGTCTGTTTTCTATTTCTGAAGAAAACCGAAACCTTGTACAGTGTTCAGCTTGCCTAGAAAGTCCAAGGTTTGTTAGAGGAGGCACTTTCTTAATTGTCTTGATGTTTTCCAAAAAAATCAAAAGTTTCTAAGTTTTCCCCGAAGTTCATTGTTTTGGCACTACATTTCTCACTTTTGTTAATGATTCCTTTAAGAGCATGAAAAAGCTTTCAAAATTGGCTCTTATGTAAATTTAAAAAGAAAAAAAAAAAAGAGGAAGAAGAAATGTGCACTGTGATGTAATAAACTATGCTTGCATCATAGACCTGTATGTGTTTAGTAATTTTTTCAAAGATTTTCATTGAGTTTTCAGCTGCTAGCAAGAATCTCTCTACATTTTATTTATCCATAAAATGATTTTTGAAATTTGAAATGCTGTAGTGTTACCCTTATTTATTTCATGATTCTGTATGCTTTTGGCATTATTTAATCCAGTGATTAAAATTGAATTAAAAAATAAATAGCACTCAATATTTTTTTCTTCCAAAATTAATTTGAATTTTTATGGATGTTAAAAATTTTGCATAGTATTCAAAAATAAGTTCTGGCTGAGAGAGCAAGTTTGGGGCTGTTTGCAGTTTGATTGATTTTTGCGTGTAAAGGTTACATGGGATGATCACTTTGGTATTTTGCCACCTTAAATTTAGTGATGTTCAATTTTTCTTTTTCCTTTTTTTCATATTCTTTTTAAATCCTGAATAGTTTGTGGCAGCTGGAGATCACTTAGTCCATCACTGTCCAACATGGCAATGGTAAGTTATCTTGAGTGCGAAAGAGAAAATTTGTAAAAGGTATCACTTGATAGTTATGGCAGTTTACAAAATAGGTTAGTGCATGAAAATTAGAACTACTGGTTTAACCCTCTTCTAGTAGATTTTTCTATTAAACTTTGCGCCAGTGATATTCAAAGTAAAATAAAGGAAGAAAAATTGGGCATTATACCTATTTTGTTTTGCTCTGTTAGCACAAAAGATGGACATTTTTGAGATAAATGCCTTTACTGCTTTTACTTGTATTCCCTTTCTTTATAGTGTCTAGGTCTGAGCTTGTGGTGGATCTTTAAAAGATACTGTTGAAGAGTTTAAGAAGTTTCATCAGCTCACTTTTTTCAAATTAAGTATTTATTGAATATTTTTTATGACATTCATAAATCCAGAGATTTTGCAGTCTTGTGTTCTTTAAGACATTATTAAGACATTTATTAAGGTTCAAAAATATCCTCCGCTTTTGGGAGTTAGCTCCAGTTGAGGTTCATGGTACCAAATAAGGTCTCAGTTGGACATCGGCCCATAGCAGACTTTTTAACTTTGTATTTTCTTCATTAACTTTTCTTCTAATTATAAAAGTAATTTTAACAGTTCTCATAACATATATTTTAAATATTCTGAATAATAACAGAATGTTCTAAAACAATTTTAGTTTCATTACTTTCAAGTACTTATGGTAAAACCACCTGACAATAGCTAAAAAAATGATCCTAGTACTGGAAAAACTATTTTAATTAGGCTAGAATTGTTTGGAATTATCATCTCATTTGGATATAAGTGGCTCAGCTTGTTAGATCCTTTTTTGTTTTCCTCAATGACACTTTTCCAATTATAGTTGAAAGGTGCAGTTTTGATTTGGGAGTGGGGGTTCTGGAATTAACAAGGTTCTAATTGGTAATTTTTTTTTAATATTTAAAGAGCCTAAATAATTAAACTGTTTTAAACCAGAGTTAGAACTCTCTTTCGTCTGTGGCCTATTCTGTTCCCCTTAATTTTTATATTTAACACATATCCAAAATGGTTCTTACTGCTTTGTGTCGATGGCTCTTTATCTTTTAGAGCATTGTTTTTTATGTACCAAGAAAGATCATAATGTCAGGTTCATTTATTTTTATGTCGTTGTCTTTCCTACATGTATTTCTGTTTCATATTTAAAATTGAGTTCATATCAATCGTAGAAGCTCTCTGATTTTTTTCTCTTAGATTGTTAAAACTGTATTTACTAGGTTCTAGTCTATTATTTATATATATTTCAAGTCAAATAGGTATATAAAATTTAAAATAATAGTTATTTTTAAAAAGAACTATTTTAGGATTTTCTTCAATATGATAGATACACATTTTTGTTAGATTTTTTTTCATAGCCCTTAATTGTCTGCTTACTTTGGACATAGGATTTAGAGTATTGTTATAGGGGTTTGTATTTATGGACAGGATCTTCTTTTAGCAGGTGGGAGTTTATAGTTTCACTTTATGAATTGTGATGGTTGAAATAATTTACTTGTAACTTAGAACTCAGTTATACCCTAATATACCCCATTCCAGTGTCCACTCTTCTGGCTGAACTGTTGGGGCCAAAGAAACAATTCATTTTAAATTATTGCTAAAAACAGATTATTTCTATGCTATACTTTAATGTCTACAGATGCTCTCATGACCTTCTTCTATCTCCTTCCCTCAGAACCTCAGGCATTGCCATGACATTATTGAATTTGACACTTGGGAATGGTCTAAAGCCGCCTAGAAGGCTGCCAAATGATATTAGCATATTTCCTGGCTTTATCTTGTGCTCAAATCTATGGTTTGAACTTTAGGCTGAAGCTTGACAAGGCAGCGGAACTCCAAAGTTATGCTCATTTTTGTGACAGACACCTCATGACACCACAGCTCTGGCCAATTCCAGTAGGTAGCCCACAGAAGAATCTTTGAACAAATTCTTATGTATTCCAGAGTCACTCAAAAAATCAGAAATGTTATACCTGGTTCTGACCCACAGAGGGAGTAGCATTTAAGAGCAGGAGTTCTCGAGACACTTGGCTTGACCCTGCCTCTTCCATCTTCTGGTTTTTGTGATCATGGGCAACCTGACTTCTTTCAGCTTTTGTTTACTTACCTATAAAATGAGGGTATTAATATTACCTCTTATAGTTCTGAGGATTATATGAAAATAATGTGTGTTAGAGTTTAAAGAAGTTCTATGCTTAATAAGTACTCAATAAAGTTTTGTTTTCCATTATTATTATTCTCAACATTATCATCTTGTGATTCAAAGCATCTTTTACCTCTTACTTCCAATTTTAATACAGTAGTTGGAACAGGGACCTTGTCAGCCACTTACTTGTTATGTAATGTCATGTAGCTATTCTTCTGCCTTCTCTTGGTTTCAAGGTGAGCTCTACTTTAGCGTTAAAAATCTTAATGAGATTATACTCACTAAAGAACAGCATTTTCTTTTTGCTTAGAGGCAAGCATAATAGTTGCTTAGTAGTTCTACATTATCCTACATTTTTTGTCTAGTATTTAATCCAAATGCTCTTGGATCTGTCTGCATCTCTTAGCATGTTTCACTTAAAATATCGCTGTGCTCTTCCATGCCCTGGCATATATCACTTAATGGTATTCTTCCCAAACCGTCCTAAAACAGTTTTATCAGGGGTGTGGATTGTGTGGTTTTGAGATTTACATGTGATATCTTCTGTTCTGTCTTTGCCTTTTAAAATATTTTTTTGTGTTTGGCACTTTTCACTCTTTTTAAAGGGCTACAGGGGAAGAATTGAAAGTGAAGGCATACCTACCAACAGGCAAACAATTTTTGGTTACCAAAAATGGTAAGAATTATGTTGCATATATTAGTAAATTTTGCACAAAGAGTTATATTTTTAAGAAAAACCTTAGCACTTACTAATCTTAATTTGTACTTACAGCTTCTCTCAGACAGAAATTTGGACACTTAATGAAGCTCTGGGTTTTCTATTGCTAAAGTATTTTTTTCCTTATTTGGTTTTTATCTCCTTCCTTTTTTTAAATTTCTTTTTGCCAAAAGTCTAGTTTTTAAGATATGGAGGAAAAGGGCCCGAGGCAAAGTTGAACTACTTCTAATTAGATTTTTTTTAAGTTGACTTCATAATCATCATCTTTTTAGCTATTTAATTTTAATCTTTAGACTTAAGTTTTTCTTGGAAAGTGAAATTGATACTACTTTTGACATCTAAAAGCTCAACTCTTAAAGATTTTATAGTTCATTGTGGCATTGAAAGATTGCCTATAGGCACATAAAATGTTTTTGAAACAGGTAGTATCTTATTTGTGAAGTTATTTTGAAAACAACATCAAAAGATTGTTATAGTACCTATCCAAGACTCTCATTTACCCATTATAGGAAAGGGAAAATATATACGAAACAGCAGGGGTTTTTTTTTTTTCCTACAACATGTGTTTTATTACGATTGATCACTTATATACTGCTTGTTTTAAAAAAATCAGGAGATAGTAATTTGTTGACTCTACATCATAATGTTTTTACCTTCTAATTGTTCAACTTTATAATTCAGTGTTAATTGAATATAATTTTTCAATTATATGAATAATAATACCTGTTAATTGACACGTTAGCTGTATGAAAAACTTGACACCAATATTGCATAAGAGAGTAAAATTTAGTTTAGCGAATTTTACACTGGTTTATCCATTATGAATAGCTGGAACTTAAATATGAATTATGAAATTCATATTGAAAGTTACTTAGCATTGCAAACCAGAGGTCACCTCTACCACCTCTGAGTATGACAGGTGTTGGTGCCTCCATGTTCTGAGATCAAAGCCATTAAAATAAGGTGGTGTTATTCATTAGCTTGAAGTTGAACAATGTCATCTCTGGCTTCAGCCTGCTGTTCTTCACAGACCATCACAGTAAAGAATACATAGAACACTCCCATTAGAGCATTTCTCCTTGTCTTCTGACAAAGCTATTTAGGGAAAGATAAATGTGGTCAAATAATTGTGTGTCTGTGGGATGAATGTAACTCTGAAATTAATCACTTTGATTAGAAGTGAAATATACTCACTTCATATTTTGGTGGTAGAAAGATATTTTATGGAATAAACCTTATCTTTTTCTAATGGATTTATAGGAAGCAGATTATGTGCTAGTAACTAAACTTGCCACTTTTTTATAGTGCCATGCTACAAGCGTTGCAAACAGATGGAATATTCTGATGAGTTGGAAGCTATCATTGAAGAAGATGATGGCGATGGGGGATGGGTAGATACTTATCATAATACAGGTAAGAGGAGAACAGAATGGCGTATATTTGGTTTAAGTTGTTTTAAACTCTTACAATCTTTTATAGCAGCCTTGGTTTTAAAAAAAAGAGAGTACATAAGGCACAGTAGACTTTTAAGTGAAAAGAAGGAGGACAAATTGGAAAAAAAAGAGAAAAATGCCCTTAGAGTCTACCACATTTCTATAATACTCTTACTTCAGTAGCAGTTTGAAAATATGATATTATTTTATTTATTTCCAAAGGAAGAAAGCAAACCAGTTAGAAATACTGAGTATGCATACTACTTTGCTTTACAATCCGTTATTTACATGTCATTCCGTTGCTGGATGATGAGCTTTATTGTACTCATATTTTACTTGGACCTGGCATTTAAAAATATTTAATTATTTGTTGAATGACTACTAAAAGGATTGTAAGCACTGTAGGCTCCATGAAGGTAGAGATTCATTGTTGAGTCCTCAGTATCTGCCAAAGTATTTGATAGAGAAATTGTTCAGTAAGTTTTTGTTAAAGGAATTGACTAAATTTAAGCCTTTCATAAGTGTATGTTTGCATAAGTTGTTTGGGACTCTGAATATGATTTTTTATTCCAAGTCCTAAAAAATCTATTTTGCCACTGTATTTATGTAACTAGGTAAATGTATGTAATTATATGCTGCTATAGCTAACTACCTTTTATGACTTAGTTTTAATGAAGAAAATATGTTCTGGGTTTAAATCTAGGATACTAAAAACAGGTTTCCTCCCTCTAAATTGTAGAGAGTAGGAGGTACATCAAAAGTAGTGGTAGAGCAGGGTTTTTCAACTGTAGCACTATTAACATTTTGGGCTGGATAATTCTTTGTTGTAGCATTTCTTGTGCGTTGCAGAACATTTAGTGATATCTCTGGGCTCTACCCATTAGACGCCAGTAGCATTCCCCAAGTTGTGACAACCAAAAATGCCTCCAGACATTGCCAAATATTCCATGAGGGGGGAAATTGCTGCCTTCGGTTGAGACCCTCTGCAATAGAGGGCTGAGTAACCTGCACGGGAAACAGGTGGTCCCATCAGTTTCTCCTCTTCTCTGAATAGGAGAAACACTGCTATCTCTTTCCTGCTGGTGATGTTGGCATAGATTCAGGACTTGGGCTTCCTGATTTGAAACTGATTTGTTTCTTAATGCACTGAGTGTTGTTATATCAAGGCCTAGAGAAAAGAGCAGATTGAACAACTTTTTAAAATAATTTTAAAGATCATCGTTTTTTCCCCCACTGAGGGAGAGCTGTTAGACTTCTGCTCTACTTTAGTTTTCCCATGACTGGAAGATGTGGGTAGCACATCTGTTGGAAATTCTGTTAACTGACTAGAGCCATTGGTTATTGCACTATGTTTGTGATGTCAAGTTAATGAGTTACTCTGTCGTCTGGTTGTATTCTGTTCCGTAATCACTATCCCAAAGTCCAGGTGCTTATTTGTAAGTCAGTATGATTGGATTGACAAAAATCTATTACAGAAAGTCAGCAACTAAAAAGAATGTTTGCCCTACTGACAGGGCACAAGTAACATCATTTTCATCTATGGAAACCACAGAGTATTATGCTGCAGTTAATTTGATGTACATAATGCATTCTAACTAATGTTTATGAGAGATAACCCGTAGAATTTTAGGTTTAAACTGTATCCTGATGGGATTAAAGCAGTGCTTCCGACTGACTCCCAAGACCAGGTGACTAGTCCCTTTCCTTCATCCCTGCTTCTCTTCTCTCGGCTTTCTTTTATTTCTGTTAGCCCTTGTATTAGTCAATGGTTCTGTAGAGAAACAATCAATAGAATGTAGGTATAGATACAGGTACAGGTATAGATAGATTTATTTTGAGGATTTGGCTTACGTGATTGTGGAAGCTAGCGAGGCTCGCATTTATAGGGCAGGCTGGCCAGCAAGCCGAAGACTCAGGGAAGGGTTGATTACTGCAGCTCCAGTCTGGAGGCAGAATTCCTTCTTCTGGAGGACCTCAGTCTTTTCCCCTTCGGGCCTTCACTCTGGTCGAATGAGCGCCCCCCCCCCCCCCAATTATGGAGGATAACCTGCTTTACTCAGAGTCTGATGATTTAACTTTTAATCACATCTAAAAAAGACCTTCACAGCAACATCTGGACTGGTGTTTGACCAACACTTGGACACAATAACCTACAAGTTGACATAGAATTAACCATTACAGCACTTGAGAGTGTTACCCTTCTTAGAGTCATTAGAGCTTTCTCTTTCTTTGCCAGTAAGTCCTGTTTCTAGAAGAGTGGGTTAATGGCATACTGCTACATTATTATATTTAGACAGGTTGAGAAGGTTTGTTTTCTTTGTTTCTATGTACTGGATTCAGTGAATTGTTTTGTAATACCAATTCAATATGTTAATATTTGAGTTTTACTGTTATGAAATAATCATACGTAATATATAGTAATTTCTAGAAAAACCACTGTGAGGTAAAAGCTTTATGGTAGAGCTGTGGATTGTGACATTTTCCATTTGTGAAAGTAAGTCATTTTTTGCTTTGGACATGTTGAACAGATATATCAGAGTTTTAGAAGATTAACAAAGGAGCAAAGCATGTTTAGCGTTTAGAGTTTTTTTTTTTAATATTTCCCATCCTTGTTGAACTAATTGAGAACACTGACAGATATTTTGAATTAGAAATGTTATTTAGCTGACTTGTGGTGCTGCCATCTGCTTAATGCCACCTTCACTGAGACGTGTAGGTTCCGAGGTGGTTGCTTAAAAGGTATGCTGGAAGAGCCTTGAACCCAAAGTCACCCTGTGTGGATTTGCATCCCAGCTTCTTCACCAACAGGCTGTGAGACTCAAGTTAATTTACCTCTTAGAGACTATTTCTTCTTTGGGAGGACTTATTACCCTACCTACCTCACAGGATAGTGTTTGTAAGGATTAAATAAGATGTGAAAACAGAAAAATAGAAAGTCTCACGTACTAATTGTCACGTGATATTGCTACCTCTGGATGGCCTAGATTTCTGAAGCAAATAGCATATTTAGTGTAACCAATATCTTATTGAGAAAATTGTGATGCAGATTTACATAAAATCTAAATACGACTCCTGTAATCTCTTAATATATTCACTCTCTGGGAATGAATATGTATTTTGCTAGATTCACACAAGGAAAGTAAATGAGGAATGATAGAGTAGGATAATTCTGGTGAAATATTATATTGGTATTTTTAAATTTTATGTTTAATTTGAGAGGTGACTTTGAGATTATTCCTATTAGAGTTCATTTGTAAAAATGCTGTAACGTTGCCTTCTCATTTCAAAGAACTTGTGAGAATTTAGATAATTTTAAGTGTTTTTATATTACTTGAATCAGGTAGGTGGGGGATGTTTACAACTTAATTTTGGTTACTCTTTTCTGCTGAATTTGACCACAGGTATTGCAGGAATAACCGAAGCAGTTAAGGAGATTACACTGGAAAGCAAGGTACTGTTTGATCAGTTCTATTTCTCAATTCAGTGACCTAGCTATTTCCCTATATATATATATATATTTTAAGATTACTCATATTGTTCTTATGCAGCCAAGCTCTTTTAAATTCCAGTTATTTTTTCCCTTCTCATTTTCTTACTTCAGTATACCAAAACACTCCTGTTTCCCAGTGCTGCTCTTATTTTCCTTAATCTGTCGAATGGTTAAGAAAGACATGTTTTTGGATTATAACTGGTTAAAAACTACTAATTTTCACTGATTGGAAAGACTTCTAGGCTAGTTTAAAAGCAATGGCTTTTTATTTTTAAGTACCAAATGTTCTGTAAGTGGAGGTTTTTGAGGGGGTTTATTTACTTGCTGATTAGTAGATGCTAATGATATATTATTTAAATTTTGTAGTTTAAACCTTGTCTTAAGTTCATTCATTCCTTCTGTAGTTTATTAATTTATTGCTAATTTGAGTGGGGTTTTTTGCTTTTGAGAATTTAAAGGTAAATTGTAGTTTATATCATCCAAAATCATGACATTTTGAGTGAGTGGAAGCTAAATCAATTAGATTTTATTGTATGACTTATTTTAGGGGGAGGGTGAAAATACGTAATTGAGTGGAATTTTTCTGCTTGAAAGTTTTCAGTTAATTCAGACTGTCTGTATTCTATTAGCTTTTCATTTCTAAAGAGAGAATGACCACAATTGTCTTCATATTTTTTATAGTTGCTTGAAATGATATGAAAAAATAATGCAAAATGCCTTTACCCCCCTCTCTTTTCTTAATTATTTTGTTAACAGTCAAGTCTCTTGGAGGGTAGAATATTTGGGCAGGATAATTGTGTTCCTTTGGTCCTTCTGAAACATTCAACTACAACATTTGCTAGTTTTGGATATTCTTCTTTGTTTTTGTCATTTGGATCTTTTGGGATTTGTAACTGGGGCTTAACAGAAAGTGTTAGAAACTAAAACAAATTTTATTTTTTTCAGTGTACAATTTTATGCTTAGTAGGGATTAAGGTTCACTTCATTGGCCTGAGAATTTTGAAATTCTACTTTTTGGAGAGTTTGAATGACTAAGGAGAAATTGCACACTGGCTTTGCTGCTTCAGAAGATCTTGTTTACTCCAGCCATTAGTGTATGTGCTTCAGACTCTGGAAATGATAGATGGCAGAGTAGTGTGCATAGCATTGTTTTGATAGGTTTATGGTAATTCTTTTAAGAATTTTTAATAAATGTAATAATGGTTAATATGGTGCTTAGTATCCCATTTAACATCCTTATATCCTACTAAAGGATGGATACTTAGAATAATTTACAACTAGAATATACCTTTCCTGTCATTTCCTATTTAATATACAATTTGTTATCTTTTATAATTTAGTGCTTAGAATACTTCCCATGTGGAGCCAAGTATTAACCTTTGCTGTTGATTTCTGCCATACCCTGCTGTATTAAGTATGAACATCACCAACATGATTAAAATTTCCCTTAATGATCAGATTGTCAGATATTGGCTCATCTAATAATTACGCAGATTCTGACAATCTTTCTTCTGTGGTTTCACATTTTTAGTGTAATAATGATACATACGATTTAAGTTTATAGTGGTAAATAAAATCATCGCTAAGTAAAATTTTAAATTAGGTGAAAGTAATGTTCAAATTTTTGGCTTAGTACAATAATTTCAGATTTTTAGAATATTAATTTTATGAAAATAATTGTACATCAGGCTTGTCTTTGGTTAGCATCATTCTTCCATTCTAGTGCTAATATAGTTAAGAAACTGAACTGAAATCTTATGTGTTGAAATAACTGTAATTGCTTAATTCAGCCAGGATATTGTTAACAAATTAGAATATAATAGTTTGATTTATAATAATAAATTTATCTTATGGATGTATTGCGATTTATAAATATATACCTTTTTCCACGTTTAAATTAAATACGTAAGTTAACGTAACTTTGAACTGGTTTTCTAATACCAATGAATTGGTTACCCAAAAATATTATTTTATTGGGAATGCAACTGGCAGCTCTTGTTAAATGGGTAGCTCAGGTGACTCGTGGTGCTTCGGTGATGCCTTTTGTGTATTTCTCAGTCACAGCACTTAGCTGGTTTATGGGTTTGTCATCTCCACTGGAGGAAGAGTTTCTTGAGGATGAGAACTGGCATATCACTCTTATTTTCACAGTGATTAGCACTGTGCTGACATGGGGGTGCTCAGTAGTTGAACTAGTGAACATATTTAATTGACTTCACATATAATTAATTTCAAAGGACAGTATAAAACTCCAAGATTGCTCAGCATTATGTGAGGAGGAAGAAGAGGAAGATGAAGGAGAAGCTGCAGATATGGAAGGTATTTGTGTCCTACATTTGCTTTAGTCGCGCTAGAATATTGATTTTGGAATATTTGTAATTCATGTGGATTAAGAATTCTAATCTATTGAGTTCTAAATTTTAACATTTAACAGCCTAGGGAGGATTTTGTATGGTTTAAATTTAATCAGTGCAGAACTTACCTCTTCTACTTTACCTAGAGCATAATCTTGACAGCGTTATTTCTACTGGGATAAATATTAGTCATAAATGTTTAATGCTGGGTACAGCTGTAAGATACAGATTCTTAAGCTAATTCTTAAACTCTTTCAGAGCAGAACGAAGTTTGCTTGTGCATTCTGTATTTTCTTTTTCCTTTCTGATAACATCTTACTATAAAAACTTTACAATATGATTCTTAATGGGGCCTTGTGAATTATACAGAATCCCCTCACTGTTCCCTGAGATTCTGAAATGCCTTCCTAGGGTTGCCAGCTGAGAATCGCTGCATTAGTGGATCATTGTTAGAAGAGATTGAAAGCCACGGTACTAACAGAGCAGAGTAATACATGTCTAATAGTATATGGCTCTTCAAAAAGCTTCATATTTCATTAGCATGATCATCTTTAATGCACATGAAACCTCAGATATTTAAAAATAGATGAAGAAATTGCCGTCACCAGGGCAACCTCTCTGTTAAATCCAATCTGTATACTTATCTTCTCTGCATTATTTGATTCTGCTAACCATTTCCTCCTCTTTTTTTTCCTCCTCCGGTTTTTTGTGGCACTGGGTTTTCCTCTTCCTTCCTTGACTTTTTCTTCTAAGTCTTCTTCTGGGGTTCTTCTACTTCTGCCCAGCTGTTAAATGTTACCATTTCATGGGATTTCACTGTTTTTTTTCTGCTCACTCCTTGCACTCCTGGGTAGATTTTTATCTATTCTTAAGGTTTGTGTAATGGCATACTGTGGTCTGGCATGGAAATTTGTATGACAGGAAAAATGATGTATAAAGTATATTAGGTTCTCTGTGAGAGTTTTAAGTATAAATATATGAATGTATAGAGAGAGAGCAGTTGAAAAAGGAAGAGAATATGAAAAAAAAAGAGTAGACGTTTTGGAGGCTGAATCCCAAAAGTATGTAGAATTTACGGTGAGGTAGAGATGTCTTGTAGCATGCCGAAGGAGAAGACGGTGCCACGTAGAGGTGAAGCACCATAACGGCAAGTGGTGTTTGCTGATGAGGAAGTGACAGCATAGCCTGCTTGCCAGGCTAGCCTCGACTGAAAAGTATCTTTCAGTTTTGTTTTCTAAATTACTTTTGAGTCCCCATGAAGCCTAGCTGTGTATCTGTTCCTGAATTCTAGTGAGAGTCTTGTCCTTATTTCCATGGTAAACTCCCATTCTTTGAGGAAATAAATGAGTTACTTGTAACCAGAATTGCTCACAGCAATCTCAAATATTGTCTCTATGCTCAAGGCTTCCATATCTAAACCTCCAACCCAGATCTCTTTCAGTTCCACTCATTTAGTTTCATTTCCACCTGGATGTCTCATAATTGTCAGAACTACCTTCCTGCAAAAATACTCTCTCTGGATTCCTTCTGTCTCTGAAGGGTATCCAGTCGTCCATGCTGGAGTGGAGGGGTAGGAAGAACCTTATGAGTAAAGCGCAGTTTCGAGTACAAGCTGTGGGACTGCCTTAGATATCTGACAGGCTTTTAGTATGTTTGTTACATTTCATGAGCATAGAGTTATGGAAAGAATTGCCGTATATGGAATTTTGCTTAGAAAACCATGTTGATGGTATCTAAAAAGCAGTTAATTTTCATTCATTGTTCAACAAATATCTATTGAGCAATACAGTATCTATGTATCAGATAATTGTTTTTGGTGCTGGAGATAAAGAAGTAGACATGATCTCATGGAGTTTATGTTCTGTTTAGGGGAGACAAATGAAAAAGAAGAGATAAGCAAAGCGTATAATGTATTTGATGGTTATAAGTGTTAGGGAGAGAAATAAAGGAGGGAGGGGATGAGAAGTCTTGGGGTGGGATGAGTGTTGTAATTTTTAAATAAGTTGGTCAAGAAAAACCAAGTTAGGGGCTGGCCTGGTGGCACAGCCGTTAAGTGCGCACATTCCGCTTCAGTGGCCAGGCGTTCACCAGTTTGGATCCTGGGTGTGGACCTGGCACCACTTGGCACGCCATGCTGTGGTAGGCGTCCCACATGTAAAAGGTAGAAGAAGGTGGGCATGGATGTTAACTCAGGGCCAGCCTTCCTCGGTAACAAGAGGAGGATTAGTAGAAGTTAACTCAGGGCTAATCTTCCTCAAAAAAAAAGAAAAACCAAGTTGAAAATAGGCCTTTTGAATAAAGCCTGGCATGAAGTGAGTGAACAAGCTATTTGGATATCTGAGGGAGAGTGCAAAGGCCCTGTGGTGGGAGCATGTGTGGCTTATATAAAATCCTTCCAGGAGGCTCCTATGTCCAGAGAAGAATGAGGGGAGAGTAATAAGGTGTGGAGTCAGAGAGGAAACTCCGAACCAGATCATGTAGGGCACTGGCTATAACTCAGAGTGAGATGAGAAGCCACTGAGGGGTTTTTCTAGGTAGGAGAGAAACTTAGAATGAGATTTAACATTTTAACAGAATCACTGTGACTGCAGTGTTAGAATAGACTGAGGGGGTATAGAAACAACAGTTAGGAGGCTATTTTGATAATCTAGGCAAGAAATGATGGTGGCTGGGCTCAAGCGGCAACATTGGAAGTGATGAGAAACAGTAGAATTCTGGACATAGTTTGAGGCTGGGGCCAAGAGGATTTGCTGCTGGATTAGATGTGGCATGAGAGAGACACAGTAGTCAAGTGTGACTCCAAGGTTTTTGACCTGAGGATATGGAAAGATATCATTAACTTAGATGGGGAAAATTATAGGACTGAATGGCTTTAGAGGGGGATTTAGGAGCTCACTTTTGGACATGTGATATTAATGATGCCCCTTCATTGGAGCCATAGGTAAACAAGTAGGTATCCAGGTCTGCAGTCAGGGAATAAATTTGACAGTCCTCAGTGTTTAAAGTCCTTGAGACTAGATGAAATCATCAAGGGAGTAGGTGTGAGTGGAGAAGAGACAAGGTCTAAAACCTGAGCCCTTGGTTACTGCAGGTTGTTTTTCTTTTCTTAAAAAACGGTGGAGATGATGAAGAGGAACCAGCATAGGAGATAGTGAAGGAGAAACTCATGAGAGGGAGGAAGGCCCGGAAAACAGAGTATCTTAAAAGCAGAGGAAAGAAAGTATTTGAAGGAGGAGGGAATAAATCATGCCATATGTTCCTGAGAGGTCAATTAAGATGAAAACTGGGAATTTACCACTGGATTCAGCGAAGTGGAAGTCACTGATGACTTTAGTAGCACATTTTATGCAGTTATGTGAGCAGCCTTGTGTACCCTATGGAGTCACTAATTACGGTATTCTTATGCCAATTAGTATTATTATTAGACTGTGGCGCAGACCAAGCCTTAAGCGTGCTGACTTTCTCTGGCTCTCTCAGGTAAAGTATCCACTGCTTTGTAAGTATAGAGTTAGCTCAGTCATGTATTCAGTATCTTTTCTTCAATATCAGAAACAAAAGCAAAAACCTGGTCTTTGAATGATACTCTGAAGTAATACATAATTTGGTTTAGGAAATTGTTTTGAACTTAATTAATCTTTTGTTGCTTTTTATAACAGAATATGAAGAGAGTGGATTGTTGGAAACAGATGAGGTTTGTAAATTGAGTTTTCTTTGGTTAATTTTTAATGAGTAAACTTGGAGATTAGTGTTATTAATTGTATCTTGATCTTTCAAATAAGTTTTTATTTATATGTGTACATTTTAACTTTGAGTTTTAAGTTATATCTGCTTTTGAAAAAAAATATATAGGGTGGGAAAAATAGATTTTCTAAAATGTCACATTTATGCTGATTTTAATGGTTGTAAAATTTTCTCCATTATTACCAGGCTACCCTAGACACAAGGAAAATAGTAGAAGCTTGTAAAGCTAAAACTGATGCTGGAGGTGAAGATGCTATTTTGCAAACCAGAACTTACGACCTTTACATCACTTACGATAAATATTACCAGACACCACGACTATGGTTGTTTGGCTATGATGAGGTAAAAATAAAAAGTTATTTTAATGCAAATTTTTAAAATTGTTGTGTTTAATTCCTTTGCCATTAGGTCCATGAGTATATATTGTGGCCTTTCAAATTTGGTAAATCATTTGTTTTATAATTTTATGATTAATATTGAACTTGATTCTTGTTTTGAAGAAACTGTGCATTATTCACCATGACAACAGTCCTACTAAGAATTAAGCAGAAATAGTCTGTTACATATTTATTTCTTGTTCCCTGAGCTTATTCCTTCAAAATGTGAGGGAAATTGAACTTGGTTTGTTGTGTTAAATTGTGTTTGAGATTACATCTATTAGATATATAGGCATTTACAGAATATTCGTGTCACATGTCTTTTTTTCCCTTAAGACAGAAAACCTTCCTTTACTCACCCACTTAATTGAATTAAAGGATAATTGAAATAAAATTAACTTGTGTAACCTGTCTTTCCAAAAACTATAAATGGGAAAGAAGAAATAAACAAAATAGACCTAAAAGACGAGATATAAAGTTTTAAAATGTTTTGATAGCCATGAACCTGACTTTTTGTGGGATCTTTATTGCATTAGGTGGTGGCTGATATCACAAAGCCTTGTTGGACAGACTTCTTCCTTCCTCCCCTCCTTGGTGTAAACTTTCCCCCAAATAATCCGGTAATTCTAAATAGTCTAGAATTCTAAATTGTAAGCGATGTGGGAGGTGGGAATAAATACATTATAGACATTTAAGTTTAGGCCTTAAAGTTTTTAAACAGTAATTTCAAAGCCTTTTTTGTTTTAGCAACGGCAGCCTTTAACAGTTGAGCACATGTATGAAGACATCAGTCAAGATCATGTGAAGAAAACAGTGACCATTGAAAATCACCCTCATCTCCCACCACCACCTATGTGTTCAGTTCACCCGTGCAGGTCTGTGTGTGTGTGTGTGTGTGTGTGTGTGTGTGTGTGTATGTATGTATGTGGGGGGGGTGTCTTTATAATTCATGAATTTATTACTTGGGAGTCTATAAACATTGGTGCCCTAACAGAAAAAATTTACTTAATAAGCAAATAAAATTCTCTTTTGTCTTCCTTAGAAGTGTTCTTGTGCTTAGTTAAATATATAAGAAAAATGAAAAAACTTCACCAATTTAAGTTTAATTCATTTTTTTTTGTTCCCTGTATATGTCTGATTATAGTATCAATCTTTGTGATTTCACTCCTGTTTTTAGCTTCAAGAATAGTTTGGAAGATCTATTTTAGATTAAAGAAATATGCCTCATTTAGACATGGTGTGCTCCATTGTGATGTATCTTTCTGTGAATGTGGAGTATAAAGTTAATCTGTTGCTTTTTCTAGGTGACATGTTTCTCTCCTTTTTTTGGTTAGCGAAGGGAGATACATGCAGACTTTCTGTTCTGCTTTACTCTTCTGTTAAGAAGTTTTCAGCCCTATCAAACCAAGTGCATTTCGTAATTCGAGATTTTCTTTGTGTCATTGTGTATTCACAGGGCCAAATAAGTGAACCTGAGTCTATATACATGATTTGTTCAGAATTTTCCTTAAAAAATATATATATATATTACATGCTAGTTTCTTTCATTTAGTTATTTCTAATGGGTAACTTTCACAAATCCTTGAGAAATTCTACTAACAATATTTTTCAGATGAAACCTCTGGTATTCTATTGACTAATTAGATGCAACATTCTAGTGTTTAAAATTTTGCAACCTCTTTATTCCCAAACTTTATCCCATAGAAAGCCTAGATCATTTTTCCAGTTTATTTACATCAAGAGCTGTTAATATTGCGAACTGTGAAAAGTAATTTGAGTCATTAGTTTCAGTTTTGAATTATCTAATCTAAAAGGTTTTCATTTTGAGAGTTATTCTCTTTGTTCCTTGGTTTGAGGTTGTAGGGCATGCTTGTGAAACTGAGGCATGTGTCTTGCTGAGGTGAAATTTTACTCAGCTGGGAAAAGAGAGAAGTAGTTTAACTGGTAATTAATGTTACACTGCATAATACAGTCATTTATTAAAATGTTTATGTTAACGTGGCAAAAAAGTTGGGGGCCTGTAAAATGAGACTTCAGGGATGTTTTAGGCCTTGCCATGGGCCACCTTAGACTGTACCTTCATGTTTTCAGGACCACTGTGTTTACTCTCACCTTCTAAGTTGACTGTCTCTGTCCTGAAGGTTATAGTCGTAAAATCTGAAGCAGCATTATTTAAGTCAGGGTTTGTATAAAAGATAGTTCATTTCTTTTGTACTTTGCCCTTTTGTCAGTTTATGTGCCCAGGCAGTCACCTTGATATCACTCTTTTCTGTACCACAGGAGAGACAGCAGTTGGCCGTGAAGAGGTCAGTGGATAGGACAAAAACTTCAGATAAATATCTATCTTTATTTAAAAACAAAAGAAATTTCTAAATAGAATCAGATAAATTTTACAATGTGGATTAGGACAAAGAAAAAATATATAAACTTCTTGACGAATTAGCTTTTCTTTACCTCAGTTTTGGCTTATTCTCAGCTAAATATTTAAACAGTCAAAATCACAGCATTATTTCTTTTTTTTTTTTTTTACCAACTGTTACCATGTAGCTTTTTGGAATTTGCCTGGTCTGATTTGTTTTTGTTTCTCAGAGCGGACAACCCTCGCTCTGCAATTATGCCCTGGCGTGATTTCCCTTTCTCTGGTGTTCTGCCCACTGCCTCCATTGTAGGAAAGCTAACTAGTGCCATTGTGTTCATTGTTGACTCCCGTAGCTTTTTAAAATTATCCCCTCCCCCAGGACCACAGTCTGGGTGACTCAACAATCTGACCCATTGGGGAGTAGGGAGGAGAGTATTTTACAATGTAACTATTATATGTTAAATTTGTTAACCAACAATAATAAGGTAGATTGCTTCACAAATAAAAACTTGCTTTTCTTGTTTTCGTCTAATTGATCTATGCTAATAAGATTTGTTCTTTTGCTTTTAGGCATGCTGAGGTGATGAAGAAGATCATTGAGACTGTTGCAGAAGGAGGGGGAGAACTTGGTGTTCATATGTATCCTTACCTGTGTATGTGATTAGTGGCAAATTGGCTCCTAGGATTTATTTTTCCTTTTTGGGAAAATTAGTGTAACCTTAATGACACAGTACCTGTAGCTTGTTTTAGTCCCTCATATCTGGAAATCTTAGTGCGAGTCTTTAGAAAACATTGGATTGTGATAGCTCTGCCTTGTTCAGTTGATGCCACATGGCCCCTTTGTGCACCAGTTTGCTCTGCCTTGTTGCAGAGCCTCAGATCAAGGTGTGCTTCTAGGCAGCAGCTTGCCAAATGCTTTTGATTGTCAAAGAGGAAATGGCTAAGAGAATGTGAATACAAAACCATGGCTCTTAATGTTTGAAAAGAAACTCAATGGATTTGATTCATTGTTGAAAGATGAGTAATGTACTAGTTTAGAGGATAAAACATGAGTATCTTTTCCTTCCTTATTTCCAATTTAACACGTTCTCAAAAATGTGCTTTCCTGGCACGTAAGAGTAGATTTAGGTTGTGTCAGTCTGAGGTCTCTTTGAGGCAAAAAACTCAACTTGAATAGGTTAATTAAAAAGTAAAGCACATGAAGTATATTTCAGATATTCTTAAAATATAGTATTTTCATTTTTCTCCAGATAAGAGCACCCTTCTTATATCTTACTATGGTTTTCTTACTCAGTTCTCTGGGATTGAGAAGAGGAATAAATCAAGTAAACCGCTCCATCCTGAAAGACATATGCCCATAGCATGGATTCATCAAAAGCAGCCGAAGTCAATGGTTTAGATGCCACATAGCTTGAATTAGTTTGGTGCTAGATTGATATTAGACTTGGTGACTCATGCCACTCAGTGTTATAGACTGAGGGGCCACCGCACTCTTAGAACTACGGATAACCTAAGCCTTGCTAATAAAGTGTGTCCCTCAGAGGAACATTGGGCTGATTGGATATTGAAAAAGCAAGAACTTTTGATCCAAACCAGATTTACTCCTGAAATCATATTATGCAGAATTTGACATTCATCTCTATGGTGGAAGCTAGGTAGCAACTTGGAAGACTCTATATAATATAAATTCGTAATTGAGTCATCCGTTCCCTCAATAAAATTCAGCTCTTGATGTTTTCACATGCAGTGGAACATAGGAAAAATTTCAAGATTTTAGTAAAGACTGTTCAATATAGCAGATTCTGTGACAAGTCGTATACTAACCTAGATCAGTCCTTATGGAAGATTTCCACTTAATTGTTTTTTTCTCTTTTGCTTCAGTGCTTTTATATTTTTTACCCTGTCTTATTTTCTAAAATATTCTAGCAAACATAGTCAGTAGTGGGACCATTTCCCACTCCTTTAAACATGGACAGCCTTGTCCTTATTTTTATATCAGAGTAGCTGGGCTTATATGAACTTGTACTCATTAAGAAGTTTCACATTCAGATATGAAATGGAAGTGGATCAGGCAGCCTTAGAGTTACAGAGAGCCTCATTGAATAGACACAAACTTGCATGAGTGAACTTTTCAAGATACTTGATTTACGATTTTGTCTTATATATTTTTTTTGAGAAATTATTGCTTAAAATGGGTAATTGCAATGTTAGCTTAAATCATGAACTATTTACCGGTTTATTTTCCTTAGCTGAAGATCTTTAGGTATCTTCTAATTTTCTTGAAATTTGTACAAGCTGTCATTCCAACAATAGAATATGACTACACAAGACACTTCACAATGTAACAAAGCAAGCATAGAATGTATCCTAATATTAATTGGTTCTGATTTTTAAAGAATTAACCCATAGATGTGACCATTGACCATATTCACCAATATGTACAATTTCTCTAATAAAGAGACTTACATGTTTATGCATTAAATAAAAAAAAGTTCCACTACCAGCCTTATTTGTTTAATAAAAATGTGTAAAGAGACTGTTTCTCTTGCTTCTTGTCAAAAGGTGAGAATAGTATTTTCCTTAAGTAACTACTCTTTAAGTGAAGAAATGTGTCATACAGAATGATGATGCCTGGTTTGGGTTCACATTTATGAGGAAAGTACTTAAATGTGTAATAGTGTGAGAGTTAGGACTAGAAAATCCTGTGTACCAGACTTCCTGCCGTCTTTCTCTTCTTTGTTCCTTTTGTTTTTCTTCTTACTTCCTCCCCAAGTCTCCTCTGCTAATAGTGAATATTTATGAAGCATTTACTGTATGCCAGGAAATATGCTAAGTGCTATTAGTTATCTTGTTTCCTGATTGTTTTATTAAGGTGATGCCACCACAGTTATTTTTATCAAAGATTCAGGAGTGTTTCTCCTCTTGTGATTGCCTGGCAGAATTTAGAGACCGTTTGTTGTATCACACCAGTTTATAGATCGGGGTAGAGGAATTCAGAAAGGCTGAGTGTGTTCTACTCTGGGACATACGCTGAGAGGCAAGGAGCAGAACCCAGGCCTTTTGAAGACTCGTTTTACCTCTTCTCTTCCTACATTGCCTCTCATCCCTCTTCTTCCCATTCTGCGCATAATGGAGTGGCTAACCCTGCCTCTAAGGAACCTTAGTTTTTTTTTTCCTCATCATTCAAGAATATTCTTTTTACTTCAATGCCCCTTTATTTTTCTCCTTTTTGCAATTGCAGTCCAATTCTTGTATTGCAAGGAAATGTCCACAGTGAAGATAGTGACGAGGTAAGGTGATGTTTGATATAGTATAACATGGAAAGATAAACATGGGTGTCGTCTTCTAATACACTTCAGATATCCTGCTTGCTCATGTGGCCAGCAAGCTATTCTCCCTTCTTAATTTAATCTTCCAAACTGATTGTACTGAAATATTCTATTTTCGAATACCTTTAATCTAAATGATATACAATATTAGATATTATCACATTGTCAACATTTTTCTCCCAGTTAAATCTTATTTATCAAAAGTACAGGTTAGCCTCAAAACTTTTTCTTGTCAGAAGTCATGTTTATCTCAGTCACCACTAGGTGGCACAAATAATTTTGTTGGTCAAACCTTTTAGTTTCAGATCTTTTTTCCAATTGAAATCTTTATATGGATCCCTAATAACATAAAACAAAAGTGAATATATTAATAGTATAAATGTGTTTTTATGAGTTCAGATTTATAGCACTCATTGAGAAAAGTGGGTTATTTTGGTGAACAATGAAGTGGTTTTGATGAACTTGAAATTCAGATTATGGATGACAACCTCACAAGTCTTCACATCCAGTTTATTTTTTATATCTATATTAGCCTCTCGGTATTTTTAAATGTCTGATTTGCATTAGTAGTAGCAAATGGTAATAGGTTTTTTTTTTAAACTTTTTATGTGGCCTTGCTGATTGGTGTCTTCCCAGCAGCCTGCATTTGGCCTTGAAGGCTGAATTTCTTTTCTCTTGACTGTCTGGACTTGTCTGTTTAGTTTTCATCTTCAGCCTCCATTCGGCCTGGTGAGGCTGAGTTTTGATGTCTAGACCTTGACTTCCTGCGAAGGACAGCTCACTCATATACTAAAGAGGGGTGGAAAGACCTGGTTAGTTTTAAACAATAGTCGATTATGTTGAGTCTGCACAGCTGCAGTTAACAAAGCTTATGTCAAAGTTTTTCTCTTCTGGCCCAGGATAGATTTTTAACTTCGTTCCTCGTTTCAATTCCCACTATCTTATCATTCCTCAGTCTTGGGGAACAGAGGCTACGTCCTGTGGTAGAAGGGCCAAGATCAGGGTTAGAGGAATGAAATTGGCTTGCTTTTATTTTAAAATATTCTTGGGTACCAGCGAGATATGCTTTGCATGGCTAATATCTTAGTGCTCTGATCAATGGCTTCAGAACGACACTTTAGTCTACAGTTTATAATTACATAGATGACATACATATTAGTAAAATAACCCAAATTTTAGTATGCCCCACAAACAGATAACCTGAGGGAGCACAAAGAACAACAGACAAATTGAAAACATTTAACTGACTACCCTGGGTAAGACCCTTGAGGATGGAGTCAAACCAGGGGTCTGTCTTGGAAAATTTCCAATGCTTGGGGGCTCCTGTAATTCTGTGGGGGTCAGAGACAGGAATGACAACTGGGGTAACATTAATATTTCAGGCTCCTAAAGATGCATAAAAGAGGGAATGAGGTCCTCATCGTTTGATGGAATGAGGCCGAAAAGCTTTGCAAAAGGGAAGGGCTTTATTCTGCCCTGAGCAAAACTGTGAGATATTTCCAGGAGACGGGCTCCCCAAAGGCATGAAACTCTGTCATGCAATAGTGTTCTGTCTCAGACCACCAGGTGACAGGAATTCCAACCAATTTGGAGGCCAATGTTGCATTTGCTGGGTAGTCTCACTCTGCTATTTCAGCGTAAGAATTAGCCCATCTTTCGGCAATAGGCAGAGTCAGGAAGAAACAAGGGAGAGGAGACGTCGGTCCTCCAGTGAGTTCTTTAACTTGGTGAATTACATCTGAGGGTTTCTGATTATAAACCACAGTATAACTGGGTACTTTTGAAAAATCAACTACAGGAATGACTAAGGAGTCAGTGTAGTCATGCACTGAGTATGGCATATCCAACACTGAGACAAGTTTCCAGGTTCATTGAGGGTTTGTGATATTCTTATCGTAGCGTTATTTTTCTAGGCCAGACTAAAACCCAGGCTCAACAAACTCCAAATCCATATAATTTCTTTCGTTGTGTCTTTTGTCTAAATAATAGCTTTAAGTCACTCAGAGGTTCACTAGTCCAAATGGGTTTAGGGGGGGACTCAAGAGAAGGTGCAAGTTTTACCCACGTATGATGAACCCACAGCCTAATACCCTTTATGTTTACGGAAGAATGGGTCATCACCAACACTTCATAAGGTCCAATCCATTTAGGCTGAAGCTGATCCTCAGGGTGTTGATTTTTCCAGGTCGTTATCAGGACCTGGTTTCCTGGATGGATATTGTGTAGAGGCAAATCAGTCAGGTACTGCAACCTGTTGGAAGCAAACTCATGAACAGTGGTTAGTATCTTTCCTGGGGTTTGTACATACCTGATAGTTTCAAGTTCTCCATTTTTGTCTAAAGCATCTGTTGGGGCGGCAGCTTATAGGAAGGGGCTCCCATATAAGAGTTCTTAAGGGCTCAACCCAAGCCCACTTCAGGGTACCACTCATTCTAAGCAGGGAAATGGGCAAGGCCTTATCCCAAGTTAAGTTAGTTTCTTGACAAATCTTATCCACAGTTTTCTCTAAGGTGTGATTTACTTTTTCAGTTTTTCCAGTAGACTGGGGTCTCCAGGTTGCATGCAGCTTCCAACTAATTCCCAGAATCTGAGACACCTCTTGAGTTCCCTTTACCGCAAAGGCAGCCCTGCTATCACTTTGACTAGTAGGAGGCAGTCCAAACCTGGGAATAATCTCTTTTAATAGAGCCTTAGCCACTTCAGAAGCCTTTTCAGTCCCGCAGGGGAGAGCCTCAGTCCACCCGGTGAAGGTCTCCACGGACACCAAAAGTAACATTACCTTCGGCTTTTGGCATCACAGTAAAATCTATCTGCCAGTCTTCTCCCGATGTGGTCCCCCTCAAATGGGCTCCCCTCATTGGAGGAGGGCACTGGCCTTGGGGTTATATTTAACACTAGTCACACATTTCCCAATAATCTTTTGAATTGTTTTTTGTAGTTCAGGTCCAATGGTATAATTCTGGATCCACTGGAAGGTTGCATCTCGCCCATAGTACTCTGATGTATCCGAGTGAGTGTGGGCTCCATCGGGTGCTTTGGTTGAGTATCTTTCCCTGAGCAGTCATTCTCCAACCTATGTAATCAGGACTGCTATAATCACAGCCCCACTCCTTTGCCCGATTTAAATCGTCCTCTGAATATTCTGGTTTTGTTGCCTGGTCTGCCTTATTATTCCCATGAGTTAGATAGTCTCTGCCCTTTTTGCATCCCTGGCAGTGTATGACAGCTACCTCTTTGGGTTCTGGCACAGCATCCAACAGCTGTAATATTTCAAGGGCATGTTTTATTTCCTTATTTCCAGAGGTTAGCAAGCCACAGTCCTTCCAGATGGCCCCGTGAGCATGGACAACAGAGAAGGCGTACTTTGAATCAGTAAACACATTAATCTTACCTTTTCCAAGGTGAAGGGCATGAGTCAAGGCAATAATTTCAGCCTTTTGAGCTGAGGTGCCTGCTGGTAGGGCCTCTGCTTCCAATATGCTCTGAGATGTCACTACCGAGCTCTCTGTCACCCTTGGTTCATAAAACTGCTTCCATCAGTGAATATCAAATCAGGTTGAGGCAAAGGCTGATCAGGCAAATCTGGTCTACTGGAATAAACTTGTTCAGTTATCTGAAGACAGTCATGGGTAGGCTCCTCCAAATTAGTAGTTAACAAGGTGGCAGGGTTAAGTGTCGACATTGCTTTGAGAGTCCCATTAAGATTGTCTAGTAGAATGGACCTGATATTTTCCTACTCATCCAGATGTCAGCCAATAACCCCCTTTTTGTTCTAACAAGGGGAGCACACAATGCGAGGTATGCACCATGGTGGGCTGTCTGAATGTAAACTTTTTTGCTTCTTACAGAATGTTACAGGTGGCAGCCACTGCCTGCAAACAAACAGGCCATCTCTTGGTGATAATGTCCAACTGTTTAGAATAATAGGCTACTGGCCTTTGACATTTTCCAGGTTTTGAGCTAGGATTCCCAGTCCTATGCCTTGTCTTTCACGTACAAGTAAATCAGAAGGCTTCCTGGTATCTGGAAGACTTGGCGCCGGGGCTGTCGTCAATTTTTCTTTCACCCTTAAGAAGGCTCGATGACAATTTCTGGTCCATTCTAGAGGTTCATTGTCCTCTCCTTTGAAAGCCTCATATAAGGGCTTTACTATGAGTCCCAGGTTAGGAATCCAAATACGGCAGAAACCAGCCATGCCCAAAAACCCTCGCAGCTGCCTCTGAGTGGTTGGAACTGCAACCCGAGTGATGGCTTCTCGTCAGTCAGGAAGTAAACTCCTTTGCCTCTTGGAGAGTTCAAATCCGAGGTATTTGATGGTGGGTTGAGATATTGGGCTTTCTTTTTAGAGACTCTGTAGCCTTGGTCGGCCGGAAAATTTAAAACCAAAATTGTATTTTTATCAGAGTCCTCTTTATTTTGGCTTGCTATCAGTATGTCATCTACGTGTTGAAGCAATGCCCCACCTGTTAATTGCAGGTCTCGTAGGTCTTTTGCCAATATTTCCCCCAAAATTGTAGGAGAACTTTTGAAACCTTGGGGAAGGACCATCCAGCAATATCGCCACTTAGTTTTAGTCTCTTGGTCCTCCCATTCAAAAGCAAACAGTTGTGTGACTGTGGACTCAGAGGAATGCAGAAAAATGTGTCCTTCGAATCCAATACCGTAAACCAACAAAATTGCCCAGAGAGGGTGGTTTGCAAAATACAAAGTTTAGGTACCAGGGGTCTATGTCCTCCACTATTTCATTGATGGCTCACAAATCCTGAAGAAACCTCCATTCTGTCGTGCCAGGCTTCTGCACGGGCAGTATAGGAGTGTTATAGGGTGATTGACATGGTCTAATGAGGCCACTTTGTAAAGGGGATCTCAGCAAAGGCTGGATGCCTCTCTTAGCTGATTCTCAGAGGATAGTGCTTAAGTCTCAGAGGCTTAGAAGCAGGTTTTAACTTAATAGAAACAGGCTGATCAGTCCCGGCTCTTCCAGGCTTCCCACTCCGCTAATCTTCTGACCTTACCTCTTGTAGGATCTCTCTTGGTATCTCTAGAATGGGTCCAGGGGTTGGCTGCAACAACAGGGCTTGGAAAGCGCAGGCATGTTCAGAAGGCACCTTAACGTTGATCTGTCCTGGAGTAAAAGTCAGTCTAGCGGCAATTTAGTCAATAAGTCTCTCCCCAATAACAGAACGGGACATTCTGGCATATAAAGAAAGCTGTGTTTCAAGTAACTTTTCCCAATTTTATAATCCCAGGGTTGCAAGAACAGTTTGCTCAACATTCCACCGGATACTCCAGTCACCGTCATAGTTCTGGGAGAGGTTGAGGCAAGTTTGGTATTTAATAGTGAATATGTAGCTCCTGTGTCTTTAAGAAAATCTATCAGTTTGGTCCCCACTGTCATTGTTACCTGGGGCTCCTGTGGGGAAATCACAGTAGGTTTCTTGAGACTCAAAGGAGCCTCTGGCATTCTTGATCATTATCAGTCAACTCTGGCATCTGATTAGCCACCCACCGCTTAGTCTCAGAGTCTCTCTCCGTCAACTTTGGACAGTCCCTTCTGCAGTGTCTCTCCTCTTTACAATAGGCACACTGATTTTGGCCTAAAGGAGGGTGTCTCTTGGGGATTTTTTACCTGAGGCGTCCTTCAGCCTCGGGGTCCTTGTGGTTCAACTGGCTCTCTTCAGGGCTGCTGCCAGCAGGGTGGCTTCCTGTTTCATTTGCCATTGCTCCATCTTTTCTTGTGTCTGGTCTCGAGTCTTAAAAACCTTAAAAGCTATTTCCACAAGCTGAGACCTTGGCACACCCAAAATCCCTTCAATCTTTTGTAATTTCATTTTTATGTCAAGTGTACTCTGGCTGATATACGTCATATTAATCATTTTCAAATTTTCAGGTGCCTCTGGATCAATATCTGTATATTTTTGATAAGCTTCAAAAATACGTTTGAGGAACTCAGGAGGTTTCAGTCTTTTTTTGCTTCACTTCCTGCACCTTATTTAGGCTTCTTTCTTTGGGCAACTGCTTGCACAGACCTGCTAAAATGCAGTCTTGGTAATGTTCAAGCCAAGCCCAATATCCCCCATTAGTGTCCCAATTTGGATCAGTGGTGGGCACAGCTGTAATTGCATCAGCCCTCACAGGGTTAGCTGGGGTTCTTGGCATGGAGACGGTTAGCTTCCTCCCTAGCCTTTTCAAGAACCATTCTCCATTCCTCTGATGTAAGAAGGGTATTTAATAAATTTTTCACATCAGCCCAAGTAGGATGGTATGTGACAAAAATAGAGGAGAACAAATTTTCCATTTTTTTAGGGTTTTCACTATAAGTAAGCATATTATTTTCCCAGTTAAACAAGTCGGAGGTTAAACATGGAGAGTGCACCCATGCCAGCTGACTATTGGGCCTCATTTAAGCCTCTAATAGGAACCTGCCTTAGTGGGTATTGCCCTCCGTTAGGCAGAGTGGCACCCTGACTAAATTTAGTCCCTTGACAGGTATGAGAGAGGGAAACCATCCTAGGTCTGTCCTTCCCTTCACCCAGTTGAGGTTGCCCAGGGCCAGAGGCAGAAGGTCCTACCTGTTCAACAGCTGGTCCCCCAACCTTCATGGGGTGGGGGAGTAGTAGGAGAATTGGATCCAGTAATCCGTTCGTCCTCATCAATGCCATTTGTTCCTTGCAATGCAGGTTTTGGGTTCCCTTCCCCAGTCCTGCTGGAGCTGAGATGCTGAATCATAATCTTGGAATTTTTCTGAATAGGCTCATTCTGGTACATCAAAATAAAAGATTGCACCTTAGGAATTTCAGGGCATTTCCCTTCCTTTTTTACAAAACAATTCTAATGGCAAGATGGCATTGTAATTGACAGATCCATTTAGGGGCCACCATTTTCCTGAGCCTAAGGAGGACTGCAGCCAAGCTGTATTACAGAAAAATACCATCTTTTTATTTTTCATAGGTTTATAACTGAAAACATTCCAGTTTTACAATACACAACCCAGAGGGCTACCACTGGGAATTGAATCTGAATTTCCCATTATGGCACTGCCCATGCACACTAGATTTCTAGTCCTTTCAAAGTCAGAGACCTTCCAACCAAACTCCAGTAACCTGGGACAAAACCCCTGAACCAGAGGCAAACAATGAAAGGAGAAATAGGACTGCCAGTTTTAACAAGGAGACTCACCAAAAGGATGCTAATTGCAAACCAGAAGCAAAGGCAAAGAAACCTAAAGTATGTTTTCTCGCCACAAGAAAAATGCGTCTAGGGTCAGCAGTGTCAAGTCAGACGGAAAGTACTGGAGACAGTCCCTAGGGCAAATCGCCTAGGCGGCTGCTGGACTGCATCCCAGGAAATCCCAGCCAGCCCAGGGCCATGGAGCCGTGGTCAAAGAGCCTCCTGGCTGGCTTGCCAAATTGTTACCAAACCCAAACACACGTTCCTTTACCCACCACACAAGAGGGGCAATAACTGGAACACCAGGTTTGGGGCAAAGAAAGAGGTTTATTATTGAAAGGCAGCCAGATGAGGAGATAGGAGATAAAACTCAGATCCAGCTCCTCAAAGGGAAAAAGGGAGGCGTTTTTATCTGAGGTTTTAGGCAGGGGAGGGGGAGCATGTCGCCTTGCTCGTTGGCGCCTTTCCACCAGCCTGCATTTGGCCTTGAAGACTGAATTTCTTTTCCCTTGACTGTCTAGACTTTTGTGTTTCATTTTCGTCTTCAGCCTCCGTTCCGCCCAGTGAGGCTGAATCTGGATGTCTGGACCTTGACTTCCTGGGAAGAACAGCTCACTCGTATACTAAAGGGGGACAGAAAGATCTGGCTAGTGTTAAACAGTAGTTGATTATGCTGAGTCTACACAGCTGCAGTTAGCAAACCTTAGCTCAAAGTTTTTCCTCTTCTAGCCTAGGAAAGATTTTTAACTTCTTCATTCCTGGTTTCATATCCATAATACATTTATCAAAACTAAGAAATCAACATTGATACAATATTATTAACTAAACTACAGATTTTATTCACATACCCCGGTTTTTCCACTTAATGTCTTTTTTCTGTTCCAGAATCCTATTCAGGATGCTACGTTGTATTTAGTTGTCGTGTCTCAGTCTTTTCCCATCTGCGACAATTTCTTTGTCTTTCATGACTTTGATTCTTCTAAAGAGTAATTCATCAGGAATTTTGTACAGTGTCCCTCAATTTGGGTTTATGTGATGTTTCTTCATGATTAGACTAAGGTTATGAGTTTTGGGGAAGAATACTACAGGAGCGGTGTGCTCTTCTCTTTGCGTTATGTCAGGAGGCTGTTGGTTAAGGTGGTGTCTGCTACATTTCTCTACTGTAAAGTTATTTGTTCCTTTCCATTGTTGAAAGTGAGTCATTAAGTATATCGCCTCAAAGGGAGAGGAATTCTGGAGAAGGGAGTATCCAAGAATAGTCATGTGTAACCAACATAGTAATTAGTAAATTTGTTGGGGAGATACTTTGAGGTTCTATGAATATCCATTTTCTCCTTAAAGTTTCATCCAGTAATTTTAGCATTCATCAGTGGTTCTTGCCTGCAAGACTTATTACTGTCTGTTCTTTTGCCTATTCCACGCTGCCTTGAATGCTATAGTAAGCCTTGATGATTCCTCCAACTTTTCTTCTGCAGAATTGTTTTGACTATCCCAGTTTCTTTGCCTTTCCATGTAAATTTTTGAGTCAGTTTGTCTATATGTACAAAAAGGCTTGCTGGGATTTTGATTGGAAGTGCTTTGAGTATATAGATTAAATAAGGGGGAATTCACATCTTAAAAATATTGTCTTCAAATCTATGAATATGGCATATCTATTTACTTAGATTTTCTTTGACTTCTTTCTTTCATCCTGCACATACTGTATTGTTAGATTTATACCTAAGTACTTTCTTCTTTTTTTTTTGGTGCTATTATAAATATTTTTTCTTAATTTCAGATTCCAATTCTTTATTGCTTGTAATAGGAATACAATTGACCTTCATATACTGATCTCGTATTCCGCAACCTTGCTAAATTCATTTTTAATTCTGGTAGTTTGTTGTAGATCCTTTTATATATTCTACACAGACAATTATATCATCTGAAGATATAGACAGTTTTACTTCTGTCTTTTCAGTCTGTGAGTCTGATGTTTTTCCTGCCTCATTGAACTAGGTAGGATTTCCAGTACAGTGTTGAGTAGCAGTAATGGGAGTGGACATCCCTGCCTGTTCCTGATCTTTGGGAGAAAGCACCCAGCTTCTTGCCATTAAGCTGGCTGTTAGCTGTAGCTTTTTGTACATGTCCTTTATTAGGTTGAGAAGATCCCTTCTATTCCTAGTTTGCTGAGAGTTTTTATCATAAATGTTGGATTTTGTCATTAATTTTCTGTATCTGTTGAAGCAATCATAGTTTTAAAAAATTCTCTTTGTTAATATGGATTAAATTGATTATTGAGACAGCCTTGAATTCCTCAGATGAACTCCGTATTATTTTCATATATTGCTAGATTCAATTTTCTAAAATTTTATTGATGGATTTTGCAGCTATGTTCCTGAGGGATATTGGCAGTGGTTTTCTTCCAATGTCTTTGTCTGATTTTGATTTTATGGTAATGTTGGCCTCATAATATGAGTTGGAAAGTGTTTCTTTCTCTTCTATTTCCTTGGAGATATTGTGTAGAATTAGAATTTGCCAGTGAAACCATCTGGGCCTCGAGATTTTTTGGAAAGTTTTAAATGCAGATTCAATTTCTTTATTCTATATAGGACTATTCCTTCTTGAGTTTGGTAATTTGTGTTTTTGAAGGGATTTTATTCTGTAATGGAGATAGAGAGGAAACATCCTGGTGGAGTTTCTGCCCCTCATGCATGGCTACGGTTCCTCTGCTCCAGGTCTGTATTACAATGGACACTTGCTAGGGCTCTTTTTGACTTTTCTGTGAGTGTCAGGAAGAGTTCATGGAGGAAGAGCCTGTAAGAGGATGGGAACTCTTCTCAAAATCTTCAGCCCCAAGGGTTTCACACTATTCTGCCCTTCTGCAGTCTACCTTCACCTGTTTGCCAGCTATTCCCGCTGCACTACCTCAGGTGGGCGGTGTCACCTCTCCTCTTCAGTAGAGAAGATTTTGGACCACTTCTTTCCTCTGCAACCTAAGGTCCCCTGTGGGTTCACATAGTCTTAAATTTGAAGCTAGTCTTGCTCTTTTTTGGTGCAAGGGTGGAAGCAACACTTTTTCCAACTCTCTACATCTTGAGGCAGAAGTCTCTATGTTTTTTAAAACCCCAACTTGATTTCAAGATATACTCCTTGGTTGAGCCAAATGGGGGGAGAATGTTTATTCTGACCTCTGCACATAAACGATTTAACCTCAAAGTACATGATATTGTGGTGGGATACAGTGTACTGTTTGTTATATAACATGATGGTGTTTACATTTTTAACTGTTTAAAAAATAATGGGTGTATTTTTTAAATAATTCAAATAAATCAATGATTTGAGAGCTCCCAAAGCACTCTGCAAACCTGACGTGTCTACAGAATGCATAGTTATTTTGTAGGGTTTGGGCTTCTATTTCAAGAAAGGAGAGACAGCCAAGCAACTTAAGTAGAGATTCTCCTAAAAATACTAGGTAAGGATAGCAGACTTGTAGAAGAAATTCGGTTATAAACACATGAGCTCTAGTAAGTTGATTTATAGGTAAAGCTTGTTATTTGCTGAGCTACAGAATGCAGAATGCTTTGTCTTTATAATTTATACTCTTTCTACTTCTAAAGATTTAAAGGACCATGTTAGTTCTTACAGTGAAGAATTATATGTGTCTGAATTGAGTAAATATGCCCTGATTAAAGTATAGAAGTAAGCCAAAAACTCCCATGAAGGGTAAAATTATAAACTTTCTAGAAGAAAATGTAGGAAAATATCTTGTCATCTAAGATGTAGAAGAGCTTCTTAAATACCAGTCTCCCCCCCCACCGAGCATGAGCCCTAATGCAGAAAAAAGATAAATTTTATTGTATCAAAATTATGAATTTATTTTCAAAAAGAGATACTATAGACAAATTTAATAGATAAATGGTAGTTTGGAAGAGGTTATTTATAAGATCTGAAACCAGCATGCGACTCATCTTTTTAGACTGTACAGGGAAGTTCTACAAATTGACATCAAAGAGCTAAGGGTATTAGTTAATCCATTGCTGCATAACAAATTACCCCAAAAATGCAGTGGTTTAAAACAATGGTAAGCACTTCTCTCTCACCTTTTCTACGGGCCAGGCATTTGGGAGTGGCTTAGCCCAGGGTTTCTGGGTCAGGGTCTCATGATGTTGCAGGCAGCATGTTGGCCACGGTTACAAATGCCTGAGGTCCTAACTGGAGCTGGAGGATCCACTCCTAAGATGACTCACTCACTTGCCAGATGACTGGCAAATTGGTGCTTGCTGATGGCTGTATCTTACCTTGTGGACTCCTCCATAAGGCTCCTTGAGTGTCCTCAGGACATGACAGTGGGCTTCTCCCAGAGAAAGTGATCTAAGAGAGTAAGGCAGAAGCCACAATATCCTTTATGACCTAGTCTTAGAATTCACACACTGTAATTTCCTCAGTATCCTTTTGGCTACACAGGTCAGCCCTATCCAGTGTGGGAGGAACCACACAAAGATCATTGTGGGCCATCTCATAGGTTCACTACCACAGCCAGGAATCTTAATTTTTTTTTTAAAGAAGATGAAATATGAATAAGCAATTATAGAAGAAGAAACCCTAAAGGCTGACAAGTGTGTTAAGATTCTCAGACTTATCAGAGAGATGTTAATTTAGACAAGGAGATGCTTTTTTATGCCTATTCAGTTGGCAAACATGATTGGATAATGGTAAGCTTTCAGAGACACGTGAAGATAGAGGAATCCTCAGGCACCGCTGGTGGACTGTGGACTGGTGCAGCCATTTTAGAGAGGAGTCTGGTAGTACCGATCAGATTAAGTATGTCTCACTCCTGAGTATATACTCCAAAGGAGTGGATGCAGAGGACCTCAAAGAGACATATTAGAAGAACTGTTTTCCACCTGTTTTTCTCCCTTGCTACTCACACAGAACACTTCACTTCTTGTCACTGAATGTATGGAGGTTTTTCTCCACATCAAGCAACTGTCTCTGACACCAGCTGGATGCCCCACAATTTAACTCAGTTCTGACACTATCTACCCGGAGATAGCGTCAGATCCCACAGGTTAAGAGGTCAGTCCCACAAGACTCCTCCCACCCCACTTCAGATGCTAATTGCAAGTAATATGTCCTCACATTTGACCTACAACTTCTGTCCAATTTGGCTACAAACTGGAGGTTCCCACGACCCCCTCCTCAGATTCAATTAATTTGCTAGAGTGGCTCACAGAACTCAGGGAAACACTCACATTTACCAGTTTATTAAAGGATAAGATAAAGGATGAAAAAGAACAGCCAGTGGAGAGATACATAGGGCAAGGTCTGGGAGGGTCCTGAACACGGGAGCTTCTGTCCCCATGGAGGTGGGGTGCGTCACTCTACCACTGTGGATGTGTTTGCCAAACTGGAAGCTCTCTGAACACGGTGCTATTAGGATTTTATGGAAGCTTCCTCATGTATGCATGATTAGTGATTAACTGTGTTTCTAGCCCCTCTCCCCTCTCTGGAGGATGCAGGGTGGGACTGAAAATTTTAAGCTTCTAATCTTTCTGGTGACCAGCCCCCATCCAGGAGCCCCCCCAGAATCATCTCAATAGAACAAAAGATGCTTTCAGTGCTCTTAGTATTTAGGAATTTACAAGGGTTTTAGGAGCCCTGTGTCAGGAACCAGAAGGCCAATATATATATTTATAATTTCACAGAGGACATATAGCAGGATGCTCCTTGCTGTATTGTTTGCAGTGACAGAGGTTGGAAGTAATCTGGGCATTTATCATTGGTAGGATTACAAAGTACCTTACAGCAGTTAGAAACAGAATAGCTACATGTAAAGCAACATGGATAGATCTTAAACACAGCTCTGAATCAAAAAAGTAAGTCTCAATTATTTCCTTTGTAGTTTCCTCTATTTTCCGTTTTTATTTGGTTATCTATTTGATATCACAAACATAACATGTCTAAACCAAAACACCTGATTTTATGTCCATTGCCACACAGCAACTACCACAACTGAACTGCTAACAATAAAAACACGTTCTCACTTTCGAATCTTCCCCATCTCAGTTAATGTCACTACTGCCCACTCAGTGGCTGAGCCAAAAATCCTAAGAGCCATCTTTGATTCCTCCTTCCTTCTGTCCACACCTACCCCACTGACACATATCACATCTATCAGCCTCAAGTCCTGTCCTCTCTACCTCCATGGTACATCCCCGTGCCTGGGATTCTGTAAATGGAACCACAACTCATGTGATTCTAATGCACGAAGTTCATGGACCACACTTTGAGAAACCCTAAGAAATACTGTCTCCTGCTTAGTTGAGGAGTAAACTTTTCCTTTTTGATAAATTTTGGTGCTTCTCAAGAGGGAAAAATTAGAGGAAGATATTAATTTTGGGCTTTTTAGAATAAAAGACATTTTCATGATTCCATTGTTAATCCGTGAATGGACAGGTCTCAAATGTAATATCTTTCCAGATTTATCTCCAATACAGCTGATAGCATGAAAGTTTATATTTAGTGAACAGGAAGTAGCTCAGAACTGGGCTCTAGAGCCAATATTTAGTTCCCAGATCTCTACTTTAGTCTTGTGACCTTGATTGGTTTACATGCCTCTGAAGCTCCAGGTTCCCTCACCTGCAAAGTGAGGATGGTATTTTCCAGCTATCAAGTTGCTAGGAAGATTGAATGAGATAATGCATGTAAGGCAGTGAGCACAGTGCTTGACCTTTATGCTGCTGCTGGTATGTCGGTTACAATGATTACTCTTGCACCACTCTACAACTTCCGGTTTTGAGATCACGAAGCTCACGTACATCCAGCAGAGGGCAGTGGAATAACACAAGTTTAGTACTTAAGCATGCTGGAGATGTCAGAGTTACAAAACGCTCCTTCTCCCACTTTCTGATACTTTTTATTGTAACAGGGGAAAGAGACGGGTAACATTGGTGAGCCTCCTTTATGTTTGAGATTCTCTCCCCTGCATTTATTGAAGAACAATGATGCATCCGGTTTACCATTGTTCCCTCGTAATTATTTGCAGTTCCAATCTCCTGACATCTTTCCTGCCCTTCATGTCTACCTTTCAAAAATGAGGGGAGTGGACTAAAATTTTTTTGTTTTATTAAGGTATAATTGATCAAATTACAATGGATTTGAAGTATACAACATGATGATTTGATATATGCATACATTGTAAAAGCATTCTCAGAAGCAACACATCTATCACCTCACATATTTGTGTGTGTTTGTGTGTGGTGAGAAAGCTTAAGATCTATTCTCTTACCTAAATTTCAATAGTACAATACAGTATTATCAACAATACTCACCATGCTAGA
This sequence comes from Equus asinus, assembly GCF_041296235.1. NCBI lineage: Eukaryota > Metazoa > Chordata > Mammalia > Perissodactyla > Equidae > Equus > Equus asinus. Next base: position 14,863,271 of record NC_091794.1, on the reverse strand, counting down.
CATTAGATCCTCATACCTTATTCATCTTGTAACTGAACGTTTATATACCCTTTCACCAACCTCTCCCCTTTGCCAACAGCTCCTGGTAACCACCATTCTACTCTCTATTTCTATGAGTTTGACTTTTTTTTTATTGCAGTAACATTGGTGTATAACATTATATAAATTTCAGGTGTACATCATAATATATTTTGAATTCTGTATAGATTACATCATGTTCACCACTCAAAGACTAATTACAATCCAAACTTTTTTTTAAGGATTACACATAGAGTGATAACATGTGGTATTGTCTTATTCTATCTGGCTTATTTCACTTGGTGAAATGCTCTCCAGATACATCTATGTTGTTGCAAGTGACAAGATTGTCTTCTTTTTAAACGCTGAGTAATATTCCATTTATATACCACATTTTCTTTATCCATTTATCCTTCAAAGGACACTCAGTGTGTTTCAATATCTTGGCTATTGTGAATAATGCTGCAATGAACATGGGAGTACAGATACCCGCTCGAGGTGATGAACATCATTTCTTTTGGATATATACCGAGAAGTGGGCTTGCTGGATCATTTGGTACTTCTATTTTTAATTTCTTGAGGAACCTCCATACTGTTTTCCATAGTGGCTATATCAGTTTACATTCCCACCAACAGTACACAAGTGTTCTCTTTTCTTCACACCCTCACCAGCATCTGTTATCTCTTGTCTTTTTGAAAGTAGCCATCCTAACAGGTGTGAGGTGATAGTTCGCTGTGGTTTTGATTTGCATTTCCCTGATAATTAGTGATGTTGGGCACCTTTTCATGTACCTGTTAGCCGTTTCGACGTCTTCTTTGGAAGAATGTCTAGCCAAGTCCTTTGCCCATTTTTTAATTGGGTTTTGTGCATCTTTTTGCTATTGAGTTGTATGAGTTCCTTGATAAATTAACCCCTTGTCAGATATGTGGTTTGCAAATATTTTCTCTTATTCCATAGGTTGCCTTTTTGCTTTGTTAACAGTTTCCTTTGCTGGGCAGAAGCTTTTTAGTTTGATGTAGTCCCACTTGATTATTTTTACTTTTCTTATCTTTGCCTTTTGTGTCAAATCCAAATCATTGCCAGATCAATGTTAAGGACCTTACCCTGTATGTTTTCCTCCAGGATTTTTATGGTTTCTGGTCTTGTGTGCAAGTCTTTAATCCATTTTAGTTGATTTTGGTGTATGGTGTAAGATAGGTGTCCAGTTCCATTCTTTTGCCCAATACCATTTATTGAAGAGACTGTACTTTCCCCATTGTTTATTCTTGACATTTTTGTGAAAAATTAATTGACCAGGTATGCATGGGTTTATTTCTGGGCTTTCTATTCTGTCCCATTGGTCATGTGTGTTTTTATGGCAATACCATACTATTTTCATTACTATAGCTTTATAATACAGTTTGAAATCAGAATGTGTGATGTCTCCAGTTTTGTTCTTCTTTCTCGAGATTGCTTTGGCTAGTTGGGGTCGTTTTCAGTTCCCTATGAATTTTAGGATTGTGTTTTCTATTTCTCTGAAAAACGCCACTGGAATTTTGATAGTTACTGTCAATATTTTATAGTTTTCTTGGGTATAGATATTTCACTTCCTTGGTTAAATTTATTCCTAAATATTTTGTTGTTTTTGATGTTATTGTAAAGTGGGATTGTTTTCTTAATTTCTTTCTCAGATAGTTTATTGTTAGTATATAGAAGCACAACCGGTTTTTGTATATTGGTTTTGTATCCTGAAACTTTACTGAATTCATTTATTAGTCTAATAGTTTTTTTGTGGAATCTAAGGTTTTCTATATATAATATCATGTCATCTGCAAACAGAGGCAATTTAACTTCTTCCTTTACTATTTCCGTGCCTTTTTTCTTTTCCTTGCCTAATTACTCTGGCTAGCACTTCTACTTCTATGTTGAATAGAAGTGGCAAGAGTAGGCATTCTTGTCTTGTTCCTGATCTTAGAGGAAAAGCTTTCAGCTTTTCACCATTGAGTATGATGTTAGCTGTGGGCTTGTCATATATGGCCTATATAAATGAGAATTTTTATCATGAAAGGATGCTGAGTTTTGCCAAATACTTTTGCTGCATATATTGTGATGATCATATGATTTTTAGCCTTCATTTTGCTACTGTGGTGTAACATATTTATTGATTTGCATATGTTGAACATCTTTGCATCCCAGGAATAAACCTCACTTGATCATGGTGTATGCTCCTTTAATGTACTGTTGAATTTGGTTTGCTAATATTTTGTTGAGGATTTTGCATCTAAGAATATTGGCCTATAATTTTCTTTTCTTGTAGTGTCCCTGTCTGACTTCGATATCAGGTTATTGCTGGCCTTATAAAATGAGTTTGGAAGTGTTTCATCCTCTTCAATTTTTTGGAAGAATTTGAGAAGGATTGGTATTATTCTTCTTTAAATGTTTGATAGAATTCACCAGTGAAGTCAGATAGCCCTGGACTTTTCTTTGTTGGGAGATTTTTGATTCCTGATTCAATTTCTTTATTCATTATTGGTCTGTTCAACACATTTTCTGTTGCTTCATGATTCAGTCTTGATAGGTTGTATGTTTCTAGTAATTTATCTGTTTCTTCTAGTTTATCTAATTTGTTGGCACATAATTGTTCACAGTAGTTTCCTATGATCCATAGTATTTCTGTGTCATCAGTAGTAATGTTTCCTCTTTCATTTCTGATTTTGAATCTTCGCTCTTTTTTTCTTAGTCTAGCTAAAAGTTTTTCAATTTTGTTTGTCCTCTTGGTTTCATTGATCTTTACTGTTGTCTTTCTAATCTCTATTTCATTTTTTTCTGGTCTGATCTTTGTTATTTGCTTCCATCTGCTAACTTTGGCCTTAGTTTGTTCCTCTTTTTCGAGTTCCTTGAGGTGTAAAGTTAGGTTGTTTATTTGTGATCTTTCTTCTTTTTTAAAGTAGCCATTTTTCTCTATAAACTTCCTTTTTATTACTACTTTTTCTACATCCTATAGGTTTTGGTATGTTGTATTTCATTTTTGTTTGTCTCAAAATACTTTTTAAATTTCCTTCTGACTTCCTCTTTGACCCAATAGCAGTTCAAGTGTGTGTTGTTTAATTTCCATTATTGTGAATTTTCCAGTTTTCTTGCTGTTATTGATCTAGTTTGATTCCATGTGGTTGTAAAAGATACTTGGAATGGTTTCAATCTTCTTAAATTTGTTGACTTGTTTTGTGACCTAACATGTGTTCTTTCCTGGGGAATGTGTTCCATGTGCACTTGAGAAGAAAGTGTAGTTTTTGCTGTTGTATGGAAAATTCTGTATACGTCAGTTAGGTTGATTTACTCTATAATATTCAAGTCAGCTATTTCTGTATTGATTTTCTGGGTGGATGTTCTATCCATTATTGTAAATGGGATATTGAAATCCCCTACTATTATTGTATTGCTGTCAATTTCTGCCTTCAGATCTGTCAATATTTGATTTATATATTTAGGTGCTCTAATGTTGAGTGTGTTATGTATTTATAATTGTTATATCTTCCAGTTGAATTGGCCCCTTTATTATTATATAAAGACCTTTGTCTCTAGAGACAGTTTTAGACTTAATATGTATTTTGTCTGATATCAGTATAGCTACCCCTACTTTCTTTTGTTTACAATTTGCATAAAATATCTTTTTCCATTCCTTCTCTTTCAGCCTATGTGTATCTTTAATTCAAAAGTGAGTCTCTTGTAGACAGTATATTGATGGATCTTGTTTATTTATTCATTTAGCCACTCTGTGACTTTTGCTTGGTAAGTTTAATCCATTTATATTTTAAGTTAATTATTGATAAGTGATGACTTAGATTGCCATTTTGTTGTTTTCTTTCAATTGTTATGTCCCTCTGTTCCTCTCTTGCTCTCTTCCTTTGCTATTTGATGACTTTTCAAGAGTGGTTTGCTTTGTTTATTCTCTTCATCTTTTGTGTATCTAGTATAGGTTTTCTTGTTGCTTAGCTTGAGGCTTTTGTAAAATATCTTGTAGTTATAATCTTCTATTTTAAACTGATAGCAACTTAACTTTAAATTCATGGAAAACACCGCTCTTTTATTCCCCCCACCCCAACGCTTTGTGTTCTTGTAGACAGTTGGCTTCATTTATATTGTGTATCCACAACCAAATTTTTATGTAGTAAATTTTGTATTAGGGTTAAAAGTAATTTGTGCACCACCCTTACTGTGTTTGTATATGTCTATATATTTACCTTTTTCTGTGAGATTTACGCTTTCACATGCTTTTGTGGTGTTGTTTACCATGTTTTCATTTTACTTGAGCAAGTCACAGCTGAGGGGATACCTCTTGGTGTGGGTCCAGCATGCATGCACACTTGCTGCAGTGGTGGAGCCAGTGTCTAATGTGCAGACTCACATGGAGTGCTTGCAGAGATAGGGCCTGGGGTGTGGGCATGGTTTCAGAAGAGTGGTGTCAGCTCTGGCACTGGGGGCCATGGGGTCCAGCAATGTGCACAGGTAGCTCTGGCTCTGAGGAGGGGTCAGCACTGTGCAGAGGCGTCTCTGGCCCTTGGGGTGAGGGTGCAGCTGCTACTTGGGTCCCAGCATGGGATTGGGTACAGCAGTGGCTCCTTCTCCAGAGGAGGCACAGCATGTGGACTCCAGGCAGCTCCATCAGCTGGTTTCAGCACAGCTGTAGACGGTGGGGGTCCTTGGTGGCAAAAGCTTTGGGTGTCCACAGCAGTCATGAAGGCTACTGAGGTCCTCATGTTCTCCTTTTCCCTAATAGGGGGTGGTCACACTCATCTTTGTTGGCAATAAACTGTGCCAGACTGGGGGAAGAGGTGACATAGGTATGCTTCCTATGCTTTTCTATGCAACTATCCTTGGTTTTTGTGCCCCACAGGGTTTCTGCAGCTACTTTTTTGTGCTCTGGAGCTCTCCCAGAGCTATTGTCATCAGTATGTAGTTGTTTATTCATTATTTTTTGGGGTGAGGGGAAGCATTTTATCCTCCTAGTCTACCATCCTACTGATGTTACCTGTTTTCATATCTTTGGGATAAATACTTAGGGGTAGAATTCTTGGGTCATAAGGTACATGTGTAGTTGTATTTAAAAGCAGAAAACAAAAACACTGCCAGATCTTTTTCTAACATGGTATGCTACTTTACATTCCCACCAAGAATGCCTGAGAGATCTAGTTGCTCCAAAACTTCACCAACATTTGATATTGTCAATCTTTAATTTTAGCCATTCTGGTAGTTGTGGTGTCGAGTTTAAGTTTTCATTTGCATTTCCGTGATGACTAATAATCTTGAACATTTTTTCTACGTGCTTACTAGCCATATATATGTCTTCTTTTGTAAAGTGTCTATTTAGATATTTTGCCTATTTTTATTGGACTGGTTTTTTAAATTTTTCATTGTAATTCTTTATATATCCTGCATAATAGACCTTTAGCATTTGTACGTTTTGCAAATATTTGCTTCTAGTCTGTGGCTTACCTATTCATTTTCTTAATTGTCTCTTTGAAGAATAGACTTTTTAGTTTTGATGATGTTTAATTTTTCGATTTCCTCTTTTCTGTTGCTTTCTGTATCCTGTCTAAGAAGGTTTTCTACCCATAAATCATGAACCTATTTGCTGTTTTACCTCTAAAGGTTTTATTATTTTTAGCTATTGTCTTTATGTTTAGGTTTGTGTATATGGATGAAATACTGGTCGGTGTTCAGTCCCCACTCCCCCACTTTATTTAAAAGACTTTCCCTTCTCCATTGGATTGCTTTGGCATCTTGTTGAATATCAAATGATCATAAAAGTATAGGTCTATTTCTGGACTTTCTTATCTGTTCCTGTGATCTACTCGTCAGTCCTTACACCAACATACCTGGTCTTGATTGATAGTTTTATAGGAAGACTTGAAATCAGGTAGTGTATATCCTCAAAGTTTTTCTTCCTCTTCCTAGATTGCTTTGGATGTTCTAGGTCCTTTAAATTTTCATACAAAAGTATAAATAAGTTTGCCAATTTCTACACAAAAAAATCCTCTTGGAATTCTTATTGGAAGTGTTAAATCTGTAGACAAATTTGGAGAGAGTTGACATCTTCACAAGATTGAGTATTCTAATCCATGGATATGGTATATCTCTTCATTTGCTTAGGTGTTCTTTTATTTGTCTCAGCAATATTTTGCAATTTCCAGTGTAGATGTTTTGAACATCTGAAATTTATTCCTAAATATTTTGGTTTTTACACAGTTGTAAATGATATTCTTCTATTTCATTATTTGATTGCTTCTAGTATGTAAGAATACAATTGATTTCTTATATTAACCACATTATCATATAACCTGGCTAAATTGACTTATTTCTAGTAGTTATTTCTAGATTCCTTAAGATTTTCCAAGTACACAATTAAGTCATCTGCATATAGAGATGGTTTTACTTTTTCTTTTTTAAACTTTATGCTTTTATTTCTTTGTCTTGTGTTCTTGCAATGATTAGGACCTTCAGTACAATGTTGACTCAAAGTGATATGACTGTGCATCCTTTCCTTGCTCCTGATCTTGTGGCAAAAACATTCAATATTTATTATCAGTTGTCTTAGCTATGGGATATATGTAGCCTGTTGGGAGACAGTTCTCCTGAATCTCTCATGTTGCTATACATCTTGTAAGAATATGTATTAACCACCCTTTTGTTCTGGACTATCTTTTCAAAGATTTTTTTTATAGCAAAAAGCCTTGGAATATATGATATCTCCCATGAGAGCAAAGGGTGCATTTATTTACTGTCCAGTGTAATAAGGATAATATCTCCCTCTGGGGCAAAGCTTAGGCAAGTTCACTTGCAGCTCATTGTATTTGGGTTTGCTAACCTCAAGATTCCTCTTCTGTAATGCAAACCACCATGTGTACAGGTGACACCTGGCCCTCGTTGTGTCACCCTTTGAGAACTGGGGCTTGAGAAAGTGGAACAAGAAAATGCTAATACTCTGACTACTGTTTTTGTTATGAGAAATAAACTGTCCTTTACACCTGACCCAGGAGACTTGTGTTTTCTGTTAGCATCCATTAAACTATGGCAGGCTGATTTGTTAACTTGTAAGTAGAGTAAAATCTCAACTCTTTCCAACTCTTGATAATGACCTCGATCAGATTGTGGAAAGTCCCTTCTATTCTTAATTTGATGAGAATTTTTTGCAGATCTGATTCTCGGGACTCTCTTCCTCTCCTAAATTGCAAATCACTTAATATAATAAATTTAGAATTTTCAATATAAGCGGTGCCATGCTTGTTGCCTCTCTGAATGATGATTACCGCTATCCACCACCATATTAACATGTGCAAATTCAAATAACTTGTTCATCTTGGCATTGAAAGGACTCCAAAAATAAAAATATATATACTCCAAGTAGGATTTTCCTTCTCCCTAAAATAATCTCAGGCTTCTTTTTTATTGTGAATGAGTGTTGAATTTTGTTAAATGCTTTATTTTTTCAATCTATTGAAATTGTATCTGAATTCTCCTTTATTTTATTTTGTTGTGAATTTCACTGATTTTTGAATATTCAACCAATCTTAATACACCATATTTGGTTATAGTGTATTATCTATTTTATGTATTGCTGGATTTGATTTACTAATATTTTGTTAAAAGATATTTTGCATCTATGTTCATGAGGTATATTGGTCTGTAATTTTTCCTCTCCTTCCCCACCTTCTTCCTTTCCTTCTCTGTCTCTTTCTCTTCTTTCTCTGTATTTTGCAATATTTTTGTCAAGTTTTGATATTCTGGGCACACTGACCTCATAAAACTAGTTGGGAAAACTTCTCTTTTCTGTTATGTTCTGATGGGATTTATGTAAGATAGGTCATATTGTTTTTCCTTAAATGTTTGATGGAATCCACTAGTGCAAATGTCTGGGTCTGTATTCTTTCTGTGATGATTTGATAACAGATATAATTTCTTTAATATATGTAAACATATTCAAATTTTCTGTTTCATTTTGTACCTGTGTTAGTTAGTTGTATTTTTTAAAGAATTTGTCCATTCATCTAAGATGTCAAATTTGTTTGTATACAGTTATTCATTCTATTTTCTTCATTATCTTTTTAATGTATGTTGGATCTGTGGGGATAACTTCTCTTTCATTTCTTTTTTTTTCACTGAAGAAGACTCGCCCTGAGCTAACATCTGCTGCCAATCTTCTATTTTGCACGTGAGCCACTGCCACAGCATGGCCACTGACAGACAAGCAGTGTATGTCCACACCCAGGAACCAAACCTGGGCCACTGAAGCAGAACACGCCAAACTTAACCATTAGGCCACCAGGGCTGGCCCCTTTTCATTTCTTATATTGGAAATTTATGTTCTTTCTAGCTAGAACTTTATCAATTTTGTTGAACTTCTCAAAGAACTAACTTTTGCCTTTAATAACTTTCCCTGTTGTTTTATTTCCTGTATTTCTGCTCTTCATTATTGTCTTCCTCCTACTACTTTAGGTTTACTTTGCTCTCCTTTTGTTAGTTTTTTGAGCTTTAAACTTAGCCAATTAATTTTGACCTTTCTTCTTTTCTAAAATAGGCATTTAAAACTATAAGTTTCTCTCTAATCACTACTTTAGCTGCATCCACAAATTTTGATATATTTTCATTATCATTCTATTCAAATAGTTTCCAATTTCTCTTATGATTTCTTCTTTGACTCATAGACTATTGAAAAGTCTGTTGTTTAATTTCCAAATTAGAGAGTTTTTCCAAATATCTTATTACTCATTTCTAATTCAATTCAGTTGGAGTCAAAGTACATACTCTGTAGAATTTCAGTCATTTTAAGTTGATTGAGACTTGTTAGATTCCAACATTTGGTCTATCTTAGTGAACACACCATGTGCACTTGCAGTTTGCAGTTGCAAGATATATTGCTCTATAAAAATCTATTAGGTCAAGGTAGTCAATAGTGTTATACAGATCTGTCTTTATTATCAATTCAAGTACATAAAAAAAATGTCATTCACTTTAGACTATGTAGTATGTATGAAAAGGAGGGAAAAGAGGGGATAAAAGCACCTTTTGTCTGTGAGTTTGATGTTTTAGAACTCTGACTTTATTATAATTTTACATTAAAGCTTTCTCTGTATAGTTACTAATTATTAGAACTAATGCTTGGTATAATTATGGTTAATTACCCATACCTGCTAATAGAAACAACAAAAGCTCCATCTTAAAAACTACATAAAAGTAAGAGGTTGTTGGTGACCTCTTGGGAGCGGGAGGAAAAAGAGTTAGGTGCAGGAGGAATTAGATCAGATTTGCGGCATCTTGAGTCATGGTTTGTCCTGCTGTTCAATGAGTCTGTTGTGTTATGACAGGTTTGCCAGGAAATCCCTTTTCCAGGGAAGAAAATGAATGAGCCCCATCATATGCAAAGCATTGTGCAATGAACTTTACACATATCGGTTCATTTTCATTCTTTAAGAAACTCTATTAGGTAGACATAATTATCTCCATTTTTCAAACGACGACACTAAGATTAATTAAATTGTCAGGTTCATGAGGTTAGAAAGCATGGCACAGACGATGCTTTGTGTTCAATGTTTAGTTCGATGTTTTTCTTTTCTGGAAATGAAAAGTTTACTCCTCATCTCCGTTGCAGTTAAGTGGGGCCATGTGATAGCTCTTATCAGTGAGCTGAGATGAAGCAGCGAGAAGGCCCTGCATACGTCTGCAGTCTCTCTCTCTTCCCCTCGTACTGAGAGGATGGAACTATAAATAGAAAAACCTGAATTATTGAGTCACTGCTGAAGGCATGTTGCCCTGCAGTTGCCTGGACTTCAAGCAGACACTTGAAAAGTGAGGAATAAACTTGTTTTGTTAAACCACTGAGCTTTGGGAGTTTTTTGTTATTGTATCACAGCCTAATCTATTCTGATTAAAATAGAGGAAGCTGGAATTTGAACCCAGATCTGTTCAACTCTGAAAGCTATGGTTTTTGTACTACCTCTTCTGAGTCCCAAAGACACAGGAATCAGAGCGAATATAGAAGGAGGGGATAGACATCCTCCATTAGCTAGAGTTGGGGGGCTGGATATATGTTAAGAACCTAGTGGGCATTTGTTGACTATTTTTGAAACTACCAAAAACTGAGCTCTTTAGCTGCTCTGTGTACTTCTCATTACCAACCACACATCAACTGTACACTGAAAAAAAAATCCCTTCTTGCATAGGTCTATCTTTGTTTTTAATACAGATTGCTTGACCTAAGTAGATATTGCTGTTAATTTCTGTTGCTTGACTCACCCCTTTCTTTTTTGCAAAATTTTGAGTGTGAGTACATATTTGCCTTTTTGGGATCTTAGATACTATAGAGCTGTAGTAAACAATATGGTAGCCATGAGCCACATGTGACTATTTAAATTTAAATTTAAATGAATTAAAATTAAACAAATTAAAAATTTAGTTCCTCAGGGGGCTAGCCCTGTGGCGCAGTGGTTAAGTGTGCACTTTCTGCTTTGGCGGCCCAGGGTTCACCGGTTCGGATCCTGGGTGCGGACACGGCACCGCTTGGCAAGCCATGCTGTGGTAGGCATCCCACATGTAAAGTGGAGGAAGATGGGCACGGATGTTAGCTCAGGGCCTGTCTTCCTCAGCCAAAAGAGGAGGATTGGCAAGAGTTAGCTCAGGGCTAATCTTCCTCTCCCCCCAAAAAAATTCAGTTCCTCAGTTGCACCAGTCACGTTTCAAGAGCTTGATAGTTTGCTTCTGGCTAAAGGCTACCATACTGGACAATGCAGATTAGGGGACATTTCCATTATCTCAGAAAGTTCAGTTGAACAGTGCTGCTATAGAGCTTTCATCCATTTTCAAAGGAATCTGACTACAAAAATGTTAAAAAACATTCAATTAGTATGGGTGGTTGACTCACAGTGTATAAAAATATCTTTGTCCCTAAGAAGTGGGCTAATCCTGGGTTAATGATGATTGTGAAATGCCTGGGGTATGAAACACGAGGACCCAAAGCATAACACCCTGGTCCCTCAGGTTGCAGTAAAGGGAAGTTAGAGGGACCTCAGTCACTCGGGGCACCTCAGTCACCTCTTTTGGATGTGTGCATGAGACAAACCAGGGAAGGGCACTGTGTCAGTCTGCTTGGGCTGCCGTAACAAAACACCACAGACTGGGTGACTTAAACAACAGAAATCTAGCTCTTCACAGTCCATGATCAAGATGCAGGCAAATTCTGTTTCCAGTGAGGACTTCTTCGTGGCTTTCGGGCAGCCGCTTTCCCACTGTGTCCTCCCACGGCCTTTCCTCTGTGTTGTGCAGGGAGAGAGGGAGAGAGAGCAAGGGAAATCTCTTATAAGAAAACGACACTAGCCCTGTTGGATTAAGGCCTCATCTTTATGACTTCACTTAACCTTTATTACCTCCTTACGCGTCCTATGTCCAAATACAGTCACACTGGGGGTTAGAGCTTTAATGTCTGTGTTGAGGAAGGGAGGGAGACACAGTTCCATTCAAACAGGCATTTTTCAGAGAAGTGAATCAATTCCTATAGCAGATGACAGAAAACAGGTAGCTTCTTCATAGAATAAGTGCTAAGGGGTATTGAATACAGAAAAACTTAGTAGTGTCAGCCGGGGATATGGAAGGCTTTCGAAGGAAATGAGTCATGCCCATTCATTCATTTATTTATTTGAGAAATAATTATCGAGCATCTACTGGATGTCTAGCGTGACGTTTGGAATTACGAACATGTAAGATTAACTGGATACGATAAATGCCGTTGACGATCTCCAGTCACCTGGGGGATGTGGAAATGCACACACAGGCAGATCTGTGTAAGGTGTTAGGAGCCTGGGATCCTGGTCTGGTGAGTCACAGATCCTGTTATGTAAGCTGGGGTCTGTGGTTCCGAGTTAATGTTTTTGTTTTAGATTTCCTGTGGTTTCTACGTGCCGTGATTGGAAATAATTAGAGATTACCTCAAAATAGGTTTGGGGAAAATCTAGCTCCCTGAAGGCCTGCTTCCAGCCTCAAAACACAGCAACACATCTCAAAATATTAGAGAGGAGGAGGAAAAGACTTCTAGTTCTCACTTAGGCAAGGAAGAGAGTATGGACAGAGTGATAATTTAGTCAGGCTCTTTTAGGGTCGATATTTAAGCACCAAACAATCTTGACTTTTAGGACAAATTTAATTCCCTTACTTTACAAACACGGGCATGAAGCCCAGAGAAGTTCAAAGGCTTGCCTGTGGTCACACAGAGCCCTGATGACAGAGCCAGGAACAGTATCCTGTTTTGGGGTCACTTCCTCTGAGTGCTACTGAAGCGTGTTGGTGTTTATTTTATATTTACCACCAATTATTTCAAAAACCAAAAGTAAGCTTGCAGAAAATTTAACAGCGATTTGGTATTGCCATAACAACCAAGCACTTGATCGTTTTTCTAGTAATTAACTTTTGTTGATTTTACAAAAGTATCCATCACAAGAAATTGGAAAGAGAAACCCGGCCTCTTAGATTGTGAAGCACGGCTCTACAGTGTGCTCCCTCTCAAACGGTACCCAGGGAAGGTCAGGTTGATTTCCTCCACACCTGCGGGGCGGCCTAAGCCCTGGGAGGCTGGCTGACGCAGGACAACAGCCCCAGGCCTCTGCCCTTCCCTCCATCCATTCCTCCTGCCTGCACCAAAGGTCGGTCTCTCCCAAAGGCCTGCCGTTGAATGCCTTCTTTTCTTTCTCTACACTCCCTTGAATTCTCATTTACTCCCACAGAGTCGCATTTTTAGACCTGTCTCACAAAACTCTGTTTCTTTTCCCAGCCCCTCTCTGATTCCAGTCTCTCATTTCAATCGTCGTACACCACCTAGTCAACATAGCTTCAAGTCTATAAAGCACAAGATTCTCTCCTCACCCACCAGAGCTCTTTGCAATCACTCAGGCTCAGACCCTCAGGTATCCTTACCCGCTTCCCGTTTCTCAGCTCCCTGATGGTTCATCGTCATCATTTATCAAAAATCCATTTTGCTTTTTCCTTCATACCGTTTCTGGCACCTCTCTCTTCCTTTCCATCCCCACTGCCACCATGGCAGGTCAGTTCTTTAAGGATTGCAATGGCCTCCTCGCTGGTCTCTCTGCTTCCACATGCTCTGCCCTTTAACAGATCTGTCATGCATCCTAAAATGCTAGTTTAGTTGGTAGGACTTCCTCCCGTTTAAAAACCTTCAGGGACTCTCTATTATAAGATAAATTCCAAACTTTTACTCTGATTATAAAGGCCCTGTCCAAATTCCCAATCCCTTTCCATCCTTCCAGCCTTGTCTCTCACACCTCCGTCCCACGTCTGCTCCAGACAATTGGAATTTCCTGTTGAGTTTAACACGTTCCCCACACTTCCCTAAGCCGCATTTCTGTTCAAGCTATTTCTTCAGCTAGTGTGTTCTCGCTCTCCTCTCGGACCACTAAACACCACTCATCCTTTAAAGACCAGCTCAGATCTTACTATTCTCTCTCGCCATTGTCAGAAATGATATTTCCACCTACCTAACTGCAGAATTTTGGTTGTGCCTCCACTGTGGCACTGAGTTCTTATGATTTTGCATTATAGTTATTTGTACACATGAAATCTTTCCTAGGTTATCTGCTGCTTGGGGACAGATGCATCACATTTTATGCATGTAGCTAGTATGTTGAATAAACATGACACATGGATTAAACAAAAACAATTTTATTTTTATCCTCCACAATTGCTTCAAACTTTATTCAGTAGCAGTCGTTTTTCCCCTGACTCTGGGTAAAGGCTCCAGCAAGCCCATGACTGTTCGGATCTTTCTTGAGTAATAGATTGTCCTGGAATCATTTTTGCAAACACAGTCGTAATTTGGTAATCCCTATGGTCAATCCAAGGTAGAAAACAAAACCCCAGGATTGACATTAAGCTTTCTCTCTTTGCCTTGCTGGGATAGGCACCCTGTTTTCTGTTCTCGTTTCTTCCACTTCTTTCTTTCCTCACATTTGATGGGTTTTACTAAATTGCAATTATCCATTTATCTGTTCAATTGTCCCATCTCTGGCCAATGAGAGCCTCTTCAAGTTGGCTCTGAATCCTTTTGCTATAAGCCTAGTAATCTTTCATAGCTTCCTTGCTCTCCTTTTGACAATATGTTCCAGGTTTATTTGGTACATTTTCCGCCCCAGGTCCTGAATCAACTGTTTCTCCAAGAAGCCCTGGTTTTTGTTTTTGTTTATTTTGTTTTGGGAAATGGTGTGTTAGCACCACAATTCGGGTGCTAGAGATAGATGCTCGTTGATACTTGGTTGGTCATTGTTTCCAGGCATCTTCAGTGGACAGAGGAAAGTTTCCCCCCCAACCCCCCGTCCCCTCCTTCCTCCATCTTTCCTTCCCTTCCTCCTTCCTTGCCTTCTTTCCTTCCTTTTCTTCTTCCCATCTATCTCCTAGCTCTGTCATTACGTATATACGTATTTTAGAATAAAAAGCTTAATACCACCAACTAAAATGTGGGAACACGGCAGAGTCTTTGACCTCTGTCTTGCATCTGTATCTCCTTTCTTTCACAGAGACTTGTAGTTCTCAGAGACATAGGGGTTGATAGATTTAGATTATCCCATAATTACTTATCTACTATATCCTGTGTTACACACGTAATAGTCTTAAAATAACAATATTTTTTTATTTCAGGAAAATTTTTAAATTATATTTATTAGTATTTTTTCTCTTGCTTTGGTTTTCTTCACCAGGGAGTTATATTAACCGTATATTGGATCCTTTGCCTACTTTCAATATTGTTATTTTTTCTCAAATCATTTCTACCTGTTCATTTCATTTTTTTTCTTCTTCTCCCCAAAGCCCCCCCAGTACATAGCTGTATATAATAGTTGTAGGTCCTTCAGGTTGTACTCTGTGGGACACCACCTCAGCGTGACTTGATGGGTGGTGCCATGTCTGCACCCAGGATCTGAACCAGCAAAACCCTGGGTCGCTGAAGTGGAGCATGCAAATTTAACCACTCAGCCACAGGGTGCCTCCCTCCCCCCCATTCATTTCTTTTGAATTTAAAAACTTGTCTCATTCTCACCTTCTATTTTATTAAGGCATTATCTATTGTGCTGATTCACTCTTGTGTTCCTTCTTGTTTAGTCTTTGTTTCTGAAATACGTTACTTTAATTTTTTTCTAATTCTTTTCTGAATTGTCACCTTATTTTGAGTTTTTCTGATCTAAATTATGTTGTTCTTTCAAGTCTTGTATATTTTAATTTCTTTTACCTTTTTAAAAATTTGTTCTATGGACATATCTTTCTGGCATACTTTCATTGTTTGTTGGGAAGTTAATCTGTTCTTTATTCTCTTTTCCAGTAATAACTTAGTATGGGATTTGACTTCAATACTTTCCTGTTTCTTAATTAGTTTTCCCGAATTTTTAGAAGCCTTATTAGGAAGGATTCAGGGTAGCTTTTCTAACTTCAGAGAGCACTATTTTCTGGGGTTCTTTTTTCTTTTTATAGAGTTCAAAAATATTGTGGCTTGCTTTTTGAACTCTCTTTCTCTCCCTCACCTTTATATGAACATTTTCTTCATCTTTATCATCCCTGTCCTGTTCTACTCTGATGCTACTCCTAGTAGTTACTACTCAGTGTAGGGCCCTTTTCTGGGAGGGAGCCATGGTGGTTCAGTTTGGAAAGTTCATGGAAACTAGTCTTCTCCAGCCCTCCTACAGCAGGCTCCTGGGATTATCTGCTAACGGGGCGGGCACCTCCCCTCCCAGTTTCAGCTACTATTTCCCATTTGGCCCACTTTGTGCTCCAGTGAGTTCCCTTGGCTATTTGGAGGTTCTGCTATTCTCAGGTCTGCAGATGCCCTGTCGCACCCCTTTGCTTCCTCCCGCACGCAGTGATACCACGCGGATTTATGGCTGTTGGTAGTGTGTCTTCATCTGTAGTCTGTGGGCCAATTTGTTACCTGGGAGTTTTTGTTTATTTGTTTGTTCTGGTATCTTTGCAGATGTTATTTATGAGTTTTTGGTTTTGCTATATAGTTGCTCTGTTTCGATGTGGGGATTTGGAAAGATTCAAAAACCATGCCACTGCCACCCCCATCTTCCCAAAATGAACTCTTGAATCATGTTAAAAACACAAAATTTTCTAAAATTTATTCTGTCTCTCTTAATAAGTCCCTTTCAAAGAAAGGAGTTTCCTGTGATTCTTCAGAATACTCTTTCTCTTTGTTTTAAGTGTTCAAACATACGTGGCTTGCTTTTTGGACTCTGTCCCTCCTCCATTTTTATATAAACTTTTTTCAAATATGAACAATACTTTTACGTGGCTGTCCTATGATTTTTATCCTTTCTCATCCCCTCCCTTCCTTCCTTCCTCTCTTAAACCAAAACAAAAAATAATAAAAGGGTTGTCCTTGCTTTTCAGTTACTGACTTATAGCCAAGAGGAACTGCAGCCCCCCATATCCCTCGCCCCACTTCGTGCACACTGCCCAACTTCCAGTTGCTGGCACCTGCTCTTCTTTGCTTACAGACTTCTCCTGGCCCCCAAGGGCTTGCTTTGTTTACCTGAGCAGGAGGCTAGAAGCGCTACTGCCCCCCTTGGGAGGAGTCTCCAGCTAATGACTGATGAGAGTAGACATGGAAGATATGGCCCACTCAGACATGTGCATATGCTAATCCCCCATATCTACGATTACGTTACCTTATATGAAAGTTATCCCGCAGAGGTGACTAAATTAATGATCTTGAGATGGAAGATTATCCTGGATTATCCAGGTAGGCCCAATATTATCACATGAGCACTTAAAAATGGAAGAAGGAGGTCATTGTCAGAGACAGATTTGAAAATGCTGTGTTCCTGGCTTTGAAGACAGGAGAAGGAACACCAGCCAAGAAATGCAGGTGCCCTCTAGAAGCTGCAAGGGCGAGGAAACACATTCTCCCCGAGAGCTTCCAGAGGCAGCCCTGCTGTCACCTTCATTTTATCCAAGTATGACCCATTTTGGACTCCTGACCCACAGAACTGTAAGATAATAAATTTGTGTTATTTTAGGCTACTATGTTTGTGGCAGTTTGCTACAGGAGCAATAGGAAACTAATAAAGTGACTTAAAACCCAGCTTCCTCAGTCCTTGAGTGGGACGGCTCTGAGGCATTCGTTCAATGTTGGTGCTCAAGAGTTCCCAGGGGTGGGGAAGGTGCCTTATCTACAAGGGCAACTTCCTAAACGACAAATCACTTATTAACTTCCTTCCCTTTCCTGTGTAACTTTTCACTCCACTGCTGTGTTGAGAACTCCTGCAAATAAACTGTTTGCACTCCAGTCCTTGAATTGGGATTTGCTTCAGGGGAAACCTTGAATCTAAAACAGAAGTTGAAATGGCTTTGGTAAGAGACTGATGTAGGAACATGTTCAAATTCTTCAAGTTCAGATTGAAAGAGAGAGAGTTTTCTATTTATCATAAATTTTTATCGGTTATAAGATGCCGTGATGCAGAGTCTTGGGAAGTGAAGTGGAAGCCTGAAGCTCAGTGGTCACAAAACATAGACCCTATCTTTGCTACAGAGTCTTTTCTGGGGATGCGTTCATTGTATCCGTCTTCAGGACTCAGAGTAAGACTGCATTGGGAGCCTCTAGAAGTGACTCCTAGGGCCTCCACTGCCACCCGGGACTGTGAATCTGAGCAGGAAGTTTGAGGCAGACACTGTAGATTAGCTCACTCTACGCCAGGATTTCTCAACCTTGGCACCATTAACATTTCGGGTTGGATAACTCTTTGTTGTGAAGTTTGTCCTGTGCATTGTAAGAGGTTTATCAGCATCCTTGACTTCTATCCACTAGATGCTATTATTACCCCCATCCCAGATGTGACAACCAAAAATGTCTCCAAACATTGTCAAATATCCCTAAGGGGCAAAATCAAAACTTGGAACACGGAAGTGAACATCATAAGGCAGCGGCCATGTGATTTTTCTGAAAAGTACGGTCGTGGAGATATTTGTTTTGTTTCTAGAATGGTAGTGATGAAGTTCTAGTCTCTGGCTTCACAGGTACTGAGTGCAGTAGAAGCAGTGTGATTTCATTATAACAGCCCTACTGGATAACTTGCTATTTCTCTCTGCTGTATTTTCTTCTCACTCTGTAGCACCTAAGTTGATTTCCTGGTGCTTCAAGAAATTTGAAATGAATCCTTTTCTGATTAAACTAGCTATAGATGATCCTGGTATCTGAAATGCAGTCATTTTTACCAGGACTGTGTACAAGGAGCATTGCAACCTAAATTGTGGCTTTGGCTTCATGAAGGAAGTAGGGAGAAAAATACTAAGAATTTAGAAAGATACTAAGGATTTAGATTTTGCTACCGGAAATAGCACTTGGTTAGGAGAGGCCATGGGCCCGTGGCCAGCAATCTAAGTAGACTGAGCCTTCAGTAATTTGGAATCTTGCAGAGTTAAAAAATTCAACTGTGGTGTTTACCCAAATGAGTTAAAAATTTCTGTCCACACAAAAACCTACACATGGATGTTTATAGCAGCTTTATTCATAATTGCCAAAACTTCTAAGAAGCCAAGATATCCTTCAGTAGGTGAGTGGATAAATCAAACTGGGCTACATTCTGATAATAATGGAATATTATTCAATGTTAAAAAGAAATGAGCTGTCAAGTCACGAAAAAATGTGGAGGACCTTAAATGCATATTATACTAAATGGAAGAAGCCAATCTGAAAAGGCGACATACTGTATGATTCCAACTAGATGACAATCTGGAAAAAGTGAATTTATGGCCACAGTGGTTGCCAGGGGTTAGAGAGGAGGAAAGGAGGGATGAATATGGAAAGTGCAGTGATTTTTAGGGCTGTGAAATTACTCCGTATGATACTATAACAGTGAATAAATGTCATCATACATTTGTCAAAACCCATAGAAGGTAAAATACAAAGAGTGAATCTTAATGTAAACTATGGGCTTTTCAATCTGTCAGTGTTGGTTCATCTATAGTAACAGAGGCACTACTCTGGTGTAGGATGTTCATCGTGGGAGATGCTCTGCTTGGAAGGGGGGAAGGGGGTATATGGAAACTCTGTACTTTTCATTCCATTTTGCTGTGAACCCTAAAACCTCTCTAAAAACTGAAGTCTATTTTGAAAAGTCAACTACTTCCTTACCCGAACAGTGACGGCTGTAAAACTGCAATCTGTAGTTTACAGTAGCCTTAACTGTAACTGTGGCCTTAGAAGGAGATAAGGCTCTGATCTCAAGTTTTTTCAAACAAATACCTTAATAATTCTTTGCCTGATAGTGGGAGCTGACTCACTGATAAAGATCAGATTAAGAATAACCTTCCCACCCAATCTTCCTTCAAATAGTCTTGGGATAACTATGATTAAATGGGAGCTAGAGGATGGACAGAGCATAGCGGCCAGTAAGTCTTCTGGCTTAAAAATCCATGACTATACAAGCTGCTTAACTGTGGTTATTTGCATATGAAACTTACTGAAAACTAACAGAAAGAAATCCTACTAGGTTTTTGAGGGAATCCTAAGACTGTCTTGTAATAACCTGTGACTCTTAAATACCACACTGTACCTGGACCCCAACTTGCACAAACAGGAAGTAAAAGGATGAAGCTGTGCCCCCACCAAAGTCATCCTCTCCAATTTCCACCTTAACTGTGGTCACAAAGAAAAAGGGACCAGTGTAATGGAGGCTGTAATGCACCATCCAGATCCCCTTCAGGATGGAAGGACTTATTTCTCCAGCTGCTGGGAGTGTTCTGGCTGAGAGTTCCCAGCTTCTGTCTTGTCTGGAATTTTGCTGAAGAGAAGTTCCTTACCAAAGGACATACCACCTGGAGACAGTCTACATCCAATGACTGGTCAATGTGGGGACACAAAGTTCCCATCTTCTTAGCCAAACTTGAAAGTACTCTGAGAGGCCAAGCCAGTTTCAGACCTCCCCAAGGTTGGCTGAGGCCTTGCTGAGACTGCGTCACAGCCTTGTGTCTCCCTCCACTTAATCCTGCTCGCTTCCCTTCCTCTATACTCGATGATCCCTAGAGCACTCTTTCATAAATTTCCTGCATGCTAATCTCTGCCTCATAGTCTGCTTCCATGGGAACTTAGTCTTCACAAAACAGGAAGAAACTGCAGAGGGCAAAGGCTAGGGCAGTTGGATGCATTAACTGAGAAGTTCATGCACTGCTGCAGCAGGGTACCCTCATTCTTGATCAGTAACTACCTATATTTTCTCTACACTCTTTTCTGAATAGAGTGTGTGTGTGTGTGCATCTTTTTCCTAGAAGCTGAAAAGAAATCATGTCAACATTTTTGCCCTTGGCCTAAAGTAGCCTTCTATATAATATGGAGCATTGATGTGCCATGGCCTAGAAAAGATATGCAGAAACTTATGCTATTTTTATCAAAATGGACCAAATATTATCCAATTCAAATTGACTACTGTCAGAAAATAATTTGAACTATGAATACTATATTCTTTCTTCATTTTGGGAGACCACTTGTTCTAAAAGTGGAACTCTTTATTATTATGTTTTATTATTGCAGGTGGCACTCAACAATGAAAAATTGTTCACGAAATTTTTTTAAGCACTATTATGGAAATGTTGGGAGCATATAACTTGCCTTTTGAGTTCATAGTTCGTGGAACCATGAGGAGCTACATGTAAATCTAATGGATATGTGTTCTCAGAATACTTTGACTTTGGACAAGCCAGCAAGGTGAAACAATGGTATTGTCCTTCTTGCAGAGTGGAGTGTGCTCTTTGTGGATATTTAGGTGGCCAAAGTGGTGGATGTGGTAGAGACAGCTTTGGCCCTTGTTTCATAGTAATGGAACCTAGAAATTTAGTTAGCTATTTTTTCTGCCGAAACAGAAGATTTTATTTCCAAGTTTTCCTTGCAGGAAGGTGTGGTCATATGATCAAGTCATGTCAGTGTGTTGTTAAGTAAAAGTTTGGTGTTGCATT
Source organism: Equus asinus (assembly GCF_041296235.1). Classification (NCBI taxonomy): domain Eukaryota; kingdom Metazoa; phylum Chordata; class Mammalia; order Perissodactyla; family Equidae; genus Equus; species Equus asinus. The sequence continues at coordinate 14,842,282 of NC_091794.1, read as the reverse complement.
TCCAGAAGGTCTCCTTAAAGGGTCTCACTCATCCCTAAGGGCTGCCCCTTTTGCCCTTCTGCCTCTTTTCAAGCTTACAACTCAGACATGATGACTGAAGCTGAGATCATCTATCTTGGACCATGGACCCAGAAGATGGATGTTAGAGTTAAGATAGCGAAGCAAAAAGACAGAAGGAGAGAGGGTTGCTGCTGAATGAGGAGCTGCAATATCAGCCCTGTCCTCTCTACTTCTAAACCTCTTTTTGCATGTGAAAGAAATAATCTTCTATTTTATTTAAGCCATCACTATTTTGGATTTTTCCATTATATACAGCTGAACTTAATCCAAACTGATACAGAATTCAAATGATGAAATCCGAAAATAGCCCCTTGATCTGTCAGTACTCTTCCAAGGGAGGATTAAGGACGTGCTGCCTGGTATCCTCCATAGTTATCAGGTACACTGAGCCTCACAGGAGATTAATTAGGACTGAGAACTTCATAGCTTCTTGTGGTCCATCCTCATTCACACTATTTCTAAAAGAAATCCCGTGAAAGTTCTATAGTGATGCAAGTTCCCTCTTGTATTAGTACAGAATATTTACTAGACATTCAACACTTTGACATCCCCTGGGAGTTTGTGTGATGGAGAGCAAAATAACATCACTTGTTACTTTTCTACTGCCACTGTAACAAATTACAACATAAGTTTGTCCTGGAGATCAGAAGTCCAAAATGAGTCTTGCAAGGCGAAAATCAAGATGTCAGCAGAGCTAGCTCCTTTCAGTGGCTCCAGTGGGAGAACCTGTTCCTTGTCTCTTGCAGCTTCTAGAGGCTGCTGGCATTCCTTGTCTTGTGGCCACATCACTTCAACCTCTGCTTCTGTTGTCACATTGCCTTCTATTCCAACTCTGACTCCTGTGTCTCTCTTACAAGATCATGTGGTTACATCGGGCCCACCTGGATAATCCAAGATAATATCTGATCTCAAGGTCTTTAATGTAATCAAATCTGGAAGGTAACTTTTGCCATACACGGTAGCAGGTGTTCCAGGGTTCCAGGCTTTAGGATGTGAACAGATTTGGGAGGCTGCTATTCAGCTACCACACTCATCTAGACATCTTAATTAGAAATCATTCAGGAAAGGTTTTCTTTCCTAATTTAAAAGCAACAGAAATTGTTAGATATGGTTACTTCAAAGCAGGCAACTTCTATAAATCAAAAACTACTATTCAAATGTTAAGAGGCAAAACAAACTATTTGCTGACAATATAATAGGTGAGGCGACAGAGTTTAATATAGTCAATATATACACTATTAAATTTTTTAAAATAGTAAGAAAAGGGGCCAGCCTGGTGGTGTGGTGGTGAAGTTCTTATGCTCCACTTTGGTGGCCTGGGTTCACAGGTTCAGATCCCAGGTGCAGACCTACACACCACTCACCAACCCATGCTGTGGTGGCATCCCACATACACAATAGAGGGAGATTGGCACAGATGTTAGCTCAGGGCCAATCTTCCTCAGCAAAAAAGAAAGAAAGAAAGAAAACCACTAAGACTCCAATATCCTGATAAACAGTTAATTGTGCATGAATAACAAATCCAAATGATAAAACTCCCCCAAGCCTGTTCACCCTCCTTAACCATAAAAATCCAGAATAAACTGGATGTTTTACTTTTAAAATTATGATGATCACAACAAGATATTACTAATGGTAAGAGTGCAGTTAACCAGATCTTAATACAACTTGCCTCTAGGAATGTTGGTCTTTCTTGGAAGTTATGTAGCACTAGGTATTAAGACTGCTAAAAATGTTCATATCTTCAACCCAGTAATTCCATTTTTGGGAAATCATCCAAAATGCAGCAAAACAAAAATGTTCATCTTTATGTGAAAGAATGGAAAAACTTAAATGTCCTGTAATAGGAAAATGGCTAAATAAATAGTGCTATAATTATAAGATGGAATATTATTCAGTTATTTAAGGATATGTTTCTGGAGAATACTCTTTCTAAATCACTTGGAGAAATGCCTATGATGAGGGCAGGGAGAGAAACCCTACAAGGCAGCCCGGCAGCCAGCTGAACGTCTGCTCAAAGGTCATGAGAACATTCCTCCTCCGGACCTGGGCTTTCCGAGTTTCCTCTCAAACCATTATGTTGGACAACTTAGACATATAGTTATTTGGCTTTATTAACACTGTCTCCAATCAGCATTAAAGGGATAAACAGGACTGAAATTCAGTTGGTTACCATTAGCATGGCTCTACCAGATGTTAAAATGTGAAATGCGGCTCTCTGCGCCCGTTGGTGAATGGCAACTCATTGTTGCCCTGGGCCCTCGAGTGCCCCCTGCTTCTTGAGCTCCCGGGACACGTCATTGGGATTCCTTGCTTGGACCTCCTCATCATTGATCAAGTAAAATAACCAGCACAGCTGGGGCCTCCAGGAAGCTGCTCCAGCTCTGTGGCCAGCATATGGCTGACTGGCACTATACTGGTTACTAAATATGTACATGAATTTTTTTTCATTTCAGAACAAACTTCTCCCAAATTCTTTCTTAGATCTTACTCTAAAATAAAGCTAACTCCATTTCGTTTTGTTTTGAATTACTATTTACTTCATTTGCATGTTCTTTTTCTCATAAAGCCATATAAATAAGGAGAGGGTTCTATGCTAAGACAAATGAGAGTGGAGCCTGTGCCGTGCGGCTCTGAAAAAGGCTTTCACTTTATTTGGTCCAACACCTACGATGTTCTTAGCTACTTTCACTTTTATCGTCAAAAGAAAATGAATTTTCCATGTTTCTGCCTGTTTTCTATGCCTGTTTTTTCACTCTTTTTCCCATTGTTTTGGCTGATCTTCACTTTCTCCCAAATTGACTAATCTTCAATTTCTCCCAAATTGACTAATTTAATCCTGCTATTTCTGCTAACTAGCATTCATGCCTTCCTTCTTCTATAAAATAGATTCCCCCTACGAAGAATATGACCCATTGAACAAGGGGTAATGGAAAGCAAAATAAAAAGTTGTGTATTTAATATTGTCATAACTATACAAAATTAATGAGTTAGATTGGGTTCTCCACAAAGCAGACTCTAAAACAGGATGAAATGTGCAAAGATTAGATTAGGGGAAATGGCTGTGAGAAAAAGTGGGGAGGTAGGAGAGCTGGGATAAGTATTAGACCACAAAGCAAGCTTGATCCCCAGCGACAGACAGCAGGAAGTAGGTTGGGTGGAAGCATGCTAGACTGCTGTGTACTCTAAGGAAGTTCGGCAAAGCTCTAGGGGAGCCCTTAAACCAGTCAGTCATTGGAGGAGTCCTGGGTCTCCCAGAAATGGACCTGCCTTGGTATTTCTGTTGTGTTCAGTCACTGTCTGGGAAGCAAGGCCCCATGGCACAAATGGGTGATGAATTTCAGAGTGCAGAACCTGGGGCTCCTGGTCAATTACACCCCTTGTAGTTAGAAATCTACAAGGCACACCACCCTTATTTTCTGTGTAACACCCCTAGTGCTTCCAGGAAAAACAAGTTCATGGCTGCAGACCCTAACATTTTGCTGAGATCTGAAGCTGTAGGCACATCAAAGCAAGTGCACATCCACAAAAGTAAAAGATAAAACAGTTTGCAAAGCAATGATGCTTGCAAAAGTTGGTTTCATGAGGAAAGCAATGAGGTAAACATACACAGTGGCTCGAAAACATAGGCGCGTACAAATATAGTATGCACCGGTGCAGAGGATATAAGAAGTCAACTCAGTCTGCCCATGCTTTAAAGATACAAATAAACAAGACATCGGAACTCTATACTTTTCTGTCTGAGTGAGAGGGGAGAAAGGAAAATGCATTTATCAGGATCCTAGTTTTGTGACAGGCACTGTGGTAGGTGGTTTCATATATGTTAACTTAAAATAAGTCCCTTATTAAATCCTCATAACAACCCTCATGGAAGATATTGTTCCTGCCTTACAGAGGAAGTAAGGGGGTTTAAGAGGTAATAGATTCAAAGTTAAGTAACTTGTCTGAGGTCACACATCTGGTAAATGATAGAACCAGAATACATCTCAAGTCTTCCAAGAGGAAATAAAGGTAAAAGGGCATTCTTCAGTATTCTCTGCATATATTTAATATATAATGCATAATTATAATAAATAAAATGTATAATAAAAATAAAATAAATAAAAATGTATATATTTTTTATTGCAAAGAATTTTTTTCCCAAAGCATCTTCAGTCTTCTAACTTTTACACCTGAAAGTCTTTTTATACCATCTTTCTGGATCAGCCTGATCCACCTGACAGTATGGGAGCAATCCTCTGACCAAAGGGATACTTCCAGGAGCCAAGGGGAGCAGTTCAAGATTGTCAGCATCCTCGCCCATCTCAGGTGTGGTGCCGATGACTGTGATCCCTTCCTGTATCCCAGTTTCAGGAAGTGGTCCCTCCTTGGTTACCTATGCAGCCCTCCAGTCTTCCTGTGACTGCACATCTGCTTTGACTTGCTCCAGCCTGTGGGAAGATTCGAGCCTTTTCCCTGAGGGATAGTCTAAACGGCTGCACCCTTTTTTCGATCCGCAGGCCTTTAATTCTTTCTGCCCTTAACTTCTAAGGGCTCCCTGCAGGGTTGATTCATCCTCGTGAATCTTTTTGGAACTTAGACCATCTTTAATCTGTTATATTTCTCAGCTAATCAAAGCTTCATTGTAACACTTACCTCAGAGTCTGGATCTCTATGCAACGATGACACCTATTAGCAAATCAACATTTTTAACTTGCTCCACTATCATTATCTTTTGGCTTGTTAATACAGGGCTTCCTGGTGTCCATCTTGTCTAAATGAAAGCCTTTGTTTCAAGCATAATTATAGGTGCAATTTACTGATCACTGCATGCGTTATCTCAGTTAACCAACATACATCAATATTATGAGCACCTGTGTTCTGCAGAACAGGAAATCGAGTGTGGAGCAGATTTGGTTCTCTGGAAGCAGACACTGAGGTAGATTATGAATCAACACCTGTGAAAGGAAGGGGGTAGAAGCAAGATTGGGCAGAGAAAGAAGTCAAATTGTGATACAGGCCTAACGTAACCTTGACTGACTCAGCTGAGAGCTCTGAGTCAAATATTGCCCATCAGCATCCCATGTGAGGCTGAAATGGCCAGCCATTGCTACACTTTCCTTGCTTCATCACTGGATGCAGGCTATCATGGAAAAGCACAACCTTGGATCAGGAGAGTTTCAATTGAGCAGACCCTGAAGGAATTTACACCTGGAAGCTGTCTGCTAACTGCATTCCCCACGGCTAAGAGCAAATCTGTCCTTGAAGAGGGGTCTGAGTGGTGCATCTCTGTGTCTACGACCGACTCTAAGAATCTAGGAAATCTATGAAAGATTCTACAGCTAGTTAGTAGCAAAGATTTGATACCAAGTCTTTGTGACTCAAAAGCCCATGCTCCCCGCCAGTTCAAAATTGGTTTCAAATATCCATTCAAGCCAGCTATATCAGAATCATCTTAGCAGATTTCTTTAAAATAGGGATATTTGAACTCAGTTCTGTGAGATTCTCACTCAATGCATGTGGATGCGATCCGGGAATCCCACCCAGTTTATAAAAGTTCCCAGACTGATTCTAAAGTACAGTCATATATAGAGACCATTGTTGTCAGCAACATTGATGAGGAGAGGGACGCCAGGTGGAAGAATGGAAAAGGTTGTAAATGCTGGACTACATTTGCGGTAGAGGCTATGCAATGTTTTTGGGGTGACAAAAAATTCAGAACCAAGATTCATCCCTCTGGGCTGATGTTATCTAAGGTGAGTGGCAAGACTTCTCCAGGATCCTGCATCTTGTTTTGTGATTGCTGTTTCTCTGATCACCCTGGAGTAAAAATATTGGAGAAAGTACAGCTGCTTCATGATTCACGAAAGCAACTGAGTCTGTAAGTGAATGGAAGAATTTGCCCTCTAAGTAACTCCCAAGATGTTTGCAAAATGAATTTGAAGATGCCAAATTCTATTTTGTTTTTTTCTTTCACCATAAAATTGGATAGGTTCATGTTTTTAAAATGGTTTCTAGAATACAATGCAATCACTTTTAAGAATGTAGTACATTCTTTAAATTTGCACATTTGAATAAAATGTATAATTTTATGATCAAACAGTACATGATTATAATGGGTCAAAGGTCAAGATAAAAGCTTAATTCTAGATAAGGTGTAAATTTAAAGCAAAATCGACTTGTTGCTGAACTAACAAACTTCTGAGCCAGGCTTCTTTCAATTCTTCTTTGCTAGAGTGAGAACAAGAGTCAGATTCTGAAGGAGGGTTTGTCTACAGTGCAGCTCTCAGGACTCCAGTTGTGGAGGGATAAAGGGCCAGTTATGCTGATAAAAGGCACAAAATAGATATTTTACAAAAATACATTAGATGCTACATAAGGTTTTTTGCAAATTTTACCTAATTAGCATGGGCTATTTATATGAAAAAATCTTTAAAATAGTGAATCATAAAGGTTTTGTGCTGAGAAAAACAGAGTTTATATGACTTTTCGCTGGTTTGGGACAATATCCTCCGATCCTTGGTTGCGTTGTATGGCTTTCGCCCTCTCATTTTAAAGAGACAATGAGCCTCGCCTCAGCTGCCACAGGAAGTTTGCATTCCACCTGGAGCCTGGGAAAGAAAGTTGTATAAATGCTGCATAAATATTTCACAGGATGTTTACTTGATAATAATGGAAGTTCTAAGAAGCTACATGTAGTTGCTCTGTTACACTGTGGTGGTTGAAGGCATGAATATTTAAGTTCCAACACTAAAGATTGATATCAGGAAATTACAGTACTGACTGAGCTCTTTAAAATCAGGAACAGTGACTCATTCATCTTTGTGCCTCCAACCATTGCACAATGTCTGTTCGAATCAACAGATACCTAAATGTTTTTTGTATGTGTGTGAGGAAGATTGGCCCTGAGCTAACACCTGTTGCCAATCTTCCTCTTTTTGCTGAGGAAGATTGTCACTGAGCCAACATCTGTGCCAATCTTCCTCTATTTTGTATGTGGGATGCTGCCACAGCATGGCTTGATGAGTGGTGCATAGTTCCACACCCAGGATCCAAACTTGCAAACCCCGGGCCGCTGAAGTGAAGCATGTGAACTCAACCACCACGCCACCAGGCTGGCCCCAGTGAATATATAATTGTTTTTTTTAACCTTAAGTACATAAAACCTTTGAAGTTTGGCCTTGGAAGAAAATCACCAGCCTCTGAGAGAAAGACTTACAAAATCAGCTTCTGTCAATGACCACAGATTTCACAATTTTGATTTCTCATTTGGACTCTCAAGTGGGCAAGTTTAATTAGCTTCTATGATTAGAAGCTAAGCTAATTATTACAAGTGGCCATGGAGAAAACAGTCCCACATTGACCCTGAGCTATCTGATCTTGAACTTTTCCATTTCTTCCTTTGTTGTTTCTGTTCTATTTAATCCAGACAATAACCACATGAAGAATGTTGAAAATGGAAGTTTCCTTTAATTGATATTCAAGATGTCATTTAGCTCGGAACTTTATTCTTTAGAGAGAACATATAGCCAATACTCACGATGATCTTGTTCCATTGATATTTATCTACAGATTAAAGACAGTTGCCCTTTCCTCATCTGTTGAGGAAGTGCTTCCTGTCACTCATTTTCTCCATGCCTCAGACAAATCCCCACTGCTTTAATGACAATAAGCATTCTCATCTTACCATGACATGATATTTGGGAAGAAAAATCTGAATCTTTTACATAAAAGAAGCTTCATAATCACAAGCTATGAAAAGGGAGAAAATGTATACTTACCATAGGTACTTTTTACCATGAATTTCCTGAACTTGATTTGATTAAAATCTCAACCTAAAGATTGCAACAAGAAAGGTTTCTTTAGAGTTTAATTGCTCATTTCACTGAAATTTGAATGAGAAAAACCTCAATGTGGGGCAAAAAAGGTGGTAAGTGGAAGGAGAAGTTAGGGACTGAGCTGCTTTGCAGATCACAGCACTTGAAAGTGAACAGCCGCTGTGACAAGAAGCAAAACCACAGAGCAGAGTACCACGTAGTGTTTCTGTTCACTTTGTTTCACAGACTCTTCAGGCTCTTTCTACTGTCCTCTCTCCCCTCCTCTCTCTTTTTTATTTGTTTCACAGATGTCTCTGAGGTAGGTAAGTTGATTCAATCCTGAAGAATTCAGGGGAGGAACGGAAGCCATCTCCTTGAGAAGTTTGTCCATCCTTGATATACACAGGAAATGGAGACATCATCTGCCATGCTTGGAATTGGGAAATTGTTTTCAGTCTTCTTCCTAATCCCACATCTGGGCATCTGGAGTATTGACGGTAAGGCAGCTACTTACATTGTGTCTTGTTTTATTTCTCAGAGGTGTGGGAGGCAATGTTTTCCTTTGCTGTTCTCAGTAGAATGTAGTGTTTATGTCAAGTGGATAATGGCAGGTGAAACGAAGTAGTTAGATTTTCTCACTGAAGACATTACAGGACATAAACCAAATTAGAACATGGTATTCAAATTGTGGCTTGGCTGATTTTCTTAAAAAACATGTTCTGATGGTAAGAAAAGAGAATTGGGCAGATGTTACAAATAGTTAAGTTCAAATTTATCACTATTACCAGCAAAAATGCCCTGGATGCCGTACTGTTGAGTAAATAGCTTGTTCTTTCCAAACTGAGGTGGGCAGAGAGCTGTAGTGCTCAGCTGTGTAGGCTAGGTGTTGGATAACTGGGGTTATAGCTGACTCCAAGGTTACTCTTTAATAACGTCACTAAATAAAAACTCGTGACTTACTTCAGTGGGCTATGTGCCTTGAGACTACTGAATGAGAAAATGCTGAGAAATGCGGGGTGGGAGCATTCTGTCTTTGCTTCTATTATGTTGAAAGAGAATGGTTCCTACCTGGGTGCCATTTGATACAGAAAATAGCTTGGGTTCTGCATAGACGATGTTTGGCTTCTTCCACAAAGATTTTATGCAGGCAAAAAAGCAATTTCTTCCTTCTGGTGAGTTCACTTGCTCCCTGACATTGACACAGGGGCCTGCTTCTCGTAAAGGGAGGAGGGCTCTAAATAGCTGGCAGAAATATCTGATTTTTCTCAGGTCTCGTTTCAAATATCCTGCCTTATTATCCCCCACACGTACTCTTATCGGTTTGTGTGCTGTGGTTTTAAATCGGAAAATATGGTCACTGAAATCCTATAGAATGTCATCTTCAGTTCTAGAACTGTATGGTTTTGAATTTGTCTTTGTGGTGCCAAGATGGCACAATTAGGTACAAAACAAAAATGCCCTCCAATCATTTAAGCATTTTTATGTTTGCGAGTATTTGATATTACATTGACAAGGTGCTTTGATGGCTGACTGGATTTTTCACTTTCCATCAGATGCCTACAATCACATAGCTGGAGTCAGACATTATTAAACAGAATTCATACCAACTTGGAGAATATGTAGACCACTCTCTGTGAAATGGAGTACAAGAATTTTCAGTGCTATATCGCGCTGGAGTAGGGCACAACTTCTGCTCCTCCTCCCAATGTGCTTACAAAAATGGACTTGGCTGTTAGGACTGGGTTCATTTACTGGCTCTGCCACTTACTGTGTTATCTTGGTTAAGTTTCTTTTCCTCTCTTATCCTTGGTTTTCTCATTTGTAAAGTAGAGAGAATAATTGTACCTAAATTATGGGCCTACTGTGAAGACAATAAATGTAGCAAAATGGCTAGGGTGCCTGGCAGAGTAAGTGCACATAATGAAAGCTTGATAAGTGTTAATGGCATTTTTGCTGATATTCTTTTCTCCAAGCCACTTCCATAAAATTCAGTTAAATGAGAAGTCAGTTTTAACGTTGTCATTTAAAATAGTTCAGTTTTTAAAACTAAAATAAAATGAATAAATGAAATATATTGCACAATATTTCAAAATATAGTGAATCAAATTATTTGGAAAATGAAAATTCCTTTGTCCCAGAAAAGCCTTGAAATGTTTGACAAGATTTATTCTCCCACACAGAGCTGACGGCTCTATTCCCTAAAACCACATTAATTTTAACCTTTATATCTCGAGGATTTCCTATGATTTACTTAATTACTGAATTATTTACGCTGGCACAGTTTCAAAATAATTAAAAGAAATTTTTTCTCCTCCTCTTCAAAGCAATGTGAGATCTGTGTCCCTCTTTTCAGAGATGAGGCTGCTTTTGTAACAAGGTTGGAAAAAATGTAATTTCTACAAACGTCCTGCTTAAGGTCCTTCTTTATAATGGAATTATGCTTGCTTGCTTTTTGTGTTTCTCAAAACAAATTAGAAGGAAGTCTGCCCCTCAATATCTGGCCTACGATTTCTGTCCTGATGAAAGTCATAGAAGTGTCAGCACCTTCCCTTCACGGACAGATGGGCAGATTATGCGGGCAAGAACTAGACACCGTGCAGAAGAGACACCGTGTCAGTTGCTTGCCTAGTCGCCGATGAGCTGCTCCAGTTGTGAGGCCCTGGACCCCTTGTTCAGTCGAGGACCAACTGAGAGTTCTACCTCCCAGAAGGCAGGAGCATTGCAGTTAATGCCTGGCATTACATATGATCTAGAATGAAGGCAGTAGGAAATTTCTGATGGATCACTGCTTATTCTGACGAAAAATAATCCTAATCTGGTCTAGTACCAGAGGATGCTTATAGTTTGGCTCCCTTGAGAACACAGTAGTTAGGGCCAAGTGTCCATTTGGGTCTTGCCTGTGTCCTCTTTCCCCTTTACTGCGATAGTTGCTCATGGTGCATGGATCCACACTCCACCTCCCACACAGATTGTGCTGCTCCACCACCAACTGGCCATATCCTTGGGTCAGAGCAGACATGTTATGGCAGAAAGTGCTCTGCACCTGTTTATCATTCCTTGAAGTTCTGGTTTGTAGCACGGTGTCTTTATCAGGCTTATTTCCATGGCTTGAGCTATTTGTTCCTATTGAAATGTGCACATGGTATGCTAGAGATGCAGCTCTCTGTCTTCTGCCAGATGCCTGTGCATTGCTCTTACAAAAATGCCTGCCACAAAGTGTGACTACCTTTTACGTAAATGTCTCGGAATACATTCTGCAGCTACAGGATTTCCTGGATTAAGGCATGAAAAGACTAACCCCTGTGCCGATAATAATGTTGACTACGCTTTCGTAACACTGACAGGCTCTTCAATGAATTGCTGCTTCCTCTGTCTCACTATCAAAATTTCCTTTATTGTAACGTTGAAATCAAATGCTTTTCCTTCTGCTTTACTGGGACTTTCCTACTTAATTTCCATTATTTGTGTTTCACCTTCACTTAGAGTTCAAAATTGTTGAAAGGAAAATGTCTACGGGCATCTTTAATCAGATCCAAAAATGAAATCCACGTTTTGCGTTGTTTCTTGGAGAGGCAGGGTGGAGTGGTGAGGATCAGAGACTCCACAGCCAGACTGCCTGGATCACTGGCCCACCTCTGCCATTTACTGGTTCTGGGACTGTTACCTCTCTGATTCTCTTTCCTCATGTAAACAATGAGGACATAATGATATAGACTTTATAGGGTTATTGTGAGTACTAAGTGAATTAATTCTATGAAACACTTAAAACAGTGCCTGATGTATCGTTAAGCGTTGTGTAAGTTTAGCTAACAATGGGTTTTTTTTTCCCTTTTAGTCCAAAATTTAATTTGCTTGATGATTCCCTTAAAATAGTTTTGGGAGACTGTCTTTCCTTTTGGGTTGACAAAAGTAGTTTATAAATAACTCTGGAAATTATTACCCACTATCACTTCCAATCCCCAAGAAAAGATAATAGAATTTTGGAGTCTTGCAATTTGAGTTATTCTGTCAGTGAATTGTTGTATCATGTTCAATTTGCTTCACTTTTCTAATATTTGCCATTCCTTACCTCAAAATAAGCTCAATATTATCCACCTTTCTGGTATCCTCTTGTGGTCATAGACTGTGATGTACACGATTATCTCTATAGAAGAAATTACGTGTGGGCGTGTGTCTATGTGTACACGTGTGGGGGTATCGTTTTAGTATGCTCAGAATCTAAGCATGTGTCATTTCAGGTTCACTGAACGGAGTCCAGGAGAGTGTTAGAGGGGCCATGTAGGCCAGTCATAGGGAAACTTCAAGTTTAGCTAGTGGAGCTCTCTAACTTCTCCTTTTCTCCTTCCTGATGGCCACCTGTATCTAAAGAACACAATCTGAAACTCACATATGTCACCAACAGCCCATTGTCCAAAAGTGGCTGTAACGAAGGCTGGGGCATTTAAGTTCCAGCTTGGTGGTTATGGGCCCATTTAATTTTCTTCCACAACATTAGAAGAGGAGAATTAATATTTGGGGACAATTGGCAGTTTTTACCCACATAGATATTGTTAAGTATCTTCTAGGGCTTTGAAAATGCCAATGAACATCTTATGTGATCTCTGTAGAGTGTGATCTCTGTAGTAGAACATTAGGAAGGTGAAGAACTATCTGGGAAAAGAGTGGGGATGGACTTTCTCTGTGTCTTTCCCATAACACACAGCTTACATTTTACACTGAGCATCATAAGTAACCACTCTATCACTGAAGGCAATATTTAGAAATATCCATGTTGGGTTCTGATAAAATGCCAAATGCTCTCTTTTATGCTGTTGTCCACAGCTCCTAAGGGACGCTCTAGGCTTTTTCTGACCTGCTTTTCTTCCTGAAGGCACTATGACCAAGGTGGAGGGCCTAGCATCTCTGAAGGACAAAGCCCTCCGGAACAGGCTGTTAAATCTTCCCTGACCAGAACGAATCTCTACATTGTCGACATGAATCAGTGTTCTTTAGGGCTCATTAAACTGGCTAAAAACCTTTGCTACTCCAGGGAGATGATTGCACATTGCCCAGTGAACACTCCTCCAGATGCTCAACCTTGTCACCTAGGGTGGGCGAGAATCTAGGGGAATGGAACACATGTGAACCCTCTGACCTGAGGAGACAAAGGAAGTGACAATAGGGAAGAACTGCAAGGGGACATCTGCCACTTGGTAGAAATGTAATTAAAAACTGGTGAGAGAAAGCTCAGAGAAGTACCCAAAGGCAAAGATTTTATTACTTTCGAGTTTTGACCAAGGCCAGCCTTGCTGGTTAGTGTAATTCTGTAGGAATTCGTCTCTCAGATAAAAGGACATTTTTCTATGGGACGTATTGCCTTTTGTCTATTATATTTGTTTGTCTGATGTATGTACCAGTCATTATGTATCACTGCTGATCCCCGAATGCGGTGGAGAGTAACTGTTCAGAACAGAGGGACTTGGGGCGGACTTTCTGGGTTTCCATCTTGTCTCTGCCACCTACAGACTTTTCTCAACTGCTGTGTCACGTCCCTAAATTCCTCTTATTTAAGAAATAATAATACCTGGCATTTATTGTTTATCATGAGCCAAGCATAGTGCTAAGAATTCTTCCTGTGTGTTCCATTTACTTTCACAACTACCCTGCCAGATAGGGGCTTATGCTTTGGAGTTAGCCAGGCCCAGGTTCACGTCCTGGTCCTGGCTCTGCCTCCCACAGGCTAGTGATCTTGAGCAAGTGGCTTAGCTTCTCTAATACTTGGTTTCCCCAACTTAAAGATAATAGAGTCAGCCCCAGTGACCTAGTCGTTAAGTTCCACATGCTCTGCTTTGGTGGCCTGGGTTCGGTTCCCAGGTGTGGACCTACACCATTTGTCTGTCAGTGGCCATGCTGTGGCAGTGGCTCACATATGAAATAGAGGAAGACTGGCAACAGATGTTAGCCCAGGGCGAATCTTCCTCAGCAAAATATATAAATAAATAAATAAAAATAATAATCATAACTACCTCATAAAATTGTGAGGATCAAATGAAACAATATATGTATGGTACCTAAAAGTGAATAGCACATAATAATAACTCAAAAAATATTAGTCATATCCCTAATTTCTTCTGGCCAAGAGGATCTAGAATGGGTCTACAGCACTTTGATAATGCAGGGTGCGGTGCGCCTGTGGGCACGTGGCCATGAGTGTGAAGCAGTGATTCTGGAGGTGGTCTCCTACATGTGTCGGACTACCCATGTGCCATCCGACCTGATGATGACTAAAGCTTTCTGCTTGCCCTGTTCTTTCCTGTCTCCAGGAGAAGAAATGGCACAGGTAATTTGTGAGATTTGCTAATTATGAGACAACACCGTGGCAAATACTAGAATGACTGTTTCAAGACAAATCAATTTCAGAATTATCCCAAACAAGATAAAGCAAAGAAATACGTGGCTTAAAGTCTTAAATTGCTCAATGTAACTAGATTGGACAGATAGTCTTCAAATTTTCCCATGAAATAGTCATATCACACTATGAGAAATTCCAGTCTAGAAGAAATAGCTTCAAAGTGTGCTAAATAAGTACTATATGAAAACAAACGTAAAGAGAAGTTTCACATACCATTAAAAAGAGACTTTTTAAGAGAAAATAGTAATAGAAAATGGTTGTGAAAATTCAATTTTCTCATTTCAAGGTCTTTGTTTTTTAAGCAAAGGGAATAAATATGGATTCATATCCTGTGTATTCTTGGTATGAAGTTAATTCTTTCCAGTTCCATTTTTGCTAAAGGGATTTTATATTATGTGAATGTCTCTTTCTCTGTATGTGTGTAAGTTTGTGTGTGTGTGTGTGTGTGTGTTTTAGACAGAGAGAAGACGCCTACCTCTGTCTAAAGACCAATATCAGACAATATGAACGGAGAAGAAGAAAAACTTAAACTATTATTTCACACTGCTTCTGTGGCTGTGAGCTGTATTACAGTATGTCTTGTTTGTCGGGTAGATGTTTGTTAACATCTTTCATCTCACAGCAGGGACTGAGGCTGTCAGTTTTCATTATAGCCTGAGATCACGTCACAAGGTTTTCCTTAAACTAACCCTTTACAAAAGAAGTTCTGATTTTAACATACGTATGGGTGCATCAAATTTCCCCAGGTTTTCCTAGCGCTTCTGGGAATATCTAACATGTGTACTGGGTTTGTTTACCACAGAGTTAAAGTAATACGTTTAATCAACAGTACATAATACTGTATTAAATTAGTGGTGCCTGTATGAGGTGGAACTCCCCCACCCTCATCTGATGTCACCGTGTTCCCGATTTTGTGAGTCTATGCCAGCTGGCTTATAATGAGAAGTATGCCGTGTGTGCTTTCTGATGCTGTGCCTGTAATTCTTTAAGGCTATCCTGGTAGATGTCCTTCCAGGATCTTTGATGTGTGATTACGTGGATGTTGTTGCTGTGCATGGATTGGCCTTGACTACGCTCAAGCCCCTGGCTCATGGGATCCTGAAACCCACACCAATTTGCAAGGGAAGAGGCCTTATTCCTCTTCTTGGTGGTCGTCATATCTCCCTGCCTTTCGTTAAGCTAGCCCAGTAAAGGAAGACCAATTACACCACCTGCATCCTCTGGAGGTCTGTTTTCCTCCTGAGTCTGAATATTCTCTCCTTCTGTAGCCTCCTTACCGCGTGCTGACGTTTTTGTTTATTTGTTGTTTGTCTACCATAGTATCTTCTTTTTTTCTTAAACATTGGCACCTGAGCTAACATCTGTTGCCAATCTTCTTTTTTTTTCTTCTTCTTCTTCTCCCCAAAGCCCCCCAGTACATAGTTGTGTATTCTAGTTGTGAGTGCCTCTGATTGTGCTATGTGGGACCCGGCCTCAGCATGGCCTGACGAGCAGTGCAGTGTGCGCGCCCAGGATCCGAACTTGCAAAGCCCTGAGCTGCCAAAGCAGAGCACGTGAAATTAACCACTCGGCCATAGGGCCGGCCCCCGTAGTATCTTCTAATAGAAGCTAAAATCCAGGTTCTCATCACAGAAAATTATTCGTCTATTATACCTTTGTAATCATTTTAGTTTTTCAAAAATTATTTGTTTACACTTCTATGTTCAACAGTAACTCTTAAATCAAATTAAGGCAGTCTACATTCATTAGTCATTCATTTCTTTCAGCGTATGTAACTAGCCATTTTGAACTTTTCATAATATGTGAGGATTTTTCAGTGGAGAGATAGTGAAGCTTGGTTGGGATTTTCTTCCTGGTAATAGTTATAATCAAGGCATATGCTCTTTAAAAATAAGAAATAATTGTATTTCATATAAGATTCATAATCACAAATCTCTTTTATTAAGAGCTAATAGGTTTCACAAATTGCCTACCTTCTTCAGCTCCTGATGGTATTTATAACTGCAACTCCCCTTGCTCAGCTGGAAGGTACTGGATCATGCAGTTGTTTGTGGCTGGCATGTCTTTCTGATTGGCTGATCTGTGTCTGGGTGACCATGGAATGTCATTTATTAATTTTTTTTTTTTTTTTTTTTGGTGAGAACGATTTGCTCTGAGCTAACATCTGTTGCCAATCCTCTTCTTTTTTGTTTTTTATTTCTGCTTGAGGAAGATTAGCCTTGAGCTAACATCTGTGCCAATCTTCCTCTATTTTGTATGTGGGTTGCTGCCACAGCATGGCTTGATGAGTGCTGTAGGTCCACGCCTGAGATCCAAACCCATGAACCTGGGCCGCTGAAGCAGAGTGCGCCGGCCTTAACCACTATGGCATGGGGCCAGCCACTAAATATTTTGACTATCACCCCTGAGTGGACATAAATCAGGCCTTCCCACACTGCATACTTGTGAGGTCTAGTTTGTCTTTAGTGGTTATAACTTAACCACTACTGAGTAGGTTGAGAGTACCTACATTTTTCACCTCAGTGCCTTTTAGCCCATCTCTCTAAGGTTCAGCTGCGGCTGCTCTGTGCCCTTAGTGCACAAAGAGCATTAGTCAGAGTTGTGAGCAGGACGTTTTTCTCTTCATGAAGCCCTCTGTTCAGTCTCAGAGTCCTTCCTACCTTCTCACTTTCACACTTTTTCTAAGGCTGTTTCCTCCTGCAGAGACAAGTACATCCCATCCAGAGGGTTGTAGACCAGAGAAGAAGACAGATGCATAAACACATATTTAATTATGATAGAGTGAGGTGTGTCCCATAAAATAGCATGGGATGTCCCCCAGGCAGAACGTCAACATGATTTACGTTGCTGGAGCACGGGGGTGGAGTGAGTGTGCCTAAGAAGGCAGGGGCTAAATGCCATTTGATGAAGTCTGGACATTTTCTTGCAGGTATTAAAGAGTCCCTGAAGGGCTTTAGGCAAAAAATCTTGCAATTGGATTTTCACTTTAAGAATACAAACTGTTACAGTGATGTGGAGAATGGATTGGGGTGGAGACAGGGGAGCAAGGCCAAGTTTGGAATGTAGAAGACTATTGGTAGGCTGTGACAATAATCCACATGAAACAGAATGAGACCCAAATTAAGGCAGTGGCATGGAAACAAATTTGAAAGATACTTTGAATGCTGAATCAACTTGGTGACCGATGGGATGGAGCAGTAAAGGGGAAAGAGACCAGCTTGGCTCCCTGGTTCTGGCCCCTGTGATTAGGTAGGTGATGGTATTACACTGCGATCATGGGAGGACTAGGTTCGCCCCAAGGTGGGGTTTGGGACAGAGAAGATTCGGCTTCCTCCATGGAGCCTTTCCTGATTGACCTAGCCAGAAGGAACCTCTCCCTCTTGGAGATTTGAAAGCTCTGAGAGATTGCATCTTATTTAAGATAACCAAAGAAAAATCTGATGGGAAAATTGAAGAGCAGCGTAAGCCTCTTTCTGCATCCCCTTTGCGATAGAAGCTGTTACATTACTAGTCATGGACAGTGGGCTATCTACACCCCAGGGTGTGTACGATAAGGGACTGCATTGTCTGTACAGAATTTAAAACACTCAATGCTTGGTCTACTTTTAATTATCACCATGTACCAGCAATTCTGAACGATATCAGTGATAGAATACTCCTCCTCTTAAAAGTATTTTTGGTCTAAGTTCTAAATAATTACTAGGGTTACTGCTGGGTTTTAATAATATGTATGTAAGCTTCAAATTAGCACATTTTTTTAGTACTTCTCCTTTGATAAACAGTGCCTTATATATGAAAGTTAACTCAGAGAACTTCCTACTTTTAGAGCTGGCCCCGGGCACGTACAAATTCAGCTGCAAGTGGTCATTTCGAGAGTAAATTCACAGTGTTCAGAAATCACTCAAGCTTGCTCCAGGCAGTTGGTGTACCCAATATCTGCGTTTATACATGTTCCTGAATTTAAACAGTAGATTTTAAATAAACAATAATACCACAGTGATTATAAAGCCAAAGAAACACAATGCAAGTGGCTTTATTGCTTTCATTCTATGCAATCATTTTAAATATTTACTTTTTTACAATTTAGAACAGTGAAACAGTAGAAACTGTGAGGTGTAAGTTTTTATTAATTAATATCTTTACAATTGAAATTGAAATGTATTATTCCCTTTAAAGTGTTAATTGTTTTAAAATTAAAGAACGAATCAAGAGAATAAAATTTACATTAGTGGTACAATTTCGTAGTTGCCTAAATTGTATCTTTTGTAGAATTTCAGTTTCAATAAAATTTGCTTGTTGGTTGCTGGAAACTTATTTATATAAATGACTATGTCAGACGTGTAACTAAAGGACCAAAGTTCACATTATCCAGGTAGATATAAAAATTACTAAATAAATAGCTGTGCGTTTTTCCTTTTTTGTATTCTAATATTACTTTTCAAATTTTGTTTAACTTGCGTGGTTTTATATATGGAGTCCAACAAAAGAAAATATTCACTGTCTGTGTTTCTTTTATGGCCACTTTATTGTCTGTTTCATTTCATGATCATTTCTGAAAATATTTTTCCATATAGAGAAGAGGGTTGTAAAAATAATGCTGTCTGGATATCAAATATGCTAGCTATGTCCTGGCCATGGAAAATACATACTGTAATAATACAGTAGTGGTTTTCACAAGAATTTTTAAAATGAGAGGCTTCCTAAATCTATAGTGACTTAAAAAGGAATGCCTCATCATATGAGAGTCTGGGGATGGTGGAGGCTTCATTCTTTTACTGCTTGTATTTATTTAATTATTTTTAGCATTGAAAATTCCCTACTATCAGATATGAATGTTCGAGGAAAATGGCAGGGACAATGACATCAGGGACAACAATAACTAATGTTGGCTGATAAGTCCCAGCCAAAGCAGCTAGGACCTTCATCCCTATTCAGACAATGTTTATTTGACAAGACGAATTTCCTGGGAACAGCTTTGGCTATCCTAAGTGTCATGAGATGGATAAACATTATTTAGGATGAGCAACAAAGAAATGTCAACATACTCATCAGATGGGAAATTGGAATTGTGCCATTTAGCTGAGTGCATCATTCCTGCACTCCAAACATCAGTTTTGGTCTCAGGGAGATGCAAGTGTTAATACCTTCTTTGTACAAAGAGGGAGTACTCTTGATGACTTCTATGCCCATTGGCCAGCCTGCATTCATCTGTTCATTCTTCCATGCAAGAAAAATTCCTATGCCAGCCAATGTGACAGTCAATGATCCTCATCCTGCTGATAAGAATATGCAAGAACCACAGTGATGTTTCTGTAATGCCACTGCAAGTCAGTGATGTGGTCAGGACTAACAGCCAGCTCTCTTCTCCACTCCTAACCCACTTGGTGCATTCCTCCCAAGCTAGAAGTGGAAGGCATGTTCAATTGTGCTACTAGCATTGGGTGACAGCTCGATGGCTAAATGAAAAGGTAACACATTATAATGGTGAGACTTAGAAGTGATTTTATAGTGTCAGTCATACACTGAAGGAGGTGAAGTTGTGTAAGAAATGGAGGACCAGTGAGAATGGGTGCCTATCTCACCATCACACAATATGTTTGCATTTGAATAGTCATGTTCAAATGAATATTCTCGTTTTTAGCTATTTACATGACCTTTATAAATATCCCCAAAGAATCAGGCTTTGTATTCTCTCATGGATAAGCAAAGTTTAAACTTCTCCCACCTAATGCTTATTTAATTTATTCTGAAACAACCATTGGTCTCCTACAATGCCACTATTTCAGAAAAGCATGATCCAAGTGTGTATCAATTCCCTGAATCTTCCATGAGATTCTTGGCCTCTCTGCATTTGCCCTTCCATTATCTCAGTCTTAAAATGACTCCCTGTCCCATTCACTGCTCTGATTATCAACGAGCTACTCATTCACTAATGTACAGCTCAAATATAACCTTTCCATTAAGATGTGCCCCAGTAGTCCCAGCTGAAGTTAATCTTCTGCACACCTAAGCAGAGTTTGCACTTGTTTATGGTGTTATTTCATTCTCCCATTTGTCAAGCATCTCTATTTCTCATTAGAAGGCAAGCCCCTTGAAGGAAGGCACCTTGTCTAATTTATTCCTACACCCTCTAACACCTAGCGTACAAGATCCTTCTGAACCTTACTTTCAGTTTAGATAAACTGGAAGAAAAAAAGAGTGGTAGAGAGTAAATTTATTCCAGAAAAGTGGCCTTGTTAGTTAATCTTGTCTCACCAATTAAATGAGAAGCTCCCTGAGAGCAAGAAGGTCTTTGTCGCTAACAATCTTGTTGTTTTTCAGAATGCTGGCATGGATATAGGGTCCACAAACTATGACTGACTTATCCAAGTAGGTGAAAGTGAGGTTAGGAGGCTGAGATAGGCTACTAACTTGGTAGAGAAATGGACTTCTGGAAACAAGAGTTTCACTTGGCCTATCTACCTCCGACCATATTGCTTTTTTTGTGATAAGTCTAACCACATCCAGGTGTTGTATTGTTAGGCACTTCCTTTTGGTAAATTATCTCATCCTTTCTCTTCAATTTTTTGAAAACCTCATCCTCATAATTTAGCTTTTAGTTTGCTTTCATTTTTATTCTGAGTCTTTAGAAGCAACTGAATTAGGAAGGATTAAAGTGAACTTGTTTGAGGTCTCAGAGCAGCTATAATATATAAATATGCAGAGCTTCTAAAAGTTTTCTGCAGGTCTTTTGTCTCAATCTGAGTCCTGCAGACTCAATCAGGTTATAATTATTCTGAGAAGGGACTGATGCGATGTGAGCAGAATTATAGTGGGAGATTTATTGAATGGTAAGAAAAAGCTGAAAATGAGAATATTAATGCTGGCAAGGATGTAGAAATAAAGTGGCACCTTATGTTACGTAGACAAGTACGTGGAATGCAGGGCTGAAAGTTGTCCTCTGGTTCAACATCTGACTAGCTCTTAGCCCTCTTTGTCTTTAAAAGAGAGTTTTGGCTATAATCTCAATCATACTTATGTCATCAAAACCTATGATACCAGAAATCTATTAAGAAGAACGCTTGAAGATTATTGAAAGAAATGTATGAAGGGAATTGATTGGATATATTGCTGAAAAAGCAGTTCAAAAATAGAGAAAGACAGAGCCAAGAAAGAACTACAAGGATGTAGGAAAAGAAACTTAAAGAGAAAACACTCTTAAGACTACGTGTTTAGTTTAACTCTACTAGAAAAATAAAGAGATATAAATCACTACAAAATCCTTAGCTAAAGGGATTCATGGCTTCTTTTAGTTATTTTATTTTGCCAGTTCTGGAGTAAAATATTCTATGATTTACATACACTCATGATGTAACTGATGCAAAAAGGTTAAGTGGTTGTCAAATTCATGCCACTTCTCACGCTCATTTACGTGAGTCTCAAAGGGCCAAAACAGTGCAGCATTGATCAGAGAATGAAAAATTCCACATAAATGCATGTTCTAAGGAATCGGGGTTTGCCGCTTTGGAGATCAAAACGTTCTTTGAAGTAACCATTTCTGATGAAATTCTTTGTAAAACGTATTGAACACTTCCTTGTTTTTAAAAGTGGATATATTAAACGTAATTTAAAGTTTTATTCTTGGTTCAATCTTATCATTATGAACATAGTTATTATTCTGTATTATACAACATGATTATGGCCTCTGGGCTAATTAGGATATGATAATGAAATTGTAAGAATTACGTATAAAAATGAAATAAAATTTGGATTTTGCTATATCTATTTTGTTTGCTTTTTCATGTATTTTAGTTCTCAGTTATACTCCAGATGTTGAAGTTATCATATATACTTTCATAAGTTAAGGATAACAGAACTTATTCCATGATACGGAGAATTAAATTTTTTTTCTGCGCTGCAGATTTTCTATACAATTGGCAATTACTAATTGATGGTTCATAGAAGATAATGGGAAAATCTGTTTCCAGGAAAAACTCTCCCACCCAAACAAAGAAAGGCATATTTCCTGTATGTTGGGCCAGTAGGCAGAAATTCAAAAAGAGCTGAATCACTGCTTTTCCTCCCACTGGGGAAAAAAAAAAAAATCACATTATCGCAGACCATCTTATCTTCAGACAGTTATCTTGAGTTGCATGTCTCCTACATGGAAAAAGTCATGGGAAAAATTGCAAGGCGATATTAAAACCATTGGAAAGCAAGTAAAGAAAAATTTTAATGCCAAGTATTATAGGGAAATAATTGTCTACAAAATTTCTCTCTCACTCCCTGGAGTATACCAGAGCTAGTAATAGAAAATGTGATTACTGCTCAAGAAACGTTACAGAGGAATGGCTAATGAATTATAGAATAATGGACTCCAGTATGAATTTAAATCTTGATTGTCGTAATTATTGACATATAATTTTAGGCAAATTATTATTTCAGTTTTCTTATCTGTAAAATAAAGTTCATAATAACATATATTTTTTTCATTGTGAGGATTAAATGAGTTAAAATATTTAATGTGTTTTTAAACAACCCCTGGGATATAGTAAGTAATTGAAAAGAAACTGTTATTATTATTTGTACTAGCTGAAAAATAAAATATAATTTTATAGGAATAAAAATATCAACAATATTTTGGAAATTGAGTAAATTATTGAGTAATTGAGGAAATTATTTATTTTACTCAACAAGTATTTATTTGGTGCTAACTGTGTGCCAGACACTCTGTTAGTGAGGGTTAATTACTGGAAAATGTTATCTGGGAAAATTATAGAATTATGCTTGAAAAATCTTTGTTGAAGTGGCAAATGTCTCTTCCTTCCAGAAGAGATTTGATTTTAATTTTGTTTTCATCTTTCAGGGGGAAAATCATGTGATATACAGCTTTACATTAAGAGGGACTCCCTACACACTGTCTCAGTTGGGAGTCCATTGCAACTGAAATGCCCTGTATCATACTGTGCAAATAGACCTAACGTGACCTGGTGCAAGCTTGAAGAAAAAAGCTGTTCATATCTTAGGAATAGACCTCAGACGCACACAAGTTGGGAAGCAAAGGACAATATTTCCATTTTTGTTCTGCATTTTGATCAAGTACTTGTTAGTGACAATGGATCATACCGCTGTTCTGCAAATATTCCACCTGGAGTCATTGAAAGCCACTCAATAACCGTTATTGTGACAGGTGAGTTCTAGACACTGAGACTACCTAATATTTTTCTCATTATGTTTCAAGGAAAAAGAGGACCCAGATTCTCAAGTGATTATGTTAGATGCTGAACTCATGTAAAACATCAGAATACTGCCACACCTCACAGATTGAGATATAAGTGCACATACATGTCTGTGTGTATGTGTCTTGGGATTGAGTGAATTAGAGAAGAGCAGAGAAAAATATAATAAAAGTTATTGTTCTTGCCTTTAGGAGGTATAAAATTTATTTGGTAAGTCCAAAAATAGATCACTGAAATATGGAAAAAATTACAAAGTGAATACCATTAGTAGGAGACAGCTTTCTATTCTCTGTTTTTGTTTTCTTTTTCTTTTATTTTTCCTTCTATTTTTCTGTCCTTGACTTTTACTGATACTAATTCCTCAAAGTTATGTTTGTGGAGCTCAGATAGTTACATACTTGTCAGTAGTTCACAGTTTGCACAGAAGGCAAACAGAACACAAATAACCTGACTCCTGATGAGTTTTAGGAATATTGATAGCTTTAGTTGCCTCCCCAGTCCTTCTCCATAGGCCCTCAATAGGCTCAAACAGCAGAGGATGGACTGATTGAGGTTAAGCTGGGCAAAACAAGGCTAAATGAAACATGGAAAAAAAATAGAGAGGAGTAGAGGAGAGTAAAAATATATTTGGTTAATGAAAATCCCACAGCTAACATCATACTCAATGGTGAAAGACTGAAAGCTTTCCCCCAAGGACAGAAACAAGACAAGGATGTAGGCTTTGCCACTTCTGTTCAACACTGAACTGGAAGTTCTAGCCAGAACAATTAGGCAAGAATAGAGAAATAAGAGGTATCCAAATTGGAAAAGAAGAAGTAAAATTACCTCTGGTCACAGATGGCATGGTCTTATATATAGAAAATCCTTTAAAATCCACAAAAACTACTAGAGCTAATAAATGAATTCAACAAATTTGTTGTATGATCAACAGAAAAATCAGTAGTATTTCTATACAGTAGCAATGAACAATCTCAAAAGGAAATTAAGAAAATAATTCCATTTATAATAGCCTCAAAAAGAATAAAACACTTAGGAATGAATTTAACCTAAGAGGTGCAATACTTTACACTGAACAAAACATGGCTGGAAGAAATTAAAGAAGATGTAAATAAATAGAAAGACAGCCCATGTTCATGGATTGGAAGATTTAATATTGTTAAGATGGCAATATTTCCCAAAGTGAACTACAGATTCAATGAAATCCCCATCAAAATCACACCAATCTTTTTTTTCCAGAAATGGAAAAGCTGATCCTAAAATTCATATGGAATTGCAACAGACCCAGAGTAGCCAAAAAAATTTTGAAAAAGAATACTGTTGGAGGACTTAACACTTCCCTGTTTCAAAACATAATACAAAACTACAATAATCAAAACTGTGGTAGTGGCATCAGGATAAATACATAGATCAATAGAATGGAATTGAGAATCCAGAATCAATCCATACATCCTTGGTCAACTGACTTTTAGCAAGAGTGCCAAGACCACTCAACGGGAAAAAAATAATTTCTTAAATAAATGGTGCTGAGACCATTGGATAGCCACATGCAAAAGAATTATTTGGACCTCTATTTCACACAATATACAAAAAATATGTAAAAATGGATCAGATATTTAAATATAAGAGCTAAAAGTATAAATTCTATGTTTATATAAAGCTAGAATACTATGTTTCCTTAGAAGAAAATATAGGAGTAAATCTTCATGATCTTAGATTTGTCAATGGTTTCTTAGATATGAAGTCAAAAGCATAAGTAACAAAAGAAAAAAACAGATAAATTGTACTTCATCAAAATTAAAAACTTTTGTGAATCAAAGGACACTACCAAGAGAGTAAAAAGACAACACATAGAATATGAGAAAATATTAGCAAATCGTATGTCTGATAAGGGACTAGTACTCAGAATATATAAAGAATTCTTACAACTCAACAACAGACAAGCAACCAAGTAGAAAATGGGAAAAAGATTCCAAATGGCATTTCTTCAAAGAAGATATGTAAATGGCCAATAAGCACATGAAAAATGCTCAATGTCAATAGTTATTAGGGAAATGCAAATCAAAACCACGAGATACCAGTTCACATCCACAAGAATGACTAGAATTGTGTAAAAATGGAAAATCACAAGCGCTGACAAGAATGTGGACAAATCAAAACCCTCATACATTGCCAGTGGAAATGTAAAATGGTACAGCTGCTTTGGAAAACAATTTTCCAGTTCTTCAAAAGGTTATATATAGTTGCCACAGACCTAGCAATTCCATGTCTAGGTAAATACCCAAGCGAAATAAAAATACATGTCCACGCAAAAGTTTGTACATGACTGTTTATAGCAGCACTATTCACAGCAGCCAAAAAATGGAAACAATCCAAATGTCCATCAACTGATAAATGGTTAAAGGAAATGTATATCCACACAACAGAATATTATTCAGCCATAAAAAGAATCAGGCGCTAATACATGCTACAACGTAGATAAACCTCAAAAACCTTATTCTGAGTAAAAGAAGCCAGACACAAAAGATCACATATTGTATGATTCTTTTTATATGAAATATCCAGAATAGGAAAATTCATAGAGATTGAAAGCGATTAATGGTTAACAGAGACTGGGAGAAAGGGAGAATGACGAGTGACTACTTAATGGGTATGGGGTTTCTTTTTGGGGTGATGAAAATGTTCTGACACTAGATAGTGGTGATCATTGCACAACGCTGTGAATGTCTCAAAATACTATCGAATTGCACACTTTAAATTATTAAAATAGTAATTTTTATGTTATTTGTATTTTACTATGATAAAAAAATATATTTGAATCAAAAAAGATCACCTTTTAATTATAAGAAATGAGATGGAGTTTCTTTTGTGGCCCATAAACTGACCTTGAAGGTTATTACAAAAGAGAAATATCAAAGAGGTTTGGTGCAGTGGTAGCGTGTCTGAATCTATATGTAGCCTCATTTGGTTACTTCTATGGACTCCGTTTACTTGGATGCATACATTTTGTGTTTCTTGAAAATTAATTTATTATTTTACACTCAGACTTCAGAGTCAGATTTTAAACTCTCTTCAAGTAGCCCAATGAAGCAACCCTTTAAATCTCTTTAAAATCCTTTAAATCATGTTAAGATCTGTGAAAGCAACCTGATGAAGAAACGCTCAGTACTCTAGTGGTAGCTGCAACCCTCTGCTATGAGGCACAGAGATGTAAAAGGGATTTATGGCAGAGTTGGAGACTCTGTATTTGCAAATTTGAGGTCAAACTCAATGCTGTTGCCTGTGACCATTGATGCACTGGCTTATAAATCTCTTTAGAATAGAGGCTTTGTCTTAAACATCTGCTTCTCTACAAATAGATGGTATAGTGTCTGGCACGTAGTAGATGCTCAATAAACATTTCTTTGCAAATGAATTAAAGAACATAATCTATGCAAAGTGAAAAAATTGCCTTTAACAACCTGGAGAAACCTATATTGAGGATGTATGGAATGAATACATTTCTGGAGAGAAATTTCACTATTAATTTAATAATGAGATAAAATACCGAATTTTTTAAGAGTTTTTTTAAGTGGCAAAATAAATGATAAAAATAAGCAAAACTTGCAAATCATTACCCTCAGAATATTAATTATATTATTAAATATAAAATAATTAAGTGCCCTTAGATAATTTATATAATGTATATTAATATAATATATAATAAAATTAAATGCAGTGGTATTGAGTCCACTTTCCTTGGAAGACAAGACTCCTTGTGTAACTTAGTCTTTCTTCGTGGGAACCAATCCACTTCTGTACAAGAGGAAGGAATTTAGCCAGGGTCAGAGGCAAGCTAATAATTACTTATGGCACAGAATTCTCCCAGGAGTGTTATGGTTTCCACTCTGTCCCATATTTGCGTTATTCTATGAAGACTACAGATGGTTGTCGTTTGTAAAATTTGCATAAAGGTGCCTGTTCTAGGGATCAAGTCAGGGCTGGAATTAGGATTAAGAATCTGGCTCCCTTGGAGAGGAGGGGCCTAGCTTCAGGGGAAAGGAAGCAGTGTTGTCTCTTAAACCCTGTCCCCTGAGGGAATATGCTTTTTAGAGTCTGACTCTTATTAGGGTCAGAGTGTGAAGGATGAAATGTTGAAAGGGAAAGTCTAAGAGCTAAGTAGGAGACGTGAAGGCCTTTGACATTTTTCCTTGAAGAGTGCTACTCCCCTAATGTCATACTCTCATATCTTTGTTATCACTTTGTTAATTAATGCTCCTGACCCCCTTTGGGAATTCCCGGGGACTTGACCTTAGCCTTCTATTCTTGTCTGTCAACAACCTTCCACTCTGTGATTTGTTGCCTCCTTCAGCTTCTATGAGCATCTCACACCTTCATTATCATCCTTTTAAATATTCTGATTAATTGTATGGAATGCTTGTCTTTGGTGTTTTGCCATTTTGGTCCACTTCCAGCCAAAACCCATCCTAATACACTTAACTTGCTTAATAAACTTCTTTCATAACGTCACTCTTTTATTGAGTCCCCTGCAGAGACTCCTCAGTGCTTATAATATTAGGCTCATGTTTGTTAACCAGAGGCTTTCCACAGTCCAACCCCACTGGCCTTTCTGGATTGTTTCTGGATTCCGGATAGAACCTCTCAACTCCAGCCTAACAGCCCTCCTTGCCATTGCCATGCTTCCACCACAGTCCTTCCTATGTTGCTCTCCCCCTCTGTAGGACACTCATTCATCTGCCTCCACCTATCAAAATTCCATGCCTCCTGTCAAGCCCAGCTCATTTCCCAAGTTCTTATTGAAGCCTTCCATGTTAACCCTAGGGGGAAGGGATTTCTCTTTTCTATCAATTTTTACGCCATTTAAGGTCTCTGCCTCTCATTCATCACTTACTGGAGTAATATGGGCAAGTGTCTTTTATCCCATGAAGGATTATAATGTCATAGGAAGTGGTAACTGTCGTACTTCTCTGGTCATCCCTGCTTCCTTTACAAAATTCAAATGAATTATTTAGGAAATGGCTTTGAACTGGGTTTGAATTTTTCCTTTCATGAAGTGATGAGAACAAACATAACAGAGAAAGGGTCAAAGGAAAATTCTTTTTCCTTCTGTACCTGGGAATCCTCAGTAAACTGAATATGAGGTGAGGAGAAAAATATACTCCAGAGTTATATTTAAGGACCATGACTTCTGTCAATCAATTTTGGAGGTATGATAAAAAATATTCCATTTTCTCCCCTTGAAATATCTTTTGAGGATATTGGAAATTTTTCTGTTTTGTATCGTACTCTCCTTTGCGTTTTATGTTCAAGTTAAGAATTGATTCATGTAAGAACAAAGCTGTGACAGAGTGAGGGCTTGGATGCTTTTGGAAAAGTAATATTCTCCCAGAATGAAGAAAAGCACTTTGCAAAGCAAAGTCCCAGGGGAAAGGCTGGCAGAGCTGGGATCAGTTGCTGGAACATGCATTGACCTGTAACTCTATCCTCCCCGACCCACCCTTGGTCCATCCCTGATTAGGAACTTCACAAAGGCAGGTGGCCATCACCTTAGCAGGGAAGTGGGAATGGTGTGAGTGACCAGGATGTGAGAGGCACAATCTTTCCTTCAGCTTGTCATCAAAAGCATCCTTTCCGCGTGGCCTTCTACACTCACTTGGAGCACCTGCTGAATGTGTATATTGTTATTCCAAGAGCCAAACGGAAGCATACAGGCTGTCTTCCGTCCTTATGCTTATGGAGTGGGGAAGAGAGAATGAACACAGACAGATGAAGGTTGTGTTGTAATTATACAGTCTTTCTTTGAGCCTCAAAATAAACCCAGGGATTTACTTCGTGTCCGTCATGTTGAGGTGATGATCTGCCAATTATGCAAATTGCCTTCGAGCTGTATAATTGGATTCTCTGTTAGTGTGCAAATGCAGGAGTTTTCTCAGAGACTAGCTCTGATTTTGGACAGACCTGAGTATACGCCTTCACTGTTTTCACCGCCAATTTCAATTCTTTATCGTATTTTTCTGTTTCAGAACGGACTCAAAACAATTCAGAACACCCTCTAATAAGTAAGTATCAAACTAGTCAAATAAAATTAAGGAAACTAGAATGTTTGGTGGCTGGAGAAATAATACAAGTTGGATCTTCTTAACTAGGTGCATTTGTTTGCATCAGGTTATCTGTTGTGGGAACCTTACCACAACATACACTTCCCCGAGACAGCTATGTCTGTCACTCCTGACAAAGACTGAGTTGCTTGTCCAATCTAAGCAACAGCTGCAGCATGAACAATGCAGCATTTGTTGCCACTCTGAATTACCAAACCTCTTTATGCATGGCTCCAGTAGCTCCTGACCACCTTTACCCCAAAACCAAGAATATGGGGAAGTGAATATCTATATGCTAACATATTTAGAAATAAAGCTTTCTTGCATTAAAAAAATTAACGCAAGTATAAAATTAAAGATGTGATGTACTCTGACATTTTCTATTCTATGTTTCATTTTTTAAACATTATTTGAGATCTATTAAATTATTTCATGACCCACTAATAAATTGCAACCTACCAGGGACAAACAGGGCCTTCATGTATATTAACATTGATCAATAATAATGAGTACTACTTGTATGCTCAGCAAAGCATATTTGGAGATACCAAAGTTACTTTGAGATCCCAAAAGTATTCAGTATTTGGAGATACCAAAGAGTTATGAAGCAACAAAAAGGCATTGTGTTAAAGGAACTTTAATTTAGTATCAGAAATATGTTGACTCGAGTCCCAATTGCCACTCACTAGCTGTCTGACTTTGGGCATTCTTCTCAAGGCAGGGGAGTGGATAAAAATAACGGCTTCCTTACTTTTCTTAAGTGGTAAATATGAGAGTTAAATAAGACAAAGGAAATGAAAGAACTTGGTGAAGCACTTTCTGAGAACTGTTATGGATATTATTTTACAGGGGATTAACCCTAGCAGATTAAAGAATTTTTGCAAAAATTAAATTATAATGCAGAGCCACCTACACATGCTCAGCAATAAAGCAAGTGGGTGAGAGTCCTGAGGCCTGGGGTTCTTGGGGAAGGCCTCCTACAAAAGAAACAGAAGCATCAGCTGGAGGTCTCTTTCATTCAAGTTCTGACAATGCTGAGGGTGTTGCCAATCCTACTATATTTCAGATTTCCTAATGTCTTTAGCATTGACTAACATTTCAGATGCAACCAGTGCCTCAGCAACAACCTCCAAGGAAGAGACAGCGGACAAACGATGGATCCTGTATAGTTTTCTTCCTTTGGGGGGATTGCCTCTGCTCATTACCTGTTTCTACCTATTCTTCTGCCTGAGAAGGCACCAAGGTGGGTTCCGTCTCCCTCTGCTGCTCTGTGCCATATGTTTGGGATTCAATTACTAGGGACGAGAGATTTTTAGTTGGTTCCTATTGTTTTCTTTCCCAATACTGTGTCATAAACCATGGATAATGATTTCCTGGGGGACAACTCATCCTTCTACGACAAAGCCAAATGGATTAATTGAGCTCCCCTTTAGTCACGGTAAATCATGCTTACCACAGTGAGGTGCTCCAGGCAAGGTTTGTGGTAAGAAGGGCACATTGCTGGGACTTACTCATTCTACCTGTGTCAATCTTAGGTTTGCATGAGGAGGAGCTCTTCTAAACTTCAAGAGTGTTGAAATAATCTCAGATCAACAGGTCTGATTTGAGTTAGTCTGTCTGGTCCTCTTTTTCACAGCCACACCACATCATGCAGTCATACACGCCCTTGTCTAAATGAAGACCCAGTGTCCACAGAGGAAATTCATATGCCTGTGCTTTCTGTTGCCATCACAAACACATGCTTTAACTGAGCCCTCACCCAACAATAAAGCATTTGAAAATGTGGGTTTGGCTATGATGAAAGAGATGTGATATTTTGAAAACAATTCCTTTCTGCCTTTGTAAGAATTCCCTCAATGTCATGAGTGAACACTTAAACACAGTAATGGAGAGATATTTGGAGAATTCTTTCTTGTTTTTTTTTTTTAATAAATACCATGTATTGAGTGTTTTCTTTTATTTTTTTAGATTGGCACCTGAGCTAACGACTGTGGCCAATCTTTTTTTCTGCTTTATCTCCCCAAATCCCCCCTGGTACGTAGTTGTATATCTTAGTTGCAGGTCCTTCTAGTTGTGGCATATGGGACGCCACCTCACCGTGGCCTGATGAGTGGTGCCATGTCTGCGCCCAGGATCCGAAGCAGCAAAACCCTGGGCCACCGCAGCTGAGCGTGGGAACTTAACCACGCGGCCACGGGGCCGGCCCCTGGAGACTCCTGACCTAGCTCTGGTCTAAACCACCTCAGCTCTCCCTCTTCCTCTTCTTCTATGCCAACTCCTCCCATCCCTTTTCCCATAACAGCAGCCACAGTCTAGCTATAGAAACTAAGCTAGACAGAGCAACCCTTATTTTTGCCACAAGAGAAAGCTTTGTCTGGGCAAAAGTGCTTCTGGTGTTTTGTGGTGAGGACTCTCGGAGCCCAGAACCTTCTCAGAATGCTGAGGGAATCCTCTGTAACCCCAACTCCACATCTGCAACTCCGAGGCCCTTCCCATGGTCGCTCTCCAGGTTTCACCACTTTTCCTAAGGCTGCTGTAACTTATCTCAGAATTTCAGGAAAAGAGGCAGGAGTAAATCCTTTGATTTACCACATCCAAAGCCAAATAGGCAACAGGAGATCCTGGCTAGGTAGGTGACAGGACAGCAGTTTGTCTGGCACTGAGTACAGAATGTCCCCAGAACAAGGATTTCCAGCCTTTTTAAAGTGATGTGCTAGATTCTGCTCCTTCCTCTTGGATGTGCCACAGGGCTCTCTGCAGTGAGAAGTGAGGAACCAGTGAACAAAACGGGCAGCATAGTTCTCACAACTGGGGTGTGTGTGCCATGCTAGTCACAGCAAATAGACAAGTTGAAACTAGTAACAACGCTGGTAGGCAAGTGGGTAAGCATGGTGGGAAGGCATCCCACCCCTGCTCTGGGGGCTGAATTTCAACCTAGCAATCTATTTCGTAACCCATATTCTTACCACAACCCTAACTTGCAGGACACTGGGGAAGAACTTTGTGGTGTTCTTCATTCCTTTTGGTTTCTTATTTTTCTTTTTGAATTCCAGGGAAACAAAAGAAGCCTTCTGATACAACAGGAAGGGAAATTAACCTGGTATGTTTAGTGTATCTGTTAAAACAAATGCAATCTGTGTTATACCACGTCAATATTTCTGTTTCTTAATGTAATGAGTCTGTGTAACACTTATCGTATGCCAGGCACTGTTCTAAGTACTGTATTTATCGACTTACTTTAAAAATGTATTTATTTTACATTCACCTCCATCTGCAAAGATTGTTCAGGATTAACAAGTCTCATAATAAGTGGTCCTTTGGAAGGGCGTGGGTGGCAGTAGAGACCCTAAGCAGAAAAGTCAGAGACTGAATTGTATTACCTTGGTTCTACTCTTGGCCAGTTATGTGACCAGGCTATTCATTTATCCTCACAAAAATATCTTAAAGTCTTTCGGGAAGAGAGTTGAGAGTTAACGGGAGAATAAACTATAAACAACCTCATAAAACAAGGTGTGGTTTCTTGACAGATCACACCAGCAGATAAAGAGGCATGATCACAGGTCCAGTTACTATGCAAAGGTCCCTCGGGATGTGTGTGGGCTCCTTGAGGAAGAGACTTCCCAGACAAAGGGCCTCTTGGAGACCGTGCCAAGTTTTCCGAAAAGTTCTTAAAATATAAACTTAGGCCTTTCTTTTGGGTTCAATATTGTGTAAATATAGAAACCCAAAAAAGAATGCAAGATGAGGCAACATATTTCTGAAAAAAATTTTATGAAGCTTTTTTGTTAAAAACAAATAGTCGTAAGTGAGGTATTGCGAAGGACTTTGGGGGGGTTGTTTCAATACAGAAGACTAGAGATAAAGATGCAGTAAACTTCTTGAAATTTCCAGAAATACCAGAGGCAGATACAGCCAATAATTCTACACATAATATTAAATGGCATTCAGCATTCCCCACCAGGTTGCCTAATTTTAAATCAAACCAAATACATTCAACTTGATAAACTTGAATTAAGGTTTTAGTAAGAATCAGTAGGCATCATTGCGTTAGATGCTAAGGTTTCATTTCCTCAAGTAGGGGCATTTTCTTAAATATTATTTTCTTTCTTTCTATAGTGAACAACAACAAACTACATTTTGTTACAATCAAATCTGAGAGCTATGAAACCATTTAAAAAATAATTTACTGTCCAAGCAAAGCCCCGATTGGTTAAAATGTAGTTATATTTCTTCCTGCGTAAGCAGGACAAATTATTTATGATTTGAAGTTGAATTCAGGAGGGGTGTTTCTGTTGTTGTAATTATTTGAGAATTTAGTTTTAAGGTGTTCCTGTCTTTCACAGGAATTCACAGTTTTGCCCTCATATGAATTGTGAAACATTTCAGAAAATAATCAAAGAGATGCCATATTAGATCTTTGAGACTAAAGATTTCTTAAGAAGGAAGTTGTATGGGAACCAGTGGAATAGGAATCCACAGTAGAGAAAGCAACTGGTAAAAGGTTGGCAGGTACATATAAAAGCCAGAGTTCCCAACTTATTCCAGAATGGTCCTTCAAGGGTATAAAAGTGCTCATATACTAAAAACCACTGAATTGTATATATTTTTTAAAAAGTGCTTTGTAAACCATAAAGTGCCATACAAATATAGAATAGCATAGTGCCTCAGTGTCTGTCATCTGTACCCACCACAGCATGGTGCACCAGCCACGTGGCACTCACCCACTTTGATGAGGTGCCACAGGAGAGGTCCAGCCTCAGAGTGCTGTGTGTGAAAGAGCCTTTCACCCTACTCATTCTAAGAATGTTTTCCATGGAAATGAGCCATGGGTGGGGTTGGGAGCCAGATAACTGAGTTGACAGACTTATACAGACTGAAAAGGAGGACAGGGACCTTGTTGATATATTGAAGATTTATGGCTGTGTATTAGATCACACGACAGTCTTCTCCTGCGCTCCTCCAAAGAGACCTTAACCAGGCTCCTCCGAGTGGAGACTGGAGCACTTTCCTTCCTTCTGAACCAAGAGACTGGGAAGGTTAGAGCAATCCCTGCCTCTTTCAATTATCCAGCCTTGGTGTTACCTCCTGAGCAGTCACCCCTTGGAGGGAGGCAGTGTACTCAGGAGTCAAACTCCTAGCTTCTCAGGGTAGAGCCAGACATGCTCGTGTGGTAGAACTCTGCCAAGGAGGTGTGGTAGACATACTACTGTGTACATCACAGTGTGGACGACAAAGGACCAGATAAGGCACATACACTATCAGACTGTGGACCCAATACCTCAAAGGAGCTGGATCAAACTTCAAGGACGTAAATTGACTGGCAAAATTGGGACTAAAAAATTTGAAATAACAACCCTTAGCATTAACATGATATCTTCATTTTTATCAGGTGGGCCCCTTGTTTAGCTTGGAATGACTAACAAATAACTGAAGAGAGTGCAAACCATCAGGACCCATTTTATTTTTAATTCCCATAGTTTCACACTTTTCTCAGAAGCTTTAAGGTATTTGACCGTCTTTGGAAGCGTAAAAATGTTCTTGTGATAGAAATACCAGTTGGAATATTTTAGAACTTTTTCTAAGCTTTGGCTCCCCCCTCCTCAAAACTGACAGCAGTTTTCCAGTTCCAGGTTTCAAATCATAATAATACGTCTTGGATAACCCATAAAGTTTATTCTTTCTGCCCTCTTAGAGGATATCTGTTCTGCTTTATCTTTAATCATTTTATTCTAAACTATGTTAATACTATCCATTATATTGTAAGCTGCCTGAAGTCCTTGTGGAATATTTTACGCTTCTTTCATTAATTTTGCCTATGTTTTTCATCCTGAGGAAGAATCGAAAATCGTTCTGCAACCTCAAAAGTGACTAATAATACAGCACAAAATAACTATCTGAGAGGAACATAGTGGTTTTTGTCCTTCCATCCTTTAACCAGCAAGAATCTGCTAAAAAAGTAGATGTCAGCAGCACATTGAGGAAGAGTAGATTATTTCTCTCACTGTATAATGACTCAGTTTAGCCTACATTCATAGTTCACTAACGGATATGCATTATCACATCCTTAAGTGGGACTTAAAACACTCTTTTCTTCTCTTATAGGCTGATGTTCCCCAGCCCTTTAGGAGTGAGCACACTGAAGTGGGCACCAGGCAAAATTCCCAAACACTGCCATCAGAAACTGGAATTTATGATAATGACCCCCTGTTCGGGGTCCAGGAAGAGTCTGGGGTTTATTCTAACCCATGTCTGGAGGACAATAAACAAGGCATTGTTTATGCTTCCCTGAACCATTCCCTCGTTGGAATAAACCCAAGACAGGCAAGAAATGTGAAAGAAGCACCTACGGAATATGCCGCTATATGCGTGAGGAGTTAAATCTGGTCCCGGTCTCCAGCCATGACTACAGAATGATCAGCATGTCAGCACCATTGTCTGAGCCCACAGAATGTCAAAGAACATTCCTTGACCTGAGAAGTTTCACTTTAAGGAGGTTCATGTTGGTGCTTGGGTCTTAAGGGTCCACAGGACAAATAACTAAAATTTCTCCCAGGTGCTTCTTTGGGAGCCTTTTATACTATAGCCTTGAACAACAAAATCTTCTCTCCGAAACTATGTGATATCCTGAGTAGCAGAGTAGTAGAACATTTCAATTTAGCTACATTTTACCCAATATACAAACTCAATATTTTCTTTGGACCTATCAGAGACATGAAAGGAAGAGAGGTTTGTGTTATCTGGATCAGTTCGCTACACTCTCTTGAAAAATAATGTCCCAATTAACTAACTAGTCATAAATACAGAAATGTTTATTTCCAGTCAATCTTCCATAATAAGAAATTATGCTCTGTCAATCTAATACTGGGGTTTCTTAAATGTAAAGGAGAAATAACTTTAGATTTGGTGATATTACAAAAGAATGGAAAGAATAAATGGTGCAATAAAGATGTGGAGTACAGCAACTGGAAGCGAGGTAGATGTTCCCCATATCTGACAAACAAGTGCTTATTATATCCACCCTGTTAGATTGCTCAGCAAACATAGGTAGTCATGGAGCAACTAATGTATGGTGCATTTATAAACAAAATGGTGACTCAGTGTTTGGGTCACATAGACTAATATATATGAATGTGACATAATGCTGCTGAATTAACATACTTACAGGTATCTGAACAGGTATAAAAATCAGTGAGATTATTGTCAGGCAAGGGCAGATCGATGGCTTAAACTGCTTCATGGTTGACCTCATAGCAAATTAAAAGCACAATTAATAGAATGGAGAAAAGTCCAAAATATTTAATTGGCCTGTATAGGTCAACATACTTTCATTCACCACATCTGTGTCTTGCTGTTCTTCTTACTAAGGAAGAGAAAATCAGATAGTGAAGTATTACAGTTTGATAACCATTCCTTTAAAAATACTGAGGTTGCAGCTACTGAAGAGTATAGCAAGAAGAGATGCTTCCAGATTTTCTAAATTTCCAGAGTTCTTCAGTCTAATTATTTCAAAAACAGCCTACAACTTTTTTCAACAGCTTGAGGCTATTCAGGTTCTCAGGTGCTGCTACTAGTAATACAATAGACCTCATACAAAGTGGATAGCAAAGGTTAGGACCCATTTGAACCAATGTGTGAGCTGCTGCACAAACGAATGCGGGGGTGCGTGTGTGTGTGTGTGTGTGAGTTAGTGCGTAGAAGGAAGGGTAGGTGACTTACAGAAATTGTACAAGAGAAACTGACAAGCTGAAGTTCTATTTCAGTTCGCTAAAGAAGCTCAAAATATAGAGTAAGCGGGTCATTACAAAAAAATGTATGAAAGTAATGTATGAAATTATGGGGACAGGAGTAAAATTTTTTGTCCCAAAAGATGAACTTGAGATTTTTGTGGCCAAGCTTTTCTTATGTGGCATTAAGATTTTGCCCCTTAGATTGGGGTTACGGGTGTTGTTTTAGAGTCACTATTTTCTAGCCAGTATGATATCGTTAAACCTAGAATTTTGAGTAACCCTAATTCTAGGTAGACTCTTTTAGCCAAGCTGCATTTTTGGGCAACTTAGGTACAAAAGGCGTATTAGAATAGCTTCTTGCGGTATTCTTAAAAATAGAAACAGGAAGTATGGGGAGGATGCATTTTGCTGTCCTTATCAGATAAACTCACAAAGCTGAACAGTTCCTTCATAATCTTCTTGAATTTAAAAAACAAGATATTTCTGTCTATTGTTTATAATATTCTTAGCATGCCTTACAGTAAAGACAATGTTGATAATGATTTCATCTCTGTAAATGATTTATATATGTATTTGTACCATCCTGCCAAAATCATAAATCATTTATGCTTTTATTTCTTCTTAATAAAAGGTGTCAGAGTTATATATGTATTTCCCAAATAAATCTATTTCAGTCTTATTTACATGGCTTATTTCATTAATGAAATGTGAGAAAAAGAATATGTACATAACTTAATGATTTTCCATGAATTTTAAGATTGTTGGTTGTTCCCAATAAGAAAGTAAAGTTATTAAAACTTATTTGGAATCAATTCGGTATTGGCTTTTGTATCAAAAAATGCATGGGTGTGAAATAGAAGAGTGATTCTCAAACCTGATGGCACATGAAAACAGCCTGAAAAACTTGCTAGATTATCAACCTGTTGATTATCAACTCCCAGCACTAGAAGTTCTAATTCCGGAGATATGGCTCCATAATTTTCACTGTTAAAAGACACTCCCCATAATTTTAATATAGGTTTCTCAATGTAGAGGCCAGTTTGGCATATGTGGTTTATTTGATCAGTTTTGTCCACCAATCAAAACTTTCCAGGCCCCAGAATTTATTCTCTAAACTGATCACATCTGTATCTATCTCCATATATCCTTTTTTAAAGAGCAGTTTTAGGTTCAGCAAGGTTGAGTGGAATGTAAAGAGTTCCTTCCCATTTACCCCCTGCCTCCTAATCTGCGTGGCCTCCACTATCATCAACATCCTTCACCAGGGTGGTACATTTGCTGCAATCAACGAACCAACACCGATGCACCATTTTATCAACCAAAGTCCATAGTTTACATTAGGGTTTACTCTTGGTGGTGTAATTCTATGGGTTTTGATAAGTGTATAATGACATATATGCTTTATTCTAGTAACCTACAGAATAGTTGCACTGCCCTAAAAATCTCCTGTGCTTTATCTACTCATCCTTTCCTCCCTCCAAACTCCTGACAACCACTGATCACTTTACTGTCTCCATAGTTTTGCAGAATGTCATATAGTTGGAACCATACAGTATGTAGCCTTTTCAGATTGGCTTTCACTTAATAATATGCATTTAACGTTCTTCCCTGTCTTTTCTTGGCTTGATAGCCCATTTCTTTTCAGTACTGAATAACATTTCATTGTCTGGATATATCACAGTTTATCCAACCACTTACTGAAGGACGTCTTGGTTGTTTCCAAATGTTGGCAATTATGAATAAAACTGCTGTAATCATCCGGGTGCAGGTTTTTGTGTAGACATCAGTTTTCAACACTTTTGAGCAAATACTGAGGAACATGGTTGCTGGATCATATGGTAAGAGTATATTTAGTTTTGTAAGAAACTACCAAACTGCCTTCCAAAGTGGCTGGACCATTTTGTATTCCCACTAGCAGTGAATGAGAGTTCCTGTTGCTCCACATCCTCATCAGCACTTGGTGTTGTCAGCGCTCTGTATTTCGTCCATTCTAATAGGTGTGTAGTAGTATCCCATTGTCCTAATTTGAAACTTCCTGATGACATATGATGTTGATCATCCTTTCATATACTTGCCATCTGTGTATCTTCTTGGTGAGATGTCTGTTCAGATCTTTTGCCCATTTTTTAATCAGGTTATTTGTTTTCTTATTGCTGAGTTTTATGAGTTCTCTGTATAGTTTGGATAACAATCCTTTATCAAATGTGTCTTTTGCAAATGTTTTCTCCCAGTCTATGTCTTGTCTTCTCATTCTGTTAATGGTCATATCATTATGCTAATGGTCATATCAGCACTTATTTGTCATTATGTTTGTCGCCACATTAGATTGTGGACTTCTTATGGGTGAGGATTATGTCACATTCCTCTTTAGTTTCTTAACCCAGTACTTGGCACATGGTAGAAGTAAATAATGTTTAAGGAATGAGTGATTGTGTTTGTGAAGTCAGTTTTCTAGTCCATTGCTACTCAAAGGATGGCCCTCATATCAGTAGCATGGGCATCCTGGGAGTTATTAGAAATGCGGAATCTCTGGCTTTACCTACTGAACAAGAATCTGCATTTTCACAAGATCCCTCAAGTGATTTTTGAAGCTTGTGATCCATTTAGCCTTTATGAACTCTATCTCCCCCTGCTGTCCTCCCCTTCCCCGCCCCCTGCCTCCAGAGTCAGGTGTGGCAGGAAGCCAAGTCACATTCATAAAACAGACTCATTTGGAAAGTCCTATTTTAGGTAGAAACAGGAAGGGCCTCACCACCCAGCCCAGAAAGTAAAAATGGCAAGTGAGAAAGAAAACATTAATACTTTATAGAATGTTTGTGCTGAACTTGAGAACACAGGAACTGAAAATCCTGTGCTAGAAATCAAGTTACAGGTTCAAAAGGAAGTTCTGGGTATTAATCTTTAAAATCAGGCCCTATTCTGAAGTGAGTCAGGGTAAACATTCCATGAGAATTGCTTTATCTGCAAACGACATATGATCACATACTAGGTACCTACTGGTTTGCTAGCTTCTGAGGTGTCGTGTGTGAGAAAGATTCCCTTCCTGCCTCTCAGTGCTTGCAGTACAGACAAAGAGGTAGAAACCAAACAAAAAATTGTGAGCTGATAGTGGAATTCTGTCATGGAGGTAGGTGCAAAGTGCCATGAAACACCTAACTGTAAGTTCCTTGTGTATAAGGACCACGTCTTATTCACTTTAGTAGAATCCGTGGTCCTGAGATGCTATTTGGGGTTTTTGAGGGAAACTAATTAATCACATTCCTCTGTGTCTGTAAATTCTTAATCAGTTGAGAAATTAAAGGAGTCAAATTGGGGGAAATACTAATATTGATAGGAAAGGTGAATTGGCAAGCATGGCTTGGGTCCAAAGACAAAGTAAGTTTCCTACCAATTCCTCCACCTAAATCCTGCTTGACTTTGGGACCTGTTTTTGGGAAGAGTTGAGTCTAAAGAGACATACCCAACAAGCCATGTGGGAGATGTCAGTGTGCTCCAAACCTCCTTAATTGCAAATGAATGACAGCCGGAGAAGTGATGACAGTGTCCTTTGCCTTTGATGCAATGGTTCCTTCCTGAAGTTAATGTGGTAAAAGGGTGAGAGGTTCTGTTGTGCGACCTTGGGGGCTTCCTGGGTGTAATCTGAAACCTGCCCTGTACTCTGTACTCCCAAGACAGGGTGAGACCGGAGAAAGAGGCAGGCCATGCCAGATTGGCAGGTGGCAGGTTTATAAGCAAGGGAACTTACTGATGAGGCTTGTTTGGGTACTACAAGGTGAGTAGCTTTCCACACACACCCACCAGAATCTTAAAGTTTATATAGAGGACTTACCTGGGTTCAGTCTCATATATAGTCCAGACAGGCTCATCACCACATTACTATCTCAAGCCTGTATCGTTGGGGCAGCTTCTGGGAGCAGGGAAGGCAAGCAAGCCACACGTTCCAAGGACAGGGGAAGGGGTGAGGAGAATCCAGTTGCCCAGATCCAGCTCATGGGTCAACTAGCAGTCACGTCTTTTTGGTGACCTCTTCTAACACTTCATCCCTCATGACTGGCTCTTACAATGTTTTACGTCCCTTCTCCTTTAACCATATACACCCCCCACCTTTGTAATGTGCCCTGAGCAGTAATCAAGGGGTAGTGCTAGCATGGTGGTGGCTCATTTGGCAGATAGCTGGCTGCACTGGGGGCTGATGTCACAGCAACAACAGAGGCACATGTAAGAGAAAACAGATGAAGTCAATGATTACCAAAATCAGTGACAACTTTTTCCACCAAGAGCCCTATGATGGAAACCACTGATTGATTAAGTCCCTTAGTCTGGGGGTTAAATCACTCGGGGCGTTCACCTGTGTTTTCATGTGATATAATAAAGATGATACATTAGCAGACTCATCAAGTATGAGCACAGAACATTCTGTTTGCATAATGGCACAGGTGGCTTCTTGTGAGGCAGTGATAATGTCCAAGGCCTTCCTGTTTTGGAGGACAGCTTTTCTCATTAGAGACGTTTCTGGGTTCAGTAAGGACAGGCTTTGCTGGCTTCCTGGTCGAATTTAGTAAGGGCTTCTATGTGTGCTATAATGTCCTCCAGGCCAATGGAGGGAAAAAGACGGTGGCTAAATGATCGTACCAGTGGAAAACAGAACATGCCCACCTGGCCTTGAGGAGAGGGAGGTTGGCATCTTTAAGAACTTGA
Source organism: Equus asinus (assembly GCF_041296235.1). Lineage (NCBI taxonomy): Eukaryota > Metazoa > Chordata > Mammalia > Perissodactyla > Equidae > Equus > Equus asinus. The sequence continues at coordinate 14,800,297 of NC_091794.1, read as the reverse complement.
CGTGGCTGTGAATATCATATGTGTTGGCTGAGGGAGGCAGCACTGGCAGGCATTAGGAGATGGACTGGGGGTGGGACATACCAGACCAGAACCCCCACATTCTCTCCTTTTTCAATGTGCATGTTCCATTCCAGGTATAGTGCATTTCCACAGATCCGGCTTGAAGCAGGACAGTGGGATCCCAGTGGAGATTGAGTATTTCCTCTTCCCCCAGGAGTCTGAAGTAACTCACCCATCTTGGTAGGATGTCCCATTGCAAATCCCAGCAGGTAATTTCTTTCACAGATACAGTGAGGCTTGGTGTTTTCAGCAGCATGGCATGTTGATCCATGGTAAGAGTTGGAGCAATGGCTGTCTCCCAAGACTTCTATACCTTTGTGGTATTGGGTGCCTTGGCTGGGCTTCCCAGTCTGGCATATGGAGCAATGGACCCTACTGGCTGATCATTCAGATACATTAAAGCTTGGGATAGTACTTTAGTCCACCCACCCAAGGTGATTTTACCTGTTAATAATTTAATTTGCTGCTTTAATATTCCATCTTTCTTTTCTACCAACCCTGCTTCTCGTGGGTTATAGGAGAGATGGAACCTCCATTCAGTGCCATGTTCTTTTGTCCAGTCTTGCACATCATGACATGACCTTTGAAATGTGATCCCCAATCACTGTATGTGACAAGAGTATCCATACATGGTACTCAGCTTCTCTAATCCCCTAATGGTGGCGGCTTTGTTTGCACAATGATAGGGGAAAGCTTGGGCTAAGCCAGACGTGGTGTCTACACAATCCAAGGCATATTTAGAACCCCATTTGGAGGGAAGGGGCCAGTATAATCAATTTGCCAATTTCTTACCAGTTGGGAACTCCAGTGGATGGGCCCAGACTTCTTTGGCAATTGCCTTGGGCATGGTTTAGAACACAGAAGACAGGCTGTTAGTGTACTAACCAAGTCACTGTATTTCAACAGTAATTGAGCATCCTTGGCAATACACCATCCCATCCACATGCTTCAGTGGCTGCTCTTCCTATGCACTCAATCTGCTGTATCTACTGAAGGGTCAGTTGTTAGGGCTTGTACCTGGGCTAGGGTATCAGCTTCCTGATTGCCAGAGGGTGTCAGTTCCTTATGAGCCGGGACATGAAAGACAATGAGGACTTCCTCAGGCTCTTGCAAGCAGATCCAAATGTCTTCCCACATATCCTGACCCCACAGGGTTTATTCATGATCATCCATCCCTCAGCTTCTTATTCTCCATGCCATAGGGTTGATCCCTTTAGAACAGCCCAATTGTCATTACAAATGGTTACCACCAGGGCTCATGAGTGATCACCAGCCAAACTGCTCTGAGTTGGGTCCTGCTGTAGTTCGTTTCTGTTACCATTCAGATGGTGTCAGTGTTACGCTGAATAATGACTGCAGTCCATGTGGACATACTGTCTTGACTGGATCCATCTGTATACCAAGCATCAGTAGGAATTTCCCCAACTCTCCCTTTACAGGCTACAGGTGCCACCACAGGAGTTGGGGGTGGGGGGCATCTGGAGGATCTACATACTCTACAGGGCCAAGCAGCCCCCACATTTCTAGAGACAGTGGACTGGAGGACAGGGTACTCCTCTGCTGCAAATAGGCATGCCACTTAGTCAAAGTGGGAGTTTGAGCCACAGCAGAGGTGGGTTGATGGAACGTATTCTCAATCCACCCCTTGGTAGAAAGGTAAGTTCTTACCACGATATGCTGCTCCTGCCTGAGAGGTTCTACCAGGAGGAGCACTGTGGACACTGCCAGGAGCTGTGGCTCTAAGGGGATATATCAGTTTTCTGCCATCTTTTAGAACTGGGATCAAAATCCTAGGGGTACTCTCTCCTTCTGTTGTCTCTGCCACAGTACCCAACCCATACCTTCTGGAATCACAGACACATCTAACTCAAATGGTAGCCCTGCTTGGGAGATGCCCAGAGCTTTAATCTACTTCCCTAGTATGTTTATCTTCTCAAAGGCAGCTTGCTGCTCTGATCCCCAGTCCCACACGTGCCCTTTCTTTATCAGGTGGTATAAGGGATGGAGGCACTGTACCAGGTGGGGAATAAAAGTCCTCAAAAACCCCCAAATCCCCACAAAGGCTTGCATCTCTTTCATGTTCTTAGGGGTTAGATAGCCTTGCACCTTGTCAATCACAGCTTTTGAGACAACACCATCTTACCCAACCAGACGATTCCCGTGACTTTAAAGCAATGCCTGGGCCTTAAATTTTCTATGGGTTCACAGGTGAGCACTCAATAAATGGTAGATGTCTGTTATTATAAACAGTATTTTATTATTGTCGGGAGGTCCTCAAGAATCATAAAAGGTAAAAGATTATGGAGTGATTACTAATGTTTGGTTATGAACCAAAGAAACCCCTAAAACATAAGACCCAATTTAATACAGCAGTCAATCCATGGGCCAGCTCTGTTATTGCTTGGAATACTTCCTTGGAAGAGATTTACTATAATATTGTCTAATTTGTATTTCTTAGAGATACACACTAAACATTAATATCACTCAAACAAACTTTGAGAACTTATGTGGTCCAGTCTCTACACAGAATTTTCATTTGACGAAATTACAAATTCCCAAAAATTTGAAAAACAATTCAATCTATGGTTGTTCAGTTTGGAGCTATCATTTTTAACCATTGTAAGCTAGCTTGAGAAAATTGGCGCTTTCTAACCTCTTTTTATTTGGTTATTGCCTCATAAGATTTGATGAAATTTTAGTCAATCCTGACCCTCCTTTTTTTAAACCCAAAATATTTATCAATTGTTAAACTTTATTAAGACTTGGAAAAGTTTATAAACTTCCATCCATCTGTACTTTTAGTGTTCCTTCCGGGGCACATGTGCAGGGAATAAATCAGCCTAAATCTGGTGATTAAATAAGTCAGAGGGCTGTAACTGAAAGATTGGATCTCAGAAACCTAATGCCTGAACTTAAAGAAGGATAATCCTCAAAAAATGATCTTGGCTTCCCTGATGGAAATGTCTGGGGGATGCTTTATACCAGCTGTTTGTATCTAGTCAGTGGGTAGGAAGATAAGCTAGACACTGCAGAGAAGTCAGGCAGGAGAGGGTACCAGGAGGGTCTTAAGGCTACTTCCGGCTCACAACTCCAACAACGGCAAAGACTCTTTCTCGGTCTGGTAGATTTCCCACCCAGAATGGGCAGAATCCTCCACAGCTGTATGCTACTAGTGTAGGGCTATTTGGAGGCCTGAGATGTAGAAATTCTGTCAGGTAAAATATTATATTGCCTCATGCTTTATGTAACCATCTTTGAGTGATTTATAACCATATTGAAAGTACTCAGTGTTCTTTTAGCGGTTTGTTGTTTTCTCTTCTGCACTATCTCTATCTGTTCTTGGACATTGATGTAGATTTATTTCTCAGGTAGCTGGAATATTTCTTCCAATTTTTTTTTCCAGTAGGGTAAATGGTTGGTGTATTTTTTTAATCCATCTACATTGGAGAGTATACTTCTCTTGCCCTAATATATAGATAGTAACTTAGCTGGATACAGAATTCTTGGGTCAGTTTTTTTCTTTCAAAATGATGTTGCTACTGTTTTATTTGCTTCTGAGATTGAGCATTATGGAAACAAAGTCTGTTGGAAATACAATTTTTTTTCCATTTTAGGTAACTTGTTTGTTTCCTCCTTTTCCTGACTAGATAATCTCAGAAATAATTTTTTTATCCTTGAAATTCTGTATTTCAAATAGCATATATCTTCTTCCTTGACTCTTCTCTACTTCTGAAATCTCAACTAAAAGTGTATTTTTTCTCCTGGATCTCTCCTCCATTTCTCTTACCTTTTGGCTAAGCATACTCAGTTCTTTTTCCAGTTTTTGTTTTTTTTTTTTTTGAGGTATGGATACTTAGTTCCACATATTTTGTAATTCATTGGTTTAGCAATCTGCAGTATCCTGGTCACCACCTCTGCTGTTTCTTTCTTTCTTTTTTTGCTGAGGAAAATTCACTCTGAGCTAACATCTGTTGCCTGTCTTCCCCTTTTTTTCTTTTTGTATTAGCCGCCACCACAGCATGGCCACTCACAGATGAGTGGTGTGGGTCCGCGCCTGGGATCTGAACCTGGGCCACCAAAGTGGAGTGTATCAAACTTTACCAATAGGCCACTGAGGCTGGCCCTGTTTTTTTTTTTTTCAAGTATAAATCTTATAGAATTAAAACATTCATTGAGAAAAAAAGCACAAATAATAAGTGCATAGACTGTTGAATTAGAATTAAATACTTTTATGTAATCAGCACCCTTTCAGACCAATAGACAGAATATGACTAGCAAAACAGAAACCCCTCTACTGCCTGCTCCAAACCATGCTTCTGCTCCCCAAGAAAACTATCTTGACTCCAAATACCATATATTAGCCTGAATGCTTTTGAAGTTGATATAAATAGAATTACACTATACATCATTTTTAGTTTAACGTCAAGAACTGTAAAAGGTCTGAGATTTTATCTTACTTGCAAGCTGAGAAGTTAGCCTGCCATTGTTTTATGGATGCTGGGAGAAGATATGAGATTCCTGGACCAGAGACAAAAGATGTTCTCATTTATGCCACAGTGAACAGCATGAATATCAGCATATTTGTGTCAGTTCCCTTTCCCCCTCAAGTCCCACAGGGGTGATGCAGATGGGCCCAGATGGATGCCTGCACAAACGGTGGGTTCATTACAGGAGAGGAACTGGAAACTTAGGAAAACTGATCCTTTTTTAGTGGGGAGTAAGCGTGTCTGCTCTTTGCTCTGGAGGCAGACATCTTCTCCATCTTCCAAGGCTGTTTGCTATACAAACATCCTGGAAAAGATAGTCTGGAATAAAAGGGCTTGAGAAAGAATTAGAAAAGTCTTCTTCTTCTTCTTTTTTTTTTTTTTTTTTTTTTATCAAACCTGGCTTATCTCCTATGAGAGAAAAAGCTCTAGAAAGCTTTTTGGCAGCTCTGTTGACTCAGAAAAAGCTCCATGAGCTAAGGAAAGAAAATGGCCACAACAAACAAAACTGGCTGAAGGAGAATTTAAATTCCAGCTTTTCCTCAGTGGTCCTTCTGGCTCTGCTATTCCACACACAGCCCTGAGCACAGGCCCTAGAGCATCAGAGGGTCCCCTGGATCATCAGGTCTCAGAGGAATAAGAGGGTTAAGGGGTGAGAGCTCAGGGATCCTGAGTCCCATGCAGGTCTGATTCCACTTTCAAAGCAGTCAGGCCCCAGACACCCAAAACCACGGAGAATATTTGCCTGTGTTCTCTCTCTCTAAAAATTTGCTTCTTTTTAGTTTAACTGCAATTACTTACTTGATTCTACTGCTGCTCTTACTGAATTTTGTTAGAATTATATTTCCTAAAATAGCCTTTTTGAATATAGACAATTTAAATATAATTCTTTTGAGTATGTTTTCTTTTCATTGGAATTGCTGGAATTGGATAAGTTTGATGGCCAGGTCGAAGTATTTGAAACAATAAAGACCATCTAAGCTATAAGTTATTACAAGAAACCGTAAAAGTAGCTCAATACATACTTCAAAATAATTTTGTCCCAGATATTCTTTGCTGTTTAAGGTTTCTAAATTCTATGTAGTTAAAATTAATTTTTTCTTTAAAAAATATTGCATAGGGGCCGGCCGGGTGGTGTAGTGGTTAAGTTCATGCACTCCACTTTGGCGGCCCTGGGTTCACTGGTTCAGATCCCGGAGGCGGACCTGGTGCCACTCATCAAGATTTGCTGTGGTGGCAGCCCACATAAAATAGAGGAAGATTGGCACAGATGTTAGCTGAGGGGCAATCTTCCTCACACAAAAAATTATATATTACATAGAATTTAAACCTAATTGTGTATATCACACATATACTATTACAAAATGCTCAGCATTACGCATATTATCTCCAAGGTAATTCTTTAATAACCAAGTATCAGGAAACCAGCAAGCCATTTGCATAAGACCCTTCTCCTCAATCCTACAACGAAAAGTGGCATCTCGTTTTTCCTTTGGGAACTTATTTAAAATTTCCCATTTTTCCTCCTAACTATGACATAACAATGGATTAACGGCAATCAGATCACGATCACATTAAATTGCAGTGGTTTAATTGGATATATTTGAAATTAGGGTGGGAAATCTCAGCCATGGCTGGCAAAGGCCTTAACACAGTTAAACATCTGTGTTAGCTAGACTTTAATTAAACAGTTTTTATCAGCAACACTTGCTTTAAGATGTTATTCAATTACGCCTGATGGCACAACATTTTTATATATGTTTCATCCAATAATACACATGCACACATACCATTATCATGTGCGCATGTAACACACACATGTGAATACACATGCAATAATCTTGATATACGTTTTCACCGAATGTTAACACCTACCTGTACACATGTAACACACATGTACATTCCAATACACATGCGATGCACACACACATAAATATACACATAATAGGAAACAAGTAGGCAATTACAAATTGAAATACCAGCATATTTTAAATATAAATTAATATTTAAAATTTAATTACCTTATACTGTTTTTTTTCATTCTGTCACATCTTTAATTTAAAATAGAATTCACGAATTTTTTAAAAAATGGTATAATAAGATACATTTTTCTGACACTTCAATATTAAAATTTACATCCCAAATATAACAACGACTTGCTAGCGCTTACTACTCTTAAGGACTTCTATCAGCATTTAATATAATACTTTTCTCCTCTGGCAAGTATTCAAATTTCATAATTAAAATATTTTTTTCTCTTTCAAATGTTAGGATCTTTTTCCAAAACACTTTTTTTTTTTTGGTGAGGAAGGTTGGTCTTGAGATAACCATCTTTTGCCAGCTTCCTCTTTTTGTTTGAGGAGGAGTGTCGCTGAGCTCACATCTGTGCCAATCTTCCTCTATTTCGTACGGGGGACGCTGCCACAGCATGGCTTGAGGAGTGGCGTGCAAGTCCGCACCCAGGATGGGAAGCTGTGAACCCTGCACCGCTGAAGCAGAACATGTTAACTTAACCACTACACTGGCGGGCGGGAAACTCCCAAATGCTTTTACACCTGTGAAGACTACATGTTTTACTATGTCATTGCTGCCATACCACTTAAAGTCCTGAAAACTCTCATAAGAGGTATCTTCCATAATTAAAAAAAAATGAGTTAATATAGCTGAATCTGAAGCTAGGTGCTGAAAATGCTATTTTATATCTATAAACATTGAAGCGTTTTATTGATAATGTCATGACCTTTCAGTGTCCATCACCTTTGAAAACATCCGTGGGTTTACAGGAGATCAAATGGAGCTGGCCTCACGCCCTCTTTGAAGTGGTTCACCACACGTTACTCAACCACATCCCCATGGGGTGCCGCAGTGATGGAAATTAGGAAATAAATAAAAAGTTGACCAAGTTATACCAAATAAGGACTTCATAAATTTGAGGCCAGCCACCAGAATCACATGATAAATTTTAATTAATAGATCCAATCTACTGAGAATATCAACCAATATGTGAATAGTGAAAAGACATTAATTATTGCCATTGCTCTCGCAGGGGTTTGTGTAATGTTGCTACAAATCTATAAATACTTAAAACACCATCCCACCATTTCCAACGGTATACATGGCTTAACATTTTTTGAGAGATGAGATTTCGTGGTTTATATATAATAGGAACAACATTTCTAACATATCCTTAAATAATTAAGGATAATTAAATTATAGTTAAATTCATAAACTATAATTAAAACTCATATGTATATATGAATTCATATATATATATATATCCCATTTTGGCTTGGAAGCTATCATTTAATATTGAAGTTTTCAGGATTTCTTGTGCATCAATCTATTATTGAGATTATATTCTTCTAATTTAGTAGAGCTGTGATGCCGTCATGGTTAATTTTGTGTGGACTGGGCCATGGGGTGCCTAGGTACTTGGTCAAAGATTATTCTGGGTGTTTCTGTGAGGGTGTTTCTGGATGAGATTAACATTTAATTGGTAGACTGAGTAAAGTAGATTGCTCCCCCCCATGCAGGTGGGCCTCGTCCAATCAGTTGAAGGCCTGAATAAAACAAAAATGCTGATCCTCACTTGAATATGAGGGAATTATTCCTAATGGCCTTCAGACTGGGACACTGGCTTTTTTCCTACATTCAGACTCAAACTGAAATAATGGCACTTCCTGATTCTCAAGCCTGCCAGCCTTCATACTAAAACTACACCATTGCCTCTCCTGTTTCTCTGGGCTTCAGGTGCAGACTAGAACTGAACCATCAGCTCTCTTGGGTCTCTAGCTACTGACTCACTTTGCAGATCTTGGATTTGCCAGTCTCCATAATCATGTGAGCCAATTCCTTATAATAAATCTCCATCTACCTAGGTTATATCCACCTATCTATTACATTATAGATCTTATATTATATACAATGTATATTATAGTATATTAGTATATATATAACATATAATATTTATTGGTTTATTTCTCTGGAGAACCCTGAATAATCACACAACCAACTTGTAGTTAATTATTTTCAGGATAATGCAGAAAAAGAACAAACATAAAAATAGTATCACTGTTACTCATGAACTATTAACCTCAGTATTCATCGCTATTGTGTTCTATCACAATTAAATGCATATACAGAAAAACACTGTCTGAATGTAGATTTGATTAGGATCTACATAATATTTATTTCCAACAAAAGTTTTCCTAGTAGCTGTCACTTTCCTGGCCTTTAACCCACCCTCTTGCTTTTTTATTATCACTACCTTGAGTATCCCTAGGCATACTTCATTTTATTACACTTTGTTTTATTGTGCTTCACAGACACTGCCTTTTTTACAGGGCCCTCCACCAGCAAAAAGGTTATAACTCATTGGAGGCTCAGATGATGGTTAGCATATTTTAGCAATAAAGTTTTTTCTAAATTAAGGTAGTACATTGTGTTTTTTTAGACATAATGCTATTTCACGCTTAATGAACTACAGTATAGTGTAAACATAACTATAATATTCACTGGGAAACCAAAAAATTTGTGTGACTCACTTTATTGCAATATTTGCTTTATTATGATACTCTGAAACCAAAGCCACATATCTGCAAGGTGTGCCTGTATATAATTTACAAATTGTGTTTGCTCTGCCATCTGTTCTTGTAGTATTAACCAAGAGCTTGTTCTTCAAAAGAAGTAAATGAATGAAAGAAAGCAGCATAACAACAAGCAAATGATACTGACTCATAATGCCTATTGCACCCCCCATATACCATTTAAATGAATTTCTCACTAGTTTTATAATAGCTATACTGTGACTTTTAAGCTACAAACTCCAAATATTATCTTCACTATTAAATTTACAATGCATGACATCATCTCTATATAACTTTGCTTGCCCTAAATAAACATTTAACATCATGAGCTTCATCATCACTCATTTTATTAGCATTTGTACCTTGAGATTCCTGTGTAGGTTTTGCATTACTAGTAATAGTGTCAAATATATACAGTCTTATGTGTCCAAAATTTTAATCTACTTCAACACTAATCATTTTTATGCCCACACATATTATTAACAATAAAATGATCTGTCAAAATACTTTTTAGATTAAACATTGCTTATATAGTCTCATAACTAACTTAACCTTTAATTATCTAAAAATTATTGAGATATCTACATTTCTCATTGATTTTCACAGTTTTATCTTCAGCACCCTTGTCAATATTAATAACCTAGCTATTAAAAATTTAAAAATAAAATATTTTATCTCAATACTATTTATATCACAAATATTTCTAATTATAACAAATATAATCATAAACTTATTTTATATTATGTTCTTCTAGCATTTAACTTCATTAGGATTAATTATAGTAGCATCCATAAAACCAGCTGAAATTGACCTCCATTCATAATTTCCCTTCTTTATAGATGATATAATTCCAGTTGTAGTATTATTCCCTCTTAAGTAAGAGCAGTTTTCCTACTAATTTGATTTTACCATATATTGGAAAACAATACTACTGTCCAAACCACGACAGCATGCCTACTCCTATAGCAACTCAATTTCCTACTATCTATACTTTATCACAAATTGGCATAAAAATTATGACTTTCTCAACTTCTAGATAATTAGAACTAATTACAGTAAAATAAGAATTAACCATTGACATTTAGCATTTGTACATATCTGCATTAATGCATTCTTCATGGCTAAGGTATCCACAAATTCAGGATTAACTATTCACAATCTAAATAATGAACAAGCTATCCCATAAATCAACAGCACTTTCAGAGGAGATATTTCCTATATCACCATTATTAATTGGAAATAGGAACACCATTCCTTGCACACTTTTATACCTAAAATCTAATCTGGAAACAACATATATTAACGGCTGTATCCAATCACTCTCTTTAATTGCCACTTTTGTTTACAGCACTCAAAACATGTTTTTTAATTTCTTAGATCGGCTACAATTTCTAATGTTAATTTTAATTTATGAGAATCACACTAGTTTATAAATTCAATCAAACATATTCTGGAAACATTTTTGTTAATGGTATCATTCTAACATTGGTCAAGCCGTTCCCACAACTATGCAAGATTACGTAAACATAACTTTCCTCACTATGAACATTCTGAGTTTCACTCTAACCTTGGTTTCTCATCTAAGACCAAAAATTACTCATAACTCTTACGGATAATTCCATAGTTTCTCTCACAGACTTGGATATTTCCCAGTGATTATACATCAATTTTCATACTTAGTACATCTCAAAAGAGGTCAAAACTTGATCACAGAAAATTTGTTTATTTCAATTCAGTTTCCATAATCACAAATGACACCCAAAAATACTTAGCGAATTTTATTCCATTCTTTTCTCAATTCTCATCTCTTAGATTTTCATTAATTATTTAATATCCACAGTAATGTCAAGAATATCAAACACACTGACAAACAACCTGACCTGAAAATACAATAATTAACCATCACAGCCACACAATAAACACAAACAGCATAATCATCAAACAAAGCCAATGTTTTCATCATTGAAAACTATCCAACTTTCTAAATTATCTAAATCATGTTAAAACACAGTTTTTAACTCTTCTAATGACTGAATTATTCAAATACAGAACCTCTAAAATTAAGCCTAAAAACACAATTCCCCAAATAGCTATGATTCAACCATAAAGCTTCCAGAAACTCTTCAGTAGCCATAAAAGGAGTATAAGTAAATGAAACAAACATCACACATGCACACACACACATAACTAACACACACATAACGTGAAATGAATCCCACCAAATTCATTAGAATATCTCATCCAAGTCTATCACTCCTAATTAACATAGGATACCATAAATAGGCATTTGAAGGAAAAAAACCCTAAAACCAAGAATAATATTTAATAAAAATATGAGAGAGTTCCTGGACTTTAGCCATAGCCAATAATATGGAAAATCTATGGTTCTTCCTCAAGAACTAATACTGCCCCAAAACAGTAATGCTAAGAGTTACTAATGACTAAAATCTTAGGAAGTTGTCCCTATTCTGAATCTTTTACTGTTCCTTCATTGACTCCCATGCTCTCTGCAAAATTTTAGCCTGATTAAACATGGACTCTTTACCAGCAGTAGATGTAACACAACAAATGTTAAAGGATTCTAGCTAACTAAACGTTCTTAGAGAAACAACAGCAGAATTCTCAGAGTGACACCAGTAAGATGGCAGAACAGGAGGCCTTTGCCTCTGTTTCCCTTCACAAAAATACCAATTAGCAACTATTCATGGACAAGAATGCTTTCATGAAAATCCCAGAATCTGGAGATGAGACTGAGCACCCCTTGGGGCACAAAAACTGAGAAAAGCCACATCAGAAGGGTAAGAGGGGTGATTTCACTTTGACCACATAGCCCCTTCACCAGGCCAGCACAGTGCCACACCAAGAGGCATCCCCTGAGTCTGTGGTTTCTCCAGTGGGGAAAAGAGAGCCTGAGGCAGATATCCAGTTTCCCCTAAGTTCTGGAGTGCTCCCTGGGAAGCCCACTTCTGTCTTGCCTCATGGTGAACATGAGAAGAATTGGCAAGGATAGACAACCTGCGGTCAGCTAGAAATAAAGAAGGAAGCGGGGCTCACAGTAACCAGCACACAGATAGTGGGGGTGGCACCACATTCCTATTGGTGACCTTATCTGACCAGAGAGCCCAGCCAGTGACTCTTCCCACCTGTGGAATTAACTGAGGGCCTTGTCTGGCCTCAAAGCATTGTTAGCAGTTCTGCCTGGCTAAGTCCCAAGCCAAGAGTCTGCCTGGCTGTAGAGAACAGCCTGTGGGCTTACCTAATCACAGAGCATAGCCAGTGACCCCACCCAAGCGTGCAGCACAGTCTGGAGTTCTGCTTGACTAGGGAGCTCAGCCAGAGGTCTTACCTAACCAGAGAGCCCAGCCAGTGGCCTTGTCTGAAAACAGAGCTCAGCCAGTAGCCCCACCCAACCAAGAAGCACAGCCAATGATGCTGTCATCATAGAGCACAGCCCATGGACTAGCCTGACTGTGGAGACCAGCCAGTGGCCATACCTTACCTCAGAGTTCAAGCAGCAGCCCCACCAAATCAACCCTGGCAGCAAGCCCTGCATGCCTGTGGATGCTACCAGCTGGCCCACCCAGAACCCCAAGCTTACCTCACTGGTGAAGGTCTTTCCCTGACAAAATGAACCTGTAAAGACTGGAAGAGTAACTGCTACTTCAAATGCACAGACACCAATGCAAGGATACAAAATCACAAAGAATTAGGGAAATATGGCACCACCAAAAGAAACTAATAAAGCCACAATAACCAATCTTAAATAAATGGAGATCTGTGAACTGACTGTCAAAGAATTTGGAATAATCCTCTTAAAGAAGTTCAGTGAGCTACAAGATAACACAGATAGACAACTGAATGGAATTAGGAAAACAATAATGAACAAAATGAGAAGGTCAACAAAGAAATAGAAACCACACACACACAAAACAACCCAAACAGAAAGATTAGAGTTGAACATAATGACTAACTGAAAAATTCAATAGAGAACTTATACAAAAAACTCTATCAAGCAGAAGAAAGAATCAGTGAACTAGAGGATAAGTCATTTGCAATTATCCAGAGGAACACAGAGAAAAAAAGAATGAAAAAAAGTGAAGAAAGCCTATAAGGTAAATGGGACAGCATCAAGGAAATATTACATTCACTATCAGAGTTTCAGAAGGAAAAGAGAGAGGGAAAGGGGCAGAATATCACCCTCAAGAAGTAATGGTTAAAATCTTCCCAAATTTGGGGAAAGAAATAGGTATCCAGATTCATGAAGCCCCAAAATTCCTAACAGGTTGAACCCGAAGAAGTGTACACTGAGACACGTTATAATTAAAGTATTGAAAGTCAAAGACAGAGAGAATTTTGAGAGCAGTAAGAGAAAAGTGACTCATCACATAGAAGGGAGCCCCCATAAGACTCTGAGCAGATTTCTCAGCAGGAATCTTGCAGACCAGGAGAGAATGAGATGATATATATTTCAAGTATTGAAAGGAAAACACCCCTGCCAACCAAGAACACTATACCCAGCAAAATTATACTTCAGAACGAAGGAGAGATAAAGACTTTCCCAAACAAATAAAAGCTGAGGGAGTTCATCACCACTAGACCTGTCTTACAAGGAATGCTGAAAGGAGTTCTTCAAGCTGCATTAAAAGCATACTAATCAACAACATAAAAACATGTGAATGTATAAAACTCACTGGTAAACGTAAATAAATAGTTAAAGCCAGAATTTTCTAATATTGTAATGGTAAGGCATAAATTACTTTACTTTATTTTATTTTTTTTCGTGAGGAAGACTGGCCCTGAGCTAGCATCTATTGCCAATCTTCCTCTTTTTTGCTTCAGGAAGATTGTCACTGAGCTAACATCTGTGCCAATCTTCCTCTATTTTGCATGTGGGATGCTGCCACAGCATGGCTTGATGAGTGGTGTGTAGGTCTGCACCCAGGATCTGAACTAGCAAACCCCACTCTGCTGAAGGGGAGCATGTGAACTTAACTGCTACACCACTGGCCAGCCCCCATAAATTGCTTTTAACTCAAATATAAGAGTTAAAAAATGATATTAAAAATAACTATGACTACAATAACTTATTAATGAATAGCATTATAAAAAGATGTAAAAGGTAACATCAATAACCTAATATGTGAGGGGGAAGCGATATTAGGGTATAGAGTTTTTGTATGCAATCCAAGTTAAGTTGATATTAACTTAAAAGAGGATGTTATAAATATAAGATGTTTTATGTAAGCCTTACGGTCATCACAAAGGAAAAACCTGTAGTAAATACACAAAAGAGAAAGAGGAAGGAATCAAAGCATGCCCCTACAAAAAGTGGTCAAATTACAAAGGAAGACAGCAAGAAAGGAACAAAGGAACAAAGGAACTACAAAACAATGAGGAAATAATGAACAACATGGCAATAGTAAATCCTTACCTAGCAATAATTTCTTTAAATGTAAATGGATTAAATTATCTAATTAAAAGACAGGATGGCTGAATGAATTTAAAAAACACGAAAAAGCTGAAAGATTTTCCTCTAAGATCAGGAACAAGACAAGGATGCCTATTCTCACCACTTCTATTCAGCATAGTACTGTTAGGCAAGACAAAGAAATAAAATGCATCCCAATCAGAAAGGAAGAAGTTAAATTGTTTGTAGATGACATGATCTTATATACAGAAAACCCTAAAGACTGCACCAAAAAACTGTTAGAACTAATAAACAAATGCAGTAAAGTTCAAGATACTAAACTATTATACAAAAATCATTTGAATTTCTACACACTAACAATAAACTATATGAAAAAGAAATTCAGAAAACAAATCACATTTATATCATCAAAATGAATAAAATATTTATTCCTAAATTTAACCAAGGAAGTGAAAGATCTGTACACTGAAAAGGATAAGACATTGATGAAAGAAATTGAAGACGATACAAATAAATGCAAAAATATCCCATGTTCATGAACTGAAAGAATTAATATTGTTAAAATGTCCATACTACCCAAATTGATCTACAGATTCAATGTAATCCCTAAGAAGATTCCAATGGTACTTTTCAAGAAAAAAGAAAAAAATCTTAAAATTCATATGGAACAACAAAAGACTTCAAATGGTCAAAATAATCTAGAGAAAGAAGAACAAAGCTGGAGGTATCACATTTCCTGATTTCAAACTGTATTACAAAGCTCTAGTAATCAAAACAGTATAGAACTTGCATAAAAACAAGCACATTGACCAATAGAACAGATTAGGGAGCCCAGACATAAACCTATGAAATGGGAGAAAATATTTACAAACTGTACATCTGACAATGGATTAATATTCAAAATATATAAGGAACTCATACAACTCAATGGCAAAAAGCAAGTAACCCAATTAAAAAAGACCTAAATAGACATTTCTCAAATGAAGACATACAAATGACCAACTGGTACATGAAAAAGTGCTCAGCATCGCTAATTATCAGAGAAATGCAAATGAAAACCAGTGAGATATCATCCCCCCTGACCTGTCAGAATGGCTATTATTAAAAAGACAAGAACAACAAGTATTGGCATGATGCGGAGAAGAGGGAATCCTTGTGCACTGTTGGTGGGAATGTAAATTGGTGCAGCCACTTTGGAAAACAGTATGGAGGTTCTTCAAAAAATTAATACCACTTCTGGGTATATATCTGAAGGAAAGAAATCAGTGTCTGGAAGAGATAGCTACGCTCCCACATTCATTGCAGTATTACTCATAATAGCCAAGATACAGAAACAATCTAAGTGTCCAGCAATACGTGAATGGATCAAGAAAATGTGATATAAACATATATAGTAGAATGTCATCCACACATAAAAATGAGGAATCCTGGCATTTGCAACTTGGATGTACCTAGAAGGCATCGTGCTAAATAAAAGAAGCCAGACGGAGGAAGACAAATACTGTATAATATCACTTATATGTGGAATCTAAAAAATTAGAACTCATAGAAATGGAGAGTATACTGGTGTTTACGGGGTGGGGGAAATGGGGAGATGTTGGTCAAAGGGTACAAACTTTCAGTTATAAGATGAATAAGTTCTGGGAATCTGATGTTCAGCATGGTGACTAGAGTTAATAATACTGTACTTTATACTTGAAATTTGCTAAAAGAGTAGATCTTAAGTATTCTCACCACACACACAAAAGGTAACCATATAAGGTGATGGTTATTTTAATTAACTGTGGTGATCTTTTTACAAATTATACATATATCAAAGCAACACATTGTACCCTTAAATGTATACAATTTTATTTGTCAATTGTGCCTCAATAAAGCTGGGGGGTGGGTAGTATTATCATCAGTAACCTCAATTTTATTTGCCCAGACATTAAAAACTGCTGACTGATTATACTCACAAGATATCACTATATTTTGCCTGTTTCTCCATGTTGGACTGTTGGATGAAGTTTTACACTTTGAACCATGCATATATGTAGAAATCTGAAAAACAGGAGAAATCTTACTAGTCACAGTAAGAGCATTGAAAGGACTTTTGTTCTATAGGGCAAAATATCTTTCTGAGAAGCTATTCTAGATACATACTTTTTTTTTTTTTAAAGATTGGCACCTGAGCTAACAACTGTTGCCAATCTTTTTTGTTTGTTTGTTTCTGCTGTATCTCCCCAAACCCCCCGTACATAGTTGTATATCTTAGTTGTGGGTCTTTCTAGTTGTGGCATGTGGGACACCACCTCAATGTGGCCTGACAAGCAGTGCCACGTCTGCGCCCAGGATCCGAACCCTGGGCCGCCGCAGCGGAGCTTGCGAACTTAACCACTCGGCCACGGGGCCGGCCCTACAAACATACTTTTGAGCATTCCTTTTGTCTGCATTGAGAACTGCAGACAGTTCTAGGCATGTAACAACCCCGTCCAAACCTCTGATCTAAGGGACTTGATCAAACTCTAGCGTGGCTTCTGCTTCTCAAGGCTGTGTCCCTAGCCTGACCCCAGCCTCCCTTCAAATGCCTGCCTGAGAAAGCTCAACATTTACTGTTTGTTCCAGGCAAAACCTGATGATAAACTGATAGGCCCCAGAACTTCCTCTTAGAGCAGTTACTTCAGAAAACTTGCAATTGCAGATCCTTTCTCTGCCTTTAGGGATGTACATTTACCACCCAAACTGTTTCAAGGACCTGAGAGCCATCTCTTTGAAATGTAAACATTCAGGGAGATAACCCTTGCTTTCACTCCCAGTCTGTGTGGAAAGATAAGGACCTGATTTTGGCAGGGACCTCTCTCTGACTTGCACATCTGCCTCTTGTCCTGAAGACAGGAGTTTCTCTCTCTCTCCTCTGGCTAAGCACCAATTAACAAACCCAGGTGGCCTAGTCACATGGATCAACCTCCTTTAACATCCTTCAGTCTTTCCCCTAGCAGATCCTAGCCTTTCAAAGATGTCCAGCCTTTGTTTCAGTGAAGCTGAGTTCAGTTCACAGTGGAGCCTCTTCCCGATGCAGTAGTGATTGAATAAACTGTCTTTACTGCTTTGACTAGTGTCTGGGTTTGCCTAACTCTGACAGCATCATCTTTACAGAAAAAATTTAATGTGGATTCTCAGTTGATAAAGCCAGTCAGCTCACATAATCGTTTTTCTTTCTTTCTTTCCTTCGTTTCTTTTTTTCTTTCTTTCTTTTTCTTTTTCTTTTTCTTTGTTTCTTTCTCTTTCTTTGTTTCTTTCTCTTTCTTTCTTTCTTTCCTTCTTTCTTTCTTTCCTTCTTTCTTTCCTTCCTTCTTTCCTTCCTTCCTTCCTTCCTTCCCTCCCTCCTTGCCTCCCTCGCCTCCCTCCCTCCGTCCCTCCCTCCTCCCCTCCCTTTCCTCCCTTTCCTTCCTTTCCTTCCTTCCTTCCTTCCTTCCCTCCTTCCTTCCTTCCTTTCCTTCCTTCCTTCCTTCCTTCCTTCCCTCCTTCCCTTCCTTCCTTCCTTTCCTTCCTTGTTTTTCTTTCTTTCTTCTTTCTTTCTCTCTTTCTTTCTTTTTCTGTCCTTCTTTCTCTCTCTCTTTCTTTCTGTTTCTTTCCTGCTTTCCTTCCTTCCTTCCTTTCTTTTTCTCTTTCTGTCTCTCTTTTTTCCTTCTTTCCTGTCTCTCTTTTTTCTTTTTTGAAATGCCTTGGTGGAGGGGATTGGAATTTGACAGGTGAGGCTCAGGTTAAGAAGAAGAATGACCAAAGTTTTGAAGTAAGAGAGCTCTGAGCATGTTCACAGTTCATTGTTTGTCTAGTTTGGGTGGACTATTTAGTGAAATAGGAACATTTCTTTTCCTAAGTCATTTATTTTCTTTATATCTTTTTAAAAACCTCCAAATGCCTAAACCAATGCAATCTGCTCAAATTAAACTCTTGGAATGGGGAAAACATTGAAATTATATTCCAAAGAACTTTCTGACTAGCTCCCTTCATTAGTGGTCTGTGGTAACATATGTTGTGAGCTGTATCCTGTGAATGATTTATTTGCAATGTCAGAGGAGTTGATGACTGCTCATTCATTGTTTTTTTACTGCTATGATCTTAAACCTAACATTCTTGAAACACAATTCTCCAAATAGCTATGCTATGCAGTAAATATAGAGGGGGAAGAAGTACAGAAGTTTTACTTTCCCACTAATTCAGGGGAGAATGTGATTGATATGTGAAATACACTGAAGCAACCAGGAAAATTTAAGAATAGGAATTAATGGCGACCTGGGGAATAAATGCACAGAGCTCAGAACAGAAGAAATTATACTGTGAAATATGAGAGAAAAAGGGAGCAGAATACTTGACAGGTTTGTAAAGATTGGGACAATATGATGATTGATGTCATATGTCAACTTATCTAGGCCATGGTACCTAGATATTTGGTCAAACATAATTCTATAAGTTTCTATGGAGGTTTTTCTAGATGAGATTAATATTTAAATCAGTAGGCTGAGTTAAGCAGATTGCCCTCCATAATTTAAGGGTGGGCCTCATCCAATCAGTTGAAGGCCTTAGAAAAAGACTGGCCTCCCCAAAAGAAGAGAGATTCCACTGTCAGATGGCCTTTGGACTAGAACTGCAACATCAACTCTTCCCTTTCAATCAGTCAATCTCTCTACATATAGAGAACAGAACCAATAGAAGATATTAGAATCAGGATACACATATACCTCCTAATGGTTCTGTTTCTGTGGAGAACCCTGACTAATGAAGTCAAATGTCAAAAAATAAAAAAATAAATCACTTTCACATTTTAGTAAAGTTCCTGCTCCACCCAAGGAAAAACATAGTTTATTATTAAAAAGAAAAATACTCAACATGGCTACTTAATTTCTGAAGCAAATAGATTAAAATCCCTGATTTTTTAGGTTCTACTCAACTATAATGCATCGTCAATAACCCTAAAATCTATTCTATCATAGTTCTACAAGTAGGCATATTTTCACTTATTCTTTCAGTCAAAGAAGCAATTAAGTATTATTTTTCCAAAGAATTTATTTTTTCCTGAGCTGAGAAGTCTCACTGGTTATTTCCTGGCTTTAGCCTTCTTTCTTTTTGCATTTTAGAATCAAGCCATAGTTAGGAATCAGCCTTGCCCTAATAATCCTGAGGGAGTGAAAATGGGGTGAGCCAACAAACTTCAGAACGGTAGCTGCCTCCCTGAATTATGATCAGTAGTTACTGGAAGAAAAGCGATCACGCCCTAGCAACCTAAAAGTATCTTAGAATCCCCACGGTAATGAGGACTCTTGCCAATGACACTGAGGATCCTTAGAACATTTTCTCAGCCCTCCATTTATTTCTTCATTTATGCAACAAAAGTATACTGACTTCCACTTGACAATAAAGTAGAAAGATGTGTAAGACTCACTCTCTACCTTTAAGGCGGTTAGAGTCCAAGAGAGGCGGAGAGATATAGAGACAGATTAGTATAAGAGCATTCGAGGTGTAGTGATGGAAGTACTTATTATATATAGCAAAGGCATATATTAGAGACCAATTTTCTCATCTTTATATAGAAACAAAGAAATGCTGGCCCCAGATTTTATTCTAAGATCACCTCTGATTGGGCATAGGCAATGATTATTCAAAAGGAGTGGTTGCTAAAAAGTTCAAATTATATAAGTTCCTTTTTAAAATTTAAAAGTAGAATTTAAAAAATTCTACTCTAACTGGTGAGCTCCCATACTTATCAGATGGCTTATCCTTACTAAATACACATGCATCCCTTGTCTGAGGGGCCCCAGATTGTAGTTTATTTCATTTTTACAAAGCACATCATCAATTTCCCTCATCCTGTACACCTGTCACTTTGTCAACAACATTCCTAAACTATTTTCAGTTTCCTCGTTAATACATTTTTACAGTTCTCAAGCCAATTATGTGTTTGAGAAGTAGATGGAACAGAGCAGATGGGCTAAATGGTGTTGCCTCTCCTTCCACATCGCGTTTACCAGCAGTAATGCACATTCTCAAGCTATTCATAAGTGTGGACTGCTGATGGCTCACAGCTGCCTACCACTGCCTTGGAGAATTGCCCTCGGATGACAGCAGCCACCTCTAGGGGAGATTACCAACTCCCCCTTCTCCTCCCCAGCCTACAGCCAGTGACTGACTGACTGGTTGATAGCAGTGTGTTACGTATGGTATGGTAGACCAAATCCTTTCCTCAAGGGAGGAATGACTCTGTGGGGCAATTTATGCTCCAGCACACCCCCATACCCAGGGATCCAGAAAGTCTATTCTGCACCTGAGCTCACATCCTGTTCACCTCTTTCCACTTCCTTCTTCTGCCTCACACTCTCTCTTAGCGAGAGAGTCTCTTAGAGACTCCTCCTGAAGAGCACTCCCTCAGTAAATCTTGTGCATACAAATCCCTTTCTTAGGCTCCATTCCTAGGAAACCGAACCTAATCCAGTTAATCTCATAATTGATGGTTATATTTATTTTTTGTCTTATAGAGAAGCAGGCTGAGGGGGAAGAGCAGCTCATGACTGTTTGCAGCCTGGGAAGGAAGTGATTAAGCAGTGGGCCTGTTATCCGTATTCTCCTTTACTGGTGGACACCCAAGAGAAAAGGAAGGTAGGCAGGACAAATCCCCTGATAAACACAAGGAGGTGCACTAACAGGCCTGAAGGTAAAACTGGGGCGGTATGAAGATGCCCTAATGCAGGAAACCAAGGCAGGGGGAGGCTCACATTGGAAAGTGTGCCTGGAGAGATTATTCGGCGGTTATCTCCTTAACCCGAGTATATAACTGGGTTGATATTACATGAATGAGGCGTGGTGCCATTAACCTTTGCCCAGTTTTAATTGACCACGCCTCATGAGAACTTTAGGAATTATCTTAGTCCCTTTTCTCTAATAAACATTAACCAACTCAGAATTCTGGGAAGCATGAAGAGGTAACTACTCTGATAAAGAAAACAACTGAGGTGGGAATTTTCATTCCTATTAGCTCCCTTAACAACCCTGGCTGGCCCCGGTATGTAAGGTAGATGGTTCCTGGAGGTCAATACTAGACTGTGGAAGATTTAAAAAAACTCTAGTTTCTCTGATAGCTTTAGCAATATCCGAGACAGTAACGACTATGCAGAAAGTTTAAAGGAGATTAGCATGCCAGTTTAGGTCTTGGTAATGATTTGTTTTCAATCTCAATTTCCAAGTCTGACCAAGCACAGAGCGTCCTCATGGAATGAAACTCAGTGTGCGTTTACTGTTTTGGCTCATAAATGTTTGAATTTGCTGACATATTGTCATAATCTAATGAGATGAGATTAGACTTGATAACTATTAAGAGCAAGTCAGAGCACCATACTCCTGACGTTATGGGAACTGTCATCTTAGAGAATGTTCAGGGAGTCCTAACAGACCTCATATAATCATACAATCACCCTTATGATAAATACATGGTGTCTGACAGCTGCAGCTAAAATTCAAGGCCAAACCTAATCTGGGAATTACGTGGGCTGTAGCAAATACCAACATTCCTCAAACTGAAAAACAAATTATCTCCTGGAGACCTTGTCAACAAGCCAGAACATCAGAGGGAAGCAGGGCTGGCTACTCATATTTGGGCAAAACGTATATTCCTTGTCTAGAAATTTTGAACCTATTTGCAAATCACCATAAAGAAATCTGAATTTCAATGAGTTTCTAGCAGAAACAATTGTTAAAAAATTCACAAAAGGCAGTGGCCCAGGTAGTCTCATTCCTTCCTTATGAACCAACAGCTCAGAGGACGTTAGAACTATCTCCAACCACAGTACATGCCTAATTGGAGCTTTTGGCAAAAATCAAATACATTACTCAATGGACACCTCTCAAGTTTTGAACTCAAAAACCCCCATTTGAAAAACAATTTTCTTGTTTCGCAGTCTTAGTCAAACTGCCCTCACCATGACAAGGCATCAACTCATTTGAGGCCAGTAATATGGATCACGACTTGAGTGATGCCAGGGAGACAGTCCAACGGTAAAGAAGCAGCCCAGCAGACTCTCTCATAAAGTGGAAGTCATGCACTCAAGAGCATGCCCAAGGGGGATGCCTGGGATGTCCAGCACACATAGGAGCAAGTTGATTTACTGCCGATAGGGACAATGATACAGGCCTCTGAGGACCTCCCTAATCCCATCACTGTCTGAACCTTATGATTTCTCTCCCAGCTGGGGCAAGGCCTGCTTCTCTGGCCTTGTTCACTGGTTAGTTTCTGGATTGAGGGCCATGTTGCTGTGTGGAAATCAGCAGCACCCTAAGAGAGTGAGCCTTAAGGGAAGAAGGCAGCACAAATCCACACAAGGGGCAGAGCTGCGGGTTGTCTATTTGACACAAAGTGGAAGAAGGCTCCTACCCTCAGGTAGTCTTCTGGATGCTTACAGACTCTGCAGCTGCAGCCAGGGCCCTTGCCGTGTGGTCAGGCAAATGAGACCTAGATAACTGAACATAAAGAACATCCTGTATGAGGAGCTCAGTTTTGGAATTCCCTGCAGGAATTTAAAGGAAAAGTTAAAGTGAGTCATGTAGGTGCCCATCAAAAAACCCCAGTTTCTGGCTCAGAAGGAGATGGGAAGACTAAGGAAGTTGCCTTAGTCATATCCCCAGCTAGAAGTTACTTTGGACTCTGAAATGAATAGGCATAAAGAAACTCAGGTCATGCATTGATGGGCTTACAGATGACACATTCCCTTTGTACCTGCTGCCTAACGTGACAGGAAACTATGCCTGCGTCTACAGGAAAGAAATCGCTTGAAATGGCTTGGGTAAGACTGCTTGGGGTCAAGGGCCTGTGCATAGCTGGCAAATGGATTGCCTTTTTATCATTCCCGGTGGTCCCAGGGGCCTACTAGTGGGTGTTAACTCAAACTGAAACTGTATGATAATGAGTTTGCTGATTCTATAACAGAAGCAACCTTGGAAAATACAATTCAAAGTCTAGAAGAGCAAATTATCCATCAATTTGGCTCAGTTGGATATATTTCTTCTGATTACGATACACGTTTTTCTCCTACCGATATGCAGAAGTGAACAAAGAAGACTAAAATTGCATGGTGCTGCTGCATTCCTCTTCACTCCTCGAGCAGTGGTTTCATGGAAAAGTTGGAATGGAATGTGAAACACTTGTTTCTCAAAAGCTGTTGACAAAAAGATTTTCAGGGTGGATTAGTTATTCAGATGATTGAATATGAGACAAAGTAAAGTGGGGCCTCTGCTGGAACTATTTCTAAGATCTAGAGATGGGAATGATGGGTGGGGGAAAACGTAGTTACAGGACTTTATAAATTTCCCATATCACTAAATTTTTCTATTTTGCTGATCTGATGATACCAGGCCTGGGTTTAAATTTACCTGTGCCAAAGAAAGGTGACACAAATGAACAAGACACAAAATCTATGCTATTAATTTTGACAGTGTGTATTCCCAAAGGTCATAACTTCACCCATGCGGTCAGATTTGGGCTAACTGTAAATACGTTTCCATTTCAAATCAGCAGGACTAGTCTTATGTTTCTTTACCTTTCAAGGGATGTTGGGAATGGATGTCAAGGAGTTGGTACATAGGTCATTCCCATCTTCAGTCCTCCTCACAAGAAAACCAACCAGCTACTATCCATAGACAAGACAACACTGAGAAAATTCCAGAACCCCAGGCTAAGGCTGAAGCACCTCCCTTGACCCCAGAGACCCAGAAGGACAGCGTTAGAAGGCAAAGAGGAACAGCTACACTGACCACATCTCCCCTCCGCCAGGCTGGCTGGCATCGTGCCACATGGAGAGGGCCCTCCTGATCCTACAGTTTCTCCAGTGGGAAAAAGAAAGCCCAAGGTGGATACATAGCTCCTCTAGTGTTGTGGGATGCTTCCCAGGAGGCCTATGTGGGTCTTGCCTCACAGAAATCACTGGGGAATTTGTGGGACTTGATCACCGGAAGTCAGATAGAGACAGAGAAGGGGGCAAGGCTTACAGCAACCAGTGCTTAGACCCTAGTGGACTGCATCCTTCCTTGCAGCCATGCCTGTGCAGAGATCCCAGTCAGTGACCTGCCCATCTACAGAGCTGAGCCAGTGGCCTCATCTGCCCCCACATCTGGAGCTTGGTGGGCAGTTCTGCCTAATTCAGGTCTCCAGCCAATGAGCTATATGAGAAATGGAGCCCATTCTATGGCCCTGCCAAAGAGGAAGCAAATTTGCAGCTCTGCCTAACTGCTGAGCATAGCCTCTAGTCCCACCCAACTAGGAAGCTTGACCAGAGAATCTGGGCAGCTGCAGAGCCCCTCCTACAGCTGTGTTTGGGCAGGGAGACAGGCCAGCAGTACTGCCCAATGGGTAAGTATAGCCTCTGGCCCTGAGTAGCAAGGGAGCCTGAACAGTGATCTATATATCTACATTATATACGGAACTCATACGACTCAAGAGCAAAAAAACAAATAATCAGATTTAAAAAGTGGGCAAAGGACCTGAATAGATATTTTTCCAAAGAAGACATACAAATAGACAATATGTACACAAAAAGATGCTCAACACCACTAATCATCAGGGAAATGCAAATCAAAACCACAATAAGATATCACCTCACACCTTTCGGCATGGTTGTTACCAAAAAGACAAGAGATAACAACTGTTGGTGAGGATGTGGAGAAAAGAGAACCCTGGTGCATTGTTGGTGGGAATGTAAACTGGTAGAGCCATTATGGAAAACAGTATGGAGATTCTTCAAAAAATTAAAAATAGAATTAGTGTATGATCCAGCAATCCCACTTCTGAGTAAATATCTAAAAGATGTGAAATCATTATCTTGAAGAGATATCTGCAACCCCATGTTCATTGGAGCATTGCTTGCAATAGCCAAGACACGGAAGCAACCTAAGTGTCCACCAATGGATGAATGGATAAAGAAGATTTGATACATATACACAATGGAATATTATTCAGCCATAAAAAGAAGGAAATCCTGCCATTTATGACAACGTGGATGAAACCTGAGGGCACATGCTAAGTGAAATATGTCAAGAAAGATAAACCGTATGATCTCACTTATATGTGGTATCTAAAAGAAACAAACTCATAGAAACAGAGAGCAGATTGATGGTTGCCATGGGTGAAAGGTGAGTGGGGAAATGGGTGAAGGTGGTCAAAGGGTACAAAATTCCAGTTACAAGATGAATAAGCTCTGGAGATATAGAGTGTAGCATGGTAACTATAGTTAATAATACTTGAAATTTGAAAGTTTCTAAGAAAGTAGATCTTAAAAATTCTCACACATAAAAAATTGTAACTAGGTGAGGGGATGGATGTGTTAACTAACCTTGTGGTAATTATTTTGCAGTATATACATATATCAAATCACTACATTGTACACATTTAACTTACAGAAAGTTATATGTCAATTATAGCTCAATAAAGCTGGGGAAAAAATTTAAAAAAATTAAATACTCTGATGTCTTCCAGCAGGTGGGACCCAGGAGGATCTATTAGCAGAGCTGCTATTCTTAACAGCCATTTGGGTAAATGATACATCTGCTCAGTCAAAAAATTCAACCATGGAGGAAAGTGTGTGTTTCAAAAAGGTAATAATTGGAATCAGTGAGAGATCGCAGAAGAAGGAAAGGGCACTTGCAAACGGGTCCCAATAGCAGGGAGCAGTGCATTCATGGGATTTCCATTAGAGCATTTCAGAGCAAGAGGATAACACTCCTAGCTGTCTTTCTCAGAGCTAGCACTGGTGTTGGGGGCATTTAATTCACAGATCCCTGTTATTAACAAAGTAAAACTTTCCTGGGAGCTACTCAACAGAATCCCTCATGGCTAGTGGCACAAGTACACATCATGGTTATTACTAAGTACAAGGGAGTAGAGGGAACTCAACTGCCTTTTTAGTTGGGCGTGTTGAGGAAAAAGGGAGTTGAAAACGGCTGTGGGTTTACCCCATTATCGGCATCTTCCACTGGGCCTGCGGAGGGGTGGTGATCAGATTTATATTTTTGAAGGGTCATTGTATCTGTACAGTAGAAGATGCACAAGTAGAGGCCAGACTCTGGAGCCAGGGAAATCAGTTAGTAGGCTGTAGTGAGAGGAGAGGAGAAGGAAGCTGAAACTAAACCTGTGGTGGTAGACACTGAGGAGGAGGAAATATATGAGTGATAAAATGGAGGTGGATTTGTCAGAACTTGGCCACTTGATAGGAGGGATTAGGAAGAGGGAGAAATGACTCCCAGGCTCTGACCAGGGTGTGTATTGATGCTAACAGAAGAGAAGAATTTCAAGGATGGAGAAGATTCGTTTGGTTATTTGTACCCATCTAATTCCACTTATTTTTCATCCCCTGATTTTTAAAACCTTTTTTTACTTTTGGACCATACTGTCCTAAACTAAAATAAAATGGGTCTGAAATGTTATGACAAATAAGACATTTATTATAATCCCAAATCCTATAACAGTAGTGTCATGGAAATCTACATGTAGATCTTGGAATTACAAGGTTTGTAGTTACTGTTTTGAGCCCCCAACTTGCTACATCCTGGAAGAACCCCTTAAGGGCCAAGTGAGATAATTATAAGAATATCCTTTGTAAACTGTAAAATGTCATGCACATGTACACTATTACAGGAAATCATTTTGGACACATTGATATCTAATGGGGGGAACACAATCTCTGATTCTTATTTTTACGAAAGTGGAAGCCAATTGTAACCCTACTTCATTCAATAGGAAACATTATGCACAAAGCACCTCTAATTCTCTAGCCCTTCCTCATACCTTCCTACAAGAAAAGGAGTGATCTATCTACCTGGTGAATTTGTGAGACAGAACTGAACTTCTGGGTTTGCTCACACTTTAGACATGCCCGGCTGCAGACAGGCTCGCTCTTGTCTGCCCCCCTACTCCTGGTGGTGGAGCAGGCCTGGCTTCTTTGGGGGAGGCTGGCTATGTGGGAGGGTCAGTTTAAATCTAGCGTGAAGTATTAAGAAACTCACTGTGGCTGCATATTTAAGCTAAATGCTCCAATTCAGCTTTTGATTGTAATATATTGATATTTTGATCTTCATCAGTCTAGCTATGAGTCACTCTCTAATTGCCCAAATCAAAAGGGAAAGGCAGAGGGTTATCTCCTGGAAGCACCAGATCCCAATACTATCCATTAAAATCGTCTCCAGTAGAGATTCTCAAAACCTTATCCAACAACTTGCTTCAAATACAACCATGTTTCTTCTTACTAACATTTCCCTCCTTTCCAAAAGCTTCTAATAATAGTATCCATTCAGTACTAAACATAGATGATCCTGTTGTTACAGATGGGAGTGAAAAATGTCTGAGGAAGTAATTAACATTCCAATTATATCTGATGGAGTGAGGTTAAACACAGGAGAAATGACACTTCAGGGTATCGTTAGCTTCAAGATGTTAGGCATGTCTTTATAGGGTCTCAGTAAAAGGATCATTTCTAAGCTCCAAAATACATGAATTTTACAGTAATACATCGTAACCACGTCAAGTCATGTCCATCTGTTGAGAGGTTCACGCCATGGTGGAGACTCACAGGATGCTTCTGTCCTGAGAAGTTTTTGCTCCATAAGAGAACAAAATTTATGGACGTGAGGAATTCCTTCTCTCTGCTGCCGCTTTCCATTTAGAGAGTCTCACTTTTCTCTAGGTCCTATGCCAATCTCACTCAGAGAATACAATCTATTTTCACAGGGCACACAATTTCAAAATTCTAGACTGAGGCAAATGTTTGGCTCTCTCTCAAAGTCTTCATGGCTTATGGTTCCTAGAGCTGCTTTCATCTCTCTTTAGTTGTTTGTTGTCTCTCTCTGGTTCAGAGTCCTTGACTGGACTTTCATTTCCTGTCTCCTCCTCTGCTGGGCTGTGGGAGGTGCATTACTGTGCCTAGGTGTCTGTTCTTCCAGGCTACTGGCGCTTGGTACTTCTTAACAGCAGTTTCTATGCCATATTCGTTTCTCTATTTCTATGCCTACCTGACTGTCAAGTGCTTAATAGAGTGAGTTGAGTGAGTCATGATGTGATCAGATTCACAACTCTGCTGAGTAAGAAATATCCATCAAAATCCAGGCCATGAAAGAATAAAGAATAGGGATCATTATCAGGAAAGTCTGGCCCCTAATTTTTTTCACGTTTTGCATTCTCAAATATACAGAAAAATGGAAAGGATTTAAAATTCTTCAGCAATATACCTACTACCTGGATCCTACCATTAACTTTTTAAGATTTAATTTTTGGTCGTTTTATTGAGATATAACTCAGCTAACATAAAATTCGCCATTTGAAAGTACACAATTAAGTGGCTTTTAGTATGTTCACAAGGTGGTGCAATCATCACCATTATCTAATCCCAGAACGTTTTCATCATCCCAAAAAGGAAATCCCATATCCATTAACAGTCATTCGTCTGCTCCTGGCAACATGAATCTATTTTCTGTCTTTATGGATTTGCCTATTCTGGACATTTTATAGAAATGGAATCATACAATATGTGGCCTTTTATATCTAGCTTCTTTCACTTAGCATTATGCTGTTTTCAAGGTTCATCCATGTTGTAGCATGTATCAGTACTTCATTCTTTTTTATGGCTGAGTAATATTCCGCTGTATGGATATACCACATTTTGTTTATCAGTTGATGGACATCAGTTGATGGACATTTGTGTTGTGTCTCAGTTCATTCAGGCTGCTATAACAAAAATACCATAAACTGGATTAAGCAACATTTGTTTCTCACAGTTCTGGAGGCAAGTTTAAGATCAAAGCATGGCAGATTGGGTGTTTGGTGAGAACCTGCTTGCTAGTTTACAGACAGCTGGCTTCTCTCTGTGTCCTTACGTGGCGGGAGGAGGGAGAGCTCTGAGATTTCTTTCATAAAGGCACTAATCCAATTTATGAGGGCTCCACTCTCATGACCTAATCACTTCCCAAAAGCCCTATCTCCTAATACCATCACATCGTGGGGTAGGATTTCAACACACAAATTTTAGGGGGCCACAAACATTCAGTTTATGGCAGTTTGTTTCCACTTTTTGGCTATATGAATAATGTTGCCATCAACATTTGTTACTGTCAACCTCTTACTATAGTTGTGTTATCACATATCTATCCATCCAATAATCTATTTATTTTACTGATATATTTCAAGGTAAATAATGATATGAGTACACTTCTAGCTAAAAAACGTTGCATATCATTAACTAGATGGCAATATTTGTTTAGAGTTTTTTCTTTTTATATAAAATTTGCATGCAATGAAATGTATAAATCTCATTTGTACATTAGATGAGTTTTGAAAAATGTATGCACCTGAGTAATCCAAATTCCCATCATATATGGAGCATATATGAGTTCCCTCCCATCATATATGGAGCATGTATGAGTTCCCTCCCATCATATATGGAGCATGTATGAGTTCCCTCCCATCATATATGGAGCATGTATGAGTTCCCTCCCATCATATATGGAGCATGTATGAGTTCCCTCCCATCATATATGGAGCATGTATGAGTTCCCTCATGCCACCTCCCAGGCAATGTGCCCAACCCTCAGAGACAACTGCTGTTTTGATGTTTTCCACTGTAGATATTATTAAATAATATTACCTGGGTTTTAAAAAATGAGCTTCTGTCTCCTTTTTTGATGTGTTTATCGATTTGATTGAACTTACTCCTTACTTCATATTTCATATTTTATATTTAGCCCACTTTGGTTGTTCTTTCCCCATTCCTGTCTTTTTTCCCCTTTTTCCCTCAACTTATTTAAATGTTTTATATTCTCATTTTATTCTATAAATGTTAATTTTTTGTACCATGTAATTAACTGTGTATTGTTTCTAACAATCAACGTGGAAGTTTAATTAGTAACTATATCCTTTGATTGAACAATACAGGAAAATTGCTCCATTTAAAAATCTCTCTTCTCCCTTTCTAACCTTCTCTATATCTTTATTGTTATCATATGGAAGTTTCTGTTTAGCTAATCAATACATGTTCACAATAAGTTTTAGTAGCTTCTTTGGTTATCATTGCTTCTTGAATCCCACATCTTTTAGGAATAATCTTTTTCTCGCTAGTATACATCCTCAGGAAATTCTTACAGTAAGAGTTTTGGTGGTAAATATTCTGGGTTCTTCCATGTATAAAATATTTTTATTTCAACTTCTTAATTTGGCTAGGATTGGAATTCTAGGGCCAAAGTTACTTTCTCTTGATATTTTGAAGACATTTTTTTCATTATCTTATTGCCTCCAGTGTTACTTATTGTAAGACTGGTGTCAATTGATTCTTACTCATTTGTAGATAATTTTTGTTGCTGTCGTGTGAAAGCTTTTAGGATTTTCCCCATCGTGTTTAGTGTTCTAAATATTACACTATAGGTAGTATAGTTTAATTCTTTTTCTTGATTGACTTTCGGTTGGTCTTTTAATTTCAAGACTCATGTCTTTCTCAGTTTAGAGTAACTATCCTCTAACATTTCTTTAAAAATCATCTTTCTTCCTTTTGGTCTATTCTTATTCTGGGGAACTATTATGAAATGGCTATATAAAGTCTGGATCTGTCTCCAAAGTCTTTTAAGCTTTCTTTCATCCCTTGCCTCTCTTTGTTTCTTCACATCCCTTTGGCAGGCCGTCTTTGGCCCACTCTTCTAGCTTGCGACATCAAGTTTCAGCTGTGTGTGGTCTACTTTTCCGACTTTCTCTTGAGGTTTTCATTTCAACAACCAAATTTTTAATTTCCATCATCATAATTTGATATTTTTATGACTGTAATAGCTTTTTTCATCTCTCCTGATGATACTGATTATGCTTTTAATTTTTTAAAAAACCCCCTCTATTTAGCTTGTTCCATTAACTCTATTTCTCCATTGTAGAGTCTTCCATTAATTAAGCTTCTCTCTCGCGCTCTTACGTGTTGGCTTCCTCAAATATCTCTTTATTCCAGATTATTCACTCTTCTTTTTGGTGGAGATTTTATTTTTGATTATCTGGTTGTAAATGTCTGTGCAGCCTGCCAGGACACGGTTCCACTGAAAGTGTGGGGAAAGCATGGCATGCTGACAGGATGGCACGTCAGTGTCTTTTTCTTCTGAGTGTGGGCGCCCATCCTTCCTCCTAGGCACCACAGTCACATGCACATTGTCCATTGTCCATTTTCTCTAACCGGATCTCTCTCACTCCTTCCTATTGTAAGCAACCACTCCCTTCCCTTCGCATGACTAATCAGCAGCTCGGCTGCTCCTACTGGCCACCGTGTTTATTTCCTCTGGTACCCATCATTCTCCAGGTATGGAGTTTCTTGCTACCAAATTCCATATTTTTAATAGTTTAATTAAGCATAGATTTTGGGTTGTGGCTTTTAATTAATCTAATCAGTATAATTTTTGTCTTTTAGAGATTTCTCCCAATTCCAGTTCCCTTAGAGAGAGTGCACCTTTTTCTTTTCAAGTGCAGCGATGGCTTCACTTGCTTACTTACGCACATGCTGTATACACGTGTGTGTCTATATGTTTCCCATTGCAGCAGTAACAAATGACCACAAACTTGGTTGCTTAAAACAGTAGAAATTTATTCTCTCACAGCTCTAGAGGTCAGAAGCCTAAAGTCGACACCAGTGGGCCAATGTTAAGGTGTCAGACTGGCTCCCTCTGGAGGTTCTAGGGGGCGGTCTGCCCCTTGCCTCTTCCAGCTTCTGTTGGCTCCCAGCAATTCTTGGCTTGTGGCTGCATCGCTCCAATCTCTGCTTCCATGGTTACATTGTCTCCACATCTTCTGTCTGTGTAAAATCTTCTTTTGCCTCCCTATTATAAGAATACAGGTGGTTGCATTTGGCACTCACCGGATAGTCCAGGATAATCTCCCCATCTCCGGATCTTTAACTTAACCACATGGCCAAAGATCCTTTTTCCAAATAAGGTAATATTTACAGGTTTTAGGAATTAGTACTGTCGGTGTCGCAATCCAATGTACACATCAGGATAGATGCGGAGAGGGCTGATGGCCACTCTGAGTTTCTTATAACCAGCGTTTCAATATATACATAGCTTACATCTGTTAAACATACACAGGTGTTCTGGATGAAGTAATTAGCGAATGCCAAGAATTCTTAGTGATTTCTCAAGGAGCCCTCCCTTGGCCTCTGTTTTGATATTATCATGTTGTTGCTGTGCTCCTATATTTTTATCTCAGAGCAGGCAAGGTCTCTTAGGCAACGGTCCCTCTTGCTCCCGATATCGATATTGTTTCTCCATCTGTGCCCCCGGGCGGCCGCCGCCTGGCTTAGGTTGCCCCCCCAGGGGGTCTTACCCGTCATTGGCTAACCGGCCTTCTCACCTCCGGGTCACAGTTTGTTGGCAAGCTTTTTCCAGTGATTATTAACCCTTCCTGTGTCAGGGGCGGCTACAAGTACCTGATGTCTTTGGGGGCCATTTTTAGACTATCACTGTATACACATGCCCCCCACCCCATGGAGATAAATATTATACTTGAAAACTATAACAAAATTGATAAATCCAGACCATGTTCCTTTTTAATTACCTTATAAATAATGCATATTGTAAAGTTCAGACTTCCAAGACTCGCTAGCAGCAGCTTAGGCTAATTAATACACAATAAATTATGATGGAGAATAGAAAGTAGCTCATTCTTTTGGCAAGGGGACAAAAGATAAGGGAAAAAACAATTTATTTTGAAAAGGGCAGGGGCCTAAAGCATACATGAAAACTATGCTGCTTAGCATAGATCTTTGGCAAAGTCTTGAAATAATTTTTTTAACAGATGGTTTGTTTTGCATTTAGAAATGAAGTGGTTATCAACAAGTTTGAACATATTATATAAATATACGTGTATACACACACACACACACATATATTTTTCAATAGTCTTTTTAGATAACTGGTTGGTCTGCAAGCTCAGTTGAAATCAAGTGAAGAACAAGTGGCTGGTGAAGTTTAGGCCATCAGTGTTTATTTTTCATAATAGAGAAAGAGGTTGAGAGAGTGTTTTGTTTTCTTTTGGTACACACTCAAGATCATCAAGAATGAAGAATGTCCTGTTCTTTGCTGCAGTCACAGTACTTAGCACAGGTTCTGTCAGCTCAACAAGCATTTGTTGGAGGAATGAATCAAGTGAATGCACAAAGATCCAAGGAGATTCATGGGGAGCTCCTTTTGGGCAGGAACCACATCTCCTTTATCTCACTATTTCCAGTTTCTACCACAGTAGATTCTAAAATGGTGATTGTAGATTTGAATTAAATGTAATTCAGTTATTTTTTGTCATGGGACATCAGGCCATTTACAAGACAAATGCTCTCCTGGTGGCTTCCAAGTTGAATCCAAGTAATTAACTCTTTACCGTCCACATGTCTATCTTTTGTCTTCCCCACACAGGGACCACACTGATAACACATGGAAAACAGTATATCTGTAGTGTCTAGTCATTGTGTTTTTATGTACATGTTCTTATTGGATTATTATAACAACCACATGAGACAGGAATCCCAACTCCCATCTTTCAGTTGAGTAAACTGGGGCTCAGAGGGAACTGGAAAGCAGCATATTCTTGTATGGTCAAATCTTATTTTTTAAATTTTATTTACTTTTTTCTCATTACCCTCAGCTGCAATTGCATTATATTTTGAACTCCAGCACTGTCTTGACTTTGAAGAGCTCAAGAATCCTGGGGGTCCATAAGCAGTGTGATGCCCTCGGGTTCTTGACCATTGCTAGGTAACTTGGATTTACTCTTTCCCCTCTCTCTCTGGTGTTCTGAACTTCAGTGAGAATATGCATAGCTTTTGATTTATTTACTATCCCTAGCATTCAGTGGAACCTTTCCTTATCGTCCTTCACATGCAGGAAATATCTTCTCTATTTCTTTTATTATTTCTTCCTGTAATCATTTCTTTCTGTCAAGTCATCATTTTAAAAACTCCCTTTAGTCTGTTATCGGATCTCCAGTATTGATTCTCCATTTCTCTCATGTTTCCCTCAGATTTTCCATCTCTCTTTTTTTTCTTCTTTCCAGAGATTTCCTAGGTTTTATTTTTTAGTTCTTTCCTTGATTCTTTGTTTTGTTTTGTTGGTCAAATACACTTTTAATTTCCATGAGTCTTTCAGGATAACTGGTTTTTCTTTTATCAGAGTCTCTTACGCTTGTTTTATGTAAATAATATCTCAGATCTTCCTGCAGATACTAACTGGAATTTTGTCTGTTTTCAAGTTTCTTTTTGTTTCCCAAATCATTTCTCTTTCTTCTCAACTAAATGATTAGAGTTTTAACATTGTTTTTAACTTGATCTTTCTTTCATGTTCCAAACTTCCTCAAATAGCTGGAAGTGATTCATGACTCCTGGCTGTTCTGGGAATATAATTGGGGGTTATTACCTGGTAGTTTTCACATTGTGGAAACAAGAGCAGGCCAATAATGTTTCAGGAACCCCAGTGTCCACATGTAGAGGTCTTTGCTCTGGAGAAACTTATGTCCAAATATAAATACTCTGCCTTAGGTTATCTCAGCTAATTCATTTAATTTCCTTGTTGAAGGATCTTTTGATTGTTTTTAGGTGGCATTTAAATAACTGGCTGCCTATGTGTCTGCGTGTGGTTGATAAAATTAGAGAATGTAGTAGGAGGTCTCTTGGCCGGGATTTAGGGTTGCAGTTAGACAACGTCTAGATCTGTATTGCGAGCCTCTCCAGAGTTCTGCCCCAGGATTCGTTGCATTTCTCTCTTCTGGAGCCATCTCTGTCCTATGCCACCTTTTCTCCATACTTCTCCTTCATCTGCTCCTACATTCATTTTCATCTTTCATAATTTTGTTAAAACCTCCTGGCTTTTAACATGTGCTCACCTTTTCTCTTTTTATTGGTTGCATATTTATAATATTTTAAGCTATTTTATGATCATGTCAATGGGACTTTCATGAGGTAGAAGAGATAAGTATGTATAGCAAGGCTTTCATCTTGATGTAGAAGTCCATAATTAAATTTCCCTGATTCCACAATATTTGGAAAATATCAATACAACAGTACATGAATACTATATAAATCTATCATGATTTCAAAAGATAGATAAAATATCAGTTTTGAGACATTCTGCTTAATGTAAAATGTTTTTAAATGCATTAATTTATCACCAAGATATAAACATTTTACTACATATTTGTATATCAATATAAAGAACGATTTTCCTATCCTGTTTGACATTGCGAATATGCAAATTAGTTCCCCTGCCCCACTGCGTCATCAGAGGTTCACCTCTTTTTATGTATCTTCTTTCCTATGCTTAGCCGTTATGCAGGAAATTGCCTTCATGTGATGGTTGCCTCTAAGTACACTTCGAGGGACGATAACCCACACCAGAAAAGCTTGCAGACCAGAATAAAATGCTGGCATTACATGGTTTCTGAAGTCAAATTTAAAACACACAGTGAGAAGCAAGGGGAAAGAATTGTTTCAAGTTAAGGTACTTAAGCTGGAAAAGTCCAAAAGAGCAGCTACACAAAAGAAAAAGTCAGTTATTTTCAGACCGTTCAATGTGACAGAAAATAATCCTAGGTACCATAATAGAGTCTTAGGATAGTTCTGGGTCAAGCCAATCACTAATGTTTATAATCATAAATTGAAATGAGAATGTATAATTGTGTTCTATAGGTTGAGAAGAAGGCAAAAGAAGTTTGTAGTTCATTTTAGAAAGGTTTCCATTCAAAATGCTTAACGTTTTTTAAATGTAGATGACTAAAATTTTGACTTTTTTTCATAAGAGTACTGGCTTGAATTTTTTTCCAACTTTGCTACTTACTGTGTAACATTTTAAATCTTATCTCTGAGCTCTCATTTTCTCAAATATCTAATAGTAAGGTAATTGCACATATCTGATATAGTTTTCATGACAGTCCAATGAAATGATTCATGTAAGATGTTAGCACAATATTATTAGCTATTATCAATATTATTACAACAGTTTTTCTTGAGTTCTGTAAATTCTTTATAAGTAATTTTAATGATTACAAAATATTTTATGTGACCTAATTTAAACTATCAAGTCAATCTCAATCAAACACTGGCAGAGTTTTTTGTATGTTTGTTTGTGTTTTGCAGAAATTGGCAAGCTGAATCTAAAATTTCTAAGGAAATTCAAAGGCTTCGGAATAGCCAAGGCAATCCTGAAGAAGAAAAACTAGAGGTGGGGCTGGCCCTGTGGTGTAGTGGTTGAGTTTGAGCCCTCTGATTTGGCAGCCCAGGATTCATAGGTTTGGATCCTGGGTGCAGACCTACACACTGCTCATCAAGCCATGCTGTGGTGGCATCCCACATGCAAAAATAGAGGATGATTGGCATAGATGTTAGCTCAGGGACAATCTTCCTCACCAAAAAAAAAAAAAAAAGCTGAAGGTGGTACTAGATATCAAAATCTGTTAAAACTATAATTAATTAATTATATCTTAGTCTATATAATTAATTACATACTTAATGTATGATATGATGTAATTATATCACATAATTATAGTAATAAAGGCACTGTGACCTTGGCTCAAACATAAATGACCAATGGCACAGAATAGACTCACCGGATTTATGAAAAAGGTAGTGTTACAGTGCAGTGAGAAATGATGAGTCGATTGAACATTCACATAGAAAAAACTATATATCAGCTTCTTTCAAACAAAAATAAATTTAAGAATTATTAGATATCTTAATGTGAGAGATAGAACAATAAGGCTTTTAGAGGTAAATATAGGAGAACATCTCTGTGACTTTGGAATAGATAAAACTGTCTCTATAAAGACACATAAAGAGCTAAGCATAAAGGGAGACATTAAAATATTTGATTATATTAAGATTCAAAAGAAACCACTAAAAGAGTGACAATGCAATATGTGGACTGACAAATTGACCACAATTCTATCTGCTATTAATCATCAATGCCATATGTGTGAATGTGACATTTTTTTGAGTTTGATAGGTAGAGTAGACCGACTCCAGGCAAACGTTGTGCAGATACACTGAGGGACAGAAAGTTCTCAGGGATGGGAGACCTGGATGAGCTTGGGGGATAAGGTCATAGGGAGAATAAATGTGATTCCTGCCTGTCCCAAGCAATGTGAGAGGGCAGTATTCATTCTTTCATTCATTCACTCCCATAACAAGTACTTACCAAGTGCCAGCTATGTTCCAGGCAGAGTTCTAGACACTGAGGA
Source organism: Equus asinus (assembly GCF_041296235.1). Classification (NCBI taxonomy): domain Eukaryota; kingdom Metazoa; phylum Chordata; class Mammalia; order Perissodactyla; family Equidae; genus Equus; species Equus asinus. The sequence continues at coordinate 14,762,491 of NC_091794.1, read as the reverse complement.
CATAGAACTGAACAAGGCAATCAAAGTTCTTCCCTTCATGGCTCGTTTATGGGACAGGCACGGAGGTGGCAGGAGAGGCATAAATGAAAAATACAGGGAGCTCCTGTAGATGGAGGGGTCAGGGATGGCCTCTCCGGGTGGATAGGAACTTCAGCTGTCATCTGAATGGAGAGAACGAGCCAGTCCTCAGAGCTCTGGAGGAAGAGCATTTCTGGCAAAGGGATCAGCCTAGGCAGATGCCCAAAGGTGGAAAAGAGCCTAGCAGTTCAAAAACCAGAGGGAAGACCCGCGTGGTTGATCTATTGTGACAAGATGAGCGGGATTAGATGATGTCAAAGAAGTAACTAGCAGCCTGCTCATGGAGCTTCTTGCAGATCAGAGGAAAAAGTTTGTGTTTATTGTAAAGGCAACAAGGAGGCGTTAGAGTGGAACACTACTGCACCCTCTTCACGTTCCCATAGAAGGGAGGGAGTTTCCACTTCATTCCCCTGGAGGGAAGAGGATTAGAGTAAAAGTTCCAGTTCCTCTGATTCTAACTTATCTAATTGATGAATTCTGGAGAAGAAATTGAGAAAACAATAGTGGTTTTCAATACTCTGGTAGACCATGGCATATTTGGGTACTAAGACATCAGTATTCTTTTGGTGAAACAACATTATTGAGATTAAAAAGCCATGAATCATCAACATCTTTATATACACTCAAACTCATATAGTGCACTAAAACGTTTAAGCAGATGTACAGCCATGCACCTCATAATGACGTTTTGGCCAACGACAGACAGCATATATGACAGTGCTCCCATAAGATTAGTACCATATAGTGGGCGATACCATCTAGGTTTATGTAAGTACACACTGATTTTTGCACAACGATGAAGTTGTCTAATGACGTATTTCGCAGAACCTATCCCCATTGTTAAGTGACACATGATTGTATTCGGTTGATTAAAAAGCATTCTTCTATACTTTCAAATTTCTCATAAACGAACACAACGAAAGTCAATTGACAATACAAACTTTACTATAAACACAATTCTTACTCTACTTCAAAGATTTTCCGAATAAGTGGAATATGAATATGACAAAATCGGAACTAATACAGATATTAATCAGTTTCTATGAAACTTAGAAGAAGAACCGAAAACACTTTCTCGAAAACCAACAATAACAACACTATAGCTTGCTCTCAATGCAATCACTAAAAAATTACAGCTTTCCAAAAGATCTTAAACTTCTCAAGCGAGAAGTGGCATTATTTAAAGGTGAATGAGCTACAGAAAGATATTTAGGGATAGCTTCTAAAAATCACTGCATCATTGCCCCCAGGATGTGTGGGATCAAAAAGAGATTTTAACAGTTGGGAAGATTTTACAAAAAATTACTGCATGTGGTTAACATGAGGTCCATTCACAGGGAATCAACCCTTTTTGTAAATGATAAAATAATATTTAAATATCATGTTTTCATAATTGAATTAAATTTATTTTATGCAGTCTAGTGTTCCAAATAATTGCTTTATTAAATTTTATCTGGCACTAGATTATATAGAATTAAAAATGTTTAACATTTATAGTTTTCTTATCAAGACATAATTTACATATAACATTGTGTAAGTTTAAGGAGTACAATGTGTTGATTTGATACACTTGTATATTGCACTATGATTACAACCTTAGCTGTAGCTAACACCTCTGTTGCGTCACACATTGATCATTTATTTATTTATTTTTTATTTATTTATTTTTTTGAGGAAGATTAGCCCTGAACTAACATCTGCTGCCAATCCTCCACTTTTTGCTGAGGAAGACTGGCCCTGAGCTAACATCCGTGCCCATCTTCCTCTACTTTATATGTGGGATGCCTGCCACAGCACAGCTTGCCAAGTGGTGCCGTGTCTGCACCCGGGATCCGAACCAGCGAACCCTGGGCTGCTGAAGTGGAACGTGCGCACTTAACCACTGTGTCACCGGGACGACCCCTCCAATTATCATTTATTTTTTGTGATGAGGACATTTAAGATTCAGTCTCTTCGCAATTTTGAAGTATATAATACAGCATTGTTGATTATAATCACCATGCTGTGCATTAGATCTCCATAACTTATTCATCTTCTATTTGCAAGTTTGTACCCTTATACAGCATCTCCCCAGTCCCCTACCCCCAGCCCTTGAGTTTCTTGGCTCCCTTGTCAAATATTAGTTGACTGTATATGCAGGAGTTTACTCTGAGCTCTTGATTCTGTTCCATTGGCCTATGTGTTTTTATGACAGTATCATATTGTTTAACTTACTATAGCTTTGTAGTATAGTTTGAAATCAAGAAGTGTGATGCTTCCAGATTTGTTCTTTCTCAGGATTGCTTTGGCTATTCAGGGTTTTTTGTGGTTCCATACAAATTTTGGGAGTTTTTTCTACCTTTGTGAAAAAGGTCATTGGAATTTTGATAGGGACTGCATTGAATCTGTAGATGGCTTTGGGTAGTATGGACATTTTGACTTCAATTCTTCCAATTCATGAACATGGCATATTTTTTCATTTGTTTGTGTCTTCAATTTCTTTCATAGAAGTCTTATAGTTTTCTGTACAGATCTTTCACTTCCTTTGTTAAATTTATTCCTGAATATTTCATTGTTTTTGATCCTATTGTGAATGGGATCGTTTTCTTTATTTCTTTTTCAGATATTTTGTTGTTAGTGTATATAAGCACAACTGCTTTTTGTACGTTGATTTTGTATTCTGCAACTTTACTGAATTCATTGATTAGTTTCAGAAGGTTTTTGTTTCAGTCTTTAGGATTTTCTCTATATAAGATCGTATCCTCTGCAAATAATGACAGTTTTACTTCTCCATTTCCAATTTGGATGGCTTTTATTTCTTTGTCGTGCCTACTTGCTCTAGTTATGACTTCCAGTACTATGTTGAATGGCAGTGATGCAAGTGAACATCCTTGGTTGGTTTCTGATCTTAGGGGAAAAGCAAAAAAAAAAAAAAAAAAAAAACCGAACACAACACAACATACAAAAATTATGGGATGCAGCAAAGGCAGTTCTAAGAGGGAAGCTTATAGCAGTAAACACCTACAGTAAGAAAAAAGAAAGATCTCAAATAAACAACCTAACTTTATACCTCAAGGAACTAGAAAAAGAAGAACAAAATAAGCCCAAAGTTAGCAGAAACAGGATTATTAAGCTTTTATGTCTTCTGTGGTTCTTACAACTCACCAGGCTGGCTGCTGGAAATCTCTCATTTGTTTCCCAGAAGGTGGTGCTATAGTTCAAGTGGTTTCCCCCTCGCCCACAGACCCTGGTCTAATATTCTGAGAGCATTCTGCTTACCGCAACTCACTCTCACCAACACATTTGGGGGTGTGCAGGGGACCTGGCCACAGAGTGAGGAGAGGTGCGGGTTTGGCTCTAGGGGTGATGGGGTTGACTTCAGGCCAGTGCAAGGATCTTTGGGTGAGATTCTCCCGGGGGCTATGGGCAGACTTCCTACTGACAGCAGGAACTATGTCTCTTTAATGCCCCTTGATGTTCTTCTTTTGTGTGTAAGTTTATATAATTTATTTTTTTAACTTTTAATTTTTTATTGACGTATAATTGACACACAATGTTATTTTAGTTTCAAGTTTGCTGCATAGTGATTCAACAATTATCTACATTACAAAATGATCACCACCATAAGTCTAATTATCATCTGTCACTCTACAAAGTTAATACAATATTATTAACTACATTTTTCCATGCTGTATATTACATGCCCATGACTTATTTATTTTATAACTGGAAGTTTGTACCTCTTGATCCCCTTCGCCCATTTTGCCCATCCCCAACCTCCTTCCCCTTTGACAACTACCATTATGTTCTCTGTATCTATGTCTCATTTTAATTTGCATTACTTGTGTATTTGTTTTTTCTTTTAGATTCTACATATAAGTGAAATTATATGGTATTTGTCTTTCTCTGTCTTACTTATTTCACTTAACATGATACCCTCTAGGTCCACCCATGCTGTTGCGAATGGCAAGATTTCTTTTCTTTTTATGGCTGATTAATATTCCCTTGTCTATCTACACCACATCTTCTTTACTCATTCATCTACCAGTAGACATTTAGGTTAATTTCATATCTTAGCTATTGTAAATAATACTACAATGAATATTGAGGTGCATATATCTTTTTGAATTAGTGTTTTTGTTTTTTTTTGCATAAACACCCAGAAGCAGAATTACTGGATTGTATAGTAGTTCTATTTTTAAATTTTTGAGAAACCTCCATGCTATTTAGTGGCTGCATCAATTTACGTTCCTACCAACAGTGCATGAGGGTCGCCTTTTCTCCACATCCTCACCAACACTTGTTATTTCTTGTCTTTTTGATAATAGCCATTCTGACAGATATGATATCTGTGATATCTCATTGTGGTTTTGATTAGCATTTCCCTGATGATTAGTGATGTTGAGCACCTTTTCATGTGCCTGCTGGCCATCTGTATGTATTCTTTGGGAAAATGTCTATTCAGGTTCTCTGCCCATTTTTTTACTGGACTGTTTGTTTTTTTGAAATTGAGTTGTATAAGTTCTTTATGTATTTTGGATATTAACCCCTTATTGAATATATGATTTTCAATCATCTTCTCCACTTAGTAGGTTGTCTTTTTGTTGTGTTTTTGGTTTCTTCAGGTGTGCAGAAGCTTTTTAGTTTGATGTATTCCCTTTTTTATTTTTTTCCCTTTGTTGCCTTTGCCTATGGAGTCAAATCCAAAAAAAATATTGCTAATATTGATGTGCAGGAGCTTACTGCCTATGTTTTCTTCTAGTTTTATGTTTCAGCTCTTTCATTCGAGTCTTCAATCCATTTTGAGTTAACTTCTAGATATGGTATAAGACAATGGTCCAGTTTTATTCTTTTGCATGTAGCTGTCCAGTTTTCCCAACACCATTAACTGACAAGACTGTTTTCTCCTCATTGTATATTCTTGACTCCCTTGTCATAGATTAATTGACCATATATGTGTGGGTTTATTTCTGGGGTCTCTATGCTGTTCCATTGACTTATATGTCTGTTGTTGTGCCAATACCATACTGGTTTGATTACTATGGCTTTGTAATATAGTTTGAAATCAAGAAGCATGATACCTCCAGCTTTGTTCTTTTTTTAAATTGAGACACCTTTGGTTATTCAGGGTCTTTTGTGGTTCCATAAAAATTTTAAGGTTATTTGTTCCAGTTCTGTGAAGAATGCCATTGTTATTTTGATAGAGATTGCATTTAATCTGAGGATTACTTTGGGTATATGGACATGTCAACAATATTGATTCTTCCAATCCATGAGCATGGTATATCTCTCCATTTATTTGTGTCATTTTTAATTTTTTCATCAGTGTCTCATAGTTTTCAGAGTACAGGTCTTTCACTTCTTCGGTTAGGTTTATCCCTAAGTATTTTGTTCTTTTTGTTGAAATTGTAAATGAGATTGTTTTCTTAAATTTCTCTTTCTGATAGTTCATTATTAGTGTATGGATTTTTGTGTATTCATTTTGTATCTTGCAACTTTACTGAATTCTTTTACTAGTTATAACAGTTTTTTTGGTGAAGTCTTTAGGGTTTTTAAATATAATATATCATCTGCAAATAGTGACAGTTTTACTTCTCCCTTTTTGATTTGGATGCCTTTTATTTCTTTTTCTTATCTATTTGCTGTGGTTAGAACCTCCAATATTATGTTGAACAAAAGAGGTCAGAGTGGGCATCATTGTGTCATTCCTGATCTTAGAGGAAAAGCTTTCAGTTGTTCACCCTTGAGTATGATAGCTGTGGCTTTGTCATACATCGCCTTTATTATGTTGAAGTATGTTCCCCCTATTGCCATTTTGTTGGGAGCTTATGTCATAAATGGATGTTGAATTTTGTCAAATGGTTTTTCTGCAAGTATTGAGAGGATCATATGATTTTCATCCTTCATTTTGTTAATGTGGTGTATCACATTGATTTATTTGCAGATGTTGAATCATCCTCATATGCCTGGAATAAATCCCATTTGATCATGGTTTATGACCTTTTAATATATTGTTGAATTTGGTTTGCTAACATTTTGTTGAAGATTTTTGCATCTATGTTCACCAGAGATATTGGCCTGTAAATTTTGTTTGTAGCATCTCTGTCTGCTTTTAGTATCAGGGTAATGCTGGCCTTGTAAAATGAGTTTTGAAGCCTTTCTTTCCCTTCAATTTTTTAAAATATTTTAAAAAGAATAGGTATTACATTTTTTTGAAAGTTTGATAGAATTCACCAGTGAAGCTGGACTTATGTTTTTTGCGAGTTTTTTGATTACTGATTCAATCTCATTACTAGTAATCAATCTCTTCAGATTTTCCATTTCTTAATGACTCAGTGTTGGAAGAGTATGTGTTTCTAGGAATTTATCCATTTTTTTCTAGGTTGTCCAATTTGATGGAACATGATTGTTCATAGCAGTCAGTTATGATCCTTTGTATTTTTGTGGCACCAGTTGTAATTTCTCCTTTTTCATTTTTGATTTTATTTATTTGGGCTCTCTCTTTTTTTCTTCTGAGTCTAACTAAAAGTTTGTCAAATTTATTTGTCTTTTCAAAGAACCAGCTCTTTATTTTATTGATCTTTTCTATTAGTTTTTCAGTCTCTCCATTTCATTTAGTTCCAGTCTGATCTTTATTATTTTCTTCCTTTTACTAACTTTGGGCTTCATTTGTTCTTCTTTTTCTAGTTCCTTTAGGTATAAAGTTAGATTGCTTATTTGAGATTTTTCTTGTTTTTTCAGGTAGGCCTGTATCACTATGAACTTCCCTCTTAGAACTGCTTTTGCTGTGTCCTGTAGATTTTAGAATGCTGTGTTTCTATTTTCATTTGTCTCAAGGTATTTTTTTTTGTTTCTCCTTTGATTTCTTCCTTAACCTGTTGGTTGTTTAGTAGCATGTTGTCTAGCTTCCATGTATTTATGTCTTTTCTATTTTTATCCTTGTAATTGATTTCTAGTTTCCTACCATTGTGATTAAAAAGATGTTTGAGGGGGCCAGCCCTGTAGCTGAGTGCTGAAGTTTGCATGCTCTACTTCAGCAGCCCAGGGTTTCACCAGTTCAGATCCTGGGCACAGACCTAGCACCACTCATCAAGCCAGGTTGAGGTGGCGTCCCACATAGTAGAACCAGAAGTACTTACAACTAGGGTATACAACTATGTACTCGGGGGCTTTGGAGAGAAGAAAAACAGAAAAAAAATGACTGGCAATAGATGTTAGCTCAGGGACAATTAAAAAAAGATGTTTGATATAATTTCAGTCTTCTTAAAATCTATTGTGACTTGTTTTGTGGGCTGACATGTGATGTATCCTGGAGACTGTTCCATGTGTACTTGAAAAGAATGTGTTATTCTACTCCTTTGGATTGAATGTTCTATATATGTGTCTATTAAGTGCACCTAGTCTAATGTGTCATTTAAGGCTGTTTCCTTATTGATTTTCTGTCTGGATCTATCCATTGATATAAGTGTGATATTAAAATCCTCTGCTATTACTGTATTGCTGTCAATGTCTCTCTTCATGTCTATAAATATTTGCTTTATATATTTAGGTTCTTATATGTCATATGCATAAATATTTACACATTGTATCTTCTTGTTGGATTATCGTTATGTAACACCTTTGTCTTTTGTTGCAGTCTTTGTTTTAAAGTCTATTTTGTTGGATATAAGTCTATTTAGTTGGATATAAGTATTGCTACCCCAGCTTTCTTTTCTTTTCCATTTGCATTGAATATCTTTTTCCATCCTTTCATTTTCAGTCTGTGTGTGTCTTTAGATCTGAAGTGAATCTTTTGCAGGCAGCATTTACATGGTCTTGTTTTATAGCCATCCCATATCTTTTGACTGGAGAATTTAGTCAATTTACGTTTAAAGTAATTATTGTTAGATATGTGCTTATTGCTGTTTTGCTGATTTTTTTTTGGTTGCCTTTATAGTTCTTCTCTCTTCCTTTCTTCTTCTCTTGCTGTCTTCCTTGTGGTTTGATGATTTTATTTAGTGTTATGTTTAGATTTTTTTCTCATTTTTTAATTATCTATTATAGGTTTTTGGTTTGTCTCTACCGTGATGGTCATATATAACAACTCTCTCTCTGCATATAGCAGTCTATTTTAAGTTGATAGTCACTTAAGTTTGAATGCATTCAAAAAGCACTACATTTTAACTCCCCCTGGACATTTTATGTTTTTGACGTCATATTTCACATCTTTTTATTTTATGTATTCATTAATTATTGTAGTTATAGTTGATTTTATCACTTTTGTCTTTTAAACTTCGTATTATTTTTATAAGTGGTTTATCCTCTTCCTTTACTATATGTTTGCCTTTAGCAGTGAGATTTTTCCTTTCATATGTTTTCTTATTTCTAGTTATGGCCTTTTCTTTTCAGCTTAAAGTTGACTTAACATTCCTTGTAAGGCTATAGCCTTTAGCTTTTGAACTCCTTTAGCTTTTGCTTGTCTTAGAAACTCTTTATCTCTCCTTCAGTTCTGAATGGTAACCTTGCTGGGTAGAGCATTCTTGGTTAGGAGGTTTCTTTCCCAGCCCTTTGAAAAGACCATGCCACTCCCTTATGGCCTGCAAAGTTTGTGCTGAAAAACCAGCTGATAGTCTTATGGGAGTTCCTTTGTGTATAACTAGTTGTTTTTCTCTTGCTGCTTTTAAGATTCTCTCTTCAACTTTTGACATTTTAATTATAACATGTCTTGATGTGGCTCTCTTTGAGTTCATCTTGTTGAGACTTTCTGTGCTTCCTGGACCTGGATGTCTGTTTCCTTCTCCAGGTTAGGGAAGTTTTCAACCACTATTTCTTCAAATAACTTTTCTGCCCCTTCTCTCTCTCTTCTCCTTTTGGGACCCATATAACGTAAATGTTAGTATGCTTGATGTTGTCCCACAGGTCCTTTAAGCTATCCTCATTTTTAAAAAATTCCTTATCTTTTTGGTGTTCTGTTTGGGTGATTTCCACTACCCTATCTTCTAGATCACTGATCCATTCTTCTGTATCAGCTAGTCTGCTCTTGATTCCCTCTAGTGCATTTTTCAGTTCAGTTATTGTATTCTTCAGCTCTATGAGTTCTGATTGGTACTTTCTCATATTTTCTATCTCTTTGTTGAAGTTCTCACTGTAATCACCCATTCTTCTCTTGAGTTCAGTGAGCATGTTTATGACCATGACTTTGAAATCTTTATCAAGTGAATTACTTATCTCCATTACCTTAAGGATTTTTTTCTGGGGTTTTATCTTGTTCCTTCATTTGGAACTTGTTTCTTTGTTTCATTTTGCTTGACTTTCTGTGTTTGCTTCTGTGTATTATGCAAAATAGCTATCTTTCCCTGTCTTGAAGGAGCGGCCTATGTAGGAGATGAATCTTATCATTTAACCTTACCTTGGTTCTTAGTTGTTTCTTGAACTGTCTCTCCAATCGTTTCAGATGTGTGGGGTCCAGAAACACAATCAACCCTAGAGACCTGAGCTAGGAGCTCAAGAGGCTTCCCTTATGTGGGCTATGTGCACCTGTTGGCTCTGTCAGAACTGTGTGAGTGGTGCAGGGGAGTGATATGGCTTGCCTTTCGTGTCTGGCAGGGCTGTGTGAGCAGTGTGTGTGTGTTGGGGGGGGGTAAGTTGCTTACCCACTGCTGTTAGTGGTTTAGAGTGAGAGTGCAAAAATGGCACCCATCAGTGCTGGCACAAGCAAGGTAGAGGGAGCCCATAAAAATGGCATCTACCAGCACTCTGTCCCTGGAGAGAGTTCCAACAGATTTCTGAGTGTCTGGCAGACACTTTAAGATTAGCAGGTGAATCTCCTTCACATATAGTCTAGGCCTTTTTCAATCTGCTGCTTTTGTGCTGGGTCCCAGGGTGTCTGGGTCTGTGTATAAGCCTTTTAAGAGCAGAACCTTCATTCTTTACAGCCCTATGTTTCTCCTTAACACAAGCCCAGTTGGTTTTCAAAGCCAGACATTTTAGAGGCTCATCTCTCCAGTGCAAGACCCAAGGGTTGTGGTGCCTGGTATGGGGTACAAATCCCTTGCCTCTCAGGAAGAAGCTTCATTTATTTATTTATTTATTTATTTTAGGATCCCTCCCCATTGTGGGTTACCCCACTGGGGATGTGGTTTTTGGCAAGAGCGTGTCTCTGCCTCTCGGACCCATCTCGATGTGACTCATTTATCTTTTGTTGTGGAGCAAGCGTTCAGCTAGTTCTCAGGTTCTTTTCAGATGTAATTTTTCCATATGTAGCTGTATATTTGTTTTTTCCATGGGAGGAGGTGAATTCAAGAGCTTCCTATGTCACCACCTTGAACTATAAAAGCTGCCCTTTGATAATTCTTATCGGCCTCTTTGTCAATCTCCTTCCTCTCCCCCCCAGTCATGGTGGTCTCACTTCGGTACTTTGGCTGAGGCTGGAGAGAAACGCGTTTCTCCAGCAGTGTTCCACATAGTTAGAGGAGTCAGGCACTCACTCATCACTCTCCTTTTCCCTCACAGGGAAGTTACCACTGGCTAGTTCAGCTCCATGACATGTAGCCTTGGGGAATGGGTGGTGCCAGCAAAGGCTTCTTACATTCTCCAATGTGTCCAAACTCATTTTTCTTTTGCTCCAGTGTTGTACTGTAATCTCCCTTTGGAAAGATTGGACTTCTACAAACTCTCTCTCATACATGGGTGTCTACCCAGGTCAGTACTCTCCAGATTTTCCCTGACTGCAGCTGAGAAGCATTGGGATAGATTTGTTGGCTCCTGCTCGTTTCACAGCCTGTACCAAGGTCTGTCTGCCTGTTACCAGATGCTCAAGTGGGCCCTTGGCATATGATGCTGCATCTCACAACTTTCACAGAGGCACTTTTGTTTGTGGATGGGTGCCTAATTAGTTGTTAAAAAGGCGGACAAAAAAGGAGGAACATCTTATGTCATCATGATACTGACATCACTGACATTTATAGTTTTATAAGCAGACTTAAATATATCTGGAGGCTGAAGGAAAAAAGCCAGTAGAGAGACTGATATAAAAACTCAGGAGAAGAAATAATGAGTGGTGTGAAGTCCTGGGTAATGGAGACTAGGAGTGAGCCGTAAAAAAGAGATGGGGCACCTTTTGAGTCACAAAGGAAAGAGGAGAGGACAGAAGAGGAACAAGAGAAACGTAGGAGTCTGGACCTATGCTTGTGTGTTTCTGTTGTAGTATCCCCCTGTACCATGAACATAAATGCCCTGTTCTGCATTCCTTAGTGAGAATGACAGTGTCAGAGGAAAATGTCCTTGTGCTGCAGGACATATAGAAGTCTCTAAAGTTAGATCCTGAGCTGTGAAGTCATTACATTCTTGGAAGTTTCAGTCAGAAGTGTTTGGAATATATCTATTTCTGCAAGCACCGGTAGCTCAGACATTGTAGAGAAACTGAAGGGTCCAGAAGCTAGTTTAATATCCAAAAGCTTTGCAGATCTGGGAGCAGCAGGAGACATTATCTGAGGCAGAGAGGCCCTGTTCTCACACTGGGTGTTGACAAAAGTGGTCATGGGGAGGTGCCTTTCACAAGAGGATCTCAGGCATCAGATAGCAATATCAAAGAACATGTTCTCCTGAGCACATCTGAGAAACCTCCTAAGATGCTTCAAGAAATAACTGGAAAAGAGTTTGACTGGGGACATGAGGAGGCAGGGTCTGACCAAAGTCCTGAGTCAGGAAAGAGGAGATGAACGGTTGCAAAATTTAGATTATCAATGTTAACCTTACTTTATCTGTACCCACAAGCTCATGAGATTCAAGGAGATGTGGACAGCATGAATTTAAGCAAGTTACTTTTATCAGTTTATTTCTAAAATAGAAATCACCCTTAGTTGCTTCAGCATAATGACATGGTATTATCATGTTGTCATTATGTTGTCATTATTCAGGGCATAGCAAGTTTAGAGAGATAAAATTCTAACTTCTCTTAAAGAACAATGTCTAAATAGCCTTTCATTTGTGTTACTTCACGTGAAATGAATTCAAGTGTGGAATGAATACATTATCCCTATATTCACCCCTTCCACAATGTGAAGACACAGCAAGAAGACAGCCATATATGAACCAGGATGCCAGACACCAAATCTGCAGGTGCCTTGATCTTGGACTTCCCAGCATCCAGAACTACGAGAAATAAACGTTTGTTGTTTAAGTTACCCAGTCTATGTTATTTTTGTTATAACAGCCCAAAAGGACTAAGACGCATTTATTATTCAATATTGTTGTATATTAATTAGTCTTAAAATTCTCAACTAGATTTTAAGAGGGATGTGGGTCTTATAAAGGTGACCACAATCTGTCAAAACTATTTTATTTTACTCTATTATGATGTAATATCAACAATCTATTGCATTTGCCCATCTGCAGACTTTATGGACACTATATTTTATCTCTACTATCTCCAGAATGTTGCAAAACCTATTTTAAACACTAAAAAAATGACCAATAGAAGCACACCTTATCTCAGTAACTGATCACTATTTATTCTTTCCAACCTATAAGACCAAAACTTATTTTCTGTCTCTCGTTTATTCATACTCATTAATTTATATCTGAAAACACCCGGATAGATTTTCACCAGGGTTGAAGGGTATGTTTAACATGGTGAATTGGTTAAGCAGTAAGTGGGTTATGAGCCCACATACCTGAAAAGTCCAGAATATCTCATGTCTGGAGAAGCCTGATGAGAAACTTATATTAAAACTATCAGGATGTGCCTTACTTTTGTCTATCTTCTGTTCTGCTTACTTCTATTTTGGATTGATTTTCAGTCATGCTCTGTCCTTGTAATAGCAAGATGGCTACAGTAACTCCAGAACATATAGCTTTGGAACTCTAAGTGCAGCAGAAAAGAAATCTCAGAACTGAATCTCATAGATTCTGATTTTGCAGACTTGGATTCTGTGTCCACTCTTAAATTGTGACCAGCCCATGCTATCATGCATAAACTGTTTTTGAATTAGGACTTGGCCACAATGGCATCCGCAGAGCCAGAGGTGAAGTCAACTTTACCCCACACACATAAACGGAAGAGAGGAATGGTAACTTACCAGAACGAAATCAGGGTCCTATGACCACAAGAGGGGATCTGGACTCCAGGTTGCAAAATTAAGAAATGGCCATTATCAATGTCCTACAGACACAATAGTCCCCATAGGACATATGAAACTTATTTTGGAGGCTTCACAGAAAGAGGCCATCATTCTTCAGGAAACGTCAAATTGAAGTTTGGAAAGATGCCCGTAGACTGCTGATGAGGAAAGCCCATTCGTATTAAAAGGCCATTAACAGACTAAAAAATACTGGCTTCCAGTATGAACCAAAAATAAAAATCATTAAAGGCAGATGTTTCAACTACCCAGCATCAATCCATCACTGAGCTTCCTCTTAAGAGAACTATCTCCTAGCTGAGTAGCAACAGGACTTATTTAATTCAACAATTGTTAATATTCTGAATAGCAATAACTGGGAGTCAGCTAGTGATCAAACAAAATTGTACATCTTGAACTCATTCACTCTGAGTTCTAAGCCCTCTCCAAAAGTTTTCCCTGGTCCACGCCTGCTGGCTATGTTCCACTCTAGCAAGAGCCTGACAGGAAAGAAGGGATCTTCTTTAGTCAATAGAGCAAGGAGGTTGATAGAATATAAATCCTTTCCTGAAGCACTTTAGTTCTGTCTCTGTACAAGGGAGCGCTGTCCAAATGTAGGAGGAAAAATATTTTCTTTGTCATCAGTTAATAAAGTATTTATTGAGCACTTAAAATATTTTTAGCTCTGCCAAAGTAAGAACTGCAAGAGAGTGACACCTGCCTAAATCCATACTCTCTGTTTATCCCATCCACAGATACTTTGGGCTTTTTAGTTTCTTGGTTAATAAAATTTACATACATATATAACATATATTTTTTAAAACACAGTATTCTGAAAACCTGCTCTGTTGTACCAGGCACTGTGTTAGATGCTAGGAATTCACGAAAGATATGTTCTCTTTCTTCATTGAACTTCTGGGATAGTAAGGAAGACATCAAGCAAATGATTGCAAAATCTTTAATTATGGATGTAAGCACTACAAACAAGAAAAAGTGTGGTATGCAATGAGAGCTGATTAACATGGGGATCTAACTTAGTCTGGTGGTTGGGGAAGTTTGCTGGAGAAAATGACATTTACTTTGAGATCAGAAATATGAGCAGCCATGGAAAGGCGGGGTGTATCGGTCTGAGTCCCATCAGGAGACAGGCAGTAATTTAAAGAAGGGGAGTCTAATATAAAAAGTTATCAGGCTAAAATAGGAGACTAACTCTATAGGTGGAAAGAGAACTCTAAAAGGAACTTTAAGGCTGGTGGAGGATAGCTAAGGAAGGACAAACTTGCAAGGAAGTTTCGGCACTCATTGAAAGAGGTGTTTGAAGGAGATATGGTTGTAGCACACTGGAGGGAAGAGAAGTTTGCTGGGTTGCCTGCGCCAGAACTGTTCCACAGTCTCTGAGCAATTAGAAACAACCCTCTAGGGAACAGGCAGGCTGAGATTGGTAGGCAGCCATGCAGAGAGAGGGGTGCAAAGTGGGATTCGGGGCACCACTGGAATGGAAAGAATTCTCTCTTCAGGAATCCGGTACATGCCCATGTGCAGCTCAGGGTAGAGCAGCTCTGGGCCAGTGTGAGTACACATGAGGTTAGAGAACTGGGCACAAGGATACCAGAGAACTGACCTGAGCTAGGGAACAGGCCCATACTATCTGAGCCACTGCCCTAGTCAAGAATCAAAGAAAATATGTGGCCAAATGCTGGAAAAAGGTGTGCCGCGCAGGCACCTAGCACTAGTGAAAACTGTATTGGCCAAGCACTGGGGAAGAAATCATGCTCTCCAGGAGCCTGGCAAATGAGTGACTGGGACTAGGAAGGAGAGCCCTTTCTCATGCAATAGCTCTTCAGTGACCTCAGCTGATAAGGCTTAACATGATGCAGCTGCCAAAAGGGAAATATTTAAAAGGCCCAGATCCATGTTCACAGATCAGACAACAAAGGGTGAATCTGGAGCTGAGCGGTGATAAATTGATGATTGGCACAAAGGTAAAGAATGTTTCAGGCAGAAGGAACAAAACACATAGGAAGCCCTTTGATAGAAAAACACTAGAAATGTTCAAGTTGCTGAAAGAAGGCCAGTGTGGCCTAATGAGTCTAATTTAGAGTAGTAGGATGAGGCCAAAGAGGTAGGAAGATGCCAGAAAGCAACCTAAATGGGCTTAAGTCGTAAAAGGAATTTATTGGCTCTCATAATAGACAACTTTAGTGGTGAAGTGAGCTTCGGGAAAGGATTTATCGAGCAGCTTAAATATGGACCAAAGGACCTAATTTGTTACCCTTCCTCACTCTCTGGTTTCTGCAGGTACCTTACAGTGTCATCAACGTAACTGTGGTTCCCTTTCTTTACATGATAGCTATCAGTTTTCCTAGGGGTTCTGTGATTTCTCCTTCACATCGAGGAAAAGATTAAAAAAAACTCACCCAGTTCTCTCTTGGAAAAGTGCTGGGCTGCTTTCTGCTAAGAATCCACACCTCCTCTAGTCTTACATTCTCAAATTGGTACACATTCTCTGAACCAGAGAAATGCTGTGTGCTGATTGGCTGAAGCCAATAAGGACTTACCAATTAGGACTACTTGAAAATTGAGCTTGTTTCAGGGACGAAAAGATAATAGAATTTGACTGGTCAGCAAACTGACTAGCAAAAAGCTACCATCCCATGTGAGGATTCTAACAATAATGTAAAGCCTGAGATGAGTTTCAGAAAATCACTATCTAATGCATGGATATTTAATTGGAGGGACAAGAGGGGTTGAACAGGGACAAACCATGAGGCTCTTGAAGTCAGCCATGTGAGAGAGAATGTTGCCAGCAGAAAATGGAGAGGTATAGGTGGATTCAAGAAATATTTAACATTTGAGACTAGGTAGCAAGTTGGATATGGGGACTGAGTGAGAAGAAGGCATCAATCACAATATACAGGGTTTGAACTCCTAGGAAGGAACGGCACTTCCCTTTATTGAAGATCCTGATGGAGAGAAAGCATTTGGGGGGACAAGTATCACTTCAGTTTTACACATGTTGAATAAGTGAGCACAATACTGGAGAAAAATTACAATGCTAATATTTAGGGATTTGTTTCAGTATTTCTAAATTTTAGAGTTTTATTTAAAAACTTGATTAGAATTCATAAAATTAAAAAGTCCACATAGCTAAATACATAATACATTTGAAATGTGAAAATGTACTGATGCATTTCAGAATATCAAATAAAATGTAAACTTATAAGTGTTAAATATACCTTATCATTCTTTTCCCCCCAGTTTTGTTGAGAAATGATTGACATACATCACTTGATAAGTTTAAGGCACACAGCACGATAGTTTGCTTTACATATACTGTAAAATGAGTACCACAATATGTACGGCTAACATCCATCTCATATAAATACATATTTTATCATTCTAATGTAAGTTATTAGTCTTGCTAGCTCTGCTGCTTCCTTCAGTGTCAATTCCTTTAGCCCTGGAAACTCTTCTCAGTTTTGTCTCTGATGAAGCAGGTCCCTTTGAACATCACCAGTATTATCATTTTGTGCCTAGCTTCCAGAGCTCGCTTCTGCTCTGGTCCTGTACTGCAGGAATTTTTACTGTCTTCCTTTTAGGCTTGTCTTGCCTTTAGTCTAAAACCTCCCCTTCCTGAAGCCTTCTTCAGATGGCTTCTTAGTCCTTACTCAGTCTTTTTTCTTTAGTGGGCATGGAGTGGGGAGAGCAAAAGGAAGATGGAGGAAGAGGTTAGGGGATGCTGGGACTGTGTCGTCAAAAGGGTGTAGGAGGGCTAATCCTAAGTGTATTAGGGATGGGGGCAAGAGGAAAGAGAGTATAGAATTCATCTGAAGAGAATCCATCCTCTTTTTTTCTTCAGCTCTCTACTAGTCTCCATGGACTTCTACAATTCATTTTGCGTCTTTGGATCACAGTTTCTAAATTAAAATTTCTTTTCCTGTTTATATGGAAATCTGAACCCAATGTCAGTGAACTTCTTTCAGTAAATGAACAAAATGATGTCATGAGAAACTTCTCTTAATAAGAATTCTGGGTCAATGTGAGAGCTAAACTTTAACAGGAAGAAGTTACTCTTTATCCGTATCAATAGCAGCATTATTCATTGGGTTTTCCATGGGTCTTTTGTAACATTTTTCTCCAGAAAAGGAACTCAATAAATTAAATGAAGGAAATACACAATCATAGTGAAGATACAAAGATTACACAATACTTCTTGGATATAAAGATGAGGTTTTAATGTAAGATCCAAAGGAAGATTTAAAAAATACTCTCCAAACATGGGGAAAGCACAGTTCACTGAGAGAGAGACAGAAATAGAGCAAGAGAGACAGAGAGAGAGAGGGAGAGAAGATGTGATCTTACTTTAATCATATGTATTTTCTAGACAACCTACTTGGCATCTAGAAATAGGTCCTGGCATAAGAATGGATTGTGTTCCAAATGTCCATTTGTGTTCTTTTATTTAAGTCTTGGAACAATGCTGGTTAGGACAGCAATGTCCTCAAGCATCAGTAATAACTTATTTAACGTACAATATGGCTGAAGTTCTGCAACAGCAGTAATTTACCAGCCAATGGTATTGAATATTATGAATTGAATTTATTCATTTATGGCATTAAATAAAAATGCAATGAAAGTCACACGTCAGATTCTAGGAGCACGTTTCTGCATTCAGGAGAGGGATCAAGTTTCCCATATCCTATACCCCGGCAATTGGGACCATCTCCCAGTGGTGACTTCGGGCCCTGGATAGTCTTTGGAGTGAGAATGGGAAAGGAATTGGACAGAGTTGAGTATACTAGAAGAATAGGGCATGGCTAGAGAAAGGCTCCAGGAGAATGAAGTTTGAGGGGGGATGGGTCTTTTGGCTTGTTAACATAATGCCACAAAGACGGTTTTAGTTTTGGATTGCTGTTTCAATTGTCCAACTTCTTTTGTTCCTTTGGCCCAGGAGTTGTCAACCAGTTTCTCCTGTGGAATGTTGTGCACGTTTACTACACAGTCCTGCTGTTACACCAGAGTTTGCACATCCTTAGTCTACCACTTAACAAAGAACATTAAAATGCAACTTATTGAAAATGATGTGGCATAGAACAGTGAATTTCTCAATGATGAAAAATGTCATAATAAGATTGACCAATCAGAATATGTTGCATCAATAGCCTAAATGTAACCTGTGATACAGGAAGAGTAAAGGATCAATCCAAGGATTCCCCTAGGGGACATTGCAGATGTTTATATTTGATGTCGAGTATATATTAACATCGAAATGGCAAGGCTTTGAGTGAAGATGAAGAAAAATACGAGAATCTCCCCCAAAGTAAACAAGACACACACTACTCAAAGTGTGACCTATGCATCAGTTGTGTTGACGACGTCATTTGGGAGAGCTGTTAGGAATGCAGAATCTCACACCCCACCGCTGAAGAACTGAATCAGCCCCATAGTTTACTAAGCTCTCCAGGTGATTCGTATGCACATTAGAGTTCGAGAAACACTGCTCTAGAATAACTCAGGAACAATGTTTTGTAGGAAGAGGATCACTTCTTTGCTGTTTTTGCTTTTGATATATAGCAGAAATGTCTTTATGGGTTTCACTATTGAAAACACTTGAATGCATAAGGAAACTAAATTCAGTAAACTTTGTTCTATGATTTCCCTGGAAATGAAACATTCCATTTCTGAAAGAAAAAAAATTTCCCAGTCAGGTTTCCACTGTTGCCAAAGTTGGGTAACATTTTGTTGCCACCATGGAGGCAGATAAAAGAAAGCAGTCCATGTCTTTGAGATATATGATTCTTTCCTCTTCCATTACTCCTTCTCGGCTCCCCATTGCAAGGCACAGTTCATACATTAATTCATTTAAAAAATATTTATTAAGCACTAAGTGTGTGCCAGGCTTTTTTCTAAGTGCTTGGGATTCAAAGAATGAAAACTACAGTTCATGTCCATATTTGAGGGCATAATTTCTAACATTTAAATTATATACAGATGAGATAAATAACAGGCCCTCAATTATTTGTTTTCAAGAGTCAAGTAGATTTGACACAAGTTTAGGACATTAAATAGACAAATTAAGTGACAGATATGTAGTCTAACATTATTTGATCATTTTTGGCACTTATCTTATAAACGATTACCTTTTTTGTACAATTCCTATTGTAACAGTTCCTTTCCTTTTCTTAATCTTTGGGAAGGATGACAAATAAATAAGCAAGGATAAAGCAATAGAAAGAGATCTAGGATTTCTCTGTTTGGGCCCCAGGATCAGCTGTTTGCCTTGGGTTAAGGTCACTCTTTTCTCTCATTCCCGCATGATAAAGTGAAAGAAAATGTAATTTAATCTTTTCATGCATCTGGCAGTCTTTCAGACAGAATGTCTGGAAAGGGTGCTGAACTGGGAAGTGGGGGAAAGGGATCTGAGCCCCGGCTTTGCCACTAACTAACCATGAAACTTTGGATCATTCCAGTCACATCTCTGAACTTTGGTTTCTTAATACGTAAAATGACAATAAATGTAAGAATGAAAATTCATGAAAGTGATTTGATATAAAGAGATCATTAATCATGCAAAGAAGAATTATTATCTTTCTGGGTCTTGCATTATTTCAGAAATAATTCTCACTCAGGATTATTACTATGAAACAAGGAAGTGAACTGCAGTGGAAGGAATTTTGAATAACAGAGTAGTTGCTGTAAAACACTCATGAATTTGTCTACAATATCCTCCTGAAGACCCAGACTTCCTTTTGCCTAATCCTGTCTGGAGTTTCTAATAGCCTCTTCCAATCTCTTCAAAATATTTATTCATCTGACTTTACCATCAGATGATTCTAATAGGTATCTGTCACTTATAAATCCAGGGCGAGGTATGAAAGAGAGAAGATTATTTACATTCAATCTCTGTTGCATTTCCTTGTAATAATTTTCTATTAACATACCAGGTGAGTATGGATGACTGATCAGAGCAAAGGAACAAAATTTAAAAGTAGACTTTCTCTCTTGAGCAAGTAAAATAAAGCTTCTTTGTTTATTGAGATCTATTGATTAGAAATGTTTCATTATGTATATATAATTAAGTAAAACAAATCATTATTACACAGATGATAAAAGGGGAAAGTCACATATAAAAGTGAGATTTTCTACCTTTATCATTAAAATCAGAGTTTTTTATTTGTTTCTTTTTCTCCTTGCATGTGTCCTCTCAGTCTTATGCTAAGATTTGATTGATTATCCCCTTCGGAGAGATTGTTCTGAGAATTTGCTTCCAGTATTTGCCCAATTTTATTCTTTTTTTCATCACAAAAATATCATACATGATGCAAGTTTCTTTCTCCTCAGTTTCCTCTTTCTTCACGCCCGACCAGTAATAACTTCCCCGTTATTGCTTCTCTTTTATGCGTGCAAGGGCTGCCTCCTCCACTCTTTCAAATTTTTTCTCTAAGGAAACTTTCATTTTAATCCCATTTATTCCTTCAAAAGTAACAAACTCAAGACAAACATAGAGATGTAACAATAACAGGTACATTTCTAATTAACAAACTTGATAATATATATAATACATATATATATATCACACTTGTTTGCACATTTTGGGTTTTCTTGTTATTCTTCATAACAAAACCAAAATGATGTAGTTCAGTATTGTATTGTTAGTTTTAGAGTTAAAAAGTTTGGATTGAGTTGAGAGATTTGCTAATTTAAGTAGAGAAGCTCTGTCAGAACGTGGATTAGAACTTATTTTTATACCTTATAATTTATCTACTTTTCTACTACAATTTCTTTAAAGGAATTCAGACCTTGTAGATCTGTGCACCAGTTTGAAAGACTAGAACTAATTCTTGTGTGGCGTCTGCAAGGAAGAAAGGAAATGATTAAGACAAAGTCTAAGAATAACAAGTCCGCTCAAAATGGGAAGTTCTAAATTTTTCCTTCTTTACTTCCTTCTTTCATTTATTAATCCAATAAATGTTAATTGAAAACCACTATATCCAAGTTCCTAGGCTTCAGCAGTTCAAAATGCAGAGAAAGCCCCAGGGAGGGGTGGCAAGCTATATGGTTTGCTGAAATACTCATGGTGCCCCATGATATAAAAGACAATAGAACTTCTGCAATATGATTTTTCCCCAAGAAATTTGTGCTTGCTGCTTCTCTCACAATAGTGATTAGAAGTAGTTCTCTGGATTAATTTAAAAAATTATTTTCTAGAGTATTGATTCTTGCGTCATTGAAGATTCCCATCAGCAAACACAATCTTTCCTCTTCTTTCTCAGTACAGACACCATTTTTAATTTGCAAATCTTCACGCTTTGTGATTCATTATTCCTACTCTATAACCTGACTGAATCTGGTACAATTGCATTGCTATATTAAGGACCTTGGTCAAGAATGTTACTATGAAACTGTTAGAAACAGTCTCCTCGTGAATACATGTTTTATATCTTTGCCAAAACATGGCAGGTCACAGTTTTTTAAGAGATATCACACCATACTTGAAACTATCTTAACTGTTGATTGACAATATTAATTTTCCTTATTTTCATTTTCTCTTATCTTTTTGTTGTTGTTGTCATTGTACCTTTCACAGTATTTATTTTTCTTTGTAGATTTTTCCAATTTTCCTACCATGTCACACTGTTAATAAAATCAAACTAAATTTCCAATTGCTCAAATAGTAGCCTTAATCAGTATGATCATTAACAAAAAGTCAGTTGCCTAGCTTATATGTGACCTTAAATATTATTATTAAAGGCTAATATGTAGAATGACAAGAGGAACTGTGACTTAGCATATGTATGGTATTTTTATTTTTTTGTAGAACTATAATAATATTTTCTCAGAGTTCAAGGAGACAAGTTCAACTGTGTCCCCAAAGCAGAGATTCTTTCTATGTGAAATAAAATAATTTTTGATCTGGAAGCAGAGGAGAAAATTGATTATTTTTAATAAAAGAAATGTAATATCTTTTGAAAATCTGAGCTTATAGTTTGAGATTCATCTCACTACATTCCTTTTTTTTTTTTTTTTAAGATTGGCATCTGAGGGGCCGGTCTGGTGGCACAGCAGTTAAGTGTGCAAGTTCTACTTCAATGGCCCGGGTTCCCCAGTTCAAATCATGGGTGCGGACCTGGCTCCACTTGGCAAGTCACACTGTGGCAGGCGTCCCACATATAAAATAGAGGAAGATGGGCACGGATGTTAGCTCAGGGCCAGTCTTCCTCAAAAAAAAAAAAAAAAATCTTGGCATATGAGCTAACATCTATTGCCAATTTTCTTCTTTTTTTTTTCCTTTCTTCTTCTCCCCAAGGCCCCCCAGTATATAGTTGTATATTCTAGTTGTAGGTCCTTCTAGTTGTGCTATGTGGGACGCTGCCTCAGCATGGCTTGATGAGCCGTGCCGTGTCCACACCCAGGATCCAAACCAGTGAAAGCCTGGGCCCCTAAGGCAGAGTGTGTGAATTTAACCACCTGGCCCAGGGGCCCGCCCCCAATCTCACTGCATTCTTAATCATGCCTAATATGGTAAAAAAGTGAACCACTTCAAATAAGGAAACAAGTAAGGTCATATTCTTTTATTATTCCAATCAAAACCATAATAAGCCTTCATATTGAATTGCCCTTCATGGTACTAAGCATTTCTCTTTCTTTGTAGTCGCCTTCTTCATGGTAATCTCAAATGCCCAGGGGGTTTGCACCTATTCCTCACGTTCATGGTAAGGAAGCACCTCACCTTGAGGCTAGAGTATGTCAGAACTGCCTCCATAAACTCAGTACTTTGGACCACACTTCATGGCCTAAAGTGAAGGCCATTTCCAAAGAAATTCCCCTCTCACTGATGCTGCCTCAGCTACTATGCAATGACCCTGGGCATGTACAGGAGATGCTTTGAGTTGGTCCTATTTTCCTCCTGGCACTGATGCTCATCTGCGACATTTTTAGATAAAACCTCTGTGACTCTGAAGAGCACTGGACTGTTGCTGTCACAGCTGCCCCTCAAACAGTTTGTTTCCATTCATTTCCAAGTGTCAGCCCTGAGGTTAAGACTTTCTTGAACGAGAAGTGGGGAGCCTTAGCTTGCTGCTCCCATAGAGCAGTTGCATTCATTGTTTCTTGCCAATTTGTTTGTCATGTGGTGGTTTCTCAAAATATATGATGGAAGAAAAAGAAACAACTCATCCTTCCCTGGGAGAGTTATACCCAGTGATGACTTTTTTTTTTTTAAAGATTTTATTTTTTCCTTTTTCTCCCCAAAGCCCCCCAGTACATAGTTGTATATTCTTCGTTGTGGGTCCTTCTAGTTGTGGCATGTGGGACGCTGCCTCAGCGTGGTTTGATGAGCAGTGCCATGTCCTCACTCAGGATTCGAACCAACGAAACACTGGGCCACCTGCAGCGGAGCGAGCGAACTTAACCACTCGGCCACAGGGCCAGCCCCAACCCAGTGATGACTTTTGCATGGTAAAATAAGGCTAGGTTCCAAGGAACTCGTCTCTTAGAAAACACCCATGAGAACGATAAACATGGTAGTTTCTGCTTTCCCAGGTATGTTCCCATTACATTGCATTTAAAATATTTTAGTACTCATTTTTATTTGTTGGGTAAGTGTGTCATTGCTTGAGTTTCTCAGCTTACTACACCATTGATGGAAACAATCCAACGCGTGTATTCATATCACAGACCCATAGATAAGGCACCATAGCCATAAATAAGCACAAGTAAGACAAACAGTTGACTTCAAGTTGTAAGGCATGAGTTTAAGAAGTACATCTTCGTGAGTGTTAGCTTAGGAAAAAACAAATCATAAAGTCACAGTGACAGCTATGGACACATAATTTTTCTATATAGCCTTCCATCCCTCTTCATAATGGCAACTGCATGCTTTCAAGTCAATCTTGCATCACCCAACACTTCTTTAACCTAGGTATGATGAGTTTGTAAAAGTATATAATTGGTACTTTACTAC
Source organism: Equus asinus (assembly GCF_041296235.1). Lineage (NCBI taxonomy): Eukaryota > Metazoa > Chordata > Mammalia > Perissodactyla > Equidae > Equus > Equus asinus. Next base: position 14,738,374 of record NC_091794.1, on the reverse strand, counting down.
AAATTATGTGTACCTGTGTACTACAGGTACACAAGCTGAATAAAGAGTCTAGTACCGTCTGCCGTGAAAGAAACATTTATTCTCCACCTGGCTCCAGAATATTCCCATGCTGGTGTCTCTTGCTTGGATCCACTAAAGTAAATTTCCTGTCTCAGATTTTAGTGAGCTGGGGAGACTGAGAAGACACATCAAGAGCGAGAAGGGAAGAAAGGAAAGAATACTAACATTATGCTCCACTCTGCTTTCTCATTTAATCCTGAAAACAACGCAAAAAATTATTCACAAATGAGGACATGGGGACATGAGAGGTGATAATCTTGATCACGTAGTTATTGCATTGTAGATCTTAGATTTGCACTGAGGTCTGACTCCAAAACCCATAATGCTATTATACTACTTACTTCTATCCTGCTGAAGGTCTCTTTTAATACTCACACTATTTTGGGCTAAAAATCTAAATTTTCTTTATAACTTGTATGATTTAAATCACAAATACCTCGGATAAACACCATAATTGCTAAAACTTGAAAAATTCATTGTGCAACTTCAAATTAATGAGCTACTTTAGTATTTGAAAGTTCTTTTACATACGTTACCTCTTGTATTTCAACAACAGTATGAAATGAATATTCTTATATTGTCTGTTTTTTACAAATGGAGAAGCCAAGGTTTAGAGAGGTAACTGAATTGTGGGAGATGGCACGATGATGGTTGTGCCAGAAGGTAAACATAGGTCTTCTGGCTCCAAGTTCAGAAAAGCTCATTCCTCTGCTTTGTTCAGAGTGTTTTGTTGAGGAAACATCTGTAGCTTTTCTCCCTGTGGGCAGAGCACCAGGTGAAAAATAACAAAGAGTGTACATTATTTCTCAGTGATCTCTGACAGTGGTTTCCTTCCACTAACGATTTTAAGGTTATTCCTCCCCCATTTCCTTCCTATTCTCTAGTGAAGATCTAACGTAGTTTATCTTCACTGAGGCAGGTATTAGAGTTTCTTGACCTGGAGATATGCTGCTCCTCTCCCCTAGCTTCCCTATGGCCTCATTCAATGGCAAGTTCAAGTACAATCAAATTATTTGCAGTGTAGACACAGGAACTTTGCTGCTACCTGGAGAGCCTAACTGTTGCAAAATCCAGTCCCTTGGGCTGCCATCATTGCCAAAGTGGGGAAGGCTCTCTGCTCACTCATCCACTCATATGAGAACTCTTATTCTGTTTGGGTAACCCTTTCTCTTAATTTTCTTAGCTTTCTTGCAACATTAGCCATGTCCAGATTCCTTTCCTTACCAAGTAGGGACCTGAGGGCTTGGCTCTTGGCTGGGGTTCTGAAAACTGGTACTGAGTTTGATAGCAACATGAAGCTTCACAGTGGAATGGATTGTAGGGCTAAGGGGAAACTGAAGACAGAATCTTGGGAGAGGTGAAGTTGGGAATCAAGTAGTCCAAATAAAGAATTTATTCAAAAGGGCAGGGGGTGTGAGTTACGGGAGAAAACCAGCTCCAAGGCCAAGAGGACAAGACCAAGGTGAGGAGAAAGGCATGGGCTAACCTAGAAATGCCTACAAGGCAGAGTACAAGGAGTCTTACTGAAACACCCTGCATAGAGACAAGACCCTTTTTCAAAAGTCCAGGGGCATCACCTTTGTCCTAATTTCTTTATTCTTCACTTGAGAATCTCAGTTCCAAGTGGGATGGAGGGGATGAAGATCTCAAGAGCTTTAAGCCAGGCTGGATACTCCATTGAGAAACGGGGAAAATTATGCTGGACTCAGGCAAAGGACATTCTGGGATATTTGAGTAATACCAGCAAGACTTATACTTAAAAATATGAATTTTCATCAGCCACAAACTAATATCCCAGTGCTTCCGGGGGCAGCTCCCTACCTTCTTAGTTATTCTATTTCCTGCTACCTAATGCTGGAGTTCAAGTTTCACACAGATCCCACAACTCCCTATTGTAAAATCATTTATTTTAATGTACCTCTCTTGACTCCTGTAGGCATCTGAAATTGCAGCTCCCTCTCTAGAGGTATAAACTTTGTTGCCACTCCTTCCTTCTTCACTTAGGAACCTCAATTCCAGTGCCCCCAAACTTCAGTCAATCCTGAAGTCATTCCTCTCCTTCTTCCAACATTCCTAGGGAACCTACTTTTTCTTGGAACCCTTACCATGTTTCTAAATCGATGAACTATTAAACAACTCTGCAGACATTAAATAACAAGATATAAATCTTTTCACGAGGCAATATAGGATTAGTTTCCAAATGTGCATCAAAAACTGTAAGCCATGGGTCCAGCCTGGTGGCACAGCAGTTAAGTGCGCACGTTCCACTTGGGCAGCCTGGGGTTTGCTGGTTAGGATCCTGGAGGCGGACATGGCACCACTTGGCAAGCCATACTGTGGTAGGCGTCCCATATATAAAGTAGAGGAAGATGGGCACGGATGTTAGCTCAGGGCCAGTCTTCCTCAGCAAAAAGAGGAGGACTTGTGGCAGATGTTAGCTCAGGGCTAATCTTCCTCAAAGAAAAAACCAAAAAAAAAAAAACCTGTAAGTCAGGAGAATGAGGATAGAAATGACTGATTTTTTAAAAAAGGAAAAATACACAGAGCTTTTTTCCTTTCCTTTTGTAACTTTGGCCAATCTAAAATCATATTTTTTGGAGAAATGGAAGTCTATTATGTAACATCGGGCTTGCTTATTTAAACAATTTGATTATTTATATTTAGGGTATAACATATACTTGTCTTATTGAAACAAAATATGGAGGAAAGGAGTTCCCTCACTCTCATCTATTTATTTTTCTTTTGAAGAAGTTAGGAAACAACAGGAACCAAAAACCTAGAGAAAACAATCTGAATTTTTCTTTTTTGTCCCCAGGTATTCACACGTCTAGTTACCAGTCCAGGGAAGCATAAAAACTGATCCTGGGGAAATTTCCTTGGGCAATTGCCTTGAGGAAGGGAAAGAGTCACCTAAGTGGAATAGAAGTGGAGAGACAGTTTACCCTAGTCAGAAAAGTGTGCCTATGAGCACAAACACAGCAATGTAAAAGGTTGTCACAGAGAATTTTGAGTTAGAGATGGGCAGACGTACAAGCTTGAGCTGATAAGGATCTTATTTACCCCTTAAATGTGCTCCAATCTAGCTGAAAAGTGTGACATATTTTTCCCTTTTGATAAATTCTGCCTCAAATTAAAACATGTTTATCAATTTATTCAAATATTTATAGAGTGCCTTCCCTCATGTGACAAATACACAGGACGTGTTCTCAACAAAGACAAGTACACAGATGCCATTAATTTAAATGTAATTAACATATTTTATGAGCCAAAAATTTGAACACAGAACTGCCTTTGAAAATCCAGAGCACATGGTGGTTACTCTAAGTATAACAGGTATGTAGGTTCAGGCAAAAAGAGGGAGGATCCATTTACCTCAGAGAGGAACAGAGCTGCACAAGCTTCCCTCAGAGGTCTCGAAAGAACCCTAAGACTGATGATATGGTGCAAGGAATAAACTACAGGAATCATCTCACTTCAAATTGAGAACACCATCAGACGATGCCAAGTAAAACACAAGCACCTGTCATACAATAGAAGCTCAGTAAATGTTTATTGAATGAATGAATAAATGAATCAAAGTCATTATGACGCATATCACAGGTTTGTGGTTTGGCAATAAACATAATGTCTGATGGCACAATACACAGGCATCTGTTTCCCACATAGAATTTTGTGATTTCCAAAAGATATCAAGAAAAAAAAACTCTAACAATTTAGAAAAAGAAATAAATACTAAGAATGTCCTAAGAGTTTAAACAATGTTAGTCATTGACAATGATCAATTTCTTAAACTTTGTGAGGGTGCATTACATATTTATTATACTACTCTTTGTTTCTTATAAAGCTTTTCTTAATAAATTAGTTTAAAATAAGTGAAAGTAAATTTTACGAATTGAAAAAATACCCAGATCTCATTACTTTTTCCCCTGCCAATCTGCAGGCTCAGGGGAGAAATTGAAGCTGAAGCTGAAGATGAAGAAGCAGACAAATGTCTGGAAACCCTCATATACGAAGGGTCTAGATGTGTTATGGAGCCCATTCTTCTGGCATTTGGAAGGATTTTACTAATAAGTTCTTTTATCCATTTTACTATCCATCATAAAGCTTTGTAAAAAGTCTGAACATACGATAAAATACTTTTCTTTTAGATAGCCCCTTAAGACACAAGACACCAATATGACTCTGTGGAAGATGCTGTAGAGCCACTTTAACCTGGCTTACATCCACCATTGAATTCAGGTTCTACACTAAGGAAATGATCCTCTCTCAACATTTAAACCAGCTATTAGTGAAGTGGGTCTGAATTCTGTGTCAAAGCTTTCTATAGTTTCATCATAATTTGAGAAGCCATTAATCTACTGGCATCTTCTCTAAAGCGAACACTCAGGATGTCTGCCAAGGAAGTAAAACCCATGCCAGACTTAAAACATTCCTAATCAATGACAAATTTATAAGAATTTCAGAAATGCAGGAGGGGGCTTCATTCCAAGGCTGCTCCCACCCTGGCAGAAAAATATAGTGCCTTAACTGTCTGCACTTATTTAAAATTTGTCACATAAACATACTTGAGTGTTATTTCTATTTAAATTTATAACAGCTTAAAATGTATTTTTAAAAATAGAATTCGGCTAACATCATACTTAATGGTGAGAAACTAGAAGCTTTCCTGCTAAGATCAGGAACAAAGCAAGAATGTTCCCTCTCACCACTCCTTTTCAACATTGGACTGGAAGTCCTAGCTAATGAAATAAGACAAGAAAAGGAAATAAAACATATACAAATTGAGAAGGAAGAAATAAAACTGGCTTTGTTCACAGATGACATAATTATCCAGGCAGAAAATCCAACAGAATTGACAAAAAGACTCCCAGAACTAAGAACTGATTATGACAAGGTTGCAGGATTCACATTAATCTAGAAAAGTCAATTCTTTTCCTATATACTAGCAATAAGCTAGTAGAATTTGAAATTAAAAACACAATGCCACTTACAATATTACCCCCCCAAAATGAAATACTTGAGTATAAATCTGATGAAATATGTACAAGACCTATATGTAGAAAACTACAAAACTCTGATGAAAGAAACCAAAGAACTAACTAAATGGAGAGATATTCCATTTTCATGGATAGGAGGACTCATTATTGTCAAGATGTTAGTTCTTCTTGACTCAATCTATGGATTCAACATAAATGTAATCAAAATTCTAGCAAGTTATTTTGCAGATATCAACAAATTGACTCAAAAGTTTACATGCATTGGAAAAAAATCCAGAATAGCCAACACAATACTGAAGGAGAACAACAAAGTCAAAAGAGCAACCCTACCCAACTTCAAGCTACAATATATAAAAGCTACAATATAAAGCTTATATAAAGCTACAATAATCAATATAGTGAGGTATTGGTGAAAGAATAACAAATAGATTAATGGAACAGGATATAGAGCCCAGAAATAGACTCCCATAAATATAGTGAACTGATTTTTGACAAAGGAGCAAAGGCTTTGACAATGGAATAAAGATAAATTCTTTTCAACAAACGATGCTAGAACACAGAGCACATCCACATGCAAAAAAGGAAATCTAGGCATAAACTTTACACCCTTCACAAAAATTACTTCAAAATGGATCATAAACCTAAATATAAAATGCGAAACTGTAAAAGTCAGAGAAGATAACATAGGAGAAAAATCTAGGTGACTTCGAGTATGGTGATGACTTTTTAGACACACCAAAGGCATGATCCACTAAAGAAATAATTCATAAACTGATCTTCTTAAAATTAAAAACTTCTTCTCTTCATAGGACATATTCAAGAGAATGAGAAGACAATCTACAAACTGAAAGAAAATATTTGCAAAATGCATATCTGATGAAGGACTATTATCCAAAATACACATAGAACGCTTAAAATGCAACAATAAGAATATGAACAATCCCACTTTTAAAAAGGCCAAAGATCTTAACAGATACCTCACTAAAGAAGACATACAGGTGGCAAATAAGCACTTGCATAACAATGAGATACCACTACACACTTATTGGAATGGCCAAAATGCAAAACATGAACAACACCAAGTGCTGCTGAAGACATGAAGCAAGAGGAACTCTCATTCATTTCTGGTGGAAATGTAAAATAATACAGCCACTTTGAAAGAGAGATTGGCAGTTCTTTACAAAACTAAACATATTTCTAACTATACAATCCAGCAATCACACTCCTTGGTATTTACCCAAACTAGTTGAAAACTCAGGTCCACACAAAAATTTGCACACAGACGTTTATAGAAGCTTTATTTATAATGGCCAAAATTTGCAAGCAACAATGATGTCCTTAGTGAAGGGAGAAACAAACTGTGGTCCATCCAGACAATGGAATATCATGCAGTACTAAAAAGAAATGAGCTATTAAGCCATGAAAGGACACAGAAGAAACTTAAATGCATGTTACTAAGTGAAAGAAGACAATCTGAAAAGGAAACATACTGTATGGTTTCAACAAAATGACATTTTGGAAAAGGTATAACTATGGAGAGACTAAAGAAAATCAGTGATTGCCAGGGATTGGGGGAGGAAGGGATAAATTGGCAAGTACACAGGATTTCTAGGGTGTGAAATTATTCTATATGATACTATAATGGTGGATACATGTCATTATATATTTGTCAAACCCCATAGAATGTACACCATTAAGAGTGAACCCTAATGGAAACTATGGTCTTTGGGTGATAATGATGTGTCAAGGTAGGTTCATTGATTGTAGCAAATGTACCACACTGGTGCAAGATGTTGATAGTGGGAGAGGCTGGGGGTAGGGGGCAATGAGTGTATGGGAAGCCTTCATATTTTGCTGTGAACCTAAAACTAGAGTCTATTTTTAAAAAAAGCTAAAAAGCAAAGTCTGTTGAAAAAATAGAATTAAACATTTGCAGAACCTGCAGCTCCTCTAAGAAACCTTCAGTCATCTTGTTAACGAACCTGAAGTGAGTTCGCTCACCTGTTACACAGCAAGCCAATCTCTGACACCAGGTGTGGTGGAAGAAAGTAAGAATTTTATTTTTGCACAGCACTGAGCGAGGAGAGAGGGCAGCTAACACTGAAATCCCAAACTCCCCGAAAAGCTAAAAGGAAGGATTTTTGTTTGGGGTTTTAGGTAGGGGAGGGGGAGCATATGGCCTTGCTGGTCGGAGCTTTCCCACCAGCCTGTCTTTGGCCTTGAGACTACTTGATGAGAGGAGGGAGCCCGTGACCTTGATGGTCAGCAGCTTTCCCACCAGTCTCTATCTCTTTGTGGGGAGGAGATAATCCAGGTGGTTGTCCTTGACAGTGTCTGTCTCCATGGAGGATAGTGGATTCTGGAGCCAGGAAGCCAGAGAGTAAGCAGGGAATGAGTGTTTTGGTTTTAACCCCATATATGCTGGGTTTAATGTGGGGAAACTGATATCAGGGTCGGTATCAATCTGAAATACAGTTTGAAACCCACCAAGTGAGACTTTTCTTCATTTTATAACTGATAATAACATCACCAAAAACCACAATAGAGTTAACATGGATTGAGCATACACTTCTTGAGGAACTTTACTAAATCTTTGTAAACATTATCTTCTTTGTTCCTCTCTGAAACCTTATGAGTCAAGTATTATCTTTAACTCATTTTACTTCTAAGGAAAGAGATGTACAGAGGAGCTCAGTGAGTAGCTCGAGGTCATGGGAGGGCAAACAGAAGAGATGGTGCCAATTTAAGGCTCTTGTATGCCAACCTGGAGCTCCTTTATCCTGGTCTCTCATTCTGTGGGGTTGGGCAGGACCTGGGACACCCAGAATGAGAAAAAACGACTGAGGACACAGAGTCCATCTGTGCCTTTCAAAGACTTTGCAGAAAGCAAGTTTGGTGCTGCCCAGAAGAGTATCCTCTGCCCCTTGGGTGAACTAAAGTGGAAAATGCTGAAGAGGCAGTTGAAAGTGTTCTTGCACTTCCTGTTCTCTACTCAGGCATCCACACATGATCTCTGAGTAGCCATTATGTGAAGCTACTATTCTGGACAGTGTAAGTATAGGAGTGGACCAGATAGGGAAGGTTCGGATTCCAGGTGGAGGAAACAGCAAATGTGAATGAAGGCTGTGAGTTGGGAATGAGCAGACAGACGTGGTGAGGAGCCTAAGGCAGTACCAGGACCTGTCAGGAAAGCTTTTTGCATTAAAAAGATAGGGAAGTTGAGGGAGAGACAATTAAGCTCTTTTTTCCTAACAAAGAGCTGGCACCAGGCTCTATTGAAGCCAGCACAAACTAAAGCTTTGTTTCCCAATTGACACTGCCCACTGAGGCCTCTTCACAGAAGAGTTCTGCCAGAAGCGAGTTAGATTCATTTTTGCCATACTGAGGATGCGTGTGAGTGCTTTAGGAGTGGGAGGCCCTTTGGAGAGATGTTTTTAGCTGCCTCTTCCATAGTTTTCCAATTAAGGAGTGTTGGCATCTACCTCCCTAGGCGTTCCTGTTTCATCCATTATGCTCCAGTAAGACTGAAGTGCTACAGTCCCCTATTCGTGGTCATTCCTCTCTCCTACTCAGGCTTTTTCTGTTCTGGCTCTTTCACATGCCTTATTTTCAGCCTCAAAGTTACTTTCATCAGAAAGATTTTTTGGATCCGTCCCAGGCTGACATCAGTTGGGCCTTTTTTCTTTGTCTCATAGAAGCTTTTGTGTGCAGAAAACAATACTTACTGTAGCCTGTGTAGTCAATGACATTCAATCTACTACAGTTATAAGTTGAAAACCTTGCTTCTCTTAAGCTTTTAAACCTAACTGCAAAAATCTGGTAAATTAAGAATTTTTAGGTTGAAATTGAGCATGGTTTGTATTTATTTACTGTTAGATTAGCTTATACATTTCACAAACAAAATGTGCATTGTAGGGGAGGAAGACATTTCCTTTACCTGATCTGGGTTCTTCTGGCCAGAGTGATGCGGGCTTGGTGAGTCAAGTAGTGGAAAGAAAGATTTCTTGGACTCTCAAGGTCTGGCAGTAGTGCTCTTTTATTCAGATAATAGCATGGAGTAGCATGGGGACAGGATCCACGGGCAATAAGAACTGCAGGAATGGGGACAGGACCCATGGGCAGTAAGAGCTGCAGCATGGGGACAGGACCCACGGGCAGTAAGAGCTGCAGCATGGGGACAGGACCCACGGGCAGTGAAGAGCCGCAATGTGTTGAGGCTTAGAGATAAATTTATAAGGCATAAGCATGTGAGTTATTTCTTTACAAGACAAAGGAAAGATCATGAAAAAAATCATTGTTAAAATGGTATCAGTGCAAGTGGGGTCTGGTTATTGGGTGGTCCTTTAACTTTAGATAAGAATCAGATTGGATTAAGTCAGGACATTCTATGCTTCCTGGAGGATGATATAGATCAGTATGTAGGGCAGGACACCTTGGACTTCTCTCCCTGGGGCAGAGGTAGCCTTGATCCTCATTGTAAAATCCCCCCTAAACCCATTTGGCCCCAAAATCTTTTGGGGATATGGACGATGGTCAATCTTCTGTAACGACTTCTGGCTGTACAAGGTGGTAAGCTATCCCTAAATGGGGCCATAGGGGTACAGGCAGGAAGTTGAGTGGACTGGAAGATTGTGCCTCTGGAGTCCAAGGCTGACAAGGTATATAGATCCTCTGGAGAGGAGAGAATCATTTCATGAGAAGTGGTCCAGGAGGAGAAACTTTGTTGACACATGGAAGACAAATAATGAAGTAGACAACAAATTATAATAAGAAATACAATCAATGATTAACCAATGAATAAGGCTTTGATAGTAGTCCAGGGACCAGGACCTCACCAGGAGTCCAACCAATCATTTAGGGACAGGGTAGGGTCAGATTTAACTTGGTGGCTCATATCAGATAGGAAGCCAGAGATATTTTGATGATAGTCAGGAATATAGACACAACATTTGGTTTTTGAGGACTGCCTTACTCATTTGGGATACTTCTAAACGGAGCAGCAAAAGGCTATGTTGTATATCATTTAATGCCATGTGGTAAATTTGTTTAGGACTTCAATGTGCCAGACGACACTTTCGATTCCTAATTAAGAAACGAAAATTGGGGCAAGGTGATCATACAAGTGGAAGACAGAACGGGCCCAGTGTTGTCATAGGTTGGGTAAGTTAGCAGGAGAAGATACAGTAAATGTAGTCCTACCTCGTATTCAGACAAAGTCTAAGGTGCATCACAATCCATCCAGGCAGCAGCCAAGGCCATAAGTTGGAGCCACATAACCACTGAGTGCTGTGAGGGGCTAACCAACATATGCTGGGCTGTCTATCCCAGTCAGTCCCAAACCAATCAGTATTTTTTAAGGCTATGATATGAGAAGACATATAACAGAGAATTTGTCCCATACGTAGGATGTTATTAGGCCACGTATCACAGGTGTGATTGGTTTGTTCCCCAATATAGAGTGGCCTTTTGACTGAGTTGACCACTAGTAGGAACGAGCCAAATACGTTCGTCCCAAATTTGCTATAGTCCATCCTATGTGTATTGATAGGTTGGAGACTTTACCTTAGGAACTCATTGTTTATGATCCACGTGTGACAAGGCAAATTTAGTTAGCATGTGGGCAGTAAAGTTGAAGGAAAGCTTTGATTGTGCCCAGGGAGCTCCCAGGTATCAGAGACCGATGGCCACAGGGAGACATTATGATTAGTAATAGATGAATCTTGTAGAAGAGAAGAGATAGAATCTAATATCCATGACTGTGTACTATAGCTTCTACTGAAACATAATTTTTCTCTCTAAAATCATCTCATTTTTACAAAAGATAGCCAAATTAAGATTAACTGGTTTGCAAAATAAGTGTAGTTTCAATAAAACTTGGCTCAATTATTTACATAAGTGCAGCAAGAATAGCAATTGATTATACAGGCTCTTTTAAATCTGCTTTGCTGGAATTTTTTTATGAGGAATCTCAGGTTGAACTGTAAAGGTCTCTCAAGGCCAGAAAAGCCAAACCAAGGACTTGCCATCAGATTTTGCCTGCAGTACCTACAGATTTGGATGGACTACTCTCTTCTAGAGGTCCTCCAAAAGATTTCAAGTTTCCTTGCACCTGCCAAATAAGCAAGCTTCCTTATTTACCAGGTAAGATTGCCGGAATCTCTGTAAACAAGGTACCAGACCAATATTTCCAAGTGGCTTTATTCCAGAAAGTCCAATGTTTGTTCCTGAAAAGCTGTCTTGTCATATCTGAGCCTGTATGTTTCTCTCAAATATGACATTCCAGTCAAAGCCTTGGTAATATAACCAACGTGTCCTGTTATAAGGAGAACAGATTCTTATTGAACTTATGCAAATATTGCCACCAAATAACCATACTCACTCATAAAGAGTTTCCAAATTCTGGAGGGATCAGGTAGGGAGAAAAAGATAAATGTTTCAGTTCTGCTCATAAAGGTATAATTCCACCAAATTGCTGTCATAGTTAACAATAAGAGAAAAAGATTTCCTTAAATCTGAGAAAACAAAACAAAACATCACAAACTCAACAATATTTCAAACAGAAGTTATAAAAACTTATAGTCATACTCATCAGTTCATACAATCTTGTATGATCGATTCTTGAGCTTAATCTTCTGTTAGCAGATCTGTGAGCTCAGTTTCTCCATTAGAATTCTGTATTTTCTTACCCAGTTCAGTTTTATGATCTAAAAGTTTGTCAGAAACCTGTAGTTGAGAATCTTGCGTCAGAATTGTTTCCATGAATTTCTCTGAAGATGAAACATATTTGCAAAATCAAAAAGCATCAGAGTAAAACAACAACTATCTGCAAATGAAAGACTCAAAAGGGCAATTGACAAAAAAAACTTGGCTCCTTCTGTGACATACAACACTTGTAGATAATAACTAAAATTATGACCGCTAACCAGGACATCAGAATTTTAGGAATGTTATATAATTTTAAAACACCTATATCAATAACATTTACCCACGTAATGTCACCTAAGAAAGTATCATCACTTATTTGACAATGCTTCCCATGTAGTTTAATAGACCAAATAAGCCTAATTAGTTTAGAATTTTCCTCCTTACAGGAAGAGAGAGCAAATTTCTTTGAGAAGTCTCGGGGGCCCTCTGAAAATCCCCAGAGAAATTTTTCTTCCTTCTACTAGGTCAAAGGAAAGGCTTCATTCAGGATTTGAATTTTTTTTTGAGGGAGAAGCTTGTCAAAAATACCAAAAGATTTTAAGACACTTGTTCAATTAGGAAACAATGCTCACTAGGAAACAATGTTCAGGTATCCATTCAAAGTGACAACGGAAACAATCAAAAATCTTAAGAGTGACCTCAGTCATTATTTTAACAAAACAAATTTGTCTTTTAGGGAGACTTACTCAAAGGAACACCTTTAATAACCTCTTTATCAAGAGCAGACCAAGAGTTCAAGAAAATTATCCTTGAGAAAAACCAAATTTTAATTTTTGCACCAGCTTTTTTTTTTTCATTAAAACTCATTTACTTAATTGGATTTACTTTATTCTTAGCCAACTTGACCAGGCATAAAACTCTTTTCTGAGTTTCTCTTACACAAACCTTCTACAACTTTCTTTTTACATTCAGAATTTGTCCCATGCTTTCTTTCTTCCCTTCTAGTACATTAGGACAAATTTATCTTTCTTAACCCAACAAACAAAATTGCTTTCATTCTTTATACCCTCTTTACTGAAAACATACATTTTAACTTCCCTTGAATACAGAATTGTTTTCCTTATTAATTTCCATTAGCTTTAATTACATATATTAATTAGAATTTTTAACCCTTAACAGACCCTAGTAAACACTAAAAAGGTAAGCAATTATGAATTGTCTTTTATATCAGCATTCTAAACACTTTTCATAATTTCTAGAAGCACACCACTTTACAGTAATAGACCCAAACACTTTTAGCCTCTCGCAACAAGAAGCCGAAAGTAGATAACTTAGATACATTTAGCAATAATGTTTCAGTGTTCAATCCAAAAGTGACTGAGATACTCAGATTTTTATCATTTAACTTAACTTGACAAAACTCAAGATTGTTACCAAAAAGAATTTGAAAGCTGTTTTTTCCCCAAGTATACAGACCATAAAACAGTTATTGTACCCACAAAGTCTTACCCATTTTTATCTATTTAAACCATTTGTTTCCAACAGTTGTGTTTAGATTACCCACGAAAACCTCATGAGATATTAGACAAAATTAACCATCATTTAAACCTATTATTTTGCTAACGAATTTCTAACAGACAACATGAACTTATTTGACTAGTAAACCCAGGCTCCATGCCTGCATCATATCCAAATACCGAAAACTCTGACAACAAGACTACTTCAATCAAATGAGCAAACTTAAACAAGCTTTCATTTACCAAAGGTTGGCACATCAGGTTAACTTTGAAAGACACTGGGTGAATTTCTACTACATTTAGAATTTATGTAAGTGCTTACTTTAAGACAATTAAACAGAGCTCTTGATTTTGTCCATACCAGCCAGAGGTAAAATACCACACACATATAACATGTATACAGACACACATACACAGAGTCTCCACAGCTATTGTTTTAAAAATTATTGGGGCCGGCCCCATGGCCAAGTGGTTAAGTTCACGCACTCCGCTTCGGCAGCCTAGGGTTCGGATCCTGGGCATGGACATAGCACTGCTCATTAGGCCATATCGAGGTGGCATCCCACATATCACAACTAGAAGGACCCACAACTAAAATATACAACTATATACTGGCGGGATTTGGGCAGAAAAAAGCAGGAAAAAAAAAAGGAGATTGGTAACAGTTGGTAACAGTTGCTAGCTCAGGTACCAATCTTTAAAAAAAAAAATTATTGCCATCAATCAGGTACAGTAATACAAGGCTCCCTAATTATGAATCCAAATTTTGTTTTGAACCTTTTTACCAATATTTGTGGAGAAGACACTCAAGATGCTAGATTTTTTGGCAAAGGCACGCTTGTGATCGTTTTTCCCTTTTTTTTTTCAGTCTTGGGAATTAGTGATGGGCTAGGTAGTCCCCAGAGGATTAGCAAGCTCTTTGAGATAAGGGAAATGGGTGGAACCTGAACTGCCTCCAGACCTGCTTTCCAGCCTTACAAGGATTTTCCAAGGACAGTTGCTCTTCATTTCTCAGAAACTGGGTTGTAATTCAAATGACATTAAACATTGATCTACCTGTCCAACTGCATCATAAAGGCACAGAGAAACCCCTCAAGTTTTCTCCAAGATGGAGTTTCTGGGGCATGATTCATCCAACTGAAAGTATTTCCAATTAGTTTGAATGTACCAGAGTGGTGAGTCTCCGGGGATGCTTGGGGCCTTTCCCATGGCGGTAAAGGCAGTTTCCACCTGAGAGTGGACCAGAGAAGGGTGTAGAGCCCAATTGTGGGTGTCAAATAGTTTTAAGATTTAGTCAAGTCCTTCTCAGCCGGGGCACTTAGTCTCTGAGCCCACACAAAGTAAGGCAGGGAAGCAGGAGGCAAAGGCCTGGAACTGGCTGGAGGCTGGGGCTCCCAGAGCTGGGCTTGAGAGTTAAGTCCCTGACAAAAGGTTTAAGTTTGATTTTGCAGAAGGTCCAGGTTCTGGTCAGGTCCAGCCTGAACTTAACCTCGACTTGGTGACAACAGAGGAGGTGATGAATGAAACAGACAAAGAAAGGAAAAGAGGAGATCAGACCTCGCCCTCATGGCCTCTTCCAGAGGGTTATCAAGATAAGAGTCACACAACAGTTCCCATGCTGGGGCACACTACCCTAGCACAACAGTTCACAGAATAAATCACAGGTCTCCTACCCTCGTAACCCACTCAGTAGGTGACTAAAATACTCAATGAGTCAACCGTCAAGAGAGGGAACCCCACTTGGGGTTGCTGGGGTGATCAGACCTGGAAACCAGAGTGGGGGGGACTCCCAGGGGTGGAGCCTTTCACTCTAAAGATTTCTTTGTTTCTCAGTTGCAAAGCTCGAAAGGAGACCAAAATGACCACTGTAACCCTAATAGAGACAAAAGAAAAGAATCCATTACCTTGAAAATCCCCCCCCTGAACCTAGGGCAGCGTCCTACCTGTTGTTCCCTCTGTGGTGTTCCTATAGCAAGGGGTGACGGGGGCGTCCTCCGGCAGTGCATCCATTGTATACCTTCCATATTTTGCCTGGGAGTAATCGGTACTTGGTGAATGGTCCCAGAGATAAAAGAAGAACTTTAAGAGAGATGAAAGAAAAGGATCCATTACCTTGAAATCCCCCCTGATGGGGTTCCTATAGCAAGGGGTGATAGGGGCATCCCCCTGAATTGCATCCCTTGTATACTTTCCCTATTATGCCTCGCAGTAATAGGGACCTGGTGAATGGTCCCAGAGGTAAAAGAATAGAGAAAAACAGTGAGGAATTTTCTACTAGTCTGGGGGACATTCTATCCAATTGCCTCCTGGAGCCATTCTCCCAAGAAGGGGCTCCCATATTCAACCAAAGCTTAGAGTTTGGTACTTTCCTTGAACTGGAGTCCCGATTGGGACTTTCCTGCAGTTTGGAATGTGGTCAGGAGCCATGGAGAGGGATCCCAATCCAGCCTTAGGAAAAGAAACCTGCCATGGGAGTCTTGGAGATTGGTGACCATCTTAATGACTTAAGTGGTTGACCCGTGCCCATGAAAAGTTTATATATTAGAGATAGAGTTAGGAAGGAATGGATGAATTCATTCTTCATCACCCTCAGGCTTAAGGTACTGATTCTCTTCAAGCTGAATGCCATGGTTTGCCCCATGGAGTAGCCATAGGCAGCAAATGTGGATTCATACAGATGTCCGAGAAAGTTCCTGATGAAGAAGTGAATTTAGATCCATCCTGAAAAAGAGAAAGGCACAAGGAAGAAAAGGGCACTTACTAGAACTTCAGCTCACAAGCTGATGAAGCAAGACCCCCGTACAGGCCACCAGAAGAAACGATGCAGGCTCGGTAAGTCAAGGAGTCAAAAGAAAGGTTTCTTGGACTCTCACGGTCTGGCAGTAGTGCTCTTTTATTCAGAGAATAGCGTGGAGTAGCATGGGGACAGGACCCATGGGCAGTGAAGAGCTGCAACGTGTTGAGGGTTACCGCTAAATTTATAAGGCATAGGTATGTGAGTTATTTCTTTACAAGACAAAGGAAAGATCATGAAAAATATCATTGTTAAAATGGTGTCAGTGCAGGTGGGGTCTGGTTATTGGGTGTTCCTATAACTTTAGATAAGAATCAGATCAGATTAAGTCAGGATGTTCTATGCTTCCTGGAGGATGATATAGATCAGTATGTAGGGCAGGACACCTTGGACTGCTCTCCCTGGGGCAGCCTTAATCCTCATCAGGAGAACAAATTAAATTCACATGAGACAGACTAACAGGAGAAAATTAAACAAAGCTTTATAACGTGTATACATGGGAGAGGCTCAGGCAAGCTGACCAACTCACCAAAATGGCTGAAGCCACCACCTTAAATACCATCTTCAGCTAAAGGCAAAGGAGGATGTTGGGGGTGGGGGGAGTGGATCATGGGAGCTTACCACATAAGTACAGTAAACAAGAGTCAGATTATTACACAGACTTGAGTCCTTGCCTTCCACATTGATAAGAGTTTCTAGAGATAAGGTCATCCCCTAAGTGTTTCAGTAAAAATTATTTGTCTACCATGTTAGTTTCTCTTAAACATCTTTAATACAAAGCAGTAAAATGATTTTTAAATGATGTATTTGCATAAAAATAATTTTATGTGAAAACCAATATATGTATTTTTCCATCATCACTGTGTTTATTTTTTTGTACAGTCTCAGGTTTGCAAAGTCATTTATATAACGAAGTAGAACAGAATCATCATTTCAGGCCCATCAAAGTAGCTGAGATTATATACTCAGAGTCCTCGGTGAGAGATTTGATACCAATGCTATGGATTTAGGGTTGTTGTGAACCAACACGGAGCACATCCCAGGAAGATTCCTCTCAAGTTAATAGGGTAATCCTCTTTTCAAGGGTTCTGCTATGTCAATAAAGAACCTACTGGTATATCAATTTAGCGTATTACATAAATCCTGGCCCTCTTCCCAGTTTCACCCTTACTCAAATTTTATCATATTTACTTACAACATTTTATCACTTGACTTGGATAAACGAATACTATGACACACACTTAGATTTCAGTCTCTTTGTTTCCTGATTGGAATAAATACAGTCGTGCAATATTACATATTATATAAATACAGTCAGACAGTATTATACGTTGCATTGCTTTCACAACCACCATTATTTAAGCAGGTCAAGGCAGGAGGTGAGGACATAAATGGAGTAAAGCTCAGATAAACCATGTGTGTTAGCTTCCTAGGACTGCTGTAACAAAGTTCCACAAACTGAGTTGCTTATTGTCTCACAGTTCTGGAGGCTAGAAGTCCAAAATCAAGCTGTCAGCAGGGCCCTGCTCTCTCTGACACATGTAGGGGAGAACCCTTCCTTGCTTCTCCCCGGCTTCTCGTGGTTTTCTGGAAATCTTTGGCACTCCATGAATTGTAGATGTTTCACTCTAACCCTCCATCTTCACGGGGAGCTCTCTCTGGTTTTAGAATGGGACGTAGTCTGTGAAGCCTTTGTGTAAACATGGAATGAAACACTCACCACCCTCAAAAAACACCTGTTGTATTTTGCAGTCTCTTCTAAAATTTGATTCTATAATCTCTTCATGGGGATGACAACTCCAAAAGGAATTAATACCAAAACAGTTCTGCCACAGTGGCTAGAAAAGTGAGGAGAGCAAAAACATAAGTAGAGGAAGTTTGCTTTCTGTGACCAACCCTTCACCACCAAAGCCTAAAACAGACCCTAGACACTCTTAGCCTACATGTTGGATTCCAGGCCATCAGCTAGTACTCAACTCAGACCCTCACTTCCCTAAACCCTGGGCCTTCCACCCCCCAAATATGTCTGTCCGTAGTCTGCATCATATCACCTTCAGGTAGTGGTTCTTAACTTTTTAGAGGATCACAAACCCATTTAAGAGTCTAATGAAAGCTCTGGACCCTTTTCTAAGACTCTGGCATTCAATCAAGCATTTGACAAATATTTACTGAGCACCTAATCTGTGCAAGGCACTATGATCAGTGCTGGGACACAATATTAAACAGCACAGATATCTTTTCTTGCTCTCAGGGAGCTTATATGCTAGAAAAACAGTTAGATGATGAATAGAAAACTACACAATTAATTATTCATTTTCATTAAAATACTGGTTCAAAGAGAGGACATATGGAGCACAGTGAGGAGATGTGAAAATCTAAACTAGACTGAAGGGGGCAGTTCTGGAAGGTTTCTTTAGGAAATTTTACTAGCCGATAGCTGAAGATCAGGAGAATTTAGCCAGTCAAACGGAGCAGTGGGGAAAACTCTCCAGGCACATTGAAGAGCATGTATCAAGGCCCTGAGGCAAAAAGGGAAAAAGCATATTCAAGAAATGAAGGTGATAGATCATGATGATGGTCCTGTGTCTTCCCTTCACCCTTTATCTTCTGTTTTGCTATATGTGTTTGAAGTTCCTTTTGCTAAAAAGGTACCATCTATCTATTTTCACATTCCTTGAATCTGTTTTGATTAATAGGATGTAATAGAAGCAACATGTGTGAATTCCAAGCCTAGGCCTTGTGTGCTTTCACTTGCTTTCCCTTGTACTTCTCTAATTGCCACAGGAACATGCCCAGGACAGCCTGCTGGAGGATCAGAGACATGTGGAACAGAATCAAGTTGCCTCAGTTTCCCCAGGTGACTACCTGCTGACCCTCAGACATAGGAACAAGTGTAGCCAAGATGTGTAGAGCTCTCTAGCTAACCATCCAGATGAATGAATGGTGGTCATATGCCCCTAAGATTTGGTGATGGTCTGCAAAATAATCATGGCATTAGATAACTGACACAGTCAACTTGGCTGAAGGGCACAGAGAGTCAGGGGAAACGGTGCAAGCTGAAGCTGGTGAAGTAGCTAGGGGACAGACTACTAATCTTGTTATGGATCTTAGATGATACTCTAAGAGTGATGGAAAGCCATTGGAACATATGAATCAGGGAGTTGTCACAATCAGAATCTAGAAAGATCACTTGGGTACATTTATAGGGAATGGATTAGCAATATTTCAGGCAAGTGATGGTAACGTCTAGAATAAAGGCAGTAGTGGTAGAGAAGTAGAGATGTGTATTTTGTTTTTAGGATGTAACAGTAGTAGGATTTTGAGTAACTGGGTATAGGAACAGATGGAGAGAGAAATGTTAGGGATGCCCGCCATTTCGGGCTTGTATGCCTGTATGGATGATGACACTGTCCACTGTGACAGGGAAAAATGGAGGAAGATGGGGTATAGGACTGGGAAAGACCAGAGTTCGGCTTTGGACCTGTTCAGTTTGAGTTTTCTGTAAGGTAGAGATGTTTGGTAGGCAGTTGCACACCCATATCTGAAGCTCAGAAGAAGTCTGGGTTAAAATTAGTAATTTTGGAGCTGTGAGTGTATCGATCATAGCTGAAGCCATGGGCATGGATGAGATCACACAGGGAAAGAGTACAAAGTGAGAAAATGAAAGGTCCTGCATCTATGCTTTTGAGAACTGCAAAATGTAAAGTTTGGGTCCAGAAGGACTGGCTGGAAAGATAAGAGGAAAATCCAGTGCACATAGTGTCACTGATGATAATGGGAGAGAGTGTCAAGAAAGAGAGTCTAGTGTGAGATATTGTGCGGAGGTAAAAAATATTCATTGAACTCAGTGACATGGAGGTTGCCAAAGTAAAAACTGAGAAAGAAAGCAAAAACTTGCTCGCAATTTCAAGAGGATCGTGGAGCTATGCCATCACAAACCCCTGAAGTCTAGATTAGAAACTCCCACCTCTGTCTTCCTAAAAGCCATCTGATCAGATAACCCAATTGGGTTCGAAGTGTTAATTCTTTACCATCAAAGACAAGGAAAATTATTTAGCTGACTTTAAGGCCAACTGTAAATATGTGAGTTTTGTGCTCCCAGCCAGGCCAGTGGCCCAAAGTAAAAGGTTAGAATAATATAAAGAACGTAGTTTATTTATTTGCCTGTGGGAAAGCCTGTTCCTCTGCAAGTGTAGAAAGCATCAGATGAACCAGCTTCCGGGAGATGACTGCACAGAGGTGAAGCTCTGCCAGGTATCCCGATCTATTTTCCAGGCGTGGCCAACACTGGCTTCTTCCTGCCCTGGAAAGTAATCTTTTTGTTTGGACCTGACTGGACTATTCTTAACCCAACCAGAGATAACACCTGATGATGTGAGCAAAATCTGGGGATTCCTGAGAAGGGATTCCAGAAACTACAGTCAGAAATACGTAAATTTGAGATAATGAAAGCAGAAAAAGTTTTAAAAGACTCTCAGTTTCACACAATGAACTCTCTCTCTTGACCATTCAACCACTGAACCATGACTGCTAATTGCCACAAGCCAGTGATTTCACAACTCAGCCCTTCACACTACTGAGCAACTGCAATAATTAGAAAGTTCATCCTTTTACCTTGTCCTACTTGGTTCTAGTTCTGCCCTCTGGATCTTTGTACTATTTTGCTAGGGGTGCCATAACAAATTACCACAAATTTGATGGCTTAAAACAACAGAAATTTATTCTCTCACAGTTTCGGAGGCAAAAAGTCCAAAATCAAGGTTGTTTGCCGTGCTGTGTACTGCCTCCAAAGGGTCTATGGGCAATCCATTATTTGCCTCTTCTAGCTTTGGGTGGCCACAGGCATTCCTTGGCTTGTTGCCAGTCACTCTCATGTTTCTCTGGTCACATTGCCTTCTCCTCTCCTCTATGCGTCTCTTATAAAGACACTTTCCACTGGATTTAGGGTGCTCTGAGATAAGCCAGAATGATCTTATCTCAAGGTCTTCATCTTAAATTACATCTGCACAGACCTATTTTCCAAAGAAATGTTCAAATTCTGGGGATTAAGATGCAAACCTTATCACCTTACAAAAGAGAGAAGTGGACTATTTAATAACACGAAAGGTGGGGTTTTAGGTACTACTTCTTGGAGTAACTCTCCAAGAAGTTTTGATCAAAACCACTTCAAAAATTTACATCACATCAGGGGCCGGCCCTGTGGCCGAGCAGTTAAGTCCGCATGCTCTGCTTCGGCGGCCCAGGTTTTTACTGGTTCGGATCCTGGGCGTGGACATGGCACCGCTCCTCAGCCCATGCGGAGGCTGCATCCCACATAGCACAACCAGAGGCGCTCACAACCAGAGGCAGAGAATACACAACTATGTATCAGGGGGCTTTTGGGAGAAGAGAAAATAAAAAGGAAGACTGGCAACAGATGTTGGCTGAGGTGCCAGTCTTTTAAGAAAAAATTATATCACATCAAAATTCTTTCCATCTGGTTATATCTAGTTCTGCCATTTTACATCTGGAAAAACTACGTAGCTTTCCCAAGCCTCCAGGGTTTCTGTTGTAATTGTCATTGTCGTTCGTTTTTCTGTTGTGTAATAGAATAGCTGTACCCTTAATGTGAAATTAAATGACATAATATATGAACAGCAATCAGCCTTATTCGGCACTATGTGTGTAAAATAGCAAAGTGCTCAATAAACGTTAGTTGTTTTTTTTATTATTAGTTTACGGCACTTTGAAGTTTTCAGTGTGTAAACAGTGACTCATCTGATTTAATCCTCATAATCCCATAGTTGGCTACTTATGTCAGGAGAATTAGACTTGGCAAGAGTTGCCTTATATTACTGCATTATTAGTTTAAGGATTAATTTTTATTTGCCCCTCCTCTTCTCCAAAGTGACTTGAAGCAGTTTCAAAATATATATAGTTACAGGGCCAGCCCAGTGGCGCAGAGGTTAAGTTCGCATGTTCTGCTTCTTAGCGGCCGGGGGTTCGCCGGTTCAGATCCCAGGTGCAGACATGGCACTGATTGGCAGGCCATGCTGTGGTAGGCGTCCCACGTATAAAGTAGAGAAAGATAGGTATGGATGTTAGCTCAGGGCCAGGCTTCCTCAGCAAAAAAAAGAGGAGGACTGGCAGTAGTTAGCTCAGGCCTAATCTTCCTCAAAAAAAAAAAAAAGAAAAAATATATATATAGTTAAAAAGTAGTAAATTGGGGAAATTAGAACCAAGTAAAAAGTGAGCACTCATATCAACCATAATGGTAAGCTCAATTCATCAAGTGTCCTACTTAGCTCTACAGAAGTCTTAACAGTGGCTTTTCTGGATGATGGGAAAATGGGTCAATTTTTTGATGTCTCTCCTTCCCCGGCTTTTAATTTTTTGAACTTTACAACTTTTCTATAATCACGTATTACTTATTATTTTCATAATCAGAAAGAAACTTCTTAATTGGACTTTGCCTTCTTGACAGTCAAGGCAAGAAGGGAAAATCAGTCATTTACATAGTTAGGATCTGAAAGCAGAGAGTGTGCAAATTCCTTCAGGAAAATAACACTTTTTCCAGTATTGGTTTTTATTTGGAACATTAAGCAGTATAATGTACTTTGACCT
The DNA here is from genome assembly GCF_041296235.1 of Equus asinus. Taxonomy (NCBI): domain Eukaryota; kingdom Metazoa; phylum Chordata; class Mammalia; order Perissodactyla; family Equidae; genus Equus; species Equus asinus. The sequence continues at coordinate 14,715,758 of NC_091794.1, read as the reverse complement.
CAGTATCATTTCTCAGCAAATACACTGACAATGCTCACTAATGCTTTTTGCAGCATTGTTCAAAAAGAGCAAAGAGTGTAAGTGATTTTGGAATGGGCTAAGATGACGTGGTCCAAGAAAACATGCCAGTTAGATGGATTGTGTCCTTAGTCAATTACGCCTGAAGATCGCTGTGAAGCGAGCCCAAGAATGAGTAAGAAGGCAATGACTCCTGGGTCTGGTTTATCAGCACAGAGTTTGAAAATGTGCTCAGAGCTGGCTATGATAGCTTGGAATATCTGAGGATCATAAATAAAATATTTGTTTAAAAAGTTTTGCAATAATATTGTGTATAGTATAACTCCAGAAATGATGAAGTACTTGGCTCAGATGGGTGGCCTTTAGCCTGTATCCAATACAAACTAAGAGCAGGGAACACTTAGACATAGAGGGAGACAGTGACATTACCTGCAGGGGTGAAGTATATGTCACTCCAACTTTATCATCTGTAACAGTGTACTCTTTGATCAAACATTGGAGGTCAAGAGAGTCACCCCAATTGGTAAAAAAAGCTATTGCAAAGCTCTCTGCCATGTAGCTGATCACGGTGATTTTCTTTTGAATCCAAAAGCAAACCCAACTGATTAGCCAAACTGTGTCGGCGCCTGGTCTTTCTGCTAACTCGTTCCTACTGTGACCTTTGTCGGGAGAGTGGTTGTATAATCATTTTAACCCCTGGGCTTTGATGGGAGATTGAGAGCAGAGCATGTGGGATTATATTTCCACTGATAAAGGTCAAGAGTAATGGCATTCAAGGCTGTTGACTGAGGAAAGATTATATCTGGAAACCAAACAAAAAAGGTGGCCGAGATGAATAGATTGTGAAAATAGAGGAAATAACAGTATTCTTGCTTAGATGAAAGGCCACCGTCAAGTAGCCAGGAGGAACCCAGTTCCTTTTTTACACTATGAACTACAAAATTTTAAAAAATATACAAAAGTAGAAAGAAGAGCATAATGAACCTCAGTTTTAGCAGTGACCAACACATGGCCAATCTTATTCTCTGTCATCCATATCCAAGACACCATATCGTTACAGATGCAATTATGGGGAATCAAAGTATACATTTAATTATAATAAATACATTTCTAAATTGTATTTCCCATGCATGTTATTTCATGAATTTTCACAAGTTGTTTTTAAATACATGTAGGTGGGTTTATTTTGTCTGTCATTGTGTTAAATTTCTTCAGGAAAAGGATTTTATCAGTGTCTCCCTCTGCAACTCTCTCTCAGGACCCAGTACAATGGGGTGGCTGAAACAGTGCTTGATAAATGCTACCCACTGCAAGATACGTGCTGCCATTCTGCTCACCATAAACACTCAGTTTTGGCATCCTCTTTAAGCGTTTTAGGGGCTCTCTGTCTCTGATGGCAGGTTGTGGCTGTCAATAATGTACAGCAGGATGGCAAAATTCAGAAAGCCAATGCTAAATAGAAAGGATTTTAACTTTTGTTTGTTTTATTCCTTTTGTCTTATTCTCAGCACAAGGAAGGGCCAAATCATCCCCGAGGATGCACTGGGGTCTCTGCTTCTGCTGGAGCAAAGCCCAGGTTTCCTCTCTGCTCAGCCAGAGAGCAGCTCCCACTGCCAGCATTCCTACCTCCTCCTCAACCCCATGTCCACCTCCGGACGGGGCGGTGGGGCTGACTGCAGGGAGAAGGAGTTGAAAACCACTGAGAACAGAGGCCTGTGCTGTTTCAGTGGGAGTTTTGAGGTCACAGGGCAGACAGCCCTCAGCTCGCGTTGGGAGATACATCCCTTCTCACTTGAGCCTGACAGGCACTCACTTAGTGCACATCCAACTTATAACTGAGGAAATGTAAATTCAGAAATTAAACAGTTGACCCAAGATCACTGGTCACTTAATGCCAAGGTTAGAACTTAAACCCCATTCTTTTGGCTCTAAATCCATTATGCTTGTCTCTGTGCCTCATGACCACCAATTTCCAAAAGCCTTTTTCCTATTCTCTGGTTCAGTCACACTCTCCCACAGGGAAGGAAGGAGGTTCCAACGCAAGGCTGATAGAACACCTCCTCCTCCTATGATGTAGGGCATAAAATTAATTTGTTCAAAAAACATTTATTGACCACTTGTACAAGTTGTTAGGGAAAAGCAAGCAAGCAAACATAAAAATCTCTGCCCTCGTAAAGCTTACAATCTAATGGAAGGAGACAGATACTAAACAAAATAAACAAGTAAAGCACATAGCTCACTAGATGGTGATGGGTACAATGGAGAAAAATGATGGAGGAGAGGGAGATAGAGAGTATTTGTTGGGAAAGGGCTTACGTGGCTGTCTATAGGGAGAACATTCCGGGAAGAGAGAAGAGTAAGTGCTAAGGTCCTGTGGTGGAAGTATGTCTGAATGTTGGTGAAACAGCAAGGAGACTGTGGCTGGCAGAGCACGATTAGGAGAAAGAGCAGTAGGACATGATCTCAGAGAGTATCAGGGAGCCCAGTCATGTCGAGCCTTATAGTCCACGTAAAGACTTTGGCTTCTACTGTAAATAAGATGGGAAGCACTTGGAGATTTTGTGCAGAAGAATGACATGATATGTCTTCACATATTTTAAAACAGTTATGAGAACAGACTGCAAGAGTGAGAAAGCAGTAGCAGGGAGATTAATTTGAAAGCAACGGCAACAATCTAGGAAACAGATGATGATGGTTCGGGCCAGGTGGTAGGCTTGAGGGTTGAGTTGGATTCTGAAGACAGTGATAGAGCAAATAGGATATACTGATAAGATGTGGGCTGAATCACAGTAGGAGGGGAGGGGCAGAGAGGCCACTGCTCAGGAAGCCTGGGGTTCAGAGTTGGAGTTTCAGCCCCATCTCACATTTATAGCGTTCCCCACGAAACTCTGAAAAGCTTGGGGCCTCATTTTGCACACTACAACAATTGGCTTACACACCCTTCCAACCTCACAAGGCTCAGCTGAATAGGATGTCTGTGCAAAAGTTGGCTTGTTTAGAATTGAAGCAGAGCTCTGTGTGACCTTGTGCAAGTTCATTAGCCTGAGCAACTGTGGTGGGGAGACGCAGGTCAAATCTGGAATAGCTTGAGAGCAAATATAAAACAAAATAAAACAAAAACATTACTGTTGCGACGAATTAATTTAGGAATCTTTATTTTAAAGAAGTTAAATTTCTTTCTTAACGAGATAGGAAAAACCTGATCCGAGAAACTGTTTTAACTGCACCCTTATCCCTAGTTGTAATATGGATTTTGTACTCTTTGAATCTGCATTATGAAATGTCACCTGGTTTATGATTAATTCATTACTAACCCCCTCCCTACCCTAAATCCTCATCTTCACTTTTAGTTTTATTTAAACACAAAAGGCCTTTTTTTTTGCTTTCCCCTGTCTCTGAGCAGATTTACTACCACCCTGGAATTTTTCTAAATTTTTACTACGTGATTGAGCTATTCTAAGTGACTCAAATGTTGACAACTTTCCCAATCTTGCTTAACCATGCAAAGCCCAAGCTGCCTTTTTCCAATTCACAAATTCATAAAAAGCACCCCTAAACTGAAAGGTTCAGAGAGTATGAGGGAGTTGGTAAACCCCTCTCAGCGGGGAGAGGGCAAGAGTCACAGGGCAGGACTGGTGCTCCACGCGGACCTGTCTTCTCAGCCAGCTGCGTGCTCTGAGTTACCCCTTCCTCCCCCTCTCTTCCTTCTCTATGACCCTCAGTCTTTTCCATCAAAACCTACCTATTCTAAGTTCAAGGCTCTCAATATCCTACAACATAACTGATAAGCCACTTAATAAGCCAATTTACATTGAATTTTTAGTGATGAAGAAGGATTATTCCTAGGGCTCTCTGCATTTTCAGAGGAAGCCCCGAAAGATAATGGCCTGGCTAGGATTATGGTGGAAGTGTGGGATGCTCAGGCACTGTGAAGAGAGCTGTTTAGTAAGGAGCTGCTTTGAGAAACACTCATGAAATCCTCCCATAAAGCGGTCTCCTCCTTTGCCCGTACTTGAAGGGAGTCTTCAGTATTGTCCCTGAGACCATTTCAGGGTGTCCACGAAGTCAAAATTCTTGCCATAATCACACCAATACATCATTTGCCTTTTTCACTCTCATTCTTTCACAAGTGTGCTGTGGAGTTTTCCAGAAGTTACATGATGTGTGATGTTGACATCACTCTGATGATTAAGAGAATGCATGCCTGTACATTCTTGTTTTTAAAATGTATCAGTTTTAATTTCAAATACGGTAAATATCAACAGACATAATTCACTTTACAAGAAAGCTATTTTGGGTTCTTGATAAGGTTTTTAAGTGTGCAAAGGGGTCCTGAGACCTAAATGTTTGAGAACTGCTGCTTCAAGTTATCGTATCTGGTCTGGCAGCTGAGATACCAGACATACAGCAAAACCAAAGGCAGGGTGGCATTTCCTCTTAAATTCAAAACCCTTTGAGCTCAGCAGTGTGCAACAGCTGGTATCTATGAACAAAATCGAAATATTACAAAGAAGGAAGTGCTCCAAAACTGATGGGGGCATGTCAAAAGGACACTGTGTCAAAAGGACACAGGAACCGACAAGAAGGAGCTCCCACTGGCCAGATTAGGGACATCTGATTTGTGACTTTGTGATCAATCAGCAATGTCAACAGCATCTTCTAACAGGTGAGAGATAGAGGGGAGGAGAGAGTTTCACACACAGAGGGAAAATACAAGGATCATCATTAATGTCCACATTTCATAAGAGAATGTCAGGAACCAAATATTTACAGTTGACACTTTCAATTATTCAGTATCTTAATACAAATATAAAAAATAACACAAAATTAAATAACATATGAAACTTACTAAATATATAAATATCCAATTTAACAGTGAAAACAACAGAAGTTTTAGTTTCTAGGATACTCCCTGGATAAAGACAAGAAAGCAAAAGACACTGAAAAAGCCACTAATTGGGTCTTATGATTACATGAGTTCAAAATTGTCCCGTGAGTTAGAACAATATATGTCGAACAAAGGGATTTGTAAACCGATTCATGCTTCCTCTGCTATTGTGACAAGTTACCTCATAGAAAAAGAAGCCAGGAGGGCTGAAGCATCTGAATTAGCTGTCTACTATTCAGGAATCTCCCAAAAAACTGTTTTTATAATACGTTTATATTAGGTTGAAGTCAGAACGACTAAAACAGGGCTGGGTCATATCACGGGACAAATGGACAGGAAATGCATGCTTTTTAAAAAATGTGAGCTGCTGTCCAAGACTAACAATATTTCTTCTCGACAAAAACAGGTAAGTAAAGTTAAGGTTGCCAATGTTATTTCACAATAAATTCAGTCCCATTTTCATTATGGTAAATGTCACAGAAGTAACACGAGGAATATCAGTGAAACCAAGGATTCTACAAAGACCACCTATTAGCAAAGCAGTAGCAGGTAGTGACTAGATACCCAGTGATGGGGAAACAGATTCGTGGGCCTGGAACAATAAGGGAAGAAGAGACGATGCAGCAACAGAACGGTGAAAGGTCGTCTCAGAAAAGTTCTTTGGTCCTTAACCTTTCTATATTCTTTCTTCTTTCACTTCTTTCCCTTTGTTTATTCCTTTTTTTTTTTTTTTACCAGAATTACATGTTTTTAGAGCAGAACGGCAAATGATCTGGTCCAACTCCTTAACTTTCAGGATTCGGACATGGAAGTTCATTGAGATAAAGTAATTAACATAGGGTTGTCACCAGTCGGAGTCAAAGTCAGCCTCTGAGCTGTGGCTCCTGAGTCAAAGTCCGGTATTCTTTCAACAGCACAACACTGCATTGCTTCACAAAATCAAGTCCTACAACAGACTTGAGAGGTAAAAGGATTTCTTCTTGGAATTCACACAAGCACTGGGTAGCTTAGACAACAGTAGAAAGTCTTGAAATTCTTGGACTTTTTTACTCCCACCTCTTTTGCTCTTTTGGTCCCTTGGAGAATGATCCTTTTTCTACTGCTTTCCTCCTCCTCAGATTCAAGTAGACCAGGAAATAACTTTCAGGGCTCTATGTGACTCCTCTAGGGCTCTGGATAAAAGGAAGACAAGAGATTAACACTGAACATCTATAATTTTTATCCCAACAGATTTTAAGAAGATAAATAACAAAGGGTCAATAAACACAGAACTTTCCTTGTGCAGATTTCACTGGCAAAGAGAAGGAAGTAGACATTCCTGACCTTGTGCAATGTGAGGAGACTGTGACTCTCCTTAAAAAGGACACTGGTAAATCTAGGAAACAATGGTTTACAGAACCACCTAAGACTAGAAGTAAAAGAACACGTCCAAGATTTCCACATGATCTACAGTAGTCCCCCTCACCCAAAACCCCCAGTGGATGTCTGAAACCGCGGATAGTACCAAACCCTAAACATATATATTCTGTTTTTTTCCTATACATGGAGATCTATGATTAAATTTAATTTATAAATTAGGCACAGTAAGACATTAACAGCAATAACTAATAATAAAGTAGATTATTGCAATATACTGTAATAAAAGTGATCTTTTGAATGTGGTCTATCTCTCAAAATATCTTACTCTACTGTACTCACTCTTCTCGTGATGATGCGAGACAATACGAGGCCTACATGATGAGATGAAGTGAGGTGAATGACACAGGCATTGTGACACAGGATTAGGCTACTATTGACCTTCTGACAATATGTCAGAAGGAGGATCATCTGCTTCTGGACCTGGGCGATCACAGGTAACTGACACGGCACAAAGTGAAACTGCGGATAAGGGGGGCCCACCGGATGTGTATTTTATTTAAAACCTGGAGCTCTGTTTCCTGTGGGTACTAGCTTGCTGGACATCAGATTGGGGATGGCCACAAAGCAGACAGATGGAGGTCCTTTCAAGAGCTCTTGGTTTTCTACCACATAAACTGGGAAGATGTGGGCCTCCCTTCAAGTCATCTAAACAGTGAAGTAAAAGACCTGAGGTTTTATCTTGGCAACACCTCTCACTCTCTGTGTAATCGTAAGCAATTCTTTACCAGAACCTGCAAAGTTCTACATGTTTTACTCTTGCCAACATTTCCAGTATCAGCTGTGGATGGTGAAAGACACAGAACAGCTCAAGCAAGAATGCCCAGGCCGAAGGGTGTGTAAGCTAGTGACCTTGTGATCAGATTATGTCATGACATCTGGATACGGTGGGTGGTAGTTGCACCCATTCAACGGTAAAATTTTGCAGAAAAATAGCCTTGTAATGCAAGATTTCTCCCAGCAATTCTGACCCCGGCAGTTCGATAAAGGTTGCTTTTCTCATATAAAGCATCACATTCCTTCCGCTTGGAATCACGAGGGTAGGGGAAGGGGTTGTGTGTTACCACTCATCCAGCCTTCATCTGGCAATTATGTAGCAGAGGAAAGATTCTCATTTTTTTGGAAACGAATATTCTTTGTATTGTTTTTCCAACTAATCACCAATTTCACCATCACAAATCGTTTATTGAGCAGCTCTGCTATTTTTGACGTAGTATTAAGCTTAAAATAGAAAGTGACATGATCCTACCTGGGATGTAGCGTTTTACTAACATTGGCTTTGTTATCGCAAAGAGCCCATTTATAGGTTAGGTTATTATGAAATGAAGTGAAAGAAATCAAGGTAATTATACAGATAGTGTGGATGAAAAAAAATACTTCCACATGAAACAGCTACATACTCCAAGAAACAGTGAAGTTTGGAATATGCATTTCACATGATTGTCTAACTTTTCTATTGTTTTCCAACTCAGACTTGACTCACCCAAACAAAAGAAAACTGCTACTTAAATAAAGATTCCTAAAAACTAAGTGATTGTCTATGGCGATCTGCACCAAAGTGAAGTTCTTGTTTCTGAGAAGCATATAATCATTGGTGAGTTGACCAATGAGAAACAAAAGATGATTCTCAACCCTAATTTTAACCTCATTGTAGTATATGGGGAAGGGACAAATTTATGACATCAACTGAGTTTTAAGAGAAAGAACTGTTATAAAATGGTGAAAAATTTCCCTAGGAAATTTTAATTTTTTTCTCACTTTCTATTTCAGTAACAAAGTACTGGATTCATGAAAGAAGAACGAACACTCTTTGAAAACCTATTAACCTATTATCTTCTTGGTGTAGTCTCATGGGAAGTAACTGATGATCCCATCAGGAATGGTGCCAAGAGACACTGCCTCTGACTCGTATACCTTCCTGCAGAGCACAGCTTTACAGCTGAAAAAACCAGCATCATACTCCCTGGCATTAGACAGAATCACAGGGAAAGAAAAGGGAGTCTAACATCTCTATTAAAATAACATCAGCCATTAGAGATTACCCCTCTGTCCAAAACCTGTAAATTTGCTGATGCTTTTGTGGGCAACGAAGAAGTGATTTTGATCTAAAATAAGCTTTTTTTTTTTGTCAATTATCTAACAAAGAGTTGAACTTGACTTAACAGATTTTCCTTACTTATCAGATTTGTCTTAACTACTGGGCAGCTCCACGAGATGATCTTTGTCTACTTATATTTAGAGAACGAATTCACCCCCTTCACACACACACACACACATACACACGCATTCAGCTGCTCCCCTCTACTTCCCTATTTCTGTTCCCATCCCCATTTCTTAGGTCACCAGGTCAGAATCTTCATGCCTTTTTTGACTGATCATGTCTCCCTGCCACCCAAAAGTTTTATGTTTTCAGGAGATGATGGCAAGAAAAAGAGAAAAATAAAAAATTTTAAAATAAGGGTAAAAAGAGATGGAAAACAAATGTAATAGGATTATTTACTTTCATCACAAATTGACAATCAGAATTTGTGACTTGAAGAAATAAAAAATGTCACTATTTTCTTCCTTCTTCTAACTTCTTGTATAACGAGCTTTTGTCTTAACAAACCGGTATTTCCTCAGCCTTGAGCACTTGAGTCTCCAGCATAATCAATACTTGGTCTTACTAGCTATTCAAGTATAGGGGACCAAATGATCTGGCTGTTAAAAATTTTGAAATCAGCCAAAAAATCCAGTCACTCAAAATATGCCACTGAACCTTAGGTATAATTAACTGAATTGGCCACATGTCATGAAGACATCATCAGTAAATGGCAATTTTAGTGCTTACAAGATTCAGCACAGGTTTGAGTGTTTATTTCATAAATGAGAAAAGGTCTGGGGGCAGAGACAAGCTGACTCTCTTTGCTTCAGGAACTGATAAGGCATTGAACAATTATATTTCCCAGAAAATCCAAGATTTACTTAATGAACAAATGACACTTCCTTTGCAAATGCCCCTTACTAGCGGAATCTACCCTGGCCTTGAATAGATTGTTTTATAAGATTCTTGTCCAGAGGGACTTTTTAAAATGAATTTGAATACTTCACACTTTTTTGCTTGGGCTTTCCAAAAGAATATGGCAGTAACAGCAAGCACAGACTAAAATCAATGCAACAGATAATACTGCCTTTCAAGACAGGACTCCAGAGCATCATGACTAGAACATTCTGGCAGAGGTCAGAAAACCAGGGTTGTAGTCCTAAGCCTACTGTTAACTAGCTGTGTGACCCTAAGGAAGGAAGTCAGCTTCCCTCTCTGGGCTTCAGTTCCTAAGTGGAAAAGTGAAATGTTTGGACAAAGTTGACTCAAATAGCCTTCTGCCTTTGACGGTCTGCAGAGCGCTAACAAATTCTATGGGATTATGTTTATGTGTAATAAGAGTTTGCCTTTCTTACAAAAATCACAAGAATTAATCTGGTGTTTATATAAGGCTTATGGGAAATTAAGGTTCAAAAAACCTAGAACATGAAAGATATTAGTCTATGAGACATAAAATGAAAAGGAAAAAAAGGTAGCATTTTAGTGAGAATTTAACAGAAATCTAAAATAAGGCTCAAAGCCAACATTTTTTTCTCTCCTATCTTTCAGTCATCTGAGATGGGGAAAATTCCCATCTCACCCCTTCACCCTAGGAAATTCCCACCACATGCAGTATAAACCACAGCTTTGCACTAGATTTTATAAATTGTCTTCAGAAACAAAAGAAATTCAATTCTCTCTCTCTAGCGTCTTTATAGCGTCTCTTGTCTTATAATGTCTCACAATGTTTTAGACTCAGCATTTATGAGGTACTGAATTTACAATAAGAAAAATGGAGTTGAAAAAAATCACTTTGAAAATCTATCTGTTCATTCAACCATCCATCCATCCATCCATCCATTCCATCATTATTTTAATGAACGTTTATTGAGCACCTGGTATACAACACGATAGATGTTGTAGGAGATAGAGAGAGATTTATAGTCTGTCAGAGCAGAATGACATGACACAGTTATTGTTAGTATGGATCACCTGCATCTTGCCAATGGTGTTTGAGACATAGTGAGAGTATAACATAGAAAGTACTACTTAATAGTACTTAATAATACATAGAAAGTACTACTAATAGTACAGATCAGACAAGTTCACAGTCTCTTAAATGGAGTAGCTAGCCTGTGGAATGTAAACAGAGAAGAGATGGTCCCTTTCATTAATGGGTAGAAAGAACACAATGTGGGTGCCAAGACCCCTCCTCTGTTTTCTTTTTCCCTTCTTCTCCTCAAAGACCCCCAGTACACAGTTGTATATTCTAGTTGTAGGTCCTTCTAGTTCTGCTATTTGGGACACCACCTCAGCGTGGCTTGATGAGCTGTGCTAGGTCCGTGCCCAGGATCCGAACAGGTGAAACCCTAGGCCACCAAAGCGGAGTGTGCGAACCTAACCACTCGGTCATGGGGCTGGCTCCCCTCCTCTGGTTTTGCCATCAGATGATTCCATAGTGATCAGGTAAACATTTTCCATATTTTCTCTCATCAATCCTTATTCTCAATTTACAAAATAATTAGCCTTTAAATGGTCTTAGCAAATGAAAAGCAGAAACATCCAGTTTAAGGTCCAACTGCCAGAAAATGACACAAGTCTTTTAAACTACCACCAAGATTTGTGTATTTGAGAAACACCAAACAAACACATTTTGCCATCTCCTTAGTTATATCTTCAAGTGACCTCCAAATTGTCATTAAAAAATCATTTATTTTCTTCTTTGTACTCCCTGTGATGACTCACCTCGGTTGTGGTTCCGACGACGTTTCCAGTATAATAAGATTGAGATTAAAACCAGTAGAATTACCAAGGAAACAATACTTAACAACAGTGGAACTGAAAACCAAATACCTATATTGAAGGGAAAAATAAAGTCATTAGACAATGGTGTTAAGGAAAAAAGTGATAAAGCAATAACAGTTGTGATCAGTTTTCACTTGAGTTGAACTTTCAATGAAAATTATCCTTAAAGATACACATATTGAAGTCTATATTCATGATTTCATATATTAATAACATTAAGATAATAATAATCACCAACATGTTTTATGTGGTTACTATGTAATAAGAACTTTGAATGTGTTATCTCATTTAATCCTCAAAACACCCCTAGAATCAGGCATTATTACTATCATCTAACAGATTTAAAAAAAAAAAAAAGCTGAGGCTCAGAGAAGTTAAGTAAGCCCCAAACCAGCGAGGTAAGTGGTAGAGCCAAGGATTGATCAGAGGTCTGTTTACCTCCAAAGTGCCTATTTTTTGCTATACTGTCCATTAAAGTAATATGTTTATTGAAAAAGTTTAGGGAAATACAGAGAAATATAAAGGAAACAGTCATGAATCTCACGATTTCAACTCCTGGGAAAAACTTATCTCAAGGTTTTCATTGTATTTCTTCTAATCTATCACTTTGTTATTAAATCTCTTTCCAATAGTCAATAAACGCTACTCAGCCTGAATATCAGCTCCTCGCGGTCTGTTTGTAACACAAAGGCAGAGGCAGAGCTCCCTGACTTGGAGTCTCCAGCATCTTCTCCATGGCTCCAGAATGGGACCTGTCACATCATAATTTGACTGAGCACCTGAAGGAATGTGTCTAACTTCAATAGTCCTAGTGCTTGACTTAATGCTTTAAGCACGGATGATTTTTAGTAAATGTTTGCAGAAAGAACAAGTATTATACAAATGATATGTAAACATTGTAAATAATATGTCAATTTTGGCATTCTGGGAAAAGAAGACTTGTTCCTTTTCAGGTTCTTGTTTTTCAGGGAAATTTACCCATTGCCTTCGCTGACTCTGAGGTTCTCTTCACACATGTCCAAATCTAACACCACAAACCTTTTGATCAAATTTACCTAAAGGTCTACTTTTTGATTAGTCTGTTTTTTCAGGGACCCCAGAAATGGCTACACGAGATGTTCCTTAGAGGCCAATAAACCAACGAGTAATACATGGGAAAGCTCTTCCAGGTTTAATTATTCAAAACACCCCACCCCCCAAAAAAGGCAGTAACACCTTTTTAGGAGGCTTATTCCTGACTGCTTGATCCAGAGTTAGTGCCTCAAAAGCACACAGAGAAAGAACACTGGCTGTTATCACTGAAGTGTCTTATCTCTAAAACCACTGCTCCCTTGATTTTCTCCTCTTCTCTTACTCACAACCCTCACCTCTTGGATCAATGAGGTCCAAAGACAGCAGTTTAGAAAGGAACACAAGAAAGCAAAAAGGGTCTCGAACAGGAGGAAGTTTGTCTTAAAAGGGGTGAGGAAAACAAACACCTCAGCTCGTTTCCTAAAAGCTCTAATGCCCCTTCCCCACAGTGTAGATTATGCAAAAGTTTCATCATAGATGTCGCTTCTCCCAGGAAATCCTCCTGATCCTTCAAGACTGAGCTGATGCCACTCCTCCTAACCCTCGAGCCCCCTGTGGTGCACCATGGATTTCTTACTGAAGCATTGACCACACAGTTTTACAATTGCCTAGCCACTTCACCGTATTCTCTAGTAGACTAGAAGCTCTCTGAGTGCAGGACTGAGTCTGGCTCACTGTCACATGTCAACTGTCGCAAAGCCTGGCACACAAAAGACACTCAGTGAATGTCAGCAGCGTGGAAGATTAAATGAATGGACAGATCTCAGCAAAAGCACTTGGCATGTGGGGAACGTGCCGCATTTACCAAAGTGAAATCGGCTTTATTGGCTCCCTCAACTCTGTTTTTCTTTCCCTACTTAATCTGCTTTCTCCCTTATTAGCTCCTTTGCTAAGAGGCCGAGAGGGTCTGCAAAGCATTGCCCACCTTCCATGTCAGTGTACACAATGTAACCACAGCCCACTTTGCCCACCTTCTCTTACCTTTGCTCACAGTTTCCCTGAGGTTGGTCACATTCCCCAGGTGCCACACTTGGCAGATCACCTCCTTCCCCAACTGACTCTTGGGGTCTTTGACCTGGAGGACGCTGGTCACAGACGTGGTCCCATTGGAGTGTGAGAGAACCTCACTACTGTTCTCAATCTCCGACCCAGAGATCTTCCAGAAGATCTGAGGGGGTGGGCGGGCATTGGCAGAGCAAGTGATATTTAGGTGGTCGTCAAAGAATTTATAGTGAAGGAATACTGTGGGCTGTACTGGGACAAAAAAAATGATAGTCTGCCATCAGTTAAGCACCTGGTATGAGGGAAAGATTTTTATAGAAAGACAGCGGGGGCTAGAAAGACAAGGAGGCACATCCAATCCAAACTGGGACCTTCTCAGTTCTCCCTGCGTCTAAGTCTCTGACTGGCAGGATGGAGACTGGCCTGGTACAACCCTGTGACTACAAAGATGCTCTCTGTAGTTTGTCTCTAGGAGAATTAGCTGGATGGACAGAGGGTATGTTTTATCCCAAACAGTCCAGGGCCTAATTATTCTGCTCTCTATTTCCATGTGCAATACATATCTCCACCTTCTTCTGGGTATCCCTCTCAAATAGTTTGACAATAACCACCAATCAGCACCTCCACATAAGTAAGTAGCCTGCACTTCTCAGAAGCAACAAGGCAGTTTCAGAACAGAGAGCCTGCAGACAGGCTGCTGTTTAGAGCTCCTTTTTCTGCTTAGGACCAGTGAATGAGATGCACGGAGGAGAGTGAGAAAAGTCCCTGTTTGGAATATCTACACAAAATGTAAATTACAAATTCACAGCCAATAACCAGAAAATCACAGAATGACAGTTGGGAAGACCTTGGAGATCACCTGATTGAGTTAAAAGAACATAACTAGCTTATGAGAAAAGGACATTATTCTTAGGACAGCTGTACCCTGTTCCTTTTGAAAAGTCCCTGACTAATGAGTTCATTTTCATTGAAATATGCAGTTTATCTCTGCTGAGCAAATACAGACTCTTCTTTTGTGTTTGACTTTGGAGCCCAGAAGATAATTAAAGGGCAAGGCTAAATGAAAGCCTGGTCTGTGCTTAGAGGTTCGAGAGGTGAGGGGTGGCAGTGGGCTGGAGGAAACGCGGCTACAGGACTGTGGCTCTGTTCACAGTGCCCAGATTACTAGCGTCAAAGAGCACTAGAGGAAGAGAGACAAAAGTGAAGGAGGATGAATACGGTTGACGTGGCCAGACTGGGCGGCAGCGTTCTCGGGTGTATCAAAGAACGGCTTAGATGAAAGCTATAAGGTGTGGCTGGAAAGAGTCAGTGTGGAAAGGAACAGGATTACTAGCTAGAAGACTCAGAGTAGTCTGGTTTTCAGGTGAAAAATAATACAAAAGGTTATGAGTAAAGGAGGAGGAAAAGAAAGATGAGCGAAAAAGAGAAAGAAAAGAAAAAGGAACAGAAATGGGAAAAATGTGACACAAGAAGAAAGAAGAAGAAAAATGAGATAGGACAAAGGAAGGAAGGATGGGAGGACGGAAAGTAGGAGGAAAGGAAGGAGGATTGGGGGAGGGGAGAGAGAAAGACAGGGAGACAGAGGAAGACAGAGATCCAGAGACAATGAAACAGAAATCAGGAAGAAAGCCTGACGTAAGGTCCTGCAGAGATGACTCAATTTAGGCAAAACAAGTGAAAGAAACTTGTTTGTATTTGGTGCTTAACTGCATCCTTAACTACTGAGCCTCTTCCTAGCCCACATCCAATATGCTTGGCGTGCTCAAACTCTCACTTTAACATTCCTAATAACCCTGTCTAAGTTTGTCTTTTCCCTTCTAAAACTATCACCAAGTGTGCCATGCTCCAAAGTTACCCCTTATTCCCACTTCTCAATTCTCGATCTCAGCTACACGTCAGCTGAGAGGAAAGGGATCTCGTCAATGAAGTGTCTGGCTCTGTCCTTAGATCTAAAAATATTAAAGCTGTTAGAGACCTTAGAGATGACCTATTTCACACTTATTGTGCAGATAAATAAACTCTGGGGCAGAGAGTGGACAGGACGCTTCTAGGGTCACATGATCACTAATGGCAAAGCCAGATCTAAATCATACCACTGCTTACGGAGAACCTGTCCTCACCATGGTCCTTAATTTACTCTTGTGCAGGATTCCTCAGAGTAACAATAACTCCAGGCAGAGACTCAGTGTAGCTCCATAAACTCTCCACAGTTAGAGTAGACATGAAAGGCTAAGTGTCTACTCATGAATCTTTCTGAGGCTAGAATCCTGAAGGACTAGGCACTACCACTATTAAACATTCTTGAAAATAACATTTCTAGCCAGAGACGATGTATTCTCAGAGACTCTCACCAGAGAGGGTAAGGCAGGCTACTCCTGAGATCTTCCCGGAACCAAAGGTATTGAAGAGGCAATTGTAACACCCCTCATCCTCCAGGGTGGTATTCCAGAAGGTAATGGTTGAGTTCTGGAGTCCTAGCTGAGTGATGTTTATCTTGTCTTTATAAGCAGGCTGGACCACAACCCCGTGGTCCTTGCTGAAGGTGATCATGTTTTCTGGGATCGTAGGCTTGATTTTCTGCCATGTCACAATCAAGACTTCCTGGGAAGTTTGCAGGGAGCATTTTAAGGAAGCAGGTGTGTTCAGCAGCACTCTTTCATCTTGGGTCACCACTTTCATCATGGAATCATGAAAGAACATTTATATTTTAAAATTGAATTCATACACAAATACACATTTTTCTGCTTTACAACATGCATGTTCAAAGTTAAATATAGAAGAGATAGGGGAAAATGAAAAGAAGAAAACATCTATCAACATTCCTGATGTCACTAGAGAAATGTAAGTTCAAATATGTTTATTCAATCTTTATGGGTAGCAGAGTAGGAAAACAAGACAGCAAACTCTCAGTGACCAGAAATTGCGTAACCAATCCCTGTAAGCTGGAAAGCAGGTGGAACGAGGTTGAAGATGAAAACTGCCAGGAAGGACAGAAGCATCACCAGGTGTGTTCATGCCCGGAGAGGTGGAAGCCAGGAGCAGGAAAGGGCCGATGGGCAATAGGCAGAGTGATTAGTTTATGAAGAAGATGGAGCAGCCCTAAACATTCCACACACACTCTGTGAGGGAAGGGACAGCAGGAGCAGCGTCTGCCTCTAGGAGGCAGTGGTGAATATAGGAATATAAGGCAGAGAGACATACATGACAATGTTCAGGAGGCAGATAGTACCAGAGAGCTGTGACAACCAAGTGACAACCTACACATTCCCTCCAATTTTTACTGAATGCAGTGCAGAATATAAGGCATGGCAAAATCTTCTTCCCCCTCAAATGCTGGCTACTCATATTGATAGGACAGGTGATTCAATGGGAAATCTCAATATAATAACAAATAGCCAACATTTGAGAAAGCTAACACAATGAAAGAGGAATAACAAACTACAAATTCAAGAACTCATACCAAATGAATGAAGAATCATAAATCAAGAAACACTTTGACATCAATAAATGTGATATCGTAAGCATAAAAAGAAGCCAGCATTATAAATAGTAGAAATTGGAACAGATGGGCTGGCTTAGCAGAATGGGGGTCACTGAAGAGTAAATCAGTAAGTAGGAAGACCAAGTCACAGAATTTTTCCAGAATGAAGCACAAAGGGATATGGAAGGCACTAAAGAAAAATTCAAAGAGCTGGAATGCTTCAATATCAGCCCAATAAGACTTTCAAACGGAAAGAAAAGGGAGAATGGAAGACAAAAATACTGTGAGGGACAAAAAGGTATTTTTCAAAATGATAAAAGGAGCAATCTAAAGCAAGACATATCAATCATGAACCTTCACGCATCTAACAACATAACTCCAAAATATATAAAAAGTTAATAGAACTACAAAGAAAACTTATAAATCCACAATCGTTATAGGAGAGTTTTCCATAGTTCCTTCAGAATTTTCGCTTCCAACATATTAAAAAAATAAGTAAAGGGAAAAGGTCAAATACAAAGATACAGAAGATTGAAAAACAAATATATATAAATTACGTATGGGTGTGTATATAAGTATGTATTTCTAAATTTTTTCCCAAAAAAGCACATAAAATCTTTTCAAATAACATGTAGAAATCTTTTCGATTTCCCCAAAATTGAACTTGAGATGGGATACATAAAAAGCTGCTACCCTAAGACCTTGAACATCATCCACAAAGTTAAAATTAGAAGTTTACATACTTCTTTTAACTCTGATTACACCAGAAATCATAGTAAGAATTATAAATTACCATGAATGACAATGAAAATATAATACATTAAAATCTGTAGAAATTGGTAAAGTAGTTCTCAGAGGGAAATATTTAATCTTAACTTGACTTATTAGGAAAGAAGAGAGATTAAAAATGAATACACACATAGACCCAAACATCCCACCGCCCCTCAAAAATAAAAGGACTGAATTAACAAAGACAAAAGCACAAATTAATGAAATAATACACAGATGCAGACAATAGAAAACATCAAATCTGCTCTTTTAAAGACTGATAACATAGATAAAATGTTGGCTGTGTGATTAGAAAACAAGACAGCAGCATGAATATTTC
This sequence comes from Equus asinus, assembly GCF_041296235.1. Classification (NCBI taxonomy): domain Eukaryota; kingdom Metazoa; phylum Chordata; class Mammalia; order Perissodactyla; family Equidae; genus Equus; species Equus asinus. Next base: position 14,697,907 of record NC_091794.1, on the reverse strand, counting down.
CTCTCAGCAACCCCTCAACATCATCAGGGGATGAAAAGATGGGCAGAGCAACAAATGCAAAGTGGAACGCCGGAGCTTTGCCCGAGTCCAGTCTCAGCGAGCTGTGCTCTGGGTGGATGTGAAAAGTTCTGGGGGCAATACCTGTTGTGAGGAGTGGGGTTCCCTAAAAGTGTGTTGAGATTATGCAGAGCAGAGAGTGGAAGGAATTGCTGCTTTTAGAATGGAGGGTCAAAAAGAGATCAAAGCTGGAGTTTTAACTTCTCGGGTGATTGATCTCTTTGACTATGGAAGAAATAATTTAGGGGAAGGTTTACAATTCTTTGATGTTTCTATGGAATTCCACTTAGATTGTTCCAGTCAGTCGGTAAATCCTGGATTGTAGATGATGCGAAACCTGCCCTGTGAGGGCTGATGCAGACCAACAGCACAGAGAAGGTGACAGAAGTCTGGCAGCCAAGTGAGGGGTGGCCTCCCATGGAACAGAGGAGAAAAGTTTGGCACAACGGGGAAATTCAACAGATAAGTGGACAGCACAGGTACATGCTTTATATAATAGACTTTATGAACCTATGAGACCTCTATATTTCATTATTTTCTACACTTTCCTGTAAAAGAGGAGGACACCCTATTTTAAGGCTTACTGCCAGATTACTTTCCCAAAAAGGCTGTATTCATTCTTCCTCCCCCAAGCATTCCCATATCTTTACAAGCATAAGGAATTATTATTTTAAAAGTTATTCAATTTGAGAGGTGAAAAATGATATGTTAATTTCCAAAGAATTTTTTCATGTCTGGTTTTGTCTACCAAAACAGTTTCTAAACGTCACTCTTCTTCCACTTTGAAAACCAAAAAATGTGGAAAGCAGAAAGAACCAGTCGCACTCCTTCAAGCGAATTACATATTTAAATAATTCATCAGATAAATGCACTAACACAGCGCAAGCAACAGTGGCCACAGGTCTCCACTCCAGGAACTGTTTTCCCTGGACTCCAAGCAGGGGAACTGAGTATCTTTTACCTTGTGCCCTGCATAGCATCATTGCTGCCAAGAACCAAACCAGTCTGTAGGTAGACAGATGACAGAAGGACCTCCTGAACACCTGAAGACAGAAAGCAAAGTTCAGAAATGGGTGTTTGGGTGTGAACAAAACAAAGGAAGCTTCAATCTAAATGTTATTTCAGGCATTGCTGCAGCTAAAGCATTAACCACCAGAAAATTCTGGTTTTGTGTAAGCAGAAACAGAGACTATAAATGGAAGTAATAACAGAGTGTGCTTAGGATCCGGGAAGAGAACAACAGCAGGGTGGCTCCTTCACCACGGCAATCCTTAGCAATTTGAGGCCCTGCTCCTGAAGCCACCATGGTCAAGACCAAGGTCTCAAAGATCTCTGGGGAAAGCAAATAAATAGACACAGAAAAACGAGAGACTACAAGTGGTAGAGAGCATCCATTTCCAAAATATTCCACACCTGTTAATATTAAAAACACAACTCAGGAGTACTCACTTTTCAGAAACATGTGACTGCCTTGAAGCTTGCTGAGGTTGATTTTTCTGTAAAATTTGCAAATTTTACATAAATTATACCCTTTAAAAAGCAGTAGCGGCTTTACTTTTTCCTTCATTGCTTTATTTTCATACATCTGCGCAGAAATCCTTGGCCGTTCTACAAATCACAGTGGTACTTAAAGGAATGTTTTTCTGGGTACCACTTTACTATAAAATGGAAGGGTGGAATGTAGCCAGATTACCTTCTCTCTGCAGTAGCCCCACGATCCACTGACTTAATCTATGTGTGTGTGTTCATTGTAAGGGGTACAGGCAAGAAATGCAGCTTTTCCTTATATTTTTTTCTTTATTTCTATATTTTTCTATAATAGAGGTGTGTAAGAAAGGTTTCTCTAGTATTTTTCCTTAACTGATCTTCATATTTTGAACTTTACTTGTATTTCATGTTGCCATTTCAACTACAGGTAGAGACTTCATTTCAGTCAATGTCGCAGAATCTGTCAGTTCAGCCCACTAACTCTTCATGATTGCCCCAATCTCTGGCACTGCATCTACTTCCCCGGGGGCTTACATACTGCCTAGCGGTGGGACAACTGTTATCCTTGGTTACAACCATCTATCCATGCCGGCATTCCTTAAGACAGCTGTGTTCCCTTCAGGTCATCGTGGTCATCGGTTTGTGCAGTGAAAGCTTGAGCTTACAGTGTTCTTTCGATTCTCCTGATTCCGTGCTCCTTGATTCTCCCTGCGCTGGGCAAATGAAAGTTCTACATGGCTCTCTGTCTAGACTCCCACGTATCAATTCATCTCTGTCTTACTGTTCCCTTGCTATGATGGGTAGGCTGGCCTCTTCTCACAGGTACCCCTGGGAAAGTAAGGCACAGGTGCTTTCTGTTCTCAGATTGTAACACCTACCTGTGACTTCTATTTACTAACCTCCTGAACTCCCCACTCTTGGGGGCCTGGTACAGGGGGCCTCCTTTTCAGGACACAACTGGTGTCTGAGCACAGACATTCATCATCCCTTCTGGCTCTCTCAGCCTAGAAAATACTTATTTCCCTTGGGGTCAGAAAAGCTGGTTCCTCCATCACCCTGCGCTCTTCCTGTCAACTCTTTCTGGGGTGAACATATGGCTTGGTCTTTCAGCATTTAGGCTTTTAAAACTCAAATGCTTAGGCTCTTGTTATTTCAAAACTTTGGCTTCTGGAACTAAAAAGTCTTCTTTGCCATTCTAATTCCACATCAGTTTTCTTTAAACCAACATGCCTCTCCGTCACATGAAAAATCCAAGCTCTAGCAAAGGCTATAATGAGGAATACAGAATGGATCGGCTCTCATAGTGACAATCTGCTTTAGGACAAGAAAGAGAGCAGACACATAGCAAAACATAAAATGCGTGAACAGAGGCCCGCAATATTTAAGGAACAAAAACAGTGATTGAGGCAAAGGGAACAGAAGGAAAGCCTTGTTATTAAATATATACATATTTACTCTGGCTGACTTGAGTTTGGGCTAGCACAGATACTAGATGTGTGAGCGAGGATAAATGATTTTACCTCTCTAAGATGCAGGAAAAATAGTAATACCAACCTGTCTGTTAAAAAGACTAAATGAGGTAGCATATGTACAGCTTCTAGAATAGTGACTGATACAAATAAGCACTAAATGAATGTTGCCGTTACCCCATTGGGTTACTATGAGAACTAAGCATTTAAAGCACTTACTACAGCGCTTAAGATACAGTAAGTGCTAGTACGTGCTAGGTAGGTAAAAAAATTCATCATTAATCAAATCCTATATGCAGAGTACAACAATGCGAATGGAGTAGGCCACTTATAGCCTTGCCAAGAGAGCCAGGGTTCACAGAGGCTTACTCTTACCTGATAGCTGCCCACCTGGGAGCTACACAGCCCCAGTACATACCTCTTTCCCCAAAGTTTCTAGGTCCAAATCCTGATCCCATCACACGTAGTCACATGGACTTGGAAAAATTAACCTCTCTGCCTGTTTATTTATTAGTAAAATCGGGTATTCCTCCTTTGAAGCACAGTTGTAAAGATTAAGAGCATCTGGCACGCGGTAAACACTAGGTTACAGGCCACTATTGTCCTTTGTTATGAAAGATATTGAAATAACTGGCTGTGTGGTCTTGCCAATACATTATACATGAAAAAAATTCCCGTGAGGCATTACTTGTATTTGGATTTTAATTTTTGTTTTTTTTAAAATTATACCAACGTCAATGAAAACCCTCCCCTTCATTTCGTGTCGTGTAAATAGATCCTGAATAAACAAAATGTCTGTCTCGGATACCCTGGGTTTTAACCCTCATTTATCTGATCCTTTATGGCTTCCCAAGGCAAAGGCCCAGAGGATGGAGAAAGAGGCCGGAGCATCAAGGAGGGAGCGAGCTCTCTTGGAGAGAGCGAGGCCCAAATTCGGCAACCCCACCCTAGCTTTTGATGCCAACAGAGTCAACACAGCACCCGCCCTCCGCCCCCTTCCTGGGTTTAAACTAGGATGCGCTGAAGGCAGTGAGCGCCCCTCCCCGCCCAGTTCCCCTCCGAGGTTGACAATGATAGGAAGAAGCATCTTCTGAGACCTAGGCTGGCAGCATCCTTTCACCAGCGGATTGAGACGGAGAACCAGGACGCCAGGAACGGCCTGCGCGCCAACCTTTGGAAGGCAAAATCGGCTTCTCAGCAAGATTAAGCGTTGAGAGGAAAGCGCTTGCAGACCCCAGCTGCCAACCGACCCCGGCGAGAGGCAGCCAGGCGCGCTCCCCCCGCCGCCCCGGGGCCCCTGGCGCGACATCGCCCACCCTGCGTCTCCTTCCCATGCCCGACCCCGCTCACCAGTCTCTCCATTCTCGCTGCGAGCCACGCCGGGGGCCTGGGTTCAGCTGGGAAGCCCGGGGGATCTCAAGCCTCTCTGAGCTGGGCGGCCGATGAGGCGTAGCTTTACAAACAGGGCCGCCCCCTCATCCCGGATCTCTCCTCCCCCTCAAGTTCTATCCACCAACACGGGGCAAAGAAGACCGGGCGGACTTTCCGATTTAGTCTAAATGCCATTACGCTGTGTTTCGTATCTTTAAAACGTTTTCCCTTTTTCTGAGGTGGCAATTTGGAGAAACTGAGAAAGTGAAAAAAACCACTTATTCCATTAGGGCTGGGGGAATGGTAACCTGCGCTTTTGAGCGGGCACGCAAGGAAATTAAGATTTTTGAGAAATGCTATTGTTCCCCTAAACGTCACCTATGAAAATGAAAACTGTTTTGAGGCTGAATTTAATCAATAGACACTTTGAAAAACAAATGCACACATTTTTTATCCAGAAACAAATTATATTCAAGCAGTCAATGATCCGTCCTTTCATGATGTGACCTTTTTTTTCTTTACTGTGAGGAATTTCCTTCGCTTGCGTTGATGATGAGGATTCTTCTTATTTTAACAAGTTCCAGGGTTCTTGGCTCTTAAAAAGAAAAAAAAAAGGTAAATGAAATGCTCCTCTCCTGAAGCTTTTTCTGTTTTCCTACCACTACCCTCTGACAAGCTGTGGGGACAGAGCGTTTACCTATGCATCCATGGGGCTGTAAACCCAAGGACTGTAAATAATAAAATCATGACTGAATTTTTTCCAGAAAAACAGAAATATGAAATACACATATTGAAAGGACTCAAAGACTCAGGGAGGGCCAAGCAGGATACATGAGAGAAAGCCAACTTACAGACATCCCATAGTGAAATTAAGATCAACTTAAGAAAATCGAAGTGGAAATTCTAAAAGCTTCACGATGAAAAGAGAGAGACACAAAAGAAAAAGAATCAAAGGGACATTAAATGTCACAATGCACTGCTGGATACAAGGTGATGAGTTAATTTTCAGTGTTAAGAATATCTTTGAATTCCACTTTGCCTTTTATAAATATTGCTACACAGGTATAGTTAAAATAAAAAACAAACACTTCGTGTGTGTGTGTGCGTGTGTGTGTAAGATGCACCCTGAGCTACATCCATTGCCAATCCTCCTGTTTTTTTGCTTGAGGAAGATTAGCCCTGAGCTAACATCTGTGCCGGTCTTGCTCTATTTTGTATGTGGCTTGATGAGTGGAGTAGGTCCACAGCTGGGATCTGAACCTGCGAACCTGGGCTGCCTAAGTGGAGCATACGGAAATTTAACCCCTTGACAATGGTGCACACCCCAACTTGTTTTTAATTAAACATAACATTGATAGAGGAAAGTGCCTACATGGTAAGTGCACAGCTTGAATTCTCATAATCGTGCCCTAGGACTTCCAGTTCCATGTTGAATAGAAATGGCAAGAGTGGGCATCTTGCCTTGGTCCTGATCTTCGAGGGAAAGCTTTCAATTTTTCACTGTTGAGTTTGATGTTAGCTGTGGGCTTGTCAACAGAGCCAGAAGTAGATCCAAACACTGAACATGCTTTAGCTCTCCAAAGCTCCTTGGATTCCCTTTGCCTGCCCTTCCTGTCACTCCTACCCTCCCACCACTCAGCTACTTTTGACATCATAGACTAGGCTTGCCTACTTGTGAGCTTCATATCAATGGCATTATAGAGTATGTCCTCATTGGTATCTGGGTTCTGTCACTCAAGAATAGATTTGAAAATCTTATTGCTGTTATTTGCGTGTAGTTGCAGTTCATTCAGTCTTACTGCTGTATTCTATGCCATTCTGTAAATTCCATGTATTACATTTATTTATCTGTTCTACTGTTAACAGACATTTGTTTGTTTCCAATTTGGGATTATTTTTAATAGTGGTAGGCTAAACATTCTTATACATGGCATTTCATGAACATAATGTACACCATTATGTTTATTATTTTTTATTTTTGCCATATATATCTTTTCCTATTGTTTTATTTTTAATCTTCTTCTATTCTTTTTTTTTACAAGTGTGTAGATGATATTTTGTAGATGATTATGCTGGAACTCAATTTATGAAATCTACTGAAAGACTCTATCCTAGATTTTATGAGCAAAATATTATAAAATTACAGGATGGAAAAAAGATTTTATCAAGCATATAATTCTCAGAAAATTTACTACATCAAGACTCTCCTTGAGAACATTTTCGAAAGAAGTGTTCTAGAAAAAGGAAAAGTTAATCCAGGAGGATGTTCCATAGAAAGATATGTAGAAAGGACAAATACATTATTAAAATTTATAATTGCCTTAAAAAAGCAAGGTCCTCAAAATTGTCTCTCTTCCAATCCATGAACAAGGGATGTTGTTCTGTTGTGTCTTCTCTAATTTCTTTCATTAATGTTTTTGTAGTTTTCAGTATACAAATCTTTCACATCCTTAGGTAGGTTTATTCTTAAGTATTTTATTCCTTTTGATGCTATTGTAAATGGAATTGTTTTTCCTAATTTCCTTTTCAGATAGTTCATTGTTAGGGTATAGAAACACAACTGATTTTTGTTTGTTAGTTTTGTATCCTGCAGCTCTACTGAACTTGTTTGTTCTAAAAGTTTTTTTATGGAGTCTTTAGGGTTTTCCATATTTAAGATCAGGTAATCTGAAAACAGGGACAGTTTTACTTCTTCCTTATTGATTTCTATTTATTTCTTTTTCTTGGCTAGTCGCTTTGGCTAGGACTTCCAGTACCATGTTGAATAGAAATGGCAAGAGTAGGCATCTTGCCTTGGTCCTGATCTTAGAGGGAAAGCTTTCAATTTTTCACTGTTGAGTTTGATGTTAGCTGTGGGCTTGTCATATATGACCTTTATTATAATGTCCCTTCTATTCCTAGTTTGTTCAGAGTTTTTATCATGAAAGGGTGTTGAATTTTGTCAAATGCTTTTTCTACATGTAGTGAGGTGATCATTTGATTTTTATCCTTTATTCTGTTAATGTGATGTATCACATTAATTAATTTTCAGATGTTGAACAATTCTTCCACCACAGGGATGAATCCCACTTGGTCACGGTGTGTGAACCGTTTAATGAGTTGTTGGATTTAGTTTGCTGGTATTTTGTTGAAGATTTTTACATCTGAATTTCTTAGGGATAGTGGACAATAGTTTTCTTTTCTTGTGTTGTTTTTGTCTGGCTTTGATATCAAGGTAATGCTGGCCTCATAAAATGAGTTCAGAAGTGTTTTCTCTCCTTCAATTTTTTGAAAGAGTTTGAGAAGCATTGGCATTAATTCTTGTTTAAATGTTTGGTAGAATTCATTAGTGAAGTCATATAGTCCTGGCCTTTTCTTTGTTGGGAGGTTTTTGATTACTGACTCAATCTCCATACTAGTTATGGGTCTGTTAAGATTTTCTACTTCTCCATGATTTAGTCTTGGTAAGTTGTATGTTTCTAGGAATTTACCCATTTCTTTTAGGTTATCCAGTTTGTTGGTGTATAATTTATCATAGTAATCTCTTATGATCCTTTTTATTTCTGTGGCATTAGCTGTAATGCCTCTTCTTTCAGTTATTATTTTATTTATTTGAGTCTTCTCTCTTATTTTCTTAGTCTAGCTAATGGTTTTTCAATTTTTTTTATCTTTTTAAAAACACAACTCTTAGTTTTGTTGATTTTTTTCCATTTCATTTATTTCTTCTTTAATCTTTGTTCATTCCTTCCCTCTGCTAACTTTGGGCTCAGCTTTTTCTTCTTTTTCTAGGTCCTTAAGGAGTGGAGTTAGGTTTTTTATGCAATTCCTATCAAAATTCACAAAGAATTTTTTTAACAGAAGTAGAAAAAACAATTCCAAGGTTCATATGGAACGCAAAAGACCACGAATAGCCGAATTAGTCTTGAGAAAGAAGAATGAAGCTAGAGACATCACATTTCTTGATTTCAAAATATAGCACAAAGCTACAGTAATCAAAACAGTATGGAACTGTCATAAAGACAGGCATATAGACCAATGGAATAGAATAGAGAGCTCAGAAACAAATCCACACGTGTATAGTCAACCGATCTTTGACAAGGGTGCCAAGAACACAATGGGGAATGAATCACCTCTTGAACAAATGATGCTGGGAAAACTGGATATTCACATGCAAAAGAATGAAATTGGACCCTTATTCTACACCACACACAAAAATCAACTCAAAATAGATTAAAGACTTAAATGTAAGACCTAAAACTATAAGACTCCTAGAAAAACCCATAGAGGAAAAGCTGCATGACATTGGTCTTGGCAATGATTTCACGAATGTAACACCAAAAGTACAGACAACAAAAGCAAAACTAGACAAATGAGACTATATTGAGCTAAAAGTCTTCTGCACAGTAAAGAAAATAATCAACAGAGTGAAAGGGAAACCTACAGAATGGGGGAAAATATTTTCAGGAGTCCTTAGAAGATGTAAAACGCATCACAACCACCAAATGTTCGTTTCTCACCTTCATTAATGACTTTTAAGAGTGTAACCTATTTGTGTGTGTTACAGATATGTAACAGGAAACAATTGCTCAGAGGTACTGGCAAGTAACTCCAGGGTAGGTGGAAACATTCAGTCGCTCTCAGGGTTTGTCCTCCATCTGAATCTTGGAGGTCTTGCCTCAGCCCCAAAATGCTTGCAGAGGAGACTGTCCTTATTTCTTCCAATTACAGTCATATCATCTGGCCTAATGAGTTTCTAAAACTAGTTTTACTTTTATTTATGGCATGTTTCCTGGTGTATTTTTAAATTAATCAGTGCCAGTAATAAAAGATAACATGACCCACGCAAAAAGAAAATTTCAAACCATGTATCTGATAAGAGGTTAATCCCTAAAATATATAAAGGGCTCCTACAACTCAATAGCAAAAAACCTTAATAACCCAGCTAAGAAATAAGCTAAGGATTTGAACAGGTATTTCTCCAAAGAAGATACAAATGGCCAAAAGCTATATGAAAAAATGCTCAATGTTACTAATCATCTGGGAAACGCAAATCAATACCGCAATGAGATATCACCTGACACCTGTCAGGATGGTTATTATAAAAAAAAAAAAAAATACAACCTGTTGGTTAGGATGTGGAGAAATTGGAACCCTTGCTCGCTATAGTGGGAATGCAAAATGATACAGTCACTATGGAAACCAGTGTGGATATTTCTCAAAAAATTAAAAATAGAATTACATATGATTCAATCCCATTTCTGGGTATTTATATAAAAGAATTGAATTCATATCTTAAAGAGATATTAGCATGCCCATGTTCATTACAGAACTATGCACAATAGCCTAAGTGAGGCAACAACCTAAATGTCTGTCTACAGAGGAATGGATAAAGAACATGTGGTATATACATACAATCAAATATTACTCAGCATTAAAAAGAAGCAAATTCTGCAATATGAGACAACATACATGAAGTTCGAGGGCATTATGCCAAGGAAAACAAGCCCAGTCACAGAAAGGTAAATGCTGTGTGATTCCACTTATGTGAGATATCTAAGATAGTCAAATTCATAGAATCAAAGAGTGAGATGGAGGTTGCCAGGCGGTGGGGAGAGGGAGAAATGGGTAATTACTAACCAATGAGCGTAAGTTAAGCAACATGAATAAGTTCTAGAAATCTGCTGTACAATATTGTACCTATAATCAACAGTACTATATTTATGCTGAAAAAATTTGTTAGGAGGGTAAATCTCATGTTAAATGTTCTTACTACAATAGAATAAAATTTTCAAAAATTAGAAATAAAACGATAAAAATCGGCATAAAAATTTAAAATTGAATGAGCCAATGACTTTGAAAGCTACTAAACTGAAATTAAAGAATTTCCCTGCCAAAAAACCCATAGACCCAGATGATTGTTAAGGAATAGAAATCTCTATCCTATATACGTTTCTAAAAGAGGAAATATTAAATGGCTAAGCTCTTCTTTTCAGGATAGCGTTAATTTCAAAAGCTTAATTTGAAACCTTTGTTTCAAAGTTAGAGAAACATAATTCAAAAAATGAAACTATATATGGTTTACTTATAAAGCAAAAAAAAAAATTCCCAGAATGGTTTACCATTAGAAAATCTGTCATTGTAATTTATCATATTAGTGGACTACAATGGAAAATTCATATGACTATCTCAACAGGCACAAAAAAATTACTTCTTAAATTCAACAACCTATATATGATAAAATCACAGAAAATATAAATAATAAAACATTTCCTAAACTTGATAATATGCTTAATAGCCAAACACTATAGTAAATATCATACTTAGAAAAATTTCACGTCTTTAAATTCAGAAATGAGACAAAGATAACTGTTGTTGCTATTATTTAATATAAAAAAGAGGTATAAGGATTGGAAAGGAAGAAGCAAAAATGTCATTATGTGTAACAGATGATCATCTCCATGGAAAACCATTAGATCAAAAGAAAAACTTTGAATTAATAAAGGTTTGCAAATACAGGCTAACTTACAAAATCCAGAACTGTTCCTAAACCACTAATAAGCAGCTGGAAAATTTCATTAAAAAAATAAGATGCCATTTATTATAGTGAACAAATTAAAAGTACCAAGGCATTAACTTAGCAAAAATTACACAAAATCTGCAGAAATAAAATTATTAAACTTTCCCAAAAAACATTTAGAAAGACTTGAAAAAATGGATAACATATTTATAGGTGGATCAAATTACATCAGTACTATCAATACTCCCCAAATTAAATTAATCTATAAATTCAATGTAAGACTGACCAAAATTCCAACTATATATTTTTAAGAATGTAATAAATGTATCTGGGGTCGGCCCTCCAGCCAAGTGGTTAAGTTCCTGCTCCCTGCTTCTGTGGCCCAGGTTTCCCGGGTTTCGATTCTGGGCGCAGACCTAGCACTACTCATCAAGCCATGCTGAGGCAGTGTCCCACATAGCAGAACTAACAGGGCCTGCAACTAGAATATACAGCTGTGTACTGGGAGGCTTTGGGGAGAAGAAGAAGAAAAAAAGATTGGTGACAGATGTTAGCTCAGGGCCAATCTTAAAATAAAATAAAATCTTTAAAAAATTCTAAATAAATAAATTTATTTCATGATATGTGTGTGTGTGTGTGTGTGTGTGTATCCATGAATAGATACATCAAGTTAGAAAACAAAAGCTGGGAATCTCTCTTTACCAGATTTTAACACATAACGAAAGACTGTAGTAATAAACCTATATACAATTATGAAGAAACAAAAAATTAAAACAATGGAACAAAGTTCTACCCGAGAGAGCTGAAAATAGAGCTAATTGGTAAGGAAAGGATAGATTATGTAGCAGCTGGTGTTAGGAAATCTGGCTCATTATATAGTTGATGAAAAGTAATACTATATATCAATCCTTCTTTATGTACAAAGGCTTAAAGACCTAAATATGAAATAGACAAATATGAAACTAATAAATATCAGTATATTTTTGTGAAGTTAGATGGGTGAGGACTTCTTAAATAAGACCCCAAACTCAAACTCTTAGGTGAAAAATTGATGGATTTTACAACGTTAAAGCACTAAAGACTTCTATTCTCTTAATGACATAACTGAGAAATTTAATGGAGCAATGCCAAGTAGGGAGAAGTAATCAATATCTAGTATGTAAAGGATATAAAGAATTTCTGCGAATATAGACAACCAAGCAGAAATCACATGAGAATGTAGACAAGAACTTCACAGAAGGGAAAACCTAAGTGGCTAACAAATATATGAAGACACGCTCATACTTTTTAATAATCAGAAAAAAACCCATAAATCAAAGCGGCCAATCAATTGGTGATATGGGGAGGGGTCCTGAATCAGGGGATAAACAGAAACATTCAAAGCCATTAATGCAACCTCATTTGAAACCATTAGTTCATGAAATTGGATAACAGAAACAAATCTTTGTTTCCATTTATTTTAAGAATGATTATTGCTGCTACCAAATGGATGATTTAAGACAGAAGGTTAAGTCTTAAATTTGAAGTATTTGTGTGTGACAGCAAACATCACACACCTGCCAATTACCTGTGTGCAGGAAGAAAGCAGCTCAAGTTCTCCACCTCAGGCTGTGGCAGCTGGGGTCTGGTTTCACGCACATTCACTGACCTAGAGATATTATAATGACATGGATGTGTCCGTAAGAGCAACACAGCCCAAACACTCCCCCTAATGGTGTATATTGTAAGAGTATGCTATGAATAAAAAAATGGAAGGCTCAGATTCAAATTCTCTTGAAAGATTGATCAAAATATCTTTTGAAGGTTTAGTTCAGCATAAAAATACTATACAAGTTCTGCAATTACAGAACTTGTATGTTATTTCCACTCTATAATAGTGAGAGTCACAACATATGATTTGTCCTCTTGGAGAATATACCTGCTATACTCCCAAATTTATACCTTTGGTTCTTATCTGCTCTGTAAATTCCAGATTCATTTTTGTAGATAATGGACATGTTCCCTTAGATGTCAAATAGGCGTTTAAAAATTAACATGTTCAAAATAGAACTCTTGGTCCTCCCTCCAAAGTTTGTTCTCCCTCTGATCTCCCCTATATTTGTAAAAGGTTCTTTCATCTATGCCAAAAAGATTAGCATCATCAGGATAGTTTTTCCCTTTCACTCTTTCCACATCTTATCCATCAGCAATCTTATCATCCTAAATATATCCCCCAATTCCCATCACAAACACCCTGCTCCAGACCACTATCAATTCCCATCTTGACTATGGCAATCATCTCTAAAAATGTCCTTCCTGGGGCCAGCCCTGTGGTGTTGTGGTTAAGTTCACATGCTCCTCTTCCGCAGTTCAGAGTTCGTAGGTTCAGATCCCAGGCACGGACCTAGCACCACTCATCAAGCCATGCCATGGCGGCGTCCCACATAAAATAGAGGAAGATTGGCACACATGTTAGCTCAGGGCCAATCTCCCTCCCAAAGAAAACAAAACCAAAACAAAAAAACCAAAAACTCCTTCCTTTCATTCTTAACTTCTAAGAAACTTTGTCCACATTCCAGCTGGAGAGATCTTTTTAAAGGGTAAATCAGAACCTTGTACTCTCTTGTTTTAAATAACTCAATGGATTGACATTACAGATAGTAGAAAACCCAAATGCCTTTCCAGGCCTGTGGGTCTTACCTGTTCTGGCCCCCATCGCTACTTCTAAATCATCATTCTAGCCACACTGACTTTCTCTTTTTTTCTTGGAGCACACCAAGCTCATTCCCACCTCGGGATCCACACTAACTCTTCCTTTGTTATGTGTAACACTCTTTGCCAATAACTTTACTCACAACCTTTTTCTGACTCAGTTCTCAGTTTAAATGTCACCTCCTCAGAGAGACCACTCAACATAAACTAGCCCCACGGTCTCTTTCAGTGATATCATTCTGCCTCATTTTCCAAATAGTACTTATCACTAGCTGGTATTTTCTTGTTTCCTTGTATATTTTCATTGACTATCTCTCCCCACTGGGAAATAAGCTTCTGAAGGCAAAGAACTTGTCTGCTGTAGTTGTATCTCTGTCTCCCACACTCATAACAATGCATAGCAATATACAGGCACTCAAGAAGCATTTGTTGAATAGACAAATCAATATTTTATTCTATTAGTCCTGTAAAGTAAGATCACTTCCATCTTTCTATGCCTTTGTCAGGTAGACTTATCTCAAGTTTCTAATCTAACTGTTCTTTTTTTTTTTAAAGATTTTATTTTTTTCTTTTTTCTCCCCAAAGCCCCCCAGTACATAGTTGTATATTCTTCGTTGTGGGTCCTTCTAGTTGTGGCACGTGGGACGCTGTCTCAGCGTGGCCTGATGAGCAGTGCCATGTCCGCGCCCAGGATTCGAACCAATGAAACACTGGGCCGCCTGCAGCGGAGCGCGCGAACTTAACCACTCGGCCATGGGGCCAGCCCCTCTAACCGTTCTTTTTTACCACTCAGTGGACCCCCTCCCACCAGCTGTCTGAAGTTTATATGCTCTCGCCTGTCAAAATCTGTCCACAAGAAAGAATCTCAAACTCAATTTACCACAAGCATGAATGGTTACTAACAGCCTACCATTATAACAAATCCAAATATCATTTTGGTATCATTTTAACGTGGATAAATCCTCGGCTGCAAGAATCATCAAGCATATGGAAAATAATTTTCCCTGATGATTCTTTCCATAATGAATTTTGGATTTTTTTTTTTCAGATTTGAAGCTAACTCCATTATACCCACCTTCTCTATCACAGACAAGTGATAATGCAACTTACTTTTTCTTTCTCCAAACAATAAAGAGAACAATAAGTGAAATACAGAGAAAAATTATGAAGACACCAACTATAGGCAGCCAAGCATAAGAAGAACCAGAAGTACCTGAAAAACACGAACCAGAAACACATTCTTTTTGACTGTACTTTTCTATGCTCTGTGCTGTTTGGATACTTTCATTTGTGATGTTCTTTTGACTCACCATTGCTTTGCTGACATTCAAATTGATGAGATATTTAATTTTATAAAAGAATATACTAATCTACATTCAAATTGAAGACATAAGATTTAATATCATCCTTCCACTCTTAAAAGTTAAAAAGAAAAAGATATAACCACCTAACTATTCACCTAGCTATAACCACCTAAAAATGTTTAAGCAAAATATAATAATTGGATGAAATATTATCCAATTACTAAAATGGAATTTCTGAAGAGTCTGCAATAATCTCAGAAAATAAATTTATAATAATAATAATTAGTATCTAAAATTAATGGTCTAAGCAATGTGATAAACATTTTATAAGGATTATTTACATCAACTAGGTGAGTACAATTATTAGGTACAAGTGGGAAGATGGAGGCTCTGAGATGTTAAGAAAATTGCCCAAAGATGCACAGTGATTAGGAGGCAAAACTGGGAAGCGAGTTCACTTCTGTCTGACTCCAGAGCCTGTACTCTTAATAAAAAAATAAATTATAAAATTTTGAGTATCAACAATTTTTACAGTAGCTATTTTGACCACAACATTCCTAAATTGTATAACAGACTTCACTTCTTTCTGTTTAGCCTTCTGAACATAATTTACACTTTTCATTGCAACTTAAGTTTAACAAAAGGCCACCATTATGACTGTCAATGATAGTTCTTAGATATAATATAAAAATGCACCGATACACTTTGTGGATGTACCTTAAGGAAATTTGCACTTACATTAAATGGCATTGCGCATTTTGCATTCTTAGGTCTGTTTGTGATAAGTTTTTTTGTACTCTTTCTGATTGTCAGACTGATGTAATTTCTCTGCTAATTGTAACCTCTCACCTCTTTTAAATTTTCTGCTTTGAATTTTCTATTACCATTGAAGGAAAAGAGAAACTCCTGTTAGCAATTACCTCTTCCCTGAGATACTGTTAGAAAGTCCACATGTTTCAGTTGAGGAACTTTATGCCATTTATTTTTGATTGTTCAGACATCACTTTGTCTCAGATTCTAGTTTTAACGATGTTCTTTCTCAAATGAGATACATAGCTCATTCAAAATGAGTGGCAGAGGTTGAATGGGAAGAATTTGGTACTAAAATGTAAACACAGCCCTTAAGTCAACAACAAAACATAGAGGAGAAAAAGCTCTATACAAGATTTCAGCAGAATCAGGGATTTCTATCCCAAATATTTGTGACAATGCTAAACAAAGTAGAATCCTTTTCTGAGTTGGTGTTACTTCTTTACAGACATTTGGATCTCTCTGAGAAGTGAAATTAACCATAATAATCTAGCCAAAATATTGACGGGAGATACATATGTTATTCAATTGACATATTCCAATTTCACAATTTGGGTATTGCCAAGAAAGAGAAGCTGATTAACTTTAGTTGCAAAAGACACACATGAGAAAAATATTAATCTTTACTCCTTCCTGAGACTCCACTAAAATTATAGTAACAAAAATAAAATGATTAAATGAAAAACAACAAACAGAAGAGTGAACTTCATTGGCAAGAGATTTAAACAAACTTACAAAAAATGTAAAGTGGATAGAGGAATGAAGCTGCAGGATGAAAGAAGCTACAGGCTCACGCATGTACAAAGTAGACTATAACTGCAGAGAGACCTCTGCCGAACCTGGGGAGGCTCAGAATTTCGATGATGAAGAAGGAGTGAATCGTGGAATGAAAGTTACAGTCAAAAGCACCATTTCCATATCCCAAAGCACAACTTTGGACCATCAGGTGCTTACCCCTTAGCCAAAAAAATGAGGGATAGTTAAAGCAATTTATTGAACATACAGGAATGACTAGGCTAGAGGGGGTCAGAGCACCTCTACATTCTTGCTTTTAGAGTATCCTGGCTAATTGATGCCTGTTCTCTAAAAAGAAAAGTCTGTCTGTTCACGAGATGCAATAAACCAAATAAAGCTTCTATAAATCTTTAGTCAGGGCTCACTAGACTGTGAAGAAAGCCTGTAATCAAAGTGAAAAAGACTGAGTAAAAGAAATTTAAATTAAATGATAGTAGTGGGGAGGTGGATTGGAGGAGATAATAAAACAGAAGATAATTATAACACCTCTAAATTATTATTCCCAGATAGATTTGAGAAGATGGTACTTCCTTAAAATAGGAAGAAAAGGGTATGAAAAAATTAAAGCAATTTTAATTTGTGAAATTAATTTTAAATTGCAAAAGCAATTCGAAATTATAAACCTGATTGCCAAAAGAAGGAAAAATTGAATGAAAGCATTTGAAGATAAGTTTCAGAAAATCTCCCAGCTAGTATAAAGAAAAAAAGATCTGTGAATACTTAAAAAAAGGAGAAAATAAAATCCAATCTAAATGTTTAATGCCCACTTAATTAGAAGTTCATAAAAAAAGAATAAGTTGATGAACAGGGGAGAAATTCTCGAAGATGTGAGAAAATATTCAGAATTGAAGGATTTGAGTCTCTAGATTGAATGAACTCACCAAATGTCCATTACATTAAAGGATTTTTAAAAAAAGACACCAAACAGTAGCAGTTTTGGAAGTTTTGGAACTCTGAGGATAAAGAGAAGATACTATGTTACCAAAGAGAAGATAAAGTAATATCTACTATTAGAATTATCAGATTGACATTTGACTTCTCATCAATAACAATGGATAGTCAAAGACAATGGAGAAATGCTTTAGAGGTTCTGAGGTGAGCAGGATGGTTAAGCTAAAGTTATATAACAAGCAAGCTATCAATCACATGTAAGAGCATTGTAAGACAGTGGGGTACATCCTGTGGCCTGTTAGCGTGACTACTAGAGTCAGTAGGAATATTGCCTGTTATTCTAAATCTCCAGCATTGAGTCTAAGTCTCTACTTGGACCAGGTTGTGCTAGCCTTGAAGGACTGAAAATGATGGAAGGATAATCTTTGTTAGCCTGAGTATATTGTTTTACAGTAGTCTCATTTTGTGCTAGTCATCATTTTGTGTTTTATTTAGGTTAGTTCAGACTTAATCGAGAGATTGATGAGGTGTCCTGGGCCTAGCATCATTCTGTGTTTTATTTAGGTTAGTTCAGAGTTAATTGAGAGATTGATGAGATGTCCTGGGAGTAAGTGAGGTTATGCTTGGCCACTCTGGACTATGTACCAGACTACTCATTCCAATGTTCCAATAGCTGGCTATGGACAAAAACTGTTAGGCTTTCAAAAGATGTGATGTCTCCTCCTTTCATTCAAACTTTATGAAATTCAGTGGAAAGCATGTAAAGGAGATCAATTAAAAATGTGCCATCTAAGAACAGTTACCCTCAGAAGCAGGGCTGAGGTAGAGAACATCCTCATTATTTGAATATTTTAACTATGCATAGTATTACATCGATTTACATTTTTAAAAATAGATGATCAAACACTTCTGATAGTGAATTTTGAAGATAACAGTTTCCCCTTGTGGATTATTACTTCTACTTACATTCTCGTTTGACTGACAGAGGAACAATCTTCTCTTCCTTCCTTAGAGGATGGTCCATGTGCACAATCAGGTGATGGAGTCTCAGGGACCTCACAGTCTCTAAGGAGATGTTGCACGTTTTAGAGATAGTCGCCGTGCCATTTGGGTTCTGAGCAAGGTATTCCTCTGGCGGATTAATCAAGACTTGTGACGGGGAAAGAGATATTTGAGGAGCAGTTTTTCCCACAGCTGAATAAATAAATCAAAGAAAATTTTCACAGTCAAGATTGGGTTGGAGTTCAGTTCTTAATTCAGATACAGCTGAGGCAAAAACGGAGAAACAAAATTAAATATAAAAATTTGTCACATCATATTTTTATGGTGTTAAAGATGGATTTCCCCAAATTTTTATGTGACGTCAAAATGTTGAAAACATGTCCCTCTCAGATACTTCTCCTCACATTTTACAAAATTTCACAATTCCATCTGTTATACCCACTATCTCCAATTTGAGAGGAAAAATTGGTATCTCCACTTTCATTCAACCTTAAAATTACATTATATAAACCTCCAAAACTTTAAATTTATGGCAACGTAATGAAGGAACACTATGACACTATCTCTATTCCTTCAATGTTTTGTTAATTTGAAGTTTGGGAAATTCTTATTCTCTTAGAGTCTTCTTCTTTCCTCTTTCTCCTTCTTCACTCTCTCTCTTTCTTCTCTTTTCCCAGTGAAACTCCTGACACTGTTCATGAATTTTACCCTCTGGATTAAAATCAGTGCAACGTAGGGCTAAAAAGTTAGTTTAGTGGGCAGAAGACTTAAATGCTGTACCTGATCCCACATTGTGTGAAAATGGGCGAGTCATATAATAATCATTGGCTTCCAGTTTTTTCTTCTGTATAACAAAAGACTTGACATGGGTGACCTCTATCATGGCCTTTCCTTCTCTAATATTCTTTCTCTGCACCTTAACTTTCAGACCACATCCCCCATGATTTTGACTCTACATAAAACCTTTACGTACTTATAATGTTAAGGCAGGTTTGTCCTCCATGGCTGCCATGTGGGAACACATTAAATAGACATTTGTAGCAGGCTTCATCTTCAAATGTCACTTCACGAATAGTTATGAATGAGGAATTGGGTTCAATGGCCTTGCAGTGCAGCCGATTTATATATGGTGGAAGAATCTTTTCTCCATATCTACTGCTATATTTGCCAATATTTTGTGGCAAAGAATCTTGGATCTTCTGCCAGGTAATTTGCACAACATCTGCTGGAGTTGTTAAATTGCAGAAAATCGTCACATTTTCTCCCAATACAGCTGTCTCATTATTTTTGTGCTTTATCCTATGTGGCGAATCTGAAAATGAAACCCAATATGAATGAAGAGAAATGCACTTTCATACTATCCTGGACTTACCCCTTCATAACACTTGTCTCCCTGTTTTATAATTATCTTTTATTTTCCTCTCTTCTCCACTAGAAAATAAACTCCCCTATCTTCTTCACCATTGATATGCAGCTTCTAAAAGTATTTCTGGCATACACTACCTAGTCAATAAATACTTAATGAGTGCAAAAATTCAAACACAAATTAACCAATATAAGATAAGTATGGTAATTTTGATGAATTTCTGGAGGCTGAATGTGAACTAGCTTGAAGGTGAAAAACTCCTCAGGGCTCCAGTCCTAGGGAAGACCCCAAATTCCATAGGTTTCACCAGCAGGAACCTCATCAGGTTCTCATGGTAAAGAGCCAAGAAAAATCATCCTATATCTTTGGAAAAGGGAGAGAAAAGTACCATTTGGAAACAAGCCCAGTGCATTTTCCATTAAAAGACCTACTCTCCAGGGGAAAAGACTTTACCAGATCTTTATCTCATGTAGTTGGAAGGACAATAACCCAACTCCAGTTCCTGTTAGCTTTCCTATCTCATCTAAGAGGGGGAAGGAGAAAAAAAAGGTAAGAAAACTTGTGAAGGTCACAGCCAAGGGACACAGACCCACTAAAAGAGTAAGATTTAACTATAAGATTTTAAAATACTTCTTCTGCCCCATGTTTTACAGTCACATCAATAGGCTCCGATATAATGACATTGGATTACAGCTGCAATGGTTACAAGGCTCAAACTCTAATTAATAATGAGTTATTACAGGAGTTCAAAAACAACAGGGGAGACAAAAACAAAGAAACTGCAGGAATCTGAAGCGCCTGACACCTAGACCTACAGCAAACAGTAAACACAACCCAGCTCCTAGCCAGATAAACATAAAACCCACGCTAAAGCTCTATTTACCTTCATTCCTGTTAGCTGATGCAACATGTCTGGATTTCAACAAAAGATTACAAGGCATGCTAAAAGCCAAGAATAAAAAACAGTCTAAAGAGACAAAGCAAGCCCGACTTAAATATAGTACAGATTTTGAAATTACCAGACAGGGAATTAAAAATAACTATGATTAATATATTAAGGACTCTGGTGGAAAAGTTGACACATGCAAAAACACATGGATAATGTAAGCAGAGATTTAGAAACTCTAAAAAGAATAAAAAGAAAATACGAGAGATATTAAAAGAAAAATATAGACCAAAATCTCTTGTGAACATAGAAACAAAAATCCTAAACAAAATATTAGCAAATTGAATCCAAAAATGTATTAAAAAATCATACACCACAACCAAATTGATTTATCCCAAATATGCAAAGCTGGTTCAACATCTGAAAATCAATTAACGTAATCCAAAACATAAAAAAGAACAGTCATATGATATCAATAGATGCAGTAAAAGCATTTTAAAAGATCCAACACCAATTTATAATAAACATTCTTAGTAAACTAGGAATAGAGAGTAACTTCCTCCAACTGATAAAGAATATCTACAAAAACTTACAGCCAACATCATACTTCAACAGTGAAAAACTCAAAGCTTTCCCACTAAGATCAGGTACAAGGCAAGGATGTCCTCTCTCACCACTCCTCTTCAACATCATCATACTGAACATTCTCCCTAATGCAATAAGGCAAGAAAAGGAAATAAAAGGTACACATATTGGGAAGAAAGACATAAAACTTTCTTTGTTCACAGATGACGATCATCTTACATAGGAAATCAGAAATCAACACAATCAAATCAACAAAAGAAACTCTTGGGACTAATAAGTGACTTTAATCAGGCTGTAGGATTACAAGGTTAATATACAAAAGTCAGTCTCTTTCCTGTATATCATCAATTAACAAGTGGAATTTGAAATTAAAAACAGAATACTATTTACATTAGCAGCCCCAAAATGAAATACTCAGATATAAGTCTAATAAAATATGTACAAGATCTCTATGAGGGAAACTACCAAACTCTGATGAACAAAATTAAGCAAGAATTAAATAAATGAGAGATATTCCATGCTCATGGATAGGAAGACTCAACATTGTCAAGGTATCAGTTCTTCCCAATTTGATCTGTAGATTCAATGCAATCCCAATCAAAGTCTCAGCAAGTTATGTTACGGATGTCAACAAACTGATTCTAAAGTTTAAATAGACAGGCAAAAGACCTAGAATAGCCAACATAATATTGAAGGAAAAGAACAAAGTTGGAGAACTGACACTATGCAACTTGAAGACTTAGCTTAAAGCTATAGTAGTCAATATGTGTGGTATTTTCAAAAGAATAAATAGATCAATGGAACCGAATAGATAGCCCAGTTATGGACCCACACAAATATAATCAACTGATTTCTTACAAAGATGCAAAAGCAATTTGGTGGAGAAAAGATAGTCTTTTCAACAAATGATGCTACTGAGATACTTAGATGTCTGATTACTTTTCCACAGCTGCCATAACAAATTACCACAAACTTGGTGGCTTAAAACAGTGGAAATTTATTTTCTCACGGATATAGAGGTCAGAAGTCCCAAATTGAGATATCAGTAGAGTTGGTTCCTTCCAGAGGCTCTCAGTGAGAATCTATTCCATGCCTCTCTCCAAGCATCTAATGGTTGCCAATGAGCCTTGTGATTCCTTGATTTTTAGATGCATCACTCCAATCTCTGCCTTCATCTTCTCTGTCTCTGTGTATAGTCTCCTCTTCTTGTAAGGACACCAGTCATTGGATTTAGAGCCCACTCTAACTCAGGATGACTTCATCCTGAGATCCTTCCCTTAACTTCATCTGCAAAGATCCCATTTCTAAAAAGATCACATTCTGAGGATTCAGATAGACATGAATTTTGGAGGGATACTATTCAACCCTCTACAACATTCATATGCTAAAAAAAAATTAATATAGACACCTAACTTTCACAAAAATTAACTCAAAATGGATTATATCTAATTGAAAAATGGATTAGATCTAATTGAAAAATTCAAAAGTATAAAACTTCTGGAAGAAAACATAGGAGGAAATCTAGGTGGCATTGGGTTTGGTGATGAGTTATTAGATACAATACCAAAAGTATGACCCATGAATGAAAAAAATTGATAATTTGGACTTTATTAAAATTAAAACTTTTATTCTGTGAAAGACAATTTAAGAGAATGTAAAGACAAGCCACAGATTGGAAGAAAGTATTTGTAAAACACACATGTGATATAGGATGTTGTGCTGCTCCTGCAGGGCTGCTGTAACAAAGTGCCACACACTGGGTAGCTCATAAACAACAGAAATTCATATTTATCACAGTTCTGAAAGATGGAAATCCAAGATTAAGGTGCCAGCATGGTTGAGTGAGGGCTCTCTTCTTGGTTGCAGACTTCTTGTTGTAGCCTCACATGGTGGAAGGGATTAGGAAGCTCTGTGGATCTTTTATAAGAGCGCTAGTCCCATTCATGAGGGCTTCACCATCATGACCCAATCACCTCCCACAGGCCCCACCTACTAATTCCATAACCTCTGGGGGTTAGCATTTCAACATACAAATCGGAGCAGGGACATAAACATTCAGACCATAGCAGACTTGTATCCAAAATACACAAAAACAATAAGAAAACAAACAATTAAAAAATAGGCAAGAAATCTGAACTGACACCTCACCAAAGAAGATACACAAATGGTAAATAAATACATGAAAAGATGCATAAAATCTCTTCTCATTAGGAAATTGCAAATTAAAACAATAATAGGATTCCACTACATATCTGTTAGAATGGCTAAAAAAAAAAAAATACAATACCAAATGCTGATGAGGATGTGGACAAAAACAGGAACTCTCATTCATTGCTGATGGGAATGCAAAATGACAGTTTGGCAGTTTCCCACAAAACTAAACACACTCTTACCATATGATACAGCAATGGTGCTCCCAGGTATTTACCCAACTTATTTGAAAACTTTATCCACACAAAAACCTGCATGCAAATTTTTATAGCAGTCTTATTCATAGTCACTCAAAACTGAAAACAAGCAAGATGACTTCGATAGGTGAATGAGTAAACAAACTGTATATCTATACAACAGAATATTATTCAGCCATGGAAAAAAAAGAGCTACCAAACCACAAAAAGACATGGATAAACCTTAAATGCATATTGCTAAGTGAAAAAAGCCAGTCTAAAAAGTCTACATATTGTATAATTCCAATTATATGTCATTTTGGAAAAGGTGAAACTATAAAGGCAATAAATATATCAGTGGTGGCCAGGGTTCGGGGAGAGAGAGGAGGGTTAAATAGGTGAGACACGGGATTTTTAGTATATTGAAACTATTTTTTATGATACCATAATGGTCGATAAGTGATATTATGCATTTGTGAAAATGCATAGACCTTTACTCACATAAAAGGAACCTTAATGTATACAGATTTTTAAAAAATCATTTAGGGCCAGCCCTGGTAGCCTAGGGGTTAAGTTTGGCAGCTCTGCTTCAGCAGCCCAGGTTCAGTTCCTGGGCATGGACCACCACCACTCTTGGCCATGCTGGTGGTTCACACACAAAATGGAGGAAGATTGGCACAGAGGTTAGCTCAAGGAGGATCTTCCACAGCAAAAAAAAAAAATCATTTAGGAGACTAGAGATTCCAAGCAGTGAAGACTATAACCTGAAAATGTAATTGTATTACAAAAGAACCCTATGTTAACATAAGAGTTGATAGTATGTACACGTGATATGATATACTTAAAATGACACTTTATCTCTGTGGTCTACCGCCCCAAAGTTGATAACCCCAGTCTAGTCATGAGAAAAACATTAAACAAATTCTGATAGAGGGTAATTCTACAAAATACTTAACGAGTACCCCTCAAACAGTCAAGGTCTTCGAAAATAAGGAAATTCTGAGAAACTGTCACAGTCAAGAGGAGTCCAAGGAGACATGATAAATTAAGGTGATATCCTGGATGGGATCCTTAACCAGAAAAAGACATTAGGTAAAAACTAATGAAATTTTAAAAAGCTGTGGACTTTAGTTATGAAAAATATATCAAACTTGATTTATTAATTATAACAAATGTACCATACTAACGTAAGATGTTAATAATAGGGAAAACTGGATAAGGGTTCCCATTTACCATATGGGAACTCTGTACTATTTCCTCAATTTTTCTATAAGCCTAAAACTATTCTAAAAGATACAATCTTTTTAAGAAGTAAATTCTACTTCTATATAAGCAAATGGAAAATTAAAATTTGAAGATATCATTTACAATACCCTCCCCAAATAAAAAGAAAGACATACATAGGGATAGATGAATTGAAAGATATATAAGACCTCTCCACTAAGATTTACAAAATATATTTGAAAAAATCAAAGAAGACTTAAATAAGTGGAAAGATATATCACAGAGAGGAAAAAACACAAAGATGTCAATTCTTTCCAAGTAAATTTTTAGATTCAATGAAAATCTAATAAAACTCAAGTAGTTGGTAAAATTTTAATTCTGGAATTTGACAAGCTGAATCTAAAAAAAAGCCAAGGCAATAAACTGAAGACTTACTATCCAGATATAGGGCTAAAGTAATAAAATGTGATATTGATTCAAGAATAAGCAGACAGATGAATACAATAAAATAGAGAGTCAGAAACAGACCCACACAAATATGGTCATCTGATATATATGACAAATGGAACAGACAGTGCATGGAATTTGGAAAAAGATGATCTTTCCAATAAATGATAATGTGTACATTGGACACCTATATGGAAAAATTATATATTGACCCCCATCTAAGACCAGAGATAAAAATCTATTTCAAATGCATTAGAGATCTAAATGTGAAAGATAAAACATAGCTTTAAAAATAAAGTATTATAGGGACTGCTGGAAAGACGGTGGCACAAGAGGACTCTGAACTCATCTTCTTCCACAGACACAACAAATTTACAACTACTCTTGGAATAATTACCCCTGAGAGAGAGCCAGAAACTGGATAAAAGAACCACCACAACAAGGGACAGCACTGACTGAGGTGGAAGAGTCAGAAATACCTTTCTGGAGAGGAAAAAGCCACATTCCAGCTGTGGTGCTTCACGGCTGGGAGCAATCTGAAGGTATGAAACTTTCCCTGCAGGAGCCAAAGTGGGAGAGATTTGCCACAACAAGTAGCTTTTGAAGTTGGCACAACTGAGAAAATTGTCATAATATCTGGCTTTGCTGGCTATTAAAAACAATGGGGAACACTCCCAGAAAAGCTATTGAACATAAGAGAAAGAAAAACCTTCTCTTGAGTAGCCTACCTACAAATTCACCCATTCTGGAAAGCAACACAAAATCACCAGAAAGAAAGGTGCACAGTCCTTTGGTGAAAGATACTCACTTGATAGGCTCTGGGTGTATCTCAGGTAGGCAGGAGGTTACTGAGTTCTCTGCAGGGACTGGGACATTGGCAGCAGCCAATATTGTGAACTGGTACAGGTGTGCTGACACAGATGCTGGCAGAAGCCATTGGATTTCTTCCCTTTGCCTGTTAGCCCCACCCACTAGAGCACCAATTTAACCCAGCTTAGCCAGGGAAGGCAGACCACCTTAGGGACTGGCCCTGCCCTCCAGCAAGCCCTGTGACAACTTGTGGACCTGCATAGGTGGGGTGTGTAGGACCTCTGCAGTGGGGTGAGTGGGTCCACTTCTGTGGGGGGGGGGGGGCATGCATGGGGGAATGCCTGAATTAAAGGAGTGTATGGGGCCTCTTCGGCAGGGTGAGTGGGTCCACTTCAGCAGGGCAGGGAGTGTGCATGGGGCAGGACTGCATCATCAGTGTTTGTGGGCCTGCAGGCAGTTGGGCTTGTCAGTTGCAGCAGACTTGTGGTTCTCAAACAGCCACATAAGGGATCTACCCCACCTTCCAATGTCTGAAACAATTGAGTGCTGCCATGCCTGGGGCAAGCCCCATCCAGCTAAAGTCCTGAGAGAGCTGAAAATAGCCTCAAAGTTCAGAGGCCTGAAGCAATTGTGAGCCTCTGAACCTAACAACTGGCTGCACTAGGGGCTTACTCACTTAACAGCAAAACTGAAGCAGGAATGTTCTATTAGACCTTGAAGCAAACTGTGCTGGGGCTCCCCTTGCCCAATAAAGTAAGTGAAGGGACCATAGCAGCCACACACAGCTGAGCCCTACAACCAGCTAGCTAGGGGGACAGCTTAGCCTCCCTGTGCACCTGCAGTAAGAGCAACCCTGCCACAACAGAAGGACACATGATACCAACACAGGGGACATTCCTAGAACATTTGGAACTGGTGATGAGATGGAAGCACATTGCTGGGCCTCATAAGGCATCTCTTACTTAAGACCACCTCTCCAAGATCAGGAGATGTAGCTGATCTACCCAATACATAGATATAAACACAGAGAAATAGGCAAAATGAGGAGACAACGGAATATGTTCCCAATAAGGAAACAGGACAAATCCTCAGGAGAAAAACTCAATGAAACAATTTACCTGATAAAGAGTACAAACTAATAGACATAAGGAAGCTCTCTGATCTTGGGAGAAGAATAGATGAACACTGTGAGAACTTCAACAAATAATTAGAAAATATAAAAAAGAACACATTCAGAAATGAAGAATATAATACTGGAAATGAAAAATTCACTAGAGGAACTCAATAGCAGAATAGATGAAACAGAAGAATGGATCAGTGAACTGGATGAAAGACTAGAGGAAATCACCCAGGCTGAACATTTAAAGGAAAAAAAATTAAAAACAATGAGGACAGTGTAAGTGACCTCTGGGACAAATCAAGCATACTAACATCTGTATTATAGGTGTCCCAAAAGGAGAAGAGAAAGACAAAGGGGCAGAGAATCTATTTGAAGAAATAATAGCTGAAAACTTTCTTAACATAAGGAAGGAAACAGACATCCAGGTACAGGAAGCACAGAGAGCACCAAACAAGGTGAATCCAAAGAGGCCCACATCAAGACACATCATAATTAAAACGTCAAGAATTAAAGATGAAGAGAGAATTCTAAAAGCCTCAAGAGAAAGGCAACAAATTGCATGCCAAGTAAACCCCATAAGGCTACCAGCTGACTTCTCAGCAGAAATCTTTCAGGCTAGAAGGGAGTGGCATGATATATTTAAAGTTCTGAAAGGAAAAAGCCTACAGCCAAGAATACTCTATCCAGCAAGATTATTATTCAGAATGGAAGGAGAGATAAAGAGTTTTCCAGACAAGCAAAAACTAAAGGAGTTTATCACCAAAAACAAGCCTTGCAAGAAATGTTAAAGGGAGATATTTAAGTGGAAAAGAAAAGACCAGAAACAGTAATAAAAAAATGATACAAAAAATAAAATAAAATAAAATCACTAGTAAAGGCAAACATACAGTAAAGGTAGCAGATCAACCATCTATGAAGCTAACACAAAGGTCAAAGGACAAAAGTACTAAAATTGTCTATTTCCATGATAAGAGGTTAACAGATATACACACACACAGAAAAGTTAATATGATATTAAGACACAAAATGTGGGAGGAGGGGAGTAAAAGAGTAAATGTTTTAGCAAGAGGTCAGACTTAAGAGACCACCAACTTAATATACATTGCTATATATGTAGGTTATTATATGTGAACATCATGGTAATTAAAACCAGAAACCTATAATAAATACACAAATAATGAGAAAGGAACACAAACATAATACCAAAGAAAGCTATCTAACCACAAGAGAAAAGAGTGAGAGAATAAGAAAGGAATAAAGAAGTACTAAAACATCCAGGAAAAAAGTAACAAAATGGCAATAAGCACATATTTATCAATAACTATTTTAAATGTCAATTGATTAAATGCTCCAATCAAAAGACGTAGGGTGGGGGGGTCTGACCCCACGGCCGAGTGGTTAAGTTCGTGCGCTCCGCTGCAGGCGGCCCAGTGTTTCGTTGGTTTGAATCCTGGGCGTGGACATGGCACTGCTCATCAAACCACATTGAGGCAGCATCCCACATGCCACAACTAGAAGGACCCACAATGAAGAATATACAACTATGTACTGGGGTGCTTTGGGGAGAAAAAGGAAAAAAATAAAATCTTTAAGAGATAAAAATAAAAAAAAGATGTAGTGTGGCTAATTGGATAAAACAACAAGACCTATATATATACTGCATACAAGAGACACACTTCAGACCTAAAGACACTCACAAACTGAAAGTGATGGGATGGAAAAAGACAATCCATGCAAATGGCAATGAAAATAAAGCTGGGGTAGAAATACTTATATTGGACAAAGTAGACTTTAAAGCAAAAATTGCAACAAGAGACAAGGAAGGACACTACATAATGTAAAGGGAACAATCCAACAAGAGGATATAACACTTGTAAATATCTATGCACCCAACATACAAGCACCTAAATATATAAAGCAATTATTAATAGACATAAAAGGAGAAATAGACAGTAACACAATAATAGTAGGGGACTTTAACACTCCACTTACATCAATGAATAGATCATCAAAACAGAAGATCAGTAAGGAAACATTGGCTTTAAATGACACATCAGACCAGATGGACTTAGTAGATGTATACAGAACATTCTATCCAAAAACCGCAGAATACACATTCTTTTCAAATGCACATGGTACATTCTCCAGGATTGATCACATATTAGGCCATAAAACAAGTCTCAATAAATTTAAGAAGATTGAAATAATACCAGGCATCTTTTCTGACCACAACAGTATGAAACTAGAAGTCAAATACAAGAAGAAAACTGGAAAAGCCACAAATATGAGGTGATTAAACAAAATGCTACTAAACAATGATTGGGTAAACAAAGAAATCAAAGGAGAAATAAAAAAATACCTGGAGACAAATGAAAATGAAAATATGACATGCCAAAATTGATGGGACACAGCAAAAGCGGTAGTAGGAGGGAAGTCTATAGCAATACAGGCCTACTTCAACAAACAAGAAAAATCTCAAATAAACCATCTAACAGTGCACCTAAAGGAACTAGAAAAAGAAGAACGAACAAAGCCCAAAATCAGTAGAAGGAAGGAAATAATAAAAATCAGAGTGGAAACAAATGAAATAGAGATTTAAAAAAATAGAAAAAAATCAATGAAACCAAGAGCTGGTTCTTTGAAAAGATAAAACTAGACTCACCAAGAAAAAAAGAGAGAAGGCTCAAGCAAATAAAATCAGAAATGATTTTACTATGGAGAAATTACTATGGAGACCTCATAAATACATAAGTTTATAAGAGAATACTACAAAAAGCTATATGCCAATAAATTGGATAATAGAGATGAAATGGATACATTCTTAGAATCATACAATCTTCCAAAACTGAATAAGATGAAATAGAGAATTTGAATAGACCCATCACCAGTAAGGAGATTGAAAGAGTAATCAAAAGCCCCCAAAAAACAAAAGTCCAGGACCAGATGGCTTCCCTGGTGAATTCTACCAAACGTTTAAAAAAGACATAATATCTGTCCTTCTTAAACTCTTCCAGAAAATTGAAGAGGAAGGGAAGCTTCCTAACTCATTCTACAAGGCCAACATTACTGTCATACCAAAACCAGACAAGAACAACACAAAAAAAGAAAACCATAGGCCAATATCACTGATGAACATTGATACAAAAATCCTCAACAAAATACTAGTAAATTGAATACAACAATACATTAAAAAGATCAGGCACTATGATCAATTGGAATTTATTCCAGGGATGCAGGGATGATTCAACATCCACAAATCAATCAATGTGATACACCACAATAACAAAATGAAGAATAAAAATTGTGATCATCTCAATAGACACGAGGAAGCATTTGACAATATATAGCATCCATTTATGATAAAAACTCTGAATAAAATGGGTATAAAAGGAAAGTACCTCAACATAATAAAGGCCATATATGACAAACCCACAGCTAATATCATTCTCAATGGAGGAAAACTGAAAGCTATCCGTCTAAGAACAGGAACCAGACACCGATGCCCACTTTCACCACTCTTATTTAGCATAGTATTGGAAGTCCTAGCCAGAGCAATCAGGCAAGAAAAAGAAATAAAAGGGATCCAAATTGGAAAGAACAAAGTGAAACTGTCACTTTTTGCAGATGACATGATTTTACATATGGAAATAAACATATATTTATTCTATTATAAATATATAATATGCTTATATTATTTAATATAATAATATCATATATAATATTCTAAATATATATTTAGAATATTCTAAAGAATCCACCAAAAAATAATAGAAATAATAAATGAATACAGTAAAGTTGCAGGATACAAATCAACATAAAACTCCGTCCTGTTTCTATACACTAACAACAAAGTAGCAGAAAGAGAAATTAAGAATTCTATCCCACTTACAATTGCAACAAAGAAGAATAAAGTACCTAGGAATAAGTTTAACCAAAGAAGTGAAAGACCTGTACACTGAAAACTATAAGACATTATTGAAAGAAATTGAAGATGACACAAAGAAATGGAAAGATATTTGGTGCTGCTGGATTGGAAGAATTAACATAGTTAAAATGTCCATGCTTCCTAAAGCAATCTACAGATTCACTGCAATCTCCACCAAAGTTCCAATGACATCCTTCACAGAAATAGAACAAAGAATCCTAAAATTTATATGGAACAACAAAAGACCCCAAATAGCCAAAGCAAGCCTGTGAAAAAAGAACAAAGCTGGAGGTATCACACTTCCTGATTTCAAAATATACTAAAAACTTTTTAATACTAATTAAAACAGCATGGTACTGGCACAAAAACAGACACACATATCAAGGGAACAGAACTGAGAACTCAGAAATAAATTCACACATCTATGGGGAGTGAATATTTTACAAGGGAGCCAAGAACATTCAATGGAGAAAGGAAAGTCTTTTCAATAAATCATGTTGGGAAAACTGGACAGCCACATGCAAAAGAATGAAAGTAGGTCATTATCTTATACTACACACAAAAATTAACTCAAAATGGATTAAAGACTTGAATGTAAGACCTGAAGCCACTAAATTCCTAGAAGAAAACATAGGCAGTACACTCTTTGACATTGCTCTTAGCAGCATATTTTCATATACCATGTCTGACCAGGTAAGGGAAACAAAATTAAAAATAAAGAAATGGGACTTACATCAGACTACAAAGCTTCTGCAAGGCAAAGGAAACCATCAAGAAAATGAAAAGACAACCTAACAATTGGGAGA
The DNA here is from genome assembly GCF_041296235.1 of Equus asinus. NCBI lineage: Eukaryota > Metazoa > Chordata > Mammalia > Perissodactyla > Equidae > Equus > Equus asinus. The sequence goes on along the minus strand of NC_091794.1, from coordinate 14,665,977 downwards.
AGATATTTGCAAACTATATATCTGATAAGGGATTAATATCCAAAATATACAAAGAAGTCATGTATCTCAACAACAAAAAACAAACAACCCAGTTAAAAAACGGGGAAAAGATCTGAAACAGACATTTTTCCAAATAAGATATACAGATGGCCAACAGGCACATGAAAAGATGTTTAACATCACTAATTGTCAGGGAAATGTAAATCAAAACTATAACGAGATATCACCTCATGCCCATCAGAATGTCTGTAACTAACAAGACAGGGACAATAAGTGTTGAAGAGGATGTGGAGAAAAGGGGACTCTCATACACTGCCGGTGGGAATGCAAACTGGTGCAGCCACTATGGAAAACAGTATGGAGAAGCCTCAAAAAATTAAGAATAGAGCTACCATATGTTCCAGCTATGCCTCTGCTGAGTACTTATCCAAAGAACATGAATGCATAAAGATACATGCACCCCTCTTGCAGCATTATTCACAATAGCCAAGACTTGGAAACAATGTAAGTGCCCATCAACCAATGAATGCATAAAGAAGATATGGTATATATACACAATGGAATACTACTCAGCCATAAAAAAGATGAAATCTTGCCATTTGCAACAACATGAATGGACCTTGAGGCTGTTATGCTAAGTGAAATAAGTCATATGGAGAAAGTCAAATACCATATGATCTCACTCATAAATAGAAGATAAAACCAATAACAAGCAAACGCATAGATACAGGGATTAGATTAGTGGTTACCAGAGGGAAATGGGGGAGGGAGGAGGGTGAAAGAGGTGACTGGGCACATGTCTATGGTGATGGGTGGTAATTGGTCTTTTGGTGGTGAAACAACATAACCTACACAGAAATCAAATTATAGTGATGTACACCTGAAATTTATGTAATGTTACAAACCAATGTTACCTCAACAAAAAAACCCTAAATTTAACTTAAAAAAGAGAAGTGCAAAGCTTAATGGAAAAATAAATAAAAAATAAAATAAAGTATCATATAACATCTATTTGGCTGGAATAGCAAATGATTTATTAAATAGGACACACACCAACAGTTATTTGATACTTTATTCCTTTCTTAGGAATATGAAATGATAAAGAACCAGAAGTGAAAAATTGGTCTATTTTAAGATTTAATAACTTCAGTCTATGAAAAGATACATCTTCAGAAGTAAAAGGCAATCCACAGAGTGAGAGAAGATATTTGCTATACATATATATGGCAAAGGACTTGTATTTTAATATATACATAATTTCACAAATCAATAAGACAAAAACAGGTAACTCAATAGAAAATTGAGCAAAATATTTGAATATGCACATCACAAAAGAGAATGTCTAAATGGCCAATAAACATATTTAAGATGCTCAACTTCTTTAGTCATCAAGGAAATACACATTAAAACCTGGACTGATTAATGATTAACATGAAAGACAGACAATACCAAGTTTAGTGAGGATGTATAGAAAACACAGTTCACACACACTCTGATGGGACTGTAAATTTGAAGACCCCTTGGCTGTATCTTAAAGCTGAACATAGGCATATGCTATGACCAGCAAATCTATTCCTGGGTATACTTCTAATAGAAATGCATATATATGTTCTCCAAAACACATGTACAAGGATGCTCATAGAAGCACTATTTGTAATAGTCAAAAGCAAGAAATTACCCAAATGCAAATCAATAGAAGAATTGGTAAATAAATTATAGTATTTACACAATGGAATGTTATAGAGCGATGAGATTTCCTGAACTACATCTACTCTCAGCAATACGCATAATGCTCACCAAAATATTGTTGAGCCAAGGAAACCAGAAACAAATGCATAAATGCTAACTTATTTCATTTATATATAAAAGTTATATATATTTTATTATATAAATATTATACATATATTATATATAAATTATATTATATACAAATACTATATACAAATTCTATACATATAAATATTATGCATATATTTATATAAAGAACAGCAGATAAAAACAACCGATACAGACATTAGGAAGTGGTACTCTTAGGAGAGGAAAGTAAAAGGAAGGGTGCATGAATAAGGCCTTGGGAGGCTGTGAATGTTCTGTTCTTGATCTGTGCTGGATATATTGGTGTGATCACTATGAAAATTAATATAACTGTATAGTATGCTTGTACACATTCCTGTATGTCAGTTTTACTTAAATGCAAAGATTAAAAAACTCCTTACCTAGAAGGTATCATAGTTTTTTTTCCTCTGCTGAATTCCTATAGAACATTAGTTGTTGCCCTTACCGTGAACTAAACTGATTTTAGATGGATTCAAGTTAAATATCCTTAATCAAATAATTTTAAACAACTAGAAAATAACAGGACTTAAATATTTAATAAATCCTTAATGTGTCTCAAGTGTATACCAGTTTGTAAAGATAAGAGAACCCACAAAGGAAACAATTAACAGATTACACAACATAAAATGAAAAACTTCCTGATGACCAGGAAAACCTCAAAACCAGTCAAACTCAAAAAGGAAATTGGCTGCAAAAACTACTGCAAAGCAAACTAACTAAACGAACCAACTGACCAACTAACTCGCAAAGAGCTCCTTTGTTTCCAGCATGTTTGTGGTTTCCCTGGGTTGAGCTACCCGCCCTCACTTCAGAAGCCCTGCTCCTGACCTTTCTTTCATTCTCTGTTTACTAAGTCACTTTCAAATATGCTCAACTGAAACAGTTTGCTTGCAACCAACAACTTGGATAGTTACGTGATTGACATGCAGACCCAAACATAATGTTCAGTTCACCTAACTTTATGAAAGTAAAAAGACCACAGCCTGATATTTATCTGCCACTGATTTCCAGCCAAATGCATTTGAGAGAAAAAGTGAAGAATTACCTAATCCTTGTACCCAGATGGGAAGCATGAGCAGCTGGAGAATGGGATGGAGTGGAAAGCCCATGAAATTTGATGACAAAAATCTTCACTAATACTGGAGTATTTCTTTTTCTAACTAAACTCCAGCACTGAAAGGAAAAGTTTACCAGGTCTTTTGCCTTTCCCGCCAAAATGTTACTCATTAACTGGGGTCCATTAAAACAATTTCTTCACCTTGCCATATTTTTTAACTTCCTTGTCTGTCTAACCTCCAAGTCTATTCAGAATCTTAGATTTATTTATACAATTTTCTTAAACATATCTGCTGGCTGTTCTGTAGCTGTCACATGATTCAAACACAGGCTCTCAAAACTTAACCTGCTGACTTGCAAGAAAATTTAATTAGCTCTTCTTTGGGTCGTTTCAACCTTTCCCAGTATTTCATGCCGTTTTATTTACAGACATAACAGACATGAAACCAGTCTATCCACAATGGGTAAGATCACTTGCGTTTTCTCTTAAACTCTCCCTGCATACTAGTACTTTATGAAGAGGGAAAGCACTCCTTGTCTGGTGCTTTCTGTTTCTACTTTTCTCTTTTAAATTCCAACCCAGCCACCTGCCTCTTGGCATTTCATGCACACAAACTCATCCAGCTTCTCCACAGTGTCTTCCTCCTGCGGGATTCTGGAAAACCATTGTTCATTTACTACCAGGGCAAAGAATACTTTAACATAAACAATCCATTTGAAAGTGAGGATTTTCCCCCCTACATGTCTGCTATTGCTGGCTTAAAGATTGATGTCTTCTGGGCTAAATGTTCTGTCTTACAAGTTAGGGATAGCGATCTTTACAAAGAATCTCCCGGAACTATATTTAACTAGCCAAACAGACCAGGGGTGGGGATTGAAGCCAGGGCTAGGACTTGGGGCAAATCCCATCCCCAGAGAAGTGAGTTGGGCTTGACTTCTCAGGACTGAGATCCTTCACCAGCCTCCACTTCACACACACACACACATAACCCCCTGCACCCTCCCCCCAACAAACGTGCACACAATAACGTGTGCCCACACAGGGACACATTTTGGGCAGTAAGTCTTTTCTTTCCCCTTTTTCTCACTCATAAATCCCTATAAAAAATTACCTTCCCCTCTCATAACTTCTCCCTCAGCTTCTGTCTCAGAGGTAACAGAAGCCTCCATTGGCATGAATGGTCACACCTCCACCGCCCATCCCCCATACATGAGTATTCATCTCTTTCCTATGGCTCTAAGTGCGGAGGTCCTTCTTTCCTCTTTTCTTGAGACGAACCTTCCCTCTATCTAAATTCTGGCCTCGTAAGCCCACAGGCTAAGCCCACTACCCATCTGAGAGCTGTTGATTCTGTCAATGAGGCAGAGAAAACTCAGTTCCCAAAGAGCAAAGGAAACTGATCTGATGAATCTATTGCCTCTGGTGTTGGGAGCCACACCTGAGACAGGGGGAGGGGTCATTGTGAATAAAGAGGTATTAGGATTAGAGGCCCAGCAGCCACTGAGTCAGTCAGTAGCACTGTTGCTATGTTGGAAATTCTGCTGTTTCTATGAAATTCTCCTGAGGTGAACACCTAGTCGCTGATTGTTTTCTTGTGTTCCGCCACAGGCCCAGCTGGGTGAGCAGTGAGGGATAGGTTGCTGAAAGACCAAAGGAAAAACCTGGAGACAGTGAATGAGACATATGGATTTGTTGGAGTTACTTATAAGGAAGGTCCAGTGGCGGTTGGCTGGACAGGAAATGCGCACCCGCCACTGCCGCCCAAGAGAAGCTTGCTTAAGTAGGCGGAGGAACAAAGGCTGTGTGCTTGCCAAGGGAAAGTGTCCCTGTATGACCTGCATTCCAAGGACCAGAGGCCCCACCCCGCCACTCCCCGCCAACTCGCCCCCGCCCCAACCACGCCCGGGGGCCTCCGTGTTCCCTCAGACTTCAAGGTTTTTGTGCTAACTCTCCCAAGAGAAAGCAGCTGGGTTAGCCAAGCCCAGGACTGTTATCACCGTGAGTTCTGCAGCAGAGACCAAAGCAAGTTGTTCTGAGTGTCCACCTGTGGTTGTAGTTTCTCTCTTTAATTAGCCCTTGTTTATAGATGTACTATTATATCAGGTCTTTGTGTCAACATCTGATATGCACTGGGTCGGGTGTGCCTCTCATGCTTATTTAGTTGACATACTGCAGTTGTCAGGCATCTCATCCAGGGGGCTAGGGCCCTGTCTTCTGTCCTCAGTTGTTGTTTCAGCAAGCTGTTTATTTGTTCCATCAGCCCTGTGGCTGTGGAGTTGTATGGCAGGTGAAAATGCCAATGTATGTCCATCTGATCAGCCCATGTCTGTACACGGTGGCCAGTAAAATGTGTACCTTGGTCACTGTTGATGTCCATGGGAACACCATACACAGAAGAGAGGTGTTCCAGGCCTCTTTTTGTGGTCTTCTGTGTGGTCCTCCTGCTGGGGTAAGCCTGCAGCAGTCCTGTAGACGTGTCTACACAAGTGAGACCATACTGGCAGCCATCAGAAAGAGGCAAGGGCCCAGTGTAGTCCATCTTCTGGCACTGAGCAGGCTGGTTATTTCCGGCAATTTGGCCTGTGTGCCGGGGAATGGCCCAGGGTTCTGTAAGGAAGAGGAGGGTCACACCTGACAGACCTGCATGGCACAGCATAGCACAGGGGGAGGCCCCAGGCCTTGGCAACAGCCCATAGGGTCCTTTGTCCTTTGTGTCCAGTCTTCTTGTGTAGTCACTTTGCCATTCTTTTGGCTGACGCTTATTCTAGGAGACAGATCTGAGCTAACTCGTCTGCTTGTTGGTTCCCTGGTGGCTTTGTCGCCTGATGTGCAGACACATGGTATGCTGTTATCGTCATTCCCCAGACCCGCTGCCAGGTATCATCCCAGAGTTCTGCCCCCGACAACGGGCGGCCATTAATAGTTCACTTTTGTTGTGCCCATTGTGCCATCCACAGGGTGAGCCCCTTTCCACAATTGGGGTTTATTGCTTTGCCTCTGCCAGAGAGCCCATCTGAATCCCTCTGGGTAACTGGAATTGTCCAATTCACACGGTTGTCCTTGTGTTAAAACACCCAAGGACTGGATTTGTTACTGTTATTTTGGCTTGGGTCAGGGCCTCCTGCTTGGTGGTCCCCCAGTCCCAGATACTTTGTACTTTGCTGTTGTTCACCACCCATCCTCAATGGCATGGGTGGGTGAGGAGCGAGTGGGAGGCTTCTCGAAGGTCTGAAGAAGACTCGAGGTTAACATGGCATCGTGGATATAACGAAACAAGGCAACATCAGGGGGTTTTGTCCTTCGGGTGGTGTTATAGAAGCATTGCTGCAGGGTGCAGTGAAAAGTAATGGAAGTCATTTTGCTCATTTCTACCCCCCACAGCTAAATGCCTCTTGCCCTTGTAGACCAATAAACTGTTATTTCCACATGTGGCCTCCAGTTCCCCAATACCCAAGCCATCCTCAGAGAGCTGCAGGGATAGGTCGAGGTCCTTTGGCTCTCCCCCTAGTGGAGGGGGCTAGGGTGTTCTCAGGCTGTCACTGGGCCTGCTCTTAAAGCCACCAGAGCAGTGTTAGGTTGTTTATCACTTTTTTTCCCCTAAGGGGTGCTTGCTGTTCCCGGGCTGCGGTAGTTGTTGGGCAGACAGTTCTCTCTGCGCTTTGCTCAGCCTCAGTGGGGCCAACACCAGAGAGGGGAGAGGGGCAGGGAGTCCCAGCCACCCGCTGCTCCCACTGGTGCCAGTGGCTGGACCATGCTTTCACCGCATTGTCCCTGCCCCCACAGGCACTTTTTGTCCCCGACCAGACATGCTCCTGGCCTGTCTTTGCTCCTGTGCATGTACTGGAGCCAGTCTTCTTGTGACCGCCTTACTTTTGATATTGAAACTTATTTATTTTAATCTCAGCTACTTTGGCCAAACACAAAACTCTTTAGGGTTTGTCTTCCACAAAACTTTTGTTACTTGTTTTTAAAATTCAGATTTTGTTCCATGCCTTTTTGTTAGTACTTTAAGACAAATTTATTTCTTTTAACAAAATGAAAAAAATGTTTCTATTCTTTATAGCTTTTTTACTGAAAACATACATTTTACTTTCCTTATATACAGACTTTTTAGAAATATATGTTTTCTCATAGAAAATTTCTCAGCATGCACAAAACATGTTTATCAATTAACTCAAGCATCTTTTAGTTTCTTTGAGATAAGAAACCAAAGGCAGACAAATCTAGGCTTAGTAATCAATTTCTATTTTATCTTCTTTGGAAAGTGACCTAGAAACTCAATGAATTTTTATCATTTAACTTAATTTAGCAAAACTCTAAGGTTTCAATTTACCAAAAAGATGTTGGAAGCTGTTTTTCAAGTGTTTAGACCATAAAACATATTGTACCTGAAAACTCTTACCCATTTTTATTTAAATCATTTGTTCCCAACAATTATGTTTAGATTCCTCACAGAAACTTCATGTGACATTAAAGCAATTAGCTATCAGGGCCGGCCTGGTGGCCCAGCGGTTAAGTTCACACGTTATTCTTCTCTGCGGCCCAGGGTTCATCAGTTAGGATCCTGGGTGTGGACATGGCACCGCTTGGCACGCCATGCAGTGGCAGATGTCCCACATATAAAGTAGAGGAAGATGGGCATGGATGTTAGCTCAGGGCCAGTCTTCCTCAGCAAAAAGAGGAGAATTGGCAGCAGTTAGCTGAGGGCTAATCTTCCTCAAAAAATAAAAAAAATATAAAAAAACATAAAGCAGTTAGCTATCATCTTAGGTTGTTTTAAGGACATACAGCATAACACATAATTATTGTTAAAAAGGTTCCCCCCAACAAATTTTCAACCTTTTCACATCTATCTAGTTTACTTGTTCCACAATTCCACCAGTTCTGTGGCAATATAATCCCTCACGATGGAATGCACATGCCGAACTGGGGGAGATGTGTCCATGGGATCTACCCCTGCCAGTCGGGGCTGGTCAGACCTCTGTCCTTTCCTCAGACTCCCATAGGCATGTTGACAGAGCCTCAGTAGTTTTAGCTTGAACCAGCCGTGTACCCTTTCGAGTCTTAACTTTTCCTGTAGCTGCCTTACCTTTGCCTTAGCTTCCATTTTGGCTTCTGTTGCTAATTGAACAGTGGCAGGGAAGGACCATCCCACTGCAGCAGCTACTGCCCAGGCTTCTGATTTCTCTCTCATTGTTTCTCCTGCCCAAGACTTCTCCTACCTTCGTTGCAAGCCATCCTACAGTGGGGAGGGGCTACCCCATGGCTGTAGCAATGGCCTGGGCTTCTCCCATGCCCAGGACTTTCCCCTAGGCCTTTTGGCATTTGGGGAGCATCCCTTTACCCATGCAGTGGGCCCCATCTATCAAGATGGGTGGCAACTGGCCCCCACAGTGAAGAAACCAGCCAACCCGGAATTACCCCTGTGGATTTCCCCTTCCCATGCCCCAAAGTCTCGGCACTCACATGATTTTCTTTGGTCTCCTGGTTGGCTTGCCAAGTGTTCCACCACATGCAGTGTGGGACAGGTTGCCCAGAGACCAAAGAAAAGACCCAGAGACAGTGAATGAGACATATGGGTTTATTTAGGAGTTACTTACAGGGAAAGTCCAGTGGCAGTAACTGATAGAAATTACCTGTCCAGCCAGCCACCACTGGACCTTCCCTGTAAGTAACACCCCCAATAAACCCATATGTCTCATTTGCAGTCTCTGATCTTTTCTTTGGTCTCTTGACAACCTATTCCACACTTCTCACCCAGATGGGTGTGTCATGGAACACTTGTGAGTCATAAAGATGTGAACGCAAGCATTGAAACTTTAAAGGGTGACTACAACCGCAGTAAAGTGCTCTAAAGGAAACCATGTCTAAAGAATTAAAGGAAAGTATGAGAATGATGTCTCACCAAATATAAAATATCAATAAAGAGATAAAAATCATAAAAAGGAATGAATAGAAATTCTGGACTAAAGTACAATAACTGAAATGAAAAATTCACTAGTGGGGCTCAACAACAGATTCGAGCTGGCAGAAAAGAGAATCAGTGAAGCTGAAGATAGATCAGTTGAGGCTATCCAGCCTGAGGAACAGGAAAAAAAAGAATGAAGAAGAATGAGCAGAACTTCAGAGACCCGTGGGACACTATCAGTGCACCATAGTCATAATGAGAGTCCCAGAAGTAGAGTGGAGATGGAAAGGGGACAGAAAGACTATTTGAAGAAATATGGCTGAAAACTTGCCAAATTTGATGAAAACCATTAGCCTACATATCCAAGATGATCAGCAAACTCTATGTAGAATAAATACAAACAGATCCACACATAAACACATCATGATCAAACCGTCAAAGACGAAGAAAATCTTGAAAGCAGCAAGAGAGGGTGACTCACAGGCACAAAGGAGTTTCAAGAACACTAACAACTAATTCTTCATCAAAAACCACAGAGGTGAGAAGGCATATTAAAAGTGCTAAAAGGAAAAAAAAACATGTTAACAAAGCATTCTGTATTTAGCAAAACTATTCCTCCAAAATGAAGGAGAAACTAAACATTTCCAGGTAAGAGCAGGAGTGAAGCCTGGTCTTCCTGCTCAGCTTTTGCTGTGTATATTTGTCTTTGACAGAGGGGGAAGTGAAAGTTTTCCTGTAGTTTTTGGCTGGAGTAAAGCAGTCATTGATAAGTTTTCTATCTTGCTAGGCTACCCTTTCCTGGTCTTTCGGTTAGAGAGAATAGGCTTTTCCTGGGTCTTTTAAAAATCTGTATTAATTGGTGTTTCCAGGTTTCCAGTTTCTCTAATAGCCAGTCTGAGATACATGAGGCAAAAAGAAAACTCAAGGAACTCATCATTGTGTAGTTACTCAGGTCTCAAGGTCCCTATCTGGTCTTCCTTCTCTTCATCTTTCAGAGTCTTCTTAGTTTTATTTTACATATAATATCCAGGGCTTTTAGCTTTACTTACTGGGAGGGATAGGAAAAAGTATATAGATTCCATCTTCTTGGTAATGGAAGTCTCACATAATTCAATTTTTAACAATCGGCAATAGACTTAAACAGGCACTTCACAAATGAGAATATTCAAATGGTCAATATACGCGTGAAAAGATGGGTGTTCAACATCGTTATTCTTGAGTTAAATGAAAATGAAATCTACAAATACAATAATACCAAACATCCAACAGAAGCACTAAAATTTTTTTTAAATTGTCAATATCAAGCATTTTGGCAAGTATATTGGTGAATTAGTGAGAGTTTACATTAGTACAATCATTTTGGCAATATCTATTACAGTTGTATTCTGCATGCCCTTTCACCCACTAATTAAGTCCTAGATATACACCCAAGAGAAAAAATGAATATATCCATCAAAAGGCATATACGAAAATGTCACAGAAGACTTATTTGCGGTTGCCAAAACTAAAAACAATTCAAATGTCTATCAACTCTAGAATGGATAAATAAATTGTAGTAATAGTCATAAAATTAAATACTACACAGCAATAAAAAAGAAAGAAGAAAACTATGCTGTGGATGAATCTCACAAAATAATGAGTGAATTCAACATCACTAATCATTAGGGAAATGCAAATCAAAACTACAATGAGATATCACCTTACACCAGTTAGAATGGCTATAATCACCAAGACAAAAAATAGCAAATTCTGGAGAGATTGCAGAGAAAAGGGAACCCTCGTTCACTGCTGGTGGGAATGCAAACTGGCACAGCCATTATGGAAAACAGTATGGAGATTTCTCAAAAAATTAAAAATAGAAATACCATATGACCCAGCTACCCCACTACTGGATATTTACCCAAAGAACTTGAAATCAACAATGCAAGGAGACTTATGCACCTCTATGTTTGTCACAGCATTATTCACAATAGCTAAGATGTGGAAGCAACCCAACTCCCACTGACTGATGATTGCATAAAGAAGATGCGGTGTATATACATAATAGAATACTACTCAGCCATAAAAAAGATACAATCGTCCCATTCACAACAACATGGATGGACCTTGAGGGTATTATGTTAAGTGAAATAAGCCAGACAGAGAAAGACAAATACTGTATGATTTCATTCATATGTGGAAGATAAACACACGGACAAAGAGAATAGTTTAGTGATTACCAGGGGGAAGGGAGTTGAGGTGTGGGCACAGGGAGCGAAGGGGAGCACTTATATGGTGACAGACAAGTAATAATGTACAACTGAAATTTCACAATGTTATATGATTATGACTTCAATAAAAATAATAAAATAACAATAATTGGGGTGAGGAGGGGCTGAGGGAGTATATGAAATAGGATAAACCATGAGTTTATCATTGTTGGAGCTGGATGATAGGTACATTAGGTTCATTGTATTATCCTATTTTCATATATGCTTGAAATTATCCATAAAAAGAAAGTTTTTTTTAAAAAAAGATTTTCTTTTACCCAAAAGCTATGTAATATGAAAGAGAAGAACCCTGGAAACACTACTGTATTTTGTGTATCTTTACTGATATTAAACATTGAGAGAGCCTAAATAAATTACTACTATGGATAAGAACTCAGGTGTTTGGAATCTGAAGGAGAAAGTTTCATTTCCTTAGATTACTGGTGTGCAATTGTATATATGATGTGAATTTACAGATGTTTTATATTAGAAATATTGCCAACAATTTTAGTGGTCTGTAAAGTTCTTTCAATACCTCATACAGCACAAACCACAATCGGGGGTTTGATTATGTCATTTAAAAGTTTACTTTTAAATAGTTAGAGTGGTATAATTATTTCAGGGAAATAGTCAACTATTTTTCAGTTAAAATTTAACATGCTTTAATAACCACATTTTTCCTTACGTCACAATACTATGATTGAATTTTTTCCTTCCTTTTAGACGTGTCACTTACCATCTTTAATCCAAGCACAACTTAAATGAGTAACTAAATTAAAATAAGAATTGCATAACATCTGAATGTGTAAAATGCACACACTATTTTCAGTTTCCCTAAACTCTGCATAACCACTTATTTTCATGTTCATTAGGTCAATTATTGAACAACCTGCAGCTCTATAAAGCCTATTTCCTGTTGATCTCTCTTTATATATAAAAATATAAGGACCAGGTGACTAACATTCACATTATTAACTATATCACCAAATGTCCATAACTACCAAGTTAGTATTGTGCCTAGTGGAGCATCCCAAATCCACACAGAACTTGTACAAAAGGATTTGATGCCAAGACTTACTGCTACACTACGGTAAATGGGAGTCTCAAATAGCAGGTAGGGAAATTCCAGCCCTATTTGACAAATATGCAGTGATTCAGAGAAAGAAACAGCTTGGGGAAAAGGCAAACGATTTTGACACTGGTGCTGTGTTTGCATGTACCAACTTCCTTCCCATTCCAACACTCTAAGGCCTTTCATGGAAGATTCTCCTTCCCACAATGATCTCACATTGTAGTAGGAAAGTAGGAAAACTAAAAGATGAATTAGAACTCAGAGCCGTGTGACCTTGGGGAAGATGCTTATTCTTTCTGTGCCTCAGTTTCATCATCTATATAATAGTGGTTATAATCTCTACCCTCCCTACCACACAGGACTGTCAGGACCGTCAGGACCATCACCTTATATAGTGTTCTCTGAGACAACTTTGAAAATCTTGTAGCTTTCTGTAAGTGTATTACTAGCAGTATTCTATATACATTAAAAATGTTTCTTAATAATAATAATAATGAATGAAAACTCAAGCACAAAGAGCATGTAGTGTTTGGTCCTATTAATATGAAATGCAAAAACAGGCAGACTATTCAAGAGTGATAGAAATCCAAATAATGGTAATTCGAGGGGAAGGGATATTGACTGGAAAAAGGTATAGGAGATATTCTGTGTTGCTGGAAATATGCTGTAACTTTGTCCGGGTTGTGGTCTCATGGCTTGATATATATGCAAAAATCAATTGATTTGGAAATCTAATATTTGCGTGTGTGTGCATGTTGGTTGAAATTTGATAAAAAAAAGTTTAAGATTTTCTTCTATTTCACTTTCCGATCAACTCTATTGGCTATACACTGGACATCCTTGTAATCCAGAATCATTCAACTTTTGAGAACTTGTTTTTAAACCACATCTTCCTCAACAACCTAGTCTTTCTACATTAATTCCCACTATATTTACTCTTCAGTTTCCTTAAGATATACAGTCTTCTTATCTATCAAGACCAAAGATATTGCCCCAACACCCACTACAGTGAACTATAGAAAATATCTTGAACATATCACAGTATTTCACAAAACCCTGTTTATACATAAGCTTAGTTTATCAAAATCGGCTAAGACATTACCTCATTTGTGCCAAGCTCTAATTAATTCTCAGAAAAAGTTCATCATTTCCTTACATAAATAATTTTTGGTTAGCAAACTCAGGAGTAAATTTTCCTGGGTAAAATCTGAAACCAGTCACCATATACAAAGGGCAAAGAGAGACCAAAGAAAGAGGCAGACCACTCTAGATTGCTGGGTGGCAGGTTTACTAAGAATACTTACTTATCAGGCTTGTCTTGGGCAGACACAAGATAAGTAGATCTCCACATGCACCACCAGAATCTTAAAAGTTTATAGAGAGGCCTTACCTGGGTTCAGTTACCTATGTCATCCAGGTGGTCTCAACAACACATTACTCTCTGAGGCTGTGTCCTTGAAAATGGCTCCCACTGCGTGAACCGGGAGCAGAGCACACATTCCAGACAGGAGCAGGGGTGAGGAGCCTCTGATTGCCTGAGTATAGCTCAAGGGTCAAACAGCGGTCACATCCTCTTGATGATTTCCTTCAACAATAATTACCATAACTGCTTTTATTATTATGTATACTACACTATTGATAACTGTTTAATACAAGTAAGCTGCTTTGGGGAAGAAATCACTTATCATGTACTTCTGTACCCCCCAAGACTCCCATGCACATAGAAATAATGCAGATAAGGTGATTTTTATTTTGCCAGGGACTCCCATTTCTTCACTAAACTCATCCATTCAACCAGTTCCTGCCTGTCTTAATAAGGCTCAAATCCTGCTTCGTCTGGAAAGCCTTCGCTGATCATCTCAGTCAAAAATGATCATGAACTATCTTCTCCTGGATGATTATAGTACACAGGCTATGCCACTCATGTGGCAGTTATTATGCACCAAAATATTTCTTAAAGGATATGAGTTAAACAGGTTTTTATTAAAAAAATCAATTTGTTAAAAATTAGAAGTAAATAAGTTTTAATATTTATTAAACTTAACCATAAAGGGTGGACTTCACTTAAAAATGAAAGAAGGAGGGGTGTCCTGGTGGCGCAGCAGTTAAGTTCACACGTTCTGATTCAGTAGCCCAGGGTTCGTCAGTTTGGATCCCAGGTGTAGACATGACACCATTTGTAGAGCCACGCTGTGGCAGACGTCCCACATTAAAGTAGAGGAAGATGGGCATGGATGTTAGCTCAGGGCCAGTCTTCCTCAGCAAAAAGAGGAGGATTGGCATCAGATGTTAGCTCAGGGCTAATCTTCCTAAAAAAAAAAATGAAAGAAGAAATCACAGACAAAAAGCATCAATAGGTCTTAGTATATAAAAAACTTAAAGTTAGCAATGGTGAAATTTTTAAAAACCATAATGAAAATTTAAAAAGATAAATAATGAATGAGAGGAAATCACTCACAGTAGATATTACAGAAACAAACCGTGACTAACTGTTTATTTTCCACTGAATTCCACCCAAATAAATCAGAGGAAAAAAAGTAGAAAATACAGTTACGTCTTCCTTGTAGTTATTGGGGAGGAATAAAGTGGGACTGGAGAAAGATGTAACACAGAGAACAAAAAATAAAAATGAAAAATATCCTTAAAATAAACATGAATGTCTTTCTTGATAAATGTATAGATATAGCGAATATTTCATTTGCTAACATTAATTCTAACTCTAAGATACCTTGCATGCGATCCTTATGTTTCCATCCAAATGAGTTATTCAGAAACAACCCCAACTTTTATTTCATTAAAACATTGTGTGCACCTTATGGCTTTTAAAAGTCTTTCTTAGTTTCCTTAACTGACCATCCCCAAAATGAATTTACACTGCTAACTTTGTGAAAATAATTTCCTTCAACAAAGTCTATTGCTTTGCGGCCGCTACAAGACCACACAGGAAGGCTGTGAGTGCTTCTCTGCCAGCCAGAAGGATAATTTATTCAGAGAACGTTTACTATTTACTTCTGTCTTTGGTAGGCTCACCTTTCACTTCCCTACTTTTCCACCTCTCTTCTCTGCACATCCCTTTTCATAGGCATCAAAATAGCTTCACAAAGGCTTTGTGTGAGCAAAATTATAAACAGGTATTACATATGCCAAATAAGTATCCATCTAGATTTCAAAATTATTACAAAATTTCTCCCAAAATATTTTATGATGAAAGTGGGAATATGAAAATCGGCTCAATGGTAATATCACTAAGTAATTTCAGTTATAATATCCTCTACATATTATGTTTAGAAAAAAGAAATGAGTATATCATTGTTCCTTAAAAAAAAGACCCAGAAGTGAAAGTCCACCTTGCCTGTCTTGATTCTATTCTCCTACATGCCTAGAACAGGCATTCTCTTTTTTGCTTTTTCTCACCCAGAAACTTGCATCCTCATATTTCAAAATCTCTACCATCCTAACTTATCCAGGAAACTCACTCCTACCAGAATCCTGGGCAAATAGTATTCATCCGCTCTTTGCCAGAAATCCACTGTTCAAAAGCTTTAAATTAACGTAGCAATACAATTTCTGGAGATTCTTTTTCACCCTTGTTTAATAAGCATGGCCTTAAGTCTTCAAAGGTAGACTTAAGCGTGCAGGAGCAATGATGCTGTGTAGCACCTTCTAGGACTGTGCCTCATCAGCCAATCAAATCAAGAACTATGAACCTGAAGCCAATGGGTGCAGACCAGGGGCGGGGCTTGGAGCAAGTAACTGTCAGCGAGGAGCAGTTGGTTGTGGCTGCTCTGGGGTGAACGGAATAGCTAGGCTCCACTTCTCACATACCACAGCATACTTCTCCTGAGGCTATGGATGGTGAGCCCTCACCTAGTTTCCCTTTTAAGAAGTTGCCCTTCCTCTCTGGTACATTCTCCCTCAACCTCCCCTCCGAGAGGAACAAATGTTCCCACAGTATTCCAGCTGCAGATTCAGCCAGCTGTTCCCTCCTGGAGTTTTATAGCAGCCAATCAAGGACTTTCCCAAAGTACAACCAGTTGCTCAGTTTGAATTTCTACCTCAGCCCCTGCCCTCCCCCATGACACTTCCTCTATCAACTTTCCTTATTATTCACCTGGCTCATGCTGTTCCCTTTGCCTTAATGAGGCACAGAGGGGAAAGCACACTGACGTCTGCATTCCCTCAGGTGTATGGAGCTGAGCCAAGACGAGGAAGGGCGCATTGTGAGTGAAGAGCACTAGGAGGCCAACAGACCGCGCACCTCCCGAGCCTGTGAGTAAGATGGCTGCTGTGTTGCATGGTAGGAGGTTTACTGAGGAGACAATCCAACCCCAGTTGTTGTATCTGTCATAATAAGCAAGTGCTTGGCACCTTGGGAAGATCACTGGGATCCCACGGTGCCCTCTTCAGGATACTTTTGTCATGTAATTCCTTCAAAATGTAGTCATTGAAAGAAGGAAAGACTTCTCATTTTCAGGGACAAGGTGAATGATTGTGACTTGCACTCCATGAGAAAGAGAATTTCTCAAGGTCGACTGACTGTTGAGGACAAATCCACATGCCATTTTTGAGAGGGCAGTCATCAGTTAACTCCACACACAAAGAGAATTGAGGCCTTATCTAATTTATTGATGATAAATTACCGTAGGAAACCCATGTGGTAATTTTAAGACAAACCGATTTTTCCTTAATGAGACATGGACTCATAAACACATCCAATGTTGTCAAAAGTCAGTTTAACCGGAAGAAGGAGTTTTAATTTTAATTATATTGAAAATCTGTTTCTTCTCACTGCTACTTCTTCATTCATACCTTTAAAAATATAAACTAGAGTAATATTAGCATTTACATGCTGACTTCAGATGAGATCATTTCTTAGGGGAAAGGTTTGTTAGGAGAATTTGGAGTGGAGGTTGAAGAAGCTAAACCGAGTGTTTGGCACATATTCCCAACCAGAGAGTACAATTCTGTTGAACTTGATCATATATATCCTTGAATTTCCAGAATAATTAAGACTTGGAGTAATTTTATTCTTTTCTGAAAGGGATTTATTAGGATTGAATGTATAAACACTTATTAAAGTTTTCAAACAGTTTTAGAAATGGGAAAAATCCTTACGAGAAAATATCTCCCTACTTCCAGTTTGGAAAACAATAGACTCCTTTCCTGTATTAAATTCTGAAAGCATGTAGGAATGTATAACTGTGATGCAGAAAATAGTTTTCCTTTTTTGGTCAAGCCTGCTTGGTCTGGGAGTAACAGTGGGCAAGTTAATAAGTGACGTTGACAATGTTTTCCCAAATAGTTTCGTGTTAACTAAAAGCAAACCTTGTCAGTCTATCGCAGCATTCTTCTCTAATGACGTGGGCTTCTCCTGGATCAGTGCTTCTAAACAATCGCTGCTCATTAGAATCACTGAGAAGTTTTTGAAGTTTCCAATACCCAGGCTGCACCTCGGGCCAATTAAATTAACCTCTGGAGGTGTCACCCAAGAATCAGTATTTTGAAAACCCTGTAAGTGATTCTAAAGTGTAGCCAAGATTAAGGATCTCTACCAGAGGGATAGCTGAACTTGCTCTGCTCTGTCACTTATATTACTACCAAGATCCACTGGGCTACCTCCAGCTCTTGACATGTTAAAGTGAGGTTAAGGAATTTAGAAATCCTTTGAGGAAAAACAACAAACAAACAAAAAAAGCAGCCCTTGACATCAGGAACGGGTCTGACAGAGCTAGGTCTCACTCAGTGTTTCAACAAGCTAGCCTGATGCTCATAGCTAGTCTAACATTATCCTGTTGGACATAATCTCACAGAACGTCAACATCAGATGAGTTTCCTCTGAGACCACAATAAAGCAAGACAAAATCAAAGTCACCATGCAACCCAAACAATACCAAACATCCCCTCTCTTGGGTAACATGAGTGACTGCTGCTTCTGTACCCATGACAGCTTTATCCTCATTCAAGTTGGCCCTCTCTAGAGATAAGACTTATTGAGATACCCAAGCACAGAGCTGTCCTTGCTTTCTGACAGCACCCAGTCTAAAGAAAATCCTCATTTCCTTAGGCTCGCTCCAAAATTACTCAGCACAGCCCGGATTCGCAATAAGTTCTTTCTAACATCCTTTTACTGAAACAGCCCACAGTTCCCCAGGGTCAATGTTCTCCCTCGCTGTGACAAATAATAAACTAAACTTACCAACAACAGAAGTGTTCCTGGTGGTCTTTGCCTAAAGGGCATGGATACGCTTTCTCACAAAACCTGACTCAAAAATATTGAAAAGAAGCCTTGCATGCAGACAGTCTGATCACAGAGTCAGTACTTTTACATCGGTGCTAATATGATACAACCTCTGTACATGATGTTTACATCAAGGCTCTTTGATGCTAGTGATACAAGTGGAAAACGGCATAAAGTATAATTATATAAGAATGAACCCAACTATGTAAATAAAACGTATAAGAGCCACTAGATGACATGACTGTGGATAATTTTTTTCTGTTTTGAAATGTTTCTTTACATATTTATTTCAAAAGTCTTCACAATAAGTATGTATCCATTTAATTAAAATTTCTCTTTCAAAACATTATTTTTGGAATCAGAAAAGAGCATATAAGAAATATATATATATATTTGAAACTGAAAAAGCAGGCATTGCTGGATTATGAGAGGAAGTTTAGTAAAACTAAATGAATGCTTAGCAAGGCAGCCAGATACGATGCTAATGGCGGACTCTAGAAAATGTTAAGCCACTATTATAAGAAACTGAATTGGAAGAATTGCCTGCATGAAGTTTAAGATCCCTGATGTAACACTTTCCTTACCAGGGAAGCAGGTGAGACTGGCAGACTACAGCTATTATTTATTTTTTCAAACCAAGACACATCGTGGCCCTGTTGCTCCTCTTCTAAGAAGTAACATTGAGATAGAATGTGTAATATCTCCCCTGTCCTAAATCCTTTCAGTTTCAATATTTTTCTTACATTCTTGCTTGCTACGTAAATCTATAAAAGTTAGAGAAATCTCTTTTTCTGGCCCATGAGTGGCCCAAATGAGATAAAAGAAAGTTATGCTTTGATATCATCATGGTCTACTAATTTCTGTCTGGATAGAACAACAAAAGATATCAGAATATTCTTCCCGATCCCACTTCCCACTTTGGAATAGCTGCCACAACATGTTTCCAGAGGCTCAGATAAGCTGAGGACAAACCCCTCAGCTGTCCATCCCCAGAGCTAAGTAACCTGCACCAGCTTATGGTCATGATGACCAGTTAGATGAAAAATCCTTTCAGGGGCCAGCCGGGTAGCGCAGTGGTTAAGTTTGCGTGTTCCGCTTTGGCGGCCTGGGGTTTGCCGGTTCAAACGATCCCAGGTGGACCTTTGCATCACTAGGCAAGCCATGCTGTGGTAGGTGTCCCACGTATAAAGTAGAGGAAGATGGGCATGGATGTTAGCTCAGGGCCAGTCTTCCTCAGCAAAAACAGGAAGATTGGCAGCAGATGTTAGCTCAGGGCTAATCTTGCTCAAAAAAAAAAAAAAAAATCCTTTCAGGCAGTTGGATAGATGCAGGGTGAATATAGCTGAATAGTACCTGGCATTGTAAGTGAACACAGAGTGACACTGGCTAGTCTCTATCCCTTGGGGTTGTACCTTTCTATCTCATTTAAATCGAAAGCATCATAGAAGGAGGAGGCATTCCTAATTTTGGCAGACCCTCAGATATCACTATAAATAATTAAGGAATTAAGGAGAAATGCAGGCTTTTTTTTCCTTTTTTTAGATAAGCATTAGAAAGCCATTGAGAAAGTAAATCTTACATTCTTTTGACCCTGTGTTAGTTTTGCAGAGTCCTAAGAACTGGATTCAGATGATCCGTGAGAAACAACAGGATGACGTCCAGTTCCGGTCCTTCTAATTTATCTTTTTTAAACAAAGGCTCTACTGGTCCCTGGATGGATTTATTCAGGACTGGGATCGAGAATCAATCTGAGGGCCTCCCTGAAATCATTCTAATATTGTCTTTAATCTGTACAGTTGGAGGTAGGTGTAAGTTTCTTTGAGTTTATACTTTGGATATGTCTTGTAAATGCCACCATATGGAATTAAGGAAAATAGCAATAATAGGAAATTAGAATTTTGTTCCTAAATTCATACCTTTATTCCAAGATTTTCAATCAAATGAATCTAACAGTAATCTGTCTCTTAGAAGAGACAAGTAGAATCTGATCCATATTCTTTACCTCTATTGGATTCAAACTATTCCCACGTTCTTACTTGCTAGGTCATGGTTATATTTAAATGACCAGGAGAGTTGAAGCAAAGAAGCAGAAAATCAAGGGTTGGGGGATTTTCTTGTTGTCTGCGTTATCATATACTATAGTTTCATTCATATTGAAAAGTTGGTTGTCCTACCACTTTCTTCCCTTACACAAAGAATTTTTAAAGTGATAGGTCTTCTGGATGGCTCAGTTACTTTTTAACTGGGTAGGGTGTCTCATACGTTTTATCGAAATGATAAATTGTGCCTAACTCTCCTGAGAAGAAAAGAATAATGTAGCGATCTAAAGAAAGCACTTTTTTTTTGTATTCTTTGACCTGATAAGGGTTTGTATTACAAAGAAGCAGAAAACATGAAACTGAAGGAAATGCTGTGATGTTGCTTATTGCACTTGGATAGCAATGATCAACACAGTTAAACAAAGTTAAATACTCATCATAGGCTTTTTAATCTGTAGTAGATAACTGGTAATAGGTAGCTAGTTTTTCCCCTTGGTCAAATTATTATAGCTACTTCCTCACTGTTATCTTGGGAATCAATCAGGAGATTTCATGAAAATTTAGCTATTTATTAACCTCTCATTGCAGGATTGCTAAAGAAACTAATATCTGATTTATAGCGTGTACTAAAACGGCTATAAATATTTTGATAGTAATCCAAGAGCCAATGATTGTTAGCAATATTTACTAAAGATTCTAAGGAAATGAGAAACTTCATAGAAGAGGTAAAGCAAGAATCTAGTGGATTAACAATTACACGGATTCTGTGTGCTTAAGTGTGAGAGTTTCAATTACAGGAATATAAGAAGTGAGTACAGGAATGGTATTTCATTGTTCTCAGTACTGAGAAACCATGCCAAATTAAAGTTCTATAAATGCGATATTTTGCTGCCTTTTAGTAAAGATATTTATTTTTTTGCAGCATTTTTAAATCTACACTTGAAAGACTTTCCAATTCCTCTCCCTGTGATATTATTTTTCATTGGATGCAGTTTTGAAATGTTAAGTTTTACATCTGACCAGGTGTGTGTAGTAAATATGAATATTGTGTACTATATCTAAGACTCATATAAATACAAAGATGACTTAAGAAAATTTGTAAAAATACTTATTTCTTCACTATTCTGCCAGTTGATAGATGATTGTGGTGTGGATAACATCAGATCATAAGAGTAGAGAAAGGAACGAGGCATGAAAGAGCTCAGATCCAGCTAAACATAGTCAAAATAGGGCCTAGGTATGAAATGAGTTAGGCAATGCAAAATGAGTACACATAGAGCTACTGGGAGTGTGAGTAGCTAATGCACATCTAAACAGAGTTTACACCCTCAGACAAGAAATTGGTTAACGAGATAGAAGCCCAGAGAGGCTTTGAGCTGCTGGTAACAAGACTCTAGTAGCAAGAGAATTCTGACATTGAACCAATCTGTTGCCTTAGTTAAGAATGTTCCATGAGGTTCCCATTCAAACAGAGACTAGTCTCTAAGTGTGTCTGGCTTAGACTATATTAAGAAACACAAGATGAAACTCTTACCTGGAGTTGGAAATGGGGAGCAATGCAAACTATATAGTCAAGGCAGCTACAGTGTTACTAAACAGTTGGGAACAACTGGAGTCAGGTAGTGGAGAGAGAACATACTTGGTATAAGTGATATAGAATACATTATTGACACATTAAATAGTCCTCTAACCCAGGGGTCAGCGGCAAACTTTTTCTGTAACAGGCCATATAGTAAATATCTAAAGATAAAGAAGGTTATAAAAATATTTTAAATTTAAACCTATCTGTCCTTTTGCCCCAGAGGGAGACATTACCTTTATTATACTAGACAGTATACTAAACCTGCTCTTTGCTCTGAAAGGAGATGCCCACATGAGGTGTTTGAGTTAGAACGGGGAGAGGAACTTACATTTATTAAAGGTTTACTACCACCTCTTGCTAGATGCTCTAAAATCCTGAAGACGATCCCACAAGGTAGGCACTGCCACTCCCACCGTACGGACGAGGAAGCTGTGCTGTGCTCACAGCCTCGGCCTCACTCTGATTTCTCACCGCAGTTCTCGGGGAACTCCTTTCCTAAATGCCATGCCAGAAGCCCGGCTGAGGGGGATGGTCTGGAGCAGTCCCAGTCAAAGGCAGAGGGAAGGACCAGCCGGCTTCTCCATGCTCTTGATTCTGAAAGGAGATGCTTGCTCTATCTCCCAAAGCTGTTAGCCATGCAAACATTCTTGAAAAGGTAGCTGGGAAGAAAAGCAATCAGTGCCACCACGCATAAGACGTGGAGAAACGCAAGAGACCTGTGTAGATCATCTCCCAAATGAGATATCACCCAACACAGTTGGTACTCAGTGTTTTCTTCAATGAATGAAATGTTAAATGGATGGCCATAATAGGATTACAAATATCAACCAAAAATTTATGATGAACACCATTATTTCATGAGCTGCATTAACTTCGCAGCCTCCATCCCCGCTATTCTTCCACACACATCTTCTATATAAGCCGTGGCTGATTATTTGTGGCTTCTGAAATTTGATGTGATTCTTTTACTCCTTTGTGGATTTCATTCACGATAATCCATCCACCTGAAATCTCGTTCTTCCTCTTGTATGCCTGAAAATCTACATATTCTCTAGTGTCCATGTCAATGTACTTCCTATACCTGTTCTCTAAAAAAGTAAAATTGGCATGGAGATATGCAGTAACTTTCCACTGTAATTGGAAATATGATGGAAATTACAATTAAAGAGTTAAAACTTTAGCACTTACTACATTGCGATGTTTCTTTTTCTCTATTGCTAGAGATAGGATGCCTGGCACATAGTCTATGCTAATAGAAGGATGGATGAATGAGAAAATGACATATTTTTATATTATTAGGTCCAAAGATATGCAGATGCCATACAATGGATAGATCCAGGCTTATTTTTTGATATATTTACACCAATAATTATCTTTAATGTTGCATTTGACATGGATGTTTACATGCTCAACAAGTTATTTTGGCAGGTAAGAAGTATTCTTTTTCAATAATATCATTTATTCTGTTATCTATGTTCAGATTTTTTAAAAATTTGCCCCAAATTAGGAAGCAAAGAAGACAGGGGAAAAGTGCAAGGTATGGGAGAAGTCAATTCAGCTTTATATTCTGCTGAATAAACCGTATCTTGGCAATTGTCCAGCATATTGAAGACAGGAAAAAAACTCATGGAGGAAAAAAGTATTTCTGAAAACCCAATCAGCAGAACGTAATGCCAGTTATAATTCGAACTCTGAGATGCTATAAGAGAGCTAACATGAAATATGTAAGATCTAGTAAAAGGAAATTGTTGATAAAAGTTGTGGTTTTTTCATCTATGTGTTGAGGATGGTGTTTACACTCCAAAATGTTTATTGTGGTTACTTTCTAGGAGATGAGATTGTGTGTGAATGGAATAGTTTTAAGATAAAATTTCAGCCTACTACCTCTAGACTTAAATAATGTTGGAATTTCCCAAACTACCATGAAACGTTTTAAAGGAGAATTTAAAGAACAAAATTTATTTCTGTGTTTCTAATAACACCACAAAAGTGCCTAATTCTTAGTATGGCACTTAAGATCTTCCATGATGTTCATGATCCTCTTCTCTAGCCGTCAAAATGCCCCCTGTTGCTTTTGACTTCCAAGACTGTCTCTTCACTAGTGCCTCTATTGGTCTGTAGGCACATAGTTCAGTCTTTGGCCATTGCGTTAGGCATGTGACCCAGACTGGGCCCATTATACATAAGGGGGTTCCTTTTTCTCACTGTAACATCCTACCACATCTTCTTTGTCCATTCACCTATCAATGGACACTTAGGTTGTTTCCATATCTTGGCTATTGTAAATAATGCTTCAATGAACATAGGGGCGCATATATCTTTTCAGATTAGTTTTTTCATATTTTTCGATAAATACCCAGAATTGGAATAGCTAGATCATATGGTAGTTCTCTTCTTAATTTTTTTTCTTCTCCCCAAAGTCCCCAGTACATAGTTGTATATTCTAGTTGTAGGTCCTTCTGGCTCTGCTGTGTGGGATGCCACCTCAACATGGCCTGATGAGCAGTGCTAGGTCCGTGCCCAGGATCTGAACCAGTAAAACCCTGGGCCGCCAAAGCGGAGTGCACGGCCCCTCTTCTTAATTTTTTTGAGGAATACTGTATTCCATAGTGGCTGCACCAATTTACATTCCTACCACTAGTATATGAGGGTTCCCTTTTCCTCACATCCTCTCCAACACTTGTTATATCTTGTCTTTTTCATAATAGCCATTCTAACATACAAGAGGTGATATTTCATTGTGGCTTTGATTTGCATTTCCCTAACAATTAGTGATGCTAAACCTCTCTTCATGTGCCTGTTGGCCGTCTGTGTGTCTTCTTGGGAAAAAATGTCTACTCAGATGGCCTGGTGAGTGATGCCATGTCCACGCCCAGGATCCAAACTGGAAAAACCCTGGGCCGCCAAAGCAGAGCACGGGCGAACTTAACCACTCAGCCATGGGGCCGGACCCTCTGCTCATTTTTTAATTGACTTATTTGTTTTTTGATTGTTGAGTTGTATGAGTTTTTTAATATATTTTGGATATTAACCCTTTATCAGATATATGATCTGCAAATATCTTCTCCCATTCAGTAGGTTGTCTATCCGTTTCACTGATGATTTCCCTTGCTGTGCAGAAGCTTTTTAGTTTAACATAATCCCTTTTGTTTATTTTTGCTTTTGTTTCCCTTGCCTGAGGAGACGTATCAAAGAAGATGTTGCTAAGACCGTTGCCAAAGAATGTACTGTTTATGATTTCTTCTAGGAGTTTTATGGTTTCATGTCTCACATTCAACTCTTTAATACATTTAGAGTTAACTTTCGTGTGTGGTGTAAGACAATGGTCTACGTTCATTCTTTTGTGTATGGCTGTCCAGTTTTTCCAATACCATTTATTGAAGAGACTTTCCTTTCTCCATCTTATATTCTTGGCTCCCTTGTCAAAAATTAGCTGTCAGGAGATGTGTTGGTTTATTTCTGAGCTCTCAATTTTGTTCCTCTGATCTGTGTGTCTGTTTTTCTGCCAATACCATGCTTTTGTTTTGATTACTATAGCTTTGTAGTATAATTTGAAATCAGGGAGTATGATTCTCCAGCTTCGCTCTTTTTTCTCAGGATTGCTTTGGCTATTCAGGATCTTTTGTGGTTCCATGAAAATTTTGGAATTTTTTGTTCTATTTCTGTGAAAGATGTCATTGGGATTTTGATAGGGTTTGCATTAAATCTGTAGACTACTTTAGGTAACAGGGACATTTTTACAATGTTAATTCTTCCAATCCATGAGCATGAAATATCTTTCCATTTCTTTGTGTCTTCTTCAATTTCGTTCAACAGTGTCTTATAGTTTTCAGGGTAAAGTCTTTCACCTCCTTGATTAAATTTATTGTTAGGTATCTTATTCTTTTTGTTGTGATTCTAAATGAAATTGTTTTCTTAATTGCTCTTTCTGATAGTTTGTCGTTATTGTATGGAAATGCAACAGATTTTGGTATATTGATTTTGTACTCTGCAACTTTGCTATGTCAATTTATTATTTCTAATAGTTTTTTGGTGTATCTTTAGGGTTTTTTATATAAAGTCACATCATCCACAAATAGTGGTGGTTTTACTTCTTACTTCTTCTTTTCCAATTTGGATACCTTTTATTTTATTTTATTTTATTTTTACCTAATTTCTCTGGCTGGAACTTCCAATACTATGTTGGAAAAGAGTGGAAAGATGGGCATCTTTGTCTTCTTCCTGATCTTAGAGGGATAGCTTTCAGATTTTCACCAGTGAGTATGCTGTTAGATGTGGGTTTGCTATATATGGCCTTTATTATATTGTGGTGCATTCCTTCCTAACCCATTTTATTGAGAGTTTTCATTATAAATGGATGTTGAATCTTGTCAAATGCTTTTTCTGCATCTATTGAAATGATCATATGATTTTTATCCTTCATTTTGTTAATGTGATGTATCACATTGATTGGTTTTGCAGATGTTGAACCATCCTTGTATTCTTGGAATAAATCCCACTTGATCTTGGTATATAATTCTTTTAATGTATTGTTATATTCGATTTGCTAGTATTTTGTTGAAAATTTTTGCTTCTATGTTCATTAGGGACATTGGCCTATAACTTTCTTTTCTTCTCCTGACTTTGGGCTTCGGTTGTTTGTTTTCTAACTCCTTTAAGTGTAAGGTTAGATTATTTAATATTTTTCTTGTTTGTTTAGGTAGGCCTTTATTGCTATATGCTTCCCTCTTAGTACTTTTGCTGCATGCCATAGATTTTTGGTATGTTGTATTTTTATTTTCATTTGTCTTCAGTTTTTTTAAAATGTCTCCTTTGATTTGTTTGCCAATAGTTGTTCAGTAGTATGTTGTTTACTCTTCACATATTTGTGATTTTTCCAGGTTTCTGCTTGAATTTTACTTCTAGTTTCATACCATTATGATTGGAAAAAATGCTTGATGTGATTTCAATTTTATTAAATTTATTGAGACTTATTTTGTGTTCCAACACATGATCTATCCTTGAGAATGTCCCATGTGCACTTGAGAAGAATGTATGTTCTGCTGCTTTTGGATGGAATGTTCTGTGTATGTCTTTTAAGGCCTTAAATGGTCTAATGTTTCTGGTCTAATGTTTCATCTAAGGCCAATGTTTCCTTGTTGACTTTTTTGTCTGGATGATCTGTCCATTGATGTAAGTGGGGTATTAAAGTCCCCTACTATTATTGTGTTGCTGTCAGTTTTGCCTTTTAGGTCTGTTAATAATTGCTTTATATATTTTTGTGCTCATATGTTAAGTGCATATATATTAATAAATGTTATGTCTTCTTAATGTATTGTCCCTTTTATCATTATATAATGCCCATCTTTGTCTCTTGTTACCTTTTTTGGCTTGAAGTCTATTTTGTCTGATCTAAGTATTGTTATACCCACTTTCTTTTGGCTGCCATTTTCTTAGAGTATCATCTTCCATCCTTTCACTTTGAGCCTCTGTTTGTCTTTAGAGCTGAGATGAGTTTCGTGAAGGCAGCATATAGTTGGGTCTTGTTTTTTAATTCATCCAGCCATTCTGTGTCTTTTGACTGGTCAATTCAATCCACTTGTATTTAGGGTGATTGCTGATATATGAGGACTTAGTACTGCCATTTTATCTTTTGTTTTCTGGTTGCCATATATCTCCATTGTTTCTTTTTCCTTGTGTTTCTGTCTGCCATTTTAGTTTGGTGGTTTTCTATGGTGTTTTCTCAGTTCCGTCTTTTTTTATGTCTTGTGTCTATGCATTAGATTTTAGTTTTGTGGTTGTCATGAGGTTTGTATAAAACATCTTATAAATAAAATAGTTCTTTTTCAGCTGATAACATCTGATCTTCATTTGCCTATACAGGTTCCATCCTTTTCCTCTTCCCTATTTATTCCCCTTAAAATTTCTTGTAAAGAAACTCTAATGGTGATGAACTCCCTCAGCTTTTGTCTGGGAAAGCTTTTATTTTTCTTTCATATCTGAAGGATAACTTTGCTGAATAGAATGTTCTTGGCTGATAGTTTTTAATCTTTCAATATTTTAAGAATGTTTTTCCACTCTCTCCTGGCCTGCAAAGTTTCTGCTGAAAGATCTGCTAGTAACCTTGGGATTTCTTTGTGGGTGATTGTCTTTTTTTCCCTGGATGTCTGTAAAATCCTTTGTTTGTCATTGACTTTTGACAGTTTTAATATAATGTGTCTTGGAGAAGGTCTTTTTGTGTTGAGACAATTAGATGCTCTATTAGCTTCATGGACTTGTATATCCAATTCCTTCCCCGGTTTGGGAGCATTCTCAGCTATTATATCTTTAAATAAGCTCTTTGCTCCCTTCTCCCTTTCTACTTCTGGAATAATCATTATCTCTATGTTGCCTTTTCTAATGGAGTTGGATAATTCTGTAGAGTTTCTTAATTTTTAGAAAATCTTAGTTCTTTCTCATCTCCTCCCCCGAATCATTTCTAGGTTTCTATCTTCGAGCTTGTTAATTCTCCCTTCTTTATAGGCTGCTCTATTTCCATTACTTTCTAATGCATTTTTTATCTCTTTAATTGAGTTCTTCAGCTCCAGGATTTCTGCTTGATTCTGTTTTTTAGAGTTTAAATCTCTTTGGTAAAGTATTCCTTCTGTTCATTAATTTTATTCCTGAGCTTACTGAACTGCCTTTCCAAGTTTTCTTGGAGCTCATTGAGATTCTTTTTAACAGTTGTTTTGAATTCTCTATCAGTTAGAGTATAGGCTCCCTTGACTTTAAATTTGGTTTCCAGAAAATTTTCGTTTTCTTTTTGTGACACTGTTACCATGCTTTTTCATGGTCCTTGCTGTGTTGTTGCTCTGCCAGCATGTTTGAAGTAGTAAGCACCTTTCTTATTTAGGTAAAGCTTTGTTTAGTTTGATTCTAACAATTCAAAAGGTTGGTAATTAGAAAGCTTTCTTTTGGTTTTCAGTAGGTAGTGCTCTAGCGTTAAGTTTTCAGTTTTTCTTGCCTAAGCTGCCTCTTGCTCTACTTGAGAATCAGCACTTTCCACCCTCCACTGCCTCTGCCAGAGGGGTCATTGGTGCCCTTCTTGTCACTACTTGTGCCTCTGGGATGGCTGGTGCCTTGCTACTGTTGGTCTCACTATTGGTCTCTGGTGTTGCCACTGGGGCACCAGGATGGTGGGTGCCTCTGCTGCATCTGGGATCTCCTGGGTCATGAGCAATGCTGCTGTGGTGGGGGAAAAAGGAGGGTGAGGGTGAGCCAGAGTCTCTGGCACCTCCGCTCTATCCAGAGTTGTTGGGTTTGCAGGCACCATTGCTGTGGGGTGGGGGGCAGCATCACAAGCACTGCTGCAGCTGGAGGTACCAGAGTCACAGACCCCATCACTGCTGCTTCCTGATTCTCTGTGGCTGTGGTTGCCACTGCAGCCAGGAGGCTGGAGTTGCGTGCACCACCTCTGCTCCTGCTGTCAGGTTCTCTGAGGCTGCAGGTTCAGCCACCATGGCCAGGGGCCCAGAATCACAGGCGCTGCCTTTGCTGTTCCCCTGGTTCTACCTCCTCTGTGTGTTCAAATCCACCCACCTCCAGATGTACAAGTATGTGGATTTCTATAAAAGTTGTATTTTAAATACCCACCTTCTAAAACTTCCCACACCCACATGTAAAAGAACAAAAGCAGAGCATACTCACAGAAACAGCTATAATTCTAATTCACAAACTATTATAATTTTTTTCTTATCATGTAATATTTGGATCCCGTCAAGGAAAGAACTTGAGAAAAAATAGTCTATTTCTGAAGCAAGGTGTACATTTCTTTCAAAGTAATCAAAACAGTTTTGTAAATATAAGACCAATCCCTAAACTATGTTAGAAGGAAAACTATTAAGATCATTTACACTTTAAACAGAGTCCAAGCAAATGGAGTTCAGACAATGACAAAACAAAAAACAAAATTGAAAAGAATAGAGATATAGAAGTAGTTTGGGCTGGTTCAGGTGATCTCTGCTGAGCCATCCGAGTGTTCAATGGAGGGGTCAGCTAAGGTGTATGAGCTAGAGGCCTCACTCATGTGTCTGTCAGTACTGTTAGTATTGGCTGTCGGCAATGGGTGTCACTGCGACAGATGTATCTCATCATCTAGGAGGTTATTCCAGGCTTCTTTGCATGGTGGTTCGAGTCTCAAACATCAGAAGGAGAGGGCAAGCTCAAATTTGCCAGTCCTTTTACATCTCTATTTGCACCAGATTTGCTTGCGTTCCTATTCACCAGAGCAAATCACATGACTAACCCAAAGTCAGAGTAAGAGATAGCTACTCAATCGCATGAATTCAGAGAGCAGAATTACTGCAGTCACTTTTGCAAACAATATACCATGTGATTTATCAAAGTATCCAGAGGTATTTTGTGGAAGAACAGGATTTGGGCCTCCTGACCCTCAATACTCTTGTCTCAGAACTTCATTTTAATTTGTTCCTTTGAACAGGAGTTAATAATATGAGTCTTCTGACCACTAAAACCTTAAAATGAGAACTCAGCCACGCTAGAGGTAATTATCTATGGGTTCTTGACTTCAGTTTGTCCCTGAGCTAACATCTGTTGCCAATCTTCCAGTTTTTGCTTGAGGAAGATTGTCACTGAGCTAACATCCATGCCAATCTTCTTCTATTTTGTGTGTGGGATGCCGCCACAGCATGGCTTAATGAGTAGTGTGTAGGTCCATGCCCGGGATCTGAACCCACAAACCTCAGGCCACTGAAGTGGAGTGCATGAACTTAACCACTATGCTGCCAAGCTGGCCCCCTAAAGCTTTTTAGAAGGAAGTTTAGTAATCTTTACAGACAGTAATCTCTACAGAAAGCATGTCTTTAATTTTACTTATTGAAATTCTAAAGAAGTAATTAAGGATGTATGATACAGCTTAGTCACAAGACTCATCTTTTTTTTATATTGCTGTATTTATTTACTATTGGCAGTGAGAGCATTTTTCAACATCATTATGAAATCCTTATAATTATCCTTTTTGATTTTCTTTTTAAAATTAAGATGTAATTGGCATATAACATTATATTAGTTTCAGGAGTACAACATAATGATTTGATATTTGTGTATATTTCAAAATGATCACCAAAATAAGTCTAGTTAATATATCCATCACCTCGCATAATTACAATTTCTTTTCTTGTGATGCAGACTTTTAAGATCTACTCTTTTAGCAACTGTCAAATACGCAACACAGTATTATTAACTATGATCATTCTGTAAGTTACATCCCAATAATTTATTTATTTTATAACTGAAAGTTTGTACCTTTTGACCCCCTACACCCATTTTACCCATCCCCCACCCCCTGCCTCTGGGGGTGAACCAATGGGGTGAACCAGTCTGTTCTCTGTACCTACAAGTTCAGTTTTGTTGTTGTTTCTTAGATTCCACATATAAGTGAAATCATATGGTATTTGTCTTCCTCTGTCTGACTTATTTCACTTAGCATAGTGAAATGGCCCTCAAGGTCCATCCATGTTGTTGCAAAAGGCAAGATTTCCTTCCTTTTTACAGCTGAATAATATCCATTATATAATATATATATATATATATATATATATATATATATATATAAAACACGTTTTCTTTATCCATTCATTCATTGATGGACACTTAGGCTCCTTCTACGTCTTGGCTATTGTAATAATACTGCAATGAACATGGGGTGCAGTTCTGAATTCTTCTAGGTAACTTCAGGCACAATTATCACATTTTCCAAAGTCCATTTGGAAATGAAATCTTGCTAAATAGCTGCCACAGATAGAGTAAGAGAAAGTAGAAGGCAGTGGTGAGAAGGCAGGGGGTCAAGTTCCAGTCCCCAGAATAACAGAATTTCCCTTCCTATCTTGTCTATGGTCCTTGCCCATTTTTCTACATTCTTTCTGTTATCTTATTTTCTCTTTTCCCCTTTTGTAACTTCTTTCTAAACTTGTATGCTTTTTTTTGTTAATAGGCTATGTTTCAGTTTTTATGCACAGTTAAATGTGGATATATCTTACATATATATTTTTATGGTATATATATGGTATTTCCTACAACTGGTATTTCTTAGGTCCTAAGAATCTCATTGCAATATTTGCCTCTTACTTCCCAGAGTTGCAAACACATGGTTGTTAATAAAATAACTTAAAATTTCCCTCTGGCGGATTAAGTGTGATTCTACATCTCCAATAATCCTGACTATCTGCTTTTAAAAATGGAATACAAAGGCAATCTGACTGTTCTATCTGTAAAATTTTTTTGCAGATACTTCTCATTACAATTCCTGGCTTTATAATGAATTACATCTTAATTCTTTGGTATCTGGCATCCATGAATAAATTACTTTTGAAAACCAGCCCATGGTTATTATTTGCAGCTATCCTTGTGAGTTCAGATCCCATGCTGACTGCAACGGCTATAAGAGACCTTGGTAGCTATATTTTTCTCTTTTCCTATATTTAAAATATCATATTCTGTATTTTGCTTGTCTAGTTTTAAGATCTTTTGTTCACTATAGCTTTTCACTATGCGAACCACGGCACTGGGGCTTTGGGAGTTGAGCATAGAGGTTCGAGTGGTGATGCTTAGAAGAGAATAAAATGCCAGGGATGGGCTTACTTAGTACATATTTTTTTACGCCTTACATCCTGCTGTGGAATAGGACAAGGATTGTTTGGAATCCTTTACTTTATACATGCCTCTACCCTGAGTCAATGGAATAGTTCTGGGAGCATTATAATATTGCATACAAATTGTGGTGACATTTCAATTGCCTAACACCTCTTTTCCTTTGAAAACACTGTCATTAGGTTAATGGCATTTGTAAAAAAGTTGCCTTTGGAGTCATTGTCACCATTAGGACCAAAAGCCTGAGAAGTCAAAAACAATAAAATCACTAATAATGCAGTGTTTTCAATGTGTCCTATTTTAGGAGAAAGAAATCTATATTTAAAAGTAAAATATCAAGTCAATGTGACTCAGAAAAAAAATCCAAGAGCCTCCTTCAGGAAAAACAGTGACCTAATTTATTTTCCTGTAGTCACTTTTTAATAATAAGAAGTAGAACATTTGTTTTAAAATAGAATTTTAATATGGCACACACATGCAGGCAGACACACAGACACACACACTCTTTTCACTTTATGGCCAATTAAAGGGTAAAGAGCTACCCGAGGCAGGTAGACATAGAGTAGAAGAGACACATCAAGTGTGCACATGGGCATAAAGGAAAGCCAAGTCTTCAAAACAAGGAGATTCCGATTGTGAGCTAAGACTTTAGAAGAACGAAGTGCCAGCATCTATCACCCAACCCTGCCTCCATGGGGCTCAGTCAGGGCCAGCCCTTTTTCTACTCAAAAGATTTGAGGGAGGGGCTGGCTCCGTGGCCGAGAGGTTAAGTTTGCTGACTGCGCTGCAGGCAGCCCAGTGTTTCATTGGTTCGAATCCTGGGCGCGGACATGGCACTGCTCATCAAACCACGCTGAGGCAGCGTCCCACATGCCACAACTAGAAGGACCCACAACGAAGAATATACCACTATGTACTGGGGGGGGGGGGCGTTTGGGGAGAAAAAGGAAAAAAATAAAATCTTAAAAAAAAAAAAAGATTTGAGGGAATTCTGTGCCACCTGAGAACATTCCATACTTTCTTAACTTTACCATCTCATAGTCTAGTTAGTTTAGTTTTCCACTGATCTCCTGGCCTGCCATAGTTGAATTTGAATAGTTTCTTTAGGTTAACTTGCAAGGCTATTCTCATAAATTTTGGTCATCTTGTCATTACTTTCGGGATTTTGTTTGTCTCCTCACTTCACATCCTTTAGAAAAATTTAAAAAGTATTTTTCTCTTGGCAACATTTTTGCCTGAATTTTCAAAGCAAGATTTTTATATTTTTTTATTTTATTCTCAAAAGAAAATCTGCCCAGGCCTATGAGTAGAGTATGTAAGTACATTCCCATTGTCTTGAGATTTTTATGGTCTGTTGATTCCTCTTATGCCCTCATGTCTGTTATTTCCAAATATTCAAATTTTGTCATAGTTTAATTTTCTAAAATGGAATAATTGTACAACAGTAGCAGTTAGAGTTTTTTGAGTAAGAAACAACTCAAAACATAGTGGCATAAAACAACAATTTATTATTTCTCAAGAGTCTGGAAGTTCTGATGGTATGCACTGGGCTCTGCTGATCTTGGCTAGGCTCACTAATGAATCTACAGTCAGCTGAAGGGTCATCTGGGAGCTAAGTGATCTAACACGGCCTCGACAGGGAAGGCCCTCTTTTCTACCACATATTTCTCGCACTCCTCCAGGAGGGTAGCCAGGGAATGCTGCCATGATGGTGGCAGAGGTCCAAAAGAGAGGAAGCAGAAATCTTTCTCAAGCCTCTTCTGCATCAAATCTCAGAACTAAACAGACTGGATCTCTTGGGTGAGAGAAACTGAATAGTCTTACCGCAAAGGCCATGGATGCAGGGAGAGGTGAGGTATTGGACCATCAAGACGATTGAGCTTCCACAGAAACAGACTGCCTTGGCTTTTCTTCTCTTCTACAGCATACGTACTGTATTAGGTTATGATCACAGCTCTAGAGTGGGTGGTTCGCAAGAGGGGCCTTTACCATGTAATAGCATTTCCTGCCTTTGGACAATTAGAAAATCATTAAAGATGCTTGAAGTTATAGTTTTGCCACTATAGGCACATTTAATAGCAGAGAAAAATGATAATTGATGGATATCTAAACTTAGAATATCATCATAAATGGAGAAAAATTAGGATAGAATTAAATAATATGAGGATGCTCTCTATTTATGGAGTTTATTTCTAAAACCTTTGAAAGGAATGTATGGGAAAGTCAGACAATTTCCAATCGTAGTTAGATTATCTGGACAATTGCCTTAATACTTTGCTTAAGTATCATGCTATAAATTACTTTATTTCTCCATAGTAATTTTTTGTCTTACCTTAAATACATGGTGTGTATTTATATAAGCCAAATTTTTAAAAATTGAATTAAAAAGTAACAAATTTCATGTTTTTATTTGTACTTTGAAACAAGAAATGAGAGCTCTAGTGGGTTACTAGATAACCAACTTACGTAAACCATAATCGACCACAATTAATTTGGTACCTAATGATGATGTCTAGACTTAATTTCCAGTTGATATATAACTAAATTTCCTTGAAGGGAGTTTTCAAACATAACTAAAGTTTCCTTAAGTACATAGGGGAAGTATATAAATCCATAGCTATGAATATGCTTCTATTGCTAATAAGATTTTATTCTTTAACTTTGATGAAGTTTTTCCCACCTCAAAAAAAAAATATCTTCCCTTTCATAGGTCTCTCTAGAGGCCTCGTCAATTTGATTAATGGAGAAAGTCTGATGACCTCTATAATGTCTTTAATTACATTTACTGGTATTGTGCATATTAAATCTGGCATGCAGCGGAAGACAAACTATTCCTTAGGTAAGGACTTATTTTCTTCGGAATTTCTTAAAATCAGACTCCTGTATTTTCTGAAAGCTGCCAAGGTTCTGTAATATCATACCATAAGTTATGCTCATACAAACATAACCGTGAGTATTAGTGCAGTGATTTACCCTTTACAAAGCACTACCGTATATCCCTTATTTACTATTAGTCGTGGTTTTGTTGTGAGGCTAGATTGGGACTTTTCATTAGGATGCTTATAGTAGCAGCATTCCACAGGCCCAGGCTGAACCAGGATGCTCGACAAGAATGAGAGATGTTGTTTTTATGTGCTGAAGATCAACTCAGAAGATAAGCCAGGTAGTGTATCACCCAGGGAAGAGGGGAGATGCCTTCCCTTCTCTTTGCCCTGGGACTGTCTCCTTACAGCCAACGTAGAAACTGTCAGCTCAGGGAGGAAGTGTGAGCTGCATGGCCATCTACAGGGCCTGAGAGCAGTGCTTGTGAGCAGGGAGATTGCAAGGTCTCCATGAGCTCATTTACCACAGTCAGATAACCCTGAACCATAAATATTTTTTTCCTTTATCGTGTGTGTGTATGTGTGTGTGGTATAAAATAAATGATATAGGCACATTATAACGAATGATTATAAAGTATGCAAATGTGTAATTATCTGTCAGGACAAGAAATACAGTGTTACCAACACCCCCGGAAGTGTCTATATGATCACTCTCCTGATCAAAACCCTGTGCTCTCCTCCTAGAACAGTGATTCTCAGAGCGTAGGGTTGGGAGGTGGTCCACAGCACACTTTAAGGGTGTCCATGAAGTCAAATATTTTTACAATAATACTAAGAGGCTATTTACCTTTTTTACTGTGCTGCCATTAGCACTGATTTTGGAAAAGCAATGATTACAGTCTTCTGGATAAAATTGCCGGCATATACTATTCCGCTCACCAGATATCTTCTGTGTTCTAAGGCCTTCTGTAGCCTTATCTCATTCCACCCCTGTAAACCTCTGGAAAAAGAGTGTTTAGGAGGTGCTTCCAGACCACGTTCTAGTACATCAGTGGGTCTGTATGATGCCAAATAACCCGTTATGTTGAAGCGGGATCCTTCTACTACACCCTGTCCGCAGCAATCAAGCATATCCCAGATTACCTTTCCAATCGCTCAAGAAGAGGAAGTTTTAGCTATAGTTGTTTTCCCTGTACCTGGAGAGCGCCTCATTGTTGGGCAGCCAGGAACCCTGTTTACCTCTATTCTGACCCGTCTGTGCTTTACATATTCTTAATCAATGACTCAAACTCAGAAGTGAAAACTATTCTTTCCCAAAAAGAACCATTCTGAGGACCATCGCCCCTATCAAGTCTTCCTCAAGGGAGCTGGTCCTGAGGATGGGTGGTTAGGACAGTTTCCTAACCTGGGCTTAAGAAGCACTCACCTTCAGCCTTGCTCTGTATCCAATTAGTTTACCCAGGCCACGGCAGCCTGGGACACCTGTGATGAACCTAGAGCCCAAATTTAGCACAGGAAGGGTACATCCTCTTTAAATCTTTCATATATGCCATTTGTGGTGTGTGAGAAAGCCAAACAACCACACACATACAATGTCTTCCAAAATCCAGAGTACAAAGGAAGGTGACACAATATGACACTGAGAGAGCTTTCACCATAAAACTACCTACAGATAAGGCCTTCCTGAAGATAACGAAGGTGGGCAACAAGAGATGTGTATAATCAGAAGCATCTTAAAAACCTGAGTACCACCCTGGGGGGAAACTGAAAAATGCAAAGAAGTGCAGTCATACATGCTGGTTGGAAGGATCCATGCCCAGCCTCTGAACCTGGCCCAGTATTCTACCAAGCCCCATTTAAGATAGCAAATATTGACCGCAGAATTTCAGGGACCGACATCAGAGATGACATCTGCAGTCTAATCAAGAGAACTTTCTTAATATGCACTGGGAAGCAAAGAAAAAAAAAGAAAAGCAGAAGAAAAGAAAGGTGCTGTTGTGGAAGTCCCTTCATCCTTTAATGCAACAATTATTTACTGATATGTATTCTGTGATAGTTTCTATTCTAGGTGCTGGTGATTCAGCCATGTACATAATAGTCTTTGCTTTCATAGAGCTTGAATTTTGAATTGCCTTGAATTGTCTTGCAATTGATAATAATCGATGGAACAGAATTTTGTGTTTATTTAGATTTCAGAAGAGTCAAAACTGTGAGTAATCACTCTATTAAAATAATAATAGTAACAACCACAATAATAAAATCTCTGTTGTAGGAGGAAGAGAACAGTGAATTTATTTTCTTAGCCATTAGGATTTTCTCTGAATTTTTAATAGCCTTG
Organism: Equus asinus; assembly: GCF_041296235.1. Classification (NCBI taxonomy): domain Eukaryota; kingdom Metazoa; phylum Chordata; class Mammalia; order Perissodactyla; family Equidae; genus Equus; species Equus asinus. The sequence goes on along the minus strand of NC_091794.1, from coordinate 14,628,210 downwards.
AAAGAAAAATTTCCCTTAAGAAAGAAAGATACTTGATAAGCTTTATTGATATTTCATTTATATCACTTGACACAATTGTAAATAATTTTCATAGTCATCATTGTTTTTATAACATGTAATTATTTAAACAGTGTCACTCTATCTTTGAAGTTAGTACATATTTCATAATAGGGAAAAACTAAGAGTTACTGCACTCAGAATTCTTACCTTTTCCAACTTGTGTGTTGAGAGTTTAAGAACATTGTAAGAAACAATGGATTTTCTTTGAGGCTTTTCCTGGCCTGATAAATCCATTCAGCAAACATTTTACTGATTAAAAGCTATTTTCCTTTCTTAAAAGAGAAAGCAACTTTCAAACTAGGTCTTCTAATTCTAGTTTATTGCATCCTTCTGAAACCAGAGTCAGCCTTCCTTCTACATTTTAGTTACAGGAGGTGCTGGACTCCCAAAATTATCCCGTGGCCAACTCCATGCCTAGAACAGATGTGACCTGGAGGGCCTTTCAAGAAACTTCCCTCCCATGTTCACACTGTCCCTACAGATGTTTGATCTTTCTGCTTGGAACATCTAGAAACCGTGGCTCCCTTTCAGCCGTGGGGATGAGATTAGGTAAGGAGGCGCCTGAGTCACCTCAGCTCTCTCAACAGTGCCCTCCCCACCAGCGGGCGTTTCTGGACAAGGATTCATAAAAGGATTCTTTCTCCTTCATTTTGCCACCTCAGAGCACAGTTCTAGGATTTAGTTCCCCAAATTTAGCCTTGTTTCTGTCATGGCGCCTGTTGCTCTTTTCTTGGTCACTCTTTGTCTTGGTTTTGTTCCTGCTCTCCACCTCTTCTATTGGAGTCGGCCCTTCTGGCTTTGCTGATCCCAGACCCACTCTCACCTGAGATTCAAATTTTGCTCCTCTGATCTTCACCCTGTAAAGGTAGGGAGGTCTTCCCCTGGAAGACCTGATTCCAGCAACCAAGGCTACCAATGGCTTAGGTTTCCTGTTCTCCTGGGAAGGGCATCATAATGACTATAGAAAGCAATTTGGAAAAATATAACAATATCAGTGAGAGAGCAATTATTCTTTAGTGCAGTAATTTCACTTCTGGAGCCTAAGGAAGTAATCAGAGAAGTCAAAAAATTTATGTACAGAAATATTCACTGCAGCATTGTTTATCAGGAAACAGTGAAAAGTGGAAGCAATGGAATGCCCAACAATTAGGAACCAATCAGTGAGTTTGGCAGCCCAAGACATCACAGGAGATGCTCTCAGCTGGGACCCAGAGGCAGTTCTTTTTCTGTATTACCTGTGTGTATTACATGAGATCTAGAGTATAAGTTCCACGAGTTTAGAGAATTTCCACTTCTTGTTCATTACCGTATCTCCAAAATTTATTGCACTGTTTGCTACGGAATAAATATACATTCCTTAATGGGGACTGAAAGAAGCTCTTAAATGAAACTGACTGAATTTGACAACCTTAAGTGTGGCTTTCAGCATTTGAAAGGAAACTCTTTCAATTTAGGAATAAGAAAATACTCTACATCTACCCTGAAGGCAATGAGCTATTTTTAAAGATAATGACAAAAGAAAAGCTGACCCAGAGTACCACTTAAAATTAAGAGCAAGTAAGTTCTATTAACTATTTTCTATTTACTCCCCTTTCTTGCAGCCGGTGACATCATGAATGAAATTTGGTCATCTTTCGTGGCAAGTTTTTTGTTTGGAATTCTAAGTGCAAAACTGATTCAGTTGTGGATGGCTACTGTTTTTGGTGATGATGTCAATCATATAAGTCTCAGCTTTTCAATTCTGTACCTCATCTTTTTTATTTGTAAGTAAGGGCCTTATGCCTAAAATTAAATGACATAGAAAAATTCAAAATAAAGATACAGAAAAATACATACCAGGCAAAAGTTGATAAAAAACAAAAAAATCCAGCTGATCTAGAAGGAGTATTTTTGTTAAATAATCTATCAAAAGAGATAAAACCTACTAATATTTATACAACAGAAAACAATGTACCAAGATATACAAAGTAAATAACATTAAAAAGGACAGAAGAATTTGACAAAATCATTATAATGAGATACTTTAGCATGCCTTTCGCAGATAATTTCATAACCAGTTGGACAAAAAGTAATTATGGCTATAAAAATATTTAAATAAAAAATTAACTGCTTGATTGTATAAGATATACAAAACAGAATTCTTTACATACCTGTAGCCATTCACAGAAATGAAATAGACTAGAACAACATTTCAATAAAATTCCAAACATTGTTCAACCACAATACAATTAAATACTAACTACAAAAGGAGGGTCTTAACAAAATAATCATTCTAACTACCCGAAATTAAATATACTTTTCTTGGTAACTCTTAGATCAAAAAGGAAATAAAACTAGAAGTCACAGATCAAGTCACGCTAAATATTAGAAAATCTGTCAATATTATTAACGCTTTCACCACCACTCCCTTCTCACAGAAGTATGGCAGATATTGATAATTAGCCCTTTCACTGCTTCCTGACACAGTCTCAGAATTGTATTCAACCCAGCCCTTCAGACAGCTCTACGAGTGACTTGAAGTTGGCTTGCATGATAAACCTAGTTAGCAACTTATACTATGTCTTTTCATTACATTCAGGAATAAGACAATCTTGCCTATTCTCATATACATGATTGAAAATAGTTCTGAAAGTTCTAGTTAATACAATGAGAAAGAAAAAACAAAGAAGTTTCTATATATTTCGAAAGAAAAGATGTTTACATTAGTCACAACATTTTAGATTACATAGAAAACCCAAGAGAATTAATTAGTAAACTAAGCCAGCAAGGCTCTTTAACAGCTTGATATAAGATAAATATTAAAAAAAAAAAAAAAACCAATAGCCTTCTTACAAGCCAGCAGTAGCTAATTAGAAAATTTTATTCTCTTTACATTGGCAAAAAGTTCTAAAATATCAAGGAATAAACTTAACAGAAAGTTTGGACCTAAACAGAAAACTATTAAAAGAAAACTATTTACTGAGAGGTATAAAGTTTGAATAAATTGAGACAGAAAAAACTTTCCTTTAGAAATGCTAGAGTAACTGGCTTCCTTATCTTCATGTCTGAGAAAGGAAAGCCAGAACACAGGATCTTGAAGTCTTCTAACCAATCAGTGGATTAAACCTAACTATAACCTAGTGAGGTTACAGATTCAAGTCAATGAATTAAGAGACTGAAGAAACGAGCAACAGAGCAAGTGTGTTCATCATGTACTACTTTGGTTGTGGATATCTAATTCCCACAAAAACATATTGCCACAAATATAATTTCCTCTAACATCATTTAGTAAGTAAGCATAGCCTCAAGATTAATGGCTATACCCAAGGAAATAATTCTAAACTTTTAGAGTCACAATGTCTCAAAAAACATTTTAGAAAGAAAACTTGTAGAACAGAATTTCATGAAAACGAGATGCAGAGTAAATATAAATCTAATATAAAAGGACTGTCACTCTGACCTGACCTAATGTTTATGTTATTAGTATCTTCAAGGTAGTCATCAAAAATATTTTCCAAAGTTACCATTACCTAACAAGTTACCATGACTAGTCCAAGACTTGATCTCCTCTAAGCACCTATGTCCACAGTTCCCTCTCCTTTCGTGGTTCGAAAATGGCTGAAGTGTTCATTTCTGGCCTGGGTACCATTTCTAGCCAGAACTAAAATAAAGAATGCAAAACTTGTTAATTTTCCGTCTCTAGAAGGGAAGACTCAATAGTGTGATAATGATACTAATTTCCTCAAATTAAAATGTGTTAACTATCTGAATCAAACATTGATAGAAATTTTTTTTTGTTTAAAATTTTACAAAACAAATAAAAAATCATCTGGAAATATTAATTGTGAGAATAGGCAAGACAATTTTTTAAAAAGGAGAACTTTCCCTACTAGGTAGGTATTAAACGTTTAATAAGCCTACAGTTGTAACAAAGGAATACAAAGTAAACCAAAGAAAGAGAAGGGTCCCAGAACTGATCCAAGTAGTATGGCAATTTGATAAATATGGCAATATGATAAAAATGACATAGCAACCATATTCTTTAATATTAACAAAACTTTAATTTTTGTTTATTAACTAGAACAATGTCTGCTAAACAGTAAGTGAAAAAAAAGAAGCCTATTAAAGAGCTAGTGCTGTATAATCTCACTGTAGATTTTTATGTATGACTTTGTGTATATGTATGTTGGATGGATGCCACTGTGTTCACCGGGTCCTCCACTCCTCTCAAAGATCTTAATCCAGTCATCTTAAACTCCTGGTTCAATGGCCATGAAAATTCAAAGATCTCCTCATGACTTCTGAAACTTTCTGGGATTTCCTCCCTCAGGATCTGTTGTGCCTCCTCTTAAATATACGGCAGTTTCTGATTCTTAGCGAATTAGAAGATGGGGACAAGGGGAGCTCACAGAGCAAGTTAAATTACGTAGTTCACAAGTTTATGAGATCTGATAGCTACCTCTACTTCCTCACTTTTGCGTGTTTTCTGCTTAATTTTTACCACTTCTCTCCAGTACAAAACTTCAGCAAGCATCCTTTAATGCTTGAAGCTGCCCTTTGGGTCTCATTCTCTACTCCCAACTAGCTAATCAAATTATTTCTTTTAGGACAATATAGTCCTCTCTCTAATAGAAATTCCAATCAAAATTTTCTTTAAAATTATACCTGAAGTCTTGGCAGTGGAATTGCAGCTATTCTCTTTTTAAAAAAATATAATCTCTATAGTGTACCATATTATTTGAATTTTTCACAGTCATAATATACTACTTTCATAAGCTCAGGGGAAAAATAACTCTAATGGTGCTACTTTAAAGAATATTCCACAGTCTTTTATGCTTTTCAGTCCCTCACAATAAGTGCGCCAAAACAAAATTAAACTAGGGAAATAGATCCATATTGGGTTTCTACCAGCTCAGCTCCCTTAGTCTTGTCACAAAGTCAAACCAATTCCACCTCCTATTATCTCCCAAGAAGAAAGCATGTGAAATGGGCTAGTTCGTAAAGACTCATCAGTTCATTTCCATTTCGTTCATCCAGAGCCCCTCTGAGAAAATTAGACCTGTAGAAGGTGGTCCAGCCTCACTAAGACACATGAAGAGTTTTGTGAGCTCCATATTGCTGCCAATGATCTGAAGCTGAAGCAGTGCAAGGATGTCCAATATGGACTTTACTACACAGCTGGGTGTGAATCTGAGGAGGAAGGAGGATTATGGGTGGTGATAATAATTTGCAATATTATCTGGTTGAAACCAAGTGGGGTAGCCTCTCTAGAAAGTCACTGTACTAGGACAACATCTGGTATTTTCATCTCTGATCAAATTTGTGTCACTGTTGATGTTAAATTAATACTTGATATTTATTTCTTTTTAAAAATAGCTGAGCTGGTTGGAATGTCTGGAATATTTACCCTGGCCATTATGGGACTTTTTTTAAATTCTACGAGTTTTAAACCGGGAGTTGAAGCACTTCTTCTCGAGTGAGTGGCTAGCATGTTTTCACTTTGTTTCATACGTTAGAAGTTATAATATTGTAATAGTAACTGCATCTACAGCTACGTGGTCAAAGTTAAGATAGTGACTTCCAAACTACCCAACTAGAAACCTTTCCTAGAAACTCTCTATTGCATGTGTCTCCTGATCCTCTAGTTTTAGGCACTTCACCTTGAGTTGGGTCTATTTCCCTACTAATTCCCTCAAGCCTCTGGCCATCTACCCAGTAATTTCCAGTGCAATCCACTAGTCAGGGCCAAGATTAAGGTTAGGCAAGTGAGGCACCCATTATAGGCACAAAATTAAAGAGGGTGCTAAAATAATCAGTATTCAAGATAAATATTTTAAAATTTGAAATTGGTGTAAAAAATCCATGGTGAAAAAATAAAAATTTTAAATAAAGATAAGAGCAATATTAGTGGTAGTTCCTTTCGCTCCAATATGGCTCAGCATGGCACTGCTGCTGGAATGGAAGATCAATATTTTAAGGACAATGAAGAAGCACCATGCAAAGCAAACTAAAAGATTAAGCTAAGGCATTTGCAGAGGATTGACAGAGTTACAAAAGAAAATATGACCCAGGGGGCCAGCTTGGTGGTGCAGCGGTTAAGATCGCACCTTCCGCTTCGGCGGCCCGGGTTCACTGGTTCGGATCCGGAGTGCGGACGTGGCACCACTTGGCATGCCATGCTGTGGTAGGTGTCCCATATATAAAGAGAGGAAGACGGGCACGGATGTTAGCTCAGGGCCAATCTTCCTCAGGAAAAAGAGGAGGATTGGCGGCAGATATTAACTCAGGGCTAATCTTTCTCAAAAAAAAAACAAACAAAAAGAAAGAAAATATGACCTAAATGTAAGCAAGACTTATATTTAGTAGAATTTTACAAATTGTGCCCTGCTCAAGGGCACTGGGCTGAGGGGTGAGTGGAATCTGTGGCAACCTTGAAGAAGGATGCTCCTGTATGCTCCAATACGTAGGGCGGGAACTTGGCCTAAATCATTCAATGTTGACAGAGGCCCTCAACATAATCAATGATTTTTGGAACTTGGAGGAACATTATAGAAGGTAGAATAAATTCAGAAGTCAAAAGCTTAAAAGTATAGGATTTTACAGGATTTTGCAGCACTTCACTAAAATTTCACATCAATTACGGTAGAAGCCAATTGTACTAGAAGCTAGGCAGAATTAATTGGGCCACAGTTGTAAGAAGAACTCAAAATGTTATGCAAGTGTTTAACTGTATCTCTGGGAAGTGATTCTGAAGGTTGCCTTCACTTTCTTGCTCTAACTGAAAGCTGGATCTTCCTTAAAGACATTATTTCCTTTGCATTCCTTAAAAGTTATGGTGTCTTTCTCACCCATGTCCCTGGTTCTATTGAGCCTAGAGTTGAGGTAGTGATCTCTCTGTACTTCAGTGATTTCTATATCATTCTTTTTCCTTCTTCCCCAGGAGAACCCAATTTTGAAGCTCATGCCATCAGATTATACCATTTGCCACCCTCTTGGTTGTAGTTATCTCTGGAGCTCTGGGTCACACTCTCCATTTCAGGAAGATTTTGGCCCCTCTCTCACTGTGACTCTCTCCAACATTACTCTATCACTACCGTTAGTGATGTCAATCAATATCCGAAGTAGACTCTTCTACTACCTCACCTTTTAGTCCCTGGACTTCCTCTCCTCTTATAGACATGTCCACCACCCCACTTCAGCCACCCGCTTACATGGTCATACAAATATCCACTTCATAAATCTCAATTTCAAAAATCCTACTATCTAAAATATATGTACCAGCCCCTACCCTCCAAGATAGGAGAAATCTAAGATAATAATGGTAAATCCTACTACGTCCTACAACAATCTACAGCAGGCCCATGCTACTCTCTAAGAGAGGAGATGCACCATCTGCCATCTTTTCAGCTTGCACCCAGTAGTACCCCAATTCTAACAATTCTGCAAACACACTGAAACTGTAATGAATTGATCCTACGACCTTTTACTGATCCTCACCTGCCTCACTTCCTGCTTACCCAGATCGTTTCTTTTGTTTAAAACCATCTAATAACTGCTCATCTCATCTGGCTACAAGTCAAAGTTGTTGCATTGGCAAAGTCCTATGATGCGTCCCCCTGTTGCCTCTGTGATTCATGTCTGTCACCCTCACCCACCCTGCTCCAGCCACACTAATTATCTTGATATTCCTCAAGCATGCCGAACATGCTCCCTGTTTGGGCTTGTGTCCTCATGTTTCTGCTCTTCAAATGTGCTTCCTTTACATATTGGTGTGCTTTCCCCACATACTGGCAGAAGTGACTATTTCCTTTCTTCCATGCTTCTATTCATACATCGCCTTGTTAGAAATACCTTCCCAAAATAGGAACCACTTTCTCGTCAGCCTGTATAATCTTTTATTCCTGGAAAATTGACATCCCTAATATGTCCAGTGCATAAGGTCTTACCAGTCCTCTAGGCTAGCGGTTGTGTAACACTGGGTAATTAAATTGACGCAGATGACTAGATCTACAGAATCAAAATCTATGAGGGTGAGAGCATAAAACTTCTGATTTTTAAAAACTCTCCCCAGATGATACTTACATGTAGGCAGAATTGTGACCCTTTGCTGCCATAAAAGGTCTAGAATTATTAGGATAACTCATGATCACAAATGAAGGAAAGGGACTTTTAAAAAAATATGTAGGAGCTCTTTTTGTGTGTACCTGACTTATTGCATGCGCACACACACACACACGCATAAGAACATGCACACATCTATTACATAGGTTTGGAACTTTGTTGTTTGGCTCACACCAGCTCTGAATTTGCTGGAGACTGATTCCTTAGAGAATCTGGTTTTCTCCTCATTGGGTTTCTCCCATTAAATTCTACCACACACGAAAGGGTCTGGACAGCTCAATATTATTTTTTTTGCTCAATTGTACAGGTAGTGAGTAAAATGCTTTGAGGGATTTTATTTTATTTTTTTTGGTACCTTCGTACATGGTACAACAGTTGGATTTGCTTTTGACAGTGAAGGCAAAAAAAAGATAAAAAATACTGAAATTACACAATTGTCATAAAATATGTCTTAGTGTGTTTCTCTCCAAGTTAATGTTGGATGCAATATTTAAATCCAGAACATAATACAATTAAAAGTATGGCCATACATACACAAGACAGGATGATAGTGGAGCCAGCCCAGTGGCATAGTGCTGAAGTTCACATGCTCCCCTTCAGTGGCCCAGGGTTTGCTGGTTTGGATCTTGGGCGCAGACCTATGCACCGCTCATCAAGCCATGCTGAGAGGATGTCCCACATACAAAATAGAGGAAGCTTGGCGTAGAGGTTAGCTCAGCGACAATCTTCCTCCTCAAAAAAAATAAAATAAAGCAGTGGTAGTTCACAGCCTAGAGTAATCAGCCTAAGTTCAGAAAAAATATTTTCAATGATTTGGCTTAGTATTTCCTAGGCTAGAAAGTATCCTATTGGTTCTTTTCTCTGATAATGCCTAGATATTTGTGCCTTTTAAATATAGTTCAGAAACAGAGATTTCTTATTAATATAACGAGAAAGATTTGCTTTTAGTATTGAGTTTTTTGTAAGCAAAATCAGTATTCCTGGAGAATACCGCAAAAAATGGTCTTTAAAAGGTTTCAGGGTGGGGCTGGCCTGGTGGCACAGGGGTTAAGTTCGCACATTCTACTTCAGGGGCCCGGAGTTCACCAGTTTGGATCCCAGGTGCAGACATGGCACCACTTGGCAAGCCATGCTGTGGTAGGTGTCCTACATATAAAATGGAGGAAGGTGGAGACGATGTTAGCTCAGGGCCAATCTTCCTCACCAAAAAAAAAAAAAAAAAAGAGGAGGATTGGCAGCAGATGTTAGCTCAGGGCTAATCTTCCTCAGGGGGAAAAAAACGGTTTCAGAGTCAGAGTCTGGCAGCGTATGGGTAAAACCAAGCTACCTCACTCTCATAAAATAGTATTCACGTGCCTTTCAAGGTATTTCATCAGAAACATAATATATTGATGCCAAAGACATGAAATATATAGAAAGACAATATGAAATGTTTTAAATAGCCTCCTCTGGTCCCAACACCCAAACATGCCCAATACTGGTATTTGAGTGTGCTTTTGTAGACTGCTTTCCCTGCAGCTGACAAGAACATGAGCTCTGGGCGGGGTGCAGAGCTGTCCAGGGCTCTGGAGCACTGAAGAAGCACATGCTCACAAATCTCAAACGAAGACTCTACCAAGGGCATTTGTGTGAATAAAAGATTCATCCACATCCGCCAAGTGCTGGCTAGCTAGATTTTAGGCAAAGACTTCATTCTATCACTATGTGAATCAGACTAGCAGTTCATTATTCCCTTTCAAAATAAATTTTAGCTCTTCCTAATGATACGCAGACTGCACAATCAGTGTTTTCAAGCTACCTGAACCACGACACCTGAATGAGTTCTGTTAAATAGCATAGCTACAACCTAAATATGTGTTTCAAAGTCAATCCAGAAAGAAACACGCTAATTTTCATGCAGTGTAAACTGGTTAAAATTGCTTTGAAGTTATTTTTTTTACTTGCCTTAGTTCTCCTTTCTAATTAATTAACTAGTTAAATTATAAGTCCCTTGAGTGTTGTTGGTAAACGTCTTATTCATCTCTATTTTCTTGATAATGCCTAGCACAATGCCTCACATAGATAAGGCTTGCAATAAATATGTTAGATTAATTAACTATAATTAACTTTATTTAAATTTTTTTCTGAAAATACAGATTCTGGAATTGTCTGTCATTTGCTGCCTTCCTTATGGTGTTTACTTTCATTGGACTTCTAATTCCTGCACATACATATTTATATATATCATTTTCTGATATATATTATTCATTAAATATCTACCTCACCCTTATTGTCTTAAGGTAGGAACGTCATTTGAATTTTTCTATTTATAGGATGTTGAATAAGACCGAAGATAATCTTTTAAATGATAGAAATGTTTCATTCCTTAAAATAAAAAATTGACTCGAACTTTCCAAGGAGTTATCAGCAAATTAGGACTTAGTATTTTATTCAGTTTTTAACTGCATTTCAAAGCAATGCAAGCACTTTGCAAAAGTTTTGAAAATTAGAAAGACAAAAAAAACTCTTTTGTAATCTTACTACCTAGAGACAAGCACTGTTAACGTTTGGTATATTTCGTTCAGAGTTTTTTTTTTTTTCCTATGAGGTTTCATGAACTTAAAAACCTAACATAAATAAAAATTTTATCTTGCTTTATTTGCTTAATATTACATAACAAATAATTTCCTAGTAATTAAATTATAGTTGGAAATAGGTTTTTAAAAATTGTGAGGAAGTCCTCTTTGTAAAAGTCTTTTTTGCTCAAACAATTTTTGTAGTCCCTTTTCAATGTTAAGAGGCAGGAAAGAGTCTACTCCTGTAGCTGAAAAGGAAATGGCGTAGAGGAGGAAAACCTACCGTAAGTGGAGTCTCACAATCCTTGAATCTCCATCAGTTAAATTGTTAACATTCTACTTCCATCTAGGATTATTAGCTGAAAGTTGACATCAAGACAGCTAGTGGCAGGTAAGTGGAAATGAGTCCCAAATTATCAGATACAATTAGTGTAAAATGCAGGAATGAATAGTGACTGAAAGAAGAAATAGAAATGAATTGACCAATGTTTGATACATCCAACATGATTGAAATCTAAAAAGAAAGGGAGGACGTCTTATTCTCTCTTCTTATTTGTTAGATTTGCTTTTGTTTCTTTATGGGATCCAAAGTAGAATATATCTACAAAATATCCCTAACTTTGTCTTTTCTGCCTGATGCAACACCACTCAAGGGTGATGTGGAATTACCCTACTACTTGCCTAACAGAAAGAAACAAAGAGAATAATGGCATCCTCTTGGCATGTCTCCCGGTGGAATGCCCTTCTGCCTTCCTTTGGTGCCACGTCAACGTTGTGTGGAAGATGGCTCATTTACCTCAGAGTTGGCAATTCCATAGGGAATTGATTAGAACAGAGTAGAATGAAATGGAAGGAAATTTCTAGGACAGGAATAACTTTTTAAATTTGTTTTGTCTTTTAGACTTCTGGTCTTTCTATTCATGAGCCCTCTTTTGTCTCGACTTGGTGATGGGTTCAGCTGGCGCTGGGCGTTCATAATGGCCTGGAGTGAAATGAAAGGGATGCCTAATATAAACATGGCCCTTCTGTTTGCCTACTCTGACCATTTTCTTGGATCTGAGAGAGAAAAATCTCAAGTAAAGAAAGATGTGTTTTTTAATTTGAATATTTTATAGAAACATTTGCTGTGTACTAAAATATGCTTTTGTAGGGAGGTAGCTCAGCTCCACTTGGACTGTGGGAGTGATTAGCTACAATGCAAGATTGGAGAGAGAAGGAAGAGCTGGCAGCTTGCTTCTCCCCCATTCTAGTTTAGGAATCCCTAAATCCCTTTATCACACTCCTAAAAATAGGTTTATAATAAATGTTAAAGGAATTAAAACTTATAAACCATTTAAAATCTTACCTGATGCAGCGTATGCACTCGATAAATGTTTTTATTTTTATTTATTCCTGATACCCACTCAAGAGAAGCAGAAACCTACTTCTGATCGTCTCGATTGCCCTCTGTAAGTTTATGAGGTCACATTTAGTAATGCTAGGAACCAAAACATTTTCTTTGTCAAGTAAAGTTATCTCTAAGATAGTACTCCAAACTCTGCCTAACAGAACATAATGGGCATGACTCTCCCCCTACCTCCTCTTAAGATAAGGTAATTATAAGGAGCTCTGTAAGAGATTTCCTATCGACATCACACTTCCATTGTGATTTCTTTACATAAATTCCACGTGTAAAAAAATTCCTCTCTCTCCTATAGTACTCACAAGTTAAATGACCTCGAGTAAGTTACAGTGCCTCAGTTTTCCATCTGTATTATTGGACAATATTGGTATTTACTCCATAGAATTGTAATGAGGATTAAATAAGCCTGATATATTGTACTATATGCTTACCATATAAACGTTAGCTCTTATTACTATTAAATTATTTAACTAACTTAGTGGTCCTCAAACTTGAATTCACTTTAGACTGCTTCAGGGACTTTTAGAAAAATACCAATGCCTATGGAATTCTGGCCCTGACCATGAAGAATGATGGATATCAGATTTACTTCCCATAGTAAACGAGTATAAAACCGATTAAAATAAGAGAAGCAACTGATTTTAGATATGGCAAGGACATTGCATGGTTAGATCTTTAAGAGAAAGGAAACACATGTGGGGAGTTCACGTTCACTCTGGCTTTTTTCCAAGTTGTGGCACAGAGAAGCAGAGGCCAAACAGAGAACAGAATGGTAGTCTCACTGAGTGTTAAAAATAGAGATGGGGCTGCTAAGACAGCTTGAATCTGTGGGTTAGGGTACTAGAGAGGGAAGAATGGTGAAGAGAAGCACCAGAAATCTGCATGGGGATCCCCTTCGGTCATTAGTCCAATACTAATCCGCACAAGAAGAGAATTGGAGGAGGGTTGGCAGAAAAGAGCTGTTAGGCAAAAGGGGTGAAGGGGCACCAGTGTACAGTGACGGATAGCAACTAGACTTGGTAGTGAACATGATGCAGTCTATACGGAAGTCAAAATGTAAAGACGTACACCTGAAATTTGTATAATGTTATAAAGCAATCTGACCTCAATAAAAATAAAATTTTAAAAAAGAAAGAAAAGAGCCATTAGGGAGCTCTATGCTGAATGGACATGCTGAAGGCCACACAATGCTGACAGATACTGGATTCCTGACCAAGTACAGTGTAAACCTCATGAACACCACATGAATAAAGCTGTGACCCAGGAAAGATCAAGACTTAAAAATAAGGACTATGCCCTAGAGTAAAGTTTACTCTAGACCCACTCTAAGAAAAACTAAAACCACGTCTTGGCTGGATAATGTGATCTGCCGGTAAATTAACTGATGGACACAATGAAACTCAAAACTTTTTAAAGGAAGGCAACATAATCAAGACTCTCAACAATGTAGAATCCATAATGTTCAACCTAAAATCACATATTACTGGACATGCAAAGAAGCAGGAAAATGTGACCAATAATTGTAAGAGAAAATTATTCAATGGAAACAACTCCAGAGCTGGCACAGATATTGGAAATAGCAGCACTATTAAAAATATATTCAAGAACTTAAAGAAAAAACTAGACATAAAAAATGAAGACATGGGGTATTTCTGGGAAGAAATTGAAACTAAAAAAAGAACCAAAGAGAAATTGTAGAATTGAAAAATATAATATCTGAAAATTTTCATTTATGAGCTTACTAGTAGACCGGACACTGAAGAAGAAGGGAAAAAAGTAATCCTAAGTGAATGTGTTCCAAACAAGAGTGGGAAAATATGTGCAACAAAACCTGAGATCTAAAAGGAGAGATAGACAAACTATATAGTTGAGACTTTAACACTTCTCCCTACAATTTTTTCGACAAGTTATAGAACAACTAGATAGAAAATCAGCAAGGATGTGGCAGAACTGAAAAGCACCATCAACCAACAGGATCTAATTGACATTTATAGAATTATTTAACTCATACAGAAAAAGCATTTAACAAAATTTAATACTAATTCATGATAAAATCTCTCAAAAAATATAAATAGAAGGAAACTTTCTAATGTTGATAAAGAACATCTACCAAAAAATCTACAGGTAACATTATAATTAATAGTGAATGACTGCTTTCTTCCTAAGATTGGGAACAATGCAAGGTCTGCTCTCACTCCTTATGTTGGACATCATGATGGAAGTTCTAGCATGTCCCATAAGACAAGAAAAGGGAAAAAAAATGCATTAATATTGAAAATGAGGAAATAAAACTATCCCTATTTGCAGATAGTATGATTACCTATATAGAATATCTCAAGGATCCTCAAAAAGTAGAAAAAAATATCCTAGAACTAATAATTGAGTTCAGCAAGGTTTCAGGTTACAAGATAAGTATAAAAAAATCAAATGTGTTTCTATATACTAACAATTGATATTAGGAAATGAAAATTAAAAATACAATACCATGTATAATTGTTCAAGAAAGTAAAAAGGCAAAGGAACTAAAATAACAAAAATGATTTTGAAAAAGAAGAATAAAGCGGGAGGAATCAGTATTCCTGATTTTAAGACATTATCACAGTTATAGTAATGGAGACTGTGTAGTATTGGCAGAGATAAAGACACATGGAGCAGGATAAAGAACCCAGAAATAGATGCACACAAATATTCCCAACTGATTTTTGATAAAAGTACAAAAGCAATTCAGTAGACGATGGATAGTATTATTAACAAATGGTGCTGAAGAATTGGACATTCATAGGCCAAAAAACATTTAGTCTTGACCTAAGTCTCACATCTTTCACAAAAATTAATTCAAAATGCATCATGGAATTAAATATAAAATGTAAAATGAGAAAAGTTTTTTTAAAAACTTGGGATAAAAATCTTTGAGACCTAGCATAGGGCAAAGAGTTCTCAGATTTGACACTGAAAGCATGAGCCATAAAAGAAAAAAAAACCCATAAATTATACTTTACCAAAATTAAAAACTTTTGCTTTAAGAAAGACCCTGTTAAGAAGATGAAAAGACAAACTCCAATCTGGGAGATAATATTTGCAAACCACGTATCTGACAAAGTTTCATATTTAGAGCATGTAAAGAACTCTCAAAATTACACAGTAAGAAAACAATACTCCGGTGAGCAGAATACATGAAGAGACGTTTCACTGAAGAGAATATACAGATGGCAAGTAAGCATGAAAAGCTGGTCAACATCATTAGGCACGAGGGATAGGCAAATGAAGACCACAAAGAGATATCATCTATCAGGAGGGCTGAAATAAAATATAATGATGACACCAAATGCTGATAGGGATGCAGAGAAACTGGACCACTCATACAATGCTAGTGGTAATATAAAGTGGTGCGATCACTCTGAGAAAGAATTTGGCAATTGCTTTAAAAAATTATGCATGCAACTACCATTCAGTCCAGCAATTGCCCCCTTCGGGATTTGTCCCAGAGAAATAAAAAATTATGTCTACACAAACTCATACATGAATTTTCATGGTAGCCTTATTTATAGTAACCAAAAACTGGAAACAACTCAGATGTCCTTTAACAAGTAAATGCTTAAATACATGGTTGTACAACTGTATCATGGAATGCTTACTCAGCAATGAAAAGGAACAAACTATTGATAAAAGCAATAATCTTTATTAATCTCCAGAGAATTATGCTGGGTAAAAAATGCTACTCTCAAAAGAGTAAATACTATATGATTCCAATTATATAACATTCTTATATGAGAAAATTATAGGAATGGAGAACAGATTAATGATTGCCAGTAGTAAAGAGGGGTGGGGGCAGGAGGGAAGTGAATGTGGCTGTAGAAGTCAACATGTGGAATTGACTGTGTCAATGTCACTATCCAGGTTGTCATGTTCTACTACAGCTTTGGAAAATTTTATCATTGGGGGCAACTGGGTAAACGTTACACAGGATCTCTCTGTATTATTTCTTAAAACTCTATGTGAATCTACAATTATCTCAAAATATTAAACTTAAAAAAAGAATGAGTGATGGAAACAAAGACAGAGAGACAGTAAAAGATAGGAAACAAATTACCACTATCAGGAATGAAAAAGTGAACATGACTACAAATTATACAGTTATTAAAAGAATAATAAGTAGAAACTATATATAACTTTAGGTCAAAATATTCAACACCTGAGATAAAATAGTTAAACTCCTCAAAAAACACAACTTACCCAAACTGACACAAGAGGAAATAGAAAATCTGAATAGCCCTCTGTTGGTTAAAGAAATTGGATATATAAATTAAAATTTTCTCAGAGAAAACTAGAAGCCCAGATGGCTTGACTGGCAAATAATACCAAACATTTAAGGAATAAATAATACCAATTCTACACAAACTCTTCCATAAAATAGAAAAAGATGGAACAGTTTATGTGAGCAGCCCATTCTGATACCAAAAAACAACACAGATATTACAAAAAAACAAAAAACAAAAACTGCTGATTAAACATGATGCAAAAATCCTTTAAAAATATTTAGCCAAGGGGCCGGCTCTGTGGCCAAGTGGTTAAGTTCGCGCACTCCGCTGCAGCGGCCCAGGGTTCGGATCCTGGGCGCAGACGTGTCACCACTCGTCAGGCCATGTTGAGGCGGCGTCCCACATCCCACAACTAGAAGGACCTGCAGCTAAGATATACAACTGTTTCCGGGGCGGGGGGGTGGGGGGGGGGAGGGGTGGCAGTTGGGGAGATAAAGCAGAAAAAAAAATATTTACCCAATATATTTTAAGCACATAAAAGGGATAATACATTATTATCAAGTAGATTTTATTCAAAAAGCTGTGTCCAAAAAATAATAGTTTAATATGCAAACAACCATATATGCAATCTAAAAAAACCTGAACTCATAGAAACAGAGAACATATCAGTGGTCTCCAGGGGTGGGAGTTGAGGAGTTAAGGAAATGGGTGAAGGTGGTCAAAGGCACAAACTTCCAGTTACAAGACAGTAAGTCCTGGGGATGTCATATACCGCATGGTGACTATAGTTCATAATATTGTACTGTATATTTGAAAGTCTCTAAGAGAGCAGGGTCTTAAAAGTTCTCATCACAAGAAAAAAATTTGTAGCTATATGAGGTGATGGATGTTAACTTATCATGGTAATCATTTATATATGTATAATCATTATGCTATACACCTTAAACTAATACAATGTTCACTGTCAATTACATCTCGATAAAACTGGAAAAAAATTTTAAAAAATCAATATTGTACATTACATTACCACAATAAAGGAGAAAACTCATACAATTATTTCAACAGATGCAGACAAAGCATTTGACAAAATTTAACACCAATTCACGAGTAAAAAATGAAGAACTTTCTGTGAACTTGAATTTGAAGGAGACTACCTTAATCTAATAGAGGGTATTTATTAAAAAACCTAAATCTTATGTGACACTTAATGGTAAAACACTAAGTGTTTTCCCCCTAAATTTGGGGAAAAGGCAAATATGTCTGCTCTCTACACTTCTATATAATATTGTACTCACTGTCCTACCCAGGGCAATAGTGGGTGTGGGGGTGGGGTGGAAGGAAGGCACACGGATTGGTATGCACCAAATAACTAGTAGAACTAATAAGTGAACTTAGCAAGATCATGAGATGCATGTTCAGTTACAAAACTCAATTGTATTTTTCCATACTAGCAACAAACAATTAGAAAAATGAAATAACGTAACACAGTATCAAAAACATAACATACTTAGGAATAAATATAATGAAATATGTGTGTATTAGTTATCTATGACTATGTAACAAATTGCCCCCAAATTTTAGTTGCTTTAAGCAAGAAACATTTATTGTCTCCATTTCTGTGGGTCAGAAATGTGGATGCGGATTAGCTAGGTGCTTCTGATTCAATTTCTCTCTTAAACTTTCATTTAAGCATAAACTGGGGATACAGCGTCGAAAGGATCAAATGGGCTGGAGATTCTGCTTCCAAGCTCACTTGCATGGTTGTTGACAGGATTCATTCCCAGCAGACAGTCGGACTAAGGGCCTCAGTTCATTGCTGGCTCTTGGCCAGAAGCCTCCCTCAGTTCCTTGCCACCTGGGTCTCTCCATAGGTCAGCTCACAATACAGTAGCTGGCTTCTCTCAGAACAAGCAAGAAAGTGAGAAAAAACAAGCACTCAAGACAGAAGCCACAGTCTTTTTATAACCTAATTTGAAAGTAATTTCCCATTACTTCTACCATATTCTGTATTCATCAGAAGTGAATCAATAAGTTCAGTCCACACCCAAGGGGAGGTGATTGCACGTGGACCTAAATATCGGGAGGTAGATATCTTTGGGAGCCATCTCAGAGGCTCCTTTTCACAATGCACAGGACTTGTGCACTGAAAACTACAAGACATTGTTGGGAGAAATTTTAAAAACCTAAATAAATGGAGAGATATACCACGTTCATGGATTGGAAGGCTCAAGATCATTAAGATTTCACTTTATTCAACACAATCCACTCCCAGAAGATTTGTTTTAGAAATAGATAAGCTGAATCTAAAATTTATGTAGAAATATAAAAGACCTAGAATAGCCATAACAATTTTGAAAAAGAAGAACAAAGTTGAATATATATTCAAATATATATTATCTGACATCAGGACTTACTGTAAAGATACAGTAATTAAGTTGGTAGGATATAGGCATAAAAATAGATAGATAATAGGGGGTGGGCACAAAGGGTGAAGTGGTACACCTATAATGTGACTGACAATAATGTACAAATGAAATTTCACAAGGTTGTAAACTAGCATAACTTCAATAAAAGATAAAATAGAAAAAAAAAAGTAAATGGAATATGATAAAGAGTCCAGACAGGACTCAGAATTGATTCTTGACAAAGATGCCAAAGCAGTTCAGTGGAGGAAAGGATAGTCTTTTTGACAAATTGTGCTGAACAACTAAATATTTATTTAGAAAAAAGAAAATAAAACCTGTATTTTTACCTCACAGCATACATAAAACTGATTCCAGATGAATCACAGACTTGAATATAAAGTCAAAAACTCTAAAACCTCTGGAAGAAAACATGAGAGAATACCTTCATGACCTTGGGATAAACAAAGGGTTTTTAGAACATAAAAAATAATATTGGACTTCATTGATATTAAAAATGTTTGCTCATCAAAAGATAGTTTTACAGAAATGGATAGATAAGTCACAATCTGGGAGAAAACATCCACAATGCATATATCTGACATTGCACTTCTATCCAGAATATATTTTTCAAAATTTCCACAATTTTATAATAAGAGAAAAATAACCCAATTTTTAATAGGCAAAAGATTTGAATATATGCTTCAAAAAGAAAGATGTATACCACTAAGCACGTTGAAAATGCTCAACATCATTACTCTAGGGAAATGCAAATTAAAACTTCAATGAAAAACATAATCAATTTATATGAAAGTTTTAGAATTGGTAATTCTTATTTATAGGAATAGAAATCAGAACAGTAGCTGCCTCTTGTCAGGTAGCGGGTTAATTGGGAAGGGCGACTACACAAGTTTGGGGAGATACGAGAATGTTCCACATCACGATGGGATTGAGGGATCTATGAGTGTACGCACCGTCAAAACTCATCAAATAGTACACAAACACATTCAATGCATGTAGATTATACTTTTGATTTGTTTTTCTAATTACCAATGCTTGGGCTGTACCCTTGAAGAATTAAATCAGAATATTCAGTGGGAGCATCCTGGGCACCAATACTTCAGTTTCCTAGGTGATCCTAAGGTGCAAACTTGAGAGCCTCCCGTGTGGTTTCACCTCTGTCCCTCACCTCCATCTGTGGCCAAAGAACAGAGGACTGCCTATGGGTTTAACACAAGTTCTGGAAGTTAGAAATCTACAAATCAACAGAAGTATGTAGTCTCAAATGGAAAGATATTGCTCCACTCGTCTATGGAGATCAACTTCAGAAATAAGTAGAGAAAGAAATCAAGTGGCACCAAAGCCATTAACTGCTCCTCCCCGCTGACAATGAAAGGATGCCAGGGAGGCAAAGTATGAGGTGGAGCACACATATCAAGCCCTCCGAGTTGTTCTACTTTCCCAGGTGAGGGGACTTATTTTAACGGAGGTGCTGGTAATGCTGAGCAGAGAACTGTGTGGCTACACACATGGAGGTGTGGATAGTGCATGAGAAATGATAAGTTACAGACATATTCCTAGGGCTCAAGAAGTGCAGCAAGGGAGTTAAGGTCAAGTATATTTTTCCCAATGTCTTTATAAGTATCAGTTTACTTGTCAAACTGCGTGTCCGGAGTTTTGTTTTGGTTCCAAAAGCATGAATGAAATATACTCAGGAAGATAGAACATCCCCAGAGTACTTTCATCAAGCCTGACATCCAAATTCTCCCCTGCTGTGAGCATCTAATGACATAACACTCCCCAGCTTAATCTGCATTGGTAAATATAGAACACATTATATGAAATTGTCATAATGCTTACTTTGTATTTTTTTTACAATTCTAGGTATTATTTCATGCAGTGGCAGTATGCTTAGTCAGCCTGATTGTCAATAGATTGATTTTGCCGATAGCAGTCAGTAAATTAGGTAAGCCCTACTAATTACTATTCTGAGTGAAGAAAAAAATATTCTAAATATGCTAAAGAATTGCTAATAATGAAGAAAGAAGCCACATAAATACAAATCAACTGTGTCTAATTGAAGAGAAAATTAGATCTTTATGTAAAGGCATATGAAAGGTTTGGGCCGATAAGCTTGTTTACTTTAAATGATTACTTATTTATATTAGTTTAGTTTAAGTAAAATAATATAATAAGTTTATTCTTTTGACAAACTTTTATTAAGAGCCTTTAAAAAAAAAACACGAGGCTCTCATATGCCAGGCACCATTCTAACTGATAGAGATGCTTTATGAAGACAGACAAGATTTCTGAGTTGATGGAGTTTACACTGGAGAGAGGAGAAAGAGTAAACCAGTCAGATAAGGTAATATCGGAGAGTCACGTGTGCATCAAAGTAAACAAACCACATATAAATAAAGGAGAAAACACAGCAGATGCTAGACTCCCAAGGAAGCTAGAAAT
Organism: Equus asinus; assembly: GCF_041296235.1. Taxonomy (NCBI): domain Eukaryota; kingdom Metazoa; phylum Chordata; class Mammalia; order Perissodactyla; family Equidae; genus Equus; species Equus asinus. The sequence continues at coordinate 14,606,969 of NC_091794.1, read as the reverse complement.
TGAGTGCATTCAAGGAAAGAGCATTAGAGGTGTTGGAACCTTCTAGAACAATGCAGAGAATGGAGGAAGGCCAAATGGGAGAGGTAGGGAGGAGTTAGATAATGAAGGGCCTTGAATTTTAAGACTTTTTTCTGAGGGAAAAAGGAATTCTTTGGTTGGTGTTAAGCAAGTACATGTAATTATACAATTAAGGCCTTAGAAAGATCACTCTCCTTCTGTGGATAAGTGATTGAGGGGCATGAGGAGAGTAGAAACAGAAATAGCAGTTTTAGGAGGCGATTGCATTGTGCAATATGCATGTTTCAATCCCCTACTTTTTAACAATTGAGAAATTGAGATCTAGAGAGTTAAAAGTTCTTGCCAAAGGTCACACAGCTAGGTCAGGGCTAGAAAAGAACTATAAATAAATTGCCCTGATACTTTGAATCCATTATATTCTTGACTACCCTATCACCCTTTCTGTCTCATCCAGAATTTTCACTCTAATGGCATTTTTTATCAATCTGAAATTTTATTTTTAAGGATAATATCGCACTAGCCAATCTCCTTTCCTTCCTCATATTTGCAACAGAACCTTTTCTTTTTCTTTCCTTTTCTTTTTTCATTGTCTGTGCCTTAACCTAGTAAAATGGGAAGAACAGATTAAAGAGGTAAAGTTTTGCAAAGAATATCACATGTTCTACTTAGTTGCTAAATAAACCTAAAATTCTTATGTGGAGCATCTGTTTACTTGCACTGAGAGCAGTGAACATTTGTTTATGGTACCTTATTGCTTTCCAAAACAGTTTCTAGGGCTCAAAGAAAGAATTTGTGTCTGAGAGTAAGAGTCCTTCAAACGTTTATGAGGTCTGGAGATATATCATATATACTTATATATATGATCTTATATATAGGCACGTATTTCTTACATATGGGTACGTATGTACATCTAAGAGACGTATGTTTAGGAGATATATGTATACACACACATATATATATCTGACATATATATCTCCTACCTATATATCTTATAAATATATATGCACATACATATATTCTGTATGTGTGTATATGCATATATAAAGGGATTTATTATAAGGAATTGGCTCACATGATTATGGAAGCTAAGAAGTCCCAGGATCTGCAGTCCGAAGGCCTGAGAACCAGGGAAGAACCAGTAGAGTGAGTTCCAGTCGGACTCCACAGGCAGGAGAGGGCCGCCCGCCCAGCTTGAAGATCGTCAGGCACAGAGAGCGAATTTTCTTTTGCTCAGCCTTTTGTCCTGTTCAGGCCTCTGTGGATTGGACGAGGCCTGCCCACACTGACGAGAGCAATCTCATTGACTCAGTGTCTACCAACTTAAATATTAGTCTCATCCAGAAACACCTTCACAGACACGCCCAGAATAATGTTTGACCAACTATCCGGACATTCCATGGCCCAATCAAGTTAACACATAAAATTAATCATCACACGTCTGTTCCTCTGTCTCCTCTATGGAACTAGAAAAGGAACTTACCTCAAAAGTTAGTCAGGATGATCCAAAGACTTACTAGGTGCCAAGTGCTGAGATGTGCTTTCTCAGCACACAGCAAGCACTCCATCAATATTAACTGTTGCTATTGTTATCATTATGTACCTCAGCTTTTGTGAGAAGTATGAAAGTAGAAAAGTTTGACATTGTTAGTGTTCCCATTATTAAAAAATTTATGTTGTCTTTAACTTAAAAAAAAATACTTAGTGACAATAAGAACAAAAGGAAGCTTTATAATCATATCAAAATGATGGTGTGCCTCATTTGTAAAATACGCTCTTTGTATCGAAGGTCTCCGTGACGTCACATCAACAAAATATAAATCACTTTATTGTACATTCCAACACTTTCAAGAGGTAACCAGATCCGCAGCCTCTGCACTCAAATTTGACAAAGATCTTGCTGATGCGGATTGGAACATGGTCGAGAAAGCCATTGTACTTCAAAACCCGTATGCGGTGAGCCGGTAGTATCTTCTGTTTGTTCCCTCGAAATGGATATGATTGCCCTTAAGTAAGCATAAACGTTACAATTATTAACTCACAATTTTTAATACTTGTAATTGACAGAGAAGTGGTATTGGTAACTCCGTATTTACCCTAACTGTATGGAGGCGATTTCAGGGCATTTTGTGATCACTGTGGGGCAAAGTAGAAGTGACAACCCCTGTGAGTACGTAGAAGATTTGTGTTGTAAGTTCAAAAGAAGGAACAGTGAACGGAGCTGCCTTTGAAAAATATCATAAAAAGAGGAGAGAGAGCCTTAGAAAATAGGCAGTTTTTTACTAGATTGAAGGTAGACAGGTGCCTTTGTTCTGCATTTATTCAGCATTCAGGCTATCATATATACTGAGCACTTGCTAGGCCCTAGCTTATGGTAAATATTATTTTTTTTTATATAAAGTAGAATTCAAAACCAGTATTATGAGTTTAGATGTGAGTGGGATGTCACTTCCTACTTCTGAGATCTGCTCTAGAATCTCTGTGGTCAGACTTCTTACTTATTTAAGAGTACGTAACTCAATAATCAGTCATGCGTGCCGTAAAGAGAAATCATGAAGTTGTTCTGGGATTTCCTCAGTGCTGCTGCTGCTTTGCCCTCTCCTAGGTGATGTCCAGTCTTCATTACAATGTTTTTCTGCATCATACAATACGAGGAGCCAACTTCAGGAGTGTAGGCATAAGAATTGGTTTCTATGAAATAGGATTCCTAAAAATCTCTTTCACGTCCACTAACCAGTGCTTGAAGCTCCAGATGGAGGGTCAGAACCAAGCCCTCTGCCTGCAGGAATACTGCCAGGATTTCAGGATGAGACAAGCACCAAGTCAAATCCCAGGATTTTCTATAGTAGCTTCCAATGTCTGATTGTGACCTTTTGCTAACCTGACTGCATCAGAATCATCTGGAAAACTTATTAAAAATGTGGATTGATTCCCCCAGCCCCTACCCAGGAGAATCTGATGCAAAGGATCTGAAGAGGGTCCCAGGAATATGTATTTTTAATCCATTTACCCAACTGATGCTATTGCAAAGTCAGGGTTGAAGCACCACCCTGGGACTTGATCTGTTTCAGAAGGCAGGTGACCAGACAACCGCTTTCTGTTCTTTACGATGCAAACAAGAGGGATATTTTAGTGTTATAGACAGAGCACCGGCCTTGGTCTCAGAAAATCTAGGTTCATGTCCTAGCTGTGTCCCTTAATAAATGGCTTTGTGATCTTGAGCAAAACTTTTATTTTCTCTAAGCTTCAGCTTTTCTCATCAGTACAATGGGGTTATCCATATTCCCATCTCCTAATGCCATGTTCATTTTCTGTTCTTCCTTCCTGAGTAGTTTAAAGTGGTGGTTGTCAACTTGAGCTGCAGCAGAATCAAGGAAGGGGTTTATGAAAGCACAGATTGCTGTCTTTTCTCCCAGTTTCTGATTCAGTAGGTCTGTGACGGGGTCTGAGAATGTGCATTTCTAACAATTCCCAGGTGATGCTGAGGCTGGGGCACCACACTTGCAGACCCACTGGTTTAAAATGTGATCAAATATATGGTAGCTTTTATAAACTGTTAATGCCATGTAAAGGTAAAGATATGATACAACTCCTTCCCCCCAAAACTGGCAATTATTTTCCCTTCCAGATAACTGTGTAAACAATGAGGAAACTCATCTGAACATTTTTCTGCATCCAGCAGATTTTCTATAGTTTTTCAAACCAAACTGCTATGCAAATTACTTGAGGTTTATGCTAAACAATATGTTAATATTCATGTATTACTTTTTGGTTTTGATTTGTGTTTTACTTAGTTGAGCCAAGGAGAAACGACAGAACATCAAAAGGTGAAATGTCCAGACTGCAACAAGGAAATCGATGAGACCCTGAACATTGAAGCAATGGAGCTGGCCAACAGGCGTCTCTTGTCAGCACAAATCGTTAGTCCTTTATTGTATTCTTTTAAAATTACTTTTTGGCTTAAAATTATACTGAAAACTTTCTCCCTTGCTGAAAACATCTTGATTATGCTCACCTGCATAGCTTAGTAGATTGTTTACAAAGGCAAAGGGAAGTTTGGCATTATCTTAGGAATCTGCTTGACTGCAAAAAAAAAAAAAAGGAAAAGAAATCTACTCAAATTAACTCAAGTGTTTTATTATGAGGAACCAGGAATCTCACAGATCCCAGTGGCAGGAATTACAGCTGAGCGCAGTCTTCAGACATGTTATTCAGTCAGTTCTATGACACTGCCCGTCTCTGGGTCCATCTAGTTTTTCATGAAAGGATGCCACCAAGTCTGCTAATAACTGCAAGTAGAGGATAGTATGTTTTCATCTTGAATCTTGAGTAAAAATTAGAGAAATTTTGTAGCATCGCAGCATACAGAACTCTTGGGGAAATTGCTAATAACCTAGTTGCTGTTACCTATTCAGGTCAGGATCTAGGCTAGTTGCCGCGACTCAGCTTCTCCAAATGTTCGTGTTGGGCCTTCCTCATTGCGTACGGAGCTGCCATGCATTTTTTCAGCTATTCCATAGGATTCCACGCCTTTGCTTGCTCCGTCGAACTTGGCAAGGGAAGCTCTATAGGGGATGGTTCTCTCTTCAGCAGTAGTCCTAGTAGACAAGCTGAGTCTCAAAGACAGCTTTTCCAAGGACCTACATGACGTCTTGAAGCAATGGAGGCAGTGCTGTGAAGGATGAACTCATGCTCATATGGTGCTTGTTCCACCAGCAGCTTTTATGAGATACTGTCTTTGAGTCACTTGCAAATTTTTAATCTACTGCAGGAGAATATAGTATTCAAGAGCCTTCAGAATCAATGCAGCAGACTCCATGTAGAGTCTTGTTTTCCTTATTAATATCATGTGTGACTCAGGACTTATTCCTTTTATTCTTTATTCTAACCACCTGTAAAATAGAAAACTTATGCTAACTGAATGGCCTCTTAGATTCTTCCCACTTGTGATAGTCTATGTTTTCTGCAATATACATTCCATGTACCATTTTTTTCAAGGAAGGTTAGCACTGATTTAATATCCACCACCCATCCTCCTCTTTTTGCTAAGGAAGATTGGCCCTGAGCTACCATCTGTGCCCATCTTCCTCTATTTTATATGTGGCACGCCTGCCACAGCATGGTTTGACAAGTAGTGCGTAGATCGGCACCTGGGATCAAAACCCGCACACCCCAGGCCACCAACGTGGAGTATGTGAACTTAACTACTGTGCCACTGGGCTGGCCCCATGTACCTTTTTGATTTCTTGCCTTAAATGTTTATTTTCTACTGGTATATCTTTGTTGATTTTGTGCTATGTGTTGTGTCTTAATCAGGAAATCCTATTTTTCAAAGCAGGCTGAATCTCTCTGCTCTGGTCTCTCGATCTTCATCTTACCTCATATCTTTTTAGTTCCTCTTCATCCAAGACATATTTTCATGTTTATCTCAGGTTGTTGATTTGCTTCCTGCAAACTCAACTCTAATGTTCACTGTTCCCGACTATAGTATTAATTAGTCTATTACAGTTTTTTCAGCTTTGAGAGTTTTTATTGAAATCTCAGCCAGTCCTTGTTGCCTGGGGCAGTATCTTCTCCACTATCGTATGTTAGAAGAGGAAACACAGCATGGGAAGCCGGTGGCACAGGAGAGGCAGCATACCGTAAAGCGAGGGGGAAGGGAGACAGGTTTTAAATTCAGAAAGAACTGAGTTTCCACTGTGATCTTGGGAAAACTACTTAACTCTCTGAGCCTCAGCTTTTTTATCTGTAAAATACAGATTAGAATACCTTCCTCATAAAGCTATTGAAAGAATTAAATAATTTTATTCAAAATATATACATTGATTAATTAATAATATATATATGTAAAATATATAATAATGGCAGTTATTTTTGGGAATCAGCCATTCTCTGAATTCTTCTTACATTTTGTTGTAAATAATCATTTAAACATTAACATTTTTCTAGTATCTAAATGCTTTGTCATTTGTGTTGCTAAACTCTCATGAGTTCCCATAGTATTTTTAGCTTCCTTATTTTTCCACAGACTACAGTGTTTATCTTTGAGGATACTGAAAATATTTAAATCTCACATTATTTTATAAGTATTTTAGTGAAGTTTAAGGAGAAAAATGCTACTCTATTGAATTCTTCTCATTATGGTCAAATAGCCTTTTGATCCTCATCCTCAGATTTAGTTCTATCCCTTTCTAGTATCCCCCAAGAGTAAAACCATGTTTTAATATCCGTAAATGATTGTGCAGACAGAATGTCTTCTGTGGAACCCAGGAATCTTTAGTGATATCATACATTACACTTTAGGAAGTTGGTCTGTACAATGATTCTCAACAATGTTCAGAACACTGAGGCCAGACGGTGTCAGACAGTGGTTTCCCCAGCTTCAAACGTAGTGCCCGAGGCAGAGTGGGCTCTCAATATGTGGACTGAATGAACAAATGACAGCATTCTGCACAATGGTAGCAGTTCATTTAATGCTTACAATAGACTGGAGACAACAGAGCTCTGTTGTCAATATGTTTGGGAAAATGGAATTATGTAAAGATATTAACCCAGATCCTTTAGTGAAGGATTTCTCAGAGCCTTTAATATTTGAATATGCTTTATCAACTTTTAAGATGGGGATGCAGCTTGCAGCACTTCCGACATTTATTTAGCCACAGAACTCTACTTATTTTTGAAAACCTAATAAACATCTAGCAGGATCCTAGTTTCCTGCAAAACCAGTTTGTTTCCACCGAAAGCTCAGAACTACCTTCTGCATTGATCTCATGTCTGGACTCCATAGAAAGATTCTTTTTAGAAAGATACTAGATTATCTGGGGATTTTGAATTCTTTCTCATAGATTATTTTTCCATAAAGGGAATCATAAGTTTTCATTGTCAATCCTTCTATATAATGATTTCACTCAACATTTCGTTTAGGCAAGCTACCAGAGACAATACAGGAATGAGACTCTATCCCAGAATGCGGTCCAAGTGCTGGTAGGTGTAGCAGGAAGCTTTGGCGAGAAGAAGGGAGAGTAAGTATGTTGTCAAGAGAAAGCTTCTATCCTTCTAAGCCACTGTATTTAGGAAATTGTACAAGTGAGTTTTCTTACTTTTGTCTGGTAATTTGGGATCATTAAGTACTATGTGTGTGAGCCACTGCCTGCTCTGAACCCCACCATCAGGCTAAATCACCTACTTTCAGTTTCCCAAACTTGCTCTGCTCGTTCACACCTCTGTGCATTAGAACAAGCTGCTCCTTCTGCATGAGATGCTCTTCCCATCCTCCTTTTGCCTTCCAAAGCTGAGCTGTGGTAAACCACTCTTTCCTTTAGACTGCCTCACTAAGGTCAAAGACTCCCTTGATCCCTCCAGGCACAGCTTCTCAATGCGCATCCTCTCTTAATACTCAGCATCCACTTGGACTGATTTGTTTAGATTCCCATCTCCACAGCAACCAGTGAGTTCCTCAAAGTCAGTGTGTTAGGGAGTACCCTCAGATCATTGCCTGTGGAAGGATGAAGGATACATGATTGGGTGGAGGGAAGAGTTAAACAGCAATGCAGTTACAACCATGTCCACCCAAAGCCCAGACATACCTTCTTGTTCCAGACCACACTCCTGGTACCAAAGACACCAAAATTCCCTGCTCTAGTGCTCTTCAGCTCATTTCTAGGATCTTATTGGGCCTCTTCCCCTGGGCCATCCTCTCATAAGCAAACTAGGCCTTTGGTATGCACATCCCAAAACCTAAGAGGGATGCTGGCCTGGTGTTCACTTGCGTGTACTAGCTTGTGGTGCAGTGAGGGATAAAACCGTGCGTGGGAGGAGAAGCAACCAGACACTGGAGCGTGTTCTCATGTAGCTCCAGTACAGATTTTCAAAGACTCTTAAGAGTTTTCATTTCAAACCTAGTCATGCAAAGCATTATGATATTATATTTGTCAAGGTAGGAAGATAAAATATCTTATTTAAAATTTCATTTTCTGGAGTAGTAATGTTTAAATATATCCATACATGGTACAAGGGCCTCTGTGTACCCTCTGGCTTCAGACCCTTCAAGTGCTTAGGGGACTTTAGTGGTGTTAGGGGGTGTGGGGGAGAAGGTTGGGCAAATGTGATTAATTAGAAACAATATGATGGATGCTTTAAAGAGGATAGATGCACAGTGTATTGTGTAAGTTTTTAAATGAATGAATAAATGATATGCTGAAAATGCTATCACTGCATTGTCTAGGAGAGGTTAATATAAAAAAGCAGTATCGAGAAAGTCGCCCACTGCCTTGATTTTTCCTCTTTAAATCCTCCACGAAGGCAGAAGCAACACATGCCTATGAGGACCCAGAATAAATGGACACATAGAGGAGACTGACAGTGGGAAAAGGGGTTAAAGAGTTGAAAGGACTCATAGTGGACAATGAAGGCAAATTTTGGAATATAGTACATTTTTATCCATGTTTGTAAGAGGTAAATATTGAATATTAATATGTGCAAAGCTATATGCCAGGCACTGTTGGGAATATCAAGATTAGCGAGATGATGTTCCAGTGCCCAGAGAACTTTCTATTAATTACACTTGCATTCAGTACTTGCTTCTTTGCTGGGCTGCCTTGGAGTTGATTTTGTCACTTGCTGATCTTTCCTATCAGTATCCCCACGTGTTGGGTTATCTTGTGGTGAGAAAGTAAGTCTAAGGAGAGAAAGAGTGGGGAGTTTAAACAGGGGGACCAGAATCTGTCTTAAGTGCCTACGTAATTGACTAAGAAATAATACTTTGAATACAGAGCTTATATTTGTTGACTTCTGTGTCAGGGCACAGTTTTAAACATTTTACATGTATTACCAATTTAATGTCATAAAAATCCTATAAGTGCTATTAACATCTTCATTTTGCAAATGAGGAAAATGAGGCACAGAGAGCTTAAGTAATTTAGCCAAGGTCATCTGACTAATAAATTACAGAGCTCAGGTTTAAAGCGAAGCAGCCTCACTATCCATTTAAAGACACCATACTGTTTTCCTAAATCAGGTCTAAACAGTGACCATCTTGATATAAAACAGGAATTCAGGAACCTCAATTACTTAGTAATTTGAGCTGTAAATATATCACAAACTCATTGATATCAAAGAATTTTAAGATTCATAGGAACCTGTGAAATGATCAGATCTTAGCTTAGATGTTAACTCCTTCAGGAAGACTCCCTGATTCCCCAAGACTATATTAAATGCCCCCTTTGCGGTCCAGCATGCCCTCTTGTTCATTATCTCTGCAGCAACACTTACTACACTTTCCTGCAATGGTTATTTGCATGTCTTACTCCACTAGTCTGCTGGATCCTTAAGAGCAGGGACCGGTATTTCTTTATGGTTTATGGTTTATGCTTTTTTATGGTTTATGCCTCCTAAATGCTGGGGAGCATTTAGCAAGCATAACAGGTGTTCAATAAATATTTTACAATTAGGAATGAATCAAGTCATATACCCATTCATGATTTTCCGTGTAATTACCACATTATTATATTGAATCACAGAGAATTGAATGACTTCATTCTTTTCAATTACATCAGTATCCCTGTTAGCAGAGAAATCTCCCAAATTTCAGAGTGAGAACGTTATAATCAATAGGAAGTTGAACTTAAGTTACCAATGCCCTTCCTCTGAGCCATATTTTAAGATAGGGTCTCAGACCCAGGGACGGAGCCCTAACCTCCTTCTGATGAAGACAGTGAAAGTATTTGGTCAGCAGCAGGTAAGTTCCTTATAAAACCAAGGGAATTGGCTAAGTGAGACCAAATCATAGCACATAAATCTGAGCTGTCTCAATAGAAAAGCCAGAAGAAACCTGCAGACAACTTGGGACAAGTGCTACCAAAGTGTCTTTTAAGGTGTTAGACTCACTGATGTTACCGAACCTGAAGTGAGTTCGCTCACCCGTTGCACAGCAAGCCAATCTCTGACACCAGGTGTGGTGGAAGAAAGTAGGAATTTTATTTTTGCACAGCGCTGAGCAAGGAGAGAGGGCAGCTAATGCTGAAATCCCAAACTCCCCGAAAAGCTAAAAGGAAGGGTTTTTATTTGGGGTTTTAGGTAGGGGAGGGGGAGCGTATGGCCTTGCTGGTTGGAGCTTTCCCACCAGCCTGTCTTTGGCCTTGAGACACTTGCAGAGAGGAGGGAGCTCATGACCTTGCTGGTCAGCAGCTTTCCCACCAGCCCGTATCTCTTTGCGGGAGGAGATAGTCCAGGTGCTTGTCCTTGATGGTGTCTGTCTCCATGGAGAATAGTGGATTCTTGAGCCAGGAAGCCAGAGAGTAAGCAGGGAATGGGTGTTTTGCTTTTAACCCCATATTTGCTGGGTTTAATGTGGGGAAAATGATATCAGGGTCGGTATCACTGACTTCTCCAAGTAAGCATTTTAACTCTTTTACTTCACCTCTTGTATTTTTCCCATAAATTCCCTGACTACTTGCTCAGAAGGTGAAAGAAAAGAGATGGGAGGAGGTGTGAGATGGGTTGGATGCTTCATATATCCTGTCTCATTTAATTATCCCAAGCTGGCATAGATATTTTTACCTCTGTTTCACAGAGCAAACAGATTAGTGAGATAATTTGTTCATTGCCATACCAGATAATGGAAGATCCAACATGACAACCCGAAGGTATTTGCGTCTCAAATATTTGAATTATAATATGCTTTCTCTTTTTGAACCTTGATTTCTCTGCTATTTTAAACCACGTATCTCCCATTTTTGGTACTCTGTTTAATGAGTGAGCCCCACAATCTAACTTCATAATTGTGTATCTACTTATATCTATAATTTTGTGACTTGGACCTATGCCCATGAGTGTGTCTCATTCCCAGTCATCACCGTACAAAATAGGCTTCCTGCCTTCTGACGATACTGCAATAAACTCATCCTAAAAATTTTAAAGCATGTTTAAAGATTTCTGTTTTTTTTTTAGACATGTGAGTCCTGAAACAATAAAGAATTATTCTGAAAGCAAAAAAATTCTTAGCTTTATTAGAAAAGTGTTGCTCAATTGGGTGTATAATACTAAAAAGGAAAAAGGGGTCCCATCAAGGTGAGTATTTTTGAAGCTTACTAGAAATGCTTTTATATTCACTTGAAATTCCTTTTTTATTTTTTTAGATTTATATCCTGAATATTTTCCAAAATATTTTGAGGTGGTTTACAACTAAATTACTTGTACACAGATAGAAAGTTACTTAAAGAAAAAAAGAGACAGTATGATAACTTTTTTTATTATTGAGATAAATTTCACATTTTTGTGTACCATTCAGTGTTGTTTAGCATATTCACAATGTTGGGCAATCATCTCCTCTACCAAATTCCACAACATTTTCGTTGCCCCAAAGGTAAACCTGGTCCCAATGAATCAGTCACTCCCCATTCCCCCTTCTCCCCAGCTGCTGGATGGTACTACAGTCATGCATTGCATAACGACTAGCATACATTCTGTGAAACACATTGTTAGGCGATTTCATTGTTGTGTGAACATCGTAGAGTGTACTTACACAAACCGAGATGATATAGGCTACTACAAACCTAGGCTATATGATATTAACCTTATGAAACTATTGTCGCATATGTGGTCTGTCCTTAACCAAAACGTCATTATGCGGGTCATGACTGTAGTCTGCTTTCTGTCTCAGCGAATTTACCTATTCTGAATATTCCATGTAAATAGACTGATACGGTATGTAGCATTTTGTTTCTGGCTTCTTTCACTCAACATAATGTTTTCATCCAGGTTGTAGCATATATCGGTAGCAAAAGGTTCATCTACTTTGTACATATATCAATACTTTATTCCTTCTTATGGCTGAATAATAGCCCATTGTATGGATATACTATATTTTATTTGCCATTTCATCAGTTGATGGACATTTGGATTGTTTTTACCTTTTGCTATTGTGAACAGTGCTGCTATCAATATTTGTGTACAAGTATTTGTTTGAACACCTGCTTTCCATGCACCTAAGAGTGAAATTGTTGGATCATATGATAATTTTATGTTTAACATCTTGAGGAGCCACCAAATTGTTTTCCACAGCTGCTGGGCAATTTTGAAATCAGGAAGTGTGAGTCCATCAACTTTGCTTTTCTTTTTCAAATTTGGTGTAACTCTTTGGAGTTCCTTGCAATTCCATATGAATTTTAGGATTAGCATGTCTATTCCTGAGTGTCATTGAGATTTTCATAGGGACATTGAATTTATAGATTACATTGGGTAGTATTGCTACCTTAACAATATTAACCTTTCCAATTAATGAGCACAGGATGTCTTTTCATTTATTTAGATCTTCCCTAATTTCTTTCAAGAATGTTTTATAGTTTTCAGTATTCAAGTTTTCGGTTGACTTTAATTTTAAGTATTTTTTATGTTATTGTAAATGAAATTGTTTTCTTAATTTAATTTTTGGACTATTCCTTCCTAATGTGTAGAAATACAACTGATTTTTGTATAGTGATCTTGTATCCTGAAGATTTGCTGAATTCACTTATTAGCTCTAGTTGTTTTCTGTGATTTCTCTAAGATTTTCTCTATGTAAGATCATATCATCTATGAATAGAGATAATTTTGCTTCTTCCTTTTCATTTTGGATAGCTTTTATTTCTTTTCTTAGATTCAAGAGGAGAAAATATAGACCCTTCTTCTCAGTAGGAGTATCAACGTTTGTGTGGCTATCTTTAATCCACCACACTCAATAAATACCAAAACGATATTTTTGTACCACAGTTCTTTTAAAGCCTTCAATACTGACTTAAGCTACAACTTCCTGAGTAATTATTTCTGTTGATGAAACTTAAAGAAAGTGAGATTTGAAAAAGAATTGATAGTCAATGCATCCTTTAGGCTATCTCTTAAATATCATTCATCTTAAAGTGGGTAGATTCTGGAGTCAGATGGCTTGGTTTAGAATACTAGTCTACACCATTTATTAGCTGAATGATCTTTTCAGGTCCCAGTTTTCTTATCTGCAAAATAGTATAGTAACATCTATGTCATATTCTGGATGCATCTGGCAAAATAACTGACACATAATATGTTCTCAGATATGCTAGTTGGGTTCTCCTCTGCCTACCTCATGGGATGGTTCTCAAGATTACGTAGGGTATATAGAAAGCTTTAATCCTGGGACTAGCACGGGGTAAGCAGTTAATAAATGTTAGCATTTATTACTATGTACGGAATACCATTCCGTTCAAAATTGAGTTTTCTAGCCAATGGATGAAGTAACTATCAAAGATCAACAAACACAGAAGGAAACAAAGAGAATCAGCAGAAATAACAGCAGATTTATGTTTATAAGACTTCAGTTATTAGAATTATGCAATATGGACTGTAAGATAAGCATTACTGAAATGTTGAAATTAATAAGTGATGGAATTACAAACATGACGAGGTCAATCACCAAAAGAAACTGAATAGAAAATGGAAAAATATATATAATTCTTAAAATTAAAAATTCAACTTAAATTATTCAGAATTGAATAAAAATGTATACAGTATATCTAATTTAGAGGGATGCAGCTAAAGCTACACAAAGAATGTTAAATGCATAGCATTGACAGGACTTCCATATCAATGTCAAGGCTCTGATAGGAAAATATCAGGACCCTGAGATCTGAAGTGGTAGCTCTTGGGTGAACAAACCTCAGGATCTTGGAACCCCACATTCTCATGAATACTCTGGCCTGGCAGAAGCAGTCGCCTCTCCCCTGCTAGAGCATAATAGCCTCATATCACCTTCAGATGCTGCAAAGACATGACAAGAGGAAGCATCACAAAATGAAGGTTAGTCTCTGCCACCTTTCATTGCTTCCAAAATAATTACCCAGCTCAAGTCTCAGCACAGCTAGAGTGGAAATACAGAGCCTTCTCCAAGAGATTACAACTTATCTACTGAAGGAATTTCAGGAGCTGCCTAATACTAGCAAATGCTAGTAGAACATATAAGAGAATGGATCTTGAGGATATTGGACCAGAAGTTTGCAGCATAAGACCACATTGGGGAGAATTTATTGGCACAGTGGTCTTATCCATGATGATTCAGGGATGATTCTGTCAAGGACACTTGGAGCTGGTACTATTACACTTCTGGGATGGTTCTTTGAAGCTTGACCAGATGAATAACCTACAGTAGATGAAATGAATATGATAAAAATTGGAATGTTTAACTAGATTTATTATATAAGAATGAAGAACCAACCACATGACGTTGTTTCTTGGGAAGGCCCAGAGAACATTTCCCTTCACCAAGGCAATCGTGAGAACCTCAAAGATAGGTGTCCTCTGCAAGACATGGTTGACAGTAGAGGCTGCCATGGAATTGGTCTTTTTAGCATCAAAAGGATTCAAGAATGGAGAGAGAGCTGATGAGCAAAAGGATGAGATCAACTACTGCAAAGGAAAATCATGATCCCTCCCTCACCCCTTCTCTCAATCTAAGTCAATTCTCAGAACCAGAGTCCTTGAGAAAAGACCGCAACAATACCACAAGTATATAGGTAAATAGTCCCTCGATCTTTTCTCAAGTGGACCTTTAGTCACTTTACCAGAGTTACTGTGCATTGGGAAAAGAGAATACCCAGACTTTTATAGGACTTTGGGATATGGCATTTAAAATGATACTGATATGAAAGGTTTATAATGTCATCACGGTCCTCAAGTTAGACTAGGAGCTTTGATTCTAGATGATATATGGAGTTTCTGACCCAGTCTGTCTCATAGAAGTCCAGTAGGTCTACTCTCTGTTTATTTCCCTGAGTCCGTAAGTGTATAATTGGAATGAATATACTTAGCATCTAGCCAAACATTCATATTGTCTCGCTAACCTATAGAATGAGAATCATTATGGCAGGAAGGGCCAAGTGGCCAAGTGGAACCCCTGGACAAAATAGTAATAAGAAGCAATATAGCATTCTAGAAGGAGGTAAGAAATTAATACCAACGTTACAGATTTAAAGGAATTGTGAGTAATCTCCATCATATCCCCTTCAATTCATCTATCTGGCATAAAAAAAGTCAGATTATACTCAATCATAAACTTAAGCAAAAGGTAACTTCGAGTGCAAAGCTGTACCAGATATGATTTTATTGCTGGAAGAAATCAAGAAAAGCAGTCTGTGGTCTGGTCCGAGATGGCAACTTAGGAGGCCCTTGAACTCAACTCCTCCCGTGGATACACTGAATCTACAGCTACACATGGATCAATTCCCTCTGAAAGAAATCCAGAAACTAGCTGAATGACTTCTGCGCATCAGGCTAATGAGAAAATACCTACATTGAAATGGGTAGGAAAGGCTGAGACACACTCTTACCATAAAACCCACCCTCTGGAACAGAGACATACAATCAGAAAGGAATTCACAGCTCCCAGCTTTTCCCTGAGAAGGAAGAAGTTTGGACCCAGCATTTAGTGCCCCAACTTTTAAGACTTCCATCTGAGAGATGGGCCCCCAAAACACATAGCTCTGAAAGCTAATGGGGCTTACATTCACAAGATCCACAAGATTAGAGAAGGCAAAGTAATAATTCTTAATAAGCTTGCAAAGATAGTGTCTCCCCAGAAGGAGCTTGTGCAAAAGTCTGGCACCCTGGCTTTTGTGACTGCTACCCAGAGGACATACCCTTTTATTATTATCTGGCTCTAGTGGCCAGTGGAGCTTGCATTCAAGGGTCCACTGGAATGTAGCAAATAAAGAGACACTTTTCAACTGGCTGCCCTCCAGAGCTCAGTACAGAAGCAGACAGAAATGCCCATCTCCCAGTCTTTCTCTGAAAGAAGTCTATTTGCATACATCAAAAGCTGCTACCTGAGGGCACTGGCTTCTAATCAACCTGCATATAACTGCTGAATAAGATCCTACCCCTTGGGACACAGACAGGTCTTAGCATACCCTCAATTACTGGGAGACACTAAGAACAAATAAGGCAGCTTGGACAATCACAAAGGTTTGAGAGACAACTGAGAGCTCAGGCTGGGCGGAATGATTAGCTTCATCTCTTACACAAGATCACTTCATCAAAGCTGGGAGAGGTGGCTTTTTGATCTAATGCACAGGAACCAGCACAGAGAATAAAGGAAAATGAAGAGACAGAGGAGTATATTCCAAACAAAAGAACTGGATAAAACTCCAGAAATAGATCTTAATGAAACTGAGATAAGTGATTTATCTGATAGATCAAAATAGCAATCATAAAGTTGCTTACCAAGGTCAGGAGAAGAATGCATGAACAAAGAGAGAATTTCAACAAAGAGACAGAAAACATAAGAAAGTACCAAATAGAAATCACAGAGCTGAAGAATACAACAACTGAGCTGAAAAATTCAGTAGAGGGGCTAAACAGCAGACTAGATCAAGCAGAATAAAGGATCAGTGAACTCAAAGACAGGGTAGTGAAATTCATCCAATCAGAGGAGCAAAAAGAAAAAGATAGCTTAAAGGATTTATGGGACACCATCAAGCAGACCAATATTCACATTATAGGGGTCCCAGAAGGAGAACAGAGACAGAAAAGGGCAGAAAGCTTATTCAAAGAAATAATGGCTGAAAACTTCCCTAACTTGGAGAAAGAAACAGATATCCAGATCCAAGAAACTCAGAGAGTTCCAAATACAATGATTCCAGAGACCTACACTGAGACACATTATATAATTAAATTGTCAAAAGTTAAAGATAAGGAGAGAATCTTAAAAGCATCAAGAGAAAAAAAACTTGTTATGTAGAAGGGAACCTCCCATAAGACTATCAGATTTTTCAGCAGAAATTTTGCAGGCCAGAAGACAGTGTCATGATATAGTCAAAGTACTGAGAGGAAAAAAACTCTGCTAACCAAGAATACTCTACACAGCAAAGTTAAAATAGATTGTTATAAATAAAAGATGTTTTACATAAGCCTTGTGGTAACCACAAAGTAAAAGCCTATAGTAGATAAACAGAAGATAGAGAGAAAGGAATATAAGCATACCACTACAGAAAATTGTCAAGTCAGAAAGATGGAAAGCAAAAGAAGATAGGCACAAAAGAATTACAAATTAGCCAGAAAACAATAATCAAAATGGCAATAGTAAATCCATATCTATCAATAATTACTTTAAATGTAAATAGACTAAATTCTCCAATCAAAAGACACAGAGTGACTGAATGGATTTTAAAAAAATGATACAACTATACACTGCCTAGAAGAGACTCATTTCAGTTTTAGGACACACACAGGCTGAGAGTGAAGTGATGGAAAAAAGATGTTCCATGCAAATGGAAACCAAAATAAAACTGAAGTATCAGACAAAATAGACTTTATGACAAAGACTGTAATGAGACAAATAATTATATGATGCTATCATGACATAATTATATCATTATATACAATTATATAATGATAAAGGGGTCAATCCAATGAGAGAATATAACATTTGTAAATATTATTCACCCAACATAGGAGCACCTAAATATATAAAGCAAATATTAGCAGATCTAGAGGGAGAAATAGACAGCAAAACAATATTGTAGGGCACTTCAACACCCCACTTTAAACAATGGGTAGATCACCTGGACAGAAAATCAATAAGGAAACATCAGATCTAAACTACAGTTTAGACCAGATGGACCTAACAGATATTTACAAAACATCTCATCCAACAGCAGCAGAACATACACTTTCTTCTCAAGTGCACAGAGAACAGATCATATGCTAAGCCACAAAACAAGTCTTAATAAATTTAAGAAGATTGAAATGATATGAAACATCTTTTCTGACTAAAATGATATGAAATTAGAAATCAAGTACAAAGAGAAAACTGGAAAACTCACAAATATGTGGAGATTAAACAACATGCTACTAAACAACCAATGGGTCGAAGAATAAATCAAAAGGAGAATAAAAAAATATCTTGAGAAAAATGAAAATGAAAATACAACACACCAGGGGTCAGCCCTGTGGCCAAGTGGTTAAGTTCGCGAACTCCGCTTTGGTGGCCCAGAGTTTCACCGCTTCAGATCCCAGGTGTGGGCCTCCTCAGGCCATGCTGAGGCGGCATCCCACATGACACAACTAGAAGGACCCAAAACTAAAAAATATATATGCAGCTATGTACTGGGGAGATTTGGGGAGAAAAAGCAGAAAAAAAGATTGGCAATAGTTGTTAGCTCAGGTGCCAATCTTTAAAAAAAACTACAACACATCAAAAGTTATGGAATGAAGCAAAAACAGTTCTAAGAGGGAAGTTCATAGCAATAAACACCTACATTAAGAAGCAAGAAAGATCTCAAATAAATAACCTAACTTTACAGTTCAACGAACTAGAAAAGGACAAATTAAGCCCAAAGGTAGTAGAAAGAAGGAAATAACAAAGATCAGAGTGGAAATAAACAAAGTAGAGACTAAAAAGACAATAGAAAAGATCAATGAAACTAAGAGCTGTTTTCTTGAAAAGATAAACAAAATACACACACCTTTAGCTAGGCTTATCAAGAAAAGAGAAAGAAGACTCAAACAAATACAAATAGAAATGAAGGAGGAGATATTACAATTGATACTACACAAATGCAAAGAATCATAAGAGACTACTGTGAAAAATTATGCACCAACAAACTGGACAAGCCAGAAGAAATGTATAAATTCCTAGACCATACAACTTCCAACTCTGATTCAGGAAGAAATAGAAAATTTCAACAGGTCAATTACTAGTAAATATATAGAATCAGTAATAATAAACCTCCCAACAAACAAGCCTAGGACCAGAAGGCTCCACTGGTGGCTTCTATCAAACATTTAATGAAAAATTAATATCAATCCTTCTCAGACTCTTCCAAAAAATACAAGAGGAAGGAATACACCCATACCTGTTTTACAAGGTGAGCATTACCCTGATACCAAAACCAAACAAGGACATTACAAGAAAATAAAATTATAGGCCAATATCCCTAGATGCAAAAATCCTCAATAAAATATTAACAGACCAAATTCAATAATACATTTAAATGGTCATATACCATGATCAAGTGGAATTTATTCCAGGGATGTAAGGATGGTTCACCATCCTCAAATCAATTAATGTTATACAACACGTTAAGAAAATGAGAATAAAAATCATATGATCATCTCAATAGATGCAGAAGAAGCATTTGACAAAATTCAACATCATGCATGATAAAAATTCTCAACAAACTGGGTATAGAGGGAATGTACCTAAACATAATAAAGGCTATGTATGGCAAGCCCACAGCTAACATCATACTCAAGGATGAGAAGCTGACAGTTTTTCCTCTAAGATCAGGAAGAAGACAAGGATGCCTACTCTCACCACCTTATTCAACATAGTAGTGGAAGTCCTAGCCAGAGCAATTAGACAAGAAAAAGAAATAAAAGGCAACCAAATCAGAAAGGAAGAAGTAAAACTGTCTCTATTTGCAGATGACATAATATTATATATAGACAGCCCTAAAGCCTCCATCAAAACCTGTTAGAACTAATAAACAAATTCAGTAAAGTCACAGGATACAAAATCGATATAGAAAAATCAGTAACATTTCTATACACTAATAACAAACTAGCAGAAACAGAAGCTAAGCAAACAATCCCATTTAAAATTGCATCAGAAAGAGTAAAATATCTAGGAATAAATCTAACCAGGGAGGTGAAAGACCTGTACACTGAATACTATAAGACATTGATGAGAGAAACTGAAGAAGACACAAATAAATGGAAATATATTCTGTGCTCATAGATCAGAAGAACTAATTTTGTTAAAATATCCAATTACCCAAAACAATCTACAGATTCAATGCAATCCCTATCAAACTTCCAATGACATTTTTTACAAAAATTTTTAAAAATCCAAAAACTTGTACAGAACTACAAAAGACCCTGAATAACCAAAGCAATTCTGAGAAAGAAGAACAAACTGGAGGTATCACACTTGTTGGTTTTAAACTATATTACAAAGTTGTAGTAATCAAATAGTAGGCGTTGGCATAAAAACAGACACACAGGTCAATGGAACAAAATAGAGAACCCAGAAATAAAACCATGAATGTATGGTCAATTAATTTATGACAAAGGAGCCTAGACTACACAATAGGAAAATGATAGTCTCTTCAATAAATGGTGTTGGGGAAACTGCACAGCCACATGCAAAGGAATGAAACTAGACCACTATTTTACACCATAAACAAAAGTCAACTCAGAATAGAGTAAAGACTTGAACATAAGACCTGACACCATAAAACTAGAAAAAACATGGGGGTAAGCTCCTTGATATCTGTCTTTACAATGACTTTTTGGATTTGACACCAAAAGCAAAGGCAACAAAAACAAAAATCCAGTGTGACTACATCAAACTAACAAGCTTCTGCACAGCAAAGGAAACCGTCAACAAAATGAAAAGGCAACCTATGGAACGGGAGAAAATATTTGCAATTCATATACATGACAAGGGGTTAACATCCAAAATATTTCAAGAACTCATGCAACTCAACAGCCAAAAGAAAACAAGCAATATGATTTTAAAAATGAACAGAGGAACTAAATACACAGTTTTCCAAAGGAGACATACAAATGGTCAACGGATACATGAAAAGGTGCTTAACATCACTATCAGAGAAAGGCAAATCAAAACCACAAGGAGCTATCACCTCACACCTGTTAGAATGCCTACCCTCAAAAGGACAAAAGATAATAAATGTTGGTGAGGATGGATGTGGAGAAAATGGAACCCATGTACACTGTTGGTGGGAATGTAAATTGGTGCAGCCACTATAGAACACAGTATGGAGGTTCTTCAAAAATTAAAAATAGGACTACCATATGATTCAGCAATCCCACTTCTGGGTATATATCCAAAGGAAATAAAAGCAGGATATCAAAGAGATATCTGCACTCTCTTCTTCATTGCAGGATTATTCACAATAGCCAAGATATGGACATAACCTAAGTGTACATCAACGGATGAACAGATAAAGAATATATTATATATATTGGTACAGTTTGGTAAAAGGTTACAAACGTTCAGCTATAACCTGAGTATGGCGTGAGGACCTAATGTACAGCCTGGTGACTATAGCTGATAACACTGTATTGTATAATTGAAATTTGCTAAGAGAGTAGAATGTAAATGGTCTCACCCTCCAAAAAAGATAATTATGTGAGGTAATGGATGTGTTCATTAACTAGGTGTGGGGAATGTTCTCACAATCTGTATGTATATCAAACCACCATGTTGTACACTTTAAATATCTACAATTTTATATGTCAATTATACCTCAATAGAGCTGAAATAAAGATAAAAGAAAGAAAAGAAAAGCAGTCTGGAGAGAGGACTGAGAAGGGCAGAGGCTGTGTTACCGTGCAGTCAACAAGGCCTACACTCTGTGGCTTCTCTCTCACCTGGGCACTGCCTGAGGCCTTGGAGGTCCCTGGCAATTTGATGACAGGATCATCCATGTATTCATAGTTTCACCTTCTTCTTAAATAAGGCCCAAGTTGTAAAATTTTTGGATCATAAATAACACAGATCTATCTCTGAGAATGGGAAAGCGACTGAGCACTTACCCAATCGTCAATCTGTAATTGAGTAATCGCTTCATTTGAGTTTTACCAATAATAATCCGTGATTATACTACTTGAATATTTAAAAAATAAAATTAAAATGCTTAACGTAAAAATCCTCTCATCTACAATTCCACTCTCTAGCATACTTGGTATGAAAACTATTTTTTAAAGCATATTCATTAATTTAAATTTTTTGATAAAATGTGGACCCACACTGTTCTGCTACCACACATCCTCAGATCCGTTCCAGATTTTATGCCTTGACAAAGAAAGATGCTCGTGATAACTATTAAGAGAAAACAAAACTTACAAGACAATATGTATGATATAACTTATTTTGTGTTTTTCGATAGTGATGATATTAAAAAAATTGGAACAATATTCAAATTGTTAATAGTAGTCATCCTTGTGAAGTGAAATTATTGGAAGGTGGGAGAGATTCCCTCTGTTTTGTTTTGTTTTTTAATATTTCCAGCTTGAATTATCCCTGTCTTGTAACCAAAAGTATTTCTATTAAAAGTAAAAGTAAAAATGAATGAGAGGTGAAGAATGTGAGAAAGAAAGAGGAGAAACCAGCTTCAAGACATTTAGCAAAGGAGGATTTTTTTTTCCACTGAGAAGCCATCACATCCCATTGGCTTATGTATTTTATTTTATTTATTTATTTTTTAACTTTTTTGTATTTTTTTATTTGGTAAACCAATCCTTTTATTTTTAATTTTTTATTTTATTATTTTTTTTATTTCATTAACATTGGTTTATAACATTGCATAAATTTCAGGTGTACATCGTAATATATTTCGAATTCCATGTAGATTACTTCACATTCACCACCCAAAGACTAATTACCATCCATCACCGTACACATGTGCCTAATCACCTCTTTTGCTCTCCTCCCTCCCCCTTCCCTGGTAACTACCAATCCAATCTTCTGTTGCTATGTGTTTGTCGTTTTTGTCTTCTGCTTATGAGTGAGATCATACGGTATTTGACTTTCTTCCTCTGACTCATCTCACTTAACATAATACCCTCAAGGTCCATCTATGTTGTCACAAATGGGCAGATTCCATCATTTCTTATGGCTGAGTAGTATTCCATTGTGTATAAATACCACATCTTCTTTATCCATTCGTCCCTTGATGGGCACCTAGGTTGCTTCCAAGTCTCGGCTATTGTGAATTATGCTACGGTGAACATCAGGCTGCATGTAACTTTATGCATTTCTGTTTTCAAGTTCTTTGGATAAATACCCAGTGGTAAAATAGCTGTATCATGCTGTAAATCTATGTTTAATTTTCTGAGGAAACTCCATACTGTTTTCCATAGTGGCTGCACCAGTTTGCACTCCCACCAGCAGTGTACAAAGGTTCCCTTCTCAGAGGAGGAAATTCGTAGGACAGTGTCTGAAGTAGGATGCCAGAAATTTTAGGTAATGATGACAACTTCCCAGAATTAAGCTGGGCTCTGTAGCTATTGATGATTAGAACAGAACTGAGCATATGATAAAAATAATCCAATGTGATTCTTTTATCAGATAAAACTCTCTCTTTTTTTACAGACATTTCTTTCTTCGTATATGCCATAAAATAGTATTTACTGATGAATTCGAGTACGTTGGATACCTTGTGATACTAATGAATTTGTTTCCTATTATAATTTCTTGGATACCCGGGTTAAATACTATCTACGAGCAGGAATTAAGACATTCTAACTACTCTTTTCTTGCATTTTATATCTTGGAGGCCCTACTTAAGGTAATCTAACTGTGTGTGTGTGTGTGTGTGTGTGTGTGTGTGTGTGTGAATGTGTTATTTTTCTAAGAGGAAGATTTCCCAACTTCATTTTTCAACATTAGCTACAGACAGTTTTCTAAAGGAGTGTATGAAATTCTCCCTCACTTCTCAAACAAGCTTTAATTTTTAAAGATGATTTCTTAGGGTAAATCAATAGAAAATATATATACTTTAAGGACTGAGTTTGTATTTGCAGAAATAAATTTTAAAATGGTGTGTGTCAAAGGGACCTAGAGTGAGTTTCAAAGGTGTTGGCAGTGTTCTTAAACTTAGCAGGGTGGTGAGTACGTGGTTGGTCATTTCATTATTTTTGTACTAGACAGATATACTGTTGGATAGGTATATTATTAGGTATTCAATTATATTTGAAATCATTTCATAATTTGATTTTTTAAGTCCAATATAAGCGTAGTTGTTAAATAATGAAAATATACACTCACAAACTGATAATATTGTGTCAGATGGTTCAAGTTGTAATATAAAATATTTTTAGCAAAAAGATTTAAATAGATGAATTTAAATCTTATATTTGGACAAAATAAATGACTTTCAAATCTTTACTGGAAAATTTAAATGCTACTGCTGAGCCATGATATTTGAAGGTGGGGATAGATTTACATTCAATCACACTGTATGTAAAAAAATTCCAAGTTAGTTGGAAAGACCATAGGAGATTTCATATAACTAAGAGTAAAAAACAAGACAATTAGGGTTAGTGAGGTGTTCCCTAAAATCATTTAATATGGAGGCCAGCCCAGTGGCATAGTGGTTAAGTTCACGCACTCCACTTCAGCAGCCCAGGATTCACGGGTTTGGATCCTGGTTGCTGACCTAGACACCATCATCAAGCCATGCTGTGGCAGCATCCCACATACAAAATAGAGGAAGATTGGCACAGATGTTAGCTCAGGGACAATCTTCCTCAAGTAAAAAGAGGAAGATAGGCACCGAATGTTAGCTTAGGGCCCTTCTTTCTCACCAAAAAGCAAAAAAAAAGGAAAGAAATCATGTAATACATGCTATAGTAGAAAGAGCACTGAACAGGAGTCAGGAGACTTGGCTCTGGTTTTGTTTTTCTCTGACAAACTGTTAGCTGTTTATCAAGTTACTGATCTTTTCCCAACCTCCATTTGTTCTTCTAGAAAATGTCAGGGTTGGCCTAAATGATAGATGAAGATCCCTCTAGCTCTATTATTCTTTGTACTTTGCCAAATGTAAGCTGCTGTCATAGCCATCACAGCCACCGCTTCATTCAATCAGGCCCACTTAAGACAGCAGAACTGGACTGCAGAGGTGTCATCACACTTCATAGCTGAAAGGATGTTCTCAACTGTGCAATCCCATTCTTGACTCTCCCTTCTACTTAAGTCAAGATTCATCCTCACTGCTCAATCTGCAAACTCGCCTTCACTTATCATTTCCTTCACTCTCTTTACTATTTAGTTCAGTTCTGCCCTCTTTGTACTGTGCCTTTTTAAATATCCATTGTGTTTATGCCTTGCATTTTATAGATGAGGGACCTGAGTCTCTGATAAGTTGTGTAACTTGTCTAAGGTCACACAGCTAATGAATAGTAAAGTTGGAATCCAGTCCTTCAAAGTTTGTGTTCTTTTTTTTTTTGTAGATTGGCACCTCAGCTAATATCTGTTGCCAATGTTTTTTTTTCTTTCTTCTTCTCCCCAAAGCCCCTCAGTACATAGTTGTATATTCTAGTTGTGGTCCTTTTGGTTGTGCTATGTGGGACACTGCCTCAGCATGGCCTGATGAGTGATGTCATGTCCGCGCCCACGGTCCAAACTGGCGAAACCCTAGGCCACCAAAGCAGAGCGCGAGCTTAACCGCTTGGCCGTGGGGCCAACTCTGTTTTCTTTCTAATATACAGTGCTGCCTTAGAATTCCATACTTGTATTTTCAACATTTTCCCAAAACATTCCTTAACCTATTAGAGGAATGCGTTTTTTGAAACTTTCCCAGAGGAAGGGTAATCACTCTTCTGCATCCGAGAGCCAGAGGCTGGCATTACCTGAACTTCAGCCATTCTTTGACAACCTTATATTCAACAAATCCCTCTTCCTTTGAAGTCTACGCTATCCTTTTATGCCAGGCTCTTCCTCTCCTGTGACTCTATTCTAGTGACCTCCAGAATACTCCTTCATGTTTCTGAATATTTGGTATCTGGATAAAGTCTTAACTTTTATACCTGTTTTTTCAAGTTCCTAAGAGAATGACCCCACCTATATACTCTGTTTCCATAAGAAGGAAATGAGACGTCTACAAGAGGCTAAACAGTGACTTGGGCAGGACCTCACAAGACCAGGATCTGGTCTTCTACTTCCTAGATTCAGACACTGAATTTCCTCAGCCCAGCCAAATGTGAGCAGACTCAAGAGAAATGACTCTCTACCACTAAACACACAGGAGTCTGTTAATAAACGTGGCAATTTCTTAATTTATAATGGAGCATAGGCTTTCCCTGGGGCATGAATATGTCTGTCTCCTACACATTCTTTGAATCATAGTGGGTAGGGGGACCAAGCTGCTAAAGGAAAACAAATTAATCAAAATTACAAATCAGTATCTTAAACATTATAATACAGAAACACACAGGGTGTTATGAGAAAAAACAAGAGTTTTTTACACAGAATAGTAGGGTCAGAGGAGAAAGACTTTTGAGGAAAGCAGATGCATGAGTTGAATTTTGAATAATGAATAGGAGTCAAACTAGAGAATAAATACGTGAATACGTAGCATAACGGGAAATAGAAACAAGGGGAAACTTAGAGGCAACACTGTGACACATGCAAGGAGCATCATGCCCAGTGACAGAAGTTTAGGGATATGTTGGTCAGGGTGGAGATTGGAGAGGTGTCAAATTTGTGTGGAGGATGTGGGAAATGAGACAAGAAACATAGATGTGAATTAAATAATAAAGAGCCTCATAGGTCATGCTATCTTGTGCACTTCGCTGGTATCTACTGCCATCCATGGTGTAATGACTCCCAAATTCCTATCTCCAGCTCAGATTTTATCCAGAGCCTCACACCATATAGACAACTGATGACTGGATCTCTTTAACAAAATACTGTGCCAACATCTCAAACAGCATATTCGAAACACATATATCTTCTCTGAACCTACTTTTCCTTCAAAGTTCCACTGGAAAACTAATTTCCCAGGCTGAAATCCACAATCGTCTTTGACATCTCCCGCTCTCTTAGCTATAAGTAGGTTTTCAATGAAAGTTTTTTGAAATAAAGAAGGAATGAATGAATGAATGATCATAAACTAGTAGATATTTTGAATATTTTCTCCCTTGGAATAGATGCTTCAATATGTTAACCATTTATTTCAAATTACTATGATCACTTACAAGTATTTCAGACAAGTGGAGTCTTAAGGTAGATCAGAGAAAAACCTAACTAAGTGATGTTTTAGTTATTGTAGAAAATGCTGTAGTAAAACAAAAACAAACAAGATAATATAATTTCTTTTTAAATCAACAGATAGCAGCAATGAGGAAGAAATATGTTTCACATACCTGGAACCTATTTGAATTAGCAATTACATTAGTTGGCATCATAGACGTAATACTTATTGAGACAAACTCCATTGATTATACTTTTGATTTGATTCAAGCCATGGTCTTTATAAAAATTGCTCGGCTTCTTCGCATACTACGCATTTTGAAGGTAAAGAACTGTTAAATTGTGTAATTTCAAATTTCTCTTGACTGCTTCGTGAGATATGGACTAAAACCAGTTTATAGTTTTATGGCTTCCACTCTCTGTTGGTCTGATGTTTATATTTTAAATTTTAGATCCCTTTGACAAATTAAGTTTTGTAACATATTATGAATATCCAAATTATATTAGAATTTATTTAGCTTATAAAAGTATAGAAATACTCATCACAGCTTTCCCTTTGAATAGAGAGCACATGAAACATTCCATATTAGTGTAAATAAAGATTAACCCCAAAGTACTGTTTATTCTTACAGATACCTGGAATAAAAGATGGAAATCAACAAAACAAACACACATACAAACCATTCATAGTGATAAAGCAAATAGTACACATTTATACAAATCAAGAAACCACAAAATATACGTTTTGTATTATATAAATTTGTATTATAAAATTGAAGTATCAAAAATGACCTTTGTCTAATACATCTTTCTATAACAAGCATGATGGGTAATTATTTGTTTTCTATATGAGTATAGAGATTGTGAAGCATAGATTGGAAAACATAGGAATAGCCAATTCTGCTGAAGTTAGGGGAGTGCACTCTGGTAACAGATAACCTGTAGACAGAAACTCTCAGCAAAGGAACAACAAGAAGTTAATTGTGGGGTCAAACATGGAGTCTGAGTATGGCAGATTCTAACCCAAATGAACCATCTAGTAGGAAGTTTAGTAGGAGATTTAGCAGGTAAAAGTGGCAGTACTTTATAGACAGCCATTTTATGACCTAAGCACAGATTAATCACATTGTTTTCCAAGTATTTAAACCAGTTGAAAATAGAATCTAATTCTCTATAAGGGAAATAAGTAAAGAATAAAGTCATAACTTCACATAGGGGCCCAACATTATTAGTTATAGGGAAATAGCTGAAGCCATGAAGTTATAAAGATAACGTGAATAAAATAACTAAGAACCCTGACAGGTTACTATAGTTACTGTTGAGGGCATGCCATTTCATCTTACTATCTATTTTAATTTAGACTAATCAACATATAATCAACTAACATTTGTACAATTTATATTAAATAATAGTCCTGTTTTTTCAGCTTGTAACACCAAAGTTGCTGCAAATAATAGATAAAAAGATGAGTCATCAGCTGTCCTTTAGGTATGCTATACTAAAAGGATATGTCCAAGGTGAAGCAGACATAATGACTATAATTGATCAGATTGCAAGTTCTAAACAGGTTAAAAAGGTGAGGAAAACTTTAAATACTAAGAAGAGTATTTATTCCTTTCACCCCTCCATTGCCCCTATAATGTCTTCTGTCTATTTATGTAGATGTGGTCTTTGACTCCTGGTTTGCTAAGTAATTTTTGTAAAAGCTTAAACTAGTCTATGTTTAGATTACTCAAATGCCTCCTTACTGAAATGTCTGTGACTAGGAAGTTACAAGGCTCTTGGAAGCTATCATGAAACACATGTGCAATGGTCATCTCCTCTTGATGCAAATTCCAGGATCGGTCAAGCTACAGATGCATTAAATAGGAAATATTGGAGGATCAGAAGTGAAGGCAATGTTGAACAAACAGAGGTTCCTCATAATTCCTGCAGGCTCCTTCTCTCTCTCTCTATTCCTGATTTTCCCACAGTAAATAGTAACAGAAGTAAAGGATGGGGATCCGGCAAATGGGAAGAAGTAACAATAAGTCATCTAGAGGGAAAAGTTGTTGAATTCCCTTATTTCTGCACATGAAAAAAATGAAGCCAAGAGACATTAAATTATTTAGGCTGAAAGTCACATAGATGGTAAACAGCAAAGGGAATTCTAGGGCCTAAGTTCCAGATTTTATTTCTTATTTTCTCCGTTGAGGCAGATTAACACTGATATATAGCCACAAGTTTGTCAGCTATGGAATTAAATATTTACCTTTCAAGGAAATTTAGAACATTTGAGTGCTATATTTTACATGCCCAAAGCTTTGGAGTTGAGAAAATTGAACATTCAATATGTAAAGGAGAACGCAAAAAGCAGTATCTTTCCTCTCTTCACTACCTGTAACTTTCAAGCTATTTTCCTGAATTTTGTTACCTTTTCTAACCACTCATTTTTAGCACTGAAATCTGAGGGTACACAATAGGAAATACAAAATGATTTGAATCTCTAGGATTTTGCTCAGTTTTAGTCCTCATTTTTGCTCTTACACAGCTTGGCCAAACCTCTTACCTCACTTAAGGTGCAGCTGCCCCTGTTTCCCAAATTTGGGGATTCTCATAAAGTTGAATGGGAAAGTATCTACAATTCTCGCATTTTTTGGAATCGATAGCATCCTAAAGCAAGTTACTTTAAGGAAAAATATATGACTCACCTTCAGGCTTCTCAGAATCAGCCTAGTTAATACCACATATCCTCTCCATCACTCTTGCTGGACCAAAATTAAATTCACTGCACAAAATTTAATTCTAATTTCTGAAAGGCTCTCCATCATATTTTTCTTTAAAGTTCTTAATTTGGGTTAAAAATCAATCAGTTGCAAATGTAAAGGCCTTTTTTGAGAGTTTGTTTTCCAATGGGGATAACGCTTCTTTTGTTCCGTAGATGTTATTAAGCAGGCTAACGAGGAATACAGGACATGCTATGAAAGAACTAGGTAGGTATCTCTCACCCTAAAGATTCAGCATGACCATCTCTTATTATCACTACTTCAGAGAGGCAATGGTCTTGATAACTAAACTGCTCTCTTAGGAAACCTACTTACCATTAATAATAAAGTGAATAACTTCAACAGTCCACATGATCATATCTTTGGCTGGATGGGCATAATGTAATTTTATCTCTCCACACTTATTCTCTCTGCCTTATACCACAGTGAAGGGCTTTTAATTTCTGTTTAAAGAAAACACATTAGCATGCCATGATTACACGTTATTATCACCTTATAAATTCTATTTTCTTTCATACCAGAAGTATACATACCTTTCTGCACAACACAGGGAAGAAGTTACTTTTTCCTTCCAGTTGCCACAGAGCTGCCATCTGAGGACTTAAGCTTTATAATGAGTTGAAATCAGAACAGAGTCTCACAGATCTCTGTTATGACTCCTGGGAGGTTCAATGCCCAAACATGACAACAGCCTATTCTCTGAGTCATGCCAGGTCATGCTCTCAGTGCAGGACAAATCCCAGGAGTGGGACAGACAAATTCCTGTAGTATAATGTTCATGTGTGAGGAGAAGAGGATTTGGTCCCAGCTGGTGGGCAGCAAAAGGATACAGCAAGCCTGGGTATGAGGCCAAACTCGAGAGATCTTGCATGGCATGTAGTTGTCAAGCCAGACAAGAGGTCATGACCAACAAAAAGGCAAGTGTAAAATCTAAGTGGATGAAACTCTCATGGACATTCAGTAATCCAGATAAAACAGGGAGATGGAAGAGTTATCTAGATATACAGGCAGGGTAGATGGACAATGACCCAGGCTGAGTGAAAGGACTTAATCAGAAGCCGTATCTAAGCACACAGTCAGTAGTCAAAAATCCTGATTTAAACAGAATAGAAAAGTTGAACATGAACTCCAGACCTAGAGCCCAGAAGAGCCTCACGGTGTCCAGTGCAAGTGGATCAGCATAATTGTTAATGCTAGGACTAGAGTTGTCTGTCCCTCATGAGCTAAGGCACAGGTATGAGCTGCTAACAAGAAAATGGCAGGCGGGACTCTGCAACTACTGGTGAATGATGATTGATTGCAGAGGCCTCATCAGGGGGAGATACCATTCCCTGTGTTGAGGGTTTTACTCCATGGGTTTAGAACAGAAATATTAGCATAATGTCCACTTGAAATATTTAAACAATGTCCTTATTTCTTCTGAAAATATTTCGTGGTTTTGCAGGCTACTTAGAGTATGATCACCCAGAAATTGTTGTCACTATGAAAACAAAGGAGGAGATTCTTGTCATGCTCAGTTTGGCTAGAGAAATCGTTAGAGTTTTCAGGTTAAAAGGAATTATTCATAAAATTGAAGGCTCTGAAATTAATAAGGTAAGATAGAATATTTTCAAAGCAAATATGTTTACTTGATATATGGTCATCCATGATCTTCAGACCTACATTTGGCTCTTTTGTATATAGGCCATCCCTAAGATATGAATATCTAACTTAAAATAATTTTCTAAAGAAAAGCACCCATCATAGAGAGATTCCTTCCTGAAGCTCCAGTGGTCAACTTCTCTTTCCTTTCCTACCACAATGAGGGACCACCTCTTTCTATACTTTCCTCCCAAATCAAGGGTATGATGAAACTATTCTTCAGCCTAGGTTTGAGTAGGTATCAATATGTTCCTGGAAATTATCTGTGACACTGAAACAACTTTTCCCATAAAAACCATAATGTATAAGAACTATAGGGTTCAACTATAGGGTAAGAATTGACTACATTTCATTTCTCTAAGTTCTTTAAATAGTACCATGACATGTGAAAAGATAGAGAGCATCCCAACTCATTCTGTAAGTGCAAAATTTATTCCCCAAATTCAGAATACTGTAAGAAAAAAAACTCCATAAAGCTATTATATTTGTGACTACATATATAAAACTTCTTAACATAATAGTAGCTAATTGAATCTGGCAATATATTAAAAGCATAACATACTGTGACTAAGAAAGTTTTATCTCCCAAAATAGCTAAATAGCTCACTTATTAATAGACCAAAGAAGATAAACAATTTGATAAAATTTAGCCTTCAATCAGAATGTTCAAAGAAATCTTACAAGGTTAATAAGAGAATATTAACTGGATAAAAAGTATTTATTAAAAATCTGAAGCAAACATTGTATTGGATGGCAAAACATTTAGAAATATTCCTATTAAATTCAGGAACAAAAGAAGAATGAACAGTGTCCTTCCAAGTCTTGAATTCTGTGCTGGAGGCCTTAGCCAAGTCAAGAAGGAAAGAAAGGAACTTGAGAGCCAGAAATTTTGGAAAGAGAAGAAAATTGTTATTACTTATTTATTGTTTAATTTAAAATTCTAAGGAATTAACTTAAAAGCTGTAGAATTAATAAGATAATTTAATAGCATATCCAGAAACAAGATCAATATTCAAAATTCTTCCCCAATTAAAGAAAATGTAGAAAAATATTCTATTCACAATAGCAGTTAAAAACTCTAAATCGTTAAGTATGAACTTAACATAAAATATATAATACCCATGTAGCAAGAAATGAAGGGCATATTTGAGCGGACAGAAGAAAGAATCAGTCACCTTGAAGTTAGGACAATGAAAATTATCACATCTGAGGAACAAAAAGAAAAACTGAAGAAAAGAGAACAGAGTCTAAGGGACCTGTGGAACACCATCAACTGGACCAACACATGCATTGTGGGAGTCCCAAAAGGAGAAGAGAGAGAGAAAGGGACAGAGAGAATATTTGAAGAAATAGTGGCTGAAAATGTCCCAAATAGGATGAAAGACATGAATATTAACATTCAAGAAGCTCAGTGAACTCCAAGTAGGATGAACTCAAAGAGATCCATATTAAGACATGTTATAATCAAACCATTGAAAGACAGAGACAGAATTTTGAAATCAGCAAGAGAGAACCAACTCATCACATACAAGTTATCTTCAACAAGATTATAAGCAGATTTCTCATCAGAAACTTTGGAGACCAGAAGTAAATGGGCTGCTATATTCAAAGTACTGAAAGGGAAAAAATGTCAGCCAAGAATCCCATATCCAGCAAAACTGTCCTTCAGAAGTGAGGAATAAATTAAGACATTCCCAGATAAACAAAAGCTGAGGGAATTCATTACCACTAGACCTGCCCTGAAAGAAATGCTAAAAGGAGTCCTGCAGGTTGAAATGAAAGAACACTAGACAATAACTCACACAACTAGAAGGAACTGCAACTAAGATACACAACTGTGTATGGTGGGGTTTGGGGAGATAAAGCAGAAAAAAAAAAAAAGATCGGCAACAGTTGTTAGCCCGGGTGCCAATCTTTAAGAAAGAACACTAGGCAATAACTCAAATCCATATGAAGAAATAAAGATCTCAGTAAAGGTATATATATAGGCATTTATAAAAGCTGACGTTATTCTTTTTTTATTTCTTTTTTTTAATTTTTGTTTTTTTTGGATGTACATCATATTTTGAATTCTGTATACATTACATCATGTTCACCACCCGAGGCATTATTCTAATAATGGTGTGTAACTCCACTTTTTGTTGTCTGCATGATTTGAGACTAATACATTTTCAAAAAACAATTATTAGTCTAAAAGTTAGTATTATTATTACTTGGGCTTGTAACTCCACATTTTGTTTTCTGCATAATTTAAGAGACTAATGCATTTAAAAAATTATTTGTTTACGTTTTTGGACACATAATGTATGAAGATGTAATTTTGTGACAGCAACAACTGAAAGGGGTGAGAATGGAGTTATAAAAGGAGTAGAGTTTTTTATGTTGTGGAAGGTAAGCTGGTATAAAGTCAAATTAGAGTGTTATACTCTAGAATGTTAAATGTAATCTCCATGGTAGCCAAAAAGAAAAGAACTAAAGAATATACACAAAAATAAATGAGAAAGGAATTTAAATGTTTCACTACAAAAAATCAACTAAGTATAGAAGAAGATAATAATGCAGGGAATGAGGGACAAAAAAACTATAAGGCATGTAGAAAAAAATGGTAAAACAACAGAAGTAAATGGTTCCTAATCAGTAATTAATTAAAGGTAAATGGATTAAACTCTCCAATCAAAACACAAAGATTGGCATAATGGTTAAAAAGTATGATCCAATTATGACCTCAATAAAAAGAAAATAAATAAAAATTTAAAAAAAGATGCAATCCAACTACATGCTATTTCTAGGAAAACTGGATATCCACATGCAAAAGAAAGAAGTTGGATCCTTACCTAACACCATATACAAAAATTAATTTTAAAGTGAATCCGTGACCTAAATGTAAGACCTAAAACTAAAACTCTTAGAAGAAAACATAGGGCAAAAACTTCATGACACAGGATTTGGCAATGATTTCTTGGAAATGACAAAGGCACAGGCAACAAAAGAAAAAATAGACAAATTGCACTTTATGAAAATTAAAAAATGTTTTAAAATGCACATGAGGTGTCTCATGTGCATCAAAAGACACTATCAACAGAATAAAAAGGCAATCCACAGGGTGGGAGAAAATATTTGCAAAGCATGTATCTGAGAAGGAATTAATATCCAAAACATAGAGAGAACTAAAACTCAACAACAAAAACCAAACAGCCCAATTCGAAAATAGGCAAAGATCTTGGATAGATATTTCTCCAAAGAAGATATGCAAATGACCAATAAGCACATGAAAAGATGCTTAACATCACTAATCATTTACTAATCATTAAGGAAATGCAAATCAAAACTACAATGAGAGACACCATGATGCCAGTTGGGATGGCTATTACAAAAAAACAAAAACAAAAACCCTGGTGCACTGTTGGTGGGAATGTAAAATGGTATAGCCACGGTAGAAAACAGTATGGCACTTCCTCAGAAAATTAAAAATAGAACTACCATAACAGCCAGCAATTCCACTTCTGAGAATATACTTTAAAAAATTGAAAAGCAAGATCTCAAAGAGATATTTGTATACCCATGTTTATAGCAGCATTGTTCACAAGAGCTAAAACAAGGAAGCAACCCGAATGTTCATTGACGGAAGAATGGGTAAGCAAAATGTGGAATATACAATAGAATATTATTCAGCCTTAAAAAGGAAGGAAATTCTGACATATACTGCAGCGCAGATGAACCTTGAGGACATTATACTAAGTGAAATAAGACGATCACAAAAAGACAAATACGGTATGATTCCATTTGTGTGAGGTACTTAGAGCAGTAAAAATCTTAAAGACAGAAAGTAGAATAGTGGTTTCTACTTTCTATAGAACTTTCTATAGAACTGCGGGGAGGGAAGAATGGGGAATTATTGTTTAATGGGTATAGAGTTTCAGTTTCGCAAGATGACAAGCCTTCTGGAAATGAATAGTGCTGTTGGCTGCACTATGTGAATGTACTTAACACGTGAACTGCTCACTTAAAAATGGTTAAGATTGTAAGTTTTATATTTTGTATATTTTACCACAAATGAAAATATGAGGGAAAAAAACAGTGAGGCAATGTTTACCCTACTAGGTAGTAAGACACGCTACAAATCCATAATAATCAAATAACATGGAATTAGAATAGAATTAGGAAAAAATACGTCAATGGAACAGGCTTGAATCCAGTAGCAGATCTAAATACACAGTGATCTACTATATGTAAATGTGACATTGCAAATTAGGAAAAATGATAGCTCATTCAATAAATGATGCTGAGACATTCAAAGTTCATATGGAAAAAATAGCATTAGGGCCATACTTCACACCGTACCAGGAAAGAAAACCATCCAGATGTAATGATGATTTAAACATAAAAATTGTACAAATGTTATAATCAAATATAGAGAATATCTTTATATTCTTGATGTGGGAAAAGTTTTATTAAACTGTTCACAAAACCCAGATGTCATTAGTGAAAGAATTAGTAGATAATCCAGCATACAATTTAAAACCTCATGTGTTGAAATATATTACAAACAAGTTAAGAAGTGAGGCACAGCGTGGAAGATATTTGTAACAAAAATGACAGACAAAATAGTGATAGCAATAATACCTAAAAACTTCCCACAAATCAAGAGAAAAAAGACAAAAAATTCAATAGAAAGTGAGAAAAGAATATGAAACAGGCTTTTCACAGACACAATAAGAAAATTTGCCAATGAATGTTTGAAAAGATATTTGACATCTCTAGTAACCAAAGAAATAGAAACTGAAGTATTAATAGCTACCATAATTTGCCCATTAAATGAGCAATAATGGAAAAAACTGTCAATGTTCAGTGCTAATGAGGTTATAAGAAAATAGACAAATATGGCAGAATGAAATGCCAATGAGCATAGCCGTTCTAGAGGGCAGTTTTAGCAAATGAAAACTTTAAAAGTGCACACCCTTTAAACCACAATTACATGTAGAAATGTACAGATACTTAAAAGTAAACAAAGATATATGTTTAAACATGTTATAAACAACTTACACATCCATCAAATTGTGAATGATTGTGTAAATTGTGATACATCCATGCAAATGAACATTACATGTAAATTAACAAGAAAAATCTATATGTACTGACATGAAAAAATTCACCAAGATATATTACACATTATATCTATGTACTATTTTAAAAAGAAATCTAGACAAAAATATATGAAACTCTTAACATTGTTTGCATCTGGAGGAAACAGTAGTAAGGAGAGAAGGAGGATAATGGGAGCCTTATTCATTTTATTTATATTTTTCATAGTGATTGAAACTTTCACTTAGAAACGTTCTCATATATCACTTGTGTAACAAGTAAAATAAATGTTTAAAGAGGATTTTGTCCTGATATATGGTATCCCAAGCCCCCCAGCTGCCACAATTTCCCTAGGTATCCAGAATAGCATCCTGAAGATACAGATAGTCTGGCCCATACTTCTGTAGGTTAGTCCATTACCACACAATGCTTGTGTGCCTTGTGCGAATAAACAAACTCGCCACCATCAATGGAGATTATTTTTAGATTAATGCTTATTTTGCAGTTTAATGGGTCCAGGCTGTAATTTCACCTGACTATAGCAGGAAGACCTGTGAAAAGGGGCATCTTCACTGGAGAAAAAATGTAAAACACTAGAGGAAAACCTCAAAAGACCATGGTAAAATAATGCAAAGAGGAGAATAACAAAAGCATAAAAAACAATAATAGTAAATCTGTATTCACTTGATCCTCACAGCAACCCTATGACTTGAGTACTATTATTGTCCTTATTTCATAAGGGAGGAAACTGAGGCACAGAGTGATTAAGTAACCTGCCCCAAGTTCAGACAACTAGTAAGTAAGGAGACAGTATTCTAATGCGGGAATTCTGATTCTAGAGCCCACGCTTTTAGACATAACACCATCAAAAACCAAAAATAGAAAGAAATGGGTGTATATATGGCTAAAATGACTGGAAGTTTCGAACTTAAAAAACCAAGACCAATATACCTGATTATGGGGAAAGTTTATCCTGTAGGACAATAGAAATAATGAACAGAAGCAATGTCATATAGAATGCCTCACATAACAATGCTAGGTTAAAGTTAACATTTTTTCCCATACGGAGAATTGTCAATCCAGCATCATTTATAGAAAAGATCATCCTACCCTACTACACTGCAGTAGAGTCTTTGTCACAAATTACGTGACTGTGTGTGTGCTACTCAGTTTCTGAACTCTTTTTTGTTTTATTTTTTTGTTTATCACTGAATCTTTTTCAATATATATGACACTCATATTGAAACAATAAAAAATCTTCATATCTGATTGTGTGTATCTTCCAGCTTCATTCTTTTCTTCGCGATTATTTTGACTAGTTTTGGCATTTTGTATTTTCGAAGAAATTGTAGAATCAGCTTGTCAATTTCCACTAAATAGTCTACTGCAATTTCCATTGGGATCGCAGTAAGCCTGTACATCAATTTAGAGACTGACATCTTTCTAATATTGACTCAATCCATTAACATATCTCTCCACTTAATTAGGTTTAATTTTGTCTCAGTAGTCCTTGTTTTGTTTCTGTGTAGAGTTCTTGCACCTATTTCATTCATGAATCTGAACTCTTATTTCATACCACATGAAAAAGTCAATTCCAGATGGATTGTACATAACTATAAAAGGTAAAACAATAAGCTTTTACAAGATAACATGAGAATTTTCATGATATTGGCTTAGGCAGAGATTTCTTAAACAGAACAGAAAATTGGATTTAAATAACATAAAAATTGAGAATTTCTCTTTATTAAAAAATTCAGAGAATGAAAAGACAATGCACACAAAGGTGGGAAATATTTTCAAAATAAATATATCCAACAAAGGGCTCACATCCAGAATATATTAAAATCTCTTAAAAATCAATAAGAACAAGACAGAAAACCCATTTTTTTTAAAATCAGCAAAAGACTTGAACAAGCACTTCACAACAGAGGATATTCAAACAGCCAATAAACAAAAGGAAAGACACCAAAAAAATCATTGTTGTAAGCTTAACACAGATTAAAATCAAAATGAAATATCAATACACAACCACTAGAATACCTAAATTAAAAAAAAAAACCAAAAAACCCTGACAATACCAAGTGTAGACGACGGTATGCAGCTGTGAGAATGCTAGAGTGGGAGTGTAAATTGATGCAATCGCTTTGCAAAATTGTTTGGCAGAATCTACTAAATTTGAACATATACATATCTTAAGACCCAGAAATTAGATTATATAATCATATATCTCACAGAAATGTGTACATAAGTACAGTGAACAAACGCTCATAGCAGCATTACAAAAGCCCAAAACTGGAGCAACCCAAATGCAAATCAACGGGGGATAAATAAAGCTGCGGCATATTCATACAACATAATACTGTACAATAGTGAAAATGAATGAAGTTTTACTCCCTGCAGCATTATAGATGAGTCTCAGAAACATAATGTTGAGCAAATGAAACTAGACACAAACAAGTGCATACTCTGATTTCATGCAGATAAAGCTCAAAAGCTGACAAAACTAAACAACAGTAATAGAAGAAGAGTGCTTATCTTGGGTAGGAGTAATGACTAGGAGAGAATATAAAGGAGGATTCTAGGGGGCAGGAAACGTTTTCTTTCTTAATCCGGGTTCTAGTTACACAGATGTTTTCACACTGTAAATGTGTTTTGAGTGGACGTTAGTGCTTTGTGCAGTTCTTGCTTATCTGCTATGCTTCAGTAAAAAGGTTTACTTTTAAAAGTTTAATCGACGACTTCAGAAGAATAGCAGAAAAATGCTCTAAGAGGGCAGAGGTTGGCGGTTTCCATGGAAGAACAAAAATCTCAGAAGAGCAAGAGAAGGAAATAGTACAAAGCCATAATTGTTTTAAGCATTCTGTGAACACCAGGTTTGCTCACCTCCTTTCTTAAATTTTGTGGTTTTAGTTAATAATGGCCAAAAAACAAGAGATACTTGATTTTCAGCCTATTATCAAGCCTCTTACTGTTGAAGAAGCACTGTACCATATTCCATGGCTAGATAAAGACGAGGACCATATCAACTTCATTCAGGTAATATTTTTATTTCCTAGTAATATCATCTTTAATATACCAACAAATGATCTTTTAAACAATAAAGATTTGACCGTGATACTCTCCAGTTTAAAATTCTTCGTATCCCTTACTGCCTATAGGATCACATCAAAATCCCTTTGAATGACATGGAAAGTGCCTCCACAGCCCGTGCATTCGTCATATATCCCATACTCCACACTGAACCACTCATGGTACCCCAGCACAGTATGCTGTTTTCTAATTCCATTCCTCTGTGGGTGCTATTTACTTTTTTTGAAATGCCTTTTGTTTTTGCTTTTTTCAAACCTTCCCTGTTTATGGCTTCTCTGAAAACATCCTCACCAAAGGTACTCAGAAAAGTAAGCTGTGGGATCACACACCCCACCAGTAGAAGACCATCCTGTTGTACATCCTGAGTTTGGAGGACAGAAGCTGTCACCACTGTAGCCAGTAGATATCTTTATTATAGCATTAAGTGCATTACATTACAATCATCTTTTTTTTTTTTTTTAAAGATTGGCACCTAGGCTAACAACTGTTGCCAATCTTCTTTTTTTTTTAAGGATTGACACCTGGGCTAACAACTGTTGCCAATCTTTTTTTTTTTCTGCTTTATCTCCCCAACCCCCCCTGTACACAGTTGTATATCTTAGTTGCAGGTCCTTCTAGTTGTGGGATGTGGGACGCCGCCTCAACTCGGCCTGACGAGCGGTGCTGTGTCCGCGCCCAGGATCCGAACCCTGGGCCACTGCAGCAGAGAGCGCGAACTTAACACTTGGCCAAGGAGCCGGCCCCTACAATCATCTTGACACCTCTCTCCCCTACTATATTTTTTAGCTCATCCAGCTTTTGAACACGTAGCCCCCAGCACGTTACGTATCACATAGCAGATGCTCAATAAGTGTTTGTGGAATGAACAAATGAAAGGGTCTAACTTGTTCTAATAACATTCTTTTTCTATATCTAGTTGGTAGCAAAAGACCAATTACATTTTACCACCTACTTAAAATATTTTTAATGAATAATTTCTCTTTTTACTTCATCAGCTGTTTAGAGCATGAGTATGTATGAGACATATATGTGACATTAGTCTGCATCTGTCCTGCACCTGTCCATTACATTCTTATTCCTGGATTAGATTACTTCTTTTCTAACCTATGTATAAATATTCCACCTGAAATTACATACATACATGAATATCCACCTTCCTCTCTTTGCTAGCCATAACTCCTATTTTCTTTTACAAAGTTATTACTAACATGATAGCTCAGATCTTCTTGGGTGATATTTACTTTACAAATGTAAAACTTTTTAGGCTGGCCCCGTGGTGCAGGGGTTAAGTTCTCATATTCTACTTTGGGAGCCCAGGGTTCGTTGGTTCGGATCCCGGGTGCGGACCTATGCACTTCTTGTCAAGCCATGCTGTGACAGGCTTCCCACATATAAAGTAGAGGAAGATGGGCATGGATGTTAGCTCAGGGTCAGTCTTCCTCAGCAAAAAGAGGAGGATTGGCAGCAAATGTTAGCTCAGGGCTAATCTGCCTCAAAAATAAAAAAGTAAAACTTTTATTAAAATGTAAACTTCAACATCCCCAACGACTACTAAAACATTGTTTATAGCTTACTATTGGTGATATTTTTTAGGAAAGAGCCAAAGTTGTAACATTTGATTGTGGAAATGATATATTTGAAGAAGGTGATGAGCCCAAAGGAATTTATATAATTATTTCAGGCATGGTAAAGGTAAGGCAGAGTTATTTATAAATGCATTTGTGAGCTTTAGTTAAAAAGTTGAGAATTAAGAGCTTCCCATGTTAGGAATTTTATTGTTCCTTTTTTAGGATAGCAGCTACCATCCAAACAATGATTTTCTTGTTCAGACACAATGGCTAACACCACCTAACACCTTTTAAGTCACTCTTTCCCATAGATGACAAGTAACCATCAAAGGATCATCTTTAAGATGGAAAATATAATATAAATTGTTACTTATCGTATGTTTGAGTTGGGCATTTAGCCATTCCAAGGCAGGTACAGGTTGTCTGAGTAGGAGGAATCTGAAAGATTGGAGTATTTAAGAATGCCTTGGGGCCAGCCCCAGTGGCTTAGTGGTGAAGTTCAGCACACTTCCCTTCAGGGGCATGGGTTTGGTTCCCGTGTGTGGACCTACACCTCTCTGTTAGTGGCCGTGCCGTGCTGGCAGCCCACAGACTAACAAATAGAGGAAGATTCGCACAGATGTTAGCTCAGGGCAGATCTTCCTCAACAACAGCAAAAAAGATTGCTTTGTTTCTAAGCCATTGCTAATTCAATAAATTTACTTAAAAACATACCAGTAACAAGTATTCTTGAAACAATATGTACATACTAAAATTGTTAAAACCAAAGGAAAAAAGCCATAAATTAGATAATTTTGGTAAATTAACTGACCATATGTATTTTTCTCTTTCTTTGTTCCTAAACAGCTTCAAAGATCAAAGCCAGGTTTGGGAATTGACCAAGTACTCTGGGAGACGGAGGAGAAAGATTATCCAATAACTTACACAGACTTTTTGATCAGCGGGGAGATAATAGGAGAGCTAAACTGCTTAACTAATGAACCCATGAAATATTCTGCCACCTGCAAAACTGTAGTCGAGGTCAGAAAACATCACCATACCTCTTACTGTTGTATCCTGTTAAATATCTAGTATCAAATTTTAGAATATTTCTATACTACTCAGTATATGTTTACAGTGTAGTGAAAATTTTGTAAAATATAGGAATGGTAAAAAAAAAAAAAACCTTGTTACAGAATTGTACTCACCCAGTATAACATCCTGACAAAATGGCTTGCAAAAGTTAACCTACCATACTGAAAGAAGGATTTAACCAGAAAAACTGGTTATATGAGGTCTTTCATGGGGAAATTAGATGGGATATGTTAATTATCAATACCATAATTTGGAGGATAAGGAATGGAAGAAGTCAGAGAGCTAGGATCTGTTAATAGAAAAGTTGAGCAAAGTGGTTGGAAGTTTCCCTAGGCACGATTGAGGACAAAATCCTCAAAGCAGTGGGGGCTCCCAGTGGCCTAATTTGAGCTCAAAAAGAACAATGACTGAAAACAACTGAACCCAGTAAATATATAAGCACATGAAGAATAGGCTCAGTAACATGAGCTCTCAGAGAAATACGAATTAAAGTCATGATGAGTAATCACTACACACCTACTGCGTTGGCTAACAACAAAGACTGAATACCCGGTATTAGCCAGGATGTGAAGCGACTGAAATGCTCGTATGTGGCTGGTGAGAGTGTAACTTGTTAGAACCACTTCTGAAAATGGTTTGGCAGTTTCTTCTAAGCTTAAACACACACTTACCGTATTACCTGGTAATACCACTCAAAGGTGCTTACCCAAGGGAAATAAAAACCAATATACACGAAGTTTTGTATATTCACAGAAACTTTTTCCTAGTAGCCAATAGTCTGTTCATTGTTAGCATCAACATTTTATTGTTGCCTAAAAAGTTTGCTCCCTTCAAATAATGTATTTTTAGAATCACTTACATCTTTCGTTAAAAAGGGTAAATGATTCTTGATACTTTGTTTTCCATTTTTTCTGAATCTATAAGAATAATAAAAAAGTTCTCATTGGATCATGTAGCCTTTTAAGATTTAGTGTATGACAATATTGTACAAATATTTACTAATATAAACATTTTATTAGGTTTCCAGGCAGTAATTCAAATCGTACATAAATTCTTAGTTTTAATGCTATATACAAATGAGAAAACCTTATTTCCTTAAACCATAGGTACACAAAATGAAGTCTTAAATTTATATCCTCCTTTTTCCAGACATGTTTTATTCCCAAAAGTGACTTGTATGAAGCTTTTGAACAATACTATCCTCACATTGAATACAAAATGTGGCTAAAACTTGGACTTTCTATTACTGCCCAAAAAATCAGGGGACATTTATCTTATGAGGTAAGAGGTGTTAATGCAAACTCGTCCTTCTCTCTGAACTAAAGGATTCTATTAAAGTATTGTTAGAAATTAACTATTTAGGAATTTATATTAAACTTTGTAAACAGTAGACTATGAAATTATGGGTTTTTTTATAGGATTGGAACTACAAGATGCAATTAAAGCTGTGTAACGTTTGTGTAAAAGATATACCACAGAACATCAAAACTGATATGTATGATGAAACTGTAATTTATGTCATCCTTATACATGGAGCTTTAGAAGATTGTCAGTTACGAAAAGCTTATA
Source organism: Equus asinus (assembly GCF_041296235.1). Classification (NCBI taxonomy): domain Eukaryota; kingdom Metazoa; phylum Chordata; class Mammalia; order Perissodactyla; family Equidae; genus Equus; species Equus asinus. The sequence continues at coordinate 14,563,443 of NC_091794.1, read as the reverse complement.
AGGCACCTTCCTTAATTCCTCTAACATGCCATCAGGTAAAGAAATATTGATTCATGTCTGCAGGTCAATATGCCATATGTCCAACAATGTGTTAACATTAGAAAATTTGTCACTTTTCCACCTTCCCATCCTCTCCCATTCTTCTGCACTCCATAAACACACACACACACACACACACACAAACACACACATACCCAGTTCATTTATTGTTTTGGCACCGGGTAGCCCAAACACCAAGCTTTTCCTGTTGGGTCAATGAAGCAAGGCAAGCTGTACCTTTTGGCCACAGTTCGATTTTGGTGCAGTTGTAAATAGCAAAAGAGGGCCTGTTAAGTTCATTTGCACATTGCAGAAGGACCGCTCTTTCTGGACTGTGCAATAATACTCTAGAAGTTTCTACCAGACCCATGCTGACCCGATACTAGTGGTATTTCCCCAGCTACTTTGGAAGTGAATGTGTCAGTGAAGGACTTCTCATATTTAAGCTGTTGAGTTCCCCTTCCAAGGAAAGTGAGAAGCTGTGCCATGTGAAGAAGGAAAGAAGGAGGACTGTATGTGTGTGTGTGTGTGTGCAAGTTCGGGTACAGTAAGAGAGGCACACGTCAGGAAGAATCAAGGTGTGTATAAAATATAGCTACAGAAAGTAAATTGAAAGAGGGACCGAGAGTCAATTAAATTAGGCGTGTATTTTTTAAGCAGCTAATATATGACAGAAACAGTGCTAGATGCCGAAGTGATCAAGACAAATGAGACATGCAACTTGCCCTCAAGAAAGCTCTCAAAGTGAAAAGAAACATATGTAAATATGTTAATAAAACATTTACAGCTATGTTAGAAGTACTTACAGGGTAGATTTGGGAGACTAGAAAGACATGAGGTAAGGATAAGAGGAATCTTGAGGTGAGAAATGGTGGCAAGAAAATTTTCTGCATGGACGCCACCAGCGCCAATGTGATACCCAATGAGAGGAAGTAACATATTATTCTTAAGTATAGTGCTCCCTCCCTCTATTCTTGGATACATACATAATAACAGAGCTTTGGTGTGGGTGCTGGTTGGGAATTTAGATGGTCAAGCAAGAGATTCTCAAGGTAGCCCAATATCTTCCCAGCTCTGTCCACTCTGCTGAGCATAAAGCCCTGCTCACTGTATATTTGGTTACCAATGTGAGTCAAAGCATATTGAAAACAAGCACAAGGTTGAAGCGTTTCTTGAAATCCATTGTTTTTAACACTTTTCTTCTGCCACATAGAAAAAGTCTCTATTTTAATCATTGATCATTAATTCTTGATCATTTTTCTCATTTGTAAGAGAAATGCACAAAATATTTAAAAATCAGTGAAAGTGTATGGAATATTGACTTTCACAAAACCAACTATCCATGTATTTTAAGATATCTATCTAAGATGTATCGATATTTTCAATTTTCAGACCCAAATATTTAGAGAGGGCCTGAGATAGTAGCTTACTAGAGAAACATTTAATTGTATGATATTTACTCAGAAATTAACTTGTATTCTGTCAACTCTCAGGTACAAGGCACTGAAGATTTCACAAAGGTAATGATTGTTCAAACTCCAGTCGATTTGAAGAAATTCAGATGGAACACCAGAAAATATGTATCTTCACGTAAGCCGTCTCTTCCAGAAGAATCAGCTTGTAAGTTAGATTTCTTTGAGAAATTGAGAACTTACTTTCTATTTATAAAATAGCCATATATATATATGTATTTAGAAACTGTTGTATGCATTCTGCCTAGAGTACTGAGGAATCCTTTTAACTGCCATATTTGATATCCAATGTATGAATTCAAACTGAGAATATCTAAGTTACAGTTAGAAATTATTCTGTATTTCATCTGTAAGAATAAACATATATAATTATCCAAATAATATTTAAAAAAAGACTAGTGAGGGAATTTCTAGCTCTTCCCAAAAATTACAGTATTTTATATAGCCGTAGTAATGAAATTGGTGGTGTACTGTCTGAACAACAGAGATATAAACCATTGGAGGTGAACAGATAACCTTAATATAAAGCCTATTCTATATACAGATTCCACATAATAAAAATTGAATCATAACATAAATAAGTATTTAATTACTATTAAGCAGTTGATTAAAATTTAGAAAATGTTTGATGTAGATTGAAAAATTGAATAGTAGAGAATTAAATTATAGAATAAATAACAATAGAATGTAATATTTATCATTTCGCTAAAGAGGAAATAATGTTCTAAATTTAGAAATATAGAAATCAACTTTAAAATTCTGTCAATAAAAGTTTTATCTTTATTATGTTGCAGTTATATAACTTTGCATCCATGTGGACACAGAATACTGTCATCCCACGAGTCCCCGCTGACCTTTCAATTCAGCAGGAGTAGGACATGGTGTTGGAACCTTCACCATCTGTTCCTTCACCAGCCATCTCCCCTCCTCACTCTCTAAAACTGAGCCACACCAAACTGCTAATGGTTCACTTAATGTGGAGACCTGATGGTCTCTCATTCCTGAACCTTTGCACATTCCTTCTGTTCCTTCTCCCCGGAACCCTTTAAACATCCCCTCCTCACCTCCCCATTCCATGGAGCTGACTCCTTATCCTTTACATCTCAGACTCTGCTCCAAGGAGCCATCACTGATCCATCCCAAATTCACAAAACTTCACTCTCCTCTGTGCTCTCATTGCCCATTACGTACACAGGCCTATTGTTCCATATCGTATTTTTTGGTTTATATTTTGCTGGTCTGTCTGCTCCATTAGAATATAGACTCCAAGAAAGCATGGTTCATAACTGGTTTGCTTTCTTCTGTAACCCCATTGTTTACCACTGGGCCCGGAACTCTCGATACATATTAACATAAAAGTGTTTGGGGATGTTGGGACAATAGACGATTTTTTCTCTCTAATTCCCAAACTTTCTGCACATTTGTTTCATAATCTTTATAATAAAAGATTTCTAATCCTTATTTTAAAAAGTGATCCTTCTTCTCACTAGCTGAGGTTACCACCAGTTTCAGACCGCAGGCCCCGGTGTGAGGGATTTGACCCTGGTTTAATTTAATAGGAGGGCTAAGAGAAACAGGCCTTTATTTCAGTGCTTGAACTAACTCAGTCTTATTTGCACCAGCTACAGAGAAGATACAGGAAGAGCACCCTGAAGATGAGACAGGTATTGAGGTAAATTTTTTATTTATTTATTTATTTTTATTTTTTTTTAAGATTGGCACCTGGGCTAACAACTGTTGCCAATCTTTTTTTTTTTTTTTTCCTGCTTTATCTCCCCAAAGGTATTGAGGTGAAAGCTTTATTTTGGGGAGAAGAGAGTCTGGAATTTATGGAAACTACTATGTTTCCATATTCTGAAGGAGTTCACCAGCTAGTCATTTTGTAGATTTTGATATGAACACTTTCCTTCAGTGTGGGATACAGTGGAAATTGTATTGGTATTTTTCGGTAAATATTAGAGAAATGACAAAGACAGACAAAGCTCAGGAAATGCGAGAATATTCTTCTTGAATCACATTAGCAACCAGGCACTTACCGGGGTGGCTATGGTTGTCATGTACACGAGCCCCTTTCGCTTCTCCACTTCGTGCTGGAACTTTGACTGGTCTGAAGGCTTCGTTGCTACCTCAGCTGTCCATCTGGGATCTTCCAACCTGAAGGCAGTTTGCCCCTGTATTCACGATGCCTGTCACAAAGCAGGAGCTCAATGATAAATGCTCTAATCTAATCTACCCCAGGCTAACCTAAGTTATTCAGAAAGTCCCACAAATATTGATTAATTTCATGGTCCACTATGAACTTGGATAGGTCACTTGGGCATCTTGGGATCTTCAAGATCTGGGCCAACTTTTCAACAAGAGCCCAAGTTATGAAACTGTAGGGCCCTGGAAATGAAACTGCAGCAAAGAGAATAGAGTGAAAGTATCTGACATCATCTACACTGGCTTAACAGTAGACTGGCCCTTTGGGAGTCCCAGACGGGGTGGAGAATTTATTTTTCATTCTAGTCTTTGCCAAGTTGGTTGTATTACTCCAGGAGATGCTGATTATAATGCCCAGAATCTGAGAGATGTCTGCTACAAATACACAAGCCAGAAAATAGTATATCTGGTTGTTAAAAATATGTTTGACATCAGTTAAGTCCATTTGCTCTGTTAGTACTAGGCATAGAACTGAGAACGCACGCTCCTCCTCCCCAAACCTCTCCTCACAAGCGTACGTTGAATGAGAGGTGACGATAGATTCTATGGGGAAGTTGAATGTGTTTCTGCCATGTCCATCTTTAACTCAAATGTGTCCAGCTTCCCTGGCCTTCAACAGGCCAATATTCTTCTTTAATATCCAAGTTCCCATCCTGCATAAAAGCAGGAAGTTCACTCTCTCCCTGAGTATTTTGGAGTCTTCCTGGGGAAGCTTTTCCTCAGATCTCCCTTGGTTGTGGCTTGTTGCCTGGAACTCCTGACCCAACAGCAGAGGAGCTAAGAGTATGGGATGTCTGGCATGAGACTCCCTGGTTTGCCTCCTGGTTCCATCACTTATTAGCCATGTGACCTCAGATGAATTCCTTAACCCATGTAACCATCACTTTCCTCATTTATAAAACACATTGCTCGTTTATAATACCTTCCTCACAGTGCTGCTGTGGGGATTAAAGAAAGGAAAAGTACACTGCATAGTTTTGGGCATATAACAAGCAATCTCTGCACATAATTTCTATCAGTCTTTGACAACCTCTTCTTAAAATTGTAAATGACTTCTCCAAACTTCTTTGCTCTCCTCATATTCATTTCCTAAAAAATATGGATACAGTCACCTCCTCTAATTCTCCCAAACACAGTTGTTGCTGCAGACTAGGAAATAACAAAGAGAAATTACAATTTTTTTTAAAAGATGAAATATTAGATGGCTTCGAGAGCACGCTGACTAGGCCATCCTTCTCCTTAGCCTAGGCAGGCTGCCAAGCTTGTAAGATTCGGCTTAATAGCATATTTTGGGTAATGGAGGGATGAGCCAGGAAGCTACTGCTCTCCCTGTACATATTCTCCCAAAATGCTGCTTTTTCATAATTAAAAAAATTGATTGCATGATGGCTGTTAATACAGAGGAAGTAGTGTGACAGTGGAAGACAGTCCATTAAATGGTAGAAACATTAGCTAATGAGTCATATAGAGAAGATCTTCAAATTGTGTTATTTAGTAGGTACTTTTTCTCCCTCTTGTTGGATCCTGGCTATGTGTCTGAGCCAGCTCCCTTCCCACTCCCCACAAACCCTTCCCCCACCACCTCAGAGTTGTGACCTTATCTTCACATAATGAAAAGGCGTGTCTCAACATCAAGCAGCTCCTCACGTAGTGTTTTTTGTGCTGCCACTGCCAGAAGTCCCAGTTCTTGGTCCCCTGTTCTACAGACCAGATTTGACTGCTTTATAAATCTGATCCTCATTAAAAGTCTCAGAATTTGACTCCTCTCTCCTATCTCATTTCTAGGTTGAACAGCCTACAGAATTACTTGATAATGTCGAAGAGAGGAAGATAGATGAAGTCAACGAGAAAAAACCTAAATGAAACCTTGGTAAGCTGCCTCAGTTTCCTCAACATGATCAGGAGCACACCTGTCCCTGGAGATACAGACTGAAGCCAGAGTTCACTTGCCCTTTGTGTGATAGTGTAAATTACACCACTCTCCACTGGCTGGTCGATTCTTCTAATGACACTATTTCTAAATTCTAATTTGGAAAATGAACTCTAAACTGAGATTCCTTTATCTAGATTTCTGAAAACTTTATAGTCTCGTGGTTTCATCTCTATATTCTGTGACTTAATCTCACAAGCAACATTGGCTGCTCCCAATTTGGCAGGTCCTTTCTCAGGCTGCCATGTACTGTGGAAGATATGTATAAACAGGCAATAAGTTAAGTCATTTCTCAAAAGTTTATATTCTAGTCAAGGAGACAAAACATACCAGAAGGCAATTAAATAACAATACATGATACACTATGGATAGTGCCAACGAAAGCTAAAGGAATTCAAAAGAGAAACAGCTGGTTATTGAGCATAAACATGTGGAGAAAGGAAGAGACGTTCAGAAGAGAGGACCAAGAGGGCGAGTTTTTTGGGGAACAATGAAGGGACCAGTCTGGCTAGTGGTTATTCAAAATGTGACATGTATGGGGAAATATTTGTGTATATGAGCATTTTATATGATTCTATCTTACGTAAAGCATACCACTGGATTAAACAATGACCTTCAGATAATTCATTTTATCGCCATTTTAAAAATGTTAACTCTTGCATGCCACTTCTTATAACGAAGACCATATTTTAAAATAGATTTAAAGGCTAACAATACACTATGAAAAAGCATTTGAAAGGATTATTTGCAATACATTCAATATCTTTACCTTGGAAAAAATGCATATAAAGTGATAAGGAAAACTATGATTCTAATAGGCAAACTTGTAAACAGCCATTTCAGGGAAAAGTCAATACCCAGAATATGGAGGAAATAGTTACCTAAGAAAAGCAAAATTAAATAACAATGAAGTATTAATATTTGCTTTTTTAAATTAACAATTTTTATTCAATGGTAACATCTATTTCCTTTGAAATAGATGAAAATAAAGTGATACTTGTTTTCTCATATTTTGCTGGTAAATGAGTAAAAGTAGTTTTTAACACAGTCACAAAAACACTCACACACTTTGACTCAGTGATTTTGCTTCTGGAAATCAATCCAAAGAGAGTAATACGAAGTATTAAAGTAGACACATTGACAAAATGTCCAGTGCACTACTATTTTTAATGGTAAAAAATGTAAAAGAGCCCAAGTGTTCAACAATAAGAAAGTACATAATTTCACTACAGAACATCCATATAAGGAAATATCACGCATCATCAAAAAGACTGGTTGTGTAGTCCAAAGTAAAATACAAAGAGGAAGGCAAAACTGTACATATGATTTTTTTAACAGAAAAAAGACCAGAAATATAAATCCAAATGATTCAATTAGATGTTAGAACGATGACAGTAGAGATAGTTTTGTTCCTTTCTCTTATTTTATGTGGTTTTATTACTCTTATAATGCAAACATGATTTTAAAACTATAAAGCATCATTCAAATATAAGTTATTTGATGGTTGTCTGTTCCTCTCTATCACCCCTTCACTCAGCAGTCGCAGAGTCATGAAAGGGATGGTACAGTCGTAGCTGAAGCTCAGTGAGTGATGATGGCGTCAGTTAGTTTCCCACAGTGGAAAATGCTCCCACTGATCATCTGTAAACTTCTATCCGGTTCAACCGGCCCCAGGGGCTTCTCGGACTCTGCCTCCCGGTTTAAATCACTGCTGCCACTGCTTTATGAATGATGAGTGATTCACACTCACTCACTTAACTCGCTTCCTTGGCCTCAGCAATGATGACCAGGAGACGTTGTTGTGGGAATGAAACTGACCCTCTATTGCAGCCTCATCTGGATCGTAGGTCAATGTTGAAAGATTCCAAAGCTCTTTTGCATTTCTTTTTTTCCCTTCCCACTTCTGTTAGGAATGGTGGACAAGACTCTTTTGAAGATTGATGCACGTATTGGTGCTGCTCTAATGAGATGCCTCCTGTTTTTGAAACACGTTTCCTACATCGAGAGAGAGCAACTTCCAGCTGGACCCTGTGTGGATGTTCTTGGTGCCATAAGCAAAGAAGTATGGACCTCGCACTCATTCCATTTAAACCGTATTTTTTACAAAATTTCCTTGATTTAAAATACCTATTATTTTAAATATCTAAAACATCTCAAAAATCTTAGAAAAAGTTTTAGTTTTAGAGCCAGAAAATAAGCTTATGCAACCTGGATAGTTTGTGTATTGCTTTTGGAGCAAAATGGTTTGATTCTCTTTGTGAAAAATAAAATGCCATTAAAGTAGCAGCTTAAATGTTGCTCTTGAACCGAGTATTGATTTTTGTCATGCGTTGTACTTCACTCATCTTGGGAATGCTCAGTGAGCTAAAATAGTAAAGAATGGAAATTGATTTAGGCTGAACCAAATAACTCCATCCTAAAGGAAACTTTCAGTGTCCATTTTGTTCACCATTATATTTACAACAATGAGCACAACACCTGGAAGATAATTATTCAGAATAGTCTTAACATTTAACAGTTGTTATGTGCTTTATGTATACTGGTGTATAATAAATGCTATACGGTTATGAACTTATTTAATCTTTACAACAATCACGCAAGGTAGGTACTATTATTCCCAATTTACAAATGAGTAAACTGAAAGAGTGAGTGTGAGTAATTTGCCTAAAATCTCACAACCAGTAAGAGGTACAGCACAGATTTGAAAACAGTACTGTGATTAGCTATTATGTTATACATACCTCCAGTATGGTAAGTCCTAAATAAGTATCTGAAGAATTAATAAAAATTTTCATCTATGTCTTTAGGATCATGCTTCCACCCAAGGGTTAGGAAATCTGAATGCTGTTCCAAACTTTGTTCTTGTACAATGGGTGGTAAGCACATTTTCAGAAGCCAAGTGTAGAGACTCCATTCACACAACATCCCTGTGGAGAAGACAATTTGGTTTGCTCCTGCTGGGAAAGTCAAATCAAACTACTATCATTTCTCTCCAAAACTAATTTCAACCAGTTTTTTTCCTGTGATAATTACATGGCAGTTGTTTCTGTGTTTGAAGGATCCTGTTAATGAGTTCTGAACCAACTGGAAATTAAGGCAAAAGATTAAGGCAGCTAGAGACTAAAACACACACACCCCCACCACCACACGCAAACCCTTCTTAGTGACTGAGCTGCCACAGAGAACGTAGTTGCCTTCTGGCCACGAGAATTGGACACATTGACCACTGTAGGCATTTATCATTGAGTTACTGTGTAGCTGAGAACAGCAGAAAATACAAGATTTCTAAGAGCAATTCCACGACCAAAAGAAATCAGGAAGAAGAGGCTGGACAAAGAATGTCCAGATTCTGCTTCCAGATTCATCAATCTGATAAGCCACTCCGCCTCAGCAGAATGAATGAGGAGGTGGGGACAGGCCAGGACTGTTAGGGCAATGGCGAGTGAAGCCCTCGATCTGGAATGAGACACCAGGACGGGGAACACGTGCTCTCCACAACTGCAGCTGTCACTTACAGCGAGCTTTGTGTGCACCAGACACTCTTCCAAGGGCTTTCCCTCATTCCCTCGAGCAATCATCACATGAACCTTAGGAGGTGGGTCTATCCTCACCCCATTGTACAGAGAAAGTGATGGAGATCAGGGAATTCAGATAAATTACTCAAAGTCACAGCTAGACGTGATGACACCGGGACTCAAATCTTCCAAGCCCATTCAATATAGTTTGCGATGCTTTTAAAATTCTCTAGATTTTATTTTGGAAATCTAAGCCATTGGAGAAGAGAAGGATACTCTCCACAAATATTAGTCATCGTCGGTGTCTGACTATGTTCGTGTCCTGAAGTGTAGACGTTTCCATGTGGGGCAAGAACCCTGAACAGGGCACTGAGATATGAAATGATCCCAGCACGGTGCATGGTGCATACCTGCCCTCATCAGCAGGGTGTGGGGGCCTGTGTGGCTGGACTCTTCCTTCATCTTTGGGAATGTAACGCACAGATGTTGGCCTGAGGAGGGCGCTTGGAGGTCACTTCCATTTGACTCTTCAGAGGAAACCCACTTTCTTGCTTACCAAGGCCAGAACATCATCTGCTTTTAAATTTTTCAGATAAAAGGTTTTCCTTGGTCCTTTGACTCTTGGAATTTTTTTAACTTAGCTTTTTAACTTTTACAGTGCTTAAACTTAGCTGTATTTGTTTTCCTCCAAATACTTAATCTTTAGATTCTATGTTAGTCTTACTAATGAGGAACAGGAAACCACAAATCAAGGCACATTCTTCCTAAGGGTCATTTATGGCCCAAACAATGACAGAAAAGTGCCGTCCCATCCACCTGCCCATTACATCTGTCAGAGCCCTCTCAGTGAGCTGAGCAAATTCTCATTTTGTTTCCAGCAGTCCCCTTACCATTAAAATAACCCTCTGTATCATTATAGCTCCTGACAAGTCAGTGGAGCTGTATGCTAACATCCCTCCAGCAGAAAGCAAAATCCCAGCCCCAAAGTTCACTTAGAGAGGTACTGGAACTCTGTTGCTTCCTCCTCTTTAAAACCAAATACTCCTTACCGAGGAATATCAGCAATTAATAGTCATTGCTTTCAAATGCCTGACTCTCTGACAGCAGCCAGGACTCCTAACCAGCTCATACGCTGTACCACGAAGTAAGTAGTTAAAAAATGATACTCAGTGTAACCGGTGCAGCCACTATGGAAAACAGTATGGAGATTTCTAAAAAAACTAAAAATAGAAATACCGTGTGATATACTTCTGGGTATTTCTCCAAAGAATAGGAAAACACTAATTTAAAAAGATATATGTACCCCAATGTTCCTTGCAGCATTATTCACAATAGCCAAGACTTAGAAGCAATCAAGTGCCCATCAACAGATGAATGGATAAAAACGATGTGGTATATATAAACAACGGAATACTCCTCCACCACAAAAAAAGACAAAATTATATCATTTGTGACAACATAGATGGACCTTGAGGGTATTATGCTAAGTGAAATGTCAGACAGAGAAAGACAAATACCGTATGATCTCACTCATATGTGGAAGATAAACAAACACATAGATATGGAGAATAGACTGTAGTTACCAGAAGGGAAGGAGGGAGGGGGAGAGCAAAAGGAGTAAAGGGGCGCATATGTATGGTGATGGATGGAAACTAGACTTTTGGTGGTAAACACAATGCAGTCTATACAGAAGCCAAAGTATAACGATATGCACCTGAAATTTACACAATGTTATAAACCAATGTGATCTCAATAAAAAATAATAGTAATAAATAATACTCAGAAAGATCTCTCAATATTATCCCACCACACAGTCTTCACCTTTTCTATAAGACTTTTTGGAGGGAAGTCTTAGCTAAACTATTAGATTCCTGACTCTACAAGAACTCTTAAATAAACCAGTTCTTTTCCTATCATAAAGTGCTCCAAAAGGATTTTCTTTATGCGTACACAGCTCTCCCAGCTCCCTTCCCTAATCACAGAAGTCTGAAAAGGAGTAGGCTAGAGCTGGGTTTATTCCATCTGGCTCCTTAAGACTGAAGGGGCTCAAAACATCACTCTTATCCAAAAGGCTTCTAACCTGCCTTGGCAGCTGAGGCCAACTGGGAGTTTGAAAGTCATGCAAGAACTGGGAAGCCATAACACACTCCAAACTTGCAAATATGATTCAGCCTTTCCAGACATATAGTGATATAGACCAGAGTTCAAAGCCGAGCTTGTCTTACCACAAGCACTTATTAAATAACACAATGAATAGATAGATACGGTCCACATTCTGTTTGAACTTATCCACTCTCTCACTATTGGGGTGTCCTTGAGCAAGTCACTTGACTTCTATGAGCCTGAGTGTCATCATCTGTAAAATAGAGGAAACTGTATTTATCCCATAGAATTCTTACAGGAGCAAATGAGAAATTGTAATTTAACTAATTACTAATGCATTTAACACAGTGCATGGATTATAGAAAGCTCTCAACAAATGGTTATTCTGATTATATTATTTTATGATCTTGGAAATAAAACAGTTTTTGCATTGGTCATTAATTCTCTACAGTAATGCCAAAGGATAGAAAAGTAAATTTAAAGATTCCAGCTCAAACTTCCTCTGATTTCACCATCATCTGCTTACAAATATCCAGGTTTTTATTTCCCATTCAATATATGTATGTTTCTCATAACTATTAGGCACTGGGGTAACTACTGAGAAGGATGAAGAGAGAATGTATGATTTCAAAGATTTATTATATTGGCCTCTTTATGTGGAGATGTGTGTTGCTGTACTTTCGTTTGTGGAGTGAAGGTAGATTATTTAGCACAGAGTCAGTTCCACAGCAATAACTGCACATATTATAAATGTCCAGCTCTTTCTTGCTGCGAGACATAATCATAAGACGTTTTCATGATTGATAGCTAACACTTCCACAGCTCAGCTTCTCCCTCTAGTGACCTGAGTAAAACTGAAGCTTGAAAGTTAGCTAGCAATCCTCAGCCTTTCCTTCATTACAATGGCAGACGGATTGCCAACCCTCACCCCTATGGTGTTGACTCTCTGGACTCAAAGAAGACTTTGCTCAACATTGGGACTAATTAAGCTATCCATGGGGCAGCATCCAGGCTGTTTGCCCCACCAAGGGTCTGGGATATCTTAATTCATTCTGGTCAGGAGTCAACAACAGCCCTACTCACTGTCAAAGCTCCCTTGTCTATTTCATCTTTCCTCTACAATGCTGAAAAACACCAGTTCCTTGCTGCTGACCTCTAGATCATACAAAAGATACAGAGGCCATTGAGGAGAGGGACTTTTAGTTTGGATTGAATTTTTCATTTTTTCCTGAAGATAATGGGGAAGAGAAAGGTTAGTTATAACAGTATGTCAAGACTCCTTCATAGTCTCTCTCACACACACACACATCACTTTCTTCACACACAAAATGGCAGACCGTTGGCTGTTACCTCAGATTTCCTGTACACAAAAAAGAAGGCTTCAGGTAGCTTGGAAGACATGCCCTAAAATTTATTGTAGTTATCCAGCCTGGGAAAGGAAGTGGTTTTAACAGAGGAGAATGAGAGAAACAGACTAGGGAAGCCTCATATTTCTTAGATCTGTGTGGAGTGGGCATCCCTAATTTTTAATATGTGCTTATGAGATTCAGGGCAGGCTGCCCCAAGTTGTGCCACTTTGGCATGCAGATTATTTTGAGCCGAAAACAATCAAGACCCAAAAGACTCAGGAAGAACATTTGACCTTCCCTGTAACTGTCTGAAAGAATTTAGATACAGGACCTCTTCCGGGAAGGGAGCTATCACCGTAGATAACTACCAGGTATGATATGAACTAGGTATGGTAGACAGGGAGGAACCTAGAAACATCTATTTATTAAAATTCCTCTCTGTCTCATTGTTTCTGTAAGGCCCAGCAAACATTTGTTTACCAACCATTTACTTTTTTTCATCTTCTTGTTAATTGCTTTTCTTCCCTTTGAAGTCCCAGATCCCTGCCCTCTTCTCTTCAGACCAAGATGACATATATATCTAGTTTTGCCTGACTATCTTTGGAATCTCCCAGGCTTATGTGGATTCCCCATATGTATGAAATTAAATTTGTTTTTCTCCTGTTAATCTCTCTAATGTCATTTTAATTATTGGACCAGCCAAAAGAACTAAGAGGGTAAAGCAGAAATTTTCCCCTCTTTAACAATGCTTTGTTAAGAATTTTCTTTCTTAATTCACTGCTTCACATAATTTACCAAGGAGAGGGTTTTCTGAATTTTAGATATTCCCAAGATTAGAAAATATCCCACCCTAACATCTTTCCTAGAGTTAATTACCTGAGGGATTAATGAAAAATTGCGTGGAGGTACTGTTGGAGAAATGTAACTAAAAATAAAATCTCCTGCCACCCCAGAAAAGCTCTCCACAGAAGTAGGAGAAAAAGAAAACAGTTTTATTATCAAATAAGCATTAAACCAGAATATGACATGAATTACAGGCAACCTGCTAAGGGGATTGCAAAAACAAAGAAATCTTGCCCTTCTATGTAGCCAAGCAGATATAATTATTTTTTTCTTTTTTGGGGGGAAGAAGGTTAGCCCTCAGCTAACAGCTGTTGCCAATCTTCCTCTTTTTGCTTGAAGAAGATTGTTGCTGGGCTAACATCTGTGCCAATCTTCCTCTATGCTGCATGTGGGACACCACCATAGTGTGACTTGATGAGTGATGTGCACATCCATGCCTGGGATCCAAACCTACGAACTCCGGGCTGCCAGAGTGCAGCAAATCAAGCGAGTAAGCCACCGGGCCAGCCCCAGATACAATCCATTTCATACATTTTCTCAAGATAAACAATGACCAGTCCTCAAATACGAAGATTTGACTGCAGCGTTTGCCACGCATAATTCGTCCTAAATTCATTTAGTAATGTGTCTGCTAATTTTCCTTAAAAGAGAAAATTTCCTCTTCTTTTTTTGACTGGAGGTAGGTTTGCAATTTGGAACCAGGTGGCAGCTGCAGTCCTGCTCCTGTCCTCCGGAGGAAACTGGGAGAGAGGCGTGCTCTCTTCCTTGATGATTACATTTCAAAGAGATGGCTCCCAGGTCCTGGGTTGCTTATTCAGCCTTAAAAAGATTTACGTGCATTTCAAAGATGGAGGGAAAGAACTTTCAAGTTTTCTAAAGTAAATGCCCTAAGAAAAGGGAGGGGAGGAAGTCTCTGCCCTTATTTTTTACTTTTTTTTTTTGAGGAAGACCAGCCCTGAGCTAACATCTGCCCATCTTCCTCTACTTTATATGTGGGATGCCTACCACAGCATGGCTTTTGCGAAGCGGTGCCATGTCCGCACCAGGGATCCGAACCAACGAACCCTGGGCCGCTGAGCAGCAAAGCGTGTGAACTCAACCACTGCACGACTGGGCTGGAGAGTTAGAGAGTTAGGCACCTTATTTTAATTTGTAGTTGACCTTACAATACTACAATATTATAAATAATAATATATTGTGCTTCATGTATCAAGTCCTCCTAGATTGACATTACCCTCCTTTCCCTCACAGGCCCCGCTCACTCCAGAAAATTTTTTCCTCCTAGACAAGGACTATCCCCCTCTCCACCCATTTGTAATAAAGTGTTCCTGGAGATCCCCCACAGAGACAGACCGAAGCCTGGAGAGCAGCTACAGAGGCAAGAGTGATGTGTAATGGGTCTGGTGTTGCACAGCTAGTACCTCAGTTCCTTTAACACTATTTCTTCTGTTAAGAAAGAGGCCCAAAATGGAGTCACTTGTGCTAAGCCACACATCAGCAAACCAAGACGTAATATTGCAAGTGGCAAATAGCCATTGATGATTAAGTATCTAGGTACTAAAGTTTTTCCTTCTTTTTGCAATTACTGACTATAGCTTTTAGCTGTTTAACCCACCCGCTGTTAACTGTGCTGCTTAGGCAATGTGCTGTCTGACTCCCACCTATAGCACTAGGTTGCTATAGATAACATCTCCCTGGAGCCTGGGTCACCACAGTAATGGGTATGTGAGCTGTTTTTCAGGAATTAGAACTCCTTGTCCACTTCAGGCTAGTGGAGACCACCAACTCATCAACTGGGCCCACACAGATGTCAGATAGGCAAACTTTTGACCTCAAGAGGCTAAAAACTCCACCCTCAGATCATACTAATGCCACCATTTTGTGAGCATGGGTCCTATGAAGAGGCGTGAAGTCTGACTACGCTTGCACAGATCACCAGTACCTCATTTCTCCTCATCTCCAGTCACCTACCTCCGCATTTCAGACCACCTTGCCCCCTATCCCATAAATATCCCTGAGTCCCTATTTTCAGGGAAGTGGATTTGAGGCTCATGCTCTTGTCTCCTCACGTGGCTGCCTTGTGAATAAACTCTCTCTCTGCTGCAATCTCATCGTCTTGGTGTTTGGCTTTCTGGGTGGCGGGCAAAAATGAACCTGGTTCGGTAACAGTATCTAACCTAATTACAGTTACAATCTCCCCCAGGAATATGGTCTTAACCAGGCAGTCTGGAATTTTTTGGTCAGCATCAATGAGGTAATCTGCCACATAGCCCCCTTCTTCCTACACAGGCAGGTTACCTAAGCTTGAAACAACGCCCTCTTTCCCCCTTCCGCCTATAAAAGCCTTCCATTTGGTACAGCTCCTTAGAGCTCTTTTCTGCTTGCCAGATGGGATGCTGCCTGATTCAAGAATCATTCAATAAAGCCAATTAGAGCTTTAAAACCTACTCAGTTGAATTTTTATTTAACACATCTAAGCTCCCTCCCCATGCTGCTCTGACTATTGTAGGTACAACCTCTACATTACACAAGGACAAGCAGTGAAGTATTTTGTACTTTGTTTTATTTCATTTCAAGGAGCTCCACCAGAACAAGTCTGGATCTGCTTTGCTCACCCTTGGACCCACAGTGCCCAGTATATAGAAGGTACTCAACCTATACTTGTTGAAGGAATGAAGGGAGAAATGATTGACCACACTAGAGCTAACCATCAACTAGAAAGATAATACAAAAAAATCCATAATTCCTCTCCCCAAGTTCCCTTATTTCTTTTTTTCACCTCTTTTTTTCTATTGAGACACAATTTACATACAGTAAAATGAACCCGTTTTGGCATACAGCCCTATGAATTATGAGAAATGCATATAGTCATGTAGCTGCCACCACAAGATATAGAACAAGAAAAAAATTCCCTCCTGCCCTTTGAAGGTCAATCCTTCCCCAACCACTTGCCCCTGGCCACCACTGATGTGTTTTCTGTCCCTTGTGTTTTACCTTGTCCTGAATGTCACAAAAGGTAGACTTTAACCTTGGCTTCTTTCACTAACACATTTGAGAGTCACCCATGTGGTTGCAGATATTAGTAGTCCATTCCTTTTTATCACTGGGCAGTATTCCATTGTGTGGATACAATACCATTTGCTTAGCCATTCACCCCTAAAGATTGTTCGGGTTCTTTTCAGTGTTTACTGGGCAATTATGAGTTAAGCAGCTATAAACATTTGCATACAGGTTCTTAGAGGTTTTAATTTTTATTTCACTTGGGTAAATGCCTAGGAGTGGGATTGCTAGATTATATGGTTTAACTTCATAAGAAACTGCTGTACTGTTTTCCAGAAAGGCCGAACTACTTCCCATTGCCATCAACAACGTGTGAGAATTCTATTCACTGTGCATTCCTTGTTAGCACTTACAGTTCTTGCTTTTGTTTCAACATTAGCCATTCCAATAGGTGTGTAAAAAGCACTGTGCTGTGGTTTTGATTTACACTTCCCTAGTGACTATGGTGTTGAGCATCTTTTCATGTATTTATTTGCCATCTGTATACTGTCTTTGGTGAAATATCGGTTCAAATATTTTGCCCATTTTGTTATTGAGTTTATGTTTTCTTAGTGAGTTTTTAGAGTTCTTTATATATTCTGGATAAAATTCTTTTTATCAGGTTTATGTATTGCTAATATTTTCTACTTGCCTGTGGCTTGACTTTTAATTTCTTTTAACCTTTTCTTGTTTTAAAACAAGTTTCTCCCGGGGCTGGCCCTGTGGCCGAGTGGTTAAGTTCGTGCGCTCCGCTGCAGGCGGCCCAGTGTTTCGTTAGTTCGAATCCTGGGCGCGGACATGGCACTGCTCGTCAGACCACGCTGAGGCAGCGTCCCACATGCCACAACTAGAAGAACCCACAACGAAGAATACACAACTATGTACCGGGGGGCCTTGGGGAGAAAAATGAAAAAATAAAATCTTTAAAAAAAAAAAAAAATATTAAAAAAAAAAAACAAGTTTCTCCCTCTGACTTTTCTAAGACTACCAAGTGGTTTAATAAATTTAGATATAAGAAGGGAAAAACTCCATGACCTGTCTGTGATTGCAGATGGGGCTTCCCCAGAGACTCAAAGCTCTCATGGACCAATGGCTGCTGGTTAAGGCCACAGCCCGGCTCTGTCAGGCTCTGACGTTTTAAAGGTTGTGCACGCACGTGTGAGCCTCTGACGCTCCTCCCTTGGGCTCCTCCTCCCCTTGCAGAGAGATACTCTTCTCCTTTCAGCTCTCTCTGCACTGGTGGCTAGAGTAACACAGCCTGTGTCTAAGTCAAGAACTCCCTGTCAGAGCACAAGGCGGCCTGAGAGGCACCAAGGACTGAGAGGATGGGGAACTCTCTGCTGAGGCAAAACAGGTGAGTCCAGACTCCCTGAGGGGGAGCAGAGGAGATGAGTCCAGCTAATGTAGCCAGAAGGAGAAAAAGACATCTGCTGTGGGGCGGGAGGGAATTGGGTAAGGAACTGAGCAGAGTGAAGTGCCTGCTATGTGCCAGACACCAAGTTCAGTTCCTTATAGATCTGGCCTTCTCCCTGGAAACACAATTTGCAGCTGGTGGAGAACATCTGAAAAATGGAGAGACTCTACTAAGGCTGGTCTATGCAATAGACCGCCACCTAAGAAATGGAACAACTTTCTGAGGCCGGGAAGGGATGCTCTCCTGAGCTCTTAATGTCCCACAAGGAGCTCCAAGACAGCACCACCCTTTTAGTCACTATTTAAGTTAAAAATAAACAGTAAGCTTCCTACCACCACAAGGCCTCGTCTGGTGCACACTCCCTGCAACAGGTAAGCAGAGGTAGTTGAAATCGGTAAAGAACTGGCCTTAACTTTTTTGGAACTCAATTTCCTCATTTTAAATGAAAATAATAATACAATCTACCTTGGAGGGTTCTAGTATGTGTGATGCTAGCATAGTGCCTGACACAGAGTAGAGTTCAATAATTAGAAGATTTTGGGGGGACCATCATCTTCATTAACATCAAAGCAGCCATTGTAAAAATTAGTACCACCCAATACAAGGGAGTCCCTGGGGTACAAAGTGAGGTGGTCCAGGAAGAATGAGCAGGCCACGGGGTAGGGGGGCTGTCTCTACAGAATTATGTTTGATGTCCCAGGTCTCAGTTCTTGCCACTGGGAGCTAGGACACAAGACCCAAAATGCCACCTGCCAAAAGGAGGCTTGGCGAGCCTGTGGAATGTTCCTGAGAGTCAGTGTTTTCTGAGACTTCTCCTCCCCGGATCCTCACAGCTCTTTGTCAGTCTGCCACTCCAGCCGTCTCCTATCAGATTACAAATTCCTATTTTTATGCCTAGATGCGAGTTTCTCAAATGTAGAGTGTTTCTTACTCATCTTTGAATTCCTGTATCCTGGCATTGTTTCTGGCAGAGAGTAGGCACTCAAGAAGTGTTGGATGAATGATTGGAAACATAAAGAAATAACTGTCTTGAGAAGAAAAATAAAACAAAATACAGATGTGGTTTGACTGAGAAAGTCATGATTGATGTCCCATTTGTGATTTTGTTTGTTAGAACTTTAGTGTCGGGGTGAAAGATTATGGCATTAATACATGTTAGTTGTAAAAAGAAATGGAAATAGGTGAAGCATAAATAAGAAAATAAACGGATAAATCACAGTTATAACTACTGATAACATTAGATGCACTACCTTTATTTTAATGTCTATATTTATCAGCCATTTGCATTTTTTCATCTTTGAAGAGTCAGTAACGTCTTTTGCCCATTTTTGTTTTATTGGTCTCCTTTGTTTTCTTGATAGTGAAAGCTATTTGTACTTTGAAAAACTTAGCCCTTTTGCATAAATATTACAGAAAATATTTTTTCCAGTCTGTGTGTCTTGTGCCATCCAGACTTTCTATGATTTGCTGATTAGATTTAAAACATAATTGAATTAAATCTAGAAAGCCCTTTGCTTCTACCAATTTATGCTTAAAATTCTTTCCGCATCCCAAAATAAGACAAATCCACAGTATAATTTTTTATGATTTTATTGCCTTACATTTAGCCCCACACATTCACTACATGGTGTCAGATATGAATATATTTTTTTCCAAATAGTTAATCGGTTGGCTCAGCATCTTCATTTCCATGCTGATTTTAAAATGTCTTCCTTAACATATTCAAAAGTCTTATATTTACCAAGATTTGATTTTCAACTTCCCCCTCTGCCACCTGGTTACCATCCAATCAGCACACCCTCACCAGGTCTCTCCAGATCAAATTTGCTACAAAAGTGGGGAAATTGTAGCCATGTGGCAGAGTGACACCCATCCCTTCCTGAGATGAGCTCAGAATCTTAGAGGAAAGAACCTGCCAGAAGAGAACACAGCCACTCCTGCTTACTGCTTGTAGGTCCTCAGCTGAGTTGCCTGACTTTTTGGCCTCAGTTTTCTCAGTGGTAAAGTGTGGAATCATAATATCTACCCCATCGGTTTATTTTGGGATTAAATGAAATATAACATATATCATGTACATGTCAAATACTTTTAGTAAGTAGAATATATAATGCATATGTATATAATATAGTAAGTAGACATATGGTGTGTGTGTATATAATATAATAATTATTATATATAGTGTGTATGTATGTAGTCTAGTAAGTAGTATATATATAGTATATGCATATAAATCATATAGTAAGCAGTGTTTGTTAGTTTCTTTTTCTCTATACCCTCAACTTCCCACAAATGAAAAGATGATGATACAGAAAGCCAACCCAAACATTGAACCAATTTATTTTCTTTATTTAATCCTTTCCTCGCCTTTTCTCCCATGTTCTCTGCCTTGGTGCTTTCTGTGAAAGATGGCAATTTACATGAGACCAGGCCAGTACCCTTCCTCGTTCCTGCGTACAGTCCCAACACTGTGCCGAGCAGTTAGGCCTCCCTGTATACACTGATAGTGTCGCGTAAAGCAGTGTTGGAGAACATCGGTGGGCTGTTGCTGTGGCAACGGAGTGTACGTCAGATTAAAGATGGGTTTTGGTGTGGGCATATTAACAGATGTGAGGGCAATAAGGGCAAGCTGAGGTGATTCCAGGATTACACACAAGTAGCAGAAATGAGGAAATTTGGAAAGCCTGGAGAAGAAATATTTAACTCACTCCTGATATGCTGAGTTTTAGGTGGCAGCAGACCACTCAAGAGACACCCTGGAATCTGGGGAATCAAAACCGCAAACAGAGAACATCCAGGTAAGAGTAAATCCCATAAAACTTCTCCCAGCCTTTGTTCACGAAGAATGAAGTCTGGGGCCAGCGCCGTGACATAGTGGTGAAGTCCAGTGCCCTCCACTTCAGCAGCCTGGGTTTGCGAGTTTGGATCCTGGGCATACACCAACACCACACATCAAGATATGCTGTGGTGATGACTCACATACAAAATAGAGGAAGACTGGCACAGATATTAGCTCAGCGACAATCTTCCTCAGCAAAAAGAGGAAGATTGGCAACAGATGTTAGCTCAGAGCCAATCTTCCTCACCAAAAAAAAAAAAAAAAAAAAGAATGAAGTCTGTCAGGTCCTGGACTTCACAGCAGCAGTTGTAATGGTAGTACATGTGGAGACAAGACAGAAGATAAAAACACTTTGAACCTTTGGACAGGAGACGTGCCGTTTTGCTAGGAGCCTATTGTAACCTCTAGCAACCTGAAAGAAGGCCCCCATTTTTTGTTGTCCCTTTATTCGTCTATCTCAAGTATCTTTGTGCTCAAGCTCCACCATGGCTGTTTTATGTTTCATTTTAAGCTCTAAGTTTCTACTTCTGACATGGCCACATCCCCCACATGTCTGCAATTGTTGAGAGGTTTGTGGGGAGAAACACTTGTGATTACCCTGATGCTGTTAAACCAAGACTTCCTCATCAGTCCTTTGCAACCAGGCCTTTTGAGTGCCAGGGAACTGCTAAAATATAGAACTAGTGTCCCAGGGTCCAAGAATCCCAAAGAGCTGCAAAGCCAGTTATTCCGTGGCCTGTAGAGTTATCTGCACTTTTCTCATGGTTTCAGGAGAAGCTTTTGAAAGAGCATCAATTAAAAAGCAACCACTAAGCCAAAGCCTGTGTTAGGAGCTGGGGACCCAGAGATTCTACCAACAGGGTGCATTTCTTCAGAACAAGCTAAGGATCATATATTTAGGGTGTATCACTGAATATATGCTAAAGCATATAGTCCAAATGCTGAAACAGACCAGAAGGACCACAGGCGTAATACCAAGGGAGAGACTGGGCAGACTGGAGAGCCGGGGAACCTTTGCAGAAAAGACAGGAACCTGGAATTGCTGGCCCATAGCCTGGGGTCATAGAGATACATCTGGCCTCCTTCCTGGAGGTTGTGTGAACACACTCCAGACCAAAACATCCAAACTGATATTGCAAGAATATACTGCAGAAAATTTGAGTGGGGGGTATAGCCAACTTACAAGGAGCTTTTACCCATGTTTCACTTTGTTTGACCATTACAAGTCCGTGAGGAAAGCAGTGTAAGTACCCTCATTTTATAGAGCAGGAAACTGTGGCTCAAGGAGTCCAGAGATATTGACCCAGTTACTCACAACCGACCGCCTCCTTTCATCTCACTCCCATGTCTCCTTGGTGAGCCTGATTTCCTAGCACTGGTGGTGTTCAATGGTTTCCTTCTGGGGTTTCTCTAGCCACAGACATAGGAGCTATAAGCAAATGGCTTAAAGTACACTGAATGCAGCCTGAAGAGGAGGAGGAACTACAGCCTTGCCTGTCAGCCCCGAAGACTCTAACGGCACACAGACCCAAGAGGCTGTCAGAACACCCAGCCATGCTGGCGCCACAGCCAAGGTCATGTGCAGCAGCCTCTCCTCCATTGCCCTCTCCAAGGGAACTCCCTGGGAAAGCTCACTGTGGGAGAGATTTTTGGATGATCTTTTCCAAACATTTTTACATAGCATTACTGGTACATGCAATACTTTATAAAGGACCTTCATATTTAACCATGTAGATAGTTGACTATGCCTCAGATTCAGACAGATGCCCAAAATGATACGTAGACTTCAGCCTAGATGTCTGATTGCAGAGGGATCCTGAGCCTTTCTGCCATATCCTGTTTATTTAGCTATACCGTGGGGTCAAGGAGGCAGATTTGATGATCTGAGTCAGTTAGAGTTGCTCTGTTCTTGGCTATTCATTCATTTATCAAATATTTATTGAAAATATATTTGTGTGCCAGACACTGTGGCACATGCTGGTGATATATAACATGATGAACAGAAAAACATAGTCCCCAACCTTGTGAAACTCACGTTCTAATGTAGGATATAGACAAGCAAGCAGACAATTACAATATAGTGTGAACAGGAGAAGTCCAGAGGGCAGTGGAATCCTATATAAATATTGCCTTTCCCGTAGCTGGAATAAATTTCTAAAATGTCTGCAGACTTGTACCTTGATGTCCAGGAGATAACTCCTGTGTGTCCTTCATCACAAGAGGTCAAGTAAATCACTGGAACTGAGGATGAGCACACCCTTTTCCTTTGCTGGCAATACAACAGAAAGTTCGCTCCCTGATTAGGAGTTGATAGTGTCATCTTCATATTTCCAAAAAGCCAGTTAATGTCCTGCGAGTACAAAGGCATTCTAGCATGATAGACGTGTTCAAGTCACCTAGAAGGAATACCCTCCAGGGGAAGAAAAGGTTGTTCACAGAAATAGCAACGGGAAGGGAGTCACCCTAACAAAGCTGCAGAAACCAACCTTGTGACTTGTGTGATCTCCGGGTGTTTTAGATGCTGGGACTGCCACATGGCTGAAGAGTGTTTCTGCCTTCCGTGGTAAGTGGAGAATTGTTTTGAGGGGTTATTTCCCTAGATGTGGTTCCATTGTGGTATTTGCTGCAATTACCTGTGAACTCCCCGCTGTCTGTGGCCACAGCAGAAACCTGGGCTAGTAGCCCAGATACGATCATCTGAGAGTCAGTCAGGGAAGCGATACTTCAAGTTTTAGTGGAAAACAGGAACAATAGTCTCAGGGGTGGTCCTTGTCCTCAAACAGCCTCAGAAGAAGGAATGAAACTGGCTACCATGTAGATAAAGACCTCTTAATCGCACTGCAAATCCCGGGGTCTCCATGTACAGAAGCACATATTTCTGTCCCTTGCACAGAGAATTTACAGCCAGGATGATCATATAATTTATCATCCAAATTAGGAAACCTTGGAGAGTAAAAGGGATGCTAAAAATAGTTAAGTGTCACTAAGTGATTGATAATGACATTAACTAGACCACACAAGCAAATAAGACATATGGTCATCCTCCTTCGAGCAGATCTTGTCCTTGTCTCCTGAGACCATAACAGGCTTCCATTATATTTATGTTGTGTGTTTCTGGGGGGTCATGCATACAGTGTAGTTGCCTCTGTGCTCATGTGGGAGGGTTGTGTGTGTTTGTTTCCTCATTTGCTTGCTCGTTTGGAAATCATAGACTGGAACAGGGATCGAGATTGAAGAAAACTATGGCTCCTTAACTCACATGATAGAAAATAAATTGATATTTTGTCAGAAAAAAAATTCCCCCGAAAACTTGCCTATAACATCACTGCAGTTCTCCACCTTATAAACCAATTCCATATCAGCCTCAGAAAAGCAAGAGGGAAGAGAAAGAGAGAGACACACACAAAAGAGTAGATTTCTACTTGGTCTTATCTTTCATTTTTCCTTTTCTCTATCCTGTTGTTTCTCTGTGCTGAAGGAGATATTACAAAAGGCCTATAACCAACAAATGAAAGAGTTAATAAGTTTTTATAGTGAAGTGTGATTTTCTTTGCGAGTTTCGGAATATTGAAACAACCAGTGTACTTTCCTTTTCTTTTACAGGAAAAGAATAGACATTTTTAAAGCAAGGCAAGATTCTCAGAAGGAAAGTAAGTCATTGCTTTCACATCATTTTCACTTTTGATAAATTATTTTTCCAAATTGCCTCTTCCCTATGCTCCCAAATCTCCTTGGGCATATTTCTAGTATAAAACTTACACATTTTGCTGCAATTTGTCCAGTTGCATGTCCCTTTGTCCCCACTAGATTGTAAGCTCCTTGAAGCAGGACTTGGCTTATTGATCTTCAGATCTTTCACTTAGTCCCTGAGGTCTGGAGGCTGAAGGACTTAACTGAGAACGATAAATGCAGAAGGTGGAAAGGGGGGCACTTACAAGGAACTGAGGGAGGCCAGCACAGGCACACAGAGCACAGAGGAGGGGAAGGCCTTGTGGTCAAGGTTAGGATTGGGGTTTTTGTCTTGAGAGCTACAGGAAGTACTGAAAGGCTTTAAAAGAGAGGCATATATGACCACATTTGCATTAAAGACATCACCCAAGTTGCATGCAAAAAACAAACTGTAGCAGGGAGAGGCAAGAGCAGATGCTGGACGACCACTTAGGAGGCTGATGCAATGGTCTCTGGTGACGGAACAGGACTGAAGTTAAGGAGAGAGAAGAATTCGACAAGGAGAGGGTTGTGAATAGTATCACACATAGGAGAGAAGAAAGTATAGGTCTGAGGACAGGCCACGCCTTCCTCAAGAAGAAAAGCAAAGGAGTTTCGCCTTTGCCTTCCTGGGCTTAAATAGGAAAGCCTAGTTCATTCCCTCTGAATCTTAAAAACTAGCCCTGAACAGTGTACAAATGAATAATACAGCCCTACCACCCCTAGCCATTTCACCCAGGGGAAGTGTGGGTCCCAGGAAACCCCAATCTCCATCAGAGCAAAACAATGTAGACATAAGACCTCTCACAGACTCTCCTCTTGTAGCGATAATCAGGGAAGTCCTAGACGGCCTTGAGAACTTATGGCGATGTGAGAATCTGGGATGTCGGTACTGAGGGACGTCAATCCATAATATAATAAATAAGATGGGCTGCATGGGCACAGACACCTCCAGTGCAGGATGGCTTCATGAGGCTTCTGTGGGAAAGTCTGTGTTTGCTCATGCTTGCTGGTGTGGTTGCAAGGGGGTGGCAAGTGTGTCCATCCACTTCTGCTGAGTGGCCAGAGCCAGTCAGCTTTAAGTAAGTTGTCTTTTGAAAAATTGGCCTGCTTCTGTTCGTAGCTGCCAACAGATTCAGGAATGGGAATACCCAGCTTGAGAGTTTCCTTCTCTGTAAAGCATTCCTTGAGCCCCAGCCCCCACACTACCACCATCCCTTGTCACCTACAGTAGAAATAACAGCCCTCCTCTGCATTGTGGCTCTCTCTCAGACCCCATCTGCCTCTGTGCTAGCCTGTGAGCCCCTTGAGGACAGGGACTGTTTCTGATTCTTCTTTGTCTGCCGAGTGCCTGGTACAGAGTAGGTACGCAATGAATTTATTGTAAGGAAGGAGAGAGGCTGGAGGGAGGGAGGGAGGGAAGTGTGATTTCCTATCCAAAGACCCAGCAAATCTGTCTCCTTCCACTCGCCCTCAGCCTGAGCACAGCTTTCCTGTTCCTTGTTTAGGTGGCCCTGTCACTCACTCCCCAAGGATGTGTTTCAGGTCAGATAAGGGCTACCTGACTGCCTCTTAGCTCTCTGGTTGCTTATATCCCAGTCCTCGCCCCCTCCTCCTCTCCATTCCCCTCCAGTCTCCCCAGGACCTGAAACTCATTGAGTGTATTTTCTTTCTCCAGATAAAGGAACGGCATCCACTCCCATCCAGGTAATGCAAACATCTCAGGGCCTTTTCTGAGATAACATAGAAACGCAGACACCCCAGATGGCAGGAGAAGTTGGCCTCCAAGATCTCTTCTGACTTTAATATGAAAAAAAGTCTTTAGAAGACAGTGCTTGTGAGCCCGGGACCCATATGCAGCCCTGGTGGCAGAGGCAGCAGCCACCTCTGTTGTACGGCTTAGTGAAAGGAACGAACAGTTATTGAGCACTTAGACTATGCCAGGAAGTGTGCTGAGGGCTTTGCATGAACCATCTCATGTAACTGTCACAACGACCCTATAAGATTGGTACTCTTATTTCCTCCATTTTGCAGATGATAAAACTGAGAGATCAAGTGATATTCCCCCAAAGCCAGGCAGCCAGCAAGATGGCAGGGGCGTGATTCAAAACCAAGTCTCCCTCTCAAATCTATGCTTTCCCCTGTACTTTGCTGCTTGGCTTTTTATCTCCTGAGATTTCACTAAAAGAGAGCTTCTCCTGAGTGGTTTCCCCTTTTAATAATGCAAATATCTCTAGAATCTCTAGAATGGTTAAATATCATAATGCAATCATAATCCAATCACACTAAGGTGTCTTCCTTATATAAGAAGGGCCCTGAGACTTTGGGAATCATACAGAGTGGTTGGGGGTCACCCTGGAACATGGGGCAGAGAGGACATGCATGGGAGGGCTGAATACTCTGGGCAGCATCAGCACTCCGGCTGCCTGGGCCAGTGGTTGAGATGGGAGCAGCCATTTAGGGAAAACAGCCAAGACATGGAAGGGAAGTAGCTGTGGAAGAGAGATTTTGCCCAGGGTCGGGTCTGTGTTGAGACTGAAGTGTAAAGAGGATCGCAGGAGGCCAATTCTTACCGACGGCTGTCCTTTGACCAGCAGGACCATGTTGACCACAACTCCTCGGAGGAGCTGTGCTACTCCCTCATCAATCACAGCGTCCTCAGGAGAAGGCCATCAGAGAAGTCTGCTGAGGGGTGGTATGAGAACATTTCCCAGGAGGCCGAGACACCCAGAGAGGCCTCAGGAGGAACAGAGACGGAGTACTCACTTGTCCACGTGCCTCCCACCCCTAGGCATCCACCTTCCGCAGAAGACGAATATGAACTTCTCATGCCCAGAGTCTCCTCTCACTCCCTGCACCAACCACGTCCCCTTAGGCTCCCTCCTGAGAATCAGTTTGTGCATTTATAATGAAGTGATTGGACCAGCATTTGCTTAACACCAGCAAATAAAAGCTGAGGGTGGGGGCTCTGGTTAAAGCAGGCATGGGGCACAAAGTCTTTCTGGCTGACCTCCCCCTGCCTAACAGCCCCTTCTACAGGGGGCTCGGCAGAACATGGTTTACAAACCACAGGGCCTCTCAGATCCTGCTCAACATCCAACATCAAAAGATTAACCAACCATCTTCAACACCACTCTTTCAGAAGGGACTGGCCATTATTGCTTGTAAGTGGCTTTGGAAATGGACTGCTTTACTCAGTGGCAGGAGGGGGGCTCCCTGGTCCCCTATAGCTATGCACATCACAAAGGCTCTGCTTCTCCGTCTGGGTTCTTCTCATAAAATGTCCGTATGATTGCCCTCTGAAGTCACAGAAGCTTTAGCCATCATATTAAGTGTACCCAGGGGGAGTCCACTTGCTCCACAAGTGTTTGTGGGGCCAACTCCTCACTCGCAGGCTTCTAGGCGGATGCCTGTGCAATCCTTTCACTCCATGCCTCTAAATGGTGTCCTTTGCATAGTGTCCTTTGACTCGTCAGCCCTGGTGGCTTGGTTGGTTTCATGAGTTGAATCAGTAAGGTCCAGGCCAGGTTTTTATATAATTTTTAATACAATTTTAATCCTTATTTTTTAATCTTGTATTTTTCCCTAGAAATCTTAAGAAGAAAATCATAGCTTCAGAGACTGATAGAGAGTCCTTTGGCAATCCTCTAATCCCACTTTCCTTTTTTGGCTCCGGGAGGATAATAAGCCCAACGTGATGTTGTAAGTTACTGGCAGAACTTTATCCAGAGGCTGATTTCTTGGCTTCGAATTCAGTGCTCTTCCAACATACTACATAGACAAGCCTTTGCTGTATGCTGTATGTGTGTATTAACACGTCATTTATAAAATATGAGTAAAATGTCCACATTGGAAAAATAACACACACATGCACAGACTCCTTCACTAATGAGCATTTCTCTGTATGCCCTGATTATTTATTTTCCCTCATCTTTTCTTCCTTGTTCCTAGAATTATGTCTAGGATATAATATCCTAAAATAGGGATCAGCAAACTATAGCCCACAGGCCAAATCTGACCCTCTGCTTGTTTTTATAAATAAAATGTTATTGGAATACAGCCCCACTCACTTGTTTACAGGCTCTCTGGCTGCTCAACCACCAGAGAGTTCAGCAGTGGTGATATACACTATGGGTCCTGTAAATACACAAATATTTATTTGGGGGCTCATTTCAGAAAAAAAAGTTTGTAGACCCCCACCCTAAACCATCATACTTGGAGATAAACTTAACAGAAATATGTTTGGGTATTGATGTAACTCATAAGAGCAGGTACCAATAAAATGGTATGAAAATTTTAAACCACAAATTAGATGAGACCAAGGATTAGCAAATTAGACTATTTCTATATCCACACCTGTGTTCTCAACTTCCTGTTTTGTTGAACCCATGGCCATTATATTAATTTTAGGGATGTTAAAATAGTAAGAGGTTTGTTGACAAGCAGTAGATGTATGATGAGTTTAATTGCTGTTTTGTTCCCCAAACTAACCAAAGTTAAATAACTTTGCTATATAAAATGTGCCAAGCGCCCGTTGAGGATAAATCAGTGACTTGAGGATGGATGCATCACACAGGTTTGCTGAGACTTCAGGCAGTTGGTCTTCAACCAAAGAACCAAGCACATCTTGGTATCATGTCCTCTGCTAACTTCCTGTTTTTAGCCAAATTCTTTCACAAGGGACCCTCACTTTGACCCTTGGCCAGGATTCACTTTAGGGAAACAATGTGACACCAGAGTCAGATCAGCGGTGATTCAAGGCCTGGTTGTGTCTCTTCCTCCCTCTGTGACCTTGAGCAGGTGACATGAAGGCCCAGCCTTTTCCCCCGTGAACGGGAGGATTACATCTAATGTATGTAAATCATCCATCACAGACCTTGAATAAATGATAGCAAAGAGCAAAAGGGAACAGAAATCTTTATGATGTATGGAGAAAAACATGTGCTGATGTGCCTGGTGATCCGGGGTTACCCAGCAGTCTTCCAGTGAGACAGAAACACGGAACGCTAGGCGCTAGGCTGGAATTGTCCACTCAGACACCGGACCATCGCGGAAACTGCTTGGTTTAAATACTCTCAGTACAACCTAATAAGTTATACCTGTTTGACTCTTATCACATGAAAGTATTACCTGTCTCAAATAGTACATGCCTTTTAGCAGGACCATATTAAATATAAATGCTTAACCAAAGAAAGTTGTTCTGATAATGAAATTTAGAGGGATCATGGAAGGGAATTATTTGCGAGCGGGAGAGCCCTCTGAGAGTGCTTTGAACTACCTAATATGTCTGTAGATAGCGGTGATCCCGTTTTCCATAGATTTCAGGATTTCTGATGAAAGCTGTGCACCCTCTTCACAGAAAGTGTACATTCTCTCACACACACACACAACACATTTGTATGCAATTTCAAGGGGTTCGGGGTGCAACCCCTCAGCTAAAGATTTCTGTTCTTAATAAAAAAAAAAAAATGAAGCTGAGGATGTAAATTGTCCCCTCAAGCCACAAGTATAATCAGAAAACCCCCGTTCCCATGCTGGTCATAAACCTGTAAGTAGCCATAGTTCACAGAGGTACATTTTATGCAGCAACTGCAGTCTCTGTGGTTTCCGTTTTATGTTCACACTAGTAAATACATCTATAAATAATCCCTTAGTCTTGAGTAAATTCTTATTTAGAATACAAGATAGGCACAAAAAAAGGGCAAAGATAGGTCAGGAAAAACTACCGTTGACAACAAATAAATTCAAATGCTGATGTTTTGAGGACAACTTTGGGTGACAGGTGCTTCAAATATTCTCAGGGATGGAAGGGCACAGGCAGAGCAGGAGAGAGGAATCCCCAGAACTCCACACGAGCCGTCAGAGAAAGGGGATTCTGTTTACGTTTATCTGACTCTTCTTTTCCAAGCCAGCTTCTTGTGTTCAGAAAGCAACTTGAAAGCCACTTGATCTGAGGGCACCTCAGTTCCGCCAACTGTGAAATGGATCAGCATAAGTCCCTCCCACTTTCCTGCAGAGGGTTCTTTGCAAGGCACTTGGAAGCATTGAGTGGGCATTATCATCCCAGAGAGTCTTCTAGGTCTGATGATCATACTTCTCAACTCATCTTTTCCCCCTCACCACTTGTGCTCCTTGTGGATTCCCAGATATCAGCCAAACCTGAACTGAGCATGACCCTGGGATGCCCATCAGGGTTGGAGGCCATTGACGGTGTGTGGTTGTCCAGTGAGCTGAGCTTTACTCCCCAAAACTGTGGAACTCTGAGCTTGCCCTTCCACCTTTCCAGACCTTGGTTTCCTAAGTATAAGGTGAGGGGACTGCCTTCTAACCCTAAGAGTATATGAGCTCTAACGATAAAGGAAAGATTAAAGGATGTCTGTAGATACGGCTGCCAGCTACGCAGCAATAGTGTGAATTAACTTATTTTAAAGCAATGAAACAGTAATGGGAACACAGAAGAGAAGATTTAGATTTCTCCTGTTTTTCTCAGTGCTGATCAGACTCTGAATAGGGCAGGAGTCTATGTCCAGAGTCCACACCTAGAAGGGAAAGGCGAGAATATGCACCTCACCCAAATAAAACACAAATGTGTGTGAAGGAGGACAAATCTGCTTATCCAAATCCCACCATTGCTTCTGGGTTCAGCTTGAGTCCTGCTTCCTAGGCAAAGCCTTCATCAATTAAACTGTACTGACCACTCTTTTAAGTATCTCACAGACATTTGTTGAAACCTGATTATGCACCAGGTGTTACACTCGTCATTAAGATGTGTGATGACCCATAAATTCATCTCCTCCAGCAGAACAGTGTATATGGAAGTGCCATTTTTTCCAAACACCTCAAAATGCTTCAGGCACAAAGTTCAGGTCTTTACACACCCCTTGGGCCAAAGAATCAAACCCATGGAAAATCCTCTCTATGACTCACAAGTGGTCAAAACCCAAGACAAGATCGGTGCATCTTGGTGCTTTCCAAAAGAGAAGGGCAGATCAAGACCACACCCTGTCCTGTGTCCAGATGTGAACCGGCCCTTCCTTCTAGCCCCAGGCCCTTTGGGCACCTGGTCCTGCCAGAGGGCCTGGGAGGAAGTGGACAGGACCAAAGGCCCCTCCCTGCCCTCAGGACACACAGGAGGACACAGCCCACCCCAGCCCACCCCAGCCCACCCAGCTGAATCTTACTCATTCAGAACAGGAAGCTGCTTTCAGAGAAACGAAAAGATCACTTTCAGCACTATTTACTGCAAGAAAATACCAGCCCAGATCACGGCCCTGGAGAGTCAACATCTACGAAGCAACAATGAATGCGACAATGCAGAGGCAAAAATAATTTACCGTAAATATTTTTAAATCCTTCTCCCTGAAAGTTCTTCATTATTTTGTAAAAAGCACAGATACACTAAAGTTTACATTTGACACATAAAAAATAAAGAGGAAGAGGGGAAATTCACCTATTACCCTAGTTTGAGGAACTATCCTTAAAATGAGACATCGAGTTACAATAAATGTATCTTCTAGTTAAATAAGAAAGTCACATTATCCAGAGTCCTGTATCGTAAAGCGCTCAAGGCAAACGTAGCCTGAGACACATGCTGGGGCACATCCCGATACACAGCTGCCCCCAGCACTGACTTCCACCCAAGGCCAAGTTAACTGAGATATTGGGGCTAAGGGTCTCTCATCACAGGGCCACAAAACTCTTTCTCCTGAAAAATTTCCAGGGAAACAATTTTCCCAACAAAGACTCTGTTCCCTCATGACAGGAAATCCTATATCCACAGATGACCAATACAGTCACTAACATTCCCCCCGCCCTGCAAATGAGTGGGCACTAAGCTTCCAACAGTTTATTTCAAACAGAGGTTCTTCCTGTTGCTCAGCCACCTTCAATCAGATACACAATCAATGCCTGAAGACTCAGAGTCCAACAGGAAGGCTAGCAAGTCTGGACAATAAAAACGCAAGGGGTAGAATCCACAACAGATGGGAAGCAGTCTCAGGGACTTGCCAATGGAAGTTTGTGAAAATATAAGTGGGGACACTATCCAAAATGATGACATTGTACTCAAAACTTGCAAGGACCCAAAAGGAGGTTTCCAAAAGAGGTGTGTGTCCAGGAGTCACAGGAACAATGAGGAGATGCAAAATAATTAAAGAAACACATCTCCTTTCATTTTTTTTTTTAAAGATTTTATTTTTCCTTTTTCTCTCCAAAGCCCCCCGGTACATAGTTGCATGTTTTTAGTTGTGGGTCCTTCTAGTTGTGGCACGTGGGACGCCACCTCAGCATGGCTTGATGAACAGTGCCATGTCCACGCCCAGGATTCGAACCAGCGAAACCCTGGGCCGTTGCAGCAGAGCACGCAAACTTAACCACCCAGCCACGGGGCCAGCCCCTACACATCTTATTTCTGTATCTATATACAACACAGTAACACTGGGTGATGCACCAAGGCTGGCTGCCTGAGAGATGCAGCTAGTGGTCATGGAAGTAGCGCCGCACTAGGCCGCTTAGGTCTTTAACGTGCCTTCCCTTTCCTCACAGCCTTGCTCAGAGGTACAACCAATACAATGGATGGAAGGGGGGGGGGGCGGGTTCAGGGAGAGATTGGCTCAGTTCTCCCTCACCAAGCTGCCTGCCTCTCCCTCTTCTCTCTCCACCAGCACAGGTTAGAATTCTGCCTAAAAGCCACCCTTGCACTAAAGAGAAAGCGCCCACGTGTGGGTGGAGGCAGCTAGTGCTTCAGGAACAGCAGTGACCTCACACTGCAAGGTCCACCCACCCCATCACATCACCCCCACCCCATCTGGATTCCTGCCTTTGTCAGGACTGGACCCAGCCGGGGCAGCGCTTGGGCGCTGTTTCACTGGACATCACAGCTGCAGAAACAGGAGAAACAGGACCATCTCCACCCCTCTAGTCAATGCAAGTCCTACGTTAATTCACCGGACATTGTCCATAGAATGGGATGAATACTCTCCATCTCCAAACTGAGGGGAGTGCTGCTTTCAGACGAAGACCAGCCTCCACCACTCCATTCTGAAAAAAGTGCAGACAAATAAAAGTCACTAATTTTTTAAGATCATGATTATTTTAAACATTTGGGTTTTTATACTCTAGTTTCTCTTCAGATCGTATAAATCTTTCGCCTTTTAAACATTTGGGTTTTTATTTAATTTCACTGGGTTTGAATATAAACTCTTAAGTAAAATTGGAATGTTTGTAAATTCCTAACAGAGGAAGTTTATTCTTCAGTCAACACACACACAGACACACAGACACACCCACAACTCTGAATACTTTTCAAAAGGGAAATAACACGTTGTTTGCTCATCTGTTCTGGTATAATTCATGATAACATTTTCACGAGGCCTTCCGGATGCTGAGGACATTTTAACATTTAGTTCTTTTTCATGATCTAACCATAAAATATCTCTAAATTTTCAGTTTTTTAAAACGTGTGCAATATATCTTGAGAAATTCTGACGACAGAAATGGTGTGGACCTGGCCTGACTGAGGGGGAGGTGACCATGCAAGGACGTGGGGACACTACACAGAGAGCCCATAGGCTCCACAGCCGTGTTCTCAGGGTTGATGTTTGGTTCTGGATCATTCTTTGTTGTAGAGAGATGTCATGTGTGTTGTAGGATGTTTACAAGAAGCCCTGGCTCTACGCACTAGATGCCAGTATCCCACAGACATTCCCAGTTGTGATAACTAAAAACGTCTCCAGACATTGCCAAACATCCCGGGGCGGTTGGTGGGGGAAGGGGGTGGGGGGGGGGGGCGCAAAATTGCCCGTGGTTGAAAACTAGTGCTCTTTGGCTAAACTCTCCATGTTTCCTGGAGAATCTTTAAACAACCAAAATGGTTTTCCTCTACTCCCCAGGCAGTCCTTTCAAGGACAGAAGGCACACACTGGCCTCTGTCAGCAGCCAGCTCAACAGTTTACCTCAAAAATGTGCAAACAAGATTCACTATTCTCATTGCCTGGAGCTTTTTCTCTTCTCTCTCACATAAATCCAGTTTTTGCCTTTGTTCCTCACTTGGTCTACTAGCTGACTCCTTCGCATGTGAGAAAACAGTACAAAATAACTAACTCATGTCCAAAATAACTCATGATGTCCAAAATAACCCATGATGTCCAAAATAACTCCTGCTCTTTCATATTTGTAAACCAGACTTCCCCTCCTTATCCCCAGGCCCCATCCATCCATAAAGTGAAGAAGCTCAAAGACACAGGGTGGGGGAGTGGCGGGGGTGGCGGGGGGGGGGGGGGGGGGATGGTGATTCATTAAAAGAATTCCCTTAACCTTGAGGGTATTATGCTAAGTGATGTAAGTCAGACAGAGGAAGATAAATACTGCATGATCTCACTTACATGTAGAATCTAAAAAAACCCAAACTCACAGAAAAAGAGATCAAATTTGTGGTTGTCAGAGGTCGGGGCGGGGGGGGGGGTGGATAAGGGACTTGGATGACAGTAGTCAAAAGGTACAAACCTCCAGTTATAAATCCTGGGGATGTCATGTACAACATGATGACTACAGTTAACAACGTGGGATGGCACATCTGCAAGTTGCTAAGAGTGGATCCTAAAAGTTCTTTCCCAGGAAAACAAAAATTTGTAACTATATAAGGTAATGGATATTAACTAAATTTACTGTGGTAATCATTTCACAATGTATGTGTGTCAAGCCATTATGCTGTACACTTTAAACTTACACAGTGTTATATGTCAATTATATCTCAGTAAAACTGGAAGAAAAAATAAAAAAAAAATTCCTTATGATTATAATATTGTGTGTTTTTCTTTTTACAGGGCGTCGAAATATGCCCACAGCTGGGTCAAATAGTTGGTGTGCTTCCAAATTAAAGAATGAAATACAAGGCCAACCCTGATGGCCTAGCAGTTAAAGTTTGGCACGCTCCACTTCAGCGGCCAGGGTTCGGTTCCTGGGCGTGGAACCACACCACTCATCTGTCAGTGCCATGCTGCCATGGCAGCTCACACAGAAGAACTAGAAGGACTACAACTAGAATATATAACTATGTACTGGGGCTTTGGGGAGTGGGAAAAAGAAAAGAGGGAAAGATTGGCAAGAGATGTTGGCTCAGGGCAAATCTTTCCCAGCAAAAAAAAAAAAAAAAAAAGGATGAGATATACATACAGACAAAATACCTCAGGAATCCAAATTACAATCTAATTTCAGGTTCTGACTCACGTACACACATATGAACCCCAAAGGAACCAGACTGGCCTCAGGGAATCCCTGAAATTGTAAAATTTTGTGTAGGAAGAAGAGTATGTGCATTTTTTTCTGGAAAGAAACTGCATGATTATCTTCAAATTTTCTAAGGAGTATACGAAGCAAACAATGTTAAGAATCTTTGCTCTTTGAAGAACTGAACATTATCTCAGTGGGAAACTAGTTGCCCAGCTCATCACAGCGAGGGTGGGGGTAAACCACCAGGCCCGCAGCACATGCGAACATGGGAAACTGGCCTAAGGATTCACTGGGTCTCACTCAGTCCCTCTCAGGGCCCCGTGCCTATCCCCGCCACGTCCATCTCGTCCCTTTCTATGGAGTTTGCCTCTGGGTGTGTCCCCTCCCTCAGCCTGCCTGCCTCTCCAAGTCTCTCTTCTTCCTTCCTCACTTCCCACAAGCTCACTGTACCCCTCCATCTGAGAGGGCGCTGACACTCATATTCCTGAAAATATCAAATGGCTCAAATACTCCACATGCATGCTCTGGAAAGTGGATGTGGGGTCACAGAACCCCCACCCTGGCCCCCAGCAGAAATGTCTGAAAGAGTACAATCTCCTGAGGAGCAGAAGCCATATAGCTCACGGCTGCATCCAGGGCCTGCTGCAGTCTGGCCCTGAGGAAATGTCTCCAAGGCTGAGGCACGGAGTTCAAGGTCTTCTCCACTCTCCTCAGGCCTCACAAGCAACCTGCCCTTCATGGACTCTGTATGGCCCTCCCAACCTCCTAATGCTCTTAAAGCTTTTCCTCCTCCACCTCCCTCGCCTCCATTTGGAAAGAGCTGGTAACACAGTATTACAGGGGGGTGCCGAAAACTAAGACCAGTCCCACCGTGGCAGCCCACCACAGGCATCTCAGCAAGGTGGACCTCCCTTCCCTCAGCTCTTTACACGGGAGGAGGTCGAAGGGCTTCTTCCTTCCTTCCTTCCTTTCTTCCTTTCCTTGCTTCCTCTCTTCCCTTTCCTTAACTTCTCTTTCCCCTTCCCCTTCCTTCCTTTCTTTCTCACCTTTCTTTCTTTTTCAAATTCCTGTACAGGGGGCATAACCTCTTCACTCCATTTATTCAGATGCTCTGTGAGGAAATTATTCATTTATGAGACTTTCCCAATGAGCTAAAATGTAGCCTTCTGACTGTCATTTTTTTAAATTAATTTGAGGAAAAGGAAGCTTTAAGAAGTGCTTTATATAACTCTCTGCCTTCTTAGGCCAAGATTAGTCTACTTTCACCTCCAGTCATCAAGAAATTGAATATCCTCATAATTGCCCCTTCTCGTGCTACCTAGTGACACGCGGCCTTTATAATCTGTTCCACTCTTCCCATTCGAGGCTGCTGGCACTGTGCCTGTTGCCAACCACATCTCCTCCTTATTTGCCTTTTTCATTCATTCGACTAGTATTTACTACTATTAATGTACAGAAAGTGCATCTGATGGAATGTGGATGAGAAAAGAAAACATCCGAGATGGTTGGCCTATGGGCTATCAGGAGCCAACGTATCTCCAAGCAAAGAATCAAGGGGGAAACGAGAGGAGAGGGAAGTCAAGGCCAGCCAAGGTTGAAGCTTCAGCGCAGATGCAGCAGAAGGATATGGCATAGGCCTGGGGTCACTTCACCTTCCCACCTTCCTTTTTGTCAGGTTTTGCACCAAGTGTTAAAAGTTCTCAGATCCTGATTTCTATGCTTCTTAAATAACATGTCAATTTCCTTGTTCTGTTCTTCGTTTTAGAAGTAGATGAATAAATTTATTATAATTTTCTAAAGAGGCTAATTTGTCTTTTTATGCCACTCTATTAATTTCTTAATGGACTCAGGGGCCTTCAAGAGAAGAGATACGTTCCCCATATTGAGATAATTTTTCAACGATTTAGCTATCTCATTTATTTCAAACTCTGCAACACTTTCTTCTCGTGAAACCACAGCGTTCCCACAAAGGTTACTAATGATGCTGTGAAGTGGGATACGGAGCTTCGCACCTGGGTGAAACTTTTAGCAATCCTCGTCTTTACAGCTTAATTATTTTTTTCATGATTTTTCTCCAAACTCCTCCGTGGGCTCATGGCGGGCAGGGACTGTGCAACCTCCACAGAGCATGGAGCATCACCTGGCCAGAAGTCACCCTGCGCCCCCATCCCCAGCCTGGCTCTCTGGTCCACTGTCATAGCTCTGGCTTCTTGACTAGCTCAACTTACCGAAGAGCAAGAGGGACGCTGGATCAAGCCCCAGAGTCTCACAACCAGACACGTTCTGATCGTGGAAATTCTGCAGCAAAACGCCCAGCACCAGCTCCTGGCTCATCATGTACTTCATAAAACCATCATCTTCCGATGGAACCCCAAACTGCAGGTGGTAGGTTATCGTGGCATTTTCACCACTGAAAGTCAAACCAAACAGACACAGTAAACATAACAATAGGATTGCACCACAACTCACGAAATTGATTTTCGCAATAACATTTTTTTTTTTTTGTTCTGCACGTTCTTCCAGGTACAAAATAGCAAAGA
Organism: Equus asinus; assembly: GCF_041296235.1. NCBI lineage: Eukaryota > Metazoa > Chordata > Mammalia > Perissodactyla > Equidae > Equus > Equus asinus. Next base: position 14,525,224 of record NC_091794.1, on the reverse strand, counting down.
GTGTACTGTCCTAGAAGAACCCCCTCCATGAGTCCATCACAAAAGTCCAGGTGAACCTAACCTCCTCCTTCCACCCAGAACCCATCCCCTGGAGTCTACTGGGAGAAGCCATCGAAGGGAGGGACATGACCCAGCTATTGTTAAGGATGATCCAAGGGCCGGCATGCGGTCTGCTCCAACACCAGCCTTATATCCCCAAGGCGGGCCAGGCAAGCCGGTTCTCCTCATGTATCCCCTTCTCCAAGTTCTCACACTACATGTATCTCCTTGCCCCTACAAGTGTGTGTCAGGGCTATTCAGTTTAGCCAGCTCAGGGTCCAAAGCTCCCTGTCATCAGCCGGGTGCAGAACTCCTGAACTCCCACAGGCTGCCTGAGCACCAGCAGCAAATCACGCCTTCCCAGTTTGTCCCCAAAGTAAGAAACTTTTTCTGCCCCATTTCCACTCCCGAGGATCCAGCTTTGCAACTCTCAGGAGGGGGACCTAAGGAAGGAGAGTTTTCATCTTCCTAGAACATATTTCTCCCATTTCCAAAATAAAAATAATCATAGGGCTATCCTCAGCTAAAATTAGTAGCTTATCCCACTTGTTAAATGCTGCCTCAACATTTAGTCTTTTCACAGTTATCCTATTACCTTGGTTCAAGAAGGTCTAGATTAAGAGCCAGCAATAAAATAATGAAGAGGCGGTCACATCTGAGACTCTCACCCTGGGGCAAGTTTTATAGACACACCAGTCCCAGGAGCCTGAATCAGAACACTGTTCCTGCCAAGGACAGGGAGAGGGCTCCCTCTCGTGGCCACAGGTCACACAGGCCCAGACTCTCACACTACACTAAACTCTACCACAGCCAAGAAGTATGCCAAACTTTGTGGTTCAAATGAATAATACACGGTCAGCACTCTGAAGAAACCCACAGTTTCAAGGATGCCACTTGGGACAGGCTTAAAAATGCACTTTCAAACTCTATGCCAGGTACTCTGGTTTGCAAGTGACATTACCTGTGCTCCACCTTCGAATTATCGCTAATGATGGCAACATCTTGACACACAGCCACCCTGCACTCCTACGGACAGGGACTAGGATTGGCTCACAGAAAGGACCAGAAGCTGACCTTCAGAAGACCAGGCTGGAAGCTGAATGAGAGGATTGCGCTGCCTGACCTGGCCTGGCCAGCCCATCCTCGTCCCACCAAGTCAGGTCACTGAGTGAATTCGCATAAGGCTGAATCTTGAGGGGAAGACATGGATTTTCAGGGAAGTGGAGAACGCTGTGGGCTTTGCCCCAGCTGCCTCCACTAGAGTGGGTGCAGCAGCTGATGAACCAATGGGCATTTTCCCAGGTTCCTGTCGGGCTGGTCCAGGGCTGAGACCAGGATCCCCTTGGAGACACAAACGCATCTGCCAGGGATTTCGCTGTCTCTTGCCCACAAATACTTGAGTTTTTCTTCCAAATAACTTTTAAAAACAGATTCTCTAACATCAAGTCTTCAGGTTTCTAGCCACGTTTTACTCAGTTGTCTGATGGGTTTTTCCCAATGTCTACCCCAACCCATTATGCAATCCTACCTCCTCTCGACCCATAACGTGAGGCTGGATTCTCAGAAAGACCCTTCAGGCTCTGAGCGGCTTTCCTCTCTCAATTCTGTCTCAGTCCTTGAGTTTCAAGTTGGGGCGAGTGCACAGAGGAAAAGGTGTTGGGTCTGATTATTCATTTCTCCCCCTAAATTTCACTGGCATTTTAATACTAGTGGTTTATGATTAAAATGAGCAATGTCAAAGGAGTCACCATAAAGTAACATGCACATTGGGGATCCATAAGGAACGAGGAATAGAGTTGTTGCCAAGGCAACCTACCACCATACACATTTCCAGACTTCAGGTCCATCGTGCTCCCGCCTCATTGTGCTACCACCGGCTTTACATGCTTCCCCTCCCAGGCCTACTCATATTATGGTTTGGGAAATGTATGGCTTGAGAGGGAAACCTCAATATAATACTGCCTTTGATGGTCACATTCCAGGGATATCTTAGGAACAGTGGATAATAAAGCTTTGCCATGTAAATCTTGTCCTAACAATACAAAAAGATAATCAATGACTGACTGCTCTACACACATATATCCTTTTACCTAAGTGTCCATAGACATATACAAAAACATTAAAGATTAGGAGGAAATTTAAAAACAAAAAATACATATGTATGTACATATGCTATACATGTATAGTATGTAAAGTATATACGGTAAATATATGTATAGAAGAAATCACACCAAACTGTGGATGGTTGTTCATTTCACAGTAGGGAGCGGAATTCACTCTGCGTCTGGAATTGACTGGCACACATAGTGTCCAGGGGCAGGGGGGCAGAGGGTATACTTTTCCTGCAGTATCTAGCTTTATATTTGCAATATTATACAAAGAGCATGGCCTCCTGCATTACTTGTGTTCCTCAAAAGCACAAGCATGGATCATATTATGTATATCCCACCATTATCTGAGATCTATCTCTATTTCTACCCTTAGCTTATTTGGGATCTGCTGGTAAACAGGACTGGTGTACCTGGGACTGGCCTTTCCTCTCTTCCCTGGGACCTTGTTGAGTCATATAATTAACCTGGGCTTCATTTTTCTCCTTTGTAAAATAAGAGAGTTGAGCTAGTTGGTCTCCAAAGACCCTCCCAGCGCTGACACTATGATTCTATCTGTCACTGGTTCCCTTCATGCTTTGAGACTTGGAGAGTCCTTCTAGGTCAACGGTGATGGGTGTCATTTTCCAGAGAAAGAGACCAACACGGAATCCTCCACAGTCTTACCTGAAGTCCACTATTTCCACCGAAGTAAAATAACGACTCAGCGATGGGGATGAACTGTACACATCTGTGAGCTAAAACAGACAGGAAAAATAAAACCACCACACTCATCATTGCTGAATCATGTTGCACATCACCTGACAAAGCAGAACTGCTCCTAGACACAGGGGATTACACTCCAGCTGGGAATTGCCTCATCCAGAGGCTCTGGATCGAGAAATAGGAAGGGGTGGGCCTTCCGCCAACCAAAACTCAAGTTCACACTCACATAAAAGAACCTCATTTATAAGGATCAGGCCAGGATTTTCAACATCTCTTCTATGTTTCGCTGACACCTTGTGGCCTTCATGGTGAGAGTGGTCAGCAGCCCGAGCCCACACAGACTCAAGAGAAGGAGAGAACACCCAGTGGCTGGGAAGACTGTAGAACAGGCCACTCGGGGCCTGGGACGTCACTGGACAAGGGCCCCTTCTCTTCTTTCTCCAGGGCTTCACTATAAGGAGAAACAGCCTTACTAAGACAGAGGTACAGCACTTTCCCCTGGATGATGGGACCAAGTGGGCTGGTCTATAGTTACAAAGACATGGAGTTCTTCTTTTATACATGAAACATTGCAATCATAAAAAATAATGACATTTGTCTTCCCACTACCTAGGTCTCATGTCTTCACATATTACCATATTGAGTTCAGCCCTTTACTTTAAGAAACAGAACGAAGCTAAAGCTCCTCCTACACACTATTCCGGTTTTCCTCCCCCTCCCCTGATACTAACCATTGTCCTGAAGTTGGCAGGGATCCTTCTCATGCACGTTTTTACAAATGTAATACTTCTTCGTGTAATCACATCAATATATAATTTGTGTTTTTATTCAAATAAAAAGTACCATATTCTACATAATCTTCTAAGACTTGTTTTTTTTCACTCAAAATCTCGTTTGAGATTTACCCATAATGGTCCATCTAGACTGAGGTCACTCAACCTAACTCCTGACTCCTGCACAGACCTCGTTCAGCGATTGCATCGACTTATCCATTCCCCTACTAATGGTCAATCACGTTGTTTCCAGTTTTTCCCTATTACAAACTATGCTGAAGTTACCATCCTTGACCATCTCTGCACCTCTCTTCTTACACATGTAAGAGCTTCCCTTGGGCATCCACCACGAAATGGACTTGCTGGGTCCAAGAGCAGGTGCATCTCCAACTTAACTAAGTCTTGCCAAATCGTTCTCCATTTTACTCTCCTCCCAGCAATGCAGAAGTGGTCCATTTCCCACAGCTTTGTCAGCACTTAGTGTTACCAGATTTTTAGATTTTTGCCAATCTGAGGGCTATAACATTGTGCTTTCCATTGTTTTAATTTGCATTGTCTTGCTTTCTAGTGAGGTTGAGTATCTTTTCGTGTGCTTAACTCTTTAAGATTTCTCACCTTTGGATTGCCTATTGGTTTCCTGTCTCTCTTGGGATGTCTTTTTCTTATCTGTCTGAAGTGATTGGTGTTATATTCTGGATACTAGCTGTTGGATTTAGGTTATAAATATCTTCTCCCAGTCTTTGATTAGTCTTTTCATCAAGTTTCAGAGATGTGAATCCTAACCGAGCAGTACTCAAGACCATGGGGCTGAACATATTTATGTTGTACTTCTTTTAAATTTACATTTGTAGGCTAAATGGCTTGTTCTTTAGCAGACAGGTTGTAGCATAAAGCAGAAGGACTGCGCTGGGATCTTGTCATACTCTTCCAAACGGACACAGCTCTGGGGCTGGAGTGAGCCCATGGCCAGGCCTTCAAGAGCCCAGCCAGGGGGCCAGCCCCGTGTCCGAGTTGTTAAGTTCACTCACTCCGCTTCAGCGGCCCAGGGTTTTGCTGATTCCGATCCTGGGCGCGGACGTGCCACCGCTCGTCAGGCCACATTGAGGCGGCGTCCCACATGCCACAACTAGAAGGACCCACAACTAAAATATACAACTATATACTGGGGAGATTCGGGGAGAAAAAAGCAGAAAAACAAAAGATTGGCAACGGTTGTTAGCTCAGGTGCCAATCTTAAAAAAAAAAAATAGAGCCCAGCCAGACCCACTCCTTCCCAGCCTGAAGCCTCAGCCCTGACGTTGTTCTGGAAACCTCACAGCATCCAAGGGCACCCTTGTGCTGAGACCAGTGTGCTCAGCTGCAGCCATTACAGCTCAGTGCCCCATGATTTTATCCAGGAGCAAGCAGCAGCAAATACCCAAAACAGCAGTGCCCTGAGGGAGCTCTGCCCATCTTGTCTCCCACCAGACTCCAAATGGAATCTCAAGGAGGTTGCATTTCCACAACACACCCCAACTTAATCCACCTGGTGACAATTCAGTCTCTCAAAGGTAGAGCCAAGAGGATGAGGGCACCTACAGCTTATACTCCCCAAATCTTGTCATTATTGCTGAGATCGTTAGAGGAAACTGATATCAGGGCACAGTGATGAGCTAAAAACACCTGCGGAATCTGCCCATGTCCAGCTCTGTGCAAGAGCTAAGGCCTGAAGATGAATGATTAACACCCACTTCTCTTGGACATGGAGAGTCCAGTCTGTAACAGCTCACCCATGTGGATGTTAACTCATTTCATTTGTGCTCAGCAAATGCAAATCCCCCGATTCAAAAAGCAGCCAAGAGAGAAGTAGCCAGAGGCTACTCACTCAGCCACTCACAGAAAACCTGGAATAATCATCCCAGAGTACAAACTTCTGTGATCAAAGGAGCCATGAAATGTCTTGCATTTGGGGACCCAGAAACTGACCCTGGAGTGACCTAGATGGAATTGCCTCCTTCAGAAGCTTTTGTAGGAATCAAATGAAAGCCAAATGAAGAGGACTCACCCCATTCAACCTACCAGCTGCAGAGAAGAGTGGAATGGACAGCAGGTTGGTCTTGCTCAGATATTATCAAAACTTTACTGCCTGTGAACCACCTTGACAGGATGACTAGACTGTCCAAACCAATTCTCATGGTCTGGCTACAGAGTGCTTACATTGCACAGAGAACATTCTCCTGCATTTCCCACTCCATGAATGATGTCATCATCCACCCACGCCGCGGCCACCCAACCAGGACACTGGCGCCACGCTCTCCCTCACCCCAACATCCACCCAGCCATTAAGTCCTTTTGAGTGAGAAGACCTCTGAAATCTCACTTGGCTCCTCCTTATTCCCCCTGGTGCTGCCCGAGTTCAAGGCCCCCTCACCTAAGCTACTACAATACCTTCTAACTCAGCTCTCTGCCTCCAGGGTTTCTCCATCATCGCACAGAAAGCCTAAAACGAAAAGCTGACCACGTCCACCTGCACATTAAAGTCTTTGAATCCCTTACCAAAGAGTGGGGAAACCTTCATGATCTGACTCCTCCCTTCCTGTTCAGCCTCACCTCCGCAAGTCCCCACCACACAGAGAGCTGAGGCCACAGGACACTGCAAGCAGATCCCCTTCTCTGCTGTCTTATCTAGAACACTCCCACCTCAGACTTCAAGACTCATCCTGAATACCACTTCCTCAAAGAGGCCCTCCAAGCCTCCACCCCGGCTTGTTTAGATGCCACTCCAACCCACCTCAGATTGTTTAGATGCCCCTCCTTTGTGATTGTAAAACACACTGTACGTATCTCAATGATGGAACATGTCGCTCCGGTTCATAACTATCTATTTAATTGCTTCCCCTACTTGGACAGTGAGCCCCAGTGAGGGCACAGACTTTGTGGCCCTGGCACTCGGTGTGTTATTTAGTGCACCCTAGATCCTCAGTGAAGCTACAGGGTGAATGAAATAGAAGACCAGAGTGAGGGAACAGAATGGTGTCCTCCAGGATGTGGGTAGCCAGAGGCCAGAATTCTTCCCTCTGGCTTTGTGCTACAGAAAACACATTTCGAAGCATCGGTTCCTGCCGAAATCCACACAGAATCTGAACTTGAAGCTACTTGCTCCATTGTTCTAAGCCAACTGTTCTAGCAGAATTCATATTCCAATGTGAAGAAATCAGTAAACGATGTGTAAGACACCATTACCCTTTTGGTGAGCAAGTGAGGCAGCTCCTCTTCAGGAACACACTCTTCTGGAATCTTTAGCCTGACCAAGAATGTTTTATTTGATGATAATTCAAGTATTTCGTTTTCATCTTCATCGATGTAAGTTACTAAAGAGAATGAGGGGTGGGAATAGAAAGCAAAAGTAAAGTAAATGCATGTATAAAATAATAAATTTATTCCTTTCATTGGCTGCTATACATTAAAAAAAATACAATGAGCATTTATCGAGGTTAAAGCCTGGACACAATAAGCAAGGACAAGCAGAAATGCTTTCTGCTCTCAGTAAGACCAAATAAAGACCCAGTGTTGCCCCCATCATGATAAAAATTTTGATTGTTTGCTTTATGCCATAAGAGGTCTCAGACTCCACTGAATACAGACTTGGGGAAGGGCTGTCAGCAGGGAGTAGGGAGAACATGAATTTCTTTGTTAAACTGAACGTGCAGCTTAGCTATGTACACGGGTGTCGAGAAAAGCGCTGGGAGACAGTCTAGGGGGTGAACAGTGGGTGATGGGGAACAGAGAGAGAGCAAGCGACCTCACTGAATCACCTTCAGTTCTGTGCATATGATGAGGAAGTGTCATCATCCATCAGAACAGAGAGGGGACAAGAAATGAACACGTGAGCCCATGTCTTGAAATCTCCCCAGGAGGATGGGGACAGGCTGGAAGCCATCACTCTGGAGTATTTCCCACAGGAGAGGAATGTTGACACACTGTTTGAGGAAGGGAGACCAAACTGCACCAGGATCCCCAGGGCACACAGGACTTACATTCCTGGGTCACTGAGTTCCGTGTGGCTGCGTGTGTTCTAACGACTGTGAGCTAATTGATGTGTAAGCAGTTAGAGCTCATGGAAAAGCACACAAAGTCAGGAGCCAGACGCTGGGAGCTGGCACTCACGGTGCTAACTCTGCTCCCCCGGCTGGCTGCCAGCCTCACCACTGGGCCCACACAGGGACCAGCTCCCTGGCCCTGAGAAAGGCGTGGGTGGACAGAACCAGGTGCTCATGTTGCGGTAGACTTTTCTCTCAAAGCCCATGCTTCAAATGTAACATAATCAGCCTCTTTTATTGGACTCTGAAAAGGCCAGAATGGAATAATTTCAGTTTATGAAAGAAGGGCAGGTGAAAAGAAGTAAGAATCCTGAGAAGCATTCCCGGAGAAAGTCTGGAAATGTGAGGCATTAGGAGCAAGGGAAGGTGCAGGAAAGAGGTACAGAGCAGGGGCTGGCCCCGTGGCCGAGTGGTTAAGTTCACGCGCTCCGCTGCAGGCGGCCCAGTGTTTCATTGGTTCGAGTCCTGGGCGCGGACATGACACTGCTCATCAAACCACGCTGTGGCGGCGTCCCACATACCACAACTGGAAGGACCCACAACGAAGAATATACAACTATGTACCGGGGGGGCTTTGGGGAGAAAAAGGAAAAAATAAAATCTTTAAAAATAAAAATAAATAAATAAATAAAGAGGTACAGAGCAGGCCTGAGACTGCTGGCTTAGAAAGGCCTGCTCGAGGCTGGCGCTGGGGCTGGCCTCCCGGAACTGGGATTTCCGGAGGGTTCCACCATTCCCTGATAAGAGTGGCTCACTGTGCCTCAAGTGTTTGTACAAACAACGTGGCTTATGCGAACATCTCTTTTCCTTCTCAGTCTGCAATTTTATTATGTGCCAGGCAGAGGCTGCCTATGTGACCAGCACCAGTAAAAACCCTGGGTACTGAGTCTCTAATGAGCTTCTTGTAGATAACATTTCACGTGTGATGTCGCAATTCATTGCTGGAGGAATCGTGTCCTGAAATTTGTGCCTGGTTTCCTCCAGATTTCGCTTTATATCTTTTGGCTGTAATAAGTCATCGTCATCTCAGTGACTATATGCTGCATCCTGTGAGTTCACCCAGCAAATCACTGAATCTAGGGGTGATCCTGGGGACCCCAAACGCAGGGAATTATCCCTGCCTCCTTATTTGTTGTAAATCACTACATTACGCTGTCTGACAATAAAAGTTAAGCCCTCATAGCAGAAAACTTGCAAAGTACAGGAAATTGTAGCAAAGCAAGAAAAAAATACCAATAATCCTTTAATCAAAAGGATTTTCCCCCACATGTTATATCATATAGTTGAGGTCTTAATGAGCAGATAATTTGTACCCTACTTTTTGTTGTTTGTTGTTGTCATTGCTTATTTGTCTTGGTTCTGTTGTTGTTGTTGTTGTTAACATATCAGAAGCCATTCCCCACATGTTTGAAATTCCTTGCAAAGATTATTTTAACGGCTACATAAATGTTCATAATTGGCTCCATTTACTTAAATCTCACTTTCAGTGTTTTGAGCTTTCCACTGTAATGATGCTGCAATGGATACATCTTTGAGTGTTACACCCACTAGGTACATTTCCATAGCAGATATCAGGGCCTTGGAAAGGAAGAGGGGATGCCGGAGGATGGATACAGGGTTCACACGACTGCTGAGCTCAAGGGCCCTGAGAACAGACGCCAAGTTCTAAAAGAGGTCTCTACAATCAGCTCTAATGACATGTACTTAACTTGAATCATCTGAATAACGAATCTGAACCCAGACCTGGCTAAATAGCTGTATTTGTTAAAATAACAATAAAAATGAGTTTACCCAGTCCGAAGTTTTTATGTCACTAATGAGACTTCAACTGGGCAGTATTTTCCATGTAGAAAAAACGGGTTTAAAAAAATCGCAATACATACAAAGAACATTGGAGGTACATGAAAACTGCTTTTTGGCTGGAATATAAGACATGTGACTGGAGAGGGAGGCCTTAAATGCCAGATGTCTTCAGAAGTTAATGGAGGGTTGTTAAGTGTCTCACGGGAAGGAGGTGGAGGTGAATCTGCTGATGGTGGACGGGCAGAAGGGGCGGCAGAGAGCCCACTGGACATGAGATTGGGAGAGACCAATTTTGACAGACAGCAGTGGGAACTGGAAGGAAGGTGGGAGGGAGAAAGCCCAGGACAGTGGAAACAAAGCTGGCTTTAAAGGGAGGCAGACTTAGGTTGAACCCAAGTTTTGGCCAATATTAGCCATGCGACCTGAGCTTAAAATGAAGACATTGAAGTTTAGAGAACATGCGGAATTTGTTCACAAGAATTGAGCTAGTAAGTAGTAGGGTAAGGATACATTTATCGACTCAGACTCAGAAATCATTTATATTTTACAAATGTGGAAACTGAGGCCAAGAGGGTTGAAGAATTTGCCTAAAGTTACACAACAGGATGGTGGCAGAGCTGGAATTAATCTGGTCTCATGACTCCCCATGAAACTATAACAGGTAAGCTAACTGGGGAAGGGACACACACAAATCGTAGTTTCACATAGATAATGATTGAGAAGATGAGTTATTTCCAGGCAGAGCTCTCTAGCAGACTATGACTAAAACTCAGGAAAAATGTGTAGAAGCAGATCTAGGAGTCACCTCCTGGAGGGGATGGCTGCTGCTTTGGGACTAAATGACTTTCTCAAGGGAAACAATGAAGAACGTGAAAAGTAAGAAGGCTGAAGACAAGCCTCACGCACCACAATGAGAGGCTGAAGGCTAAAATAGCAAGAGACCTAAAGTCCAGGGGTTCTGTAGATGGAGAAGAGCACACGAGAGTAACAGAGCCGAAGCCTTCCTCCTATTTGCAGGGGACGGAGAAAGGCCATTGGGTTTCATGATCAAGCAATTGGTGGTGACCTTGGGAAGAACAATTTGGGACCAATGGTTTAGGAGTGAGCAGGAGGTAAGATCCAAATGTAGACTTCTCTTTCTAGAAATCTGCCAGTGAAAGAGAGAAAAATTATCTAAATGAAGGAGCAGATTCTGACAGAAGATTGTTTTGAAGGAGAGAGAACGCCGACACATTTCAAGAGGCCCAAGTTGAGAAGAGCCTGAGGATATTTAGAGAGAGATGGAGCTATCTGAAGGTCCTTGGGTCAGAGGAAGCTGGAGAGGATTCTGTGGAGAACACAGGTGAAGAAGTCAGTCTTCGGAAGGTGGAGAAACACAGGAGACTTGAGGGAAAGAGAAACAAGTGAAAATGCAAAGAAATTTGAAGGTCCTGGGCCTACAGATTTGCTATTAACTTCCTGCTCTCAAGGACCTTGGTAGCTTGTAGCTTGTTCATGCTGTCTGCCCAGGATTTTCCCATGAGTCATCCTACACCAGAGAGCATTGCCCTGTGCAACCTGTCTGTCTGCCAGGACCATGTGATATCCTAAGACGTAGCTCTTATTCTCAATTCAAAGGCAAAACAAATCCATACAATACAGCATTACTTAGGAAGTCCCCACTTACACCTTGCTACTTTCCCTACTCATGGAAAAGCCTGTGTATTAAGACAGCTAAGTGGTCAGGTAGATATCCATAAGGCTGGGGCAAATCATATAGGGGTCCCTAGAGTGTTAAAACTGACCACTTTTAAATCATATTTCTAATCACCCACCTACTTGTCACAGTTTGATCTTTGTAACATTTCAAATATTTTGCCCAAACCAAGGAAGGGTTTCATTAGTAAGGTGTTACTCAGGGTCTCTCCCCTCCCTGGTTGGGGCAAATTAGTAAAGAAAGTCGAACCCTTGAGGATGCTTAACTGATTCGCCAAATTATCCAGAAAGAAAACAACTTTGAGAGAGAGAGGAAGGCTTCTTTCCCACTACCCTTCACACCAAGGAATTTATAATTCCTTAAGGAGAAGGAGAGAATTCATTAATACCTTTTCCTAAAAAGCTGGGACAAAACCAGGCCTCCAGACTCAACAGGATTCCCCGGACTCTGCCCACAGAATTGTCCATTTTAAAAAGATTTCATTGTCTCCTGTGAGACTGGCTGAGTACTAGCCTCTTCCCCATAGAGTGTAGGCAGCCCCAGTTCAATGACTTCAGCTGAGCCATGATCCTGAATTTGTCATCACTTCAGTGGCACACTAAGGGCAGAGTAGGGGGAGAGCCCACCCCCAGTGCAGGCAACAAAGGTGCACAGTCTGTAGAAAATTGACAATAAGAAAACCAACCACAGGTTGGTCTGCTCAAATTATCAAGTGGCAGCAGTTCTTAACGATGTCAGTGACATGATACACCTCCCCACAGGGCACCTCGCCCTGGATGCCCCATTTTCCTGTCCCCAACTAGTTACCCTTTCTGTTCTGAGACGTGTTTACTGTTCCCTTCTACGTCCACTCCAACTCCACAGTTATTCAAGCCCCCGTCCCCAAGCCTCAGTCTGGGGACTACAGAGCCTGAGACAGGAGAGCGAGGAGTTGGGAGGAAGGGGAGGAGGAAAGCACCAAGTAGCTATGATAGGACAAGACTGTGTGACTCAACTTCACTTTCAACATCCAGACGTGGGAGTTGATGGGAAGAGGAAGTTATCAATGCTCACAACAAAACTACTGTCCTCAGCAAGATCGAGGAGGTGCAGCACCTCTTATTAACTTCTCCCTACCTCAAAACCAGCCCATGGCCTCAAAGAATCACCCAGGCCACCTCAACAATGCCCTAAGTCACTAAGTGAACATGGTGCCCGTCCGAGACACTCACGCTGGAGGTTGGCACCTGTCTTCAAAGTTTTACTGTTCCTTCAGAGACTATAAAATCTTGAGACAGGAGATGAAGGGGTGGGGTGATGGAGGAACACGAAGCGAATGGCAAATTTAGCTCCTGAGGAAAATTCCCAGGACCCCCTCTGGAGAGACTCAAGGACTCCCCATTCTTGCTCTCATCCAATGACTGGGTTTGTTATGGAAAGCCCGACTCAACCCAAATTCTTATGAAGACCAGACCACCCTCAAGACTATCCCAGGTCCAGAAGAGCCCTCCCTGCAATCACCCCAACATACAAATAAGAACAATTTTTTTCTTTCCTGTTTTGAAATTGAAATGATTGCCCACAGGAGGGTGCTATAGTTATGCATCATAAAAACCTTAATAATACTGAAAATGATAAAAAATTAGCAACGACCTAAAAAGCTTTAAAATGGTGTGGAAGAATACATCATGTAGTATTAAAAAGATATCCACAAATAATTTTTAATAAATTGGCAAAATGGTCTCAATATACCATTAAAATCCAAAAGGTAAGCCACAAGACAATTAAAAAAATCTGATTTCAAATTATTTTATTTATTTATTTTTTATTTTTTTGAGGAAGATTAGCCCTGAGCTAACTATTGCCAATCCTCCTCTTTTTGCTGAGGAAGACCGGCGCTGAGCTAACATCCAAGCCCATCTTCCTCTACTTTATATGTGGGACGCCTACCACAGCATGGCTTGCCAAGCGGTGCCATGTCCGCACCCGGGATCTCAAATTATTTTTAAAATGCAAGTAAGTAAAAGACTAGAGGAAAACATAGCAAAACATTAATAATATGTATGGGCTTTCTGAGTAACTGAACATGTATTATTTTCATATTCATAATAAAAAATAAATAAAATGAGATAATAATTAAAGTGTATACTTAGCACCATGTAAGTTTTTGTTTTGTACACACATACAACATAAATATAATAGTTATTTCTAAAATAAGTTAAAATAATGACAGCTTACAGATACATGTTCCGTAAAGTTTTAAAAACTCTTTCAAATACATTATTCATATTATCATTATGATAATATACCATGTATATCAGATGATGCACAATAATTATCTTTAGTAAACAAATTCTACAAGACAATTTTTCAAACAAGCAGGTGTAGAGATACAATACAACATAAATTAGCATTTAAGTAAATTAAAAATTTTAAGAAACCTTCAAGATCCAATGGGTAGAATTTAAAGGAAACCAATAGTGTCCATACTTCTTCTAGAGTTTATAAAACAAACAAATAAAAAATGAAATAAAACCAAAAAACAAGAATTATGTATACCTCCCACCCATACAACATATTCCAAACCAGTTTTAAATTCATATTATAAATAGTGAAATAGTAATGAGTACATCTTCCATTTCAGTGTAAGCCATAAGCGTTAAACAAATTCTTAAAATGCATCAACTTAGCCATGTTTAAATCCTCTTACCTCCAATAAGACATAAGCTTACGATGATTACTAAAATGAGACCTAGGAAAATAGAGGTGATGACCATCCACAGTTTGCACCTTCCAATCAAATTCTTATTACAGGAGCTCCAAGGGCTTTCCTTGTTAGCCTAGAGAGCAGAGGGAGATGGTGAGGCAGTCATTTGCTTTCAACAAGCATTTCTGAATACTTACTACGGGCCAGTGATACAGAAATGAGGGCAGCAGGATCCTGACCTCAAGAGGCCACAGTCTACTGAGTCAGGTTTACAAAGGAGCAAAATGGAACCCCACAAAGGAGTTAGCCAGAAAATGCTCTGGGGGCTCTGAGGTGGGAAGAATAGGCAAGATTTAAGGATGGACAGAGAAAGGCATTCCAAACCTGGGAAAGAGCATCCTCAATGTTAACTCACAATGGAATTGGCCAAGAGACTGGTCTGATGGGAATCTGGGTTTCAGAAGCAAGTAATGAGAGTTAGGATTAGAGAGAGTGGAAGATTGGAGCATATTTGAGAGTTCTGAATGTTGCCAGAGCAGTTTGGGCTTAATTTGGTGTGTACTGGGAACCTGTTGAAGGTTCTGGAACACAGGAGCTAAACTGAAGATTAACAGAAAAACGATGTGCAGTTTAGAATGGACACACCAAGAAAAAGCTAAGAACCTACTGCTGTGGCCCACACTCTATGTAATAAGGGCCTGGGAAGGGAAATGAAGGGAAGGACGGTAGAGACACCAGGAAACAAGCTGCAAGGGGCATAGTGAGGCGGAGTGTGGAGTTAGAGGAAGTAATTACAACCACCATGGTTTATTGAACACCAACACCATTTCACCTCATTCTGACTGCCCTGCAAGGGAGCCATTTGTCTATTTCAAAGACGCAGTTCAGAGAGCTTAGCCAGAACTAATACCAGCTGTGCATCGCAGCAAAGCTAGAGCACTCTCCCTCTTGTCCACAGCCTCTGGCATCACTGTGCACAGCTCCAGGTTACAAACATGCCTGGCTGCCGTGGGGGGCCTCCACTCTCAGTGCCACCACCTGCCCCTAAAAGGTTCCATGACTCTTCTCCTGTTTCCCACTGAGCTGTTAGGCAATTCCAACATGGAGACCATGGGAAACAACAGACTACGATGGGGAAAAGCGTGTTTCTGTATCAGGATTCCAATTCCAGTTATACCACTTAAAAGTAGGGTGACTATCAGCAAGCCACCGAAATTCACCAGCCCCAAAGTCCTCAACTGTACAACATCTAAATAACAAATCTAGCTCACAGGGCTGTGGTAAAAACCAGAGATCAGGTGCACGAACCACTTGCTAAACAAATACTAGGAACTCAAGAAACGGGAGCAATCGTTACTCAGAGTGTTCACTTGTCCCACAAAGCAGGAACAGGCAGTTCCCAAGGCTCACCCCTGCATCGACACCTAGTTTACTTTCTCTCCTAACGTGACGCTGGTGGTGGCCATCAGAAAAGGAAACTGTCCACAGTGCAAAGGACTACGGTTCAGACTTTCTCAGTGAGACGTTCCCAAGGCTGGCCGCCTATCAGAATCACCCAGGGAGGAACGTGAACTCCACATACCTAGGCCCTACTTGGACGGCGGGGACCAGATTGGAGGGGAGGTGGGGACAGGCCCAGCCTGTCATTTTCAGCCTCCCAAAGTAAATCAATTGCTTGCCCAGAGCTGCGACCTCTGGTCGGAAGCCTTTCACTCTTCAGAAGCCATGTCCAATCTCTCCTTTTGTGGGGGCCCCCAACCACCCCCCTGCCTTATCTGGTTTCATGTTCAAATAGAAACTGATACTGGCCTTATCTTCCCAGGCAAAGTGACAGCATAGGCAGAAGGGCGGTTCTTAAACTTCCCATTCTTATATCCCACACTTGGGCCTCATACAGATAATAGGCAATTAATGAATGCGTGTTGCTTAGTTACAGAGGACTCCAAAAATTTTAAGAATGTACTGTGAGAAAATCTAGAGTAGAGGTCACACTGGAGCCCCTGCATGCACCTTACACTAGCCCTTCAGGTTGGGTGTGGGGGGCACGGTGAAGGCCCCAGAAATATCTGGACAGAGGAAACCCTCTCAAGTAAGTGTCTCTGGAGTCCAGGGTTGGAGCCACCTCTCACCCACAGCTGAAGACTGAGAACTGCTCCAAAGTCACCAAAGCCAGGGGCTTAAGAAGGCACATGGGGGAAAGTCTCAGTACAAGGACGCTTTAACTTCTCGGGACAGAAACAGAGCTTCCTATTTACAGAGCTCCCAAGACACGTGCCATTTTCAGTCCTTATACAAGAGACAGTGGGGACGATTAAAATGAGTACAAAATGAAAAGGTCTGGAGTCTCAAATGAGCCGCAGAATGAGGGTCCACCGGACTCTTTGGCCTCTTGTGCCTTCATATACGTTGACCCTCACAGACCATAAACTGGGACCCTGGTGGTTTGAGGAGACCCCCACTCTGTGACTTCCTGGGGGAACTGAGCTCAGAATCACACAGCCCTCATCTGTAGGAAATGCCTCTTCCTGTCCAGCGCCAAGCTCCCACCCTACACCCTGGCTCCCTTCACTGTCCTGTCATCAGCCCAATTGCAGAGACCACTGTCCTTTGCATGATTACTCTTCCCAGACTTTAGTCATTGTAAGCAGTCTGTCCTCTCAACCTAACGATAGACTACAGGGCTCCTCAGTTGTCTGTACATTAGAGTCAACCGAGGACTCAGCATTTTTTAGAAGCGCCCCAGGAGTGCTTTGCCTCACTGTGCCTTCAGGGTGGGGAGCCTCTAATACAGCAGATGTCTGCTACCTGTGCACACTGGGTCATGAACACACACGGCCTCCTCCACTGGTTTCCTCGTTCTCTCTTGCCCAAATTCCAGGTCATGAGGAGAAGCCACAGGGGGTCTCCTTCAGGGTGCCTTCCAAAGAGTTTTGCAAACTGCATCTTTCATTCTATGACTGCATCATATGGCTCAAGAATTTTTGTGGCTTTTCTCTAAACAATCCCCCAGGTATTCACATCCCTCCTCAGATAAAGATCTAAATACACAACACAAAGTCCTACAACAATGACAGGACTACCCATCTCTTAGATACAAAAAGGTCTTCTTCGCTTTGGCTCAATCATGAGCAGATACTACACAGATCACGGAAAAATTTGTAAGCATGTAGTAAAAGCTTCTTACAATGAAGACTTTGTAATATTCATTGTGGGGTTTAATCCACTTCTTGGTCCAAGCACAAAAAAGGCAGTTGACTCTTGTCCTAAATTCTGAACAACAAGTGGCAATGGGGCTAATTTTTAGCCAGCCCATTCATATAAGTCTTGGCCTGCCTCAAAACTATCAATGTACTGGATGATTATTATTATAATGATGCTACCATGTCTCTGTGACTTCTGTTTGGAAACTGAGGTCTGAGCCCGTGTAATGAGCCATAAAAAAGAAAACCAGTCTCACTCTATTATGCTCAATTCCTTTTTCACTTTTGACCCATCTATACTGCCATGTTTACAATAACGGAAAGCAAGTGAAGTTCACTGGCTTACATTCCTGTCCCTCAAGCACCAAACCCAGATAAAGAAAGAGAAAGAAGTTCTTTCCACTGCCATGATGGCCCTTCCAAGCAGGAAGAGACCCAGGAGATGGCATGTCTTCTTCCCAATGATCCAAAACTCTCAGCTGTCCACCCATCCACCTGCCACTCTCTCACCATTTCAGATACACCACTCAGCGCCTCATATTCACTTCAGTTCCTCAACTTACAGAAATTAGTAACACATAACTTAGACAATTATACATAAATGAGTATAAATTATATATTTATATATTTAAATGATATGTTAATACATATAAACTAAATCAAGAAAAACACCATAGGTTTGAAACCTAAAAAGCCTAAGTTCAAATCTCAGAGCCACCCCTGAGGGAACCTGAGTATTCTGGTAACTCCTCTGAGCCTCAGCTTCTTCACTCAGTTTCTTCTTCTGTCAGCTCAGAATACCGACACCTTCCTCTTAAGTTTGTGGTGATAATGAAATGCATTTATGTATGAGAAATATTTGGCACATGATAGGTACAAAACACGTGGCTAATAAAAACCAGGGACTTAAGCTACATTTCAAAATTGGAAATCTTAACAGATAAAGGCGACCTACACACAAAATGCTTGAGTCTGAATCTGTAATTGTGCTAGCCAACGCTTTGAAGGATGCTACGTTAATGGGCTTTTCAATTTAAAATACACTTCTACTTATTCTGTGGAACCAAAGAGAATGATTAACACCTCAGATGAGGGGTTTTTTCCTCTTTCTTAAAGTTTTTCCTGTTCAAGCCTTTCTAGAATGTAACCTTTTACCTTCATGCCATTCTGTTAGTCACCACAGCTTTCCTACCGGGTGACCTACAAAGCGAGTTCACAAGGAAGTCTAGGACATCTGTACACAGCTGACCAAGGAGGAAGTCATTAGAACATGAAAGAGCAATCTCTCCTGGGCAGGTGCTAAACAATGACAAAATACTGATACCCTACGTGTGCTTGGCAGGCTCCACTCCTCACTGTTTTAGAGGAGGCATTCCCCGGCCACTTTGCATCAGCAACATTTGACGGCTCAGAAAATACAGACCTTAGTGCCTTGTGCCAGGACCCACGTTTTAGCAGTGAAAAGCATCACCAGAACTCAGATCTCTGGGTTCCGTCCTAAACCGTGGAGTCTTTGGGGTGTCCTGGGCTTGTCTAACATGAGGTAGGTATTCCCAATTCCCACTCCTAGACACTGCCTTGGAGGAGCCACACAGCAAGTCCACGGTTGTGGCCGCTTGCACAGGGATCAGACCATCTCCCTCCAACTTCTGTTCTTCTGTGGGGTTCATCTTTTATTCAAATATAAGGCCCTCAACTACTCTCCAAGTACCTGTAGGTACCCATAAAAGCACACAGGAATCAATGCAGAGGCAAAAGCAATGCTCCCAACTTTTGAATTTCCCGCTTAGCCCTGACATTAACAGTTGAGCAACCAAAGGGGTGGGAGATGACCTAGAAAGATCAGGATGGAACCCTACATATATGGGGAGTTCCATGTACCAGTAAACCTCTGGCCAGTCTCAGGGGTTAATCAGAAGGTAGACGGCTCAGAATTCAAAGTCTCTAGTGTTCTACAAGCATTTGACGAAAACGGATAATGCTCCTGTCACTGCTAGGGCTGAATCAGAAAAGAGCTTAGCCTAAACATCATCTTCTTTAGAGACTGAGACCATGCGTAGCTAGCTCTTTGGGACAAGAACTTTGAAATTATTTCCCTTCAGTTGAGTAGGGGAAGTTCACCCAGCAGCCCTTCTCGTTCTTGCTGCCTTCTCCCCTCTCCCGTCTCTTTTCCTGCAAAATCAAATGACCAGGTTGGAAAAAGAAAGTGTGTGTCTAGGGGATGGTGAGCCGGGATGGGGACGTGGGGGGGAGGGGCGAGAGAGAGGGGGGTCGGTGAGCGAGGGGTAGGATAGGGTGGAGGATGGGTGGAAGTAGCAAGGCGGTAAAGAGATTCCGAAGAAAAGGAGAAGCCTCCAGCGATCACTCTAGTCCTCCCTACTTAGAAAAACTGAAAGTTACAGAACTTTTTAAAATCACTTCTACCTCTGAGAGTTCTCTCTCTGAAGAGGGGAGCGGCACACCTCACAAGTAGGATTCCCCACGCTCCCTGGGGGCCAGAGGGGCCGAGAAGCTCGGGCAGGCTCAGGCTGGAGCGCTCCACTCCGAATCTTCCAGCGCGCACCTGCACCCGCGCCTGGCGTCGGCGCGCGCGGAGCGCTGGCTGGAACCCGCAACTCCGAGTGCCAGGCCCGGGTCCTGGCCGGCAGCCTGGCTCAGAGTGCGCTCGGATCACGCCGCCAGCGCCAAGGAGACCTTACCTGGGCTGGGTAGGGCTCCTCGGGTGAAGTGATCTTCCCTACGGCTCCATTGAGAGGGGTCTGCTCGTCCGGCTGCCCCTCGAGCACCGAAAGCTCCAATTCATCGCCCGGCGATGGGGGTCTGGCCCCTTCCATGACGGGGCAGAGGAGGACTAGCCAGCCCGCGGGCAGCAGAACGAACGCACCCGAGGGTGCAGAGTCCAAACTGGCCTCCCGGGTGGCTCACCCTTCAACTGTGAGGAGGGCGGGGCGGGGGAGACCTCCCGAGGCGGGAGGGGCAGAGCGGGCCGATGGGGGGCGGGGCGGGGAGGCGGGGCGAGCGGGGCGGGGTGGGGCGGGGGAGGCAGCCCGGGCTCGTGCAGGGTACGGCCGCAGTGCCCGGCCGGTCGCCGGTCGTGGGCTCCAGAGCAAAGCAGATGAGGGCTGTTTTTCTGGTTTGTTCTGGGAACCGTCTGCTCTGCCTTTCCCTGTCGGTGCAGATACAAAGCAGAAGCTGAGCCGGGGGCCTAGATGGGTGACGGGCTGAGGCTTGGATGGGCCCAGCAGAGCCATGCCACGGTAGAAAGTTGGCATTCCACCCCAAGGAGCTGTCTGTTGCCAGGGCTTGCCCCAGCTTGCATATAATCAACAAATAATTATGCGTCTCCTGCATGCCAGGCATTGTGCGAGATTTTGAGCATCTGAAGATGAATAATACCCACGAACACACTCCTTCCTTTTACAAGTCAAGCGTCAGGCAAAAAGACAGTATTGAATGGTGGAGGACACAGCAGGCTCTAGAAGCACGCTGCCCAGTTTAATCCTCTCTCGGAGGGTTCCTAACTGTGGGACCTTGGGCTTCATCTCTCTGTGCCAGAGTTTCCTCATCTGAAAAGTTGGCATAATGTTAGTACCCACCTAATGGACTTGTTGCCAGGATTAAAAGAGTGGATGTCAGTAAAACACTCAGAATGGTGACTGACAGCTAGCCAACGTTCATATATGTTGGCTATTATTGTTTACCTTTAGGGGGAGGAGTCATAGACCCTCACTGCGCAACCTGAGGAAAAAGCACGTCGACCCCCACACAATCCAGAGTTCAGAATTTCTAGTTTCATGAGCCCAGCGTTGTTTGCTAAGCACAGTGTGTCTGACCATCTCAAGCTTCTGCTCAGAGCAGCCTTGCCCCTGCTTCTCACCCCTGCTCCCAACACACACATATATTGAGACCAGTCTGAAGTGTGGATAGGGTGCATATAAATAAGCTCCACTTCAGAACATGTTGACTTGTGTCCAAAAGTCCGGCCCATCAATGCCTACTGTTCAGATACTGCCTAGATGTAGGATCTCTAGTTGTCTCTTGCCTGCTGCCAGATCATCTGGCCTTTGGACTCCTCCTACATGCTGGATGGGGTTGTGCTCACTGCAGCCACTCAACCGCCTGCCTGCACTGACTTCTGCTTTCTCTGCTTCCACAGGCAGATCCTGTAGGAATCACGCTCCACTTTCGGCTGGAATTTTTTTTCTCTCTTTTTTGTTTGTTTGTTTCTTTTTTTCTTTTT
Organism: Equus asinus; assembly: GCF_041296235.1. NCBI lineage: Eukaryota > Metazoa > Chordata > Mammalia > Perissodactyla > Equidae > Equus > Equus asinus. The sequence continues at coordinate 14,503,895 of NC_091794.1, read as the reverse complement.
TTTTTTTGAGGAAGATTAGCCCTGAGCTAACATCTGCCACAAATCCTCCTCTTTTTGCTGAGGAAGACTGGCCCTGAGCTAACGTCCATGCCCATCTTCCTCTACTTTATATGTGGGATGCCTGCCACAGCATGGTTTGACAAATGGTTCACAGGTCCCGCCTGGGATCCAAACCGGCGAAGCCTGAGCCGCCAAAGCAGAACGTGTGAACTTACCACTCACTGCACCACCGGGCTGGCCCTTTGGCTGAAATTTTTAAGAGGCTTTTAAATGAAGGAGTAAGGGTTAAGAGAAGCAAGAAGGGGTGCTAAGGCACCCAAAGACTAGCAACAGCAGAAGGCCATCTGCTTTCTGCATCTAAATGGGACTGGAGCATGAGTAAAAACTGGAGCCTCTCAGGATGGGCCCCCTGACAGGCTCTGTAGTCACAAAAAGATGCAGCCACTGCCAAGACTGTGGCCCAGCAGGGAGGAAGCAGAGAGGAAGACGTACTCTGACCTCTCTCCCGACCTGCCAGTCTCCTGCCCATCACTCCCATTGGAAACTGGTGATGGGGACTGGGGGTCAGCCTCCCGGGGCTCAGAGCAGAGCAGAGAACGAATCTGGGTTGCAAAGAGGAGGAACCTGCACACAGACCATTCCCTGCAATAACTGACATCTAGTCTTCTTTCTCAGGTGTTCCCTAGTCGGGAGACCCCTCTGGTCTGACCACATTCCTCTTCCTGACTGGACCTGACCAGTCCCATTGTATGGCCCCCCACTGCTTTGTATATGCTGTTCCCTCTGCTTGGAATGTTTTTCCTCCCACCCCACCTTCTGCATGGACAACTCCCATTCATCCTTTAAATTCTAATAGAAGCAGATTTTTCCTACTAAACCTTCCCAGACTCCCCTCCTCCACCGGAAGTTATCCACACTCTTCCCTGCTACTGGTGCATGTTGTATCTGTGCTACATACATCACTTATTCAGTCCAGTTTCATCCAAAAAGTAGTACTGAGTGCTTGCTACGTCTTAGGCATTCTTCTGGGCGCTTGAGATATGTCTAAAGAGGCACCGAATAAAAAAGAACCACTGCCATTGGGTGGCTTACATTTAATGAGGGGAAGAAACTTAATAAACAACATTTCCAAAATATTAGAAGGGGACGTGTGCTGTAGAAAAAAACGTAAAGCCGAGACAGGGAGGACGGAGTGCTGAGTGGTAAAGGGTGGGGGAGGGGGGAAGTTGCAATTATTAGTAGAAGGACCAACTTAGGCCTCATTAAGAAGGTGAAATTTGAGCAAGGATTTAAAGGTAGGAGGCAACTGGCTGTACAGATCTCTGAAAGAAGAGGGAACTCCCGGACAGAGGACCTGAGAGTGGAGCCTGCTTGACTTTTACTGTCTGAGAATCCATAAAGAGGCCAGAACGGCTGAAGCGGAGGATGAGCAGTAATCTTTGTCTTTGTCTGTCATTATTTCTTTAAACTCCTTGAGGTAGTTCTGTATTCCCGGTACTTAGCTCTGCGTTTAGCCCAGTGCCCTCTGTGAGTGCTGATGAACTCCAATGATGTTCTCAGCAATGACGGTTTGGCAGGCCCAGGGCCTGAGACCCCGACTAGATGCACCAAGACCTCTCAGAATCTGACTCCACCCTTACCCAGAGCCCAGACAACCTTTCCCATAGTGCCCTCGTTGGACTGCAGGAGCTCAGTCTCACTGAGAGAGTCCCTCGTCAAGTCAGATGGGTTGCAGCTATGTTCCAGCCTGGTTTCTCCATGAACAGATGTCCAAAATCTCCTTCACTCTCCAGAGGACCAAAAAGCTACTGTTTCCTGTCGCAAGCACATTCTACACCAGCTCTCCTGGTGCCCTCTGAGCACCATAAAGCAAGGTCGATGCATCCTTTAATCTGGATTCGGATGCATTTCCAGAATTCCATAAGCTCAGCCGTTGTACACTGTTGACATGCCTATGGCAGAATAGGTTTTGAAGACAAGCAGAGTTAGGATCAAATTTAGACTCTCACTATCTGTGTGTTCTTGGGCAAGTTGTTTACTGTCCATGAGCTTCTTTCCTTATTGTAAAATGATTCCTACTCAGTGGAGTTAGGAGGATTAGGTAAAGTAATTAAAGCAAATGTATTTTTATTTATTTCTGTGCCTGACAAAGCAGAATCTCAATAAGTATCCCCATGTTTTCAATGACTATCAGTGTCTTATAACTAATACCCAACTACCCCAACCCTTTGCACCCAGTGATAAGCTTTGATTCAATATATTTTCTTTTGATATTGATTTGTCTTCCTGTCCTGTCACATTTTCTTGATCACTGACGCTTGCTGACACCTCCCAATGTTACCTGAACTACTTAAATTCTTACCTGCAACCTGTTCCTAATTTCTGGTAACTGTAAATTTCTTAATCTCCATACAGCTGACCTAGAATGGAGATGAATGTTCCAACCTCTACTTGAGAAGTTTCTTCATCCTGCCAGTCTGACTCCAAACTAAGGATTCAGAATGAGTTAGAGAAAAAGTGCTTCTCTCTGGAGGTAGAACCAGATTTAGATGAATCAACTCCTGAGGAAAGTTAAGGATTTGTGAATGAGGAACCAAATTCTACCTAGATTTGTTTTTGTAATTTTTTCAAAATCCATTTCTGTAGGGGTAGCTTTTTAAAGTGCATTATTCTTTCATAAATAGTTCTTTAAACATGCTTTTTTAAAAGTGTACTGTTCTTGCACAAATATTTATTTTTAATATAATTTAGAATTATTATCAACTCAATTGTTTAGTTTGTTCAAAGAGCCAAATTTAAGTAACATTAAAAAATTGAAACATTCTTGTTACCAAATGTCCTTGGTGTAGCTGACCAGTACAGTCACGAACCACGTAATGACATTTCGGTCAACTACAGAATGCATATAAGATTAATATCGTATAGCCTAGGTGTGTAGAAGGCTGTGTCATCCAGGTTTGTGTAAGTACACTCTATGATGTTCACGCAATGACAAAGTCACCTAACAACGCATTTCTCAGAACATATCTCCATCTTTAAGTGACACATTACTGTGTGAGATTTTCAATTTTGCTTTTCTTGTCATAGTACTTGCTCTTCTTTCTTCATCTCCTTTAAGAGCAAATGATTTCCCAAATGGTTAGTGTATAAACCAAAGAATAAAGTAACATCATCAAAGTAACATCACCAAAGCACCAAGGCATCTCATTATCTTCAAATAGGTCTGTGCCTCTTGAAAACACAGTTTGTACCCATACATTGTCAGATGGCAAGCAGTGCTACTCTGAACATCAGTGATTGGGTCAGCCACTCAGGCTAATCAAGCAGAAAACAACTGAGAAATAGTTGGTTGGCTTGTGATGTTTCATTTTGGAGTTTTCAAGGCACTGTGAAGGACAGCAGGAGTCCCTACCCATTCTTCCCAATAGCTTGGCACATGGAAGGACTCCTGTCTGGGTTTATGGAAGCCATTCCACTCTGCCAACTGAACCAGTCTTAGCATTTGCCTCCATTCACCCCTTTGCAAGAACAAAATGATATTCCCATATCATTCAGGTTCTAAAGCCATCTTTGGATGAAATAACCAAGTAAGTTAGGTTGGTGTTTCTCAACTCTTTCCCCACTCCTGCATGCTGAGGAACATGCTCCACTCACATTAGCACCAGCAAGTGCTTAGAGCAGTAGCTTGTACGTGTGGTTTGAAAACCCCTCTCTGATGAATCTGATGGATCAAGCCAGCCCTCCTCCTTTGATATCACAAACTCATGCAAAGATTCTGGTGCATTTTGCTGAACAGGAATTCTTCACCTTAGAAATGACCATAAGTAAAAAGTACAATTCACCTTATACCTAGGTCACAGCAATACCAGGCAAAATAAACCTAGGTTTTAAGGATTGCCAGCCTAATTTGCTCTTCTATATAGTAGATCCAGTAGCTAAGTCCCCCTTGTAAGTTAAGTGGTACACTCTGAATTGCACTATCCCGGAGCCGGTTTACTGGATCCTTAAGGACCTATTCAGACAGGTAACTAAAATGTTTTATCCTTTATCTGAGGGAAACGGTCTTTTAAGAGGAAATCAAAATATGTTCTATGAACTGGAAAATATTCACTATCTCAGGAAAATTATATCCAGATTTCAGTCTTTCTGTCTGATCTGGGAGACGACACCTGTAGCTCTCTCTCCTTTTGCAGTTACATTAAGATTTTCTGAGGTCCCATGAAAGCCATTTTCACTATTCTGGATGCTACTTAAAAATAGCATTGTTATTACTTCTTTGACTTTGTCCCAGGGAAAAGGTATTGTTAAGTCTGGCCTCTGTTAACGAAGAGATCATTCTGAGATCAAGTGTGAAAGTCTTTCAATCAAGACCCAAAACTCAATAAATATGATATATTGAGCATGTACTGTAGGTTTACAACTGTGCTAAATCTTAAAGGGCCCCGAAAATAAAAGAAAATCTTGGCCATTGGAGTATATAAAATAAACAGAAGCCAGATGATAATATTTCTGAAAAATTTCACTTCCAAAACATTCATCCAAAAATTCTCTTGTCTTTCAACTGCTGACCAACATTATTAAAATTTCCTTAAATTCCACGTAAATGCTTTCAATCTAACTATCATGATGCTTCAATCTATCATTTTAGTGAAATTACTAACCATCAGTTTTGTTGGTTGGTTGATTTGTTTCTTTGTACACAATATTTCCACGTGACATGACTGAAGAAAGTCCCCTATAATATAATTAGGCAAAATTGGATTGGAAAGCAATAATATAGATACTTCTGTCAGTAACTGAACTTAGCTTTATTAGCATTGTGAAGGAGCATATGTTGTACATGTAATTTCATGAGAACACTGAAGATCAGGCACGGTTTTTTTAATGGAATTTCTTATTTCAATAAATCAAGTTTGCCTAAATTCTTATAAATATCTATAACTGGAACAGGAACATAAAGTACGGATATCTGAGCATCTCACCCACTTATTTTCTTATTTTAGAAGCTTAGTTCATGACATTATTTAGGTTTCTTCTATTCCTGAATCACTGGCCTTTGATGCTTAAGAATGAATATAGTTGGGCCAGCCCTGTGGCACAGCGGTTAAGTGCTCACGTTCCGCTTCGGCGGCCCGGGGTTTGCCAGTTGGGATCCCAGGTGCGGACATGGCACCACGTGGCAAGCCATGCTGTGGTAGGCGTCCCACATATAAAGGAGAGGAAGATGGGCATGGATGTTAGCTTAGGGCCAGTCTCAGAAAAAAGAGGAGGATTGGCAGATGTTAGCTCAGGGCTAATGTTCCTCGGAAAAAAAAAAAAAAAGAATGAATATAGCTATATCCTTCACATGGAATAAGATACATATGAATCTCTCTGTCTTCTAATAAATACCAAATGTACAGAATCTGAAATTTGCAGAAAAATAGTGTCTCTTTTTATTTATAATTACTGCATGGTTTTTAAAGAATCTATCACATAAATCACAGTCAAAAATCCAACTTGTACGATTACAAAAGAGAAGGGACGTATTTATGAATCCAAGGAACAAAGTTTGACACCCTCGTGTAAACACCAGGAAAGTTTGGTCTTCCACATCCATGTCCCCAGCTAACAATGCCAGTCAAAATCCATTTTCCGTCACTTTTTCTTCGACAAGATAAAGGTCCACCCGAATCTCCCTACACAAGAAGACAATGTAAGTATGAAATACATTTGTCACATGATCATCAATTTTGTCATTACGTGTCTAATGGATTGTGTTCAAAACTCCCATTCTGACGGGTTTTGGCTTGGCTAATTATCATGCAGTTTGGGGAAGTGTCGAGAAATAATGTAAAACTTCTACTGTCACTTTAGAATTATTCTTCTTATCAAAAAGCTGCATTCATCACCAGAAACTTGATTCTTTAAACTAAGCGTAACATTAAAATATTCTTGCAGGGGAAACAACTCTCACATACCCCTAAACAAATAACAAACTTCATTAGTAATAATAATAAGGGCTAACATTTATTTAGTGAAAGCTATGGGCTCAGCACTGTCCTGGGTCATTTAATCCTCACAATAACCTTACAAGGCATGGTCACCTCGGGAGGCTGACCTCTACCTCAGGGCCGTGCACCTTCAGCGGTTGGCTCACAGTCCCAAGGAAAGAAGAGACCTGGTTTAGTTGAGCAGGTCCAATGAAGCAACCCTAAGGCTCACTGGCCAACAGCTGTCACAGACAAGTCACCCCCACTTGAGCGCCCCTCCTTATATCTCAACTCCACAAAAGCAAAGGCTAAAATAATTCAAAGTAAAAGGGCACATGTATATAGTGACAGATGGCAATTAGACTTTGGGAGTGAACATGATGTTGTCTTACAGAAATCGAAATATAATGATGTACAAATAAAAAATAATTCAAAGTTTAAATATAATTCCTGCAGTATTCATCGTTTAAATTATAACATCTGGATTTTTGTTTTCTTATTCTGAAGGATCAGTAAAGCTGCAACTTACTCGGGGGAAAAGATGAAAAAGCATTCAAATTTGCCCCGTATCCCACCCGTACAATTTTGAACGTGATTAGGTAAATGCTGACTACTAGAGAAACTTGGTTCTTTTTATTTTAATTATTGCTACACCAACTCTACTAAGTCTAATTTAACTTGTAAACCCTGGTGGCTCTTTGGAACAGGACTACGTAACTGACCAGTTGCAGGAAGTACCCCAAACATAGTAGCTTTAAGGTTAGAGAGATAAGGGTTCAAATCCCAGCTCAGTTATTCACTTACTAACTGTGTGACCTTGGGTAATGTACTTACCCTCTCTGTGCCCCAGTTTCCTCTTCCATAAAATGGGGTGAAAGAATGATTTGAATGAATTTATGTAAAGCATCTAGCACAGTGCTTGCCACAAAATAGGAGATCAGAAGAGAGAAATCATTATCATAATAAGATGAATTTTTGTGGCGGGGTGGCTAAGGTTGTAGAAAGGTGTGGGAAGAGCATCCACTGTCTTCTTCATCCTCTACATCATCTGTCTACTTTTGACAATCATATAGACACCTGCATAGATTGGAATCTGAGGCTCAGAGGAATGGCCTCCAAAGGTGACCTCCAATGTTATCAGTCAGGAGGCCTACAAATGAGTGTCCTCTATCACTTCTCCCACTCCTTTCCCCCAGCCTGAGTCAAAAGAGTAAGTGAATAAAACCCTTATTATTTTAGAAGGTAAATGGTTGCTGCTAAGGAATTAGGTAGTAATCCTAAAACACTATGGGTGTGTATGTGTTTTGCTTTGTTTTTTAGTTTTTGATTATAAGGAAATCATAGCAGAATGATAAATGCTGACCTCATTCTCTACATATTGGAGGAAAATACATGGGGACCAGAAAACTGAGTTTTATAGACCTAATTATTTAATCACCTTTCTCTGATCTTAGACAATTGGATTATAATCATAATCTGAATTAAAGGAAACACCTGCCCTAGTTATTTCCCAGTTGGTGTAGATTAAACATGAAAGCATTTATGGGAAGGACATGTTAGATGACTTACTCTGCAAGCATCTCTCTTGCCTGACATGACACCTGCACAGAGCATCCGCGAAGTGATGATGCCATAGGTGGAAACGCAGAGGGTTTGGTCAATGAGCTCTACCTCTGCCTGCTGCAAAACTGGGGAGCCTTTATTGTCTGGAAAACATTGTTGGAATGAGAAATCATGGTAACGATCACACTTATTCAGGGCTTTATTGGACAATTTACTCACATTATCTCCTTTTGTCTTCAAAATAATTTTTTGAGGTGAATTCTATGATGATCTCCATTTTACTGCTGAAGAAATGGAGACTAAGGAGGTTGAAGGACTTGCCCAGTGGCACAGACAACGAGCAAGTAACAGAGAAGGATTCAGACCCAAGGTCTGACTCAATCATCTGAGCCACTGCACCAAACTCCTCTGCCAGGTACCTCCTGCAGTAGGACTGTGAGTCAGCACCAGTGACTACCAATACTCGCTGGTCCCAAGGGCCCACCCCTTAAGTGGAGAAGCACAGCTAACATATGGGAGTGTCCAGGGAACATAACAGTTTGGTTATCGCCCTTTCACTTCCTTTTTACCCTGTCTGGCTAAGATGATTCAGAAAAGTAAACACACACACACTCATACTTGTAAAGGAAATGTCTCAGGACAAGTTGGTTGAGTCAACTCTTTCGTCTTGTGAGATACGTAATTAAAGCCCTGAGCACAGTCCTGGTAGGTTATAGGTGTTCAAGCAATTAGCTGCCTTCCCTCACTGGGACCCTGAGACCTTGGCAGGCCCAAACTGGTAGTGAAAATCAGGAGTTCAATAGCTAAATGAAGGCAGCGAACACTTGAGAAGCTGCCTACAATGGGTCTTTAGAGAGTATCAAAGGGTAAGCTTCAAGATTTGTGGAAAATGTGTCTGTCACAAACCCTTGGAAATGACTTCAAGGGAATCTGGGCTGACTGGAAGGTCAAGGGAAAGCATAGCACTAACCCTTGGGGAGATGTTCACAAAGCTTTGGATTCCTCCCCTCGCTATATATTTAGAATCATCTATGAATCTTAGACTGTGAAAAATGTTGACAGGGCAGATATAGGGACTTCCCTACGGTATTGTCTGACCTTTGTGCATAACAAAAAAGATGCCCCCTCTGGGTGGAGGAGTAGTAACAAGGCATCCCCTCTGAGTGGACCAATTCTAGGCTGATGCAACCTCCAGGCCTGAATGTGCAGTCTGGGGAGCTAAGGGCAGGCTGGATCCCAGCCCTCACTCTTATCCCCTGTGCCAGTTGCCCTTGTGATGGACACACTCCCATAATCCTCCAGACAGTTGTCTATGAGTTGACACAGTAGGGTGTGTTTGTGTGTGTATCCTTCTCTTCTTTATGAAAATGAATTGCTTCTTTGGATGAAAGGACACCTGAAAATAAGGAGGAATTGCCCTTCTCCAGTGAAAAACTTAGCAGACCCCTCAGAGTTTGAAGAGGGCCCATACTATCTATCCAATCCTGCCTTGTTCATAGACCCGCCCCCCCCCTTATGAAGTGGGTCCCGTTTCTTTTGCGGATAAGGGGCGAACATTATAAAACAGGAATAATAATACCCTCCTCCATCCTACCTCTCAGAGTTGTTAGAGACCATATACAGCAACACTCTCCATGGACCTAAAGCACTCCATCAGCACAAGTTCACATCATCTGGAGGGGAAGGGCATGAGCGCTCACTCAGACACACACCTGCTTCGTGCCTTCGCCCCCAGCCAGTTACCCAGCACTTCTCCCCACCGCGAACTTTCTGGCCAGCGGGAGGGATGCATATTGGCTGAATGAGCTGTTTCAGGGTCTCGGGCCAGGCGATACTGAGCTGTAGCAAGGCAATGTCGTAGTCAAAGGTCTGGCTGTTGTAGTACTCGTGGACCACAATTCTTCTCAACGGGGAGACAAACTTGGCATTGCCCTGCACATACATCCCAAGGTGAGCAGTCCATGGTGTAGGGTCTGACAGCCTAGAAGAAAGGGAATGAAGCACCAAGTCAAATGCTCAAAGGACCGTACATGGCTTGGAAACAAGCACTCCACAGAGAGCTGAGCGCTGCCGAAAGGGAGGCCTGACTTTCAGTCCTGTCATAGTCACTGGCTCTGTCTGCAGACACGGCAAGAAGCATAGCTTTTCCCAGCTTCCTTGTCTCCTCAGGGAAACCAGAGACGAAGTAAGGTGTAGTATGGGTGGAAAATGATCGCCATGTTCCAGAAAGTTCCCTCAACCTCATCCTAAGGAAATGCTGGAAATTTTGTTGCCACTGGTATTTCATGAACCACACACAGGTCAAGAGTGTCGGTAAGAAACTAATCTGGTAAATTCTTCCTATTCACGCTAACAATGGAATTTAATGAAGACAGACAGAGCCAGGAAGACAGCAATCTTGGGATCCTTTTGCCAAATTCAAATGATATGAATACCCAGATAGAGTAGAAATCAAAATGTTATAAGCAGGAATTTAATGAAATTCCTTCTTGTCCACTACCACAAGCTTTAAAGCTCATGGCTCTAACTGCTCGAGCATGACCATTCACAGAAGTACCACTCCTGTTAGTCCTTCCAGAACTCTGGTCCCGACCCCCGTGGCCCTGCACAAAGTCACCCAAGGTCTCATAGTCTCCATGTGAGGTGTCCATCTCCACCAGCACAGCAGCTGCTCTGGTGGGGTGAAGAGAATGTGGAAGCTTTGGAAGAAAATAAGGACAGAGCCCAAAGAATATAGCCCCTAATCAGCTTAGCTGACATCTCCCTGGAGAGCTGGGTGAGCTCACAGGTGGCACTGGGGACCTGGGGGGTATTCAAGTTAACACATTACTTGGAGCAGTTTCATAGCATAAAAGACTAGTGATCAAACAGAAGCATAACTACTTTGGTCATTAACATGAATCCTGACATTTCCAGAAGAAGTAAATCCTCTAATCACATAAATTCTTTGAAAGACTCCACTTGTAAAAGTTCAGAATGAGAAATCGATGATATTATTTTTGTATCTAAGATTTCAGTAGGTTCCAAATAAGGTTACATTTTAAGCAAAGTTATTTTCCAAGCTTTCCTTTTACCCTTAGCTGGAAGGTTGCCTGCCCTCTAATAATCTCGTTAGCAAGGCAGACAGAGCCCTTCCAGCTCCAACGCTAAGGACCCTTCCAGAATCCCTGTCTCACTCTAAATAGGGATCCCCATGTTCCAGCCATCCTCCAACACCCACTCTCCACACATTCCCATATTCCATATTCTCCACACATTCTCATAGATTGGCTCCCTCTCACTTGAATGCCCATCCTATTTTCTCAGCCTAGTAAAAGCCTACTGGTTCTTGATGCTTCCTTTGTGCTCTTCTTTTTTCTTTATATCAATAATACCTAAAAAGAATGTTTGGCACACAATTGGTGTCAAAGAAAACCACCAACTGAACTGATTGAAGGTCTCCGACAGGGAGCTTCTTCCCACAACTTGAGGGCGGATGTATCGTTTGTGGCCAGAGAGAGTGTCACATTAGAGTACCGATTGAGATAGCCTACCTGTTTCCATGGAAACAGTGGGCCGCAGAGAGAAGCCACTCCCTGGAGATGACTGAGGCTCCACAGTAGGCAACTCCGACAAAGTGGAGGCTGACTTGCCATGGCCAACCCCCTTCCTGCGTGTCGGTGCCCCCGATGATGCGGTGGAGGATGGAGGAACTTCCACTGCAGCCTTTAGGAGAGGAAGGGTCTTATGATTTAAAAGCAGACTTAGAAGAAAAACTGGAAGTTAAGTTGAGTTTAGAGCTGGGCTGGGCACTGACTAACCAGGTAGGCGATTTGAAACCTCCTGCTTATCTACAGAAGAGGCAATATGTGGGTGTGTCTGAACCCAGAACAACAAACCACTCCCTCCATCCTGAATGCAGGCCATGACACAATAAAGCACGTGAGGGGAGGAGGGGATATATTAGTAACAGCTGCACTGATATGAATGGCAGCCTTGGGGTTTAGGTCCTTAGATACAGAAGAAAAGTTCCAAATGTAACCGAATTAAGAGTGTCTTTGAAGTTGTGCTGATTTGAGAGAAAGCATTTGGGAGAGAATTTGTGAGTCCAAACCAAATGAAAACCTATTAAGAAAAACGAGTGATCAGAGGAATTATTTTCTGGCGTACATAGTATTGGTAGGGGTATGTAATTAACATGTTGCCACATGGTCAATTAGAGACCACATAACTAATAATAACATACGGCAGATTATAGTTCTCAGGTCATAGCTAAAGAAAGAACCAGCACTTGATATTGATCATAAGGTAAGGCACAATTAACAAAGTCATCCACTGTGATCCAGTTTCTATTAATTTCCTCATAGATTTTTTTTTGTTTTTTTGGATGTTTTTTTTGGTGAGGAAGAGTGTCACTGAGCTAATATCTGTGCCAATCCTCTATTTTGTATGTGGGATGCCACCACAGCATGGCTTGACGAGCGGTGTGTGGGTCTGCATCCGGGATCCAAACCTGTGAACCCTGAGCCGCCAAAGCTGAGTGCACAAACTTAACTACTGTGCCACTGGGCCAGCCCATCATAGAGTTTTTATTTAAGATCTCCTCCCTTGATTAAAGTTATTAGAAAGCAAAAGTTCTTGTTATAAACTTCTAGTGTTTTAATGCTTGTTATCAAGAAAAAAGACAGAATTCACTCTAGAGGTTTTTTTGGTTTTGTTTTTTGGTGAGGAAGATTGCCACTGAGCTAACATCTGTTGCCAATCTTCCTCTTTTTGCTTGAGGAAAAGTTTCCCTGAGCTAACATCTGTGCCAATCTTCATGTATTTTTGTGTGTGGGGGAAGCTGCCACAACGTGGCTGGAAGAGAGGTATATAGGTCCATGCCCGGGATCTGAACACGTGAACCCCAAGCCGCTGCAGCAGAGTGCACAAACTTAACCACTACCCCACAGGCCAGCCCCCACTCTAGAGCTTGTATTTCTGAGAAATGACTTCAGATTCAGTTCACCAATATTTACTATTCTTCCCTGGGCCTATGGAAACCTTTACCAAGGGGATTACACCAAGAAGGGAATGAAAATGAAAAACAGGCAAAGGAAGAGGAAATGCAAGGGATTGGCATGATTGTATTTCCACTCACTGCAGCCTTCTTCATCACTTCCATCTGGACAATCCACAGTCCCATCACATTTTGCATTTTGTTTCCTAAGGCAAATATCATTGCTACACTTAAAAGTTCCGTTGTTGCATGGAATGCCTGAAAGTGAACAAAAGAAGAATTTTTTCCAGCCAGAAACAGATTTGAGTGAATGACACTGAACTCCATCTGCAAAGGATGATTTGGCCATGGGATCAGTGTCTGCTGCCCCAGGAAAGATGGCAGAGGGAAATGAAGCAGCCCCACAGTGACCCGTCCCTTCATCACAGCTGAGCCACTAGAAGGCAGGCAGGTGGGAGCACCTGCTGAGAACCAACCCAACAGCCTCTCCTTTCTTCCCCTGTGGGAGGGATGCAAAGCAGTTGGCCATTTCAGTGGCTCAGGCCATGGTCTCTTTGCTACACTTTGTCTTGTTCTCCAAGAAAATTTTTGAGCAAAAATCACCACCATACTCAGTCTTTTCACACCATTGAGGGGTAAAATGGACAGACATTAGGCATTGCAGTACATTTGTTCACAACCCTGGCGGTGTGTGCTTCTGCAGGGGCTAGCATAGTACCTGGCAAGTCCCTCTGTATCAGGCGCTCAGTGTCTCTTAGTTTTGAGCAGCATTAAAAGCAAACAGCAGTGGAAATCTTCCAGTATTCACACACACATACACACGTGTACACTCCACCCCACTTAGAGTGACCACTGTCCCATGTCGTCTGGGCCTGAGAGGACTCCAGGGACAGGGGATTTTCAGTGCTAACATTGGGAAAGTCCTGGGGAAACTGGGACAAGTTGATAGCCCTAACCCAACGGAGGGATTTCGATTCTGACTTAGAGGAGTTTCACAGGAAGCGGAGCAGAGGGCAGAGGCCTCTTCCTCACTCTGAGTGCAGTTCTGTTCATCCTGGCCGTCCTCACAGTCCCTGAAGCCATCGCAGACCAGAGGACCACGTGGCCCGGAGGAGCTGGTGTTGCAGGCAGGTTGAAGAGACACTAGAATGAGAACAGACAGAAGGCTCATGAGCCTGGGACATCAGCTGGACTCTCTGATGACCCACAGCGCCCTTCGAAAGGTGCAAATGGTTAAGATGACCAAAACAAAATAAAAAGTGTGTTTTCCTCAAAACTGACCCCTCCGTGAGGAAAAGCAGATGTTTAAGCTTTGGTGTAATTCCTAACACTTTGACTTTGTCAGATCTGATTTTTGCTTTTGTGTAAATGTGTTAAACTCTGGCAGTTTGTTTATTTAATAGCAATTAAATGAATCATAAGATTTCATTTCAGGGAAAATAAAAACCATAAGCTGTTATCAAAACTGAACTTGTCTACCTTCCTAAACAAAGAGAGAGTGTCCTGAGATTGGTGATTTTGTCCTATTCATCTCTGTACCTCCATCCCTTGACCAAACAGTAGGCGCTCACCAGAGCTTTGCTGAATAGATTAGTGAATGCGAGATCTTAAAGGACAACAGCCTTGTGGTCTACGTGTAAGGAAAACTCTCTTTAAAACTATTTCATCCTGAGAGACCCATTTCCTGAATTAGGAAACACCAGTGTAAACCGATCACGATTTTGTTCTTTGCAGTATTTTCGTGAAGTGCCTGTATACCAGGGAAGGGCACAGCATGTCAGCAAGCACTCTTAGGAGCTATGATTCCTGAGATGTTTCTGAGTTTATAAAAGTTATCATTTTTTTTATCTTTTTCTGTTTTTTCAGAGGTCTCTCTTATGAGGGGCAGCAGGGAGCCTGAAATAGTTCATCAAGTCTCTGAGAATGCCTCATTGACTTCTAGAGAATAACTTTCAATACGGCGTGAGAAAAAATGATTACCAAAAAACAGTCCTTGTTATAAAGTAATAATAATGACTTTTGTTTGGAGCATGACAGCAGGGAATAATAATAATGTAAAAAACAAAAGCAACCTCAATCACTATGCAATGGTGAGTATTTACTTTCCTAAGAAATAGAAGACCCTATAGATTGAAAAGTTGAATAAACCATAAGTTAAGAGGGCTTTATTTTGCTTTGTCAATTAAAAAAAGAATGTAGAGTCACAGGTTATTTTTCATGAGTATAGTTTTTTTCACAGTTATGTTATATTCACTGTAATATTTCTCTAAGAATACGAAAGACATTAAATAGTTTCACCATCGCAATTGTATTTTAATTAATCTCTAGATCTTTAGGAGAAAGAGTTGCCAATGGTGTCATATGGTCCAGTGAACTATCCTCCCCATATTGTTCCCTGAAACTGGAGATAGATTCAGGAATTAAGTGCAGATAGTAATGAAAAACCAAGACAGATTCTCTGTCTAAAATAGGAACATCCAATACCCCAGCCGTTAGTTATTACCAATGTGATGTCGATGCACACTAGACAGGTTTAAAAAAAATTTCTTTTATTCACAACACCAGCGCTCCACAAATGAGCATGCTCAAAGAGCTTACTTCTCTACAGCTTCTGAGCTTTCTCTAGATGAAAGACCTGTGCTTTAGACTGGGGTTGTTACGTTTCAGATTGTGGTTGATTGATTGATTAGCCACAGATCCTCACTTCCTGTGGTAGTACTATGCACCCCACCCTTGCCATGGCCCCAAAGCGTGCAGAATGAAATTCCCTGCCCCTTGATTATGGCCTCAGCTATCCGACTCACCTGCACTGCTGGAAGACGACACAAGTGATGGTGTGCCAGTTCCACGCCGAGGACTTAGAAGGAACCATGTGCTTTTGCTCACCCCTCCTCTGCCTCTACCATTGCCACGGCTAGCCCACTAGCTCAATGAGGAAAAGAGCCATAAGGAGTAGACTTGACCCCAACCTGCCATGAACCAAGCTCAGGAGGACCCACTGCTTCAAGCAGAGCCATCCAGCTGAACCCAGCCTAGATCTATCAAATCTCAGACAACCCATGCACTATGACCCAGAATAAATGACTAGTATAAGCCACTGAATTTTGAGCTAGTTTGTTATGCAGCAAAAGACAACAGCTCCAAAGACCCCGGATACACACCAGCTTCAACGATGGCC
Organism: Equus asinus; assembly: GCF_041296235.1. NCBI lineage: Eukaryota > Metazoa > Chordata > Mammalia > Perissodactyla > Equidae > Equus > Equus asinus. The sequence goes on along the minus strand of NC_091794.1, from coordinate 14,488,204 downwards.
CTGATAAGCTATTCATTCATAAGATAGTCATAGCAAAACTTGAATACCCACCACAGAAAAGTTCATCACTTTCGTCAAAGCAGTCATTTACTCCATCACACCGCTGGGCCTGAGGGACACACAAACCGGAGGAGCATCTGAAAGATGCGACAGGACAGGCTAGAAACAATAAAAAATAGGAAATCTTGTGTGGGTCCCCAAAAGTCACCAGACCACATTAACAAAGAAATGTGCAGTGATAAGTGGTTGAGAAGTTGGCAATACAATTTCTCCACCAAACCAAGTCGATAGGTGGGCACTGAAAGACAAAAAAGGAGAATTTAGGAGGGCGAAGAAAGCAAGCAAATCCACCAGAAGCTCTGAGTCACTGTTGTGTCCAGGTCGCAGGTGCCGTCACACTCCTACTACCTCCATCCTCGACTCGGCAATCGGGCTGCATCACAGACTTGAAGAAAGGGAAAGCTGCGAGGTCCCTCAGAGTCCAGCACACTCAGTGTGCCAACTCTAGACTCCCCAGGGAATTATAAATGGGCTTCTGATGTCTCTGAATCTTTATGATCAGACACATTACTCTGAGGAGTCTGTGCCTTTAATTACATTTTCAAGTGATCTCTGTTCCAAAATATATTAGGAACCACTGACCTTAGAAAGTTGAGCCTAGAGAATTAGTGACTGGCCTCAAAACTCATGACTCCTGCTTCCTATCTCCCAGTTCACTTCACCCAGGCTACTCATTGAAGATGCAATACTGCCTGGTCTTCAATAATTAATCCTGGGCTTATAACTAAATAAATAGAAATAATAAACCCTTCCTCCCTGCTATGGTCTGAATGTTTGCATCCCCCGCAAATTCATATGTTGAAATCCTAATGCTCAATGTGATGGTATCCTTTGGGAGGTGATTGAGTAATGAAGGCAGAGCCCTCATGAATAAGATGAATGCCTTCATAAAAGAGACGGAGAGAGCTCCCTCACCCCTTCGGCCGGGTGAGGATACAACGAGAAGTCTGCAATTCAGAGAAAGCCCTACCCCAACCATGAGGGCATTCTGACCTCATATTTCTAGCCTCCAGAACTGTGAGAAAGAAACTTGTGCACTTTATAAGCCACCTAGTTGCGGTATTACGTAATAGTAGCCTGAACGGACTAAGTCTCTCCCTTGGTACAAAAGAAGGGTGGAGAGAGCTGGTCAGGTCAACCGCTATCTTAGCGTCACACAACGGATGGAGAGCTCCTAGAAAATATTCATTGTTTGAAAAAATAAAGTGGCTTCTATTTACTTGTATCCTTGCTGGAAACTGGAACATTCTGACATTCAGAAGTGTAATATTCCGAATCCAGAAGCAGGTATTTTGGGGACTGCTAAGAAGAAAGGGTCTAAACGAGTTTTCCCTCAACTCTTGTCCTCATGGACTCCTGAGCAGTTAGTTAACACTTACCTTTCCCCTTTTAAAACGGATCGAGAATTCCCTGAGTCGCTATCTTTTCTCCCCAGCTCTAACGACTTCCCTCAGACAGTGCCTTTTCTACTGACCACTTCCTGGCCTTGCTCCAGCGCTTTTCAGTGTGAAGCTCAGCACGCTGAGGGCTGCTATTTGAACCCTCCTTGACCGACCAGCTCTCCCCATGCATCACAGGCCAAGGTGAGTCACAACTGTCACCCTTCCTTCCACCAAATGCCGGTTTAAGTCATATTTACAAAGACTTATGACTAGCAAGAAGAAAACCAAATCAAGAAATGGGCTTGCCCTATATTTCAGGAATAATGTAAGAAAACAGTTTTTAATTGTACCAATTATATTTCTTCTATAATTTAAATGATAGTGGTAATAAATACATAATTTTATAGATTATTTATTATGCATTTTGTCTATATTATATTTATTTATAATTTGTTGATGTATTATTATAAAAAATACAATAGCAAATAGCAGAAATAAAGCAGTTTTCATTCCTTAAATTTTCAAACTTTAGAGTGATACAATGTTAGCTTCCATGTAACCATTTATTAAGGTTTTCTAAGGAGCTGATCCCAGGCTTACGTTGACTGATGTTGTAACTGCCATACTCCACGAGAAGCGGCTTATCGGAAAGCCTTGAACTGCACTGAAGCTGAACATGGACGAGCGGGCGGGGCACTCGAAAAATCGTCTGATGATCCATGTAGGAGCCACAGTACCTGAGGAGACAAGGTGAGGGAGCACAGCATGAGGGTCTGTCAACTGCATTCCCATCCTCAGTGAATTCCTAATACTTTGGTCATTTGGGCTTCATCAGCGGAGACGCTCATGGCAGAGCTAAGGGGAGTCATCCATTCTATGCTGATGACCGGGACTAACTTCTGCCTCGATTTTCTCCTCTGCTAAATAAAACAATAGCAATACTACGGACTATCTGGTACCACTGCTGTCCTCACTAACACTTATAATCAGAAGAAATATGGGTTTAATTCTCCTAATCCTCTCTCTTTTTTTGGCGTAACTAGCTGTGTAACATGAATTGCCCGCAAACCTTTCTATAGATCAGAGTGGAATCCATGAGCTGGGGTTGAAAATATGCAAACAATCCCAGCAACACTTAAAGCAAAAGACAAGAATATTATTTCAATCTAAATTGGAAGCTCATGTGCACTTTAGGGCTCGTCCTTGGCAAAATTTCAAAGTGGTAATGTCTGTCTATAATATTTACCCACCCTGATTTTTCTTACTTCTCATCACCTAAGAGAAAATGTCCCTCTTGTTAGTGATTATTGTTATATGAGCACTGTGGTTGGGGGAACATGAAGTATTATCACACTGGGGGCCCGTGGTAAACTAGGATCTGCCCTGTTTGGGCAAGGCTCTTCCCAGGTGAAACCTCCAAGGTCTCAATGGGAAACAGCAGACACAAGGCTTCAGGGGGTACGTCCTCCACTGGAATCTGTGAATACCAATCACTCCAGGCCCTCAAAGCACTTGGGAATCCTCATTTTCCATGGATGAGACACTGGCGCTCAGTGGAAGGAGCACCGAGGTAACCTGTGATTTTCAGGTTCAAAGGAGAAAGGCATTCATGGATATTTCAGGAAGAATCTTTTGCAATTGGCTGAAGTTCAGGACTGATGGGCTGATAGACCAGCTCCTGGGATACGAGGAAGAGATAGCAGCTGCAGGTGGCCACCTGGCCAAGTGGAGGCCAGCGTCTGAGACCCAGCTGAAAGCCAAGTCAAGCTTTGGGGGCCAGGATCTACTCTAGGTGGTCATCTTGGGATCAGAATCCTGTGTTCTGAAAACATGATGACTGTTATCTGTGTCTCATAGTGATTTTGTTCATGCTTTCCATTAACATTTACTGGAGTTTTCCTGAAAAGATGAGCATCATGTGGATGTTAAGGAGGAATCAAGACAAAAGAGATCTTTGAATCCATGCCTGGGCTAGAGTTTAGAGAGGAATGGTATGTGATGGGGCTGGGCGCCCAGTAGCTAATGGAATGAAAGTTTTAAAAAACGGAGAGGTTTGAGAAACACAGCAAGAGTTAGTTTATGCGTACAGACATGTGACAGGTAAGACAACTGAAACATAAAAGGGTGAAGTAATTTGTTAAATTTCCGATAGAAGGAAAATAGAAGCAGGATTAGGACACAAGTTCAGTAGCACTTTCTAGCACACCATCAACCTTCCCCTCAGGAACTTTGCTTTGCAAAATATTTGTAAAAAGGCCATCCACTTCTTCAGGGTTCATGTACTGCATTCGAGCTGCCCTGAGCATACACATCCCACCGCCATGTTTGCTGAACTCAAGATTCCCAGGCTTCCTGGTGTCAGCATCACTTTTTCTTCCCTCCCCATTAAGGACCCAATGCCTTTAGCCTAACTTATCAGCAAGGTGTCAGAAATTAGCTCAATTAGAGCCTTTCCTTTTTAGATGAAAAAGCCTGATAATGGTAAGGGCTGGCATTTTAAATCCTAAGGATGCAACTAACATCAAAAGAATCTGATAGGATTTCAGCCAGCTCACAAGACAAAGTGAAGAGCTGGCCCTTCAGGGGAAGTAGGGCACAGAGCGTTCCTGGTACTGCCTGGGAGGAGACCCTGTCTGTACTTTGGCAGCAACACATTGTGGGTAGTAGTGTCACCAACTGGTTGCCCCGACGAACTCAAGGGTGGGGAAGGAAGCATTTAATAGTTTTTCCAAATTGTTTTTTCCTTTCATCGTGTTAAGGAGATGCACCAACTACCCTGAACCAGACTAAGCCTCACCATGGGAGCTATGCCTATGACCTTTGGCTTATTTTTAACGCTCAGATCTCTCCAGGAGGAGCTTGGCCTTATTACCATCCCCTGCAGTGTATGTGGAAGCTTGTTTTCCAACTGAGCCTGCACAAGCAAATACCCACCTCCCCTTTTGAATATTTATTCCCCATCTGAAATAAATGTCTCTGCTTCCCTTTGTTTGGGGACGCCATGACTCTGGAAATGATTCCTCATAGTCTCCTATTTGCTGCAAATATACGTTACTTTGTGAGATGACTAATTCTCGTGGAGAGTCTGATTTCACTCACCAGGAGGGAACCCACTTTGGTTTCAGTAACAGTAGGAGTTGTCACTTAGGGAAAAAAAATATATATATATGTCATTTTCAAAGTACAGCTTTATTTTAGGCATACAACTTTACAAAAGATTTGTAAAGATTTGTTGTCTGGACCTCTAACTAAATATCTAAAGCTTGGGATTTCTAAATATCTAAATATCTAAATTTCTAAATATCTAAAGATTTGGGATTTCTATAGCATTTATCCATCCAACATCATTTCCAACGTTATTAATCTTATCAATCATATTAATAACAGCTAATATTTTTGGTGTGTGGTATGCATCATTTCACTGAATGATTACCAAAAACAGAAAGAAAAAGCCCACCAAATTAAGCAGGAATTATTACCTCATTTTACATACTGAAAGTCAAAATAGTTAAATAATTTGTCTGAGTTAATGAAGCTACTAAATAATAGGGCTCAAATTTGAACCCAAGTCTTCTGTCTCCTACATAATAGACCCTTGATTCAAAAATACTCCCCAAAGGAGTACAAGCCATATCTTAATAATGAATCCAGGAATGCCTTTAAATCAGATAAGATCTATTCCAATGAAGACAGGACCAATGACTATTTAGCAAGTGATCTAAGAGTCTAAAGGAAATGAAAGAAGGTTGTTCAGGAAAATCATTTAGAAAGGGAAGGTTTCATTCATGGAATAACAATGAACAAAGAATTTGCAGGCAAATCCCTTCAGCTAACTTCACAAGGATTCTTATCTCAAAGTAAACTGAGAAGTTCTTCTGCTGCACAGACAGAGCAGCCTATATTCTTTAGTGTAAGACCCTTTATAACTTTAGAAGCAAATAAACAATAACAACAACTAAATAACAAATTAAGGCTGAGAGTGAGCGCCTATTAGGTCGGTCCAGGAAGCCCAGGCATCTGGATTTCCCTCAGCCTTTCTGATCAGCCTCAACCCATGTCCCAGCCTCAGGATATAGTCAGGCCAACTGGGTCTTTCCCACTGCACAGAATTGGTTAATGGTTTCTAACTTTTGGACCACCAAGACTCCTATTTACTATTTTCCTCCATAGCTCTATGGTTTGAAAGACTTTATCTGCCAAACTGCCTTTGTAAAGTATACATGTGCACATCAATAAGGTGCCCAGCAGCATAGAGCAGGGTGGAGCAAGGACTTGGGAACCAGAAGGCATGAGTTTGACTCCTGGCTTAATCACTTATGAACTGAGTGACCTTGAGCAAGTTATTTGACTCCTGTATATAATAAAGTGTAAAGTTTTTGGGGACAAGGAATCCAAGACTTTGAACCTCTGGGTAAGGCTTTTCCTCAGATTCCCCCACATGGAGATCACTTACATGTGCTCATTAATTTCCCACCATCCATGGTCACAGCCTTTCACACTCTTCTGTGTTATTGAGTAGTTATGGAACTTCAGTGCTATGCCAAGAGTTGGTAGGGGAGCCTGTGAAAAACAAATGTAAGTCAGAAAAATGCTTCAGTGGAAGGACATGTTTCAAGCAAAAATTTCCTTGCTCACTCAGAACTCATTTCCTTGGCTTGCTGTATTAAGAGCATTTTATTCTTTGTGTCGTTTGGCCTTTGGTGGGGTAGACCAGTTCCCTGAACAAACGGAGATGAGGAGGAGAGCATGATAGAGAGGAAAGTGGGCCATCTAGTGCTCAGGGAGCAGCTGTTAGGCCCCCATTTGAGCTGGATGACACAGGACACATTAGATCAGATTTCAATTTCCTTCTATTAAGTGAGCTTAACTTTGAAAACTCCCACTTGCTAATGAGTGTACACACTTTCCTCCTTCAATGACAACAATAGAGTTTATTTAAAGCACTATTCAAATTCTTTAGATAAAGGAGAAATGAATCAGCATCCTCTTCATACTAAACCTGGGTATTCCTGAAGGCAGTTACTGAGTCACCTCCAGGTCTTCTTAGAAGAGATCGAACAAGAGAAGGAGCTGCCTGTATGATACGTGCACACGTGAGCATGCACACACACACACACAAAGAGTACACCACTGACCTTTCTATGGCATCTGATGACACGCACATACGCTGTGTCTGATATGCCACTGATGTTTTACTTAAGAGAGAGTTCTTACATTTCCAGGGAATAGAATTTTAGTTTGTCCATTTTCAAGTTTTCTAATTCTCTCTTAATTAGATGAGATTATTTAGTGCTTATACTCCTTTTAATTTTTTAATTTATTAAGGACTTTGTTGTAATCAAATTTATGAATGCTTCAAGGTCATTTGAAAAAAAGAGAAATTTATGTTTGTATATCTATTACCATACTCATTATTTGTATGGTCTAATGTCCATCCTAGACTTATCTCTTGTCCCTTACTATGGCCTTCATAAACCAAGCAAAAAGAATTATAATCTCTTAGTTAAACATTGTCCATGTCTCTTTGTATTTCCTACAGGTTTTGATTTATGAGTATTAATGTCATGTCATTTGATGCATTGATAATCGTCATAATTAGATATTCATGAGGCTCACCCTTTTGAGCATCATAGCTCGCCTTTCTTTTCTCACTGAATGCTCTGAGCCCAGCATTGCTGGGCACTAAGCCTTAGCTCCCTGCTCTTTTTTTGTTTCTTTTTGCCTGGTAGGACATTGCCCATCCTTTTGTTTTCAGTGTTATTGAGTCACTTTTTTATTCACTTTGTCTTTTGAAGACAACGTACAGTTAAGTTTTAGGTAGTATTTTGTGATTCTATCCTACTCTCTTTTCCTTTTTTTAAATTGAAATATGATTGACATATAACATTATATTAGTTTCAGGTGTACAAAATCATGATTCGATATTTAGATATATTGCAAAATGATCACCACAATAAGTCTAGTTAACATCCACCACCATACAGAGTTACAAATTTTTTTCTTGTGGTGAGAACTAAAAGATCTATTTTCTAAACAACTTTCAAGTACACAATATAGTATTAGTAACTATAGTCACTTTGCTGTACATTACATGCCCAGGACTTATATATTTTATACCTAGAAGTTCGTACCTTTTGACCCCTTTCACCCATTTTGCCCACCCCCCTACCCCTTGCCTCTGGCAATCACCAATCTGTTCTCTGTATCTATGAGTTTGCTTTGGGGTTTGGAGGCGTTTCAACTCCACATATGAGTGAGATCATACAGTATTTGTTTTTCTCTGTCGTACATATTTCATTTAGCATAACGCCCTCAAGGTCCACCCATGTGGTTGCAAATGGTAAGATTTCCTTCTTTTTTATGGCTGAACAATATTCCATTATATATATATATGCTACATCTTCTTTATCCATTCATGCATTGCTAGACACTTAAGTTGCCTCCATGTCTTAGCTATTTTAAATAATGTTGCAATGAACATGGAGGTGTAGATATCTTTTCAAGTTATTATTTTCATTTCCTTTGGATAAATACTCAGAAGTGAAATTGCTGGATCACATGGTAGTTATATTTTTAGTGTCTTTTTCTTTTAATAGATGAATTTTACCTGATGATTTTTATTGTTTTGACAGACATTTGGTTTTTTAGTTATGTCACCATATTTTATAATTTCTTTATTGTGAGTGTGTGCTTCTTTCTTACATGTATTTAAATATAGTAGTCCTACCCCCTCAACCTACCTTTGAGAGGGAATGAATGGGGCACTTTATGTCTCTCATTTAAACATCACAACAACATGGATAGGCAGGTAATATGATTCCCATTTTGCGGAAGAAGAAACCAAGACTAACCAAAGATAAGTAGCTTCTTCAAGGTTAGGAAACGCAAACCAGAGATTCAAACCAGTCTTGCCTTTCTCTGGAAGATATCCTCTCCTCAGTGTATCGTGCTGCCTGGAAGCTACTGGGGGGGACTCAAGAGGAACAGGATTGTCTTATGTTCACCAAAAGCCAAGGGCTCATGGGAACACACATCAATTTTTTCCCCAGTCTTGCCATCTGATTATTTCTTCACATTAAAGAAAAAAATAGGGGCCGACCCGGTGGCGCAGCGGTTAAGTTCGCATGTTCTGCTTCTCAGCGGCCCTGGGTTCACCGGTTCGGATCCCGGGTGCGGACATGGCACTGCTTGGCATGCCATGTTGTGGTAGGCATCCCACATATAAAATAGGGGAAGATGGGCACAGACGTTAGCTCAGGGCCAGGCTTCCTCAGCAAAAAGAGGAGGACTGGCAGTAGTTAGCTCAGGGCTAATCTTCCTCAAAAAAAAAAAAAGAAAAAGAAAAAATAGGTGCAAACTGAGAGATGGTAAATATCTTAACCAATGTAAATTTTATATTCCAATGCAATCCTCCACCAAGAAGCTTCATCACACCAAAACAAAGTGGGTTTAAATGCACCACCACCCTCCAATCCACAAAGCCTCTCCACAGGGAAAGGAAATAAGTCCCCTTGCATACTGATTCCCCTGACACAGAATTGCCCACAATTCCACATTTGGACTCACATTGGACAAAAGGCACTGCTGACATTAACCTGCCCGACAAATGGAGTGATGAGGTGCAGTTTCACAAAGTATTGCAAGCTTTTTCGACAAATGAACAAAAACATAAAACTGCTAAGTACACTATTTCCTTCTATGCCCTGTATTTTCTGTTCCCATTGCCCAACCCTTGCCTCTCTTTAACCGAGTAAGAGGAAGAGTTCTCCTAATCTGGACTTGCTATGTTTAAACATTTCTCTAGCCAGTGGTGGCCACCAGATGCAGGACATGCTTTATCTCTCACTCATCCCTAACTCGCCAGCGGTTGTGTATACACAACTCAAGAACCCACCTTAGATGATCACTGGAAACTTCTGTGGCAATGATGCTTGCCACAGACGCAGGAAAGAGGGAATCAGCAGGCCCCACAGTAATGGGGCCATGTATGATGCTTATGTCTTACGTCTTGTGGACCTAACTTGGATGATGCTGTACTGACGACATCTGTGAAAAAACAATTCAAACTACTCTCCATTTTTTTTTCTAAGATTCTATAATAAAATTGATTAGTAGGAAAACAAAAACAAGGAAGGAAGAGGGAGGTAAATCTTAGCTAAGTGACTGTTATGAAACATACGGAAGCTGAACATCCTTAGGAACCCAGGAAAGGAGCGGGGTGGTGCTGAATTTATTTATGGAGGGGGCGTGATTGCATTTAATCCTACCTGGATCACTTGCTATTTGAATGGCCTCTGGCAAATGATTTGCCCCCATCTCTATTTCCTTATTTATAAAGTGTGACCAGAGTATCTCTCCTCTGTCAAAGGTATGTTTTAAAGATTAAATAAAAATACATATGTTGAAAACACTCAAGTAGTAAACAGGGTCCGGCCTGGTGGCATAGCAGTTTTAAGTTCACACACTCTGGTTCAGCGGCCTGGGGTTTGCAGATTTGGATCCCGGGCACGGACTTATACACAGCTCATCAAGCTATGCTGTGGTGGCATCCCACATACAAAATGGAGGAAGATTGGCACGGATATTAGCTCAGGGACAATCTTCTTCACAAAAAATAAAATAAAATAAGTAAAAATAAAGTACTAAACAAATGTGGACAACATATCATAAACCTCCTCCTTCCCTGCAGTCTGTAAGCCCTGTGAGAGCAGGGACTTTGTTTGCTGTAGCTGCTATGTGTGCCACATGGTGCCCGACAGTAGCAGACATCCAGTAACCCTTTGTTGAATGGATAAGAGAGCTTGGGAGAAGAATCAGATGGACTTTAACTTGGAACAAGAGTTAATCCTTCCCAGATAAATAAGACCTTAAAAACTGAGCTGAAAGTGAGTTTGCACAGGAGACTGAATGCTCTTCAATTTGGAAATCAGGCCAGGCACTAAGAAGGACTGAGGATGATAGAAATCAACTCTTGTGTCAAAAAGCTTTCATTGGGCCAGCCCTGGTGGCCTAGTTGTTAACTTCAGTGTGCTCTGCTTCAGTGGCCCAAGTATGCTTCCTGAGCACGGACCTACACCACTCATCTATCAATGACCATGCTGTGACGGTGGCTCACATACAAAATAGAGGAAGATTAGCAACAGATATTAGCTCAGGGTGACTCTTCCTCAGCAAAAAAAAAAAAAAAAAAAAAAAAGCTTTTATCATGACTTGGGTCAACATTTTTGTTACTTAAATCATCCAGTTTTTAGTCATTTTTAATAAATTCAAAGCTATTTTACAGGTGAAAAATTAGTTTTTACATGATTTCTATTCACAGAAGCATGCTCTCACACAGCTATAGATGACTAATCAAAGCCTTCCTGTCTCCCTCGGCCCACCCCCCACTCCCCCAGTGGCATGCTTTTTTCCTTATAAAGATTTCTTTTTATTCAGCATTTCTAACCCTCAACCCCTAGTGAAACAGAGAGTGAGTTGAAAATCTTATTTACACCCTGACTAAAACATAATCACAGCAACATTCGGGGATGTTCATTTTAAGTCTTACAGGTTATTGTGGAATCAACATTTATTTTGTCTCAAAGGAATTTCAAACACTTGACAGAGCTTTTGGGAATGGGGCCTTCCTTGTTCTGGAAGCAAAAAGGAGACAGCTGTGCATTTCGGAGAGATTAAAGAGACCGAGATTTGATGTCTTTCCCTCCTCTCTCTCCAGCCCCTCTCATCTTCTCTTCCCGTCTCCCTCTCTCCCACCTGAGATTCTGCTGCCCTGAGGCCTTAAGAACCTGGCAGTGAGCAAGAGTCTAGCACCTTTATGTTTTAATTATTTTGGAAATGTTTGTGATCGTGATAAAAAATAATTTAAGAATGCATGCCATCAGGACATTGACACCAAGTGCAAATTTTGGCATAATAAAATTATTAAAAATATTTGTGAATGTGCACAAGTCATATATGCAGCCAGCAAGCTCCTGCCTCAGGGCCTTTGCCTCAGCTGTTCTCTTTACCTGCCGGACTCTCATCCTAGGTATGCACAGGTTAGTTCCCTCATCTTCTGCAGGTTTCTGTGCAAATGTCCCCTTGCCCATGAGGCTTTCCCTGACCATCCTATTAAATAACAAATCCTCGACATCCTACCCTTCACACTTCCCACCCACCCAGCTACAGAGCCACCTTCCCTGCTCTATCCTTCTCCAGAGCATTGTACCACCAAGTAACATACTGCCTATATTTTACTTGTTTATTCGTTTGTCAGCTGTCTCCCTTTATTGTCTGGTAAGCCCCAGGAGAGCAGAACTTGCATGAACATGTGTCATGGATCCCAGGGTCTGGAATACTGCCTGACACATAGCAGGCATTCAGTTACATCATGTCGAATGAATACAAACTATATGCTGCTGCAGCTGACCTCTAACTGCTATGCCACACAGTACGCTCATATGTATGTGCTGAAAGAGCAAGGTGACAGCTCGCCCTATCCACGTGACACTGTAGTTGGAGAAAGAGAAACTGTTTACAGACTAGGATTTTAAAAAGAAAAGCAGAAACTCCCTGTCCAGCACCAGAGGGAGATGTACATATTTTATATAAATTTACACTCTGGTTTGCTTATATACCTGAAATATACATTGCCTAACCCGATTTATTATTTCTTTGTTATTCCTATTATAATGCTGATGATGAAGCAATTAAAAATTGATAAATGAACTCTGCCATAATAAAAGAAAAATTGTCTGATCATGTAACAAAGTCTTTGTGTTTTTTAATACAAACAAACAAAATAATAAATTGAAAAAATAAGCCTCAGTCTGCAAAGAGAAGTTAATTGGTGGGCAGAGGGTTGAGGTTTCAAGGAACTTTCATGTTCTAGACAGTATATTTCAACAAGGTTTAAATATTAAAAAATTAACTAATATTCTTTTTGTAACTGAAAAAAAAGGTAATTAAATTCAGAAATAAATTACTACTAAAAATAGGATAACACTTTTCTACCATAGTGGTAAAACTTGGCTACCTGAAATTTCCAGGTACACGTGCATTTCGGAGGATAGTAGCTTGGGTAATATGGACTTGAAATTTTCCCTTCAAAGCCAGCGATTTCTTTGACCAAAACTGTGTTTTCACACTCTGAAAAAAATATCCAGTCACACACGATGATTTGCCATTGCGAGATCACGGGAGAGACGCTGCATACATTTCTTTAACACAAATGCACACTTCCTTGATCAACAAGCTTATATATTTTTTGAAATTTAAACTAATATTTTTAAAAAGAAATAGTACCCGACAGATGTATAGCTAAACTACTTGTTCAAATTCTATATTTGCTTTCAAATCATATATTTTGACTACAGATCTATAGGATGCTATTACTTTCTTTATAAACATAGTTTAAATATATTTTTTAAAGCTTCTGAGCTTATTTGCTCAAATGGGTGAAAATTTGTTGTTGAAGAAATATACCCAGTTGACATAACAAGTTGTTCTGTTTAAATAAGACAGTCTAAATGTCTCTTCTTACTGATATGCTCATCCTTCTGCTGGAATGTACATTCTTTAAGAGTACTGATTTTTGTTTCTTTTGTTTATTGCTATTTCCCTGACACCTAGAATTATTCCTGGCATATAGTAGATGTTCAATAAATATTTGTTGACAAATTCCACTATAATATTTCTGAAATAATCATATTTTTAACCTTTGGTGTTAGAGATAATTTTCAACCCAACAACACTTCAATTAGCTAGTTCAATTTTGTTCAATAAGTCAATTTTACATTTGGTTTTGTAATAATTTTAAGGAGAAAACCTACCAAAATAAGCCACTGCCCTAAAATGTAGGTGACCCAAAGCTATCACCCCATCTGCTTCAGCCAAATCCCTTTCCTCTTCACCCCCATCTGCCATTCTGATCCCTTTGGCTTTGTTGATGCTCCTAAAGAAGTTACCAACACATGATCTGTAAGATTGGACCAGTTACAAGACAACAAATATTTTTAAAAGACTAGAGTTTCAGTGACGGCTCTTTTTATTTTGTTTTGTTTTGTTTTACCTCATCAATCCACGTCAAAAAGAAGAATGAAAGGGAGGTCAGTTTTTTCTCATTGTCTGACCTAGAAAAACCCGTGAAATCCCCTGGGTTTTGCTTCACAGGTACTTTCCACGACGGCGTTCACATGCATCACTATTAACTAGAATTCACGAAAGACAGTCTAGTGTGCTAGTTACTAAGCTGTTATCTCTCGGCTCCAGACCCACCCTTCTCAAACCACTGATCTCTTTGCCACTTGGCTTCCTGATAGGCTCTGCCAATAGGGGGCGCTAAAGGGAGACCGGAAGGCTGGAGGAGGAAGAACGGGACTTCCTGTCCGTTTCCTCTTCCTGGGAGGGTCACCCCAGCAACACTTCTTCAACCCCAAAGCTGCACTTCCTTCTGTAGCAGAGTTGAATTCTGTTAGCAGTTTCCCTAACTTCTACGTTAGTGCATCTCCCTCAAAGATAGCAGCCTCAGCTGTTTGTCACCCCCTCCTCAAAAGTCTGGATCCCAAGTCCATGGATACCTGCCTGCCTCTGGACTCAGAGACACCAACACCAGCTGAGCAGCAGCTCCACTTCAGAGATATGAGTTTCATTCCACAAACCCCTCCTCCAAGCTCTAGACTGTGTTCTGACCTCTTTCCTTTGTTGGTCCAGACCTAGGGATGGTAGTTGCTTCCTACATGTGTTACATCCATGATAGCTTACAGTTTTCTTTTTGCCTTTTGAGTTACCTTGTTAACACCTTGATAGTGAGTTAACAGTTCTTTACACTAAACTCTGTCTGTTAAAATAATATGATCTCTCTCATCTGACTGGACTCTGAGTCAGAATCTCTGACTAATTCAACTAGCATTACAGCACAGCCTCAGGAGAGATCAGACTGGAGCATCATAACAAATATTTCTAAGGGTGGCTTTTAGGGAAAACTTACTTTGTTCTGGAATGACCTCCAAATATGCCCGGATTCCTGACAGGCTCCGTATCTGAGGAGACTTCAACGTCACCAACATGAGATTATTTGTAGAAACAAATGACATTAATGTTCTTGTGGGTTCACAAATTCTGAAACCAGATAACAAAGCAACAGTAGATGAATAATAGTTTATTAAGAGGCGGGCCTCCATCCATCACTAATTCCACACATTCCTGGGCCATCCACACAGTTCTTGTGACCAGACTGCCAGTCAGGTCTTCGTCAATTAGTGGCCACAGGGCATGACAGATGGAGGAGAGTTGACTTAGGTACAGAAATTTTTGTCCAGTAAATACTGAAGAATTCTCCTCGATGGCCATCACTGGACCCTCCTTGAGGGCAAACAAGGCATAAAGGCAGGGTATTTAATGGCTAGGGTCATGGGCTCTACACTGAGAACTCTGGGTTCAAAACTCAGCTCCATCACTTAACTGGCTGAAAGACTCTGGGCAATCAACTAAATCGTCATAATGCCATTGTTCCTGCTATGAAATGGCAGTAATAATAATGGTATACTCTTCATATAGCATTGTGATGAGGATTAAATGAGATGATAACTAGATATGCCTGGAAGATTGAAAAGAAACCAATAACAATGATTGAGGAATGGGAGCCAGCCACAAACTTACTTTTCACTGCATATCTTTATATACTGTTTGAATTTTTAACATGCATCTTCATCACCAAAATATAAATAATGCATACCTACATAAAGTACTGTTACATACATCCATAAACACTGGTAAAAATAAGAAGATAATTCATGCTTTTTAGCACAGGAAGAAATAGTAAATTCTTAATAAAGCCTGTCATTATTAGGTTATCCAAATATTAAGCTTTCATAAAAAGATGTCTACTTGCAAGTAAAAAATATTAGGGTATGTATATGTACATATGTGTGTAATTACATATATATGAATGAAAGGATTTATGCAAAAATATAACAGACATTTGTTCCGCATGGTAGGATTGTAAAATAATTGATGTTGTTTTCTATGACTGACCTCATTTTCCACAATGAACACTGTGCTATTTTCATAATAAGGAAAAAATTTTTAATTGTTTTACTAATGCTATGCAATCATCATCAAACATTTATTCTCACACTCTATTGAAATAGTAGACTCCATTGGGATTGCAATAAAAGTAAAATTAAACAAAAAATCGGTTAGATTTCAGAAATATTGTCTGAAGTTCCTGCTATACTGATTTTGACAAGTGAAAAGCAAACATCGTGTCTCACAGGCGTGGCTCGGCTAACATACAGGATGCTCAATAGCGTATGGGTCAGTCTTTGACCTCATGAGTAGACGCAAAAATGGTTTAAAAAAATCCAAGGCGAACCCAGATACTGCAAAACAGAGATGTTGTAAAAAATCTTTTCACTAGCCAACCAGAGTGTCTGCATAATACCTATACAAGATGGTGCTCCGGATTGGCAAGAGGGCATCATAAATGGTCAGGGAGTCTGTGACACAGTTGTCGGCTTCTATCTCGATGGACTCGATGGAGAAACGAATCAGCCCACTATGGCCACCAGTTTGAAGTGGCACATCAGCCGCCCTGAGGTTGCAGAAATCTCCAGAGGGTAGCGGAAAGACGGATGATCTGCATAGAAATACTGAGAGCAGCCTTTGTCTGTGGAGACAGCAGTGTTGTTTTTGTTTTAGGAATGCCTTTTCTAGAAATTCGTATAGAAAAGTAAAGAGCAAAAGAGGTCATGTGGAGGACATCTGTTGTCTTTGCCAGCCTCGAGTCCACTCCCCTCTCTTCTGGTAACAGCGTCTAGATTTTACCTTGAGAAACTACCCCTACCCCGTCTATATGGTTTGCTTGGGGCCAAATTCGCCCTTAGGTCCAGAGGTGGGCACATGACCCAGAGCGCCAATCAGAGTCAAAGAAGCTAGTTCAGGTGCGGGCGTGTCAGCCAAACTGAGACGTTGAGACTCAGACCCAGAACTTTGCAGGAACTGTCAGGAAATATGTGTGGGGTTTTTTCCACCATGGTTGCTAAACTGAAAAATTATACGCTTGGATCTGTTGGTGGCCTTTTATGCCATCCCATTGGAAGAGAACAATCGATGAAACCTCAACAGAGGAAAACAGAGATGCAGAGTCCTGATATTTTATTTTAGAACCCGGACCCGACGATGCTTGAAGCCAGAACCCTCCATGGATGTCCCAGTTACATGAGCCAATCAAGTTTCTTTTGTGCTTACGCCAGTTTGACTGTATTTCTGTCACTTGCAACTGAAGGAGCACTAACAAATACCATCATTTGAAAGGGAAAACTAGCCAAATGGACACTGATTTGGAGGTGAGAGGAGAGGGGAAAAAAACCACATGACATGATTTACCAGCTCCTATGGTTGAGGAGTAGTCTGACCGAAGCCCAGCTGCATTGAGAAAACACACAGAAAAGACACTGTCAGTCCCAGCATTTCATTTGAGAATTTTGTTTAGTAAAAATTATTTTCAGTCCTTTAAAAGCCATCCGACACTTCTGGAATTTGCTGTAAAATAATCCAGTGAGTGTGGGGGAGGTTGTTTCCGTATTTAGAGATCAAATAGGATGGCCATGAGTGGATCGTTGTTGAAGCTGAGTAAAGAGTATATGAGAGTTCATTATACTATTCTCTTTACTTTTGGAGGCTTGAAATCATCCATAGTGACGTTTTAAACATTTTTCAAAGGTTAAAATATAACCAAACAAACATAATAATAATTAGTTCTGAAGTAGCACATGTGGTGCAGAATTTTCCACTAGAGATTTTTCATTCACTCGTTTAACAAATACTTATCAGCCACCTACTACACGGCTGCCCTACA
The DNA here is from genome assembly GCF_041296235.1 of Equus asinus. Taxonomy (NCBI): domain Eukaryota; kingdom Metazoa; phylum Chordata; class Mammalia; order Perissodactyla; family Equidae; genus Equus; species Equus asinus. Next base: position 14,470,924 of record NC_091794.1, on the reverse strand, counting down.
TACAAGTTAAAGCAAAAGAGAAAGCTGCAGGAACTTTGGGTTCCAGGGTACTTAAACCATTTCACTGTCAAGACAAACGATGGAATTTGCGTTTTGACAGGACTATGGGGCAGGCCGTTTTGGAGCGTTGGGCAGCACTATCTAAGAGGAGTGCAGTTCTGTCTGGAGGAGGGAAGAGACAAAAGGAACCTCAGCAAAGCTCTTCCCTCTCCAGGACTTGGAGCCTTAGTTTGAAGATACATGAAGCTAAATTAAATATAGAGAGGAGTATACTTTAATAAATTCAATTTCATGTATATTTTGATCCCAGTTCTACTGCCCAATCACTGTATATGACATTTAGCCATTTCCTTTACCAATGTAGTTCTAACGTCTTCAGTTAATCTTGTTCCAGTTGGGATTAGGGAAGAGAATACTTCATTACGGCATTGACTATGATAATAGCAGTATCAGGAGTGTTGCGGAAGGAATGTTTAAAAGAGAATTACCCAACAATCACCATTTAGTACCACAGAGTCCATGTCCACAGCCAGACCCTGCAAGCTCCCCACAGAGGTCCGGTTTATGATGCTCGTCTGGATGGAGTCCTTCAAGATGGCGGCCACACAGTCCTCACAGAAGATATGGCCCTTGGCATGTGGCATGACAAACACAATCCAAAAGTGGATAAGGAGGCCACCTTTGTTGTTACTGCTGTAGTGAAAAAAGAAAGATGTTCAAGGATACCTCTCAAGAAGTAGACTCTCATAGGGAGCCAGTGACCTAAACGATAGATTCAAGGTAAGGTCAGTGAGTACATCCTTTGTAATGCACATCCCTCAACAGAACATAACTTCCTTCTTTAGGAATTCATTGACTCCTATTATGGGGATTGGACAGGGAAAGCATCATAGTACATGTATTCTTGTGTTGGGTTCAAATCTAGAACCGTTAATGTACAGCTGCATCTCCATGGAGAATACGCTATTTCTATGGATGTTAATTAGCATTCACAGCTATTACAAATAACAGCTATAATTTTTAGTAACCTACCACATCCAAACACAGTGCTAAATCTGTTTTATCACATTTAATTTTATGAGAAAGGTCCTATTGTTATTCCATTTTATAGATGAGGAAATTAAGGCCAAATACAACTCAAACTCACACAGGTAGTAAGTAGCAAATCCAGGAATCAAACCCAATTTGGTTTTCAGTCTGACCCTGGAGCAGGAGCTCCTCGCTGCACAAGTATTGTCATGTTTTATGAGAAACATAAGATAGCGTTCTCTAGTAAATAACTTGGGAAATGGAAGGTGAAGGAAAGTAAACAAATTACTTTACTCCAAGACTTCTCAGTGCCTTTAATATGCCAGAGTGGACTGTGAATCTCTGTAGATATATTGGGCATGGGAAAAGGTGGGATACAATACACGGCACACAGTTTTTCCTAAAAATCATTTGACCATGGGATGCCTTTTTCTCAGAAGAACTCTCATGACCAGCTTTTTATTGAACATATTTTGAGAAATACAGGTCTGCGTTTTATTTTTGCCCCCACCCAACATAGCAGGCAGTGTATGGCCATTTTGCCCAGGGGCATTAATCCAGGGACCCAGGATCCCAGATGGGGAGACGGCAGGCTTTGGTAGACGAAGAGAAAAACTCAGCATGAGAGCAGGGGAAGGAGTCGGGGCACCACTGTGCCAAAGGTGTTAACCCAAAACTGCCTCCAAGAAGTCACGGGAGAATGGTGATATCTCAGTCTTCCCACTGCCTTGAGGGGAATTTACAGCAGTGAACGAGTGTGGAAATCCCAAAGCGAGGGACGTGCGTTACCTGACATCTGCGACGACAGACTGCTTGTAAAATTTGGAGAAGGCGGATGTTGTATACACCAGGTTTACCTGAAAAAGAAGACCCGAGGCCTCTGAAGGCTTTCGAGTATGCCTTTCTCTTACAGTACCCAGCACGCTGTGGTCCAGGCTCCGACAGCCAGCGAGGAGAGACACAAGTCTCAGACTAAAGGCCTCTGACTCCAAACCCAAACATTAGTCCTTGAAATCAAATTCCTGCTTCCTCTAGCCGTCTTCAGTTACTTTCATTCTGCTCTCTGTGAAGAATCATCAGTTACCTTCATTCATTTATTGCTGTCTTTATACATCCTAATCAAGCTTAACTTCCGTATTCCGCCTACACCAAAAGTTAATTTTCTCCACAATTAATAAATCAAACTCGTTTAAGAACATTTTCAAAATATTTGACCCGACGTCTTTTCTATCAATGCACGGCATGGAAAATTTATTCTTAAGGACACATTCCTGTATTCGCCACTAGGGGGCGGGTGGTGCCCACAGCCGGGTTGACCCTCCCTCTTCAGATCTCTCCAGTTCCCGGGGAAGCACCCAGCCTCTTTAAAACTCCATAATTGGATCTCAGAAGAAAGCTCTTTCAATCAATTTACCTTCTTTGCCCTTACTTAGCATTTCTAAAACCAAATTGACTCTCTTCTGCTAAATCTTCTCCTCCTGTATTTCTTCGTAAGAGCAAAACCACCTACCTAATTGCCCAGGAGGAAAAAAATCCCATAGAAATAATATAGGATAGTGAAAAATATATGAGCTATGGTGTTTAAATTCCCTATGCAACACAGAACACGTTACCTAGACCTGCTGAGCCTCCACTGTATTTTTCTTTTTCTTTTTTTATCTGTAAGCGGTGATCAAAAAGGCTGCCTCTTTAAGTGGCATGTTAAATAGCGATAATAAAATGTGCTGAGCGCCATGCTAACTGTAGGAACAAGGGTCTACACAAAGCCAGTGGCCAGTGTCGGCTCTGCGGGGGGGGGGGGGGGGGGGGGGGGGGGGGGGGGGGTGTCAGCCAGGGTTTCACAGAGAAGGAGACCTTTTGGATGGGTCATGAGTGATGAGTGGAATTTCACTCAGAAGAGGCTGGACAGAGGCTTTAGATCCAGAGAGAACAGCACTAGAAAGGGCCGCAAGACGTGTAGATGTAATGATTATTCATAATACAAAGAATAGTTGGCTTAGATCACAAGGTTTCTGTCGTGGAGAAAGTGGCATGAAATGAGACTGGGAAGACCGGGGGGCAGATTTGGAAAAGCACCTGCTTGCCATTCTTAAGAATTTGTGCTTTATCCTTAAACCAAAGCAGAAATATTATTTTTAAAGGATCCCTTCAGCAGTAGAGAGAAATGGCTTGTGGGGGGGAATGAGGAGTATTGCCTGGGATTAGGAAAAGGGGGAAGGAGGTGGAAAAAAAAAATGCCTACCTCTTTGGGCTGATTTTAGGACTAATTGATATATATTAGAATTAAAGCAATGTACCCAGTATACTGGGTACTAGAAGGTACTGAAGGCCTTCGATAAATAAAAGCCACTGTGCCCACTGTGGCCTTTGCTTCCTCTCTCTCACAACCTTTCCTCATTCAACACTACAGCATGCCTATCACTGCTATAGAGTCACCACTGGGTGGGCCATCCTGTCCATTACTGTGCGGATAACTGGCAGAAACTTTCAAGTTGGTAATATGTACCAAGAGCCACGCATAGATGTTTTGCTATTTGACCAGTGATACTTTTAGGAAACCTCCTAAGGCAGTAATCAGAGATGCACACGGTTCATGTGGCAGTTTTGTTGTAGCACTATCTATAGGAACAAAAATTGGAAGCAACTTAAATAGCCAATAAAAAGGGATTTGCTAACTTTGTAGCTATTAAAACATATGCTTTTTAAAGACTTTTGCTTAGAAATGTGCAACCTAAGGTTAAGAGGAAAAAATCAGATTATAAAACTGAGTATCTGCTAATACTCCAATATCACGTCATCCCTTGTGTTTATGTGGTCCAAATTAAGAAGGGCTCAATCTCTGGAGAGGATGTTAAAGATTTTAATGTTCTTTTTTACACTCTTCTGAATTTTATAAAATTTTTACGATAAATATGTATTAGTTCTATAATAACAAAGTCTTTTTTAATTTTTTTTTTTTTTCGAGGAAGATTAGCCCTGAGCTAACTAACTACTGCCAGTCCTCCTCTTTTTTTGCTGAGGAAGCCTGGCCGTGAGCTAACATCTGTGCCCATCTTCCTCTACTTTCTATGTGGGACGCCTACCACAGCATGGTGTGCCAAGCGGTGCCATGTCGGCAACCGGGATCCGAACCAGCGGATCCCGGGCCGCTGAGAAGCGGAACATGCGCACTTAACCACCGCGCCACGGGGCAGGCCCCAGCAAAGTATTTTTTTTAAAGTGAAGAGATGCCAGTGCATCAAGGTTGAAATAAATGTGTACAGATCACAGAATTAATCAGAATGCATGTAACTTCAGTACTGGGAGGCAATTTAAAGCCCACCTGATCCAATTCCTTTATTTTGTAGATGAGAAAAACTGAATCTCAGAGCACTACTTCTTTTAGTTTCAGCAGAAAAAAAATAAATAAGCAATTCTATCAAAGGAGTAAGTCTATCTGACAGCCAAGATGAGCTAAATCCCATACCCTCTCTGCTTCCTTCATCCACCCTGCTCACCTGTGACACTTGTCACCCCTCCACCCCATCCCCTCACCCCTGACACCTCCCTTCCCCAGCCTCTCAAGCGCCCCCGTCACCTCACCACTTGCTGCACAGTCTGTGCCACTGACAGAAATTCCCTGGACTCCTTCTGTCGGTGTTCAGGGAGAAACTCAATGTTGGTGATGCGGAACATGCCCACAAAGTAAAAGGCGTCTTTGCTTTCCGTCTTACCTGTGAGACAGGAGAGAAGGCGGTCAGGAGATTGCCTCTGTCTGGCGCTGGGGCACAGTCTGATCTACGTCAGTATCAGATCCTAAAACGATTTTATTTTAAGCAGCTGCGTATTTTACCAGTTACGGCTGGTGGAGCTCTACATGTGGTTAGTAATATGTCTTCCATCAGCGGGAAATCACCATATCCCTTTGAATAGTCTATTCTTTCTATCAGCTTCTGGCAAATACTTAAGGGCAAGATTAAAAGGTAAAAGATAAACCTCTCTGACTTTATACATGTCCTAGAGATGCTAAGAGGTCAAAAACAGCACTCACAATGTTCATGGATGCTAAGTCTTTGGAAGGAGAGGAAGTAAGAAACGTGCACCACTGAGCTCAGAGGTGACCTGACATAGTGGGAGAAGAGAGAAGGGCCCCCAACTGAGCTTCACTGACCCCTTGGGCGCTCATGCCCTGTCTGACTTGTGAGGCTGATGCCCGGGGTGCTGGGCCAGTCCTCAGCTCTGTGCAGTGCCGGGAGACTTCATCCTTCCTATGCGCCACGAAGTGTGGTCTTTGGCCTGGTGTCAGGTCACTCTTGCTCAAATACTCTGCCCAGTGAGGACCATGGGATCAGTACTGGGCATCGGGCCTACCAGAAACTGCTGACAAAATAGGCAAAGATATTGCCTGTCTGAGTTGCCTTCGGGCACCTGAGAATAGTGTGGGGGCCATGAGGGGCTCTCCTTTCAGCCTTTCCTTTTTGTTACAAGGTATTACTGCTATGTGACACCACCCCTCTGGCTCCCACGGCCCACCGCATCATAACTTCTGTCTGCGTGTCTGCCCTTCTAGACGAACAGTAACTTCTTTTTGTCCCTCAGCCCCTAACATAGCATAGTGAATGCCTGCCTTAGCTTTGAAGCTCAATAGACGTTTGCGGGAAGGAAAGCAGAGAAGAAGCAGGAGAGAGGGAGACAGGGAGAGAGGGAGAGAATACTCTCTCTGGGCACAATGCCCAGTACATGGAAATGCTGAATAAGTGGTGGCTGATTTAAAAAGAAGGTACACCCTATGTGAGTGATAGGAAGCCGCCTCCCTCTTATGACCCATCCAGGGTCACGTGAACCCCAAGCGGTGTGGTTCCGCTGTGGCAGGTTGGGGAGGGGCACAGGGTGAGGGCAGGAGACCTGAGCTCCTGTCCCAGATTTACTCTTTCAAGTTATGTGACCTTAGACAGATTGCCTTGCCTCATTAGGTCTCTCCTGTAAAACAAGAGTTGCTTTTGTTTCTGATTTTACCAGGGACGTGTTTCTTAGATTTTTTTTTTTCCTTGCAGACTCTAAAATTTGAATGAAAACTATAGCTTCTATCTAGAAGCTTGCACATCCTCCTCACATCAGTAAGTACTCAAGAGTCAGGATCACAACAATGCAGGGGAGATCAATTTAGTCTTGAGCCAGATTACATTTACCTAACTCTTTAGCTCAGCCCAACACACAAGACCCTGCACTGTCTCCCTGATGAGCAGTCCACGCTCCACATTTCTCAAGGCCACCTTCCACACCCAAATTGCTTGGATCAAAACTAACCTCTGTTGTCTGTTGAACAGTTCTCATTTATTCATAAAAGTATCCCTTTGCTCATACTGGTCTGTCTTCCTGAAATGCCCTTCTCTGATTTTTATGCAGCCATCAAACTACTTCTACACAGTGATGTTCCAAAACTTTATGCAAAATGCCAGGGCAACGCAAATGCATCGGTCGAAGCCCAGCAGAGGCTGATGGGAAATAAGTTGGTTTTTCTGGGTTGGGGTTGTGTGTCTTTTGTGTTTGTCTTAATTGCCCATCAATTTCACTTCCCCACTAGTCCATAAACTCCCTGCAGACAGATTTTTTTCTTGTCTAGGCTCTGCTCCCATGCCTATCACAGGGCCCACTTCCAAGATGTGTCAATGAATTTTCAGAGCTAGTTCGTGAAGCCTTCTCTGGACTTTATTCCTGGGCAGGTTGGAGGCCTGTCTTCTGTGATTGCAAAGTAATTGCTTAAGCAAAAAAATAAATCAACTCACTCTCCCTCTCTAGCACTGAACTGCAAGTTTTTTGAAAGTGGCAATGCATCTGTGAGCTTTTTGAAGGTGGGAGATGCATCTTGGTGCGCCTAATGTCTTACATCGTGCCATGCAAATTATAGGTGATCAATTTGTGTAGATGTAAGTGACGTGCACTGTTCAAGACAATATTCATTAATTCTTTGCCTATAAATCTTGCTTTCCAACCAAATTGTAATATTCTTGAGAGTACACTTATCTTGTGTCAAATATATTAAGATGTGTGGGGTGGGAAGTCCAGCATAAGTCAACAAATGCTAGAGTTAGTGAGCTGCATGGGTAAGTACTACTCTCTAAGGAAGAACTTAGTTATAACTCCTGTCCAAAAGGGTCAATCAGATTGACAAAAGCATAAAAAACAGAGGAGAAAAAGGTACATGAGTAAAATAAAGCTCAGGCAGCTGGAAATATAAGGTTGCCTAGAAACAGGAGGTGGGTGGAATGAGGAAAGGAAACAGCTTAGCATTCCATTCATTTTTTAAAGCTAAAATGCATTACATTTCTGAACTAGTCAAAAGCTCCTAAATATCCTCCTCAGCTCTTATCCTATCCCCCATCTCTGCTCCTCCTGCTCTCCTATGGGAAAAAAGCAGAGGTGGTAAAAGAAGAAGTAGGAGAGAAAATTTTGGTTTCTTCCTCCTTAAAACCTCAACAGTTTGGGAAATGGTTATCAGTCTGGGAAATAGGAAAATTCTATCAGAAACACCCCTGGGGTAGGTTGGGCCTGCATTTCTCATGCTGAACTCACAGGGCCAGCCCTAACCCCAAAGAAATGCAGGGTTTAACTCACTGATGTAGAGCCATAGAAGGGTCCAGGCTATGACTGCTAGGATGAATAGAAACACTGTGAAGAGAATGATTTTATTTTGGACATTCCAAAAGGGAGCTTTCTTCTTGGCTTGCTTCTTGGGCTTGGCTTTGCTGATGGGTTTTCGTGGTGGTCGTCTTCCTGGCAGCTTCCCATGGGCACTGACCGCCTGAACTGAGATATTGGATATCTTCAAAAACAAGAAAGATGTATCATCAATGAGAGGTAGTCTGGAGCTTAAATGGAACCACCCCGTCAGGAGAATCTTGGTGCTGAAAGGCCTAAATATGTCAGTCAAATTATTTATATTAGCATAATAAATGGACTTGCATTGAATCACATAATTAAGGTGAGAAAAAACAGACATCATATGAACTCTGGTGAAATGTTTCCCAGGTCCTCTCCTTAACTCTCCAATTCTGCTAAATAGATGTTGTAGAAGATAGGCCTAAATTTCATGGAGTGTAGACTAGAGGACCTGAAGGTCAGAAGGTTAGGATTCCATGTGGGTTAATTCAAGCAGATACAGTTCAGATGTGGGAATGTGTAAGTGCTTCCAATGTTTGTATTCTATAGCTTTTCTCCCACAACCAATGTCTTCTGGACTGAGGCAGGACTGAAAATAAGAAAATAAGTGACTTCCTCATAGAAATGAATTGATGTGCTAATTGTGACTTCATGACTGGTGTTAGGAAGAAAATGTTAAGGCTGACGCTCTGGTTTGTGCAAGGCTGTAGGATGGGGATCAAAGTGCATGTTTCAACATTGCCCCCCAGGTATGCACTTTTAAGGCAGTTGCTGAATTGCTCAGTGACTCAGTTTCTCAATAACAAATGAAAGAATAATTAAAAATAAAGAATGAAATAGAGGACTCCTGTTAGATTAGAAAGTTATTGATTTTAGTGTTTTGATGTGCAAAGTGTTATGTGCAAGAGGAAAAAATACATTATTTAACTGTTTCCCCTCCCCTTTTTTTTCTCCTCTACCCTCTGTCATTTGATGCTGTGAATTCTTTAATAATGTATATGAGAGTTTAGCTTCTTTGAAGGAGAGATTTATACACGTCAGCGTAACTAAACTCCAGTGATGAAATAACTTTTAACCACACATTCTTTTAAAGACAACAATCTAGAACACCAGTTCCAAAGAAAACATCTCTTTTTTTGAGCTCCCCTAAGAATTCTCTCATTCTCTCTTACTCTCCCTGACTTTTCCCTTTAAAGTACATGTCTTCCTGTCTCTAATGCTACCAATTAATGGGATAATATGTGGCCAAGAACATTCTGAATTATTCATGGCTCCCTCATTCTTTTGGCCAAAACACCCTTGTCAACCCCTGGAATGAAATGTAGCTTATATCCTTCCTGGTGAAACTGAACTAGACCAGACACCCTGCAGGAAAGGAGATGGTGTTTCTAAAAAGAAAAACATTCTACTGTAGTATGAGTTGACTGTGATGTCAAACTACTTTCAAATATTCCCGCAGAGAAGTCAAAAAGGAAAACACAGAGAAATGCCAGCACATGTAGAACTGACAAGGCCAAGGTTGGATCTTTAAATGCAGGAACACATTATAGGCAGTCTCAGTTAGCACTGATTAAATTTTAAAATGGAATTTGTGTAGAGATCAGTACAATTTCCCTGGAGTTTTAGAAAAACAGCTGCAAATCAATTGCGAAGTACACACTTTAAAACAAGCTCACATTCGTAAAATCCATTAAGTACCATGGGAAGATAAAGTATTTTATTATTGCTCCTTTTATTTTTGTTAAGTAACATGGCCTCATTTTACTAACAGGGTCAACAATAAATGGCATTCAAGTAAGAGGGAAGGCTTCCCACCCTGTACTTACATTCACATCAGCGGGCTTGGTTGAAATATCACTGTTTTCTTTGTCCATGTTTATATGTTCTGCATGTGAACATCCAGAGGTGTCTCAAAGCCGGGTTTCACCCCCCTCCATTCTTGCTTGAGAAGAATTGTTTGCTGCATTCAAGCTAGCTTTCAGAGGAAAGGAGTCAACTTACTCCACCGGGTCCAGTTCAGAAACTGAAGCTGCCTCATTGCTATATAGCAAACATTAAAGGGACTTATCAGTCAGCTTGGCACCCCAAGCTGAAGGTGCCTTAATGTACCTCTAATACTAGCCTGGCCCCTCAGAGCTGAGCCTCAAGGCAAGGCTGCCTCACAAGGACACAGTTCAACAATCCAAAAATATTTACGAGTCATTAAAACTTTTGCCTGTGTCTTCTAAAGAATATTAAGAGATCTAGCATTTAACTCTCAGCACCACTTCCTAGAAACCCCCACACCCCTGTTTCTCTTGCTCACGTCTTGTGCCCACCCAGAAGCCTCAGTCACCAATTCTTCTCTCAATGCTGCCGCTACACTCTGAAAATTCCTGTCCAAGAGGGTTTTTTCCTTTTTTCTCCCCTCCTCTTGGTGTCCTCAGTAAACCCAGGTCCTTTCTGATGTAAGTCTCCTCTTCCTATCTGTCCCTTTCTTCCCCAAGTTAACCCGAATTAGGTTCAAGTGTGGGGAGAGGAAGGTAATCATGAGGGGCATTGTCAGAATGTTCTTAGCAGATGGGGGCGGGGGGAGGTGCCTAGGATTGCTTATACATTATACACCCATCCCAGTGATGCAGACATGCTGTCCTGTGGGCACTGGGCGTCAATGGAAAGCTGGTTAATTGCCTTTAAAGGGGAAACACTACTCCGCTGATCTAGATACACACTCCAGTCCTTCAAGGTGTAGTCATAAGAAAGCAAGTGAGAAACTGCCTCACTAAAATGAAGTCCTCTTTAACTGCCCATCATTTCTGTATTATTTCCCTTATTTCTAGAACTATTCATTTCTACATAATGTAAGTAAACTATATGTCCTGAGCAGTGGCCACTGACAAAGACTCTCCTTGAGAGGAACTTTAGGCGGGCTCCTCTGAGCCCTCTTTTTACCAGTGCCTCATCCTTGGGCCCTGTCCTCAGCCTGCCTAGTCCAATTGGAGTAAGAATCCTGATGTCAATTTAGTGAGAATCCCTGCCCCTTGATATCTGATCAAGTTCCTCATTCTGAACCCTTGATGTATAAATCCTTGGCCTGCCTTTGGCGAGAATCCCCCTACCCTTGATGTTTCCTGTTAGTAATTTTCCTTCCACCGGCCTCCTCACTCTGTTCATTGGCCATACCTCACCAGCTATCTTTGCTGTATTTGGGATTAACCTAACTCTATTCTAAAGTCTCTTTCCTCTATTGCAATAGTACTGAATAAAATCTGTCTTTACAGCCTTCTCACTAGTGTCCATCTCTGTTTCTCTTTGACGCCACCAAGATTGGGAAGGGGCAGCAAATCGTAGGAGGCTGCACTGTATGTACAGAAATTTAAAACAATCTTACAACCAACTACAGGCTGCTTTTCATTGTCACCATTTGCCAGTAATGCTAAACAATGTCATTGATAAAATACTCCTCCCTGAAAAAAATCTTTGATTGGTATACATTCTAAACGATTGCTGCCATTACAATTGAGTTTTAATAATATATATGTAAGCTTCAAATGAGCACATTTTTATTACTCATCTTTTAATAAATGACTCATGTAGAAGTTAATCTGGAGGACTCTCATCTGTACAGTTGGTCTCAAAACCAAAAAGACTCTGTGACACATGCTCATTTCAAGAGTAAGTTTCTAACAGTCTGGGGTCATTTGAGCTGACTTGGGGGAGAATCTTTGTCTCCACAACGCATGTGGAATTACATATTCCTGCATTTAAGCAGAAGATTCAAAGTAACCAACAATAGCACAATGACTGTAAAGGTGAAAAAACAGAACTTCAATTATCTCATTTCTGTTATTCCATGTGACCATTGGGAGTTAGTTTATACTGAAAATTTAAAACAATTATACAGAGCATGAAGTGCCAGGGGTAATATTTTATATATAATATTTTATATCCAATAATTATTTGTTAATTTTATTTTTATGACCATAATTGTATATACAAAGTTGAGTATAATTTTTCACTGATTTTTTCTAGCCATTATTAGTCTTCACTTTACTTTCTGATTATTACTGAAAATACTTTCATTGCCTAGAGGAAAGGGTTGTTAAGAGTGATCCACTCTACAGGGACAGAGACATGATAAAGCAAGTACAGAAAATGTTAATGGCAGGATCTCAGTGTGGTATATGCATCTACACTATAGAATTGTTTCAACTCTCTGTTTACAAGTTTTCTTGATAAAATCTTGGGGGAAAATTATCATCTCTGGGAGTCAAATACTCTAGATAAGCCACTAGTTTTGAGAGGCAATAGCAAAGAAAGCTGAAGTGCAAGATAAAATTTTGGTGACTGCGCGTGCATCCATCTCCTTGTTGCTTTTACTGGCATAGAAGTCTTGGTACGGAGCCCCCTCCATCCCAGAACATATGACCAAAGAGAATCACAATGACCAGATGGAGGTTGGTGCTTCCCATCATAAGCAGCTTGAAAGATAGTGAAGAGGTTTCTATTCCTTTCCCAGGAACAGAGGCCCCTGTGCTGAGGGAAGTGGGGCAGGTGACTACCTACTGGTCAGACAAGCAGATATTGTGCAATGGGAAAAGGGAATCATTTTCCATTGGATTCAGCAGTGGCAATTGGGAGCACATAACTTATCCAATACATTAATTCAATACATGAAAACATTTTGAATGTTTCAACCTTCTGTCTCAACCATGAGCCCAGTGGACCTGAAGGCCTAGAGGTAGGACCAAGTCATTCATCTAACGTAAGCAAGGTCTGGGCCCCTGGCATGGAAGGCACTTAGCAATGGGGTGACACTTCCATCCTTGCCTATCCAGAGGACGGACCAGCTCTGCAGCAACTGATAAATTCATTTCTGCTACTTAGGACCCACTTCTCTCTATTATGATCAGTGGCCACATGCAAAGCTGCCATTTGATCCCCACTCATCCCTGAGCTCTCTGCAGAGGGGGAATGAATCCTGAGGAATCACAAGGTTGCACAGGAGCCTAGGAAGCCAGCCAGCCATTTAACACTATCACCCTAAATGTCCTGTAATAAAATGACGCGACAGTGATCCTGGCTTCCCTGTGCCTGCTGACTCACAGGAACATGATTCTAATCCATTTGTCACATCACATGGATCTTTTTAAAAAGTGAAATGATAGTGGGGCATCTTAGTGAACCCCTAGATCTAGGCTATTGAGGCTATTGTAATATCCTCTCAACTGGTTTTCCTCCTCTGGGCTCATTCCTCCCATGTGCACATCACTACCAAATAAATCTTCCTAAAATAACTCTCTGCTGTCACCTCCATCCTTGACCATGGCAGCCCATCTCCTTTTATTCAGTCTCCCTGGCCTGACATTCAAGGTCTTCCTCAGGGTGGCACCAGGCTACCTTTCTGTGTCCCCCATCACATCTACTGAATCTTCTCTGTCAAATGATGCATTTTCAATTTTTAGTCATTCATTCATTCACCCATCCATCAGCTTACTCAACATATATTGCATGCCTACTAGGTGACAGATGCCAAATATTTTTTAAGTGAATAAAATATATCACTGCCCTTAAAAAGCTCTCAGTAGAGGAGGTAGGCATGCAAACTACTGATTACAACATCATGTAATAAGTGCTATCAAAGAGGTGTCCAGAAAATGCCACAGAATCATACAGGAGGCTGATATTAACAGCCCTCCCTTCCAAATCTTCTGCCCTGGGTCCACATTACATTATTCAAGTTCTAACCACTTTCAACACCCTACTTGCAGCTGTCCTGCAAGCTTTGCCACCCTCAGGATTCTCTTCTTTCCCCTAACTCAGAAGCTTCATTGTACATACCAGTACTTGAGAATTAAATAATATTATAATAATTCATCAGACACTACTTTGTGGCATCTCTCATGTTGTCTTCTTGGTTATTTAGCTTGTCATATGTACATCCTATCTCCAAGCTCCTTGAAGACGAGATTCTTGTATTAACCTCTTTGATGTAATAGCCTTGGGGGCTGGAGGAAATAGCATCTTCAGGAATTAGTTGGGTCTAGGATTTTGTTTCACCTTATTTACAAGCTAATAAGTTAGCCTGTTACTATTTCACGGATGGTGGCAAATGACATGAGATCATGGCTCAGCAAGCAGCCTGAGTATCAGCATGTTTGCATCGGTTCCCTTTTCCCTTAAGTCTCAAAGGGATGACTCAATATTGGTTCAGATGAATGCCATGGGTTCACGTCACAGCTGAGGAACGCCGAGCTTGGGGAACACACCACTTTTATATCAAGCAATAAGCAAGCCTGCCCATTGTCCAAGATGGACATTACCTCATCCTTCAAGGTTGCTCCCTGGAAACCCACCCCAAGAAATGGCCAAGATAGAGAGCAGTCAAGACATTGCATCCTTGGCATACACGGTATATTTGTTTCCTGGGGCTGCCATAACAAAATACCACAAACAGAGGGGCTTAAAATAACAGAAATTTATTATTTCACAGTTCTGGAGGCTAGAAGTCCAAAATCAAGGTGTCGGCAGGGCCATGCTCCCTCTGAAATTCGTAGGGTAGAATCTTTCCTTGCCTCTTCCTAGCTTCTGCTGGGGGCTGGCTCTCCTTGGCACTCCTTAGCTTTCAGCTGCAGTGCTTCAGTTTCTGCCGCCTTGTCATGTGGGACTCTCCCCTCATGTGTCTCTGTGTCTCTTCTCTTCTTATAAGGACAGCAGCCATATTGGATTAAAGGCCCATCCTATTCCAGTATGACCTCATGTTGATGCAGGGTCGGTGAGCCGAGGAGCTGAAAGAAAGATTTCTTGGACTCTCAAGATCTGGCAGTAGTGCTCTTTTATTTAGAGAATAGTGTAGCATGGGGACAGGACCCATGGGCAGTCAGAGCTTCTGCTGCTGCCCCCGCTGGCATGGGGACAGGGCCGGTGGGCAGGCAGAGCCGCTGCTGCTGCCCCCGCTGGCATGGGGACAGGACCCACGGGCAGTCAGAGCTCCTGCTGCTGCCCTGAGTTGAGGGTTAGGGCTAAATTTAAGGTATAGGTATGTGAGTCATCTCTTTATGAAGACAAAGGAAAGAACATGAAAAAAAGTTAAAATGGTATCAGTGCGGGTGGGGTCTGGTCGTTGGGTGATCCCATGACTTTTAGACAAGAATCAAATCAGATCAAGTAAAGGTCAGAAGCCACCACCCTAAATCAGTTACATGAGATTGCCAGACAGCAACCAACTTAAGTTCTTGCCTTCCCCATCAAGAGTTTCTAGGGACAAGGTCATCTCTCTTCTTCTTCCTGGTACAGAGAGGGAGGCACCTTTTACAGATAGAGATTTACCTTACAAATGTAAATGTGTCCCAACAAGGGCAAGTTCCATTCCCCAAAGCCTCCTTCCCTGTCCCAGTTTATCGAAAGCAATCAGCCCCAAACAATCCCGATGCCAAAGAGACATATCTTGGGGTGGCCAATTTCAGGTCCCTACAAGGTCATCCCCCTTCCTTCACAAATGCAAATGTCTCTCAAAAGGGCAAGCAAAATTCCAGTCCTCGGAGCCTGCTTCTCATGTGCAGTTTTAAAAGTAACCAGCCTAAAATCCTCATCAATATTAAATAACTACATCTGAAATGACTCTATTTCCAGATAAGGTCACATTCTGAGGTAGTGGGAGTTAGGATTTCCACAAATTTTGGGGGGGACTCAATTAAGCCCATAACAACTCACAAGGTCTGTGGGAGTGGGAGAGGCTATTGGAGGATTGTCACTCTCAACAGAGTAAACTTGCTTCCAACAGACAGCACTGTAAAATGTCTAGAGCCTGGTCAGAGTCTGGGGCAGCTACAGGTGGCCCTCTAATCATATGCTCTAGATGTTATCCTGAGCCCCCTCCCCATGCTCATCCAGCTCTCCATCCCTCTGAGGTCGGGGCAGGGAGGACGGTGCAGTATGACGAGTCACAGTCTAGGAGGAGCCATTAGTACGTCATCCATGCGCAGCCATATCAATATAAGGGGAGAATGTTCTGAGGATATTTTCCTGTATTAGGCCAGAAATGGGAGATTAAGGGGCTGGATAGCTAATGCCTCTTTTCCTTCTGGTTCAGTGGACCCATTCAAAAGGCCTTCTTTCCCTTTTTAAGTTCCTGATAGAAGGAGTGCTCAATTCAGTATAAGTGTGTGGTTGGGCTAAGGGGCCCTTGGGTGAACTTGTCTAGAAGCCATCCTACATCTATAACCAGATAGACACTAGAGGGCCAGCCTGGCCTAAAGTGGACATCGACCCTCTCACGGAAAGCTATCAACGTACTGAGCTGGCAAAGCATCTGACTCCCCGGAGGACCTGAATCAGCTTGATGCTTGATGAAGGAACGAATCTGCTATACGAAAACGGATTGACTTTGGAATTATGCAGAGGTCATTAGATTACAAAGAAATATTCTTTTGAAACCAACTTTAAAAATCAAATTAATCAGCTTGAAAGAATAGGATTGGGAAATAACAGAACGATGAAAAATGAGAATAATTATGATCAAATGAAATAAAACAGATGAATCAAAATAACCTTGGCACAGAGAGGTTTGCAGAAAAAGGAGGAATAAAAACAAGAGGAGGAGAAAGCAAAGGAAGAGGAGCAATTAAATCATTTTAAATCAGTATCCCATGGCTTAAAGGGGCCTGGAGAGCATCTCACGTCCTAGCAGAGTCAAGTCCTGCCCAGCTCCGCAGAGCTGGCTTCCCCACCAACTGCATCTCTGTTATGTGTTCGATGCTCTGATCTACTTTAAGTTTAGCGCCTTGTCACACCGACTTCCTCACAGGCTTTGTGCATATTCTGGAATCTGAAATAAATACCATTCAACTATTTGCTCATTATCCTAAGTCATTCCCAATGAGAGGTCCCAATAGCCTTCATGTAATTTATAAACGGCAAACAAGAAAGGTGTTAGTCTGCATTCTGGTCATTTGTGTCAAAGATCAGATGCTTGGAAGCACAGCTAAAATCCCAATAAAAACATCAGTGACGCGGTAAGACAAAATCCTACCCTCCCCAAACCCTTCACCCTCCAGAAGAGAGAAATAGTTCAGAATTGAATTAGACCCTTTCTGCTAAAAATGGTGGAGCTCTCCATTTCCTGCCCTCATTGAGGGAACTTATAGAGTGCTGAAGCAGGAATTTTTTCCTTTTTTTTCCATTACTAACCAACTGTAGGTTCAGGTTTTGTTCCAGGCAACACATACAATGTCTCTGTGGTTTCTAGAGCATTAACTGCTAAATTATTTTTCATTCATTTCCACCAGCATATTTATTTGATTAAGGCCTACCCCAGGGTATCTGAGATAGGTGTTTATTTGCCAGGAGGTCTCCTGACTGTCACAATGTTATTGATCTCATTTGAGAATTTTGAAGTATGCCTGGGAATGTTTACGGGCCTGGCATCAGGATTCAGGAGCCTCCAGCAGAATTCTATCGCCTTTCCCCAACAGGCTAAGTGCATCTGACTTATTGAGGGTGTCGCTGCCATCCTCTCCCTTTCTCATCAAGCATAAAGGGCATATGAGTGGATGCCTCTGCTAAGTAATCATTCAGTGCACCAATTTGCTCCAATGGACCAGAAAGAGTTTATCTTAATGGTATTTTTGCACTTCTTTCGCAAGTTAAATGTCACTAGAAGTCCTTGATAGTGCTGATTGACAGAGACCCACAGCTACCAAATCCCTGTTTTCAAGAGTTAGACTCTTCAGCCTCACTAATAAAATGCCTTAGTGTCTGAGCAAACCAGCGAAGGATGGAATCAGCCCACTGGGCTGGCATCAGACAGTGAGAGCCGTTGTTCTCCACAGCCATGCAGAGCCAGGAGGAAGGATTGCACAGGCCAGGGGCTCCTTCCTTTGGAGTAGCCACATCAGCTGAGGGAGTCTGTTCCTTACGAATCCCTGACTTATAGCAGGTACTCAGTAAATCTGGGATAACATATTCATTAAATATTAATGAATAACATCTACTAATTACTATGAATTAATGACTACAACATTGCCGAGGACTTGGTTCCTCCATCAGTCTTCCTTTTACCACAGAGGTAAATATTTAGACTGGTTTGCTTCTCACAATTAAATTCTGTGTCCAAGGAGAGGGCCTCTCTCTCCTTACCCTAATCCTGGCCCTAATCAAAAAATTCTAACCAAAAAGATTTACATAACATTTATCAGCTTTGCAGGAATAATTCTGCTCAAGAATCACAGGTTAAAGCTTCTGATGTAAAACAAGCTACCTTAAGTATCGGTTACTTACAAACATAAGGGTGCTCTGAACTCAGGAAGGAATCCAACGCATCCTTTGAGGTGGGTCGAGAAAATCATACATATCTGCGTTCTCCTGAATGATAGGTAGGTGACCTCTTCCCTGTGCGCTCCTATGGGGGAAAGATGAAGTGAGAGCTGAGTGCAGGGACCACGTCTTCACCTGTGTATCTCCCGGAGCCTCGCACTATGTCTGGGACGCAGAAGGCAGTGTTGCGTAATGGAATTCATGAAACTTTGGAATCATAATGTTCAGAATTCAATTCCAGTTCGTCTTCTTACTAACTATGAGACATTGGGCAATGGTTTAACCTCCCTAATCCTCACTTTCCTTCTCTGGAAAATTATGTAAATCCTCACCTTGCAGGACTGTTACAAGCAGTAGAGGAGATGGCTTATGTAGGGTGCCTGACACTTAAGAGGTGCTCAGTGAATGTCTTTCGAGGGAAACTTCCTTAGGTCCTTAGTTTTCCCTTCAACTGTTCTGCAACAGGATTTCTTCTCAGGTAGAGTTGCTCATTTCGCAATCTCCATGAGCCAAGCTCCTCCCATCATAAGACTGATGCAGTGCTCTCCCAAGGAATTATTGATCCAAGAACATGGATCCAGAATGGATCTTTAACTTTATCCAACAGAAAGCCATTCAACATCCGTTTCATTAAAATAAAGGTCAGCCGGGCAATATTCGCCCTAAACCCACTTGAACCATAGTGAGATTTATCCTCGTCCTCAAAGTAGGTCTGCATTCTCAGCTTAGGGCCATTCAAAGTTGACATATTTATTTTGAGAATATGTAATAGGCTCATAGCCACATCAGATCTTCAGTTTCGCTGAGTGACAAATCAATTAACCACATTTTCCTTTAGTTCTCTTGCCAAGACGTTCAAGTTGAATTCTCAAAATGATAATTTCTGTTCCGGTCCCACACTTGGCAATAGTTTTTTACCAGTTGACCCTTCTGTCTGTACCAACGCTGAGTACTTCAGAGTTGTTAACAAGCAACAGTTCATGGATTTAATGTGTTCTTTGGCAGAGATGAAAAATGCTGGGATTTGAGGCAAGGACCCAGCAATCATAACATCCTTTTGCAGCTGCCCAGGAAGAACACCAAGTTCCACCAACATCCTCGTATGCAGACTGTGTCTTCCAAAATATTCACAAATATATTTTTAAGTGATAATGCTGATGAGAGTGTAGAGAAATGACCACACTTACACTTTGCAAGTGAGATGGTAAACTGGTAGTATGGATGGTAATTTGACCATATGAATCAACAATGTGTATTTAGCTTCTAGGAAATTATCCTAAGGAAATTATTATAAAGATATATCTATAAGGATGTTTTATAGCGTTAATTTTAATGGTGAAATTTGGAAACATTCTAAAATTCAACAATGAAGGATTAGCTAAATGACATGTGATACATTCATTCAATGAATTCGCAATGAAAATTTATTCAGTTATTTCCATGTAGAATGGACCAGCTTCCTCTTCCTATCTTGTGGGACATCCCCCTGAGTCACATCCTTGTATTTCCTGAGACAATATCTGCCCTCCTCCTTTCTATGAAGCTTTAATGGTAGACAGGTTGTAGCTAAGAGAAATTAGTTTACTGCCAAGAGACAATAGAGATGGACACATTCTAAAAATGTTATGCTGGTTATATATATATTTTAATATTATATGATCAGGTGCACTAAATTGTGGGCCGTGGTTATCCCGGATAATAGGATGAATAAGGGTCTTTCAAGTTCCCCAAATTGTTTGAATATTTTACAAAGTTTTATCAAGGGGCAAAAAAAAAATCTATTTTGAAATATACAAAGGAGAAATATACAAAGGAGAAATTTGGCCCAAGGCACAAATACCTCGAAGCTAGAGTGAAAGTCAATAAATTAAGCATGCTAAATATTAAGATCTGTGTTATTAATAAAGCAATAGCAAGATAAT
This sequence comes from Equus asinus, assembly GCF_041296235.1. NCBI lineage: Eukaryota > Metazoa > Chordata > Mammalia > Perissodactyla > Equidae > Equus > Equus asinus. The sequence goes on along the minus strand of NC_091794.1, from coordinate 14,451,041 downwards.
AAAATAGCTACAAACTAACATCTGGAATCACTGTGGGCTTCCAAGGAGAATTGTCTGAGAGACTCATCTATTATGGATTATGTCACAATCACTTCTTACAATACAAGGTAATTTTGACTTAATCATATATTGCAGAAAGGATTATATTAGAAAATATTCAATTATCTTTGTTTTGTTTGTCGGATACACCTGATGGCAAAGGACTGTTTTGATGGTAAATTCCCATTTCTACAATTTACATCATGCCAACATCACATGGAGAAAATCTAAGCCCCAGAGGCCTAGATAAAAACTATTCAGTTGGCCCCCTAGCTAGTGGCTGTAATAGCACAGCGGTGTCCTTGAGGATTCACAGAGTTTGCATAATGACTATTTAGAGATTACTCTGCCTCAGTCACCACTGCTAGTAATTAGATAGACTACATGGCATGCTAAGTAGGTCTGTAATTTGAGAGAGGAGAAAGGTTGTTCTCTAAAAAAAATGGACTTGACTGTACTCTGGATCCAATCAAACCATTAGATTGTCTTATGGAGCTGAAATGGGTAAATAGACTATCGAGAATTGGCACCTACCATTTGAAGAGGTGCTTAAACAGTGCTTGGGAGCAGAGAGTCTTATCTCACTCAGGGGATGGAGTGGCCTTCAACATTCATCGTCTGCACAACATGAGGGCATTACCAAAGCCCAGAGAAAGATGTCCTTGGATTTACCTCATTCAAGAAGCTGCCCATGGCCTGTTTACATGGGGAAATTTAGCCTTCAAAACATGCAAGGGAAGTAGGCATACAAAACAACTTGCAAGAACGATCTACTCATTTCTGCCAGTAATACTCCCATAATTTAAACATGTTGTCTTTGTGCTTTACAGTTACCATAGTGATGAAAGAGTCAAAGTCAACAGGATTATTTCCACTTCAATGATTGATGAAATCAACAGTTTTGCTAATTTGAAATAAGAGATCTCTCTATGACTTTAGAAGAGGAAAAGGCAAGGAATGGAAATTACGTTCAAGTTTCACTCCTGGCTAGCTCTATGAGAAAGTGGGTTCCCAAGAGGCCATCCAGTTAAAAGAAAAAAAAGAATTCTCTCAAACAGAAAAAGTGGGTCATTCTAACAGATGTTTAAAATACATCGTTGGGATTGGTTAGATATTATTTTATTGGGAATTTTTCACATCTATGTTCTCAAGTGAAATCATCTATAATTTTCTCTTCTTACCCTCATTGGGTTTTGGATGTTAAATTAGCTTCATGAGTGAGTTGGGTTCAATGTTTGTTTTTTCCTAACAATTTCTTAAACTTATCAATATCTCTGTACTTCCTCCAAACAGGACATTTTCCTTAGCACATTCTCACCTATCCCTCTTTTCTGTGCTTCTCTACTCAGGCCACACATGCCATATTGATGCAGTCATTCCTCCGTTGCCGCGGAGGAGTGGTTCCAGGACCCCCTCGGATACCAAAATCAGTGGATGCTTCAGTCCCTTATATAAAATGGTGTAGTATTTGCATACAATCTACACACATCCTCCCATATACTTTAAATCATCTCTAGATTACTTATAATACCTAACACAATGTAAATGTTGTGTAAATAGCTGTTATACTGTATTGTTAACAGAAAAAATAGTCTGTTCATGTTCAGTACAGACACAGCCATTGTAGGTCTCCTGATCCATGCTTGGTTGAATCTTTGAATGCAGAACCCATGGATATGGAGGGCCGACTGTGTTGTCTAGAGTTTTAGTTTTGAACTGTTATAATTTTTCTCTATTTTTCAGTCCTTGTTTATTTAAACAAGAATGAAATTTTCTAACTTATCCTCATTGCCCATATCAAGTAGCATTTTTCTGCTCATCGATTTTTCTTACTGGGATACTTAATCTAATTGTACTTTCAAGAGGGTCTTGATGAGTATTTCTGCTTCACTTTTAACTAAAAAATTAGTTAGCTGTATGAAAAATTGTGTGTTCAATTTGTTTTTTCCTTCAGCATCTTGAAAATATTACTTTATGCATCCAAGGTTCCTGCTGACAAGTCCAATCTTAATCTGATTCTTTTTTCTTATGTGTAATGAGCTTGTACTCTTTAAAGCCTTTGAGAGTTTTCTGTTTATTTTCAGTGGGCATACATTTCCCTATAAAGCTTTCCATTAAGAGCTCTTATCATTTCTTTTTTAGCACCTTATAAGTCTTTAAAAATTCAGTTCTTGGGTCTTTTATTTAATTCTGGGAAATTCTAAAAATTATTTCTTCAAATTTTTCCTCCCCTACATTGATGTTTTTCCTTTCCTTCTGAGATTTCAATTGTATGACTTTTGACCCATATCACTTAACATTTTTTTCATATTTACCATCTATTTGTGCCTATCCTTTTTGCAGAGTGCCTTGTGTTGCTATTCCAATTTATAAATTTGTTCTTTTTATCCACTTTACTACCAGTCTTTATTTCATTTATGTTTTTCATGTTCCATATCTCCAGCTGATTTTTTCTTCATAATGGATTATTGCTTTATGTTTCTAAAATTTTCCCTTATCATTTTTAATATATTTGTTAGACTAATTTTAAATGATTCTCCTGTCTGCCTCCATGAATTCTGCTTCGTCTAGTAAGGATGGCCCAGTGCATCTTGTGGTGACAGCGGTACTGACACTCCTCAGGAGTCTTCCAGTTGCTGCCTGAGCTTACATGTCCCTGAGGTTATCTGCAACTGTGGATGCAAATGCAAAGCGGAGAAATGGGGAAGATCTCAGGCCCTAGCTTGGATCGCTTCTGGTGAGTTTTGAAAGCTGGAAATATATTGAGGCATAGAGTCTTTGGAATTACAAACTGGGCTCTCCCATTCTGTCGCCTCCTACCTCAATCCTGTCTACTCCAGGTAAATATCTGTCCCGGGGCCTCCAATTTTTCAACAACCTCATCTCCAGGTGGCCATCATCTGATGCGACTGAGGGCATGGGAGCCTGAGGGGGTGGGTGGGAAAATGTTGGGAGGAGGAAGTGCCCAGGTGCTGGCACGTGCACCAGTGTTCTTATGCCCTGCTCCTCACTGCAGCTGGCCCCTAGCGCTGGTCTAGGTTTGGCAGGCAACTTCCTTCTGACTCTGAGCTGTTTTTGTCTGTTTTTCTGCATCTTAGCATCTGGCACAGCAGTGGTAGAGCCAGGGCAACGTGGGAACAGAACGGGCGTAGCCTGAAAGTTCTCTCCCAAAACTCTCCACTCGCTGATGGAGGCCATTTCCCACGCTTTCCACTCCTAATCGCAAACAGGGACTAACCACCTCCGAGCTCTCTCCAGGAATTTCCTCCCAGTTTTATTTCACTTGTTGGGATCTGCCAACCTCCATCTCTTGCTTTCATGGCAGCTCCAAGGTAAGGTTTGAGGAAGGAATTCAGCTGCCATGTTCATGTGCCGTCTTTCCAGGACTGGATCAGTCACCAGTGGTTGTCAGAGGTTTCACTAGGACTCCTGGAGGATACATTAGGTCCTTTAGATGATGCACAGGCTAATTTCCTTTAGTGTAATTCTTTTTTCCTGTGGGTTTTTTTTTTTTTAAATATTAAAAGTCTTTTAAATCTTATGCTGAATCCTGTGTAGATAATACATAAGATGAGTGACACTCTGGTTGAAAGCAGGAGTGAGGAGCCAGGATTCTGCCCCCTCAGCGGCCCTGCCCCTCCCCGCCCTCCATGGGGATCCTAGAACTGCAAAGAACAGTCTGATAAACCACCACCCAAACATTCGCAGTGTGGCAAAGTCTATAGTAGTTTCATTCATTTTACCTTTTCTTGTTAATTAACAACTCATTACATGGATAACAGACCTTATTTCTTTTCTTACTAAAAGCATCATTTTTCTGTTGTTCTTTCTACTGGTAGAAAAGAATAAGACGAATTGTGGTCCCCAGGCTTATTTGCCTTCTTAATTTTTCTATGGATGAGAAAATCTTTTATCCCATCTTACCCAGATCTCAGTCTTAGCTGGTCTCCAAGAGTTTTAGGGGTTTAAGCCCTATAAATGACTAAGAGAGCAATCTACATTGCTTATAACTCCTGGCCGATGAAGAAACTGTATAAATGTCCGCATGAGACCCAGGGCCTGGCCTGGAGGGGGAAGATTATGGCTAGAGAAGTGAAAACTGCTCTTTCCCTCAACAATTCATCCCCATCCATTTGATAAAACCCCCCATCCATCAGACACTGCCTGGCCATCCAGATGAGAGTGCCTTAAGAAGTGGCTTTGGCTTGCTCCTTCCTGTGTCCCCTAGAGAGTAGACCTTGTTCTTGACTTCATGGCGTTAGGCTGTCAGAATGGGCAAAACTATTCCTAAACTTTCTACTGCATTGTCAATATAAGGGTTTCCTTGCAAGGGTTTCCTGAAAGCTAACCTACATTTCTACAGTTACAGCTTACGCTTAATCCCATCTTGCTGGCCTCTCAAATGAAATGAAAACCAGCCCTGCCTGCAAAGACCCTGAGACAAAGAATGAACTGTATACTTTAAGACACAAGACTAATTTGTTTATTAGGTGCGTTCTATAAGTTGAGGAGGGACATTTGTGGCAAATAAATAAATAAATAATCCGACCAACAGAGACTCTAGGGCACAGAAGGAGCTCTGGGAGAGGAAGGAAGCGGAGTCTTTGCATAGTTCTACATGAACAGAAGGTGGCAGCAGGAGGCAACGTGGATTCTCGACAGAAATGCAGCACTTGCAACAACCAGGGACGGGAGGCTTTGAGAAAGAGGAGAAGGTCAGAAGGTGACTACTTATTTCTTTATCATCGAGACCGTGGTGTGAACAGCTGTCTTCTCGACTAGGGGGCAGGATGCGGCGTCCTACATGATCTGCCTGGGCATCCCGTATCCCGTCATGCCTGCCTGGGACGCTCCCTTGTTGCTGCCCATCTGCAGGCCTATGACGTTCTGTCCCTGGCGAAGCTGCTCCTCTGAAAATCCTCTCCGATTCTGCTGGGCTTTCCTGGGCAGAGGGAGTGAGATGGAATAATGTCATTCTGACAGTTATCAAACCCTTCCCAAGATACACAGTTAGAGAGGCTCTATTAGAGGACACCAAATAGAAGAGCAGCCCTATACTGAACTAGAGTCCTGCTATGAACCTGGCCTGAGCTATGGCCCTACTCTGAGCTATGGGCCTACCCTGGGCTATGGCCCTACCCTGAGCTATGGTCCTACCCTGGCTATGGCCCTACCCTGAGCTATGGGCCTACTTTGGGCTGTGGTGCTACCCTGGGCTGTGGTCCCACCCTGAGCTATGGCCCTACCCTGGGGTATGGCCCTACCCTGAGCTATGGCCCTACCCTGGGGTATGGCCCTACCCTGAGCTATGGTCCTACCCTGGCTATGGCCCTACCCTGAGCTATGGGCCTACTTTGGGCTGTGGTGCTACCCTGGGCTGTGGTCCCACCCTGAGCTATGGCCCTACCCTGGGGTATGGCCCTACCCTGAGCTATGGCCCTACCCTGGGGTATGGCCCTACCCTGGGTTACGGTCCTACCCTGGGCTATGGCCCTATCCTGAGCTCTAGTCCTACCCTGAGCTACAGCCCTACCACAAACAGGCCCTACTGAGATACATGAGCTCTCTACTCCTTAGAAGCCCAGATGGTTTTCTAGGATTTCCAGCAAAGAATCAGTGGCTGCCTCTCTGGGGACTTCACTCTCAGACAGCTTTCCTGTCACCCTCTCTCTCACAGCTACCTCAAGCCCTTGTGAAATTAAAATCAGAACTTCTTACAAAGCATGTCGTTAATCCCATTCCATTCTTCCCTGTAGAGGGCCAAGGATTAATGCTCCATTTTAGAGCTGAGGGACCTAGGAGTTAAGGAAGGGACAATTCTAATTTGGTTGTGGGCCAAATAGATCATGGTAGGTCACTAATAATTCTGGGACTAAACTGGCCAATATCTAGGAGGTTTTCAGACCAGGTTCATTTAAAATGACAGAAGCTGGTAGATTTTTATAACTGTCAAGTAGAGGGAAAGAGATTAGGGACATGAAGAGTCAAGTATCCGCTACATATGCTCTTCTTTCTTCTCGCCCTGAGCTACTGGGTGGAGCGTAAGCACCCTTGCTGCCCCCACCCCGGGGAAGAAACAACAGCACACATCTCTTTAGGAAAGGCCCTTCACTGACATGACCATATATACTTTATTATCCAGACCAGACCACTTCTGCGAGTGAAAGGCAGTGCTATTAATACATACGCTGGGACAGCAGGCATTAACCAGGACTGTTGCAGGCAAATAGGACATACTTTCCTTTCATTAAGAGCAAAAATAAACGAATAAATAAGCAGATTCAAGGCTACTTGGATCATAAAAAAACCAAGTTCAGACATTCAGCCACCTCTGAGAAAAGCCACTCAGTCCGGTTCAGTCTCAGGAGAAACAGAATCGGGCAACAGAGCTGGAGGACCCAGGAATCTAGCAGGAAAGGCCCAAGTGTTTCTGCCGTGGGTGGGATGTTGACCTGAACAGCAGGCAGCCTCGGTCTTTCCTTGCTCTGGGGGACTGAATGTGGGGCCAGGAGTGCTTGCTCTGAGCGGCTGTGTGTGGAAATAGCCTCTGGGGAGCTACAAGGCTTCAGGTGCTCCCTCCTGTTATATTCATCCTGCTCCAGGGGGCCAGAAGGGCTTTTTACCTGTGAAACCAGGAGGGCTCTCCCCGGTAGCAGCCATCATCCTTGGTGACAGCGACACTGCCTAGAGCCATCAGGGTCCTCTGCACAGCTGCCATGTCTTTCCCTGGAAGCCAAGTAAGAGACAAAAGCAAAGCTTGCATCAGGACCAAGGAATCTGCAAGAATGGGGCTGGACCTTTGGGAAGGAAGTTCTAATGGGGGCTGTAGGAGATCACATTCAAGGGAGAGGATATCAAATACTTCTGAAAGTGGCCTGAAGATAACCACGGCCAAAAGACCGAGAAAGGAACAAAGAATCACCCGGCTATTTCTTCTCTATGTGGTACACACCAGAGATACCCAGTCTCTCATCCATTCCCAGCAGCCGTCTGAATAAAACATTCCAACACTTAGCAGCTCCGACCTACGTAGGTCCCTGCTCTGAGCAGAGGCCTGGCCTCGGGGGTTCTAGAGGCTGTGGTCAGGGGAGGCCCTGAAGGGGCACTGGCTTAGCGGTCTGCAGAGGAGGAATTCCCACAGGACGGGAAAGAGAAAAGGAAACTGGAGAGAAGCTGGCTGGATGCATTAACTGTGCCAAACCCCAGCTGGCATCTTTCTCATACTTTCTCCGGGTTAGAAGGGTCTAAAATCACCCACGTGCATCAAATTGAGTATTCACTTGGCTATTTGGGCTGGAGGCCTGGCAAATGAAGAAAAGTAAATCAACGCAGAAAGTACTCGATGTGACACAAATGGTGGGTCCCTTATTTTGTGCTGCTTGAAAGGAGCTAAATGGAGACAATAAATAACTGGCTTGCGTGTGAGAAAGAGGAGGGGGACAGAGGTGTGTGGTGCCCCTCACACACTGGGAGGGGGAGTTACCTGAGGAGCCTGGGGACCCTTAACCATGGAGAAGGCAAGTGGCCCCCACAAGCCAGCCTGCTCCTTCCAGCCTTCCTCCTGTCCTCCCTCCAGCTGGCTGAACTGTCCTGCACGGGGAAAGACCTACCAAGTGGTTAGGCCTGCAATTCAGAACCGATCGCAGGTCCAGGCAAGGCCCGAGTGTGGAGTGCAAAAGCTAAGGGCTCAGGGTTAGAAAGGAGGGCCTCATTCAGCCTAGGGGAGCTGCAACAGTTAAGGGCAAATATTAAAAGGCCATCTTCAGACTGAGTGAAGCATCTGTGGTCTCTCCAGCCTGGCTGCCGCAGCTCAGTCACTGAGGAATACAGAATTCCAGGGGGAAGACGGACACTAAATGAGAATGGAGCATGACTCTAACAACGTCAACAATTAAGGCCCACAGAGGAAGCCCAGTTCAGGTTGTCCATTTATTCAGAGAGAGAGAGAGAGACAGCAGAGCCTTCTTCCTTCACCTCTCTCCTCCACTCCATTAACCACAGGGTGATTTCCTGGATGCTGAGGCTCTGTGGGTTTGGCTGATGGATACAGGGATGAAATGCTCTCAGTGGAGAGCCCCCGAGACTCAAGAGACAGCTGGCGTGTCAATGGAGTGCCCCCCAGACTCAAGAGACAGCTGGCGTGGTGCAGAATGGAGTATCGGGGCAGCATATGGAAGGGGGCGGGCACAAGGCATACTGAGAATTAAGAGAGAGGAAGCAGAGGTGGTTGTTAGAAGGACTCTTCCCTTCCACTGGTGAGAGGCATTTCTGCAAATGTCACTCTCTAATGGGATCCTTCTCTTTTTTAATAGAACAGTAGTGATGACATTCTGAATGCTCACTCTGGAAGAGACAGGGAGAGGGTTTGCTCTTAAGCAGTGAGTCATTAGAGAGAGCCTGGAGAAATGATCAAGCACACGAGGGCTTAAGAGGTTAGGGTATATCACTCATCTCTACTCTGTACAAAGAGCACACAGGAAATCTGTTTCTAGTGGTCAGAAAGAGCAGGTCTGGTCTGTCCAGGATCTGGGGAAATCTGGAGGCTGGCACACGTGGAGTTCAGCCCCAGAAGCTACACTAGAGCCGTGGGCGCGGAAGCAGTGCTGTTAAACCATATGCGCAGCCTCCTTCCCAAGTAGCTGGCTCATGTATACACCACATGAACCCAGAAAGGATGGAGGGAACTACGTCGGGGGCAAAGGAAGATATCCAGGAATGGAGAACTATAAATACTACTTGCCCTCATCCCAGACAGAGTAAAAGGAAGCGATTACATAATTGGAGCAAAAGAAGCTGGGAAAGGAGGCACTTTTTCCCAGGAACAAATTTTTTGTTTTGACAAAATGAAAGTTTTCCTTGAGAAAGGTCCCAAGACAAGAGATTTGATACAAATTAGAGGCTAGTCACTTTATTATACATGATATCAACTCCATAAAATTAATATTATTCCTCCCAATGTATGGATGGGAAGACTAATTCAAGAAGATTAATTAATGTGCCCTAGTCACACAACGAGTAAACCAGAGTCTGGCTCTAGCCCAAATGTCTGAACACAAAGCTGGCAGAGTCCACCAGGCCACCTGCCATCTCCCATGGGTCCCCATCGCAGGTTGGTTGGGGAGGTACATTCCTCAGTGATCAGGGATGACCCAAAGCGATGGTGATGGCTGCTTTGGTGCTAGGCCAGAGGGAATCCACTAGGCAGATAAAACTGGGGCACAATTCTTGGGGCCCACAAGGTCAAGGGCACCAACCCCAAATGGCTGTAAGTCTTTGAGTGTTTTTGTCTGGAATAATTTCTCCAGGTCTCAACCCAAATAAGATTAAAGCAAGAGGGTTGGCCCACTGGTGTAGCAGTTAAGTTTGCACACTCCACTTTGGTGGCCTGGGGTTTGCAGGTTCAGATCCCAGTTGTGGACCTAGCACTGCTCGTCAAGCCAAGCCATGGTGACATGCCACATATAGTCATGGAAGATTGGCACAGACGTTAGCTCAGCAGCACTCTTCCTCAAGTAAAAAGAGGAAGATTGGCAACAGATGTTAGCTCAGTGACACTCTTCCTCAAGTAAAAAGAGGAAGATTGGCAACAGATGTTAGCTCAGGGCCAATCTTCCTCACCAAAAAAGAGAAGAAAAAAGATTAAAGCAAGAAAAAGCAGTTGGGGCCTAGAGTCCCCCATTGATGTGCAGATCATGTTAATTATCATCAAGACTCTAAACATTTTGAACAGAAATCTGTCTCTGGAGCCAGTTCACTTTTGTGGAGGCTGATTCCTGTAACTGGGGGTCAAAAATTTAAACGTCTGGAGGAGCAGTGAGGGTAAGGAAGATCTGTGAAGTGTGTCAGCTTAACACAACTTAAGTTAAACTGCTGGTATCCCACCCAAGTGTACCATCTGCCTAGAACACAGGCTGCTTCGGAGCAGGGTTTCCCAGGCTTCTTGGACTATTTATGAGATGGGGTGGGGTGTCTCTTCAAAAATATAAATTTTGAGGTCATTCTCCTGAGAGACTGATTCGGCAGGCCTGAATCAGTTTATATTGGGGCCTAGGAGTTTATATTTTTAATAGGCTCCCCAGGTGATTTATGCCACCAGGCAAGTTTGAGAAACATGGGTTTCACCTGGTGACTCCCAAACCAGACTGATCATCAGAATTACCTGAGAATCTTAAAAATTCAGATTCTGGAGCAATCTCCCGACATGAGTCTGATACAGCCGGATGGGTGGTCAAGCACTGCCCTAATACTTTGGATTTCAGTTTTTAAAAACTTCAATGTCTGGCCCCTGGAAGTACTAAATGATATGTGTTAAGCAATAACTCCTTTCTTCAGAGAGCTCTGCCACAAAGTCGATAGCAAAATCAATCATTAGAAGGGCTCCGATCCAAGTTGGGAGCCAGATCAGAGCCCTGGCAACTTGGAATCTCTTTGCTCCCTGAAAGCTACCCCTAGATGCTTTGGCAAGACAGCCTGAAAACCAGTGCTCAGGGCTGTTCTTCCAAGAAAAAAAAGAACGGTCCTAAAAGAAGTACCAACTAAATGCTGAGAAGTTTCCAGATGCCGGGAGAGCAGAAACGAGACTCAGTCCTGGTGGCAATCTAGAAACGGGACCACCGGCTATAAGAAGGGAAATGACACATGAAAGAGGAGAAGCCAGATTCACACTAACAGCTGAGAATTTCAATCCAGCTACCTGGACTCTTCCAGGCCCCTATCATGAGAGGAGGCTAATATTAGACTGGAAGTTGTAAAAAGAGGCGATGGCTCAGGAGCTGTCCTTGTCTTGCCTGGCAAAGGTTTCAGAGAGCGTCTCAGAGAGCAACTGACACTTCTGCTTGACAATACAGCATGCCCTGTTTCCTGCATTATCACGAAGTGATGTTTTCCCCAGCGTGATCTTACACTCCAAACTACTCAATGATCATCTCTGGGGAGTGGGACCAAGGGGGGCCATTGTAAGGAGCCCCTGCCCCAACCCAGAGATTCTCAATGACATAAAGTTTGAGCATCGTTCCCATAAAGATACTTGAACTGGGATATTGTTCTCTTAAATTTTTTATACTTTCGTGAGATCTTATGCACATCTTTGGGAAGAAAAAATAAAGAGAAGGATAAAGAGAAAGAAAAAAGAGCAGAGAGATGTCATCTAGGGGGGTAAAGTCAGGTTGGACTCTACTTTCAATATTAAAGATTTAGTATTTAGTTTTGACAGCCTTACAGTCAAAACTCTGTTTCAGAGCTACTTCCATTTTCTATCAGTTTTGACTCATGCTTGTAACTCTTGGAATACTGGCTTTTTCAACTTTCTGGGACTTACGGAGAAAGCAATCAGTGGATGAAGAAACCATTTCTTATTTCCCTGAGTGATATCTTAGTCATAGCTCCCAATTCTCCACTTAACGTAGAGAAAATATTGCTATAATCAAGGGAGAAATGTCAGAGGGTGGGTTGGGCTTGCTCTGTGGGTTTATGAATTTTCGTTGCTTTCCTCTCGGGATAAACTCTCCAAGGAAGTGGTTCTCAAAGTGGGGTTCCCAGACCAGCAGAAGCAGGCGATGCAAATTCCTAGGCCCTGCCTCAGACTTAACACCTCAGAAACACTGGGACTGGAGTCCGGCAATCTGTGTTCTAACAAGCCTTCCCGGTGATTCTGAGGCACACTGGTGTTTGAGAACACGGCGGAAGGAAGAAACTTCCTTCCTACTGTGAGAAGCACTTGGCGTAAAGGCTGGGAAGGCTGTTCCGACAGAAAAGGAGGCTTCAAGCGGCCGGCATTTGTGACATCTCAAGTCACTACAGTACCTCACAATATCCCAAAACGTCTCTCCACTTGGGTGAAACGTCTCTTCCTCTTGCTGTTGAGGAATGACACATACAGTGACACCTCTCCAGAGAATATGTTTGGACCTTCCAGGCACTCCAGCCCCGATGGTTTATATCTCTAACGGGTTTACCTCTCTAACTCCCAGTCATCAACGAGGGGGAACAGGGAGGCAAGACAAAACCAGGTGTCCAGGATCCTTGTCGGTAGGACTACTGAGAAGAGTAGTCAGATGTGATTGATCTTTGAGTCCGGCCTGTTCTGAGATTCTAGAATTCTACATGTCTATGCTGGCCACGTGGTCATGCAAAGGAACCAAAAGGGTTAGTTGCGGATGAGCACATATGTAACATTGATATTATGTATATAACAATATGTATAGTATTTAGGAGGGGGAAATAAGCCAACATTTATTAGGTGTCTATCTGCCAGGAATTGAGCCAGGCATTTTACATGTCTAATCCTTACAAGAACCCTCCGAGGGAGGTGCTAGACTGGTTGACAGAGAAGGGAACTGAGGCTCTGAGAAGCTAAGCAGCTTAACCAAGGTCACACAGCTAGGATGTCCTAGGGAAGAGTGTCAGCCCATCTACCTGACTCCAAAACTCATCCTCTTTCTGCTTTTCCCAGATCTTCTGAGTCTGGAATTGGCAAAGCAATATACGATGGAAAGACATCAAGAGTAATGATCACGAGGTGGAAAAAAGTCAGTAAGGTGACCCACAAAGCCAGCCCTCCGTATGGGAGAATGGCCGATGAGGTGAAGGGATCCCAGATGACAGAGAGGGCAGAGGTCATCCAGGCAACCCTATCGGCTTCTGTCCATTTGTTCCAAGACAGAATAAGTGCCTTTCCAGCCTTGCTCCTGCTGTCCTCATTTTCTATTAGTTTTAAAAAAGACAGGCCAATGACTACAGTACTTGTTACACTGCCAGCATTTATTATGCTCCACCATTGCCAGGCAGTAGGCTCAGCACTTTTAATGCATTATCTCATTGACTTCCCATATCTACCCTGTGAAATAGGTACTATTATCCCCATTTGACAGCTGAGAAAATCACAGCTTAGAAAAGCTAACTGCTAAGTGGTGGCACAGAGGTGTGACCGGGCAGTCGAATTTCTGACTCCAGAGCCCACGCTCTACTGCCTTCCAGGTTGAGCTTTCTCTGCAGTCTTTCTGACCAGCACACACAGAGGCTCTCGCGTGTTCTCTCTCTCTTACACACACTTGCACACACCCCTCCTTTTCTGGCCCTTCCTTTTCTATCCTTCCCTTTCCCTCCACAGAAATGATGCTGAAGTGTCCTCCAGCATCTCTCCTCTGAGTCACAGAGAGCTGAGATGGCCCCACCCCAGCCCTTTGCCTGCACCCATGGCAAATCCAAAAGCAACCTGCCAGGCATTCACCTTCTCTCATCCAAGAGCAAGACTTCCCCCATCGTCTTCCATCGCTGGAAGCAGCACTCACTTCTTCCCCATCACTGAAAGGACTGGTCCCTCCCAGTTTCTCTCAGGGGAACTTCAGTAGCTTTGTCTACACTGTCCCTGTGGTAGGGTTGTTTTCTGGACCGTTCAGCCCTGGGTTCCTTTTTAAACCCCTGAATCTTTTATTCTGGATGCTCCTGAGTCTACTCCAAATATTTACCTTGCATCTAAAAGGGGTTTCAGGATAGTGGGTACTTCTGAGCCTCTGCCTGTCTAACTGATTAAGGCCTAAAAGAGAAGGTGTTTTGAGAGCCAGGGATCCCTCAGCTTGATTTATCTGCGACGTAAGAGCAGCATGGAGTCACTGGGCAGCCGTGGGCAAGCAGAGCCCTACTTGGGAAGATGCCGAGCAGGAAGACAGGGGACTGAGAGCTGCCGAGCATAGAATGCCTGCAGAGGAGGAAGAGAAGCAAGGAGGGCTGGACCCACAGCAGCCACAGCCACCACAACCTCGGTGCACGGAATCGGAAATGAATGTGAGTGAATGGAAAACCGCAGTCAGGGGGTGGAACAGTAGGGAGAAGGCGGGGCTAAGCCAAGCAAATGGCTAGTCCAAAAGCTGTGTGCACAAACGTACATCCTCCCCTGCGCACAGACACACGCCAACCCCACCCTGCAGCATCCCTCTAATTGCAGCTTACTCATGCCCAAACTCAGGGGCGACAACCAGCTCTGCAGAAAGGACCCAGCCTCGCTCACTCAGTCCATGCTGCTGTTCCCAGGGTCTCACTGCTGGACTTACTCAAGGCCACCCCCCTTCCCTTTTCTCTGCTCAAAGCAACCCACCTTCCCACCTCCTGCTCCACTATATTGTAACCTGCTCTGGCCTGAGCCTCAGACAGTGATCCTGGGAGATGACAAGCATTCTCTCCAACGCTTGGAATGAATCTCCCTGAACCTCAGTCCTCAGATGCTACTCCATGGATGAGACCACCAGGCCCTGGGGCCCCTAGAGGCCATTTGGACACTCCCAAGCATCTGCTTTCCTATTGCCGGCTATCCCCACCTACTGCATGCCCTACCTATAGCAGGTCAGTCCAGCACCCTTGGAGTGAGTCTCCTTTCTTATTTCCTTTAAAGCCCCATCCTTCTTGCCCTGGGGATGAGAGCCCTCAGTGTCTGCCTTGTTCCCTTCTTTCAGGAGCATTATCCCGCCCTGGAGCCCATCTGTCCGCCACCCTCTCTCAGGCTAACACAGTCACACACATGTCCCTCAACCTCCCACTTCCCTAACAGGTGACTAACACCCAGGGCTGGGCAGGTGGTGTAGACCTCCTCCTGCTCTATCAGGGGCCATTGCTCCCTACACCCCTCCCCCCTCACTGCCAGCAGCTTCTGGGTGGAATGTTCACCTGCGTGGTCTTTGGAAAAAGGGGAAAGGCAAGTAAAACATCCTCAATAACGTAAAGACAGGAAAGCACCCTCGGGATCCCCACCTCCCACCCACCTCCAGTTCCTTCCTCCTACACACTTCCTGTACTTGAGGGGTCTCATGGGGCCCCTTCCATTCACACAAACTCCTAGTGCAGGGGCTCTAGCCCTGAGTCCTCCTCTTCCTGCCCTCCATCCTCATCAGTCACCGTTATGACTCAACAGCACATGCACCATGCAGGGGAAGGATGCAGCCTCCTGGCCAAAGCATGGATGGCAGACTAGGTGAGGCCCTTTCCTTTGGCATCAGAGAGCCTGGGTTTGAGGTTTAGCTCTGCTAATTACTGGACAGCCGTATCAGGTACACGAGTAATCACAGGCGCGCTTCACTTTCATCATCTATGAAATGGGGAAATTAAAAACACTCACCTCATAGGATTGTTAGGAGCATTGATTGGCATTATGCAGTAAAGCGCTTGTACCATGCCTAGCGTACGGGAAAATATCAATAAGCAGTAGCTGTCTTTATTAGCTGGGGAAAATCATCACAGTTTTGATCTAAAAGCAGGGAGCAAGTCTCAGCTGTGACAAGACGTGGGGATTTGGAGGTAAGTGTCCATGAAGTCCAACGGCCCAGCCTGAGGCTTTGGCTATCTGAGTTTCTAAGTAATGGCAAACACAAGGTAAACTGACTGGCATCTCAGCATTGTAACCACTCATCGGTGAACAGGAAAGGCCAGCTCTCTGCCTGCCACAGGGTAGTGGGAGGATTAAGGAGGCAACTGTTTCTCTATAAATTGTTTAGTAGAATGGTCATCTGCTAGAAATCTATTTCAGCTACCATCTGAATACCTCTTAAAATACCATTGTCTCTTGATCACAGGAAAGCTACCCCATTCCCACGGTCAGCAGAGTCATTTGGGTCACTGCCCCTAAGGGCTGGGCCACTGATGACAGCCAGTGACAATGAGCACGAGAGAGCAGACTCAACCTGGCAGTCCTGCGAGGACTGGTCTGCATCTCCCGGTGCCCAGGCAGGCTGAGTGTGGAGCAGCTGCAAGGATGGGCACGCATTTGGGCTCAGGGGTATGCTAAGTCCCAAATTCTCTGGCAGTGTCTCCGTTCACGTACTTTTCCCCAATAATAGTGGATTGTTAAATACATCCAGAAAGGTGACTTGATTATTTCGCTTTGTAAGATTTCTTAATCAAGTCAATTCATAAATGTGAACAAAAAAACAAACAAAAAAATCATTTGTCACATTCCCTGAGCAGAATACCTTTCTGGAAGGCATGGTCACCAAGCTCTCAGATAATACTTTAATAAAAGGTTGGGGTGCTATTTATTTCTCAGACTGAATGACAAAATCATACCAGGTGGTTTTGTCTATAAGCCCCACGGCTGGTGAGTCAGAAGCACACTTGCCCCCCTTCCCCCATCTTCCAGTAGCTGTCATTTGTTCCTGTGGGAGGGGTAACAGGAATGAAAGGCATCCGTGTAACCATTTTAGCTTCCTCTCCGTGGGGGCTTCTGTTTATGTGTTAGTTGGCTGAGGTCTCCACTGTGTCCCAGGGTGTGAGTACCCTTAGAGGAGGGTACTCACAGAGAGGGAGGCTAACAGTGCCCCTGGGGTGACAGCTGATGCTCCCCTGCCCCCACCACACACACACACACACACACACACACACAGAGGCACAGGGAAGGGCACTGTGAGCAGGTTTCACAAAGAGATGGGTGAAGGGGAGGGAAGAGGGGAGAACAATCGCAAAGGCACGAGCACTGTTTACCTTCCCAGAGATCCACCGTCTGAAAAATATCAGTGGTCCTGACGCCGTAGATCTCCGCAGCTTTCAGAAACTGGGAGATTTGCTCCATCTGCTTAAAAGCCATCTTTGACTCTGAGATCTTGGGAATGGGCTCTTGTCCTGGTGGGTATAAACTGTTTATCAGCTTGCACAGGACCTGAAGGGAGACAGGGGAGACAAAATCAGTGTTTCCATTTGTCTTTACCCATCACTAATGCAAAGGGAATCCTGGCTCTCAGGGGACACAGCTCACCGGTTTGGGCGTAGGAAGGCATGGGCTCAGGGCTGGGGGGCCGAGTTCCCATACTGAGCCCAAAAGACCCAGGCGACCCCATTCCCGGAGCTGCTCCTGGACCCAGTGAGTCCAGTAGCTTGAGAATGCCCTTCCCTCCTTGCTCCTCCCTTCCTTTCTCTGCGGGAAGGAAAGACGTGACAGCTAGGGAAGGATGTGTGTTTGGGAGGCCATGACTGCAGACTTCCAATGGACGCAGGAGTTAGTGGCTCTCGGAAAGGTCAAATGATAGAGTCTAATGTTATGTCTTCTATCAAAAGGCAGATCAGAATCAGGCTTCAATAACTCATCCTATATGTGCTAATAACATGTAAAAGAACAGAACTGGGTACCCTCCTCCCAGATCCCTATAACCCAAGCCCTGGGCAACCCCACAAAAGTAGGGAATAGCAGTTACGTAACAGAAAATCACAGCCTGCGGGAAAAGACCGGCTTGTTTGAATCGGCAGGGCCATCCCCAGCTCCCCAAACCACAGGACCATCTGGTCAGAAAAGCAGGTATCAAATAAGGATTCTCTTCAGTTTCATGAGAACCCATCCATCCAACAGACGCTGAGCACCCCCAGGGAGTGTGGCTCCGGGAAGGATGGAAGGTGGTTAGTTCCTTCCCCACCTCTTTCTTTGTTTTACTATGTAGTCAAACTATTCCCCTGGGCGGGGAATGGCCCCAGACAAGCTGGTGCACCAAGAGGGCTGGAGAGATCTCAAGGAAATACTTATCTTTATTCTCACTAGAAAGAGCAAAAGGGCTTCGGATTTGTCAACAACTCATTAGGAAGCGGCGATGTCTCGGATGGGTGGAGAATCCTCTAAGCTAGTTAGGCAATTGTGCGGGGAGCCCAGGTCTCCCGACTCCAAGGAAATAAGGCTTTCCCGTTCCTTCCCCGTGAGACACGGGGCTTGGCAGCAGCATCTCCTCCCGCAGCCTCACGTCCCCAGGAAAGCCCCGGAGGGCTTCCAGCCCGCCGACCCCAACGGAGACCGCTGCTGGCCTTACCGTCCCGTCCATTAACCATTTCTGAAAATGGGCCCTGCCGGGAGGAGGGTGCTCAATGTCCTCGGCGCACTGTAGGATGATCCAGTCCACCAGCTTGTTCTCCAGGTCCGCGTCGTACTTCTGCTCGATCTTCTCCTGCACCTCTCGGCTTAAGCCGTAGCTCGGGCCCCGGTTAGCCATCTCTGCAAGAGAAGAGAGGACACGCGCGGCATCCACACAATAGCGCAGCAGCGCCGGCTCCCTGCGAACGCGGCTGGGATGTGGCTGGGCCGCCTGGCCCAGCAGCGGCAAAGCGGGCAGAAAGCCGGGCGTGGTTTAAATCAAGGAGCCAATGAAGCCACTGGGGGTTCACCTACAAACGGGAAAGAAAAGCGCAGACACGCGCCGGTGACTCTAGAATAAAGCCCCTGCCGGTCCCGGGGGGCTGGAACCCCCGTCTCGGTCCCGCTTATCAATGAGACGAGATGATGTACAGGACTCACAATCAAGGCTGAACCCCCAGGCCGCAGGGGAGCTGGGTGATGGTCGTTTCTTCCCTCCTGTAGTAGCACTTTGCAAGGGCAGGACCCTTGAGATGGGAAAGAGCAGGTAATTAACAGGCAGGGAGGAAGGCCGCCTTGACGTTCAGTCGCTGATGCTGCATGGCGCCTGGGAGAAGGGTACACTGATTCGATTTTCTCCCGGCTGAGGAGGGTCAAATCAGGGCCGTTGCTAAGAGCCGTCCAAAAAGCCAGCCCTCTGGGGTGTCAGTCAAGCCCGCCCACCTCCCTCCCGCTGAGAGCCTCTTTTTCAGCTGCACAATTCTTTCCCCTCCTCTGGGGGAGACGGCCGATTGTATGCAGGGCCAGCACACAGCTGCAGGGGGGATGGGGCCTGAGGAGGGTCCATTCTGTCAGCTGTCCATCTGTCGGGAGTTGCCAAACCACTTTCCCCCTGCCCGGAGGTAACAGTTGTTTGGCGAGGCGGGAGGGGAGGGGCTGAGAGCTGCAACCATTAACTTGTTCAGCTGCCAGCCGGGTTTGTTCCGGAAACTTCCATCCTGGTGGGAAACTGTTGTGCCTCAGTTTGACCTATTCAAGGAATGTAGCTTTTTAATGCTATTTTTAATCAACAGACACTAAGATCAAGTTTCATAAATTGAACAGCTCAATGTGCTAAGAACTCTTGGAGTGAAAGGTTTTGAAAGAGTGTAAAGATTTCATCAGTTTATAATTAAGGACCACAGAGTCACGACTGACATGCTGTCAGTGGTTAACTGAAGATTTAGTATCAGCGAACTAGACCTCAGGAGAAGCCACTGGACCTAGGTCGCTCTGAAATTTTTATAAATCCCGAAGGGCTTGGCAGTGTGTCCTCCTAGCTGTTAAGCCACTTAGGGGTAAAGAGTGAGTCTCATTGGTGTTGTGTCCAACTCTTGATACTTTTCATGACACAAATACCCCAAAATTTGTCCTTTGCTTCAATCACAAGTATTTTTTGAGTGCTTAATTGTGCGAACCACTCACTGTGCTGGAGAGGAATAAAATATAATTCTTGTCCCTGGAGCGGATTGGTCAATTGATTCAGGCACGTTAGATAAAGCAATTCCAGTACGTGAGATGGTGATCTTTCTCCCAGTGGGAAACTGATTACAAGTTATGCAGGAAATGATTCCTGAAATAATACATGCATTGAGAAAAATCTCCTGCTGGCTGGGGCCTGGACTAGTGAAAATTTAATTACTTAGCAGATGTATGGGTGGTTTGCCTGAGGGAAGACTTAGTGGTCAGTAGTTGAAGGCCTAGGAAAGAGAACTCGGTGAAAAACAAAGGGTGTGAGAGAATCAGAGCCTTTGGGAGAGAGCAGTAGGTTTAGAAACCACAGGCAAAGGGCTGACTAATGCAGGTCTCCATGCTGCGTGGAATCGTCCATTGAAGAAGCTCTAAAGACAGCAGAACTGTCTCCAGAGACCTGCAGCTTAGGGGAAGAGTTTGGAGCCGGGATATTGTCAGCAGAATTTTGGAAGTCACTGAGTCGCATCTTGGGTGGTAGCAATAAGGTCAGTTCCAACGTGGGACGAAGAAAATGGAGACCCACACAGGAAGCATGTTACTTTCTCCAGGCCTGGAACGGCTCTATGGAAGGTATTGATTTGTTAGATAAAGCCAGAAACAATTCTTAAAGATGTACATTTGCATTTCTGTTTGTTTTTTTTTTTCCGTAGACTGTGTTTTGCAAATCTTTTATACCCAAAGATTTCCTTCCATTGTAATCAAACAGCTGGGGTGCTTTTAGTGAATGACTGAGTTCCCGGTTCTGGAGAGGATACTGTGGCAGAGCAGGGGCCACAGCAAGGCATAGCTCAAAGCTCTTTTCCGCCCCTCCTCCACACAGACCTTTCCATTGGCCACTCAGAGAACAGCATACTGTTTAGATTTGTGTCTGGAAATGTCTCTAAGCTCAGTAGATGCAGCAAAAGCAAACACAGAATGTGGCCTCACTGAGCCTTCCTTTCCGTTGGCATTCCCTCGTTCCTTTCCATTGCGCTGGCTGAGATTGTTTAGAGGGGGTCGTGCTGCTTTTTAAAAGAAAGCAGGAGTTCCAGAGGATAAGGCACTCAGGGGCTGCTGGCTGTCCAAGGGTTTTCCATGTCACTGAATACACGGCATGGAGTGGTTTTAGAAAAAAAGAGCTTTAGGGGAAAATAGAAAAGAACACTAAAATAACTAATGTACTAGAATATACTAAATCTCACTGATTCTAACATTTGGAATTTGTGATGTTACCCCCTGCAGAGCTAGATTAAATTTTAAAACAGCTTTTCCTGTCTTTAGATAGAGAAGTTGCCTCCTCTGCGGCTTTTTCTAACCATTGAACATTTGAAAGGATATCCCACAAGGGATCCTGAGGTTAGGAAGGTCCGACCCAGCTCAGCGTTAGAAGCCAGACCCACTTCCTTGCCTCCACTTTCCTTCCTGAACCTCCATGAATTGATTGACCATCAGTTTCTCACTGGACTGTGTGCTCTGTGCATAACAAAAATAAAAGCCAAAAGACAGTGACTCCCATGTGTCATTGTTCCAGACTCGTTGTGCTTACTTGACCCTTATGATCAACTAGGTTTATGTTATGACATTTTACAGATGAGGAAAACTCAAGGAGGTGAAGTAAATTGCTCAGTCACAAGGCTAGTAAATGGCAAGCCAGGATTTAAACACAAGCTCGAGTCTCTGTCCCCAAGCACTGTACTACAGTGCCTCTACAGGTATGCTATGAACCTCTAATGATATTTATGACATTTTATTGTAATTATGGCCAACCTTAGAAAACTCTCATGGGCAGGGGCCCTTTCCTCTTCATCTTTCTAAAGGTCATGCCTGGCAGCGTCTGGGCAGAGACTGGCCACCCTGCCATCCTCTAACAACCCTGTCTGGCACCAGGCGCCATGGTACACACAGATGATTCACATATTTTTGATCTGTGCCTTTTGTTTGGTATAAAAGGTAACTCAGAGATTGTACTTTTATTGCCCTGTATACTAACCTGTTTTATATGTCAGGGACCACTCCCAGGTTTGATGATTTGTCAGGAGGACTCACAGGACTCAGCACATAGTTCCACTCACAGCAATGATTTATTAGTGAAAGGATACAAAGCAAAATCGCAAAGGAAAATGGCCTGTGGGGTGAAGTCCGGGAAACCCAGGCACAAGCTTCCAAGATTCTCGCCCAGTGGAGTGGCATGGGTTGAGCTTGACTCCCGTGTGAGCTGTGACAGCACATGTGAAATGCTGTCCACCAAGGAGGCTTTGGGAGACTCAGCGCCCAGTTTGTACTGGGAGCTGGTCACTGAGGCAGGCCCTGCCTGGCACCTACCCAAATCCAGACTCCCAGGAGAACAGGTGTGTGGCACTGACGACACTGTTTGTACAGACAGTTGAGACAGAGTGAGCCACTTTTACTGGTTCTGGGAATGGTGGAATGCTCCTAAAATCCAAGTTTGCAGACACCAGCCAAGGGCTAACCTTGTCAGCAGGCCTCTCTGAGGATAAGCAGTCGGGCCTCCCATGCTAGCTCTTCTCAGCACAGGAATCTCATCCCAACACTCTTTCTTCGATACCTACGTTTCTTGAATTGTCCTCTGACTCAGGTTTACCATCTGTCGATTCCCTAAGAAGTTTAATAAATCTTTGACATATGTTCATTATAGATATAGATATATACATATATACGTATGTCATGTTGTCAACTTAAAGAAGTTTTACTTTGACAGACATAACTTAAGTGGGCTAAAGAAAGTTCAGCCAAAATGACAAGTTAGAAAACACCAACTCAATACTGATTATCAAGACTGATTACTGCACAGGTTCAGTTATTTAAAACCTTTATATTTGCATCTCATCTTTTCTTACTATCTCTGCACTGTAGAAAGTTCTCTGACTTGGGTGGGTAAACACTTGACTATTTGTACTGAAGGCACATATTAATAAAAAAGGAACACTTCTGCAGGTAGCTAATAATGGAGAAAGATGAATTTCCTCTATGAAATATGAAAATACCTCATTGTTTAAGAGGAAATTCCATTTAAATATATGACATATGAGCCAAAAGTTAAAAATGATACGGCTCCTTTATATCACTGTAAAGTTTGGAGCCTTTAAAAAAGGATAACCTTAATTTTAAGCTCAAATATAACATGTAGGATATAATATATAAAGTAATATCCTTATTTTCTGAACTTTATTATGCTTCAGACATTTCTCAAGTCATTTCAGATTTCAATAAACATTTTCCTATATTTTGTAAACTGCATTTTAAAATCAGAATTTTACAAATCTCCATATACAGTGATACCAAGCAAAACCCAAAAAATTCAAGCTTTATTAACAATTCTAAGTAGAAGAGAACACAAGAGCTGGCATGGTTAACATAAGCATTAGAAGGTAAACATCTTCTTAATAAAAAAATAGGAAATATTTTCATGAAAAAAAAAAATCAAGGATTGCAGGAAGGAGAAAATTTTCCTAACAGCAGCTGATACTTCCTTCACAATTTGTATCACTTGTGCAAATACATTATTAAATAAATAGGTGATATTTACCAAACAGAGAGAAGAGGAAAAAACCTTTTAAGTATCAGGGTCTTTCATTTGTTATCCTCTTGCAATCTTCTGGATCCATTAGTCTACATACCAACTAAAGATGTGCTTCTAGTTAACCACAGTTGAGAGTTTATCAATTAAGTCATCAATAGTGTAAACAAGAAGTTGAATGTCTGCTTTTTCCTTCATTCGGTGATCACTATGTTTTCGGAGGATGACATCCACGTCTGTGCTGACTACTCGGTCAGCAACCTGCAGGGACGTATGCCAGGGGACGATGTCGTCCTTCATGCCATGGAGCAATCGGATAGGGCAGTTCACAGGAATGGGGCTGTGTAACAAGCAGTGGTGCTCAGCTTCTTTAATGAAACTGTACCGAATGTGATACACTCCTTCTTCACTGTATTTTGATGGCATGGCCCACACGCCTTTCATCTCTATTTCCTTTTTTACCTATTGGGAAAAGTGAGGAAAATAAGTTTTAATGCAACATAAACACATGGAATAGTCTTAAGTGAAGGAAAACAATCCTTGAGGAAAAGAGACAACAAAAATGTAATAACAATAATTATCCATAATTAAATACTGTGTGCAAGGTACTGTGACAAGTATTTTACACGTATTATCTCATAAGATCCTGATAATAATTCTGTTATTATATCATTTTTACAAAAGAGAATATCAAAGTTGAGAGAAGGTAAGTAACATGTTCAAAGGTGAAAGGTAGTAACTGTTGTGGCTAGGATTCAAACTTAGATTGACTGAACTTTACCAGGTAACATCTTAAATCAGATGTTGCTTCATCCCAACAGAAAGGAAAAATGAAGGGAGACAAATAAATAAGGCCTTAGAATCAAGCCAGGTATCATTTTTATTATATGAAATTAAATCTTAGAAGTAAAAACTGTTTAGGTTTTAAAGTCATAAAACTAAAAGCACCTACATAAGAAGTTACTGAAGAGGATGGGGCAGGAGGAAAAGGAGAAGAGTCAAGCACAGAACTAAACATGCAAAATAAGCCAGTGGTGACTCTGGGACAATCAAACACATGCAAGTTCAGGCTCAACGCAAAAAATGTGTAGTTTGTGCCTTCCAGAATCCTATGGAATGAGAAAAAAAATGTGCTTGTTGTTTTGGATGATAAATA
Organism: Equus asinus; assembly: GCF_041296235.1. Taxonomy (NCBI): domain Eukaryota; kingdom Metazoa; phylum Chordata; class Mammalia; order Perissodactyla; family Equidae; genus Equus; species Equus asinus. The sequence goes on along the minus strand of NC_091794.1, from coordinate 14,427,005 downwards.
CTTCCTGTAAACCGAACAATGTTATGTCTACTTATTTCCTTAAAATTAAACATTGGGTATCTTTTGCTTCTTGAAGAATTTTTTTTTTATGTAGATTAGAATTTATCTTAAACAATTTTTCTAATTAAAGTAACATACTCATTATAGAAAATAAGGGAGATATAAAAAGTATAAAAAGAAATAGATCACCCATAATCCTACCTCGTGGATATAACAACCATTAATATTCTGGCTTATTTTCTTCCAGTATTTTTCTATTATGTATTTGGTTTATATATACGTGTGTGTATATATATTTTATATATATAAAATATATATAAAATATTTAAAATACATATCTTTTACACATTTACCTGTCATTTCCTATGCCATGTTACTCATTTAATACACATACTTCTGGGTTTTAAAAAGTTCTATGAGAAGTTTTTAAAGGCTGCATAATAGTCCACTGTAATTGACCTAAGATAACTAACTTGACTATTCCTGCACTGCTAGATATGTCCATGAACCCCTCGGAGCATAAAGGTTTATCTGTATTTAATAAATTCTTTGGAAAGATTATCAGAACTTAAACTAATAAACCAAGATGTAAATAGTTTTAAGACTCCTGAAACCATATAACATGAAGGGCATTTCTGACTAGAAAAACAGGCGGACATCTTACCAAAAACAAAAGAAAAAAAGTCACACATAACAAGGGCTGGCCCAGTGGCACAGGGCTTAAGTTCATGGCTCTGCTTCGGCAGCCTGGGGTTCAAAGGCTGGGATCCCGAGCGCGGACCCAGCACCACTTGTCGAGTCATGCTACGGCAGTGTCCCACATAAAAAATAGGAAGACCGGCACAGATGTTAGCTCACACACACGCACCACAGATAACAGATTTGAAAATTGTGTATTTAAATTTTCAATAAAGATATTATGATTTTTTCCATGTTTAAAATTGTAATATATTGCAAATAGGAAAAGGCAAACAGAATTTAAACAGTAAAATAGCACACTATAATCTATATATATTTAGACATTTTAATGCATTTTTTAAAATTCCAAAAAGATTTACTGATTCAGTGAAAAAGCTGTATGTCTCAAAGCTATACTCCTAAATATGTCTCCAAATGATTTGAAATTAATGAAATTCTAAAAAACTAGAAAATTTATGAAATCTTAACATAGGGTTCTCTGCATTAAAACAACATGTGAACCAAATATTTAAAGCAAAAATGATATTCAGATATCCTCAAACTACTCAGGACTGCTCTTGAATTTGTAATTTCAGTAATTAAAACTTAGTTTCACTGGTTATTAGATGAAGTGGGAACTATGCTAATTACTTGGACCCAGTTCATAATTGTTGCATTTTATGCCTCCTCGCCCCCCAGGTAGCTCTGTTATCTGCCACTGAATTGAATGAATATTGTCCATTTGGAGAAAAAATTTAACTTTAAAAAATGTTATATGCCCCAAACCCTCAAAAACAAAAAGTTCATAAACAGCAAAAAAAAAAGCATTAACCAAAGAAAATATACATAAGTTCTACACTAAGAAGAACTGTATCAAGGTAACATTGTTGAAAAGCTTGGATTCCAAACAGCTGCGCATCCTGTCTGACGCCCTCTAGTGACCAAAGGAGACAATGATCAGAGTCAGGTTAGTCGAGTTCCTGCACAATGATAAATGCTGGGTCTTAACATTCCCAGGGCTAAAGAAGGCAGTAAAAAATCTCCATTTCTGCTCACTTGACACCGTCAGGGCTATCTGTCTCTGTGGAGAAGAAGAGATAGTGGTCTGAGTGTCCCTCTTTTCTTACACATGCTTTTAAGTTAACAAGGACTCAACATGTTTCTTTTAACAACCATTTGCTGGTCTGATTTAGGAATAGCAAAGATATGCCCTGATTTGCAGGCTACAGATCTTCTCAGTCACTTAGCGGGTATTTAGTGGGTATCTCCCACATCCTCCCTCTGAGTGATGTGGATACACGCACATAAAAGAAATGTTCATAGATCTTGTCATTTCCCATAACCGAAAAAAAAATTGTTTAATCAATTCCTTTCCAATCTGCCATATGTTCTTCAAATAATTTCCTACCATGAGAAGCACCTGAGTTAGAGGATGGAGCAAGGGGTCCAAGGTTTAGAGGCAGAAAGAGTCAGTGGCAGAAAAATTTAGCAGCATGAGGACACTGAGCAACTACGTATGAGAAACAAGTGAGAAAGTGAAACAAAATCAGAAATAGGAGATAAGTGCAAGGAAGACTAGCTTTGTAATTTTAGCCCTGAGAGGAAATCATATGAAGAACGTGACTATGCAGACAACGTCACTGCTGAAGGAGCCAGCAAGAAGGTGAACTAAGAATAAACATAGCACAGATACAATATATGGCACTGGTCAATGCAGAACTCGAGGCAAAAGGCAATGACATTCGGGGCTGGCCCCGTGGCCGAGTGGTTAAGTTCGCGCGCTCCGGTGCAGGCGGCCCAGTGTTTCGTCAGTTCGAATCCTGGGCGCGGACGTGACACTGCTCATCAAACCACGCTGAGGCAGCGTCCCACATGCCACAACTAGAAGGACCCACAACGAAGAATATACAACTGTGTACCTGGGGGCTTTGGGGAGAAAAAGGAAAAAATAAAATCTTTAAAAAAAAAAAAAAGGCAATGACATTCTACTATTCAACACTACACACACACTCTTCCTTCTGTTTATTGCTTTTCCTCCTCCTCCTGCTCGCCTACTCTGGAGCAGTGGTTCTCACACTTCACCTGAGGGGCTTGTTAAAACAGACTGCTGGGCCACAGTCCCAGTCTCTGAGTCAAGAATACGCATTTCAGGGGCTGGCTACGTGGCCAAGTGGTTTAAGTTCGCGTGCTCCGCTGCGGCGGCCCAGGGTTCGGATCCCGGGCACAGACATGGCACTGCTCGTCAGGCCACGTTGAGGCAGCGTCCCACATCCCACAACTAGAAGGACCTGCAACTAAGATATACAACTATGTACGGGGGGTTTGGGAAGATAAAGCAGAAAAAAAAAAAAAAAAAAAAAGAAGACTGCCAACAGTTGTTAGCTCAGGTGCCAATCTTTAAAAAAAAAAAAAAAGAATACGCATTTCGAACAAGTTCTCAGGTGATGCTGCTGCTGCCGCCTGTGAACTACACTTTTTGAACCACTGCTCTAGACTGTTTCTTTCTTTAATTTTCTGGGTCTCAGGCTTTTCAGGATCTAGTTCCACAGGTGAAATTTAGATACCTAGAAAAAGTATGCCCAAGGAGAACTCAACAGATTGCAAAACACAAAAAATAACATATACAACAATAAACAGCTATTCCTTTATGCTTTCAGACAACTGAAGTGCTTAAACATATGTCCAATAGTAAAGTATAATAAACTAATTACCTTCACAGTTATTTCAGAAACCTCATTTCCACCATGATTTGCTGAAGAACATGCTAATAATGAAAAGCACTTTTTCTTTTTTTAAAGGTTAGAATAGAAGTAGGAAAAGTGTGCCAACTAAGTGTGTGAGCCAGGAATGGCAAATCTCACCTCCTGTGTGCTAATTCTGGCTGACTGAGTGTGGGCTTGGAGGGCTTGGCTCAGGGAGGCTCTGAGGCTTTCAGACTAAAAAAAAGTTTCATAATTGCTTAGCTCAGTCTAACATGGTCCTAAGAATAGGTACTATTTCCAACATGCCACCAAATAAGAATAAGAGGTACAAAAAGAGATCATGATGTATGATCCAAATAAGGAAATGTGATCAATAAAGAAAATTTTGCTAAAAAAAGGAGACAAAGTGTGATTTCATCAATGTGGCTCAAATATTTGGCAGAATGATTTGAAGGGACTGTGAAAAAAAGGAAACCTTAAACAAGAGACCAAATAGTTAAGGCAAAGAGGTACATACGATAGTTACAAGATAGAAATAGTTACAAAAAGACACAGTTACAAAAAGGCAGCTGACGCGGAAGATGGGCCAGTATTAAGTCAAAGGGCAGATGACAAATGAACAAATGTTCAAAGAAAGGAGGAGCAGAAGACTGATAGGAGGTACACACTGAGGCTGCCTGTGACTTACCTCAACAGGAAGCTGATTAAACTGTGTCACCAGGCCATCTACAGCTGTAGCTACACCAATAAGGGCAACTACCTTCTGCGGCCGTGCAATCGCAGCATGAAGCATAAGCCATCCACCGAGGCTAGATCCAACTAGTATCTAAAAATAAAAATATGGATAGTTTTAAAGAGGAATTTCTTTTTTTTTCTCTAAGGGGAGTGAGTAATTTAATAGACTGTATGTACTTTTTTTCTTTTATACCATTGGCTCCCAGATTTTTAACATTCTGCACAAAGTGGAGTTAAAATTATGATTACTTTTTGCTAATTAGGTTTACAATAAAGAATTATAAAAATAAAATTTGTAAAATGAAAAGTAAAATGGTACATTTTATGAGAAAGTGAAAATGATAGAATAAGTTTAAATCAAATATCAAAATTGTTAAATTTAAAATATTAAATAAACTTTTGTATCCAAAGAAACAGCTCAAATATCAAGAGATTAGTCAACAATTATCATATTTAACAAAAATAGTCACCTGTGGTCCTACAGCTAAGTCATCAATTATAGAAAGAACATCTTTTCTCCATCTTCCCACTGTGCATTCTTCTAAGTTACCATCTGAATTTCCAACTCCTGAGTAATCAAACCTGGAAAAACGGAAAACACAGACCTGTATTAGGTATCTACCCATATGTTTGTTTCTCCGATTTTGAAGGAAGGTAGCACATTAATTATTACAATGCCTAAAACATATTAAAATAAAACACTGAAGTCAACATATATTTCAGCAAATCCTACTGGCTTAAGCTTCAAACATTTCCTAGAACCACTCACTTTCTCACCTCCTCCACTGCTGCCAGCCTGGTCCAAGTCACTGTCCTCTCTTGACTGCACTAATGCAACAGTCTCCTAACGGGTCTCTCTGTTTCCCCCCATAGTAGTCAGGGATCCTTTGACAACAAAAATCATGTCTTGCCACAAACCCTCCAAAGGCTTTCTGAAATCTTGAAGTAAAATCCAAAGCCCTTACCATACGCTGGCCCCTGACTACCTCTCTGACCTCATTTCTTACTGCTCTCTCTCTCCCTCCCAACTGTATCCTCACTTTCCTTCTTGAATTTACTAGAATACACCCCCCATGTTCCTGCCCCAGGAGTTTTACATCAGCTTTTCCCCCTACACAGAATACGCTACCTCCAGATATCCACTTAGATGGCTCCTCTCTTCATTCAGGCCTTCGGCTCAAATGTTACCTCCCCAGAGAAGCTTGCTCTGACCACTCAACCTAAAACTGTGCTTCTTTCATCATTCTCTATTTCCTACCCTGTTTTATTTTCTTCACAGCAAATGTTGAACTTGACGTTATATATATTAGATTATTCATTTGTGGTCTGTCTCCCACACTAGAATGGAAGCTCCATATTCACACAGACTTCGTTTTGTTTACCACTGTTTTCCCAGTGCCCAGGTCAGTACCTTGCAAATTTAACAGAAGGGAAAGAGACCAGAATCAAATCCATCATCACCAGCCCATCCACTTAAGTTTGCTTCTCCTTCCAACTTCCTAGTTCTCTATGCTCACAATCTGTCTCATCTATGAGTTTTACTTCTCCTTCAAGACTCAACTCAACAAACCATGAAGCATCATACCAGTCCTGCAGATTACCCTAAACCCCAGTCACAGGGAACTACTTCCAACTCCTGGACAAGCCCTGTCACAACTTTGAGCCTCTGCATGCCACTCCACTGCCTAGAAAACCTTCCTTCCCCACCCAAACTCCTAGTCATCCCTGAAGCCACGCCACCTCGTCTGAGTACTTGGACATAGATGCCTGTTTAGTAGCAGTCAGTCACTTTCTTTTGTATGTACTCAATTAACACTTTTCATATCGTGTATTGTAATCCAGTTTTAAATATCTGTCTCCCTCTGACTAGAAAGTCAGTTCTTCAAGGGCAGACTGTTTCATTCAAGTTTTTTCTCTAGGGTATAGCACACTGCCTGCCCTGTACCATCCTCACTCGCTCTCATTTCTTCTCATGTTCACCCCTTTCTCTTCAATTTGGTTAAGACCAGTATCTCTGTCATCTGAAACCCAGCCTATCTCCTAACCGTGTCGCCAAGACTCTGTTTTTTCTCCAAATGGGTCCACTTTATACCTGTCAGGTTTTTTCTGAAACATTATATTGATATGGCATTATGTTCAATGGCTCCCTGTGACATACAACACAAAAGTTTAGTGCTTTAGCCTGTCTTTTTACACCATTGTATTCTGGTCGTCTCACTGACCTTTTATCACTTCATCAGAGGAAACTATTGCTTTTGCCAAATTGATCAACTTGTTCCTAAAACAGGCTCTATGTTTTCTATCTCTGTTTCACACCTCATCTAATTCCTTCACCTGGAATACCTTCTCTCCTCACCTACATTTCTAATATCCTCTTTCTAGAGCTTAGTCCAAATGAACCTTTTCTTGCTGGAAAGGCTTCCCAGACAGATTGAAAAAATAAATCTCTACTTAATGAAATATCTATAGAATTCATTTTTATCAGTCACAATTAATTTATTATATCCTGCTCTCTAAGAGTCATGTGTATACATGTGTCTCATCATTCCTATGAGACTGTAAGACTCTGGAGGGGAATCTTATTGTCTTATTCTTGTGTTATTTTGTCCTTGCCTTCTTCATAGTGGCTAGGCATGTAAACCGCACACACTATTATAATACATACTAAATGCACAGAAGTGGAAAGTAAAAGTAAAAAGAATTACTTTATTCAAGTTTAAAGCTTTCATGTTTTTCTGATTCTTAAACCTGGTAAAAGCTATAAATTCCATGTTTTTCGCATAGATATGCGAAGACATATGTGATATATAGTGTATACATATTTTCTTAGAGATACGAAGTGAAATGATTTTGGATCCTTGGGAAACAGTGTAACAAGGCAGCTGCTGAAGTCTAACCCAGTTATCGTTTCTCCTCAACACAGGGATGTAGGATAGAAGATGGACTGGGGAGAAGAAGGGAGAAAGGCCCGGCTAACTCTCTTTTCCTCCCCTTTAGTGGGCAAATGGGCATCTCTACTTGCTGCATCCTTTACATTTGCCTTCCAAATACACGGTGAAGACGTAAAACACAGGTAAAGCCCCTTCAAAAAGAAAATATAAACACTCAGTGATACTAATAGGCTACAAGTAAAAAATATAGTTCATTCTTGTTGAACCCTAACCAAGAGACAAAGACAATTCAAACACATTCAGCAGTTCAGGACCTTTAAATACAGTAACACAACTCTATCCTAGCAGCCTCAATACTCTGGGATATATTCCCAAATCTAGAATTTAAAATTCTATTAGAAATAATTATGAGAGAATAGCAGCCCTAAAGCCATGTGCCATATTCCCGAGCTCTGACTCAATCTTATTTCAGGCATGGTGACAGAACATTAGGAGACCATTTTCATATAGCCATATGTACTATTTCTTGTATACAAAATTAACCATTTCCTCATTCAAGATCTAAATTTTATAGCCAAAATCACAACAAAAGTAAACTGAGAAATTGGAGTATAAACAGAAGATAAAATCTCTTATAACAAGTGAAAATGCAATCAATAGTTAATAGTGATTAGATTGCAATGAAGTTTGATAAAAGCAAATAAAGAGGAACTTGACCAAATTAAAAATTTGCAGTGAAGGGCTTTATTTTATAAGGATTTACAAGATTGACTTAGGCTACATTTTAATACAGCACTACTTAATAGTCTGTGCCTATTATAATTTCATCACGATTATTAAATACACCTTTAAAAAGAAAATGAATTTTCATATGTATCCAAGATGCAAAAAACCCATAGGTGTCTTATAGGGGGACAGGAACTGGTTATAGTTCTCATAGTCTCAATTCAAATTCAAGACCTGGTAAAACGGCAATTTCTTGAAATTCAAATTCTTTTGGGGACAAAAAAGGAGAATGCTGGCAATTTTTCTGATATTATCATGTTTTGCTCAGGCTAGTTCCCCTTCCTGGATAGCTCCTCCTTCTTAGCCAAATCCTAACTATTCTTCAGTGTTCCTTTATAAGTCTTTTCTATCCACTTCGACCCCCGGTTTTCTCTCACCATCTACAAATAAGCACACTTCTCTTTTGACACAGTCCCATTCTGATGAGTATCTTGGCCTAATTTCCCATACATATTTTATCTTGTGTTTTCCCACCCTGATTAAAAGACCCTTAAGGGCAATGACCATGTTTTATAATTCTTTGTATATTTCACAGCACCCAGTATACTGCTAGAAAGTCTACTTGCAAAAGATACCCCAGTCTTTACTGTAACGGCTCAAAACAGATTTTTAAGAGTTCTAGGCATGAAAATGAAATAATTCAGTTAATTTGAAAAAAGATATGACTAGATCCATATACGTGACATAATTTCTTCTAATATATTGAACAAATAAAGTCTAAAAGTTATTTTATTTTCACTTATATTTATTTATTATTTTATTTCTAAAGTTGTATTTTCTAGACCTAATGAGTGAATATTAGTGAAACTCCTAACAACTTAGATGAACAGACTTTCAGGCTGTTAGTGCTAGAAAAGAATTCAGATTATCTTTAGTCCCACCTCCTCCTTTTTTACGATGAAGAAAATAGGTCCAGGGTTTATTAACAGATTCATCTTGTCACAGTTATTGCCAGAATTAATTCTAGAACACATCTTTCTTGGATTCTAAGCCAGTGCTCTTTCTACTAAACCATACTATCTCTTCTGGCAAATTAAGCACTAAATAAGTGATTGTTACATGTAAACAAACCTAATAACAACAACGTAAACACGTCATTTTACTAAAATAATTTTCAACACAAAATATCAGGAATTGTGAAGTCAAATTTTAGTTAAACAACACATATCCCTATTTATGCTTATACATATTCAGATTACAGGAGTGAGAAAGAGAAAACTCAGTAGAAATGTGAATTATACAATACTGATTTTATAATACTTTTAAATACATATATTATCTTAAACTATGTATCTTAAAACTAAGAAAATAGTCAAATAAAAATCCTAAGTCCCCAATGGAAAACCACAAAACAATTACAAGAAAGCCAACTACTATATTGGTTTATTGTCATTTTAAAGAACCTTACTTATTATTTACAAGAACCTTAAATCACAAGATGAAAATTTACAAAACATTAAAATATATCAATCTATGAAAATGTTGGCATTTGCTTCAATTGGTTAGAGCAGAAGTCTTTGATATTGCCACGCTAAATGGCAGTAATATTTTCTGTGAAATGTGTTGTTCCTACCTTATATAGGCGTGACCAAGAGATTTGCAAAACTCCTCAATTGCCAATGCTTTTGTACCATTCATATTAGAAATATAGCCAGGGATGAAGATAACTCCCGGACTTTTGCCTTTTAGCCTCTTATAAGCCAGGTTTGGAAGGTCTGGTCGACTAAGGAAAGAGATTGATGTCTTTTGTCTGCAAGCTAAACAAAGTACACAAAAAATAAACTAGTTTGCAAATACGGGTTTTGGAAAACCATATATATTTTCAATCTTAACTTTCTTAACTCATCAAATTGATGTCAAATACTATTTCCATTTCATAGGAAAAACAAAAACAGATGAAGCATTAAACTTAAGTCTGTGCATGATTATCTTTTAAAATCTTGGTAAAATCTGTACCTTTTTTGAGCAAGGTCCAATCTTGATTCTTCCAAAATACACAATGAGGTGGAAGTTTCAAGGTAACAGAAGACAGAGACTTGTCACGAATGTTTTCCTGTTGCTGCTAAATCATCTGCCCTAAATAGTATCAATCAACATTCAGATTCACCTACATTAGTTTCAGCTTTCTCTTGTGAGATTTTTGTCTTGTTTTTAATTTTTTTAATGTTTGAGGAGTTTCACATCTTCTACTTTTTGGCGGGGAGGGGGAGAAACAAGTTTGATCTGCCCTTGGGAAATTGTTTCAAAGGGGGATGTGCTGTGACCCTTTTATTACTGACTCCCTCTCCACCCACAAAATCATGGCCCGTGGTAATAGCCAATCATGATTCTGTATCAGCTGAGGTGGGTTCAGTGCGCAGTTTCTTCAAAAGTAACCTTGTATAGATATATGATAGTATCATTTTTGGAAAAAGATTTCTCATAGGACTCTGCAATCACTGCGTTTTATTTGTTGGTTTGGCTTTTTGTGAATGGTACACACAAATCTCAGTACAATTTAAGTACAACAGCACAACCGGTAAACCTTAAAAGGTTACTCCATTTCATTGTTTCTAAAGTTCCTTCCCTACCATAAAATCAATACTTGCTCCTAAAAAAAGCAGAAAAATATTTTAAAAACAGTCATTTCTACTCCCACCTCCTCCTTCCAAAGAAATTAGTTTGTGTATTTCCTTACAGTCTTTTTCTGGACCACCAAAATCTCTTCTTTTATTTACAGGAAACCTCCTTCCACTTTACTGTGGCTAATGAAGGCTCCTCAGACTCCTCCATTTGAGCTGCTGAAGTTTTCCTCATTTTGGATTTGAGAAGTTGATTTTTGAAAAACTGAATTGAAGGCCTTACATCTATCCCTTTTACATGTAAGCTTGTTTCAAAGTTTCAATATATAGTGAAATATGCCATATTTAAAAACTTTCAGTGAAAAACAGGGTCAGCAGGAGCCAGTTATGTTGGTTGGCAGATTGTATCAGCAAAAATGTCCACTCCCTGTATCTTAGCTCAGCACTCAAAAAATCCTTCCTATCCTCTTCTCGATACTACTTGCAGCGCAGGAATTTCTCCCTGAGTCAATTACAATTTATTTAATTTTGGTGAGTTATAAGCGGTCAGGTTCTAAACATTATATCCATAAATGATTGTTTGTGTTATAAAGATTAGTTCAAAGCCTGGGCCATTACGTGCTTAATGAATGTTTGCTAAACAGATGAAGGAGTATTATACTCTAGTTAATGAATTGACACACTATACTTTGCCAGAGGAACATATATATAACACGCCTTTTGGTTGTGTACAATTAAACGTAAGTTAAACTGATTACATACGTTTACAATTTTTAACACAAAACAAAGGGTATCTGCAATGACAATTTCCATTCTATGCATCTGACAACCGTGTGGCAAGGGTGTGAACACAACAAAATCCCAAAATACAAGGAGGTAATTCAGAAATACTATATATATGGGAGGGTGAAGGTGGGTAGGGTGGGACGGGGAAGAATCAAACACAAGATAGAGAAAATATTCAGGTGCTCTGACATGGGGTTCAAATTCTCATTTCCTTTGTAGAGTAATGATTAACGTTTTCACTGGACCGGGAGCATCGAGAAGACAAAACTAGGCTTTAGGCTTAATGACGGCGTCTACACTTTTACAAAGAAAATGTTCATATTGTAAATTCCCTCAAGTTAAGGGAGGGTAGGTCTAAGCACCTTCACACAGAGTCACAATCTGTAAACCCCTGAGAACCCGCAGAGAAAGGAAAGCAAGAGCAACTGATAATCAACGTTGGCGCCCACTGCAGGGGCGGCGGGCAGAGCAGGCTGCTCCGGCTGCTGAGCCGAAAGCGCCGGCGGGGCGCGCCGTCCAGGACGCCCGGGCCCGCGGCACAGCCCCCCTCACCGTCCGCGCCAGAACCGCCGAGAGAGCACAGAACCGGGGTCCCGAGAAGGGGGCAGCGCATTTCTGAATGGGGCGCCAGAAACCCTAGACAGGGACGGACGGAACCCGGGGTGTTCCAAAGAACGCGTCCTACTCCCGCCTTTCGGACACTGACCTGGGAGCCCCCGTGGCGCCCACTCGGGGTTCTGGGCAAGTAACGCGCTGACACCACGGTGAAAGCCGAAGGAGATGGGCGCCCGGCCCCACCTGCAACGAGGCAGCCGAGCGGCCACAGTCGCCATGCCCACCCCCGCCATCTTCCCAGGGCTCCCCGCGCTCCACGCCGACCTACAGAGACGCGCAGAGCCTACGGGAACCGGGGCTGCGCATGCGCCGCCGCCTGGACAACGGAACTTGCTAAACAGCGCTCGGGGCGATTGGCAACACCCGCAGAGCGCGCATGCGCAAAGCGTCGTCGCGCTTGCTGGTTTTTTGCCGTGGGGCGGTTCTCGTCGCCGGAGTGTTTGCCTGTGACAGTTTGGAATGTTAAGTGGCCTGAGTACGCTACTTTCTCAGTGGGCTGGTAGATATTTCAGGGCTGGAGGCGCGGAGAGGCACTGTATCCAGCGTTCCTAGACAGGAAACCATCTGATCATCCCGAGGACATTAGGGAGCGGAAGCATAAAATACTAGACTTGCTGCCTGACTAGTCGCTCTCACCCGCTGACACTTTAAACCTGTACCGGAAATGCTTCCAAGATCTGACCTTAATCCTGCTTGTATAAATACCTGGAGTAGAGTCGAGCATTCACCGCTGCTTCGCCCCCTCTCAGTTTGCTTTTGTTCTAGCTCTTTGTATGCCTCACTATTGAATAATTGAATTATTCTGACTCCTGCCTCATGCTCTATGCAAAAATAAATCCCAGTCGATAAACGATCTCAACGGAAGAATAAAACAGAGGATTAAATACACTTGAGGAGAATATTTTATAGTCTGGGGGTAGAAGGGACTTTCTCAAGCAAGATTTGAAATCTCAAAACCGTAAAGAATAAAAATGTTTGTATCCGAATTTAAACGTTTTGAATGGCAAAAGTCACCTCGAATCAAATGAGAGTCTAGAAAAATTGATTTTACAGCATCGATAAAAGAACATTAATATTTCTATTCAGCCTGCTCCTAGAAATAAGAAAAAATATATAATTCCGATAAAATTGGCCAACAGCTGTGAAGAGGCGGTTCATATTTGTAAACATGACGTTCAACCTCACTCATTGAAAAATGGGAATTAAAAAAATAGCATGCCTTTTTCCCCACCCATCAGATTGGCAAAAATTAAAAAGAGCGACCATTGGTGAGGATGCTGGGAGATCTACCCTCAGGTAAGGTTGGCTGGAGGGTGGACTGCTAAACTCTTTTGTCTAGTAATCTCACCACAACTATTACAATTTAAAATATGCATCATTTTCAATGCCCTTTGACCCAGTGCCCCAGTTTGTGGCTATCCTATAGAAAACAATACAAGTTCATAAGGATGCATATTATCTACTACCACTTTTACAGGCAAACAGAAGGAAAAAAAATGGAATGGCCAATAATAGAGAAATGGTTGAATAAATAATAGAAAAATGGTTGAATAAAGGTACAAGGGTTTCTGGATTCCAGCTCTGACACCCTTCGAATTAATTCCTGGGGGCCTCATGCATTGACAAGTAAGGCCTTATCTAGTTTGTTTTCTACATAAAAGTTATTGTGGCCGGTATACTACTTTGAGTCAAGCCACTTCACTATCTTGGTCCATAAATTTTGGAGCAGTGATTGGTGTTGGGGTTAAAGGCAAAGGTTGGATACAGTGAATCCAGCCCATCTTTGGAGTCTTGAGAACCTGTTCTATTGCAACACACTGGAAAAGCTGGATGAATAGAAACTGAAGCGATGTCTTTCTTGAGGGGTATAATGCCAGAAACAGATAGCAAGGATGGCTGCTGGCTTTCAGGACACACTCCAGAAGATGCTGAGCTATTTGCCAGTTCTCCATTCAGCCTGTGGTAGGCTCCACAGGGACTAAATGGCTGTGATGCCGTCACTTCACCATCCCTTCTGTCTTAGCAATAAACACTTCTCCCTATGGTTTTTGGACAGTTGCAAATATTTTCAGTCATTCCCATCCCAATTCTCTCCGTTTATTTTTGCAGATCTTCTTGCATTTTATATGCAGCAAAATGAAAAAATCTGACTTGTCCTCATAGCGGGAAAAGCACTACACAAAAAGCTGGAAAACCCATGGATCGTTCTCTCTATCCACCCTTCCCAGTCTAAGAAATCAGGAAAAACTATGGCTTGTGTCACATGAGGATGTTTTTACTGATAGTGAGGGGCTTGCAGTAGACAAATTTGTGTCCATTGACCTGACATTGCTTTCATTAATAGGGGTGAAAGGATGTATTGTTGAGGGCCATTTCTCTCTCTGAAATCTGCACTAAGGTTCAGGGAGACAAATGAGGTCCCCACCAACTAAAGCCCTAGAGTGATACTTCACACCTGAGTGATGTTTTTCCCTATCAGATAGAAGGATAAGCAAACCCGGTCCTTGTAGTCCCCGGTAATATTTGTCTCTGTGCAAAAAGAGAATAAGAAGTCAGGCTTCTCAGGGGTAATTTCATTTTGTAAGCAACAGAAATGTGACCAGAGAGACTTCTAATTACTTCAGTTTATGAACTACAAATCATAATGTTAGCACACAACAACCTTTATGTAGATTCTCCTATCAAATTTTTGCTGATTAATGCATCCCGTGTCATGTTACCAACAGGTAACTTCCTAATGAGAGATGAATTTATTTTCAAATGTGAAATCTGTCAACATTTTAATCCAAACTCAACATTTTAACATACATATTTAAAAGGTTTACTACATCATGCAAGATATAAAGTTGATTAGAATATCTATAATCCTATGAAGAAAGTAAAGTTCAGTACAGAAAAGTTATATCTTTACATTAACCAACAAAATTTTAGCAATTGCATCTCTCGCTCTTAAGTCATTACAGGGTTTAGGGGTCATCTCTGAAAAAACAGATTATAAAAATGTCTTCTGCCATCATGATTTTGTCCTTCACTGTTCAAGTAAAATCATGTGTCATCCAGTTGCAAAATCTTATTCTTGGCAACACGCATACATGTATACAAACCACACTGCAAATTAAAAAAACAACTGTACCCGGTCAGGCCTGACAAAGATTTTCTAGACTCTTCTAATCTAATCATTTCACCTTGTACTAGTAAGTTACGTCATTATTTTCTACTTCTATTCATTTGCCAAGTTTTAGGAAAGAGTTCATTCATATTTACAAACACACACAATGTGACAAACCAGGATAAATGGTATTTGAAAAACCGTTATAAAAGAGACTTGCCTGAAGTCATTTCATTCAACAAAAAATTAATTTAACTCTTAAAAAAACAAAGGCTAGTTGTAAAGAAATACATAATACAATAGTACATTACAGAGAACATTAAGTTGAACTTCATTTGCCTTTTATGGAACTACACCACTTCTGTAAATAAGCATTTTAATTGGTCTGTTCTTTGGTGAAAACAGAGCTCCGACTTCAGTTATGTCATGTGAGGCTGCAACGGACAGGTGTGCTCCACCACCACGAGAAAGCAGAGAAACTAAAGGAAATCCACCACTAGATGCCTTTACTCTCAGCACTGGGAATGGAGAAATCTTCCGCAAAACAAGCTCCTAACACTAACTATTCTCTTTATTTAAAATTGCCCAAGGTGACAGAATGTCTTTCCAAGACTGCTTCTTTCTAAGACGCACAGCTTTTTGTTCTTTCTTCTTTTACAAAAAGTGGTTTGCTATATATGTACGTAGCTTATGCTGGTGGTGACTCTTCAAAGTCAACTTCCTGGGCACTTGATGGCATCAGAATATTATTTTAAAATGCAGAGTAACATTAACTGCAGTTCATCACTTGAAACTACTGTTAAACAGAAGTCATGTCAAGTCTTTGGTTTTGGTGCAGTATTTAAAAATTTAGGCAAAACTCCTCCTAAAATATACTCCCCTCCAAGCCCTTATTTGCTTATATTTATAAAATAACCTTCAGTAAAATGCCCCTTTTTAAAACAGGCAGTTGATTACCAATAATGTCAATGCCAATGATTCGGGTGCTAAAATAATTTCATATTTTCCAAGTACATATACAGACATTTTGTAAACTGTCTAGTTTATTTCACCAAAATCAACAATTGATAAAAAATAGATTATAAGAAATGTCCCTATAAGTGACGCTATTTACCAAAATAGTGGGATTTTTTCCTCATAGGTGCATCAATTCTTTTGCTATTTATGATCAAGTTTTGAATTACTTCTGGTCAAGCTTTGACTTAAAACGCCTTCTTCTTCTGTTACAAATGACTTCCGTTAACGTGAAAGGAGTTCTGAGTATATACACTTAAAAGAACGGCTCTGCTGGGCCTTTCCACCTGGGATTGCATATGGCTTCATTCTTGTAAGAGATTATTGCAGTCTGCCCTGAAGTGGACTGTTGTGCCAGTTCACTACAACAAGAAGTGAGTGTAACCTTCGGCCCCAGTAACTATCACATCCATCCAGATCCGCATGGCTTCCGGCGATGGGGCCACCATATAGTAGATTCTGTCGTGAGTCTTGACACTAAAGGTGAGTAATGGATTGGGACTCTAAAAATCAAAAAAGGAAAAGAATGTAAAACAAATATCTTGAAATTATAACATTAAATAACACAGAGGGCTTCTTCATCCTTAAAAGGAAATTTTTCTTCCAATTTATAGAAATCTATGCAGGCATTACTTTTGCTCTAGTGTAAACTGTACCCCTGCACCCAACACCTTTCTCAAGATTGACTGTCCTTCTGGCCTTGCTGCCCAAGAGACCTCACAGAGAGCTCGTCAGTCCTCTTGGCAGCTACTCTGTAAGGCTCTAGCAGGGTACCTGGCTGATTGCGGGTGCTCAATAAATAGTAGCTGTGATTCCCAGCCCTGCCAAGATCCTTCCTCATGATCCTCCTCAGAACTAGGCAGTAACTCCTTCTTAGA
This sequence comes from Equus asinus, assembly GCF_041296235.1. NCBI lineage: Eukaryota > Metazoa > Chordata > Mammalia > Perissodactyla > Equidae > Equus > Equus asinus. Next base: position 14,410,250 of record NC_091794.1, on the reverse strand, counting down.
ACCCTAGCAAAGAGTCCTGCAGGATCTCCCCAAACAATATGTCCAGAATATTTCCTCACTTCAATGTGGCTCTTTTTTCACAAAAAGATCAGTGGCACTAATTACTTCTACATTTACTTTTCCAACACCATTCGAATCATATCCATCTGTATGTCAGAACAACAAATCTACATCGCTTTGAATTCAAAAAACATCTTTTCTCCAACTTAATTATGCATTCAAATCGTAGGAATCTGAAAATCAGTGTTTACCTTGTTAGCATTCTTGAGGTGATCATAATATACTTCTTCAATGGCTTGAAAGTATATTACTCCTTTTAATTTAGCTTCATGCTTGTCTGCAATGACAGAATAGTGTTAAAATGAATACTTTATCACTACTGATGGACAGGAAAAATTACAATTTCATTGTAATTATCATCATTAAAATATTTAGTATTTAAATTATCTACAATTAGTTCAGGTAATCCAGATTAGTGCCTTAGCCTCATTCTCTATTGGAAAAAGAAAAAAAAGTTGGAATTATCAGCCCCAAACCAAAGGGACTAAATGACTTTGCCCAAGGCTCTTCAGCAAATTAGCAGTCAAAAGATAACCCAGAACTTCTGCCAGGTTAGCACACACAATATAAACACCACTGACACTGATACAAATTATTGCCCCACATCCTCCAAGGCAGTCATTGTCATGGAAATATTAATATGCAGACCTGTTGTAATGAAATTTGTAGCAAGTGTGTTTTTTGATTTATAATTTAAAATAGTATTCTATTTATATTTCTTTCCTATCAAATTTCGTCTAGTATGCTTGATTTTTTATCTTGTTCTCAGCAAGCTTCATGTCAATAATTTAATGTTCTTTCAATGCTGCATTTTCCAAACTGTTTCCAAAGATTTCATCAAAACAAAAGCAACCAACCAAACCATCAACCAAATAAACAGTATCACTCAGTGATTGAATAAGTTCTTGAACTATTTTGTAACAAACTCTGCAGGGATCATGAGGCATGTGAGTATATTAAAGAATTTCCAGAGCACGGATGAGGATGCAGAGAAAGAGACTCTCTCATCCCCTGTTGGTGGAAGTGCAAAGCTCTTTTGGAAGGCAATTTAGTAAAACAAACACAATTAAAAATGCAAAAATCCTCTTACTCAGCAAGTCCACTTCTAGAACCGTATTGTAGAAGAGCTATTCATGCATGTTGTGCACGTGGATTTGTGTTGGTTACAGCACAAGGCTGCAAAAGATGTGCTTGAGTTTTAACAGGGAACTGATTCAACCCTCCCCCAGCCATACAATGGACCCCACACAGCCACTGCAAAGACTGAGGGAGATCTGCATGTGCTCATTAGAGAAAAACGCTGAAATATTGTTAGGTGAAGAAAGGTACGAACAGAGTGAATATTTGGTCCCTACTGAGACATACTGAAACATACATAAAAATGAATAGAGAAAATCTGAAAGGATATTTCAGGCTTCACAGTGTTGGAGAAGGCCAGAACTTTTGTGATGGGTAAGAGACTTACTTTCATTCTAGACACTTGTATTTTGAATTTTTTCCTAAGTGAATGTCTCTTTTTTTCCATAACAAGAAAAAGCTAGTCTGAAAAATAATGGCCCTGAGAAGTTCAGCAGGAAATAAACCTGTTTAATTGCACTGAACCTAGCATTTCCCTAACTTATTTGACTGTGGACCATATTTGTGTTTGTTTTTGCTCTTCCTTGGGAAACACTGTTTTAACTAATATCATGTTCAGTGGGTTTTCACCACTTTCTGTGAACGAGAAGGTCAGTATCTCTCTCAAAAATTCGCTGGTAGGACCAGCCCGGTGGTGCAGTATTTAAGTTCACAGGTTCTGCCTCAGCAGCCCCGGGTTCACCCATTTGGATCCTGGGTGTGGACCTACACACTACTTATCAAGCCATGCTGTGGCAGGCGTCCCACATATAAAGTAGAGGAAGATGGACATGGATGTTACCTCAGGGCCAGTCTTCCTCAGCAAAAAAAGGAGGACTGGCAGCAAATGTTAGCTCAGGGCTGCTCTTCCTCAAAAAAAAAAAAAAAAAATTGCTGGAAAGGATTCTGTGATATTCATGGGACTACAATAATACTTTGTTTTCTGAAAAGAGATGTTAAATAAAATCTAGAGATAAAAGTAAATCTTGTCAGTGTTTCCAGCAGGCAGAAAATGGGAGAATGAATTTTGTTTGTAGGATACTTCATATATGAGCAAGAACTATGAAAACTATAGGCCTCACAAGGACATTGTGAACTAAGAGAATGAATAATGTGATTGTAAACTGACCAGATGATGCTATTCATTCTGTCTCAATAGCCTTATCCCATCAATTTACATATTTTCTGCCCCTCAGTTTTCTTTAGAGACTCTTCTAAGGTTCCCCAGTTAATATGTAGGAGGCCAAGTAAAGAGGGCAGGGTCGTGACCAACATAGAGACCTGAGAGCAGCTTTCAGCGCTGACGTTCACAGCTCCTTCATACATACCATGGCCTTTTACCTCACAGATAAGCTGAAGAGGGGTGGCGCCCATGGGATCAGGTCCAGCCTGGACTGCAGTCCTGCCTGACTGCCTGTGGGCTGATCCACTCCTGCACTTGGTGGTGTTTTGGGAAAGGGGGGGGGTGGTGGGAGCAACAAAGCTGATGATAGCTGTAAACAGAGCCGAATGGGCAGCGTTTGTCAACCTAGGTCTCACCGGTCAGTTATATAATATGTAAGTATTAAAAAGATGAATTAAATATAACCTTTGTCTGTTTTATGTATTAGGGTTCTGGGTAATTGTTCATATATCAGAAAGGTTTTGGTATTTAAACAAACATTGAAAACCGATCACCAAGAAGTTGAATTTGGAAGAAAGCATTTACATGGTCAGAAGGGGTGTTGGTTCTGACTGGGTCAGGAGGAAGGGGCAGTGGACCACTCGCCCGGCAGGCAGATGAAAGAAAGAAAGAAGGCTCCTGGAGAAGAGGAGCAGAGAAGAGGAGGGAAGCTCTTTTGTCTGAAGTTATGTTAAAATTTTATTTTTGGAAAATTCTGGGTGAGGTTGTCTGTGGAGACTAGCACACAGCAAACTTTGTTTATGGATTTTGCAGACACTAAATTGCCGTTTCTCATTAAACAGGCATCTTTTCTGTTGTACTAACTGAAGAGAATGTCTCTGGATTCTTATAAAACCCATGGTCAAAAGCCCTAGAGAGGGAAGCAGGGACCTGAGGCGGTTAGGCCATCCGCTTCAGGCCACTGGCCACTGCAGTAACTGGAGCCCCACTTTCCATGCACCCCACCCTCTCCTCACCTCAATTCTGCCACTTCATGGCCAGTGATCCTTTCTCCCACACGCTTCCTGGTTCCTCAGACCTCTCTTCATAAACATATCCTGACCTCCCACTATAGATTCAATGACTGGACTGTTACTTTTATTTATTACGTTGACACACTTTATGACAATTCCTGACAATGCTCACAAATGCTCCCACAGTCACCCCAAAGCAGTGTCTCTTCATAACCTCTGCTATAATACTACGCTTCTTCAGCAGTTGAAAAGAGGGCAGGGCTATCCTCATGCTGATAATGGACACAGTTCACATGTGATCTAAGAGTAAATAAGAGGCTTCTTAATAAGTACATCATTTATACGAATATTCTTGTATTTATATAAGATTTGGTAGGGTATGTTTCTCATAATCCATCATTTAAAGAATCCAAAAATATTTCAGTCACTTAATAAATACTTATTCACTAGTTCACCAATGAGCTTTACTCTCTGTGCTTAAATAACCATTCTAGTCTATAAACTATAGTTGAATGACTGTCAGCCAAGCCTGCCTAATTGTGTTTGACTTAACTAGGGCACATATCCCATTATAAATAAATAAATAGAAACCTTTTTTCTGGCCTTGTGGTTTAAAAGACAATATTTTGGTCTAAAAATAAATTCCATTTAGTATTTATTTGGACTTGAGCTTACTTCAGAAGTAGAATAGACTAATTAACATAGTTTTAAATAGACTAACATAATTTTTAAATAACATAATTTTTATGATTTCTAGAGAGGAAATTCATATCATGTGGTTTTATAATCTGAATATAAAGTAATATTCATCTACAAAGCTAATATTGCCATTAATTCTATTACTTCCCAATCTACCTATTTACACTGAATTTTACTGCCTTGCTCTATAACAGAGGGTTCCCAATTTGAATACACCACTTAGATTTTTTTATCACCCACCTGCATAATAAGAGAAGGTGCGCTTGTTCCGATCAAAAACAAACCAACGTTTTTTCCAAGTTTTAATTTTTCCACCCATTTTGATGAGGAATCCTCGGCAGGTCTTCTCTGTGATCGATACATGATAACAAGTATCAATATTGTGGCCAGCAGTCTCTACGTGGCTCCGCAAATCAAAGTCTTCCTTCCGGACAGGCAGATAGCGTGTCAGAGGTCGAGCCTGGAAAAGTGCAAACCCATCTCATCTATAGCTAGTTATGTGTTTCATTTTAGGTCACAGATGTTTAGGAGTAGAAATGAACTGAAGGCCTAGGTGTTAAAATGCCCATGTGATTATGAGCACCCAAGATAAACAGTATCATTTAGAGTCTAAAAAGTGGACAGTATTTTCAGACAAATGCCACTAATAGGGAGGAAGAAGGAGATAAACTCAGGCCAATAGATTCTATTCCTTGAAACAGGCAGATGAAAACATGGAAAAATGTCATTTATCTTGACTTGAAAGAGGCGCTTGCACTTAAAAACACAGGGAAATGAGGCATGAACTTATCTGGGCTGCTTCCTACAGATGAGGACTCCTCCACTGCAAAGTTTCCAGGAGTTCCCTCTGCCAGAGAACTTAACAATAGTTTTCCTTAAATAATCTCAGACCTGACGTGATTGATTGAACGTTACTTAGTAAGTCCAACCCTCACAAGATCCCCAAAGCTGTTCCCGCCGGCTTGCACACACTCTCTGATAAAAACTGAAGGCAGAGGTGTAAGTTTTCAAAAGCGAAGCTGAAATAAGGTAAGACGGGGAATCAAAGCTGTACCCAATGAACTGTCCAGGACAGACACTGAAGGGATGTTCAGACGTCTTCTATCTTACTATGGCTGGAGTAGAGGTTCATCTAATCTAGGGAGGGCAGACCACCATGGGTAACATCTCTAAAATGGTGTTTTATTTTATTCTGTTAAATTACCCTACCCCTTTGCCCTGGGGAAAATGACCTAATCATATACTTGGAGGCAAAACTTATACTTAGGATTAAAATAGAATTGTGCTTTTGGTTTTGGCTTCAGATACCAAACAGCCTGGATGACCTTCACCATGAATCAACATTTGGCAGGGGTTTGGCATAAGGAAATAAAATGAACATATTTTACTTTGTATTTTTCCTTCAGTGTTTTGCCTGATTCTGTGGTACTTTGTAGATGTCACAGACTTACTGAAACCTCAAAGCACAGAAAGTCTCAAAGACAGTCTCTCACTGCTATTCTATCAAACTGCCAGCAACTATCAAGAATAAGAGAAATAGTACCTTTTACCTTTAACTCTATTTGGTAAAACTGATTTGAAATTTAAATTACATGGTATTTAAACGAAATTTTATTTTAGTTCCTTAGAAAACATACATTATGCAAACAGCTCTAGTGATAAAAACAGCGATTCAAAGTCTTAAGATGACCAAGATAGGTAATTAAACAATATGGGTGGTTGTCTCGAGTTTTGCTTGAGTTCAGTAATCTTGTGCACAGGTGTGTGAACTGGTGTAGCAAAGGGGACATGTGTGACAACACAGTGGTTAGAAAAAAAATTTTTAAACTCTAATATGACCACCAAGAAATTGGGCTGGAGTGTTTGCTTCCAAAAGATGGCTCAATAGGACCTCTTCTCTTCCTCAACCAAAGGTTTTAGTTTGGGTGTTGTATTTGTTTTCAGTAGCGAATCCCACTGCATCTTTTGAAGCTGCTCAAAAAAGCACTCCCCTTTTCAATATACTCCAAACATGGCTAGAAGAAAAAGTGCTTCTCCTATCAAAATGTTCCAAGCATGACTAGAGAAAAGTGTCATTGGTTAGTAGGTCCCCAATGAATGTCTTTATTTTGAAATAAACATACATTTTTGGCCTACTAATGCACATCTTTCTCTTAGCCATGTCTGTCAAGGGCTAGCGCACAGAGCAGGGAAGACACCCACAGACACAGTGTGACCATCTTCTATAGAGTGACCACCAGGGGGCAGCCTACTCCAATCCATCCGGATCGACCACCAACCTGTGCTCTTTGTTTCTCCCTTATTTTTACTTCCTTTTCAATTAACTTCTGCCTCTGGCTAGTTTCTTCCTGCAATCGTTTCTCCAGGAGTTCTCGGCGTCGTTTTTCTTCTTCCAGGGCTCGTTTTTTGGCTTCCATTTCCCGTTCCTAAATTATCATTATGCAGAACAAGTTGTAAGACATATTGGTGATACTCAAATGATTCCAACTAATATCAAAAAGAAAATTCTCACTGGCTAATCCTTGGTTTTAGAGCCTAGGCTGTTACAATATATAGCCTGGACTAAAACACCTGTAATCACCACCCACGTAGCTTTCAAAATCATCCTAGGCAGAAACGCAGCCACTACATTTAATTAACAATTGCATATTAAGTGAAAATCCAGCTTGTGACTAGATCCAGTCATTTCATACTGATGACCACAACTCTCTCATTTTTAATAAAAAGCCTCACAAATTGTCACCCAGCACCAGTCATATGACATTTAGTCCTTCTTTCGATGGCCGTCCACTAACTGAAGGCCATCGGTCCTTCCAATTCCTGTTGTTGCTCTGTGGCTTCCTGGCCGAAGGTTACAGAGGAAGCACACGGGGAAGTTACAAGAGGAAAGGAGGTGCCCTTACAGCAGGATGCAAAGGCATTTTGGGGGATTCCTAAGGAAGTTCAGATTCCGGCTTGACATACAGTCACAATAATGTGGGACTTTTAATATTACAATAGTGCAGTTAACACAAGCTGGCAAGGAAGGGAGCATGCATAGAGACATGACATTCCTCCTTGTTCCTTGGCAGGCAAACAAAGCAGTCATCAAAGGGAAAATATAATGCAAAGCATTCGTTTTAGTCTATGTCAACACTATCTATATTTTAAATTACAAAAAACCGTAGTGCAGTAAAGAGCCTTAGAAACATCTCTCCTACATCCTTACTTTTCAGATAAGAAAATGAGGCCCAGAAAGGTTGAGCGATTACTCCAAGATCACATGCTTATTGAGGCCTGAGGACAGTTTCCTGACGTCAAGGACAGGGCATCTTCAACTGACACATCACTGACCTCTGGCATAAAGATATTAAGCCTACCCTGGATTCAAGCAGCCGTGTCTTCTCTGCATGAGCCTGCTTCAAAAGTCTCTCCATTTCTTCTATTCTGGCAATATTTGAAGTGCTGGCACTGAAGGAAACACAAAAGCCTTTCAAGAATATTGTTTCAGATTGATGTTTCTTCAAATACACACACACACACACACACACACACACACACACGTAAAGTGCTTTACTCATAAATAAATAAACCAAAACCAAATCTTACAAAATGCGTTCTCAAAATGCTTCCTCCAAAGTCTAAAAATTACAGCCTGTGGGAGAACTTCCTGTTAGTTTAATTATTCAGAGATGCCAGACCAACAAGACTATCACCAAAGTTCTATGTAGATGACACCTAAGGTTTGAAGTCATTTTATTGGGTTTGAGAATATGTGTCACCAGCTGCTTTTTTCTTGTGCCTTTATACATGTGGGCATTTTATTTTTTTAATGATGATGGCAATTAAAAAATGACTTCTCTCATAGGTGCAATAGAAAGGTGGTGGCCAGTTCTGTCAATAATACCATACCATACCAATATGCACCATACCAGTGAGGAAACTGCACGAAGGGATTCAAGAGTTTCAAAGGAAACACATTCTGAGAAAGACAAGTGAAGGGAAAAACCAAAGGGAGTGAAAGCTGTAAGAACAGTTAGAACAACTACAAGAGAAACGGAAGAACATGAATAAGTTGAACACTAAACAAAACATTTTATTTTTCTACATTTTATTTGACTATTATGGAAAAAAGGGACCATGGTTTATATCAAAACTTATTTACTCTGATGTTCCCGCCATGGAGAACCACTGTTATTTCCTATGCATGTATACTTGAATAGTGATTTAAATACATGTCATCTTTTCTATGCTCTCTTGGGGACAAAGAAGCTTTTGTGCCTGTATCCTCCATAGCATAGAGATGGGCACACAGTAGGGATTCATGTTTGTTAGACATATTCCTACAAAAGTGAATTCATATAAAAATGAATAAGATAATGGTTAGCACAGATTCCCAAAACTGTATTGTTGATCTCAAACCTAGGATGTTTCAAACATAAGGCTAAGCATTCTTTGGAAGAGAGAAATGACTGCAGTAACACAGGACATATTTATCTTAAGATCAGTGCCATGCACACAGATGTTTGTAGGAGCTTTATTAACAAGTGCCAAAACTTGGAAGCAACTAAGATATCTTTCGGCACATAAATGAATAAACTGTGGTGCATCCAGACAACTGAATGCTATTCAGCACTGAAAAGAAATAGGCTATGAAGCCATGAAAAGACACAGAGGAATCTTAAATGCATATTACTAAGTGAAAGAAGCCAATCTGAAAAGCCTAAATATTGTATGACTCCAATTATATGACATTCTGGAAAAGGCAAAACAATGGAGACAGCAAAAAGATTAGTGGTTGTCGGTGGTTTGAAGTGGGAGGTGGGGAGGGAGGAAGGGATGGAGAGGCGGAGCCCAGAGGATTTTTAGGACAATGAAAATACTCTGTGTACTATAGTGGTGGATACATGACACTATACACTTGTCCAAACCCATAGACCGTACCACATCAAGAGTGAACCCTAATGTAAACTATGGAGTTTAGGGGATAACGCTGTGTCAATGTAGGTTCAATAGCTCTAACAAATGTACCACTCTGGTGGGGAATGTTGATAATAGGAGAGGCTGTGCATGTGTGGGGGCAAGACGTATATGAGAACTCTATATCGTCCTCTGAATTTTGCTGTGAACCTAAAGCTGCTCCAAAAAAAATAACAATAGGCTGTACTTTGCATGGTTACCTTCGGCCGGTCGGCCGGTTTTCAGCCAGGTGTTTTCTCCCGAGAAAGACAAGAACATAGCAATTTCTTCTCATTATTTCCATGAACTGCTGGGGGAGGTACAAAAGGGTAAGGTCTGTTCTCTTCAACCAGCAAGAATGAAAGAAAAAACTCTTTAATTTTTGTGCAGGAATTTGTATTCCTCTTTATTGAGAATACCTGACTTCATGGATAGAAAAGGGGCAGATTTCATCAGCTCAGCTGAGAAATCCTAAGACAATCACACAGGCCATATAATAGCACAAAACTGTGTATATTCTACCGTGTCCTGTGACATCAGATATATATGTCTTATGTCTCCAATTAAATTGAAAATAAATAATTTGAGTTTTGTTAAGTCTCGAGTCTTAAAAACTCAACAATTTAAAAAAAAACCACTCCCCAATAGCATAACCCCCATCTGTCCCTTATCCTTGCTCCGGCATCTCCATTTTGCATCCAGCTTGCACTGGAACATTGTTAGTTACAGGAAACTCCCTGTGTCCATTCCTTCATTGTTTGGACAGCATTGTTAGAATGCTGATATTTACGCTGAATCCAAATCTTTCTTCCTAGAGCTGCCATTCACTGGCCTAAGTCTGACCCTGAAGCCTCATGAAGCCTATCCAGATGAATTGGGTGGAACTAGCTTGGGGAGAAGCAAATATTTTCTGTCCATGGTTTTTCATATATTTGTAATTTGTGCACATCCTGGGGGCAAGTTTTCACACATTTATCCATCTTTAAATATTTCTGCTCATTTTTAAAGAACTTTTCAGGGTATTTTCTATTTATTTTGTCATATTTCTAATTAATTTTATGCCAGTTACACTCAATCTGCTCATTTGGCAGTGTTTCCATAAATGTCTTAATTTTTCCTCCAAATGAACTGAATTTTCTGAAAACGTTTGATAGAAAGTACCTGTTAACATTTACCACTTCATATCTTCATCACTTTTAGGTATGAAAGTCACCTATTTTTCAAACTATACTTTATATACTTTAAAAGCTACTTTCGTTATTCTGTTTAAAAAATTAATTTTTATCCACAGACACCTACTTGTTCTCTATAGCCACACTTTTGCTATTGTTAATTTTAATATTTCTTTGATGTGTAAACCACTTTTATTCAGCAAAATTTTTGCTGCTCTATGATACTATGTTGCCACCATTTAATACTTTCTTGTCCTATCAGAACTGCACCTACAGTGAAAAACAAATGCAAACTGCAATGGGAATTCAGGCAGAAGTCTAGGCTTGTCAATATCACCGCATGTGAAAATGTCAACAAATAAAACGCCCTTTGGCCTAGCACCCCCCATGCAAAGGGAGAGTCTGAAGTCACTGCAGATAAGCTTTACAATGCATTACCTGTAGCACAAGACACTCATCATTGCTTTCTCAAGGCCACCCAGATTACTAGAGGAGTAATGCTTCCTTCCATTGCTCCAACCCCAACCTTCTTGGAAGGCAGGCACAAAATTCTGATCTTGTATGTGATTGCTCTAAGATTGCTGATGATACTGAGTCATTGGGCCATAAATGCTACAAGGATGACAAGTTTTGCTACTTTCCCTACTTAGTCATGTTCTGCTATTTTATCAACTGAAGATTGCTTTTGTATCTGACCAACTTTGGTAAAAACCACATCATGAAGAAAAACAAAACTTCCATCGAAGTTAAAGGAATCTAAATAGCAGATTTGAGGTTTTCTGTGCTGAATAACATTACCTTTCGGCAAAATTTGAACTTCTTTTTAGAATATTCACTTTAGAGGCAAAAGCAAAAAGAGAAAAAGGAAGAAAGAACAGCAAACAAGAACACTGTCATACAAGAAATATGCAAAAAACAAAACATGGAGCAAAGCAAAATTCTCTATAAAGACACATAAATTTTTCCAGACTGCCTTCAGTGCACCAAAATTGCCACTAAATGAAGAGCTAGTGTCTCAGAATATTTATTTTCAATTAATCTTCTCAAATATATTCTCAGCTTAAGCAAAATATTGCTATTTATAAAATGTCTAATCTTTCTCTATTCAGTAGTTCCTTGAGTATTAGAAGAACCAGCGCTCTCTTCTCTAATATTCTGCAATCATTTATCACCTGGTCTGACATATCTGGTCCCTTTGACAGTTGACTGCCCCTCTGAAATCACTCCAGCTTTCGATATCTCTTCTGAGAGAACTCTCTAGAATAAAATGCATACACTGGGTGTTGACCATCTAGGGTAGAAAGCAAAATACAAACCTTTGCCTAAAATGAAAGGGTTAGAAGCATCTGAAATTCTGGTCAAAGAATCTTTTAAAACTATGTTCAACCATGGATTGTCCTCAACTCCACACCCAGTCTTGTTCCCCCTCCGCAAACACATGGTTGGTAGTTAAGCTATCATGAGAAATCAACTCCCTCAACATTTTCTCAAAGTACGAGCACAAAGTGAGGGCTTAGTAAATTAATAATAGCAATAGTCATAATAAAGTATCCTTGTAGGTGGTATTCAGAACACTACCTTCTACAAGACAGTTCAGTAACTTTAGCAGAATAGAGATTTTATGCAGAATTGACTTTCAGTTGCTCTTTTCTAAGACCCAAGGCCTATTTTCTAACAGTGTGAGTTTTGATGCTGAAAAAGCAGAAACATTGTCTGACTCAAGTAACTTTCTGGTAGACACAAAAATGATGTCTCAACAAAAAGTGAAGGGCAAATGTACCCACAACTCTGAGTAATTCTGTAATTCTACAAAATTCTACTTTTTGTGACATAATAAACCACAAGACTAAGTTTATGTTGCTAGAATTTCAGCATGGAATTACCTCTTTAATATACACATAATTTCAGGGTACTTTAATACATAATCTTTAAAAACTCTTAAAAAGAAAAAAATTTTTAGTCTTTTTATTTCTCTATCTTCAAAAAGTTCCCATTAAGGATGTGTTGTCCTAATAAACATTCCAAAAATTAGTTCCTTATTATCTGCTTTCCTGATGTTTTCCATATTATTTTCCATCAAAATAATGGGTACAAACTTATTATAGGGTAGCATGGATTTTTTTAAGGTAGATGGTGGCACAGAAGAGAAAGGCTTGTTTTTCTCTTTCTCCCTATAAAAGGAGAGACCCATGCTAGACCTTTTACAGGTATCTTCCACTTTGGCTTCAACTTTTTGACATTCAGAGGATCTGACAGTACAATGAAATAAATACTACCAGTAACTCTGACCATGGTGATTGGTTACCTACAATTGCTAGCACCGCTGGATCAGATCTGTATTAAGTAACTATGGAAAATGATCATGGCCATGTATTACTAACTGCAGGAATGATCATCTTGCAATAATGATGTCCTCTTAATATGGCACATTCAGTGGAACTAGTCTCATTTTCTACCTTTGGAAATCATTCTATGAAAAAGTGTAGGGGCCGGCTCCGTGGCCAAGTGGTTAAGTTCGCGTGCTCCGCTGTGGCGGCCCAGGGTTTGGATCCTGGGCGCGGACATGGCATCGCTCATCAGGCCACGTTGAGGCGGCGTCCCACATCCCACAACTAGAAGGACCTGCAACTAAGATATACAACTATGTACAGGGTGGGGGTTTGGGGAGATAAAGCAGGAAAAAAAAAAAAAGATTGGCAGCAGTTGTTAGCCCAGGTGCCAATCTTTAAAAAAAAAAAAGAAAAAGAAAAAGTGTAGGGCTGGCCTGGTGGCATAATGATTAAGTTCAGGTGCCCCGTTTTGGCAGCCCAGGGTTCGCCAGTTCAGATCCTGGGCGTGGACCTACACACCGCTCATCGAGCCATGCTGTGGCGGCATCCCACATACAAAATAGAGGAAGATTGGCAGAGATGTTAGCTCAGGGCCAATCTTCCTCACAAAAAAACAAAAGAAAAAAGGAAAAAGTGACTAGGTGAGCAAATGAAAATAAATGAAGTTTTTGGGGTCACTGTGCTTAAGTGTTCAGATCTGAAATGCTTGGTAAACATAAAGTGGTCCCTTTTTAGGTAATTTCTTCTGCTCACTGCTGGACTGCTGCTGTGTACCACCATTAGACATGAGAGATGGAGTTTGGGGAGTGATAATTTGGAGGGACGCATATTTACTTTTAATTTTTGGAGGGGAAGAAGAAGCAGGGAGCAGAAAATTGAGGAAGAAAAAGACCAAGATAGGAAACCCTTAGAGGGTATTTATTTATTAAAGATAGCTCAAAAATAGAAAAAAAAAAACAGTCAAGCGGTCAAAGGAATACTGGTATAAAATGTTCACAACTCTTGGGGAAGAGGGGAGAGTAGTTGGATGTTTTCAAAACAACTAAGTACAGAGCACCAAAGAAACATGGGCAGTCCCTGTGAGATCACTACACTGTGAAACCAAACGGCTGCCTTGTATGCCCATTTAACATCATCTTTTATTCTTCTGATCATCATTACATAATAGTCACTGAGTTGCTGACTTTTCTTTGTGTCCTGTTACTGAAAAGGACCACATTCACTTCGTCAGTTTACTGGCATTTATGAATAATTATTCAAAGTTCTCGGCTTTCTGTCCTGAGAACACCAGCTCCCAGCACCCGCCGGCACTGCTCTGACCACCCCTCAGAGCGGTGGGTAGCAGCAGAGAACCCTCAGTGTGCGAGGTGGTGTGACGCCCAAGCGTTCCAAACACTCAACCGTCTTCCCCCAAATAGTCATATTACGTTTTTAGAAAGCGAGATATTTCATCTTCTAATATTGAATAAAGTGAAATACTAACCCTTCTAACATCAAATAATAATGGCAGCAAAAAAAAAATCATCTTTATTATCACCATAATTCCCTCCTAAATTTAGGTTATTCTCATGTGACAAGCAGCAATACAATTCTCATGGTTCCTTTATTGCTTTCCCTCAGGAATTTCTTTCCTTCTCTGATAGGCTCTATCTAGTAATATTAATATTTCACCCATTGATGCCAGGACTAAAATACACTCTATTTACCACAGAATGTAGCATCTATCCTTTTCTTCTTTCTCCCCACCCCCAAAATTCCCTGGCTATAATGTCTGGTTATATTTGGGTCTCTCGTATTCTTTTCCTTTGTGAAACACTAACTAACCCAAAGCTAATTATACCTTACTGATACTACTTTCCCTCTGTCTCTGTCACTCTGTTCTTTTTAGTGGAGAAGGGCAAATTAGCCAAAACTTTGTAAGAAGGAAATTATGTTTACATGATGGTAATTTTCCATCAAAATGTTTTAAAATCCATCATCTACTTTTGTTCAAGAAATATTCCCTCCATTTGACAGAACAGCAAATCAGGACCAAGACACTTCTGTGACCGGCTTCAAGCGGCACCAGCAGTTGTCAGGTCAAGCCCAAAAAGGACAAGTCTTCCTGCTCCCAGCCTGTGGCTTCATTCCCATATAGGGAAGTATGTTTGATGGCAATTATCCAATTAGAATTTTCATTTGAGACACACAAGTGCTCAATTAACATTTATTGAATATCGGATGTTTCTTGGGTTGAAAGCATAATGGTTCTCAGCTAGTTGAAACAGATGAAATGCAGAAAAATATCAAAATTGAAAATATGTCTATTTCACTATACCCTGAGGTATTTATTCAGCCAGCACTTAATGAGTACCTACTATATGCCAAGATCTCTGCTGGGTGTAGAAACCAAAAGATAATTAGACATCCTCCTTAACATAGAAACATTCACCAACTAATTATTGAAGAAGAAATTCTGTGCTGCAATGTGATCAGTGATATAATAGAAAAAAGTATTAAGTGACATGGAAACAGAAGAAAAATGCCCTAAAGGGAGAAATTTTCATGAGTTTCCAACTGAAGTTTGAGTTTGAAGGATGAGGAGAATTTCTCCAGACTCAGATGTGGGGGAGACGGGAGATGGTAAAGATGTTTTGCAATGCCAGACACTTCAGCGCTCAGTAAGCATAGGTTGAGTAAATTAGAAAAAGGAAAGGATGAATCGACTGTAGACAGCGACGTGCTGCTAAACCAGCTCTCTGGAGGAGAACAAAAACTCTGATAGGTAGCAAATGTTGATCTATGTGGCATAAATACTCCCATCATGGCCAGTTTCAAGCTACCAACACGACATCACCGATCACAGGGTTAGGAGGAGATGTACAGCTTGGCACTTTGCAGTAAGTATGAGCCAACTCCAGCCCATGGTTGACTGTCGAGCACTCTATAAGTATTTGTGGAGTGAACGAACCTCTACATGAATGAATGAACAAACTGCATGATTCCAGGACTAGGACCAGGATGGTCAAAGGCACAGAGATCAGAGAATTCATTACCCTCTCAATTAAATAAAAGCTCTGTGGGGTGTATTAAGAGGAGAGAATGACTAAGGAACTGGGCTGGATCTAGAATGCCAGAGTCTGGGGTCTGACTTTATTCACAAAGTGGTTGAGCATCATCCAAGCTTTGGAAGAGGAAGAGGACCATAACTAGATGGGTATTGTAGACGTGCCTTTAGCTATAATTCCATAAGACTACATATGCTTGCCTTAAAGGATGAACACAAATGTGAATGGTTAAATCCTTACAAAAATTTTAATATGTGGAACAGCTAAAGCCTTCCTTCTAACGAAACATAAGGCCAAGACATCATTCAAAGTTCTTACTCTATAGTTGGAAATTATTTCTTGATTTAATCAAAGGCAGTCCTAATGAACTTTGGAGTCAACCAACAGAGGCAAATCAATTTTGAAGCACAGTATACATGTGAACTCAAATGAAAAGAAATAGAATAAAGGAGAAAAATGGGTTATAGGGTGTCTGACTGACTAAGTCACATAGGATACTAAGAAATTACTTGCGAAGTCCGCCATGACACCCAACTCTCTTCTGCATTATAGACTCTTTAAGTCTCAAAAATTGGGACTTGTACATATACATTGCCCTAAATTGCTGGCTTTACTTTTTGAAAGCAGTAACCAACCACCTTGTCCAAACCAGAAACCTTCCCCACAAATAAATCCTACCTAGAGATGTTATCAGGTGAGCAAGCAGAGATGCTGGTCTCCATGCTATCAGAGCTGTCTAGGCTCAAAGTATCAAAGGCCTGGTCCTTGTAGCTGTGGTCTGGGTAGTGGAAACTGTTCAAGTAGACATTTGATTCAGACGCTGTGCGGTTGTAAAATTCTGACGATTTCTGCCTTTGTCCTTCACTCATCTGTTGGTGATTATACCCTAAGAAAAGAACCATAAATTTGTTAGTATGCCTCATTTTTCAGTCTTAGATCTTAACAGACTCAAACCAGCAACCCAAAACATCTACGTATGAAACTTGGGCCTTGGTTTAATTTGTTTTGAAGCCAAGATCAAAGAAACAGCATCATGCTCAGCGCACGCGAGAGTTTCAAAGTGGTCTTGGGAGTGACCTTTTTTGTCAGGGGATCACTTGACACTTTGCGATGCCATTCCTACATCTCAGCACACCTGATAATACATCAGCACACACACACACACACACACAAAACAGAAACACGTTTAAAAGCTCTGAACCCTCTCAAACTAGTTGTGTTCAAGTGAAGCAAGATGACTCCTAGAGATAAGCAACCCCAGGGTCTTAGGGCAGTCACTTCTTCAGTGGTATTCAAATGTAAGGAGTACTTGCCGTGGTCATGAAACAGCAAGTGGCTCATCAAGGGGCAGGATTTGAGAAACCTGTATCTCACTCATACTGTCACCAACACTTCGAATCTGGTTAAGACCCAAAGTGCACATTTTTCTCATGCTTTTTTTCAATTTCCATTGTCTGCCAATTACTTATTTAAAACATTCATGGTCAAAAATCCTCCCAATGGTTGTACTCTTAATTACTACATATATAGCTCTCCTTTTTTCCACCTTGGCTGTCAGCCTTCAGCTACTCGGTAATATCAACTGTATGAAAATGTAGGACTCGCATTAATAGGAGCAAAAGTGCCACTAATAAGAGGTGTTTCCTGACCCTGGTCCTTGGTCAGCTCGTGGTGAGGTACTGGCTTTCCTCCGTGTTATTGCTATGGCTGCTCTCTGGGGGCTGATTCAGGGGCATCACAAATTGAACTATTCTTCCTTTCAATTCTCTATTTACTATATACTCAGGAAGCAAGGATCACACTGATAAACACGTCTCTCAAGTCACTAAAAAGCCGTTTCTCTAGCCGGTACTGTAGTTTACAATCTCTTTCTTCCTGAGTAAATTTACTACCAGATCTATTAAGAGTTTACGATTGGAAACTCTTTTCTTTCCTTTGAACTTCCCCTCTTCCCTTGTGCTCTACCGACCTTTCAAATGAGGCTTTTAATTGATAATGAAATGGCCAAAAAGCAGGCCAGAGGGCAAAGAAGGCAATGATTGCAAACAGCTTCCTCATCTGCGGATTAAACATTCCCATTTAAAAACAGAAGCCACATCCATGATGCTTTAACAAAGCATCATACACCAACAGTTTATGTAAAATGATTTTAGGTCCATGAGAAGTTTGCATGCCATTAGTACTTGGAGCAGTTTTGGATATCTAAGTGAAAATATGTTGGTTTAGATTAAGGCATTTCTGGGAAGATAAGTTTTCCTTATATAAGCTGTAATTATAAATTATAAACACTCACACACACGTATGTCAAAACTATGTATCACTTGGCTAAGAGAAGATGCAAAACATAGC
This sequence comes from Equus asinus, assembly GCF_041296235.1. Taxonomy (NCBI): domain Eukaryota; kingdom Metazoa; phylum Chordata; class Mammalia; order Perissodactyla; family Equidae; genus Equus; species Equus asinus. The sequence goes on along the minus strand of NC_091794.1, from coordinate 14,392,403 downwards.
AGCACATCGTGAGCTTTTAGATAGAATATCATTCATTGTAATGGTCGATGCATAAAGCATGACATGAAGCCAGCACATTCATAAGCATAGAGGTTGTGCCTTTTTTTTTCTTAAGAAGGCAAAATAATTCATTACTCAAACATTTACCTTTGATACTCGAACTTTTGGAATTACTAATTGCTCCTTTTAAATTGTTTCCAATTATTCATTAGGAAAAGGAGGGGGACAAAAAAAAAAAGAACACCAGAGATTATTTGAAAAGGTCACACATGTATCTTTCCTTATGCTTTCAAAAAAGGCTTATTGGCAAAGAAAACTTCCACATTGGCACCAACTCCATGGAAGACACTTTCTTGTTTTAGTATGAAAAACAAATCCCTAAAAAACAGCCATGAAATTTAAAACATATAAGAACTGCCTCCTTGGCAATGACATGTACCACAACCTCCCCCACCCTTCAGAAAAGTCAGTCCCCACAATGCAATTAACACTTTGTCGGTAAAGCAGAAAAGAGGGTGAAGCGTATTTCTTCTTAAAACAACTGTATGCCCTGCTCCTCAGATCTTCCAGGAGTTTTTTTTTTTTTCAAAAGTATCATAGAATAAGAAAATGAACTTACCATCTTCAGGTGAGGTAGACAGTAAACTAAAATGACTCAAACTTTTCAGCTGCGGGCATGAGAAACAGCTGCATGACAACGTGTACTGGGCTAAGAATTGTGAATGTAAATCCCCAGATCACCTCACTATTTGTTGAGGTTTGGCTCTATGCCTGAGGGAACCTTCCATCATTCAGGTGGTAGGATAAGCACCTTAAATTTTCATGGCAACTGAAACGAAAAAGACTGCTCCTAATGAGCATATATTTCCCAATGCAGGATCTTCATTTCCTGGGGAGCTATTGTGAGTGGAAATGTTCTCCCTTATGGAGCTGCTCATTTCTCCCAACTGGCAATATTTTACCCATCACAATGAACTCAACTGTCACCTGGCTTAGCCTCCTCTCTCCTGAATAATTTCAAAAAAAAAACCAAGTTGCTCCTGCAATTACAAATAAGGGCATTCAGCTCTCCCCTGTGACCCTCCAAAGGGTTTGGTATTCAGGCTCTGGTCTGGCCATCCAAAGGTAAAGGTACTTTGATAGAGCAAACAGCAAAGGAGAGCAGGGTAGCGAAGGAGGGTGTCCTGGCAGGAGGCCCAGGAAGAAGTGCTGGTGCAGTGAAGGAGCACCCAAACAGGTGTAAGCTTGACCAGGGAGGGGGACCTGTATGTCCTGTTCACCACAGTATACCCACTTATTTAGCATATGGATGTCACAAAATAGTCACTGAATGGATTCATTTTCTCATCTATAAGTTCCAACTGAATTAGTGGCTAAATAAGGAGATGGAATGCATCTACTGTGTGGGGCGGGGCCAAGCACCCGGATTGGGAAAAATGAGACTTTCCCAACCTCAGAGACTACTTAGTTTTCGTTTTTAAATTAGCAGCAAGAAGAACATTGGGTGAGCAAGTAAAAAGGGCCTTGTAAAGCTCTAGATCCTTCCTATCCAGCCACAAACAGCTGTTTGAAGGGGTAGTTTATAAAGTGATAATATGTGAGGCTCATCACTAAGCACAGCACATACTAGGAACCCCAACCAACTCAACTCTCTTCACTGCCCGGGAGACCCAACAGATTGGATGTACAAGCCCATTTATTATGATTACTTTTTAATGCCAGTCTCTATAAATTCTGGCTAATTGGACCTGGAAAGTTCTTCATGAGTTACCCATTGAGGGATAAGTAGTCTTGCCAATATCTCCCAAATGTGTGTTATATACTTTAAAATGGTTATCTAGGCCTTAATATAGAAAATGAGATGACTTAAAATTATAACCTGGCTTTCAGAGGATAAAATTAATCAGTATTTCTGACAGTTCAGTCTTTCATAGCCCACCTGCTGAGAAATTCATTCTTCCTAACCATCACAGTCCACGGCCGGAAGATGAAGGTACGGGACAAGTCAGGAGTGAAGGAGGAGAATGATGGAGAAAGGGAAAAAGATACAAGATCAAAAAGGATAACAAGGGGACAGGAAAAACATACAGCACTTGCAACATGCAATCATTGATGGTGTGAGTAACAATACCAGGTTAACAAGGTCAGATGTTCATACTTTTAGATTCAATCTGAGTTCACAGAGAAGAACTCAAGAAGTTTAAAAATAATAAGCCTATGAAACATGCATACAGTTGAATAATTATATGCAGTTAGAATACAGGGAGAATAAAAGCAAGATTATAGCTTAAAAAACCTCTTTTTTCCAAGCAGACAGTAACAAATAGTTTTTAAGAGCTAAGGTTTGTAAAATGCCATTCAATTATTTGAAGCACCATTCATCAAACTTTATAACAAGCCATTCGGCTAACACCTTACATCTCTACCATCTAGCCACAGTAATAAGTGCCTTATTTATTCAAGCCAGTCATTTAAACTGTTCTTTACTCTCCACGAAGAATGTCTTATAAAATAGGCTCAAATGGAATAAATAAGTAGGAGCCTCCCAAATCCTTCCATCCTCCCCTGCCTTATTTTATACCTGGCCTTTATAAAGGAGAAACATCATATTTTACCCTTAGCCTATATACATCACAATGCCCACTCTTTTCTTTATCTAGATCCCCAGTCTTACAAAACAATGGTTCCAAAGCACTCATATTTCCTGCATGGTCTGACCTTGTAATAAAAAGCCAAAACAAAGAGGGTCATGCAGCTGCCTGTGAATGAACAGCAGCTGCACCCAGCATTGCATTTCTAGCAAATGTACAACAATTTCTCTCTATTGTGTAAAAGGACTAATCATTAGACTGAAAATCCATCATTGTACAGTTTTAAATCTGATCGTTTCTTATAGATGACTTGACAATGACCTTTCACTATTTGCAGAAAAACAAAAACACCACACAAGAAGGCTGTCATACCTTTCTTGGACTTCCCTGCATTTAAGAGAAGACAAAAGGACAAAGATTTCATTCATTCTAAAGCTTACAGAGGAATAGTTCACAGGTTGTACAAAAGCCAATAACCATTACAACTTTAAGAGTTGAGCTCCTGGGCTCTTTGCTTTAAACTCTGCTCTCAAAGAGCTTTGTTTGCACAATCCACGTTGTCAGTTCCATTAAGACAGTGCTGATTGAAGGAAGGCTTATACTTACACCATTGTCCTTGAGGTGTCCATTATGAATAAGCAGCAAAAAAAGAGTTCATTTAAGTTAATTGTGTAAGTCAAAAGAATTGATAAGATCTATTAAATTTGAGTTAATGAAAATGTGGAAGGTCTAATTTTTTTCAAAACCATGTAAGTTTATTGCTATTTGCTATTTTAATGAAGCCAACAAGAGCTAGTGAAACAATTCTAAATGAAATTACGATTCATCCTTCCTGGTCTTTTTGTAGGCCACCTGTACAAGCTTAGTAGAAAGTCCTGCCAATTTTATGATCTGTTGTGTCCCCAGTCCCTCCTCCCCTGGGTCAAGGAGCCAAAGGTGGCAGGCTGGCCTCACAACACACACATCAGATCTATGTGGATCAACACACACATGACGGTTCTCTATTTCCTCAGAAGCTGTCTCATCAGCACCACATGAAACTCTTTAAGAGGAACACCTCTTTAGAGCGACAGTCTTCTTGGGTGTACAAGAGACCTACCACCGAAGAAGAGCACAAAAGATAGGTCAAAGACAATAGATTTTGCAGAGGGTACGTTCCTAAGGTGACCTAAGGGAATTTGCTCAGTTTTCCTCTATGAATCTAGCATGGGGATTCCCATTATTTGAGGGGAAAACAGAAATTAAAGAAATAGACATCAAACATCTTTTCAGTTTCATCATATTCTCCCAAAAATCCTCTTACACAATAACATTAATAGCTCTTGATTTTTACAAATCTATCTGTTTAACATAAAGCTCTAGTTTTTTCTTACTCTCTATTTTAAGAAAATACTTTCAACATAAAGTGTGCTGGTGTGGCCAATTTGACCTTTGATATCTTCAGTCAATGGGAAAAATACATTTATATATCACAGAAAAATGCTTCAACAGAAAATAGACTTTGATCCACAAGCGAACAGTGGTAAATGACAGCCAAAATATAAAGACTTATTTATGAGTGTTATTTATAAATCATAAGAGATATTTTTTATCTTACTGAAATTATGGTAAAGAAAATAAAGGGGAAATTCAATCAAGTGTATTCGATTCAAACATTAACACTGTAAACCCCTCATACATTATAAACGTCTCCTATGTATACTACAGCCTCTATGAACTCTTCTTTTTTTTAATTGAGGTATAAGTGACATATTTCCTAACTCTTAAATCACTTCTAGTAATGATTTGAAAACTTCATTCAAGTGATATATATATGTCTATCACTTATACACACAAATATACACATTATATATACATACATATATATATATATATATATATATATATATATGTTTTTCTTTTTTTCTGATGGGAAACCAGTGATTATCCATTAGTAGAGAGGCTGAGCAGTCAGAATTAAACCCCAGTCTACTTGGAGACGTGGGTTTCAATCCCACTAATGCCTTAATGCATTGAGAAGCCAAATATCCACCATTCCATCAGCATCCCCATTTACATCCCGGACATACCTCCGTCACTGCATTTACCACATCTTATTGAAGTCATTTGCTACGTGTCTTTCTTCCTCACTGGACTATAAACATTTCAAGGGCAAAGATCATCTCATTCGTTTGCATTCTTGATATCTAGCACCATGACTGCTCAAAATTTAGGGCTAATATAAGTTGTTGACCTGAATTATCATGTTAGCACAATAAATCTGAGCCTCTCAATGAGAAGCTCACCTCTGGAACTGCATTATAGTAACTTCTTATAGCCCTACCAAAGACTTTTTAAGAAGTCCATTATAGAGTTTGGATGATGGTGGCATGGGAGGACTCTGAACTCTCTCCTCCCACAGACACAATAAATCTGCAACTCCCTGTGGAACAATTTCCTCTGAGAGAGATCTGGAAACTGGATAGAAAGAACCCCCACAACAAGGAACAACACTGACACAAGTGGAAGAGGTGGAAATACAGCCCTGCTGAGGAAAAAACCACATTCCACATCCTAGCCATGGCGCTTCATGGCTGGGAGCAATCTCAACAGTATGGAGCTTTTTCCAGAGGAGCAGGGCATCTGAGCTCCACGGTGGGCATCGCAGCCCTTGGATACAGCACAACCGAGGTGAGATCCCATACTCCCTGGCTTTGCTGGTTTTGAAATCCAACAAGGAATACCCTCAGAAAAACTACCGAACTTTAGAGAAAGAAAAACCTCCTCTTAAAGGGCCCACACAGATATTCACCCTTCAAGATACCAACACAAACACACCAGATAGAAAAGTGCATCGTCCATTGGTAAAAGAGTCTCACTTACTAAGCTCAGAGCACGTCTTGGAGAGGCAGGAGGCAGCTGGGCCCACACGCCCAGGGACTGAGACACTGGTGGCAGCCATTATTGTGACCTAGTTCAGTTGTGCTGACACACACACTAGCAGCCGCCATTCGATTCCTTCCTCTAGCTTGTTAGTGCAAAGAGGGATTTGTCCCACCCCTAGAGCACCCTAGCTAATCCAGTGCAGCTGGGGCAGACCCGCCCCAGGGGCTGGCTCCACCTACCAGCAAGCCCACAGCCAACTTGTGGACCTATGTGGGCAGGGAGAGTGGGTCCACCTCAGTGGGGGTTGGTGTGCACAAAGGCCTGTGTTGGCAGGGCTTGTGGGCCCTCAGGCAGTGGGGTGTGTTGGCTACAGCAGACTTGTGCTGTTGGCCATCTGAAACAGCCACAGAAGGGATCTGCTCTGACTTCCAACACCTGAAACGATTGTGCACTGCTGCACCTGGGCCTGGCCCCACCCATCTGCACTCCTGAGAGAGCTGACAACAGCAGTTGGCTGTAGGGAGCCACACTGGTGGCCTGCAACACTTGTGAGGCCCTGAGCCTAGTAAACAGTCAGACTGGGGGTCTGACTTGCTTAATAGCAAAATAGCAGTAGTTGTGTGCTATTAGACTTCACAGCCAGCCATGTCAGGGTATGTTCTGTTCAATAAAGTGACTGCAGACAGCCAGACACAGCTGAGTCTTACAGTTAGCTGGCCCGGGGGCCAGCCTAGCCTAGCTGTGCACCTGCAGCAAGAGCAACCCTGCCACAAAAGAAAGGTACACATAGCCCAGACAGGGGACACTCCTGGGACATCTGGGGTGGGTGACAAGAGGGGATCACATTGCTGTGCTCCATAATGCATCTCTTACATAAGGCCACACTTCCAAGACCAGAAGACATAGGTGATCTATCTAAGATAGATAAAAGCACAGAGAAGTAGGCAAAATAAGGAGACAAGGGAATATGTTCTAAATAAGGGAACAGAACGAACCCTCAGAAAAAGAACTAAATGAAACAGAGATAAATAAACTACCTGACAAAGAGTACAAACTAATAGTCACAAGGATGCTCATTGATCTTGGGAGAAGAAAAGATGAACACTGTGAGAACTCCAACAAAGAACTGGAAAATATAAAAAAGAACCAATCAGAACTGAAGAATACAATAAAGGAAATGTAAAATTCACTAGAAGGAATCACCAGCAGAGTAGATGACACAAAAAAACGGATCAGAGAGCTGGAAGAAAGAGTAGAGGAAACCACCTAAGTAGGACAGAAAATAGAAAAGAGAATTAAGAAGAATGAGGACAGTCTAAGGGACCTCTGGGACAACATCGAGCACACTAACATCTCTATTATAGGTGTCCTAGAAAGAGAAGAGAGAGACAAAGGGGCAGAGAATCCATTTGGAGAAATAACAGCTGAAAACTTCCCTAACCTGAGGAAGGAAACAGACATCCAGGTACAGGAAGCACAGAGAGCACCAAACAAGATAAACCCAAAGAGGCCCCACCAAGACACATTGTAATTAAAATGTCAAGAATTAAAGATAAAGAGAGAATCCTAAAAGCTGCAAGAAAAAACCAATAAGTTACATACAAAGGAAACCTCATAAAGCTATCAGCTGACTTCTCAGCAGAAACCTTTCAGGCTAGAAGGGAGTGGCACAATATATTCAAAGTGCTGATAGGAAAAAACCTGCAGCCAAGACTACTCTACCTAGCAAGGTTGTTATTCAGAATGGAAGGAGAGAGAAAGAGTCTTCCAGACAAGCAAAAAGTAAAGGAGTTTATCATCAATAAACCAGCCTTACAAGAGATGTTAAAGGAACTTGTATAAGTGGAAAGGAAAAGACCATAAATGGGAATAAGAAAATTATTAAAGAAAAAATATCACTGGTAAAGGCAAATATACAGTAAAGGTAGCCTCTACCACCTATAAAGCTAGTATGAAGGTCAAAAGACAAAAGTACTAAAATTATCTATATCAATAACAGGAGGTTAAAGGATACACAAAAATAAAAGAGGTAAAATATGATATAAAAAACATAACATGTAGCGGGAAGTAACAAGTGTAGGGCTTTTAGTAAGAGCTCAAACTTAAGAGACCATCAACTTAATATAGATTTCCATTTACATAGGTTATTACATATGAACCTCAGGACAATCACAAACCAAAACCCTATAATAAATACACAAAAAATTAAGAGAAAGGAACCCAAATATAATATAAAAAAAGCCATCAAATCACAAGGGAAGAGAGCAAGAGAAAAAGAAAGGAACAGAGAAGAACTACAAAAATATCCAGAAAAAAGTAACAAAAGCAATAGTACAATAAGTACATACTTATCAATGGTTACTTTAAATGTCAATAGGTTAAATGCTCCAATCAAAAGACACAGGGTGGCTGAATGGATAAAAAAATAAGACCCATATATATGCTGCATACAAGAGAGATTTCAGACCTAAAGATACTCATAAATTGAAACTAAAGGGATGCAAAAAGATACTCCATGCAAATGGAAATGAAAAGAAAGCTTGGGTAACAATACTTATTTCAGACAAAATAGATTTTAAAACAAAAACTGTAACAAGAGACAAAGAAATGCACTACATAATGATAAAGGGAACAATCCAACAAGAGGACATATCACTTGTAAATATCTATGCACCCAACATAGGAGCACCTAAATACACGAAGCAATGATTAACAGACATAAAAAGAGAAATTGCCAGTACCCCTATAATAGTAGGGATTTTAACACTCCACCTACATCAATGGATACATCATCCAAACAGAAGATCAATAAGGAAACATTGGCCTTAAGTGACACATTAGACCAGATGGACTTAGTAGATATACAAAACATACCAGCCCAAAACTGCAGAATACACATTCTTTTTCAAATGCACAAGAAATATGTTCCAGGATAGATCACATATTAGCCCACAAAACAAGTCTCAATAAATTTAAGAAGACTGAAACAATACCAAGCATCTTTAAGAAGACTGAAACAATACCAAGCATCTTGTTGTAAAACTAGAAATCAACTACAAGAAGAAAACTGGAAAAGCCACAAATATGTGGAGATTAAACAAAATGCTACTCAACAACTATTGGGTCAATGAAGAAATCAAAGCAGAAATCAAAAAATACCTGGAGACAAATGAAAATGAAAATAGGACATACCAAAAATTTATGGGATACAGCAAAAGTGGTACTAAGAGGGAAGTTTATAGTAATACAGGCTTACCTGAAGAAACAAGAAAATTCTCAAATAAATAATCTTATAATACACCTAAAGGAACTGGAAAAAGAGAACAAACAAAGCCCCAAATCAGTAGACAGAAGGAAATAATAAAAATCAATGCAGAAATAAATGAAATAGAGACTAAAGAAAAATAGAAAAAAAATCAATGAAACTAAGAGCTGGTTCTTTGAAAAGAAACAAAATTGACAAACTTTTAGCTAGACTCACTGAGAAAAAGAGAAGGCTCGAATATATAAAATCAGAAATGAAAGAGGAGAAATTAAAATGAACACCACAGGAATACAAAGGACTATAAGAGAATACCACAGAAAGCTATAGGCCAACAAATTGGATAATCTAGAGAAATGTATAAATTCTTAGAATCATACAACCTTCAAAACTGAATCAAGAGGAAATAGAGAATCTGAATAGATCAATCACTAGTAAGGAGATCAAAACAGTTACCAAAAAACAAAAGTCCAGGACCAGACAGCTACCCTGCTGAATTCTATCAAACATTCAAAGAAGACTTAATACCTATCCTTCTCAAATTATTCCAAAAATTTGAAGAGAAGGGGTACTTCCTAACCCATCCTATGAAGCCAACATTACCCTGATACCAAAACCAGAGAAGGACAACACAAAAAAAGAAAATTACAGGCCAATATCACTGATGAACACAGAGGCAAAAATCCTCAACAAAATACCAGCAAATAGAAAACAATACATCAAAAGGATCATACACCATGGTCAAGTGGGATTTATTCCAAGGATGCAAGGATGGTTCAACATCTGCAAATCAATCAACGTGATACACCACATTAACAAAATGAAGAAGACAAATCACATGATCCTCTCAACAGATACAGAAAAAGCACTAGACAAAATACAACACCCACTGATGATAAAAACTCTGCATAAAATGGGTATGGAAGGAAAGTACATCAACATAATAAAGGCCATATATGACAAACCCACAGCTAACATCGTACTCAATGGTGAAAATCTGAAAGTTATCCCTCTAAGAACAGGAACCAGACAAGGATGCCCACTTACATCACTCTTATTTAACATAGTATTGGAAGTCCTGGCCGGAACAGTCAGGGAAGAAAAAGAAATAAAAGGGATCCAAATTAGAAGCGAAGAAGTGAAACTGTCACTATTTGCAGATGGCATGATTTTATATACAGAAAACCCTAAAGAATCCACCAAAAAACATTTAGAAATAATAAACGAATACAGTAAAGTTGTAGGATACAAAATCAACATACAAAAATCAGTTGTGTTTCTATACACTAACAATGAAGTAGCAGAATAGAAATTAAGAATACAACTCCATATATAATTGCAACAGAAAGAATAAAACACCTAGGAATAAATTTAACCAAAGAAATGAAAGAGCTGTACTCTAAAAATTATAAGACATTGTTGAGAGAAATCGAAGACACAAAGAAATGGAAAGATATCCCATGCTCATGGATCGGAAGAATTAACACATTTAAAATGTCCAGGGGCTGGCCCGGTGGCGCAGTGGTTAAGTTCGCACCTTCCGCTTCGGCAGCCCAGGGTTCACCAGTTCAGATCCCGGGTGTGGACATGGCACTGCTTGACAAGCCATGCTGTGGCAGGTGTCCCACATATAAAGTAGAGGAAGATGGGCATGGATGTTAACTCAGGGCCAGCCTTCCTCAGCAAAAAGAGGAGGATTGGCAGCAGATGTTAGTTCAGGCCTAATCTTCCTCAAAAACATAAAATAAAATAAAAATAAAAAATAAAATGTCCATACTTCCTAAAGCAATCTACAAATTCAGTGCAATCCCTATCAAAGTTCCAATGACATTTTTCACAGAAATAGAACACCAAGTCCTAAAATTTACACAGAACAACAAAAAATGCTGAATAGCCAAAGGAATCCCAAGAAAAAAGAACAAAGCTGGAGGTGTCAGACTCCCTGATTTAAAAATATACTACAAAGCTATAGTAATCAAAACAGCATGGTACTGACACAAAAACAGACAAACAGCTCAATGGAACAGAATTGAGAGCCCAGAAATAAACCCACACATCTATGGACAGCTAATTTTCAACAAGGGAGCCAAGAACATACAACGAAGAAAGGAAAGTCTTTTCAGTAAATGGTGTTGAGGAAACTGGACAGCCACATGCAAAACAAAGAAACTGGACCATTATCTTACACCATTCAAAAAAATTAACTCAAAATGGATTAAAGACTTGAATGTAAGACCTGAAACCATAAAACTCCTAGAAGAAAACATAGGGAGCATGCTCTTGGACATCAGTCTTAGCAGTATCTTTTCAAATATCATATTTCCTCAGGCAAGGGAAACAACAGAAAAAATAAACAAATGGGACTACATCAAACTAAAAAGCTTCTGTACAGCAAAGAAAACCATCAACAAAATGAAAAAGCAACCTAACAATTGGGAAAAGACATTTGCAAATCATATATCCGATAAGGGGTTAATATCCAAACATATAAAGTCATACAGCTCAATAACAAAAAAACAAACAATCCAATTAAAAAATGGACAGAGGATCTGAACAGACATTTTTCTAAAGAAGATATATAGATGGCCAACAGGCACACAGAAAGATGTTCAACATCACTAATTATTAGGGAAATACAAATCAAAACTACAATAAGATATCACTTCATACCCAACAGAATGGCTATTATTAAAAAGACAAGAAATAAGTGTTGGAGAGGATGTGGATAAAAGGGAACCCTCATACACTGCTGGTGGGAATGTAAACTGGTGCAGACACCATGTAAAACGGTATGGAGATTTCTCAAAAAGTAAAGAATAGAACTACCATATGGTCCAGCTATTCCACTGCTGGGTATTTATCCAAAGAACATGAAAACACTAAGTCAAAAAGATACTTGCACCTCTATGTTCATTGCAGCATTATTCACAACAGCCAAGACTTGGAAACAACCAAGTGCCCACCAAGCAATGAATGGATAAAGAAGATATGGTATATATACACAAGGGAATACTACTCAGGCATAAAAAAGATGAAATCTTGCCATTTGCAATGACAAAGATGGACTTTCAGGGTATTATGCTAAGTGAAATAAGTCAGACGGAGAAACTCAAATACCGTATGATTTCACTCATAAGTGGAAGAGAAAAACAACAACAACAACAAACACTTGGACATAGAGAATAGACTGGTGGTTACCAGAGGGGAAGATGGAAGGGAGGAGGGTGAAGGGGGTAATAGGGCACATGTGTATGGTGATGGATGGTAATTAGTCTTTGGGTGGTGAACATGCTGTAATCTACACAGAAATCAAATATAATGATATACACCTGAAACTTATATAATGTTATAAACCAATGTTACCTCAATAAAAAAAGATAAAAGAACTCCATTATAAATGCAACATATTTTCACAAAAATTGAAATATGCTGAGAGTCAAAGTTTACCTGCAACCTAAAAACCACATAGAATAAAGGCTCCAACCACATTAAAAGGCCTGTGGGAATTCTGTCCTGGCCACTGGTGCTTCATTTACCACGTCAGCTCCAGGAGTCTTTGGCACACGGTTCAAGAACGGCTCAGCCACAAACTAGGTGAGTGACTTAGTTAAGTGCCCTGGTAATCTCTCTGGATCTCAGTGGTCTCTCTTTTCTTTCTACCAATCAAATGGGAAAGTTAATAATTTTCTAGGTGCCTTTCTGGTTTGAGAGATCTGTTGAATTTATAAAGTACAATGGGTATGTTTGAAGTGCACCAGCCATCTGTGCATATAGGAAAAATTACATTAGTACAACAATGAGGAGATAGATTTCCCTCCCCAAACAGGGCACATTAAGAGTAAAGTTGACAACTTTGGTTGATCCTCTAACCGTCTAAGCATCCCCAACCCTGTTCTGACCCTCTTACCCCTAGGAATTCCAAAGCTTAACAGAAGACATGACATTTGATTTCAAAGGTCCATACCTCTGAGCATCCTCCGAGATTCTGAGTCTTTGGTCATGGTTGCCAGCGAGTGGGGGAGCACGCTGCCACAGCTGTTGCTCTGTCCCAGGGGCAGATGAGCCTGTGAGAATCAGGAAGAAACACTCAGGCAAACGGCAGGCCCAGTGGTCCTTCAGGACACAGCCACATCCCTGTTTCCAAAGCTCCTATCTAAGCACGGAGGGCAGGGAAGGTAGGTCTTTGCATCCTGTTTATTGATGCTAAATGGTAAAGGCCAGTCACTGTCCCTCCCAAAGAGCTCCAAGGCAGTCTCAACTTCACAGCAATTCCTCCAGTGGCAGCAACTCCAAAACTGAAGACAGACAGGGCAAAGTGTCCGAAAGCACCTCAGAGAACAGCTCAAAGTTCTTCATGCACAAGGAGCAGAGGGCAGACGCAGGGACGAGAACGCATGCACATCATGCACAGGGACAGAGAAGAGCTACGCTTGTCACAAGGGCACCAGTTCCATCCACCCCTAGTTATCCAGTAGGCTGAGACTGGAGAAACCTATTACCTCCCCAGGGGTTTTAGCACTCTTTTAAAATAGCAAAATCCTTAGTGTAAAATATACTTGGAACGCCAGTTTATAAATAGATTAAAACAAAGTTATTCTGATTAGGGGCAAGGGAAGGGCCCAAAAGTCTGTCCCACTCAGAACCTCCTTCTCACTTCCCTCTCCCCCTCTTCCTGCAGTGACCCCTCAGGCATGTCAGCAGAACAGGAGTGAGGACTCAGGTGTCAGACCACACGGGTTCATATTCCAGCTTCACTGCTGACCAGCTGAGGGCACTTGAGCTAGTCACTTAGCTTCTTTACACCTCAGTTTATCGATATGTACACTGGGGATAATAACTAGTACCTCTACTGATGTGTGTTACTGGATTTTAAAAAGAGACAATTGACATAAAGAGCTTAACCCAGTGTCAGGCTCATAGAAATGACTCAATAAACATTTGTTGCTATTATTCCTGGAATCCAGAGCTTATATCTTCCAATTTCCAGATCGGGGATGCAGCCACGGGAGTGTGTCACATAAGTGAATGCCACCCACCACTTGCGTGTGGTGGTAGAAAGTACACTGGACCAGGTTCTTTGGTCTCAGAGCATACAATTCTAAATGTCCTCCAAATAGGATAGAAAATGCCATTTAGTTACAACGTCTGCCCAAGAAGCAAATTTAATGGTTTATTATTTAGCGTTTTCTTTAAAGACCTTTGCACGTCGGTCAACCTAAGGACAAGGAGGCTCCCTGAACATGAAGCCCCTGGTTGTTCCCATGTCCTACCTTTGGGGCGGTGCTTCTCCCCATAGTAGCACTGCTGAAATGTGGGGATATGGAGGGTGTGGTTTTCTTTCGAGGCAAAGTGTCACTCAGATAGAGGCCTTCTTTGTGCTGTTTTTTCCTTTCTTCCAGACTTCTAAAGTGCTTTAAATGCAAATGTAAAGCAGAATAGCAAAACTTGACTAATTGAAACAGGTTACTGAAGAAATTAAGAAGTATGCATTTACAAAGAAGTTTTGGAATTTTAACACGGAATTTAAAAAAATATTCAACTTATACTGATGTTCACTAACAGACTTGGGCTAGTATTTGGTATGATACATAGAACCTGGAAAAATTTAAAACTGAACGTAGAAACTTAAAAAAAAAAATCCACCTTTCACTTTCATAGTTAGTGCCTGCTGCACTGGGGCCTCAGGACAACATACAAACTATTATGATGGTCGCCACATGGATGGTGGAACAGCCAGTGGACAAAACAAGTAAGCGGTTTCTCCCCTTGTCTGTCTGGACAGTTCTGTGTGATGGCACAGATCCCAGTGTGAGGAGAACAAGAAAAGGAAGAAGGAAGAAGATGAAGAGAAAGAACGAGAAAAGAGGGAAGTTGTTTTAAAGTTGGAATAATATTTTAACCACGTAAACACAGTCCAAATCCACATACGTGTCCATATAAGGCATCCTTCTGGGTTACTCTTTTATTTAAAGAAGCTCTTGGCCAAAAAGCCCCTATACTAATCCTTCACATTTATAAATCCTCCTGTTGACTATATCATTTCTTTTGCAGATTCCTAAGGCAAAATTTTTGCCAATTTGAAATTTATCCAAATTTTTCTTGACCCCCCTCCCCAAAAATGTCTTCAATAGTAATTTCCTAATTAAAGCTTCTTTAGGTTTGATCATTTTTATACTAAGCTCAGGCTTTTGAAATATATAAAAATTAATGCAAATCTGAGTTACCAAATTTATCATCAACCTTCAAACATGCCAATCATGAAAAATACCTGCATTTTAACTTCATAATTATCTATTTATACAAGCTAATATCTGTTAATCTAAAAGTAGGAGGAGATATAGTTCTTTAACAAAGGTAATAGATAGTGAAGGCGCCTTGAAGAAATGTAAGGTCCAGGCCTTGCAAACCAGAGCTTGTCCAATTTGGGGATCTAGTGACTACGACTCCTTAGCATTTTCTGGGGCCAAATTCATACGGGGATCTGATTATAGTTGAAAGGAGTCTCGAAACAGATTTTTTTGAATACCCAAGAATGAATATGGACAGAATGCACTAAAAGGAGGGCAACATTTAGAATAATAAATTATTTATTTAAAAATCTGGTCAATAAAAATTGTTCTACGGACCAAATGCACTACTTGTGGTGTGACCTTGGACAAGCTAATTATCTACCCCGAGCCGAGTCTCAGTTCCCGGAACGTCAACATAGAGTTAACTCTTCACGAGATTGTCACAAGGAAGAAATAAGATTGTTCCTTAGAAAATGTTTAGCAAATTTTGACATATAGCAAGGGAATGATGTCTATTATGATGGTTTCAATAATGTGTCAGAAAAAGATTTTGTGTTGACCCAGCAACTTTTTACACTGTGGATTTTATGGAAATAATTATTATTACTTTGAAAAATGTCTGAGGTAAGTTGCAATATTTTGATTGAATGGGAACTGAAGCACGAGGATGTGAAACTAGCTCCAACATATCCAAAGCCAGGAAAGGACAATCAAGGTCTCAAACTTTCTAACAAGCCCAACACCCTTAGAACACAGTAAATGTCCTTTAAAAAATCCGAAACAACAAAAATCGCAAAGGAGTATGCACCCTGTCTTTGTCTTTTTTAAAAACACCTTTGGAAAAGCTGAAGAAAAGATTCCACTTAAATAACTTTGCTGTCAAGGTAAAATCCCCAAACTCTGGACACCAGTTCCTAAGTACCTGCTGCTCTTGCTGCAGCTGTCTTCTGTGCTTCTTGGCTGGTAGAGGAGGGGGCGTGTCATTTAAAGGGAAAGGATGGACAGATGGAGCCATGACTTCGGGCCAAGGGGCTGATGGAGGTTGAGTGACAGGATGAGGAGAAAGAGTGGAAGGAAACGCAGATGCAGAACAGACAGGTGGCCTTTGCTTTATAGGAGAAAGAAAAAAGTATACACGTGTCCATATGAAATGAAAGAATAAGACAAAGAAATGAAATCAATAATCTGATTCTTCCATTTTCTTATATTTTGATCAAGAAGCCATAAATCATGGGTAGTATCTTTCAGTTTAGCCTCTTATTAAAATGCACACTGCTAACAACTTGGATCACTAGAAGGTACTTCAAGTTACTGCTATTTATCCCTCCCCAGGTGTTTTAAAAAGGCATAATGTTAAAAAAAAAAAAAATCCATACTCCAAAACAAACTAGTGAAATCAAACTGGAAATGTGATTCAAAGCAATAATTTTAGAAAGGCTTTTTGGTTTCTAAGAAAACTAGATTGGGTTAGAGCGTTAAGATGTAGAGTTTATTGCTGTTTGAACTTACTTCTCCTAGCACTCTACTCTGTACCATATATTTCATGATTTCTATTATCATAATTGATAGAGCAGTATCCCCAAATTGGTATGTTTTTCAAACTCAGCATCACTCTGGCCTTCTGGTCAACCAGACATATATTTGTCACACATACCCTCATTTTCAGTTAACCATGGGTTAATTTTTGACACGAGGAAAGCAGTGAATGAATGAAATGTCATGCCAACACACCTCTTTATTTTGTGGCTGGCTCACCAGCACAGCTGTGGGAGGCCCAGTGGCAACAGCATCAGCATCAGCAGGGAACTGAGTGGAAGGGGATAGATTCGTGGAATTGCCACATGGCTCATTAATTTCATTTACACTGATATATCCCTAAAAGGAGGAATTCAGAAGTTAAACACAAAGAAAGCAAAAGCTGAGGCATGCGAGAGTATTAATGCTCCCAGTACAATGAAGTTAGCTTAGAGCGGCACGGCCAGATATCTGTGACATTATCAAATGTTTCATTAAAGGAATAATCAGCAATTAAAATGGATTTACAGTGCTTAATCTTGAAAAATGATATTCCAAATATTAAAAATAATTTTTTCTGGTGAAATCAAGATGACTATATCATAAATAACCCAATACTTCAAATTCAAAATATCCAGAGGTATCAGCATTCATTCTGTTGATTGAATCAGGTTGTCACTACACAACATTTAAAATAATCACACGCGCAAAAATCTGAGATATAAAATTGACAAGGCAATCACCTGCTCCCTAATTCAAGAACCTTTTCCACAAATCTTTATTTTTATATTTTCCCTGCTTCTTCTGTTTCCTGACAACTTAGAGTGTAAGTATAAGTGGGTTGAGAGCTTCTGGTTTTTCACTGAGGCATTTATAAAAGAGTAACGTATTTGTAACAGAATCTAGATTTCAGGCATCTCAACCAAATGAGAATAAAAAGGACACTGTCCCCTCTTGAGCCTTCTCTAGCAAAACAAATGTGTGCACACACTCGCCCACGCACGCACGCACACACACACACACACACTCACTCACCCCAAAGGTGGAGCTGCAACTCAAGAGTGTTTCAGTTCAGTGCAGCTTCCCCAACCCCCGACTCTACCCCCAGGACAGAAAATTTCCAGTTACTTGTAAGTTCAGTAATTCAGTTCTGGCTTCAGCTTAGAGCAAATATCCACAAAACAAAATCTATGAGAATCAAAACTCCTGAATTTTTATTTGAGGAAAAGGCACTTGTAAATTTTCATGGAAAGTAATTACACAGACCAATCATGATTTTTACCACACCAATAAAACAGTACGAAAAAGAGAATAAAGGGTGTAAAATAGTATCTCTCTTTTAAAAGTAAAACTGAATGAAACTCAACACTTGGGTTCTTCTACCAGCCCATCAATCTTTTCAAAACTTGGCTCCAGGAAAGGCAAGATATGGTTATGCTGATGAAGAAAAACTTCCAGACTCGAAAGCAAGGTTTTTACTGAGAATTTATAATTATGACGAAGTGGAGAAAACTAGAGTTGACTGTTTATAAATTGGAGGCATCAAAATGCTGCTGAATATAGCCTTGCACTTCAGAAAGGACCAACAGATACAACGTAAACTTTTCTAAGATTAAATTGAAGAAAGGAAGTAGACAACTGGGTTGTCAAATTTCATTTTACCTCTGCTAGTAAATGAGATTGGAGAGTAACAGCTTTGAGTTATTCTTTTGCTCAGTTGATAGAATGTTTCAAAACCAAGGTTTGATTCCTTATATGAGTCATAGACCATATAACTTAACTGCTTCAAAAATGTATACTGTTTGTCCAAAGTGGGACTTGTTTAAAAGAGGTCGATTTAATTCATCACTCTTTAAAAGAAAAGAGAAAGAGAGAAAGACAGGAAGAAAGACAAAAAGAAAGAAAATCAAAACATGTTGTGACCCAATTCTGCTTGGTACATGAAAGAGAACACATAGCTACTCAACAAAGACGAGAGTTGCAGACACACACACGAGTCAAAAAGCCAAATGAGCTTCTGATACCCAGAAGTCCCCAGACAAAAAGAACTCATTAATAGAAAAAGTAAGATTTTACTCTTCTCCTAGGAGGTAAAGAGACCTTAGAGCCTATCTAATGCATTTGGATGCCACAAGCCCTTCACGCACTGTCAGGAGGCAAACTATAGATGTTCCTTCTTAAGCCTTTTCTTTCCCCAGCCCTCCCCATCGCAGTAAAAGGTAGTCACCATCCACCTCGTTATTCAAACTAGAATAATGGCATCGTTCCTGACATCTCCCTTAATTTATTTCATCCCCACATCCAATCTATCAGCAAGAACTGTCAACTCTGCTCCAAAATATATCCTCATGAGCTAATTCTCTCCATCTCTCTGCCATTGCTCGACTCCAAGCCACCCGCATTTCCAGCCTACGCTATTGCAATCACCGCCCACTCCTTATAATCCAGGATCCAAGGAGCAGCCCAGAGTAATCTTTAACAAATGGACAACAGATAACGTCACCTCTCTGCTTAAAACCACTCAATGGTTTCCCATCCACATAAAATAAACCATATTTCTTTAACATGATCCACAAGACCTGCCCCATGTCCATCCACCTTGCTGACCTTATCTTGGTCCACTCTACTCTATTCACAACTACCCTTTGTTCACTGAATCTGCCGGTTCCCTGGTCTGAATAGCAGAGACGATGAAACTGAATGATCTAATAAAGCTTTTGCAGAAATATTTCACAAAATGCTTCTAAGGTACATATTAGTCACACTTATTATGTGAAGAGAACTTATTTCACATACCTACACACACAGAAAATACTTTCCATGGAGGAATTCCTAACTCTGCTATCTTTTAAAAAACAATTTATAAATAAAGGGTTTTTTGTTATTATGCAAATTTTTATGCAGAAGCAACCTTTTTCTTTAGCTTTTTGAAAAAAATAAATACAAAGAAAACTATTTTCTTTCTCAGTCATGGTTACAATTTTCCAAACTAGAGTGAAAATATTCTAGCATTGTAGCAGTGTAGCCCTATAACAGGATATTTGAGAAAGAGTGGTGCTGGGGACGGGGGAAAGATGGATGTTTGCGATGAAGAATGTGTATAGCTTAGTGTAGACAGGATTTTCCAATTTAAGGAGAAAAATAGCAGAAACAAGATTAGGGGAAAAAAGAGAGAGAAAAGAAAGAAACCAGACTATCTTCTCCAATATTCGAGGGCATTTTCACGTTCTATAAGATTTAGGAGAAAGAGAAGTAAAGTAAGAAAGAGGAAGAACTGAGAAAGGAAACTGTAGAACGGAAAGAAGGGAATTTAAGACTAACCTTGGTCTGGATCCTAAATTTTCTGAAACTCCAAGTTAACACACAATGTTGTTCAATGCAAAGTACACACACCACACACACACACACAGTATATCTGCATTAGACACAAACATAATCCCTGAAATCCTCAAAGCATAAATAATGAAGGCAGAAACACCATCAAAGCATTGAGTGCTTTCGTATGTCCTTTGTAACTGTTTTTCCTATTCAGCTAAGCACATAAAACGGAAGGACATCTCTTGATTTCTAAGGCGATATGAGTGGACACATAAAATCATAGCTTACCTCTTTTAGAGTATTGGGGTTGACAGGAAACCCTTTCCCCCCAGAGAGGCTGGAGTATTTCTTTTCCAAATTACAAAGATTTTCCTTTTCCTGAAGGAACACAAAATCTATTAAGCTTAGTCAACTTCGATTTCCCTAATGACTAATGATGTTGAGTATTTTTTCATGTGACATTGATTCTTCATATATCTTCTTTTGTGAAGTATTTGTATTGAAGTCTTTTGCCTATTTTTTACAAATTTATTTATTGGGTGTATATCTATTATTACTGAGTTGTAGGAGTTTTTAATATATTCTGGATACAAGTCTTTTGTCATTTCCTCTTTAAGAAACCTTTGTTTACCCCAAAGGCCATGAAGGTGCACTTGCACTCATATTTTCTTCTAGAAACTTTGTCATTTTAATTTTTATGCTTAGGTCTGTAGTCTGGCTTAAATTCATTTATATGTATGGTGTGAGAATGGATGGTGTGGAGGTTTGTTTTTGTCCATTTTTACCCAGTTGATCCAGCACCATTTGTTGGAAAGACTTTCCTTTCCCTACTAGATTGTCTTGGAGCATTTATCAAAAATCAATGGACAGTAGATGTGTGGGTCTATTTCAGGACTCTCTATTTGGTTCCATTAATCTCTATGTCTATTTGTATGCTGGCACCACACCATCTTAAATACTTTAGCTTTATAGTAAACCTTGAAATCATATAGCATAAATCCTCCAATTTTATTCTTCTTGTTCAAAGTTCTCTTGGCTATTCTATGCCCTTTGCATTTTCACATACAGTCGATTCTCATTATTTGCAGTAGTTATGTTCTGTAACATTGCTATGAACAATGAATTCAGGAATACTGAACCACTGTTCCTAGGGGAAATACAGGGTTGGGTTCCTGTGGGCTTTTGGTCACAATATTTTCGTCAACTGATCAATACATAACTTCATTTTACGTGTGTTTCTATTTAAAGACATTTTATTTAATATTATTGTTGATCCATTAACACTGAACTCACAGGCAACAGCACTATAACTCATGCGTGAATGAAGCTTATCCAACACATGTATTTTCTCCATAATGTACATCACAGCCTTCCTGCCCTTAGGAACACTAGATGGTACTTTATAACACTATGGCTTGGGAGCCATTTTAAACAGCAAAATCACCAGCAAAAAGTACAAAAGTGTGAAAATATGGCACTACATAGCCCACAAAAAGGACACTTGTTTACAGTACGAGAACTGAAACAAGAAGGCAGAGCACTGCCTTGTTCAACTTCAGCTGCAAGGGTGCACATTGAGTGACTCAGAATTTTCACAGCTCTGTGCATGTCCAACAAGGACTGCATGGTAAGTACTGATTTGGGGGTTACTAATAAATTTTGGTGAGCAGGCAAATTCACAAATATGAACTCTATGAATAATGAAGATTGACTATAAATTTTAGCATCAACTTGTCAACTTCTACAAAAAGTCTGTTGGGATTTTTACTGGGATTGAGATACCTCTACAGATCAATTTGGGAAAATAAAACTCTTAATTCTTATGTGCCACAATTTTTACAATAGAATTGTATTTTGCATATGTTTAATGAGTAAATAGTATTTCTATGATCATGCTTACCCATTTTTAAAAATCTATTACTAAGAGATTTTTTGTGCTAAAATTTCAGAAACTACTTAACTACTACATATTACACTATCTAATTTAAACTGTGTCTTTGAATATTGTGTGCAAAGGGTGGTGGGGAGGCTAACGGCATCAGAGTTCATCTCTGGAGCAGAGAATAAGGATGGAAAAGACAACTCCATTCAGAGATTTCTAGGGGCTGAAGAAGCAGGAGGAGGGGAGCTGACAGGGATCTGTGCGGGTTACAGAGGCACCTCGAGTGAACTTATAATTCTACATGAAGGACCAATTTCCTCTTTCTTCTCACCCTAAAATTAGCTAGGTAGCTAAGAGGGGAATACTCCAGCTACATTTCTTCTAGGTGGGACTATGGAACAGCCTCATCCTTTAATCCATCATTCTGGATTTGATTTTTCTCCTATACTCCATTCTGGGTCTATCTCATATTTTCAAGATCCCAAGTGTCACATTCCTAGGTAGTGGCCTGCACGCAAGGCTCAGTCCTGAACTAGACACAGCAACTTTAATTTCTGCTGTCTTATCCCTGAAATTAGACCAGGGACTATGTCAGAAAATTAGGCTGCAGGTTGGGCAAAGGAAACCCTTTACAAGTAGCCACTTTAGGTGCTGGGCAGATGCAGACATAGTTCCTTTGGTAAAGATGATCTTGCCACCCACTCGGGGAGTCTACCTAGCCAATTAAGCTAAACTAAATCCAATGTGGCATTTACCAGGAAGAATCATGTGCAAATAATTGGAGTTCAAAACACAGGAGCAGCCGAGCCAAAATGTTTGACAGCAGCAAAAAGAGCAGAATATATTTTATGTATTTGGTGAAAACTATGATTTTCTTTCAAAGAATAAAATCAGCAAACATACAGATTTTCCATAGTTTGTATTTTCACGCCGTGGACAAAGCATGAAGAAAACATCCTTGGTTATTTTCTGAATTATAGTTAATCTTTCACAGTATGAGCTTACTAATGTGGAGGATTAAATAAAAATGTGTATAAAAAAGGCTTCCTTAAATTATAATTCACTCTTCATTATTAAAATGCACTTGCTTTGAAGGAAACAACTTTCCCCAAGTTGGAACCTGTGTTTTATTGCGACCAGCACTGAAAAGAAAATACTTACTTTTTGCAGCATCATTATTAAATTATTCTTTTCTTTCACAAAATGGTCTTGTTCTCTCTGAGCCTGCTGGACAATGTGACTGGCTTGCTTTTTCAATGCAGAAATTTTTTCCTAGAGGAAAAAAGATGATCATAGAAAGACGCACATTAGACACTCAAAGCTTTGCCAGTCTGCCCTGGAAACAGGAGGTGTTTGCAAGTGGACCAGCAGGGACCCCATTTTCATTGATGGTGGCCAGTGATTACCACCCAGAGGCTATGAGGCAGTTTCTTTGACCTGCCAAGGCTGGTACCTAAGGCCAATACAGTTCAAGTGATTTAAAATCTATGTGAAGAACCCAGGAATCATCAGGAAGTCTTTAGACTATAAAGGAATTTTTGACATCATCTTGGGAGACGCCTCATGGGAAAAAACAATGGAATTTCTTATTTAAACTGAGAGCTTAAGAAGTCACCTTCTTTGTCTTCCCTTCCCTCAATTTTATTGTGTTAGTACAGAGCACTGGGGTCTGATTTTAAATTCTGGAACACAAACTGAATTCTGGACCTCTGGGTGCTGGGGGTTGGGTGGAGTGAGCAATCTGCATGGCATTCCACAGGGCGACTTGCAACGGTAACAAGCTACCAGCCAGCTTTGAGAACTACTGAGCAGTAGAAACAGAGAAAATTCCAAAGAAGACTTTGTTCATAGAATTATTCTAAATCTAGTTACTATGATTGCAAAAGGAAGTAATTTAAAACACATACATAAATTTCTTGTTTTCTCTGCCTTGGCTTTTACATGAAAGAATAATTGAATATTATTCATAAATGCATCTACAGCATCAAGTAACAATGACTCCCACATGTCGCACTTTATCTGGTTTGGAGCACCATTTGGCACATAGAGAGCAGGCTTGATACTCTGTCAAATGTGATATATGATTAAACACATAAAATTATTCAGATATAAAGATAGGCAAATAGAAAGGCAAACGTTATAGCTATATTAATGCTTATTGTCACATAACGAGGAGTATATTTTGATTTTTTACATTGAACGACATCTGGCAAAAGCACCTTTCTGGTAACAATGTTCCGTTGATATTCAGCCACTTCACGCAGGAGCTGCTGGGTCAGGTTCTCCTTTTCCTCATCTAGACGGCTCTCATGCTCTAGCTGCTGGAATTCCAGGTCTTCAAAGTGTTTGCTCTCTACGTCCAACAGGTCGGCATCCTTCGGAGAAAAAGAAGGAAAACGAGACACACCAGAATGGCTGCAGCCTTCTCAATGTGAAGAAAAAAATATTAAAAGCAAACAGTCCAAAACATCTTTTCAGTTACAACATGGATCAGGGTTAGAAACATGACAGTCCCTTCCTTTGGAGTTAAACCCCAGAGCAGGGACCATTAGAATGGAACTAAAAGGGACTGGGGTGGGTGGGGCAGCATTTATTTCACTATCGGCTTTGGACTGCTCTGTGGATGTGGGAATTCTTGCTAAAATCTAGTAGGCTTTAAAACGGATCATGAAGTATAAAGAGAATTCAGTAAATAACCTAAACATTATCTGCAGACTAAAGGTGTAATATAGTTTCTTGATAAAATTCCTATTTTCCACAAATTTTCAAATGAAATGAGACTTTAGTATAGAGATTAAAGTCAGGATTCCAAAGTTGTTGACTGCAAAAAGAAACGATTCAAGAGTTGGCCAGAGGTCTCTGAGAAGGATACGGGTCCCCAAATGGCGCACGACACAATCCACTGGTAGATGTTCTTTAGTTTTTCCTTTTTTTTTTTTTTTTTACAATTTCTCAATACATGTTCTCTAATATACATACAGGTAGAGTAGTATACGTATATTATTTTAAATAAATACATATTTTTTGTGCATGCATGCAGTATATATATATTTATAATATAATAAGACCTATATAATATATATAGTCATGCATGCTCAAATAATTATATTTAAGGGAGAAGTCATCAAAAGCATTTGAAGACTGGAGTTCTTAAACTGAACTTCTCTGAATCCCTTAAAATTGTTTACAAACCTTTTTACTGGAAAGAGTGGAACCACAGTGCTCATCAGGAACAAAGAGTGACAAAAAGGTTAAGCACGGCTACTCTAGGAATAATCTTCAGGACATTTAAGAAAGATCAGATATCCTAAGAATCAGGTGTAGAATACGCATTCCCCAACCCATGAGATGTCTGAAGACAGGAATGAGTCAGTGTCTGTGCAGAGAGTGGTGCGTGTTGTGTCAATTATTCTCCAATATACTTTTTAGAAAAAAATCCCTCCTTATTTTTGGAGCCTTTGACAGAACTATAAATGTGGTATATGGAAGATTTTTTTAAAATACAATTTATAAATAATCTTTGGTCAGAAAGAAGCGGGAGCCAGGCTCTATGGCTCGCAATTCCACACAGGTAAAAAGAGTCGGAACTTTTTTTTTCAATTAAAACATCAAAAAGAGTTGGATAAATAAATATATGATAAGTTAGATCTATATCAGCATCTAAACCTACCATCTCCTCCCCTGGTTTTTATGTAAGTGATAAAGCAGCCTTTTAATCAAATGGAATTCATAGAAGGACTATTAGCTACTATGTAATTACAACCACCACTATAGCAACAAGATTATTATGTCAACGCAGACAGTTGGATTCTCAAAGTTTAAGAGCAGGAAAAACAATTTGAAAAACATACTCAACATTTCTTAACTCTTCTTTACATTTTAACTGGCCAAACAGAAAGTGAGCTTGGTTTCAAGTTATTGGCTGACATATCAAGTTTATCAGACATTTCATGCCTATAACTTCTAAAGGAATTAATGAAGTTGGACCAAAGCTAGTCATTACTGAAGGAATTAAGAGAGAACTCAAGTGTTATGTCTTGAAACAAAATATCAGCTGATAGATTTACTCATACAGGTGTCCATATTCAAGTTTTTAAGGTTTTTCAATTAAGTGTGGTTTGTGGCTAAAGGTTATTGAGATAAAAATTTTAATAATTATTTTTTTTTAGTTTATAAAGAATCTTCGAAGTGCGATATGGCTCACAAGACATACTCTATGCTAGCCAACCTCTTACTCTACATCTGGTTAATATGCAAGAGGTGTTATTTTAATGGCATGAAGGTCACAGAGTCACTAATTTATTTGTAGTAAATATTGAAACCACTGCATGAAAATAATAGCACACTAGGTAGGAAAGTTGAAAATTAAAGCTAACCTCAGCACTCTGATTCTGCTGGGGTAGTCACCTGATCACGTTATCTAAACCATTAAAATGTGTGTATACAAACTTGCATTGTGAAAGAAAAACAGCTTGAAAGGGGAAAAAAACTTTCAAAAGATTTTAGATAAGAATAAGAATTCAGGGGACGGAATTTGGGGGCAGAAGTACCTTAATTGAGCAGAGAATAACATATACAGGAAGCTCAAAGTCAAGTGTATGACTAGTTGAATGAAAATTTTAGCTAAACTTCACTCACTAAAAGAATATTACAAATCACTCCTGGCAGGCAAGCTCCAAGGCCAGGTGTGAAAGGAAATAAACCAGCTGCACTAAAGAAAATTGAACGCAATTCATTTTTTCTTTCCAATAACTTTTTGAGAATGGATATGGCAGAAGTTTATGTGCAGATCTTTATGTTTTCTTTGCCTAGCAGAGGGACAGAAAGAAGAGAATAGATGTGGTATGGCCAGGAGAGATGACAGTAATAATCTCATGACAGCTCAAGGCCAACTCTGAAAGCAAATTCAAATGGGCCTCAGGGTTTGTTAACATTTCTCTGTCTTAGGCACTGTAGCCAAACACTTCAATTGCATACTTTTGGAATTCGGAAAAAGACAATGGAAATCATCTAGTACAATCTCCTCATTTTATATATGAGGATATTGAGGCCCACAGAGGTTGAATGACTTATCCAAGATTAAAGGATCAACTGATTGTAGAGCCAGTGAGAAAAAAAGGTCTCCTAAATTGTGGATATCACTAAATAGGATTTAAAAAAAATCAAAGAGACTGAGATCAACCATTCAGCCGAGTAAATATCAAAAGCAGAAGAAAACTGTCCCAGCCAGGTGTCTCCTCCATTTCATGCTGGAATCTACCCTGGTAAATGAAAGACTTATTTAACTTCTGCTTTCTTTTCCATACTCCTTGTATCCCAGGGAACAATTTGATTGGTGAGCCCACATCCACTACATAGAACCACAGGCCATGAAATCAACATCAGATGAAAACTGAATTCTGACTCTAAAGCAATGATTTAGAAGTAAGAAGCCCGGTCACAAATCCATAGTGCTGTATTTACAAACTCACCCTATAATTTCAGCTTACGTATTTGAGACAACATACAGTTTAAGAAGATTATTTTCTTCCTAGTCATTTATTCTCTATTTTGTATGACTTGCCACCTAATGAAGTCAGTCGTAATAAAATCAACTTTATTAAACTTAGTTTAATGCCTTGGAGAAGATTTGTAATGAAACGGTATTCCGAAGTGTTTGAAGTCTGATGGGAAATGAGTTGTGATAAAACAGGAAGTTCCTACTATGAGTGGACTTGTGAAATAAGTGAACTTTCTAGTGATTAAGTCAAGGCCTTCATGAAGAGTTACTTTGGTCATCATCGCTGGAAAACAGAATTGGTAGGTCTCTTAATATTAGGTGAACAGAAGCTACCATAAGCCAGTTCTCTCTCCTAAGGAAAGGGGCTTTATGATAAGAATTTTACACTTTGCTTGGAGAGGAAGAGGAAGGAGTCTTTGCTTTCAATTAGAGGAATAGGCTGTCTTCATCATTTCCTTTCCTCTTTTGTACTCAAAATCCTTAGAACATACACAAATTTATGAGTTATCCTATAGAATCTAGATTAAGCAAACAGCAATTATTTAACCCACCTGAGTCCAGGTTATTAATGGAATCTACCAATATTTATTTGAAGCAATGTTTATAAAGAATACAAACAAAAACTGAATAACTAAAGGAAAGGAAGAACAAGATATATAAGCATGTTTACGACTCTGAATAAAGTCTTACGACAACTGTATAAAATCTTTAGCAATAGGGAGAGTTGAAAAACAGTACACAAATAGAAAAATTAGTTTCCCAATCTCTTTTGTGAAC
Organism: Equus asinus; assembly: GCF_041296235.1. Classification (NCBI taxonomy): domain Eukaryota; kingdom Metazoa; phylum Chordata; class Mammalia; order Perissodactyla; family Equidae; genus Equus; species Equus asinus. The sequence goes on along the minus strand of NC_091794.1, from coordinate 14,364,403 downwards.
TGGCATAAACACAAACAAATTATAAACTAAAATAATTTTACAAATATTATTCTTTTTCTAATCATTTTAATCACAAGATTTCCAGAGTTGTAACACTGAGGGACAGGAAGTTTTATGTTCTTACAGCAAATTCAGCTGTACACAATAAAATTAGTAAGGGGAAGAAACACTGTTGGAACTCACTTTGATCCAACATCATAAGAAATAAATATTAGAATTGTTATGCTGCAATTTAATCTATCTGCATTAAGTACCTATTATTAAGAGGCTTTCAACCTCCCGTAACATTGAAAAGTTTTAACTGTAATTCTTCATAACCTAGTGATCCTCAAGGTATCAAATATTTTTGTATTAAAGGTCATCTTAAACATTTTCGAGGGTGTGCTTTCTTAACTGATTTTTCAACTTGCCCATTCCCAAGAAGGTAGAGACATCATAACATGAATGAAACTAGCCTTCTTTTCTACTCACGTGGAATCATAAAGTGTTAATCACTTGGGACTGGTTATTACCATCTGACTCCTCTAGAGGTCCAGGACTGTTCACGACTGTTTCCCCAGGGTCACAGTTTATTTGGGCTGCTGTTTAGGGCAAACTACCCAGTTGCCAAGAGGCTATGAAATATTAAGTGGCCTTGCCAGTATTTATGAAACTATCCACCTGGGAAGTCCTGGTTTCAGAAGATAACCAGCGTAGCCATGGTTAGGGATCAAAGAATACCCTGATAAAGTTCAACAAGAAGGTCCACGCTGCACTACGTTTTTAAAAATTATGAGCTCCTATGAGAAGGTGTTGAAAGCATCAGGAATGCTCTGCATCCTGGGTCTTGGTGTTTGATTCCTGTGATTGTGCTAATGAGTTCAATGTCATTAAGAAGCAGAAAGAAAAAGAAAAACCAAAGGTTGAGTGATGGTGGAGAGCAAATAAGAAAAACATTATAATTTTTGGACAAGAATATAAAATCAAGCATAGAAAAAAAAAGCATTCAAGGGCAAACTACTCACGATGCAGTGCAGAACGCAGAGAAGGACGTCAGCTGATTAAAATGATACAATCTTGGCGTCGATTACATGTCTCTCTTTTATTACAAAGAACGACCCCAGAAATGTTTTTGCGTTAAAAATTAGGTAAAGGATTCTAACAAGGAATTTTTTAATTGATTAGCATGGAATAGTATATACTGTCAGCATGCATATTTCTATTTAAAAAGTACCTAATGACCAGAATGTATGCAAATTTATGCTATGTGAAGTAGGAAGTCATAGATCACTGGAATTTAATTGAAAACACAAAACACAAAGCAACTGGTGCATTCCTGTGTGCTACTGACCCTTTTCAGTTGTTGCTGTAACTGTTCCCTCATGGACTCAGGACAATTGTCCAGCTGGGTCTTCTGCTCGGAGTAAAGCTCCTGAAGCCTCTCTAGTTTTTCCCTTTCAGCATCAAGCTTTACCTTCTCCTGAAGTTCAGAAAGCAGAAAATAGAAGAACAGAAATTACCTTCACACCTCAAGCAGGCGTTAGTGAACATTTCCAAAGGATAACACAAACAAACAAATATACACAAACTCTAGTTATCCTATGAGTGTAGAAACACATCTTGTTAGTAACTAAGATGAAGGGGTATAAATGGAAATAAGGACAGGGAGGCCCCATTTCTGCATTCTCAAAACACGGTCCACTTCATTGGTTGTTGGCAATGACACCGTCCTTCCTTCCTTCCTGCTGCCATGTTACAAAAGCAGGGCAAACAACTGTAATGTTGGTTAATGGTCAACACGAAACAAAAGAAATGCCAACCGAGTGCATAAGTTAGCTTTGCAGATTCACTTGGCAGAGAACCAGACAAAGAAAAGCAGGCATTTACCCCAAGAATGGTGGTACTCCAATTTGCTGAAGGTGACTGTTAGGCAAGCTTTGGAAATTATTGAAATTCTGTTCTCAGGTCAGAGGCACCCTACGTGCACTAGTTCACATCCTGGTCATTTGAAACAGTTCTAGCTATCTGGAAAACTTCAGAGCTTAAGCAAGTAGAAAATCTGATTCCAAGCAGAGCATCTAATTCAAGGGCTGAGAGAGCTAGTAAAAATGCAAGACGGACAAAGCAGCAAGAGAAAGTGTTTCAGGCAGCTGAGATACACCGAAAGTGTGACATTTATGTGGAAATAAAGACTTCCCTACAAGCACTGACATAAAAAATAACTGAAACATAGACTGTGAAAAAAAGGAGAGGAGAACACTCAGGAGTCAGAGAATAAAAGGAAGGAAAAGAGAGCACTAAATCTCTCCCACTCACACACTCCAGCGTGACCCTGGACAGTCCCCAGAGTCAACCAGGCAAATGCTGTGGTACAGCGATTACACAGCCTTGCAATCGAGAAACAAAACTTCAGTCTGTTTCCTGTCAGTCTTCCCAACTTGTGCCCCCTTGATGGTGCTCTGAACCCTTGAAGGAATTTTAGACCTGCTTCTCTCCTGTGTAACACTCTCAGCCTAAACAAACGCACTTTATGAAGTACTACTATGATGTGACCCTCAGTAAGCAAAATCACCACCACCTTACTTTCCTGAGTTCACTCTTGTGAATTGGTAGACATAAAACTGGCTTCCAAGCACATCACAGAAGGATTTTCTAGGTTTTTCTTTTTTCTTTTTTCTTTTTTTTTGGTGAGGAAGATTGGCCCTGTGCTAAGATCTGTGCCAATCTTCCCCTATTTTGTATGTGGGATGCTGCCACAGCATGGCTTGATGAGCAGTGTATAGGTACATGCCCTGGATCCAAACCTGCAAACCTGGGCCACCAAAGTGGAGTGCAGGAACTTAACCACTACGCAACCAGGCCAGCTCCACAGAAGGATTTTTTTTTAAAGGATGAAGCCCTGAAATAGTTCTACAAAATTATACTTTAATTTCTTCATCCAAACGGCCATGACTTCCTGTATAAACATATATTTAGATTCTTTATAGAAGACGTATGGTTTAAATCAAAAACTATATGACATCAATACCTATACCAGTTCACTTGAGTCTCCATTTTTGGCTTAAATTTTAAAATTTCAAGGACATTTTAAAAACTTATATTTGGATTTAGAAATGCATATTTTTCTCAAGATGATCAAATTCAAAAGTCATAAAACTGAGAATTCTACTCCACATATCAATCTACAACTTAGCTTTTAGCCGACCATAAAGTTTCCCCAGCCATTAATGGCAAGTTTGCTCCCTGTGCACATCTGTTGTGCAGGAGTTGGAGAAAGTGACGGCCGCCTTCACAGGATAAAGGATACTCAAGTGTTAATTCATAGTAAAACCGAATATACCAGTATCAGATTTAATTTTTAGTTTCAGAATTAATATTATTTTTCCCTTAATAAAACCAGCAATACAAAACACCTATTATCTTCTGGCTAAGAAAACGCGTTATCTGCTTTGCATTTGGATCAAAAATTGACCTATTTACACAGCAAAAGAACTTTATCTCAAAAGAGCTCTGTTTCCAGTTACTATATCACTGAATTTTGCAGCAATTCCAGTCTCCAACAGAAAGTTAAACAAATAAGAAACTATTCACGCCAATGAAATACCATATGTGTAAAGCCCTAAAATTTAAATTTATACTTGATAGAAAACATTGACACAATATTTGATAATATGGAAAGGCACTGGCCTAAAACATAGGTCTCAAATATGAAGAAAGAACCAAACTACTCCTCTGATGCTCTCCATTTTTTATTGTATTAACAATATTAATAATATTAATAACCATAATAGTATGTGCTTATTATTAAACAAGCACAAATAAACAACTAATAAAAAATACCTTAGGTTTACACAGTGCCTTCCTTCTGAGGTGCTCCAAACGTTTCACAATTCCACTCAAGGAAGCAGAAGAATTATGCAAGCAGGCACCAGCAGAACCTTCTGCAGCGTCTCTGCGGTTTATCAGTAAGGCTGTGACCGCTACCTGGGTCTCGGAGCAAAAGCTCAGCTTGACAGGGGGGTCAAAGCTGGGGCAAAGGAAGTAAGGGGAGGGATGAAAGGACTAGTGGCAGGTGGGCCCGTCCATAAATCACAGAGGACCACAGAGGACTACAGAGGTGACATCACTCCTGCAAGAGCCAGAAGTAGACCAACTTTGAGCCAGAAACAAATGAATATTTAATACTCTTCTATTTATTACCCAGGAAGTTTTAATATTCCTCTCTTCTATTTATTGCAAAGGAAAATTAGCTCTAGGCAAGCAGTTAATTAGAGCTGAAAGTATCACCTTCTACAGTGAAGATAAAATAGATGGATAAGTTAGGTGGCATTCCAGGGTTTAGGGACTCTTGCTTTTTATATGTAAAATGTTAAAACTAGGTGTTGCTCCCTTCCTCTAGATTTAAATTGGTAAACTCACCTATTCTAACTAACTATGGGCACAGGGATATTTCCAAATACCAAATAGGGAGAGAGTACGACTCTTTTTTTTTTTTTAAGACTCATGTATCTACTTTCAGGAAATAAATGAATTAAAGTGTATTTTTAATAAATTTAACAAATTTAACTTTGCTGAAAAAATAAGATTACAAGGAATTGGAACATTCTAGAAAAATCCAGACGTACAAGGGGGCATTAACAAAACCAAGAACAGAATGTGGCTCCCCTAGAGACATTGCTGCTTGCATTGGTGCTGTTTTCACATCGACTTGTCCTCTCTTGATGTACTGGTAAATCCACTTGGGTCACAAATTCATTGTCAGATTCTGCCTATTTTGTATATTTAAGACAAAGTTCCTAAAGTGTATCCATGGCCAAAGGTAAATTGTTCACAGGTAATTTAAAATAGAAATCAATATATAAAATCGGGCTTATATTTGCTTTCATGGAGAGTTGTTTGTTCACTCACTCAATAAATAATTATAAGGAGACGGGAGGTAGAGGAAAGAGGGAACTTGATCACCATCCTCATGAAGTACCTATTTAGCTCTGTGGTTCTTTGCTCTAACCACACGATAGAATAAGTGGGGTGAGCTTTTAAATATACCTTTTCCCAGGCCTCCACTTAGTCAGAAATCCAGGGACATAAGGCTAGGGAATGAACATTTAAAAAATCTCTCCAGATTTTCTAATACGCAGCCAGGTTAAGAACCATGATTTAGCCACGCAGGATGATGGGAGAAGCCAAGGCAACTACTACAATTTGATTTTTCTAATGATACACAGGGACACTGATCTGGGATCCACACAAAATTGTTCTGAAAACATTTGACCTTGGCACTTTTACTTCCTAGTATAAAAGGCCTCCCTTACAAGTAACATCCCAATTGTAAAATTTTTACATTCAGATTAAATGCCTCAGGTAAACCAAATGAAAAATAATCTGTGAGAGATTCCAGTATGCAACATGTATTCAGAGAGGAACAATGCATTTCAAGTTCGGATGCAAAATGTCTCTCTTCTAATCATCAGGAGTGGTTATAAGCTTACCCTAAATAATCTGAATTTGTACCCAAGAGTTTCCAATAACCTTGAATGAATTTAATAATCCAAGGCTCATCTTGGGACCACTTATTCTGCTAGATCTGTGATTAGAAGACAATAATAGTTTTCTCTATTTTACGTTGTATTCATGAAGGAAGGAACTGAAATTTAACTTGCAGGCTCTATTTGAATTCTACCACTACATAGGAAATTCTTGAATAACAATGAAAAAATCATTTTATCCTACAAAAGTGTGCAATACCTGGTAAGCGGATGTTTCAAGGTTACCCCGAAAAGACGCTTGCTTTACTAACTTGTAAGGCTGCCAGATAAAATAGAGGATACCCAGTTAAATTTGAATTTCAGATGAACAACAGATGATCTTTATTTTCTTTTCTTTTTTTTTTTTTTTTTTTTGCTGAGGAAGATTCACCCTGAGGTAACATCTGTTGCCAATCTTCCTCTTGTTTTGCTTGAGGAAGATTAGCCCTGAGATCACATCCATGCCAATCTTCCTCTATTTTGTATGTGGGTTGCTGCCACAGCATGGCTGATGAGTGGTGTAGATCTGTGCCCGTGGTCTGAACCCACGAACCTGGGCTGCCAAAGTGGAGCTCGCCAAACTTAACCACTACACCACAGGGCAGGCCCCCAAATGATCTTTTAATATTAAGTATGTCCCAAATGATGCGTAGGACATAATTACACTAAAATAAAATTACTCTGTTTATCTGAATTTCAAATTTAACTGAGCATCCTACATCCTTTTTTGCTAAATCTGTCAACTTTATTAGCTTGCTAAAGATTTCCTTAAAAATTAAGATCCATCTTTGTAACTTCCAAACTATTTAGCACAGAACCCAGCACACACTAGGTACTCAGGCCATGTTTCATGAAACACTGGGTCAGGTTTGGAATTTGATGCAGTGATGTGTTCAAATTCATAGTCTCTGAGCCATCACTTCTAAGGGGGGGGTCCATCCAAAGTCCTCTCCATACACCCTGAGAATCTCTTTCCTTCCAGTTCCTAAACCCTGTGGGGTTGTTTGGGAGGCAGGCAACCAACTAAGTTTTGGGGCCAATCATACAAAATGACTTTTTTCCCCCACAAAACTTTTCAGACTTTGGAATTACAGAGGAAAGATTACGGACCTGTGTTGACAAATGCTGACTGTTGAGAACTCATTCTCTGCCTGCCTCTAAAGAGGTACATCCTTATATTTCCTAGGAATTCTTTTCCCTTGGCTTTGACATTTTAATTACACAATTGATGGAGGTTTAGTGTAGAAAAAACTGGAAAATCAGAACACTAAGGATTTATGTAATCAAACAACCCCCAGAAAAAATAACCCTAATCTGGAATCCCGTTGATTTAATCCCCAAATCCCACGATGTATTTCCTCTTCCTCTAACCAGGGAGTTGACTTTGAAATGTAAGAAAGAGGCTCGGGAAGGGCTGGGCCCTGCTGACCGCCAGCTGTGACTTGGCCAATGCTGGGCACTCAAGAGGCATTAACACTTTCCTGAGGAATTCAGGGCCAGGCTCTCTGTCCTCCGGGCTCCAAGGATGAGCAGGAAGTAACAGGTACTCTGGCAGCATAATAATGCAGAATAAAATTTAACCGTTTAATATACAATGATATACGCTTATTGTTGAAAAATTAGTCCAATAATTAAAGATTTTACTCAGGAACATGGTGCATGGCATAGAGCAATTTAAGATCCAGGCCACACCTTTAAGTATGTTTAGTTATAAAAGTGCACAGGTCAGGATGGCTACAAAATACCACAATTTATCTGTGTGAAGACAGATCCTTAAACAAAAGGATGGTTTGAGCTTTAGGATTACCATCTAGGTAAGGGAAAGACGCTTCAATAAGACCACAGAAGCAGAGCCTTTCCTGAACCATTTTCCTTCATTTCGGTACAACTGACTATTTTTTTTTTTTTTTTTACGTTAAAGAGCAGAAATGAGATGCAGATAATCCAAAAATTTAGAACATTTAAAAACTATTTTTAGTTTTGATTTTAATATAGCCAAAAATAGACAAAGACAGAAAGAAAACCTACATAAACAAATGCATACGTCCATACCTTCTCGGCAGTTGCCCCAAACTGGGCTTTGCCTTGAGGTGGCAGAGTGCGAGGGAGGGAAGCCAGTCCCACAAGCAGCCTTTGCTTAAACTGAGCCTCACGGTTCTGGTGGCTTCCCCGTCTCAGTCACCAAGCCCATTAAACTGAAACAGTTCACTAGAGCAGAGGTCAACTGTCCTCTCTCCTTTCACTCACCCCAAGAAAACGTGATAGGCTCTTTGCTTACTGCTTCATCAAATAAACACCCCCCCGGGTTCATGTTCATGTCAGACACTCATATTTGCTCAGGGTGTATCCACGTTCATAGAGACTCTATCTGTGATGCGGCTACTGTCTGAGACCATAACAGGCAGGTGACATTTAGCTCAGGGTCTCATGGAAACAGGCTTACTGATGCTCTTGACAGTGGTACCCATAGGGCAGTGAAAGGTCAGCCCAGGGAGCCACTGCAAGAATGTTCAATAAATATATAATTGAACATATTGTCTATATTTTATGTTGTACATATAATTATGCATATAGTTTATATTTTATATGATAACATAACAAATAGCAGTCATCTAAAATACATATTACTTTTTATATGTAAAATATATATATAAATTTATATATAACTATATATAAATATATATGTTTATATATAGCTATATATAAAATATATATTAATTTATAATACATGAAGTAGAACGATAGTTCCAAAATCAGCTAATAATACTGAAGACTGGTTTTGAGAGCCAAGGGGACAACGTCAACAATTTCACGGCAGACTTTGAGCTCTGAGGTGTTGGTGAACCTTCTTCCTATGGCGCCAGGCCCCGTCTCCAAAAACCAGGGCAAGGCCCACAGGATGAGCTATCGACATCTGAATCGGAGCTTGACCAACAGGGATATCTTTTCAGGTTTTGGTTTTCTCATTCCATGGTTTATATCTGACAGCAGCAACAGGTGTATGGAAAAGGAAACGAGATCCAAAAGGGCAAAGGCCGCTTCCTCCTTCTGTCTTACGCTCCAGCTGGCCTGGCAGTGGGATGACAAGCCCACTGGCATGTGCACTTGGCCAGACCATCCCAGACCATCCCAGCTGTCCTGAACCTTGGTCCCCGGAGCTCTTGAGCAGGTGTTTGGCTCAATGTTTCTGTTAAGGCTCAGCTTGAACTCACCGTGAGCAGGAGATCCAAAGGACAACATTCCCAAAAATTCTGGCACCTACTAGGAGCTGGATAAATGTGGATAACAGTGCTTTCCCCTATTTCACAGGCTAGAGAGGGAAATAAACATCTAACGAGACCAAAACAAATGTAAATTATAAAATGCGATTCGTAAAAGGGCTAAAAGAACAACAGGGAGAACCAAATCTGAACTGGAAAGTTCTGGAAGGCTTCTCTTTGAAAAACTAACACTAAACTTCAGCCCTGAAATACAGAACCCCCAGGGCATGGAATATGAGGCAGGGACCTCCAGGGAGCACCCAGGATCTGCAAGGGACCTTGGCCAGAGGAGGGGAGGACGGATCTTTAAACAAATAGGAGGAAGGTCAGTGCGACAGGCGTGTGAGGAAGGGGGAGAGTGGTGACAGGAAGGCTCACGCCAGGCAAGGAATTTAGATTTATATAAAATATAGTGGAACGCAAATCAGGGTGATATGATCTAATTTATATTTTTTAAAAAATCACTCTGGCTGCTTGGAAGAATGTGGACCAAAAGGAAGCAAATGAAAATGGGGCTAAAGAAGAGATGCTGATGATTTAGAAGAGAATCTGTTAGGGGAGATACAGGGAAGTTGAAGTAATTGAGAAATATTTTCGCAATCAGATGGATGTGGGAGTGACAGAGAAAGAGGCATCAAGATCTCCTGTTTGGATACACAGGGGGATAGAGGTGCCATTTCCTGGACTGGGAAGCTGCAGGAAGAACAGGACTGGAGGCGGGGAGGTGTGTGGAAGACAAGGGGAAGGATGAGCTCAAGAATTCAGTTACGGAGCGTTCCGTTGAAAATATCTGGGCAGAGATGTCAGGTAGGCTACAGGATGTGAGTCAGAAGTTCAGACAAGGGCTGTAGGCTAAAGGCATACATTCAACAGTGCCCAGCATGTAGAGGTTATTGGAAACCATGGCTATAGAAGAATGTGAGGACACAAGAGAAGAGGGTTCTCTTCTCAAGAAGAGTTGACGAATGTTAACTGAATTATTGTAGTGATCATTTCACAACGTGTACAAATGTCAAATCGTTATGCTGTACATCTGAAACTAACATATGTTATATGTCAACTATACCTCAATTTAAAAAAAGAGTGAATGATTCAAGACACATATCTTAAGTCAGACCAATGAGAGCAAGCAGAATTTTTCTGTGCACTTCTGGGAAAGTTTGAGTATGCCAAAAAAAAAAAAGAGAATTCAGATCAGAGACAAGCAGTCCAACGACTGATTGGATAGAAGCAGAGGAATAAGCAAGCAAAGGACACTCTTTGATGGAAAGTCAGAGAGAGAAGTAAGACGAAGAGAAGGAAAGCCGGAAGAGTGTGGTACATGAGGCAAAGGGGCCAGCGAGAGGGGAATGCCAAGAAAAAGAGTTGTTCCCTGTCTTGAATGCTGCTCAGGGGTCTGATCACAAGAGGACTGAAAAGCAGCCATGGGGTTAGGTGGCACTCAGGTCTTCAGGAATCTTAACAGGAGCGAATCTGAGGGGCAGTGGGGGCCTATGCCATCTGGAATGGCAAGAACAGTTAACTGGGAACTGAAGAAGAGGACACAGAGTGCACTAAGAACACTGTTCGAAAAGTTTGGCTGGGATGAAGAGAAGCAAGATAAGGCGGTAGCTAGAAGGAAGTTTATTTTTAAATAATAACATTTTTCAAGAATAATAATGTTGGCATGCTGACAGTAAGGGTCCAGTAGAGGGAGAAGTTGGGGGGATTGAGGTACAGAAGGACTGAAGACCTCGAGACGGTGGGATGGGATGACAGCCAGAGCACATCCAGAGGGACGGGTCTTTGAGGGGAAGAGAGAACCTTCCTTAGTTGTCAAGAGATGGGATGCTTCTAATTTCTCACTGAAGTAGGTGGTGAGATCATCTCAGAGTCAGTGGGAGAAAAGGGGACCAGAGGTTTGAATAGAGTGAAGGTATGAAAGAGCCACATCATAAAATGGTAGAAGAGGTTTATTTGAGAAACATCATAGTGTCGCCAAGCAGTACCGAGTCTCTATTTGAGTTTGGTTGTCAAGAATATGTAGTAACGTCTTTCTATTTCCCTCATCCTCCTCAGGAATCCCTCACCCAAAGCCAGTTTCTGCCATTTTTCACGCCATGTGATGACAGACAATAATCCCATGTTCCAAGACCAACTAATTCCCTAACAGCTGCAGGAGCTCGTCCTATATTTCAACCCCCACCATACCCTCTCTTATGCAGAGCCTCTGTCAAGCCACAAAAACAATTATAAAAGGATGGAGGAGGCCTCCTTGCTTGCTTCTGCCCATGTTCCTGGAGTTCCACCTCTATTTTAGGTCTGGAGAATAGAACACAGTTTTCCCTGGGAAGTGAGATTCAGCATTGACTCGACTTGCTTCACTTTTGTGTGGAATCTGATGCTAACGGGCAGATGACACATAGGCCATGTCATATGTGGGCTACACGCAGATAAACAATTCTATGGATGAGAAAGGCAGAAAGGCTCACAGGGAACATGACATTCCATTCCCATGTCGCACAAGTCTTCCAGTAGGACATAAATAGTAAAATACTAATAAGTACCAAAACAAAGCTTCTACAAAAGCTTCTTGCAGTATCAGTACAGAATCTTGGAAAAGCGTAATGTTCCTGTGCTGCAGAACTAGACAATCAATCCTTTGATGTGGTTTTGAGCATTTAAGAAGAATATACCTACTACCCAAATGGATTCTTTACTATTTCACAGTCTGGAGCTAGAAGGAACATACATAAAATTTAATATGGAAAAGCTGTGCAGTTTAATCTTGATAAGCAGGCAACGAAGAAATTGATGTGTAGCTTTTAATCTGACTTCCATTTCTGACAATATCTTTCTGAGCTCATTCTCTGGCACCGAGATCAAATGCCCTTATTTATAGGTCTCAAACAAAGAAGAGCCTAAAAAGGAAGCCACATTCAGCAGAAATCCTTTCCACATATTGCCATGAGAACATACTCACACTAAAATTGTTTTCTTTTTCTCAGATTAGTGGAGAGCAAGGAAGAATGTGTTAAAGCTTGTTTGCTTTTCCTTTCCCAAACTGGAATTTTATTTTTTATTTTAGGCTTCATTCAGTTGCAACTAACTCCGAATGTGAGATGAGAGTAAGTAAATATTTCCCAGAGAAAGTAAACAAATAAACAGACAAACAAAAAACCCAACTACTGCCCTGAATTCTAAGAACCACAAGTAATTTTTCATACTTTCCCTAGTAATATCAGCTAACATTCAGGTGTGGTCTGAACTGAATAAGTCAGACCTTTTCCAAGATAAGTGTCAACTGTGTGTCATGGACAGTTTGCAGCTGGCAGTGTGAGAGGATCCCCTGAAAACTTCAGTGCATTTTCAGAGAGCAGTGCACTTGCATTGAAGACAATGGCAAGGCAAGAGAGATGAGATGAATGGTTCTCATTCATCTTTTTAATAAACAGAAAAATGAAAAGAAATGAGGCAACCATATTTGAATATGCTTAAGCCATCCCTACAAGGCACCAGTGTAAAGAAATTCAGTATACTAAAATAACTCTTTAAGAAACCCAGTGGAATCAGAAGAGCAGAAAGGCCGATGGAAAAAGGCAAATTCACTCATGTCCAGTAGCATAAGCTACCATGAATATCAGCTTGAAAATTTTATAGGCTCTACTCTCTCAGCATCAGCTGCTCAGTACCTGATAATCCTTAGTTTGTGACAATGTACCTCATCTTAAGACGTTTCTCTAGTGCGTCTGTCTCCAGAAACATGACACAAAAATCCAAACCCATGGTAATCCATACATTTAAGTTGAATCAAACAGGACCACCATTTTGCCCATAAAAATGGCATGCAAACATAATTTTCTTTTACCTTGGTCTTTTCACCAACAATGTTCTTTTCCAGTTCTGCTATCTTCCGGTTTAGATGATCCAAAATCTCCTTCTCTTTCATAAGTTCAGTTGTTTCCGATTTCTGTTCTCCATCCAAAAGAGCACATTCCATATCCAACTGAGGACACAAAACAAAGCTCAGAGTTGCTTCATCTTTGGGGAGATTCTCAGCTACCCACTTTATAGGTGCATTTTCAATAGCTACAAATTTCAAAAAGTAACTACCGTATCAGCCAGATTGTGGAGTCTACAGAACGCTCCAGAAAGTCCATGTGAGACTCAGGATTCCTATATAAGAAAGCAGAGAACCCAGGACATATTTCCTAAGAAAACTAGTTATCATTTAATTTTTCTATAATAATCCCTTTTCAGCTTACTTCTTAAGGACAGTTGCCTATTGGCTTAGATTCAGGCTCAAGCATGAGCCATCTTGGGCGCAGCCACGTCTTTGTTTGTCGCTGGACCACAGGAAGTGAAAATTACACTCAGCCAGCAGGCAAGCCCTGCATTCCTCACAAGGCCATCAGGAGGGGCTTCCAGGGACTGTGTGTAAGAGACAGGTGGGCAGTCCCCTTCCACTTACCAAGCTATCTGCACCTGTGTCTGTGAGCACAGACACACAGACCCTTTCTAGGCAGAATTAGTTGCTCCTCTCACTCCGTGGAGGTAATATAAAAAATGCCCCTTTTTTCAATTATGTTATAGAATACGTCTGCCTCTTCCCTGGTTTGCAAACCTGTAGAAAGTAGGTCTGTGCTTGATTTATATGTAAATCCCTCATAGTGCCAAGGTGATACCTAACTCGTAGTCAACATGCTCAGAAAATGATTGTTGGATTTGAACTTGAACACCTAAATACATGGTACTTCAGCTGACAGATCTTGTAGCAGGTCAGAAAGTATACACTAGTCAAGACAAAGTCAGTTATACATAAAGTACATTAAACATTGCATACACTTATCTCATCTAATTTAAAAAAAAAAAGAACCAGAAGGAAGAAAGAAATGTAAAAAAAGGCATTTTTACCCTACACCTGCACCCACTGAACAAATGTTTGCTCACATAGACTTGTACGCATTCCACCTCCAAGGCTTGTGCCCTAATGGGCATCAATATTTCCAAGTTAAAGGAAAGAAAGAAGAAAGGGAGAGGGTAACAAGTGGATTTGTGGTGTCTACCTCTCTGGAGGATTCGTCCATCTGGTCATTTATATCTTTGATTTTTTGTTCAAGTTCCTCAAGGTTGTTCAGAATTGCTATCCGGGTCTCTTCCATTGCAGCCAACTCCTGAATCTTCTGTTCTTCACTTATGCCCTCTGGGGTCTGTGATTAATCAACACAGAAAAGGGCTGTTCACACTTCAATTCCAGAATTTCTCAATTAATAAACCAGTCGTAAGTCTAGGGTTTCACAGTCTCTGTGTCTACTTGGATTCTAACAGCATCCTTGTGATTGTTTCTTTGGATTGTTTCTCTGTCTTTTCCCCATAGATCCTCAGCAGGCAGGTTCTTAAGGTTAGCTCATACAAACTAACTTAAATGTACAAATTCATATCCTTTCAAAGCTGAAATAACTTAGAGGTTACACAGATGAGGAAGCTGTTGTCCACAGACTGCAGTGACTTCTCTAAGGCAATAAAGAAAGTTTGGCACAGCACAGACTAGAATGTAGACTTTCGACATCTTCCTCAGGGATCTCTTGGGGTCACTGCACCTTCATTACAAGCTCCTTATTCTCTCCCATCCCCAAGTGAGTACATCTCCTACAACAGCCTCTTGAATCTCTAGCCATACTATTGGGTCTCACTGCTAGTTATCTTGGATATCACCTGGTGGAGACCAGTCTTTCTGCATGTCAAAGGATGCTGGTATTGGCATATTATTCATTTTATCTTTATCTCTCTTTGAAAAAGAAGTAACTTCTTTGCATCAGTAAGTCAATAATTATACAATTTCACAACTATAAATTGAAAATAGCAGTGCAGTTACGTAAATTATTGAAGATTACTCACTAATCACTGAAAAGAATATCTAAATTAACCAAAGAAACCATTAAAAGTTTTGTGTACCTCACTAAGCTCATTTAATTTATTTAACAATCCTAAAATTTACTGTAAGAAGATAGGCATCATGTATTCTTTATTCTTTAGTCATATTCTCTATTCTTTACCTCACTTTGCTGCTGCTTAAGGAGATTAAATGATTGAGAAGTTATTTTGTATCTCGTGTTGATTAGAACAAAGGTGTGCAGGCCTTCCAGGCTTTGACATTTAGCTTTTTAATTGTCACCTTAAATCCAGTGTCTTATCGACTAATAAAACAACGGCCGACCTTTTCATCGCAGACAATGAATCTCACTGTGCTAATACCTAGGTGCCTGTTTTAGGGCACGAGGAATGCCTGTCCCAGTGAACGGCATTCCAAAATCACTGACGAGTAATCCCAGCAGGAAGGCCTCAACAAGGCCAGTATCCTGTTGGTCAACATTTCTTCTTAGGTTTCAACTTCCAACATGGTTTAAAAATATCTCTTCCACTGGTGGAAGCAAAGCATTAAGAGAAGATAAAAACTGGACAATCTGCAAAACTACAAAGATAGGCATTAATGGTGATTATAAGTATCTGTAAAACTCAAAGTTTCTAGAAAACCTAGCCAAACAGGTGTATTTAATAATTGAAACCTCGAGAGGCTGTTTCTAGCAATAAATGCTATCTAGGAAATGACTGTTTTTACCATTGAGTTATTTACAAAAAGCAAAATCTTCAAAAGGCACTCTAAAATCCTAGTTTGTGACAGAATAGGGTAAGGATATTGTAACTTCATTTATATCCAAATAAAGAAAACCAATAGAGAGCCCAGGGTGTGGTAGCCACTAACAGCTTTAGTTTTATGGTGACAGAAAGTTGCAATTTTAATCTACCTGGGATTTTTTTATAGTAATGGATAGGATTCCACTGAGAGTGACATGTTTTCATAAGCCCACAACACACGTATGTGCATCCCCAAACATGTCACCTTTGAGGTAACTTGATCCACACAGAGGAGGAGAGAGAATAGGGACACAACACTGTATCTGCCCTTTTGTTTGCAAGTCTTTTCTTAGAAACCTCTTGCAACCAGAGGACGGTGCAGACACGAGGGCTACCCAGTGTAGACAGAACGATTACTTGAAAAGAGAAGTGTGAAAAAGTTCTCATCATAAGGAAAAATAACCTTTTTTTGGTAACTATATGAGGTAATGGATGTTAACTAAATTTATTGTGGTAATCATTTCACAGTATATGTCAATCAAGTCATTATGCCTCACACAAACTTAAATAGTACTGCATGTCAATTACATCTCAATAAAACTGCAAGAAAAAAAAAGAGAAGAGTGAGCTACTCTCAGTTTTCATCTCAAGGGGCAGTAGACAGGTTCATAAAAGCCAATTAAAATTAGCATATTTCCAAGGTCACCTGCCTTTTTCAGTGTTAGGTAAAGCAAGTTCCAGAATGGTAAATCTCAGGTTTCCTAAATATCATTAAAACCTTTGTTTCCTTAAATCAGCTTAGAAGGTTTTTCATATTCCTCTCTTCTCCATTAATCCTTAGATCGATTAATTATAAACACTGTACTCTGTTAAGTAAATAATTCAGTGTGCAGAGTACCCAAAGAGAAAGGACATCTAAAACAAATGGTCAGGACTTTTTTTTTGGTGAGGAAGAGTCACTCTGAGCTAACATCTGTTGCCAGTCTTCCTCTTTTTTGGCTTGAGGAAGATTAGCCCTGAGCTAACATCTGTGCCAATCTTCCTCTATTTTGTATGCGGGTCACCACCACGGCGTGGCTTGATGAGTGGTGTAGGTCTATGCCCAGGGTGCAAACCTGCAAACCTGGGCTGCTGAAGTGCAGCACGCTGGAATTAACCACTACACAATGGGGGGCTGGCCCCGGGACCTTTTTTTTTAAAAAAAGGATTCTTTTATCTCCTGTCTCAGATAACAGTTATTTGTCTTCAAAAAGTGATGAATAAAAAACTGGTTCCCTGGAACCCATCTCCCCCTCACTTGCCCTCATCTAGGTGCTATGTGGTACCCAGAGGTGCACTGATGTTTCCTCTCTCTAAAGGAGGCACCGTCTTATACCTCCTGCCACAAGGTAAGCTGCTCCAAGCTTCAGAGGCCTCCTGTTCTACAAATGCATATGTGAGCAATGAAAACATCTGTTATGATCTGCTCCTTTACACAGCAACAGCTTTCTTGTCACAGCCCTCCTCGGGAGGAAACCTGTCTCCCAAAAGTTAGTCTTTAGAGAGGCACGCAGCTCACCATTTTCACAAAAATCTGCAGAGCTCCATGAAGGAAGGAATGTGAAAGAATTTAAGATGTAAAGGCAGCAAAAGACTTCTAAGGAAGCCCAGTGGCTGATGCCAACAGCTCAAATTTTCAAATGATGGGTTATCCACTTTCCCGGAACATCAACAACTTTTGATTTTTCCCCCCAGATCCTAGTTTGTAACAGTCACAACTTTCTGGCAATAGAGACAGATGTCCTATTCAGAATTATTCTTCACGGAGAATTAGTAAGGTAAATGTGGTCATCAGAAGAAAGAAGAGATAGAACAGTCCGGAGTCCTGATGTTTATGATGGGACAACTCAAAAGGTAGGTAAGAGAGCTGGCCCCGTGGTTGAGTGGTTAAGTTCACACGCTCCACTTCGGTGGCCAGGGTTTTGCAGGTTCGGATCCTGGGTGTGGACATGGCACTGCTCATCAGGCCATGCTGAGGCGGCATCCCACATGCCACAACTAGAAGGACCCACAACTAAAATATGCAAATTGTACCGGGGGGCTTTGGGGAGAAAAAGGAAAAATAAAATCTTTTAAAAAAAAAGGTAGGTAAGGACTTCTGACTAGGAACACTCAGTGAAAAAGTCTTGTTGCAGCCAAACAACTGAAAATAAAAACAAACACACAAACTCCTCTGAATAATACTCCACACGATAAATTACTTCCAGAATTTAGCACCATGATAACATCTTTCTCTTAGAGAATCTGTACATGTCCTTCTCTTGCAACAAAAATTTAACTAATGTATCTTTTTCATCTTTTGGTTCTTTGTCCAAGAATCTCTGAGTTGAACTTAATGGTCAGAGTCATTTAGATAAATTAATTAATTAATCCTATTTGTCCTTAAATAAATAAATTCTTGTGACTATGGTACCTGCTTTTCCCTCCTATTTACTATTTTTGGTGTTCTAATTGTATCCTAATAAAATTTATATCTTTTATTGTAAGCTTTCTTAAATTTGAAGTTAAATTTTAAATCCTGAAATCGTTAAAATTAAATCCTTTCTAGAAAACAGGTAGGGGAATAATTTTTTTTTTTACTTTCATAGGAAAAAAGAACTGAACCTGTGTAAAAAAAAAACACCAAAACATTTTCCTCAATTTCCATTTAAGAAATCCTCAAATTTGGAAGACACTTTTAAATCAGCAAAGGACCAGAAGACTAAGTAATATTTATGACTACATACAAATCAAACTCTTATACGTGCAAAAAGTATCATAAATAAAGTCAAAGGGAAGACTGCTCACAATAAAAGACTAATTTCCTTGCCACAAAGAGCTGCTACCACCCAGTAAAAACAAGATAAAACACTTTTTAAAAAATGGGTGAAAAACATGAATAAGTGGGTCAAAATAGAAATTAACATCTAAAAATATGAAAAGATGCCCAACTTTATGCATAATTAAAGACAAGTAAATTAAAATACCTATTAACTTAGCAAATTGAAAAGTTTTCATAACATACAGCCTTGGCAAGTGTATGGAGAATGAGGTGCGCCCAGAAACTGTTAGTGAAAGTGTCACCTGGAAATATACAGTCTTTTGAGACTATAATTTGGAAATACTGGTTAAAATGAATAATATACAAACTCTTTGACCTAGCAATTCCACTTTCAGTAAGTGATCCTACAGATACATTTGCACAATTGTGCAAATATGTATATTCTAGAATATTTGCTACATATAGATTTTATCAGTAAAAAACTGGGAACAATTTAAATTGTATTTCCAAATAATAAGATACTAGTCAGCCATTAAAAAGACATTTATTGAAGGAAAAAGAACTGCAGAGCACAAGGTGTGTGTTTATGTGTGTCTATACCTATAATATACCCAGTATATGCACAGAAATATTAGGAAGGCACGTAGACACTTTGTGTTTCTCTCTCAGGTGTACAACTGGAAGGGGCAGGGAGAAAAGAAACATTTCTTTCTTTCTACTTTCTGTACTGCTACAATTTTTACAGGGCAAATTTGTTACTTTGTAGTAAACACTCCAATTTACTGCACGCTGTTTAGCTAATCACCTCTTAAATTGAAGCTTCACAGAAAACATTTTGGAAAACAAGCATGATAACCCCTCTAATCTCTAGGCCAATGCAGACACAGAGTCCTAAGCCCTGGGTCCACGTCGGCTTTACCTTTGGTATGATGCTTAGGTAAGCGGACTCGCTGGATGCCTTCAGAAAGGCAGAGGAGGCTGGTGGCGGAGTCCTGGTGAGGTCCCTGAGCAGGTCCTCGTTCCTGACGCTCCTGGGGGAAAGGAAGCTGGCAGTGCTCTGACCGAGGCTCCCGAAGACTGCCAAGTCCACATCGTGGACAGAGCCTTTCCGGTGGCACCTGTATCTGGTGTCAGGGCTCACCAGGGCTTCTTCAAACACAGACTCCTCATCCGAGAGCTGCAGCCTCTCCAGCTCCTTATTGATCTTCTGCACATCTGCCACGGTGGTGCCAGTGGATGAGCCACTGTCGGGCTTGGCGTACTCAGCACAGAGACTGAGGATCGTCTCCAGACGCTGTCTCTCCTGGAACAGGGAGGAGGGGCAGGTCGGTGAGTTTGCAGGAACAGAGACTCCAAATGCAAAGACTAAGAGGCTGGGACCACTGGTGACTTCATCCCACACATAAACCCACAGACACTCGGCTGATGACTTTCCATCATCTTTTGATGGATGGATTTAAAGATCCAGATGAAACCCGGGTTAACAATGCCTGATTTTCCTCCCAAACTCCGTTCTGGCTGCCCCCTTTTTTTTTTTTTAAAGATTGGCACCTGAGCTAACAACTGTTGTCAATCTTCTCTCTTTTTGTTTTTTTCCTGCTTTATCTCCCC
Organism: Equus asinus; assembly: GCF_041296235.1. Classification (NCBI taxonomy): domain Eukaryota; kingdom Metazoa; phylum Chordata; class Mammalia; order Perissodactyla; family Equidae; genus Equus; species Equus asinus. The sequence goes on along the minus strand of NC_091794.1, from coordinate 14,344,613 downwards.
AAATCCCCCTGGTACATAGTTGTATATCTTAGTTGTGGGTCTTTCTAGTTGTGGCATGTGGGACCCCGCCTCAACGTGGCCTGACGAGCAGTGCCATGTCCGCGCCCAGGATCCCAACCGGGGAAACCCTGGGCCACCGCAGGGGAGCACACGAACTTAACCACTCGGCCACGGGGTCGGCCCCTGGTTGCCCCTTTCTTTATGTATCCCAGTGCTGACCTAGCACACAGCAGGGCTCAGTCAGCCATTTCTTGATTTATCAATTCTCCAAACACTTCAAAGGTTTTTTTTTTAATCTCCATTTTTAAAATCTTCATCCCCCTTCCTTCCCTCTACCCATCTACCTTCAACAATGTCTAGCTTTTCCATCAATATAGACTTAATATTTGTGCTTAAAATTAATTCTCTTTCTATACAAATATTATTCTACCGTTAGACGCACAAAAGGAAAAGTGCTACTTAAAGGATATTTTAATTTAGAAGACATAACTAGATCTTTAATTTTTTTCTTGAAATGCTTTAAAATTTTCAAAACTTTTTATGTCTCATCACCAGGTGAAGGTCTTTTCTACCAATTTCTCACATGAGTAATTAAAATTATAAAAAAGTAGGAACATTGCATGAAAAGGAAGAACACTTCACATCATGTCCAGATAAAAAGACATTAGTATATTTCAAATTCTGACATAATTAAATCTTTGATTCATTTAGTGGAAAATAAATCGATAATTCATTTGTTTACGAAAATCAATATATAGGCCATTGATGTAGATAATGGTGCCGCTTACTGATGCTTCACCAAGCTTCCCATGCAAAACAGGTAGATATTTATCATTTTTGACTTTAAGTAAATTTATTACATATTTGTGAACAACAGGATATAATTTACAAAATACTTATCATAAGTCTAGACAGCACTGTTTTGGGTGGGAAACCTCAACGTCTTCACCTCCCACATTAATTCCAATGCGAAAGTGAAAAGAAAAATAATAAAATAACATAAAATATCTGTTGTGATTACATCTACCACACTGAAAAGAGAATTCAAAAGCCTTCCATAGAAAAATATTTTCCAAACCAGTTATCAGTAACAAAATCGAAAATTTTTAAGCAGCACTGGGCTGCCGTTTTCAATTTCTAATGGCAGCTAATTTGTAAACAGAAAATTCTGAAGGCAGTTAGCTCTTTATTAACTGAAGGAGTATCAAATAGAAACATTAAATAGCAACAGACCAACATAATTTCCTGGTTTCCCTTAAATTCATTAATTAAGATAGAAATCATTTAAATTGTATTTGACTTTTATCTGTCCTCTAGGTATCTGCCCCCCAAAAAAATTCAATAGCTTGATCAAAAGGACTGTTCAACTGGTTCCTACAGGCCCCACCTCCCTTTCACTGCCCGCGCCTCTGGACTCCAGCTGCAGCTCGGTCCTCATGGCTCTTCCCACGGCAGCCACTCATCCCAAGAGCTTCTGCACCCCTGTCCATCCAGGAGCCCTGCTGCTTATTTATCTCTGCGGCTGCCACCAGCTGCCAAGCCCGACCCACCTCAGCTTGACGGGAAGAGCATGGGGGGGGACAAAGCATTCACCGCCTTATCTTAAACTTCTCCAACAATCTAGAAAAATCTACATGGGAAAATGCATAAACAGCCTGCAAGGGCATATATGAAGAGGGGGACAGGAACAAGATGTTATATTTTACCTTTCTCTACAGTCTCTGCATTACAGGCTCATCTCCCCCCAAAACGTTCTCTTCCTGCCATTTAGATAAATTAACTGGAAGCATCCAAACTCAGTCTTTACTAATTTTTACAGACCACAGTGTGTATGCATTAGCCTTGACATTAATTACATTTGGGATTATCTGAAAGTAGTCAATGTCCAATTCCGAGGGCTCCAATGAACGGTGCAGTCTTCAAAAGCATGACAGGGACTTCTGCCTAGCCTGCAATACATAGCAAAATCCCTCCCACATCTCCTTCCCAAAATAGTTCCTTTTGCTGCCAGCACTATTGCTTAATTCCAGAGGGAATAAATGATCCCAGCCTTAAGATGAATGCTATTTCAGACAGTGAAACGCAGTAGTCAAAGGCTTGTGCACAGGAAGTTTGGTCTACTGGTATGCGTTTCTCTCTATTCTTATCAACCCATTCACAGCCAATCTGTCCAGGCTTGAATCACACACATGCAGCACTGCTGCCCACGAGTCTAGAAGAAATCCATGCCACCCCGAGCCACGCTGGCCCCGTAAAAGCTGCACCAAAGAAAAATAAACTGATGACGAGAAGTGCGTCAGAAGAAAGTCTGCAAGGCATTTCAGAACACACAAGCAGCCTTTTAAGGAAAACCCTGAACAGAATTCACCCTCATAAAATAATTCTCCCGTGAGCCGTCTTCACTCTGGAGTCTTGTTCCTTCCCATTCATCTACCATATTCCCCATTCTGTGTGACCCAAAATCAGGGTGACTGCTGCACGCCAGGATACTTTTGCGAATCAAACAGGACACTATTAATAATTACGCTGGAACCTCACGCGCCAATTGGGATTGGCAAACTGCGATGTACAGCTCCATAACTAACCCTCGATTTCCTTTGATGATTCACCTGGCAATCTGCTGAGTTGCCAAGCTACCCTCTTTGAGATCTCCAATTCCTACCCACCTTTCCAAACCAGCATCCTACTGTGCATTCTCTTGAAAAGCCACCAGTACAGAGTCTAAGTACCTAAATGGTCCAAAACATTGCTGTTAGGGATTTAGAAAGTAGGTCACTTTGAATCAAATTATTTTAAATACATTTTTATTTGTTTCTCCCTCTCCATTTTCCCTTTCTTCCATCTCTATATACCACATATAGCAAAGAAAGTTTTGAAGGGGATGCAACATCTTAAAAAACATACCTGAAGAAAAAGGTATGCAATTCTTTCCCTCAGTGGTTAAAAAAAAAAGTTGTGGGCCGAGTGCATGTTTTTGCCCTCAGAGCTTTCTTCCTTTTTCAGAGGAATGTGTTTGGCATTGCCCCACTACAGTTTACAGCACTCGTCAGGGACCTCACTCGTCTCCTAAACCCACCCAGTCCCCTTGTAATCAAGAGCAGCCAGTCTAGGCCACAGGACGGTAAATAGGATACAGAAATAAATTATGCAGAACACCAGTAGCTGATACTTAAGCACCGGTGAAATTTTTGTTAAAATCCTTCCACTTATAATGAAATACATTGGATCATTTATTACATAAAACAAAGGGTCAACCTTTAACGGTTAGAGATAATTTAGTTGAAAGGAGGGTTTTTTTTTAAGATTTTATTTTTTCTTCGTCTCCCCAAAGGCCCCCGGTACATAGTTGTATTTATTTTTAGCTGTGGGTCCTTCTAGTTGTGGCATGTGGGACGTGCCTCAGCATGGCTGGATGAGCAGTGCTAGGTGTGTGCCCAGGATTCGAACCTGCGAAATCCTGGACCGCCGAAGCAGAGCACATGAACTTAACCACTCGGCCACGGGGCTGGCTCTGAGAGTTTTCTTTTTAAGAGGACCTGTTGTAACTGATAAGTTTGACTTTACTTCCCTCTTCTGCCAATCCTAAGGGTTCAATTATGTCTCCATAAGATATGTCTCCATAATATGTTCAATATATTCAATTATGTCTCCATAATAATGTCTCCATAATCTTTGATTCAATAAAGCCCTATTAAGTTACTCTCTGCCCAGTAACGTGCTGGGGGTACAAAGATGAAAAGAGAGAGCATTTCTACCCTCAAGTCTTTAACAAGAGGCACAAATAGGCAATCAATTAAAAACATAGTGATACCGGAAGTTTACAGAAAACCCATGGATTCACATACGGGGAAGCAATAGAGAAAAATTACAGAGAAAGAAATTTGATTTGAGTACTCATAGATAACTTTCAGTCTGTCTGGTCTGTTGGACAGGTGGGCAGGGCATTTCTGTAAAGGAACCATAGAAGCAAAGACACAGAGTGGTGGATTATCATAGTATGCTTGAGACCAGCAACTACTATGTGGCTAGAGAGATGGGGTTCTTTGTTAAGAGGGATAAGGTACATGCAGAGAAATGGGTCAACTTTCTTTCTCTTTATATCAGGACTCAAAGAGATCTTGTTAGCCCTAAAGAAACTTTTAGAATAAATTCATAGGATGTACCAGTGAGAGTCAGAGACTCTGGTCTAAAAGTGGATGGCAGAACGAGATGAGCTGGAGCTGACAGCAAGAAAGCAGAATTTCCAGGATTCCACAAACTCTGATGTCTCAATTAGGTAGGTCAAACAGGAGGAAAACAGAAGCAACAGCTACAAGTCTTTTATATGGGTCTATTTGTTTTTAGAGATAAATCCCTTGGGTAGTAACTGGAGCTATTATGATCAGTTCTCTTCTGGGCACAGAATAAAATGGTTCTTCTCTTCCAACCCCTAAACTAGATATGACTGTCAGACCTGCATTGGGCAATGAAATGTGAGAAGCAATGTGTGTCACTTCTGCCTGAATGGCCAGTCCATGATTCATTACATGCCTTGCTTTGCCAAGGCAGAGTGATGCTCCAGATAGTGTTGGATCCACCAGCCTGGGCCCTGAGTGAGGAAGTATGGAGCAGAGGCCCAAGTCAACCCATGCTGGCCAGGGACTATGAAGGAGAAGTAGACCTATATTGTTTTAAGCCTCTGAAATAACTTTTTTTTCTTTCCTTTCCTTTTTGTTCCCCCCAGAGAAGCCATTATGAAACCTTTCTTAATTCAAGCAGGTAGCTGGCCCAAAACCTAAAGATGAGGGACTCAGGGATTCTACTAAAGGAAGCTCATTTACTTACTGTGTAATCAAGAACTTGGTCTTGCCCAAAGAGAAATCTTTGCTGTTGGCTCCTGGAAGGTAATCTATTTCATACACAATAGAAGTGTTTTTGTTTAGGGCAAGGTTGGCCACAGCTGATAATCTTAGGGTGGGGGCTGACCACTCCAGAAAGACCAACCATGTGACTTAGTGTGGAGGCTTGGTGTCACATGGTATCACTCACCCTGGAGACAGAGATTAACCATGTGGACAATCAATCAATCACGCCTAGGTGATGAAGTTCCAACAAAAACTCTGGACACTGGAGCATGGGGAAGCTACCCTAGCTGCCAGCACTCCATGTGTATTGTCACACACCCATGCGGTAGGGTAATACACCCTGACTCCACAGGGAGAGGACAGTGGAAGATTTACATCTGGAACCTCCTGACTCTGCCCTATGTGTCTCTTCCTTGGCTGATCTTTAGCTGTAGCCTTTCCCCATAATAAATGATAATTGTGACTATAATAGCTTTCGGTGAGTTCTGTTAGTCTTTCTACCGAATCATGGAAACTGAGAGTGGTTTTGGGAACTCCCTGAACTTGCAGTTGGTGTCAGACGTGAGGGTCGACAGCACTCTTTAACCTTGTAATTGGCCTTCACACTTACCCCATCACTGCCTCCTCTATCTATCTTTATCTATCTAGTCCTCCTTTCTTCAATGTACCATAGTGGCTAAGAGCTTGAACTATGGAGCCAGACTGCTTGGGTTTGAATGCTGGTTCCATAGCCACTTGTATGGGCCTGAACAACTCATTTAGCTTCTCTGAGTCTTAGTTCCTCATGTATAAAACAGAGGATTACTGAAGTATAGACCTTATAGGGTGGTCATGAGGATTAAAAAAAAAAAAAACAGAACATATATATACATATGTACGTATGTATTTAGCACTTATGATGGTGTCTGAGACACAGTAGACACAATATAGGCATTAGCCCAATTATCTAGGGAGAGTCCCTTGGTCTTTCCAAAGCAAAGGCCTCTGCACCATTGCACCCATATTCCCTCCCACCATTCTGTGGCTTTGATTTATCAATTATCTCTTCTCTTACACTCTTATTTCCTCTCTATTGACTCCTTCCCCTCTGTCTGAAAATGTACTCAAATCCCATCCCTCCCCTCAAAAAAACTAAACAATAAATTATCCTTATCGGATTACGCAGCAGATCTGCTCCCCCACTTCCCCATTTTCCTTCACACCCCCACCACCCCCACGCTCCCAATCTCAAAGGAGTTGCCAATGCTCAACACTTCATTTGCCCTCCTTCCCAGCCCCTTGCAATCTGAGGCAGTGTTCCTGCCTTTGTGCACACTGAACACCCTGTAAGAGAAAGGGTACCTCCCACTTACCCAGGAAGATCAGGGGTAAAGTGAGCAGGAACAGGAGAAGCACTTTGAAATAAAGATATCAGGACTCTTCATGAAGGAAGCATTGTGCCTCTGTCTGTAATCTCATGTAAATAATTTGTGGAGTAAATCGACTTCTCTCTCTCACAGAAACACTGGACTTTGGGAGCAGAATCTGTGTCTATGTTCGATTAAGTGGAAAGAACACAGGTTTAGATCTGAAGTTTTGGCACCCGCCAGACCTATAACACAGAGGTTCTTATCAAGTTCAACCTTGTGAGTCTCTATTACCTGGTCTGTAAAACAGAGATGATAAGATTAGCGCCTACCTTGGGTTCTTGAGAGAAATCAATAGGGGAGTATGTGTGAGAATATTTTATATACTTTATACTATAAAGTCTAAAATTGGTGCCTGTCACAGAGTAGGTGCTTAGTGTTTGTTAACCATGACTAGAGATGGTTTCCATCAAAAATTGGAAGTGAAATAGATAATTGTCTTATGGGTCCTGGGTAACCATCTCTAATACTGGTTAACAACCAAACCTAAAAACCACATCCAATTGTTTTCAGCAAAGGAAATATAGGAAAAACATGGAATATAACCAAATGTCTCCTTGAAAATTCACAAATCTATGGGCCTCCTTTGCCAGTCTGGAAGGAGAGAGAATTCCCTCACTGCCCCAAATTCCCTCCCTAGTGGATCATGTGCCTGAGCCCCTGGCAACAGTGCTCTGCCCAGTCACCACAGTAACCGAAAGAGGAAGGAATCTTTTCTGTCTCTCACTGCCATTTGGTCCCTCTATCCCCACAAATACAGATCAACATGCATTTCCTACAGCATATGAAATCCAGTGGAGTCGCTTCTAGAAAGAACTGCCTTCCAAAAAGTCCATTCTATCCAGTGCACACACTCCACTCTGGATGTAAAATCTAGGTTTCTATTTGACATGGCTCCTGGCTCCACCTTCATCTCCAGAGACCATGAATGTCCCCGCCCCTTGAGTGCAGGCATCATTCAAATACCTCAGCAGCTTATCACATCCTGCCTCACTCATACTCAGACAAAGAAACCTAGTTCTTTAATCTCACTTCATAAATCAATTCCTCACATTCCTGTTCGTTCTTTTAAAAATTACTATAACTCACTGGTGTGTCAACGTCTCCCTTAAACCCACTTGCCTCTACTACTACTGTTTCTAGCTGTGTCCCTATTCCGGAAGGAGCTTGTGCTCTAAAAAAATATATATATATAACATAAGTATATAACATTTAATTATTAACACATTTGTTAAATATACTGTTATTAATATATTTAATAATATATGTTATAATATATAATTATATAGATTATATATAATACATATATATACTGAGATAATGTTTATTTTTATTTTCATTTGCAGCAAACATGTCCTAAAATACCATCACTTGACTGAATTAATCCTCTTATTTTGTACCCCAAGAATGTTTTCTCAACTTGCTTTTCCACCTCTAGTTATTACTGGTATTTGTCAGGCAGACTCAAGTTAATCTCTGATCACAATGACCTACCAAAGACTTGAGCAAGATATAAATAGGATCTTCTGTAATGTAGTCCTTTTCCTGATGCCTTTTTGCATCATTTTGCCATTTAAAATCAACTGGCAGATGTGCAAGTTGTGAAAAGTTTTACTTTTATAAAATATTAGGGTTGAGGTGAACTATTCTTAAAATACTAAAAGATATCATTTGCAAAAATATGCCCAATACGAATGACTCCATAACATTATTTCCTCAACTCAGATAATTTAAGGGGAAAATAATGCACTTCTCCCTATAGACTGAAAAACACTGGCTATAAAGAAAGGAAATTCATGTGATCAATATAATCATAATTTCCACATAGTGTCTAAGAAAAATATATGCCAGATATTTTTCCTTTTATGTGCACAGTGTTTCAGAAGGAATTCTGCAGGGTGCCTGAACTCTCTGTTAAAGGAATTATGCTACTGCTCAACACAGTTAAAGAAAAGACAGCAAAACAAAAATCCAACAGTGCTGTCATTCGTTTACATTTTCACCTCGGCTTAACTAAGTTCCAGAGGATCTTTTGGTTTGTTTGTTTCCTCTGAAAGACCATAGTCTACAAAACACAATCCATTGAAATAATTTTAGAATTTTGTGTAATATTTTATTTTGTTCAATCAAAACCAGTCCATGAGAGGTATCAAGACCTCAAACTAAATTGTCACATTTGAAAATCTGTCCCCCAAAATATAAGGAACTCTTTTTTTGTACATAAAAAGGTTGGTAGAGTAAAAAAGTAGGAAAGTCGACATGTGAGAAAAGGAGGGGGGACATCACATATCAACGGAAAGTGTTGTAATGCGACTACCTACGAGAGAGACATCACATGGGAAACACCACGTGTTAAAATTTTAAAAGCATGCCAGTAATCTTAGTTACAGAAACGCAAACTAAGCAATGACATGTCTTCTTTCTATATTTGAGATGTTAAGAAAGTAACTACATTTTCCCTTCTCCCAGGACAACTTTCAAAATTGAAATCTGTCTAACCTGACTTAGGTCTTGGTCTTCGTGATCCGCTAGAAAAGACGACCTTTCAAAGATCCAGTTCTGGGGGCCGGGGCCGGCCCCGTGGCCGAGTGGTTAAGTTCGCGCGCTCCGCTGCAGGCGGCCCAGTGTTTCGTTGGTTCGAATCCCGGGCGCGGACATGGCACCGTTCATCAAACCACGCTGAGGCAGCGTCCCACATCCCACAACTAGAAGGACCCACACGAAGAGTATACAACTATGTACTGGGAGGCTTTGGGGAGAAAAAGGAAAAAAATAAAATCTTTAAAAAAAAAAAAGTTCCAGTTCTGTCATTCTACAATCAAAATGAAAGAATAAGAAATGTCTGAGAAACTTGTTCCTTTTAATTCTACTTAGCATTTTCTTAAAATCGTCTTTTCTTAAAATCTAAATTACAATGGGTATGGTCTTAGTAATTTTGAGCGAGAAACATCAATTTTTCCAAGCCAAAATTCTTCAACAGCACATGCCCCCCACAGAAAGATTTTCCCCTTGCAGTCAATTAGACTTCACCAGAGCAAAGTTGTTGGCCGTTCTAAACTTTGGGAAACTAACGTCCCTAACTTCTGCTTCTGGGAAGACGGTGGAAGAGGTATTTTTCCCTGGTCCTCCCACTAAGTCTACCTAAGAATCCTGGACATTTTACATATAAGACAAACATAAGAAATTTCTGGAAGATGGTAAGGAGAGAGCAGATCAGCTAGGAACCCTAAGGACCCAAGGAAAAACACAGAAATGAGTCCCCTAGGATATCCTTTTGCCTTGATATCCCAGACTTGGAGTTGAACAAGAGGCAGCAATCTGGCTCAATCTCCATAGAATTATGCAGAGTGAAAAAAGCCAAATGCAAAAGGTTACCTGGTATATGATTACATTTCTATAACATTCTTGAAATGACAACATTATAGAAATAAAGAAGAGATGAGAGGTTGCCAGGGTAACGGAGGAGATAAGGATGGAAGGAAAGTGGGAGCAGCTATAAAAGGGCAACACGAAGAACCCTTGAGGTGTTAGAACTGTTCTGTACCTTGACCGTATTAATGTCGATACCCTGGCTGTGATATTGCACTATAGTTTACAAGGTGTTACCACTGGAGAAAACAGGGTAAAGGGGACACAGGAGCTCTCTGAATTGTTTCTTATAATTGCATGTGGATCTACAATTACCTCAAAATAAAGAGATTAACTTTTTTAAAAAGTGCCTTCTGCACACTGAGATGGCTGAATCAAAATTCTTCCACTGAAAAAGCGATGAATATGTTTGCATTCTAATACTTATTTTGGACTTTTTTTTTTTTGAAAAATCAATCTTAAGCTTTAAAAATATTCTTCATAGCAAATATTCCCATAAACTTTTCTAGAACTGAAGAAGAAAAATTCACATTATAAGAATTTGCCAGCACAGTCACCAAACCTATTATTTGATGAGAAATTTATAAAGGTAGATCAATAAATGGCTTTTAATGTAGATACACCAAGTAATTTGACAATAAATTTGGGGATCATAGGAAAAATGACCCCATTTCCATGTAGCTGTTGGTATTGATATACTATATTTTCAATTTCCATCTAGTTTGCATGTTTTCCTATGAATTTTACTTGTGAGTTTTATTTCTTATTTAAATGAGACTTCATGTATTGATTTATCATTTTAAAGAAAAGATGAGACTTTTTCTATAAGTGACATGGTGGCATACAGGGCCTCCCTTTAGCCTGAGTTACCTTCTCTATTTCAGCATTTAGCCCAAGAACACTCAACTATGCTAAGTAAGATTCAAAGCATACATCCCTCAATTCTGAGCAGGAATTTTTAAATGTGTGGCACCATCAAGAGGCAATAGCTTGTACTGCCACTGTCATAAGAACCTAGGGTTTGCTCTCAGGTAGAGAGGAGCCTGCTTTTCATAGCAACTGTCACAGACTATTGTCACACAGAATTACGCTAAGACTTCGGCTCTGTGTTTTCCAGTTTGGAGTCACTGGATTATTGCTAAATGCTATGTCTTCCCTTCCCATTCGTTGTCTACCCCGCTAGCCCTCCAACCGAAGAAGAAAAAAACGATGTGACAACTGTTTTTATTCTCAGTTAACTGGGGACAGTTGGCAATCTTAATTTGCTAATGATTAATTCCCTCAATGTTTATGCCAGCAATTTGCTGTTTAAAAGATATAAAGTCTTTTTTCTCTAATGACACAAGGTGATCCGACCATAGATAACAGTCTGCTTTATATTACCCACTAGTTAGAGATTTTCTCTTATTTTATTAGAAATGAAAGAAGTCAGCTTAGACAATGATAGTTTATTTAGGCAGTAGACAGCATCACCAATCTAATGCTGTGCTGTCCAATGTATTATAATGAATTTCACCTTTTTTTTAGTTTTTCTAACATAAGAAAATGTAAAATTACGTGGCTCACATTTATGGCTCGCATTGTATTTCCAAGCCAGACTCTATAAACCATTCAAACGAGGCATGGCAGTGAAAGAAGGGAGAGAATGGCAGAAAATGACTGGCTGTTTTAAACACCAGAGCTAAGAAAAACAAGGCTCCACAGAAAGAAATCAGTTTAAGGCTTATGCTAAATCTGAGGATTAAATCAATTAACGCAACAATGGACATTCTGACTCTGAATATAGGAAGAGAGTCATAATTTCTAAATAGCCCTTTAAAAAATCTGAGCCACCAAGTTTATTTGGTTAGTAAACCAACCTCTAACCCCATTTGCAGTTTAACTGGCTCACTTCCCACTAGTGCAATCTTTTTTTTTAAACTAAAACTACAGTCAGGATGTAGCAAGAGGAAGGGCCACGTCAGGAAGGAGATGCCTTTCAAATCAAACTGGAAGACAAAATAGTTTTCAATACTTAAGCTTGCCTTCACATTTCAAACACATTCTTCTTGGGGGGAAAAAAAGGATTAATATTACGGCTAGCCAACAACTGGCATTCTTTCAACATTGTCCATTCTGCTCCCAACCAAGAAGTGCTGTAAAATTTACAATATATAAAGGTCTGAAGGCCCAAATTGTCTTTTGGGGTCAGGAGTCAACAGAAAGTGGAGACAGTAAGAAACAGAACACATCCAGAGGTAGAGTAACTTTCACCTGACCACGCCCACTCTTCTTGGGTTCCCAGACAATTTTTCCTAATTATAAAACTAAATTATAAAACCTGTTTACTCTCTGGTGCTTAAAATAGTCTCTGTATCTTAGCACCTTAAGGAGATTAGAGAACATATACATTTGTTTTATAAAATTCCATAACTCTTTAAATATGTTCCTTTATACTTCTACTTAATTTTAGAAAAATGAGATCTATGGTCTACTCAACAGACACAAGCCTTGGTTTCTGTACGATCCTGGAAAGCACCAATTCTCACAAAGAATGCTACAGAATTTTCAAAAAAAGAAAAAATAACTCATTTTCACCTTTTCATTTTTAATTTAAAATTGGAAGGGAACTTCTGCCTTTCTGAAAGTAAAAAGAATGCGTTTATGCTGAGATATTTGGTTCTTTTGTAGAGAGCATCCCTGTACCCTGGAACTAAGTGCACAGACTTAAGTTTGAGATGTCTGGGAACTAGCGGTGAGCCTATAGTCACAGAAGAAGGAAAGCCAGAATGAACGTCATGAATGAGTATCATTTACTCTTTTTAAAAACATATATGCAATGCTTCCCACACTCTAGTCATCTGGGTAGGAGCTGGATGCACAGCAGTGAGCAAGACAGACCTGCTCCCAGTCTCATGCAACTTAAACTTTTTCAGTTGTAAAACACTTTCAGAGAAGAGATTAAAACAAAACACCTTCCAAACAGTAGAAAATTGCTGACCCAGACATTTCACCTATTCAGATAATAACTACCATAGAAATATTAATATGTGCCTTGAAAGAAAGCCAATCTTATCTTCAGGGTAGTAGAGTATGTGAACAGTTAGAAAGCCTTATTCCTTGGTGCCTGATGAGAGCTGGCATCATATTACAATATGTTTGAGAAATGAATACCAAGTGTGGCCCTACATCATTCTAAATGGCGACAATGCTGTTTATCAAGGCACCGCAGATGACAGTCATCAGCCAGAAAGAAAATATCGGATTGCTACAAAGCAATTTGTGGGAATCCACTGCTTCTCCACAATAGCACACAGATGCTTTTGGCCATGTCACCAAATGAATACTCTTAACAGCAGTAGGGTTTGCTTTAAATTTTTTATTTTCCCCTTTTCTTTTTAAAATGACTTTAACTGCCCTGGATCAAAAGATGAACTAGATGGCTATCACTACCTCTGTATTACTAGGAGGGAACAGCTATCAAGTGATATGAATAAAAGAATATCCTGCCTACTTTATAATGACTTCTCTAGCCTCTTGAACATCTGGTTTATCAAAGGATCAGCACCTCAGCCCACTAGAGAAATCTTATCTATTACCCCTACCTGGAAAACAGCTCAGAATTAGGGAGCTTAAATGACCACTGACCAGCCCACAGAATGTCACAAGATCTATGGACTGAAGTGAACACACTTCATGCACACAGGAGCCTCTCCAGCCCTCACTTGCGCCTAGTAACTCTTAGTTTGGAATATTTTTAAACAAAGCTTGGTATCTGTTTCTAAAATCATAAAAAAAAAAGGCTGGCATAATGACAAAAGCAAGAATTGGGAGGAGTGATGTCAGCAACATGGCAGAGTGAGCTGTTCCCTTTGTCTCTCCCTCTTTGAACTACAACTAATTGGACATTTATTGATCAGTGGAGGATACCCACACAGCACACCAGGATGCCTGAGAGAGTCATGAAGCTACACATCTGAAGGTGGATGGACACCTCCCAGGGAGGTGGTGGAGACAAGTGAGCACTCTCTGGACCTTTAGCAGCCCTGTGCACACATGCCACTGCTCTCCTGGCTGGAGCACCCATAGGCCCACTGCAGCCCTAAAGTGGAGAGCATGTCTCGATGGGACTGTGGGAGGAGGCAGCAGCTGCCCTGAGCCCCTGCATGATGGCTTTCTTGTCTGGCAGGAGAGCCCACAGTGCCACTATGGTTCCAGGAAGTGGTTCAGGCTTGGACCCAGTTGGGAGGCTCCTGCCCACCAAGCAGAACAGCCGATATGACCTAGGAGAAGATGGCAGCAGATCTGTGCACCCAGGCAAACAAGTTCCCAGCTGATGCAAATGCCCATAGTACCACTGCAGCCCTAAAGGGGGAAGCACCTGTTGGCAGGACTGTGGGAGTAGGCAGCAGCAGCTCCAAGCCCCTGCAAGATTGCGTTCTCATTTGGTGGGAGAGCCCACAGGGCCCCTGCAGTCACAAGGAGTGGCCCAGGCTCTGACAGGCACAATTGACAGGGATCACAGTGGGCTCAGAACACAGCTCCTGCCCCATCCCAAGTAGTGGTAGGTGGAATCTGCAAGCACGTACTATCACTATGTGAAGATAAAAATCCACTCTTTCAAATAATATGAAGAAGTATATTAATACCCCAGACCAGATAGAAAAAGACAAAAACCCAGAAATTAATTCTGAAGGCACAGAAATCTACAACCTAAATGACAGAGAATTCAAAATAGCTATCATAAAAAAATTCAATGAGTTAGAAGAGAACTCAGAAAGACAATTCAATGAAATCAGGAACAAAATTAATGAACAGAGGGAATTCTTCACAAATGAGATAGAAACTATAAACAAAAATTAATCAGAAATGTTGGAGATGAAAAACACAATGACAAAGATAAAGAAAAATCTGGACTCCTTAAATAACAGAGCTGATATTATGGAGGACGGAACTAGCAATAAAGAGGATAGGAATACAGAAATGCTTCAGATGGAGGAGGACAGAGAACTAAGACTAAAAAGAAATTAAGAAATTCTCCAAGAAATATCCAATTCAATTAGGAAATGCAACATAAAGATCATAGGTATTCAAGAGGGAGAAGAGTGGGAGAAAGGAGCAGAGAGGTTGTTCAAAGAAATAATAGCTGAGAACTTCCCAAACCTGGAGAAGGAGCTGGAATTACAATTAAAAGAAGAAAATATAACTCCTAATTACATCAGTGTAAAAAGACCTTCTACAAGGTATATATTAGTAAAACTGGGAAAAGTCAATGACAAAGAAAAAAAAATTAAGGGCAGCAAGGAAGAAGAAAATAACCTACAAAGGAATCCCTATTAGGCTTTCAGTGGATTTCTCAGCAGAAACCTTACAGGGTAGGAGAGAGTGGAATGATATTTTCAAAACTCTGAAAGACAAAAACTTTTAGCCAAGAATACTCTACCCAGCAAAAATATCCTTCAGATATGATGGAGAAATAAAAACTTTCCCAGATAAACAAAAGCTGAGGGAGTTCATTGCCACAAGACTGCCACCTATAAGATATGATCAAGAAGGCCCTCATACCTGAAAAAAAAAGAAAGAAAGGGTTCACAAAACCTTGAGCAAGGAGATAAATAGGCAGATGGAATCAGAAAATTGTAACTCTCTATCCGAATGGATTAGCAAACACTTAATTATAATATTAAAGATAAAGGGAAGGGTTGGAGAGGGTGTGGAGAGAAGGGAACTTCTCACTGCTGGTGGCAGTGCAAACTGGTGCAGCCACTATGGAAAGCAGTTTGGAGTATCCTCAGAAAATTAAGGATAGATCTACGATATGATCCAGCTATTCCACTGCTGGGTATTTATCCAAAGAACTTGAAAACACAAAGGCATAAAGATACTTGCACCCCTATGTTCACTGCGGCATTATACACAATAGCCAAGACTTGGAAGCAACCTAGGTGCCCATCAAGGGACGAATGGATAAAGAAGATGTGGCATTTATACATGATGGAATGCTACTCAGCCATAAGAAATGGTGAAATCCAGCCATTCGTGACAACATGGAGGGACCTTGAGGGTATTATGCTGAGTGAAATAAGTCAGAGGGAGAAAGTCAAATACCATATGATCTCACTCATAAGTAGAAGATAAAAACAACAACAAAAAAAACAACATAGCATTGGAGATTGGACTGGTGGTTACCACTGGGGAAGGGGGGAGGGGGGAGGGCAAAAGGGGTGATTAGGGTCACATGTGAGGGGATGCACTATAATTAGTGTTCCAGTGGTGAACATGATGTAATGTATCCAGAATTTGAAATATGATGTACATCCGAAAAAAATAAAAATGTAAAAAAAAAAAGATAAAGGGAAGGAAAATTAAGAATAAATATAATCACTTCATTTTGACCACAAACTCACAACACAAAATGGAATAAGTTGTGACAACAATAACTTAGAAGGGGAAGCGGAAAGAGATGGAAATTGCTTAGACGAAGGAAATAAGAGGCTATCAGAAAATGGACTATCTCATCTCCAAGATCTTTTACACAAACTTCACGGTAACCACTAAACAAAAAATCAAAATAGAGACACAGATGATAAAGAGAAAACTAAGAAAACCATCATAGAGAGCCACTAAACTGAATTGGCAGTCTGAAATACACAGGATAAGAAACAAGGGACATACAGAACAACTGGAAAACAAGTGATAAAAATGGCAGCGTTAAGCCCTCATATATCAATAATCATTCTAAATGTAAATGGATGGAATTCTCCAATCAAAAGACACAGTGGCTGAACTATTAAAAAACAAGACCCAACAATATGCTGCCTCCAGGGAACACATCTCAGGTCTGAAGATAAACACATGCTTAGAGTGAAAGAATGGAAGATGATAGACCAAGCTAATGGCAAACAAAAGAAAGCAGGTGTTGCCATGCTTATATCAGACAAAGTAGACTTCCTGATAAAAAAGGCAATGAGAGACAGAGGGACAGTATATAAGGATAAAAGGGACACTCCACCAAGAGGACATAACACTTATAAATATATATGCACCTAACACAGGAGCACCAAAGTACATACAGCTACTATTAACTGACCTACAAGGAGATACTAACAGCAACACAATAATAACAGGGGAGCTTAACACCCCACTTTCATTAATGGATAGATCAACCAGACAGAAAGTCAAAAAGGAAATAGTGGAACTAAACAAAAAACTAGACCAGACAGACTTAATAGATATTTACAGAACACTCCATCCAAAATCAGCAGAATACACAATCTTCTCAAGTGCACAGGGAACATGAGAAGATAAACAAAATTGACAAACCTTTGGCCAGACTCACTAAGAAAAAAAGAGAGAAGGCTCTAATAAATAAAATTAGAAATGAAAGAGGAGAAATTACAATGGATACCACAGAAATGCAAAGGATTATAAGAGAATACTATGAAAAACTATATACCGAAAAATTGGACAATCTAGAAGAAATAGATAAATTCTTAGACTCATACAACCTCCCAAAACGGAACTAAGAAGAAATAGAGAATCTGAATGGACCAATCACAACTAAAGAGATTGAAACAGGAATCAAAAACCTCCCCAAAAATAAGTTTGGGACCAGATGGCTTCTCTGGAGAATTCTACCAAAGAGCCAAAGAACAGATAGTACCTATCCTTCTCAAACTATTCCAAAAAACTGAAGAAGATGGAATATTTCCTAACACATTTTACAAGGCCAACATCACCCTGATCCCAAAGCCAGACAAGGACAACACAGGAAAGGAAAATTATAAGCCAATATCACTGATGAAATAGAGGTAAAAATCCTCAACAAAATACTGGCAAACCAAATATAGCAATACATTAAAAGGACCATACACCATGATCAAGTGAGATTTATTCCAGGGATGCAGGGATGGTTCAACATCCACAAATCAATCAATGTGATACAACATATTAACAAAACAAGGAATAAAAATCACATGATCATCTCAATAGATGCAGAGAATGCATTTGACATGATCCAACATCAATTGATGATAAAAACTCTCAAAAGGGTATAGAAGGAAAGTACCTCAACATAATAAAGGCCACATATGACAAACCCATATATAACATCATACTCAATGGGGAAAAACTGAAAGCCAACCCTCTGAGAACAGTAACAAGACAAGGATGCCCACTCTCACCACTCTTATTCAACATAGTACTGGAGTTTTGGGCCAGAGCAATCAGGCAAGAAAAAGACATAAAATGTGTCCAAATTGGCAAGGAAGAAGTGCAACTCTCACTGTTTGCAGACGACATGATTTTATATATAGAATACCCTAAAGAGTCCATCGGGAAATTTTAGAAATAACCAAGAACTGTAGCAAAGTTGCAGGGTACAAAATCAGCTTACAAAAATCAGTTGCATTTCTATACTCTAATAACAGACTCACAGAAAGAGAACTCAAGAATACTATTCCATTTACAATCACAACAAAGAGAATAAAATATATAGGAATAAATTTAACCAAGGATGTGAAAGACCTATACAATGAAAACTATAAGACATCATTGAAAGAAATCAATGATGATATAAAGAAATGGAAAGCTATTCCCTGTACACAATTGGAAGAATAAACATAGCTAAAATGTCCATACTATTTAAAGCAATCTACAGATTCAATGCAATCCTAATCAGAATCCCAATGACATTCTTCACAGAAACATAACAAAGAATCCTAAAATTCATATGGAACAAGAAAAGACCACAAACAGCTAAAGGAAACCTGACAAAAAAAGAACAAAGCTTCAGGCATCACAATCCCTGACTTCAAAATATACTACAAAGCTATAGTAACCAAAACAGCATGCATGGTACTGGTACAAAAACAGACATACAGATCAATGGAACAGAACTGAAAGCTCAGAAATAAAACCACACGTATATGGACAGCTAATCTTTGATAAAGGAGCTAAGAAGATAAATGGAGAAAGGAAAGCCTCTTCAATAAATGGTCTTGGCAAAACTGGACAGCTACATGTGAAAGACTGAAAGTACACCATTATTTTTCGCCATACACAAAAATTAACTCAAAATGGATCAAAGACTTGAAGGTAAGACATGACACCGTAAAACTCCTAGAAGAAAACAGAGGCAGTACATTCTTTCACATCAGTCTTAGAAGGATCTTTTTCAATACGTGTCTACTTGGGTAAGGGAAACAAAAGAAAAAATAAACAAATGGGACTTCATCAGACTAAAGAGCTTCTGCAAGCCAAAGGAAACCAGGAACAAAACGAAAAGACAACCCAACAACTGGGAGAAAATATTTGCAAATCATATATCTGACAAGGGGTTAATATCAAAAATATATAAACAACTCATACAATGCAACAAGAACAAAACAAACAACCCGATCAAAAAATAGGCAGAGGATATGACCAGACATTTTTCCAAAGAAGATATAGAGATGGCCAACAGGCACATGAAAAGATGTTCAACATCACTAATCATCAGGGAAATGCAAATCAAAACTACAATGAGATATCACCTTATACCTGTTAAAATGGCTATAATTACCAAGACAAACAAAACAAATATTGGAGAGGATGTGGAGAAAAGGGAACCCTCATACACTGCTGGTGGGAATGCAAACTAGTGCAGCCACTATGGAAAACAGTATGGAGATTTCTCAAAAAATTAAAAATAGAAATACCATACGACCCAGCTATTCCACTACTGTGTAGTTATCCAAAGAATTTGAAATCAACAATTCAAAGAGACTTATGTACCCCTATGTTTATTACAGCATTTTCCCATTAGCCAAGACATGGAAACAACCCACGTGCCTATGGACTGATGAATGGATAAAGAAGATGTGGTGTATACATACAATGGAATACTACTTAGCCGTAATACAAGACAAAATCATCCCATTTGCAACAACATGGATAGAATTTGAGGGTATTATGTTAAGCGAAACAAGCCAGACAGAGAAAGACAAATACTATATGATTTCACTCATATGTAGAAGATCAACAGACACATGGACAAAGAGAACAGATTAGTGGTTACCAGAGGGGAAAGGAGTTGGGGGTAGGAATAATGGGCAACAGGGCACATATATATGGTGACAAATAATAACGTACAACTGAAATTTCACAATGTTATAAACTATCATGACCTCAATAAAATTTTTAAAAATAAGAAAAAAAGCAAGACTTGGCAGCTGAGAGGAAGACAAACGATAAAAAACTATACATCTCAAATAGCACAGCAGTTGGAAGCTATTCAATGTAGGCTCAAAGTGAATTATTATACCTCATTAATAGGTCCTTGGAGGTTGATAATTAGAGTTCACTCTTTAACACTCAATATAATTACCTTGAGTTTTCAAATAAAGATTGAACAAAAAAAAACATCCAGATGAAACACTGGTATAATCACAAGCTAAGCTAAAACTTAGTGCAGGAATTATGCTTAGTGAACCAGCTTTATCTTGCTTGGTTTCCTAATTAATGAATTCAATAAATCCTTGGCATCTATTCATTCCACATAAGTATTAGAGTTGCGTTTATTTTTTGAAAATTATGCTTTGACAATTTGGAGGTCCCAGTGGACCCAGCCTGTAGAGTCAATTAGGCTGCATGGCTCATGAAGTGTTCTCAGGGGCTGGAAGTCCAGGCACAGCTTTCCTTGGCTCCTGGACTGCATCCCAAATGGGAGGAGAATTTCACCCTCACTGACTCGCCATCCTCTGGAGTTTTTGTTTTCCTACTCTCTGCTCACACTTTTGTTTCTGATCCTTGGCCACGTTTGGTCAGGGTTTTGGTCTGCACACAATCAACAGTTACCCCCACTGGTGGCAGCAATGACTGGGAATCTGGTTTTATGGTCCAACACTTGGTGACCTGTCAGGTAGAACTGGAATCTAGCCATGATCAGGCGACAGATGACTGAGCATTTGTTTGTTGTTGTTTTGTTTGTTTATTGTTTTTCTATTTGTAAGCCCAAATCAGGACCATATTTTGGGCCCAGGGGAAATGCAACCAGTCTTTTGAGATCCGGAACGGTGAGATTTTGCGTTCCAGTGTTTGCTCTCGATCTGCAGCTGAAGCTGTAGAACTTGTCCTCTAAGTTCTTTATCTGTCTGTCTCTGCACCTGAGAAAAAATTCCCTGCGTGTAGGTGAAATATTTTCCTTACTCCTGAGGATAATAATAAATTAAAATAAAGGACCTCTGTTCTGGCCTATAGAGACTAATAAGCAGCTAAATAAATCTAACATACCCAAAATTCCAAGAAAATAAAATGAAATTTTAATAATTTAAATGTGTTCTTGTTTTAAGAAAAAGACCTTTCTTAGAAAAACCACTGACTTTAGAAGCACTTTTTTACCTTAGAAAACAAGTTCACACGATTAAAGTGAAGCCTTACACAAATCAGACTGATTTGACAATTTAGTTTAAAAGCTGTATCTCTTGGCCTTCTTTTGTCAGTGTACAGTATAATATAAGTGCAATTTCATTTTTTAAATAAGTTTGGATTTGCTTTATCCCTAAAGAGATTAGCTTACCTGAACTTCTTAAATGCTTTATATTAGTCTACTGAAAAGATAAGCTAAGATTACTTCCACACAATATTTAAGACTCAGAAAAATATAAAATTTGTGCTCAACTAAACTGAATTATAATTGTGACAAACCTTTTTATAGCAGTAGTAATTATATTCTGTGATGTGTCAGCTTAAACATAATTTCCAATATCTGTAAGTATTTTTGTCTTAAAATGTCTGGTTGTTCCAGAATGTGAAGGAAGACCATGAAGAACAAAAGTTGATAGAAACTTTAAAAATTGTAGGTTTGTAGAAAGGGAGCTTTATTTGACTTGGTTTATAGTACTTGCAAATAAAGTCTATAAAGATGTAATAAAATGTTAAAATTTTTGCAAAGTTTGCAAAACTTTGATGGGTTTATTTATGAAGTATTTTTTTAATGTAATGCATGACAAGTACCCTATTAATGTAAAACTAAAATGCAATTATCTCTATTGAAACGACAGACTGATCCTGGAGAAATCAGCCTGTGGTTACAAGAGGTAGTAAAAGGTGGGTTTTCGATATAATCTGCCCAGAGAGCAGCATTTTAGTATCTCACAAGAGTAAATTTCTGTGCCTTGTGCTAACTGGGATATATCCTTGCACACTCAAAGTGACAGAAAAAAGTTCCTCACTTCTGAATGATTTAAGATTTCTTGTTTATTATAAAATAATCTATTGTCACTTTATTAGGTAACCAAACTGCAAACATTCATTGCTCTCAGGCATCCACAATCCCATCTTACTCAAGAGATGAAATCTCTGATTAATATTTGATTTTGCCTTCCCAGGATTAGACCCTAAATTCAGGGAAAAAAAAAAAATTCCAAGATCTCTTTTATACCTGAACTATCTTAAGCTTTCCCAGAGGACCCCTGGGCAAGCACAAGGATTTGTTCATTAACCTTACAAACAGAAAGATGATAGAATAACTAGGTTTTTTTTGCCATGCCCCTTATTTATAAATAGCTCAACACTATCAAGAATTGCATAGGAAGATTTGTCAAATCAAATGAGAGGTTCAGCCTTCCCTAGGCTAATTTTGAACATGTAAAATATTATAACATAAATAAAGTTCAGAGATTGCCTACTTTAGAGAAAGGCCCTGGGTATACGCCAATGTCGTCACTCTGTAACACGTTCTTACCCTCAGGGGAAACTCTGATCAAATAAGACCGATGTCTCTGGTCCTGATAGAAGATTTTAACTCTCCTTCTTGCTGATACTGTTTGTCAAATTAACTACAGATTAACCACAGACACTTACTCTTATCCTCACCAAGCAGTCTCTGCTTTCCTCTCATGCCTACTACCGAAAGACTCTACTCAAGTTTATATAGACTAGAATGTGCCCTTAACAAAGGAAGACAGTCTCAGAGCCTGGAGGATAGAACTTCACCAGGCACTCTTCAAAGAACAGACTTGCGGGGAGAGGCTTCGTAGCTGCCATTATGTAGACAAGCATGAGACCATCTCAGGCAGCTAAATCAGATTTTCAGGATTTCTTTTATTCCAGACACAGATGACTTCATGAAATCAAATTAATGATCCAAGATGCAGAGGACTAAGAATTAATTACATAGAAACTGATACCAGAAATGTACTTTCTAAATGAAGATATGTGTTTTGGAAAACTATTGGCATTATTTTTAATGTCCTATTTTCCGATGGGAAAAACCTTTTAGTGTTCACCTTGATCTATCTCTAACTCTCACTTTAGTTAACTCTGATTTTGCAAACTAAATGGAACATTTTTTTAATGGTAACTTGTTCTGCTTGGTCCCTCAGAATTCAGAAAGAAATATTTTTCCTGTGACTTTACTTTTTAATGGCAATAACATTATTTGCACAGGCTCAATAAGAATCTGTCCTCCCTTTTACTGGGATGTAATCAGACAAACAGACTACAGAACAGAGGCCAAACCTAGAGTATCATATTTAAAAATAAGCCTTATTTCATCAGCTATGACAAACCTATTACTAAGGTAAAAGGGTTATAACTTCATATTTGGAGCCAGCACTCACAAAGTTCTCCCAAGAAGTTGAACTAGGACCTGTCTGTGGCTTTTGGAGCACTGACCTTACGAGCAGTAAGGTAGGTCACTTTTTGGATTGCCAGGAAGCTTAGCAGATTTGGGGAAACTAGAGGAAAGAGAAAGTCACCAACACTTATAGGTGCTGGTGTTGAAAGATGAAACCCGGTAGAGATGAATTTCTTGAGTTTGGTTTCCTATCCTTGGAACAGAAGAGTAAATAAGAGCATTTAAGGAAGATCTCTGGGGTAATAGAAGCCACTGAAAATGCTCTCCTAGATTTCTTACTAAGTCATCACATAGAAGTTAATTCTCTGACTTTATTTAACAATAGTTCAGCACAGTATAGTGCTAGATGCGCTACCCACACTCAAAAAGGCTTTTATATGCTAATTCAAACTTCTCCACCTATGTCAGTGAATCAAGCCCAAATACAATGGGTTTCTGTGACCATGAAAAATCTTCGGAGATTATTTATGATAACAAAGGGAGCTGCCATACTGGAGCACTGTCTAACAGACCCATCCAAGGAATTTCCAGTTCTCTAGGGGTATGCACATTAATTCACTATTACTGATTAGGATATTTGGAAACTCTGTAAGGATAGGCATTAACTTATCAAAACCTATGAGTCATGCAAATGATTCTTTTTCCAAAATTTCAAACAAATTTTGTCCTGTATAAATGCAAATGACTTCTGTTCATTATGATCCAAAGGTTACAATTTTGTTGTCCTGTAGGGCATTAACTCTTTGGGTATGTAACTCAGAAATCTTACTCTAGCATACTTTCTTTTACTAACTAAAATACTTTTGATACTCCTATAGTTTGGTAAATCAGCTTTACTCTCCTGCTGATTCCCTCATTAAAGAAAGCATTAATCATTAATCATTAATGAATTCAAACAATCTCTGACATGAATTCATCCTAAAAAAAACCCCTAAGCTTAAAAGAGAATAGAAAAATGTGGCATCCATTAGTGGCCCTCTCATGTTTCCTCCTTTCTTATTATTGTCAATATTTTCCACAATAACCATAAATCCATTTTAATTAGAAAAAGATAACTCAATAAATTTTGTGAGTATATGTGGTTTGGAGTCACTGTATGTACTAAGACATGGCTGAAGGGAATGTGGCATGGGTATAAAGTGCAGAAAAAAGGTTGAGCACCATTGAAGCAACCTTTCCACTTTCTAGACAACTTGGTGTACAGAAAGATTCGCTGCCTAATTCCTGAAGAGCAGTGATTTCACTGATTCTTTCCATCAGACTATGCAAATTTGATGATATAAATAATACAAATCAGTGCTTCCTCATAGTCTTAAAGAAAAAGTCTGTAAGACATAAGAAATTCAGTAAAATTCACAACTACCTTTGTTAGGTTTATTAAGAATTTACACTTGTGAGAAATCACAAGTATAAAGTTGCAGAGCAACTTAACATAACATTAGGCACATGTTGGCCTTCAAAATCCCCACTCGTAACTAATAATAGTGATCTGGCAAGAGGAAGGACAGCAAGACAAAACCTAGGAAGGGACACTAGTGGCTGGTGCACATGGAAATTCTACACGCCCACATATATCCTTGGAGTTAAGTCTCCAAGAAGCTGTTCAATAAAACAGAGAGGTCAAGTTGGATGAAGAAGATTACCAGTCGCTCCATCTCCTGCTCCCTGAGTCTCTCCTCCCTCTGTCGCCGGTGATAATCCATCAGGTCCTCGCGTCCTGAAATGGAGCTAATGCTGCTTTTCCGTTCGCGAAGGACAGGCTGGGGAGTTCCTGAGGCCTGTCTGAGGCTGTCCAAATCTGCATCATCAAACTCGACAGATCCACAAGAGAAGTTCCTCCTGGCTGCAAACATTCTGTCCGGCTCTCCAGGAGGAAGTGAATGACCTGAGCTGGTCCCTGAGTAGGGAGCCCTATCAAGGTCATCAGAGGTACAGGAGGAGGTGGAGGCCAGAAGCATCTTCCGAGCCACTCGAGGACTGGCAGGGACGCTGAGGGTGGAACTTACATAAGGACTGCCCTCAGACGCAGAGGTTTTATAGGGTAAAGCCCCTGAGCTCAAAGAAGAAAAAGTCAGGTAATTGTCGTTGTCTATTACGCTATGAGGTAGATCCTTTTCGCCTAGTTTTGTTCGTTTGGAACTGCCCAGAGAGTTTCTGGGAGGCAAGCTGAGAGGCGTCAGCTGGTTCTCCGTGGCCCTGTGCAACCTGGGGAGAGATCGGCTATAGGCTCCCATGTGACTCAGGCTGCTGCCCGAATACTTCCTGGTTCTGACACCGATGTTTTCAGGTGCCAGCTCCTTGTGTCTGGTCAACTTGGGCTGAAGCATCAGGTTGTCCTGGATGCTCATCTTCCTGGCTTGCTTTGGGCTTGAAGGCATGCTTGCGGCCCCTGACCTGCTGCTGGGAGAGGGGCCAGTGTCACTCAGGGAGCTGCCATTCCACATGGCCAGGAGCGAGCCAGACACTTTTCGGCCTTCCAGCCCTCCGAGAAAGTAGACATTGTCGTGGGATTTATTCCTTGAGCTGTATTTGGAATAGGGGGGCTTCTCTGAGAGCCTCAAGGGCCTTTCACTGTCCCGGCCAGTATAAGGATCAAAGTCTGCTCTCCCGAGTGGATATCCACTGAGGGAGGGTGAAGTGCTGAGTAAAGGAGTGGGAGGTTTCATGGAAATATTTTTGTCAGTTCCATCACAAGAGAACTGCTTGTTTCCCTGGATTTTGGCCAAGGAGGGGCTACTTCTGACACTGGTTCCCAAAGGAGAAGGGCTTCTCTTAGCAGGCACGGGTTGTGAGAGAGTTAAATAGGAGCCAGAATAGTCTCCGTTGGCTTTAAATCTCAGACTGGAAGAATATTTCTTTGGGCTCAGGCTCTCCATCATGTTTTCGGAATCGTTCTCCAGGGAATTCGCCACAAAGTCTGCCTCTAAGCTACCATTCTGTAAATCCAGCTGCTTTTGCATGTGGCTATGCTCTGCCATAATCTTGTTGGAATCTGTAAAGGAAAATAAAGAGAAAGTTTTACTTAACAAAGAAAACTTTAAAAAACCAATCACTTGTCAGCCTACATGTGAACAAATAGCCTTGCAGCAGGGCCTAATGTAATTAACAAATGCAAACTCTGTTTTAGTCATAAACCTGGTAAAATTGTACTGCAAAATGAAGAAGAATAAAGATCACTTGTTTGGGATTTTTTTTGTACAAAAGAAAAATAACCCAAGAGGACATCAATGATATTTGAAAGGAACAAATCTCTACCCAAGTACAGGTGCAGGATTAAGCTGGTACACAAAAAAGACAATTTCCCTTTAGTGTTCTAGTCCTGGCAAACCACCTGCTTCCTGAGTACCTTGCAAACACCCAAAGGGGGAATGTAATGCCTATTCCTTTAGATGTCTCTGCTAGAATCATTAACTAAAGTCCTGAGGAAACAAAATTCACATTCTGACAGAGAAAGAAAATTTTATGTTAGACAATGATCAATAACATGAGGGTTAGAATATGGATCTTTAAAAGGGGAATTCCCTATGAGAGTTACATTCTCAACAAAAAGACTTAAAGCTCCTGCGACCATCAGAAAAAGGCAGGTAATCATAGAGGAAAGAATGTTCCCCAAATTGCTGCCATATCAGGGTCAGAGTGCAGTATTTAAAAACCTGAAACCGACGTATCCTTCAAATTCCCGGGTATCCCAAATACATCATGTTCACCCTTGATCTCAAACTCTCTGGTCTCGTGGAAACCCCTTTCTCCCTCTTTTGTACTCATCTGAACCCACCCAACCTTCATGGCTCAGATTAGGACTCTATCTTCCATGATGAAAACATTTTTAAAAATGTATGCACCCATAAGAATATGTTTTGGACCCTGGTTTGAACATTAACTTAAAGAACTAAAGTTTCAGTCGATGAAAATGTCTTTTAATTACAAATTATCACAGCAAATGAGAAGGTTTATATTTATAACTGATAAAAACGTTTTCTTTAGATTATCATTAAAGCGAAAACACACTTCAAACATTCTCACTGAACTCATGCACTGCTAAGACTGTCCTCCACCTCCTCAGGCTCCTCAGGCACTAGTGATTACATCTCTGGTCTGTGCATAAGCAGCGTCACTTATGGTTAGGAATCAGTTTCATAACATGCCTGTATCTGTAACTAGGGCACAAGTTTATGGAAGAAGGTTATGTCCAGTATTTCTATTTTATCTCCATCCTCTCCTGACTCCCACTGTCCTACAGGTGAGACATTCAAAGGACACAAGTTTTCAATCACAGCCTTCCCCACTCCCTCCCAGCCACAGATTAAGGATCTTCACCTTGTTTGCTCAGCCTCACAGACTTCCTGGGAAAATTCAGGCAGCCTTCTTATCCACAGCGTGGGGCCAAGAAACAGTCTGGCTGCTCAAATCCTACGGATTGGGCTGAGTAGCTATCAACCCGTAAAGCTGCAGCTTCCTCAGATCAGCTCTGCCCTGGGGAACCCTCCATTGCAGAGCCCTGCCCTGATGGATAAAAGCAGCATTTATCTTCTGAAGTGGACCTCAAAAAAAATTAAGGCTCTCCGTTGAAATTGGCCCCCAGCTGGGATCTGTCCTGCCATTTGGCTCTTGCCAGGTCTTTCATTCCTCAAGGATGATGCCCTGAGGAATCTTATCTCTACCCTCTCTTATCCCTCTCGGCATTGGTCTACCACCACCAATTCTGACTTTGACAGCAACAAAGCCCAGTTTGAGACATATCTCGCCATGCTCCCTTGGAGGACTGAAACCAAGATAACCTCTAGTCTTGGTCCATTCTATTCTCAGCTAACTTCATCTCGGGTTGATTTCCCATACTGAAATTCCAGCAAACCTGGGCCAATTCCCTCAAGTAAAATATTTCTGAATTGAGGAAACAAGGAAAGAGGTGGATCCTGAGGACATTACAATGTTATTCATTATAGAGGAGAGAACACCCTAAATGCCCCAACAATTGGGAAAAATTAAGCTACTTCATAGGAATGAACATTACACAACCATTCGAAATCACATTTTGCAGTATGTTTTATAGCAGAAAAAGTACAATCATACAATGTTAAGTAAATTGTAAAAACCATGTATACATTGTAGTTTTCTTATACAGTCATGCATCGCTTAATGACGGGGACACAAGTTCTGAGAAATGCATCGTTTGGCGATTTCGTCAGTGTGGGAACATCATAGAGTGTACTTACACAAACCTAGATGGTACAGCCTGCCACACACCTAGGCTATACGGTACTATTCTTATGGGACCACCTTCGTATACGAGGTCCGTCATTTACCAAAATGTCAGCACACAGCACAGGACTGTATACACACGACGCATACACAGATTACACACTGACGCTCAGGCCAAAATCCTGCAAGCTATCCTTGATCTCCTCTATCACTATCACCTCTATCCTACCATCTCCATCACTCCTCTATCACCTCTTTCCTCATTTTATCCATCAACAAATCCTATCAACACTGTCCTTTAAACACATCGTCAATATGATCATTGGTTACCATTTCCACTGCTACCTCCTTATTACAAGCCAATATCTTCTCTTGCCTTGTCTGTCTATATGTCTTTTCTACAATAAGAACAATAACAATGGGCAGGGGGTCCTGTTATAAACACAGGCTACCCACCGGGCATGACCTGGCGTCCTTTCCTTATGGCAACCAGTTCTCTTGGTGGAAATCTGGCCCCATTTCCAAGGAAGCCACCTCCTTTCCCAACTTTATCAGGGTCATTTGGTTCAAATTCATCACCCCTCCTTGCCGGTGCTTGTGACACAAGCATGGCTTCTTTTCCAAGAGGGATGAATCCCATTGGCACAGGTGCACTTTTTGGGTTTTTTTGTTTTTTTTAAACAAGAGAAAAACAGTTTATTAGCACCTTCAGTGCACATCACATGGGAAAAACCTAAACGAGAAGTAACTCAAAACGGCTCAGAATTCCACCTTCTACGGCATCTTCAACAAGGATAGTAAAGTTGTAGAGAAACGACAGGACCAAGGAGAGCAGTTTTAGGCTTCCAAGGTTGGCAAATTGCGGGAACGGAAATATATGAGAGGAAAGTAATGGAGTAAGATTTGTTTGCAGATTAAAGAAGAATAGAATAGAATGATAAGAAATGACATCAAAAAAGTTAGCAGTGGTTTTATCTGGGTGGTATCACCAGGGATTTTTAACTCACATCTTCCTTACTAGTTTGTATTTTCCACATTTTATACAACGTATTTGGGTTGCTTTGACAATTAGGGAAAAACAAAACACTCGGCGTAAAATATTATAATACAATCTGTAGCAATACTTCATTTTTAAGTGGATTAGACTCTCATTTTTCCTTGGATCTTGCCCAATTTTCATGCCAGATATTAACTCTTCCAAAAACGATTATTTTAAAGAACTTCTTGGTCAGACTCACTTAATATGTAATCATTTGAAGACTGCAGCATTTTTCCAACTCTTCTAAATGACTCAGGCAAAAATGTTAATTATGCAAATGTACCCATTCCATACTTTATGCATCTGAAAAACCACAAAATCAAACATAACACCTTCCCTAATATGAATAAAGTGAACAGGGTGATTACAATGAGTCTCCAGATGTTTGCTGAACATAACTTAGACAATAATATCAGTATTCTCATTTTTTAAAAAATGTAGTTACTAGAATATTTCATTATTTGAAGTAGTTCGGCTTATTGTATAGAAAAAGAAAATTAAAATCCCAACTGGTAGTTTTAAGTACTTCATTCATTAACTAGGTCTTAAGTGCCCAGCACGTATCAGACATTGACTCAGCAGGCATGTGTTGTTCGCTAATATTCCTGTTCTCTTCCTTTCAGAATCATAGCAGTGTTGTTCTTCCCCTATGACATTAGGTGTGGCTGTGTCTCTTGCTTTGATCAGTGAAATACGAGAGAAAGTGAAATGTCAGTTCCAAGCTGAAACACGAAGAGCCGGAGCATGTTCACCACTTCCATGCCCCGCTAAGGTGACCAGCGCACATCCAAGTTTTTGGAGACTTCACGAGCCTGCACCCCCTCAATGAGGGCACCATGGAACAGGGCCCTTGCCAACCCAAAGCTGTCTGAAGCCACTGAGATTTAGGAGTTGTCTATTACCATGAAGATGTTAATCTTCATTAAGTACCCAGCATAAACCAGGCTTTGAGCTGGGCAGTGGGCAGCGTGTGGTCAAAGGCACTATTTCCTGCCTTTACACAGCTTACAGGGGAAAGAGAAAGATGCACATATGAACAAATGCTACACAGGGAGACACATGCCTTCCTAGAGGACTGATTGACGGATTGGTAAAGGAGCATGGAAGGGGACTAACCCAGTGAGAGTGGTAGCCTGAGGAAGTTGTGGTAGAAACAAATGACAATGAAATTAAGTTTCATTGAAGGAAAGGGAATTTGATGGATATTATCCAATGGTACCATAAAGCCACTTCTACAGCTAAAATGCTGTGATTTTAAGGGTATGGACAAAATCCCAAGCCCATCTGAAGTCTCCCTACTGGTATATCCAGCGAACATGCCGTCTCATACAGAACAATTAACCAAAATTGTGCAGGAAAAAGCAACGGTTATTTTCTGTGTCACGGTCCTTAAAAATCTAAGATGTAACTCTCCTTGGATGAACTGTATTTAATCATCACATATTTCTCACTCATAGTTATCTAAACCCTTTCCTATCTCCACGACCATGTAAGATACGCCCTCTGGGCCCAAGCCCTATGCCAACCCTGAAAGTGGTTTAAATTGGACAGCGATCGTCCAACCATTTAGGATATTTTAGACCAGGATACAAAAGGACATCCATAAGTGAGATGCTAGAACAGAAAAGAAAAGAATTAAAGCCAGTTAGTGGGGAAGTCTTTGGTTTTACGATAATGTATACAAAATCAAAAACAGAACTCAAGTTAGATAGAACAGGCATTCCCACAATGCAGAGGCAGCAACCCAGAAAGCAAGCCCGAGCAGATGCGACTACACAGAAGCCAAAGCTAAGCACTAAGCCCAAACCCCACATGTTAAATATTTACTCTAACGGTACAGAACTAAAGCTTAACATCTGATGTCAGAGGATACCTAAAAGTTTAATTTTTGACTCAGCAGTATAAGATATTGATGTCCTCTTAAAGGATAAAATGTATTAATATATTTGAACCTGTTTGCAGCTGCAAAAGCTATTTAATCATCCAAGTGAAATATCACCAAACTCAGGTCCCTCTTTATTTGGGCAAATAAAACAAGAATATCAAACTGCTACGGGTTTCTTACTACTCTACAGGGTGGCAACACACACTTTTCTGAAAAATCAAAAAGCCTAATGACTGAAGCAGTTTGGTTGGCCAAACAAAATACAACACCAAAATATTCCAAAGAATCATTGGCTGAAAGAAGATCAGCTTTACATACTCCAGGGGACGGACAAGCAGGACATTTGCAAACAATAAACCACATCTAAGAAACAGCCATGCAACATTTCTTCACCACACATATTTGTAGAGGAAATAGGGTTTACAGATGATTTGAATGGAAGGGCAGTCCAGAGAATATTTAAAGGGATATTCACGTCTGGTACCCCAATTTTTCAGTTCAATCTTATTAGGTCTGTTAAGGATGTGTAAAAGGTTATATATTTAAAGATTCATCATCAAGTACAAATGTGGAATTCACTCATTTTCCTGAAGCTTAGTTACCTGCCGTTAACTGAATGCATATGTGTACCTGTCTCAACTTGATATCTCGTAATCCCACGAATCAATTCAACTCAAAAGATAGAGAATAAGGGGGCCAGCCCCGTCGCCAAGTGGTTAAGTTCGCACGCTCCGCTTCAGCAGCCCAGGGTTTCACCTGTTCAGATCCTGGGCATGGACATGACACTGCTCATCAAGCCATGCTGAGGTGGTGTCCCACGTAGCAGAACTAGAAGGACCTGGACCTACAATATACAACTAAGTACTGGGGTGCTTTGGGAAGAAGAAGAAGAAGGAAAAAAAAAGATTGGCAACAGATGTTAGCTCAGGTGCCAATCTTTAAAAAAAAAAAAAGATGGAGAATCAGCCACACAGGTGGACTTTCTCACCACAGGAGTGACAGTAATGGCTGTTGGTACCTCCCTCCTTCCAGAGTATTCTTTTCATTGCAGGTGAGCTTACAAGAGTGGAGGCCTCCAAACGGGAAAAGCATAGGGAAATGCAGAACAGTGAGTAAGCAGCAATGTACGGTGAATGAGGATGAGAGTGTAGGCAAGGCGAGCAGAGGCGGGAGGGTAGAGAAGACAATGGAAGAGTCTGGGTTTAATTCCCCAGCAACCAGGCAGGGAGTGATGTGATGGAGCACTGCAGACAGAACGCATCAGAGACCACAGCTGTGTTTAGGAAAAGAAAGCAGAAGAGCTAGGCTGGTGGGAGGTGACAGCAACACCACAAGAGGTGTTGCCAAAGTGACAAACAAGAGCAAGGGCAGTGGGGAGAGAGATCTGTGTTCACATGTGTAAGAGAGGAGGCGAGGAAGACTCCAGGGTTTCCAGCCTGGCTTCTCGGTCTACACTGTTGTGTTTATTTTGAGTTTCCTGTACATTTTATGTAAACAAAAAAGAAGTCTCAGTGAAATTATAAAATCACTGCATTATGTTATTGTGAAAGCAAAACAGTCCCAGGGGCTTTAATGGCTCCATATATTACACACGTAGCTCCGGAACGGGTCTGGAGAAGGGAAGACGGCATCTGGTGCCCATCTGAGAGAAAAGACAACAGCGGGAAGTCCAAACAGGAAAGAAGTTAATGTGTGTTGAAATGCAGGGGCTTACTCTCCAATCCATAAATTTAATCCCCCCAGAGCTCTTGTTATTTTATCACCTGAAATGTACATCATCTTATTGTTAATTAGAAAATGCCAGAAGTCATGAAGAGATCTCCAAAGGACACCATGGAAAGGCACAGTACTTTTTCCCTAGAGAAGAAAATTACTTAAAAAACTAATCTCAAGGATCATGTTTAAAAGTTTCTTTGTAGATTCTTTTCTCTTTGGCACAATACTGGCATCTGTTTTAAAACATAATTCTCCAGCTCCGTTTATACCAAATAACACAGTGAAGCTGGTCCCATTCAAACTATGTCACCAACAGTGAATTTACAGCACTGTGACTGTCACAGCTGCAGTGATCTTGGTTTCAAGACAATGAAAACATACCCAGGCAGTAAAGTTTTAAAAAACAAACAAATTAAAATGAAGTGTTTGCTGTGTTGTGTTGTGTTGGAGGAGAAGGGCCTAAAATCTGGCTTATACAAACGCAGTCTTCCAGGTAATTTATACCAACAGAGTTTGGAGGAGTCCTAAATTATACAGCACATTACTTCTTGTTTGACATTGCCATGCACAGACCGTTCCTTGGATCACCCAATACAGCAGGAATTAATCAGAGGGGACTGCAAGAGCAAGGGATAGGAAAGTAGAAATCATTTCATATTGCTGGGGAAAGGCGAGGGACGTAGATTATAGAAGCAAATTCAGGAAAAATGTTCTCAGAAAAAAAAAAATCAGGAGAGTATAGGTTTAAATTTCCGCTTTATAATAAAGTCTGAGTCTCAACCCTCTCCCGCAAGGGCCCTTAGAGATGAGCTGCTGGCTCTGGGAGCATATTTCCTCGCAGACAGTGGTGGACGCCTGGAGTTCAAAGCTCTCCCAGAACACTGGTGGTCCACGGGCCGGTCTCTTTCAGCACTGATGTTTACGCTACGGCAGTGTTGGAAATAAAGCATGTACTGACGACATGTAATTGAATTCAGACACCAGCTTAGAGTGGTCCCTCAGAAGCAGGGCCATCATGGGAGGGCATTTCTGCAGCGACCAATAGCAGCAGAAGGGGCCTGAGGGGAAGCTTTTAGAGGACGGAAAGGGAAAAACTAAAAAATCTATTTCAGCCCCAAATTCCAAGCTTCAGAATGGAGAACAATGGACACAAAACCTCCCTCTTTTCCCACGAACCCCAACATGAAAACATGATGAAGAGGGGGGCTAATTAGAAGCTTCAGGAACAACCACATCCTTCTCTAGCAATATTCTCATTTCAGAAATCCAAAAGCAGCCTATTTTCCCCCTCCTCCATCATCCAAACACCATCCTTAGTAAACCCTCAGTGTTCTCAACTCTCCCTCTGCAAACATACTCTCCTTTTTCACCAATGTTTTGTTTCATCACTAAATCCTCCTCGGCCTCCTCCATCTCTGCAAACAAGCCTCACCTCTCCACACGGCCCCACGCCCATCAGCAAACACCTCCTCCTAGCAGATATTCCCAGATCCTCTCTCCTTCAAACATCACCTGCCACACACAGTTTCTGCAAGTATCCCCAAACCTGGACCTTCCCATTGTCTCAACGCCCATCTCCCTAGAAGCTTCCTGTCTCTCCCTCACTCATCCCGGCTTTCTAAACTCTGTTTCTTGAAACTCTTCCACCACACTCAGGATTTTATATCCCAGTATAGAGAAGGAAAAAAACCTCTGTTAGTAGACATAGTAACCCTATTGTTCTTTTTGCAAATAAACGGCAGCAAAGGGATTCCCACTCCTCCTGCCTTGCACCATGTTTTTCGTCATTTAAAGGTCTGCCTGTTTGAACAAAATAATTATTATCCACTAGCTACACGCAGGTAAGTTGATAATCTCCAAGGACTATATTTTCATCTCTCCAAAAGATCCAAAAAGAGCAGTTCCACAGGAATAAATGTATTTTCATGGCAGAATCAGGAGGCTGTTTTATTCTTGCAGATTGAGTCTATTACAACAGGTGGCTGAAATCTACCGTGTGAGGCAAGCGCACACACACATACTCACAGAAGGACGCATGCTGCCCACACGCCCACAGCAGTCTAACATGCACGCAGGCTTACTGTGACTGCCAGAGGAGGCGCTTCAGAACCCAGGCAACTTGAGGCGTCCTCAGAATTTGTTAGGTGTTGGGTGACGTGTGGCGGAGCTGCGGGGGAAGGAGAGGACCACTGGAAGGTTGAAACGATGTCTCAGGACACTGATTTCACAGTTTCTCTCTTGGTTGTCTTCTGTTTTCTCTTTTAAATTCTTACTTTACTACATTCTGAAAATATCTAAAAGAAGAGGCAAGGGAGCCCATTAAGGAAAGAACAAAGGTAGCAGACAATGCTGCAGGGAGGAAAGGAGCACAGAACGGAGGGAGGAGCGATGGCAGATAATGAGAACTTTTAATGCAGATGGAAGAAGTGGGGACAAAAAGCAAAAAAAAGTGTCAGCTTCTTCCTACCACTAGAAGGCAACTAGCCCCCGCCCTCCACCTTCCCCTCTGTCATCTCTAGCAGCACTGAAGTCTAAGTTCTGTCAAAAAAAGAAGTCCAGATGGTAGCCAAAGTTTCCATAAGTAATCGAAATCAACAGAAAGAACCATACTTCAAATGAGGATCTTTACCTCCAAATGAGTGATGAGAGACTACTTTTAAATAAGTTTGGAGTGTTTTATATTAAGAATTTTTAAGAATTTTAGAAGACTCAGTGAAGAGAGTAAGACATCAGTTATAGGGATTTTTAAAAGTTTTGTGCTAGTCCCTTGAATAGGACTTGTCTGTAGGAACTTTAAAACATTCTTTAGACTATCCAAGGAACTCAGCTGCACGTTTCCTATGATAACTCTCGTCAGCCAGTGAGGAGGGCAGGGGAGGGAGGAGAGACAGCAGAAGCAACCTCAAAAAACAAGTGAGTCATTAAAATTCCCTTCCCATGGGCAAAATTCCTGACTTTTACCTAAATAATCAAGATACGACTTTTATCAATTGGACTCACATTTGTGTTTATACCATTATTAAAGCAGCTTTAGCAAAATTTTAAAAAGAGACTATATTAATTCAGTAAGTATTTACATATATAAATTGAGTTCAACACAATGATGTGGTAGGAAAGCTCTCAAATTAAAAGCATGCTGTCTCTGATTACGGAAAATACAAGGGACAGAGGAATATATTAAACGACACGCTGGAGATGCTATCACTAATTCCAGAATATGGGAAAGTTTACAGAAAAAATGACCAATGTCTTCAACAAGCAAATGGCAAGGAAAAAACAAAACAAGACAAAGAGGGAATTGTTCGAGATTAAAAGAGACTCAGGAGCACAGCAATGAAATACAATGTATAGCCCTCGTTTAGATCCTGTTTTGAACAATCCAACTATTAAAAAAATCTTTTTGAGACAATCAAAGAATTTGAACACTGGAAAGTAGATGATACCATAATTATTGCTATTTTTTTAGGTATGATAATGATACTTTTTTTTTTTTTGAGGAAGATTAGCCCTGAGCTAACATCCATGGCCAATCTTCCTCTTTTTGCTGAGGAAGATTGGCTCTGAGCTAACATCTGTGCCCATCTTCCTCTATTTTATATGGGGGATGCCTGCCACAGCATGGCTTGATAAGCAGTGCATAGGTCCGTGCCCAGGATCCGAACCACCAAACCCCGGGCCGTCAAAGTGGAGCACACGAACTTAACCGCTACACCACCAGGCCAGCCCCTGTGGTTATATTTTTTTTTTAAATCCTAATCACTTAGAGTTACATTTTAAATTATTTATGAATGAAATACTATAGTGTTTGGAATTTGCTTTATAACAATTCATGTTTTGGGGGGAAGTAATGTCTATTGATGAAAAAAGATTAGTACATGTAGATAATTGTTGAAGCTGAGGGATGGGTACATGGAATTTCATTGTATCAATCTTTTAACTTTTGTGTATGTTGAATTTCTCCATAGTAAAATATTAAAAAAAGATGTATGCATTCTGCAAATCAATATGAATAAAAATATATTAATATATCTTGACATAAAAATTATAGTAGCTCACTTTACAAAGAAGTATGGGGTCATATTACTGGCTCCTAGATGACTTTTTTAAAGCACGAAATATTAACCCTTTATCATATTGAATTAAGTGCCTAAAATCTGATACTATTTTTAAGTGCCTGGGAAAAACGTGAAATCCACTGTCCAGATTACAAGTATCAGGCCATTAAATTATATACTTTCAAGATAACGCTAGATGGGGTAACTAAATTTCTGTGAGCCCAAATAAGAAACCATGTCTTCAGAAAGCTGAAATGTAAAAGTATTCACACAGCCTGACAAATCTTCCATATCCTGAAGAATTGGAGCCTCAAAAAACATTAAAACACACACACCCCTAACATATTTATGCTAAGGGAGACACTGATACACTTTGTAGATTCTTAAAGTATGTTACTGCTCATCTAAAAGTGGGAGAGTTCTTTAGGTAGGAAATTATAGATCCCTATCTTCAGGGTTCTTTATAGAATCCTAAATTAGTTGT
Organism: Equus asinus; assembly: GCF_041296235.1. Classification (NCBI taxonomy): domain Eukaryota; kingdom Metazoa; phylum Chordata; class Mammalia; order Perissodactyla; family Equidae; genus Equus; species Equus asinus. Next base: position 14,307,019 of record NC_091794.1, on the reverse strand, counting down.
AGTTCAAGATAACATTTTCCCAAATAAATCAAATGTATCAAGATGTTTCTTATTCCTGACCATTGGTGTAATTTATCTCTGGGTTTAGGTCTTTCTGACCAGTCCCCTGTAAACCTGGAGGAATCTTCCTTTATCATGTGATCACCACAAGGAAGATAAAGCCAGAGAAGCGGAGAGTTGCAAAGAACTAAATTGGAGGTCTTGAGTAGCATCTGTGTGTACCAGTACTTCAGATTCACTTCCTGAAGCAAAGGCTACTCCAGGAAAGAGCACCCTTCAAGCTCAAAGCCAATTTCAAGCTAGGAAAACACTGACCCTGGGATCACATGGGAACAAAGATGCTCTCTTGACCCTGAAAACACTGCTATGGGCTTGAATTGGAAGCTGAGAGTCTATGGCAGCAAAACCCTCATCTTTCTACCACCTTGTCCCCTTTTCACACTACAGATCAAAACACACTCTCTTAAGAGACATCTTTTATTTTTCCAAAGTAACATTACCCAAACCCAAACACACTACGTTACCCACTCTCTTCCCCAATATTTACGAACTGGAAATAGTCAGAGTATAAGTAGGCTCAGGAGAGATGCAAAAAAAACACAAGTTGACTACATCTTCCACGGTCATAATGGCTTCACCTTTAACTCTAAAACTGAGTGGATAGGTTTTAAAAATACTATAAACAAAACAAAACAATAACGATACCATCTCTTCATTACTTAATGGTTGATTATGCAGAGAGAGCGTTATAAGACAATGTTTCCCTTTCCAGCTACATTTTGACCGCTTATTGCTTGGAAGGAATAGGGAAAAAACTGGAACCAACAGAGATTAATAAACAACTAACTAAATTAAATTTAATCAATGCTGTTTTTTATAACTCTGGCCAAAAGACCTAATAAAGGAAATGGTTACATGAGGATGTTATTTTTATTGTAATGGCCAATCTAGTACAAAGAACACTGGACAGGCTGCCAGGAACATGAGTCAGGAGACGCGTCCTGGTCCTGGTTCTGCCAAAATAACCAACAGAAGTAAGAGCTGGGGCAAGACACTTTGCCTGTCTTCACCTTGTTTTAGCAGAGATTTCCCCATATTTAAAATGGTGAGAGTGAACTAGATGTTCTTTCTGCTCCAACTTTCTAGACTCCCAAAGATAGTGGTTAAATAACACAGGCGTGCCAGTTATACAATGCAGGAAATGGAAATGACCACAGAACAGAAACATGTTTTAGTGATAAGGTGGCAGCTACCTAATTGGGAAAAGGCTTCACCGGCACTGTTACCCATGACATTCCAAGGGCATAATAAATTGTTGCAGCATAGCACAGTGGGAAAAAGTCCTGGTCAGAGTTATGGTAATGCAATATAATACGGGCATTTGATTCAGCATGATGTATACGAAATATTTTGTCTGCATTCCCATGGCTTGCAATTTCCTTAATAAATCTTAAGCTGTTTTTGAAAACCTACTTCTGAGATGACGTAAGCAGTGTGGCAGCCAGACATGACTTCCCAGTCCCCTCTGAATATCTCTTGGCTATGAAGCACTGTTCAGGCTGGGTCTGAACCGGTCAAAAGAATGCAGGAGCCGGCTTTCCTGTGCTTTTACCTGCCCTTGTTTTAGCAGTACAGTGGTCAAGAAACAAATCTAGGACAAATCTTGTAACCTTTAGCTTTTTTGCCATTCCACATGCTAATTCCACAAGCATATTGCCATCTGGAGAAGTCACATGCAATGTGCAAACAAAATATTCTAAGATGATCAACACCGAATTTCCATGGAACTCTAGTTTTAGCAGCAAGTCTTGGAAAAGGCTGACCCTGCTTGAGGTAACAATATTAAACACTGGCATGCACAATCTTTTTCTTCCCCTTAATTTGTAAAAGAAGGAAAAGCAGGGCATCTAATAAATCAACCTTCACACACAAAACAAAACAAATATCTCCTGTGAAAACTTCTCAAAAACTTTGCATATAACTTAGCCCATTACTCTACATCTTATGCATCTGTTTCTTTGTATAGCAAGCTTCTGCACCCCCAGCTTTCCCACTGCATCCCAGTAAAATGATTTTTATACTTGGGATTCTCTTATTGATCACTAGTGCCTACAGATTGCCATCTTGCCCTTAAAGCAGATACAGCACAAAGCTTCTTTTCAACATGTAAGAAACATCCCTAAATATCATGAACACAACTGTGTGGAAATTAACCCCTGGAAGATTCACCTTCCTGAGTGACAGAGACAAGTTCTGCTTACGAAATGCTTATTTTGAAGGGATCTGAAAACGTGAGCTGCCCTTTTTGGTTTTATTTACTTTAAAAGGCGAAAGTCATATTAATCAAGTGCCAATAAATATTTCCAGCCGACAGTTATTAAAAAAAAAAAAGTCAACTCACATCTCCTCTCCTATCATCTGAAAAAAAAACTAAGGGGAATGACTCACCAAAAGGTGATACTGACAAGGCTGCAACATCTCTTTCCTGAAGCACCTACAGGGAGCAGCCCCCTTAAAAAAGGCATCACTTTTGAATCATTTCTAAATACGCTACTCTGCTCAGCTTTGAGGTGCACCCTTTGGCTAGACAGCAAAATGATAAAAACCTACCTCAGCAGGGTTCAGAGCTCTGACCTCTCCCAAAAAATTCTCCTACATTACCAGAACCTCCCAGACTTGAGGACTGTAATACTGTGGCAGTACTACTGAGCACACAGAACTAGAATCCCTAGTCACAGGCCTAATGGCTAATTGTAGTAATGTAAATGTGAGAGTACATATGTTTGTAATTGATCGGGCCATATGTGCACAACTTTTCTGATAATCAAAAACTCATTGAGATGACTCCTTTCTATAAACAGAGCCATTCACAAATGCCATGCTTTTTAAACTCTCCTGGGAAATTAACAAAGACTTTCTACCACTATCATTTTCTTCCCCAATAGGTAAACAGATGGAATGGCAGAGACTGTGGGGTGCAAGAGAGAGTGTGGTGGAACACGAGTTAGGAGATCCGGCTTGCAGGTTCTGCGCTGTCTAGCCAAGCAAGTGGACTGTGGGCAAAGGATTCAGACAAGAGGATTTCTGAGGTTCCTTTGACCCCCAGACTTATCTTGTCCCACTCGCCCAAAGAACAGCCAAGCTTGAACAGTCTTCAGATTCCTCACCCGAGTTCCGTGCAATCACATTTACCTCAGATAGCCACTCATCAGCTTATGAATTTCCCCCACAACTGCCCCAATGCATGCTCATTTCCTCATATGCCAAGTGCTTTTTTTAGCTCCATACTCAGGAGGCCTCTCTCATTCCCTCTTCTGTCCAAGACAACCCTATCCATTCATGCACCCTACTCTTAACCCATAAGGCAGGGAGGGACAGAAATATCTCAAATGTTCTGTTTTGTACCTGGATTCAAAAGCAGCATCTGCTACGTCTGTGCAACCATCTGTTGCCCACTTTGCCACGGGAAAGATGGTACAGGCATCAGACGTGGAGTGTCACAGGTCACACAATGGAATTATCCCTTTCTTGGGTCTGACACACCCAGGCATATGCTCCACAGTCACCATAGCTAATGCCACCCTTCCCCCATCAGAGTTTATTTATTTCCTTACGGAGAATGGGACCTCTAAACTCTCACAAAAGGTCAGGTCCACTTTAAAAACAATTACATTTGCCCAAATATCAGTTTCTAAATTCTCTAACCCTAAACTGTATCTAGAACTATGTCTGTCACTGAGACCTTATGAGTTACTCATCTCTGGGTGTCTCAGTTTTTACACCTATAGAATGAAAAGGTTGAACTGGGTGATCCCTGGGGCCCCCTTGCACTCTCACACTCCAAAATTGTGTGATTTTCAGCCAACTCAAAGCCGTCAGTGAACAGAAGAAGTTCCTTCACATCTATGGTACATTAAGACTCTTAACGCCAAGGGCAAAAGAATCTGCTGCAGACAAAAAGCCTTCTGTGACACGCTTCTTTGTGTTGAGCAAGAACACAGTTGATTTCTTGAGGATCCAAATTAGATTAAGATCCCTAATCTTGTTAACATACGCCCACAAGGAAGTAGTCTAGCGAGCATCTAGAGTTTGGGGCTGGATAATTCTTTTCCTGTGTGTCCTGCGCATTGTAGGATGTTACACAGCATCTGCGGCATCTACCCACTAGATGCGAGCTTTAATTGGCATGTGGGGTTGTCCCCTACCCCCAGTTGGGACAACCAAAAATGACTCCAGACATTGGCCCAATATTCCCTAGCGGGGGTGGTGGGGAATCACTCCCCCCCTCATTGAGAACCACTGCTGTAATGTATTTTAAAGAGCTTTAGAAAAGCATATCACTTAAAAGTTGTTTTTGGTTCAAATGGGTGACACTTACACAGTTAATAAGTACACCAAGACCTAACAGACACTCAGATTGATAAAGCACATGTATTCCACTTGGAAGATGGAGGAAACCACTGTCTTTCCAAGTCCTTCACAGCACCACCTCCCTAAGGACTGAGAACTTGCACAGAAAGCCATCATCTCAAGGGCTCTTTAAAAGTATTTAAAAGGAGTAACGTTTTTCACAGTAACTTCTCTACTGTACTCCAGAATCAACCCTTCCTTACAGATGTCAAAACAGGGCTTTGAAGAAAATAATGAAAACCAGTGGTTGTTTTAATCACTTGGCTTTTTCTTCTCTCTCTCTTGTGCAAAAGCCAGTAAATAAAACGTTTCTGATAAGGTTGCTAGAGTTCCGGCTTTGGTCCAGGTTCTTTAAGATAGGAGTTAGGAAGCTCTTAGCCCAACTTCCCAAATATCTTTTCCTCCCCCACTTCAAACATGGCTAAGAGTCACCCCCCAGAGTGGGTCCTCAGCCCAAAAGAACAGCAGCTGCCAGCTGCCAGAAACAGATTGAAGCCTGCAAACTGACTGAAATGATGACTACTTAACCAAACATCTCATTTTTCCATCTGTGAGAAAGGCTGGGATGTGCAAACCTCTGGGTCTTGGGAGGTGAAGGCCACACTAGTCAACTAAGAGCAAAAATGCAACTCCCCCTTGCTTTGAAAGGAAATGCCAGTTATAAACGCTTTAGGGACTTTACAGAGTTTCTTAAGTACATATGTTTAAATTTCCACATTAAATATGTAAGGCAAAAAAAAAAAAAAACCCTCAAATAACTAAGTCCAGGATATGAAAAGCGAATCCTGAATAGACACAACTGTTACTTTTCAAAGAACCTTAGCTCTTTATTCAAACAAATATTTACACAATTGAGGGCAATGGTACCAGGAATATAGCCATTCTGTTAAAATAGTGGACAACTCGAAAGGTTTATTTATCCCAAATCCAACGCCTCTGTTGCTATCCTACCAGGCACCAAGAATTCAAGTGCTCTCGGGGCAGAAGTTTAACCCTCTGAAGCTGTGAACTCCCTTTAGACCTACCTCCCTCTCCCAGCTGAATCCAGATAATGGTAGGATCTCAGAGACCTATCTCAAACCCTAAGTTAAACCAAACTGGAAGCTTCAAGTTACAAGTCCAATACTTGAAAATAAATACCTGTAACTTACGCATTCATATAATGAGGGGAAATGTGCCTGACAAATGTTTATAGTAAAAGGACCCCACATTTTTCTGCCTCTTCTCTTAGTTCCACTCCCAGCTGCGTCTGGCTGTGAGACTAGATGTGCATTCTAGAACTCCTGAGAGCTACTTCAGAGCAGCACAAGGAACACCTCAAGGGATGAGGGCAGGGCCAGCCAGAGGATTTCCAGCCCCGGGCAAGTGAACCAGCATAAAAGGCTGTGGGCGCAGTTCCCTCTCTTACAGAAGAAAGGTAGATAGATGGGTAGACGCTGGAAGCGGGTTCGGCTTCCGAAGCTCTTTCAAACAGGAAACCCCAACCCTGGAAGGGAGAGCCTGTCAGCCTTTTAATTTCCTGGCGGTGGCGGGAGTCAGCCAGGTTCTCGGCGCTTTGCTAAGTGATGACTGCTAGAGCTAAGTTATTAAATGTACCAGCGACCGTTTCAGTAGCGCCTCCCCCGTGCCGGGCGCGGTGAAACAAGGGTTCAAGACACTCCCCCACGCTCTAGCCGCTATCTTTAAGGGTGCAGAGATCGCCAGAACATAAACTTCTGGGGGGATCCAAGGTCAAATCGGAATCCGGGTGTCTGGACAGTTCAAACGTGCGAGCCCCACTCTTGAAACAAAGTGGAACCAAAACCGCAGTAGCTAGATATTTGGGGCGGGGGGGGTCTTCTCTGAGCCCCGCGCCCCACACCACCCAGCAGCGGATCTCCTTCCTCCGCCACAGCGACAAAGCAGCTCTATCCTGAAGTCGCCGACCCCTCTCTCCTTGGGAATTCCAGAGTTCTCCGCAAAAGTTGCCCCGGTCCCCCCCCCAATCCCGCCCGCCCCCCACAATCGCTCTAAGAGCGCCTCCAGTACCCCGATACTCCCTCCCCAGATCCCCCTCCCCCGGAGATCCACCCATCCCCCGGGGTTCGGGGCCCCCAAAGCTGCGCAGCCCGGGCTCCGCTCACCCCAGCCCGGGCTTTTGTCCCCGCAGCCTGCAAGGGCAGCAAAGCAACTCCGCGTCCCCGGCGCCACTCACCGTCTCATCTTTCCTCCGCGCCGCCGCTCGCCGCCGGCCCCGCCGCCCTCTGGCCCGGCCCTGGCCCCGGCCCGGCCCGCGCCCTTCCTCCCCCCTCCCTCCCTCCCTCGGCCCGGGCCCGGCCCCGGCGCAGCTCCCCCGCAGCCGCCCGGCCCCTCGGACTCGCCGCGCGCGCTCAGCGCGCCCTCCTCGGCCCCGGCGGCCACTGCCTCCTCTCCGCCCCCCCCCCCCCCCCGGCTCGGCCGCGCAACCGGCGGCGACCAATTCGGCGGCGGGGGAGGCAGCGCCCCCGGGGAGTGACCCGAACGCGCGGAGCCGGCGCGGCCCCCTCCTCCCGGCCGGCCGCCGCCCCCTCCTCACCTGGCGCCGCGGTGCGGCCGGCTCCGCGCGCCCCGGGAGGGAAGGCGCGCTCGGTGCGCCCGGGCGCTCGGGGCCGTCCCCCTCGGGCCGCGGTGGTGGGCTCCGCGCCGCTCGGTCCCGTGCCCCGGGCCCCCTTCGTAAGCACCGCGGCGGGCACCGAGGGACTTGGAGCAGCGCCGTCGGCGACCCACCCAGCCGCGGGCAGTTTGCGCTTGGGGCTTTTACTGGGGCTGGAGGGGCCTGGCTGTTCGCCCCATCACTGGGCGCCAGCTTCTCAAAGCCGCGTTCACGGTCGCGCCGTAGAGACTTTGGTGGCAGGCTTGTCTTCTGAGCTAGAAGAAGGGTGGGAGGGTACACATCCTGGGGTGATGATTTCCTCCCCCGACGATGAAGTTTCTACTGGGAAACTCCAGGTGACCGCACCTCCTCCCGACCGTTCGCCCGCGGGCAGGTACCTGATGCGTCAGAAAAGCAGCTTTGCCAGATCGTTGGGGAACGGCCAAGGGCTGAGGACTTTAAAATAACTTGTATACTGATTTCCTTCCAGTTATTTCTCTTAAAAGTTTCTATATTTTCCAAAGTGCTTTTCTGAGTTGCTGTAACCAATCAATGAAAACAATGTTGATTTGAACGTCCTCCAACGGTGCTTCCGTGGAAGTCAACCCAGGGGACCCCGGGGCCGCTCGCAGACCATCTCGGCGCGCGGGAGTGGGAACCTCTGCCAGGTTTTGAGCGACAATGCGGGGTTACAAAGATGAAGGCCATCGGCCCTCGAGGAGCTCAAAACAGCAAGAAAAAGCACAATGAAGTGCAAACTAACTTAGGATCAGTATGGCTTTGGGCAAAGTGTTTTAGTTCCCGGCACCAATTTCTCCATCTATACGTAGTTGCGGGATGATTAATAAGCTTCCGGATAACATATGCAAAGTTCCAGACACCAGGAGTGGCACTCAGTAGGCACTCAACAAATGGCTTCTTTAATGCACTTTTCATTTCTGCAAGTAAAAGTCTTGACTTTTCATTTTTGGGAGAGGCTCACCTATGAGCTGTTGGTGTTTTATAGGAATTTTTTTTTCCCCGTCCTGGCCCTTTGCCCCACAGAAACATGCAGGGATCAATCCAGCAGCTCTCTCTTCTCTCCCACATCATCAATTTCCCCACTTATTGGATCACGTCCATCATCATAAAATCATGTTACTTTTCCCATCTTAAAAACAAAAAACTCCCTCTTGAATCCACTTCCCCCTCCAACCACTTGCCCTTTTTTCTGCTCAGCCACGGCAAAGCGCCTCTAGAGAGTTGTGAGGAAAAGCTGTCACCAAGTTCTCTCCTCCCATTTGCCCCAGTCAGGCTTTGGCTTCTACCCTGTCCCTGGAACTCTTTTTACTGACAGCAAACTACTAAATGGGAAGGTTTCTCAGTCCTCATCTCACTTGAACGATCAGCAGCAATTAACGGTTGACCACTTTCTCCTCCTGGAAACCTTTTTATTTGACTTCTCTCACATTTTCCTGCTTCCCACCCTGCTGGTTGCTCCTTCTCAGTCTTCTTTGCTGGTCCCTTCTCTTCTCCAGGCCTCTGAGCAGTGGAATGCTGAGAGTTGAGACTTTGGACATCTGTCTTATGTATCGACACTCGCTGCCTGGGAGAGCTCATCCTGTCTCATGGCGCTAAATATCTTCTATGTGGTGATGACTCCCAGATTTTACCTCCGGCCTGGCCATCTCCCCTGAACTGCAGGCTCCAGGCAGCTGTGCACTGGGGGTGGGGGTGGGGGGGGGCGGGGGGAGGGGGTGTCTGCTAGGCTTCTCCCACTTAACATCTACCCTGAAATTCCTCCCTCTGCCTCCCAACCACCCTTCCCAGTTGAAGTCTTCCTCACAGCAAGCTTAAAACCTTGGTGGCATCCTTTTTTATTTTGCACTGAGGAAGATTTGCCCTAAGCTGACATCCATTATCAATGTTTTTTCCTTGAGGAGGATTAGTCCTGTGCTAACATCTGTGCCACTCTTCCTCTCTTTTATATGTAGGATGCTGCCACAGCATGGCGATGAGTGGTGTAGGTCCACTGCACAGATCTGAACCCACCAACCCTGGCCGCCAAAGCAGAGCACACGGAACCTAACCACTACACCACCAGGCTGGCCCTGGTGTCATCCTTGACTTTTCTGTTTCTCTCACACTTCAAATCCAATCCATCAGGAAATGCTTTCAGCTCTACTCTCAAAATAAGTCCAAAATTCAACTACTTCCCAGCTCCACTGTTATTACCACCCAGGGCTAATCTACCATCATGTCTTTACTTTGATTACCCTTGTTTCTGCTTTTGCCCTTCTCAACACAGCAGAAACAAGACACAGAGAGAATAAATGTTTAAGAGTAAACATTACGGCAGCTCCTATCACTCCTTTGCTCCAAACCCTGGAATGGTCCCCATCTCAATCAATAAAAGCCAAAGTGCATAGAATGGCCCAGAAGGACAATACAGAATCTGTCATTCTCTGGCCTTAGCTCCTGCTTCACTCACTCAGTTCCTGCCACAATGGCCTCCTTAGTATTCCTGGAGTAGATTCCTAGACGGGCATGCTTCCATCTCAGGGCCTTTGTGTTACCTGTCCTCTCAGCCTGGAATTCCTCCCCACCCCCCACCCTACCCCACCGAGGTATCCACATGGCTTGCTCCCTCACTTCCTTCAGACACTGGTCAGATGTCACCACGTTCCTCAGGCCTACCCTGACCACTCTATTTAAAGTAAAAAATGCATTCTCCATACCAGTGGAGCTGGCTTTATTTTTTTGTTGACAGAATTATCACTGTCTACCATATTAGGAAATGTACTTTTTATATCATGTTTATTATCTCACTCTCCTCACCAGAATGTAAGTTCTCTGCAGGCAGGGATTTTTATCTGCTCTCTCCCGTGATAGATCCCCATTGCTCCTGGCATGTAGTTGGTGCTCAAGAATGAATGATGCCTTTGACCCAAAGCACTACAGTTGCAAACATTTCCTTGCCCAGAACAACGTCAGCAATACTCTAGACTAGACAGACGTCTTAAAGACAGTTGTTCTCCCTCAGATGGTCTGAGGAGTATGTCCACCAACACAACACACCTAGAATGATCGTCATTAAGGTGATGATATTCATGTCTAAGAAAATACAGCTAACATTTATTGAGAGCAACAGTTACTTTAGGTACCAGGCACTCTTCCAGATATATTACAGAATTAATTAGTTTAGTCCTTATAACAACTCTGTGTGGTAGGTACTGTTACCACCCCCATTTTATAAGTGAAAAGAGTAAGGCACAGAGAAGTGAATGGTCACTCAGCTAATAGGTTGGTAGAGGCAGAATTTGAACACAGGCAGCTGGATTCTAGAGTTCATGCTCTTCAATGCTTCTCTCCACCTCTTCTCTAAGCAGGAATGATATCAGGGAAAATTTCTGTATAATGTATAATTCCTAATCACCAGGAAAAATTGATCCTCATTGGCCTCCTCTCACAGCCTTGATATCTGTTGACATCTCTGTCTTTTTCACTGTAGTCAAGCTCCTTGAAGGCTAAGGATCATTTGATTCATATTTGTGGGAGCTATACTCCAAGACTTGATAAATGGAAAGGGCTCAAAGAGCATTCATTTAATGTGACTTTTTTAAGTGACTAAACCCAGCAAAGCGTTTCAGCGTTGATGAGTTAGTATGGTTTTCAACAGCTTTCATAATGCCATAGCCACCTGGAGACAGGAGAGTGACAAGGTGCAAGGGTTACATTAAATGTGAAATGCAGACCCCAACATCTTAACATGTGTAGCAGGCACTCAAAATTTAACACTTATTATTATTGTAATAGTTATTTTTACCAGACTTTATTTTAGTTATGACATTTTAAAAAATAGAAAGAAGAAAAGAAATGAGCTCTTTCCTTCTATTTTTTCCATTTCCTGGGTTCTTTAAAACAAGGTCCCCTATTGAATCACAGACCCAAGCCCCACCTCCCTCTCTCTGCCATCCCCTACTAGGGAGGTTGTCTTGTGAACTACACAGCAGAACGTCCTTCCTTGTTCCCTTCTCCAGGATCTGTAGTGGTCGCAGTACCTGAGCTTACTTTTCTATATCCTTCTCCCTCCCAGGTGGGGGAGGTGAAGTGTTACACAGTGATATGGATTATTTGTGGATTACTTCCTTTGGAATTAATTTTGCTATTGTGCCCTTTCATTAACAAAGACTGGTTGATCTTGACTAACTCTTATGTTTGGAATCTGTACATCTCTTCTTCTCTCTGCAGTGATAGCCTAACAAATCTTTGAAGCTATTAACTTGGTCCATTCAGTCCAACTCGTGGAACAACTGTTTGTACTGAAGTTCTCTTTAATATTATACCTGTGTAAAGAATTGAGAAGTTATTATTCGCAGAGTGCAGTGGAAAGATCATTGATTTTGGAGTCAGGCAGACCTAGGTTTAAACCCTGACTCAGCCTCTTTATGAGCCGAGTAATTTGAGTGCATCATTTACCTTCACTGAGAAACAAAATTCTATTCTGGAAAGTGGGACTGATAACACCCAGCTCACATTTTTATGAATTAATGTGATAATGTAGGCACCGTTCTTTGCACTGGGGATAGATAGCACAGGGAGCACTCAAAAGTGTAGTTTCTTTTCTTTTCTTTTTTTTTTTAAATAAAAATTGTATATATTTAAGATGTGCAACTGGATGATTTGATGAACATACACATAGTGAAATGATTACTACAGTCAAGCCAATTCACATATCTTCTCACGTAGTCACCTTTTGTGTATGTGTGACCTACTCTCTTATCAAATTTCCAGTATTCAATACAGTATTATTTACCATAGCCATCATGCTGTCACATTCGATCTCTGCACTTATTTATCCTTTAACTGTACTTTTGTACCCTTTGACCAACATCTCCCCATTTCCCAACCTCCTTGCCCCCGGTAAGCGTCTTTCTACTCTCGGCTTTTTTGTAATTAACTTTTTTTAGATTCCACATATAAGTGAGATTATACAGTTTTTTACTTTCTGTACGTGGCTTATTTCACTTAGCGTAATGTCCTCATCAAAAGAGTAGCTTCCAGGGGACTGCCCAGCGGCATAGTGGTTAAGTTCGTGCGCTCCACTTTGACAGCCCAGGGTTCGCCAGCCTGGATCCCGGGCGTGGACCTACATACTACTTGTCAAGCCATGCCGTGGTAGGTGTCTCACATATAAAATAGAGGAAGATGGGCACAGATGTTAGCTCAGGGCCAATCTTCCTCCAAAAAAAAAAAAAAAGAGTAGCTTCCAACCATTCTTGCTTTCTCCTGTGGAACTCTTATCAATGACATCAACCATTCTTTTGTACTGCCCTATCCAAGTTGAGTTCCTCGTCATGAACTCCTTTTAGAATTTAGCTACTAGGATAAATTTTCTCTCTCTTAAAACTCAACATACTTTCACTTCTTAGAAAAGGTACCTTCATCTATTTTCACACTGGATTTGTAGTTGTTATTAAGGAAAACTAAATAACCCAATACTTCCCTTTGTATCCTGGTTACTGGAAGCTCGAAGTGAAATGTACTATTAAGTTATTGTGCTATGGAAATAAAGATTTTGCTTCCTACTCCTTCTTTTCTTTTTAGGTCTTTGATGTATTTTTATTCCAATAACCTTACTGGATATTTGGATTTTACTCTACATTCTCAAATATATATTTAAATATATGGAGTATACATAACACATTAGCTCTTCAAATTAAACCAGAAAAACAACCAAAATTAAAGTGGAGATTTATCTCCATCTACTGCTTTATGGTAAAACTATTAAAAGGTTGGTTCTCTAATTATGAGAATAATCTGAATACACTTGGAACAGCTGATTAATTTCTGCATCAAAATGTTCTCTTTCTGCCTTGCCTCCAGTCTTTTCTGTGAGTTTGTACTGGAATCAGGCAGGAAAAGGATGCTGTGTGTGTGTGTGTGTCTGTGTGTGTGTGTGTCCCCTTTAGATTAACCTTTCCCAGCTGGGTTTATCTGGCCCACTTTTCTAATCACTTGAAGACCCTGAACTGGTCTACTTTTCCTGCATGGCAGACTTAAAACAAGTTTTCTTTGTAGTTTATCTGCTCATCACAGAAAAAAACAATACTCTATCAAAAATATTGCAGTGAACTCAGCTTCTATTCTCTGTTGCTCCTCTTCATTTTTCCTTTCATCTGACTTTCACCTTCCTCCCAGTTATTTCAAATATTATTTCAAATTCCCTCAGAATAGAATACAAATTTCTTTGGAGCCACTTTGGAGAGGGATACGTGTCCTAACTGATGTGTCAGATATATACAGACCTCACTGCACTCGAGACTTCTGACAACTCAGAGCAGGGGCCAGGATTGAGAACATGAGGAATGTTAAACACAGAGGCAAGTGTACTAAGCATCTACTCTATTCCACACAATGTGCCTAGATGAGTGGAAGATGGCGATAAAATAGACGTTTGTTATGTCTCTCTATATAAGGAGTTTACTGCCAGCATAAAACTGGAATGTGAGAATGTAATATAAAACACACTGTGAAAAAGTGATCAAATGAGTTCAGAGAAAGGGGTCTCTCTGCCCAATGAGTCTATCAGGGAAGACAACATATGTGACCTTCATATCGGAAAAAAGAGCCTTGTAGGCAGGGGCGATAGTGTGAACAAAGCAGGAGGGCAGTAAAGCCAAGGTGAGTGAGAGAAGTGGGAACGAATGCAGCCTGCCTGAGCCCACAGTACGTGGAGGGAGTGGGGGAAATGAGACAGAGGGAGTTGGGGCCAGATTGCGGGGGAGGGGAGAATGGGGTTTTGAATTTTAGATTTCATATCTAATACCATTTTAATTATGTCATTTCCTTGCTCTAAACTTGCACTGGCTTCTCCTTGCCTGACAAATACAGGAAGAGACAGCGGCTGTGTAGGAAGTAGAAACTGATTATATAGAGCTAGGATGAAAGAGAAGATGAGCTCCAGCCACAGAATTTAAAGACCCCAATAAAGTGGTACTGGTTCTGCTTCCTAATATCTTAAACAAAGCTATCAGTCCAAGTCAAGGCTGTTCTGCTGAATATTCATTAAGGGCCCAGTTAAGATCCTGAATCCGTCTGCCCACTCCTGGCTGCCATCCTTTTTGTTCATGTTATGATGAGTCCATAGTCATAGATCCTAAGATTCTTACAGAAATAAGTATGAAACAGGTTCCTTTTGGCTGTTGGGTCAAGTGTTGAATTGGAAATTCGGTGACTTAGTATTCCAGTGAACCAGTTGTGTCACTAGTGGCTTGGGGCTACTTGCTTGGCCTTATGGGGATAATTGCATTGTTTCTCTTAAGGGAGTTGTTAAGAGAGCTAATAAAAACATTATTATATAGCACCCAGCTGTGACTACAGAGTTAGTGTCAGTGCTCAAAAGTTCTAAGTGGTTGTTTGAAGCATTTATTTCTGAGATACAGACAATGATATTCATGACTAGGACGGTTCTTTTAGACTCATTTGAATTTCTGACTGTTCTCAAGAACCAGGAGTTTCTATGCGTTACAAATATGCCTAAAGAAGATGATTGAAATTCATTGATTGTGTTTCTCAAATGGGAACAAAATGAAATTCTATTTAAACGTCCTTCTCTTATTGCTCATTTCAAGAGCTTGATTCTCAAGGTATTAGTATTCTATTTATAAGATTGACATAAGAATCTCCAGAGCTTTAACATGAACACCTTTAATAATGATATTAAAGTTAGCTTTATAAAAAGTTTATCAACCCAACAATGCAAGAGGAAAGTTACAGATATTGGCATGGATTTGCTGTCAAGAAGGCAAATACGGGTATGTTTAAAGGGTGCATTTCCTCCCCATCCCACGCTTGCTGGCAGAGTTGTCTGTGGCTCTCCCTCTGGTTCCTCTCCAAAAAACCCAGATAAGGTCTGAGGACCCCCAACAGCTGGAGTGGGGGTGGGGGGAAATCAGTCAAGTAGTTTTCAGTCTTCTAGTCTGTGAGCATTGATAGGCAATGAAATCAAGACAAGCCCTGATGTGGTTTGTTGTTTTCCTGTTGCACAAGCTGGTTTTGCCCCTCATCCTTTCTGGTTCCAGAAGTTAATCAAAGTGACTATCCAGGTGGAAAATTCCTTACACAGGCAATTTTGAAGGATCCATATGGGTGGAGAGCAACATTACCCCAATGAATAATTCATTGGTAATTAGTCTTCGAAAGAAAGTTTTCTCTCATGGGCTATTAGCATTTTGTGTTAAATTCCCTGTGACTTTGCAAATAGTTGAATGCTTTGATCCTACTGGAAATATCAATCTCTTATTTTCCATTCCAACTGCTGCCATCTTTAGTACCAGAGGAAAAAAAAAAAGAGGGTTGAGGGGTGCACATGGAGGAAGATGATGATTCCATACTGTACACCTTTAGAGGGCTCAGTAGACATGTCCAAATCATTATCTCTTTCCCTATGTGTACCTGTCAACCCTCCTTTTTTGTTATAGTCTGTAATTAAATAAAAGTCATCCCCTATATTCAGTTGTCCAACCCCCCAATTTGGAAAATTTCTTCAGTCTCTCATACTTTCTTAAACCTATTATCAATCTATTGCCAACCATACCATTTTTACCTCTTACATATCTGTCAATAGTACTCTTCTCTCCATCCTCTTTGCCTTCAGTTGTCAGGTATTCTTAACTCACTCCGAGAGAGAACCAGGAATAGGCCCAGGGGTCAGGGGAGATGAAGTTGCCTTGGGCCCAGGGCTGGAGGGACGTAGGGTGTGTGGCAGGCAAGGCTCACCCACAGCAATGGAAGATGGAAGAACCTGGAGGGGAAGCTAAGATCCACACTTTGGAGAGAGAGTCAGGAAGTATCAAATCCGAGTGCTGTGTACTTGGCCAGAGGAAGGGATGGGGTTTAAGGCAGTTCCTGGATGATTGCTCAGTATTCGAAGCTTGCACTTAATGCAGGGAGGTGATGGCTGGTTGAGACAGGAGTAGGCAGACATTGGAATTATAAGCTTGTGAATCAAGCCTCCGTGCTCAATAGCACTAATTAAAATGTATAATTATTTTGTCTTTTTTTCCTTATCGTCCCACTAAATTCTAAGCTTTGTGAGGTTGAGATCCTTCTCTGTTGTTCACCATTATATCCCCAGTGTCGTCCACAGTACTTCATGCCTGACAGACACTATGAAATATTTGCTGAATAATTACATGTATTGGTCTTGAATACTGAGAATCTAATCTCATCATTGCAATGCTTAAGAATTCTTCAGTGACTCCTCCAGGACTTCAGGACAAAGTAAATCCAGAATACTCAGTTTAGCATTAAACAAATAAACTCCAGGTTATTTTCCCACTTAGTAGCTTACCATTTCGTCCCTCTTCTCCCTGCAAGGAGTGGAATTTCAATCCTGATAAACTACTTGCAGTCATTCCCATGTGTCATGTTCATTCACCTCTTCCCTCAAAATCAGCAACAGTCAATTCAGGAATCACACTCTCCAGAAAACTTTTCCCAGCTCTGTTCCCAGTCTTGGTCAGGTGCCAAAGGACTTCATATTATTGGATAGCAAATTTTCTGTTTTATTTTCCGTGTCTGGTCTAGACATAAAATCCCTAAGGTAAGAGGGCTATGATGGTTAATTTTGTGTCAACTTAGCTAGGCTGTGGTTCCCAGTTGTTTGGTCAAACACCAGTGTAGATGTTGCTGAGAAGGTATTTTCTTAGATATGTTAAACATTTAAATCAGTGGACTTTGAGTAAAGCAAATTACTCTCCATAATGTGAGTGGGCCTCATCCAATAGTAGAGACCTTAAGAGCAAAGACTGAGGCTTCCCAAAGAAGGAATTCTCCTCGAGACTGCAACATAGAAACCCTGCTTGAATTTCCAGCCTGTTGTCCCTTGGAATCTGGATTCAAGAGTACAGCATCCACTGTTGCCTCAACTTCCAACCTGTGGGTCTGACCTACAGATTTCAGACTTGCCAGTCCCAAAAACCATGTGAGATAATTCTTTAAAATAAATGTATATGCAAAGAGACAGAGACAGAGAGAGAGGGGGAGAGAGAGAGAGAGAGAAAGAGAGATGGAGATTTATTATATATATACTTCCTATTGATTCTGTTTCTTTGGAGAATCTTGACTAATACAGGGGATTTCTATTTTAACTCCTGTGTCTAGAACTTAGAGCAATGAGTAAATGAAAAATTAAATCTAGTTTGACATCACCCTTCTGTAATAGAAGAGGACTTTGCAGTGAGGAGAGGATCAGCCGATCGCAGAGAAACACTGACGAGGTTAACTGACACCTGGTTCCCAGCATTTCCCTGAGCACCCATTTTCCTGCCTCTGGTTATTTATTCATCTGAGGTGCAATAAAAAATAAGGAGGAAAATATACACTTTATGAGTCCATTTATTCTGTTTTGAATGCCAGGGAACACATTACAAAGATTTACCCAGCACCACAAGCCCTGTGAATAGAATAGCTGGGTTAGAGTCTTGTCCCAAGATTGGCTGTTCTTCTAGAGAGACTCTTTTAGAGAGACTATAAACTTGATGCCTTTCTCTATGTGGCCCATCCTACCTCTTTTTGTGTAGGCTTTGATTTTTGAATAACTGATGAATCACTAGAAAAGACCTCTCCACGCCAGCTGTTTTGGCCTGCCTGTCACCTAGTGTCTGGTCTAAACAAAACCTGAACATGTCTTCAATGTAAGTAAGCACATGACCAAAGCTCCAGGCAAGGATTGCTGGACTCTTGGGTTTATGCTGGAAAACGCCAAGTCATTCCCAGTATGCGTGGTGGAGAGTAGGTACTCGGAAACCTTTACTGAAAATTTTTGCAAATGAAGTTCTTACCGAGAGAGTTCTCACGGAAATGTTGCACGTCACCAACTGCCTCCTCCTGGGGCTCCTCCCTCTGGGTATTATCCTCCTCCATCAGGATCTTCTGCTGAATCTCAGAGGAGAAACTGCGATGGTTCCCAGCCTGTAATCAGCAAGAAAAGAGATGTTCTATGATTGAGAAGTTGAAAGCTGAAGTGACCTCTGAAAACCAAAGATCAATAGAGCTAACATCTGGGCAACACTAACTGCTGTTGAGTTTGAAACACAGACATCCTTGATCATCCTGTAATCCCACTGTTAACTGTCCATTAGCATGATGAAACTTGAACATCAGCACCATCAATTACCATCAACAAAAGCACACTTTTGGATAAGAACATCTACAGATTTTTGAAAAACAGAGGCCAGCAAACAAGCAATGGGCAATACTTAGACGGAAAGAAAAATCAGTTTCTTGGCATAGTTGTTTCTGCTTGTGGTTTCTTGTTTCTTATTTTCTATTTTTCATGTCATGCTTATCATTTACCAGCCATCCTATTAGGCACTTTGCCTTTATTATTTCTTTCAATTTTTACAAAATCTCATATTATAGAAAAGGAAACCAATGTCCTCATTCTTAAGAGCTCCCCCTCCTGACGTTAAGTCAGGCCTCCCACGGCTCTCATATATCTGGTTTTCACTGCAGACTCGGGGTGCCCCAGGAGACATGCTGAATGCATCAGATAAGGGCTCCCATTTGTTGTGTACCTACTCTACCAAATATTTCTCATTTGATTTTCATAATGACTCTAAGACTAAGTACTATCATTCCCATTTTACAGATGAGAAGCCTGAGGCTCAGAAAGAATAAGAGACTTACCAAATTCACATACCAGTAACATATGTTACTGCGTAAGATAAAAACCCTCATCTCCTATCCAAATGCTGAAAAACTCACCAGTTTTGTTTAAATTGCTCTTGATATGTTTAGAAGGATGGATTTTAATGGTGGTAGAACTGGAGGCAGAAAGACCAATTAGAGGCCTATACAATATTTCAGGGGAGAGATGCTAAGAAGCTAAACTAGGGCATTTGTTTAAGATAACAAGGTTCAGACTGGTATGTGTATACATATATGTGTATATATATATCATCATCAGGCCAAGATGATTTATTGGTACTGGGAGGTGGGTGTCGGGGAGAGACTGGTGTGATTTGGGTAGGTGGTGGATCACGATTCTAACAATGGAAATACGAGAAGTAGAGGAGATGTGGAGTGAGGAGGGGAATTCACTTTTGGACATATTGAGTTGGAATATATCTATAGAGCCTCCAAGTCAAGTGCAGGACAGAGATCAAAGCTGGAGTTGTATATTTGGAGGATGCAGATCATGAGAAATTTTGCTTTTCCTCAAAATGGGAGGGAGGAGCTAAGCTGGTTCATAAGCTGAGGGAAGATGGAGAGGAAAATAGTAAAGATCTAGGAGAAAAGAGGATTAAGTGATGGAGTAAGGGCCTGAGAGAGGAGAGAGAATGAGATCAAGAGCCCACTTGGAGGGTTGGCCTTGAATAGAAGAAGTGCTCCTCATTTCAAAAGAATGGATGGAAGAAAGGAGATGAGGATGGATGCCCATGTAGCTATGTGGCAGGAAGGGTAAAGAGTAGGGGATTTTTACATATTGAGGGCCTCACTTTTGTCAATGAAGTACAAGGCCAACTCTTCCATTGAAAGGTTACCAGCCTGAACAATTTGTAGTCTATAAATGCTGAAATGTAGACTTCCATAAGTTGCAATAAAAAGACACTTGAAAAACTTTCGTGCTACAAATAATACCGTCAAGAAAGTATCCAATAAGGGACTTGTATCTGTAATATAAAAAGGTATAGAATTTTATATAGGCTATAAAAACACAAAATGGCCACAGGGTCTAAATAGATGTTTCTCTGAAGATATACAAATGGCCAGTAAGCACATGAAAAGGTGCTGCACATCGTTAATCATTAGGGAAAAGCGCAGTGATACCGCAGTGTAATACCACCTCATACCTGCTGGGATGGCTATAATCAAAAAGACAGATAATAACAAGTGTGGGAAAGGACACTCAAAGTGTGCTGTGGGAATGTAAAACGCCACTTTAGAGAACAATTTGGCAGTTCCTCAAAAGGCTAAAAATAGAGCTTCCATAAGACCCAGCAATTCTACTCATAGGTATATACCCAAAAGAAATGAAAACATACATTCACGCATAACTTGAATACAAATGTTTATGTTATCATTATTCATAATAGCCAAAAAGTGGACACGACTCAGATACCCTTCAACAGGTGAATGCATAAATAAAATGTGGTATCTCTGTACAATGTAATGTTATTTGGCCATAAAAAGGAATGAAGTATTGACACATGCTCCAACGTAGAGGAACCTTGAAAACATTATGCTAAATGAAAGAAGTCAGTCACAAAACATCACATGTCATATGACTCTATTTACATGAAATCTCCAGAATCAGCACATCTATAGAGACAGAAAGTAGATTGGCGGTTGCCTCGAGCTAGTTCTAGAGGAATGGTGGAGGAGAGACAAGTGACTGCTAATGGGTATAGGGTTCCTTTTTGGGGTTGATGAAAATGCTCTAAAATTAGATTGTGGACAACTCTGAATGTATTAAAAACCATTGAATTCTATACTTTAAATGAATGAATTGTATAGTATGGGAATTATATCACAGGTACTTTATAAAAAGAAACTTGAGTTCTGAGGAAAGGAGTACTGACAGAGGCAAGAACTGAAGAAGACTGCTGAGGACCAGATAATAACAATAATAGCCAGTATCCTTGAGGAGTCTCATGTCCAGCATTGTGCTAAGTGTTTACATACATTGTTTCCTTTAATCTTTACCACAAACCCATATATATGAGGTAATTTTTCCTCTTTTTACAGGTGATACAATTAAAGCTCAGAAAACATAAGGAGCTTGTCCAAGACCAACAGCAAGAAAGAGACAAAATGTAGACCTACTCTGTGTCAGTCCGGAACCTGTTTCTCAATACCTGCTTTTTTATTTAGCTCCAACTTTCTGGGCACAGCAGAAATACCAACGTCTTTAAGCCAATCTCTTTTCCCCCCGGCACTCCCACAACATTCTGTGTCTAACAGTCTCAGAGTGGTAGATGGAGCTTTCGTTTCTGTGGTCTTAATAAAGAGCTGTAGCATACATGCATCCATCATAAAAAGTTGGAGAACAAATGCTTGAGTAAGTGAGCCCTCTCCTTACCTCCTCCATGCTCAGGAGTCCTAGAAGCACGACCACTGACTATACAGAGTGATTTCCTGATGTTCAGAACACTGACTAAGAGGTGAAGTAGCCAAGAGCCCAACCCAGAGAGAGTGCATCTACTCCATTCTCCTCTGTTTGAAGAGATTATGGGCGAGAAGAAAAGAACAAACGCTGATCTCAGCTCTTCGATAAAGAGAAATGCTATACCCACCCTGCTATCCAGACGGTTCACTCAGGTTTTGAGATCTTGATGTTACCTTCCAGCTTTCCTCACCTCTTAACTGCAGACATTCCTAAATGAGCTCCTGGCAGGTAGTAGAGGGTCAAGAAATTGGATCTTTCCTTCCCAGTCCCTCCTCTTGCCCCCACTTGGCACTCCTTAAGAGCTCACTGTTTACATTTAAACCGCTCTCCTACAAGGGAGTAACTGTAAAAGACGAGACAAAATACAAACCTGGTTCACTAAACTGGTCTGTTCAATCTTCTCTGTGCTCAGTAATCATAGCAAAATGCTGGGGACCATTTAAACTGAGACACCAAGTGCCTCCTGAGGAAACTATGGTATCTGTTCACATATATCCTAACACTACTTTTTTAATATGAGAAGCAGCAAAAGAAATGTGCTTCTTTATAATACAATGTCCTAATGTTTGTGTGGGCTTACATTGTGGCAGACATCGTACTGAAGTCTTTGCAGACTTCTTATCATTTAATCCTCGTACAACCTATTGTGGTAGGTTCTCCTACCTGACAGACGAGAATACAGGAGGTAGAAGAGGGGAATAACTTCTCCAAGGTCACCCAGCCAGTAAGGGGAGGGAGCCAGCAACCTTCCCAAAGTCTAAGTGACTCTGAAGTCGAGTCTCTCCATGTCTCCACTACACGGCCTCCCACGTCCTTTCTGTTATTACTATGTCCCCTTTCATGGTGGGTGTTCTCCTAAAAAGTGTGGAGGAACATGATTCTAATGTGTAAATAAATATCTTTACAAGCAATCATCCAATAGAAATGCAAAAATACTAGGTCAAATATTAGAAAACAGAACCCAACCCCATGTTAAGAAAACAGATCATGACCAAGTGAGATTTATTTCTGGAATGCAAGGATGATTATTAGAAAATCGGTTAATATGAAGACCATATTAGTAGATGTAAAAGTAATAATCATATGATTATTCCCCAGATGCCAAAAAAAAAAGCTTTTGACAAAAGCTTCTAAAAAAGACACTCAAGGTAACAGGAATGGATGCATATTTCCTAAAGCCAGCATTGTGCTTAATGGGGGAACACTAGATGCATTTCTACTAAGGTTAGGAAAGAGTCAGGAATGCTCATTCTCTGCTACTGTTGAACATTGTTCTAGAGGGATCAGCCAGTACCATTTAAAATGACAAAACAGTTAAGAGGCGTAGGAATTGGAAAAGAAGAAGTAAAACTATTTTCAGGTGATCTGATAGTTTACTTAGGGAACCTGAGAAAATCAACAATACACTAACACAAACAATAAAATAAATGTATTCTTTTTTCAGTGCTAAAGATAATGCTAACTAAAAAATAATTTCAAACTTCAGAAAAACTGCAAGGATAGCACAAAGCACATTTTTTCTGGAAACATTTGGGAGTAAGTTTTCAACATGGGGCCCATCACTCCTGAATAGTTTAGCGTGTAACCCATCAAGCAAGGACATTCTCCAGATAACCGCAAGATAAGGATCAAAATCAGGAAATTAGCACTGACGCTTACTGATGTTGAACTCACAAACTCCACTCAAGTTTAACCAATTGTCCCAGTAATCTCCTTTATAGGATCTGATCTAGGATGATGTGTTGCATTCAGTTGTCACTCTCTTTAGTCTTTTTTCAGTCTGGAAGAGCGCAGCCTGGGTGGCCTCTTCTAGACTAATTTACCCTCCCTCCAGCCCTCTCTGCGCCAGGGGGAGGGAAAAGGCAGAGATTGACTGGCAACCCAAACCAGTCCTGCCAGACATATAAAAGGAATAATTGCTCCAGTGTGTAGAGAGAAGCCTGGAAGTGATGTCATGCTTTTATCTTTTATTTTTACCATCAAAATTTTAAAGCAGACTGTAAAAATAGAAAAATGTTAAACTGTTACTCTTTGATGAATTCCTCCTAGATAGAATGTTCACAAGAAAAATTTGCCTCCTTCCCAAAATGGTTCTAAGACAATCTCTCTTCGGTTAGATTTAATGGTATATCTCTTAGATCAGCATATTCTCAGGTCTGGTTGGTCTCCAAGTAAATCTCAGTTAAGGAGCCTGTTCTTAGATTAAATTTTAAACAGGCACACAGAGAACATAACCATCCCCATCGGTTTAGATACACATTCTACCTAGAATTACCTAAGTTAAAAAAATTCTAATCTAACTCTGCCTCAAAATTCTGTTGGGAATTCTTGGAAATCTGTCAGATTGCCACTAACTCCATGGGGCGATAGTTTGAATTTCTTTAGATATAAAGCCTACAACTACTTTTCCCTAATTATATTTTTTGTGGTAATCAAATTATTAGCTTTCATCGACAGTGACTGAAGGTTTCTGAAAGCATGATAGGTACTTAGGTAGCCGACAGGCTGGGCTTGTTTGATGAATCTTTGTCTTCATTATGTTTTCTGGATAACCTACCCGGATACGTTATTGGATAGTCCTTATTCCTTTAGCCCAGATAGCTTCCTTGAGCCAGTGTAAATACAGTCATGTGCTGCATAATGACGTTTTGGTCAACAACAGAAGTGTATACAATGGCGGTCCCATAAGATCAGTACTATGTCGTCTCAGTGTATAGTAGGCTATACCATCTAGGTTTGGGTAAGTACATTCTATGATGTTCACATGTTGACAAAATTACCTAATGACGAATTTCTCAGAACATATCGCTGTCATTAAGCAACACATGACTGTAATCATATTGAGAGTTCCGTTGTTGTTTTTCTTTTCTTTTTTACAGAAACTTCCAGATTTCCTTAGTGCTTGGGGTCCATGCTTCTTGAACTTGACTCAATGGAAGCGTTTATGAATATTGACATGCCATTTGCTAGTCATCTCCTTGGTGGTAGAATACCACTCCCCTCCCCCCCTTTTTTGGCTACCTTTCTTTGCAGGAGCCATTTTTCTTAGAACAGTTTGGAGAGAAACAGAGATTATGGGAGGGCTCAATTGCTCTTTCCTGTTGCCTGGAGGCAAGGTAACACCAGGGAGCTTTTTAAAACTATAGGTTCCTTAACCCTACTCCAGACTTTCTAAGCAGAATCTGTGGAAGTGGATCCAGTAACACACATTTTTAAGAAGTTTTCCAAGAGATTCTTTCTTGACTAGCATTGAGAAGTTGTGTTCTACACATTGGTTTAGCAGAAAGATCCCTAAAAGTTTAAAAGTGTTTGGGAAATGATGCTCTCTCTATCTCCTTCTTAGCAAGCTGTGGCTCATATTAGCATAAACATTTAAGGAAATGTCTGTCTAATTTTGTTGAATCCAGCATTTCCCAAATTTATTTGAGTATAGAACATACTTTTTTTTGACACAGCACATATTACCATGGCACACCTAAAAGCGCAGACTTTGTAGAAGTATTGGTGTAGAAAATATGACTCACCATGACACCCTGTCTTTATTAACAGAGTCAGCAACTCTTTCATGTTGGCTACTCAGTAATGAATGCCCCCGCAGCTATTCATCAGGACTGTTAGACAAGATTTCATAAGGCCTTCACGTCCAATATTATCCTCTGGCTTTTCCTCTGCCCATTCCTAAACTTTAGATATTAAAAAAACTGACAGTAGTTATGGTAATTAGCATGCACTGATTGGTTACTATGTGCCAGGCTCTAAGTACTTTGCAGGTATTATGCCATTTAATCTGCAACCCCACGAGCAGTTTTTATTATTATAACAATGTTATAACAGGATACTGAGGAACAGAGAGATTAAACAGATAAACCTAAGAAAACACACAGTAAGTGGTGAAGCAGGTATATTGGACATTAAATCCCGGTGTTCAGACTCAGAGCCTGTAGGATTAACCACTCACTGTTTTGTTTGAGCTTTAGTCCTTGATCTTCCTCTCCAAGCTCCTCCTTGGCAGTTCCATCCAGCCAAAGCTTCACCTTGTCCATGGCTTCCTAAGCCACTTCCCTAACTCCTGCTCTCTCTTCTGAGCCACAGACACACCTCACTAACTGCTTGTTAGACGTCTCAGTGAAGAGCTATCACTGGAACCTTAGACTCAAGGTATTTCTAATAGAATCTATCTTTCCCCCTCCAGAATTCCCCCTCCTTTTCTTCCCTCTTTCCAGTCATTCGTGTATTTCTTCACAGGACATACAGGAGCACCTACCGTGCGTTTAGTACTGTGCTCTGTTGAGGATATATATAAAAGTGAATGGGACTTGGGTTCTTACTCCTAGTTTCTACGGCCCCAGAACTTCAGGGAATACACGATTCATTGTGCCTTCCTCCATTTCTTCATTGTGTCCTTCCAGATTGATCCCCAGCAGGTTTTCAATTCTCTAAATTGTTCTTAAATTATACTGAGTTGAAAAGGCATTTGATTGTCCTGGATTATCTCCCTATGACAGATCACTGGCACATCTATAGGTGGCAGATTGTATTCTAAGGATGGCCACACCATCTCACTTCTTTTTCAGATGGACATTGACAGCCCTCCCTCATGAGCTGGGGTCTACATGTCTTCCCCTTGCTTCTGGGTGGGCCTGTATCTGCAGTGGAAAGGATACTTTCAAAGGCTAAGTCCTAACAGGCAAATCAGCGTCTGCCTGGCCCTTCGAGGATGCTTTTGCTTGGAACCCAGGTGAAGCCCCCACTGAGGACCCAGTTGACAGTCAGCACCAACTTCCAGACTAGTGAGTGAGCAAGATTTCAGATGATTCCCAGTCCTGGCCTTTAAGCCACCCTAGCTGATGATGAGGGGAGCAGAGACAAGATGTCCCCTCTGAGCCTTACCTAAACTACATACTTGTGAGGAACATAAACGTTGTCATTGTTTTAAGTGATTAAGTTTTGGAGTGGCTTCTTAAGCAGCAGTGGATAACCGGAACAGGTGCCTGCATTTGTTTCAACCATCTATTGATGGGGCAAGGTCACATAGCACAAAGCGTGCTGCCAGGGAGGCAGGCACCATGATTAAATGTCAATTATGTGCCATTCTTTTAAAATTTCTAATCCTCTATAACACATAATAAAGTGTTTTGCATGGATGTTGAATACATATTTATCGAGTTGAATTTAAGTATGGTGTGATAGTAAGAACATGCATTTTGCTGTGAGATATACTAAATTTCAAACCACAGCTCTAGATGCGACAGCTTTGTGGTAGAGAGTAAATTGCCTCCCCTATCTATTACTTTCCCCTCTTCTGAAATGGATGTGAGGATTAAAATATTTTTAAGACATGTGAAAGTGGTTCACAGTAGATCTCTCCCCCTCCTCACTCTTTCTCTAATTTTTAAATAGGAGAAATAAGGATAAAATGAGAAAGATTGAAGCCTGATTGTGAAGGCTCTCAAATGCATGAGTAAGGTTCATTTTTTAGTCACTGGGGACTCACGGAAGATTACGGAGATGTGACAAGCATAAGGCAGTTTTTGAGAAGAGTGATATGGCTGTAATGGGTGGAATAAGAGACAAGATATACAAAAGCCAGTTAGGAAACTGAAGTCAGTGTCTAAGCATGTGAAGCTCTAAAGGGTATCTGAAAAGTGTAGTCGAGAGATGCCAGGTCGAGATTAAACAGCAGGTTGATATTCCAAAGGGTTTGCATAGACTTTGAGTTGGAGTCTGCAAAGGAGAAGGTCGGTATAAAGGAAAAGGGAAATATAAAATTGATCCCAATGATTTGACAGCATTTATTAAAAACTGTCAACTGGGTCCTCAGTGGGGGCTTCACCTGGGTTCCAAGCTCATTTCTAAAAATTTGCCTTGGAAAGAAATGATAGCAAAAATCATACCTGCAAAGATATTTACTGCAGCCTGTTTGTGAGGCACAGTATTAAAAAACCAGAATAACTATAAGTAAGGTAATGGTTAAAGAAACTATGGTATGTCTCTACAATGGAATCATACAAAAGTGAGGTAAATCTAAATAAACTGACCTGAATAGGTTTTAAGTGAAAAAAGCATGTTGTAAACCAACATATACAACGTCATCTGATTTTTGCTAAAAGCAGAAAAAAAGCCCAAGTCTAAGAAAGGAGAGACACTAAAGTTTATGCCGTTTCCCTCTGGAGACTGGGAATGGACAGGGGTGAGGCTGGGGTTGGGGGGGTCTTAAAATATTTACTTTGAATAATTTGTATAATTTTACCTGTCATTCTTTTTTTTGCTTTAGTAAAAATATTTTAAGTTCACAAATTTTGTACCATTGCAAGCAAGCTGTACGCATTATAGAACCAGTAAAGTCTGAAAAGATTGTTGGATTTGGGGAAATAAGATGATTTGATGTAGATGAATGAGTATTTAGTGGAAAGGGTTGAAGTGCGGTTGGAGTTGTTGGCAGCGGTTGAAGGTGTGCCTGGGCCGGCGTTGGAGGTTCTGGTTCTGGTGGGGCTCAGACAAGAGAGGGGGCCCATCTGGTAGAGTTTGCAGGTAAGCCTGCAGAGTCAAAGGGAAGACTCCTGAGCCACGTGGTGGGGAGCAGCAGCAGATATTTTCTACTTCTGTCTGGTCCCAGGATTGCGGGAATAATTCTCTCTGACACAGCTTGTTGACCCTAAAGGGTAGCTGCCATCAATGAGATTCCCTAGTAAATAACCCTGGGCCTTCCAACCTAATATGCATGTTGGTAGGTAGAACAGGATCCTACTGGTGAAACTAGTCTTCACGAATTTACTTAGCCCCACCTTGAACTTATCTATATTTTTAACCTGGGATATATGTACATCTGCATCCATATCTGTATTCATGTCATCTGTATATCTGTCTGTATAGGTGGATAGATAGATATAGATAGATATCCCTACCTGCATATTCTCATATGAAACAATAAGTATTTATTCATATTTAGCCTTGAACAATATTGGGCATGGGACATATTAACTATAGGGTAAACATACTGTAAAGACGGACCCCACGTGGGGCATTACATTGGTGTGTTGTAGAGCCAGGGTTTCATCACAGGATTACTCATTGCTTCCCCAGATGGATTTATTTATTTTGATTTTGATTTTTTTCTTCTTCTCCCCAAAGCCCCCCAGTATGTAGTTGTATATTCTAGTTGTGAGTGCCTCTGATTGTGCTCCAGATGGATTTAAATTGATGGCTCTAAGAAAATTTTTGCAAAAAGGCCCCTTCTAGCTTATTGACCCTAGAAATGTGCTCATCACTGCTCCTGGGAGGCTCCCTTTTCCCTTCATGGCTTCAAATGCTTTGGGCAAAAGAAACACTGTGCATTTTACTCAGTGAATACTATTTCCAAAGCCCAATAATATTTTTTTTTTAGTACATGAAAGCCTTTTAAAAATCTGTTCAATATTTAATACACATTGCATTGGATAAGTACTAAAACATTTGAAATTAAAACAATGCACATGCAGAGCGAGTTGCAGAAGTGCTTACAATATTCGTGACTCTACTGTCTATAATTTCCTTTTATTTATCTTATCTCCTGTAGATTCTGAACAGATACAGGGATAACAAAACACCACGTCATGATGCCTGTCTTTTCTTTTCCTTTTTTATTTTCAAATGTAGGGAAAAGGCGTGGAAGTATAGTTAGTTGTTAAGATCCCACAGCCCTTCATGCTGACAACAATATTCTCAGATCTGGGATGTGTCACCTTTTTTGCAATTTTCCTTATTCATAACATTTAGAAATAAAATATTTATACACACCCAAGAAGTTATATATATTCATTTTTTATCACTGCTACGAGTCCTTAAGCTATTTGCTAACACAATAGAAAAAGTGCTACATTTCAGGTAAAGAATCTTCAGTCGCTTTAACTTTGACAGTCTCTTTTTTTCCGAGCAGAAACTCTGGCCCCAGGTTCCTTGCTGTCCTCATACCGTCTACGCTGCTGAGCTATTCCAAAGGGAAAATGGCAAGTGCTGTTAGAAATTACTTCTTGATCCTGCTATTTGTCTAATACAAGCATAGAAGCGGGAGGAAGGAGAGAAGCTGCTTTTCTGGTACTCAAGAATGATGCTGAGACCGTGGAGTCCTGTTCCAAATTTTAGTAGCTTTATGCACGTCACTTAGTGCAGCTGAGGGGAGCGAAATTACCAATTTCTCCATAATGGTTTGGCTAAAAAGTTGAAGTTGGGAGTAGACCCTGCATCTGAATCTCTTAGGAATTCAAACCGCATCTAATCCCTGTTTCTTTGGATAGTCCTGTCTGTTTTGTGATGAGAAGATATAAGGCAAAATGAAGTCAAAACAAAATAAGTTAAAAATCTAGTGAAATCATGTGGGTAGTCTTCCAGAATCTAGTTAAGTAAAAGACAAATAGAACTCTTAAACATAAGATGTCAAGGTTTTTTTTTTTTTTTTGCAAAAGAATAATGGCAGATCCAGGAAGCCAGGATAGGAGAGGAGTATGTATGATGCCTTCGTTCAGGGAGGTGAAACAAGCCATCCACTAGTGAGTTGTTTTCCAGTTGTGGTGATGGATTGGCATAATCTATCTGAACCCTTTCACCCAGTTCCCCCATTTACCAATTGCAGACCTTGTGAGATGGTGCAATATGGGCAATGAGAGTAGATAAATGGCTCCCTAGTGGTTTCCGTGACCTTTATCATTAGTATCTTGGCTCTAATTAATGTTGATGATAGGAGAAGAGAAATGGCTTAAATTCTGGATGAACAGTCATTTAACTACTCAGAAAAACATTTGGAAATTAGGAAAAAAGTTGTAAATATTTGTCTCTGTTCATTTTGATCTCATAAGTGACCGAGTTCCCTTCTTTGTACCCAGGAGAAAAGATCCAGCAGATGCTGAGTGGTTTGTAAACTCCAGAGGACCACTATGATGAGTTCATCTTTGTATTCTACTGTGTTTGGCTCTTGGCAGAGTCTCAAGAACTATTTGTTGGGTTTCATTGAATTAATTGAGTAAAAGAGGAGGTATAATCTTTTAGAAGCCAAAACAATTTTAAAATCTTGATAAGAAGTTGATCTAAGTACGCAATTCAACTTATGTTCATAGATCAACTGAAGAGTGGGAATTAGAGAGGGGATGTCAAAAGATAATCCATTGACTGATATATAATTTAGGGGTATCTTTGTGGTCCACTCTTCCTGTCACTTGTGGGAATTATCACCAGCATCTAAATTAATCAGTGCACATAAAAATATTGGGGAGCAGAGTGACTCCCCCTGGCTCCATGTTTGCAAGTCCGAGTTACAACAGTTGCTGTAACCCTCTTGACCTCTCTCCCCGACTTGACTCACTCTGCCCTAGAGAAGAGGCAACTCTCTCATTGGTGCATTTGGGAAATAAACTGGCTCTGTGTAGTTGGGAGCCAGCTGACCTTAGGAACTGTACATTCTGCTCTGCTCTTTCACGCCCCAAGTTGTGCAGAGAAGTCCTCTAGCGGGGAGCTGTGCAGTGACTGGTGGGCAAGTCTACCTAATTCTGGAGTGCAGTTTTAGGAAGTCTGCTGTTGTCATGCACCTAAGCCATGCCCTCCTTTACCAGCTTTATCGGTAATGAAGATGACATCTTTATCTCCTTCTGCCAGACTTCCATGTCTACTTTTTCATTGTTTTCAAACTTGATTGGGAAAAGAATATTATCTTTTGGTCTCCTTCAAGCCCTGCAAGGGTACCTGGCTCGAGCAACTCTACAAATCTATATACTTTGCATCTGATTTTTGATGTGTATTCATTCATTTATTCATTCAGCCATTCATCTGGAAATAGTTATTGAGAACCTAAAATGTGCCACGTGCTGTGGTAAGCCCCGGTACCCTCCCCATAAAGAGCTCACAGCCTAGTGTATTTATAAAGCAATTTGAGGAGTGAGCATGTCGCTTCCCAGGAGGTAACAGTCTGAGCTGAGTTGCTCAGTTTTTTGGTGTTTTCTTAACTGAGTCATAGCCGAGTAGGATTTGGCCAGGAGACAGCGAGGTCTACCAGATTTCCCTGGTCTGCTCTGGTCCACCAGATCAGAGCTGAGCCTGGAGGGACAGACAGGAGCTCGGCTCTCAAAGACCCTCCCTAAAATCCAGAGAAAGGCCCTGGACTCTGCCCAGTAGATAACAGGCAACTGTGTAAGAATGAGAAGAGGGATGGGGCAGGTTTCTGCCCTAACAGGTCTCTTTGGTGGCTTGGAAGGTCGATCTGAGGAGGACAAGCCTGAAGAGACCAGTGTACAGATTGTTCTAGGTGAGAGATTATAAGAATGTGAGGTAGCAGCGCCTCTGCTTCTTTTTCTTTTTCCTTTCCTTTTTTCCTCTCGGGAGTCTTGACATTTTGTAGGATGAGCAGTAGGGAGAAATTGCCACCTCTGGTGGTAAGGATGATGATGAAGAAAAAGAAGATGATGACGGCTGACAGTGAGCTCTTGCTCTGAACTGCTACTAGGCTAAAATGTTTTTGTGCGTCGGCTCACTTCACATCACTGAAAATGCGTGAGGTAGATAGTATTATTCTTTTCCATTTTATGTATGAGCAAACTAAGGTTTACAGACGTAAAATAACTTGTGTATAGTCAGCAAGCAGCAGACCTGGGACTTCAGCTCCAGCCTGTCTGATTTCAGCTTCCATTCTGATAACTCCGTGCTTTATAAACAGCTTCACAGCACTTTACAAAGTGCTTTCTTGCACAAAGGCTCACTAGAGCTTTGACAGGGTTCTTAGGTCAACCTGAAATTCCCTCCAGACAGAGTTGCTTAGTCTCATTTAATAGAATCCTATGCTCATGAAAATAGTCTATGTATTTTGAAATCACAAAATATATTGCTCATTATTTGAACATAGATTATCAATTTAGTGCCTTCTATGCCAAATTTGAATCGTCAAATGTATTCACCTTACCATCAAATAGATACTACAAAATGAATTTTTTTTTTTTTTTGAGGAAGATTAGCCCTGAGCTAACATCCACACCCATCTTCCTCTACTTTATATGTGGGACTCCTGCCACAGCATAGCTTGACAAGTGGCGCGTATGTCCACGCCCGGGATCTGAACTGGCAAACCCTGAGCCACCGAAGCGTAATGTGCGAACTTAACCGCTGCACCACCAGGCCGGCCGCCAGAATGAATTTTAATGTTAACTTTAAATAAAAAAGCAAATATTCCATAAAACTCAGAAGTGATTTCTGGTTTATCTTTTGCTATGGATTATTCATTCAATATTCAACAAATAGCGTGTGTTATGCACTGTTTCTTTTAAAAGTTTGGAAGATAATGACCAATACCTTGTTTAGGTTTGCTCTATCACGCAGAGCCTCGCTCAGAGCCATCATTGAGAGGTCCTCAGCATCTGCTTTCAGAACAAATAACTCCAGTGAAAGAAAGCAAAGGAAGGACATTGCACAGGCCCAAGCATCAAACTGATTAAATTAGGTTAAATCATTGTACTACCTTAAATTTCCTAGTCTTATTCCTTGGAAATCTTCAGATTAGGTTTCTTTCCCCATCCGTGTTAATAAGGTAAAGGTGATCGTGTTGCTTTACATTCACTGAGCATTAGCTTAGGTAAATAAGATAGACATCTATTTATCCAGAATTATGAGTGTTTCAACATTCGTGTTAGAGTTACTTCTTGCAAATCTCCCAGTTTTGAATAGAAATCCCAAAGTACTATAATGAACAACTTGTCATTCTCAGTGAATGGACCTGTATGTGTTACAAGTAAAGGAATTAATGACGAAGGAAGTCCTGGCTGCAATTAGTGCTACAGTGAGAAATTACAGATAGGTGGTCCTGCCTGGCTCCCAGGTCCCTCCTGTCTCTCCCAGAAGGCTCTGGTTCATCTGATCTTCACCCTCTGCCCCACTTCCACCCTCTCACCACATGACCACACCTCCCTGGGCAGAATTGCCTAAGAAGTGTGGGATGGCAGAGTTCCTGCATTTCTTCCTTGACCACAGAGCAAAATTACAGCATTACTACTGGCCCTTAAGGACTTCCTCTTGTTCTACTATTATGCTTTCTTGTGTCCTGACTCTACCTATTGGAGAGTAAATGTAGGGTCCAATTATCATTTTAGCTCCAAAGAGTCCTTGGTGCTTAGGCAAAGGAAGGAAAAATGGCACAAGTGTTTAAAGTTACCCATATGCCTCAGAAAATGACACTTTCTAGACATGAATAAAGAGTATGTGGGTGAACTTATTCCTGGCGTGCCAGGTTTATCCCTTTGAATAATGGAATAATTCCAGCAATTACCATGTAGAAAGAGTTTTACCTGACTAGCATATTTTTAAGGCTTTATTTAAAAGACTGTTTGATAAGACAATCAAACACTTAGCTTTATATTGCATTAATATTAATAATAATAAACATACTAAGGAGAGATGACAAAGATGATTTAAAGATAACCCAGGTTTTATTCCAGAAAACTCTTACCTAAATTAAGCTTCTTAAAACAATCAAAGAGAAGCTAATTGATTATATTATTTGAACCTTCCTTTCCTTTTCCAGCTCTCTTATAGGCTAATGATTTAAGTGGGCCAAAAATTGAGAACATTCAAGTGAAAAAACCTTCATAATAATGTAGCACTTACAACGTCATTTAAAAGGAAGTATGGTTTGCATGTCCTTCAATGGAAAACGCCTATTTATCTTACTCTGCTCCAAGCATTTCCCACCACACCTGGCTTCATTACGAGTTCAAAAAAGTTGAGACTCTTTTCACACTAATATCTTGATGTCTCCCTGCAGATCTCTCCTTCTGATACTGTAAGAATCTTCATATATCACCAACATAGAAATGTGCTGAGAGTTAAGAATCTGGATCCAGCTTATCAGAAAAAATCTCAGCCTTTTGTATGTTGTTGAATTATTCTCCACTGATTTGTGTTTGTGACATTTATTTAAATACCTCTAAAATGTCTAATAAAGTTTGTATCCATTAGGATACTCTTAATCACAAGTCCATCAAATTAGTTTAAATTGTATCGAAAGTCATTGGTTCATATAACCAGACATCATGGATTCACTGGGCTTCAGTTTTCATCTCTGAGCTCTGCTGAACACAGGCTTCATCCCAAGGAGAGTTTTCCTCATAATTGCAACATAGCTGCCAGCTGCAGTCAGGGCCTCAAGCTTTTTTCTCCCACTTCCAGTGTAAAGCAGGCTTGCTTCCTGAAGTGTCCCTTAAGGACAAGGAAGCTTTTTCCCTGGAATTCTCTAGCAAAAGCTCTTTGAGCCCTGTCTGTCTGATGTGGGTCATATGCCCATTCCAGAACTGATCATGGGAAAAAGTTACGGGGTAATGCTTTGACCTGGCAGGCCACTGAGGGGCATGGGCTGTGTCATAAAGGAGTGGATATCTGAACAATATCACAGTTCTGTTGGAAAGGAAGAAAGGACAATGAATGCTGTAGACCAGCAGTAATGTCCACTCCAGAGTTCTTGGGAGGAACATGGCTATACAGTAAGTAGAAAAACCATCATGACCATTAACACACAGTAAAACTGGGCAGTCGAAGCCACCAAATGAGTCAGATGAAAGATCTATTTGTAAGGAGAAGTACTGACCCTGATTCCTGGGGACACCAGTAGCTAACAGTGTGCCTGTCAGGCTGTTTCTGGTCCAGACTGCCAGAAGGAAATGTGCACACCAGCTAATGGGTTGGAGGATGAGAGGGTATAGCTAAGGGTTTCATCCCTCAAGGAAAGGAGAGATGAAGTTGCAAGTCACAAGTTGTCTGCAGATGGAGACGTAACAGAGCAATGAGTCTGTGACTGACCGTTCTGCCGTCAAGTATTGTTCACGTCCGAGCTTCTTGCATCACAGCTACACGTGATGATCCTTTGATGTGCCTGAGATTTAGAATTGTAAAGGTGATGAAACAGTCAATAGCCAGCTTCTGGCATCTCAAATGGGATACTTGAGTCTGCAGCAAAGCAAGAGACTCAAAAGCCAGACTTTTTGGAGAGAAAAATTGAAATTTCTTTCTTTCTTTTCTTGTTTCCTTTAATGCATCAAGAGGTAAGGCCTAGTGGATTTGATCATAGGGTTTTAGAAAGGGGTGTCTGGTGCCAGCCCCAGTTGCCTGTGGTTAAGTTCAGCGCACTCTGCTTCAGCAGCCCAGGTTCAGTTCCTGGGCACCGACCTCCATCACTCATCTGTCAGTGGCCTTGCTGTGGCAGTGGCTCACATACAAAACAAAAAAGATTGGCAGCAGATGTTAGCTCAGGGTAAAGCTTCTTAAGGAAAAAAAAGGGGGGGGATATCTGAGTCAGATAGGAAAAGGAAGTTAAGAAAGCTTGACCCTTTGGGTCCTGTTGGACAGCTGGGAGAAGAGGGAGAGAAATGTATACAGAGCAGGCAGTCAGCCATGTGCCCTGACCTCCAGGGGTGAAAGGTGGTGGGCGTGGGGTAGGGCAGGGCACTTTTAGACTGAGGAGAACCCACAGGGTCTGTCTGCTTCCTGTTGTGTTTGGGATGCTGGAAGGAGGTCCCCTCACAGCACCCAAGAGATCCCAACTCAATCCCGGGGTAGTGTATCAGTTTCCTGGGGCTGCTGTGACAAAGTACTACAAACTGGGGGGCTTAACAGAAATTTATTGTCTCACGGTTCTGGAGGCTACAAGTTCAAAACCAAGGTGTCAGCAGGACCATGCTCTCTGTGACACCTGCAGACGAGAATCTTTTGTTTCTTCCCAGCTTCTGGGGGTTTGCTGGCAATCCTTGGCATTCTCTGGCTTGCAGCTGCAGCTCTTCCGTCTCTGCCCCTGTCGTCACAGGGCATTCTCCCCTCGTGCGTTTGTGTCTCTTCTTATAAGGACACCAGGCATATTGGATGAAGCGCCCACCTTATTCCTGTATGACCTCATCTTAGTTAATTACATCTGCAATGACTCTTTTTCCAAATAAGGTCACATTCCGAGGTACTGGGGATTAGGACTTCAAATATCTCTTGGGGGGACACAATTCAACCCTTAATAATCACATGAAAGTAAAAGCAATGTGGATCAGACAGAGACAGACCTGAGTTTAGCTTTGTTCCCAAGTGGCATAGACAGACTCAAAAATTCCCACTTGCCCCAGGAAGGGAGGCGAAAGTTTGCTGAAAGTCACCAAGTAAGGGCAAAGCGCCTCTGGAGTTGGGGGTTGCAGAATCAAGCAGTTGACCCGGGAACCACAGGGGACCAGGCAGACCTCAGGTGGGATGCACAGCACCATTGAGGACTGAGGGAGGATTGAGTCCTCAGGAGAAATTCCTGGGCCCAAATGAGCTGAGAGAACAGACCATAAATTACAAATTATGCCAGCTGCGGTCTTCAGCAGCGGATGCCAACAGAATCATCAGTCCAGGGAGCAGCTAGGATCAGCCACTCTACAGAAGAGACCAGCAAGATCCAGACAACACAGTATAGATCCTTGAACCAGGCCTCCTCTCAACTACCTCGAGCTACACATCTACACTCAGGTGCCATCGTGGAGATTAATAGGGGGAGGGAATGAAGCTCTGAAAGACCAAGCATTTTTGTGAGTAATCCAGCTGAGACCAAGGTACCTAAAGAGACAGATAAGACTACCCGATTGAACCAAATCTCCACCCCTACTTCTCCCACGTGTACACACGCACACACAAACGCGCGCACGTGTACTGCTACCCAGAGGCAAGAGGGCTGGTGAGGGACATCAGACCAGTCACAGAGAAATCAAGAACACATATTTTCTTTTCACCCTTTAGTGGTATGTGGACTAGCATACCTTTATTTCTCCATTATGTAATGACCAGGTCGTTCTAAAGATCTAAAGGATGTTGATGCGTATGATTGTGATTTGACATTTGTCTCCGATTTAAGTTTGCTGTGAGTATGTCCATCTAGATGTAGGTGTAAATGGACAGCCTTTGCTAGGTCTACGAAAGCCCGGAGCACTGCTTGGTCACTGTGGACCTGACGGCTAGCCAGAAAACTTTTGCAGAGTCTACTCCACGGTTCTAGGGGGCAGAGCCATTGGCTGCTCCACAGAGGGCTCTTGAGATCAGCAATTAGGGGCATTATTCGCCTTAAAGCTTTATCATCTGCAGACACACGATTCTACAATTCATTTAATGATAAATACCCTTTCCGCGAGCATTGCGATATGGCACTGCTTTATTTGAAATTTCTGAGTTGAGTTGATGCAAGTGAAATATTATCTGAAAATATCTAAAAACTTCAGAATAAGCATTTTCTCAGGCATACCAACACAAAGTACAAATGGGGTAGAAATTTGAGAACATCTCTTTCATCTCTCAGTTCTCATTCGTGGGAACTGTTAGAATTCCACCTCTTTAAATCAAGAACTCTGGTCTGAAGTGAAAGGGGTGATCAGGGTCTTTCACAACTCACATCTTCTTCCTGGTCCCTGAGGCCACCTGGCTCACAGGCTCCTCTGGAAGTTGCCCTGGTTGAGCATCCCAGCATCACCTGGTGATCCCTTGGACAACTAATACTACTGCTGCTCCTTCGACCACCTGGCAGCACCATCATCTTTGAGGCTCCTCCCAGGAAAGTAAATTGCTTGGTGCTTTGAAGCCCTTTCTTTGCTCCCACACTATCTGTTGCATAAATCTACTTTTTTACTTAACCAGATATATTATAATTGTGTCTATATTTGTTTTTCTCCAGGGCTAAACAGCAAATTCTACAAGGGCAGGGACTGTGTCTTTTACTTCTTTGTTTATACAGTCACGCATCACTTAACAACGGGGACACATTCTGAGAAATGTGTCCTTAGGCACTTTGGTCATGTGACCATCATAGACGGTACCGAAGGGAAATACAATTTGCCACCCCAAAATGTGTCTGTTTAACATGAGGATTATTTCAGGCTGATTATTTTTAAGAAAGAAAAGACTCAGAAAGTATTTCTTGTTACCTCCCCCTTAACTGCCTAAAAAATTTAAAAACCCTGTCTCAGGAAGTGAGCTTTCACCTTAGCATGGCATGAAACAGGTGGTAGATAGGGAAGAACCTGGAAAAGCCTGTTTGCTGGGCTCCCCTCTGTGTTCTTCTGTTTTTGTGTGGCCAAACACTCGTTTTCCAAACATTTGCTCCTTTTCACCTACCTACGAACTGCCTTCCTTCCCTTTGAAGTGCCTGACTCTCCCCACCCCCAACATCTACTTTTGTCTTCAGCTGAGGATGGTGCTTAAGGTGAGGGCTTTGGCTGTTTTGGTGAGTTACTTGGTTTCCCTGGGTTTCTCCTATGTACACATGTTATTAAACTTTTGTGTGTTTTTTTCCTGTCAATTTTCATGTCAATTTAATTCTTAGACCAGACAGAAGAACCTAGAAGGGTAGAGGAAACTTCCTCCCCTGCAGTACTTACACAAACCTAGATAGTATAGTCTGCTATACACCTAGGCTACGTGGTACTAATCTTATGGGACCACCATCGTGTGTGTGGTCCATTGTTGACCGAGGTGTCATAATGCAGCACATGACTGTAGTGCTATGTTGGGTATGGAGTATGTGATCAACAAAATGAAGGAAAGAATAAATGAAGGAAGAAAAGTTTTGGCGATTTTTGGCAGTGGTCCTTGTCACCAACTGACACAAAGGAGGGGAGATAAGAGTGAAAAAAGAGCTTAAATCATCAACTTAATCCCTCAGGCTTCCTCTTCTGCAACTTGCCGGTCTTTCCTAGAGCTCATAGGAAAAGATTCTCTACCTTGGCTTTGGTCTTTCTTACTGGATTTTCACTGCAATGGATAAAGTCCTACTTTTTAAGATGGCGTGAGTAAATTCCAGAAACTTGAGGTGGCCTGGAGACTGCCCAGTGAGATTTTCAGTTCTGGGAGACGAGAATACTTTATATGCCTGGTGAAACTTCCTGAGTTTCCTTACACTCCTGGAACCGAGAGGAATCTGAGAGGTGTCTCTTCTGTACCTGCCTTTCATTTTTGAAAAGAAACAGCTGCTTGAGTCCTGGCAGAACAAGTTGTTTTCAGTGTTCGGTAGGTCGTTCAAATTTTCTGAGTCTTAATCTTACCTTTAAGTGGGAGAAATGACACTTACTGTCTTGTATTTAGAACTAGAAGTTGTGTATACAAAGGTGCCTGCTGGTGTTTGCCGTATACAGTTTGCTTTTAATCCATGATATTATCATTATAGTTAATATTCCCACTTTGCATCCTATAAATTTCTGTCTCTTTTCTTCTTTGCTTAGTTTATATTGAACAGATGACACAGACCCTGTGACTTCTAATTTGAGTGTCTACAAAGTATCGTAAATTTTATTTGGATTCTTAGAATCCTTAGTGAATTCAGATTATTTATATAGATAGAAAAAAGGTATCTCTCTCACTTTATATATATAAATAAATTTATATTTAAGTAAATTATATATATATATATAAAATAAAGAAGATACTTTTTCTTTCTCTGATGCACACTGCAAAAGAAATAGAGAAAAGCAGCAGGAGAGAAGCTAATACTTAACTTTACTACCAAAGGTTCTGGCTTCCAAAAGTAGACTGGAAAGATAATCAGTATAGTTGTAAGTAACCTGGCCTGCTTTTATTTATGGGGCTTGACATATCACCCCAATTTGCCAAATATAGGATTTCCTGACAACTGAAATTCAAACTCTTCCTGGGGAAATTTGGTCATGCCTAGTAAAGCTGTTACCCTGTGGAAGCTGTATGTCTTTTCAGTACTGACATTTTTGCCTGCCAGCAGTCTGGAATGGAAATAAAACCTAGAGTTTCTGACCGCTAGACAGCCTAATGGGCCACCCCCAGGTTACTGAAATTTTACTGGGTACAGTAATAAGATGGACATGTTCAAATGCAACTTTAGAAAATGTAGTAGCACTTGGCAAACAAGGTCTTATTTTTAGTGTCATTACTGGTGTTGTACCTGGGGACAGATTTACTGTCATGCAGGCTGTGATGGTGAATTTACTTTGTGTCAACTTGTCCAGGCCATGGTATCCCGTTATTTGGTCTGATGTTGATGTGAAGGTGTTTTTTAGAAGAGATTCACATTTAAGTGAGTAGACAAGTAAAGCAGCTTACCCTCCGTAATGTGGGTGGGCCCCATCCCATCAATTGGAGGCCTTAAGAGAAAAAAGACAGACTTCTCCTGAAGAAGAGGGAATTCTGCCAGCGGACTGCCTTGGAATTGAGACACAACATCAGTTCTTCCCTGGTCTCTAGCCCGCTGGCTTACTCTGCAAATTTTGAACTTGCCAGACTCCATAATCACGTAAGTCAATTCCTTAGAGTAAATCATATACATTTATTTATTTTTTGATAAAATAAATCATGTATATTTACACTGAGCCCCTCCTTGAGGAACCATCAACCAGCCCTGAGCTGGAGGCCTGGCCACTGCTCCTTTGAAACCAGGGCCACTCCTTTGTGGTACTCCACCCGCCTATTTGGTGACATGGCCATTGGTCCCACTGATGCTAAACTCTACCTCCTGCCCATGGTTCCCCTCCCTGGGCTTGTGACACCCTTCACTCTATGTTTCTTCACAGCATATGTTTCCCGAGAAGGCCCTGCGGTGGGTGTTCCCCAGGGCAGCCCCATGCCTGCTGTTCTGGGAGGGGAGGAGAGGAGAAGGCTGTGGCACATAATATTATATATTATAATATTATTACATATATATTATATTTTATTAGAATAGTATTATAATAGTATAATATTGTGTATATTATTATATGTTATAGTCGTATGTATTATAGATTATATGTACTATATTATGGTATGTATTATATGTAGTACAATATATAATAACATACATAATATATAATACAATATAAAACTATATAATACTATATATAATATATAATTGTGTATATTATATATTGTATGTATTATATTATTTTATGTATTGTATATACATATATATATATTCCAAATGTTCTATTTCTCTGGAGAACCCTAATACAGAGCCTTTACAATTCTTCCCTTGGAAACATGGAGGAGCTAATCTCTTGGGCTCGGCTCCCTGGCCCAGTGTCTTGAGCCTCAGAAGAACTACGAGTCTTGTCTGGCCCAGAAAAGAGATGTGAAATCCATCAAGGTGTAAGACATCTGTTTCTTTGGATCCTATCTTGGGAGAGTTGCTGAAGGCAGACCTGATTCAGCTCAGACTCACACTGGAAGCTCAGAATAACTTGGGATCCTAAAGAGGAACCCACGTAAGACCTAAAAGACCATGTAAGACTTTTCCTGAAGTCTCCAGGGAAGGATCACTTTTGCGAAACAGATCTTCTGTAAAGATCTGTTCTCTCGAAGATACATACATCCAGGTGTGACAGGTGGCCATGCGGCAACTGCTTGTGGGTGATGTGCATTAATTTATAGGTGTGGGCTAGAATGAGGCACAACACAGTGTTAAATGGATCTGAGATTGAAAAGAGAAGGGTTTGAGGCTGGCCCACGGCTAGCTTTCCCTGCATTTCTCTGTTCTAGAATGCAAATCCGAGGGGTCTGACAATTCTCAATCAAATCTCATTTTCCAGGTAGCTATGAAGGTATTTTTATCAAGACTGGGAGATAGAACGTATTTACTTAACCATTTTTTAATCTTTATTTTTAACTTTTAAATATTTAGACGTAGGGTATTCATTTTTACTCTTAAGCATCTGTGTCAATCATTACAACAGTGAAGGAATTTGTGACTCGATAAAGGTTTACACTTGCTGATCACTAAGTCTCCTGCCAATTCTGTAATTCCACATGTAGTAGCTAGAAGCAGAAGACTATGCTCGACTCTCTCTAGAGAGCTCAAGAGAAGCAAAGGAACAACCTCAAGCCACTAGGTCGAGGATGGTTTGACATTAGTCCAGGTTTCCTTTTGGTTAGACTTTCTGCTTGGACACTACTCTTCTTCAAAGCTTGGTGACCACTAAAGCCTGAGAGACATTTCATATCGTGCCAGATGTGGTTGCTAAATGAGGCCTGACAGACGTCACCAACTTTGCTTGGTTTCCAGCTCAATAATTTATGTGATAAATATGGATGCATCTTGAGAATTAAATTTTCAGACCCCATTGAGTTTTGTTTATCTATGGGGTAGACAGATAAAACAAAATCAGAATGATCAGAAT
This sequence comes from Equus asinus, assembly GCF_041296235.1. Lineage (NCBI taxonomy): Eukaryota > Metazoa > Chordata > Mammalia > Perissodactyla > Equidae > Equus > Equus asinus. The sequence goes on along the minus strand of NC_091794.1, from coordinate 14,264,724 downwards.
GAGCCATGGTATGATAATGGGTGTCTTCTAAAGGATAAATAACATCAGGGTTGAGAAAATAGTGGGTTTGTTTGCTGGGAGGAAGTACAGTATATCCATAGAGAATGTACTAATTATATTTCTAGGACACCCACTTTGGTTTTTTTTTTTTTTTTTGACATTTTAGGCAGCCTCTCAAAATTTCTTGTTATAGAAATTCTTCAAAAAAGAAAAAACAAACAAACAAATAAACTAGAATTTGAGATGCAGATCTCCTGTACCCAGTGTCCCCCAGGTGGGAAGCAGTCAGTGTCTTTGACTATGCCATGCATTAAAGATGTAGACAGGCCTTCCACTTCAGATGATCAGACGTGAAAGAGGCTAAGGGACCTTGAATTCAGATGGGTTATCTACTCTGCTTTTTTCAGATTCTCATGCAGAAGAATTGGTTAGAATTCCTCATCTCTGAAGTTAAGATTTATCATTGTGAACTGGGATGGACATGAACATTGGAAGGTCATTTGGAAGGGAAAAGCAACAAGATCTGTGAAATAAAACTAACTTTGAGGAAAGGAACATTTACTATAGTGACCAGAGCCCAAGATGTATTGGAATGATTGTGGCACAGTGTGTAGCTGATGTCAGAATTTCCTCTGGATTCAGTCTGGACTGGTATCAGCCTTGTGGGGAAAGATTAAGAGAGCTGCAACTTTGGAGCCTTACTGTTAGGCATCACTGTAGTGCTATCAAGGGCATAACTACAAAGAGATATTAGACTTTGTAGGACCCATCTTTAATAGTGATAGTGTGTGATGTGGAGGATGTATGGCAATCGTGGTCCCATCTGACTCTTCCCTTAGAGGGTGGATGCAGGACTAGCCCACTTGTGGTAAAGTCAATCCCTAGAGTTCTTGGCTAGTGGGGTTAAGTAGGAGATATGAAAGTTGATCCCAGTAGGAGAAACTAACCCAGTACTAATAACCCGTGTTGGGGGAGAGGGTAAAGTGAGCAACAAAAGAAAAACTATGTGACCATATTTTGTGAAAGTATTTTTTTCCCCTGCTTTTTTCTCCCCAAATCCACCCCCTCCCAGTACATAGTTGCACATCCCAGTTGTGAGTCCTTCTAGTTGTGACATGTGGGACGCCGCCTCAATGCGGCCCAACGAGTGGTGCCATGTTCGCTCCCAGGATCTGAACCCTGGGCCTCTGAAGCAGAGCACACAGACTTAACCACTCAGCCACAGGGCCGGCCCCTGTGAAAGTATTTTGTGAACATGTCATTTATTCAACATATGGCCTCCAAGAGGATCTCACTCTCCTGGTTTCAAACAAGGGCCACCACATCTCCAATTGCAAGGCCACTGCATCTTTCTCTCATACTTTATTGAGTGGAAACACAAACACACATGCAGTTATTTTTTATTTCTTTTCAAGCAAGAGTGGCTTTCCAAAACTCATTTCCATGAGTCAGCTTATATTTAACAGGAACCACAACATTCTGTGAAAGCCTTTCACAAAAGAGATCGATCTCAGAAAGGGCATAACTGTATTTTTTAAAAAATCAGAAGACATCACTGAAAAAAATAAGGCACCATAGCTCATCAAAGAAGAAATAAAGGCCTAATGGGCTAGAAAATTTAGTTTAGTACTTAATAACTTAAATAATCTATTGCCAGCCTATCTTCTCTCCTAAGAGACATATTACTAGTAAAGTGGACATAATTCACTCTCCTTTCTACTCTTTCTGAATCAGTTCTTATAACTTAGTCAGCTAAGCAGTGTTACTGTTAGTGGTTCTATAAAAGCTGAGAAGCCCTGGTCCCCAGCAGTCCAGAGATTCTGAGCCTAGTTTTATATTCTGGGCTACCTCCACCTGGGGAACCATGGTCCTAAATCTAATTGGCTATGAGATGAGAGTTTGGCAAGGTACAATATAAATGCTGGAAAATATGGGAAAATAATTTTGGTCAAGGGATTCAAGTTGTGCTTCAGCCTAATTTGAAGAGTAAAGAATACAAGGTGGGAGTGATGAAGGGTTTAAATGTAGCGTCCTCAGCACGTGACCTTTCTAATGATTCATTTCTATTAATGAGAACCAATAAAAAGTGGCAGCTGTGCTGATTTAAAATAGCAATGGAATAATAAGCCTGTATTAAGTACTTTCTATGTGTTGGGCACTGTACTTAGTTTACAAATATATATATTTACATGTGTACCTATGGATGTATGTATTAGATATATAATTGTCCCAAACTAATAAGCAGTAAACCCATGCCCTTGACCAATAAAAAACTCTTGGGTTTTGCTATTTTGTATATGGTCCATAAGAAGAGAAAGAGGTTTTTACTTCCCCTTATACCTATAAGACAACTGGTGTGGAACCTTGTTCATATTCTGTATCCAAGAAATGTTAAATGAACTGCCCCTGTTGTGCATAAAATAACGAGAGAGATGAATGTAAAACTTAACATCATGGAGTACGACACAAAAATCCGTTTTCTAATTTTATTCTAAAGACTCCTTTAACCTGCTCATACTTCTTTATCTACTAGACAGTTTTTTCCAAAACTTTAGTTGTTCATTTTTACCCTTCATGATTTTTGCCATACCATATACTACCAGGACCATTATTTTTTTAATTAACTCACTATTTAATATTTAAATTAATAAAAGCAAATTTTATATCACTACTAAAAAAATAGAGGGAAACAATAAAAATAAATACATAGAAAATCATACAATTTTTTTCCATTCTAGTTAAATATTGTTGCTTGAGAAAGTTGTAACCTGAAACCTACTCTCTTTTTGTTAAAAAAGGCAGATTGGGAAGTGTTAGTGATATGGTGGAAGACACACAGAACTTCTCTGAGACTTACTCCTTGTGTAATCAGATAGAAAGAGAATTGAAAAGAACCTCACTTTGTGACTCATTCTTATTTCATGCCAAGTGAGTGTGCCATTTAAAATCGGCTCTCCCACTGTCAACAGCCAGTACCTTACCGTTCGGGAATCATTAATGTGAGCTTTCACCTATTAACTTGGGGTGTTGGTTTTTAAAGCTATAAAGTCATCATGAATAGTGCAGTTGGACTTTTCTCTGCCCACATAAACGCTGCCCCTGCTTTAAGGCCGGGATTCTCAAGCTTCATGTACCTAAGACTCGTTCAAGGAGCTTGTTGAAATGTGAGTTCCCAACTTCACTCCCACAGAGTCTGATTTGGAATGTCTGGAGCGAGGTGTCTAGTGTTTCCGTTGTATGTGGTAGAAGAACGACACCCTGAAAAACCCAGGAGAAGGGAAAGTAGGTTTCAGTTCGGGAGTTGGTGGCAGGAGGGAGTCAGATGGCTGGGATGGAGCTGATGCTCTGGATACAGGTCAATAGGATGCCCCAGGGAAGAAAGAAGCAGGAAGTGAGAGGTGGAATCTGGTACAGACATGGCCTCGCCTCTTAAGTGGGTTTCAAAAGCTTCCTCCTACTCAAATGAGAAGAAATAAGGCTAAAAAGAAGCATCTCTGGGGACTTGTGTACCAATGTATACCAATTTGTAAGGCTTCTAGGACTCAAAGAATTTTCAGGATAAAAGAATAGGTTCTATTCTCCTGAGATCTGAAGGGAAAGAGTTTAGACTGATGTTTGGAATAAAAGAGTTAATGTTTAGTGAGAGGGTTATCACATTATGCTAAAGTATTTGTATTTCCTTAAAGTTTACCATCAACTGCTATGAATGATGACGAGTTCTGCGTTTGGTACTTTAGGCATTAGAGCCTCTCATCGCCCTGTACAGTCAGTGGTGTGGTTCCAGCTTTACAGAGAAGGGAACTGAAGTTCTGAGAGGTTAAGTAACTTGTCCTAAGTTACATAGCTGCCTCTCTTTCTGATTATTTTAGAAAATGTTTTCCTAGTGATAAACTTATATTTAGGGAGCTGTTTGAATAAATAGTTCTGTTTTTAATAGAAGCAGCTGATTGGGCAGGGAAAGCAGGCTTAGCTAGGCTCCCTCCCCTCTCGGTTATATGAGCTGTACTCCTCCCAGACCAATGGGATGTGGTAGTCTCTCCATGGGGTGGATGCTCATTCAAACAGAAGGAGATAAAAAAGCACATATGTTGATGAGATCATTCTCATAAAGAAAATGAGTGGTCGTCCTATGCTGTAATGTCCTCTTCAGCAGCAGTGTCTCCAAACTTTAGGCCAGTCTCTCCCACTTCCTAAGCCAGTTATGACTAAGCCCAACCCATATTAGGGGCCCCTTTGGGTAGATGAGCTGAGCTTCACCCCTCTCTCCCACATGTTCTTTGAGGCGCTCAACTCTCCTGTGCTATTCTCCTGGTCTGAGCCACAGCTGGTTTGACATTCTCACTCTCCTCACAAGGTCTCACCTCTCCTCTCCACCTGTCCAAAGCCCAGGTCAATGTGTTTCTTGTCACTCCCTTGTTCACTTATTCATTCATTTATTGACTGCTGGCTGTGAACTAGACTAGATCAGAGGGTGGGGATATTACGGTAAACCCCACTCCTGCCCTTAGGGAGTTTAGAGTCTAATAGGGAATATTACATAAGTAATAACAGCAGTGTTAGGGGAGCTGTGAAAGAGTGGGCTATGAGAACTCACACCAAGGGCACAGGTGGAGATAGAGGGGAGTTTAAGCTGAACACTGAACAATGAATAGTAAAAGTTAGGAAGATTGTAGAAGGAAAACATTCCTTGCTGACAATAGCATGGGTAAGCTGTCTTGGAGGGATGCATAGAGTGCAATTTTATCCACTGTCATGATGTCAATAACCACCAATATGCCGACAAGTTCCAAAAACCCATTTCCAGCTCATATGTCACTCATCACATTTAAATGTTCAAAGATTCCATAGGAAGTTTTGCTTATACATTAATTTTTCTCTAAAATAGGAGTAGAGATAGGATACTTGGTGGTTGTGAGTTGGGTGGGGAACATCTGGGTGGAAAGGGAAGTGGCAAAGGCTTTTATCCCATTTTCCCCAGTCAACCTTGTTGAACGGGGTTTCATAGCAGGTATATCAAGACACATTTCATTTCCTGAGCCATCCATTCTCCCCTCTTAAGCACCTCCTTCTGTTATATTATTCATTTCTCACATAGACTTTGCAGTACTTCCTCTGTTGATTTCTTTTCTTCCCCTCTGCTTCATATATGGTCTAACCATGTATGGTTGCACTGAGGGTCTCAGGCTCCCTTGGTTTTTAACCCCTGCTTTTTCCTGACCAAGTTTTCATCTCTTCTCCTTGTTCTGGTGCATTCAGACAACCTTCCCCATTGTAGCAGGTTCTCGGGCTTTTCCCTTTTCATTTAGACATCGTGAAGCTCTCTCCCTAGCTCTTATTTTTGGCTTTCAGGGAAAACCTAAATATGGACGAAGTTTTGTACCACCCTTGCCTCCCATGATTCCTTGGATCAAGAATGAACATGTGTTGGGTCAGAACTTCTAATTCTTTTATCATTTTGGCCAGCAATTCTGTCTTGAAGATTTATGTTTTTTTAAGATTTCTTTTGTTTATATTGACATATCACCTATAATATTATTTAGTTGGCTGTCTGTTATACTTAAATTCATTTTTAAAGAAAATAGTGTCATTACAATTAAAAAACTAGTATCACTCACATTAAATAGATCATCTAAAAGTAAATACAATGAAAACAAAACAATACTGTTAATTTTAGCGACATAAAAAACTGTGAGCTAGACATATGTTATGTGTTACAGTGAGAGATTAATACCTGTCAGAGAGGTGATTAAGATAATTTAGCATCTAAATCCAGCTTTCTCCTTGTTGTGATGAGATGTTACTTTGTGCAGCGTCCTTTGTGCTTTGTGACCCCAAATCAGATTCTCACCTGGTCGTGTATTCCATCTTTTGGGAAACACTGGTCTGCGTCATGTCCTCATAACTGGACTGTGATCGGGTGTGTTTGAAGCAAACTGATGTTCACTTCAGGCTGGCACACTGTGGGAGTCTAATTAAGCTCTCTCTTTGAGCACAGTGTGGAATATTTTGAAGAAAACATACAGAATAAAAATGTAACCACAGGCCCTCTAGAACCAGTGCAGTTGACCTCATCTTATCAACAGAGTAATTAAGAGTTGTCTTTCAGGAACTGAGAGTCCCACTGTTGTCCAATTCAGGTCAGTTGAGCCCACCAACCCATCAACTGGACCTGTGCAAATGCTCCATAAGTGACCTTTTTGATGTCAGGGAGCTAAAAACTCCACCTTCAGATCGTGGTAACGCTGCCATTTTGGGAACACGCATCCTGTGAAGAGCCATGAAGCTTGACTATGCTTGTGCAGGTCATCAGTTACCTTAATTCTCCTTACCTCCAATCACCTGTCTCTACTCTTCAGACCGCCCTGCCCTTCACCCTGTAAATTTTGTCCTAAGCCCTGGATCAGGGAGACAGATCTGAGAGCACATCTCTCCTATCTCCTTAAAGATTAATCTTGCAAATAAAGCTATATTTCTTTTCCCAAAAGCTGATGCCATAATAATTGTCTTTTTTAATGTGCATTGGGCAAAAGAACCCCAATTTTGCATGGTGATAAAAAGAAGCCCTTTAGTAGATGGAGAGTAGAGCAGGCATATGTGTTGGGTTTTCTGAGACAGACCTGGCTTAGTGCCCCCTTTCATTGGCAACAGTGTCCTAGCTTGAAAGACAAATTAGGTATTCACCCTAATTAAGTGGCTTAAATATCACACTCACATAATGAATCATAGGCTTCAGAATATGTTACCTCTTTATTCAGTTCAAAAGCTAATGGCAAAGAAGAGAAAGTCCAAACCAGGTTGAAGCCTCAAATATACTTTATAGTTTTTCCAATTGGTTTATAGTTATTAGCAATTCCTGGCACTCTTCCACTTTCCTTTCCTTTAGCCATTCTTTCCACATCGTTGTACAATTTCCAATTTTGAGTACCATACTATGTTTTGGACTTCCGGTCAAAACATATACATTCAAGTAGAAGGAAAAATGTCATAAAAACACCAGGCCTGATAGGTTTGCTTGAATCTTAAACCACGATTTTTTCTTCTCATTTAATTATTTTATATTTGTTAAAGATGAACCAAAGACCAAAAGGAGAGCAAACCCAAATATATCAAAAATGTCATTTCCTTTTTCAAAAATTTCTGAGCTACTAAGACACCAAAGAAAGTATTGTACATTGTTTTTTACACTTGAATAGAAATTTTCCATTCAACAGGAGTGCTTTTACTCAAATCTGCTACCAACTACCGTGATACACTAGAGCACTTTGCTGGATTCAAGAGGACTGAGGACTTGGCCTCTCCTTTAGAGAAGCTCCCAGTCTAATGAGGGATAGTTACGTAAAGAAGCATCACAAGGCAACGTGATAAGGCTGTTGGAGAAGCATCCTGCCCATCTTTGTAATGTCTTCCCCTGCCTTTTTAGGGCCACATTACTTCACTCCTGGACTATGGCTGTGAAGGCTGCCCAACTGTCCTCCTGCCCTCTAAGCTTTTGGAACAAGATTTAAAAATAAACAGAAAATGTAAAAAATTAACTTGTCTGACTCCAAGCTATAGTCATTAACTTTCTCTCCAGAAAGTCCAAGGCAAGTAGTATTTGATGGAGCCCCAATCTGAATCCTTCCCTCAGCGACCTGTCTCCATGAAGTTACTTGGAACAGTGGGGAAGAAACCAGGCAGCAAGCGACTGTCCTAGGATGACCCATAGTAAGTGAACTTACAGAGTTGAAGAGGCCAACTGAGAATGTCCTGATGATGTCATTACTCCTCCCTCCTTCATTGATTCCTTCCAAAGTTGAGCAGCTACATCATTAAACATTGGATTATGAAAAAATCTGTTCCCTGATCCTTCCACTGGATCATTGAATTAATTTGGGGTTCATTAGACAACTCAGGCACCATGTGTTTATACTGTCCTGCCCCATTGCCCTTCCAGGGTGCTGTTCTTACAAAGTAATAGCTTTTGTGTTCATTGTAACTTTTCTAAAGATGCAATCCATGTAAGGCATCCCTCCCTTCGAGGAAACTGTCTTAAGTTCCATTCATATCAACTGAAAATAAAGACTGATTACAGAAAGATCCCCTGAACATACAGGTGAGGTTCTAAATGACTGGGAACATCCTCAAAGAGAATACAGTGTTTAAAAAAATCTGTCTGGCCTGAAACACATTAGTGACCTTGGAAATGGAATTGGACGTGACAGACAGCAGGGAAGCCCTAGTTTCTTATCTGAGTATTGGAATTCAGGCTCTGAGATTTCACAGGGACATGGTTGGTAGCAAGGTAAGAAGGAAGAGAGTGGGGTGCTAAAGGAATATTCCAGATCTCTTACCTTGGGGCATCATTTTAAACATACAAAATGGAAGCGGAAAATCACCAGCCTACACAGCATAAAGGTCACAAAAATGAATATTGCTCAGGCATCATTATTTCCTCCTTTTCCTGGACTTTATCACAATAGCAATGGTGCTTAGAGGGAGTAAAAACCAATATGCTTAGAGTGAGCAAAAGATGTTTGTTTTGAGTAATTCTGCTGCAGATAGAAGGTCAGGAATGCAGAACTAATATCACACTGCTTGGACGAAACTGAGAAACATAGATTTATAGTATCTGAAAGGCAGGAGGACTTTAAAGACCATCAGTGCTTCTTAAAGTGTGTGTGTGTGTGTGTGTGTGTGTGTGAGTGTAGGGAGGAATCTGTTGACTGCCTATATCACAATCAACAGACCGCCAGTAAATACAGAAAATACCTGGCTCTTGCCACAGAACAACTAAATCAAAATTTTGGAGGAGCTACAGATCAGAAAACCTACATTTTAAATAAACTTTCCAGTTAATTCTTATATAGATTAAGAATCAATGTATATAATGTATTAATCACTGGCCTTATCAACCCTTTCATTTACTAATGAGGAAACCGGGCCATTTCTCCAACAATGCAAACCAGTGGCAAAATATGGATGAGACCAGAGTTCCCCTGACCCTAGTCCATTTCTTTATGATTTGATGAAGAGACTTTGACTCTCCTATAAAGATGATTACATCCTGTTTGCAAAGCTCCCAGTTTTGCAGGTACCTTGATTTTATCAGTTAGACGCTAAAGGGTGTACATTCTTTTCAGGAGCTTTAACTTGCAAGACCAGTTGTTTCCATTCCCTGAGAAATACCCTGATGACTCAGGATGAGACACTCTGGCTGAGTCTCTTCATGCAGCCACGGTCGTGTTTGGCTCCACTCTGTTCCATGGTAATCACAAGGTACAGATTCTCTACAGATTCTCCTGTGTGATAGCAAAGAAGACGTTTCCCCTGGGGGTTTCATGGGGCATGTACTGAGCCATTGGCCCAAGATGACACCTCCTCGAAATCTCGTGGGTGTTTTCTCCCAGAGCTGATCTGGTGCAGAAGCAACTGTCCTACTCCTACACAGACAGGACACATTTTCCAACTTCATCTCCCAGCCTGTTTATCTATTTAGTCTCTCATTTATTTTATACTGTATACTAGACATCTTTGTAAAATTTATTTTGGACAAAGGATTCTGTTGTCAAAAATAAGGCATTTGTAAAATGTTGTTTTAAAGAGTAAAACTGACTCGTGCATTTGAGGATTTTCTATGGGTTGCTGGGTTAGTGCTGTGACTGAATTGTGTCCCACAACACTCATATGTTGAAGCCTTAACCTCCACTGAGGCTGTATTTGGAGATGGGGCTGTTAGAGGTATTTAAGGTTGAATGAGGTCATACTGGGGGAGTCCTAACCTGATAGGACTTGTAAGAAGAGGACGAGAGCATGCTCTCTCTCTCCATGCGTACACACTGAGGAAAGGCCGGTGGACACACAGCAAGAAGGTGGACTCTCTGCAAGGCAGGAACAGGGCTCTCACCAGAAACTGGGCATGTTGGCACCCTGAACTCAGACCTCCAGCTTCCAGAATGGTGATAAATAAATTTCTGTTGTGTAAGCCACCCAGGCTATGGGTTTTGTTATGGCAGCTCAAGCAGACTAAGACAGTCATGAAGAGAAGAAGGCCTGATTTCAGAAATGCGCATGGAAAAACCCAGTAGTCCAGCCCCAGATAGATCCCCTCTCCTGGAACATGTATTTCCTGTCTCAGACACTCTCTGTGGTTGGTATGTATGGCCTCTGTTTGACTAATCTTTCATTTGACCTGTTAGTCTCCAGCTTCTCTTACACAGCTCCATGGCAGTGTGACAGTGACACTCCACTCAGGTTTCCTTGGGATTGTCAGCATTGACGTAACGCAATGGGTCCTGCTTTACTATATGCTTTTTTTTTTCTTAACCTTCTTAACAAATTTTTTAAGTGTACAATACAATATTGTTAACTATAGGCGCAGCGTTTTACAACAGATCTCTAGAATTTATCCATCTTGCATAACTAAAACTTTAGACCTTATTATATTCTTAAGGCAGTTTCTAACCTCTTAGTTTGACACTCTCTGATTATGTCGTGGTTATTATCCTCAAACCTCTACAAATGAGTAGACCAATGAACTTAATTTAAGGGGATTCTTACTTCAGGTAAGTTAATTCATTGACCCACCTTTCTTCCAACCTTAACACCACCAGAAAGCAAGCTTCTATATGACTGGTCAACCTGCCAGGCTGTGTCTTAGAAACGAGGAAGGGGAAACTTATTAAGGAAAAATCAGGGACAAAGACTTGAAGAAATTGGCATTAAAGAAAGAGAATCTATCTTGAGAAATGAGGGAGCTAGTGAGTATATAGGTCTTTGTGGAGAAAAGAGGAGGAAATCAGGTTTGTGTGGCTGGGAAGTGGCCCATTGCCAGACTATGCATAGGCTCTTGAGAATTACTGACATGCCACAAAACCACAGGCTTGGAAACAGCCTTCTCATAAGGGAAGAGGTTGAGCATAAGGTCACCCAAAGGCAGAGGAAAATATTTATTTTGCTATTTAGAGTTGTTTTCCTTTCTTTAAACAATCTCTCCTTCAATTCCGTAGCAAGAGCTTTCTTCTGGCACTTCTGGTTTATGTGGATTTATTAGTGATTTTCCCAGGAAGCCCAGCATCGCACAGAGGCTCCTAAGCATTTCACCGTAGGGATTAATGTTACGTCACAACTTCGCAAGCCCGTAGTTGACCAATTAGTACATCAGTTAGGGTTCTGTCATTACCCTATCTGTAAAGCATAATAATTTATTAATGTGGCTTTTCCTCGATTATGGCTGTCCGTTCTTCATGGAAATTAGAGACTGAGCCACTCTTGGGAAATGTAATTTAAATATACTGTTCAAAGATGAAATATACCATTTATGTGTATGTGCTAATGATGTTCACAGAGATCTAAACTTTCATTTTGGAGTTGTTTAGCACTAGTAATAGACTTGTAAATGAGACCCTACATAAAGAGTTTGCCCATTATTATGTTAGTCATGAGAATTACAGCCATCGAATTATAGTAACTGGAAAAGACCTTTGAGTTCATAAAATAAACTCTACTAATTTTACAAATTAAATATTTGAAGACCAGAGAGGGTAGAAAACTTATCCAGCCCTCCTGACTCCTTAGAACTTCTAAGTTGGAGCAATAGTCTATGCAGATTTTATTTGTCTTCTTGAAATTGTTACTCATGTGAGATGCACTTATTGCTCAAAAATACATGTTTGAACACCCATTTCTGCCTGAAGAGTGAAAAGAAAAGCAGCAGCATAGGGTGTGGAGGTGGAGGGCGGCCCCCTCCTTGCAGGCAGAAACAGCTAATGTCATTTATACAAAGCCTTCATGCTTGATTGTACAAACATCCCACACTGTTCAGAAAAATGAGAGAAGATCATCTGCGGACAGAAGAGCTGGGCGGGGACAGACAGGCTCTGTGGTTTACCACTTGCTAAGGTGTCAGAAGTGGTACACCGTAAAGACAGTTTAATCCATGATTTTGAACCCATTCCCTAAAACTCAGGAAACAAATCAATTTCTCAGTTTGGCCACATTTTTTCCACAATGGCTATACGTTAACATTGCCAGGGGAAACTTCAGGATCCCCAGTGCCCAGACAGCGCCTCAGACCAAGGAAAGCAGAATTCCTGGGCTGGGGTCCAGGCATTGGTAATTTTTAACACTCCCCAGGTGACAAATTTGCAGCCAAGACCGAGAACAATTGAGTTAGGCATAAAATCAGGCAAAAGAAAAAAAGATTGTTCATAAAATGCTCTTCTTACCAAAGAAATAAAGCAACACTTCAATTAACTACATTTAGGCAATTCTTCCCAATTTTTCTGACACTGCCTTTGGTCTGTAGGATTCATTTTTCTTTGAACATTTCAATGTCAATGTTTAAACCTTAATCTTCAATTGCCAGCATGTATTATTTTCCCTCCTTATGTCCTTTGTCTCAAGATGGACTGTGCTTTGGGTGATTTTCCAGTCGACAATAACTGTCATGTATTAAGCTCCTCATGTTTGCCTAGCCCTATCTTACACATCTTGTACCCTTAATTTATTCCTCACAACAGAGCTATGCGTTAGATATTGCTATTTTCATTTGTATAAAGAAGAATTTAGCCTCAGAGAAGTTGAGCTAGTTGCCTAGACTACACAGCTAGAGGTGACAGCAGATCTGATGTCCTGAGCCATGTTTTTGTCTGTTGTGGCATGTTGCATCCTGACAACAGCGTGGTGTCATGGAAAAGTCCTGGACTGAGAATTGGCAAATGGAGGCTCTTGTCCTGGACCTGCTACTAACATGTGACCTCAGATGAGTCCCACACTCACTCTGGACTTGAATTTCTTCATCTTAAGAAAAGAAAAGGAGAAAACAAAACAAAACAATAAAAGAATGTGAAAAAGAAGCCAGTCACAGAAGACTACATCTTGTATTAGATAAAATTCCATTTATATGAAATTTCTAGAAAAGGCGAAAGTGTAGAGACAGAGAGTAGTTTGCTGGTCACCTGAGCCTGAGGCTGGGAGGGGGGACTGATGGAAAGAGGCATGCGGGAACTGTTTGGGTGATGGGAGTGTTCTTAACTGAATCGTGGTGACAGTTGCATAACTGTATAAATGATTTTATAAATACTATTTGTGGCATTTTCACAATAGATAACTTTCATTGTTGCGTTTTTAACATTTTTGCCTACTTTTTTATGCACATATTGACTTGGTAACTCTTTTTTGTTCTGTTTTTTTTGTGAGGAAGATTGGCCCTGAGTTAACCTCTGTTGACAATCTTTCTCTTTTTTTCTTTTCCTCCTCAAAGCCCCAGTACACAGTTGTATATTCTAGTTGTAGATCATTCTAGTTCTTCTATGTGGGGTGCCGCCACAGCATAGCTTGATGAATGGTATGTAGGTCTGTGCCCAGGATCTGAACTGGCGAACCCTGGGCTACTGAAGCCCAGTGCACAAACTTGACCACTTGGCCATGGGCCGGCCCCAAGTTGGTAACTCTTGACAACTGTATACATCTAAGTAACCATCACTACAATCAAGAGATAGAAGATTTGCATCACCCTAAAAGTTCTGCGTGTCCTTCCCAGTTAAGCCCCTACTCTCCATCCCTGGCCCCTGGCACCACAGACCTACCTTCTGTCACTATAGATTCGATTTGTCTTTACCAGAGTTTGATAAAAATGGAATCAGATAATATGTACTCTTTTGTGTCTGGCTTCTTTCACTAAGCGTGTTGTTTCTGAGATTCATCTATGTCACTGCTTTTATCCATAATTGGTTCTTTTTATTGCTGAGTAGTATTACATTGTATGGATATATCATCATTTGTTCTTGGCTATTTTGAATGAAGTTGCTATAAATATTTGTGTACAAATCTTTTGTGAACTTATGTTTTCATTTCTCTTGGGCAAATACCTATACCTAGGAATGAATTTGCTGGATAATGTGGTAAGTATATATTTAACTCGTTAAGAAAACGCCAAACTGTTCTCCAGTGGTTGTACTATTTTAATTTCCTCCAGCAGTGTGTGAGAGTTTCAACCGCTCCACGTCATCCCCAACACTTAGCATTGTTCTGTTATTACTATCTTCTATATTATTTCCTTTAACTGGGCCCAAAGTTGATATTGTTCTATTATTTATATTAACAAAATTTTTTCTCAATGAAATTTGTTATTACAAAATTTTGAGGTTTTCTCAAAATAATATGAAATGTGGCCTACTTTTTAGAAGCTCAGTGTGCAAAAAAAGTCCCACTGATTGTTATCAGGTATTTAAAAATCCAAATACATGCTGCAGTTTAGCAAAATTCTCTTACAAAGATTTCAATTGTAGGCCTTAAGATGAAAGTGGCATCAGCTGTAATTTTAAGTGAGGAATAAAAGTTTAATTGGGCAAAATCAGGACATCTTCATAGAGTAGAGTAGAAAGCAACTGGTCAGTTGATGTGGGACCGGTTTTTGAAGGTTTAGCCCCATTATCTGTGTGCTCATGCTGCGGATGGTATGTCATAATGTCCTCTGAGTTGGGAAAGATACATCAGAGGGTTGGGACCTGCCAGTCATTTAATTTCTTGCACCCCAGGCTCCTTCCTTTATTTCTGACGTGTTGATCTGGACCTTGGTGGCTACTCATAGGAGACAGATAATTTGTTAGAACTTGGCTAACTCTCTTCTACCTCTAATAGTTATGAGACGATAGGAAGAGTGTTCTGAAATAGGATCCAACAACATCTTTCTCCACAGGCTTTTAAAAAATGTCTCCTCATAAATTCTCCCCACAGTTTTATAGAAGAGACCATGCATTCTCAAATGGAGGCAAGACTACCCCCAAGGGGTAAAAATTAGTTCTCGGCCAGTGCTGAAAGAAGTTTGCTCTTTTTGTGTATAAAGCACAGATATACAGTGCATAATCAGATACAGTAGTATATCTTTGCTATTAAATTTCATGAGGGAGAGGACGATTAGAAACAAGTGTCTAAAAAGGCTCTTTAGGGGTATGATGATGAACAAAAGTTTAGAGACAATGGAATAGACCAAGGGCAAGAGAGACCATGTAAAGAGTTTCAGGGGCTAATGAAGTCCAATGTCTTCTAACGACCACGTGCATTTGGCCTGGGTTGATCCTTCAGAACGTCCCTGCCCTGAAGATTCTGCTTGGCCTGAAGTCATTCATTAGCTTTGAAACAGAAAGGAAGAAACCCAAGATTTTTAAAGAAATACTTGTAAATTGAAATTTTCCATTCTTTATCTCTTTTTCATTTAAAACAACACTTGCAAAGAAAGATATGGACACCTCCATTTTTTATGAATGACAGAACTAAGGCTCAATGGGATGAACACTTTCAAGTTCTACAAAGAATTCAAGGCAGAGTCGAGATAAGATTCTGGGTTTGTTTGGTTTCAAAACCCATGATTTCCGTGCCCTGTGTGATAGCCACTGCTTGCTGGTTGGTGGGATGGTGTCCCATTCAATTAGCCTGAGTTCACTGAAAACCAGTCCAAGTGCCTGAGTCAGGAGTTGACGTGTTCTCACAGTTCAAATTCCAGGGTTGACTAACAAGTGCGGGTGGGACTGTCACTGAGGTATGTGTGGGGGAAGTGGCACGGTGGGGAGGGGGGCGTCCTCAGCGAGGCTTAACCGGACTGGAGCTAACAGGAATACAAAAGGTTTGGCTAGAACAGAACCGGTCTCAGGATCGCAGCAAACCCATTAGTCACAAGCTTACATTCCATTCCATATTGGTCGGTGAGGGAGAGGCACTCTGATCCCAAGCAAAAGTTGAAGAATGACACAAGTTTTGGCTAGTTGCCTATTCTCTCTGCTTCACAGCAAAAGGTGAACCTTTTGTCCTCCGCGTTCTCCCATTTTCCACTCCCAAGAAGCACGTGCATCAAGGAATGGCTGCTGAGTTCAAAATTAGAGGGATGGCCGTATGATGATGAACATGTAGACATTTCTGATGTTACTTTTGTGCCTAGAGATTAGTATAAAACTTTTGGTATAAAATCTCCTACACATATTTAGAGTTAAATCTTTAATCTCCTTGGTGCTGCCTGATAAGACCTATCTGCTTTATTTTACATTTCTGCTTTTCCGTTCCTTTGCCAGTAACAGGTTGCCATTTTAACTGTGATGAATTGTCTATCTTTGGGAGCAGTACCTTAAACTTTAACGTTTCCTAGGAGGACAAAAACCACATGTCCCCATCACCCACCTCCCTTACACTTCACCCCAACCTCTGGGCAAAAGAAATTCAGTGTAAGAAAGACTGCTTGGTTCCTTTGGTAGGAAAGAAGAGAAAATAACGAACCCGGGGTCAGAAGATGGAGGTTTTAGTGCCATCTTCACTTCCTCTTCTTTAGAAGGGAGGTGATGCCTGCTGTTCGCCTCACTGCTGTAACCATTAAACGCATGTTCAGTATAAAAGAAACCTTAGGAAACATTCACATATCACTCACAAGCAAGGACAAGCTGTGATTGCTGTTATTTTATAATTTGCCAAATTAATAGGGCTAACATCTGTCCTGAAGGACAAATACCAACCATTTCACACGTGGTTATGGGTCATCTTGCTCTAGCTAGCCTGGAAATAAATTAGATTTGAGAAAACAGGAAATAAATATTCTAAGGTATTGTGGGATACAGCAGAGGCACAATAGGGGTATTGCTAGTTATTTTGGATTCTTGAGCAAGACCTGAGGTGCAAGGGCTGCTTGGGTGGCATCTAGGACAACAGAAAGGAAGTGGGGAACCTCTTGGAAGGAGCTCTGCCCTTGCTCTTTCTCTCCTCTGCTTTATACAGCCACGCGTCACTTAAGGATGGGGATACATTCTGAGAAATACGTTGTTAGGCAATTTTGTCGTTGTGTGAACATCATAGAATGGACTTACATAAACCTAGATGGTATAGCCCACTCCACACCCAGACTATATGGTACTAATCTTATGGGACCACTGTCCTCCATGTGGTCCGTTGTTGACCGAAATCTCATTATGCAGCACATGATTGCATTACACCCCTCTGGGGCCAGAGCCTCAGGAGTCAGAGTGCAGCATTGGCTGGGTTAACATGTTGGCCCAGGTGGTTTGCTATGTGTAAGTACAGAGCTCTAGAGCCTTCGAGAGAGCTGGTGTGCTCTGCAGATCTCGGGGTGGCAGCTGAACAGACTGGGAAAAGCCCCTGCTAGGAGCCAAAAGTTCTGGTTAGTCATAGAACTCCACTTCCTGGGTATTTGATCTCTAACAAGTTACTTAAATCCCTCAGTCTTGGTTTATTTATTTTAAAAAGATTTTTAAATTGGGGTACAATTCATATACTGTAATACCCACCCTTTTTAAAGTATACAATTCCATGTTTTTTAGTATACTCACAAGCTGTGCAACCATCAACGCTTTCTAATTCTAGAATTTTTTAATCACCGTAAAAACACCAAAACACTGTTCTGGACATTTCATATACGTACTGTCGCCCCTCAGGATCCATGGGAGATTGGTTCCAGGACGCCCGCAGATACCAAAATTAGGACATGCTCAATTCCCTAATATAAAATGGTGCAGGATTTGCATATAATCTACGCATAATCTCTCATATATTTTCAATCATCTCTAGATTACTTGTAATACCTAATAAAATGTAAATGCTATGTAAATAGTTGTTACACTATATTGTTTAGGGAATGATGACAAGAAAAAATGCCTGTTCCTGTTCAGTACAGACATAACCATTGTAGGCCTTTCCATCTGTGGTTGGTTGAATCTGCGGTGAAGAACCCTCGGATATGGAGGGACGACTGTAAATGGAGTCAGACAATATGTAGCTTTCTGTTTCTGGCTTCTTGCTCTTAGCATGCATACTGTTTTCAAGGGTCATCCATGTTGTAACATGTATCAAAATTTCATTCCTTTTTGTGGCCAAATAATATTCCATTGTATGGATGTATCACATTTATTTATCCATTCACCTGTTGAAGGACATCTGAGTGGTTTCTACTTTTTGGCTATTATGAATAACGATGATATGAACATTTGTATTCAAATTATAAATATTCCACTGTGGTTCTTTTAGTCACTCATTCATTCAGTCATTCATTGTCACTCATCTTTCACTGAACACCTGCTGTGAACCAGCCTTGTCTTAGGTTCTTGGGACACATCGACTCATATTTGTTACATCAATAAATGGAGGCATACATTTATTAATGAATATATACAAATAATTATGAGACCTTCAGTTAAAAAAAATTTAGGTTAATGGATCATTTATGGGTTTTTAAGTTTTAAAGATTTTTTAAAAATTTTTTTCCTTTTTCTCCCCAAAGCCCCCCGGTACATAGTTGTATATTCTTTGTTGTGGGTCCTTCTAGTTGTGGCATGTGGGACGCTGCCTTAGCATGGTTTGATGATCAGTGCCATGTCCCCGCCCAGGATTCGAACCACCAAAACACTGGGCCACCTGCAGCAGAGCGCGCGAACTTAACCACTTGGCCACGGGGCCAGTCCCATGGGTTTTTAACTTTTGAGCTGTCTTTGTCCACATGGGTAAAAGAAGAGCAGAGATTAGCCTTGTAGGAAGCATGCTTTTCTGTATCCTGTAGGGCTTTTTCTTACTGTAATCTTTTTTTTAAAAAATGGCATTATAAACTCATCTGTTTCTTATGATATGCAAAAATAGAAAAGAGAAAGACAGAATTCATGATCCCTCCATTGCTTAAACGCCTAGGTTATTTAGCTGTTTGAGCAACCAGCATGATGTGATTTTGTATGTTTCTCAACCCAATTGTACAATTGTGCACAGGAAAAATTTAAAAAGATTCGCCGTCATACATGGTTTTGGCATTGCCAATTATCATTGGGTTTTTGTTCTAAATCTGAATAGCACAGGGCATGAGACAGGGCCCAAGGAGACCAGGGGTCTTGTTTAGATTCTGCCTCTAGGGACCGAGGTAAGAGGAGGGTGGAGGCCTCATGTTTCCTGGGCCTGAGAACTGTGTGGCAGTGCACGGGGCCCCGAGCTCAGAGGGCCCTCACCTGACGCTTTGTTGTAGCTCTCTTGAAATTCTCAATAATTTGTGAGCAAGAGGCCCTGTAAATTATGTAGCTGGTCCTGGAGGGAGCTAATGTTTGTTAAGTGTCTACTCTTTTCTGGTCACTTAATCTGGCCCCACAACCCTTTAAAAAGTAATTTAAAAAGTAATGTTTCTTTATCTTTAAAATGAGAGGATTAGACTTCATATTCTTTAGTCACTTCGACAGATAAAATTCTCTACTTCTAGGTCATGTAAAATGCAGCATGATTGTACCAACTATTTCTTCTTTTTCAAGATTCATCTTAATTGTTATGTTTTCCTGGAAATCTTCCTTGATCCAGTGTAATTTAGTAAGCTTTCATCTGCTCCCCCATACTCCTGTGTTATAAGAGCTTTTTTGGAACTGGATTGTATAGAGCAAAACTGGTTCTTTTCTCTCCCACGACATTTTATGCTCCTTAGAATCAGGTACTTTGTCTTCATCAACCTGTACCTTGGAGAATGCTGTGTACGCGATACTCCTTAAAGGTAGGTAAAATGAATGAATAGTTGAAAGACCAAGGATCACGTAAAATTTTAAAGTTTGAACTTAAACTTAGCAGGAGCTTTAATATGCACTATTTTAACAGAGTTCTGTGAAGAACCTGTGAGGTGCTTTTTACAGAAAGTAGGATTAAATAGTTTAGTGGCTGAAATGAAAATTCAGATTTGCCAGTAAGTGATGTTCTTAGAGATGGGACAAGCTAAGGCGATGCATCGTCCACAGCAGAGTCCCTGGGATGGAGAAACTGAAGACATACAAAGAGAAAAGAAGTTAAGACATTTCCCCCAGTAGCTTCAATTTAAAAGCACTGTAGCTTTAAAGTGATATATGTGTAATAGTGTAAGAATCTAATAAACAGGAAGTAATACCTATCCATGATTTAAAAACAATCAAACGGTAGAGAAGGGTGTAAAATTGAATAGTAGAAGTTCTCTTCACCCAAAGCCACACTCTTATTTCCCAAAGATATACCCCAATAAGAGTTTCTTGAGTATCCTTCCAGAAATGCTTTCTGAATAGTATATTTATACTATCTTGTTTTTGCACATGTTGGGTACGATATATACATAGTTTGTTCTTTGCCTTTTCATTTAGTAACATCTTATACCTTCCCCCGTGTGGGTGCCTGTAGATCCCCCTTATTCTTTTTTGGGAGTGTATAGTATTCTACTAAACAGATTGAACACTGTTAATGAAATCACTCTCTTTTGATGAACATTTATGTTGTTTTAAATTTTTGAAAATTACATAAAAGCATGTTGAGGCTCTTCCCATAGGAATATATCCACAAGATAAATTCTTAGCAGTGAAACTGTTTGAAGTCTCTATGATCTGATATGAAGGAAAAACTAATCAGCACTCAACATGATAACTTAGAGACAAGTTCACATTGTTTATTCTTGTCCCCCAAATGATTTTAGAAATATTTTCCAATTGGTATGAGTTTTTTCTTTCCCAGAGTCATTCCTAGCTTTAAAAAAACTTTCTAAACAGCCAATCTGTACTTTAAAGATCAACTGAAAGCTTCTGCTTCCCCAATGTGAAGAATTGAAGTGAGACAATTTTCTTTTCTAATACTTCTTTCCAAAGATAAATTCAGAGACTACTCTGATTTTATATTTATACAAGTCCTTTTTCAAATCGTGCTGATGCCATGGTAGATTTTGGGGTGAATTTTTGGCTCCTCGGTTGTCTCCCCCCATAACACAGCGTGAGTTCCCTCAGTCCCGACCTGGCTCTGGTTCACCTTCCTGGACCTCATGGGGCCTCGTCAACTCTCCTTTGCATAAAAGGAGTTCAGTAAATGTTTTATAATTGATCGTTTATATCGAAACATGAAAGGTGCCAGGAACTAGAATTGTTCAGATTAAAAAGAAGATAACATTTTAAATAAATGCTTTAATAATTTCATGGCAGATTTGTTGTCCAGCTAATTTTCACTTAATCTTACTTGATTCCAGAAAGCAATATGAAAAGTAAATGCTAACAAGCCAGGACAACGTGAAGATTTTCCTACACAGAATGACTTGATTTTTAGATATTTTTAGGCCTTACTTCGTTGGTTGCTTTAGCTTGATAGTTACAATTAACTTTTAAAAAATCCTTTGAAAAAATTAGAACACTCTCAGGCTTAGAATGTTCCTTGCTTCTTTTTTTTACAATAGAAAATTTGGGAGCCAATTATTGGGGCCATGCTTTTAAAAGCTCACCTTGTTACCCTTTCTTTTTCTTTACAATTTGTAATCACAGCTGAGTGGCCTTGGGCAATCACTTCATCTTTCTGAGACTTGGTTCTGTCATCTGTAAAGCTAAGGGGATCTAGAATGTTCATTCCAGGTCTAACATTGTACGACTCTAAGGTGGGGGCGGGGTGGCGAGGTGTGGTGGAGGCGGTGTGGTGAAAGAGAACAACGACGGGATGGGGCTCAGGAGGCTGATGCTTCTTGAAGCTGATTGAAAGCAAGGATAAATATTTCTCAGTTTGTGCTTGGAAGTAAGTATTCACTTCTGACATATCTTTCTATTATTTCAGCCTGTAAACATGCTTGGTAGACTTACAGAAGTCTCCTGAGCATTAAAAAATGCCACGAAAAGGGTGGATTTAAAAAGGCACACATTGTAGCAAATATAGAACAAGGCATCTTTTTGTCTCATGACAGACTGTCTCATGGAATCCTTACACATGGATTGAATTGCTTTCAAGTATGGCGGTCAACAATAATATGAAACAGAAATGCTGTGGCAATGGCTGGGTCTCTAGTTACCAAGTATCTGAGCCAAGAATTAGAAAAGGGTGGGGCAGTTCAATAATCCACAACAACTACTCTGTGTGTGTGTGTGAATGCATATCTGCCTAAATAGTAGCCATTCAAGCTTCCATATCTTTCTCTTCGTTCTATAATTTCTTGAGTGTCTACTGTTTGCTAGGCACTGGTGATATGCGGTCAGTGAGGGAAACAGATATTGAACAAATAATCACACCAACAATTGGATAATGATGAATTGTGATAATGCTAAGAAGGACAATAAAGGGTACAATGAGAAACTGAAACAGGGTTACTCATTTAGATGATGGAATCAATGAAAAACCTCTCTGAAGAAGCAGCATTTAGCTAAGACATGAGGGATGAGCAGGAGGTGGTCAGGAAAAGATTTCACACAGAGGAATAGACCAAGCCTGAGGTAGTGAACAGCTAGGGAGCATTTAAAAACCAACCAACAAACAAACCTAGTTGCATCAAACACCTAGAGAAAAGCAGCAGGAATAAGGCTGGGAGGCCCGTAGGCCTTGTAGACCTTGACGAGGATTTTTAATTTGATTGTATTATTATTTTTAGTATTTTATGTAATACTAATTAGGGATGTAACACAACCAGATTTGTGTTTTTAAAATCTCCCACTGGCTGCTTTGTGGAGAATTCATTAGAAGTGAGAAAGTGCGGATCCAGGGAGATTTGTTTGTATTTATTATTATATAACAGTCCATATAAGGACGATGACGGCTTGAATTAGTTGACAACAAAGGGGGTGTTGAGAAGTGGTTAGATTGTTGACGTATTTTGAGGGTAGAATCAACAGGACAATGTCTTAACACCTCTGGAATTTTTTTTAAGATATTAGTTTGTCTTCACTACTCTAGAAGACTCTGGAAAGATGGAGAGGTGTTTTTCCATTTCCCCTCAGGAAAATAGGCCTTTATTTATGAAGTGCGCTGAAGGATTCCCCAAGAGGAGGGGGAAATGCAAGAATTGGAGGAGCCAGTGTGGGTGGGAAAGAAAGTGGGGTTTCCGAAGACTTGAAGATGTGTGTATGTGGGTGGTTTTCTCAAATGCATATTTACATTTACACAAACGTGGTAGGGGCCTAGTTCTGCTCCCATGTGGCTCACTGGAGATGGATAGGTTTTTGAGGGAGGCCATCATGGAGGCCAGGGTAGAGAGCCTTAAGGAAGGGTCCCCATCTCCAGCTTTCCACAGAAAGAATAGAGGCAGCTACATTCAAATGGACACAGGGCTTGGGCAATATGCACTTCAGTGATGAACTGAATTTCCCAGGTAAGGTACCATCCTCTTTTCAGCCATTTCTATTCTCGTATCATCTTTGGAAGGGAAAGGCGCACTTACGAGTTGCTGAGGTGCAATTTCCCTTGGTTGGAGGGTGGAGGCCTAAGGATATTTTTCTGATTTTAAAAAATAAATAAATACAAGTATATCTGAGGATTGAGGAGCTACTTTTATTTATATACCTGACACTCATGGCATCTTAAACAAAAACCAGACATGTTGTTACTGTTAAGGATGATAGTGGGGGAGAACAGGCAGTTTTTAGAATAGTGTTGACAAATAAAATTTGAGAAAATGTTACTGAAAAGAGGTCTGTGGCTGGAGTAAACATGGGAACAGCTGGAGAGCATGTGGTTCTCTTCACATCTGGGAGCCATCGAAAGCAATGGTAATAGAGGCATTCCATATGGTTCACCCCTCAGCCAAATGCCACAGCCCCTGCTTCATATCCCATCTTCCAGCACCAGACCAAAGTGGGCAGACCTTCAGCAGAGAAGAGAATGGTAAAGGTTGATTCAGTCATGGATCAGGGTCCAAGTGTCCAGTTTCATTCTGTATATTATGGCCAGGTGGATCTCATCCAATCGCTTTAGCTTTACAGAATAATTCAGGATGCAGTGAAATAGGCACTCATACATTTTGGTGGGAATATAAATTGTTTAATCTTTCTTGAGTGTGGATCTGGTGATATCTATACATGACCTTAAAATGTACATTTCCTTCCCTCTCCTCACTGGAAATGAATTAATCATAATCTTGATTTATTACATACACACAGTTTTATTTTGTTTACTTGCTTGCTCATATATTTGTGATAAATCCTTAGAAAACAGCACCCAAAACAATTGCTCAGATCTTGATGACAATCGACACTGACCATAAGGTCTCTGCGTGTCATCCTGTTTCCTTCCCAGCTGAGGTAACCTGCATCTCATATTCATCATCCCATGCTTTCCCTTTTATATAGATTTTTTTGCAGCATTGGCATTTCTAAAATTTTATTTTTATATACATATATATATAATAGATGTGTGTGCAAAAAATAAAATAAAATGAACAAATTAAAAATAAACAAAAAATCTTTATGGACTTATTTTTTCATTTAATAGTATATTTTAATATATCCATAGTGTTGTGTGTTACTGTGATTCACTCATTTTGGCTGCCAAATAATATAACATTTTGTATAACCCAACTCATTCATGCCCTCTGCTTTTGATGGGACTTGGGCTGTGTTCAGTTTTTACTGGCTAAAATCAAACATAACAATAGAAAATAGTCAAAAGGGATGAACACGCATTTCAAAGGAGAGGAAACATATATGGCTAACAAAAATATGAAATGCCATTTAACATCAACAGAAATCAGGAAGTATAAATCACGATTA
Organism: Equus asinus; assembly: GCF_041296235.1. Lineage (NCBI taxonomy): Eukaryota > Metazoa > Chordata > Mammalia > Perissodactyla > Equidae > Equus > Equus asinus. The sequence continues at coordinate 14,240,269 of NC_091794.1, read as the reverse complement.
TAACAAAATAGGATTTTATAAGCATTTGCTCGATAAACACGAAAAAGTCCAATACCAAGTGTCAGGGAGGCTGGAGATTCCCGGCATCATTTATACGTTGTTTGGGAGTGTGAGTGGGTGCAACAATTTTGGAAACCAGTTTGGCATTATCTCTTAAAGGTGAGCATTCATTTACCCTCTCACTAGGACGCCTGTACATTGCCTAAACCAAGACGCTTTCGAGAATAAAAAGGGGCACTAATAGGATGAGTCCCTGTGTCAGCGGGAATTAACTGGATGGACCTGAGAAAACTGAGCCGAGTGGTCATTTATCTACGACCTGAAAGTCCACGCCCAGGAGAAAAGCATCACATCTGCTCGAAAGGAGTCCTATTTGAGAATCTTCAGAGCAGCCTTCTTCGCGTGAATGAAATCCTGCTCAGAGCCTTTCACTCGACAAAGGCTACATCTACGAATTTATTGTAAGGAAATGATACTAGTTAAGAATAAACATTTATCTACAGTGTTATTCATCAAACATTTTTATAATACTGAAAACCTGGAAACGATCCAAATATTGACAGTTCAAGTTTGGTAAAACGATTGTGGTACACTCATAAAATGGATTGTTAGGCACTCAGTTAAGATTATATTAAGGAGGAATATTTATGGGAAATGTTTATAATATAATAAGGGAAAAGCAGATAACAAATCAGTATGCTCACCATACCATTTTAAAAAATGAATATGTACATTAAAAAGAGACTAGGAGGATGCATTTTATAGCATTAATAGTAGGTATTGGTGGATTTCTGGGAAATGTTTAATTTTTTAATTTGCTTCTCTATCTTATTATGCTTCCTTGCAATAATCATGCATTTTTTTTAATAAGTAAAAAGAAGCAAACTAATGAAAAATAAATCCTTTCATACCAGAGCATGGTTTGGTCTGGAAGCTGTTCTGTTATTGTCATCCTCATTATACGTCTTTTTATGTCCAGAGCACCCAGATAGGCAGCTTTCCTCACACTATGCTCACCTCGCCAAACAAAAGACCCTACTGCATCCAAGACAGGTCATGTTCCTCTGTCAAAACACTGCTTGGGTGGCCACAAACATCAATCAGTTCCCTGTCATAGTCCGGCTCCTTAATTGCAATCACTCAGCAATCTGCTGAGAGAGTCCTACTGCCCTAAGTGCTGTGAAGAGAGTGTGGAGAGACTACTAATTATGTGGCTTAGAAAGTTCTGGAAGATAAAGACTCAACTTTTCAAGGACTTTGGAGCTTTCTTCCTTCTCAGAAGAGAGACATTTACCTGAGGAGTTTGAGTAACTCTGCTTTAGTGGTCAGAAAGGAGGCAGCTGGAGCCTGCCTAGAGTCAAAGGGCAACAGATTGAGTCCCCGTATTGCTACAACAGCAGGGGTCTCTCTCTTGGCAAGTCTCTGAGTGGAAAATGGACTTTATTTCTTTTTTTAAAGATTTTATTTTTTCCTTTTTCTCCCCAAAGCCCCCCAGTACATAGTTGTATATTCTTCGTTGTGGGTCCTTCTAGTTGTAGCATGTGGGACGCTGCCTCAGCGTGGTTTGATGAGCAGTGCCATGTCCGTGCCCAGGATTCGAACCAACGAAACACTGGGCCGCCTGCAGCGGAGTGCACAGACTTAACCACTCGGCCACGGGGCCAGCCCTGAAAATGGACTTTATTTCTGATAGGAGAAGCTGAATATTTAGGGGTATGCTATGAGGTCTTCAGAATTATGAAAACTCGGGATCTACCTATTTCTGAGTAGGAATAAACATTAAGAGGCTAGACTTCCACCTTACAGTAGAAACACCTCTGAGGTGATGGCAAGATCCAGGGCAGTTTGAAGCCTCCTGTCCCCCACCCCACCTCTACCCCTACCCCAGTAAGCTCCTCAAGCTCATGGAGACACTAAGGCAGCTATTCCGGTGATGGAACTCCATTCCAAAGTTATGAGGTGACTTTGGCTAGATACACTCTGACTGACCAGATCATGGACTTCACAATTTGGTGGTGGTGAGAGTCAAAGAGGTCATTGTTTCCAAGATTTTTCAGGAACTCAGTCTTGCATTATTCACTTGGCTCAAGATAAGGGTCCAACAAAAATGCTCAAGGCACATAACCCCAGTGACAGTAGCTTGGCCAATCCTGGAAAAGTGAGTAGTCATTGTCACTATGTTAACCACTGTTTATTGAGCCATTCCCTATAGGACCAGACACTGTGTGAACCAAGTCCATAATACACATCATCTCATGTAATTCTTCACAACCCTAAAATGTAAGCTATTATCATTACCATTTTACATATGAGAAAACCACATCTCAGAAAGGTTAAATAACTTTCCCAAGTCCACAAGCCTAGAAAGAAACTTGAAGTCAGGACCATCTGAACCCAAAGCTGTACTCTCATTCATTATAATACAAGGCTTCGCATTTGTATATGGCACAGCATTTAATTCTTTCTCTTTTTTTATGTAGAATGTACTTATATGTACTTATAGCAAAAATATTTTGTTCTTATAGCCTCTAAAATCATCCAGACAGGAAGATACATGCTAATTTTGTCACCAAATAAGAATGATGTTTCCTTAATTGTTGGTTGACCCAATGACTACCTAGTTTCCAAAGAAAGTATATTATTACACCTCCTAAGAAAGAGGGCTAATAAGAGGCTCTATTGAAGACAACAATCTTTTCTTCAAAGGAACTCCTAATCTGATGCCAGGAATCTGATAGGACCTTGAACTACAGGCATAATTCATTGTTGAGCAAACCCTTGTGGTTGTGAGGAGCATTGCTTTCTCCAGCCACCTGCAGTGATGGTTGGGAAAGATAAAGCTCAGGCTGCAAAAGAGTCACAAAGGGATCCAGTGTGTGAACCCTGGTGCTCCTTCCACACCAATTTGACTCCAAGAAGGGAAGAACCTACCATAGCTCTTGTAACAACCCTTCTCTGCCCACAGTTTTGTAATGCTTTCCCTCTGCCAACAAGGGAAGAAGTAGGAGATATTCCTTTATTGAGTGTCTACTATGTCTGCTGGGTGCTTTTCATAAGTTATCTTCTTCTTCTTCTTTTTTTAGTGAGGAAGATTGGCACTGAGCTAACATCTGTGCCAATCCTCTTCTACTTTGTATGTGAGACACTGACACAGCATGGCTTGATGAGCAGTTTGTAGGTCCGTGCCCAGGATCCGAACCAATGAACCCCAGGCCACCAAGGTGGAGAGTGCGAACTTAACCACTGTGCAACTGGGCCAGCCCCGCATAAGTTATCTTTTTAATCTTTAAACCATCCCTATGTGGTAGGTTTATCCATCCCAATTCTACCACCTCCCTCAGTCTCTTTTCAGAGAGAAAGAATAAAGGGTAGATAGATTAGAGAAGCAAACAAAAGAAGAGTCAAAGACATGTTCCACCAGGGCCTTTTCCCTTAGGGAGTTGAATTAATGTCATTTAAAACAACATTGACATATCCTTTTTCTTCCTGGACTTTTCTACATTTAGAGGAGGAAGGCCTTGACATTAAATAGCAGGCCTGACACCCATGAGTTCCGGGTCTGCTTCTGATCAGGACTGAGTCGATCACTGCGTCAGTCTTAGTCTTCTGTCAGAGGAGGGTGAGCACGCAGATCTACCCCCCAGCATTCATAAGACACCAAATAACATCTATCCAAAATGCTGCTTTGAAATATCATTAAAAAGAGAAAAGCATCATTCTCTCCACCCGCTAGTTCCTTTGCTTGAGTTCCCTTCTCTTGTTTTTTAACCACATTTAAGGCTGAATTATCCTACCATTTCTTTTCCTGGAAACTAGTGATGTGCTGGGGCCAGAAGGCATGAGGTGATCATATTGGTTCAAGTGAGGAACCCATTTATGACCAGGAGTCTTGGCCCATTTCTCAGTCATGCTCCCATTACAGTCTTGGTCAGATCACAGGATTCCTTACCATCTATTTCTAACACATTTACTGAAAAATTTACTACTTTATTCTCAAAGTTTATTTTGGGGGCTTACAAAGTCTGTATTTGTTTAAAAACTGTAGAAAAAAAGTATTTGTTGTATCTTCAGCTTGATGTTTTATTTTAGAGAAATATGCGACAGGGTTGGATCAACCCCAGAAGAGCCTGGGTGGGCTGCCAGGGGCTCTGCCCTGGGGTGGTCCTTTCTTCTCGGCTATGGCTGTGGAATGCCTCCCCCTTCTCTCAGGGGGACCTATGGCTTCTTTAAGGTGAGGTGGACCAGAAGGGAAATGGCAGGGTCAGAAGCAGAGCCCTAGACAAGAAGGGAGAGAAAGTCCAGAGTCAGCCACACCACCAGCCATGTCTTTGGAAATGGATAGAAGCAAATTGAGTACTAGGATTCTAGCTTGAGAGTGCTCTGCTCTGTGGCAGGTGCCTGGGCCAGTCACAAACCATGGAAAGTCAGGGAAACAGTCTGTGGATGACACGGTGGAGCGAACCCTCACTTTCAGCTTTTGAAACCCAAGTACAGAAAAGTATACAAAGAGAAAGGAGAATCTTTCACTTATAAGGACCATTTGATTTTAAATTAACTGCTCTTTAAAGAAATTCTGATAGCCTTGCATGCTATGGAGAATACAATAAATACCCACAAATGGTGAATTGCTGAACTGTTTAAACAGAGAATGCATTCACCTTGAGCAGCTGGAAGTCACGAGGCTAAGAATCGTAAGCTAGGGTTTTTTGGTTACATATGGAGTCATGTACCTAAAGGTCAATAGCTCAGCTCCAGTAGACACTATACAAGGAAAACAGGAGAATTAAGCTATTCCTGAGGAATGGGGGAAGCCGCTGTAGTGTGAAGGATGACACCCTGATGGATGCTGTCCTCGTCTTCCTCGTGCTGAGTCACGTCAGATCACTGGTTCCACCTACTGTGGACGCTCTCCACTTATACTATACATCCAAGGTCATTGTTCTATTCGTAGCTTTTTTCTGGCCTCAGAAGAACTCTTAATGATATTTACTTCTAGTCTTTATTCCATTTCTGAAAGAACTCTCTAGAGAGACCCTTAGCGGATAGAGAAGGCTGGCTTGGCTTGGGAAGTTCTTTGAGATGGGAAAGCATTTGTTAAGTATCAGCTAACTATCTTCGAGCACAGTGGTTCTCAAAGTTTGGTCCCTATACCAACACCATCAGCAACACCTGGGAACTTGCTAGAAATACAAATTTATTTGTTTCTTTTGGTGCGGAGGCTTGGCCTTGAGCTAACATCTGTTGCCAATCTTCTTTTTCGCTTGAGGAAGACTGTCGCTGAGCTAACATCTGTGCCAATCTTCCCCTATTTTGTATGTGGGATGCCAGCTCAGCCTGGTTTCATGAGCGATGTGTAGGTCTGCACCTGGGATCCAAAGACATGAACCCCGGGCCACTGAAGCACGGCATGCAGAACTTAACCACTATGCCACCAGGCCAGCTCTTAGACATACAAATTTTTTAAGTACTGCCCCAGATCTACATGAATCACTAACTCTGGTGTCAGCACTCCACATTTTTTTGTTTTGGTTTGGTGTGGGTTTTTTTTGCTGAGGAAGATTCACCCTAAGCTAACATCTGTTGCCAATCTTCCTCTTTTTGTGTGTGAGCTGCCACCACAGCCTGGCCATTGATACGGTGTAGGCCCATACCCGGGAACCAAACCTGGGCTGTTGAAGCGGAGTGCATCAAACTTAACCACTGGGCCACGGGGGCTGGCCCAGCACTCTCTGTTTTAACAAGCCCTCCAGGTGATTCTGAGACCACTATTCTAGGACATGTTTTTCTCCCTTGCATTCCTGGGGATGTGTTCTTATTGGAAATCTAGTAGCGGGAGAAACAATCACATGCGTCAGGGGCTGTTCTGTCAGCTAGTGTATTTTCTTTTTCTCTGTTTCTGATCAGGTACTGATAGGTCCCTGAAACAAATGTTGGAGTTTCATAATGTGGGAGAATCTGAGGGCTTAGTCTGTACAAAATATAATGTGAAAATCCTGCCCCAAGAGTTTACAGGCTCTAAGAGGCAGACCATATAACTATCTCTGCAAAGGCCAACTTTAGATACGAGATGAAAACTTGCCAGCCTCACTGAATCTGTATATTTTGCCATTACAGTCACACACCAAAATGTAGTCACTTGTTAACGGTACAGATGTCATTGGACCCTTTTCTAAAATAAATGTGACTTTACTGAGCAGGATCCTAAAGCACGGATAGGGTTTCTCCTTGGGTTTTATTTATACTGTACTAGGAACTCTCAAATGAGCCAGCACCATGGAAAATGCTTACAGAAGGTAATTGTCACGAGGGATTTATGGAGGTTGCGGTTTGCTTGATTGAGGCTCTAGAGGTGTCTTGAATCTTAAACAGGCAGTTGTGATTGAGTCTCCGCCTTGAGCCTTGGGGACATGGCTCAACATGTGTCTTTATACAACTACTGGTTTGCCCTGGTGAAGTGGGTATGGTGGACCCGTCTTCTGATTTAGAAGCATATGCCAGATGTAGAGCTGGAAGAGTCTTTAGATATCATCCAGACCTACTGTTTAGAGACTTGGATAAGAGACGAATGTCTCTGAACCTACAGCGGTTAAAGACAATTATCACATTGTATTGTAATTGTTAGTCTACTAGGCTGTCATCACTACTAAGCTGTGAGATCTTTCAGCGTGCAGACTTCATTTGATCGTCTTTGAATCTCTGGCACTTAGCATAGTTCCTGGTACAAAAAGGGTTCTTAAAATCTTTTGGTGAATAATGAATGTACGAACCTTAGATGTCACCTATGGATTTGATTCTAGAGGCTATCAATAAGCTAAGGCATTGAAATGACCAGGGTTTACTAGAACAGCCATATGGGTTTTTATTTTGAAACCTGATTATGTAGTTTGTTCCATCTAATTATTAAATGTAGAATTATAGTATCTTAGACCTTGATGGGACCCTTAGGTCATCTAGTAATGATATTTTAGTTCGCTTCTCTCATTTTAGAATGACAGTTGTAGCCTAGGCAAGATAAGTGATTTGCCTAAGGTTCCACTGCTAATTACTGTGTGGTAGGAACCAGCTATGGCACCAGTGCCCTAAGTTAGTGCTCCTGCCCTCGACTGATGCTCTGTCTTATCCTCTCAGTGTAAGCTGTTCTCAGAACTCAGGCCTCAATTTTTGAAAGGAACAAGGGTTATCTATTAGGCCATTTTCTTCAGGCAGGTCAACGTAGTTCAGAATCACAAAGTCTTAGATTTCAGAAGGGTCCTCAGAAATCATTGGTCCAACATCCCTTCCCAAGGCAAGGATCTCCTCTACGGACTTCCTGATAGAATGACACTGAGTCATTGTTTGAACTCCTTCAGTAGTGGGGGTATCGATATGTTATTTTTGAGCAGATCTGATTGACACAAAATTCTTCCCTTTATTTAAGTGAAATAAGCATTGCTTTACATTGTAATGCACCACATGCCAACATCTAGAACTACACAGAAGGGATCTGGTGCACCTTCATGGCAGTCTTTCCTGAATCTGAATATAATTTTCATCGTCAACATTAATCTCTTCCCCAAGCAAAACATTCCTTGAATTGTTCCTCCAAAGACAAGGTTTCCAGAACCACCACTACTGTTTAGCCCTTCTTTGACTCCAATTAGCCAATGTCCCAATTTAGACGTAAAATATAGATCCAAATATCTCAGATACGGTCTAATAAATAGAGAATGCAATAGAATCCACTTTTTCTGTGTATCTAGATTTTTGTTAAGGAAGTTTAAAATTGCATTAATTTGTTTGTCTGCCTCACTGCTGCTTTTTGTGTTTTAGGTCGGTTAAAAAACTCTTTTTTTTGAGGGGGAGGAGAAAAGATTCCTATTATATTCAACAGTCATAGATAAATTCCAGATGAATTAAAAATGTACACATAAATGCAAAAAAAGTACATGCACAATGTAAAAAGAAATAACGAGTACTAGAGGGAAATGTGGTATTTTATTTGGAGATTTGAGAAGACATTCTAAGCATGACTCCCAAAGACAAGTCACACAGGAAAGACTGCTATATTGCAGCTAAAATAAAGCTTCAATGTGGAAAAAAGTCATAAACAATATTAAAAAGATAGAAAACTGAGAAATATGTTTGCAAAATATATGACAGGGGCTAATAGAATTAATATCTCAAGAGCCGATGTGAATCAACTAAAATAGAAAAAAGAAAAAGGCCGCAAACTGCTGAGTAACAAACAGAGAAATAAAATGGCCCACAGACATGGGATGAAATGTTCAAACAAAGCAGCTGCCAAAGGTGCTGGCAAAATTAGATGGGTGAAAGTCAAAATAGCCAGAAGCCTATGTAGAAAAGTATCTGGCTAAACAGGCTTTCTCACATGCAGGTATTGGGACTATATATTTGTATTACTTATTCTAGGATAATTTAGAAGTAGATGATAAAAGCTCAATAAGCCAATAAGCTTTCTTCCTATTATACCACTTTTCTAAATTTATCCTAAGGAAAACAGTAAAGATGTGCGCCAAGAGTGTCATCATAGCATTAATTATAATATAATAGGAAAAAGAAAGGTCTAAAAATAGGATTGATTGAGTAATGTATGCAATGTCGAAATGATGGACTGTCATTATTATGCAGTTATAAAACTGATGTTGTAGAAATATGTTTACTTCACAATATAATGAAGTGAACCTGTACGTTACAAGATAGAGTGGTGCCATTTTTATAATTTATGTGTATAGGATACATATATACTAAAAATCTGGGAATTAACACAACACAAACATATTCCTTCTTATCTCTGTGTTCAGAAATTCTAATCTTATCAGCCAAAATAAGTTGGGTTTTGCTGCAGTAACAAGTGAGCCCCAAATCTCAGTGACTTAATACAACAAAAGATTAGTTCTTGCTCAGGCTACACACCAACCTTCTCATCATACCCACTCAGAGACACAGACAGATGGAGGCTCCAGAAGCTTCCATCATCACTGAGGCAGGAATAAAGGATGGGACAACTTGAGCACAGTGCCTGACACCTCTGCTGTTTTGTTGTTAAAAGAGAATCACAAGGCCATGTCTCGCGTCAAAGGGGGTCAGGAAGTGCAAGCTTACAACATGCTTGGAAAGGGAGCTCAACTTTTGCAGCCAGTTCTAATGACTGCCACATTGACAGTTTCCCCCTCTATTTGCGTGTTTGTATTTTCTGATTTTTCTAAATCAACATATAGAATTCTCGATCTATAAAATTACTATTGAGACATGTGTCCTTAATCATAAGTTTGTGGAATGTTAGCTATTATATTTATTGCCTCTTAAAATATTTCTCGGGCTGGCCCCGTGGCCAAGTGGTTAAATTCACTCACTCCACTTCCGTGGCCCAGGGTTTCGCTGGTTCGGATCCTGGATGCAGACATGGCACCACTCATCAAGCCACACTGAGGTGGCGACCCACATGCCACAACTAGAAGAACCCACAAGTAAAATATACAACTATTTACTGGGGGGATTTGGGAAGAAAAAGCAGAAAAAAAAAAAAACCATTGGCAACAGTTGTTAGCTCAGGTGCCAATCTTAAACAACAAACGAACAAATTTCTCCATCTTCATCTTGATTCTGTTAACCAATGTATTCTCCCTCCCAGTTTGGTGCTTTTGGCAGTTTTGAAATATGTTATCTAAATCCTCATCTGTGTGATGCCAGGCAGGGCGAGCACTATGACATGCCCGGGAGACTTCCAAAGGACGTAGATCTACTAACGGATTCTCTTTAATATGTTTGTTCAATTGACCCTGAATCCACCCCACTGTGTTTTCATATAGTCCTCAGTTTACCCTCTGGTTCTTAATAATATGATAATAGACTTTGTCAAGAGCTTTAGTGAAATGAGAATTGAATTCCTCTCTGGTATTCATCTGATGTAGCGTTTTAAGTTTGACAAAAGCTCTTTTGGGACAAAAGCAAGATATTCTGACCCAACTGGCCACAAATTGGCTATTCAATGTTCAGTTCTAGAATCTCGCTAAGGATCAACAGCAAGCTTGTTGATCTCTAAGTCAGAAGGCTACTTCCTGTCTCTGGAGTGCAGGCACGTTCATAGTTATGTCTACTTCTCTCCAACATGTTTCTCTTCCTGGGTGTTCACTGATTGATCTGCAAGTTTATTCTGAATAATCTGCACCTGGAGACTTGAACACACCTAAGGGAGACGTTTGTCTTATCTCCTAACCTTGCTCATGCTTCAGTTCATTCCTAACAATGCTTGTTCTTTTAAAGAACTTATCACTAGTAAGAAAAAGAGAAGAAAATTCCAAAGCAAAGTGGACGTTGTAGACACAATTGTTTGTTTAGGCTACCCGACTCAGAGAGAAGAATTCTAAGCAAAGGTAATCAGGAGCTGGCTCTTCTCCTCTTACCCAATAGAGGATTTGCATATATTCATTAGAGGACTCCAGGAATCTCCTTCTGAACAGTAAGGATTTTCCCATGACCTCGGTGCTGAAGCCACAGACCTCAGAACTCCCGCAAGCACAGTTTCTAGAAATAAACATGTAAAGCAAGAATTTGAAGCACAGAGAGCTTTGGAATTTCAGAAAGTGCTATCCTGGAATAGCCACTGGGGACAGAGGAGGGGGAAGCAGACAGGAACTAAGAAGAAAAACAAAAAACAAAACTGGAAGTAAGACAAATTTATATATCACATAAGGTTAGGCTGTAAAGGCTAATTCAAACTATGCAAAAATAGGCAAATGTGTATATAGACAACTGTAAAAAAGAGGGCACTATAGAAATATTTCAAAATTTCTCTTCTTTCTGAATAGGCTGAGAACAAAAAGCTCTGTGTATCACCTCATATGTGCTAAGCACTTGTTCAAAATGGTGCCGAAAGTAGAGAGGGTCATTGCCTTCATGCATTTCCCATTGATCAGAAAGACACACAGTCACTAGGCAGAAACAGAAGATCTGCCAGGATCAGTACTTGGTGCTGCAGAAGCTCTAGTAGGAATTCACCTAGTCTAAAGGGGAGTAGAGATGGCCAGGGAAGGCTGTCTGGCACAAATGATGTTTAAACTGGTGCCAAAAGATAAGCAAGAATTTGCCATGGTGGAGAGGAGGGTGGTGAGCATTCCAGATTGAGGAATAATAAAAACAAAATCAATTCACTATAAAAACTTGAACTTGAGCTCTTGAGCTCAGAGTGGCCAATATTCCTGGAGGCTCATGCAGGCACAGAGCAGATCTCACTCTCATTTTACATTTGAAAGTGGGGACCCTGAGCTTCAAGACTAGCTCAAGCGTTGACACAGTTGCTGGGAACCTAGCATCCTTTCCAACTTTGACCATTTAACTTGGAATAGGAGATTCCACATTTAACTAAAGTCATTTTCAGTTGAAATTCGGACATTTGCTATCAAGGGCAAGGGCAGTCATTGCCTATCTCCACATTCTGTTATTATTGTCATTTAGATGCTAAAGGTGACTTTGAGCTTTATACTTTGTCTCTCTCCTTCAAATCCTCTCATGGTTTCTTGGCCCTGGACTTGGATCCTGTCCAATTCCTGAGATCCTAAATAAATAAACATAATTTTTGCCTCAGGGAGGTAGAACTAAGTCATTCTCTCCTTGTTTGATAAATTCAAAATAGCCAGGCTGCACCATGGCCCTTTGACTGGGTTCGTTTGGTGCCAGAGCACTACTGCCTCTGTTTACAGCTGCCACCTCATACCTCAAATACAGAGGACTGTATTTCATCTGCACTAAAGGGAGTATTTGAACCACTTGAGAGAAGCTTGCAAAGTTCTCTGGATTCTTTTCCAGATAAAGAAAAAAACAACCCTCAAAATTTCTGTGCTTAAGAATTTGAGAGTTGAGAGTGTGGGGAGCAAGGAATGCATGTGCATAGCAGAAAGCTGGAGAAAATTCTTGTTTTTAAATTGAATCATATTTGGAAAACTAATGGTCATTAGTTTTTTGTCATCTTTTTGTAAATGTCCACAAAGGAGAGATTTAATTGTGATTTGATAAAAATAGTTAGAAGTAGAAGCAAAGAATCCTAGAAGAATGGGCTTTCCAATGAGGCCATTGCTATTGGAGAGATGCTGCTAAAAATCCTAATTAAGTTCTGTACCGGGGCAAAACTTGAGTATTCCAAACTCTCCTGGCAACCCTGCCTTATGAGTACCTTTGATACAGAGCTTGTTAAAAACTTGGAGGAAAGGGAGAAGGATAGAGAGGGATGAGAGGCATATGGGCTAGAGGTGTCGGGAAGGAGTTTTCTTGGAAGTGTCAAAATAGGTTTGGGTACGAGGAAAGCAAGTGGAGGGAGATAAGGAAATTTTAAAGAAGGGATCACCATGCTCAATAGATCTCCTTTCATAGTTTTTCAGAAATAAGTAAAGAAGTTATATTTTGAAATTTTGTTAGCAATTAGACTTTTCTTTAATTGTCTTTAATTGATATTACTCAGTCACCAGGCCACAAAGATGACAGCTTGAATCATAAAAGCTGAAAAATGACTTCAGAGCAAATTCCATACATTATGATTGTGACATGGAATGGAAAATTTTAAGTAACTGCAAAAATATAAAGGATGATGACCATTCATTCATTGATCAAATACTTACAAAGCATCTACTATGTATATAGTTCTGTGCTTGACCCAGGGGGAAAACAGAGATTTAGTGTGCCATAAATAATCTACTTGTAAAGACACACAGATAATCCTTGATTAACACTCAATTAATATACCCACATATAAAAACATCTGTCAGCATCCCTTACAGATTTTGTCTCTACTTCTGATGCTATTGCCACAATTGGGTCCATGCCCTTGCAATCAAAGCTGCAAGTCTGCCACAGCCCATCATGGTTTTACCTGAAGAATTTCTACGAGTTCCAGGCAACCCGAGTTAAAACTATGAATGTGCTTTCCCCTTAGCATGATACTCTTCAGCATGATTCTGAGATGCTGTACTTATTAATAATGTATAAGATGAAGCCAACAAATATCTGATTTATAAACAAATTTTTGACAAATATCTGACTTATAAATAAACTTTTGGCCCACATTTTGTAAACTAAACACACGTCAGAGTCCTTGATGCATGGCTCCACCTATAAAATCTAAGTAGCTAAATGTAGGGCTACATAACCCAATCTTTCATTGGCCACAGCTAATTGGGCTACTTATCCCGGGTATTCCAATACATAGGATGGCCAGGCACCCATGTAGCTAAGGCAAAAAGAGGATCTGGGTCAGAGCCTTTTTAAGAACATAGATTTTGGGAACCTGAAATGTTGTAGATAAGTAATCAGTGAAAACTGAAGGAGAAATGTCATATTCTAGAACAATGGTTCTCCAAGTGTGGTCCCTAGACTCGCAGGGTCAGCATCACCTAAAAACTTGTTAGTGCCTCCCCAGACTTAGTGAATCAGAAACACTGGGAGGAGGCTCAGCAATCTGAGTTTTGCAAGCCCTCTGGGTGCTTGTCATGCTGCTAAAGTTTGAGAACCAGTCTCGTAAAAGTAGCCAAAGAAAGGCTACATGAACGGTCATGGACAACATGGAAGCCAAAGGGAGTCACTAAGAAACTCAGTGTGAGCAAAAGAAAATTGTAGGTGGAAGAGAATGGATCAGATGACAAAAGAGGACAGGAGAGAAAGCATGGTCTCCACAGATCCCACAGTTCCAGTTTTTGCCCAGGTCTGACTGCACAGTTGTCATGGTTTCCTTAGGGATTCAGAATGGATCTTGGGTTTCTTAAGACCAAATTGGACTATCTTGAGCCCTAGGTAGTAAGCTTTCTACTCTACTTACTATCTAAGGCCATGGACACCATAACAAGAGCTGAAGCACATTTCACATGAGAGCAGGAGTTGTCTTCCAATTTCACTGAAACTGTAGTCAAGTGCAGTGTTCTAGGAAAGGCAGTTTCAGCCCTAAAGCTGGGTTGAACACGACATATTTTCTGTAATCCTTAATACATCCCAATGAGGTGGATCTAGAATAGTATGTATATTAGTTTGCTAAGGCTCCCATAACAAAGTACACAAATTGGACAGCTTAAACAACAGAAATGCGCTGTTTCACAGTTTTGAAGCCTGTAAGTCTGAAATAAGTTGTTGGCAAAGTCGGTTCCTTCTTAGGGCTGTGACGGAAGAACCTGTTCCACGCTTCTCTCCTTGACTTAGATGGCCGTCTTCAGGTTCATGTGGTGTTTTCGCTGTATGTGTGTCGTTGTCTAAATTTCCCCATTCTATAAGGCGATCAGTCATATTGGCTTGGGACCTCCCTAATGACCTCATTTTAACTTGATTACCTTGGTTCAGACCCTGTCTCCAAATAAGATCACATTCAGAGGTGTTGTGAGTTAGGACTTCAATATATGAACTGGAGGGGGCAGGCAGAATTCAACCCATAACAGTGGGTTCAAAATGAGAGGTTATATACTCCCTCAAAAAAGTAGGTTTTTTGTGTGATGCATGCAAACCCAGGGCTCTGCACAAGATTCTGCTGACTCTTGTGCTTAGAAAATATGTTTTCTAGGGCTTGTCATGTGATCTTAATTTGCCAAAAGCCAGTCCATTTGCCTGGAAAAAAGGAGACCAGTAATGTAGAAGAAGATGCAACATCTATACTGGGATAAAACCTGTGTTTCATACCTGACACTAGCTGAAGGATTTAGCACACATGAATTTTTTTGCCCAGTAGAATAGTGCCATATATTTCTTTGAAGGAGGATCAGATGAATTCAACTGTCGTGATAGGAGTCCTAATTCTTTTCTATTGTGTTAAACAGATGGCATCAAACAGCAAATTGAGAACATGATGCATATGGAGGTTGCCACAAGCCAGCATCCTTTTGAAGAAAATAAATATGGCATGTAATTGAAGGAAATCACATAAAGATGAACAGAGAATGAAAGAGCTCTTTTTAGTAAACTGGAATCGAAGTGTCTTTGCCCTTTTTGTTCTTCTAAATATTCATATTTGAGAGAGGACTAGTCTGATTTATGATACTGTACTAAGTGTCCTTGGTTAGAAAACAAGAGAAAAGAAATACCATAAATTCTAAGCCTAAATTTTAGAGCTGAACATTAACTTCACAGTATATTCTGCATGTTTTGGATTGTCTTATAGGAAGAAAAAGAAGGAAAAGCAAGCAAGCAAGCAAGAAAGAGGAAGGGAGGGAGGGAGGGAAGGAGGAAGGAAGGAAAAAAAGAAAGGAAGGAAGGAAGGAAGAAGGAAAGAAAGAAAAGGAAAGAAAGAAAAAGCATAAAAACTTATTTAGGAAATCATAATGGCTCCATTTTAATTAATTCCCTATTACTGTTGTATAGCTGAGATATCTTTCACTAGCAAGAACCACTACCTTCATAAAGGACTCATTTTCTCATAACTTCCTGTGGCAAATGATGCTGCCTTCACATCAAAACCCTTCTGTCTGGGCTTCCCGTGTCCTTGCATGTGACTGCCTCTTGGCTTACCTTTTTATCTTCTCTTCTTTATGCTGGTTAGTGGCTTTTCTTCCTTTGGCTCCTAAACTGTACACACTTTCCAAATTTTCTTAGCTTGACCATAAGCTCCTTAAGGCTGAGAATCAATCTTCTATTTCCTTAGCAATATACTTAAATGTCTTTAGCCTAAGCATCTTGGGACGGAATGTATCTGTATCTTCTCTAACTGAGAAAGAATCAAAAGGAACAAGTATAATAGTTATCATTGGCTCCAGGGCTGGTTGCCAAATCTAAAGGAAATGTTGTTGTTAAGCCTCCCCATGACTAGGAAAGGTGAAGGTTACATGCAACATCAAGGGGGAACTGTGATTACTTTGTACTCGTATGCTGGCCTAGATTCGAGTTCTACATCCAGGTGTATGAATCATTACAAATCCCTTCCTTCACGTTTCCCAGTTTTCTAAGATAAGGTGCAGTTGCTGCAGTGTTTTGGCAGGAAAAGGTTTACCCCCAGCAAGCTGGACTTTCCAGGATGCTGACGGGAGAGCCCAACTGGATCAACCTGGAGGGTGAGGCATAATTGTAGGAATGTGTACTCAGATAGCAAATTAATATTTAGTTTATAAAATAGATATCAAAGCCTATAAATCATAAATACATTGGAAATATGTTACAAGAGTAAAAAGGGACTTTCCATAAATTGAAATGTTGCCCTATGCAGTATACTAAAGAAAGGTTTTGCTTTTCTAACTTCCTCCATTTCCTGCTCCCTTTCCTTCCCGCTAGTCCTGCTTCATTGACAGACGCTTAGAATAGGACTCAGGAAAGTTTACATAATTAAGGAGATTCTTGCCCAGATCCATTTATACTCCATCTATATAGGTAATTCTGCAGTCTACATTTAAATAAGGCCTATTCTTCAAGAGTGCCTTCTCAAATAGCGGTTATCAAGGTTCCTCATTCTAATTATTCAGAAGCATCAGCTCAGGAGCTTGCTCTCTGCTGTTACACTATGCTTAAGGATCTCCTGCCTTTAGCATTGCTGTGGGGAACTCAATATCTCTGAAAAAGAGCTAAATATGTTCCAAAGCTTGCACTGACTCTCAGAATTCTTCAGGGCTAATTTTATGGCAAAGCACTGAGGCATACTTAAACACCTCATTTGAGAAAAGAGTGCCATTTCCATAAACTCAGTGCAAATTCTGGGCTCTCACTAATTTAGCAACAAGACATAAACGGGTTCCCAAACATAAAATTATAGACACATATAAGAATTCTGCTAATTTATTTACTAGAGAAAAACATACCTAAAATAATTATTCTCTGGGTCAAATTTCAAGCCAAAATTTCATTACATTCAGTTTTATAATTGCATTTCTTACTCATTCTATGTGACTTTCCTTTCTGTTTAACCTTCTAAATAAACTGGATTCCATGCACATGAATTACGAGACATGAAAAAAATGTACAATTAGAAGATAGTCTGGGAGAGGCTGCCAAAAATCTGGATTAGCAATGATTTAAGAGTTTCCAAGGCCCTGTCTAACGCTTTTTCTGTTATCAGAGTGCTTAGGGCTATTTCAAGTTCAGATCACACCTTGGATACGCATACTCTGCGTCTTCCCACTCTTACTTTTTGACTCACTAGTCTTTCTAAACTATCATTTACATGCCCTTTTATTTTCTTCCATGTTTACTCACCTTTTTAATCTATGGGGGAAACTGTCTTGACTAAGTTGATTAGACCTAGGTTCTTGGGGTTTGTTTTCTAAGGGTGTGGACCAACCATGGATCTGGCAAAATGATAGGCCAAATCATCTTCCTTTGATCTGTCTGTTCCTTGGTTTCGTTTATGAATGGTGATGATGATGATGATGATGATCATGATGATGATGATAGTACCTACTCATAAGGTTGTTGAAAGGATGATATATCTATAAAGCCACCAGAGCAACAGAGTCAGTGCTCAATAATTAATAGCTATGATTATCATCATTATTAGAAATTCTTATGATAAAGCCCCATATTTTCTTTATGTTGCACATAACGCTATTAAATACCAATCTTAATTTGGCGCCCCTGTTTCTGCAACTCATTCCCTCGGGCATGTCTCTCCCATCAGATGCTGCTGGAAGCCAAGCCATTGAGAGAGTATTTTCACTTTTCACAGCCATCGTGTTTGGTTACTCAGCAGCACAGGGGGATGCTGAACTGGGGAGAGAAACCACACCCAGGCTGCGGAGTCGATAAAAGAGCTGGATAATGAAAATATTTCTCCTGAGGCTGGGTTTGGCAAAACCCTCTGTTTAAATTAAAAACATCATGAAGTTTGGGCCTAGTAAACTGTTCTTTGAAATAAAAAGAAGTTAACACGACAAAAAGTGTGCCAGAGTTAGGATATACACGTGATTAAAATTATTTCAAGTCAGCTTTTTTCCCTTTCTTTTAAAGATGAAAACAGAAAAAAAAAAAAAAAAAAAACCATGAAAACCACCCCAAGACCTGGCAGCAGTGCCCTTTCTCAGGGCCCTGTATTTCTTCTCCCATTTCTGGTCCTAGCACTTCTTCAGTCAGCGCATCTCAGACCAGATGTGCCAAGCCACTCAGCAGTTTCATCCCAGCATTTTCCTGCTGATCTCCACCAACTTCCTGGAGGTAGAGCGGCCATTAGCATCAGGGCTTATGATCAAATTTGTTTGTTTCTTTCTGACTTTATTAGTTTCCTAAACCACTAAAAACTCTCCCTCAAGGGCCACTCGTCGGAGTGTACCTGTAGCCTAAGAGCAAGCTCAGAGAAGTACCTGCTGTGAGCTGCCTTCCTGCAGCAGGTCACCGAGATGCCTCAGCCTCTCAAAGACCCCAGGCGAGAGCTCCCAGAGCCCTCCGCAGAAGCGGGGCCGGGCAACAAGGACGGGCTCTCCCCGGCTCCGGCTTTCTCTTCTGGGCTGAGTCTGCAGTCCCTGTGTGCTCAGAGCAGCACTATGCAAAGTGCTGCCCCCTCACAGCACGACTGACAGGTGTTGCTAGACCCTGGCGAAACGGAGAGGTCACTTTTGTCCTGAATATACACCAACTAAGCATCACTTGCAACTTTCTGATTCGGCCAGTTGGGCTTCTTTCTTCCTGCTACCTGCTCTCAGCATAGCTTTCCAGTGAGGAGTGAGAAGGCCGTACATAAACAAGCGTCCAACGCAAGAGATGACGCGGCAGCATTTGCGATGAAACGCTGCTCTTTGGGGATATTAGGAATAAGGTAAACCTCCAACCAGGCCTTGTATTAAACCTGTGTTGTACTGAGTCTTAATAGTTCACTGAGACCAAGCGTAAACCCTTTGCTAAGTTCCTGATGGGTAAAGCAGCTATGTTTAATTATTTAATCAACGAAAGTTTACTAAGCAGGCTCTCTGCCAGACAAGGGATATATAGACACATAAAGATAATAAGCCATTGTCTCTGCCTAAAAGAGAAATTCAGGTAAACTGATCCTGATAATCCAACGGTGTGGATGACATGTGAGGTGCTGCAGAGAGCACAAAGGTGTGGAAACACACTTTGCAGGAATCTCTGGAGTCAAGGAAGGCCCGATCTAGAATCCGACTTTCTCTAAAGCTGGTGAGAGTAATCACTGACTTTACGGCTCCGGAAGGGACTCCCAGGGACATGTTGGGATCCATGTCCATGTAACCCTCGGCTGCCCTCACGTACATTTGGGTTATGCAGCGGCTCTCGTACCTTAAAGGGCGTTGAGGGCACCTGGGAAACTTGACAAACCTGAGATTCCTGAGTCCCACTCCAAGAATTCCTGATTTTGCTGGTTTGGAGCAGAACCTGGGAAACTGTGTTCATTTTTATGAACAAGCTTTTCAGGTGATTCTGCTAAAAGTGGTTCTCAGACTGCACTTTGAGTAACGCTGTCAGAGTGTTGAATTTCCTGCTTGTCTCCTCCACCAACAGCTTGTCTCTGATCTTTATAAGTTCAACCTTGGTAGCAAAAAAGTAGTTACTTATCTACGTACTGGGGTTGTTTGCTTATGTGCTTAAACCCAGGAAAGATATGCTGGGAATCAGAAGCGTCTGATTTGCATGTGAGTGGGAGAGGATACAGGAGGGGTTCTCGGCCTCAAATAAGAGTTCTCATCTCTCTCTGCAAAAAACCAGACCACATTCTTCTTACACCCCGGCTCTCCTCCAGGGTTGCAGGCCTGTGGGGCTCTGAAGAGAGCGTGCCGGGAGGGGCTCTGAGACGCGCTTCCCTTATGAAATCCTGTCTTTCCCTGAGGTGTGTGGACATACACGACAAACAGACAAGCTCTCAGGTGCGGGCAAACCCTCTGATGAAGAAAGCCACCTGGGGTGTTCTCTTACGGGAACTTTTCCCTGTGAATTTGAACCGAGAAATACGCTAACGCAAATCAAAAACAGTTTAGACTTGGCTGGGTCCCCGGCACAAATTGCTTCCCAAAAGCGTGTCATTCTTAGTGTCCAGCTAGGCCAGGGTTGAGCCACTGACTTATCAGCCCAGAGACCAGACAGCAGGCAGAGCTTTAAAAAGCGCTCCAGGATGGAGGGGAAGCCACAGTCACAGAAACCTGTTGCCTTCCTCCCTTTGACATGCTGCACACTTTCGTGGGTTTACTCTGCTTCCTCTTCTCTCCCTTCTTCTTACTCCTCCCCTCACTTTTGAAAATCTTTCTCTTATTATAGAAAGTATAAAAATAATTTATTTTTTAAAATAAATCAGATGTATAAAATTAAATCTTTTTGAAAGTAAAACCTGTAGAACTTTTCCAATATTGTATTGGAAAAGACTTTCCTCTGAAGAGAGTTTCCTTTTGAACAATAGTAATAATATCATAGATTTTGAGCCATTTTAAGTATATTACTTGTTCTCAATAATGTGAATAGATGGAAGTTCATAGTTTAGGTAAGAGAGAAGTAATAATTTCTCCTAATAGCCTTCTATTTTAAAAAAGCATTTATCTTTTTTTGAGGGGGGTATCTATACCAAATTCAAGAGGTCATTTGTTAAAAATGCACAAAGTAAAGAAAAAGCCTAACAGGAAAAAATTTATCTTTATAACAAAGACAGTTAATCATTATGTTTGAGGTAGGTGAAACCAAAACAGACATGTCAAGGACATGACTGTTTTTGGATTAGGAGATGCTTTTTAAGAAGAAACATTTTGTTACTGTTATATATTGAATTATGTCCCCCAAAACAGGTTGAAGTCCTAACGCCTGGTACCTGTGGAAACAGGTCATTATAGTCATGTGCTGAATAATGACATTTCGGTCAACAATGGACCGCATATACCACAGTGGTCCCATAAGATTAGTACCATACAGCCCAGGCACGTAGCAGGCTATACCATCTAGGTTTGTGTAAGCACACTCTATGACGTTCGCACAACAACAAAACCACCTAACGGTGAATTTCTTAGAACGTACCCTGTCCTTAAGTGATGCGTGACTGTTTTTGGAAATAGGTTCTTTGCAGATGGTCAAGTTAAGATGAGGTCATTAGGATGGACACTAATCCAATATGACTTGTGTTTTTATAAAAAGGGGAAACTTGGACACAGAGGCAGACACTCAGGGAACACACCGTGTGAAGATGCAGGCAGAGATCGGGCGATGCACTGTACGCCAAGGAACGCCAAAGCTTACCAGCAGACCACCAGAAGCCAAGGAGAGAGGCACGGAAAAGATTCTCCCTCGTAGCCCTCAGAAGGAACCGACCTGCCTGTATCATGAGCTCAAAATCCTAGCCTCCAACTGTGAAACAATAAATTTCTGCCATTTAAGCCACCTCGTTTGTGGTGTTTTGTTACAGAAGCCCTAGGACACCAACATCTTCACCTAGACACAGCATCTTCTTTCTCAAGGCCCAGGATTGCTGAGGTGCCAATCTGAGTGGGTTGAGTCAACCAGAACTGCCATCAAAAAAGGCACCGCTGCACACTGGCATGTGAAGAGCCTTGGGGAGGAGGTCCTGGGCGCCATGAAGCTGTTTGGCTCCATGTCTTCTCTCACCTCCACTAAAGCCGCCCCACCAGCCTCTGCTCTGGTTACTGGATTTGCAACAATGGCTGTATTGTTCTGGGGTCACTCTTCTCTGCAGGTGATCAGATCCTTGACTAGCCCATTGGCACTAGGATTTTTCTCATTGCCAACCTTTGCTCATCTTCCGAGAGGAGTCTTACAGCATGTACTGGCAAGTTCCTGGGTTGAAAAGCCAGATTTTCACTTTTGGTTCCCAGTTCCATCTCTGTGATGTAGGAATCATGTATATGGCAAGTCACTCCTTATCTCTGAATAAGCTTTCCATTTGTGAAATGGGTACAGTAATATGAGCTCTCTCATTGTATTCCCGTAATAACAGAAGTTAAAGTATTTTAGTATTCTGTACAGCATTTTCCCAATTGTGTTTCTGTAGTCTTATAACCTGGTATTTTGCATGTGTGTGTGCGTGCCTGAGCCAAGAGAATTGTTTCTGGAAAAAAAAAATATAGCATGAAAGCCACAGATTCTCAGAGGACAGCCACTTAACATTTGCATTAAAAATAGTAACAAATAAATGTCAAACTAAATTCTCAAAGTCTTACTAATTGGTAATCTCTAAGGGAAAGGGTAGGCACACATGTACACACCCCCAAGGAAATCAGGAGAAAAAGTAATGAGCAAAGATCTAAATACTCGCTTACGGATGATAAATGTTTCCCCCAATGGGGTTTCTACACCCCAGGGGAGCCTGGCACCTGGACAAATACATTGATGATGTAATGAGAGCCTTTCCCAGAGGAAGCACCTTCCACAGAGGGAAACCTGGGCCTCTGGATGCAGCCAATGACCTTCAGCTGTGGGGCTCTGGCCGGTCTTTCTCATTACCTCAGTCTTCCGTTTATGAATTGATGATTCTGCTCCTTTCTCTAAAATACTGTATAGGAATACTGGGAAGCAAAGTAAATTTTGTGAAATTATATGAGAGGCTAAAAAGTAAAGCAACTAAAATCAACAATAGAGTCTATGGGTTAATTTATCTTTATCTTCTAAACTGTAAGATACTGTGGCAAGCACTAGTCAAGCATATCCAACCCGGCGGGCGTGTGACTCTCTGTCCACCTAAACCATATGTGTTTCATCACTTTGCGTCCATCTGCCCAAACACTTACTGAACAAACCAGCTGAAGATCATACAGTTCAGAGATGGAACAGAGCACAGGGCGTTGGCAGAAAAACATTCTAAAGCAGCAGGTTGTAGACAGCATTGCACATTCAGACACTAAGAGGGCAGCTACAGTTTTGTCTAGTGCATTTTTCGGCCTAGGAAACCTCAGAGATGAGACAACCCAATTCTCCAACATCCCTGCCCCCTGAGGTTGAACACGCTTAAGCATGCCATCAACACTTTAGTCCTAGGTCCTATTATTTAGGAATCTATTGATGAGACTCCAATAAAATCTTGATCTAGAGCTACAAAATGTCAGACTGGGGACAGAGAGATGGTGAAATAATTGGTTGGCAGAGGCGTGTGAGACAAAAGAGCTTTCCATTACAATCTCTGGGATGTTGGAACATGGGGAGAGGATGGTGTCTGCCAGCGCTGCTGAGCAAGGGTTCGGACCTAGGTGAAGATGTTTATCTGGACATTGGGCTGCTTCCCAGACCATGAGGCCCCAATAATTTGGACTGGCTTTCCCATCCTCCTTTTGGCTGTGGTGCTTGGTAAGGAACCTGGAAGGAACAAATTCTTCTCTCTTCCCTAGACCAGGCCACATCTAAACACACGAGGTTTCACACACAAGATTGAGGTCACTTATATACTAAACACAACTCAAGCCCACAGGATAACTGATGAGTGCTGCTCTTAGGTCATAAATAAAAGTCCTGTTAAATGTGGATCTTCACTAACAGTTTCCATCTGGCAACATTCACAGCCACGTGTCTGACCAGGGGCAGAGGGGAAAGGAGGCAGCAGTTCACTAAATGCATTGCTTTCATTGGCCCATAATTCAAGACTCAAGGAAGCGCTCATTGGTGGCCAGAGGGCTCCTTGGGCACTTGTGGATCTCTTCTGCAGGCAAAAATGAGCGTGGGAGAGGGTCTGACGGTATGTTGCAGCATTCCAGACATGAATCAAAGTATTGTCTCTGAGGACCTCTGCACGTAGGCCCAACTAGACAATGCCAAATAAGCTGGCAAGGCAGAGCAGACTCTCGGAATGTGGGTGGATTTGGGCGAGGAGGGTGCGCAGAAAGACATTTAAATCTCTGGTAGTTTATAGACCTTTATTCAGCCCGGGTCCATTAACATTGCTGTGGTGGTGACTCATGTGCTTGTGGCCAGATGACAGGGTGAGGGTGAGGGACTGGTGGCTAGCTGACGGGTGGACATACGGCTCTCCAGATCTCCCCCACAGTCCCTGAGTTCTTGTGGCTGATCACTTCCATTGTTTTCATTCACGGGTTAGGGCTTGGTCTAAGAGAGAAAGGGGTCCTCTTTAGCACCATAGCTCTCGCCAATTGTCCTCTTACATTTTCTTCCCCGACAAATGCACCATAATATTAGTCTGCTGTTTACATAGAATGATAACTTTACTCCAACGTGAAAAACATTTGTTACAAACTGTATATACATAGGTAAGTCAGCCAGTGAATGCAGGTTGACTCAACAGGATTTTACGTTAAAATCTTTTAGTCCTCCTCTACATACATCACTACTTCCCAATTCTCCCCCAGGCAGAAATTCTATTTTATTCCTGCAATCTAGTTTTCAGTCAAAATCGCCCAAAACTAAATGAGATAATTTCTGTGGACATTACTCAGTTTATTAACACAATTTATTTCCCTAAGCTCTTCCTAATAGGAGAAATGCACCCATTTGCCACTGTCTCCTCTTGCCTTCTTCTAATTTTCTTTTGGGCACTTCCAATCAGGATTGACCATCTCTCTTTCTGATTCTCTTTTTCTAATTTAGCTTCCAAGCCTCACTCTTCAGCACATCCCACCAGCTCTTGCCAAATTCCACCTGCTTTCCCTATACAACCTAACTCATACACTGCTCAATCTGGAGCTTAGAAAGTCAAGCCTAAGTCATTACAAAAATGAACATCTCTACAGACAAATTTAGTAGCCATATTTAAAAAATGATATTTTGGAAAATAGCAGCTACAACTAAACATATTGCCCATTGCTGGTAAAATCAATGGGCCTCTGACAATAGTGAAGGATATAGCCATTGAGAAGGGGCTCCATGATAGTCATAAGGATCACCATTGTTGAGATTTCTCTAAGTGTCAGGCACAGTTCTGAGCACTTCATAGGAATTATTTCATTCAATCTCACAACTAGATGTGGAAGGCATGATTATTATCCTCATTTTCAGACAAGAAAATTATGTTTTTTATGCTTCTCCAAACTAGAAAGTGGTAGAGTGATTTAAACCCTGGATTGCAGGAATTTAAAAAAACACCATCACCTTTGCTCACATAAAAATGCCTGGCTCCGATTCTGAGTTATGTCACCAGAAATCTTGGATTTGCTAGTTTGGCAGCAACAGTCTATGAGGGGCACACTTAGCAGAATGTGGAAGAATGACAGAGGTTTACAGAAGCCCTTTCACTAGCAGGAGAGGTTCAGACCAGGAGGCTCCAGGACTGCGAGCAGTTGTGCTTCACCCAAAGCTGAGCACAGCTTCTTTCTGCCTGTCTGCCACCAAATCCTTTGGAGCATCAAGTCCTGGGGAAAAGAACAGCTTCATAGACCCGGAAAGGTCCCTTGACCTTTTTGTACACAAGTTCCCTGTCTCAAATCAGAGGTGACCACATTGCCTTCTACCTGACCTGAGTAGCCAGACAGGGGCTTTGAGCCAGACGCCACAGTGAGGTGACTTTCTTAGTTGACATGAAGGTCATCCTTTGCTTTAATACACATTTTGGCTTGTTAACCCCTAAAGGATAACGATGTCTGTGCTCCTGTAGCCCCGAGAACCTAGTGAGGGCCCAGTGAGGGTTTATCAAGTAAATGAATCCCTCATCCTAGTTTATGCTAAATTGGGAAAACACTACGCTTGTCCAGGCTGGAATATTCCACATTTGCTAAGTGCTGTTAGAGCAGGTGTTAAGTTGGAGTCTTCAGCGTGTCTGTGAACCCTCTGAAATTATGTGCAAAACTTCATTATCTACATGTGGGAATTTTAGTGAAAGTCTTTAGCCATTCATCAAATTTTTAAGAAAGTTCTTGAACCAAATTCTTTAAGAATCTCTCCTTCATGGTTTACAAAGCAGTTAGGCTTTATTATTTTGTGTGGTCTGTTGAACAGTGCTATGAGAAAGACATTATAATGATTCCTAATTTACAGAAGGAAAAATGTGAAAGAGAGAGAGACGACACAGGTGTTAAAAAAGCCTGGTGTTCTAACTCCAGACTTCTGTTCTTCCCATTTACAATATGTGTGTGTGTGTGTGTGTGTGTGCATGTGTGAGTGTTTGCAGAGGAAGAAATGACGACAATGAAATGTTAAAGTGGATTCTACATTACAGATAGGAGGTTGGCTTTTTTCCCACCTCAAGGTTAAAGAATGGGACCATGTCTTCCCACCCACCTATCCGCTTCAGTTCTCAGGGCGTGCTTCATACAAGCTGGCTCTGGTCTCCCGCTCAGGCCCTGATGCCTCCATGGGTTGTCCAACCCAGCGGAGTAGTTTAAGAGCCAAGAAAGACGATGCGTCACCCTTTACCTTCTTGCCTCAGCCTCTTTATCTATATAACGGAGTTGAAAACACCACTTACTCTGACCTGAATACATTCCTCTCGCCTTTCAAAGGCCGCTGAAAGCCTAAGTGATTTCTGGATCGATCATCTTTCTGGACGCTTTGTACTGCCTGACATCTGGGACTCATTTCCTCATCTGAAAGCTGAGGGCCTTAGGACAAGATAATTTCATGGTTGGCTTTTAGCTCTAAAGTGCTCTATGATACTATTGTGGAAGAAGCAAGTGGGGACGGGAGAAGGGAAAGTGTAAGAGCAAAAGAACAGCTGCCTGGTTAGGGGTCCTGGAGTCATTAGGTTCCCTTGTCTCCCTCCGCTGCTGTTTGGGTTCGTCCATTTTTTTCTCACTGTGACTTGAGGGCCAACATCACGACTTTCTCCCACATCTTCGGGAAACCAGTAAGTCACACAAGGCGCTTCAAACACAGGTGCTGGCAGAGCAAGCCCAGGGTGAAGGGTGCGTCTGCCCGCTTCCCCCACCCTCCTTCCGTGAGAACGAGAACACTCCTTGGAAGCCAGTGCCTGACACTGTTCTTTTCCTATCGACAAAAGGCAAATCGGAACTGCACTGACATGCTCCCTGGGGCACTGGTGAGGGTTGCCCTGATGACTTGGGTAGGACTTTCATGTCTCAGCATCGGTGACTCTGTAGTTCCTCCTCATGATTATGTCACCAGAGGCTCAGCACGTGCTCACTCAGCAAGAATAAATTAAGTCCTGGAAGACAGAGTCTGACTCACGAGACAAGTAGGGTTAGAGCCCAGGTCTGAGAAAGTGGGCGTTGTTTCCTGGGCCCTGGGATCAGAGCTGTTCTGTTGCACAGTTCCAGGAGGCGCCCATTCTGTTGGACTCCCCGTTAAAGGCCCCCCTTTGGAGCACACTTTTGATACAATGTGAGCAACCAGCGCCACCAGAATTGAGCGATGCTGCTGCCCTGCTTGTGATGCCTCAAGTACCTTCATTTCATCACACAAAATTTATATCCTCTGGGGCTTGAAATGGGAAGGTCCAGGGCGTACTTTCCTCATAGCTCCCTTATGAAACCCGGCAACACCCCATATCAACATGCACACGCTAGGACAAAAAGTGATTGATAGAGAAGAAAGCCTAGGTTGGGGTAGGGGTGATGAGTGATCTATAAATTCAGACAGCAAACCAAGTTTCCCATGAGAGACGGGAAGATGTACCACAGACTATGCTATTTGACCCTGCACTCACTGACGATGTATATATTTTTATAAGAATCTTAGATTTTGGAATTATTTTAGTCAGTTGTATCAAGTAGAGTGGTTGTAGTGCTTTCAGAAGTTAATGGAATCTTCGTTCATGTGACTAGTTTGCCATAAAATAACTACCATTCCCTGGCTGCTGACTAATGTCCAAGTACTTCCCGAACATTACTTCACTGGATCTTCCAAGCAACGCTATGAGCTAGGTATTATTATCTCTATTTTATAAACAGAAAACTGGATTTCAAAGAGGTCCATAACTTGCCCAAGGTCACACAACTTAAGTAGCAGTGTCAGAGGTCAAACTCAGGTCTGTCTGACTCCAAAGTCATGCCATTACCGGAACACCAAACTGCTTTCTCTCTGTGTAGGCATGATATTTTCTTCAGCAAATACAGCCTTGACTGTTCCCTTACTTGAAGTGGGGCAGAAGTGGTAATAATAATAGCAGCACACGTGGAGTTAATTCAGTGCCAGGAACTGTCCTAGACACTTCATAATTTATTAAATAACTTACTTATGGTAAACTCTGACAGTGTAGGGTGGAGCCCCATTTATGGATGAGAGACTGAGACATGGAGAGGTTGAGAAACTGGCCCAAAGTCACACAGTCAGCTAGGAAGGGGCGGAGCCGTGAGTCAAAGTTAGACGCTTGGGCTCCAGGGCCTGTGCAGCCCCCTACGAGGCTAGAGTAGCTGTCAGAGAGATATGTCACTCAGTGAAAACCCAGTGTACTGTTCAGACTGGTCCAGGCTCGCGTTAGACACAGTTTGTGAAAAGGCGATGCTCTAGGAGAGAAGAATGCCAGTGAGTCAATCAGTCGAACCTCTAAGTCCTTGGTTTCTGTTGCCTGCTTAGCCAACACACCCAGTTTCAGGCAAGGTCATAAGCTAAGGGCAGCTATGCTTCCCTGTCTTTTTAGGGGGTTCCTGTGGGAGTGCTGGGAATGGTGCTTTGCTGGGCGAGGGGTGCAGGGGGAGAAGAGAAGGGGCTCTCAGAATAGTATATCCTGCATCAAACGGGCGGGTAGTTTTAATTTTTGCATTTCTCCTCTCACTTCTTCATCATTGCTCTCCTTTTTCAGAAAAGTGAAATTAATTCCTTAGAATTCTTAGGAAGCAGAGGGCTTTGAATCTGCTGAGAGCACTGGGAAATGAGGCTTCTTTTTGCACATGAAGTCATATTTTAGCCCAAACCAAAAAAAAAAAAACCTTGAGAGTCTGTGGGGATCAGAGCTGGGTATTGTGTTACAGAAATTTTCCATTTCAGACACAAACTACATTCAGCAGTATGTGGGCCAAAAAAGGCAGAGAGAGACTCCAGGAGAGCCTGAAGAAATAATACCTCCTCCTGTAATCCTGAGGAGGGCGGCCAGGGTCTCCCGGCGGGCTGCGCAGAAGGTCTGGATCAGATCACACTTGGACGTCTGGGATTAGAATCACGACAATAGCGGCAGCCTGGGGCATAACTTCAGAGAGCTCCCTAGGATGCCCTTGGGTGAAATACTTAACCTCTTCGTGCCTCAGTTCCCAATATGTGGAGATGAGACAAACCCCTCAAAATCTGAGAGTCATAAAAATGTTATACGTATGGGCTATGTCATAATGGTATGATAATGCTAGTTATATCATTATTAAACAATACCTACAGCTAGCATTTCCGGAAGCCCTATTATGCATGAGCCATTGTGTTAAAGCTTTCTAAACACGATCACATTTAATCCTAATAACCAATGAGATCAGTGGTATTACTTTTCTGGTTCTAGAGGCGAGGAAACTGCAATTTAGAAAAGCAAAGTGACTGACTCCAACTGGTTCCTAACCTTGAGTGATGGACTTGGGTCTCAAATCCGGGTCTAGCCTGGCACCCAGAACTGATACCTTATTCTGCATCCCCAAGGACAGGGCAGCCTTGGCCCACACAGCTCTGGTCCTGAGCTGAATCTGGTGAACAGGAGAGGGGACAACACTTATTTGAAGGTCTGTTCCTTTGACCCCTCATCCTGTCTTTTAGCAGTGTCCTTTTCAGGTTGACACGCAAGCACATATTTTTAAGAAATGCTGGGCTGGTCTTCTAGGTAAGTAAACTGTCCCTTGGGCTTAATTCTGAAACCGCTATTGCTAGAGCAGTGGTTCTTATAGTTCGGTATCCTGGACCAGCAGCATCAACACCACCAGGAAACTTGCGAGAAATGCAGATTTTCTAGCTCCACCCAGATCTACTGAATGAGGAACTCTGAGAATGGGGCAATCCGTGTTTTGACAAGCCCTCAGCTGATTCTGATGCAGCTCAAGTTTGAGAACCACCGGCCTCTGGGGTAGATAAAGGAGAGAGTTAAATCAGGAATAGAGGTCTGGGATTCTTAACAGCTGCTAGTGACTCATTCTCCCCAGTCATTCCCTTCTGGGTTTCTGTCCTTTTTAGGATGAAGGATTTGCTCGCATCCCATCTTGTGTGATAAATTTCATCAACAGTGTACTTTCCTTTCTGAATTGATGCTCATGAGGAGACTGAGCTTTCTCCACTCCTGTGTGGATGCATAGCCCACTTCTGTTTTTGGAACCACTTGCCCATTTCCTAAACTGGGTGATTAGCTCCAAGTTACCCTTCATGCCAGAAGAGAAAAATAAGGTTTAATAAAACTGTGGTTCTAGGTTGCACTAAACAATTGCGGAATTGGGGTGAGCTCTCTGAATGTGCTTGGTTTTAAAGGTTCTGAACCATGCTATGCATGGACAAGCAGCACCCTGTCCCCCCTCTCCTCCTCACCCTGCCTAAAATTTATGACAGAGGGTGAAGCAACTAAAGCTGAAAATGGGGAAAATCACTACTTCAGTTTGTAATGGAAGCTCTGAGTCAAGCTTCGCCTGCCTCCAGGCCCATCGATCCCGCATCTCTCTCAGGGAAAACTAAAACCGAATGCATGTTGCACAAACAAGAAAATGGAGAAAGTTTTCTTCCCTCCAGTTCCTTCTCCAGAGACCAGTGCAAAATGGGTTGCCGGTCCAACACAAATCTGCCTTTTAATAACCGTGTAAACATAACTTTCAATAAAAATTACTCCAAGTTCACTGCTTCGTTACAAAAGCCTTTCTTGTTATCTGAGATGCTGCTTTTCCTAATTGAAAAATAGTGGGAAATTTTATTCAGTTTTGCCAGAAAATGTAAACCGTGCTTGTCAGTGCAACCCATATTTAGCATCTTTGGGGTAGAAGGACATTTTCTTTTATCTCAACAAACATTCACTAACATTAAGTTCTGGTTTGAGGGGTCTCTTGAGTTCATCTTACATCTCCAAATAAGGTAAAATAAGAATTTAAAAAATGTAAACGTGGTTTCTGTTGCCAGGAACTGTTTTTGAGTTTCAAAAGAGTTTTGCTCAGCACTTCTTCTTGTTATCTGGTCTCACTCTAATTCACTGCACATGGACTGGAAGACAGTAAGCCCTGAGCATGGGTTAGCAACACGAAAATGAAGGCAAGATGTGTTACGAGTATCAACCCTGAGCTAGTGGAAGTGGAGGCCGCCAGCAGGCCTTTCCTGAGCTGCTTCTGCAGGAGTGCTGTGGCTACAGCCTAAATCCAATAAAGGAGCATAGAGAAAGCAGGACTTCACGTGGCCTCCAACTGGACAGATACTCCAAGTTCTCTGCCCCTAAAGACTCTTGTCTTACAAATTGCATGTTGTTGCCATTATGAGCCAATGATAAATGTTTCATCTCAACATAACATTTTGAGTAAAAGCTTTGCAGAGAGATAAACCCAAGTCCAAAATCTGGCTTTATGTCTTACTAGCTGTATGCCCTTGGACAAGTTACTTAAACTTTCTGAGACCTATTTCCTCACCTATAAATTGGGGAGAAAAATGATCACCTAACATGGTTGCTATGAAGACTAGTTTGGGCAATGTCCAGTGTTGGCATTTAGTATGTGTTATTTTTTTTGCCATCTTAAACTCAGTTGGTGCAAACAGTAAACGTACATGCTGAAACAAATATTCGCTCCTGCCTATATATATTACATATAATGGGAAACATATATGTAAAATTACATTTTTATTCTGAAGATGGCCGTGGCCTTACATTGATAAAACTCGTTAACAAAGTACAGCTCGCCGCATCTGCCTCTCCCATGTCTAGTAGATTGTAAAACCACTTTCATGGTTTCATGGTGGCTGTGGACCACGCTCCTCCCATGGATCCAATCTTATGAAAAATGTCAAGCCGTGGATTCTTCAAGCTATACCCACAGCAAAAAATACATTTGGAATATTTGGTTAGAAAAGAATTTAATGGCAACTTGGTGTTTCCGGTAAACTCTGAGTGTGGCATTTAAAATATATGTACTCAAAAAGTCAAGAAATCAACAATGTCAAAACATTATTGTTTCTAGTTGTTTTGTCAATCAACTATTAAGATGCTTCACAAATTCAGTGCTAAAAAGGTGGGGAGTCTGTGAGAAAAGACAATGGTAGAACTTGAGAATGTATTAGGATATGGGTTCAGAAATTTCTTTTGTAAAAAAGATGCACATAGATACACGCACACTGAAATTTAGAAGCTCCCACTGACTGGAGGAATGCAAGAGAACCAGAGGATGGATGGCAGGGGCTGGGAGGGGCACATTAGGTCATCCACCCCCACCCCCTCCCCCAGTGAGATTATCCCCCATGTGGTAGTTTATGTTTCTGTGGTTTGCAGAGGGCTTGGGCTAGTTTTAAGTAATTTTCTTCAAGGTCCTCTAAGCCAGTTTAAAATGATTTTGTGAACTAATCATTCTATCACATGCTTTAGCAAAATCTTCCACAATCTAATAAGCATCTGGATATGTTCTCTGAGAGGCAGCTTTTACAGTCTCCTTTTCTTAAATTTCAACTTTCTACCTCAAATCTCTTTACCTCCTTGGTGTTTAAATTTTTCCCAGGCACTGAGCATTTGACTCAGTCTTGCTCCATAATCCGCCAGAGACTCTTTAAGATTCATGATCTGTGTCTCCAACGAGAGGTTTTACAAAATGAATTGAACATAAGGTGGTAATAAATAGGTCATCAAATGCTCGAGGGTTCCAGCTTGCCTTGTTCTTTGTTTTTAATTCAGTCCATACAAGGTATCTTTTGAGGGTCCATTACGTGAAAGACACTGGGCCGCAGCTCTTCGCATGAGTTTCTCTCTCTGCTCTGCCCTGGGATGATTAATATTGTCTTACACACACACCCTCACACTCGCATAAACATCTTTGTCTCCATCTGCGTTTTTTTTTTTTTACAGTTAATACTTGTTTAATGTTTTATTTTCTGAAATTACAAGGTTGATTAAGAATAGTTTTCCCCAAACTTCCCATTAAAAATAATCACCTGGGCATTTAAAAGAAATATAGTTTTTTAGACCCCCTACGCCAATTTAAAATTGTTTAAATATAAATAAGAGAAGGCCTATATGTTCCTGGGCATATATGATTCAACTGGACTGAGGAAGGGAGCGGACGTTTTGTTTTTAGGAGGTTTTCCGTATGATCCTTCTCAAGAGATAAGTTTAGGAAGCACTGGAGTAGGAGATGATCCCCTGGTCACTTCCAACTTTAACACATGATGCTCCAGACGATCTGGGTGGCTTTCTCAGAGGTCTGAATTGATAAATCACATCCAGCCTCTTAACCTCTGGCCCTGACGTGTGCCTGCCTCCTGAATCTCCATCGCAGCTCTCTCTATTATTCAGCAGGTCGTCATGCATTAACTTGCAGAATTTCTTCAACGCCTCAAACTTTTATTTAAACTTTTAATTTTACTTAACGTTTTGAATTTTTTCTTCGCTCCTACTGAGACACGGAGACTCCTCGAGAGGAGGGGCAACGTTTTTGATATTTCTTTTTAATTTTCCTTTGTGTTCGCACAGTGCTTTACATTCAAATGAATGAGATTTTATTTCTAATTTCATTTTCCCTTTAAATAATATTATTTTGCTGCATGGGTAAAGAATATATCATTTCATTCCATATATCAGGAGGCGTACGATTTAAGACCCCTAGTTTTATCCTAGCTGGTGCAGCTGTTAAATACTCATATAACTGCCTAATCCTTTATGAAAACTTACTCGGACAGCTGCCTTGATAATATGCAGTTTCAGTAACAGCCTCTGTTGAGGAAAATAATATCCCATTGTAGTAAGTCTCACAGATTAATGATGTTTCTCTGCAAAGAAATGTCTAATGGACAGGAGTTCTCTAAAGTGGGAATCCAGCTATGTGCTAAAAAAAAGTCACCCTTAATTTCTACCATGAGATGGGAGTGTATTCTTTGGCGTTAGCAACTATTGGTATCTTTGTTGTACTAATGGTTTAATTAGACTGTTTCAATGTAGTGGAGCAGCTCTTGAAAGCACTTTGAACAACGATACTATTGTGAAAGAAAAACAGCTCTTTCATTGAGCCATTAAAATTATGGGGTGGGGGGAATGGAAAAATACCCCTGGCAGCATATTTTTTCATTCAGCTGTGACTTCTCCAGCCTGATCACCAGAAAGCCTCAAGGTTTAGCCAGCAGTTCTATCTGGATTCTTGTAAAATTAACGTAGGTTGACAAACTAATTAACACCGCCCCCCCCGCCCCCCGCAGGAAGTTGTAAATGTCAGGGAGACTAAAACAAACATGGGAAATGTGTTGTAATAGGGCAGTGTACAATTGAATCCAATAAAACATAAAAATCTTGCTTACAAATATCATTTAGTGCAAAGAGTATCAACCAACAGTTGATATTATTTTTTTATAGGTACCTGCGTCATCTTTCACACACCGCTAAAACGGATGTCTTTGTTTCCCGACAGATCTTTTTTTTACCAGAATTTACCAGACATCTGTTTGGTTCTCGAGTTAAGTAGTTGAGTGGTTTTGCACTATCACAGTTTAAAATCTCTTTCAAGAATTCATGAAATAAGCATCTTACATTGCTGTTGGTTAATTACGTTAGAACATTCCGTCTCCTTGAACTTATCCTCAAAATGGATTTATTTTTCGAATGAAAAAGTCTCACAGGTAATCTGAAACTTACGTCCCAATAGAATTTAACAGAAAAGACTCCTCAGCCTTGTCCAAGTTTATTTAGAAGTTCAAATAAAAACACTCTAAAATTTTAAATGAGAAAATGAGAAACCCGTTTAAAGTCTGACTTTGAAAGAAGTAGGAAATATATATTATGTAAATATAATTAATCTAACAAGTATTCTCATTTGCAAACTGCTCAATTTAACAAGAAAAATGAAGTGACTATAAAGAGGGAGAGGAGTCTGCTGTTCTGGTGGGGCCTCACAAGGTCACCAAGTGAAATAGACTTGCGTCATTTTTGCCTGCCCTGCCTTCCTATGTTGGGGAAGCTCAATAAGAGGACCAAAGTCCAAAGGGCCAGATGTTTCCTTCCCCAGCTCCTAGACCACTCAGGCCACCAGCGACATTTGCCTGAGATTTTGAGCCTTCGCTGAGGAATGCAAATGTCCAGGGGGCCTTTAGAGATTAAGGTTGGAGCCACTGAGGGAGGGTAGAGTCCAGGTATGGTCCTTGGAACAGTAGCTGGTGTGTGGGGTGACAATACCAATGGCAGCATCTTAAACAGACTGTCCTGGGTGCCATCTGGGCTCTGTTTTGCCCCAGGTGTTTTCTTCCTGTGCTTCTGTCCAGCCTTCTCAGCCACTCTGTGAACTATCTGACATCCTTCCGATCAGTTCCTTTTCTGCTTAAAGCTCTAGAGTCGGTGTCTGTTTGTGGAACCAACAACCCTGACTACAACACCAAGGTTTAAATCTAGCTCTTTTGGACCAGAATCTCCAGTGTGTCCACGCGCCCGCAGGTGATTAGGCCCTGGGGGCAGCGTATCTCACAAGAGGTTAGTGTCACTGATGTTATTTAACTAAACTCTTCCTCACTCCAAATAAGACTTGAGATTACACAGAAAGACATAATCCAACAAGATTAAAAAAAAAGAGAGGGAAATAGGAGAAAGTGAATATAAAGGTACTGGTGCATGAGTCAGATTGCCAAAGCTATTACTGTGGAATGAGAAATGGAACTTGCAGGCAAATGACAAGAGTCAGCTCAACTGGTCCTCACCTTCTCTTCCCTGGGAAGCCAAAACAGTCAGAGGCTTCCATGGGGAGGA
Organism: Equus asinus; assembly: GCF_041296235.1. NCBI lineage: Eukaryota > Metazoa > Chordata > Mammalia > Perissodactyla > Equidae > Equus > Equus asinus. The sequence goes on along the minus strand of NC_091794.1, from coordinate 14,204,685 downwards.
TGATGCATATGGAGTCTGAGCAAGGGAAACCGGGCTCCCTTCTGGGGTGGGTCACCAAGTAACAGCCCCTGGGCTCCTCCGCCCTCGCTTTGCCGCAGCTGATGAGCTCCAGCTTCTGGCTCTGCAGTGCGCTTTTAGTCTCTTCTTTCAAAATGTAAATATATTTGGAAGAGAGACGACATTAAGTCATTTACTTTAGCAAAGTGTTTGCCCAACTTCAGTTATTCATGTATAATCTTCACGATTTTGCCATATTCATAAACTATCTGTCTTATTATATTGCTTTTTTTATACCTAAATACCTCCAATACCTTTGTTCTAAATAATATGCATGAATGTGAAAGTTTGCTATGCTATGTACTTTTTAATACTCACGGAAATAAACCCATATATTAAAATGATTATACATCATCATCTTGCATTCTGCAGAAAGTTTATCAAGTGAACTAGGATTTTATCCTTGTTTAAAAAAATCATTCGAAGAAGTTAAGGTTTTGGAGTCCTTACCTACCAGAAAATGTCCGTATTTTGCTCTAAGCTTTGAGTTAGTCTGGCTGAATATACAACTCTAGGTTGAAGTCATGTCCTCTCTGATCTCTAAAGGCATTTCCCAACATCTTCTAACATCCTACAGTGATGCTGCTGAGAAGTCAGAAGGCAGTGTAATTTATATTCCTTGTAGGTTACTTTTTTTCCTCTCTGAAAGTTCTTATGTTCTCCTAATGTTTGACATTGTAAAACATTATAAGATTGCCTAGTTGTTTGTTTTCCTTTTTAATTGATTTCGTTGGACATGAGCCCTTTTATTATAAGCATTGTGACTTTTGAGTGCTAAGATTCTTTTTTGATAATTTCTCCCCTTCAATTTGCTGCGCTATTTCTGAGACACCTGTAAATTAGAAGTGGGACTTCCTAAATGAGCTCTCAGTGTTTGGAGCCTATATCAGTCAGAGTTTTGTCAGGAAAACAAGAGCCATTCTGTGTGTTCCCAGTAGAAAGTGTTTTTTTGTTTGTTTGTTTGTTTTTTTTTACAGCACAGAGGTCTTTTATTTTCTTTCGCCTATCATGCCATGAATTCATAGGGAATGGGTTCCAGCAGCTCAGGCTCCTTTCCATTGGTTCTCACAAAGTGTGCTTCTCTGGGTGGAGCAGGCTGGCGCTTCAGTTGAACCCAAGTACCCTTCTCTTTGGCTTCCTTCTTTTTCTGATCATTTTCCTTCACACGTTTCAGGAAGCTATCCCGGCTCTTAGAGTGCTTAATATGCTCAATACGTACATTAATTCTTTTGGCAAGAATCTTGCCCTTTACTTGTTTGTTTACAACAATGCCAACAGCATGCTGGGTAACATTGTAGACTCTTCCAGTTTTGCCATGGTAACATTTGTGAGGCATTCCTTTTTGAACAGTGCCCATTCCCTTGATGTCTACAATATCACCTTTCTTGTAGATTCGCATGTATGTGGCCAAAGGAACAACTCCATGTTTTCTAAACAGCCTAGAGAACATATAGCGGGTGCCTCTCCTCTTGCCCTTTGTGTTGGTCATTTTGGCGAATTACTGGAAGATGGCGGCGCCGGCCAAAAAGAAGTAGAAAGTGTTTTAATACAAGAATAAGCAGTGGAAGGGCTCGAGGAATGAAAGCTTCTTGAACTGTCACTGGTGAGTTCCGTCTGCCGTCCCAATGTGCATGGTTCTCTAGATGGGCGCCTGGAAGCTGCTGCAGACCTCACATGCACCTTCTGCCTGTATGTCTGCCTGCAACAGTCTTGGTGATTCTGCAGAATAATGGCTTCTCTTCTGCCTTCCAAATCACAGATGCCCACTCCAGGCTCTAACCTGAACCATGTGGGAGGGCACTCTGGGAAATGTAGTTCCTGTTTCTTTGCGATGCACAGAAGTCCTCAGTAGGGGTGGCAGAGATGCCAAGGTGACAGAGACAATCCAGCACAGAGCCACATTGGCTGCGTGCATGCCCTAAAACCACCACATACGAGCCATGTGGCCTGGGCCAAATTTCTTAGTTTCTTAATGCCTTAATCTCTCCAACTGTAAAGAGGTAATAGTATTACTAGCTACATCACAGGTTTGCTGGGAGACTGATGGAAATCATGCATGTAATGGATGTATTCAAGTGCTTTTAGTATATGCTGACTACTCTAATTTTTATTATTACTATTTAATTATCTTTTTTTATTACTTTTCTACCAATATCCTATTCTTTCTTTTTTTGAGGAAGATTAGCCCTGTGCTAACATCCACCACTAATCCTCCTCTTTTTGCTGAGGAAGATTGGCCCGGAGCTAACATCCGTGCCCATCTTTCTCTACTTTATATGTGGGACACCTGCCACAGCATGGCTTGACAGAAGTACATAGGTCCACGCCTGGGATCCAAACCGGCAAACCCTGGCCTGCCAAAGTGGGGCGCACAAAGTTAACTGCTATGCTACCTGCCAGCCCCAGTTTTGCTCTAAATTTTGAAAAGTTTCTTCATTATTTTCTAGTCTATCGATGTTTTTATGACAATAATAATTTTAATCACTAAGAGAACTTTTTTTATTCTGGCTGTTCTTTTTTAATAGTGTGTTCTTCTCTGTCATAAGTTTATTCTTTTTTTTTTAAAAAAAATACTTTTATTTTGATAAGGTCTTGGGAAGATCAAGAGGCAAAGTCTTGGGTCTAGTTTGCCATTTTGCACAGAAGCTGACAGTATTGAACCAACAGTCAGCAACTCTGCCTTCGTTGTGAGTCAGGCAGTGTGCTAAGAACTCTGCTTTCACCCTCCCAGCTAATCCACCCCAATCTCAAGACATAGGTACTAGTTTTCTCCCCATTTTCAAAGATGAGATAACTGAAGCTCAGGGAAGTCACTTGCTGAAAGTCACACAGCTAGTAACTGGCAGAGCTAAAATTTAAACACAGGTCTGTTGGTGACAGAGTTCAAGCTCTGAACCACTGTTGCTAGATGGATCTCATCATTTTAAATGGCTGCATAGGATCCTCGTGTGTGTGTACATACAATCCCTCTCTGATGAACACTTATGCTGTTTTCAAAGTTTGCTGCTCTGAACAAGCCTTGCATACATATCCATGTACTATGTGTACTACACAAAAATTTTAACGCACTCTTCCTTTATTGTCTAAAAGTAAGTCCTAAAAGTGGATTTGCGAAATTAAAAGTTACCCACATTAAAACAGTTTTATGTGGTTTGACAAACTGCCCTTAAGAAAGAGGTGGCAGCAGCCAGCCTGGTGGCGAAGTGATTGGGTTTGCACACTCTGCCTTGGTGGCCCAGGGTTCGCAGGTTCAAATCCTGGGCACGGACATACACACTGCTCATCAAGCCATGCTGTGGCAGTGACCCACACACAAAATATAGAAGAAGATTGGCATGGATGTTAGCTCGGGACCAATCTTCATCACCAAAAGAAAGAAAAGAGAAAAAAAGTTTGCAGCAATTCACACTTCCCTCATGGCAGTGTGTGAAAATGTCTGTTCCCTACATGCTTACCAATACCTGATGTTACCCAGTTTTTACCAATCTCATAAAAAGGAAATGCTATCTCACTGTTTAAAGTTGCTATTATTTCTTTGTTAGTGTGGCTAAACAGCTTTTCATTTGATTATAGGTCATTTACCTTTCTTCTTTTGTGAATTACCAGTTTGTTTTCTCCCCACCTTTCTGCTGGGGTGTTGCCTCTAACAGGTACAGATTTGTAAATACTCTTTAGCAATAGTAACATTTAGCTTGTTATTTATGTTGCAAATATACTTTTCCAGCTTACTGTTTCTATTTTTTACTTTTGCTTATGGTATTTGTAAAAGAAGTTTTGAGCATTTATGTAGTCAAATCTTTCCTAATTAACGTTTACATATATTCTTTCTTTCTGTGGGTGAAAGAGTGAAACCAACGTGAAAATTGGACCATTATGAGTTTGATTTATGATCTGAGTTTCTAAGAGAATCAAACAACTCAACAATCTCTTGGCCCAGCTGCAGGAAACAGGCGAATTGTTTAAGATGGTGAAAGTTTTCACTTACACACTAAATATTTACCTAAGCCAATTTAAGAAGGATTTCCAACCAGGCTAGGTTGAAAGCTAATAAGCTTGTCCTTCCGGCTGTGTCCTGCTTAAAATGTGAGGAACTAAAGTCAGAGTTGGGTTTGGCCGTTAGTGGAGGCTGCTGGGATGGGCACTGGCGAGGTCATTCCTGTCCTTCAACACTGAGCTTCCTAACTGGTGCCAGCAGCTGACGTCAGAGGCCCTCACTCCTGTTTCTCCAGTGTTTTGTTCTTTGTTCTTCATTTATGTTTAAAGTTGCTCCCAGAATAAATTGAAACTCAAGTCATAACTGAGTAGAGATTTATAACAAGACTGTTCACCAGGCAAAAGCCCTCAGGGTTTGGGAGAGCATGAGGCTGGGCTGCAGAGAATGATTCTAAATTAAGGCTCCAGGTTTAAGGGCTGCGAATTAGGCACAGGCTCTGATTCAGGTGAAGTTCTAGTTCTTTCTCTTCTTACTTTTTAATTAGGAGGGTCTCTCTGGACCTTCCTCTTAGGCAATCAAAACTTCTTCAGCGATGCCTACCACAACTGTCTCTACTTTTGTCCTTTCTCCTCAGGATATTCAGACAAATTGCTGAAAGAAAGTAGCTTTCTCTTCAGAGTCTGAATTCTTAAAAAGGAAGGTTGCAAAACCAAATTTCCTTTTCTTCAAAACACCACTTGGATCTCAACTCCTCTGAAAATCTTCCTGAGCATCCATCTAGAACTTTCCTAGAGGGCAGTTACCACGGCCCTCCCAGCCTCACACCATGCTGCCTTGGCTCCTTCATCGGTTCATCTGCTCCATGAGATGTTGGTCTTCCTCTGGGCACAACTGTGAGCTACTCCTCTCTGTATCTATAGCACTTAGCACAGTGTCAAACATATGTTAGGCTCTCCATCAGTGTCTTCTTATTGGATCTATGTTAAAACAATGGAAAATATTTGATTCCAACCTGCTGTTATGACCTTGGCTTGGAGCAAGTGGGAATTAATAGCTTCTGATATAAATGCATGTGAAAAATAATAGTATCCCAGTTGGAGGCATATCAGATAGTGCAAAGAAGAAAAATGGTGACCCTCAGAAAATCCCCTTAGAGGAACAGCCAAAGATTAAGCATAACCAGCCACGGCCAGAGTGCATGTCTGCAGACTCGGAGAAAAAAATATGTTTGGAGAGTGGGCACAGTGCATGATGTAACCAAATAGTGCTCAGGCCGCTGTATCCAGTGATCACTTTACTCGAGTTTCATTGGCTAATCTTACTTATAAGATCGTGTAAAATAAGATGGTAATGGGATATAAAATTTAGCCTGCCAAGAGTTACTTGAAGACATCTGAAGTTCAGTATAATTAACTGACCCTGAGATTCATTTAAACGTCTCAAAAGAATTTTTTACATGCCAAAGGTTCTTGTAACTTGCCTTTTCTAAAAATGATCGAAATATGTTGTAGCAATTTTAGAGAAAGCGGTATGCTATCAATAGAAGTATTTAAGGCCGGGGAGTTGGACAGACATTTGCTAATTAATTCCAGAAATTAAATGAGTATATAGATTTTGTATAACCCACACCCAGGAATAGTCTAGACAAGAGATTTTTCTTTTTACAAAATTGATCAAATGCCTTTCTCATATTAAAATTCTTTGCATGCATTGTACACACACACACACACACCCCCTTGTAAATTATTTTAGTTCCACCACGATTACAGCAGAACCCTTGGTGCCACCAAATGCCTGAAAATTTATGGCGTGAAAGTCTCCTGTGTTCAAAATGCTGCCTCTTCTCTTTCAGCCTAGTAGACAGTGAAAAATGGGATTGTCAGGAACAGTCCCTACATCTTCTGGAAAGCTCTACTGGATCCACGCCTCCTCACTTTCATTATCCGGCAGACTCTCAGCACAGATGGGTTACTGTGGACTCCACCTCCCTTGGCCTTCAGAAGGCACAGCGAGGACTGTGGTGGGTGCATGTGCCGCCAGATAGTGTTTTAAAAGTAGGAAAACTGGGTTCCGTGTTGCCTCGTGCTCTGAAACGCTGTTTCTCCTGGTAGAAAACTGGCGGGGCTGGAGAATCCAGTCCAACGTTAGGAATTCAGTTCCATTCAAGAAGTGAGGGTGTGCTCATGCACCCTGCAGAAAGCGCTGTGAAGGTGCCAACCGGTGCTTGTTCACCTGGCCATTAGCGTTAGAGAATGTATGAGACTGTCCCATAGTTCAGCACCTTGCTTGCTTGGTTTTTATTTTACTCAGTGGAAGCACATTGAGGTCTGTATCTGAGCTGAGTTTCACATTGACAATGGTTGTTGGAATCATGGGCCTGTGGTTCTCCAGCTTCATTCCAAGGTAGGACATGGTTGAACCATAAGCCAATCCTCTTCCTCTCCTGCCTTAACTAAGTTTGTATGGTGGTCACCCCAGGGGTGACTTGTCCTGGTTGTTTGTTTTGTGGTTTCTAAAAAGTGAGTGTAGCCAATATGGTTGAGGCGGTGTCAGTTAAGCATGATTTATCGTATTACCCATCCCTCTCCCCAATAGACTACCTAAGAAGAAGTCAACTAGGTATTAGGAATAGAGTCAAAACTGCAAAGTGCAGCTCTCTCAACAAGATGGCCACACCGACGGTACCGGCGAGTGCTCCTCCTGCAGCTCCAGCCCCAGCCACGGCTGCTGCTCCAGCCTCGGCCTCAGCCCCAGCCCCGGCCTCACCCACAGCTCCGGCCCCAGGCTCAGCGCCGGCTCCAGCGCCGGTTCTGGCCCCGACGGCGGCTCCAGCCTCATCCTCAGACCCGGCGGCAGCGGCGACTGCGACCGCGGCTCCCGGCCAGCCCCCGACCTCGGCGCCAGCCCCAGCGCAGACCCTGGCACAGTCTCTGCCGGGTCCTGCTCTCCCGGGCCCCTTCCCCTGCGGCCGCGTGGTCCGCCTGCACCCGGTCATTTTGGCCTCCATCGTGGACAGCTACGAGTGACGCAACGAGGGCGCTGCCCGCGTTATCGGGACCCTGCTGGGAACCGTTGACAAGCACTCTGTGGAAGTCACCAATTGCTTTTCAGTGCCACACAACGAGTCAGAAGATGAGATGGCTGTTGACATGGAATTTGCTAAGAACATGTATGAATTGCACAAGAAGGTCTCTCCAAATGAGCTCATCCAGGGCTGGTACGCTACAGGCCATGACATCACAGAGCACTCTGTGCTGATCCATGAGTACTACAGCTGGGAAGCCCCCAACCTCATTCACCTCACTGTGGACACGAGCCTCCAGAACGGCCGCATGAGCATCAAGGCGTATGTCAGCACTTTAATGGGTGTCCCTGGGAGGACCATGGGGGTGATGTTCACACCTCTGACAGTGAAATATGCATATTATGACACAGAACGCATCGGAGTTGACCTGATCATGAAGACCTGTTTTAGCCCCAACCGGGTGATCCGACTCTCAAGTGACCTGCAGCAAGTAGGAGGGGCGTCGGCTCGCATCCAGGATGCCCTAAGCACAGTGTTGCAGTACACCGAGGATGTACTGTCTGGAAAGGTGTCAGCTGACAATACAGTGGGCCGCTTCTTGATGAGTCTGATTAACCAAGTACCCAAGATAGTTCCTGATGACTTCGAGACCATGCTCAACAGCAGCATCAATGACCTGCTGATGGTGACCTACTTGGCCAATCTCACACAGTCACAAATTGCCCTCAATGAGAAACTCGTAAACCTGTGAATGGGCCCCAATCCTAGGACTCAGAATGGAGTGAAATAGCTGGTTTCTTTGTGGTTTGAGTCACACTGAGTCAGTCAACTGCTTGTGAGTCTAAATAAACATAGCCTACCTTTTGTAAATGGAAAAAAAAAAACAAAAAAAACTGAGAAGTGCAAAAACTCAGGGAGATTTCTATTGAGTACTACAGAGAGACACTTGAGGACCCTGCCAGGAAACCAGTGTATTCTTGCCGAATTCATGGCATTGCCCCGTCACCCAAAAAATACCAGATATCCCTTGGTGATAATAAGTAATGTTGTCTTTCCCGCTCTCATCTTTAAAAAGGGACAAAATGGGCAGCAAAGCAATGCAGTCTCTGAATGGTGCTGAGACATAAGACCATTGATGCCCAATTTCTTTCAGGGCTTTACTTGTTGGACCAGAGGTTCTTTCCATTATTTGTGAGTGGCTCTTCAGGGCCTTAGAGCTCCCTGGGCATGGGTCTGGGGTGACGAGTAAGTGTGTGAATGAAGGGCCATGCACACTTCACCAGATCTCTCAGTCATGCCTCAGAGCTTCGTGCAATTAGTGGTTCCTTTGAACAGTACCACCCGGGGCTGCTTTCTCTCATACAATGTCACAGTGAGCAAGCATTATTCTGTCCTTTTTATGGGAGAAGTAGAGCAGAGAGGAGTGAAATAACCATAGAGGTGAAAAATAAAAACTATCAAAGCTTGGAATGGAATGTCATAATTCTGTCAATCACCCTGATGACCACTCATTTCTGCAGAAAATTAGAAGGAAATCAGAGTCTCTCCAAAGAAAACTGCCCTTTCAGTTCGGGGCCTCGGGGAAGAGCTTTGATGCATCCTTCTTCCTTCTTGTGCCTTCTCTTCATTACACATAGCCTTTCATGAGGCTTACAAGAAGGGACATGAGCACAGGCACCCAGTTCGCAATAACCCGGGTGAGCAACCCTGGGCAGGGCTGCTGAGGCAGGGTGGGGCCGAGGACAGGGATGCTCGCAGGATCCAAAGCAAACTTAAAGCTCCGCTGCAGCCTTTGACCATTGTTTTGTGAACTTCAGAGGAGGCACGGATCTGTCCCTCACTCTTCCGCCTTTTGCTTATAATGTCACCCCTCCCCCTGCAAACAGACACAGTTCCCTCTGACTCTCGGCTATGTTCGGTAACCTCGGGCAAGTCACGTCACCTCTAAGGGCCTCTGTTTATTTATAGAGGGATGATAGTAGTCATGCCTGCCTGCTGGCTGGAGCTTGCATAAGTGACACACAGGGCGGCAAAGCTGAGTTTCGGGCCAGCATTGCAGCTGGACGAGAGAGCTCTGCATTTTCCCAGCTGAGTGGGCTTTTCTCTAGAAAATACTGCTGCCCAGCCTCTCCAGTTTATAACAATCATCTCAAAATTACATTCCGGAGATCTCTTTAGCAGTTTTGTATTCCCCCCAGTGCATAAGAGACAGGAATGATGGCTCCAGAGTGAAAAACCCTTTCTGTGTTTACTCTTTTAAAGAACTTTCTGATCTTAATTTTTCCGGTTTTTCAGAGAAAAATTGAAACCGAGTCACCACCAAGAAGTTTAAAAGTTGGCACCAACCCACAGAACGACACACTGGTGGCCTCAGGATGAGGACCCTATGCTGGACCGCAAGTTACAACACAACTGCATTCTGTAACAATACCTCTCATCAGGGACATTTCCATTTTGCAAAGAGAAACAAAATGAGATGTATTTTGGTAGAGAACAGTAGGTTTTGGGACGTCTACATGGATTCTTGCTTATATTCAGGATCCCATCTAGGAAGCAGAGCGAAATTCTGTGGAATCCATATGCTTGACCTTGAAGGTACATCTCTAGAACTGGGAGAATCAGAGTGAGGTACTGGTGTTCCTTGGGGCGTAGAGAAGTCTGCCACCTGTTTATTCACTGCAACATCTCTGCTTGGCCTCTGGGTTTTCTCTTCTCTTGCAACCTGCTCACGTACTAACCACAAGTTTTCAGCTGCTTACCTTGTGAAATCGAATGAGATCACCACAAAGCAGGCTCCATGGATGAAAGCCATTATTAACAAGAAATACACAACAGCTCCAGCTAAATGCACCATAAAAGGCTAGTCTTAAATAAATCCTTGAAAACATCAGCCCAGTGATGACAAAAAAAGAATTCTGCCTAGTTAGAGTTCTCTGCAGAAAGTATTTTCATATTGTTTTGGCTTCAGAAAAAAAAATACTGGGCTTTGTGGGGGTTACCTAAGTGCACAGTGAAACGGCAAATTCAAACTCTCTGAAGCCTGTCCTCCAGATACAGGGTCTTGTGTGAAAACAATCTCATTTCCATTTTTGCTTTCTGGGAACCCCTCCAAGTCACGGTGATTTGCCAGCTTTTTGTGACCTTCAGTTCCTTAACTGCTCCCAAGGGAAACTTGACCTTGGAACTGTAGAGAAGAGGGGAACCGTTTTCAAGTTGGTGTGAGGCAAGAGAAGTTCCATTCTCTCTGTTTGCTCACCGCCTGAAGCTTGTGGGTTCTCCTGTACCAAGATCTTTAGAGCCTCAGAGGTCCCAGAAAAGCGGACAAAAGGTGCGATAAAGATGCACATTAACCCAAGTAAGGACATGGACAACGAGAATGTCACATGGGATGGAGATTCAGGTGGCCAGCCTGGAGCAGTTCCCAGTGAAGCATTAAGAATAAGAAAATACTTAGTCCCCTCCTGATGCACGGTGGATGTAGGGCTCCCTCACTGCTCAGAGCATTTTAAGACTGAAATGGAATTCACGGGGCACAGGAATTCCTCCTGTAACTTTAGTTGGTTTCTACAGGGGTTGGGACTACACCCATGATGGACGCTCAACCTGTGGGAGGACTTCCTTAGTTTCCTACCACTTGGCAACTGCTCAACCCATGAGACATCCATCTGGTTATAGAGTCAACCAACAGAGGATTTGTGTGTAGCAAGAGACACCATGGGGGCTCTGTAACCCAACCTATGTACACTGTTCCCCAGGCATGCAACACATTCGAGGACAGTGGTTTCTCACCTTTCTCCTAGCAAGAATCCCTTTGATATCTTACTCTGCTCATGGGCACAAGGATTTGAAAGATTTTTACTTCAAAGTAGATTTTATTAAGTAACAATTACTGTCTTCATTTCCATTACTTAATGAAAATCTAGTTAGAGTAAGAACATTACCACTCTGACCTGATAGAATCCCAGCCAAATGCAAAGCAATCGATACGTGAGTGGGTCTCCACAGCCCAGGAACAGGCTGGGTAGTCATTTGGCATTTTCAATTTCTGAGAACAGCTTGGATGTCCCATCCCTACTATTTGCAAGCTTTAGAAATCCAGAAAGCTACTTGTGCATTAGAGAAAAAGAGCAAAGGATTTGGAGCCCCAAGACCTGTTGGACTTGTCAGCTGAGTGCTGTTGAGGACACTTGCCTTTATTGGGTCTCAAGTTTCTTATCTGAAAGGGTGTCAGCTGAACGTGATACTCCCTTACAGGGCTGTCATGAAGACTCTATAAAACCACCCTGAGAAGTTTTGATGTATTTAGTTTTCTCAAAGACAGAAATTTGACTGCAGAAATAAACTTTAAAAACTCCTGGTATAATATATGAAAAATTTGTTTCCATGTTACATTAAAATCAAATAAACAAACAAAACAATGTTTGTGAACCAGGATAAGAAAAATTTTCTCTCACAGTTTCAGAAAGAGATCAAAATGCTGACCTGTAGGCACTCGTTAGGGGGGGTGTGTGTGTGTGTGTGAGCATATGTGTGCATGTGTGTATGTGTGTTCCTGGAGGAGAGGAAAATCACTGTGATATTGAGGTTTCTGTCTGTACAGGTTCAAGAACACCTGGGGGGTGGTGTCATAAATATATGCTCTGAGGAGCCAGGCAAATAATTTAGAAAGAACTCCTTCCTTACTCTTTTACACTCAGAATGCAAGCAATGTCGATACTGTTGGTTGGTAGTTTTCCCAGAATGAAGTGCTGACAAATGTGGGCTTTGGAGTCAGACAGACCCCAACTCATATTTCACTTCATCTTTCTGGCTCTGTGACTTGGGTGAGTTGCCTAAGTTTGTTATAGGAATTCAACGAAAAAATGCAGATAAAAAGGGAGTACTTCATTTCCTGGTCATAAGACGCCCCGGATAAAGGTGAAATGTTATTATGAGTCCTTGTGTTTCAGCTTTAACTTTTTATCCTCATGTTTTAGTTAACAAAAATGACAGCATGTGAGTAAAGGTCACGCAGGATCAGCTGTGTGAGGAAAGGTACTGAGTGGACTTGGTGGTGCAATCTCTGCTTATAATGCCTTTGCTATCACACTCTTAGGTATGTATGAGGCGGGTCAGGGAAAAAAAGAAACTCTTTGTTCAAAGATTTTTAGTCTACCACATTTCATGATGGTATTTCCTTATCTTGATCTTGTAAATGCTCAGGAAGTGTGGCTGCTTTGGAATTTAGGCCAGACAGCTAATGGCATTTTTAGGATGTATCTGAACAAAAGTGAAACAGGGTTGGGGCAAAGGAAGGCTTGCTCCTGCTCATGACTCGTCTACTGCCTAAATGGCACCAACAAGCCATTTGGACTCAAGCTCATAGGGGCCTCTTTCGGTTGCAGGTACTGGGAGCCTTGATATGTTAGAATTTTGCTGGTTCCTCTCGCTTTACTCCTCTTTTTGCCTAAATCCCTTGGATGTAGATGAGTGGATATTAGCTGAGGTGAAATGAGATAGTAATTAGATTCTTGAGTTCCCAGAGAAGGATTGGGATGGTGTCATTTCTTTCCCTGGAAATAGTTCAGACATTATACTTTAGTTGAGGCTCATGAATTTGAGCCTCTGAGATAGAAAGGGGTAGATATCTAGCTTGAGAATTGCCTGAGTTTACTTAGGAAATATCCAGGCCTAGAAAGACTCCAGTGACTGCCACCACCGGGCACTTCCCTTTGCTCCCCACCTGATTCTCTCCTTACCTCCCCTCAAAGAAGGTCCAGCCTAGTCAATGCTGGCCTTTTGGTTATAGTGGTACCCAACTGGCCTCATCATGACACATCCAAGTGCCGGTGGAGAACCTCTGACTATGTTAGGCAGCCTTGCTTTCCTCAGTGACTCCTCCCCACCCCACAACTGATGCTTCTGCATGTGCTTACCTCCATGATCACATGGGAAAAGCAACAGGTTGGAAATGAGGCAGAGCTGAGTAGAATCCTGGCTCACCCTCTGACTGCGTGGATTTCAGCAAATTAAGTTCTGGGGTCTAACTTTCTAACACACAAAAGGAGTAATGTCTATCTAGTCTGGTCAATGTTATGAATAACCTCTCCCCTCTTAATATCCAATATACATGAAATGGGGAGGGAAGCTGGGTATACTCAGGGGCCACCAGTGTGTTTTTGGCCTTGAGCCAGATGCTGCACAGAAAGAATAGGTGAGACCTGAGTGTCTGCCCTGAAGGGGGCCTGCAGTATTGTGGGTAAATCTGGTCAATGCATCTGGATGCCTGACTCCCTCTCCCCTCTTCAAAGCCAGCTCCATCACTTGCATTCTCTACAAATATATTCTGGAAACCGGCCAGGCACACTTAATATTTTACAGGGCCTAATATCCTCACCGAAATCTATCCATTTTTCATAATTTTCCACCACATTCCTGGGAGGTAGCCACAGACTAACCCAAAATCACACACAGGATTTGTGTCTGGGCCACACTCGGCAATGGCCTCAATTGCTACATCTAGGTAACTGCCTGAGCTGTGAAAAATTCTGGCCACAAACCTCACCTAAGGGAATTCACTTCAGTTCCATAAATGATTGACAAAAATACTGTCAAACATTACCTTGTTTAATACATGGCCCAACCCCTTCCCTAAAGGGAGTGTAGAAAAATAGGGCCTCCCTATCACCAGGCTTCTAATAATTATAAGAGCCGGGAACCATTGCATAGACTTGACAAGTGTATGTGGTGACAAAATGACAACTGTCCTGCGATTAGAGGAGTTATTTTCAGACCTAAAGAAGAGTGGATCCTGTTCATTAAAAATAACATTTTCAGAATGTGTAGACTTGAAGGGGAAAAAATTCCATGTTTTTCGGTGATTACTTAATCTCATTCTCCCTCAAGAATCACTTAATAAGGTGTTCTATAGTTATTCTGTTTCTTCCCTGTGGACCTCCAGCTGTAGGGGAAGCTCCTTGAAAGCCACAGCTCTTATGCCTGAGGTGATATCGGGTTTCCAGTTTGTGCATGAGTCTTGTTCAGGTGTGTCTGTTATTGAGGTGGGAAGGCTCCTGGGGCACGTACTACTCTGAGCAGAATAAAAACATACTCTAGTTGGAAGACAATATGGGCTATAGCTTCAGAGCAGGGTTGTTCCACGTTGCCCTGTGTCTGTTCTGCAGAGAGACTCAGTTGGCAAGGGCTTTCCTTAGCGGTCCTCTGTCAAAGGTAGCAAACAGCCTCGCCTCAGTAAATGATTGACCTGGCTGCCCGCGGTGATAAGCTTAGGTAAATAGGCTTGATTCTGCTCCAGCGATTTCAAGACTTTTAACTCCCTAGGTCCCAAAGCAGAAAAATGCACTTTGCTCCCTGGGAGATCCTATCATTTAAGGTTGACAGCTCTCCACATTGACAGTGTGTCTGAGGAACTCAGAATTATATGCAATATGTCCTCTCTGGTCTATCTTGAAAGCAGAAAGATTTTATACAAGCCAAATTCTGGGACAAAGTCGCATTTGCAGAGCCATGACCGATGGAAGAATTTCAACAAATCACAGTGTGATTTTTTACAATGAAAGATAAAAAATTTTACAAACTTTTGAAATATGTAGAGGAACAACGATTTTTGAAGGAGAGAGAAGATGGAAGAAAAATACAGCCCGCTTTTCAGAATACCTTGGGGACAAGAGATTGAATTCTCCCAACACACAGCCACGGCTACCAGCTCTCCCTCAGTGGACCATCATGAGAGATGCTCTGGCTACAAGGATGTGCAAAGAGCTTGTTTCATGATCTTGAGAGAGGGGCCTGTGACCAGACAGATCACCTACCTTGATTGCTGCTTTCAATCTGGATTCTTCTCTCAGCTCCCTGCCCGACTCAGCAGTGATGGCCCACGACTGTTCCAATCCTTGCTGAAGAGTTTGAGATGTTGGGAAGAAGCGTCAACACAGGCTTCTACTTTTCCCTAAGCACGGAATCGAGGTGTTCCCTTCGGTTTCCTTTCCTGCTCTCTCTGGCCCCTACAGATAGTGGTCACGGCAGCAACTTGCCTGCAGCCGGGTATGTTGACAGATGTGAGGGAGGGAGGCTGCCCTGGTCTCAGCTGCCTGGTCTGACCAATCATTACCCACCAGGCCAGGCTCTTACTCCTGCTCAAACCTGACCAGAGGTCTAGGTGACAAGATCAGATAGCAGTACCGTGAGGGGCAAAAAGCAGAGTCTGTTAGCTATTGGCTATCCAGAAAAGCAATTACTTTGTAACTGGATCTGTGAAGTAGACAAGACAAGCATATGTGGAAGGAAATCTCTTTTTATCTTACTCCCTTTTATTTTAGCAATCTCAGAAGGGGATCTCAGAGGTCACTTTATTAAACCTTCCATTTAATGATGGAGTTTCTTTTAGTGAATTCCTGTCTGGTAATAATCATCTGGAAGTTCCTTGAATAAATATGGCTGTCACTTATAGAGCGTGCACTATCTGTTAGGCATTTTATATCTATTACCACAAATCTTTGTAAAAATCTTGAGATTTTACTCCTATTTTATGGATGAGGGAACAGAGGCTCAGAGGGGTAATGGTCATGCAACTAGTAGGCACTGAAGCCAGGCTCTGAATTCAGGTCTGCTCAAAAGCCAGTTCCAGTGTCAATGCACTTTCCATGATACACTCTGGGGTAGGCTGAACAAGAGCCTCCAAAGATGTCCGTGTCCTCATCCCCAGAACCTGTGAATATGTCACCTTACACGGTAAAAGAGACTTTGCAGTTGTGATAAGGATGCTGAGATGGGAGATGATCCTGGATTATCCAGGTGGGTCCAGTGTACCACAACGGCCCTCATAAGAGGTCAGAATCAAAGAAAGAGATGTGATGATAGACGCAGAGTCAGAGATTGAAGATGTTATGCTGCTGGCTTTGAAGATGGAGGAAGGGGCCAGGAGCCGAGGAAGGTGGCTTCTAGAAACTGAAAAGACAAGGAAATGGATTCTCTGCTAGAGCCCAGAAGGAACACTGTCCTGCAAGCCCATTTGAGACTTCTGACTCTACATCTGGAAGGTAATTGATTTGTGTTTTGTAAGCCACAACGTTTGTGGTAATTCGTTACAGCAGCAATAGGAAACTCATACACTCTCCCAGAAATTCTCTTTGTGATGGTGAGTTCGTAACCTCGTTTAGCATCCCATTCCACTTAGGAATGCTCTTTATTAAGTCAAGCTCTACCTTCTTGAAATGATAACTCATGGCTCCTAGTTCTTCCCATCACACTGGCACTCAGGGAGGATGTTGGTAATGATGGGAAAGGACACTTGGAAGGGACTCCGAGCCCAGATTCTAGTGCCAGCACTGCCTTAGGCCAGTCAGTTCTCTCTGGCTTTCAGTTTTCCCTCCTGTAACGTTAGCACCTGGACAAATGTTCTTTGGTCCCTTCCATGTCTAAAGTCCTAAGATTCTACAATGTCAGTTATGTAACAACTTGAAAATATTTGACGATATCCCTGTCCCCTTCCTCTCAATCTTTTTTCCAAACTCAGCATCCCCAGTGTCTCATGTGACATGACTTCTGGACCCTTCACTCTCCTATTGCCCTTCTCTGGGAAGGATCCAACGTACCCACTTCCCCCTGAAATGCGGTGCTCAGATCTGTGCCTAGTGCCCAGCTCTCTCTATGCCTGCCAGCATGCTTGGCTTCTCTGGCTTGCCCACCACCCTCTCTTGCTAGAGCCCATCTAACTATCCCTTAGGATCCTCTGGACTTGGCATAGTCTGTTCCTTTCTATCTTGTTTTACCCAACCTTACTTCTTGAAAGAGAGCGCTCAGAATGAACAAACTCATGAGTCTTAATTTAGGGTTTTTTTTAAACAGAAAGGACCAAAGCTTTCTAGTGCTAGCCTAAATTAGCCATCTTTGCTTGCTTACCAACATTTAAACGATCATTCATTATCACAGGCACTTGAAAGGCGGTGGTATATAAATTTTTAGGATCATAAATTCTTTTGAGAATCCAATGAAAGCTATGGATCCTCAAGCAGAAGAAGTGCACATGTATCTAAAATTTTGTGTGACATTTCAGGGCCTTCTGGCCCCACTGAAGTAGTCATCCCTGCCCCGACACATGGCAAGCTAGTTCTACATGCACAAGGGTGTTGGTGGGGAAGCTTTTGCAAATGCAATCTACTGTCTTCTTCTAGATCCCCTACTTCACGGAGGCCCTAGAAACGAGACTCCTTGGGCCTGGATGGAGCAAACACCCAACGAGAATCAATGCAGTTAAGTCTTTAGGCCAAAAGGCAACAAAGTTCTCAGGTTAAACAAAGAACAGCTTTTAGGGCCTCCTTTTGCACCAAGAGCTCTGCTTCGTAGGCCCTTTCTCCACAGGACAAATCCTATTCAGACACCAGGCCCCTTAGATTAAAGCCATCTGCTTGCCTGAAGCTTCTCTCAATTGCATGATGCTACTGGACAGAGGCTGACACTTCTGCGTCCTGCTTCCCACCCATGCTATCCCCAAACACTGCCCAGCTGTGCAAACACCCTGGTCTGACTAGCACTTTTGTTTTACTGACACTCGTCCAGGCCATCCAGGGTGAGGTTTGAGGCACATGGGCTTTGGCCACTGTCCCTCCCTTGACACCGCCCACCCTCCCTGAGAAGAAAGGTTCCAAGTCTTAAAAATAATAACACTCCTTAGTCATAGCGAGCAGACTTGTAGAGGAGTAAACAAAGAAACATACTGCTGATGAAGAAGAATTCCTTTGGAGAAAAAACACAACAAAAATCCAGGACATTCAGGCATCCTAACCTCAGGGGTTCACAGAAAAGGAATCACTTTCCAAGTGGAAGAAAAGCTTGCTCTCTACATTCCATGTCAACCCGGCTCAGCCATCTGTGGGACGGAGCCACGCCAGCACCTTTCTGCCTCCAGTTTCAACTGCTCTGGAGGACGATGTGGAGAGAGGATGACCCGAGCATGACATTCTACAGGAACCATGAAGAAAGTTCTCTCATGAAAAAAGAGGCGATTTTCTATCTCGAATAGCAGTTCATTTATATGCTTATTTAGTTAGGGAAGGATGTTTAAAAGAGCCCAGCCAAACCCAATAATCAGCAAAAGTGTGTGGTAGACTCAATTGCATTTTTTCAACCTGGAAAGGATCAGAAACTTGGGTCATTCCCATAGTCTGCACGTGGACTCTTTAAAAGACCTAAATAAATTTGTTTAGAAAGGAAATTTTACATCACTATTGAAAAACCCAGGGTCACTTGCTACAAAGAGGAGGTAACCACAAAATAAACACAATACAAACAAAATGGTATTAAATGTTAGCTGGATACTATAGTCTTTCTTGGTTTCGCTAGGTAAATAAGGGTTAGAGAGGTATGACCACTAAGCAGAGAATTTCAACTAATGAGAATGATTAAGTGATTAATGATATTAATGCTATTCAAGGATGTGGCATCTTCCACCCCACATCATCCTGCATACCACTAGTGGCATGAGTCCCATGCTCTGAGCAATGCATATTTTGTCCAGTGATTGTGCAACTTCCCCTTTCGCTGTCTGAATTTATCTGCTTTCTCTCTCATTAATTAGTTTCTGCTAAATCGTTCACCAATAAACACAATAGTTAGCAGTCAACCATGTTGAAGGCATTGTGCTGGATGCTATTTGGAGGAAGTGGGTACAGAGTCCCTACCTCTGGTACTAAGACTGACAGCTACTTTTGAGAATTTACTATGTGCCAGGCTCTGTGTTAAAATGCTTTCCATATGTTTTCTTATGTGGACTTCTCAATAATCCCTCATAGTAGGTATGATTAGTCCCATATCCTATATATTTAGAGCTATCAGTTTGCCTAACGTCACCCAGCCAGGACGTGATAGAGTTGAAACAGAAACCCAGGTGTGTGCATCTCTGAAATGCCTGTTCTTAGCTTCTGTGCTAAATAGAATGTTGTAATATGATAAATTAATATGTGTTTAGATATTAAAGAATTCATACATAATGCAACAGCCCCATTGTCGTAGAGGCAATGTCTCAAAGCAAGTGCACGTTCAGAAATGGAGGCAGGGCAGTAGTAACCTTGCAATTACACTATGTGGGTTATACCTGCTTTGCTTATGTTTGGACCCAGCTCTATCTACATCATGTCACTTTTTATTAAAACCAAATAGGAATGACTGACAGTGGTGCTTATCAAAGCAAACCAGAGGACATAATGTAGATTTACTACACAAAACCTAAAAATACAGGCAGAACATTCTGACCATGACTATGTTCTTCAATTACTATGGTAACTTGAACAGAAATATAATTATCCCTAATTACCTGTTCTAACATTGAACTATGTCAAATGAATGATTACTCAGAATTAATTTGATCTCTGCTAAATTCATACACAAGACTTTCACCTCAACCCATTATTTTTGTAGGGGGTAGGGCAAAAAAGAGAAATTTACTGAAATTAAGTGGCCTTAGATATTGTATTAAAAAGAATTAGGAATGAGGAAAATACTGGAATCTTCATTGCCAACAGAAACTGCAGGCTCACTCTTATTTAACCTTTGTATGCACAAACACTTAACCTCTGCATTGTTCTATTTCTGGACATTTGGTGATCACGCAGTAATGTGGGCTGGAGATGGTGGTCAGGCGAGAATATGGATGCCAGCAGGACCTGGGCCAAGCCTAGTAGAAATAGCTCAAGTGCTGAGGATGAAGCTTGGAAAACTGGGTGACTAGGCTGTGTGCACATTCACGCACAGCTCACCCTGGGAACCACAGGCATGTGCAGCTCACTCCAATAGGTGCTGGATGTGGCTGCAAGGGTCTTCATCCAGTATCGTATAATGAGGAATTTCATTGATGCTGAGTCTATAACTTTTCAAGACAAAATTAGAAGTGGGCCAATAACAAAACGTGCATACGAGCAAAGGAAAAGTACCTGCTGAAGGTTTCTATTTATTATTAGGCTTAAGCCTCCTTAGGTAGTTCAAATCAAATACAAGAAAAGACACCATATTATCATATCTATTGAACTTTTTTCAGAGTTAAAATGAGGTAATCTGGCTTTACAATGTTTCAGGTTGAATTAAACAATTTAATCCAGGTTACAAGAAAGGAGAGAGAGAGATTTGAACAATTATTTCCTAGGGGGAAAAAATCCAAGTGAAATGTGCATGAAAAAGATAATTAAGCCACAAGATACATTTCAGAGTACCAAGCGGCATATATGCAAAATTTTAATTCTAACTTTTAAGTTGGCATCGTTTATTATTATTTTACTTAACTTAGCAAATAGCATGCACTGTAATATAAAACAAGCATAGAGGACAAAACATAATATTAATAGAGCATTTATCAGATTCACGTATCATTTGAATTGACCAAGACTTATTTTCACTATGACAATGTTTGTATTTCCTGATTCTGATCAGTGAGGTCAAGTATTACAGTTGGCATATACACAACACAAATAATGCATACACAATCTGTATGTAATACGTATTAATATTGGGGTATAAATTAGTAAGTATAATAGCGGCAGGGTACCACTGTCTCTAGAATATCTTCTAAGATTTATCATATTGACACTATAGGTTCATGACTACAGTGTTATTAGTGCTATAAACTAATAACAAATGTAAAACTGCAAACGTACAAAGCTACCGAAGGCCTATTTGACTTTTAAAAGTGCTGTGCTTCTCATTAGGCTCAAAGCTTGTGAGCATGCCCCTGTTCTTTGGATGAAACACTAGCCCCAAGTTCTGGGTTCCTCTCAGGTGTAGCTTTAGTCTTTGGGTGGTAGTGGTGGGGGTCAGAATAATGCATCTGAGAAGAGTAAGGAGCAAAAACTACAGTGATAGGAGTGCGTTTGGACATCAGTGAACGTATGTGCCTTTTACTGTAAGTTTTGCCAGCTTCCTGTGATTAACAGTAATCAGCAGACGACAGAGGATGGCCAAGAGACAAGAGAAAAGCAGAAAGTGGTCTTCTGTGAAGGAGATGAGAAGAAATGAGATGGAAAATGCCTTACACTATTCATGGGGTTGCCTTAATAGACTGTGGGATTGAATTTCCAGAAGAGAGAGGGAAAATATTTCATCCAAACGATGTGGCTTAGAAACAAGTTTGAAAAGTCCTAAGAACAAGTTTTGTTGGAGAAAATACTAGAACACTCTACCTCAGGACAGAAAAAGTTATCTTAGAATATTTTTACAGCCTCTAAGAATGCTATTTCAACATCAACAGGGTTTTGTACTGCATTCTTCTGGGTTAGGGTTAATTCAATGATATAGTGCCATCAGTGTCACTATTTCTAGAAGGAAGCTGGGGGAGCCAGAGGACCAGGATCAGTGTGTCTCTGGGGGGCAGTAAAGAGCTGTTCAGTATTATTTGGAATTAAGCGTGAAGTTTCCAGGTACATCACTTATCACTCAAACAGTTCGCTCCTTTGTATCCAAGGCAACATTTGTGAGTGACAAAGCTATGGTGGCAAAAACTAGAAAGCAGCCTGAGGCAGATGAGCAAGATGTACTGGAAAGTTACTGGAATTCAGAGGGAGAAGCAAGTTCTATGCCATATAAAACAAACTTCCTATCAGTTTGGACACTTGATGGTATCAATTTCTATCCCTTTCCTTTCGGCATAATGTGCCTATTTAGCAGGTATTTGGGAAAGCCCACCTTTCAGGATCTCATGTACATGCAAGCAGCTTTCTTTCAGCCCTATTCATTATCTGGATTACTGAAGGCGCCGCTGTTGGACAAGTTCTGTCATCCCACGCCACACTTTTGAGAAATAAGTCCAAGTAGTATTTCTCTACACACACCACTCAGGGAAGAACTACCACGACTGTGGAGCCCCTGACTATAAGGCAGTGAACCTAATCACTAGGGAGCGATATTCTGGGGAGCTACTCACCCAAGGTTTGCAAAACAGCACTAAAGGACCAGACAGCCTCTTTATTCCAGAGGAAGGAGCCAAGGCAAATCCAGCACAGCATCACTCAGTCGCTCAGCCACAGGAGGGGAGTCTCACGGCTGTGTCCTACTCATTAGCCTGTTTTGTTTCCCAGAACCCACCAGTGAAAATCCGCAGTCAGCCAAGAAAGAAAAACACAAAAATTTCAACTGTGGCATAAACTAATTCTGTAAGATGGCCTGAATTGGGGTAGCCCTTTTGCTTCTCAGGAAAAGAGGCAGTTTCATTTCAGTCTTAATATCTCCTTTTTCTCCACCTTTAGCTGAGCACTAAGCCTCCTAGCTGGGTTGTAATAATGTCTCTTTGGGGAGGACTTTATTACGGCAATATTCAGAAAAACAGAAATAGAAAATCCTGACACACCACAAAACTGCCTTTAATTCCAGAATGCTCCATTACATTGTCTCCTTGAACAGAAACAGAAACTTTCTGATGTGAATATGAGGTCATGGAAGAAGAACGAGGATTCTTAGGATCGATCATGACCTGGGCTCAGAATCTTGTGCTTTTCTTTGAGTTTATATAAAATCCTGGGTTTGGACCGTGGCTTAACTGTTCTCGATAATTCAGGGGTCTGCACTCAGTGCTAAGGAAAATAAACTTAATTACTATACAGTCTAATATAGCAAATATATAATATTTTTTGGCATAATCCTCTTAGATCTGCCATTAATTTAAAATTTAATCCTCAATAATTTATTATTCCCTTCCATCAATTCCATCTTGACCTCTGTCTCCAATTCTAACAATATCTTCTGTACCCATGAAACCACAGTGGTACTTCTAATAGGCTCAAAGTTCAAGCCTTTAAACACTGCTTTAATCTAACTGAAATCTGTGATGGTCCCCCTTGCCACAAAGCCATGGAAATGTGGCCATGTGGGAAATGGTCCAGGGAGCTCATGAAAAAGTCAGTCTACATTTCAGAACAAATATTGCCCCAAATCCTGTGAAACTAAAGTCCTCTTTGGCTCAATCAAGAAGCTTTTTAGCTAATCGTAAAGTTAATTCTGAGCAAATATCAGAGCCTTGTTTGATCTGAAAGGTCCCCAGAACTTGCGAGAATAAGTGATGTGGTTGGGTCACCATGTTTATTGTTGCCAGTTGCAGAATGAGTTATAGAACTAAAGTCTATTTTCCCTCTGTCCCATCACTCAACTCTCCTGCTTGGCCTTCGATCAAGGAGCAGAATGCACACATCCTTCACTACACGCTGAGCAACTCTTTCTGGGGGCAGAGATTCTGCCCATTCAAAGGTGTTTATCAAGGATGAATGATAAATAACCCTTCTCCTACTTCCCAGAGCTCCTGTGCAGAATTTCAGAATGGAAGCCCAGCTGGCAACCCAAAGCAGCATGAAGAAATGAGGCCTGCACTCGCCATGCAGTGGAGGACTCCATGCAGGCGACCTTGTATCATTTTCTGTGCTTTTGTGTCATGCTTGATGACTTTTCTCTTCTCATGCAAACACTGAGGTGCACTTAAATGTTACAACCCAAGTGAAGTGCAACTATATATTTTAAAACTAAAGGAGAAAATCAAGTAAACATTTCACTGAATAGTCAGCAGCCCTTGGTTGTCATTGGCATCCTGTGCAGATACCTGTCAACACGCTTGGCCTCATAGCACCGAGCACCTGGACAAAGCTGAGGCTCAAATAAAACAGAGCAGAGTAAGTCTCCTCTTGCCTCCTTATCTCTTTGACAAGTAACACAGGGTTAAAAGAGGGGCAATGATCTAGTCCCTAGCAATTGACCAAGAATTAAAAACAAGACCAAAACGAAATAATAACAACACAAGTAAAACCCTGAGGGTGGGCCAGGGACTTCAGAGCTTGTTTAAACTGAGTTTAATATCAGAACTGGAGGAAGATTGAGAAAGTGAGGGCACCCACCTTCTTATTCATTTCCAGAGAAGGCCCTAAGGTAGTTGACAATAAAATCCCAGAATCCTCACTGGGGAGGGCTTCAAATGCAAGAAAAGGAAAAGTTAAACCAGATTTTCCCAGAAGCATTTGCAGTTGTGACCTCCTCAAGTTGTGGAAGCAAAGGGTCAGGGCTTAAATTACCCTACAGAGAGGAAAGGCTGAAAGACCAAGAGTTGGGGGTATGCATGTGCTTTTAGTAGCTCACCTAGGATACCCCATACTGCAGCATGTAGTATGCAAAGTCCAGCTAGGAGCATCCAAGAATAGGAATGGGAAGCTGCTGGGAGGTGGTCTCATGATCTTTATGAATGCACACATCCGTCCAGGATTCCGTGTTTATCTTTCCTCCTTAAGAACCCCGAAGCTGCCTTCCTTGGGGATTCTCAGACAGGTCTGAGGAGCATCGAAGTGTGCACACTCCCATACCCAGCTTTCTCTCTAGCTCCTCCCCTTTCAACCTTCTTCTGGAGGGTCTTCCTCAGGAATTTGGAGTTCTTCATGACCCATTTCATCTTCTGTTCCAGTGCATGGCTTGGTAGTGGCTTCTCAGATCTGGACCACACTCACACATGAACACTGTCCCAGACATGACTGGGGGAGCCAGGACATCTACAGCAGAGTCAGAGGTCACTCACAGTCCTGAGAAGTGTGGTCCTGTTGAGGGGAGGAAGACCATGGCAGCATCTGGCCTGGGTGAGAAAAGTTCAGGAAGCTCCTTTGTGAGTGCTCTTAGGGTAAGAAGCACTGAAGATACTTAATCTATAAATAAATAAATAATAAATAAATAAATAAAACAAAACACAAGAGAGCTCTTGAGGGATTACCACCTCTTATCAAGTAAAAGAAAAATCCCCCTCTTGAGTTTCAAAGCCCTCATACAGTGGCGACTAGTAGGCTCAGAACAACCTGCAGAAAGTAGAACAATCAAGACATGAACTGGAAATGTTCCAACACTGAGTATTTCTCACTTGATGACACACAAGTCATCCTAAATGTCCCCGAGGTAGTCTTGTTTTTCAAGGAGTTACAGAATGGCTCCAAACTCACTTGGAGCTTCCTCCTTAAATCCATTGCACTTTCCCATGCCTCCTGTGTCTGCCTCCACGGTGTCACAGACAAGGGGCCTTCCCTCAGCAGTGCGTCCCACAGTGCAGACCTGAGTCCTAGGCAGACAACCACAAAATGCAGTTCCAAGATCTTGGTTGAAGATCGCACTCCAGAAATGACTTTGCCAAAAGGATGCAGGCACCTACCTGGCAGCCATCTTGGGAAAAGCTACAAAATTAAATGAAAGAATCTGGCATGCAACAAACATGCATGTCTATCTCTTGTTGGGCCCCACACCGAAAAGATGTCTCATCATTGTTCCTTTCACTTTTAAGAAGGGGCCAAAAGAAATAGAAAGGAATCAATGTTTTAAAACCAGGAAACACACTTCTGATACCAAGGGCAGTATGTTTAACCGTTTAACTAAAGAATGACGGTCACTAGTTGCCAAGCACGATCTAAGCAAGAACAGCTTGTGGCTGAAATACCTTGGTGATAAAGAAGTCTTCCTCTCTCAGGGAAGAAGTGGTGACATTTAACATGCCTAGAGACATGGCCCTTTCTCCCAGGTTGATGCCACCCACAGGGCAGTCCACACCTGCAATGAGCCATTGTTTTGACCAGGGTTGCCTTTCTGGTTCAGCCTTCTCACTGGCTCAAACACAACATCCTAGAAGACAACAGGGAACTGGGCCAATTAGGGGACACCCAATACCCCAGTGGGACGTGGAGACCCCTATTTCCGTACTACATTCAACATCAGAAGCCAGTGGGCAGATCCTGACCTTGATCATGTGAAACATGCTTTCTTCCCTTGGACTTAAGTTCTTTGAAAGTCTCATTTGGGAAAAATGCCATTAAATGCCCTGTAATTTTATCCAAATGGCCCTGTTAGGAGGGAAAAAAATGCCCTCCTCTTACTTATTTTAGCATCACAGCCCAGGGGCCATCCCAACAGGAAATCCTTTAGCACTCTTGCCTGGATCAACAAATTCAACATTAAGTTAAATGAAAAATTAAATCAGCATTTAGCTAAAGCTCTATCCTCCTGCAGGAGGTCATTCAATTCAATGACAGTTGTGGCAAAGTCCACCAGGTCCACAAAGTCAGACGTGATGATGTTGACCCCCATGGCTCCGGGCTTCTGAGTTTTCACCCAGTCCAGGATGGCGGGAAGATTCCTACACAGGAGAGAACAGAGAATAGAGTTTGAAGGTCTCTTCCAGAAACAGAAGCAAAATGTTTCTGTTAATGGAACAAAAGTATGTCAGTAGAATCACGAGCCCCCAGAAGTTTGTCTGTTGCAGCTCTGTATCTCTTTCAGGGAGGAAGTGATGTCTATTTCTTCAGAGACTTGTACTTTTGGGGTTTCTGTGCTGGAAGAGGAGTTGATTTGCCTCAAGCACCAAAGAGGCACCATGTCAACAGGACCTTGAAAGACTAAGATCAAGAGCCGCCTTATTGTATTGGTAGGTTCTTTAATTTTTTTTGTCATGAAATTTTTCAAACATATTCTAACACTGAAAGAAATTTACAGTGAGTATGTCCACCACCTAGATTCTACCACTAACACTTTACTCTACTTGCTCAGTACATATCTATCCATTAATCCTTCACTCTATCCTTCTACCAATCCATCTTATATTTCTGACAAATTCCAACTGCACACATCTAAATACATCTAAATATCTCAGTATGCCAATCATTAACTAGGCTTTAATATTTGTTTTCAGTTTGTTTTTCTTTTGACATAACGTTTACATCCGATAAAATACACAAATCTTCAGTGTGCACTAGTTGAGTTTCGACAAATGTATACACATAATCCATACCCATATCGAGGCATAGAACATTACCAGCACCCAGAAAGCTCCTGCCTGCACCTTCCCCACCAATCCCTCTCCCTGTCCTCCCAGAAGCAACAGTTATACTGATTTTTTTCTACTATTGATTAGTTCAAGAAGTTCATATAAGCCATGCAATATGTATTCTTGTATTTGAGGTTCTTTCACTCAGCATTATGGTTTTGAAATTCATCCACATTGTTGCACACATCAGCAGTTTGTTCTTTTTTCTAATCACTGCATAGTATTCCATTGTATGAATGTACTGTAGTTTGTTTATCCATTTTCCTATTGATGGATAAATGAGGCATTCCCAGTTTTTGGATATTATAAGTAAAACTCTTTTATTCTTATACAAGTCTTTTTGTGGATGTTTATTTTCATTTCTCTTGGGTAAATACCAAGGAGTGAAACTGCTTTATTATATGGTAGGTTTACAGTTATAAGAAACTTCCAGATCTTTCCCAAAGAGGTTGTTCCATTGTATATTCCCATCAACAAAGTATGAGAGTTCTGTTTGCTTCATATCCTCCCCTAAATTTGATGCTAGAGTCTTTTTAATTTCAGCCACTTCAGTGTGTGTGTAAAGACATAGTGTTTTAATTTGCATTTTTCTGAAAACTAATGATGTTGAGCAGTTTGTCATGTGCTTATTGGTCATTTATGTATCTTCTTTGTGAAGTAACTGTTCTTTTATCCATTTTTTCTTTTTTTTTCTTTTTCTTCTAATTGTTGAATTATGGAAGTTATTTATATATTCTGGATGCCAGTCTTTTGTCAGATATGCTTTGTGAATATTCTATCCCTGCCTATAGCTTGCCTATTCATTTTCTCAATGGCATATTTTGGTGAGCTGAATTTAATTTTGACACAGTCTAATTTATCAATTTCTTCTTTTATAGTTTTTGTGACCTAAGAAACTTCTGCCCATGCCCAAGACACAAAAATACTTTCCTGTTTTATTCTAAAAGCTTTATGGTTTTAGCTTTTATATTTAGATCTATGATCCATCTCAAGTTACTTTTTATGCATGCTATGAAGTAGGGGTCAAGGTTCACTTCTCCCATCTGGATATACAGTTGTTCCAGCACCGTGTGTAGCTTCTTAATAGACCACTGCTTACTCGGTTGTCTCACAAACACAGTCTGTCGGTCTCATTTTATAATTTGAGGGCTTTCTATGGGATAGTCAGACTGTTTTGCCCAAAGAAGCTCACAGTTTAGTGACATAAACAAAGGATGACAATTTAATGTGATACTTTCTATATTAGTAGCAAGTATAAAATACCATGGGTGGTACAGAGGAGGCAGCATTCAAGTGCACTCACAGTTTTGCATCACAGTAAAAACAGTTCACTAAATACTCAAGACGTTGAGAAGGCTTTAAGGACGACACAAACTGGGGCTTATGTTTTGGCTAAGTGACTGGAGATATTTTAAGATGGGTATGCTCTAGGCCAAAATTGAGAATAAGTCAACTTTATTAACTTAATGGGTCCCTTTCTCCTCCTCTGGTAATACACTCTTTAGTTGTCATCTTCACCTTTCCTTTTCTCCTTTGAAGCTGACTTCTCTTCTTTTAGCTGATCTTCTGACTTCGCAGTCTTCTCCTAGACAACCCTATCAAGGCCTTGGTACCATTCTGTCCTTCTCCTCTTATCATGATAACTATCATCTGTCCTCGCCCTCTTCCCTCACTCAGCAGACTCTACAATCAGCGATGGGCTAAAACCCATCTCATAAATTGATTTGCATTTTTATATTAATAGCTGATTAAGAATCAATGGAACACCATCACAGGTACTTCCATTTTTAATTGGGACTCCTGAAGACTTAACTACCTCAACTTGACCTCTACTTATTCAATTTCTCTGTGCCTCAGTCTCTTCTCATGTAAAATGGGGATAATCATTATACTTCCTTCATATAGATTTTCAAGAAATTAAATAAAGTAATACACGTAAAGTGCTTAGAACTGTGCCTGGGATAGAGTAAGCACTATGTAAGTGTTTGGCACGAGAGAAGGAATCGTCAATGCTAGAGTGTGAGGTAGAGGGATTCGGGGGCTGGGGGTGAGAAATTTTCCTGAAGTGGTCACATCCTGCTGCTAGGTGACAAAATGTTGTGGCCTGAGAACAAAGGACTACAAATCCGGCCTTCCCTTGGAGCTCAGGACCAGGAATACACAGAGGCCAGCATGAAGGGGACATTCAAGACTTTTTTTAACGATGGCTAGTCAGTGTTCAAGTGTGAAATGCCGGCGCCACCTTCTGGTCATCACGTGGAAATGAGAATTAAAGGCTCGGTGGCACCTCCAGTTGGCTGACACCAGCCACACCTCCGAGGATCCCAGCAGCCTGAGCAGAGAAAGCAGGGAAAGGTGTGCCCCTGTGGTCTCCAGCGACAAAGAGCTCTGTGTCAGCTTCAGGTTGCATGTGTCCACCTTCCCCAAGGCAAGGATCAAATAACCGAGATCACACACAAAGAAAGGGAAATGTAGAACCCACTGTGAGGAGGAGCCACTTTATTTTCTTAACTCCAGGCATTTACGAAGATGAGAGATCAATGCAGAAGGCTGAGCCAGATACTGCGGACAGGCCTGCAAGGCACCAAATCCCACGGGCTGCAGAGCAGGAGGTGAGAAACTTTCTGTTGACTTTGAGGCACAGGGAGAACAGGCCAGTCTGTTGTGTCTCTGAGTTTTTTCACAGACAGGGATGGCATGCCTCTTCTGTGCCAGGCACTGTGGTAGCATCTTCATGTTAAGACTCTAGAACCTTGTGTGGTATTATTAACCCATTTAACTGGTGAGAAAACCAAAGCTCAGAGACCTCAGGAAACTTGTCAAAGGCCACCCTGTTGTTAAAGGACTGCGTTAGTTTGCTAGGGCTGCCATAAGAAAGTGCCAGACTGGATGGCTCAAACAACAGAAGTTAATTTTCCCACAGTTCTGGAGGCTGAAAGTCCAAGAACAAGGTGTCGGCAGGACTGGTTTCTCAGGAGGCCTCTCTCCTTGGTTTGTAGATGGTTGCCTCCTTGCTGTGTCCTCACATGATCATTCCTCTGTGTCCCAGCATCCCTGGTGTCTCTCTCTCTGTCCTAACCTCCTCTTCTTATAAGGACACCAGTCAGACTGGCTTAGGATACACCCTAACGGCCTCATTTTAACTTCATTACCTCTTTAAAGGCTCTATCACCAAATATAGTCACATTCTGAGGTACTAGGGGTTAGGGCCTCAACATACAAATTTTCAGGGAACACAATTCAGCCCATAACAGGGACCAAGTCAGACTTCAATCTCAGGCTTCTGATTTCAGTTCGTGGCCTGGTCTGTGGTCCCATGGATGCTTTGTCATCAATCAGGTTTAGGCAAAACTTGCTTTTATTTGATTTCAGTAGGATTGCAAGGTTCTAAGAACCCTACCATAAAAAGGATAATTGCCATAGAACTTCAGTCAGATGGCTATGTTTTTCATGGCTTCCTTTTAGGGTGATGAACCAAAGTGAACAAGATCTCAGGCCCATGTTTACCAAAGAGTTGGGGGAGGGAGGGTTAACTCTGCTGAGAAAACCACCACATTTGTAGGAAAACAGACCTTGTCTGTTTCCTCTTGGTTAAGCTGCCAATCTGTGCCCAGGACCAGTTTGACAGCACCCCTGTGTACCTTAGTTAGGACAGACTTTCCAGGTGCTGGGACTCATGAGAAGACCCTATGACAGCTGCTTCTTTCCTATGCTTGTTCAGTAGCACAGAGGAAATGGCAGTCACATGTTGTGCATGTGTCTGGGTACAAACTGTTGACCAAAGTTGAACTTCTTCCTTCAGTTGACGTGGAGGCCTAGGAATGCATGACGCATCCCTGTAATATTCTTGTGATCAGCAGGGGTCAAGACGCCCAAGTATCTTTCCAATCTTGCAGACATATGCTTGCTACCAATAGGCGAGGGCTCTGGCATGCTGGGATGCCTTGGTTTTGGGTGCGTGCCGCCATCATTAGCACTAAGTGAAAGGGCCTTGTGCTGCATCTGTAGCCAGATGAATGGTCTAGGAATTTACAAGTATGAAAAGCATGGGGACTTTGTGGGTTCACAGTTGTAACCAGTAAGATCTGACCAGATTCGGGTATTAATAAGACAATTAATTACAGCCCAGTGGAGCAGAAAGGAACAGGGCACTGAAACACGCTCCATTCAAGTCAGCACTAAGCACTGGAAAGGGCCATAGTCCAACAGTCAGAAGTCCAGAGTTGAGACACATTATTGACTCTTACCAGCTATGTGGCTCTGGGTCACTGCACCTCACTGAGCCCATCTTAAAAGGGGACGATAAACTGCTCCAGACAATGTGTCCTCCTAGAGGCTGTCTCAATTTAAGAATCAATGAAATCATCTGCAGGAGGGTACTTTATATTCAGAATACGGTTTACAGATGTACATTGTCTTTATTTTTAAACACGTCCTCTCTTTTACTAGCACAGCTCTCAGCACCAACATTTATTATAGTGATTTTCATATTCCTTCATAGAAATTTACATGTTTAGCTTTCCTGCTAGACTGTGAGTTCCTTGAGAGTAGAGACTGTATTATTCATCTTGTATCTTTGGACTTAGCTCTTCCTAGGTACTCAATCTTTGCTGAACGAATAAATAAATAAATAATGTTAATCTATAAATTTACAAAGGCATGAGGAAAATGGTGTGCATACATGAACATATATTATAAAAAAAAAGTTTGTAACTCTGGATCATTCAGAGATATGTCACTGGTTTATAAAATTCTCTTTTCCAAGTTCAGCACAAATAATTCAGTGAAGACTAGAGTGGGGTTTCTGGTTTCGTTCATGGCCAACTAATCAGGAGCTCTCGCCGAGAAAGAAACGTGCAGGTGCTCCTTCCTATCCAGACTCCTGCCAGATGACCTCCTGCTATCTGAAGTCATGCTATCCAAACTCAGAGCCAAAGAGACAGGGGCAGGTTTATGGATGAATCTTGCACTATCTGAACTCTGGTGTTCATCACCTGGGACCAAAGTGACACCTGTAAATATCCTTTGTCACCCAAATGTATTAGCTTCCTCAGCTTGGATGGCAAGGGATGCCCTGTTATCCAAACGTATTTATAACATTCCTTTTACACACAGACACAGGCATCAACACAGATGCATACATGTACATATATGTAAGACTTTTCTGGACAACACCTTTTTCCTGACAACGCCTATTGTTAATTGGTGTCTAGGATAAAGAACATCATCTAATACAAACTTTTTGGAGCTTCTCCTGCCTGATGGTAGAGTCAGGCTTGATTCTGTACTGAGGAAGTATCTGAGGCTCTGGCATAGCGGGGGCATCCCAGGCTGCGTCTTAGGACTCACTGTCACCACGAAAGGGAGAAGGACACCCCAAATCCCTGGAGGGCCATCTCTGAATCCTTAGCTTCAGCAGAGCAGGCTCACTGAATGCTTCTTAAACGAGTGAGCACTTGGGCCGGCCGCGAGGGCAGAGGCAAGAAAATGCTGTGACCACCTGCAGGAGCCAACATCCGGGTGTTGACTTAAAGCACTTTGCTTCAGTATCAAAATTTAGGCAGTGTCTATGATGTCATATGTATATTTCACGAAGTATTTAGAGATCCTTGGCCACAGTTAACGCAAGCCATCTCAAATGCATAGCTTTTTCAAATATAAGGTTTTTTGTTTTGTTGTTATTTTCAATCTTCAAACTATATGGCTTTACTGCTGTTTATTCAGAAGAGAATCAAGATCAATGGTTTTTTTTTTCTACAACCTTACTGATGACATGGAAGCAAATTCCTACCTGTGAACCAGAGTGTTCTTGAGGCCACCAACCAGGCCTCGGGCAATGGTCTTCACTCTGGGGGTGAGAATTGCTTGAGAGACGTGGAAGGAGCCGCGAGGGGCCCGCTCACTCAGAGTGGTCTCCAAGAAGAGGATTAGCTTGTGCACACTTGTGGTGTTTGCCCAGGGTGCTGGAATCTTCTTTCCTGGCCACAGGAAGGGGTATTGCTTGTAGAAGGGACAGTGATAGAAAATAAGAACCTGAAACGTTCCAAACAGAAAAGGAGAACAGTTCATGGACAAGCTGAATGGCAACTCCTTAGCTTTACGCTGACGGCTAGGTGGAAAGGCAAACAAATATAGACATACATGGAAAGTCAAGAATTGTTATACATTCTTTTAGAAAAATCAATAAGCAAAGATTAAAGTACTTGTTACAGGTGTGACTTGAAGATTCTTAACTTTTCTTTTGTCATGAACACCTGTGGAAGCACGGTAAAATCCTGAATGCCTTCTCAGACTGCTTTAAATGAATGCGTAAAATAAAATACACAGGATTACAAAGAAAATCAATGAGATGGAAATACAGCTATCAACATATTAATTAAGGTTGCAATAAATTAATGGATATGCTTCATAATAAATACCTTCAAATAAAATATTTTGTTGTAAATCTAATACGTTCCATAATTTTGAGTTACTGATGAGTATAAATGATATTTCAAAAGATATCCATAAGAACTGAAATGTGATATGGAAATCTCTGTGATTTCCATGGGGACAAAGTCACAGTAGGGCCAATCCTGCTGTGGTCAACGCAGGCACTTACAATCAATGGGGATATTAATTTTCAGTTAAAAGTTAGTGAGAATTGGGACCGGCTGCGTGGCGGAGTGGTTAAGTTCTCGCGCTCCGCTTTGGCGGCCTGGGGTTTCGCCAGTTCGGATCCTGGGCGGGGACATGGCACCACTTGCGTTGGGCTATGCTGGGGTGGGGTCCCACATGCCACAACTGGAAGGACCCACAACCAAAAATACGCAACTATGTACCAGGGGGCTTTGGGGAGAAAAAGGAAAAATAAAATCTTTAAAAAAAAAAAGGTGAGTGAGAATAAACGTAGTTTTTTCCTATCCAAATTCACAGACTTCTTACATTCCACTCACACTCTCTCCCCTTGGGAATCTCTGGACCCAGGTGGAGAACCCCTGTGGCTACTGCTGTCTGGAAGTTATGACTCCTTTGCTCATGAAACTGACACAGCTCTTGGAGTTCAGATCAATACACAACTAATTTGGGAGCACACACATCTTGCACTGTGCATGCTGACTCTGAGTGAAATTGCCTGTCCCAGGAGAGGGAGGGAGTTCTCTGCTTGAGGTAGGAAAGACTTTGAGGAGCTGATGGGTCTCCAGAGGGACCTCTCAGGATGGTGGTGATTTCAAAATAATTAGCAAGCCACATCCACAGCATTAATTAGTTTCTGAGAGGCAGCTGGGGGACAGAGAGTTGCTAATTTGGTTTCTAGAAGTCACATATCTTTTCCCTCCTGGGTACCAGTGATTCTTCCTGGAGGAATGTCCAGCGTGCATGTTTACACTCTCTGGACTGCAATCCTCAGATAGCTGGCCCCAGAGCATAATCCTCCAGGCACCCAAGATCGAGGGCTCTGAACGTGTGTCTTGTTTCCGGTGCACATTTAGCTCATGACTAAGGTGCCAGACTAACCGCTCCTGAAGGCCTAGGGCTGGGGAGCGCCAGGCTTGATGCCTGAACAGGCTAATAGCTGTTCTTGTTGTTTTTAATGGATTTGAGTAATGTCTGACTGACTGCTAATGCTGGCTGTGTGTTAATGAGGTTAATCACCGGCTCATTGTAAGCAGATTGCCTGGGAGATCGGGTAGATTTGCTGCTGGCGGTGGAACTGGCTAGTTTGGAAGGCAGAGGTCTCCAGCATCATAAGTGAGGAAAGCTGGCCTGTGACATGGACTGTGGGAGAGGCGGAGGCTGTGTGACCCTCGACAGGGCCTGTCAGACCGTTTCCTGTGCGTGAGGGACGAAAAGACAGTCTATTCTTTACTCTGCCTTGGAAAAGATGCAGAAAGTACAAATTACAGGAAAGGGGTTTGAATACTTTTCCTCGAGAGTCTTTTTGGGCAATCTGACCCTAAAGGTTATAGGGAGAATTTCTGTTTACAGGAGGAGGTTGGCCTAGCAAACCAACCCTCATTCTACAGAGTTCCAGGGGCAGTAACTGTTGCCCCAGGGCCCGGGTTTTGCATGTGCCCCCTACCTGGCTCTGCTGTATTTTTCTCTGAAATACTTTCCCTTCCAATGATCAGTTTTTCTCTTGAGACTCAGATTAAAAATCTTATTTCCTTTGAGAATTGTTCCATAATTGACCTCTTCTCATTCTGACCAGTCCTTTACTAGAGGCCCCTGGGATGTAGATTTATACTATGTACTATTTTTCAATTGAGTGCTTACAAACCCCTTTCTTCATATAGTACATTTGAGGTAGTTTTATCCTCAACTGTATATCAGGTGTTTTGTATTTTACTAGTGTTCTGTATTCTTACCTTTTCATTAAGATTCTAAATACTGTCAAGATGCAGATTAAATATTCTAATTCACTGTACCCTCAAAACTCATAGCCACTAATGTACAGAGATACACCTGTGAGTTGTGATGTAATTGCATGTTGAATAAATGAAATTTGACAAAATGGTTGTACAGTTCTTGCTATTAAATTGTAGCCATAAAATACTCAGGGGGTTACACGCAAGGCAGCTCATTACATAATGAATATTTGACGCTTAACTGCCAGTATGGCACTGCCCCAGCAGGGGGAGATGCCTGAGGACTCTGGGAGATCTGCTTAGCTTTTGGGAAGAGACCTGGCAGGGAAATGTTGGGAAAGGAAGAAGAAAAAGGAGATGCCAGAATTCAAATGGATGACATTCTCTCTTTTTCTGGTTTGTCATCACAGACTCTTTCCTTCATAATTTTAGGCATACTTGTCATTGGATGACACAGATTAGCCCATACTTTATGATAGATCATTGCTGTGCTGCTAGAAATTCACTGTCCACACTATGCATTATTCCTGAAAATATCTGTTACTCCTGCAGATTTCTAAGCAATTTAGCATGCAATATGGCAACCTATCCAGAACACTATGTGTATACAAAGTTATAAAACTATATTTATCACAAATATCTGTTTATAAACTTAGCTATACTCAAATTTAACCTTCCCTGAATCCCCACAGTCAAAAGCCCTCTTACAGATCTCTGTCCCTTTCTCCATTCTGCTAACCCTCTGAGACCCTGCTAATAGTGGCTCATGAATAAAGAGAAAGTGTTTCTATTGGCATCATCTACTACACTAGTTGTGAAAGTCACCAAGATGTGTAACAGGCTCTTGCCATGTGGGGGATCAAAATCAGCCACCCCAAAATGTGTCTCTTTGCCTTGGTTTTTTTTTTTTTAAGATTTTATTATTTCCTTTTTCTCCCCAAAGCCCCCCGGTACATAGTTGTATATTCTTCATTGTGGATTCTTCTAGTTGTGGTATGTGGGACGCTGCCTCAGCGTGGTTTGATGAGCAGTGCCATGTCCACGCCCAGGACTCGAACCAACGAAACACTGGGCCGCCTGCAGCAGAGGGCGCAAACTTAACCACTCGGCCATGGGGCCAGCCCCTGCCTTGATTATTTTTAAAGACAACAGACTCTGAAAGAAACTTTGACCTTCTCCCTAACTGCCTAAAGGAACTTAAGACAGAAGATCTGTTCCATGAAGGAGCTAATACCAGAAGATAACTATAGTAAGATGTTAACTAGGTGCGATAGACAGGAAGGCACTAACAAGCCCATTTTTACCAAATTTCTATCTCCCAGGTCACATTGTCTATAGATGGCCCAAAAAATACTTGGTTATCAAACATATGCATTTCTATCTCCATGTAAATTGCCTTCCTCCCTTTGAAGTCCCAAACCACTACCCCCAACATCCTCTTTTGTCTTTAGCTGAAGATGGTATTTAAGGTGGTGGCTTTGGCCATTTCAGTGAGTTACTCAGTTTTCCTGGGTCTCTCCCATGTATACATGTTATTAAATTTTGTTCTATTTTCCCCTTTTATTCTGCCTCATGTCAATTTAATTCTTAGACCAGCCAGAAGGACCTAGAGGATAGAGGAATTATCTTCCTCCCCTACACCACTCACTAACAATGTTCTCTGGGCAAGGTGCTTAACCTCTCCAAGTCTCCCGTTTTCTCATGTGTAAAATGGGGATAATAACAAAATACTGACCAACCTTCTAGTGTTGTGCAGAGGATTACACATGTTAATCCACGTACCTAGCACAGTGGAAAGGCTCAATAAATGTTAGTTGCTATTATGACTGTTGTTATTACTATTGTTTAACATTGTAAGAGAGAGACTCCACTGGGGAAAAAATCTCTCCAAATTAGACCTGTGAGTTGGAACAGATACCAACTCAAGTTTAGAGGGAGAGGCATTGTCACTGACTGACTGCCCTGAGGAACTCAAGAGTGGGTTTGGGCACATTTCATTGTTTAAGGGATGCAGTCACCAACCACCCTGAACCAGACCAAGCCCTACCACAAAAGCGGGTGCCTATGACCTTTGCCTTATTTTTAATGCTAAGATCTCTTCTCTGGGAGGAGCTTAGGCCTTATTAGCATAACCTGCAGTTTATGTGGAGGCTTGTTTTCCAAATGAGCCTGCTCAAGCGAAAACCCACCTCTCCCTTTTGAATATTCATTCCTCATCGGAAATAAACGGCCCTGCTTCCCCTTCGTTCGGGGATGCCAACTTTGGAAATGGTTCTGCATGGCCTTCTATTTGCTGCAAATATACCCTACGTTGTGAGACCACTACTTCTGGTGGAGAGTCTGATTTTAACTCGCCAGGAGGTGAACTCACTTTGGTAACAGTGTGATAAATCGTTGGCAAAATACCACTTACAAAATTTTAGTGAGAAAAAGTGGCTTAGACAACTTTTAACAGATACTAAAAGTTAACCCATTAGCCTCTGTGGAGTCAAAGGCATTTAGCATTTTTACAGGTGTGCAAAACAACTTGGTGTTTCCAGTTACTCAGGCCAAACCTGGGAGTCATCCTTGAATCCTCACTTTCTTTCACGCCCCAAATCCCATCCATCAGAAAACCCTGTTGGCCCTACCTTCCCATAGATTCCGATCTGACCACTGCCGACTAGTAGTCTCCTCGCTGGTTTCCCATCGTTCCTCGCTCCTCCTACCCCTCGTCTCCTCCTAGCAATCACAGAGATCCCATTAAAACCTAATTCAGGTCTCAGCACCCTGTGCTCAGAACCCTTCCAGAACTTTCCTCACTCAGAGTAAAAGCCAAAGTCCTTACATGATCACCCATTATCTCTCTGACCTCCTGCTGCTCTGCTCTCCATCCAGCCCCAAGGCCCTGCTTTTCCTGGGGTGTCCGGCACACTCCTGCTTTGGGGCTCTGCACTGGCTGGTTCCTCTGTTGAGAAAACTCTTCCCCTAATAAGCCCCTATTAACTCCCTTAACTGTCTACCCTGATCAAGCTATTTAAAATTGCAACCAACCCTCCAACCCACAGAGCCCTGGCTCTCCCTTACTACGCTTGACTTTCTTTTTTCATCGCTCCGATCACTTTCCTAGCATTATATATAATGTGTTTACTATGTTTATTATCTACGATCTATCTCCCTCCAGCTGAATGAAAGCTCCCTCAGGGCAAAGATCTTTGTGTACCGATTTACCCCAAGTACTGAGAATGATGCTTGGCACATACTTGGTGTTCAATAAATATTTGCAAGTGAATAATCGTTAATTGACTTTTAACTAAAAGCTCTTCCTTAAGTTTAACAATAACTGCCTCTTTTAGATGCTTTGGTTAATGTATCTATGAGTAAGTGAGCAACTATGAATGAAAAGTACTTGTTTTTTCCCCTTTTTAAAATAAAAAGAGTCTAAGTGCAGGCTGACCTTTCCTGAAGCTCCCCTCTCCCACTATCTACCATCCTTTGGGATCAGAGTGGAATATATCTGAAGCTCACTTTCTTTTTCTTGAGTGTGTCTTTCATGGGTCTATGTTTGGGGGCTGTCCTCAGCCTGAGCAATCTGGGGACTGTTCTTCCAACCTGGATCCCTTCCACAGGCTCTTCCTTCCTTAACTCCTGCCAGTATGACCCAAATTCTGTGAAGATGGCCTTTGAAGATGTTAACACCCCTGAGATGAATCACCTCATGTGCCTTTCTCAGCTAATGCTGTAATTTACCAATCAATCCCTTGGCAGGGATTCTCTGACACCGAGTTGAAGGCAGGATGGAATGGATTATCCCTGAGGGCAATTAGGAAGGCGAAAATGGGCTCTATGGGAGACAGAAAAGTGGTATGACCAACTGGTCCCATTTGACGACTGTGCTTTGGGTTGGTTCCGGCCAGCCCACTCAAAGTTAATTTAGATGTCAAACAGGTTGCCAAACAAGTTTTAAATATTTGGCAGGTGTTAATCCCAGTTCGATGGCGCCGGGGGAGCCCTATCCTACAGCCTGGGAACCAGTGTGCTGTGTTTGATATTCCAAACAATCTATACCTTCTGGTCTAAGAGCGCTGGAGTGAGCTGTCTTACAGCTGGCCATATAGAAACAGCAGAAAGAGTGAGGTTCTCGCCCTTGGAAGCTCATCTCTGTTTCCTCCTACCTGGCACTTCTTCTCCCACAGGGTCTGTAGCCTCAGACTCTCCACACTGCAGGCTGAGCACAGCTTGCTTCCAAAGGCCTCCCGGATGCGGAGAATCAGCCGTTGGTGATGGGCCTCCTCCATGGCGTAGAAGTGGTTGAAATCCAGGAAGACAATCTCCCTCGGGTGCTGTGCAAGAAAGGAGTCAATCTCCATCAGCCCATCCCAGACCTTGATGCCAAAGAGCCCATGAATGAAGTAGATCTCCTGGTCGGCATCCCCTGGCTTGGAAGACACACGCAGGTCGAAGTAGCGGATCCCAGCTTCCAGCTGTTCTCGGAAAGTCAGGTTCTGAGTCACAGACCATTTCTTCATCAGCTTCTTCACCAAGGAGATCCTGGCGAGGCGTTTGATAGCTGGGGTTTGGTCAGGCCCCACTGGGGACTTTTCATCTACCCAGTAGCTGAATGAGTCATGGGAACCTATACAAAGCAATAAAGGGGAGGAGAGCAGTTGAGGCTGGAGCTGGGAAAAATAAGCCAACTGAGAAGAAAACAAACAAAAATTAAGAACCAAATGCACACAAAAGTTGTAAACGAAGACTTGAAAAAATTTTCAAGCTTGCCAGGAATGAGTAAGCACAAATAAAAGTAACGTAGTCTTATTATCAGCTTGTTAAGCCTGAGGTAAAACTATAATTCTCGTATATTGTTAATGTAAGGTAAATTAAAACCCTTTTGGAAAGCTACTGAGAAATATGTTTGGAAAGAGGAGCTTTAAAATATTCATACCATTTGATCTAGTAATTTCATTTCAGAAAAGCTATCCTGAGGAAATAAACTAACATTTAGAAAAACAAAGATGTCTGCTGAAGAATATTCATAGCAGAGACAAAGTGGAGGTTGCTTAAGCATCTCTCATTGAAGTACGCTCAATGGTGGCAAATCCACTTTATTCGTGCAGTCATCGAAACAAAGCCTACGAAAACTCTCTATCCCAATAATGCTGCAACAGGCATTTAAATTCTAGGAAGGTAAGAATTAAAAAAACCCAAACTATCTTCTTTTTATGATTTTGTATACACTATTTTACTATTGTAAAAAGGAGTCAGTAGAAATGACTTCTTGACAGATCAGATAAACCTTCTGAAGAACTCGATACAGGTTAGTTACGTGGCCCTCTTTTTGAATTCATCCCTTAATGAGTCAAATGTGCTACTAAATGGTCAAAATCATGTCCTTTTCCTCTGCATTAAAGGAAAGAGGGTAGGTACCCTCTTAGACACTGAGATGATCTTATTGTTAGAGGCATTTCATACATAATATAGAATTTTACAAAACTCTACTGTCTTATGCCTTATTATTTCCATTTTCTTGAAAATAAATCATTCTGGGATGGCTTTACTATTTTACGTTCTCAGAAATAAAGTGAAAAAAGAAAAAAAAGGGTGACAGGCAATGCTTTATTTTTATGTGGTCTCTAGAACATGGAGGATATTCAGTAACTATTAAGAAAAAGCACATCTATTAATCCTTAGGCAAAGTCAGTTTTGCAAGTGAGAAAATTATTAGCATATTTCAGGTAAAAGAAATTGCCGTGACTAATAGAAATGTGGAGCGAGTCCCCCTGGATTTACCACATTGGTTGGCTCTGTTAATGAGACTCACTGGATACTTGCCTAATGCTCTGCTTCCTTTGGCTGTACAGAGACAGGAAACCTTTATACCTCCTCATTGAGAGATTTATTATGAATACATTATATATAGATGGTGAACAGCCAGTTCTCTCTTCTTTTTAAATTATATTAGCAGTCCAGCTGTTCAGGATTGAGTGTGTAATATAGTGCGAGGCACGCACTGAACTTAATTCTTCCCTGGGGATGAGGGACCAGCCATTACCCAAGCACGGAGGAGAGACAAATCCCCTCTGGGGTTCTCTTGTTGGTGCTAAGCTCAGTTCCATCTCCAGAGGGAGATGTGCTAAGGACCTCCAAGGTTTTTCTCCACGTCTGAGGAATATGCAGCAATGTGACAGTGATGGGGCTCCAGGGACCATTTCTGAAAACACAGGGACACACGTGGTACCCACAGAAGAGGGAGGGTGTGCGCATTCCCTGGAACATGGCGTCTCTGTTTATCTCTCTGCTCCCTTTTCCATTTCCCCTTTTCCTTTGTGACATCCTGTGTCCAGCGCAGCCCTCCCTCCCCTTGACAGGAAAGGACAGGACAACGGAGCACATTGTTTGCAGAATGTTTTATGGCAGTTGTCCTACCTAGGCCTACAGCTTTCGAAGCTAGCCATCACTCATTAACCACTATCAATATGTTTGCCTTTCTGCTCATTTTTTCCCAGGAAGCTTTTGCCTCATATAGAGTGAGGGAAATAACATTCAGGTACTTAAGTGCATTTAACTATTTCTTTTTTGAAAAACAGGATAAAAATGTCCTCCCCTCTCCTGCACATAGAATATTTACATGTTATACAACCTACAAATAGTAATTATAAAAAGAAAATCCTAATATTTTACACCCCAAATTCACTATCAAAGCGTTGTCTTCTCCCTGGACCCGAGGGAGGTTATTTTACCCTTTAACGACTGTGCGGTGTGGGCTCCTTCTCCCTCTCTGCCCTGGGACGTATGGATTAAACTCACGCATTCCCCCAGCAGAGGAGAAGAACCCTGCCTCATGGGTCCTCGCCTTATTCTCTGAGAGAAGTGCTGAGCGTTGAGTCATTAAGCACAGCAGTTCCATGAGTTCTGGTTTGTTTTATGCCAAGAGAGGAAACAGTTTAGGACCTCACTCTGCTGTGATTTCTGTCAGGGAAAGCGCTGTTGCTGCTACTACCCAGCGATACCTGCGCAGCTTCCCTCATCCCTCTCTCCGACTCCTTCATCTCTGTCTACAGTAGATTTAAGGGGTGCTCTTTATCTTAAGAACAAAACAAAGCACTTTCCCTTACGTGTCTTATCCCCTCAAGTGACCGTCTTCTCTTTCTTCCTCGCTGTCACACTCTTGAAAGGGAGGCAAGTCCTGCGGCCTTTGTCTCCTATGATCTCCTCACTCCTTCCCATGCAAAGCCACCTCCTGTCCTTCTACTGCTACTCTTGATCCTTAAAACCTTCAAATCAACAATTCCAGATGGTGTTATTCTTCTTGGCTTCTCTGAGGTTTTGCTAAATCAGCTCTTTTCTGGAAACTCTCGTTCCTTGTATTCCGGGATGCATGGTTCTCAGTGTTCCTATCCTTCTGTTACCAGTTGCCACTCCTTTTGCTTCCTTTGCTGGCTCCTCTTCCTTCTGCTTGTCCCCAAATGTAAATGTTTTCCGAAAACCTCTACTGGCTTCTTTTCCCCCTCTTCAGAGGTTTCATCCACTCCCCAGTTTTACCACAGCACCATTATGCTGATAACCCCAAAGGCTTCATTTCCAGCCCAGACTCTTCTAAGTTCCAAATTTATGTTTCCGACTTCCTGCTGTGGTCTTCCACCCAATGGCCTACTCACACAACAAATCGCAGATTTTCAAGGTCCAGCTACTCATGTTGTACCTCCCACCCCCCAAAAAGGGCCTCTCCTGAACTTCCACCAATCGTTCACTCAGTTTCTCAGACTTGAAACCTTAGATTCTACTTAACTTCTTCCCTCTCTCTCACCCCCTGCATCCAGCCAGCTACAAAAACTTTGCGTTTGACTCTTAGATGTATCACACAGTCTCTTCCTTTAACCTTCAACTGTTACCCCCTCGTCCATACACTCATTACCTCTCATATAATCAGGACAAACAGAACCCTAACTTGTGTCCTTTCAGTGCAGCCTCTCTCTAATTTGTTCATATTCAAAAGTTAATCATCTGAAGCTACAGTGCTATGTCATTTTCCTCCTCCCCCAAAATCAGGTTCAAACTCTGAACACCGGTGTTTAGGACTCTCTCCAGTATGGCTCCCATGCATTATTTCAGACTCATCTCTCACCAGTCCCTACACGTATCTATCTGTTGGTGTGCAAATACACTGATGGGCAGGCCTCTTCCTGGACTCCATTCACTTTCGTTTGCTGATATCTTCCATGAAATAATCTCTCAGCCAACTCTGTCTATGTCTTCTCCCCGGCATTTATAACCCACATTGGGCAAGTTGTCTACTCTACGTCTCAGTTTTCTTGTCTGTAAATTGGGCATGATAGTGCCTATTGTCACAAAAATTGCTGTGAATATTGGAATGTATGCAAAGTGCTTGGAACAATGCTGACACTAAGTAAGTGCTGAACTACTGTTTCTATTACTATTAGTCAGTCTCTGTTAGTTAAAAACTAGAGGGAGGAGGGGTGAATTAACTGAAGCTCCTTATCTTAAATACTTAGGGTCTCGAAGATTTTCTTTCCCGCACATGAAGTGTGGTTCATTTCAACCTTGTTGGTTGACACGGAGATGATAGCTTAGCCTCTGCTTTGTTGACAGTAGCTGTCACTTACTCTCTTGGTCACAGCCTAAGCTTTGTCATCACCCACTTCTAAAACCTTACAATTCAATACCCTACTTTCTGAGCACAACTGACTTTTCTTCTGCCTCATTGTAACTTGACTTCTATTCTCCCTAATCTGAGAGCCCAGAGTTGGCTCTACGTCATCCTTCAGCTATAACCACAGTAGTTAGATGCTACTTTTACGTGCAGAATTTATAACCATATGAAAGCGGTTAGGATCACTGTTGAGGCATTTTGTCTGTCTATACATGCAAATCATGTGCACAGCCCGAAAATGCACATGGAAATATTAACATGTTTTCCAACATATTTTTTGACTAACAGCAAATGTCCTCCTTCTCTTTTCCAATATTTCTCATTTATAGAGTAGAATGAATAAGGCTTTAGGAAATAATAGGCATCAAATATTGGATGACTATTTTCAGACTTCTCTGGGTAGGGAATTTTGCTGTCATCTCAAGAACATTCCCTATAGAGCAGGAAATACGGACACATATTCTTAATGTTCTACACACTCCATGGATTGATATCATCCCCAATTTTAGCTCTGCAAAGGTGAGGTTCTTTCCTCCAATTTTTGGAAACTTATTTTTGTGCAATCCTTTCATTTTCATAATTACTACTCTTGTCTCTTTTTTCCTTATACAATCGACAGGCATTAAAAATGTTTCTATCTCCTCTCTTCATGTATACAGAACCCTAGATAATATATGTGAAAGCACTCTGTAATCTAAAGCAGTGATTCTCAACCCTGGATGCACATCAGAAACTCCCCGGGGTGGGGAGCTTTTAAACAACACCAGTGCCCAAGACCCACCCCGGACCCAATGAGTCAGAATCTCT
The DNA here is from genome assembly GCF_041296235.1 of Equus asinus. Classification (NCBI taxonomy): domain Eukaryota; kingdom Metazoa; phylum Chordata; class Mammalia; order Perissodactyla; family Equidae; genus Equus; species Equus asinus. The sequence continues at coordinate 14,160,057 of NC_091794.1, read as the reverse complement.
CTGGGGTGGGAGTTGAGAATGGCAAACTTGAAAAGCTCCCAGGTGATTCTATTGGGCACCCAGGCTGGACATCTGCTGCCATAAATGTAAGACTATCCTTTGCCAAAAAGCTCTCTGACTTCTGGGTCACCTTCCCTGGTTGGTTTCTAGCACTTTCAAATCTTCAAATAATAATCTGGTGGGCAGCCTTCTCCATATCTTGGTAGAAGCTTTCTTCATCATTCCTTCTGTTCCAAGAATGCCTCCTGCCCTGACCAGTTGAACAACCATAGCTTGTTTGTAAAGAAGAAAAACAGTGGGAGGCCTTGTTTTCCTTCTCATGCCTTCTAGTAAGTGATTAGATGAAGTTATTTAAGGCTAATTAGGGCCTTCAAGATGTGGGCTGGGTTGCACAGTTCAGTATAGTCACCGTGGCAGCAAAATCATGAGGAAAGAGAGATTTGAATGGGAAAGGGTTTGCTCAGTGTTCTAGTTATTTCCTCCTGGCCAGCATTAGGTTAGAAGATAATCTAAGAGACCATCTATAAGGAAATAAGCTGGCCGTGGGAGGGCCAGGGACAATCAGTTTGCTCTTTATCTGGAATACCAATTGCCATTTGATTCTTTCTGCGACTTCTAATTTGGGAATTAGGAGCTCTCAAGTTAGCACATAATAGTTGTTAGTTAAAGCACTTTCATTACCCATTTCTTGCAAACTGGAGTAGTAGCCATTTTTCTGGACTCAATTAATTAAAAAGAATTTAAAGCAAGCTTCTTGGGAACCTGGTCTCCAAATAAAACAAAAAGAATTCAAATCACACACCCTGAAATGATACATTTCATTACAGCACAGTGGCATTTCAGATGACATGGTGGCTATACTTATAGCCACGGAAGGAAGGATAAGACAAGAGTTAAGTGAAACATAAGAGAAAGAAAGAGAAGCTTCTTTATGACATCTCTGGGTGGCATCTGGGGAGGTGGGATGGTGACCCCAGGTCAAAGAACCCTTGAACTCACATATTTAAGAAAATCTCTTTTCCCCTCTCCCTTAAGTACTACCCTGCCTTCCAAGACCTAATTTTGAAGCCTGCCCTCCCACTCTGTGTTTACTCACATCATTTAATGTATGGGTGCCTCTAGGCTATGCATTCTCTTTGGAGTGACATTGCTCTCAAGGGGATAAAAATTGTTCTTGGGGGATGAAAAAATCTTACTCTTTTTATGTATAAAGCATATATATATATATATATATAAATACACACACACACACACACAGTACCTAAACAGATATACAGTATATCTGTGGTATCAAAATTTCACGGTTGGGGGTGGCGAGCAGGATAGAAATGGCTAAAAAAACTCCTTAGTATGGTGATAAAGAACAAAAGGCTGAGAAGTATGGCTCTAGGCAGAGCTCCCTGGTTGCCAAATGGACATCTGACTTGTCTGGGCTGGATCTCTGACCCTGCACCTCTTTTTGTCCTTAACTGGCATGTCTCTCATTGCCTCTAGTAACTGGACACTCCCCCATCAGGCGACCCAATACTGGACGGTTGTGTTCCCATCCCCTGCCCCCAGAACACTAATGAGTTGGGAACCAATTCAATTCCCTCTTTTCCAGTTATCCTTTAAATATTCCCAATAGGCATCTCCAGGCCCAACAAGTCATTTCTCTGCCTTCTCAGGCCCAAAGGACCCAGACTTGCAGTTTACAACATGCTAGTTTATCAAGAAGAAATCTACAAATGGTGAGTTTTGAGTGAATTACTATAACTTGGTGAATTACCGTAGCTCTGAATAAGCTAAACGGAGAGCTCCCGCAGTGTTCAGAGCATGGGGTCTGGTGCCAAGCTGCCTAAGGTCATAGTCCTGGCTCTACTGCTTACTAGCTATGGACTGAAACACTGAGCTTCAGTTTCTTCATTTGTCATATAGAGATAACAATGGCACTAACGTCAATGGTTTGTGTTTAGGCTTAAATGATTAACTCAGGTAAGCACTTAGAAGAGTCCCTGGCCAACAGAATGAGCTCAAACAAATTATTATTATTACTATTTCACTATTAAGGGACTTGTGTCATCTTCTACTTGGATGATACTATCTGAGAAACAAACAATTCTTGTTTCTAAATAATGTTGTGAAACCTCATTAACTACTTACACTCAGGGGTCTGCTGTGGCAGTTAACTGGGCAAGATGAAGTCTGCAGTTTAAGTGATTTGTTTTAGGTTATATCCAGAATCAACATCAAAAGGGCTAAATTCAGATCACAGTATCATACAGTTTACCTATAAACTGGCACGAAAAGTAAAACTATAAATTATCTCTAGGCTGCTCCTATGTCAATAACTTAGGAATAAATAAATACAGTACTACACAATTTGAAAGTGTAGAAGAAAAAGTTCCAAGGATATTCTTGAACTTTTTATTTTTAACATCATAGAATTAGACATCCTCGAGTGAATTCTATAGAAAAACAAACACAGAGAAACAAATCCAATCTGTTGTTAAAAGCATATTGGATAGCAGACTATTGGAGAGTGAAAACCTATAATCCATTATTTGAAATGGAAAAAACAGTAACGCTTTCCCAACCCATCCAAAAGCCCTATCAGTTTTAATAAATATCACTAAAACACTCAAACACCTATATAAACATCCATAAAGAATCTTTCCAGAATATACAGTATTTTAAACACCAAACATCAGAGTCCATAGTACTTTCAGGAGTTTTTCTGTCTTTTCTCACACACTGAAAACATTAGTGCATAGTTCTTGGGGACATGAGCATGGCCAAGTTCATGTTAGTTTGCCTCTCTCAACATGCTTTATCACTTCCCATTTTTCTTTGCATGTGTGGGCTATTCAGGCCCCTTGAGTTCACTTGTTTTATTCACAGGCTTTTAACTTTTCTAGAAGACATTTTCACTCAATAATGTGGTAAGTTGAGAGCACTAATGTGCAACACTTTGGGAGAGTAGCTAAGCCTATTGGGAGATGTGACACATTCTCCATCCTCACCTGGATGTACCTGCAACTGAAATGCTTTTGCCAGCCCACATGTGTGATTTCACTATTATAAGAATTTTGATTCAGGCAGTGATTCCAGGTAAAACAAATCTTACAAGTTGTTATACCAAATGTTTAGACAGCAAGACATCGTCGCAGCGACATCCACAGAGGTGTTTGGGACTAAAGTCTCTCAGTTACCAAAGTGTTTATGTGCATGTCTAGGTGCCTGTGTTGACACTAACACTAGCCCATCTGAAACGAAATCCAGACAAAAACTCTAATCAGGAGGAAAAACAAAACAGGCTTCATTTACATGAAAAGTATGTTTAAAAGAACTAAAAAAAAATCCACTATTTCACAGAATGATTTTTATTAATATCAATAGAGAGCTTCTAATAGATATAATCATCATTCTGCAAAATTTCTTTTAAAGACACTTATTATTTTGAGCTCCATTTTTTTTTTTATGAGGAAGATTCACCCTGAGCTAACATCTATGCCAATCTTCCTCTATTTTGTATGTGGGTCGCTGCCACAGCATGGCCGCCAATGAGTGGTGTAGGTCTGCACCCAGGAACTGAACCTGGGTTGCTGAAGTGGAGTGTGCTGAATTTAACCACTATGCCTTCAGGCTGGCCCCATGAGCTCATTTTTCAAAAGAGCCATGTAAACTGCAAATTTTTATTGGGACTTCATCATATTATTTCTATCAAAACTAAGACAGTCTAGTCCATTGTAAGCTTGGTCTTAAAACATATACTAAAGATGAATGCATTTTCTATCAGGAATAGTCACTGTTCAATTAGGACTTGTCTATTTTACTCAGTTTGAACTTTAGGTCATATGATTCATAATTTACATATTCTTTCCCTGATTATTAGCACATACCCTGTCAAGTGAGGCCAGAATAATGCAGGCAACTCACAGGAAAACAGGTGCAGCTGTTGGGCTGGTTACCCACTGGAGCTGATGCTGCATAAAATGGTATTGAATGTCAAATGTGGTTTTCTAAATTAACATGAAATACACATACCAAAAAAATGTTCTCGGCAAAGTAATAAGATCTTAGCTGCAAAGACCCTTCCCCATCCAAAAACAATGACGAAAGGGTATCAAAGGTGCTCAAACGCAAAAGACCAAAAATCTTGCTTACACTCTATCTTAATGAAGCCACGTCATTCAGATGACCAGAAGGTGTCTGGGTGAGAAAAAGGCTCAACTAGGTCAAAGACAGTGCAAACGGCAGAAGAGAGAGCAGTATCATGCCTCATAAAGAGACAGAAAAGCCATCAGTGTTTAAGCCAAAGAGAGAGAGAGTAATCTCCTAAGGAGAAAAGGAAGAGAGAACAGATCTCAAATGGAAGTGGGATCAGACACTGAGAAGCCCAGCTCAACAAAAGCTCTTCCTGATACTGTCCATCCATCTTTGAGAGTTTCAGAGATGACAGCATGGTGATTTGTTAAGCCATTTTAAAGGACTGAATTTTTCTGAGAAAATAAGATGTTTCATGCTTTGACTTACATAGAACTCTGTCTTAATAAAATTTTTATTAAAAAATCTTTCAACAATATTTCTTAGGAAATGAGCTAAAAATTGGGATTTAGGCCTTCAAACACATTGTCTCACTAAAAGTGCTTGCATTTTAACGGACCTGCAATTTTTAAGAAATGAAAAAAAAATTCAAATGTACTAAAACTAAGGCAATCAAAACAATTCTACTCAAGCTCATTTGATCAAAAACTCTAGATATTTTTCTAGGGTTTGGAGAGACCACTACTTAATTTTAAAAATGACTAAAAACATATGTCTCAATGGGTACGGAACTTATCAGCAAGGTCAAGTTTCAGAAGAGCCATTTAGGAACTGCTCACTTACTCAGCACCAGTGTCCACTGTCAGACTCAAACGGTGACAAGGAATATGCAGGGACACCTCTGTGGCCCTTCAGAAAGCACTGGTCCAACTGGACTCCGGACTCCTACACTATGGCTCCGACTTCCCATAGAGGCCATCACTTGCTCAGCTCCCTCTCCAACATTTTTCCTTATGCACGACAGCCAGCTCTGGCAGGACAGTGGGCTTCCAGGGATAGCTATGCTGGGGGCACACCAGCAGAGCACTGGTTGAAGGGACCCGTCTACAAGGGATGTGAAAGCACCGCTGGGATAAACTGCACATTTGGTGCCAGTTGATGCAGATTTTCACCAGTGACTCCTTACAACATGGGCAAGATGTTTAAAAAAAAGGTCTCTTTGACGCACATAGTAAACTCTTTATCTTGAATATGAACACGTGACAAGAAAAAAAAAGTCATTTTTAGTCCACACTGTCCTCGAAGCAGAGCAAATCCTCGTAACTGTGCTATCTTTTGTTTGCTAAGCACAACTGAAATATTCATCTTTGGCATTAATGGTTTCTGACATACTGGGAGCAGTATTCAGCAGCGGGTGGGGGTGTGCAAGTTTGGAGCCAGAAGCTTGGAAAGACCTAAGTTGCTCTGCTGAGAAAGGGGAGAAAGGTTGAGAGGAAGGCCAGGAAGGAAGGCAGAGAATGGAAGGTAAGAGAAAGAGGGACTCACAGGGGCTGCAGGGCTGAGACACTGGGGAGAGGAGACAAAGCTAATGGGGGTTTTTCAAAGATGGGCTACAATTCCACTTCTACAGTTCTCTCTAAATCATGAATCAACCTGTCTGAAGCAAACACGTGCCTCGGTCCAACGCTGTTTTCAGGCCCCATCGCACCAGGGGCTCTCCTCTGCTGGACCGCCCCCCTCGCCTCATCTCACCCAGTGCCTGGACCAGAGACCACTGGCAGAGGCAGACCTAGCTGGGGAGTAGGGGAGCGCCACATAAAGGACAGGAGAAAGTGGGATAGGACAAGAGGAGCCTTCTTTCTGGTTGAGATGGACTTTAAAAAGATCATCTTATGAAAAATCTTTTTTTTCTTGGTGTGCTGCAATCAAAACTCTACCATAAAGGCTAGCAATATAAGCATTGATAATCAAGATATATAGATTTTTAGGGGCATTCTAAGGAGAAAAATGATGTATAAAGGTTCAAAAGCATAAAACAGAAAATGAGATGAACAGCAACAACAGAGTGTTTCACAAATGCTATTGAGGTAACGACAGCAGCTAGAATATGTGTTGTTCAGTCAATCTGCAAACAGGAGACTTCCAAGGATGAGGCAGGGAATATCTTTTCAGTAGCAGACTAAAGATTTATGACCACAGAGAGTCGAGCTCCAGCTCCACGTTGCCCACAATAGCCCTGCCGTGCTGTGGAGCGCAGCATTCTCCAGCTGGCATGTCACAGCTGCCTGTGCCGCTGAGAGTGGTGTTCTCCTGCTGAGGCTCAGAGGCTCCAGCTCTGCCCCTCCACAACCATAGATGCGCCCGATGATGAACTTACGATAAATAATAACGCCTCGGCCTCAGGTGCTGCATTTGCCTTATTTAAAGGTAACAGAGTCCCAGAAAGCGTGAGCAACACCAGGCGCAAGGCTTGCAAACTCCGAGCAGCCTTTGATCTGCTCTTGCAGTGTGATGATCTACATAAATGTCCCAGTGACGGTGGTATCTAGAATTAGTATTTAGATCACAGAGTCCAGCCCAATCTTGCCTTTCCTTTTCCATGGTTGTGTAAAAATAAAAAGAGGGGGGCACAGGTGGTGTGCTCCTTTTGCCCCTCCCCCTTCCCCCCATACAGACTGTTGGACCATTTCTGTTGATTCTCCAAGAAGCTAGTGGAAGATACAGAATCACCAGACTCTACACCTCCACTGACATTTAAAGGTCAAGGCTTTTGTATTGTACGTAATGATACCTCCCTCGCACATGTGTGAAAAGGAAGGCTGTGAGAATTACTATGGGGGAGGAGGGAACCTTTGAAAGTTCACTGGGGCAAAGGGACTTGATTTATTGCAATTCTGCTGAACACTTAAGCAGAACTGTTTCATAAACTAAAGAGTTAAGAAAAGTTAAAATCAAAGGAGGAATTCATCCAGACATAGTTTTCCACCTCTGTTCTTTATTGATTTTAATATGGTTACCCTCTCAATAAATAAAGACTTCTAAAAGAATTGGATTAATGCCATCAATAGGATCCAGTTTTCAAATATTGTCTTTCAGAGTAGAGGCTTTTTCTTTGACTGCTGGATCTTTAGGGTCAGAGACCAAGAGTCACCTCTGAAAGAGATTCCACCAGTGGGAAAGCCATTTGGCGTCGTTCCATTTGAATTTCCCCATTTGAATTTCCACGTGAAGAAAGAATTCATTTTGGAGGAATCACATATTCAGTATGTTCTTTAAAAAGTATCTCCCTGTTCCCTCTGCCCCCAGAGCTCATGGAAACGTCTCATCCAAGAGCTAAAAGCAGCCACAGCCGTTCTGTTTACCTCCCCAGCATCTGCACTTCAGTTCCTACATCAGGGACTTGCTGGTGATCCCTGGTGGGGGCTCACGTCTGAAAATAACTAGTAACAACTTCACTTTATTGAGTGTTCATTATGTATCAAGTGCCAGGCCGGGCACTTTACTTTCATGATCTCACTTAATCTCTGCCACAATCCTGCAGGGCAGTGATTACCTGCATTTTACAGATGAGGAAACTGAGGTTCAGACTGGTTTTGCAACTCGTTCTGGGTTACAGAGATTGCACCTGGCCTCCTGGGACAGAAACCCAGGTCAAACAGACCCGAACCCACACACAGCTACTCTAGGGATGGTATTATTGCTCCCACCACCTTACTGATCAAAGAAGTCAAATGCATTGCACGTTTACTTCCCATAACATGGTGATCATGAGGTTTGCTTTTAGAGCTAAATGTCTGACCCTCACCCCAATGCAGGAAAATTGATGGAGAGATTAAAGTCATTTTAAATTTTACAAAGACATGAAGAATTTCTTTGTAGGGACACATGAGGGCACTCTAACCTTCTCTCAGTTGAGGACACATTTTCTTTGCAGTTACACAGCTCAGAACCCTGAATCCCAGCACTGGCTCTGCTCTGATGACTTGTTTGAGCTTCAGCTTTTAAGTTCATACTGGAGATCAGTTTCTCCATTTGCAAATTTAGGAAGGTGGATGAAATGAACTTGAGGGTCTCTTCTATCTCAAGAATTGGATGGTTCCAATTTATTAACAGCTAATTAAATGAATTTATGACCCTATTTTAACAATGATTTTTAATTATTGCAAAGAAATAAGATACATTTCTTTGATATTTGCTATACTTAAGCAGAAAACGTGCTTATAGATTTAACTCTCATGCTTGCAAAGATCAAATCATTTCTCAAGCCTGAGGGTGGTATTCATTTATTTTTGGCTCATCCGAGAATTTCGTCAAATTGCTGGAACAGTCCTTTCCCTCACACAGATCCAGGTTCGCACTCTCACAAGGACGATCCTCTGGGTGGCGAGCATTGGGTCTGCGCTATGTTGATTGAACCTATTGGCCAGTAGCTCGCTTCTTGTTTAGCATTTAGGTAACAGTTCCCTTCACTCTAAAGGCTGGCATTTCATTGCTTTGTGGAACATTTTTACGAAATTTATTGTGGGGACTTTGAATAAAACACCTTCATAATCCCCTAGCTTGTTTGAAATTTTGCTCAGGGCAGGGTGAGCTGAAGATCCCTTTGACAAACTGCAGAATGACGGAGACCCAGGGAAGCTCCTCGGCTCGATCCCCTGCGAGAACAAGAAGGGTTTGTTCTCTTTTCTGTAAATGAAGCACTAAGCTCAGCGCTCTGACAGGAAAGGGAAAAAGGAGGGGGGACAATCCAACAAGTAGCAGTCTAAATTACACGAAATGATGGGTTTAAAGGACATTTATACATTACCCACAGCAGGAGAAGTGAAGGAGAACACCCCCCACCCAGGAAGTGTTCTGACAAGCTCACAAAGCTGCTAACAGCCTCTGCTGATCTCTCTGTACAGAGGCAGAAAGATTTTTCTCTGCTGGAGCCTTGCTGGGTGATTACTACACAGACCACTTAAACCACTGGGCTGCTTTTGTTCTGAGTCAATACAAAGCCTCCTGGATGTCTGGTCTTGAAAAAAATAAAGTGACTTGTTCAGCCGGAACAGGTTAGCAGGCAGTCCTTCCAACACAGCCGTCCTCCTGGGTGCTCAGGCATTAGAGTCTGGCACAGAAACAAACGCCCCGGATGAAAAGAAAACTACTCTGTACGACAGGCAACAAAAGGAATTGAAGTCACAGCCCAACACTGGGTCAATCTCCAACTCTATCAATGTCTTTTATTCAAATACAATTAAATGAATTTGGCAAGACCAGGTTTATGCAATTCCAGTATTGTTATCAGGATTTTTGTTGAAATTTGCTTAACTTCTCTGTACCTCCATTTCTTCATCTGTCAAACGGAGATAATAATAGCACTTACGTCAGTGGGTTGTGAAGGTTAACTGGGTTTACAAAAATCAAGGAGAGCAATATCTGGCACCTAGTAAGTGCTTTATAAGTGTTATATAAGTAGGCTCGTCTTCCTCTATTTATTATTATTATTGAAGCCTTGGGACACCTTGAGAAGACTTGACAATGCTGTTATCAGATTTTGTCTTTCCCTATGCATGATAACTTTCTCTCTGTGTGTCTGAGTTTCTCCTTAAATTAACTAGAAACATCTGCTTTATGCTTAAATTTTTTGTAGACGTTTCAAGATTCCTCATCTCTCTCCTCTTTTGCTCCCTCTTTTTCCAGAAAGTACTGATTCTGAACCAGCATACAGACACCGAGCACACAGAGAGGACCACAGAGTTGTGTACAGCAGAAAGACAGGTAAACAGTCTCAACAGCACATAATGTGTCCCATGATGGAGGTGTGCATAGAAGTAGAACTGAGATGTTTCTTGCAGAATAAATTGTAATCGGCCAAGTAAAGTGGGGGGTATTGGAAGGGACGGTGTCATGGTTGGGGAAAGAGCATCTTCAAAGACCAGAGTCATGAAAAGAAACAAAATACTTTTGGGGGGGGTTCTTTGGGCCCTAAATTGTCACCGGCTCCCTAAAGTCCACTCGATAAAGCAGAAAGTGCTCAGCACCAGGTTGAAAACCTCTCTCAATCTGGCTTAAGTCTGTCTTTCCAGGCTTTTCCATTTCTTTTTCCTGTCACTTCTACAGTGAGTACCTACAGCCCTTCTCTGTCCCCTGAAGGTGCCCTTGCGTTCCCATCTCCAATCTTACTCATTTGGTTCCTTCTGTTTAGAATGCCCTTCCTCCCCACATTGAAATCCTACCCATCCCTCAAGCCAGCTCCCAGGTTGACTCCCGGTGCAGCTGTTCCTGAACCCCTATGTGGAAATAACCACCCCTTTTCCAGGTCCCCAGCACAGCTGGTGTCTTTACTGCGGCACTCACTGCATTCTGCTTTTATTGGCTTCATTTGAACCTCAGTATCTCTCCTACAGGATCACAAACTACACCTTGTTAATTTTGTAAAGATTTCCTATAGCATCTAGTATGATGCTAGGTACAAACGAGGTGATCAGAAAGGATTGTTAATAATAACTATATAACCAAAAGTTATTCCTGTTTTGTGCTAGGTAATATTCTAAGCACATTGCGTGTATTAGTGTATTATCTTATTTAATTCTTAAACACCTTTGTTGTGTAATACTTTAACCTTGCCCAAGGAGAGGCCTGCTCTTTGTCCTTGCGCTAGGAGGTAATCTCTTAAACTCTAGGAATATTCTGGCTGATAAGAGTATCTTTGTCTACCTGGAGGGGCTTTGGGGCCACATCAAAAAGTGTAAGGATGAGATTTATGGTGGTGGTTTTGAGTCACGTGGGTCCAGACTTGACCTCTGGGGGGCTGGATACTGAGGCCAGACATGTGGAGGCTCAGTAGAGACTGGCCACCAAGGCTCAGGTGAGCATCCCTGGTTAGCGATCCTTTGTGCAATTGTCACACATCAACATCAGGAAAGTTGCTCCACCCAGGGCTCCAGGGGACAGATGGCTGGAAGCTCCCGTTTGGACCTCCCCTGGACTCTGTACTACATACCTCTGCACTTGGCCGATTTCTATCTGTAGCTTTCAGCTGTAATAAACAGTAACTGTGAGTATAATAGGTTTCAGTGAGTTTTGTGAGTCCTTCTAGCAAATTATTGAAACTAAGGGTGATCCTGAGGACCCCCCAAACTTGCAATTGGTGTCAGAGTGAGGGTGGTCTTGTGGACGGTGCCTCCTGTAACCTGCACTTGTGAAGTAGACACTGTAATTATCTCCATTTCACAGATGGGAAAACTAAGGGACAGAGAGGTTAAACTTGTTATTCAAGGTGACATAACTAGTAACTAGGATCTGGTCGTACGTATGGTAAAACAGAACCCACACGCTGAACTGCTTCTCGATACTGCCTCCCATGTGAATAAAAGTTAAAGATAGAGATAAGATAAAGAATGTTAAGAACAGACATAAAAATGAACATGTGTCCTTAAATGCTGAAGATTTTTAGGGCAGCTTTTGTAGAAAAACATCTTGTATTACAACTCAGGTATTTAATCTCTACGAATATTGAATGTGGCAATAAATTTGATATGAATAGATTGTAATTTTGCATGTGAAAATATTTCTGCAGCCTGAGGTAAGAACAGACTCATTTGCAAAGTTATGTATGAAAAGCAGGCCTTACAGTTATTGAACATAGCAAAAGATTTGTTTAGAAAAACAAAAAACCCTTAGAGGCCTTGGGAACAATCTCATTGTGCCTTGCCTTTCCATTTTAATTACAGGCATACCTTGTTTTAAGATATCCTACTTCACAGATACTGCATTTTTTACAAATTGAAGGTTTGTGGCAAACCTGCACTGAGCAAGTCTACTTACGCCATTTTTCCGAGAGCATTTGCTCACTTCGTGTCTCTGTGTCACATTTTGGTAATTCTCACAATATTTCAAATTTTCCATTATTATTATATTTGTTATGGTGATCTGTGATCAGTGATCTTTGATGTTACTATTGTAATTGTTTTGGGGGGCCATGAACCATGCCCATATAGGATGGTGAACTTAATCAATAAATGTCCTGTGTTCTGACTGCTCCACTGACCGGCCATTCATTCCTGTCTCTCTCCCTCTTCTCGGGTCTCCCTAGTCCCCGAGACACAACAATATTGAAATTAGGCCAATTGATAGCCCTACAATGGCCTCTAAGTGTTTAAGCGAAAGGAAGAATCGCAGGTCTCTCACTTTAAATCAAAAGCTAGCAATGATTAAACTTAGTGAGGAGGCATGATGAAAGGTGAGATGGGCCGGAAGCTAGGCCTCTTGTGCCAAACGGTTAGCCAAGTTGCGGATGTAAAGGAAAAGTTCTGGAAGGAAATTGAAAGTGCTACTCCAGTGAACACAAATGATAAGAAAGCAAAACAGCCTTATTGCCAATATGGAGAAAGTTTTAGTGGTCTAGATGGAAGATCAAACCAGCCACAGCATTCTCTTAAGTCAAAGCCTAATGCGGAGCAGGGCCCTACCTCTCTTCAGTTCTATGAAGGTTGAGAGAAGTGACACAGCTGCAGAAGAAAAGTTTGAAGCCACCAGAGGTTGGTTCATGGGGTTTAAGGAAAGAAACTGTCTCCATAACATAAAAGTGCAAGGTGAAGCAGCAAGTGCTGATGCAGAAGCTGCAGCAAGTTGTCCAGAAGAGCTAGCCAAGACCATTAACAAAGAAGGCTACACTAAACCACAGATTTTCACTGGACATGAAACAGCCTTCTATTGGAAGAAGACGCCATCTAGGACTTTCATAGTTAGAGAGGAGAAGTCAATGCCTGGCTTCAAAGCTTCAAAGGACAGGCTGACTCTCTTGTCACTGGCTAATGCAGCTGGTGACTTTAAGTTGAAGCCAATGCTCATTTACCATTCCAAAAATCCCAGGGCCCTTAAGAATTATGCTACATCTACTCTGCCTGTGCTCTATAAATGGAACAACACAGTTTGAATGACAGCACATCTGTTTACAACATGGTTTACTGAATATTTTAAGTCTATTGTTGAGACGTACTGCTCAGAAAAAGAGATTCCTTTCAAAATACTACTGTCATTAACAATGCACCTGGTCACCCAACCGCTCTGATGGAGATGCACAATGAGCTTAATGTTTTTGTGCCTGCTAACACAACACCCATTCTGTGACCCATGGATCAAGGAGTAATTTCTACTTTCAAGGCTTATTATTTAAGAAATACATTTCATAAGGCTATACCTGCTACAGAGAGTGATTCCTCTGATGGATCTGGGCAAAGTAAATTGAAAACCTTCTAGAAAGGATTCACCATTCTAGATGCCATTAAGAACACTGTGATTCATGGGAAAAAGTCAAAGTATCGACATTAACAAGAGTTTGGAGGCAATTGATTCCAACCCTCAAGGATGACTTTGAGGGGTTCAAGACTTCAGTGGAGGAAGTAACTGCAGATGTGGTAGAAATAGCAAGAGAACTAAAATTAGAAGTGGAGCCTGAAGACGTGACTGAATTACTGCAATCTCATGATAAAACTTTAATGGATGAGGAGTTGCTTCTTACGGATGAGCAAAGAAAGTGGTTTCTTGAGGTGGAATCTACTCCTGGTGAAGATGCTGTGAAGATTGTTGAAATGACAACAAAGGACTTAGAATATTACATAAACATAGTTGATAAAGTAGTGGCAGGGTTTCAGAAGATTGACTCCAATTTCGAAAGAAGTTCTATTGTGGGTAAAATGCTATCAAATGGCATCACGTGCTACAGAGAAATCATTTGTGAAAGGAAGAGTTAATCGATGTGACCAACTTCATCATTGCCCTATTTTAAGAAATTGCTACAGCAACTTCAACCTTCAGCAACCACCACCCTGATCAGTCAGTAGTCATCAATATTGAGGCAAGACCCTCCACCAGCAAAAAGAGTATGACTCACTGAAGGCTCAGATGATGGTTAGTATTTTTTAGAAATAAAGCATTTTTTTTTAAAAGTATGGTGGGGTTTGTTTTTTGTGTGTGTTTTTTTCTGGTGAGGAAGATTGGCCCTGAGCTAACATCTGTTGCCAATCTTCCTCTTTTTTTTCTTCTTCTCCCCAAAGTGCCAATAATAGTTGCATATCCTAGTTGTAGGTCATTCTAGTTCCTCTATATGGGATGCCGCCACAGCATGGCTTGATGAGCAGTGTGTAGGTCTGCGCCCAAGATCTGAACTGGCAAACCCCAGGCCGCTAAAGTGGAGCACATGAACTTAACCACTCAGCCACAGGCTCAGCCCCAGCAATAAAGCATTTTTTGATTAAGGTCTGTACATTGTTTTAGGTTGTGCTCTTGTACAATTAAGAGACAACAGTAGTGTAAACATAACTTTTATATGCACGGGGAAACCAAAAAATTCATGTGACTTGCTTTATTATGGAGGTTGGAACCAAACCCATAATATCTCTGAGGTGTGCCTGTATCCGTATGTGACTCAGGTCCCAGTCATTTGTCTGTGAGCTCACCTCACTCCACCAAGCAGATGTAACTGCTCTTTGCTGTGTGCTTCCACGGCATTTTGTTGACACGTGATGAACTTGGGACACTGTGGTAATTATCTCCATATTTGTCTCTGACATCTGACTGTGAGTTTTTGAGGGTGGAGTCATGTCTAATTCATTCTGGCATATAGTAGGCACTGAATATAAGTGTATAGATTAAGTGTAAGCTTGATTTCTTGAACAAACAGCTGTTCAGAGAGCTGCCTAGGACAGGTAAGCCTAGGTCTCTTGGTCCTTTCCCAAACTTCTCTTTGGTGCATCCATATTCTTTAAACAGGCAGAGTTACTCTCTGCACCTTTTCACCCCCAGCACCTGCTTACCCCCAGCCCCATTTATCTCCATTTGTCCTTCTAGTTTGAGTTATCTGGGTCAATAGAGAGCAATGTGTCAGAAAACACAGAGGACGAAAATAAACCAGAGAGGATGACTAAAGGAGCAGCTATAATAAAATATCGCATTGAACAATTTAAGAGGAAAAGTCCCAGAGAGTAGATTTCCTGCAAACTATGCCCACATAAATTATCTTCTAATAACATCTCCTTGGGGTCTCCCATCTCACACACTCACACTCGAATTAGGTCTTTGAGAAAAGTGCCGCATTTGTAGAGAACTTGACTCCTCCCTGGAAAGTGCAGGAAGGCTGAGGCATCTTTAGGAGAAAAAATAGAGCTAACGGGAGTCCACAGTTCAAGATCGGGGGACCATTTAGCAGTTTCCAAACCAAAGAATAACATCTTTAAACTCTGCCAACCCAAAGGGATAAACTTCCCCTATAAGACTGGATTATTTTCCATGGGGCAAGTGGGAGACTGTTAATAATAGCCATCAAACTGTCAGTAAAATCTGAGAGGGCCATGTGGCCAATTTAATTTTTAATCAGGTGCCTACTGAATTCATAATTATTCACAGTGCAGCAAAGCAATTGTAGAAGGCAGAACCCTTGGAACCAGAGGATGTTGATCAACTTATTTTTTATGTGCTGAGAAGCCAAAGGACATCCGACTGTCTGAGGACAGACATCAGCCTGGGAATCGAGAGAGCTGATCCTGGTCTACCCTCAACTGGCTGGATGAGCTGGAGAGAGTTAGAGGAAATCGGGTTTTCAGGGCACTTGAAGACCTGGAATGTTGTCAAATGAAGTATTTATATGTAAAAACAAATGCATGTAGGTAGAGCTTCTCTGGGTTCTCTGGGTTCAGCTTCTCTGGTAAAGGCCTGTCCCTGATAGTCCCCATTCCTGGTCTTGAGGTGTCTTGGGGGCTCCAAGGGAGCACCAAGCCTCCCCAGGGCTCTGCAGGGCACCATGGGAATTCCATTGTTCTAGATATTCCCCAAATCAGCCTCAACATCCAACGACTTGTGTGAGTCAAAGGGTTTTCAATTCCATGTATAGGAGGCATTTTAAAGTGTTACACATATGGATGGATATCTATTTTTCTCTGGAAAGACTTTCTCTTCCTCCACTGTCCAATAAACCCCAATCCTTACCTACAAATAAGATATTGTATAAGTAATTCACTAATTAGAAATTCTTTCTCTATTTTGCTAATTATCACCCTGCTCTATCTCTGAACAGATGGCATTGTCTGTGGTAAAGTGACACCTCACAAGGGCACTTGGTCATCCCCCGATGAGCCCTCTCAGTTTTGTTAACAAATTTTCAGTATTTAACACAAAAGAAATAAAGTATGAACGTTTAGGGGAAAATGGTAAATTGTTTAGGGTAGGAGAAAACATTATATTAAATTAAATATTCTATGTTATAATCCAATGTTACTGCAATAAAGAAAATTAAATATTCTAATACAGAATTCTCCTGCTTTTATTGAGCCTGTTGGTTTAACCCTGGATGTCAGTGTGTGAAATAAGTGGTATTTGATGATCTGGTACAGGAAGTAAAAGTTTCCATTTCACAGCTGGGTGGTGGTGTAGTGCACAGAGCTAGCTCCCCCACCCCCGCCCCCCAGCTGCCAATATAGTTGGGGAAATAATAGTTAAACAAGAAACGACAGAATTCACGCGGAACAAGCAGAACATTAGAGGAGCTTGGGAGGTCACTTAAATGGAACTAGAAGGTCAGGATAGATTTCCTAAAGAGGTGAAATTTTAAAACATTATAAAAAAATAAAGACACTAATTGCAAACTCAAGTCATCTTATATTGGATATAATAGTTGCTGTGGGTGAGGGTAGTGGTTACCTGACCAAGTCTTTCGATGGCTGCTTTTTGCTTTCGGGATAATGTTTAACGTTTAATCTTGGCATGACACATAAGGTTCATTAGCCCACTTTCCCAGTCTCATTTCCAAACCTTTCTTTAAATTAAATCTATGCCCTGACCACTCTAGACTCTTGGGTTTCCTCAAGGTCACCTTTTATCTGGCTCCTTGGTACCTCTGCATTGTGACCCTCTTCTCTCTCTTTGTAATACCTGGATGTCTGCTAGTTGCTCTTTACAACTCCACCCAAGGGTCATCTCCTCTTGGAAGCCCAATCTACCCAGCTTTCCTCCTCCTTCCAGTAACGGAATTGGGTGTTGGTTTTCTGAGGGTTTTAGTGTCCTATGCATTCTTCTCCATAGTGTTTGAATTTCGGCTCTCTTCTAAGATCACGACTTCATGAAGAGCAGGAAGAAGAACCTTATTTATCTCCATATTTACTTCATCTAACACAGTACCTGGCACAAAAGGGCGCTCAATAAATATCCTTTGAATAAATGATTTTCCTTGAGATGAATACATTTTTTGAACATAGGCAATGAGAAGCAAAAGGAATAAACAAGCAGTAATAATTTTTTTTTAGCCAAACTGATATAAGGTGCTCATATAATTGTTAGGCGGGTCCATCTGGGCACCTCCTGCCAGGACAACGACCTGAACTCAAACCCAGGGAGGGGAGGAGGGACTATTCATCTTTATCTCTTTGGCATTTTTTTCCATCTGGTTTCAACTGTACTTTAAGAATACTGCTTTCATTATATAAGCCTTGAAGTCATACCTGTTCATAAAATATTCATCTCAGGCTGACAGTCTAGGAATTTTTCAGTTCCACCCTTACTGCTGCACTCTTAAGAGATTTGCATTATCGGGTACACATACTTACTATTTTTCCGTTATTTTGCCATTGTCAGGTGTGTACAGAGAAAAAAAATATCGATAGGATACTCTCCAGGAAGAAATAACACATTACAGCCAATAGTTCTAAAATAATTAGAAATTTAAAAAAGAAAAACCCTGTTATTCTCTAAGAAAATTTCAGCTGCTTAGCAGACAATGGATCCAAGAGAGACTGCTGACCTTTCATAGATACCACAATCTAGACATCCCCCTCAGAGCAATGCAGCCGTCTCTGGCCAAATCCATTTTCTTTTCTTTTCTCTTTTTGAGGAAGATTAGCCCTGAGCTAACTGCTGCCAATCCTCCTCTTTTTGCTGAGGGAGACTGGCCCTGAGCTAACATCCATGCCCATCTTCCTCTACTTTATATGTGGGATGCCTACCACAGCGGCTTTTTGCCAGGTGGTGCCATGTCCGCGCCTGGGATCCGAACCAGTGAACTCCGGGCCGCTGAAGCTGAATGTGCGCACTTAACTGCTGCACCACTGGGCCGGCCCCAACAAATCCATTTTCTCTTGGAGCTACCTAGAGATCTGCTAATGTCATCCTCCCAGGTACTCTTTGATCCCCACGGGTGCTTAGCAATATAAAACTGAAATTTCTATGGATGTGAGAGAGTGGAAGGACTCTTGTTTAACCACGTGTGTAAATACTCAAACAGATTTGGTCAAAGATCTCCTCCACCTAAATTTGGGTCTTGATGTGTGTTCAATTTCTTTTCACACAGACAAACACACCCACCTGTAACAACATCTATAAATAATCCGTCCTCTGCAGGCATGGTTTGAAACTCTAATTAGCGTTAGTTAGCATTTGCAAAATAGTTTGCATTTTTCCCAAAGGCAAAGTTACAGGGCACTGAAGCATTTCGCTAACATTACCTCTAGTGTCCCTGGACTTGGACGCTTTTAGAGGCTGGGAGAGATATGGAGCCAGCCTGACCCATGGAGTGGAAGTCAGGTCAGATCACGTCCTAGAAACCAAATCCTCAGCTTCAGAAGCACATCTGACACAGCACCGTGCAGGTGACCGAGCAGGCGCCCAGGATTTGAAATGTCAGAGGGCATGATTTGCAGGATCTTTATAAAGAGTAAACCATGACAGGCATTAGAATGTGGGCTCTCTTGAGGATGAGGCTGCGGTCACAGCTAGGTGTTTCTGCGTGGGTGATGGGTAGTATGTGTGTCTGTGTGTGGCGGGGGACGCGGGGGTGATGCATATGTTTGGAGAGATCATGAAGCTATCCCGATGGCTGGGGAAGGAGTTATAAACTATGCGTAGAGACTTGCTCAAAGGAAAGCATTCTGTAATATTCCTAATCTGGAGCTGGAAACAAAATGACTGGGTTAGGGGGGCAAGTGATGGGGAAATGAGGAGAGCAGAAGCAAAGTTAACAATATGGTCCTGTCACGGAGAGTTGAATTTTTCCCAAAGGCTTTGGATGTCTGGAAATGACAAAGCTTGACAGCTGAACTTGGGATGGGAGGGCAGAGTAAGGAGATAAAGAGGATTTCCTGGCTCTCTTGATCAGCTGTCCTCACACTGCACTGAAGACTCCCTCGGGGCACGCTTCCTGGGCAGCCCTGCATGCACCCTTCCCTTAACTCTCAGTACCCGAGGACAGTACCGTTCGAGTTATCCTGATCTGATCAGACGGAGAACACTGAGCCACACGGCTCAACTGGAAGGTCAGCTCTTTGACTAGACCGTAAATTACCTGAGCGTATGGACTGCATCTTACACCTCTTTTTTGTTGTTCATTTCAGGTTCAGGCTTTCAACAGATGAACGTTGTGATTAATGTAAAAAAGACATATAATAATAATAATTACTATTATTATTATTACATAGCACTTATATTATGACAGAAACTATTCTAAGTGTGCTATATGAATAAATTTATGTAATTCTCACTCTGACCGAATGAGTTAGTGCCATTATTATCTCTGTTTTACAGAGAAGGACACTGAGGCACAGGGAGGTTAGTAACTTGTCCAGGTCACAGAGTCGAGAGGAACAGAGTTGGAGTTCAAAGCCAGACAGTGTGGCTTTAGTGTTAATAACCTACACCCTCCATGATGCCACCTCTTACAGACACATGTGACTCCTGAATTCCTTGTGGCTTTTGTGTGACTGGGTTGGGAGGGGGGAAATCTAGGGAAGTGATGAAGCTTCCTAGAAGAGAAACCCACTAATGGGAACACCAAAGTCATAGCCTCTTTTTATTCCTCACTACGACCATGCAAAACGACAACACCAAACTATTCCCACTTAGGGGACCATTTTGGTCCCATATGATTTTTTCTTGATTGGGTCAGCCCTGGTTGATTCAGCTCGGTCCTTGGTTTTCTAAAGCTTCAAATCCTGTAGGAGAATAGATTTGTCCCAGGGCCAACTCATGGCTCACACTATCCTCAAAGCAGAGCCAACCTAAACTAGTGGTGGGATAGGGGTGGGGCAGAGGGTCCACCGTGAATGGCTAGCACTTAGTACACGTCTTAAGCTTATGTATGCATACACTCATGTCTCTTCTGTTGCTGGGAAAAGGGCATTCACAGTAGTGAATCCAGCATACTTGAAGAGTCAAGCCCTTTTCTTTTGGGGTGGTGTCCCTCACATCTCTCTTAGATACACCAGACCTGATCCAACTTCCATAGCAGGATCTGAGTAAGATTCCTGCATCCTGACCCCAGGGTGATTTTGTCTCCATGTCACGTATGTAGGGAGGGAGTGTGGGACCACAGTAGAAGAGTCATAGAAGTCACCAGGCAGTCAAAGCAGAAGTGCACGTGAAAGGAGAGGATTCCAGAAAAGCGAAAAAGAAGAGAAGGGAATCATCATCAGTAAGATGAGAACAGAGAACCGTCTGGAAATTGGAGAGCAGTGAGAAGTGTGGGAGCAAGGGCTGAGCCCGGAAAGGGAGAGGGCAGGATGATACAGGCCGGGTCAGTGGAAGGAAGGTGAAGAGGAGAACAAGAAATGAGAGCAGGCTGAGGCTGCTGCGAGACGGGAAAGGTGAGAAGCTCAAACATGACAAGGGAAGAAGGAAGGCAGAAAATATGCAGGCGGAAGAATTGTTTCTAGGACAGAAGTTCTCCAGAGTTCTGCTCTGACTCTTCTGACCACTTCGCTCTGCCTCAGAATTTTCATTTCTCAAGGGGCTGAGTGACAAGCCTCATCTAGAGCTGCAGGAATAGTATGCAAAAGTAACAAGAAATGGATTGGAAATGTTCAGATTGCTTCATACGGCTATTTACAGAAGATGAACCAAACCGCTCTATTGGGTTTAGCTCTGATCACAACTGAAAATGACGGTGGCTGCAAGCCACTTTTCCAGCATTCTTACTCTCCAGTTCCAAGCATTAAATTATTCACTCAACAGTCACCAACAACCGAGCTGCTACCCCGAACTAGGACTTAGTATTATAAAGAGAAATAAGTCAAATTCTGCGTGTGCAAGTTGTTCATAGACAATGTGGAAGACAGACGAGAAGTGCTGTGATCAGACATATTAACAACGCCTTACTGAGGGGCAGGAGAGGGAGTCCTCCAGCCATGTCCCAAATGTACCCCCATCCCTTCACCCAATTGGCTTATTTCACTTGGAAAGCCCTCTTTTCAGTCCTGACCCCCAAGCCACATCTCTCGAAATGTTGACCATTCTTTAAATCCCAAGTCAACTGCCATTTTTTCAACAAAGTAGTTCCTAACCTTAAAAGTTGGAATTAATCTTTCCATTCTGTGTCCTTCTGGAACACTTTATCTCTGTTTTAATATTTACCCAATTAGTTTTTCTAAAAATTATGTATGGTGAAGGTGTATATACACACACACATATACACACAGCAAGGTTGACACCTGATTCACCGTCGGGTCTCCCACAGGCCTGAGCATGGAGGTTTCTTAAAACGTACTCAGATCTGTCCATTTAGAACAACTAATCTGCAGTCCCTTTTAGGAGGCCAAAGTGAGAAGACCCTGCTTCATTCTGGCAATTGCGAGTCCTTGTTTGCACATGCCAAAAATAATGTCTTGCTCTGAAGACGCATAAAAGAAATGGCCTTTAGACTTAAATGAGCCAATCATTCTTCCCATCTCTTTCCACCTTTAGACAAAGAACAGGCAAAAACCAAAAACCAACCAACTAAACAAAAACCTCTCAAATTAATCAAATAATTTTTAATTTGGGGGCTGGCCCAGTGACACAGCCGTTAAGTTTGCATGTTCTACTTCGGGGGCCCGGGGTTTGCCGGTTTGGATCCCGGGTGCAGACATGGCGCTGCTTGGCGAGCCATGCTGTGGCAGGCGTCCCACATATAAAGTGGAGGAAGACGGGCACAGATGTTAGCTCAGGGCCAATCTTCCTCAGCAAAAAGAGGAGGATTGGCAGCAAACGTTAGCTCAGGGCTACTCTTCCTCAAAAAAAAAAAAAAAAGAACTTTTAATTTGGAAAGGACTCTATATTTTGTTTAATCTAACACCTTAATTACAAATGAGGAAACTAAGTTCCGAGAAATTCATATACTTCTTCAATATCACACAACCAGAATCAACAATATCAAATTTCAAGATCCTTAAGTTCAAGTCTCTTTCCAATAGACCTTCCAAATAAAAAGAAGCAAAAAAGAAATAGCACTAAAATATACAGAGAAAAAGAATTCATTGAAAAGCTGTACACATTATAGAAAAAAATTTCCTATCAGTCTATCTGTCCATAAAGAATATCATGCTTTCACTAACGTCAGCAAAAATGTTTGTAGAGTTTAACGTTTTAATTTAAAAATCTGACTTTTGCAATTTCCAGATCCTTTATCCTTAGGGTCTCCAATCATTCGATACAGTTGGCAATGAGAATTGTTCTGAGGTTCTTCTCCAAGATATTTCAGTGTGTTTGCGTGACACTGGTCATTAACAGGTGTTCTTAACAGTTGTGGAAGTAAAATAATACATCGAGGCTTTGTTGAGAGGTGCATATTCACACATGTTCTCTCCCACAACTACTTAGGTGAATGCGGCAGATACACTCACATCCAACCAGTTTCCCCCATCCCAGGTTTGCTAGCACTGCCTGACCCTCTGCCTTTTCCCTGCCCTTTCCCACATCACTGCCGCCCACCCCCACCGCGACAGATAGGATCCGATCTTACAGATGTCCTAGGTTGGCAACTTGAGCACACACGTGCACACACACACACACAAAATAGGTCTAAGCACTAAATTTGAATTTAAAACTTACTGGGTTCCAATTCTAAATCTATACACACACACACACACACACACACACACTGGGTTCCAATTCTAAATATATATATACACACACACACACACACACACACACACATAATTGTAAACAGGGAAATATATATATATTTACTCAGATATATAATATGTACACATATATGTCTATCTATCTCTTCACAGTGATGCATAGTCACTCAGATAAAGACCACCTAGTTTTAAAAGTTCTTTCACTCACTGCAGAGGATGGTCTGTGAAAACTACCTCCCAGCCCCCACGGCTGCTCTGCACCTCCCAAGGTCCCCTTAGGAGCACAGGGACAGTGCCTGGGTTTTGGAGCCTGCTACCTAGGGCTCAAATATTAGTTCTGCTATTTACTATTTGTGTGATCTTGAGAAAATTACTTAACTCCTCTGGACAATAATTTCCTTATTTCTAAAATGACGATGTTAATATCTATCCCAGAGGTGTAATGTATGCCAGTGGTGCTGCACGGTAGGGCTCAGTAAATAACAACTATTATGGTGAAGGTGATGATGAGGCAGAAGAGCATGAGAGGAAGGAGGAAGAAGATCCACTTCCTGAATGCCCTCTGCATTTCAGAATTTGCCAGCAAGGCTCCGCAGAACTAGACTGCTAGCCTTTGGCTGGGAATATTAACCTGAGGTAGGGGAACAGGAACTAGTGGTGGAATAGGGGTGGGGCAGACGGTCCATGAATGGCTAGCACTTAATACGTGGTTTTCCTGTCTTAAGCTTACACATGCATACACTTATGTCTCTTCTGTTGCTGGGAAAAGGGCATTCACAGTAGTGAATCCAGCATACTTTGAGGAGTCAAGCCCTTTTCTTTTTTGCTTAGAAGGACTGGACTTCACAAAGCAGGATGAACCAATTCTGCGTCCTCCATGGTGGGTAATCACAGAATTTCCAGTTGCAGGAGTAGGCTCCTGCTGTTTGCAAACCCGGGCAATTCATCCCCGTGAGACACCCAACAGACTGCAGAACAAATGCCTGCTCCTCTGCGGAGTCATGGAGTCAGGGTACACAGCCAAGCCACGGGCAGGGCCGCAGCTGTGGACGGAGCTGTCCAAAGGACACAGGGAAGGAGGAAGCCCCAACCTACCCCAACAGGCCCGGAGTGACAGAGCTATTTACAGCCTGCCTAAGATGCCATTCTGTTTGCAAACACACTACCTGCCCCAGCACCTGCCAAACAGCTCCATCAGAAGGCCTGAAGACAAATGACTAATGTTAAAAGAGGCCTGTGCATCACTTCAGTGATAACTCCACAGGCATCCAGGAAACATGGAAAAGACCTGTTCTGAAGTGTGACCAACTGGCCTTTCCCAAGAAGCTGTAGTCAATGGCTGATAGAACACAAGTGATCATAACTCTGAAGAGATTTTGCAACTCTCTCCTTGCTCAAAAGCAACAAGAGCCCACGAGGACAATGAGCCTGGAAGACTTCCAAAAGAAGAGATGAGGAAGGAAAGGCTGCGTCTGAAGCCAGCACTGCTCTTGCTTGTGCATAGAAAGCAAAGATCCGAGGTTGCATGAGGTCATCTCATCAGCCACCGAAAAGGCAGACAGCTCCTGGGATGCTCGGGCATTTGCCTGTTAGTCTAGGAGTGAAGCTGATTGCTCTGTCTCCAGGTGAGAGAAAGGAGTGGGAGTGGCCCATCCCCTACCCCTAGGAGTGCTTTCCAGGTACCAGCATCTAGGACTTTGCCCAGCACCACTACACCAAGATCACTGTAGTCCAACGTCTTTCCCTAGAACCATGCTTCACCCAGCTTTTGAGTGGAAGGAAGAGGTCACATTTAACAAATCTAATGAGAGTGTTGTCAATGTATAAAACCCCCGGAAGAGGGACAGTGGCTGTAGCAGAAGCGCTTTTCAAGGCTTTGGTTCTAGATCAGCCGAGCAGACACCTGTGTATATATAGACAAAGCTTCAACCACCACCACCTCATCTCACCTAATGACTGCCTGTGACGAGCGCTTGCATTCTCTATTTCTGGCTTCTCCAACAACAAAAATACGTCTTTATGCTCCGTCTGGGTCTGAACCTATTCTCGAATGCTAATCTGTTTTTTGTTTCTCCAATATGAAAGGTCAGATAAATGAGAAAGGAAATACTTTTCAGTTTTAATTTTGACTCAGATCTAAAATCATGAATGATTTTCTATTCATTACCCTTGATCTCTCCTTTTCTCTTTAAGTGCTTTAAGTAAACGCACCCTTCACATACCCTGGCCCCAACAGTAAGAAGGTAATATTCTTAGAATGAGGCTATTAAGTAAAAACAAAACAAAGACACAAACAAACAAACAAAAACAGTGCTTCCATTTTCCTGAGTCCCTCTGCCAATGATGCAGTGTGCTTAAATCTCCGTACAGCAGCTGCTTCACTAAGTTTTTGGTTTGGAAATAAAAAGAGGCTTAGTTAAGGTCACTGACAATTATTTTCTCAGCACAATAGAAAAGCAACACAACCCATTAACAACACTAAAATGGCAGAATCACACACAGGGGGAGCAAGCAGGAAAAGAATACCTGGGATTGCCAGATTGGAAAGGGGGACGTTGTGGAGGTGAGGGGGCAGCGAGGCCATCCAGTCGGCATTGCAGACCTCCGATGATGTCTTTGTCCCGCTGGGGTTGGGGGAGCAGATGGTCCCCATCCTGAGTTTGCTCCTCGCCTTCCTAACTGCTAGCATCACTCTGTCAGTCAACAAACTGCCCAGGGTCAGCCCAGTGCCACTCACTCAGTGATCATTATTGCCTAGGCTCTCGAGGCATTTCAGGGCCACCTCTGTCAAGCCAGTCTTGCCGAAAGGCCTTTCTGCCTGGCAGACGGGACGAATAGGTGGTCCCTAACCCCCAACACCCGCACTCCCCACCCTCTCCGGCCCGGCCCAGCGGCTGTTCCACTCGCTTAATCTGCTCAGACCCGGCTCAGTTAAACTTCTTACGTTCCCCTCTGGAGCTGGGGAAGGTAGGCCCCTAGGGATAAATCTTACAGAAACTGCACGACCGACGAGCAGCCACACCCGGAGCCACTCACACGACAGGTGCCCACACCGCATATAGACAAGCCGGCGGGTCTGTACACACGTGAGCGCCCGGACGCACCATCGCGGCCTGATTTGTCTTCCGTGTGTGTCCCTGGGCTGCCACCTAAGCTGGGCCTGCCTGCGAGCCCTCCCCGGCGTGTCGGCACGGACTCCCCTGCCCGGAGGCTTCCTGAAGCGCTCCCAAGTCTAACCGGCGGCGCCGGCACTCCCGCGGCCCCGCCCCGCACTGCTGGGCAGATTGGCGGGGCTAGGCGGCCTGTGATTGGCCGCCGGCAGAGCGCGCTCTGATTGGCCCGCGCCCTCCAGGGCGGCCCAGCGAGCAGCCCTCAGCCCTTGGCTGCCCCGCCTCCTCCCTCTGGTCCTCCTGCGCTCGGGCAGGTGGACAGACCTGCTGCAGGGGCTGCAAGCGGCGAGGCTTGCAGGGTCGGACCCGTCAGACCTCGGACAAGTCTTCTTTCCTCCAGCCTTTCACGCAGTCAGCGCTCAGATGTTAAACGAAACCACAAATGTCTTTCCTTCCTCGACACACACACACACACACACACACACACAATGACATTACACAGGAAGTGTTGCATTCTCAATAAACCACAGAGGCAGCGGAAATACGAGAGGTGAAGTGGCTGAGAAAGGTGCTGTATCTCATATTTGGATGACAGTATCAAGGATGGTCTGTGTTTCAATCAATTCGTAATTAAGATTCACGTACACATCACTTACTCCCATTTTACAGAGAAGGAAATGATACTTTACATCTGTATTGCCTTGTTTGGAATCTTCTTCCAAATTCTTTGTCCCATTTGCTCTTCACAGAATCTCCACAAGGCAGGGAGATCCCCTTTTCGTAGATGAAATGGGTGCCCGGGGGCAGTCAGGGAGCAGTTCATGTGCTGGCGCTGCTTGGAAATCCCGCTTGGAATGAGACTCTCAAGTCCATTTCCCCGCTTTCCGCAATGTCTCCTACTCCTTCAAATGGTACTTTTCCGTGGCAGTAAACTATAGGGTCTCTCATGACAGGAGGACTTTGGACATCGATAATCACAGACACATCTTGACAAACAGGCAAAGCACCCTGGCCTCCATGGTGGGGCCCTGGAGGGCTCCAGTTAGGGGCTCCTCAGGGCCTCAAGAGGGCCTTAGGGAAAAGGAAACAGCAGCCTGTACCAAGAGCACACTGAAGGCTCCTATACAGATCTGTAGGGCAGCTGACATTTAATTACCAAATGGCCTCACCTCATGTCCAGGCTAACTCCCCAACAGCAACGCCTGCGCCTCAGCCACCTTTCTATACCGTAACTCCTGCTGCATTTTGCCTCCTGTTGACGTTTTATTAAAATTTCCTCTTCCCGGCTATTCTTAACATTCATTTAAGCTTCCTTTTCAACCTTTTGAGCTGTATAATATTACCGAAAGTTTTTTTTCTTTCTTTCTTTCTTTTCTTTTCTTTTTTTTTTTTTTTTACTGCAGGAGTATCCTTTCGGTTAATAAGAAAGTGTACACTATTTATCATGGATCTTCTGACGCTGAAAAGGCACTTCAGCACAGTGCTCTTTTTTCAAGTACACCACAGGATAGTGGGAATACATCATCTGGCTGTTTGCATCAATGAAATGCTCCCCCTGCCTCCCCGCAAAAACACTCTGTGAAGGAAGATCCCAAGATTACTTTTGAAATGTCACCTTTCTGGGCTTCCCTTGAATGTAAAAAAACCTTTTTTTTTAACTCCCAAGCACAAAACTCTATGGAAGCTATCTAAAGCAAACAAAATGTGTTCTTTAAGCTCTGCTGTGGCATGTTAATTTCAAAGCCTTTTGGTTTTTTTTCTTATTTTTCAGCTCTTAATGGAAGGAGTGAGCAAATTCAGAAAGTATTAAACTTTGGACTTAGAGACATCACTGCATGAGAACTTGAAAACAAGAGAAGTGGATCCACTTCACGATGAGATGTTTTTCACTTCTAGCAGCTTTTCCAATCAAAACTACTTGATTTGCCCGCGAAAACAGTTCAAGAGAAGGCAACATTCTTTCCTTGTATTCTTGAGTCAGTCCTGGAAGAAATCTTGCAGATGAAAACACAGTACTTGGTACAGTACCTGGCATATAGCAGATGCTCAATAAATATTTGCTAGAAGGATGGAGATGCTTGGTAAAACATGCTCTGCTGGGTTCTAGATAGTACCTTAGAACAGTGCTTTTCAAACTTTACTGTGCAAATCAGTCATATTCTGATCGAACTGGTCTAGGATACAGATGAGATTCTGCATTTCTTACAAGCTTCCAGCTGCTGCTGCTGCTGGCTCAGACCACACTTTGCGTGGGAGGGCCTTAGAAAACAGGGTCATATTTGACAGGTGGGGATATGTATTGCTTTTTCTCTCTCTTTCTCAAGGTTTTATAATATTCTTATAGCACTTTTATAATTAAAAAAATAAATTTGCTTTAAAAATCCTAGCTAAGAATCTCTAAGTATTAGAGAATAACTTTTCTGTCATATAATGTAATGGAAACTAAATTATCAATGGGATTTTTCTGCTATGCCACAGATACTTAGGGAAAAATAATTTTAAAATAAGAAATATCATTTAGAATTTGGATAGTGAATATTTTCTTACCTATAGTATTATGGAATTTATCAAAAGGAAAAGAGACTAAATTAATAGGAGGACTGAAATTTTTTTTTTTTTTGAGGAAGATTAGCCCTGAGCTAACATCTGCTGCCAATCCTCCTCTTTTTTCTGAGGATTACTGGCCCTGAGCTCACATCTGTGCCTATCTTCCTCCACTTTATATGTGGGACACCTGCCACAGCATGGCTTGACAAGCTGTGCCGAGTCCACACCTGGGATCCGAACTGGCAAACCCTGGGCCGCCAAAGCGGAATGTGCGTACTTAATTGCTGCGCCACTGGGCCGGCCCCAGGACTGAAATTTTAAGGCAAGTCAATTTAATTAATAATTACAACCAAATGGAGTGCCTATCATGTACAAATCATTCTGATCCGTGCTCGGAATGGAAGAAAAGTTAAATGTTGGCGTCTGATTTAAAAAACCTCAGATAATTTATAATCCAAGAGAAAAGAGAGAGAAATATGTGGATTGTAAACTGTAACATGAGGCGGAATGAAGGGATCAGGGAGGTGCATGAGGAGGATGATAAAGAGGTGTGCGTTTTGATGGGGGAAGGGCAAAGGATGCACTGTTAGAGGAGGTGGCACTCAAGCCAGGTCTGGAATTCTGAGAAAAACTTCTGCACGTGGAAAATGGGTGGAGGGTTTTTGCTCGGGGAAAGGAATGTGGAACTGAGAAGACATCCGCCTAGCTGTGACAATGAACTGGAGACATGAAAAACAGAACCTACACTAGAGTGGCAGCACGTGGAGTAAGTGGGAAATACAAAATGCAACACGCGGTCATTGACCCTTCACAAGAGCACAGTGAGTTGGGTACTATAACCATCCCCACTTTACCAAGGACACCGAAGCTTAGAGGCTACACAGGTCTGCCCAAGTTCTCATAGCTGGTTAGTGGCACGGCTGTGGCTCCAAGTCTCGATCACTGTGCCAGTGGCTTCCTGTTGTATGTTACCTATTACTTTTGTTTTTGTAAACCTGGTAAAGGCTGTGTATGACCAAAGTATATTAAAGAGTTTAGGCTTTTTTTTCCCTATAGACAAAAGGGGCCATTGCAGGTTTTTGTGAAGGGGAGTAAAATGATTCACTGTCCTTTAGGAAGATAATTCTGGTATACTGAAGAATGGTTGAGAAATATGGTCTTTCAGGATAATCATTGAATTCAGTCAACTAAGCAAGAAAAAAGTGAGAAAGCATGCCGAAGCTGTGGACACAGAGACCAAATGCATGGCCTTTTTAAACTGTGGTGCTTGCCTTCCCCTCCCCGCCTCTCCTCTCCAAGGCTCTGTAATTCTACGGCCCCAGTACAGAGCCTGATTACTTCTGAAGTTATTTTTCCTCACTAGAAAGTCTCCTTAAATTGTTCACCCGTTTTCATTGTTTACAACCCAACCTGTTTCTATGAATCCATCTACAAATTTTGTTTTCTTTTCTGGAAGTGTTTACTTCATTACTTGATCAAGGACCCCACTGAATTCCGGAAGAGGTGACTGCAGGCTCTGCCCTCTCTCAGAGGCTACCATATTTTGAAAATGTCCAGGATGGTTCATTTTCTTCGGACTCGTGTCATAAATGAATAGTGAGGGTCCCAGAGCAAGTGCCTAAACAGCTTGTCATTTGGATATGTCCGGTTGGCAGGGCAAGACGGCCTGGCTTATACTTGACTGAAGGGACCCGGAGAGGCTCAGAAGAAACACAACGGGCTCAATGATACTGCGCTGCAGCTGTCCTTGGCCCCACATCCAAGGTCCTGTGCTGCCTTCCCTCCCAGTCCGTGTGCTAGATGGGAAAGGAACAGACCTCAGAGAGAATCAGAATCCAGGCACAAGTGTGCTCCAGGGACATTCCCAGCACATCGGTGAGGTTATATAATGCTTGGGGTTCCACAGTGATGTCTCGGTCACAATTTTTTTCCTGGCTGGAGGGTATGGGGCGGATTAGGGACTGAAATGAGGAGCCAGGTAAATGAGAGATACGATGGAGTATAAGGCTGCTTTGCTTTGTGCCTCGTATCAGCAGAGTTTATTTATCCATAGCCATCCCCAGCCTCCTTTTCGCAATTCAAGCCAAAAACCTGTGATAAGGATTAGAGTGGAATGAAGACCTGTCACCTGCATGGGTGGTGCTGGGGACATGGTGACAGCAGCAATTACCTCCAGGAAGAGTGACCTCATTGCAGTAACTCAGGACATTCAGGAAACCTCCAAGGAAGGGGAAGTAAAGAAGCACACTGCCTTGTGAACACATGTGACACATCTCAGACATTCCTGACATCAAAGGCAGAGTCAGGAGCTGGGGATCCAGTCATTTTGTTGATAAGGCTAGAGCCGGAGACCATATTATTGGGACTCAGACCCCGATTATACCCAAGTGAGTGTCTTTGAGAAGCTGAGTAAGAGAGAAGCAGCAGCTTAAACAGGAAGTGGTGACATGTGGTACCGCCTCATCCCCACCTGGTCTTTATGGTCCACAACTGGGATTCTGTATGGAGACGAGAGTGAATGGCAGCAGTAGCGGACCATAAGATTGTTTCTCTCATATTTGAACGCTTGGTGTTCAGGAAGAGAGCCTCTGTGCCTTAATATTTATAGGAAATAAAGTTTTTCTGGTGTACTTTAAAGAAAATTTCCTTTAACGACAACAAAGTGTTACTATAATACTTCTGAGGGAAGTGAATAACGAGTGATGATTGTAAAATTAGTTTAGTGTTCATTTATTGCTTCGGCCACATCATATTCCTGCACCGTCTTCCACTCTCCCTTCCCGCTCCATCCCTACAGCCATAACAAGTAAGTGAGCTAGTTAGCTAGTTACGGCAAAGTGCCTGATCTAATATGTTATGGAGCCACCTTCTGGCACTAACTGCACACTTCACACAGACAGTAAATTTCCTTTCAGTTATCCTAAAACTGTCTGCGTCTCACCAGCACCAGTAGGAATAAGTGGGAGTTAATGCAAAAATACCGATTCCTGGGTCATTACCAATCAGATCCCCTGAGGGTGCCACTCTTGTTTCTGCCTTTTAAATAAGCTCCCCAGGAGATCTTTGTGTCCCACATGCTTTCAAATGCAAAGCAGTTCAAAGACCTTGAAATGTCAAACAATTTCTCTTTTTTAAAAAAAGCTAGAATAGGTGAAATAGCAGAGTAAGCAATTCTTATCCCTGTTGTGTATAAATTTATGCAATTAGAGGAGACTATTTTGGCAGAAAAAGTTCATCTCAGCTTAACTGGCAGAAAAACCAACTGCTCTGCCTCACTTTTTTTTTCCAGGATACCCCACCCCAAGGTTCCTGGAGTTATGAGAATGACCTCAGCTATTAGAACTCATCTGTACTTCTGTGTATATTAGTAATCACTTGAAATTCAGTCAGAATTAGAACGACTTCTATATATTTGTTATCATTTAGCGAATTTGATCTTAAAAAGAAATGCATTCTTTTTAATGACCTGACTCTGCATTTTGGGTTGCTGTGACATCAGTTGGAAACAGTACGATGCCACATCATCCATGGACTGAATATCAGGCTAATTCAGAGCAGATCTTTTTCTCTTCCAACCTTATTATTAAAATTGCCAGTTTGTGCAAACAACTTTAACCAACCAAAATAATTCCTTTTTTACAACAAAGCAAATAAATTTCAAGGTAAATAAAAATGACTACTTAGTATTTTTCTCTTATCAACTCTCTCTGAATGTTAGGTTATAGTTAAAGCCCTTAGAGTGTTTTTTGGCCTTTTGATGATTTGGTTTCAAAGGATTCTGATCTGCTTGAGTCTGCAGCTAACCTCCCACTCAGCCACATGTCTCCTCCACCCTTCCTCAACTGCTGAGATTGGTCACGGAGGAAGTCCTAGTATGTCTAACATCTATCGGTACCTAGGGTTGCCACTTCCTTTCAGTAGCAGAAGTAAAAGAGAAAGTAAAGTTTATCCCACGCATCCTTCTGTTTCAGCCAAGTATAAAGAAAAATGTTCTAGAAGTCAGAGTTAGCAATGTAATGAAGTAGGGGAAGAAATGAGTCCCTGTGACTGGAAGTATCCAAGACAAGTTTGGCAACAATGGGACAGTGATGTGGCAGAGGGGATCGAAGTGTTTACTGGGAGATTGGACTAGATGAGCTTTTGGTCTCTCCAATATAGTCTGTTTTTTCCCTTCTCTGGCTATAGATACCTTTTACCTTTACACAATTAAGCATTCCCTTCCTATTCTCTTTATTACCTTTCCTCCCTCCAATCTTCAGTTTCTTCTGCTGGAACTGGGACTCCTGGAGTGAGACCAGGAGTATAAACACGAACCTGATCATCTAAAATCATGCTGCTACCTGCAAAGCCTTGAGACTGCGGTGTGGGAGTAGCTTTCTAATAAAGCCTTTATATTGGTCGCACGCTGCAGCCTCTGGGACAGCTCAAAAAATTCTGTACCCTCTCCCCACAGTCAGCAGCCAGGATGAGATGCTCTGACCTCAGGAGGCCAGCCTCAGAAAACAATTAGTAAAGTTCTCAGAACCAGGAGTATGAATGGCCTAGATAGCAGTCACCTTTGTGTTCTTCCAATACCCTCACAGTGATGGGACTGGTGTGTGTGCTGCCCTAGGGCAGAACTTCTCCGCTTTTCCACCTGAGATGCCCTCACCATGGAGAAGAGTAAATGCACCCTGCGCAGAGCCCCATGCGGCAAACACTGTTCATGGCATTTCTTTCAAGTTGCATGGTTTATTTTTTACAAATTCATTCAATTTTGTATATATACATATATATATGTATATACACCCACTACGAGTGAATAAAATTGATGTCTAGATGTGCTGTGTTTATTCCATGACTTTGAGTCTCTCCTGGCACACCTCCACATCCCTGGACATTTGTGTTCCCTAATATGAAAGTCTCAGGTCTGAGAGAAAGGCACCGAGAATCTGGGCAGATACAGTAAAGTTCTCTTGCTTCACTAAGTTCTGACCCAGTTCAGCAGGGTGGAAGACTACAGGCGAATTTGAGGCCAACCTTGAAATAGTGTCCATATGCCCAAACCTTAGGCAACATGGGCAACAGCAGTTTGAGAATCAGAGATATGGGCCAAATTTCTCTTGCCATCAGAGACATGACTGTCTCCTTAAAGAGAATAGAGGACCAAAGATCTCCTACCTACAGCTTAGCTCTCTGCTCTTGGCTCGATCAGGAAAATGCTTCACCTGTGGGGCCCAGCCTGTCCTTGTGGCACCGAGTGTACAATAGCAAAGCCTGATCAGTTCGTACAAAGGAGGCAGAAGACATGAGGCTCTGACCCGGGTCTGAACTCCCACGGCTGTTGTTTGCCCTGTTGAGATCTGTTCTTGCTCTCAGAGTTTTAGACCACAGTTCCTCACCTGGCTAACTGGGGTTCTTCTTTTCCTCCCAGTTGTATTGAGATATAATCGACATATAACACTGTGGAAGTTTACGGTATACAATGTGATGATTTGACATGTGTATATATTGTATATGTTGGGAAATGTTCACTACAATAAGGTTAGTTAACACATCCTTCACTTCACATAATTACCATTTTGTTGTTGTTGTTAAGGTGAGAACATTTAAGATCAATTCTTTTAGCAACTTTCAAGTATACAATATAGTATTGTTAACTAGAGACAACATGCTGTATTTCAGATCCCCAGAACTTACTTGTCTTATAGCTGGAAGTTTGTACCCTTTGACCAACATCTCCTCAGCTCCCGCATCCCCCATGGTGTTCCTGTTTACGTCTTTCCTGATTCCCTGGATCTGGCCTTTTCTCTGCACCTCTAAATATCAGCCCGATTCCATCAATCTGAGTGAAACTTTGAAACTGACCCAGAGGACTGTTTAACCCAAGGCATCTGTCAACCCACCCAGACTGAGCCCTGACCTCTCCTTGCCTGACTGAGCTGCCACAGTAAGAACATTTTGAAGAACATAGATTTCATGTGGATATATTGGTCTGTGACATGGAGCGAGTCAGAAAAGTCAGCTCACCATATTGAGTGAGGGACCATCACCCGTTTTTAGCTAAAGTCTCTGTTTGACAAGGCATGTTTCTCCTAATTCCTCCGTCGCTACCACCTGTCACTCCCTCACACAAACGCAGTTGAGCACTAACTTGTCCCAGGCCTTGCCCTCACTCTGGGAGTGCTGAGATGTGGAAAGCCCTCAGTCTCAAGGACATTTGAGTCCAGCAGAAGAGTTCGTGGCCTGCATTTCCTTAACTGCAAGTTTTGATCGGAACCCAAGTTCTGATTACACCTAACCAACAACGGCAAACCAAAATTTTGGTCTCAGTACAATAGAAAGTGTCTCCAAATTAAGTATTTATCAGACGAATGTGTATTGGCCAAGCTGTGTACCAAAAATTTGGGGTGATGGATAAAGTTCTCTAGGAGGAGAAGGGGAAGTGATCGCTGAGGCTTCTGCCCCCAGCTCCTGCTTGGGGAGAATCCAGTAGGAAGGCTGAACAGGAGCCTGCCTCCACCACCACCCGGAGTGTGGGGAACTGCTGTAAACTGGCAACTGTTTTCACCGTTTCTACTAAGGTGTCAACAAAAAACATGGCCTGAGGGTTTGGAGAGGAGCTGAAAGCTGTCTCTTGGGTGAAGTCTGGGCAGACACAGCTTAGTCTCCTTTGATGCGAAATGGTTTGATGGTGAGAGGAAAAGTTTGCCCTGGAGTTCTGGGAAAATCAAAGGGCTCTATTCATTTCCTTAAGAAAGAAAAATGGATTGAAGTTTTGGTGGATCCCAGCCATGACCTAAGGGAGAATAAAGCTCAGAAATGAAACAAAAACTGTGAACTTGCAGGATGAATCCTCATTTATTTCCTTCTGAACTTTCAGATTAAATAACACCCAAGAGAACAGAGAAAGAAAACTCTCCCAAATAAACAGATCTTTGCATCTTGTCTTACTATCTAAGGGCTGCAGTGCTTGGAAAAATAGGTTGATTTTGAGTCAAATTAAGGACTATTTATTAGAGTCTTACTTAAGCACTTAAAAAAAAAGCTTTCCATTTGGAAATAATGTGAATTTTTTTAAAAGTTTGTGAAAATAAAAACAGTAAAAAAATCCCTCACACATTCCCTTTACCAACATTCATCTATGATTAACATCTTTACCATCTGTTTTTCTCTCCCTGTGTATGTGTTTGTACTTAATTATGCATGCACAATGCATGTATGAATATGTGTGTAT
This sequence comes from Equus asinus, assembly GCF_041296235.1. Classification (NCBI taxonomy): domain Eukaryota; kingdom Metazoa; phylum Chordata; class Mammalia; order Perissodactyla; family Equidae; genus Equus; species Equus asinus. Next base: position 14,124,295 of record NC_091794.1, on the reverse strand, counting down.
TATGTACACACGCACACATACCCATTTCAGAGTAAGTTATGCACATTATGGTCGTTTACTCCTAAATGCTGCAGTGTGTATTCCCTAAGAATCAGTGAGACATATGCCTCCTGTCTCCTTGCAGATCAACCTTGCAATAAAGCTATTTTCTTTCCCCAAAAGCTGATGCTGTAATAATTGGCTTATTTTATGCACATCAGGTAGGAGAACCCCAATTTTGTATGATAACAGAGTTAGATAATCCAATTAATTGTTATGCCTTTTTAGCTTCCTTTACTCTGGAATATTTTGAGAGCCTTTCTTTGTCTTTCAGACATTCCTCATTTTGTATTTATTTGACATTACTTTGTGATTGCATTCAGTTTATTCATTCTTTGCCTTAACACTGCATAGATGATATTGTGTCCTTCACGGGGTATCACATCCAAGGAGCATGAAGTCCAAGTGTTCCTCACTGGTGACGTTAGTTTTGATCACTTGATCAAGTTGTTGTCTAATTTCTCCAAAACATTGTTTCTCTTTCTTCTTTTTCCCCTCCCTTGTCACTAATAAGCATACTTCAGGGAGACCCTAAAGGCCATGCAGATATCCTGACTGTCGTCAAAATTTCCTCAATTTAGTATCTGTGATTAATCTAACCTGATCCAGTATTTACTATGATGCTTACAAAATGATGACTTTCCACCTCCAGCACTTTTTCCATATTAAGCAGGCAGCGCTCAGGGTCCTACTGTAGGCAAGAACCCTCACTTCTTCCCTCTCTCCCTTCCTTGCTTCCTTCTTCCCTCCTCCCTCCCTTCTTTCCTATTTTCCTTCCTTTCTTCCCCACCCTTGCCTACTTATATATCTACCATCTATTATGGGTAAGGACTCATGAATTCCTACTTTTTCCCAATGGTTTCTAATTTGTTAGTATACTTAATTATACTCGTGCTCAAACTGTCCTAGATTTAGCCAGTACGAGTCCTTTTAAGTTGGCTCCTGAACCCTTCTGACATACCTCCAGCATTTTTTGGAATCAGTTCTTATCTTCTGACATAACAAGATATTCCAATCTCATATCATATCTGCTTTGCCCTTAATCAGACATTTCTCTGAAAAGTTCTGATTTCCTTCAGCAGGAAATGATATTAGTGACCAAGATCTGAGAGCCAAGTGTGTTCATAGGTACTGGAATATCTTTGCTTCTGGGTCCTTTCAAAAGACAGATCTGGGAAAGATAGGCATGTATATATTCTTACAATACAACACACACGATCAAAAGGAACATCCTTAATGAGGAACAGGTAGACATCATGGGCCTCCAGATGTGATACCCTGGGAAGTACATTATCAGCTATGCAAATACCTAGTCATGAATACATATATTTAGGAAATCACGCATTCACATTGATATCTCCAATATGAATCCATCCCTGCATCCACATAGGTTCTTTCCTGTCTTCCTCTATTCCATATCTATATGTTCCTTCTCCCACAGTGAGAATCTGGGCTCCCCAAAACTCCACATTTACACATTTACTCAATCCTATAATATACACAGAATAGTTCCAGTATTGTTTTTCTCAAATCATTACAATAATTTTTTTAAAACCCTACTACAAAGCCTTCCAGATTTGTTTTCAATTCTCCCACCTTCCATCTCCCCCTCCTACATAAGACTGGGGGTAAATAGCCATTTATTGTGTTCATAGCTACTCAGATTAATAGTTTTTCTTTCTTTTTTCTCTTTCAGTGTGATTATGGTATTGATTTGAAATACAACTATGTTCATCTGTTTCGGTTTTTGGATTTTTTCTTCCTGTTCTTATTTAATTATGATTACTTTTTAAAATATGTAGAACATTAACATACTTTCATCAATCAAATTATACAAAAAAGTTTCCTCAGAGAAGTGTCATTCCTTCCCATACCCCTTCCACTCATTTTGGTCCTCATTCCTTGTGGCTAATCAACTTCTCTCTTTCTTGGGTTATCTTTCCTGTGTTTCTTTTCTGTAAAGATAGCCATCTATATATAAATTTTTTCTTCTTTCTTACACAGCTGTAGCGTATTGTATACTCTTTGCACTTTACTTTTCTCACTTAATGATGTCTCCTGGAAATCACTCCATATTAGTTAATAAAGATTTTATTTATTCTTATTTTTAGAGCTGTATAGTACTCCATTTTGTGTATTTACCATAGTATATTCAACTAATCTCCTATGTTTGGACATTTAGATAGTTTTAGAGTCTTAGAAATTACAAATACTGCTTCCATGAAGAACTTTGTGCATATACAGTTTGATATTGTTGGAGGCAGAATTTCAGAGTAAATTCCTGAAGATGAATTGCTAAGTCAAAGGGCAAATTAATACGTAGTTTTGTTTGATATTGTCAAATTGCTTTCCACAGTGGTTGCACCCTTTTTCATTCCTGTCAGCAACAGGTGAGAATGACCGTTACCCCATAGCCTCAACAACAGAGCATATTCTCAAACTTTTGAAATTCTTGACAAGTGAATGGGGAAGAAATGATGTCCTAGTGACGTTTTATTTGCGTTTATTTTAATATGGATGAATTTGAAATTTTTTGAAGTGTTTAAGAGTTGCTTTTATATCTTTTTTGTGGATCACTGGTTCATATCTGTAGCTCATTTTTCCAGAGGATTTTTCAGTTTTTTTATCCTCAATATTTGTAAGTTATTTACCAGTTAGGTATATTAGTCCTTTATCTAGGATATATGTCATAAATATTTTCACCTAGTTTATCATTTGACTTTTGATTTTGCTTTGTTCTTCCATGCAAATTTTTCTTATTTTTAAGTAGTCAAATTTATCCAGCTTTCCTTTCATTGCCTCTGAATATATATTTGTATAGTTATAGTTGTATGTAGTAGTAATTATAGTATGTATATACTGTAACTACACTATATTACATGTTATAGTGTATGTATACCATAGTGTATGTCTATATGTATATATATAACTATATAGTTATAATATCTATACACTATTATATTGTGTGTACATATATTTAGATATAATTATACATGAATATAGATAGATATACACACATATTAAGTATATACATAGTTACAGAAATATTCTCTTTTCTCAAGAGTTTGTATTAGGAATTGGTGTTGAATTTTTAAGCATCTGTAGAAATTAACCCTATGCTTTTCCTCCTAAGCCCTATTTATGTGGTGAATTATATTAAGAGATTTTCTGTTGTTGAACTTTCCTTGCATTCCTGGTATAGTCCTTCAGTAAGGTTTTCAAGTCCCATTACTATGTCTCAGATATCAGGGTTTCTACTGCCAGTGGCTTTGCCTCTATTGACAGCCCTCCCTTTGAAACCTTTAAAAAATTTTTGTTACACCATCCCTGAAATGATACCCTCTTCTTTAGTCTTTTCTCTTTTTTGTACATACTTTTTTTTTATCATGTTGTACTGTATTTGCTTGTTTAAATGTCTGCCTCTCCCATTAAACTCTATACTCACTGAAGGTATGGAGTGGTTCTCAGATTTTTTTTTATCAGTGTCTTGAGCGTCGAATCTACAAATCCTAAAGTAACCATCTGAAAGAGGTACTCAGGAGCAGAACTTGTCATACATCCCTTAACTAGCCACTGAAATTAAAATCAATTCCCATTTACAATTACATCACAGTAAGATCTATTAGGCACCAAAATACATCTCTTTGAATCAGTGCCACAGCTTTATGTATGAGAAAAATCCAATGCAACCCAATTACCTATAAGAATGAAATTATGCGGGTCCCAAACCAGTACAAAAATTGTTCCACCATACATGGAATTCTCAAATCCCCATTCCTCTTCCCATTTAGCATAACAGATATTTATGTCTTGAAGAGAGAAAGTGCAGAATAGAGAGGTTAACTATTGTACATGGTTCTCAGGTTGTCAGGTCCACCATCAAATTTCTCTTCACAATTCATGTAACTGTTGTTCCATCCCCTCTACCCTGCCTTCCTAGCACTTTTGAGTGATACTGAATGACATAATACTGTAATCGGTTTTGTTTGGTGGTATGACTTCTTTGGACGGTAAACGGGGAGTTGTCTGACAGAACTCAGGGCACGTGTGCATGTGTTCCTGGCATTAACAAGGGCAGCTGGATGTGGCCCCATTCACTTTCTCTTCTTTACATCGTGATCTTGGATTTGTTACTCTTCCCCTTTATTCTGCTCAGCACCCCTCCCTATAATCACAATCTCACTCAGACTTTGAGCAAACATGAGGAATCTGTGTGAGCAGACCAGGCAAAGAATATGACAGAGGTTGGAAGGGTAGAACGGTGCATGTTGGGGAGAAACATTCTGATTCTATTCTTCTCATTTATATGTTAAGTTGTGCCCAACTAATGTCCAGACCCATCACAGAAGCACTAGACAAGGTTTAAGAGTAATTTCAAAAGTGTTTCCTGTCCCTGATCTTGCCTAAGGTCATATTCTCCTCCTCTGTGGTCATGCCTTTCTTGCTGCAGCATGGAGCTCTGTTAGTAATCACAGATTCCAGACAAAAGCCCCTTTGCGGGAGCTGGAAAACAAAATGCCTTGTTCCCACCATCTCATCATATGTTTCTGGCTGGAACATCAGCCCATTTCTGCCAGTTAATGTCTTCTTCTAGGGTCGTGAAGTTGACTCGCCGTTTCAGCTGTCTCTGCTGGACACTCAAGCTTCAGCTGGTTGACACAGCCATGATTGCTGTTGTCAAAAACTCACGCTATGTATGTCAGCCCTCAGGGGACACTGTTTCTGTATTTCTGCAGATTCAAACTCCAAGTTTAAGCCAAAGCCACTCTCCTAAATCAGAGTGTCAAAAGGGCTGCCTTCAAGAAACTCCTCCCTGCTTAGAGCCTCTGAGACAATGTCCTTTTCATTCTCTCTTGCCTAGGTTAGTTTCTCTAAACTTTCTTTCTAGCTTCTCATCTTGGTTATGCTCCTCTCTCTTTTTATTGTCTAGTCATTTTTTTTTCACACTTTCTTGGGCCTCTCACCCCCAGGGGTCAATTATTTCTACTTTTCTTTGTTTTCTGCCAACAATTTTTGGAATATAATACCTGGGCACTACAAAAAAATCAATATTTACTTAAATGAACACAAAACAGCTCTTATGTATAAGAAATGAAGGTACCAAGCAATTAAATATCATGCTATAATGGAAATTGATCACACATTGGACTGGAAATCAGAGATCTAGGTTATCATTTTGGTTCTATCACGTCTAATTACATGACCTTGAGGAAGTCAATTTCACAGAGCCTCTAACTCCTTATTTGTAATGTGACCTCTAACGCTCATCCTGGTCAAATATTTTATGATTTTAAAGACCTATAATGCAAAGTTAATTGGTAAAGCCAACATTTGTTCTTCAGTTAAAATAAAACTTATGCTGAATCAAAGGAAAGACTATTTTTGACTGAGGCATACATTTTATCTATTACCCTAGGCATACAAGCTAAAATATGCCTACCTCTGGACTTGTGTGTATAGATTAACTACTGCTACAACAATGCTGTGTAGCAATCACACAGTTTCAGTGGCATATGACAGTATTTAATTTATGCATCTTTGAAGTAGGCTAGAGGTTGGCTGATCTTGATTGGGCCTGGCTTGGATGGTTCTGCTCTGCTCCATGAGTCTCATCTTCTTCTTGGAGCTAGAAGGTCATCCTGAAATGTTCTTCTCATGGTAATGGCAGAGAACAAGCGAGTGAGTCTAATCATACAAGCACCTTTCTAGCCTTGGGTTAGTGATGCCCATGATACTCCATTGTCCAAAGCAAATCACACAGCCAAGCCCAAAGTCAAGGGGTCCTTATGATTCAGGTGGGTAAGGAAGTGAACATTTCTGAACAAAAGTCTCATCTAACACACCGTGCTTCAGAAATGAGTGATGAAAATGCTTATGTGTGGCTTCTTCTCAGTGAAAATGAAGGCAGGGATGAAGACACACAGGAAACTTAGGGATTAGAGTCTGGTGTTGCTACCTCTCCTCTTGTGGGACAGAACTAAATCCACTCCACAGAGAAGAGTTGCTGGTTTGAGACAGGCTCTATGAACTTACCTTCATGCAATTTTAAAGTGCAGGTGAAACTGTCATTTTAATTAAATGAGGGAGGTCAAGATCATAGCATGGCCTGAAAAGTATCTAGACACCCTCTCTCTTGCAGGCTTGTGAAAAATTCCTCTGAACCACTGAGTGCGGTTCCACCACAGACAAGCAACCACTCACTGTGTTCCAGTTGGAGAAGAATTTGCAAATGCTGACCAGACTCATTTATAAGACCAAAAAAGGGTGATTCAAAGAGGAGTTAATACAAAAACACTGTGAGACACCTGTCATAGGATAGATTGAAAAATTACATAGCTTATGTTGTACTGCAAAATTGTCCATGTTTTTACTGAAAGAATCTAAACATCCTCCAACTCTGCCACTGTATATCCCAATACCTCTACTCGTATTCACATCTCTTAAAGAAACAGTAAAATAAAGCCATAGTGATTTTTATACAAATATTGATGATTAAGTTGTAATAAATAAAAACTACACATGAAGCAACAGTCACAAATATATATGAAGTTAGTCATTTTTTCTTGAAGCTTTTCAGAGGCACTAATCCCTCTGGAGCTCTTTGCCTAGAGTGAATGCAAATGTGGGAGACCTTTGCCTCCAGCATGACAAAAAAACCAGAACTAATGAGGAATTAAGGGTAATTAAGACAGGCCAATATTAGTTTATTTTCCCATTTATTGAGCTGTATTAGTTATCTACGCCATGTAACAAATTATACCCAAAGTGATTGGTGTTAAACAATAAGTACTTATTATCTCACACAGTGTCTGTGGGTCGAGAATTCAGAAGAGGCTTAGCTGGAAGGTTCTGGTTCTCATGAGGTCCCAGTCCAAACACTGACTGAGGTTGCAGTTATCTGATGATTTGACTGGAGGCTGGAGGATGTGCTTCACGAGGCTCATTCACACAGCTGGCTAGCTGATGCTAGTTGATGCCTCAGTTCCTCAACAGATGGACCTCTCAACAGTGCTGTTTGAGTGCCCTCACAGCACGGCAACTGGCTTCCCGCAGAGCGAATGACCAAAGAGAGATCAAGGCGGAAGCTACAATGTATTTTACGACATAGCCTTTGAAGTCACACTCTGGTCATTTCTGCACTATCTTATTGGTTAGGCCAGGCCTGGGACTGGTACTCTCTCTCAAGATTATGCATGTGCATGACCCTGAGTGTGAATATCTGCTTAAATTTTACATCCTTGGTGCCTCACTTGCCTTACCCTGGTCCTAACTAGCTACACAAGTCAGCTGTGTTCAGTGTTGGTGAGGACTATAGAAGGGTGCCAATAGCAGGAGGCAAGAATGATGGGGCCATCTTGGAAGCTGGCCACAGTAAGAGCTAAGCACTTTGGTGCCAAGATTCTAATCAACGAGAAGGGACTTCCACTGATTCAGCAGTCGACTTTGGCAGAATGCTTGAATCATCTGGGAGAGTTGATGCCTGGGCCTCATTCCACAGAGATTCTGATTTAATTGATCTGGAGTGGAACAGCCGTGGTGTTTAAAAAAACTCTCCAAGTTATTCTCATGTGCAGTCAGGAACAAGTACACTGCAAATGAACTAAAGGTTCCTTTCGAGACTGAAGTCTACACAAAATTTGCTTGTCATATCTATCAGCAACATCTGTTCTTCCCTCCTAGGGAGGGAGTGTATGGGGAAGCTGAGAGGACAAGGGGTATCAGTAATTTATTTACTCACGAACTGCGCTGAATACAGAGTAGGCCTGGCTGACTAGATTTCCTCTCCATCACCTATATGTTCTGTTTGAACTATTTTGTAAAATATTGGTAGGAGCAGGATTAATTCATCAACACTAGTCTGATTTGAGGCTCTTTATCTGTCGCAAAACAGATCAAAGCAGGCAGACTGGATGAACAGGAAAGTCCTCAGATGAACAAGAGCGTAATGGGAATTAAATAAGTCAGATTAGGGTTAGGCTGCCTGTTTACTTATATAACAGCTTGGTAATAGTTTGATGCATGCATGCGTACGTGTGTACGCACACACACACACAGCACACACAGAGGTAAAGCCGAGAATGTGGCCACTCTTAGCTCACATAACTTGAGAGGCAAGTGCAGCGTTATATCTACTAGGCTACTTGGTTGTTGGCTAGTCATCCCTCGATCCCTCCTCATCTCATGGGGCAGGAGGCTGGGTGAACATGGTGGGAGGAAGAGAGAAGGAGGATTGGAACTGAGGTTCTTGTGCAAGGTATTCTGTTTTCCTCCAGTGAAAACAAACAACAGAATTTCAATAGGAAGATTCATTGCACTTTCCCATTATTTGGAACTCTCGCTAGGACTTTCCCATTTTCTTCTTCTTGTAATTTTCCTAGGGAATGCAACAAACCTCAGGGATTATCGTAAATTTGGCAAATAGTTTAGAATGTTGGCAGATGCCCAAAGAGAAGAGGATCTGGCCTGAACATATGCTCGAAACCATTGTCATCCCCTCAATCAGATAATTAAAATGAAAACTAAAAACACTGCACATATTTTTTAATGACGGCAGCCTAATTTGCACTTCTTACATAAGCAAGAAAATCCCTACAGATTGCACTGGGTGTGAGCATGACATATCCTCCCACTCTTGCTTAAATTTAAAGCATACACAGATGAAAGAGGGAGAGTTGCTGGGAATACAGGTCATTTAATTCTCACAGTCATTTCTGCTGCGGTAGAGGCTTGGCTAGAGGGCGATTATATTAAGACAGCACCAGAGCTACCTTCTCAATAGGATTCTAGCAGAGTCTTGCTGTATGGCAACGTCTCAAATGACTAGAGTGTCTCCATCTCTTGACAAGGCAGATCGCACCCAATGGACTCTTGAATGCAAGTGTACTTGATGGGAGGTGGCGGTGGCTTGAAAGGTGGGGGTCTTTCCATGCTAGGAACAAAACATTGCTCTGTCAATGCTAAGAATGTGAGAGGGTGATTGAAGGATATATACAAAATATTTTTTTGAAGTAGGAAACAGAGAAAGAGAAAGAGACATGCCCTACTAGTTCTCTTAGAAGTTTTTCTGGCAGAGCCTTCTGCTTGTTAGTCCTATCAGCCATTTGAACATCACAATAATATCATTAATTAACATTGATAAGGTATTTTATAGTTTGCAAAGCATTTTTATCATAACGTTATTTAATTTGTTCCTAGGAATTAGATATTCTTGTCACTGTTCTACAGATAAAACTGAGGCTCAGAGGTTTTAAGCAACTTCCTCAAGAGAACTAGACCAACAATTCAAATCTTTTAACTGGAACCTACACTATTCATGGCAACTGCCTCCTAATAGAAGGGTTTCTCTTATGTGAGTTAAAACATTCCTTCAGAGACAAAATTTTAAGATTCTGAGACTAAAGACTGAAGTTTTCCAAATAGTCCCTTTGCCAACCTTACCCCCAGCCTTCACCCACACACTCATTGCGTACTGTGGGCAACAGTAGAGGTGGGAAGTACAGCTTTTCTGAATCCCTGAGTTGATTGGTACTGGATGGATAATGCCAGAATCCCTGTTGTTTGAATCAGTGAACATTCTTAAAGTCATCTTTGTATAAAGTACTGTTCTATGTGAGCACAACTCATCTCTTTGTCTGAAATGCATCGAGCATAGGGGAGGATTTAGCTGTACAAATGCTCCAGCTCTCTGGATATCAGGAAACAGATAAGTCTGTGAGCAGATTTATGCCCTGAGTCAAATATCTCTACCCCTTGTCCACCAATCCATAGCACCTTAATTTCTCCAGAGAGATAGAGAAAGAGAGAGAGGGAGAGTTTCTCATTTCTATATAACACAGACATTTAAATATAGAACAATAAAAAAATCAATTCAGATTTTCAGATTCCCATTTTCTCATTTTAATATAAAAACCTCTAGTGCCTATTACCTGGTTTTCTGATGTTTTAATGGAGACTTAATATATATTAAAAGGTGGATAAAATTCTAAGAAATTTGTACTTCCCTTTTTTCAGTGAAATTGTGAATTTCTCAAGGTTAATGTGGTGGCCAAAGTGTAGTCCTTGCACAAGAATTTAGAATTTATGGTTTAGTGTTTTATTCACAGTTAGACGCTCCCTGCACATGGTTATAGAGTCTTCAAGAATTCTCTAAGGAAAGAAGAAGAAGGTATTGCACAATGGTCAATGCTGCCTCAGAGGCTAGTAGGAAGATGTGTGGAAGATCAGCTTTATGTATTATGCGGGTCTCCTCTAAGCATAACCTAGTCCACACTGATCCCAAACAGCCCAGCCAGAAAAGTGAGGCTTAACCTTACCTGTCATTTCAGATTGCTGAGTGGAGGGAAAAGAATTTTGGAAAATATTTCCATAAGACAGAAAAAGGTAACCCAACGCTTACTTTCTTTTCCCCTTGAGGAAAAAAGGAAAATGGCAGTAAAAGCCCATTCTGCTCAAAAGCAGCTGGAAATTTCCTAAAGTTAACTTTCTCCCTCAATTTCACACTTGAGCATCTAGGCCCAGCTGGGCCCAGGCAGTTCAGAGATGCATGAAAACGAAAAAATAATGAAGATTAAAGGAAGAATCAGTTTCAGTTTTGAGGTGAGGTGAGGCTCACTTCTCATTTCATGCCCCCTGACTTGTTGCATCTGATGAGCATTACAGCCACCACAGGCAGAGGGGGATATCAAGTCAGGAGTTGTGCGTCTAATCCAAACTGTGTGATGTTGGGGAAGCTAGATAGCATCTTGGAGCTTCTATGAGCCTGATTTCCTCAGTTAAATAGGAGAGGAACTCCATATACAGGAATAACATTTAAAGTGATGAGTAAATACTTTGTTCTGAGAAATTCTCTCTTCCTACATGTCTTAGTATTGTACTCACATTTCTTTCTGGTATTGACACCATTTTCTCACTCCAAGACCAAACACTACCACGCAGGAAAAGACCAAAGCTGCTACAATCACTGGCCAGGACATTCCATCTTTGGGCTTATTAACCACAATTCCTGAAAATGGCATAAAGAGAGACAAACTTTAATGCCAAACTTTGGCATTTGGAAAACAGGATTAATTGAAATATTTCTCCTACTTAAAACATTTTTTCTCCAAGGGCCGTGGGGTGTTCATTGGCAACAATCACGCTCTGGGATGATATCTATGCCTTATTCTCAGCTCTGTTTTTGCATTTATGTCTTTCTTGTTGGAATGTTCCAGAACTGATTTTTTTCTTTCATTTTCCCAAGGCTTTGGAAAATTCTTGGCACATGGTGTCCAATGTAATGTTATTTGTAAGAAGGAATAAATAAAAGTGATAAGCTTTAAATTTGTTTTCCACATTTACTCCAGTAAACTTTATATGTAAAGTAATGGTCTAGCTTTGGATTTTCTTATTCTGTAAAGAGTCATTAAATGCTTTTATGGAATATTAGTATGTCAGGAGGAGGAAGAAAGAGTCAAAAGCTTTAGAACATTTCAAAGCCCTGAGAGTCCAAAGGCAGGCAGGCCTGCCTAACCCTCATGGAGCTGTAGCACTCAAGAGCCTATCAGCCAAGACGCCTCATTTCAGTGTCACTCAAGGAATTGTATTCGGAGTACCTTTTCTACTGCCTTCCCTCTTTTTCATTCTTTTCCCCCTATCCATTTCAGCAATAAAAAGGGGAGGAGGGAACAAGAGGGGTAAAATTGAAACTAGTTGGTTTTGCTTTTTCCATAGTCTGAAAAGAGACAAAGTTGAAAGAAAATGGCTGGCTAAAATTATATTGGTGGGTGATCAATGGACTGATTTTTCTTATGTTGATGAAACCCATACTCAACTCATTCATTACATTTCTAGCACTTGAACACCAAGTCAAACTGTGTGAATCAAAGACTTTCAAATATTGTGGGTTTTAGACCAGAGGCAATATAAATATCATTGTTTGGACTGTTTTCCTTCTTCTCTGACATATAGGAAGAATTAAGAAAATTAACTCTCTTAGGAAACAAAATTGCCCATTTCTACCTGGCAGAGGATGAAAGGGAATGTTTATAATTACATAGTTACTTTATTTTTTCCTTTTAAAAAAGTATTTTACAATCATGTTAAAAATTCAGAAAGTATAGAAATATAAAACTACAATGAAAAGGAAGTGTCCTTACACCTCAGGAGCCAGTTACTCCCACTAGAGTCAATAACTTTGGATAGTTAACTATGTACCTTATTGGAAATTTCATATGCATATATAGGTATCAGGAACATATATCCCTTTTATTACAAATGAGGGCATACTATACATACTGTTCTGTCCCCAATTTCTTTCTCTTAAAAAACATTCTTGGAACACTTCCCATAGACGTGCATAGAGATTCACCTCATTTGATTAAACGACTGGATGGGTCCCCAGTGTGTGAATCTACCATAGCTTATTTGACTGGTTGATTAACGTTAGATGGTTGAATTGTTTCCAGGCTTTTGTTATTTCTAACAACATTCCAATGAAATTCCTTATACCTTATAGATAGGTCTTCAACTCTTTAGATTTACATAGATCATTCGGGCATTTTCGTATCGGAATTATCCAGATTGATTTTCTTTCATTGTTTCAGTTAGATTATAAACTGCTTGTAGATGAAGATTAGATTTTTAATTTCTTTTGTTGCCTTAGATTATTATACTGCTTTTCATACAGCAAAGTCTCAAAAAATACAGGCCAAAAAAACTGGATTTAAAATATTAGCTACCAAATCTTTCCTATGATTTACATAGTTTGGACTGCAGCCACGTGACGTTGTCGTGTTAACACTGGTTACCAGTATTGAAGATTTTTCCTTTTATAACATACATCCCGGGATCTGAGGTTTTCCTGATGCTCACCCTACCTCAGCTCTGTTAAAATAGACACTGAGGGTTCCCTGGAAGCTCACATAGTCCTGTAATACAAGACCATGTGGCACGTTGTATGTTTGTGTGGCTAGAGTTCACAGCAGTTCAAATCACTGGAGTATCAAGATTATAAAAGTAGCAGTCATCCAGATGATCAACTCAGGACTACACAAAGTTCTTTTGTAATCAAGTCAAAACGTACTAGGCTCTACACTGAAAATATGATGGGATATAACATTTTACTTCCAAAGTGTCAGAGAAATGAAAGAACAAATGGTTTTAAAGAGGTCTTACGTCATTGCTTACAAGTTTTCTCCCAACCAAATGTAGGAAATGAGATCATTGACTTCAGGAATGTCTCAGTGGAGAAGCAGAGCTCCAATCTTGTCCTATCTCTAAACTTTAAGTTTAGTTCTTGAAGGCACTAATATCTTAAAAATATTGGTAGGACCTCAGTTTGCAGTTCTATTGCTGTGTTGTGTCCAGGATGATGCTCTGGTGGTCTGAGGACTGTTGGACCGTGAATATGAAATAAGCTGAGTATCAGTGGAGAGTTCACCAGGGAAGTAAACACCCCCTGAAGTGAAAGGGTTGATTATGCCTCTGAATTTACAATTAAGACCTGCATTGGGAGGGTGCTAACTTTATTGAATACCTTGAACTCATGATATAAAACAAGGGATTACATTTAGCATTCACAAAATTTTTTTAGTTGAATTATAAGAGTACTCTTTGTTCCAACATTCTCCTTCTTGCCTCAGACTATATTTTCACAGGACTGAAATGTTTCTCACTACTTTTTTTACTGGCTAGTTCTTATTCATTTTTCAAATCTTAATTTACATGTATTCTAAGAGAGTCCTTTTCTGTTCCCCAGTTAAAATCAGATCTTTCTGTTAGACTCTGACAACAGCTTGTACTATATCATAACATTTGTCACAAATAAATTGTATGATTACTTATTTACTAAGTATCATCTTTCTAATAGATTATAATCTTCAGGAGGACTATGTTTTTACTGTATAACCAATAACTGGCACAGTGTCTAGCAAATGTTAGGTACTCAATAAATATTTGTTAAGTGAATAAAACATAAAATTCCCCTCCCCCTCCAAAATGGTAAATGACTCACCAGTGATACGGATGTCATTATTTTTAGTAGATCCACTGGCAGCTTTGGGAACTTCTGAAAATGTTCTGGTTGTGCTGGGGAAGACATCACCTAGGGATATAAGGAAGATATCTGAGCTGATCCTAATAACTGTCTCAACCCTATACGTGGAATAAAATCATGAAAGGATTTCACTTGCTATTAGGAAGAGCTCAAGTTGAATGGCCTAAATGCTCCTAAAATATTACATGTAAAGCTTACTAAGGACCAATTTACTGCAAGGCTAGGATCCTAGGATCTAACAGCTATCAAAGGAGTGGGAAATTCCTATTAGTTTAAAGAAAAAAAGAGAAACTGTTATAGCACACACAACAAAACAGTATCTACTAAAGAATCTCCATGAGAAATTTAAGTGGTTTTGGGGAAATGCCTTATGTTGGGGTCACGGAAAGATGAGGCTTATCCCTATTCTCCCAGGGTATCAGAGGTCCAGTCAATCAAAATGCTGATTCTCCCCACTCTAATGTGTTTGATAAGGTCAATAAAAACTCCTTCACAACAGTCGAGTAGACAAGTTCATGTTGACAAATCATTCTATTTTCCAATGGAAAATTAAAACTTACAATGCATTTTAATGGATCTAATTGGTCAAAAATGCCATTATGTAAATTTAATTTTGAAGTAAAATAGAGAAAAATCTAAGACTTGGTCTCTGATTATCTTCTTTGACTGACTGAGAAGAATTTTGGTTCCTTCCATCGTCATTTTCATCATCACTGTCATTTTCATCATCAGGATGTACTTTTAAACACCTATCTGAGATTGGCTTCTTATCAGTTTTTGTTTTTCCACCTCTGCCCAAATAAAGCAGACCACTACCATCCCGACCCTGAATCTCCCCCAACTACTCACCATGAAGTGTTGAGTCTGCCCCTGAGGGGGATGAACTGTACATTTCACTGGGCATCCATGAAGCTGCTAAGGGAAGAAGGTACAGGAAGAGTCAATCTGTACAAGACTAGTTGTTTCATTGTCTCTTCTCGACCTTTAATTGAATAATAACTATGAAAAAAGGATATTAATGCAGACTTAAAGCAAGATCATTGAACTATTCTGCAGCACACACGAGAATGTCCTCAGATAAAGTGGGAGTTGAGGGAATGGCTGTGGTCCAGATGCCTCTAATAGGGAAGGTTTTGATCATATCCACTTAGAAGCAGGAAGAACGAATGGAAGGAAAATGCTCGAAGAGGTTCTTTCAGCCACAGATAATGTGTTGTGACTGTTCTCAAGCCCATCCCACGGATGAGCTAAAAAGAATGGCAGAGAATGAGAGCCCACGTGTGTTATGGTGGACTTGAGTCAAGAAAAGGTGCCAATAGGCCTTTGAAGACCACGGTAGAACACGCATGAGGAAACAAAATTGTACTCGTGGGTAAGCTGACATTCTTGCTTGACTGTGAAAACTGAACTGTGTCAAAAGTGAATCTTTAGACCCCTATGGTCACAGGCCTTGTTAGCTGCCGGGTGACTCCTTTTGATGCATTTAGAGGCAAACTTTCCCCTTGAGTAGATGGCAGCAAACTCAGGCAGCACATATGGCATTTGAAATAGATCTATCAACTAATTTTGGTTAGTTCCCATCTCTGGCAAGAAAGATTCACTCCTTGGCAGGCTCCACATATCTGTATTTGATAACAGGCCTATAATGTGATGCAAAGTAAACTTAGTATGGAAGTACATGGTTGCAGTCAGTAGAAATACATTATGCTCATTTACTTAAAACATTAGCATACATGATTAAAGTGCTTTCTTGTGTGTCAGGACCAAAACAAACAAGCAAAACCAAAATAAAACAAAACAAACATTTAAAAAACCCTTAACCTTCCCCTTCCTTGATTTCTCCCTAGATGCTAACAGTAGTTACAGCAAAGGAATGTTCCCAGGCCCTTCAGACGAGATGTAAGTCAATGCTTTTGAGGGATTGCTCGTAGGAGGGTCTGCTGTAGCTGCTTCCACTTGGTGTCACCTCAGAGGTAAGGGTGGTTTTGTACACAGCAGTTTTGA
The DNA here is from genome assembly GCF_041296235.1 of Equus asinus. Classification (NCBI taxonomy): domain Eukaryota; kingdom Metazoa; phylum Chordata; class Mammalia; order Perissodactyla; family Equidae; genus Equus; species Equus asinus. The sequence goes on along the minus strand of NC_091794.1, from coordinate 14,108,220 downwards.
GTTTGGGTAGGTCGGGGAGATTTCTTATTGTCAGTGTAATTCTCTCATTCTGCATATGCGATCTTGACTATTTTTTTGTTCAAGACAGATTACCAAGGTCTATGGATGATGACAGACCGAGCATGTTTTTAATGCCCATTTTTAATGGTTAAGCTATTAAGCCAGGAATTTGATTGACAAAGAGCAAGAACTAATTAAAAGAACTTGGGACCAGGCCTGGATTTAGGTAAAATTATGAAGAAGGCAGTTTGTTCCAGATAACCTAACAGTTTTTTTTCCCAATATGGTGTTTCCTTCCTTATTTTAGGGCTTGATGCCTTTATTCCTTATCTCTTCAAAGTCTGTTTGCAAGAACGGCTATTAATTTATGCTAAGATACAAATGGTTGAACAAGCAAGAGTGGATTTTTTTTTTTAATTTTCCATTTCATGTTTATTATTAGTAAGTCAATATAGAATATTTTGTAATGATCAGTTACATGTGGAGGCCAACAGTTTTTTCACCAAATACAGAGGGCCAGTCTTTTCTGGTAGATTTTGATTTTCCCCAAACAAAATAACTAAACATAACACAATTTCAGGAGATGGTGATGCTATCAGCATGATTGGTCCAAATTATGAAAATGACAGTACTTAAAGTCGTGGAAATTATTTGACCATTTCATAAAACTTCTTTTTAGACTTGCAGGAACTTTTCAACTGTAAAAAGATTCCTCAAAAAATGTATGATAAAATTAAACTACAAAATCCACTTTGGAAAAATAGAGTTACTTTTCGAATTATGGATTTAAGATTTCTTAAAACCTGTAAAAATATAGTTGGAAGTGTATTGAGAGAGGTGAAGAAAAAAGGAGCTTCCAGTTGATGGATTCAACATGTCTGAAAATACTTACGTAATGTAAAGGGAAAACTTCAAGAGCCAGAATATATTATAATTAAGACTTTCAGTAAGATGAAGAAATGAGCAGTTCTTGTATCAATTGCTCCCACAGAAGAGAGATCTTCCTGAAGAATGCTTGTTTATAGAATCCTCAGTTAAATAGAGTTGGCTCCTTCCAATGATTTATCCTTCACTAAAGCAACACTTTTCTAAAAGTTCTTCTGCTCTATCACTAAGATATCCAGTTTTCAGAATGCTTTCAACATTGGCTACTGCATCTGCTATTCTCCTGGGAGACTCTTAGCAGAATTATGTGCTATTGTCTTTTAATTGATTGAAATATCCTGTGTTGTTCAAGGCATCATCTCATTTGTTAAATACGAGTTAATTCTCCTTGAAATCCTTTGAGAACACATTTTCATCAAAATCCATGAATGAACACTACTTTGACTTTCCAATGATAAACACTAGCTCGGTGGATAACCTCCTTTAGTATGTCAACATTATCAGCCGAAAATATGAACACAAGATACTGTGTTGGAGTTTCTGAAAGCCTTATATCCTTCTGTGAGCATCACATGGATTTCTTCTACAATTTCTTTAAATTTAGCTTTTGGTAAAACTTGTTCAACAAGAAACTATGTGACTTGGCATACCATTCTACCATAAAAGGGTATTTCTCTTCTATGGTAAAACAAGATCAACTTTGATAGCATAGTATTTTCCCTTTAGTTGCAAAAACTTTTTTTGATATTCATCTGTAACCAATTTATAGTTGTCAGTAATATGACACATTAGGAATCTTTTCTGTTTGTAGGGAAATCTACTTAATGTCATATCAAAGTCTGTGATTATCTGAGATTTGGCAGTCCCTCTTGATAAAGCCACAGATAATTTCTTTTACTATGGTAGGATTCTTGATGCAAGATGAATTTATCTGGAATTCTGGCATCAGTTTTACATGTACAGACTTTTTCCTAGTTATCCAGGTTTGCTTAGGGCACTCTGAGTTCTTCTGTCCTTAATTTTATCCTAGAACAACAGCCTAGGTGGTAAGCAATATCCAGAGATGCAGCGCTTGGGTACAGGTCTCTCAATGATCCTGGTGTTTTGCTCCATCGTCCTCTTCAGGGTGAATATGTACTGGGTCAGCACCACCCCTTCCACCAGAAAACATACAGGCACTAGCTACCGTGTCCACTGTTACCATGACCACCTAGTCCATAGAGGGTACCCCCATGTTCTTCCCGACCAGGAAAGGAAGACGACATTCATGAGCTTTGGTAGTGTGGGCCTTGTGTGTGAGCTGTGGAGAAATCCATGAAGCCCCTAGAAATTGATTTTTTAAGTGAAGGAATAAATCTTTAATTTGAGGCTCGCCTAATCTGGAACTATGTAACAGAACGGGAGGAGAATAGTGTTTTAGAGAAGAGGAAAATTGAATGAGATGGGATCTGAGACAGAAGATTTTAGAATTTGAGGACAAGAATGGTGAGTTTAGAGAATCAGCATCCCAACCAATAGGAAACAGAGGGGATGCAGATATGTGGGTTTATTTCACCAGAAATCCATCCATTATCACTCCTTTTCTGTCTTTGAACATTTCATAAATCTATTGAAATAAACATCCAGAAGAAAAAAAATCCCATTACCAATGCCTCACACTAATCTTGCCAAATCCATCATCTAATATTGGATGTCTCATTACAGTCCCATCCAACGGGTAGAAACATGTTTCAAAAACAGTTTGGGAGTGAGCAATCAACATTAACTTGTTGGATCCTAATGTGTTTTTGTGAATGATTATAAACAGAGCAACTCACTGCAGGGAATTTTTTCTCTAAGCTTATGGATAAAAAATGGCAACCAGTTAAGATCTTCTTACTCTTGCATAAGTAAGAATGTGGGTTTTCACTGCCAGGGAAAAATTATTTGTGTTTCAGGGTCCCTTCCTAGATTTCACAATTTCTAAGGCAATTTTTTTGGTAAGAATGACAAAGAGATGTCTGAGGATAAATGAAGTTTTCAAGTGGGAAAGGACAGAAAATACTAAGGATTACAATAGTTAGTTTCATTATGAAATCTACTAAAAAAACAAGAATATACTTATGTAAATTATAAAGCACTTTCAAGAAAGACTCTCAGTTTTTCAGTTTCTGGGGCAGAAAGCCTCTAGGTGGTCTTTAATGCTTCATACTGCTGCACAGGATGAAAAGGCTGTCTTTTATATTCCTGGTGCACCTAATATTGTAATAAATTTAAATAAAGCAAACAAACAAAAACTTAAAAAGTTCCAATTAAGCAGATCATTCCTTCTCACTATATGTGTGTATATGTGTTTTCTTCCTTGTCCTGGCTCATACGTACACATATACTTTCAAGCCTTCAACAAACATTTTCTGAGCACCTGCTGCACGCCTGCCACTGTTGCAGACATTAGGATTCCACAGGGAACAGACACAAAAAAACTCTAGATCCTAGTTCTTGCGTATCTTACATTCTAGTATAATTTCAACAGATAATCAAATAAAATAAACAAAGGAAAACATCAGACACCAAGTGTTATACTGAAAATTAAAATATGGGATAATTTACATTTTCACATAGCATAAATTTAAATTGGAGTTGAACTTTTTCCTTTGACATTGTCTAATAAACTTTTATCCCCATTGCTACTCAATTTCTCCCAGTAATGAACAAGTATTAATTCATCTGTCCATTCTACTATATTTGTTGAGCACTAACTAGATGCCAGACATTATCTTAGGCACTGGGAATGCAAGTAAACAGAAACAAGATTTCATAGAACTTGTATTATGGTATTAAGAATAAAGGATGACAAACTAGTGTAGGTTAAGCAGAGCTTCAGCATAGTTTATTACAATTGCGTGTTAACACCATACACGATAAATGTTAATCTGTCAAGTCTAGACTTTCATCCCCAGTCTTACTAATGCTTTTATTCTCAATTTATATCTAATTGGTAAAAATTTGCCAGCTTGTACCCTCATCTATATAATAAAATGTACCAGCTAGCTTAGTACATTATGGCTATTCTTCTGTTTGGCTTCATAATATTTCATTGAGTTATTATCTCCTCCTATTCCACATTCTTTTATTAGTGGACATATTTTTCTTTAACACCCCCTCACCCTCACTCATACACGCATAACATTATACACGTCTTTCCCCTCTCCCATTCCTTGTATGCCCATTCAAAAGCAAACGCTGTTCTGAATGTTATGTTTATTATTCACTTACTTATATAATTTTAAAATTTTTATCACACATTATGTCTAAGCCATATGGTGTTTGGGCATATTCGTTTTTAAATTTTATAAAAAAGAACCCACGCCATATATTGCCACCTGGCATTTACTTTTTTGACTCAACACATTGTTATTAAGATTCACTCATGTTGTTGTATGCAGCTGTCACTCACTCACTTTTCATTGCTCTATAATAGTTTATTACATGACTATACTACAACTTATTTATCGAGTCTCCTGGCTATGGATATTTAGATTATTTACAGTTTTTGCTATTATGACTAGTGGTTTTCCCCTAACATTTGTGCACGTCTCCTGGATATATGTAATAATTTGTGTGTGTGTGTGTGTGTGTCTAGGAGTAGAATTGTTGGTTTGCAGGGTATGAAAATGTTCAGCTTTAAACATAATGCCAAAGTGGTGGAAAGTGATGGTACCAATTTATACTTTCACCAGCAATATATAAAACATTATATTGATGTACATTTTATATAACACTTGGCAATTCCATACTTAATTTTTGCCACTTGATTACGCATAAAATGCTTATCTTTTTTGCACTTTTCTGCACTTGCGTTTCCTGATTGCTAGAGAGGCAGAGCATCTCTCTGGATGGTTTTTAGCCCCTTGTGTTTCATGTTTTCTGATGTGCTTATCTGTTCATTTTCTGATACTTTCTGTCTTTTTCTAAATTGATTTGTAGTCATTCTTTATCCACTCTTGACGTAAAGTTTTGATCCTTTGTCAATTATAAGTTCTTGATCCTTATAGCTTGCCTTTTTCAGTTTCTTTAAGGTGTCTTCCGATGAGAGAATTTCCTTAATTTTACTGTACTCTATTGTTTCCCATCTTTCTTACGGTTAGTGCTTTCTGTCTCTTTCTTAAGCCCTTTCCTACCCAAAAGCCAGGAAGAAATTCACCTTTATTTTACTACATGTTTTAGTGTTTTGCTTTTGACACAAAGATCTCAAACTATATGGAGTTTATTTTTGTGTAACGTGTGTGGTAGAGGCAACTTTTAATGCTTTTTTTCTTATAAATAATCCACGTTTCTAGGTCCACTTGCTGAACAGTCTCTTCTTTTCACAGTAATCTGCCAAGCCATCTTTGACATACATCCGGATTCCACTTATTTGTGGGTCTCTTTTTGTGCTCTCTCTTCTGATACTGCCTTGTCAGTTCTTGTATTTGGGCACTGAGTTCACAGGTGTCTATTATATTTTTAATGTATTTCTTAAAAGAAACATGTTAAATTGAATTATAGAGGGCTATACACAGACTAATGATAAAAGTGTGTCATGAATGAAAGATTACGATTAATCCAAATGTGTGAACCTGAGGTCCACAAAAGAGAGAAAATCAATAAATAATGCTACAAAGAGCAATATTACACATGTTCCTTTTCTCTCTTTGATTTATTCCCTATGGACAAGTTCCTAGCCATGAGAGGATGGAGCCAGTGGGTATAAAAGACATTTAGAGGTTTTCAATGTACAACTTAAATGTTTTCCAGAAGAGATGCACACATTTACTCTTCATAGCAAGGGCCTCGTGGTTACGTTCAGAGTTCTGCACCTGCGGCATCCTGGGTCTTCTCTTCTCTGCTTCAGCCGCATCCCCTACCACTTCCCACCACACTGACCTTTGTTTTACACCTCTGAGAGGCAGTATATTTCCTCTTTAGACCCTGTCAGGACCTGCTAGAGCAACAGCAGCGATGCTGCTGCTAGTGGGCCAGATTAAAAGTAACAACCCATTTCTGTGCCTCACATTGGGCCCCTTCTTTTCATTTTTATTAGTGATATGCATATTCTGGCTAGTTTGCTCTTTTCCCCAGTTATATTCATAGTTCCCTCTTTCATCTCCATTAGTTATATTTTTACTCAGATGTCACCTTCCTTAGTAAAACCTTTCAAGATCACTTATTTAAAAAGGCAACCCACCCTCACCTTTGATTCTCACAGTCTCCCTTCACTGCTTTAGTTTTTCTATGATTATCACTTATGACCATTTGTCTGTCTCTCTTCCACCAGAATTTGGAACTTAAATCTGCTTTGTTCACAGATGTATCTCCAGCAACTATAACAATGCTTTCAATATGGTAAATGCTTTGTAAGTATTTGTTAATACGATTATGAACAAAGCACATAGTACTTGCTCGATATATGTATTGGTTGAATAAATGAGGCCCTGAGGACTCTCAGGGACTCACAGTTGTGCTCACGGTTTTTGGCGTCCTTCCCGCTGGAGGTCCAGGAGTAGTTGAAGCCTTGGGTAGTCACATTGGAGTCGCTGGCTGAAAGACAAATTCTTCAGAATCCAAACTTTTTATAAGGCTGTAATTTAGCTTTACTTTGATGTGCTGAATTTTTAGTCTATATGACTTTGGGGAAATGTAAAATTGAAAATATGCTTTCCTATGCAGGAACACTAGCTGGCATACCGAGCAAAAGCTCCAGAGTTTATATTTAATGCCAACTTGCCACTGATTTGCTTTCTTTTTCTATTCTGTCACTAACTCAGATCCCTGGGAGTATTGTCAAGATTACTTTCATATTACCTTAAAATCCCATGACAATTGAAAGAGTATAATAACACATCATCAGCCCTTATTTTTAAGATTACAGTGATTGTAAAATCAACATATAGTCACCAGATTACAAATTGCTACAGAGTAACTCAAAACCAAAATATCAACATCAAATGAAAAAATACAGCCTTTTCCCCAAACCTTAAAATTATTGTAACTGTAGTAAAATCTGTGAGTGTGTTGTCTCTTTTAAGTCGTATGAGGACAACCTTGCTATACTCACTTTGTGGGGTGGCGTTTGGAGTTGACGTACTCTCATCTACAAGGGCTATTGAAGATGCAGCTGGAGACCCTATTTTGAAAACAAAATTCTCACATTGTTCTAGGTATTTGCATTCACATGTTTAACTATGCCACTACAATTAACAAGGGTGGCATGCAGAGGATGGAGTATTAGAGTTGGAAAGAATCTTAGCGAACACATAGTCTAATGGTTTCATTTAATAAATTATGAAACTGAGTCCAAAAGTTATAAGCTTGTGGTTACATACCCAATATTCAACATCATTTATTTGATATTAACCCAGTTCTCCTAACTCCAAGTGTGTTATAGTCATATTTTCAAAATCCATTATTTTAGTATCTACTGCATGCCAGACTCTATTCTACATGAAGCAAACAGTGAAGACACCCTCAAAGAACTTATCTTGTAATGAATTTTCACAATTGTGTATAATATTTTCAGATTATATATATTTATTCATATTTATTTCAATTTTTAGCTTTCAAAATAATCTCCAGCTTTATAATCCATCATTTCCCATTCTCTTCTTCTCTCTCTTCCCCTCACCCAAATGAAAGACTAGTTCATATTCATTTGAAAATATCTCTGGGGATGAAGCAAGGTAGATGGAAGAAGAAAAATATCCAATCACAGTCCACTGAAAACATGTTTATGTCTCTTGGGAAAGCAAAATTTCAATATATTTTATTTATGGGTATTTCCCCTTTGTTCCAAAAATATATTTAAGGTGACTTACATAAATATGCAATGCAAGAAAACAAAAAAAAGTGGATAGAAAGTGACAACAAGGGCAAGAAAAATATAATTAGAAAAAGTATGTTGAGTTCTGTTGAAATGTGAACAAGGATGGTACACAAAATGCTTTTTATGATGTTGTGTACTCTTAGCAGATGTGGTCCCCTTATTTGGTCAGAACTTTCTAGTAACAAAGCAAAGAAATAAGGAGTATGTTATGCCATTGATGGCCATCACAAGATAAAAACAGTCAATTTCCAAGAGAAACACAGCTTTTCTTTTTATTGTGATTAAAAAGAAATTTCTCCCCAATATTTATAAAAAGAATACTGTATAATAGGTACAATATTCTCAACAATATCTTTATAGTATGACAGCTAATATGTTCATTTACCCTCAAGCTTTAGCAGTGAACAATGCCCCAGTTTCCCAAGCACCCCAATTTTGGGAAGGAGCATCCCTTAATAAACATGAGTAATCAAATCTCGGAAAAATATATATATAGGATAAATAAATAAATTAGCACTGTGATTTATACATCTTTAAATAGTTCTGTAGTGTAAGCCCTGGTGTTTTTAAAAAATTTTTGGTAATGTAAGTGCCTGACTTAAGCTTTGATTGTCAAGGCATCTACTTCAACGATGGCTATCTCAATTAAACACATTGCCAGGCACAGGACTAGATAAAGAACCAGGCCTCCTCCCTGCACTGAACCTCCTTTGTTATGGAGATCTTGGTTGATTTCAACAACTGGCCATTTGGACCACTTGTTTTTTCCTCTTCTAGTACTTTAAATTCCCATTTTCATGCTTTAAATTCACCAATAAAGAGTGAGACTGCAAAACTCTAAGCTCCCACTCTCAGCCCCAATAAAAGCTGAACCCCAGGCCTGTGCACGCTCTCTTTCTCTCTACTTGTAACCTTGCTGTGCGGCCCCCGGTGTGCTGTGTAATTTCCAGGTCCTGTAAGTAATAAACCTTTATTTTTTTCAAAGTTTCCTTACAGTTACTATTGAAGGGCATCTTGCCATGATAATAAGAATCACAAAGGCTAGTTCAACCACAACATTGGTTATTGATAGGCTGAGACCGGTGCAGAACAAGTTCACATTCAGAGATGATCAACAGGAATTGTTTTGCAATGAAGCCTACCAGTGAATACCAAAGACATACCACACCCAGGTCCATGAATACAGTCAGATACAAGGAGATGTGTTAGTGGCTGCCTCAGATGATGCTGTGAGGAACTAAAATGGGAAGCCAGCATCAGGATGGGCAGAAAAAATGTTTTAAAGACAGGTTATGCACAGCTTCATTTATACAACAAATACTAATTCAATGTCCAGTGTGTACTAGAATTGTGGATGAAGTGAACAGAAAGAGAAACTTCAACCCTGCCTTCACGGATTATACAGTTTAGTGAGAACAAAGATCAGTGTGGCAGACTACTGGCTGATCACTAAACCCAGTCCTCTACCTTCTGGCACAAACTATATTTCCTAACCTCCTGTGAAGGTAAGTATGTGGCTACATACTGAGTCCCAGTGAAGGGGATGTGAGTGGGAGTGATGGTTGTCATTTTAAGCTCTGGTTTATAAAACCTCCCACGTGTGATCCTTCCCTCACATACTATCCAGATATTATGGCAACTTAGAAGTCACGACTTAAAGGTGACAGAACTACCACCAGCCTGGGTTCTTCAACCTGTGGAACAGAGCACCCAGCCACTGGCTTGGTTGACCTCCCATTGGCTCTTTCTGTAAGGATAAATGAACTTGTACTATGTCAGGTGTAAATGACCAAAATGAAATTTTGCAGTTTGTTGTTAATACAGTTAGTTTCCCTTCCTTTACGAACAGTGAAAACATAATTGTAGTAGCAGATGCCAAGTGCTATTGCAGAGAAAGCACAGTGGACTGTGGGATTCTAGAGGAGGGAAACATAACCGAGACATGGGAGCTCAGGGAAAATTTTCCAGAGGAAGTTACATGGCAACTAGGCCTGAAGGATGATAGGAATTAGTAAGACAAGTTGGGAGTGGGAGGAAGGAAGAGGAGAAGCAAGGAGAAGAACGTTCAAGCAGTGTGAACAGAAGAGGTAGGAGAGAATTGAAATCATTCAGAATGCTGTGCTCTGTGCAAAGTAAAGGGATGGGGACAGAGAAGTAAGAAGGAGCTTATTCCAAAGACCCCATGGAGGAAATGACATTCAACAGGTCCTTACAAGATGCTGCAACTCAAGGGTAGGTCAGTGGTGGCCTAGGCTATACAATGAAGACTGTGGGATGACGAAAAGTGGACAAGTTTAAAATGTGGACTCAACAAAGCTTAGTGAATGATTAGATGAAGGAAATAAGGAAGAAAGGGAAGTCAAAATAAGTCCTGGTTTTCTGCTTGGGCAACTTTTTGGATCGTAGTATCATTAACTGAGAAAATAAACAGAGGAGAAGCAGTTTGGAAGTGGTCAGAGGCACAAGGATGATTCAAATTTTGGACAGATTGGTTTTGAGTGCATAGGAGACCTTCAATTCCAGCAGAGGGTTGACTATGTGAGTTTGAATCTTAAGAGTGAAACTGGATGAAAAAACAAATTTGGGAGACATAACATGTAGACAATAATTGGAGTAACCGAGAGTACCAAAGAGTGTGGGTCTAGGGAGAAGAGAAGTGGATCTAGAAGGAACAATGAGGAATTCTCACGTATAACAGCCTGACAGAAGAAAAGGAGATTGAAAAGGAGGAACCAGAGAGGCAGGAAGAAAGCCAGGGATACATGGTGTTAGAGAAGCCAAGGGGACTGAGGGTTTCCAGAAGCAGAGCAAGTCAGTCCAATTCAGCAATTACTTGTTGGTGAGCACTGTGTGCCAGATGCTGGGTCAGTGGAGTCAAACGCTGCCAAGAAGACAGATTTCCATATAGCGGTTGACTGCTAGGAAGCCATTGCATTAGACCCATCAACCCGCATGCAGTCTAGGAGACAGATTTGTAAACCACTCGAAGATTTGAAAAAGCAGTAGAGCTCAGCTATTAAAGGCATTGACTCCAGAGCCAGACTCTCTGGGTTGAGTCTTGGCTTAGTCTGAAATTAGATGTATGATCTTGGGAAAGTCTATTGACCTTTCTCTCTTCCTCAAATTCCTCACTTGTAAAATAACAGTACTTTTCCAGTAGGGTGATTGTGAAGATTGAGAGTCATACATACAAAGTACTTAGAAGAGTGCCTGGCATGAGGTAAGTGCTAGAAAAGGAATCTTAGAAGCTATAAAATAGGTCATCTGCAGTTTAGTTCAAGTGCTGAAATACAAGCATATTCTAGCAATGGGTGATTTGCATCTCCTAAGGAGTTCTACAATTGCGCCATTTGCCTTGGTCATTCTAGGAGATTGGCTTGAGGTAACCAAGAACTACACTCAAGAACTACATTCCGAAAGGCTGCATCAGAAAAGGGCTAATTGTCAGGGGTGAAGAGAGTGGCAGCTGGCTGAGGTATTAGTTTTATGACACGGTAGTCATTTCCGCTGGCAGAGTCACCTACAATCCTCCTCCTCTTTCACCTCACTGAGCTACTAGTAGTTCAGATTTTTGTGCAGTAATTAACTTCTAGCTCACTGCCTCCCACCATTCATCAAAGACTCTAGTGATAGAAAAAAATGCACAAAAGGACTGCCTGAAGGATATATGCAGCATTTGTAGATTAAGCCCAGATTGCCTCAAACTGAGTATGGGGATCACATTCCTGGTCATTGCAGAATGCTCTTAGAGCACTGAGCACTGGCATTGTCCCACTGCTCCAGCCTGGTGGGCAGTCTAAGCAGGGCTGCTGGGAGAAGTCAGCCTGTGGGAACGTCGCTGGGCTGTGCTCCACCACGCCCTCTAGAGCAGGGCCCAGGAAGTCTCTGCATCAAGAGTAGCTACGTTTCTCTTGGGCAAATGGTTCGTTATAATTTTATGAACCTATGGATCACAGAGTGAATATGAATTTTATTTTTCTCATTGAAATGGTTTTATCTTTGTCCCTATCTGCAGCAATTTCTTCAGCTGTCTATTTTTAAGATTCTGTATTATTGTGCATTTTTAAGTTACCTCATATTCTTTGCGAAACAAAGCAAGGTAAAAAATACGTAGAAGAAAATAAACAACTAGTCATGAGTAATCAGTGAATACTTGAGATACTGAGAGATATGACGTGCTCCTCCTAATGGATAGAGGAAGAAAAGCTGAAGGAGGAAGCAGGAAGAGGAGGGGAAAAAGAAGAAAGATTCTATCTATGTTTTAAATGATTCTCAGAAGGATGAAAAGAATAGTCCCTTTGCTCTGGGACTCATTTCTCATGCAGGAGAAAGTGAGGCTTTCATTGTCAGCCAGCAATCTCTTAACTCTCCTCCCATGGACAAGATTCCTTCCTTCCTTCCTTCCTTCCTTCCTTCCTTCCTTCCTTCCTTCCTTCATTCTTACTTCTTCCCTCCCCCCTCTTCCTCTCATTTTGAGAGTTGGCCTCCACAGTATTCACTGAGTGACTTAGTAAGTGAAAGCAGAAAGGACTGGTTTTAACAGCAGTGATATGATAACAATGGTGATAATGATGATGAAGCAAAAGAACTAGGAAGCAATCAGCAGAGAACTTTGTATTTATTTGTAAGCTACACTACCATGACCTAGAAATCTCAGTCTAAGGAGCAACCGCCAGCCACTTTTTAAAATACCTCTTACTTAAAAGCAGCAGACGTTTTCCCTACCCAGTCTGATCACCCACACTGGGCGCTGGCACTGGTATTAGCTCCATGGGATGTAATTCTGGCAGGAATCACCGGAATCCTGGTGAAGCATGATAACTTGATGGGAATTTCATTTGTATTAAAATAACTGATTAAACCTTGTTTTCTGGAGGCCAGAGAATGATGTGACATAAATCATTGCTTACTGCAGGATTCATTTATTCATTTGATTCCATCCAATGTGTGTTGTTTGCAGACCCCACACGTGGGAGAAGGAACACCAGGTCAGGCACATGTGCTGCCTTGGTCTTCACGTCCCTGTGCCTCTGGCCTGGATCAGATGAGTGCTGCTCTACGCTTCCTCTCATGGGCAGGCCTGTGGAGTTTGTTGAGGGCTGAATATGTGCCACTAACCTTTTAGGAACAACGGGATCAATGACACCCCGTCACTATCCTGAGGGAGCAGAAGGTCCTACCAGCCTTATTGGTCTCCAGCTGAATTTTGTTTGGGCCTTGGCCTGAGGGTCTGCAGCAGATTGCATAGGTTATTGAAAGAATGATTCCTTTACTATAGGAACTTCATCAAGCAGAAGTCAGAGCTGAAGCCATTTAGAGAACTATCTAGTTCCCTAGATAAAACCCCACTCACTCCTCTTGGCTTTACATCATGGTTCAAGGTTAAGGCCCTTGGCCTTCCATAACCCTTACCTCTAACAATCTCCACATTGTCATCTCTTGCTACTCCCTGCCTACATTATTTCCTTTATTCATCCAGCAGTTGGGCCCCTCTGTCTTCCAGGAATTGTTCTCGGCATTGGGGATACAATGATCAACTCTCCTGGAGTTTAAGTTCATGGAGGATATGGACATCAACCAGAGAACCACATAAACCAATCCAGATATAAGAACACATGGAATAGGGAATAGCCTAGTCAGAGTCCCAGGAAAGCTTCTTGAGGAATGTAGTGGGAGAATGGGGGCAGGCAAAGGGCAGTGTGAGCTTTCAGGCAGAAGACACAGCAAGTGCAAAGGCCCTGTGGGTGGTCCCACATGCTATGGTTTAGTAACAGTAGTGTGTGGTACCTGTCTGTTCCAGGACTGGGCCTTTACAAGCCCTCAGGGAGTGTTTGTTCTGTGTGTTGAACTGAGCTGAGTTTGAGACCACAGGGCATTCCCTGTCACAGTGCACATCCATGGCCTTAGCAACAGCAAGACAGTGATCAAGCTGTGGCATGCTGCTGGCAACAACACTGCTTGTTCTCAGGGGTTTTTTGTTTTGTTTTCCTTTTAAAAGAAATCCATTCCTAGAGCCTGACCTGGAGATTCTGTAACTATAAGAGGACATGCCTGACTGTACCTTGACATTGAGTAGAGCATTTTAAAAGAATTGCATTTATATTTTTCTTAGCCAAGTCCTTAAAAAATTGATCACATATTTCAGCATGTAAATAAGACAGCTTGCTTTCTGTCTTTTCTGCTTCAAGGTTAAGTTTACATTCACAGCACAGCAAAGCCTCGCCAACCTTCAAGAGTTGGTTCTATGTCACAATAGACCATGTAGGCAAGTAACATGCCAAACCCACTGATCAAGAGCTGCTGGCTTTGTGTGCTGGTTGTTTATTTCTTCTTCAGTTTGAATGTTTATTGTTATTAAACCATGCACGTGTCCAGAGATACATCATAATGACCCTTGTTTCCAGGAAAGAAGAAGAAAACACTACCTTGTACAAAATGCCTTGCTTATGTTAATTCATAAACCGCCATGAGGTTAGATGAGAAGTTCTGAAAGCTTCCTGGCCCATTTCTGTTTCAACCTTTAAAAATTTTCTTCACTGAAATTAGAAATTACCCCTTTATGTTATTCAATTAAGTCAGAAGACAGCTCTAGTCAGTTCTGACTTGAATGGAGGAGACAGAAAAATGTTCTGTAAGAGCTAATTCTGGTCAGCTCCTCATGACATTATGAAGTGGAACTGAATCTCTTAGCCTGGACTCCTGCCATCCGCCCAGTGACTTTCTCTCTCACTGCTGGAGAAGGGAAAGGCAGAGAGGTGCTAGATGTCCCATGGTGTGTTAATTTTGGGGAAATATTGAAATATTCTCCAAACAATTAAAGTTTTAAGGATCATTTAATATGACCCTACTATGTGCCAAATAAAAGAGATCAGGTGAGAAGTTGTGATGTGAGATAAGTAGAGGATAAAGGATAAAATGGTAACAGAAAAAGAAATATCGAGGGGCTGGCCCAGTGGTGTAGTGGTTAAGTTCTCATGCTCCACTTCAGCAGCCTGGGGTTTGCAGGTTCGGATCCCAGGCACGGACCTAGCACCACTCAGCAAACCACACTGTGGTGGCATCCCACATAAAATAGAGAAAGATTGACGCAGATGATAGCCCAGTGACAATCTTCCTCAAGCAAAAAGAGGAAAACTGGCAACAGATTTTAGCTCAGGGACAATCTCCCTCAAGCATAAAGAGGAAGATTGGCAACAGATGGTAGCTCAAGGTCAGTCTTCCTCACAAAAAAAGAAAAAAAGAAAGAAAGAAAGAAAGAAAGAAAGAAATATTAATTTGGTCATTGCTTCCTCCTTCAAGGAATTAAAAAATATAAGTAAAGGTACTGATTTATTTTGAGATTAATTTTGTTTGCTGGACTCTTCCTTTGATCACGGCACTCTTTCTCAGACTGGACGTTGTGGGTCTTAGCTTTATGGCTGCTTTTTATGCATTTTCACATTTGATACTCATAATAACCATATCAACTTGATAATATTACTCCTGTTTTTTAAGATAAGGAAACAGTATTAAATAGATCAAATGACTTGGCCCTGGTTAACAGAACTAGTAGGTGACAGAGATAAGAGTTGAACCCAAGCCTGTCTGACACCAAAGACTATATTTGTTCTCTGGTAGCCCTATAAAGTGTAGCTAACCTTGCGGCAATACGCACCATCAAAACCAGGGCTCAGCCTGCAAGAGCTCCATCATGGTCCCTTGCACACAACCTCCCAGGAGAGAAGGCCTGTTATAGCCAATCCTCACCTCTCAGCTTCCTGTCATAAGGCTACCCAGCCTGTAAGCCCTCACTAGGTATCTTTTTCTTAACTCTTCCTTTGTTAATCTCTTCTTCCTTCGTACTTTTAAAAAAATATCCTTCACCCAAAAAATATTTATTGAGTTATCAATACTTACTCTTAGCCATGTGTTATCACTTTTCTAGATGATGAAGACACATCAGTAGACAAAGCAGACCAAAATCCCTGCCCTCAAGGATTTACTTTCTTGTGGGGTGAAGCCAGACAAGAAAGTTATACAGGATGTTGAAAGCTGCTATGGAGAAAAATAAAGCAGGGAAAGGGGATGGGAAGTGAGATAGAGGGGGCTGCAGTTTTAAATGTGGTGGTCATAGAAAGCCTCATTGAGAAGGTGACATTTGAACAAAGATTGGGAGAAGACGAGGAGGTGAGCCATGTGGAAATTGGGGAAAAATTTTTCTAGGTAGAATAATTTGAAAAGGTCCAGAGATGGGAGCAACCCTGGCATGTTGGAGGAACAGCAAGGAGGCCAATTTTGGTGAAGTGAAGTGAGAGAGGGGGAGAGTAGTATAGTGGGGATATAATAAATTAGATAGAACATATGGCCTTCCAGGCTAACTTTGGAAAAATATCTATTCAGTTTCTTTGCCTATTTTTTTTTTTAAGAGGCAAAGTGTTTATTTGAGATCAAAGAATTACAATTCAGGGAGCACAGATTCAGGTAGAAACCCAAATAGTGACCCGATTTCGGTTTACGGACAAGAAAGGAGCTTAGGGTTTTATGGGAAAGGGGAGGATGAGGTGAGTTGTATTAAAGAAGAGTTCACTGGTGCTGGATGAGGTAAGGCTAGGTTTGTACTTCATAGATTGGCTTGAGCTTCTGTCATCAGGCAAAAGGCTAGACTTATACTTCCTTGATTGGTTGAGATTCGGTCATCAGCAACGTGCAGTTTCATCAGTCCTTACAGACAGGATATTCTTGTCCTTGCTGACTTCTTGGAATCTTGGCAATTTGGTTCAGTTCGGAAGATAAAGAAAACAAGACGTGAATGGCAATTCTTCTGAAATGGCTGCTGTGGCTCTATTTTAATATGGCTCCACTCATGTCATCTTTCATACGGAGAATTCCCTGATTTCACGCCTTTGGAAAGCTGTTTACGGTGTCTCATGTCCTGATGACTTCTGTGGGAGTTAGTCACCGCAAGCAAGATTTGGACAGAGGTGATGATGCTTGGCTTCCCTTTCTTGGGAGCGAAGGGCTGACCACGTCTTTGCCTGTTTTTTAATCAGGCTGTTCATTGTCTTGCTATGCTGTTGAATGAGTTCCTTATATATTTAGAATTTTAATTTCTCATCAGATAGATAGTTTGCAAATATTTTCTCCCAATCTGTAGCTTGCCTTTTCATTTTGCTGATTGTTTCCTTTGTTGTGCAGAAGTTTTTTAGTTTGATGTAATATGCTTGCTTATTTTTGCTTTTGTTTCCTGAGCTTTGGTGTCATATCCAAAAAAGTATTGCCAAGGTCAATGTCAAGGAGCTTTTTTCCCTATGTTTTCTTCTAGGAGTTTTACGGTTTCAGGTCTATGTTTAAGTCTTTAATCTAATTTGAGTTGATTTTTGTGTATGGTGTAAGATAAGGGCACAATTTCATTCTTTTGCATGTGGATATCCACTTTCCCAGTACCATTTACTGAAGAGACTATCATTCCTTATTGGGTATTCTTGGTGCCCTTATTGAAAATTAGTTGATTGTATATCCTTGGGTTTATTTATGGGCATTCTATTCTGTTCCATTGTTCTATGTGTCTATTTTTATGCCAATATCATGCTGTTTTGATTACTATAGCTTTATAATATAATTTGCAATCAGGAAGTGTGATGTTGCCAACTCTGTTCTTCTTTTTCAAGACTGCTTTGGCTATTTGGTGTCTCTTAGGGTTCCATATGAATTTAGGATTGTATTTTCTATTTTTGTGAAAAATGCCACTAGAATTTTGATAGAGATTGCATTGAATCTGTATATCGTTTTGGGTAGTATGGACATCTTAACAATATTAGCTATTCCAGTCCATGAACATGTGATATCTTTCCATTTATTTCTATCTTCTTCAATTTCTTGCACTAATGTTTTACAGTTTTCAGTGTATGGATCTTTCACTTCCCTGGTTAAATTTATTCCTAAATGTTTTACTCTTTTTGATGCTACTGTAAATGGAATTCTTTTCTTGATTTCCTTTTTGGTGTCACTGAATTTATTTTAAAAGCTGCATTTTAATGGATACTGCAGAACAGAATTTTCAAATGAACTCCTTATTCCTCCATTCAGATGAGGTCTCAAAGGCTAAAAATGGTATTACAGGGCAAGTCATCTTCACTTCTAATGAAAAGTTCCAGACCACCTATGAAGGGCATGTGACATCAGAGAGGAGTGGGCTCTGTCAGCTCTGGTCCATCACCCAACCTCAAGGCTATGTAAGGAGGCGGAAGCAGCTTGGGTGAGGGTTTCTTTGGAGAGAGTTGTCAGGGTTCTTGGTGTCAGGCTCACTCTCATGGGAGAGAGGAGGAAGATTCTGCACCCTCACCTTAGCCCAAGTGAAGTGTAGTTTTAAGAGAATCGTTCAGAGCTCTTGACTTGTGTGTCCTGGAGTTTAGCACAAAGGGGACCAGTGCCTGACTCAGCCTGAAAAGGCTACATTGGGATCCTGTGCTTGGCTAGCAGTACAGAATGGACATAGCAAAGAGAAAGATCCTGGGGAAGAGGAGCACTTACCCCAAACAGGAGGCCAACGTGCATGTTTTCCAAGACAAAACATGATGCCATGCAAAGAAATCTCACCCAGAAAGAATTCCTAGAGGAACAAAGAAACCTCCAAGTAGAACGGACATCCAGAGGCAGCGAGAGAGTAAGCAGAAGAAGGGAGGGGAGGCGTGGGCTGCACCAAGGGGAGAGCAGCCAGAGGCCAGTCACGTATTTCTGAGAAATCTGCCAAAGTGCCCCACGAAGTCAAGACGGCAATTTTTATTCTCCCCATACAGAGGGCACCTAAATCAGATTACAGCCAGCCCGACAAGGAAGGTCTTTCTTCACCTACCCTCTTTTCCCCACCTGTGACCCCTAAAGAGAGGTCCAAGCTGACAACCAGGAGTGAGGGAGAGGACGGAGCCAGGAAATCACAAGGACGTCTTCCACGTCTTTCCTCCACCCGACCACAGGCATAAAACATAACCTCACATCCAGGTTTCCACAGCTGAGGTGGGCCCAGTCTTGATGGGGAGGAGGGCGAGAAGTTCAGGACTGAACTTTTGCAAGTTTTGACATTACAACTCACAAGCCTTTTAAATTATTGACATGAGTCTGTTCTTGTGGCCGAAAGAGGCCAGACAGCATTTATTATATGAAATAACCAAAAAAGCCAAGGAATCTGCCGCAATTTCTTTCAGAAGTTAGAAAGAAATTATTCAATAGAGCTCATTTGAACAGAGAATGATGAGAAAAGGAAAATTGTTTTTTTGCCTACCTACCCAGTCCAGCTTATTTGTTTAACGAAATACAAAAGTAAAAGTTATTTGTAAGTCCAGGCTGCTGCTGCCTGAACGATCTGGATGGTCAAGCTCAATTATCCAAGAGGTTTCCTTATTCTTATGTAAAATTGTACCTGAAAATTTAACTTATTTTCTCAAATAGCAATATTTGCACTTGACCTTCCAGTCTGTTGACATAGCATCTCTTGGTAGAGACGCCTAGTCTCCTCAACAAATGTGTAATTGGACTCCATCAACTCACCTACAACACAAAGAGGCTTTAAAACCATAGTGACATTAATTGCCCTTAAAAGAATATAGGCCATCAATTACATCTAAAGACATTTGAGTCAGCCTCATGAACCCTGACATCGGGATAAGGTGGATACTGACCTTCATGCCAGCATAAACGAGACAAGTGGTGTGGGATCCTAATCTCTGCCCACAGGACTGTGTTTTCCTGTGGGAGGCCGATTGTTTGGGGAGCTCGTGCTTACGGAATGGCTAAAGGCAGCAGGAACTGCCGGATGACTGGCCTAGAAAGCATTTTCAGGACTCTCCTGGGGGAAGATGACAGTAAGCAGGACAGAGCTCATCATACATCCTGTGAAGCATTTGTAGACACTCAATGATTATGCAATGAACTGAGAAAGAAGTCATCCAAAAGCTTTTCCCCAGATGTATTTCACCCCAAAGGGGGAACACTGAATAAATGAATACCCATGGTAAACCAGTCATCGGGAAGGCTCCCCTTGACTTATGGGTGACAGGTATAGAAAAAATGAGAAATTCTTTAACACCCTGCATGTGTGCCCCAGGTGGAAAGGCGGTGAGGAAGATGCAACGACTGGAAGTTACTAAGATTCAAGGGAGAGCACCCTGACATCGGGCCAGGGTGAGGCTGACTCAGATGTGTTTAAATGTGGTTGATGGCCTACATTCTTCCCCGATTCCACCCCCTCTTCCTCCAGCACTCACTTCCTTTTACTCTTTGGTGCCTGGATTCATAGGATAAATGCAGAAGCTGTCAGACAGCAATGGAGCTGTTCTGACACTTTTAAGATGGGCGTGGCTTAACTAGTGAAAGTGTCAGAAGTTGCTGTCATGACAAATCATGGTCTTCTCACTGCCTTGCAGACTCTCTCTGAGATTCCCCTCTTAACTTTAGAACCCGATATCCAGACCTACAACTGATTTTCCGAAACACTTCCCCATGTGATTTGTATTTTATAATCTGATCCAATGGCATACTTTCCAGGTTGATCTCCCAATTATTTCTGATATTTTTTTGTTAGTGCCATTGAGTTGATTCGACTCCCAGTGACCCTGTGCACAGCAGAGTGGACCCCTGCTCGGTCTTTTTGTGCCATCTTCTCACCTTCCAGTGCTCTAACAGACAAGGCTCCACTGCTAGTCTCAGGGTTTTCATGGCCAATTTTTTTGGAAGTGGGTGGTCAGGTCTTTCTTCCTACTCTGTCTGGAAGCTCTGCTGAAATCTGTCTACCATGGTTGACCATGCTGGCTTTTGACATAGCCATGGCATAGCTTTCAGCATCACAGCAACACACAGCCGCCACAGTATGACAACCAACAGACAGGTGGTGTAGCTCCCAGACCAAGAATGAACCCAGGCCCCCACAGAAATAGCAAGGAATCTTATCCACTAGACCACCAGGGCTGGCCTCTCTGATATGCTCCCTCACATATTAGTAGTTTTCTTGTATCCCCTGGGCAGCTACTTCCTTCAGTCTATACCCCTGAGTGTCTGATCCCCGACTCGCCAAGGATCAGATGTGCTTACCTGGGGAGCTAGTCAATGTTTAGAGTCAGGCTGGGCCTGGTATTTTCCTCAAAGTGTCCAGGAGTAGAAAGATCTGGACCGTGAGGACTAGCTAAGTTTTTAGAGATGGCTAAATATCAAAATCAGTGTCATCAGGTCCAAAGGTCATGCACAGACATAAAAATTGGAGACAGAGCCAAAGGGTCTGTGGCCTGGTGGACAATGAAATGGAAGCTATGCAAGTGGGTCCTGCTGGATCATAGGCTCTGTGATACTGGGGCCCTGCCTGCTTGTCTTGTTCATCACTATATCCCAGCACCACAAACATTCCTGGCGCATTGTAGGTGCTCAGTGTTTATTTGTTGAACGGATGGATGTCTCGGATGATTGCCACGATCAGGGCTGGCATTTCTGAGGCCTGCTCTTTTAGGCTACATAACCTGCAGCCAATTCCTAGCCAGTGAGTTAGAAGGCACAGGGCGCTCCTGTTCCTTAGGGCAATGGAAGCCCTTGAGTTATGCCAGTATAGCCCCACCCTAGATTTGTCAGATGTCTCTGATTTTTCCATGTGGGCTTGTCTCATCTCACCACTTAGCTTGTCAGTCTTGTGTCCTTTCCAAGGACGGTTCTGGGACTCGGCAAACACCAATTAGTTCAGGCTGACTTGAGCTGGGCTTCCCTGGGTAACTCCTGCAGTTTGTTATGAGTTATAAGGTTCTCCTCCTTCAGTTAAAGAATACTGTTTGCATTATCTTCTACATTTGTTTAAAAAATATCCTTTCATTGAGGAAAAAAATATGAATTAGAGGTTTGCAGCAAGATATGTAGCTTAATAATTATGGCTGAATTATATAGCTCATTACACCTTAGAATTTGGAAGGAAACCATAGCCTTTTGAAGTTGGTTTTCATGACATGTCCCATCTTGCTTCCTTTCTTAAAAGAATCCTACCAGCTTCTGAGGAAGCCAGTCATCATGAGATTTGACAATTACTTTCCAGAATGCCAGGACAAAATATGGATTTTTCAGTAGTAATTCAGTGATTATTCTAAGAAGGTAAGTTTTTTAGATATAATCAGCCATTGATTTAACATTTTTTTTGACATAGGAAAATCAGACTGAAAATTGATCCAAGCATAATCTATTGTTACTATCTGGACAGAGGTCCAGATTTTGTAAAGTGAGAAATAGCTACTCTTAACTATGCCTGAGTCTTGATCTAAAACAGGGTTTCTTAGTCTTGGCACTCTTCACATTTTGGACCAGATAATTCTTTGTTCTGGAGACTATCCTGTCCTATGCTGCATAATGTTTAGCAGCTTCCTTGGCCTCTAGATACTAGATGCTAGTAGCACCCGCCCTTCCCATTGCAGCAACCCGAAGTATCCCCAGACACTGCCGAATGTCCCCAGGAGGAAAGGGGCAGGATTATCCTGGTGAGAACCACTGATCTAAAACAGTCCTGAGGTCCAATGCGGTGGGACCTCATTTTAAGGTGGTCTTTTGATTCTCCAGAAATGTCCCAACTCTACCACCTTAGTGAGACAATAGATCAGGTAGCATTTTTCTACTTCTTAGCAAATATGTTTATCTGATTGTCCTCTCTTTCTCTAATACTAGACCTATATTAGATTCTAGGCTCCTTGAGGGTAACAACTGTTCTTTTCCTCTCCTTGACTTTCTCACAGAAATAAGAGTGGTGTTTGGTCTGATAGAAACATTTAATGTATGTCAACTAACCCCATAGAGAACTCAGCTAGAAGAAATTCACGTCTGCTTTCAATGGGCAGAGTGTATATGTCATGAGGCATGATCATTTTTCTCTTTCTTTCACTATTGTGTTCTCAGCACCTGGAAGAGCACCTGGTACATGATAAATAACCAATAAACATTTGGTGAATGAATTATGGCAGTTCCTTTCTAAAAAAATGCTCTATGGGGTCCCTGCCCCATTTCCTAAGGGATAACATTTAGAATCCTTAGGCTGGAGCTTGAGGCTGTCTTTCTTCTGCATTTTCCAAGTTTCATCCCCACTTCTCTGCTACCCAATCCCACCGCTCTGACCCAACCTTATCTACTCATATTTTCTCCAATTCCTGTGAACATCTTTGCCAGTGTGCAACAGCTCACTTTGTGCTCTTTTAGAATGTTTTTCAAGCTCTCAAGTGAGTCAAATAAAGACAACACACCCTTCAGGGATCAGCTTGTTTCATCTCTCTTACGTAACATCTGACTCCATGACCCATAGAGACCTTTCCTTACTCAAAGCTTCCGACTCACTGGTCTGTCCCTCTCCCTGAGTGTTTTAATTCTATAAGATGCAGCACCTTTCACCCTACGATTTCGAATTATCATTTTCATCATGGCATCTGTCTCCAATTACGCTGCAACCTTTTGGAAAGCAGGACAAATTATCTTTTTTTTTTTTTTTAACAACATGGAGTCTGTTAAATTATGTCTACTGAAGGAATATTATTCTCATTAATTGTCTCTCTTTTTTCTTTTTTGAGGAAGATTAGCCCTGAGCTAACATCTGCTGCGAAGCCTCCTCTTTTTGCTGAGGAAGACTGGCCCTGAGCTAACATCTGTGCCCTTCTTCCTTTACATTGTATGTGGGACGCCTGCCACAGCATGGCTTGCTGAGTGGTGCCATGTCCGCACCCAGGATCTGAACCGGTGAACCCTGGGCCACAGAGAAGCAGAACATGCAAACTTAACTGCTGCACCACCGGGCCGGCCCCTCATTAATTCTTTCACTCATTCATTTATTCAACTAATGTTTTTTGCTTGCCTACTCTGTGCTAGACATGTGCTAGGAGGCAAAACAAATATGCTGTCTGTCCTCATGGAGTGTTTAGATAAGTTGGAGAAAACACGGTATCGAATGTGGTGAGGACTAGATTTAGAGTCAGAAGACTTTGGTGTGAACACTAACTTTGTCACTTAGTAGTTGTGTGATCATTTAAGCTCTCAGCATCTCAGTGTCCTCCTCTGGAAAATGGGAATGGTAACGCCTGCTCTGTCTACCTCTCATAATAATGAAGATTAAACCACATTGAATTTTATGTGAAAATATTTTTTAAGTGACAGGATACAGTAGTTGTGAAGTGTTCACAAATTCTTTGATACTCATCCTTTCAAGAAGTGGAGGCTACTTCTCCTCCTCTTGAGTATGAGCTGGGCTTAGTGACTCACTTCTAACAGAGAGAATAAAGCAAAATCAGTGGTGTGTAATTTTGGAGACACACCATTCATGAAAAGGCAATGTGGCTTTTGTCTTGCTTACCTTATTTCTTGAATTACTTGGTCTGGGTGGAAGCAGCTGCAATATTGTGAGCAGCCTTATGGAGGGGCCCATATGGTGAGGAACTGAGGCCTCCTGCCCACATGCTCGAACTTGGAAGCAGAACCCTCAGCCCTAGTCAGGCCTTCAGATGACTGAAGCCCCAGTCAATACCTTGACTACAACCTCATGGAAGAACCTGAGCCACCCCACCTGGCGAAGCTGCTCTGGGATTTCTGACCCCTAGGAACCATGGGAGACAATATATGTTTAATAAGTTGCTAAGTTTTGGGGCAATTTGTTATGCAGTAATAGATAACTAGTACACAGAGTACTATGGAGATTTTAGGTATTATTTTTGAATATGCTAATATATGTTGAATAAAGAATCTCATAATCTACTATAGTTTACTGTTGAATGACAAGTTAGAAGTGGAGGAAAAAGCAGCTTAAAAAAAGATAAAATTACAAAAGCTTAGGAACTGGGAAAAATCAGATGGATGTAAAACTTCTGACAGGGGATTTGCAGGCATTTCTCACTCTGCCACATGCTTCATTTTCTGAGAGGTATCAACCTGTGACAGTGACTGCAGGCTATGTGCCAAAGGCTAGGGGCTGAAGGAATTGCTCATTCCTACTGACTGCTTTTGTTTTGTTTTATTCCATTTTCAGTTCTTATTTTGAGCTAAAATTGGTAAGTTTAATTAAATAAGAAATGAAAACTATACTTCTAGAATACACATTTTTTTGTATTAGAGAAAGTCCACATGGTTCTTTGTTAAACACAAAAGCCATGGACATGGAAATTTATGATTTGTTTGCATCAATGCCAACTTCTGAAAGTCGCTGCCATCCTTTTGCCATAGTAACACTGACCCAGCCTGACCTCCATTACTAATAATGCCACTGCGAGGCTGAATTCACAGTCTCCGCCAGTCAACTTTGTCAAAATTAATTTGAACCAGAACAAATTTTAATTTAAAACTATCTACCTACTCTGGTCCACAGGATCCCCATTTACAATCAATTTCTTAAACACCCCACTGAGAACACAGCTGTGGATGAGGACGGTCAATTTATTAACCTATTTAATAATAAATACAGAATTTAAATTTCTCACTGAATATTTATTGACCCTGATATTGCCAGGACATCAAGTGAGGGGCTTTGGAAGCTGTATTAACTCTTGGAAGCCATGAGAATAGTTCTTAATGTGTTTATCTAAAATGTCACAGATTAGAAAAGGGCATGAATCATACAAAATACTGAATTATTAAAATCAGTTTACTTGGTTAAAGGATTAATAGCTCATAGAAAGTAAAATAGTGTGAAAACATTCTCACTTGTGGGTGATGTGCTACTGGCGGGAGAAGGTTGGGTGCCAAGGGCAGATTCTGTACGACTGGTTGGAGGATCTATTGGAGGGTCCGCCAAGCCTGAAAGGAGGAAACAGACATTTGAAATGAACGAAATATTGTAATAGAAAAATAGAGCACTGACTTAGTCCCCTCCCCCAAAATTTTATTTATTCATCTAACAAGTCATTATTGAGGGCCTTTTATGGGTGAGGAAGTGGGATATAATGGTAAATGAGAAAGATAGGGAGCTATCATTGAGGAGCCAACAGCCTAGAAAACAGATGGGTAGCCCAGTACCACGTTGACTGCTGTAATAGTGGAAGTTCAGGGGGCCACAGAAATGCAAAGGAGGGCACCAATCAACACTGGGAAGTCAGGGAAAGCTTCCTGGAGAAAGTGACATTTAACCAAGACCTGGTAAAACAATCATAGCAGCTAATATTTTGAAGTCTTAGAAAAATAACCATATAGTTTACAAATCTGTAGACTCACAAATTTTTTTTTTCCTTTGAGGAAGATTAGCCCTGAGATTACATCTGCTGCCAATCCTACTCTTTTTGCTGAGGAAGGCTGGCCCTGAGCTAATATCTGTGCCCATCTTCCTCTACTTTTTATATGTGGGACACCTACCACAGCATGGCTTGCCAAGTGGTGCCATGTCCTCACCCGGGATACGAACTGGCGAACCCCAGACTGCTGAAGCAGAACGTGCAAACTTAACCGCTGCGCCACCGGGCCGGCCCCTCACAAAAGTTTTTTATCAGCAAGAGAAGAAATAATAATACAACTATCCAATCAGATGTAATATCAATGAACCTAAGATTGATGATATTACTATTATTCTAAAACGTCTATTTTTGTCATACAATTTTTATTTGGCTATAACTTTTCTCCTTGTGTGTGCAGGTGTGGGTGGGAATGAAGAAGAGGCTAGAGTACATTGTTTTACTTATAATATTTTACATTCCTGTTGATTCCTTAAAGCCTCCATTAGTGTACTGTGAATCAGTCTTATTAGCAGCGTAAAACAACTTACAAATGCCAAAAGGACCTATCGACTTTAGGAACATGTGGGTTAAATATAGCTACACGATTTCAAGGCTAGAGGATTTTGTGATTTTCCAGATATAATGGCACTGGGTATAGTGTTATACATCTCATGAACTGTGTCAATTATTTGGATATTTAGTTACAAATTATGCTATTGGTTCTATTCTGAAATTTACTTTAAGAGAAAAGTACGTATTATTTATAAGTTATGTCACTCAACAGCACATAGCATATTGGAAGGAATTTGTTTTCTGCAATGTAGATGCATCTATGTTTTATTCTCATGGTTAGCAGCGTTGTTATCGCTCTCAGGTGTAGGTGGTACTCACAGCTGGCTCTGACTTGCTATCCTATAAATGGTTCCTTGCTGTTGGTGTCTGAGGAAATGGCAGGTAGTTGTATGTAAAGTATATGAATAGGTTGGCAGGATGACCATTTTCTTCCCTCATGCCATCCCAAACAAGTTTGAACTCAGCATGACATACAAATCCAATCATGATTTGGCCTCTCTTCACACCCAACTTCATTTCCTGATACTCCCTGCCATCTTATACATCTGTGTCAAGTCACACCCTCAAGCCAAAAGGTGATACTTTAACCCAGTTTCCCAAACCCAATATGCTCCCCATGACTTCTTGGTCTTTGTTCATGCTATTTCCTGCCCCCAAACTCTTGGTAGGTCTGCACCTCCTCAAACTTGGAGAAGCCTGGGGATCATTGTAATGTGCTCATAGCTCTCAATGTTTACCCTGGCAAAGGCCTTATTACTCATTGGGTATGCCTCTTAGGAGGAGCAATTGTTTCACTCTTCACTGTGTGTCTGGTTCCTCGCGAATGTAAGTGGATGAATGCATACAAATTCATTCTTAACAATGGAAGAAATAAGACTAACTTTAAGTACGTACCTCGTTGCTGGTGCATCATAAACATCATCTTACAAAGTAGTAACCGTAATAAGATGGAGCATGGACTGGAAAGATAAATAATGCCTAGGTGTTTTTCTCTGTAACTGATTAGAACAGAGATTGGCAAATTATGGCCCAAGGTCAAATCCTACCCACTGCCTAGGTTTGTAAATAAAATTTTTTTGGAACACAGTCATGCCCATTGGTTTATATATTGTCTATGGCTGCTTTTGTATCAAAATGGCAGAGCTGAGTAACTGTGATAGAGACCACATGGTCCATGAAGCATAAAATATTCACTATCTGGCAGATAAAAACAGAAAACAGTTTGCCAATTCCTGGAACAGAAGATGTTGATAAGTTTGCTCAATCCTGGATTTCTATAATGGAAACATTTATTCTCCTTTTATTGAATATTTCTATTTTAGGATGTTATTTTGCCATATTTCAACACCAAACATCTTTGTAAACTGAGGAGTTCTTGGTACACAAGCGCATTAGGAAGTTGTTACTGCAAGATTCGCATTTTGAGATGAGCTCTTTGCCCTGTGACAAAAAAAGTTGCAGCTTTCAACATGAAACCTGAGGCCAAGAGTCCTTCTGGTTTCAGATTGACCTATAAAGTAGAAACTCTGTCTTGGTCAAAATAAAACTCCGGATGTGTAAAAAGGAGTGGCTAAAACTTAACAGGGAAAAATTATTTCCCAAAACTCAAAATCAGACTTTAGAAGAAACATGTCAACCAGTTTCAGCCCATTACATTTACCATAATGCTGTAAGGGGTTGAGCTGCTGGCCTAAAGCAACTTCTTCCATTCCCGAGGGTCTTCACTCTGCAGCAGGCCCCACGGAGCTCTCAGGACCACCCCTGGCAGCAGTGGCCATGTGTCTGTCCCACAAGGGCCGGGTCAACTCTAGGGCTTCCTCAGAGCTTGAATCAACACTTAGCTGGTCCAGCTAGAAACAAACCAAATCCCAGAGCTCGCTTCTCAAAACATGTCCATGGCTTCTCTTAGGAGCTTGTTAGAAATGCAGAATCTCAGGCCTTGCCCCGCTTCCCTGACTTAATGAATCAGAATCTGTGTTTTAGCAAGATCCTTGGGGATTTGTATGTATCTTAAAGTCCTTTATTGCTACTCCAGGATCCCCAGGATCAGTCATTGATGTGAAGGAGATCATGAAATAAGAAATATTTGTCTGGCATATCCTACCTCAATATTCAGTGGTTCTCTCGTCCCACTACTGATAAATCCCTTTTTAATCCTCTCTCCATATCCCCAAATACACAGGAACACTCAAAGCCACACTCACGTAACTCATCAACCCTTAACTCTTTCTTTCTATCCCAAAGGTCTTGATCTCAACAGTTACAGTTGGAAGTTCATTTAATACCCAGATCTCCATCAAGGTTGATGGCAGCCAGGATATTACCCACCTCAGGGGGGAGTTGCACTCAATGTTGAATGAAAACAAAACAAAACATCTCCTCCACTTCAAAAAGAAACAAACAAACCCCCCAACTCTTTGAATATGCCCCGAATTTGACTCTGTTGTGCTACAATTTTAGACATTCTGATAAGTTGGGCTGACAGGGCAGGATATTTTTGGAATGGTCTTTAAAAAAAATTCAGTGTTGGGGCCAGTCCAGTGGCATAGCGGCTAAGTTTGTGCATTCAGCTTTGGTGGCCTGGGGTTCTCCAGTTCGGATTCCGGGCGTGGACCTACGCATGGCTTCTCAAGCCGTGCTGTGGCAGGCGTCCCACATATAAAGTGGAGGAGGATGGACATGTATATCGACTCAGGGCCAGTCTTCCTCAGCAAAAAGAGGAGGATTGGCAGTGGATGTTAGCTCAGGGCTAATCTTCCTCAAAAAAAAAAAAAAAATTATTGTTGACTCACAGGAATCTGTAGGCCCTGGGACTCACCTGGGACTCAAATAGCTGCCTGATGAGCCACTGATCACTCCACCTTGACCCCTTCACCTTCTGAGTTTTCTAGAATGAGAATTGCTAAGCACTGAATTTCCTGGGAGTCTTGGCGGAGAAGGGCAACTTAGAGGGCTATTTTGCAGCCTTCCAACATTATTATTCTTCTGTGAGAACAAAAGAGAGCAAAAACTCCTCTCCTTGTCTCACTAAATCTCCTTCCTGCTCTGTAATATTCTGAGAATGTCTCAACTTTAGTGCTCAGAAGACACAGATTTTTCTTCTGTATTTTCATCTCAGTATCTGTCAACAATAAT
This sequence comes from Equus asinus, assembly GCF_041296235.1. Lineage (NCBI taxonomy): Eukaryota > Metazoa > Chordata > Mammalia > Perissodactyla > Equidae > Equus > Equus asinus. The sequence continues at coordinate 14,078,616 of NC_091794.1, read as the reverse complement.
AGCTTGGTAGGGCAATGACTCTTGCACAAAGCATCTGAATTATACTCCAGAGTTCACAAGGCACGCAGCGTTTCTTCCACAGGCAGAAAGAATGTTTGGAAGTGAGTGTTTAAGAACTTCTAACAAATAGGGAACTATGACACAGTGATGCCATTGCTTTACAGAGCCTCAAATGCATCTTCCAAATCATTCACAGAGATCAGAATGTGATCAGAATGTAAGCTAAAGTTTTGGGAAACTGAACTCTTTAAGATTTATTTCCTTTAATATTTGATAATAAAGGATAAAAACTCATTTGACAATTTAAAATTAACCATCTGCTCAGAGCCTAAAATTATGCTAGATCAAAAGCTGTCTGGTAAATTGGAATTATGGTGTGCTTTGGGTATCAGAATCAGTACTCTCCCTTATTATCCTAAAAATATTCATTATTTTCTGATCTTAAAGCCAAGCACAGTTCAAGAGAATGAAAAGATAAGCCACGGACTGGGATGAAAATACTTGCAAAAGAAACATCAGATAACGGACTAATATCCAAAATATACAAAGAACTCTTAAAACTCAACAGTAAGAAAGCAAACAAATTGATTAAAAACTGAGCCAAAGACTTTAACAGACACAAAGAAGATACACAGATGGCAAATAAGCGTATGAAAAGATGCTCCATATCATGTGTTCTCAGAGAAACACAAATTAAAACAACAATGAGATACTACTACACCCCTATTAGAAGGGCCAAAATCTAGAGCACTGACAACAGAAAATGCTGGTGAGGATATGAAGCAACAGGAACTCTCATTCATTGTTGGTGGGGATGCAAAATGGTACAGCCAATTTTGGAAGGTAGTTTGGCAGTTGCAATCAAAAGTAAACTTACTCTTACCATATGATCCAGCAATCATGCTCCTGGGTAGTTACTGAAAGGAGCTAAAAACTCCTATCCACACATAACCTCCACCTGGATGTTTATAGCCACTTGGTTCATAATTGTCAAAACTTTGGGGCTGGCCTGGTGGCGCAGTGGTTAAGTTCGCACGTTCTGCTCTTGGTGACCCAGGGTTCACCAGTTTGGATCCCGGGTGCTGACATGGCACCGCTTGGCAAAAGCCATGCTGTGGTAGGCGTCCCACATTTAAAGTAGAGGAAGATGGGCAGGGATGTTAGCTCTGGGCGAGTCTTCCTCAGCAAAAAGATGAGAATTGGCAGCAGTTAGCTCGGGGCTAATCTTCCTCAAAAAAAAGAAACAAAAACTTGGAATAAACTGCAGTACGTTATTATTATTTAATGCTTAAAAGATCTGAGCTATCAAGTCATGAGATGACACGGAAGAACCTGAAATACATACTACCAAGTGAAAGAAGCCAATCTGAAAAGACTACATACTGCATGATTCTAACTATATGATGTTCTTGAAAAGGCAAAACTCTAGAAATAGTAAAAAGATCTATAGTTGCCCGGGGTTGGGGTGGGGAGGGAATGAGGAATAGGCAGACCACAGAGGATTTTTAAGGCAGTGAAAGCACTTTGTTTGATACTATAATGATGGGTACATGTCATTATGCATTTGTTCAAACCCACAGAATGTACAACACCAAGAGTGAACCCTGAAGTAAGACATGGACTTTGGGTAGTTATGATGTTTCAATGTAGGTTCATCAATTGTAACAAATGCACCTTTCTGGTAAGGATGTTGATAATGGGGGAGCATATACATGTGTGGAGGCAGGGTACATGGGAAATCTCTGTACCTTCTTAATTTTGCTGTGAACTTAAATTGCTTTCAAATAATAAACTCTTGGGGCCAGCCCTGTTGCCTAGTGGTTGAGTTTGGCTCATCCTGCTTCAGTGAGTCCAGTTCAATGTCCAGGCAGAGATCTACACCACTCATCAGTGGCCAGGCTATGGTGGTGACCCACATACAAAATAGACGAAGACTGGCACAGATGCTAGCTCGGGGAGAATCTTCCTCACCGAAAAAAATAGTAATAATAAATGAAGTCTTTAAAAAAAAACCAAGCACAGTTTTAACATCAGAAAATACTGATTTTTTAAACATGGTTCTGTCTGTGATGAAGACAGCATTCTCCTGGGGAATTTGAGGTTGTTCAGACTTTAGCTTGTGCCTTTAGATTCTGCCAAAGGTACTGGCAAAACTATGTGAGAACTCGTTACCTTCACACTGTTCCCAGACTCCAGCCCTGACCATGTGCAGCCTTCTAGGAAGGAGGCGCAATTATTTCTGAGGGAATTAGACAAAGTAGAGTAGGGATGTTTCACTGTAAACCCATGACCACTTCTGAATGATGAAGTCAAAGTTCGCAGGATGACGTATTCCTGCATATGCATGTACACACCTGCAGGATTACAGAGATGATGCCACTGCCCCCGTATCAGAATGGCGACTGCTTCCGAGAAGTGGGAATGGATGTGCCCGGAGCCATATACCCTTCTGCACCCAAGCCTCCTAGTAACCAAGCGCCCGCATTTGTGACATGGTTGGGCAGGACCCAAGATGCAGACTGTGGCCTTGGAACAAAGGCCTTTCCCTCATATTTTGTTTTTTGTGAATATATTATAGACTACAGTAACTCTGAAAATAAGAAGGTGGTAGAAGATGTTAACGGTCCTGCAGTGTCGTAATGATGATTTGGCAATCTGTTTAAGTTTTATAGGTATTACTTTACTGTTATATATGCATATTTGACAGCTGTCATCACAAACTTCTATTTTTTTTATAAGTAATCTGTTGTCATTGCATGTTTTGAGACATTTGTTCACATCTTTTACACAGTAAAATCTCCATTATTTGATCTGGCTCAGAGTAGTAAATATTCTGCTTAATCAATTGTTGTAATTAAGTAGAATGATCTTACACATCAATTTTCAAGTCATAAAAAGTCACCTATGTGCCAAATTCTGTGCTTAAAACTGTAGGTACAAAAATCATTAAGATACAGTCCCTATTCTTGGGGTATTAATCTCATACATGGTTTATCCATTCCTAAGTATTAAAATTACATATGCTATATAAAATTGAAAGTTTTTGATGACTCAGAGCAATTTTAGGATTGTTAAAATCTCCCCTGATCATTAATGTATTGGCGTTAATTTTCACTATATGGTAGATTAATAAAAATGCTAGTTAATTAAAAGTTATTAATTTAATTTGAGCAAAGAATTTGCTGCATTTGCCAGAAATAATTCTTAGGAACAGGAATCAGCTACTTTTCATTTGAAGAAATTCTTTTCAGTTGAGTGTCATTTGTCAAAAACGTTTGCTAATTTGAAATTTAATAATTTTGAGTCCTGTAGAGAGAATTTTCTGAGATTAAAATATCATGTAAATAATAAGTATTCTATTTGTTCCGATTTGGAAATGCTCTGATTTAAGGGCAGTCTTGGCCATCACTTGTTGACCTCATTAAGTAGACAACTCACCCAAGGAAAAAGTGATCTTTTCGGATGAGATATTCCACACTTTATTTCCAGGGGCTGGAGACAGAGCCGTACACCAGATAGTCAGGTTGTTTGACTGGGCTGGTTTATTACCATACACCATTGTCAAAACAGACTTCAGTTCCAAAAATCCGCCTTTGCCTTTCCTTTCCTCATTAGTAATGTATCTTCCTACAAGACAGATAAGAACAAGGTTAATCACCGATGTTTTCTGTACAAGCCGGACACTGATGCCAGGCATGGCTGGAGGTGGTTCGACTTATGGTAATGTAGAGTCTCACGTGGACAGACTGCAGCTTCTGTGCAGTGAAGGTTTGTTCCATCAGGCCTGGAATCAACCTGGACTGCTCTGCTCAAGCTCCTGCCTGGCATTGATCCATGGTCAAGGTGTGAAAAGTGTTGATTAACAGTGTTGCTTTGTTTGTAACCATGGATGCAAGGGGTCTGGGGTAGGTTGTCCCAGCTCACCAGCATTGTTTATTGATAATAGTGAGACTGATGATCTGTACCTGGTCTGGGTGAGAACTGGAAGGGCTCTGCTGTCTAGTCTGGGTACATAGGACTGTGCCTAAGCGACTAGTAAAATATAAAACAACCTCAGCCCAGCCTGTTTTGGGCTCTCCACTTCTGAGGTGTTCTGTGCCGTATTCATGGCTTCCCCTTACCCAGATCCCCCTTCCAGAGGAAGACAAAGGAGCCCCCGAGTGACTTTGCTGGACCGCTTGCTCTAAACGCGTGCAGCTGATGCACGTCCTCATTTTCACAGTGTTGCTATACGGCATCCTCTTCCTGAAATAAGCGAGACTTATCACCATTTTGGGTCCTGTGAATCTTCTTTAGAAATAAAACCCTGTTTAACTGCCTCTCTTGGTATAAACTCCAAATAGCATATCTGACAGCAGGAATTAATGTAAAACCATCTGTCGTCATAGGCCAGAACTTTCCGAACTCTCAGAGCCTCTTTACATTAAAGGTTCTAAGTGCTAGTTCTGAAGTCATAACTTGCCAGAGCTAATAACTAAACGTAGTTGTATGCTGGTAGAATTCTGACCACACTGTCTGGCCTCATGAGCGGGAGGGTAATGGTTACGCCAAGTCAGGGCTTACTTAACAGGAGAACATATCTATAATGAACTTTAACAGATATTTGCAGGATTTCATCCTGTCGTTGTGGGTGAACTCTTTTTAAAGTGAACTAATAACAAAACCAATAATAGTCTCAAAAGGAACCAAGTGGATCAATACAATCTTTCATCAACATAAACTTTTAATTTTATCAATTAAAAATAATAATGCAGAGCTGTGTGACTCAGTTACTGTTAAAAGTATCTTGAGCTTTGAGGAAAAATGACTCCAGAAAAGAGAAGGGCTGTGTCCCAGGTAGGGGACAGCTGGGATTTTTCTGGCAAAGGTTGTCATGTTTACCACATGTGAAAAAGATGGCTTTGTGCATTCTCACCCGAGCTTGTCTCAGTGTGTGTTCCTGCTCCAGGAACTTTTAATCCTTCTGGTGGACAAGTTCCTCATCACAGAGCCAGGTCCTTTATGTACACCTCCTCTACCCATCTCTATCCTACCCAGATCCTTACAAAAAAAGTTAAAATTATTTCCTTGTTGATTTAAAGCAGTGGTGCCAAGTTAGCTGAACTAAATGAAATTATTCATAAACGTATTTTGAATTAGACTTTTTTGCCCTCATATAAGTGATCTGCTTTTAATAACAGTTAATTAAATAAAACATTAGTGTTTATATGAGAGTTGACAAAGTCAATCGTATTCCTTACATTCTGGAAAATGTTACTCCCCATCCCCTTGGAGGAGCCAGATGAGGTGTCAGAAGATGGCATTTGGTAGGCAAGATGTTTTTCTTGGAATGAAAATTGTTCTTAAATGCCAAGATCAGCTTGGACAACCACTATTTCTATTGTTCTTTGGTTTTTTTCTTTCTTTGCCAATCCCACTTCCATTGGCTGATTTCCTTACCTTCTCTTTCCCCTTGAGGAAAGCTTCTGTCTGTAAACCATGTGAGATTTGCTGTGGGAAATACATTCCTCAGTGAGCAGTTAAATATTCTCTGGGGGTAAAGACAGAGCACAGAAAGGATTATTTGCAAATTCAGAAGAAATTGGTGCCCCTTACATCTCCACCAACCTTCACACGAGGCTAAGTGGCAGGCAACCATTTTCTCTACTTTTAACAAGGCAATGTTTACCTTTAAGAGGTTGTGTAAACCAAACATAGGCTGTCTCCTTTAGATATGTTATAAATTAATGGCTAGAATCCTAGGTTAGCTTAAGAAGCATCTAGGACTATACTAATGTTGCAATTCTGAATTCTGGGTTCTGGAAAAGGGAAATCACAACTTGATGAAGGTAGAATAAGATAGGACCAAACAGAAACCAGAGGATGGAAAGAAGAGGCTCTAACAAGAAGAGGCCAGAGAAGAATATTTTGTTAGACTAAAAACTAAAAGACATCCGCACTTTGGTTCTTTCCATTCCCCAAATAATGTAAAGTACTGTTTGTAGCGACAACCACAGAAACCATTTAATATAAATATCTCGCTTTTGACTCATAAAGAGGTTTCCTAACTCATTTTTCATTTTATCATCTTACCAATCCTATAGGGAGGGTAGGACTTGCATTATTCTCGCCATTTGACAGATGGGGAAACCAAGGAACAGAACCACAGAATGGTTAAAGGGAGTGGAATGTAGCTGATGGCACAGTTGGGAGCTGTGTTACCTCAAATCCAGTCCAAGCTATTTCCTGGTAAACCACATTGTACTGAAATAAGAAAGAAACAGAAGAACAGGTAGCTTATGCTAGAAAACCAGAAAGTTAGATGTGGAGTTAGTTATGCTTTATTTCTTACACTATGTTTGTTCTTTGTGAGATGGTGGTTCCTTCAATAGAGTGGTGAAAATATCCAGTATGACTTATTGGATCCTTGTTATTTTATCTGAGACACTGCAAAATTATAATCCTGGATATAGTTACTTGTTTTCTCATCATGTGTATATTTTACAAATGACCCACCCAGTTCTTAGTTCTCGAATATTTTCCACAATTAATGAATATATTAGTTAAATAGTAAAGAACAATTAACTGTACGTAATAGTTGGTGTGCCAATTTCTCCACCGACTAATTATGCCCGAAGAATCTGGTCCTGAGCAGGGCTGGGAAATCAAACTTAAGGATACTGAGTAACGTTTTTCTGGGGAGATGCTACTGAGGTGCAGTTTAACATCCCTCATTTCATCACTGCAAAAACCCCAAGGAAATCATGAGACTTTCCAAAGAAGCTATCTGCCGTTTCCCAGATTGTGGTAGCAAACACTGCAGCTCCCAGTTTTCCCACCCATTCAGCACTCAACAATGGGGAGACATGCATCCGGCAGGGATGCAGGTCCATGAAATTATGTCACTTTCTGTCCTAGAAAATTGAGAGCAAAATCAGATCCCCTAAAATATATTCTTATTAAGTAAAGGAAAGAGAATTCAGTTTACTTAATCCAACAGAATGCCAAAGATTGATGTTTATCTCCAGGTGGTCTGTGAAGGGATGTAAGACTTATAGAAAATAAAATGTTAAAAAATAGAAAGTTGTAAAGGTTTGTTTCCTGTCAATACCTTTAACCACTCTCATGATTCATTTCCTCCGTGCTCAGTTAACCTACCCAGAGATGGTGACATGGTAATACCAGGAACAAGCGGGGGTTCCATTATGTTACAAAGGCATCTGGCTCACTGAAGAATTCTCTTGTCAACTTAATAAAAATGTTAAAAAGATTTAACTCCTGTGGATTCTCTGAATTCAGATTTTATCGAATGATACAAATTTCAAATATTCTCCACCAAGATTGTGTTCCAAGATTTCATTTAGGAATACGGTTCTCGTCCTGAACCTCCTCCCAGTCTTTCTAAAATTGAAAAGCAGCAGAAGAAACTAGTTCAAATTCACGTCAAACATCTTATGAAACATCAAGCATATATGGTTTGCTGAGCAAGCAGAGCTGTGTTTATTTGGAAACTTCCAAATGAGTAAGAAAAACATGTTAGAATTGAAAAAAAAGAAAACGAAGTAAATATGCACAAGAGTGTATGTGTGCATGTATATAAGCACACACATAGATACACACACATAGACACACACACACACATATGTTCCTCTGCTGAGAAATAAAAATCATTGACTCACTCACTGTGTGCTTTTTTCATCCATAAGACAAGCTAAACAACTGGTTTCTCCAATGTATTATTCTAAGTACACATGGAATAAGTGAGTAATAGCAGAAAGAGTCGTGTAGTAAGTGCCCCAAAGTAATTGGACGGTTCTGTAGGAGTGCAGAGAAGGGTGAAATCTGGGGATAACTTAGACAACAGAGTCATATTTTGTGAACAGGGAAGAAGTGGGCCTGGATTCTACAGTCTGTGGTGGAAAGCAGTCGGGATTCACAAAGATGGATAGAAGGACTGAGTCCACAGGCCTAGGTGTGAATTGGGGATGTTGTCCTGGAAGCAGAGGGAAGCCAGTGCTCCCTCAGCTGAAGCGTGATGAGGTTGATGATTCACGAAAAATGAATCCAAATCTGCCTGCAAGACTGATCATTTCAGGTGAAATTCTGAAATGGTGACCATTTGTAAATGAGCCCATAGTTTGCCTAAGTTCAAACACAACCTTTTCCATAAGGCTTTTCATAGAATCATTTTGAAAACGTTTAGCTTTTTGGTCTAGAAAGAGAAAGCTTAAGAAAAAGTCTCCCTATTTATTTACCAACTCTCTTCCTTTTTATTTGGAGTCTTCTCTCCACTCCCCCTCTTTTTATTTCATTTAAAATGTACCTTTCAGCGTCTACATGTTTTCTACTCTCCCATTTCTATCTTTTCTCCTATAACTCAAGATTTTCTATTCCACAAACACCTTCTTTAAAATGTTCCTGTCTCCTCTTGGTAGATTTTCCTTCCTAAATTTCAATATATATATATAATGAATTTATAGTATGTATGTACATACATATTTTTTGCTCAAGTTATGGTTATCCCTTTATTTCACTCCAACTGAGAGTAGAAGCCAATAGCATTTTTTTTCAACTCTAGCTATATAATATAATAAAAAGCAACCCCAAACCTGTTTCCCAATTTGCCATATTTCTTTGAATAAGGGGGTTTGCTTTCACTTACTCTTCTCTTTTCTGCGAGTTCTTTGGCTTTCTCCTGACTGTATTTACAACATCCACATTTTCCAAACCAAAAATCGAGATTCACGGACCAAGTATGTGAAACCACAGATGTCCTTGAGGCATGTGGTTTCTCTGCTCATATTTCACCCTTTCTCCCCATAAATCTCTTTCTTTGCCTGAGAGGCCAGATGATCTAGTCATCTGGAAACAGAACTAAGACTTGCAGGTGCTTGATTTACTGTTTCACTCATGGTATTTGCCAGGAACATTTTCTTTTGGTGGTGGAGGGGGGCGGGCGGAGACAAAGCTTACCTCTGGGTCTGCGTTGCAGAGAAACCCTACAGGCAGGGACACACCCACTTGGAAACAAGGCTTCCCTGGAAGTGGGAGGAGACAGGAACTGCAGGTGCCCTCCTCTGGGGGCCAGAGTCAGCTAACAGCGGTCCAAGCGCGCAGGAGCACTCACCCTGCACCCGAGCCGAGCCGTCGGAGACGAGTCCAGAGGCTGGCTTGCCTGTGAGTACCCACTTGCAGCTGCGGAGGGTTTCCCAACTTTGGGGTTGCAAAGCTTGACCAGTAAGGCTCTCAATCGCTTGAGAAATGGTCCGCGAAAGGAGAGAGAAGTTGGGCTGTTTTAAAAATGTCATATTATTTTCCGTTGATTTATTTATCCTTAAAATGGAGCAAATAAGCCACACATCTGGAGTAAGCTGCTGTCAGGAAGGTCTTATCAGTTGCTGGCTTTGCAGGTGATGGTGCCAGGGAAGGTGGAGTGTGGTGAGCTGCTTGCCGGGCACGACCGCTGCCGCCAAATCTGTAGACGTGCACCACCTTTTTCTCCTCCACGCAAGCCAGCCCCTCCTGCTGAAAGCTGTTAAGCCTGCCCTTCGGATTTCTTAGAATCCCAGCTCCCCAGGGACCTTTCTAGGGACAAACTGACCTCACACTGAAATCCTGGCCGGTTTTGTAGCTTCTGGATTGCTTGTTGCAACAGTTCTTAGGAAGTGCGATTCGCTCCTACATCTGCATCTGTCCATGCTTGCTCCTACCTACGCCCAGGAAGAGCCGGTGAGGCCCAGCTTCTGGGGATCCCGCACAGCCCAACCCTGAGGCTGCTCTCCTTGCCTCCAAACACACTGTATAGGTATCTGGGAGCACAGACACCGTGGAAGCCGCCAGGAGGAGACTCAAGAGAAGACCTGCAGTTTTCAGTATTCAAAAGCACCCGTGGTGGTGGTTGATGTTGAGAACACCGGGTTCACTGTAGAGCTTTGTAACTGCTGGACTAATCGTTTTGTTTTACCGGCCCAGCCAAGGAGGGATCAGTACCTATCCTGGGCTTGGAGGGAATGTACACGAGAGCCTCAGAGGTTGTTTGGCTTGGCTCTGACTCACCCTGACTCTGCAGTGAAGCAGAAAGGAGGAAACATCACACCACCAGGTGTGGCCGGCCTTCGACCATTATTGCAAATCCCCAAGAGTTCCCACAAGCCCTCATTTAACCTTAGTTGTGGTTACACTAAGACTTTTGGCTCAGGAAAGCTGTAGAAGAGGAGACAGGATGAGGCGGGAAGAGGAGGAAGAGGAGGAGACCAGGATGAAGGCAAAAGGGGACTTAGAGATGAAGGAGGAGCAGGATGGCGGCGATTCGGGAGAACCCGTGGGCCCTTTTGCAAGTGCCCCGCCCACCCCAATGCCCCACAACAAGGGGACCCGGTTTTCTGAGGCATGGGAGTATTTCCACCTGGCCCCTGCTCGTGCTGGCCACCACCCCAACCAATATGCTACCTGCCGCCTATGCGGCAGGCTGGTGAGCCGTGGCCCTGGGGTCAACGTGGGCACCACAGCCCTGTGGAAGCACCTGAAAAGCATGCACAGAGAGGAGCTGGAGAAGAGTGGCCATGGCCAGACAGGGCAGCGCCAGGACCCAAAGCCACAAGGGCCTCAGCTCCCCATGGGCATTGAGGGAGACTGGGCCAGGTTCCTGGAGCAGGTGGGGGCCCTGGCTTTATGGGCCAGCCAAAGAGAAAAGGAGGTACTTAGGAGGGAGAGGGCCGTGGAATGGCGGGAGAGGGCCGTGGAAAGGAGAGAGCGAGCCCTGGAGGAGGTGGAAAGGGCCATCCTGGAGATGAAGTGGAAGGTGAAGGCTGAGAAGGAGGCCTGCCAGAGGGAGAAAGACCTGCCAACAGCAGCGCATCCCTTTCATTTTGTTTAAATCGGGCTTTGGGGCATCTATTCTGAAAACACTCACTTTAGACTCATAGCAAACAGCTTAAGTACAAAGCAAAGTAGTTTAGTGTTTTGTTTTGTTTTGTTTTTAAGAGAAAGAGCTCACAGGATGGGTTAATTTCAGCAGTCTGAGTTGACTAAATGCTTTTCAACAGGGTTCCAAGAGCTGCACTGACCCTTGGCCCCAACTTCAAAATGTACTAATTAAAGATAAATGTGTTGTTGCCACCAGGGGTCCGTGAGTTGTTTTGTGGAGGAATGTACCAGTCTGTCAGCACTGATGAGTGAAGATAACCGAATTTATGCCTAGCGCTTAGTTTTGGTGGAGCTGAAGGTTTTGACGGTTGAGGCTGGTCAGGCAGCTGGAATGTGCCTATGTGACCAGCTCACTCTGAGGTCCTACCACGAGCAGAACCTAGGCATCTTTGGACCGAGGTGTTTGCACTTATACAGGTGGTGATTCGAGAACTGGATTCAAAGCTTGTTCTTTGGGTCCAGCAGTGGAAGGACAAAGAAGCTTGAGCCTGAGCCCTCCAGACCCTTCCAATGCATATCTCTTTCTCCTGTTGGTGCAGTGTTGTACCACCCGCTTGCATTAAAGCTGTGTCATCAGTACAACCTGCCTGAATCTTGTAAGTCTTTTCATCACTCTAACACTTACGTAATTAATGTATAATTATCACAGAGAGAATAAAAGACTTTTCAACTCACTTGAATTTAACATTAAGAATAGAGGATATAAAAATCGATTCATAAATATTTAAAAATATGATAACATTTCACATTAAAGTTTGTTGAAGGAGAAGCAGTTAGTGAGGAAGAGATGAAAGAAACTCAGAAAGAAAAAGAAAAAAGTGGAGAGATGGGGTAAATGAGGAGGAATAAAGAACAGAGGCAGAAAAGTGAAAAAAAGAAAAAGGGATAGACACGAAATATGAAGATAGGAGAAGAGAGACAGCTGCCCAGAAAAAAAACTCACCATGGAAAGATGAAGGAGACCAGGACATATGGGAGCCTGAAGGGCAGAGACCCAGATCTTGAGGCCAATTTTAATGAGTTAAATGCTTTGTTTTGTCCCCACAGACCACTGCTCATTCATTTGACCTGCAGGTTTTAGATTTTATTCCAGCCTCTGAAATGCTAACTGCGTGCCAATCCATTGTTCTCTGATTTTTTAAAAACTGTTCATCTTTAAACATTCATAGATGCTTTGAAAAAAGGGAGTCTAATAATCCGTAGGGAGAGAAAAATTCCCTGGGCAGCTGAGCATATGCCTAAAATGTTAACTCAGGAGTAAAATAAAATCAAAGTGAAAACTACTCTGGCCTTTGCACTGGAGCTGGCTTGTTTTGGATGATTCCTCTAGAACCTGCAGTCTTTTTTCAATTGAGTTGGGAGTGGGGAAGGGGGATGGTGAGAGCTGGGGAAGACAAGAGGAGGTGAAGACAGCATCTTACCACCTTGCAGATAGCCCGAGTACTTTATGAGCACTAGCTCCCTGAACGTGGACAAGATCCTGACGTAATCATGGCTTCCTGCCTCATTCAGTCCTCGCCTATATGGCTCCCTCTTACTGCTTCTTAGACTCCTCAGCATCTCTAACAGCCAGATCTGTCTTTCCTGGGAGCTGTTTGTGGAACAAACACAAGTCCAAACTACAGGCTTGTGAAAAACCCAGGTTGTACTGCAGTCCTGTAATCCCTTTTTTTCTAGAAATCTGTCTGATGTTAAAGATTTCAGTTCCCATGTGGTTTCACCACAGGAGGGTGGTGCCCCTTTTAGGGTCCTCTCCGTCCTGCTAAAATCTGATGTGTGTTTTTAGATTATGGTGCCTGTTTTACATGGTTCTTATTATTTTAGCCTCTCTTCCTTTTTAGGCATTTTAACCTTAACTGCTTTTATTTCCTATGTTTCATGTTAGATAGCTTTGTTTTACTTTTGCCCCTAAATTTTGTCAAACATAGTAAATGTAGAGAGTGACAAGGACAGAAACATGGAGATGATGGACTTAAAGCACAAAACACAGGCATAAAGGAAAGACTGAGCTGTTGAGTAAACTCTGGAATTTCCACGCATCTCTCTTGTGCTTTCTTTTGGTGCATCACCAGAGTGAGGCATGGAGGGCCATGGGCTGTGGGCTGAGGGGCTCTTTGGCCCAGCACCTTTTGCTCTACTGCAAAAATCCGCTACATGAAGGGCCCTGAGGTTAAGGCTAACCTAAAGACTGACTTTCCTTCTCAGCCGCATGCTGTGGTCGAGCCCTGGTGAAGCCTTGCCCTCAGGAACACACAAGAACAGCGCATCCACAGGTGTGGCACTCTCCTTGGACATCCCTGGCTTGTCTAAGCCTGAGAGGCATCATTGTTTGAATAATTTGGGTAATTTTCTATTTTACAGGAAGACTAAATTAATCATAAGCTTTATAACTTTAACTAGTAATTCTGGAAAACATAACTCACAACTGACCAAATCCCTATTGTTCTAACACCAAGGGCTGCTGGTGTAGAAAATATGTAGCACATAGTAGGCATCCGATAGGTGCATGTTGACTTAGTTAATTTCTAAGAAGTGAAGAGAGAGGGGTAAGAAATTACCATTACCCAACACTTATGGTTGCCAGATGGTAGACACTTTGCACACGTTCTCTCATTTGATCCTTATATCACCTTTGTGAGGTTGGGATCATTACCCCTGTTCACTGATGAGGAAGCTGGGGAACTGACATCCCAGGGGCCAGAGTTCATAAGTCATGGAGGAGGATGCAGACCCAGGTGTATCAGATTCCACAATCTGCTTTTTCATTATCCCACACTGCCTCCTAGAATCAATCATGTAGTAGATTTATGAATATACATGCAGAGGAAGGAATGGGTGAAAGAGAGTGGGTGAATGATAAATAGCAGGAGGAAAGAAATATTCCTGAGACATCTGCTACGTGCCATCTATGTGTTACTGTGCGTAAACTTAATTCACCTAAGAATCCTGTGGAATATTTATTATGATCCCGGTTTAAGAGATGAGCTAGGTGAGACCCACAGAGGTTAACTACTTGATGAAGTTCTGTAGCTAGTGAGTGGTCAAATTAGGATTTGACATTAATTTTATCTCTCCCTAAACCATGATCTCCTTTCATGATACCATCCTGCTTGGATGTGAGGATGCTGAATTCTCGTCGCAGCTTTGCCCTTTATTAGTGACTCAGCCAGTGGTTCAAATTCTTCAGGTCCCAGTTTTTCACTTGTAAACTGGCAGATGGCCTAGCTATTTCAGAGGTTTGTTGGGAGCGTCACATGACAAAAGCATGTGAAAGGGCTTTGAAGAGTTAATGAGTTATTAAAAGTACAATGGGGATTATGAGAATATGAAAGTGAGGAATTACTAATGTTTGGCAAGATGTTAAAAGACCCATAGGCAAGTTGTGTCCTGTAGCTGGTTATGTGGAATTGGTGAGAGAATATTCACTAATTCTCCAGGAAGGAAGGTTCTCTGGTTTTCCCAGCCAGCACCTAGGCAAGCATGGGTACAGAAGAGGGAATTTCAAAACATGTAAGAAAAAGTCCTCTTTTTTAAAAACTGGAGTTCTTGGATCTGATCTTGTGGTTCTATATCTGGATTGAGTCCATATTACCTGTAAACTCTGGCACCGAGAACCCACGAGAAATCCTTGTAAGAATCAAAAACGTCTACCAAACATTGTACCTGTAGATTATTTGTCTTATTTGAACTATTGAAATGAAGTCCACCAATAAAATTAGAAATTAATTGTGGCAGAACAAAAAATTTGAAATCTTTTTCTATATACTCAGGACTACAACAGCAATTATCTAAGAGGCTAATACATAAAATCAACAAAAGACACAAATGCTTGGATAATGCATGCATACACTCATCTAAAACCATCCCACAGAGTCTGAACTATGATTTGTATGCAGCTGTCAAGTTAAATGACTGATATTCAGCGAGAGCAGAAATCACAAGTTATTTAATGTTCTTGGGGCTAGAAGAAACCAGACTATGGGTATAATTTTCTGTCATTCCATGTAACAGGGAAATGTTTGAGAATTAATAAGAATATTTATTTCACTTGGGTTTTGAAAAGCTTGAATGAAGTCGTAATGCCACAATAATGCCAGCTGCTTAATATGCATAATAGTCCCAACAACAATAGTCTATTGAGCACTTCCTATATGCCATGCAAAACTAAGAACTTTTCATACATTATTTCATTTAATTATTAAAAACAACAAAAACGTGCAGATGCTCTTCTTATCCCCTTCATATAGATGGGGAAACTGACTACAAAGACATGAAGTAATTTGCCCAAGGTCACAGCCGGCAAGAGGAGGAGCTGGCAAATGAGCCCTGATCCCAATGGCAATGACTAGAGGCTGGGAAGACCTACAAGAAATTGAAGTCAGAGGGCCCTGCTCACTTTTCCTTTTCTCTTTACTGCCTAGGACGTAGCCAGGGCTCTGAAGGCGTACAGAAGGCCACATTTCCTCTCATTACTTCAAAATAAAAACAACGGGAATGCTGGTACAGAAAATGGATTAGAACAAATTAAATGTCAGCTCAGCAAAAACCTTATTTTTACACCAGGATTCACACTGCTTTCTGCCCTGCTTTTCCTTCACTATCTACTTCAGTTTTTATTAGAGAGAAATTTAAACTATTGAGACAAATTTTTCCAGGAAATTTAAGAACTAAGTATCACAAATCCAGTGTTCTGAAAACCCGAAGTCGAAAAGTAAGGATTCCCATTTGGTTTCTAGAATCAGTTCAGCTTCCCTTCATCTCCACTAGAAATTAATTGGCTGAGGGCCAAGGAAGCAGGACCTTGGAGAAAACATTCTGGACAATGATGCAACCCGACATACCTTGGCATATTGTATCGTAGATTTTCAAAGGCTTTAACGTGACTCACCTTTCCCAAGACATCCATGGAGTTATTTTCCACAATCACGGGGGTTTCTGGCTTAGCTTAAAGGCAAATAAAACACAGTTAGTGGCACTGAATGCCATCTTACCTGGCTACGTGTGTGTGTGTGTGTGTGTGTGTGTGTGTGTGTGTGAAAGATTCAAAGTTCATCAAATATTTATTAAACACCTACTGTGTGCCCAGCAGCACACTAGATGCATAGGAAACAAAGGTAGACAGATCATACTCATTGTCCTCAAGAAATTTACATTTTCATGGAAAATACAGACACGTTAACTAGAAATTAGAACACATTGAGATAAGTACAGTAATTGAGGACGTGTAGGATTTAAACTTCTAAAAGAAAATTCTATCCTGACGTTGGAGGGAAAGAGGAGGCTTTTGGAAGATGTAACATCTAACTGATACTTGAATGGTGATTATCAGTGAGTCAAGTGAAATAGGGAATGTGGAGGAGGGGAGGGGCGGGTGGTGGGGAGAGAGAAGAGAGTATACTGTGTGCCCAAAGGCCTAGAAATAAGGTATAATTTATAGGCCCCTGAAGGGGACAGGGAAAACACTGGATATTTGTTTGGTACCTTGGCACTAGAAGCATTCAGGGACTATTTTGGTGACTTTGTTGTCCTGCTAGATTGTAAGTGCCTTGAAGCCAGACTGCTTTATTCATCTCTCCACCTCCAACACTTACAGTGCCCAGCGCAAAGTTGACAGTGAGTACATCATGTTGAACCGAAGTGGCTTCCAATAAGATCTTGAGCATAGCAGACAAAGCCCTCTATGAACCAGCGGGAAAAATACTGCAGCCCCTTTTCACAGGTGCTGTCAGTGCTGCTACATCCACTTGGCCTCTACTTACTGAAGGCCTCTTGCTGGGCATACCTATAACTCTCTCCTAAGGATTTATTGGGTTACGGGAGCAGACTTTGTCCACAAGTAGACCAAAATGGAAGTCCTAGAAAGTTAATGATGATAACATGGGGAGCTGGTGGATAATATCCCAACTTCTTTGCCTTCCTTTGGGATCACTCTGATGTATGTTCTCCCAGAGTTTCCCAGTGGGAGTGAGCTCTAAGCCCACACTGAGAACTGACTTGATAGAGTACATTTTATTATCTTCCTTCCCTTCTGATCTTTCCTTCCTTCCTCTTCTAATGTTTCCTAGGATTACCTCGCAAACAAATTAATTTAACTCAAATCCTTGTCTCAATGGTTTCTTCCAGGAGAACCCAAACCTAGATACAACCCTAAAACACTAAGGACAGGAGGGGTATTTCTGACCTCCTATTAGCAACAAATATCAGTAAAGTGAAGAAAAGAACAATTGCTAAAAGTTGCAGGTTGATAGAGACAGATTCTTTCTGAGACCTGAGACAATCAGGTTTAGTGCTGAGGAGTGGAGGAGAGCAAACTTGTGATGGCAGGTGATACCTGCTAAGGGAAGTAGAGTCAAAGAAGACATGAGACATGCTTCAAATGTTGACAAGGCAATTAGATCAAGTTATGGTGCAAAAGCCCTTAGTCCAATGGGACCCAGTTCGTCTAACTTGGAATTGATATTCCTTTTCACATCCTGGATGGCTGCCTCCATTGATTTGCCAATAGTCAGCCCAGATGAGTCAGTTTCATGTTTGTGCTAAGAGAGTTACACCCCATAAGTGAGCGGATGGTCATAAACGATCAAAGAGATGAGCTCTTCACAGGGCATTGTTCACGCTCCATAAGGAACGTGCTCATCAGGGGCAATTGATTACTTCCTAGCCCATCCCTGAGGAGAGATCAAGAGAGAAGGAGGGAGGGAGGGCAGGAGAAAAAGGGCCAGAGCCAAAGAGAAAGACATAAGGAAAGCTATAAGCAAGAGACTTCAAACTAAATAAATCTTGGTATAATTACTTCCATCTTTGTGAACTGAAAGGTTTGTGATTCCTCCAAAATACTGAATTGTGTGAACTCTAATAATAATGCAATAAGACTTTATGTATAAACAAAGATGTTTCACTTGCCCTGTCATTCAGGGAACCGAGGAAAAATCCTAGCAGCCCATGCCCTTAGGTTTTGTCAAGTGATTTTTCTCTTTGTTTACCTCATTTTGAAAAACAATTAATTGGTCATCCACATCACTGCTTTCCTTTTTGCCTTGATTTAAAAATGATGTTTTAAAAGCCACAGTTCTTGGTCACAAAGATGAAAAAATATCCAAAGCCAGAGGTTGCTGCTTATTAATATTTCCTTGCATGACTGAGAAAAATAGAATTTTCGCATTTTCCCCCCAAATTTGCACCCTGCAGAGTCTCCGCAATTTGAGTGAGGCCACAGTGGCTAGTTCAGCTCAGTTGCGCACTCCTGTGAACAGAGGGTCAGAGGGCCATCCTGCCGGCTCGTTTGCTGGAGGAGCTGGACAGTCTCTCCTCCCAAGGTGGCCTTGAGGGGAGGGTGGGGAGACTCCTGCAGAGTTTCTTTGGAGCTGTGTTTATCACCTTACTTTTCGCACACTTGCCTCATTCTGTCTGGTTCCAGAAAGCACCTAAGACAATTAGACAGCTAAGCAATTATACTTTGGCAGTAATAATTAAAGAGATTTGTAATATTCTTTCAGAAACATTAAAGTTGCACGTAAGGTGATGGTCATGGGAAATTGACCCATCCATGGCTTTCTTTGTGATTTTATTCTATTAACCGAGTCGTCATTCTTTAACTTCCGACCCTCAACGTGAATGGCAAGTATCAGGGCAAACAGGACTCCAGAATAGCTACCCTTGCTTGGCTGCTCTCCAGCTCACAGGGCACTTCCTCTCCAGGGGAGAGCAAGGCAGGAGAAATTGCCAGGAGGATGGCAGGTAGTTCAGGGAACAAAAACTCTTACCGAAAACCTTGACCGTGATGGTGCTCCTGAAGATTTTGCCAGGCCTGACCATAACGTGGCAGGAGAACTTCCGGTGGTCGTCGTGGATTTGGACTGGAGAGAGGCGGAGTCCATGGTCTGTACCTAGCCTGACTCTGTCTTTAAATAACGTGGAATTGCTGATGGGGCGATCTTGGGTGATAAGTGTTTCCTGTGTTCCGTTATGCTCCTGGTGAGAGAAATAGTTACTAGCTACTGAGCACTCAACTATCCCACATGTTACAGGACTAGGTGTTCCACGTGCGTTAATTCATTCGTCTTGTAAATATAGAAATGATGAATGAAGAATTGAAATTAAGAGATACTTAAAATGTCACTAGAGCAAGTATCATTGCACTTGACTTTCAATTAAAAACTCATGTCACCCTCTTCTAACATGAACGAAACTTGCTGCTTTTCTGACTAGAACTTCCCCTTCCTAAACTTGCATGAGCTGCCTATCTGGGACGGGACTTCGGGGGACGCAGCACTGGGGGCTAATGGCAGATCAGCATTCTCATTTCAAGTTCTGAAATCTTACTGCTAATATGTGTTGAGGAGGCTGTATCAGCTGTACCGTTAAACCTTCACCCGAATTGAAGGATTATGGTTGTCCTCTCTTCCCAGCATTCCTTTAGAAAAGGTCTTGTTTTAGCTCAGAGTCAGGAGTAGGCGAGGTAAAGAAGCTCCCAGGATGTAAAATTTAAGGAGGCCCTCACTCTCAGGGTCTTGTAAGTGGAGGGTCGGCAGCTGAGAGTGAATTTTGCGCCCTAGGCAATTTCCAATCTCAGTTTGCAAGATCAGCATTTACTTGGCTCCTCTAGTCCATACAAGTGACCCAGTGTTGGTCCATGTCAGTAAATGTGCTGACTAAGGGCCTAGAGAGGAGGAGCCTCTTGAGGGCACAAGGGTGGAGGAAGGGTTATGTCTTTCAGTATAACTCAGTATTCTCAGCTGGGTTGCTTTGAAAACGTTCTGAGGCACAAACTTCTTCTTTGGAGCTTCTAACTCAATTGTTCTGGGGTGAGACTCAAGTAGGGGCATTCTTTTAACAGGTCCTCAGGGGAGCCAGGGCTGAGGCCCACTGGTCTAACTCTAAACGACAGATGAACCATTACGTGCAGGGGTCAGGGGAAATGGAGGGGACTGAAAAGGAAAAGATGAACAGAAATGCATTCAATGAGGAAGAAGTCATGAAATAATGAAGACGAGATCTGTGATTTGGAACCTCTGGTTTTAACAGAGAGACAGATTCAGAGTAGAAGAAATGGAAGGCAGACGAGGGAGAGAATTCAAGCATGGACTGGGGTCAGAAACAGTGGAAACACGAAGGCCGACTTCTCAAATAGTTTATATAGATAGCTCCAGAATTTACTTAGTAGAAGCTCTTATGTATGACACAATTCTGTAGACGAATATGGGTAGGACAATAGCAGCTTTCCATGCAGCTTACAGGTAGCACTGCCTGAGGACACCGATCCCCTGCTTAAGATTCACTCCAGCAGCAACACACAGAACTTGATACTCACAGAAAGGAGGACTTAAGAGTCTGTGCTGCTGTCTTCCTAATGAGGAAGGGTACAGAGAATTAGAGGGGAGAGCTTATATTCTGGGGACAGTTACCCCAAAAGGAGCCCTAAGTATTGGGTTGTGACAGCAAAAAAAAATAGAAGGCATTTCACTCAGCATCTGCTGATGTAGAAGCCAATAATTAAGGATGCAGGCTCCCCCTGCAGGTCCTTCAGTAAACAGGCTAAGTTTTAAAGCTCTCGCTATGCACAGGGACTGATTTTGTGAGAATTTTGGAGTTCAAATGCTTCTTGGTCATTTAATCAATGACTCGCCATTTGGAACATTTCTATCTATCACTTTGTTGTGGGAAGAAGGGCAGTCAGAGGCTAAGGTTGGAGACTGCTGACCAAAACTGCTTTTTCCATGATTGTGTAGCTGAGTGTGACTGGCCACAGTGGTTTAATTGATGGAGGAAAGGTATACCATAAAAACCAACAAAAAACCAATTTATGCAAACTTTTTTTTTTTTCTGAGCAATTGACTCTTCTAGAAGAGGGATTTATTCCTTCGTTGGGAAAGATGGACTCAGTTGCAAAGTGTGTCCTGTAATCTACGACATCAGGAGATCATGAGAGCTTCTAGAGTCCCCATTTATAAAGGGGCTGAGGCAAGAACCTGTATGTGAGTGGCTGCCTACGGAACAAATGGGAGAAGGAGAGGTGGAAAAAACCAGTGCAGGCAAACAATGAAATGTCCAGAGCTGGGAGAGGGAGAAAGAATGTTAATATTGTGCTATGACAACTACTAAAATTTTACATTCGTACTAGCTTAAATTAATTTAGCACCTACTATGTCTTAGGCACTGTGCAAATTTCTTTCAAGTCTTCTTTACTCCTTATGACAATCTGGAATGAACTGAGGTTAAATAGCTTGCTCAAAGGTCACACAAAGTAAGAAGGTATGTAAGTCACAGCACCAAATAGCAGGGATGCGCAGGACCAGGGATCAAGAGGGACACCAGGCTTCAGAGACAACACTTACCGATAAAAACCAAACCATCATAAGACAAATAAAAAAACTTCCTGGAGCATCTGAAATGAAAAATAGAAAAGAAATTCCAGGAAGCCAGAGGGCTTTCTATAAGTTGTAGATTACAGAGGTGTGGGCAACATGCTGATTGAAAGGGCCCTTGGTGACAGGGGTCCCACAGCGTCCTTCAGCTGCTACTTGATAATGATGATTTCAGATAACCTGGTCTGCAGGAAAGAGACTGGTAGGGGGTCTTATACAGAGTCTTTATTCTTGCCTGTTTTTCTTGTTCTTCAAAGCAAAAGTTTCTAAAATTTCGTGGGATTCTCAATTTGATGGGCCCTCATGATCTAATGGGGAATGTAGATTGCCAGCTAACGTACATGATAAACCTACACTGACAGTCAATAGGTGTTCACTTAGTGCAAACGCTCTGTCCTCCAGCTTCAGGGATGATCAACGTAGGTGTTCATGCTCTGCCTGACTAAACTGAAGAATTATGGAGCGTCAGAAAGCTAAACCCTTAGAAATTAATTTTTAATACATACTGGGTACAGGTACCGTGCTAAGTTATTTGGTTGCGTTACCTTATTCACACCTCACAACAACACCATGAGGTCATACTATAATGATCCCCTTTTACAGAGGAGGGAACTAAAACTTAGGTTAGGCAACATATCCAAGGTCACATGGAATTCTGAGACAAAAGGAAAAATGTGTGGCCCTATATGCACTTATCAAAAAATCCTCCTATATTTTGGCCAAGCAGAAAAAGTTAATAAAAATTCCAAATAAAAATTTTTTAAAAAGAACTTCATAAAGCTGTACATGGCTCCATCTGTTCTGCTTTGTCCACTCCCCTACATGTGCCCAGGGGGTCACAATGCCGTGAAGGCCAAGGAAACACAGGCTGATTGGAAAATACCATTCCTTGAACAGCATAGCAAGGTCTCAAACAAACTACAACCTGACTTTATTTAGAATTTTGATATTTTGTTCACCATGGATTTTCTCTAAATGATGATTTTTAAAAAATATTTTATTAAAATTTGTATCTTGATTACTGATTTTTTTTGGCGCTTCCTTAAATTTTGCACCCAAGGTGAGGGCCTTACTGACCTCACCCTAATCCTACCTCTTAGGTCACAGACGTAGTAAGTGGTAGTTAGCACTTGAAAACAACAATTTCCCTCCAAAAGTCATACTGTTGATGACTTTGCTGTCTACAGCCTTACAAAACTAGTGGAACGAACAGTCCTTGTCTTTTCTGCTTATAGTCTATTTGAGGAGAACAAATTCACAAGAAAAACAAATACAAAATCAGGACCCATACAAGAGAAATAAATGCATAATTAAGTCATGTACAGGATTTGCATAAAATAATCAGCATGATGAGGGATGGGTGGGGTCATATTGAATAATGGAACACTGCTCCTATATGTCCCTTTATCACCTGTCAAATCCTAAAGTAACTTTCAGAGGCTTTCCTAGTTTTGTACTGGAATCAGAATTTTCCATCCAGGAAAGGGACCTTGGTACTATTTGATTTAATGGCATTATCTCATCTCTGGGCTGGCCCTAGCTCCGTATCAGGGCTGGCTGTGTTGACCACAGCACATGGCAGATGTTGAGTGTATAGAGCTCATTCAATAAATTCTGCTAACTATATTGATTGCTACTTCTTTATCTCCAAACTGCTTTCTATCTTCACATTTCCTCCACTTAGTCCCTATCCAGTCAGTGCTGTCAAAGCAGGCTGCTTGCAAAACTCCCCACGTTCACTTTGCAGAACACCAGACGATATTTTTCCAATCATTGCAATTGGTTGTCAACACTTTGTAGCTTGGCCAGCACTTCATTTTTGATTATGGTGAAGACAATTAGGGTCAGTTGCCATCAGGGAGAAGGTGACAGTTTTGCATTCTGCTAGCTAGGCTTCCCATAGGCATGGGAAACCAACATTGTTTATAGTACCATTTTGCAGTTTGTTTAAATATATAACATCACAAATATTAAAGAAGAGTATGTTGAAAAGATACATTTATAAATAAAAATGTAAAGAAATAGAAGCATCTAGGTTTTAGTTATGTGCCTTTATCACTAATATTGAACTGTTTGAATCTGAAATATTCCTCTCCTTCTTTTCATGACTTTGAAGAGAAAAATCATGGGTTTCTCTTTACCCACCAACTTTGGGAACAAATATTCCCCTGACACCTCCTCCTGCCCCCACTGCCAACTTCTACTCATGGGCTCCAGGATCTTGTTGTAGTCCATGTCTGTCGTTTGCTGGCCAACTGTTCTTTGATTATCCAGCTCAAACATAACCTAAGAACTTTTCCAGGTCCCTCCAGTCAGAATCAAACTGTTTTACGTCTATGCCGCCATTTTTGACATTTCTGTTACAGTTGTATTTCATGGTAGGAAATATGTCCAATATAGTTTTGTATCCCTGCAGAATATAGCACTCAAAACAGATTCGAATATGTTTATTGGAGGGAAATAAGGATGATAGCGTGGAATGAAAACAGAATATTAGAGTGTATTTAGAAGCTCCAATAACAAGCCTGCAGAATTTCTCTGATGACTGTATGTTTGTCCCCCGGGACCAAATTGGGAAAAATATCGCTTGTCCTTTATCTTCTACATGCCATACACATTCTATGATTTCTTATACATCCCCTCACCATTCACATGGACTCTCAGTGTTCACTGTAGGCTTACCCCTTTGTGTTTATTAGTGACCTCTCATGCTAGATCAACGCTGGATGTACTGTCTCTTTGTGCCTGATGCCAGTCTACCTCAGTGTAGGCACAATCCTGGAATATAACTTCCCCAGATGCAAAAGCTCTGCTCCACGAACGCATTTGACATAGCCTTAGCCTGGGATCAGGTACACACAGCAAATAACTTTTTTTTTTTTTTATGATAAATGAGTATCCCAGTAACAACCTTTCCTAAGAGGGTCATAACCGAATTAATTAGATTTTGTAAAATTCCACATACAAGAAGACCTGACTTTTCCAGGTTGTTTTCCAGGGACCTCGATTAGAATCACTCTAGTCTGTAAAATTGTTTCCAGGGTTTAATGCAATGCTTGAAGGGGGGCACTTTGAAGCTTCCCAGAATGACTGCGTTCACTACAGCAGGTTTCCACTCTCCGGAGCTCATCTTCACCACCGCTACCTTTGAATCTTTTTGTAAAAGCCACATTATGTCATATTTGTAACAACAATTGGCTTAATGTTATGATTCCTTGTGCTAGTTTAACAAGAGACTATAGAACGAAAAAATGGATTGGAGGGGATATTTATGTCCTCTGCAGACCTATAACAGTCATGGCATGAAGAACTGCAGTTTATTCCCCATTTGAGGACATTAAATGATTTCGTTCAGAGTTGCCAATTCCCACAGCCGCCAACAGTGTGGAGCATGGATGTAAATCAGAGGAGCAAATAGATTTTGACGTTTAAAAAAGGAATGCACAGCAGGAATTTAATCAGCACACTTGCCAATATAATGTTCCCTTTGAAGAGAGCTTTCTTTCAAAAAGATTCCACAAGTTGTCCATATCATGATGCATTCCTTACAGTGACAGCATGGCTTGAGGTTCTAAAAGAAGTTTAGGACTCACTCTCTCTCCCTGTGACCTGAGGTGCACTCTCTGTGTCCCTCATTTATCCTAAATGTCCTGCCAGGATCCAAAGATAATGTCTATATAGCTTTCTTAGTTTCTTTGAAGAAAACTGCTAGATAAAGGATGACTTATTGGTTATCTAGTACTTAGTGAACTGCTGCTCATTAACCAATCAGACCGCCAGCATGGAAGTAGTGACCATCAATTTAATATGAGGACAATGAATGGGACCGTGGGGGAAGGGAACAAAGAGAGACATATCCATTCAATTATTTATTAACTATTTATTGAGCACCTCTGTCCTAGGCACTATACTGGCTTCCGGGGTTTCTGAAGTGAGTGATACAGCTTTTTGCTCTGGAGAAACTCAGTCACACAAAAGGCAGGCTGATGGAAGGCTTTACATTTGTTTGGGAAAACAGATTACACCCCCTTGAGATAAGATAAGAATATACAGATTGACTTACTAGCCAGCAAAAATCTCTGTAGTGAAGCTTTTTAAATTTATTATTAAATTTTATTATTATTTATTATTATTTAAGTGTTATCATTCCTATCAATAGTGAATTTGTGATCATTAGGGTGGAAACTTTTTGCCTGCTGGTGGGAAATATTAATAATGTAAGTGAGGCACAGAGAGTGCACATCCATCACTGTGATGTTTGGGTTAGGACGTTTCTGGCCTCTTGAGATCATCTCTACTTTTTAACCTTTTTCTAAGAACCACATTGTATCATGTTTGTTATGGGAAATTGACACATACTAATGATAGGCATAGTGTCCAGAAAGCCTTAAGTTTTTGGAAACCAAACCCTATAAGGGGAGAAAAGTGTTTTCTGACAGATGACAAAGAGATATTGTAGATTTTAGAATAGTTTGGGAAAGTTATTTTAAAATAGTTTTTTTTCTTTTCATCCTACTGACTATCCAGAAGGCATCTGGACAGTGAGAACATCAGCAGTGGTTGTATTTTAAGGCCTACCTGCAAGCCGGCTGGTTTGGATTTGGCACATCCCCAGAGAAATTTTTTTAAATGAAGGGTCTAGTTTCCAAAAGAGTCCACAAAAATCTAGAGAACTTGTAATGTGAATGATAGGTCACATGAATGCAGTATTTTGCAAACGGTATCAGCTGCTACATTCATGGAGATCTGTGAGTCCTATAAGAATTTTTCAATTTTGTGTTTGTATTGTGATGGTAATCTAAAAATTAATGTGATCACATTCTGGATCATCTAAATGAACACCCTCTCATGTGATTCTCAAAATTGTGTTTATGGTTATCTTTATAATTGTGGTAGTCTTGCATTATCTGACTTAATAGTATTAAAGTTCTACTACATTGCGTTGGTTAATAGCTGGCTGCCATTTGTCTGGCTTGCCTTGGGGAATTTCTCATAAAAATCCAGATTTTGGGCTCTTTTTTTGGTCATAAAACATGATATCTCTGGGCCTGCAGCTCCCTGTGGCAATAATGGAGCTGAGCAGCGGCTGTTTCTTATACAGATCCCGATCTCTCATGTGTATTTTCTACCTGTATTTCAGAAGCATTAGACGTGCTGTTTCCCGATCTAAAGCAATGTTGTCTATTTCCCAGGATGCAGTAGGAAAGGTGTGGGGAAAAGAGGATCTATCCCTCTGCAGATGTTGTTGGTAAAACATATATTTGTGAGTAGGGACTTCTGCTGGATGTGGCTCCTCTCCAGGGCACCTTCACACTCTTTTCTCTCTGTAATCATGGTTTGGTATATAGCTCAAAATAGAAACTAACCTTTAGGAACTAATTTCTAAATTACTGCATTCATAGACCTGGAACCTTGCTGAGTTAGAAGGAATCCTAGCGCCCCCTCCTCCCTCCCCGGCCATTCCCCAACCTTCCACATAATGCCTGCCTCTCATCTAGTATGTTTCCTTCCCTATTATTATTTGTTATTCATTTTCCCTTCATTAATATTTAAAGATCATTGAAGTTATTCACTGAAAAGGGCAACACTTACCACCAACCATGCAAAGGTGAACTCAGACGCGATTTCTGAGGAGATATTTTGAAAACACGGTATTTCCAGAGTCCGATTTATCTCTATTTCTATTGTATGGTTGCTTCTCCATTCATCCTGTATAACTGTAATAAAACGCAAGGTAGAAAAGACATGGATCTGTGATTGGTATATGAAGTGCTTTTCATCAAGAAACGAGAATAGTTTTAGTATAGAGATTCATCTCTCCTCAGGTACACCTACGAACCCCCGCTAGAGTCCTCATTGTATAAATGGCAAAATGGAGTCGCGGAGAAGCACAGACAGTTGCTTATCACTGAAAAATTACAGGGAAACCACCCTAACAGAATCCAGATCACAATTTGTCATGTTGCTCTTTAACTCAAAATCGATGCTTTAGTCTTCAAATCATGTTTCTTTGATCATATGGAATATACAACTTTATAACCTAGCATCTAATTGTCTTTTGTAAAATATTTAATAGACAGCGTTTTTTTTTTAAAGAGCAGTTTAGGTTCACGGTAAAATTGAGTGCAAAGAGAATTCCCATATACCTCCTGTCCCCATGCGTGTACAACCTCACCCACTGTCAGGATCCCAAAGCACAGTTGTACATTTGTTACAATTGATGATGAACCTACGTTGACACATCATTATCACCAATGACAGTTTACATTAGGGTTTGAATTAGGGTTCACTCCTGGTGTTGTATAGTCTATGAGTTTTGACAAATGTGTAATGACAAGTGTCCACCATTATAGTGTCATACAGAATACTTTGATTGCCCTGAAAATCCTCTGTGCTTCACCTATTCATCCCTTCCTCCCACCGAACTCCAGACAACCGCTGATCTTTTTACTGTCTTCCTATCTAATTTTCTTTATAGGCTTATAAACATTCCTCCAAAGAAAGAATGATACAGAAAAACGTATAAGAAAACTCTGAGGGAGCATCATTAATGAATTATTTTCATTTTCAAGGTGATATGAGATAAATATCTGTTTTATAGTCTTTTGGGGGGGAAGTTATATACGTATACATATCCATTTGTGACTAAACTATAATGGCATCAAAGAATAATTCATAAATGAAAACAGCCCTATAATCCTAATATCCTGAAAATCTTATTTTCTTTTTTCTAGAGTGATACAAATTTTGTTCATCTGTGTGTGTTTTCTCATACTTTGCAATCCTATTAACCAACAAATGCTAGCTATGTTTTTACTTAATATTTTGAGTGATTCTTAAACTATTTGTGGTTGAAATTTTTAAAGGCTTTGTGTCCTTCCTTTGTGTCCTTGGAAATCATCATTTCCAAGTATTGAATCACTGTGCTCTTTCAGTTTGGGTTTTCACTTTATTTGTGTATAAACTATTATAATCTCTATAGCAAGGATCCTCCTTACACTAATGGCTTTCTTCTGACTGTTCAGCTACTCAAGATAAATTCCCACAAGTATGATTAGTGGATCATGGGGTATAAACATTCTCATTATTATCAACAGTATATATATATTTTAAAGTGGACTATTTCTCAGTTTGAGAATATCTAGCCTTTAGAACTTTGCTATCTCTCGATCTCCTATCAACACCAGCTGTCCTTTTTCCTGATAACTCTTTCCTCCCCCCTTCCTTAATTGAAACCAGGCCTTTCTACTAGGGCTCATCTTCCCTGCAGCATTCTCAAACAGTGCTTGTTTATTTTCTTGCACCCTTAATTCCTCAAGATCAGGAGGAGGGATCAGTGCCTTCCTTGTTCTCGTTGCTGCTTCCAAGTATTACTCCAACCCCATAATTAAAAAAAATCCCAGTCCTTTCTGGTTACAGACATTTCACTGTGTCAGTGCTTCCAAATGACCTTCTCTGTAGACCACCATCAGAATTTTTTGCCGTATTTGCATACCACCAGTACTATTATTTAATTTTATTCTTGAAATTGTTGTAATTGTTTTACTTACATAAATTTATTTTAAACAGAGACTGATCTAGGCGCTAATATTTGTGAGGTCCATCAAATACACTTGATATGTTAGTTAAATTTTAAGGTATGGTACCCAAATACACAAGTGTTAAGTTTTTATAAAGTTTGTCCAGATTCTGAGAAGTTGGCAATATAAGTGGCATAACTTTTTTAATATCCCTGAAACTCTCTATAAAAACTGACAGAGTAACTAGAGTAGCAAAACTACTACTAACAGTAGATAGGCACTATTACAGGATCATTGAGTAACAATATATCCTCATTAATTGGTGTGGGGGGGGGGACCCTTATACCACTGTAGTATCAGCAACCGTGCAGAAAGAAACAGAGAAGTCGCCTGGGCTTCTGATGACCGGTAGACCTGGAGAACTTCTCTTCCAAAACAACAGGTAATCATTGGAAAGATAAGCAGACTAATCTGAGAATAGCAGCAGAAGCAGAGGAAGGAGTCTGCAGGTGCCAGATTATTAGTGCCTTCAAGGGAAACAAGAAAAAGCTTGTCATTGCTGGAGCAGAGGGAACTTTTTAGACGTATCTCATACTGAGAAGAAACTATGGGGAGTAGAATCCAAACTAAGCATGACAGGTTCAATAGGAGAAAGCAAAGAAGCAATTTAGATAAAACTGAGGGATAGGAGGAAAGCAAGTACATCTCAGAAAGTACAATGGTGTGTTCTTTATCTTGAACGTAACAGACGAGGCACTCTAGAGACACTGAAGACTCTAGAAAAGCCAGCCTGACCCACTCTTTCCTGACAAAAATAAAAGTGCATTTAACTTAAACATGAGCAAAAGAAAAGGAATGGGGTAGAATCACATATAAAGATACAATAGGAAAAAAAGAGAACAGATAACAAAATAACATCCCTATAACAAGGATGGCATATTAGAAAGACATGACTTCAAAATAAATAAAAACTATATTCTCATAGTTCAAAATGATCTAAAAGAAATAAAGAAAATGTAGCAGCTGTGAAAAATTTTAGAAAGGCTGGTAAATGAGTCAATTGGAGAAGAAAACTTACAAAAGATAGGTGACAGAATTCAGGAAAGGGTTGGAAATAACAATTTTTGAAAATCACTTCAGAAATGAAAAGCAAACTGGAACAAAAACATATAAATACAAAACCTACTGCATTAAAAGAAGAAAAATAGAATGAGGGAAGTTTTAAAATAAGTTAATAAATAATAAATTTTAAATTAAAAAAGAGAGTTAAAGAAAGTGGTAGGCACAGAAGATAAAAAATACATATAAATAGAAGACACTGAAGGAAATATAGCAATAGACAGAAAAAACACTAGAGACTACAATTCAAGTAAAATTTCTTAAAATAAAAAGTGACTAGAAAATACATATTAAAAGATAATACTGTAGTAGGAAAAGAGACTCAGAATGGACAACATTAAGCAAATTCTTATAAAAGTAATGAACAAAGTCAGTGATGGGGAAAGAAAATCGGATGCTTATTAGATTTTTGACAGCAATTCTTCATGCTAGAAAATAATGTCGTAACATATTTAACATACTCAAGGAAAGAAAATGTGAGCTAAGGATTTTATATTCAGTAAAATTAACCTTTTAATCTAAAGACTACATAAAACCTGTTAGAGTAGTGTGAGAACTCAGGGAATGTTGCTCCCATGAGCGATTCCTGAGGGTTCTCCAATAGAATACACTTCAGACTGGAGAGGCAATTCCATAAAGGCTGGTGGTGAGTGTTGAATATATATTTACCTTTATCACTAAGAATAATTAGTTGTTATAGGGAATAGAGTATAATGAATATATATTTTTTAGATAAAGATAGAGTATAAGTATCAAAAATTGGGAGGGTGATTGAGGGACTTCTTGCTATGGGGGCATTAAGAAGTCAGTGGGAAAAAACACATATAGAGGCTGGGCCAGTGACGTAGTGTTTAAGTTTGTGTGGTCTGCTTCAGCGGCCCAGAGTTTGTAGGTTCAGATCCTGGGCATGGACCTAGCACCATTTGTCAAGCCACACTGTGGCAGCATCCCACATAAAATAGAGGAAGATTGGCATGGATGTTAGCTTAGCAACAATCTTCCTCAAGCAAGAAGAGCAAGATTGACAACAGATGTTAGCTCAGGGCCAATCTTCCTCACACACATGAACACATACACACAAAGATATAAAGCTGAGAAATTTTGTTAAAAGCAACCATTTCAGGGCCCTGGAAATTGACCAAAGGCAAACATTTAATAGAGAAGCATTTCTTCTTGAAAAACCACTAGAATTTCAGTAAGAACAGTAGGAGTCTTTAGCCTTCTTACCTAGGGATCCTTCCATCCCTTTCCCCAGCTTGGTCGGTGACAAATGGAGTCTTACCATCTAGGAACTGGCTGCAAAAACCAGCAGCTTTTCTTCCAGAAGAGGCAGACTTAGACTAGGTCTGAAGGCAGAAATCCTTCACTTTCTGCCGACAGGGAGAAACTTGAAGGAAACAGAGCAAAACTGAAGCCTGGTTAGCTTGGCTTTGTGGTCCCATTCGGGATGGGTGGCAGACCATATAGACATTTAACACAAAGATCTTGGAAATTAGAGAGTCACAAAAAGTGGAGAATATTTCTCTAGATATCCTGGGCTGACTGGGAAATTACACACATGAGTTGGGGAGATCTGAGAGAACCTAGTGAAAAGTAAAAGCCAAGGATAGACTGTATAACTGACGGCAACTTTGAATGCACTCCCTAAAACACACACACACACACCTATATGTAGAGGATGGAAGCCTAATGGCTTGAGGCATTTGAACACAACCTTTGCCAAACTTATCGTGGACCAACAAAGTGGCTTTGCAAATGCAGGGGCAACTCCTTGGAACCCAAACTAAAAACATAAGAATTAGAATAAAAAGCTGAGCAGAGATATCAATGGCCACACACTACAAAGGAGATAGATTTTGAAACTTAAGCATGGGTTACTAAAATTAAAAAAAAAAAACTCCCACAGAATCTAGAGTTGTCACATTATATTTTTTTAAATGTCCAGTTTTTGACAAAATATTATGAGACATGAAAGAAACAAGAAAGTGTCGTCCATACTTAGGAAAAAAGTAGCTAATTGAACCTGACTCTGAGTAGACCCATATATTGGATTTAACAGACTTTGAAGCAGGTATTATAAGTATGTTCAAAGTATTAAGGCAAACTATGATGACAATGACTCAATAAATAGGGAATCTTAGTGAAGAAATAGAAAATGATCAAATGAACCACATTATTGTTCTAGAGTTGAAAAGTTAATAACACAAATGAAAAATTCACTAGAGATTCTCAACAACAAATTTGCTATGGTGGAATAAAGAATCAGTGTATTTGAATATTGATCAATATAAATTATCTAACCCCAAGAACAGGGAGAAAGAGGTTTGAGAGAAAATGAACAGAGCTTCAGAGCTATATAGGGCAATAACAAGTGTCCTAACACACATGTAGTGGGAGTCATAGAGGGAGAGGCGAAAGTGAGGGAGACAGAACAAATATTTGAAGAAATAATGGCCAAAAACTTCACATATTTGATTTTTAAAAATTTCCCCCCAAATTAGTCTATACATTCAGGAATGTTAAAACTCACAGAAGATAAACACAAAGAGACATCAACCTAGGCACATCATAATCAAACTGCTGAAAGCCAAAAACAAAGAGAAAATTATGAAAGGAGCAGCTGGAATCAGCAAGGAGGAACAGCAACAAAACTCATCACACGCAGGTGGCCAATAACATGATTAATGGTTCACTTCTCACCAGAAACAATGGAGGGCAGAAGACAAGTTCAAAACACTGAGAGAAAAAACAGAATATGGACTATGAATTCCATATTCAGCTAAATTGTCCTTCAAGAATAAAAATGAAAAAAAAAAATGAGGGAATTCATTGCAAGTAGATTTGTCCTGTATGAAATTCTAAAATAAGTCCCTCAGATAAATTGTGTTATATTCATACAATGGATTCTAACCAGCAATAAAGAGGAAGGAGTTACTGATACATGCATAAATTTCAAAAACATCATGCTAAGTGAAAAAACACCACACTCAAGAATCACACCCTGTATGATTGTGTTTCCATGAAATTCTGAAAAAAAAGGCAAAACTATAGTGACAGAAAATCAATGGCTGCTTGAGGCTGTGGGGAGAGGGAGAGAATTGACTGCAATAGGATATAGAGTGCTTTTGGGAGTGATGGAAATGTTTTATATCTTAATTGTGATGGTATTTACACAATTATACGCTTGTCAAAACTCATTGAACTGTTAATTTTAAATGGATAGATTTTATTATATATAAATTATTCTTTAATAAACCAGAAAAAAAGGAAAAAAAAGGTAAGTCCTTCAGGCTGAAAGGAAATGACACCAAAGAGTAACTTCAATCCATGTGATGAAATGGAGAGCACAGGAGATGGTAAATATATGGGTAAATATGAAAGACTATATTTTTCTCTTCTTTTAATTTCTTTAGAACATGAAACTCTTTAAAGCATTAATTGTAGTGCTGTATTATTGGGTTTGTTATGGATATATAATACCACATATATGTGCAGTTTATTATGTATATTATACATATTACACATATAAATAATATATATGCACTATATTTGACAATAATAATCAAAGGAGGAGATGTGTTGAAGCAAAAAAAAAAAAAAAAGAGAAAAAATAAACATAGAAACAGACACATAAATGATCTTGACATTGGAGTTATCCAACAAGGAAATTAAAATAACTCTTCTTAATATATTCAAGGACATAGAGAAAAAGATGAACGAAGTAAATGAAAACATGGATAATTTCATCAAAGAATTAAAAAACCTATCAAAAACAATAACTTAAAAATATAATATCAGAAATTAAGAACTAATTTGATGGGTTGAAAACTTACTGGATATCACAAAAGATAGCATTCATTAGTTGGAAAATAGGTCAATGGAAAATTTCTAAACTGAAACACAGAAAGGAATAAAAAGTAGAAAATATAGATAAAATTAGTAGGGATATATAAAAATATAAATTTAGGCACTCTTTTTCACACTAACAACCTAACATCACAAATTTGAATGCTAATAAAAAAACATGCAAGTGTTAGAAATAACATGAGAGAATTCCTACATAATCAGAAAACAGGAAATTTTTTTCTTAATTATGACTCAAAATTAAGACCAAAAAAGAAAAAGAGTGATAGATTTCATTTCATAAAAGTAAGAATTATGCTGCATTGGAAATACCATAAGAAAGTAAGGATAGATGACAAAATGGAAAAAATATTTGCAACTTATATCACAAAGAGTGAATAGGTTATAGCAGGACATTTTCAGTATAATAAGGATGACAACTATAACGTATTGAAACTCATCAGATTTTTAAATTCGTATGAATTCATGATACTTAACACAAAATACCTATTGGTCACCTTCTAACAATACTAGTGAATCAACTCACTTTTAAAACTGGTGAATAGGGGCTGGCCCCATGGCCGAGCTGTTAAGTTCATGTGCTCCACTTCAGTGGCCCAGGGTTTTGCCAGTTTGGATCCTGTGCACAGACATGGCACCGCTCATCAAGTCATGCTGAGGCAGCATCCTACATGGCACAACTGGAGGGACCTACAACTAGAATGTATAACTATGTACTTGGGGTCTTTGAGGAGAAGAATAAGAACAAGAAAAAAAGAAGATTGGCAACAGTTAGCTCAGGTGCCAATCTTTAAAAAAAAACAACTGGCAAACAAAGAGAAAGAATTAACTATCTGTTTTGCTTTTCTTATACAAACTGCACATCTAATAAATAATGTGCAATTGGTTGATGAGATGTTTCTTTTTATAGGGCTACTTCAGATGATAAATGAAGGAATGATAGAATTAGAACATCACTATATGGCAACCCATTTTGAATCAATGGATGTAGGCAATACACATCAGCAGGTGTTAACATCACACGACCAGAACTATGTGGCTCTGATGTAACTATAGAACATTATCTATGGAGTAGTCTTGCCAAAAAAACAAAATGCAAAAACAAAAACCTTAATGAAATCAAATCTCTATATCTAACTAGAAAATGAAAGAGGAACATGGCCATACCATGCGGATGTGAGAGGAAAATACAGGCTGTGGGTAATTCTACAGCACATATTAAATTTGCTCAAAAGATCTCATCCAGATGGCAGTGTAAGCAGACTCTGAACTCATCTCCTCCCATGAACACAACCAGGTTACAACAATTTTTGGAAAAATTACGCTGGATAGAAAATTGAAACCTGGATAAAAAGAACCCCCACAAGAAGGGACAGTCCTGACTAAGGCAGAAGGGGCAGAAATTCCTGTTGGAGAGAAAAAAGTCACCTTTGGGAGCAGCAGAGTTTCTCAGACAGTCAGGTGGGAGCCACACTAAGGTACGCAGCCCTCCCTGGAGGAGTGAGTTCTGGAGAGGGGGCCGATACTGCTCTAAGCATCCTTTAGACTCAGCACAACTGAGACAAGGGTCTTACTATCTAGCTTTGCTGGCTATTAACTGCAGCAAGGAATACTCCCAGAAAAGCTATTGGACAAAAGCTGAAAAGACCTGGATCTTAAAGGGCCGATGCACAAACTCACCCATCTCAGCAACTTAAAATCATCAGAGAGAAGGCTGACAGTTCTTTGGTGAAAAGAGACTCACCTGGTGGGCTCTGGGGGCATCTCAGTGAGAGGAGGGACCTCTCCAGAGACTGAGGGGGACCATTGTTCTGACCTGGTCCAGGCATGTTGACACAGACCCCAGGAGACGCCATTGAGGTTCTTCCCCTGGCCTGTTAACCCAGGAGGCTGCCACACCCACTAGAGTGCAGATTTAATCCAGTTCAGCCAGGGCAGGCAGCCTGCCCTAGGGCCCAACAGCAAGCCCTCAGGCTACTTGTCGGCCTGCATTGACTGGGTGCCTTGATCCTCTACAGGCAGGTGAGTGTGTCTGCCTCTGTGGGGCAGGGCCTGTGTGAGGACCACATGAACTGTGGGGGGCATTGGTGGAGAGGTGGGGGCCTCTGCAGTGGGGTGTTGGGGTATGCTCCAGGGGGTTGGGAAGTGTGCACGGACCAGGACTGTGTTGAGGGTGTGTGTGGTCCTGTGGGGCTTGGGGGCTGAGGCTCATCAGTGGCAGAAAACCTGTGCTTCACAAATAGCTGTAAAGAAGATCACCCGCACCTTCCAAAGCCTGAACCAACTGAGTGGTGAGGGCCCACGCCAAGGGCCAGCCCCACACAGCTGTACTCCTAAGAGAATTGACAACAGCCTTGTAGGCCTGAGGCCTATAGCAACTGTAAGCCCCTGAGCCTAGCAACTAGCTACACTGGGTACCTACCCAATTAACAGGAAAACTGAAACAGGAATGTGCTGTTAGACCTTGTAGCCAATGGTGCTGAGACTCCCCAAATTGGATTTACAAACAGCTGGCCAGGGAAGGAAAGACTAGACTCCCTGGATACCTGCAGTGGAAGCAACCCTGCCACAGCAGAAGGACACAAGTAATTCACAAAGGGGTCACTCCTGGATCTTTTGGACTGATGATGAGAGGGAAGCACACTGCTGGGCCTCAAAAGGCATCTCTTACATATGGCCACTTCTCCAAGATCAGGAGGCATAGCTGACTCACCTACTACAAAGAAAATAGCACAGAGAAAGAGGCATAATGAGGAGCCAAAGGAATACAAGGGAACAGGACAAAACCCCAGAAAAAGGACTAAATGAAACAGAAATAAGCAACCTACCTGACAAAGAGTTCAAACAAAATCTCATAAGGATGCTCACAGATATTAGGAGAAGTGAGCTCATCAACAAAGAAGTGGAAAATATAAAAAAGAAACAATCATAAATGAAGAATACAATACTGGAAATGAAAAATTCACTAGAGGGACTCAATAGCAGAGTAGAGGATACAGAATGGATCTGCAAGCTAGATGAAATACTAGTGGAAATCACCCAAGCAGAACAAAAAAAAGAGAAAAGAATTAGACAGAATGAGAACAGTCTAAGGGAACTCTGCAACAATATCAAGTGCACTAACATTCGTATTATAGGTGTCCCAGAAGGAGAAGAGAGAGACAAAGGGTCAGTAAATTTATTTCAAGAAATAATAGATGAAAATTTTCCTAATCTAAGGAACGAAACAGACATTCAAGTACAGGAAGCACAGATAGCTCCAAACGAGATAAGCCCAAAGAGGCCCACACCAAGACACATTATAGTTAAAATGTCCAAAGTTAAAGTTAAAGAGAGAATCCAAAAAGCAGCAAGAGAAAGGCAACAAGTGAAATACAAAGGAAAGCCCATAAGGTTATCAGTGGACTTCTCAGCTGAGACCCTACAGGCAAGAAGAGAATGGCATGATGTATTTAAAGTACTAAAAGGAAAAAACCTACAGCCAAGAATACTCTCTCCATCAAGGTTGTCATTCAGACTGGAAGGAGAAATAAAGAGTTTTCCAGAGAAGCAAAAATTAAAGGAGTTTATTACCAAGAAACCAGTTTTACAAGAAATGCTGACAGGACTTATTTAAGTTGGAAAGTGATGACCACAAATAGCAATAAAAAATTATCAAAAAAAATAACCCCCTCAAAAAAACCAGGCAATAAAATCACTGGTAAAGGTAAAAATATAGTAAAGGTAGCAGATCAACCACCTGTGAAGATAAGATGAAGGTTAAAAGACAGGAGTACTAAAATTACCTATTTCAATGATAAGAAGGTAATGGATAGACACACACAAGAGATTATATATTATTTCAAAAACATAAAATGTGGGAGGAGTGGAGTGAAAAAGAGCTTTTAGAAAGAGGTTAAGCTAAAGAGTCTATCAACTTGATATAGACTGTTATATACATAGAATATGATATAGGTTCCTCATGGTAATCACAAATCAGAAACCTACAATAAGTAAGCAAATAAGTAAGACAAAAGAAATCAAACATATTACTAAAGAAAGCCATGAAACCACAAGGGAAGAGAGCAAGAGAAAAAGAAAGGAACAGAGAAGAACTACTAAAACACCCAGAAAAAAAGTAACAAAATGGCAATAGATATATATTTATCAACAGCTACTTTAAATGTCAATGGACTAAACACTCCAATCAAAAGGCAAAGGCTGGGCAACTGGATAAAAAAACAAGGCCCATATACATGCTGCATACGAGACACACTTCAGACCTGAAGACACTCACAAACTGAAACCATGAAAGTTCTAGAAGAAAACATAAGCAGTACACTCTTTGACATCAGTCTGAGCAGCATATTTTCAGGTACCATGTGTGACAGGGCAAGGGAAACAAAGGAAAAAATAAACAAATGGGACTACATCAAACTAAAAATCTTCTGCACAGCAAAGGAAACCATCAACAAAACGAAAAGACAACCTAACAATTGGGAGAAGATATTTGCAAACCACATATCAGATAAGGGGTTAATATCCAAAATATACAAAGAACACATATATCTCAACAACAAAAAAACCAACAACCCAATTAAAAAATGGGCAAAAGATCTGAACAGAGATTTCTCCAAAGAAGATACACAGACAGCCAACAGGCATATGAAAAGATGCTCAACATCATTAGCTATCAGGGAAATGCAAATCAAAACTACATTGAGGTATCACCTCACTCCGGTCAGAATGGCTGTAATTAACAAGACAGGAAACACTAAATGTTGGGGAGGATGTGGAGAGAAGAGAACCCTCGTACACTGCTGGTGGGAGTGCAAACTGGTGCAGCCACTGTGGAAAGCAGTATGGAGTTTCCTCAGAAAATTAAGAATAGATCTACCATATGATCCAGCTGTCCCACTACTGGGTATTTATCCAAAGAACTTGAAAACAGAAATGCATAAAAATACATGCAGTCCTATGTTCATTGCAGCATTATTCACAATAGCCAAGACTTGGAAGCAACCTAGGTGCCCATCAAGGGATGAATGGATAAAGAAGATGTGGTATATATACATAATGGAATACTACTCAGCCATAAGAAATGATGAAATCCGGCCATTTGTGACAACATGGATGGACCTTGAGGGTATTATGCTGAGTGAAATAAGTCAGAGGGAGAAAGTCAAATACCATATGATCTCAGTCATAAGTAGAAGATAAAAATAAAGACAAACAAACACATAGCAATGGAGATTGGATTGGTGGTTACTACAGGGGAAGGGAGGGGGACGGCAAAAGGGGGATTAGGCTCACATGTGAGGAGATGCACTATAATTAGTTTTTGAGTGGTGAGCATGATGTAATCTACACAGAATTTGAGATATATTACTATGTACATCTGAAAGCTATATAACGTTATAATCCAATGTTACTGCAATAAAAAAAAGCAAAAAAAAATTTACTCAACAAATACACTGCGAAGGAAAAACGAGAACTATAACAGCCTTCAGTTTAAAAGAGACTTATCAAATGATCACGATACATTGAGTTTATTTGGATCTTAGTTTAAACAAAGCATAACAATAAAAATAATGAGGCTGATTGAGTATTTGATGCTATTAAGGACTTACTAGTTTTTTAGTTCTGGCAGTGGCATTATGGCTATATTTTTTACAACGTCCTTATCTTGTAGAGATTTCTTCTAAAATGAATAGGATGTCTTGGATTTTCTTCAAAGTAATCTGGGAGGGGGCAGTTGATACGGGTTTAAATGAGACGAGATTGCCTATGGGTTGATAATTGTTGAAGTTGTATGTTCAGTACATGAGAGTTCATGAT
Organism: Equus asinus; assembly: GCF_041296235.1. Lineage (NCBI taxonomy): Eukaryota > Metazoa > Chordata > Mammalia > Perissodactyla > Equidae > Equus > Equus asinus. The sequence continues at coordinate 14,039,027 of NC_091794.1, read as the reverse complement.
ACTATTCTGTATAATTTTTCATATGTTTGAAATTTTCAACAATTAGAAGTTTTTAAGTTTTTTCACAAATCACCTAAAATCATCTCCAGTTCTGCCAGCTACATGTAAGTAACACACTTTGTGAACAACTAAACATTCCCTCTCTTCCTAGATTCACTGCTGTTATCTTCTAATCCAGGGGTTGTAAAACTATGGTCTGTGGGCTGAATTTGGTAAGTAAAGTTCTATTGGAACTCAGTCAGGTCTGCTGATTTATATATTGTTTATAGGTACTTTCACACTACGATGGCAGAGTTCAGTAGTTGTGACTAAGACTGAGACCACAAAGTCTAACAATATTTACTATCTGGCCCATCAGAGAAAAAGTTTGTTGACTCCTGTTCTCATCTCTCAACCATCATCCATTATTATTTGAATATGTTGATATCTGGATTGCAATTCTCTTATCCCTAAACCCTGACATAATCCTGGGTGATTTCACTGACCATGCAGATGACCTATCCAATATCTGGCCTCTCAGTTCTTCCCACTGTCATCTCCACTGTCTCCACTCCATTTCAGCCACCTACTCTGACAATCACATCTTGGACCTTATCACCACACATAATTGCTCCATCTACAAAATCACTAATTCAAATCTACAAACACCTCTTCTTCCATTTTTTTTGTGCAATCAGTCCCATCTCAACTGCTCTCTGTCCTCCTTGGGTCTTTTAATGAGTTGATCTCTCTACCTTCTCTCAATCCATCAGCTTTCTCCTTTCTTTGATTCTCTCTTTATGTAACTAAAGTTCCATAGTCCATCATTTCAGTAACATTCTTGCTAATACTCCAAATCCCTTGGCTCTTTTTTTTTTTTTTTTAAATCTATCTAAAGAGAATCCAACTGTGGTAGACTCCAACTATCTACTTTTTACTGCCCAGACCCAAGCAGCCAAGCACTGCTGGAGAAAGTCACAATGCAAATTGTTTCCACTACAATTTCATGCCGTACTCAAACGGATGTTCAACACTAACTAAAAACCCAAATACATTTACCTACTGGACTCATTTTCCCTCTCCCCATAGAAGCTACTTCAAACCTTCTCCAATCTCTTCTTCTGGAGCCTTCTCCTCACCTGGAGATGACTGTGTGACATTTTAGAGAAAATAGTAGAAGATGGAACCTCCCTCGTCACATGCACTCATCCTCGTTTCCTTCCCTCCTGTTACAGTAAAAAAACCTGCCCTTTTTTCCATTTCAGGATAGTCCTACTACTAGTGTAATGAATCTCGTTGTCCCCCTCTCCTAAACTTTAATTTATTTCTTTTTACCTTCTCAGTAATGTATTTGATGACTCTTTCAACTGTATCCTGCCCATTGGTTTTGAAGCATTAAATAAAACCACCATCACTACTACCACAACGCCAAGGAAAACCTTCATTTGAGCACTCACGCCTTTCCCATTACTACTGACAAACTTCTTAGAAGTTGTGTCAGCATTTGCTATCTCCATTTCCTTCACTCCTGCTCGTGTCTCCTTTCCCCCCACTCTGAGTTCCAACTCTGTAATGCCACAAAAACAGCTCCCATTAAGGTAATTGATAACTTCCATGTTCCTAAGTACAATCCAGTAGCCATTTTATCCTCTCAGAAACATCAGAATTGAGGGCTACTCTGTTTATGAAATATTATCTTTCTAGGTTTTTGTGACCCAACTCTCCCCTGATTTACTCCTGCCTCTTTAGTTACTCTTTTGTATCCCTTGAAGATTCATCTTTCTCCATTCATTGCCATGGACTCTGTTGAAGGGCCACATTGCATTTCTCACTTGATTTTCTCTGCCTAGATATATTTCTTCCACTCCCACACTCAGTTAGCATCTACACTCAGAGGGCTCACCAATTTATATCTTCAGCTTAAACCTTTCTCCTAGGTCAGAAATTGTATATCCAGCTGTTTACCTGACATCTCCTGTGTGTCCCAACTTTAAGCCTAACTCAACATGCACAAACTCAAACTCAAAGTAATCCCTGCATAAGCTGATCATCTTCTAGTGTTCCCTAACCCAGTGAGTAATTCCCCCGTTTTTTCTGTTCCACATATTTAAAACCAGAGCATCATCCTTGACACTGATTTTCATTCCTTACTCCATATATGCAATCCACCACCAAATCCAGTAGGATGAATCTCCTAAACATGTTTCCAATCTGAACATTTCTCTCCATCTACCTCATTGCCACATTTGTTTGCTTATTTGATTAATATCTGTCTCCTCCCATTGGACTTCATGATTCCTGAAGGCGGAGTCATGTCTGTATTTTGCACCACTGCATCCTTGGTGTCTAGCACTCAAAAATATTTGTTGGATAAAGACTAAATACAAGAATTTAAGGAAAACCAGCATTCAAGTTTAAGAACAAACTATGCTGTAAGAATAGGCACACAGATCAATGGAGCAGATTAGAGAGCCCAAAAATAAACCCATACATATATGATCAATTAATTTACAACAAAGGGGCCAAGAATATACGATGGGGAAAGGATAGCCTCTTCAATAAGTGGTGTTGTTAAAACTGGACAGCCACATGCAAAAGAATGAAACTGGACCATTATCTTACACCATACACAAAAATCAACTCAAAATAGATTAAAAACTTGAACCTAATTCCTGAAACCACAAAACTCCTAGATAAAAACCTTAGGGGTAAACCACTTGACGTTGGTGTTGGCAGTGAGTTTTTGGATTTGACATCAAAAGCAAAGGCAACAAAAAGCAAAAATAAAGTGGTACTACCTCAAACTAAAAAGCTTCTGCACAGCCAAAGAAACCATCAACAAAATGAAAGGGCAACGTAATGAATGGGAAAAATTATTTGCAAATCATATACCTGAAAAGGAGTCAATATCCAAAATATATAAAGAACTCACACAACTCAATAACAAAAAAATAAAAATCTGATTAAGAAATGAGCAAAAGAACTGAATAGACATTTTTCCAAAGAAGACCTCCAAATGGCCAACAGGTACATGAAAAGATGCTCAACATCACTAATCATCAGGGAAATGCAAACCAAAACTGCAATGAGATATCACTTCACATCAGTTAGAACGGCTGTTAACAAAAAGACAAAAAATAAGAGTAGTTGATGAGGACATGGAGAAAAGGAATCTTTATACTTGGTTGGTGTAAATTGGTGCAGCCACTATGAAAAACAGTATAAAGTTTTCTCAAAAAATTAAAAATAGAACTATCACATGATCTGGCAATCCCACTTTTGTGTATACATTTGAAAGAAATGAAATCACTATCTCGGAAAGATATCTGCACCCCCATGTTCTTGCAGCCTTATTTACAACAGCCAAGACATGGTAAAAATCTAAGCGTCCATCTGTGGATGAATGGATAAAGAAAATATTTCAATATACAATGGAATATCATTCAGCCACAAGAAGGAAGGAAATCTTGCCATTTGTGATAAGATTGATGTATCTTGAGAGCATTATGCTAAGTGAAATAAGGCAGACAAAGACAAACACTGTGTGATGTCACTTATATGTGGAATCTAAAAAACAAAACTAAAGTAAATTCATAGACACAAAGAACAGATGGGTGGTTACCAGAGGCCAGAGGTGGTGGTAAAGTAGGAGAAGGGGTTGAAAAGGTACAAACTTCTAATTAGATGATAAGTTCTGAGGATGTAATGCACAGCATGGTGACTATAGTTAACAAACCTGTATTGTATATTTGAAAGCTGCTAGGAGAGTAGATCTTAAAAGTTCTCATCAAGGGGCTGGCCCCGTGGCCGAGCGGTTAAGTTCACGCGCTCCGCTGCAGGCGGCCCAGTGTTTCGTTGGTTCGAATCCTGGGCGCGGACATGACACTGCTCATCAGACCACGCTGAGGCAGCGTCCCACATGCCACAACTAGAAGGACCCACATCGAAGAATATACAACTATGTACTGGGGGGCTTTGGGGAGAAAAAGGAAAAAATAAAATCTTTAAAAAAAAAAAAGTTCTCATCAAAAGAAAACGAATTGTAGCTATGTGAGGTGGTGGGTGTTAACTTGTTATGGTAGTCATTTTGAAATATATACATATATCAAATCCTCATGTTGCACACCTAAAACTAATGAATGTTATATGTCAATTATATCTCAATTAAATTGAAAAAAAAAAAGTCAAAGAACAAACTGTGCTTCTAGCCAGGGTAATAGTATGCAGTCAGACCGAGCTTATCAGGGTCATGTTATCAAGATTATATGGCTACTGTTACTACCACTTCTATTATCTTCTTCTTATGTTGTTATTGTTATTGCCTGCCCCTCCTTCTGTTACCAATACCCCTCCTCCTCCTCCTTCCAATAACAATATCAACAGCCCCCTAGGGCTTTTGTTCTAATCTGGGAAAGTAAAGCCACACTGTACTCTCATAACGGATTCTAATAACAACAAATTTTAAAATGCATCAAAATCTTACAAGCTGAAGCATTGTGGGATCCAGTAGCATTCAAATTAAGGAAACCTCAGTTACAATAACCCAAGGTTTAATCAGAGAATGGAAAAAGAAGCAAATGCCAAACTGACTATTACAGTCCCACCTCACGCACAGCCTCAGCACTAACTCACAGGAAGAAAATACTGCGGGAGAGAACGGAGTCCCCTCTCAGCTGCGCCCTCGGGGAGCATAGGGACAGGATGTAGACGCACACTGTTTTGTGGGCAGACAGGGGAAGAGAGCAACTCAGATGACACACAAAGGAAACAGGAAGAGGTCCTAACCACCTCTGGTCCCTCAGCACCTCACATTTAGATTCTTGTACATCACTTCAGTTTGCACTGGATTCTGTACCTCATAAGTGTTTGCTCTTTATTTGTGCTTTGCTTATCCAGCTGTCCTGTAAACTTGAAGCTTGCACAGGGATGTAAGAGAAAAATGGCACAAGTGAGAGGAGAAGAAGGGAGAGAAGATCGAAAGCATAAAGAAGAAAAAGCTGTGTCACTGGGTGGCGACTTGGCAAGGCTTTCCGCTGGCAGCTGCCTCGTCTGAGGTCAGTGTCCACCCCTTAGCTCTACACCGGGCTTACACTTTTGGCCACTCCACGGTGAAGAATTTTTTTCCCTTTCTGTTTTGCTCTCTTCTATTTTGCTTCCTTTGTACCCAAATACACAATGCCAGTACTATTTCTCTGATACTGAGGCCATTTTTTTTTCATCTGGTCCAGCGGACCAGCAGCAAAGTAACAATCAGAAGACTGAGAATTTTCCAACCACGCAGGATGTCGACATGGCTTCTGCCTCTCCAGCGATTTGCAGTTTTTAGCAGCAACAAGCTTGGCTCCCTTGGGTTGCCCATTATTTTAAGAAATATGCTTTCCTTAAAGGCAACACCACCCTCCTTTCTGGGTAATATACTACCTCACCTCCATTGCTGTCTTCATGTTGAGCCATCCCATATCCTGTTTCCTATAGGCTACACCAATCCATGTTGCCAATTCTCAATGGAGTAAACATTAGGGCCTCAGATATGCAATACTATATATAGTTTACTGATTTAGGCAGAAGGTACGAAATCTATATCTAAAGCCAAGGTCAGTGTGTACTTCTGCTAATGTATGGTGAATGTCGTGTTGGATTCCAAATTAGGCAAATATAAAGAGAGGGAGGAGGATTCTTTTATAATAAAAACTAAGAGATAGAGTTCACTCATTACTATTATTACTATTCTTGGTGAAAATTGTCATTTACCAAACCCTTACACTTTGGCAGTAACTATGCTAAATGCTTTACATGGATTATCTCATTTAATCATAAAAATAATGGTACGTATGAAGGAGGTACTATAATTATCCATATTCGTTATGTAAGGAAAAAAAAGGTTAGAGACTTGAAACAACTTGGCAAAGATGATATATACAGTAAAAGACAGAGCCAATCCTCAAACTTGTATAACTAAACATTATTCTATACAGGTCTCCTTATTTCTCTTTACTCAGCCCCATCCCAGCCCCAGTTGAGCTCAAGTTTTTTTTTTTTTCCTGGAAATCCTCAATGGAAGTAGGACTTTGTAAGGTCGTGGCGGAGGAGGCCCTGCCCTATAGGTGGGCTGTTTCGATTCTATGGTCCGATCTCTTGATTAGAAATAGAGAGGAGATGATAAATCTACACCCGCTCCTGTCCTGGGCAGCTCCATGCCTCCTTCAGCAGAACCCTCAGGAGTTAATTTTTGTTGTTTTTCTTATATTACCAGGCTACTTTGCCCCTGAGTTAAAAACATCCCATTTCCAGTGCATTTTCTGTTTGTTGGCATTCGTCTTCATTCTTTTCCATTAGTAGAAATGGAAATCATTTATTTTAGGACCAAGTAATTTAGGGTAGACATTATTATCATCATTTTGCAGATGGTCTCAGAGAAGTTACATGACAGGCCCCAGGTGAAATTCATTTCTAGCCAGACAGTAGCTAGATCTGAAACCAAGGATTCCTGCCTCCAAATGCAGGCCTCTAAAATGTGGTTGTGTGAATACTACGTGTCCAGCAGCCTCCTTGGCACCTTGACCTGCCCTATGCTAAATATATCCAAAGCCACTTCCATAAATTGCTGCACAAACCCGCTCTGCTTCCTTTGCCTCCCATCTCAGTGAATGGCACCACCATTCATGTATGTGTGCCAGGCACCTGGGTGTCACCTTCAATTTTTTTCTCTCCTTCACTCAGGCTGCAATTGTCCTATATCCCCTCTATTACCAAGTCATATTTGTTTTATGCCCAACTCATAAAATTTATCATTTTCTTTCTGTGTCTACCCAAACTACCGCTCTGTCTCCTCTGGGCTACTGGGATTGTCTTCTAACACGTCTCCACCTTTTCCTTCCTGTCCACCTTCACTGCATTCTCATGCTGAAGCCAGCATGATCTTTTTATAACACAAATACAATCAGTTGATAAATGTCACACCATCCTTTTGTTGAAAATACTTCAATATCTTCCTGTGGTTCTTAGATAAAAATTAAAACCTTGACATGGTTGAGAAGGTCTGGCATGGTCTGGTTCTTACCATATCTCCCACTTCATCCCTTCATCCCCCACGGCAGTCCCACCTGTATTTTTCCATTTCCTCAAACTCTACAAAGCGCTTCACACAAGTTGTGGGTCACTCACAAACCTCCAACCTCCTAAATGATGTTAATTCTACTCAGTCTTCAGCTCTCAGCTCAGGTGTTGCTTTCTCAGGGTCAATTTGCCTGGCCTCTGTTATAGGCACTCTCACAAGATTTTTGTAGTCCTTGTGACTTATCACCGTTGCAATTTTACATTTACTTATGGAATTATTTGCTCAATTTCTGTCTTCTTTCCCACGCAATGCCTCTTTCTGCTCAACTTTTGTGTACATAGCACCATGCCTAGCACATGGTGGGCTCATAATGCACATTTGTTGAACGAATGAGAACTGAATGAAAGCATGTGCTTCCTTCCCTCTACCAGTTACACTTACCATTTGTCTGAATAAGTAGGTTGTAGATTTTAGTCCAAATGCCCTCTGGATACAGAGTAAAGCTACATTCATACTTCCCCGTGACTGAGGAGGACATGTTCCTTAAGTGCAGAGTCCACTGCGACACATTCCCAGAAATTTCTCTGTAAGTCACCAGTGACTTACAGGGACTCCCAATGGCACAGTAGGAACCATATTCGGGATGATAAAGGGCAATCAGGTCCAACTTATCAGTGAACTTGGACCATTGCATCTGCACCAAGAAGCCTTTCTTCCGTATTTGGCAGGTCAGGTTGACGTCAGAGCCAGGTAAAGCATAAACGTCTTCTTCTGCATTGAACATTTCTTCCCACACCCCTGAAAAGGAAGGACACGAGCCATCAGTTTGTATGATTCATATGAAGTGACTCTTAATTAAAAACCTTGGCTACTTTGGTGAGGCAAGGGAGCAACTGAGGAATTTTCTCCCTGGCTGCCTTAGGTGTAGGAGAGAGCTTGTTCTGGATAAAAAAGCATGAGACTCCGTACAAATGAGGAGACATTAGCTTAAGGACACTAGAGGAACTTATTGACTTCTGAATATCCATCTTTCTGTCGGTTAGTCTGTCCAAAAAATATTCTAAGGTCTCTGACTACCTATGAACAAAACTTAAGCCTCTTTAAAAGTTGAAGCCCATCAGCAAATTTATGGCAACTCTTCTTACAATGAGTACAATTGGCTTTTTTGGTTATGAATCAAGAGCTCCATATTACACACAAACAGTATTTTCTGAAACTGAAAAAATAATAGATATATAGCCTAGGCTTTTGCACAGGCTAGCTTGTTCAATCATCACACACCAAAGAGTGATGCTGCTAACATTCTTTATCAAAGGGGAAACTGAGGCACAGAGAGACTAAGTGATTTGCTTAAAGTCACATCTCAGGAAAGGACCATGAATTCAGTTGCCTAGAGTCTGTGATCATAACTGTCATAACCTCCAAACTGCCTCCCAGATTGGTTGAGAAGAGTAAGAAACTTCACATTCAAGACATGAGGACCAAAGGGCCTTCCTTTCCATATAGTTAGAATTCCTGAGGAAAGGAGGGGAGAAAATATCTCAGGCAGAGGTTCCACCAAAGATAAGCCATTGGTCGGTATCATCTATAAGCAACACTTTGAAATACTAGACACAAAGAAGAAGATTCTCTCCCATCTGCTCTCTGGCCAAATGGTACAGGGCATTTAATACATGTTAAACATTGAGCCTTTGACATCCTTTCAATAGTGTAGCCCCAGTTTTAGAATTAGCATAGAATACTCTTACAGGAATGATATATTATTGTGACAAGTACCACTGAAGCTCACAAAGGGAAAAGATAAAAAGATGACAAGCAACTGAGAAGAAACAATGCTCTCAAAGGTACTTGACAAATGGGAATTATTACACTTTTATGGATGCCAAACCTTGGGTAGGCAGAGGTTAATACAGCTTAATGTAGCTCCCTGTGAGCTCTCCTTTGCCTGATAACATGCCTCTGATCCTATCTACAGCATTATATTCCAAAGTCTCCTTTCATTTAGAAATTCTCCTTAAAACCTTCGTAGCTCTATCTGAAAAGCACAGTTAATTCTTAAGACACTCAGGCTCACTGTAATGCCCGCATGCAACAGAATGCAGAACAAATCTTTCCTCTTGCTATTTCTAATTAGGGCCTTTAGGCACTGGTTCCCACTGTCGTAGGGACCCACTTTGTCTCTGAGGTCCATACCTACACATGCCTCATTAAAATTCAATGTATGTTCAACACCCAAAGACATTAATATTTGGAAGAGAAACGCTTGTTATATCTGAAAGAAAAAGGATCTTTGAGAGAGAGAAAAAGTTCAGCAAAGATCTCTGAGCATCGATGCCTTTGTGATTCTTTTGGTATTCTGGAGTTGTTCTGACTACCGTTTGGAGAGCATTTCATTTCCAAGAAACACAATTTCCCAGTTACTCCAGAGATCCTCTTAGAAAGGAAATGGGTGAAAATGTCTCAGAGCAGTGGCACAAACTACTCGTTCCCTTCCTGTTTTTAGTGTTCGTTAGTAATCATTTCTAGACTCTAACATCTCTCCGATAGCTGCCACTTAAACACATGACTGAAAACCGTAGTAATGATCTGCCTTCGGTGATCAATTTTGGCAGCAGTCACAGGCATTTTAAATGAACAGAGGCCCCAATCGCCCCTAAAGCAGCCGATTTGACAAGAAAGGACAACCGGAGGCCTTACCCCTGACAAAATGTATCTGGATGATGGAATAGACGGCACAGTATGTCCATTTTTTCTCCATCGTCGCCCGAAGACCTTATCTCAGCATTTCCATAGTGATCGCAGAAGTCAATTGATGCTTTTAACGAAGCAAACTCCAGCCACCCTATTTGTGCTGAGAAACCCCAAATCTACCACATGCCTGGGGCTGTTTATCACTTGGCAAGGCCCCAGGAAATGAAACGTAGACAGGAAAGCAATGTGGTTCAGAGCTAAGTATAACCTTCAACAGAACAATGTTGAAATTGTTCTCTGAAATCTTCTGTATCACCTTCGTTAAAAGGCTTTTCAGAATCCGAAGATTCTCTCTTTCAGGATCCCTGTGTCAGTCAAGCTGCTTCTAAAATCCAAACAAAGGAAATCATGCAGAGCACTTCGTAATGTGCTTTTTATACATTTCTTTTCAAGAGTACAAAGTCATTTAACAAATGTGGGCTTCGTGTCTTTCATAATAGTTTTTCTGTTCAATTTTAAAATGTTTTCTTTCCAGAATTGCTCCAGGGTGAAAGAATAAAGAATTAACACATTTAATTTTAATAAAATCTGAAAAGTAACAGAGGGTAGCATCAGCTATCATACTGAGTTTTCTTGTCTCCCCTCTTGCAAGGAAACCACACTTCCTGGGCAGGGAGACGTGAAGGTTCCTTTTCCACCCTTGTCTCGGACAGGCTAAAGGTCAGGTAGGGACATCTCCCACCCTGATGGCTGGAGGCCTTTTTCGCTGACAGCAGAAGAGCTTGTCTGCACCTCAGCCAGAAACCATGTAGAGCAAGGCCGAAAGAATCAGAATGCAAAGGCAGAGATCCCCTACCTCGGGCAGACACCAGGCCTGCCATATTGCCCAGTTAATTCCATTGACAGAGGACTCAGACTAGGGTTCAGAGAAGAGACTCCTAGCACCTGATGACTGTTTCCTGCCAGAAACGAATGTACTGGTTTTCCAGCTTTGGATAAAATAGGCCCTCTTCACCTTCCAACATTTAAAAGACAAGCATTAGGCTGAGGACTACAGCTTAAGTTTACAACAAAGAATAAAAGCGAATCACTATGTGTCTACATACCACCATATGAACGATTGGTGAAATATTCTGCGACTCTAATTTCACTACTACAATAGAGGCATCATCAGCAAGCCTCAAGACGAATATGAGAAGGCTGAGCTGTGTTTCTGAGGTGATTACTCTTTCAAGGTCAGAGGGAGATGATTTTGGCCAGGCTGTCATCATGTATCATGTCATCGTGTATCATGACATTGTGTCATGTTGTCATGTGTGTACTTATCTGTCCCTATGCAAGGCCCTGGGGGGAGTATGGATGATGATGAGACATAAGGCGTGGCCCTTGCCATTCAGGAGGTTAGAATTTAGCTGGGAGAACAGAGATTTGCATATGGTGAAACAAGAGCTACAGAATCAATTTTAATGGAATCCTTGCCTCTCATTGGGGTTGGGCCGCCCCAGGGGCCTGTTCAATGGTTACTGGGCAGATCTGCCTTCTCTGGCTGTGATTCAGAGCTTGGTTCATGGTTTTTAAACCTAGAAACCTCTGTGGCCTGGAGTCATCAGATTTGACTAGTTTTCCTTTGGGACTCACCCAGGCTCTAAGAGAAGAAAAATTTCAGACACCCACAGAATATTAATTGAACGCACCTGGTGTCCCGCAGCCGCACAACCCAGGAGACAGCCCCTCCATGGCTGTTTGCATGCAGCAGGTGGCAGCAACACGCCGCACACCAGCACAGCTGACCCAGGTGGTGGGAATTGCCTCCACTGCTTTTCAATCCTGATAATACTTTCTAAAGGCCCTTTCAGCGTGGCGATAGGCATTCTCTATACTTAAAAATAACTCTTCTATGGAAGTCAGGAAAATCTCTTCTATTATCCTCCCTGCTCACCAAATCCCAATTGCACAGCATTTCTTCTGCCGTAGATTGGAGTCTGCTGCATATAAAGAGAAAACAGAAGCAGCCAGTTTCACACACAAAAAGAAATCCTGAACTTCTTGAACTTCAGAGGCAAATTCAATTATTTACAAAGAGAAGCAGGGGCACACATTATTTCTGCTAGAGGCAAGCCATAATTGTGTGTTTCGGACAAACTTTTTAAATGCTCCATCTAAACAGTCACCCTCAATGAGTAAAGGACATTTTCAGAAATAGGAAGCTGAGCATAAGGTAAACTTACTTTTGTGGTTTTAGTAGAGGTTAATTCAAACAATACTGATAACTACTATATAAAAAAATAAAACAAAAATGTGGAGTGTTATACCTTTGCACATGTTTCTCTCCCAAAATAATTAGAAAACATGTTGCTTAGTGTTTCAGTTAATCAAAAAATATTTACTGTGTGCCAACTCTTAAGGGATTACTGAAGAGGCATAGTTCTATCTGATTTTAACATACAAATGACAAAACACAGCCCTTACTCTTAAAGCACTTACTGTTTAAGGAGAAACATCCATGTGCACCAAAAGAGTCAAGAAATGTAAGGCACAGAACTGAATGAGTAGGTAGCATATGACTTTAGAACAGGGGGTATCTCCCAGGGATCAAGTGAGCTAGGAACGTCTCAAGTGGAATCGAAACTTGGCTTCATATTGTAGAAGTGAGTCTGGTGGAAACCACAAGGCAAGTCATTCCAGGCAGAGGAAACAGAAAGAGCCAATGCTTGGAAGTGTTGAAGTTCAAGGTCAATTTAGTGAATCAGCTGTTATCATGGAGCAGAGGCTTTGGCTTGGGGGCAGACAAAGTCTTTCAAGGGGTGAGCTTGGATGATGCAGGCTTTGAATTCTGGGCTCTACACTTTTTTTGTTCATGTCAGAGAGGGTATAGGTTTTTCAACAAAAGAGTAACATATTCAAGGTAAAATTTTAGAAGGATGAATTAGGTGAACATATGTGGATTGAATAAAAGAAGGGCGAAAGGGAGACAGAAGACCTGTTAGGCGTCATATTTCTTTAGACACCTGAGTGTGAGAGCCTAATGGTGTCAGTGGTTAAAGCAAAGTGCTTTGGAGGCATGGACATTACAAAGAAAGAGGAGGCAAGGCTTGGTGTCCAATTGGACATGGAAGCAAAATCTCCTCTGAAGTTTCATGCATCACAATAAGGAGAAAAGAAAAACTGTAATGGAGCTGGATTCCTGCTGGAAGAGCCACCCCACCCAAGGAGCAATCACCAAAGGATCACTGGACTTTGGAGAGGAAGTGAGGGATAACGTGTTGGGGTCAGGTAGAAGCCCTGCCTTCATGAGATTAGAGCTCCTCCTTTTGGTTTTCCACTGAAATTTTATGAGTTTTAAGAATTACTATGTAACGGAAAAAGAATTTCATGAGACATTCAGCATAGCAATCTGTTTTATCACCATCATTTCCACCATGCTCAATTCCATCCATTACAGACAGATTTTAATTTAATACATTTTCCAGTGACAAAATCAATCTCTCTCATTATCAGAAAACATTTTGAAAGTATAAAAAGAAAATAAAAATCAGCTGGAATCCTAACCACTCAGAGACAACCAGTACTTATATTTTGTCTTATGTCTTTCTAGACTTTTACATAAATATGCACTGTCATGCATTGACTAACGATGGGGATATGTTCTGCTGTTCTGAGAAATGCGTCGTTGGGTGATTTTGTCATTGTGCGAACATCATAAAGGGTTCTTACACAAACTTAGATGGTTCAGCCTACTACACACCCAGGCTGTATGGTACTAATCTTATGGGACCACTGTCACATATGCGGTCCGTTGTTAACGGAAATGTTAGGTGTTGAATGACTACATAGTATGCACTCTAACTGTGCTTTTTTTTCACTTCATAACATATTGTAGACATATACACATGTTATAGAACAAAGATAAACTTTCTTTTAAAATAAGTTCATCATATTTTATTGTATGGATGTACAGAAAAATAATTTTAAGTAGATAAATATAAAATTTCTACTTCATGTTTTACTTCAAGAAATAGAATTTAAAAATTCAATTGAATAATTATAGTTAGTAATCTTCAAATACTTCTTTCCAGTGGCAAGCTGAAATAAAGAGAGAGAGAGAGAGTGAGAGAGAATGAGAGAGGCAGGGAGAGTGAGAGAGACCTTGATTTTGCCAAAGTCTTGGGAAGGTAATGTTCACTCACTAGTAACTCAGTAACATTCATTTTTGCAGAAATACATTTCAAACCATCAGTATTTCTAGGGTTAAGTTAACATAGCCAGAAAGAGAAGAAACGTTTTAAATTCTACATTCTACCTGGTTTCAAAACATTGAAAATTTATTTAAAATGTCTCTTCACATTCAATGGAGAGAAAAAGAACCCTCTGAAAATCTGAGAAGCATGGCAATTGATTTTGGAGTTTAAAGAAAGATAGTATGGATACTCTGAAACTGTGATCCTTTTGTAGGCTGCTACAAAAGTCTTGTTAACCGCATTGTATTTTTACAAGCACAGATTGACGTAAAGAGGTTGTGTTTGTATGCTTGGTGAAAACAATAGGCTGGGTGAAGTCAACCAAGGACTGGATCCCACCTTTTGCCAGTAACTCCCTCCCCTTTTTTCCCAATTATTTCCTTTTAAATAGAGTTCTGAGTTTGAGAGAGTACACAAGAGTGAGAGCCAGAGGGAGAGAGAGAGACCACTCCAGCATTTGTTGCTTTTGTAATGGTGTAGCTCAGTAATGTTATCAGGAAATAGGAGGTTGTGATTAATAGCATTTCCTGGGTAACTGAGAGCTAAACCAAATTCTTTTCTGGGCTACGAAGGATTGTAATGGGGAGGCAAAATGAGTGGGCCAGAAAGTTAGTCCCTGTTGCTGGACATCTTTTTAAAAGGTGTTGTTTCACATTGCTGGCTCAATGAAAACTTTGTAATGAACACTATTTCATTTTGTTTAGTGATTGAGGATCTTACAGAGACCATGGACATTGTTTTGAACTTCAGACCCCTGAATGGACCATAAGAATACAGAGGATAGTTGTGAAAAAACATACTCCCCTCCTCCAGAAAAGAAGTCTAATCTTTGAAAGATTTGCCTCCTTTGTGGAAGAGTCAAAAACAGAGGCATGAGCTTGCTGGCACAACAAGATTGTCTGTTTTCTGCCAAATCTGTAGAATGTTGCAGTTGGAAGGAATTGTACTGCTCATCTGGTGAAGACTGAACCTTCATTTTACACATGAAGACACTGAGGCCCCAGAGGTAAAAGTGTCTTGCCCAAGGTCGAAGAGTTTGTTATAAAGAAGCTTGTGCTACTTGTTTCATGGCGTCTTATCTTACACTATTAAACTATTCAGCTTAATATCTTCGACAGTTGAAACCAACCATTCTTCAAATGAAAATGCAAATTGCCTCCAATATCTTGACAAGTAAGAACCATTCTAGAAATCGTTCTTTTTTTTATTCCCATGGCATACTTGCACCTATATGTCACAGAGGAAACAATAGTGAGTGATTTATATGTATATTTGCAGATGTATATGTGTATATATTCACACACATATTTGTTCGAGAAGTTTCTGTTCGTCTATTTATTCCCTTGCTTGTTTTTCAATGTAATTTCCTGGTGGAATTCTGACCAATTCTCTGGGTGAAACCAGGCATGCTATTTTTAAATCGAAGGTATTGAATTAACTTCACCCTGGTGTTATGTGACTCGGCATCAATTTTAGTTTCGCTGTTCTTTAGCCATATATGATGTATTTTTCTCTTTTGTTTTGCTCAGAGAAGGCCTTATGGGTCTCCTATCTACATCTCCAAACAATTCTCTTTCTGTTTATCCGTCTCCTCCGTCCTCAGTACACACAACAGGTAGCTGAAGGAGAAGTTGCTGTAATTACCCAGCACCCCGCTGGGAAGGTCACATTTCTAGAAGAACTAGATGATGATGCAAACAAATGAACAACGAAAAGCACTGCATGGAAAGTCCTCTGAAGCACATGGAAGATCCTCAGAGCTGTTTTTTCCTAAAACAGTACCATGCCTTGTCACTTTTGAGAAAGTTAGAAAAACTTTCTTTTTTCTTTCTAAAATAAAATCATGCCTTATTGCTTTTGAAACAGAATCTACTTGGAATAAGGAGTATTTGTATCAGTTTCACCCTCTAACCATAGTTACAGAACCACAGAACTTCAGAAGAATCAACCCCCTTATTTTATAAATGAGGAATCTGGTGCCCAGTGAAGGGAGATGATGAACCTGAAGTCACAGAGTTATTTATACCATAAATATTGAACCCAAGGGTTTGGGTTTACTTTGGGCCATTTTTTTTTTCTGCACAGAAACAGAGATTAATCATGTCACTAGTGTTGCTATTTCCATGACTACGACTAAAGGTCAAGAAAACCAGGCTGGAATGGGGGTGCTGAGTTGTCAACTAGGCTCACACCCCAGCAGAGTGATTCATCCCACAGACCAGCCTCACAGAACACGTAACCCAAAGGGTGCCTCTATGACATAAAATTGCACAGAACAATGTATCAGAGACCCTGTCAGTTACACCCGACAGAGGTGCAAACCTCAGATGCCAGTTCTGTAAATGTCAAGGTCGTCTTTTCAGACATCTCAGGACATACTCATGCTTGAGAGGAACTCAACACTTTACCACATGACCTACATGACCTGGCCAGCCCCTAGCTCTGGCCTGCCTCCCCAACCCGACACTCCCTCAACTCATCACAGTCTTGCTCCCTCTTTCCTTTCTTTCCCTTGGGCTCTCCATGTTCGTTAACCCCCGGGGTCTCTGCATTTGCTGTTTTCTCTGCATAGAAAACTCTTCTGCAGCCTTGTTACATGACTGGATTCTCTCATCCTGGGGTTGTTCCAATGATCTGTGCTCTGCGAGGCCTTTCCTGTAACTAAGGGAGCCCCACCTGGGTCTCTGTCACAATAGCAACTGTGTTTCCTTCATGGTGCTTATCACTATGAGAAGTTAGGTTGCTTATTTTCTTTTGGTATATTGTCACTTTCCATTAGAATGTAAGTTCTGTGAGGATGGAGACTTGGGTATTAGTCACCCCTTAGGCTTCACCAAACACCATGTCTCCACCCACATTTTTACTCCAGGTGTTGTGGAGGCAGCCAGCTGCTCACATGGACAACCTGAAAGCACTTCTCCTCAGCTGCCCTGAAGGCCTCGCCCTGACCTGGGCATCCCTGGGGCAGAGACATAGTGCCATGTCCATTCTGACACATGCACAACTCTGAAAGAGCGAGAGAGTTAACACCCCACGGGGCAGCATGTGCACAACGCAGAGCAGGAGCTGGTGCATAAATCCCTCCTCTTCTGACTTGATGATTCTGCGGTGCACTCTACACAGCTCCTCAGAGGGCACCCAGAGGGACCCAGTCACCTTTATCCATGGTGTCAGCTGCTTAAGAATGCAGCCTTGGATTGGCTTTCCCTCCTTCTCTGCTTTACTCTTTTCAGTCCTCCTTTCCTGTTCCAGAGGATAATATCCCAAAGTAACTGTAAGCAAGCTGTTATCTCAGGCTGTGCTTCTGGAAGGAGTGCATGCTAAGGCTGTCTCCTTACTCACAGCTCTATCCCTAGGCCCCAGAATAGTATTGGGCACAAAATAGATACTATATGAATATTTTTTGGTGAAACTCTCTTGACTGAGTAATACCATTTCCCTCAATGGGAACAATATAGCATGCTCATCTCACAATGTCTTGCAAACTTGAAATAAACTAGTCAAATAGTCCTAAAAATAAGATGTATCTTTCATTCTGATGAGCTTCTCAACAAATATTGAGTTCCAACTATATGTCAGATACTAGGATTGATCTACAGAGACAAAGATAAAGGACCTCTCCTCTTGGCTGATGTCATTTCAGCACGATCAAGGAGAGGGGTGACCACTGTAAGTATGAGAGGTTCAAGGACTCCCTTTGAATCCACCACCAATTATGACCTTTAGGTCCACTGGGAAGTACGTGAGACTAAGAAAATTAGCAGTTCATAAGAGAGCAGACCATATGTACCTTGATGAAGTGAATATAAATTTAAAGATTTTCATGGCTGACTTGCCAAATGCTCAAGTCAACACTAGAAAATAAAGAAATCCTTGTGCCGTGAGCCATGGAATTCAGTAACAGTACTTACAATAGAAATGAGTGACAATCCTACCTCTACCAATGTCAAGACTTATTCTCTAATGGGCAGAGAGCTATAGGGTATTATGCTATAACTGTGGGGAAATGAATATGATAAAATCTAGGTTTCTTACATAGAAGCACATCATATGAAAAAACATCAGAGAAGTCACATGCAACTTTTGCTACCACTAGTGGCTTAGCATTCACTGAAGTTATTGCTCCCTGAATGCTGCATTACTCCATAGTTGGTAAGGCAATCTCATCCCAGCTGAAAACAGAAGGCAAGCTCAAAAGTGATAAGTGAATAGAGTTTAATATAGGGTTTATTTATAAAGGTGTGATAGGATGTAGGGGAAACAACAGGGATGGCATAGTTCTCGGGGCTAGCAACAGTGGGAAGCCATTCCATTCTGAGGGAAAATGGGAGAGGGTCACCACAGAGAGTAGCTGTAGGGAAAGAGCCCCTTGACAGGAATTGTGGCCGTCAGGACAGAAATGCAGTCAAGTCATGGAAACTCTTCCAGTAGGGAGCTGGGGATATAAGTATCTCAACCTCACTCTTCTTCCTCCCTCTAAAATAGAGGACCTGCTGAACCAGAGGTCAAGGGAGCTCTTTTATATAGTCCACACAGCTCAGCCTCTCAGGATGATCAACATGATGGATCCAGAGGGACAAACAAGTAATATCCAGCATACCAGCTGTGTGGTCCTCAGTTGTCCTGACAGGAAAGGCTGCAGGCTTTCTTTGCTGGTCCACCGGTACTAGAGCAGGTGTCACTGTTGAGTGCCCAACCCACTAGTGAGGGGGCACCTCAGAAACCACCAGACAGAGAATGTGCAGCAGAGTGATGGGTGAGAGCCAGTAGAGGATCTTTTTCCTTCTCCAAGAAGGGCTTAAAAAGATTTCCTTCTTTCAGTCATAGGCATTATGAGATACGTCCTATCATGGGAAAGAGCTCCCCCTATTGGCAATGCCTGCAAGAGGATCTCGGATCTCATGGAAGGAAATAGTTGAAATCAGGAGAGCCTGTCTTCATGTTCTGCATATAGAGTGACTAAGACATTCTTTGAGACCCTCACCACTGTGGAATAGCATTTAGTTCCTGCTTTTAAAGACAGGCAAAGGATCAGCACCCTTCAGTTCCATCATCTCTGTCACCTCCTGTATGTCAAGAGCACTCCCTGGGGAGACCAAGGGTTACATTTAACAGACTTTCTCTTTTCATTAAGTCTCAACATTCCCAGTAAGACCCAGGTTACCTTGAAAGGAAAAGAGTGAGCGTAGGCATCAACTTGAAACCCTCATTGAGGAAAACCCTTGGATTTTTCCCACTGATTCTTTACCTTTATAATCTGGGAATGAAGCCTAAAACTGGGCATGAACTACCACAGGCCAGGAAAATATTTCCATGACTTACTTGGGGGAAATGAATACTTGAGAATAAGAAAAACAGAAATTGACCAGTTTCCAAGTGAATAGAAGACCCAGCTATACGCTCGGAACTAAGACTCTTTTTCATGAATATCTATCAAAATGTTCTACACCACCATATGATGGTGAGCGGTGAGTGTCCATGCAGTCCTGGGTCCTGACATGTTGTGGTCGTGATTGCACCAAATCCATTGGACAAAAATATTGGAGACAATGGGTTTAAAAACGTAATTTCTTATAACGGTGTAACATATTGTATTAGTTTCCTAGGGCTGCCGTAACAAATTACCACAAACTTGGTGGCTTGAAACAACAGAAATTTATTCTCTCACAATTATGGAGACAAGAAACCCAAAATCAAGGGGTCAGCAGATCGCTCTCCCTCTGGAGGCTCTGGGAGACAATCTGCTCGTTGGCTATTCAGCTTCTGGGATCTGTCAGTGTCACTCCAACCTGCTTTAGTCTTCTCATGGCCTTCTCCTCCTCTCCCTGTGTCATCTCCTCTTCTGTTTCTTATAGGGATATTAGTCATTGGATTTAGGGCCAATGATCTCATTTCCAGATCTCTATTTAATTACATTTGGAAAGACTCTTTTCAAACTAGGTGGCATTTACAGGTACTAGGGGTTAGGACTCACACATCTCTTTTTGGGGGTGACCATTCAAACCACTAAAGATATGATGATGCAAATCACCTCAGGAAATCAAGCTCGCTATCAGCACGGAGAAAATTGGAGTAGATACTGTGGTGTGCTCACCAACTCCCCCATGCACGACTGAAGTGCTCATTTCCCTTGCTGCTGGGAGTGTTGCCTTCCAACGGCTCATAGCTGAGTCACTCTCCAAGAATTTCCATCTGAATAGAGTTGCCTGCCTGGAAACAGCCCACATGTAAGGAGAGGCTAATGAGGAGGAGGTGCAAAGGCCTGGCCCCTTGCCTCAATTCTGGACAACTTTGAAGGGTCATCCCAGCTCCAGAGCTCCCCTGGGGGATGGCCTGAGGCTTCTGTGGCAAATTTATTACAAGTCAATTTCTCCTTCTGCCCCATCTTGTTTCCCTCACTCCCTTGTAGTGTTGTTTCCAAAAGCAGTCCC
This sequence comes from Equus asinus, assembly GCF_041296235.1. Lineage (NCBI taxonomy): Eukaryota > Metazoa > Chordata > Mammalia > Perissodactyla > Equidae > Equus > Equus asinus. The sequence goes on along the minus strand of NC_091794.1, from coordinate 14,018,631 downwards.
CAATAAACCTTCTTTAGGCAAATCTCAACAGTGTCTGTTTCCCAGGGACCCTTACCTAAGACTCCCTGACATGACATAAACCATAGACATTCTACATAGCTCAGAGGGAATCTTTTTGGAGAACCATCCTCCCAATGGGCTGGAAGAGCCATTTGGATTATCAGAGGAGAGCTGGGGCAAAAGAAGTCCTTACCCTCCATTGTGTGGGCTCTCTACTCTATTATCATCTCTGCAACTTGAAACATTAGGTAAGAAGTTTAATACACAGAGAGAGAAGGATGAAAAATTTTAAAAATAGAAGCAATATTTTTCCTCTCCAGTGGTGTACACCACCATCAGCCAACCATTCAAAGAGCGTGATTTCCTAATCCTGACCACTGTCTGGGCAGACTAAGTTGCATCAAGCCTGGCCTCCAGAAACTTCTTGTGTACACTCCTAGAGGAAGTATTTGGTAGAAATGTATCAGAAACTTTTCCACTGGGAAGTGATTTTCCATGTTAGAATCTGAAACCATGTATGAAAACCACGTGTAAACTTGTATACAAATATAAAGCAAAAGACCTGTATTAAATTGGGGCAATCAAGTGTACAACACAGACCCTATGATTGGTCAGATCTACTTCAGTTCTTGGCTCTTCCATTTTCCAGCACTGTGACCTTAAACAAGATGCTTAACCTCTCTGAGCCACTGTGTCCTATCATTTGTAAAATAGTGTGGGTGGGAAGATTGATGACATGTAAAGTACCTGGCACCAAAGTAAGCCCACTGAAAAATTAGCTATTATTAACATGAAGTGCATTGTATGATTTTCATTGTTGTTTCATAATGATAACAATAATTTTTTGCCAAAACGTTAGTTTGCATTTATTGCTTAATTCTTTCCTTGATGAAAACAAGTTGAATTTCTTTTTCTCCACTTGTGTCAACTGCAGATTCAGAAGAGCTGAAGGAAAGTGATCTGTGCTCTGGTTAGTGCCATCCATCATTCACTAAAGTTCCCGGCTATGTTTTGAATCCCTAACATAGACATGATGTATGGAGCAAAAGCTGGCCTAAGAGACTGATTTCCAGACAAGGGTTTGAGCTCAGAGCATAATCAACTTAGAAAATCACATTTTGCCTTAAGAGAGACGTTGGGGAAATGAGAAACTCACAAGAGAACAATTCAATGTCATCTTTCTAGGCAATGTTATGTATAAGATATGGTTAGGAACTTAGGGTGTGAATTGAAACAAACTTTAGTTTAAAATCTGGGATTCCCTAGCTGTTAGTTAAAGGACATCGGTCAAGTAACTTCTTTGAGCCTCAGTTTTCTTACATATAAAATGAGGATAATGACAATACCTATCCCCCCATGTTGCTGTGAGGATTCAATGAGACGGCATTGTGAAGCACTTGGTATGGAGTCTGGCCCACAGTATAGTTAAGGAAGCCACAATAATGTTAATAGAAATAAGATGCAAAGGAGAGGAGTCAAGAAAAGGAAGACAGTTTTCTGATATAGCTCTTCCCCAGTTCAGTGAAGTTGGACAAATAGGTCATTAGCTTGCCTGGGCTTGCGTTTCCCTTTTAGTAAACTAGTAAACTGCTAAGGATCACACAAATGAAAATGGCCTTCTAGTTCATTGATTCAAGGCTAGTTTAACGGTCATCACTAAATGACTTTTAGAGATCTTGACATTATAGTGGTCTGCTTGGCCTGTCAAGTATAAGATATCCATGAAATATACAGAAGATGATAGATTATACAAAACATAGAAAATTACAATAAATTATATGGATGAATATCTTAGTTCTGGCAGATGAAGCCTGCAATCCCTTAATGCTTTTCCTCCCTATTAAGGAGGCTTTTTCTCTGATCCTTAAAAAATCAATGATACAGTAAATTAATTATAGCCTGCTGTAGTGATTGGATTAATGGGAGGATCTTGCTAGGTTTTACACAAAAACCTAAGGTAAACAGCCACCCAATGAACAGATGTGCTGGTTAGAGCATAGAGACAAAATAAAAGACATTCAAAATTGAATCAATAAATTTATCTACTTAAAAAAAAACAACTAAACTGGAAGAGACAGGGATCTCAGATTCTCTATTCTTTTGCCTTCTTAGCAATTTTGCTCAAAACACACTTAACTTTTGTTAAAACTGTAGGTTCCATGGAAGTCCCAGGGAAGTTAGGCAATGCAGCTGCCCCATTGCTTTCTGAAGTGGTGTTGGTTCTAGGCTATTTAATCTAGATCAGATGAATGTCTACATTTCCATCAAAATCATTTGTGAATTTAAATGAGCCCCAGATCATTCAACAATCAAGTCTTTTAAGCTAACCCTGAGGAAATCTTTTAAGCTTCCTCAGTAGAGGAAGGTTCTAACACTGTGATAGAAAGGAAAAGATTGCTGAGAAACACAGTGTCCACAAATTTACATGATTCCAAATGCCTGGCATAAAGGTTCAGGGAGTGATGGGTCAATATGTACTCAGAGGTGACCATAATGTTCTGATTTATCGTGTTTCACTTTCTCCACAAAGCAGGTGACAAAGTGGGAATAAAGCAAAATGAATCTATTCTTATTAGATTGGGGCCACAATCTCATATTGGGTTTAGTTATTGGATTTCGTGACTGCTTCCTGTATTGTCTGCTTATTGCTTTCAAGGGAGCCAGCAATGGCCTGGGATAACAGGGTGTCTGGGATGTGAGACATCTTAAATGGATGACACAATTTCCCTGGGTTCTGCTGGCAGTGGAGTTCCCTAAGCAAGTTAGTGTTTATGTGTTGGTGATGTTTGCAGGCTCAGTGGAAACCAGGCAGGAGCAATCCTTGCCTAGAATAATGATGTTATAAAAGAAAGTGGGAACACAAAGATGAATATTCTCACTGATGACATTTACTCAGGTTCAGTACTGTCTACCTGAGTGAGGAGCTTTCTTTTCTTTTGGCTAAGAAAGACTCAAGGGTTCTTTCTGCACTGGTCTCCTCTCTCATTCCTTTGAGGTTGTTATTGAGTACACTTGCCTCTGACCTTTCCTTTATACCCAATTGTGCGATATTTCTCTCTTTCCCATATCAAATGTGACATATGCCCCCAAATCCACATGTTGTAGAGTTGGTCCTTTAATATTTTCTGACATAAACTGTATTTGTCTGACTCAAGGCCTCACTGTGACAAAACAATAAGCATTCTCTTCTCTTTGAATTATACTCAAGACTTGGTGTGGCTTTTCTTCGTATAAATGTAAGTTTGAAGATAGGTCCTGAAGTTTGCTGATAGGTCAAAGACCAAGACCATTTCCCTTTAATTCAAATAAAAAAGACATCATCTGGCACTGAGAAAAGAGTAGACAAATTTAAATCAAAACAAAACCTGGAAATTAGTAATGCTTGGTTAAAAGTGAAGTCCTTGGGGCTAGAAGGTAAGGGTGGATGAGTGGATGGGAAGAGGTGTGGGGACACCACACTATCTAACCAGAAAATGCCTTCATCCTCTGTTAGCTCTATCCAGGATTGAGCATCAGCAGCTGACTGAGGCCTCTGCCCAGCAGCATCTCACAGGAGGACCAAGGTCAGCCCTGTACCTGAGGCACTGGGACTCCACTGCTCTGTCCCAGCAACTCGCCATGAAGTGACTGGGTTAAGAGTTCACCTGGCTAGAATAGAACATTGGCTCTTACGTATCCTGACTCCCCTTGCTCAGAGGCTGGGGCTCCTGGGAAACTTGTTCTGACGTCTATGGGCAGATCCAGGGAAGTGCTCTTCTGCTCCCATCCTCATCCCCATACACACTTCTGTGGCCGGCCCTTCTCCGTCTTCCTTGTAGTCCATTTGACCTTCCACTTCATAATATTAGTCTTCCTGAAGTTCTGTTTCCTTTCTTCTTTCCTTCTCTGTCTACTGTCCCCACTCTGTTTCTCACTAGTAAGTTCAAGTAGGCAGTGGTGGAGGAATAGAGCACACAGAGGCTGGACTTCAAGTGGGGAGACAGAGAGAGTAGAGGATTCTTTTGAGGAAAAAAGGATAGTTAGATGTAGCAGGAGGGGGAAGCACTGCATATTTTTAAGATAGGACTTTTGGTAACATAGCCTTGATTTTAGGCTGAGGAGAAGCAGAGAGTGAAGAGGAAGAGACTAATAATTCGAGAAAGGGGGACAAATTCACAAGAAAGCATCTGGTAGAAGATGAAGAGGGCTGAGATCCCGAGCACCGAGGAGTGATTAGACTCCGAAGAAAAAGGGAACTGCTTCTGTTTTGACAGGGAGGATAAGAAAAATTGTGGTAAATTGGAATGTGAAGAGCAAGAAAGTTAAAGAAATTCAGATCTCAGCCCCCAATTTTGTATGTCAGTAGAAGAGAAGGTGGGTTATCTGCTGAAAATTGGTGAGAAAGGAGCCTTGAGGAAAGTGGAGCAGGGAGTTTTGCACTATCGACAGGGAGGATGGTGACAGGAGGGCAAAAGAAATAAAGAAAAGGATTCGTGGGCAGGGGTGAGACTGTTTGAAGATGACGGGTTACCTTTGGAGTGGAATCAATAATACTTGGTGTCAGGGAGCAGGAGGGGAGAATGTGTGACAGGACGTTGCAGCTTGGCAAGGTGGTGATGTCAGGAAGTTGAGAGGCCCAAGTACAAAGGGAAGAGAGAAGACCACCAAATTTGCTGACTGTGGGAGAGATAGGGAGAAATGGAAACCGTAGAGGTGGCTGAAGAATGGGGAGAACAGGAGGGTTGGAGAAGAGTGGTAAGGAAAGGAAGGTCAACTTTCCCTCAGTACTTAAATAACGTTCTCCATTCCCATTGCCTCATAATCTTGGCCCCAATTTTACTGGTAGATTAAAAAAAACAAGACCTTGTGTAAATAATATCCAATTTAAAATTTAGTTCCTCTTTATCCCAACAGCTCATTGTTGTACTAGCTAACACCAATATATAGGGGAGAATGGAACTTCGTTAGTGGGAGACTATATGCTGCAGCCTTCCTGAGTGGGGTGAGGAGAAAAAGGGTCATGCCTGCAGCAAATTGGGAAGCACAGGCCTTGCACTTGGGGACCGGGGAGTAAGGATGATCCTTAGAGGAAACAGAATGCCAAAGAATAGCCTTTGCCTACACCATTATTTGCCATGTTGTGTCTTATGGGTATCTGGCATCGAGGTAAAGAAATAGTTATGAAATCCTGTGTAACCTCTGACCCAGGATCATGCTAGTGCTCAATTAGGAACCAAAAACTGGGATTCTGTGGAGACGTAGGAGGGCAAGTGCCTGATTAGATCAAGACAGTTCTTCGCCCTAATACAAATGAGGCCAGCCCTTATTTGTCTCTTTGTCTTTGGGCAGCTGCCAAGTTTCATCCCAGGAGGTCTTTATTTTCTTTCAAGAGACCAAAAAATCAATCACTTAATTCTTGGTGAGGTTAAGGTAGAAGATTAAAGCGGATTAGAGTCAATTATAAACACAGTCTCTTCTGCTGTGTTTCCTGGGGACCAGCAGAACCTCATCAGACCCCTCATTAAAGCAATTACTCTCAGAAGCCAGAGATACTGTAACTACTTTATCTATTGGCCGTACCTGAATCTGTACTGAAAACAAACCAGAGAAATTAAGAGAACAAAACAGGAAATAAAATACCTGAAATATCTCAGAGACCCAGTCTTAAATGACTGTTTACAATCAAGATAGATAGATAGATGATAGATAGACAGATATAGATACGTTTATTTGGGATCAGGACTGGCAAGGACTGTTAGCCTCTTGGATTGACCTGTCTAGATATTAATATTAAAGCAACACTTTCTAAGCTAGAAGAAATGGAAATGATGGTGGTAGTGGTGGGAGGTGAGAGAAAATAGAACACTAATGATAGAATGTCGGAGGCCAAGAAGACAGCTGAGCCTGGAAAATACTATCAGTGCCTCCTCCGCACCACTTGAAAACACTTGGCATTGGTGTTGCGGTGAACAGCACCTCTGCCCAGCTGACTCCTCTGCCAGAGCAGGTTACACGTGAAGCATTTCTATTACTCAAAAGAATGGCTAGGTGGTTCACAGACGCGCTGTTTAAATGTTTGCCAGGTTCCAAGTGTGAACTGGGGTTTGACAACTTAAAGTCCCTACTGTGTGACCTCAGAGTCATTTCAAGCTATTTCCTCATCTTTTGTGAAAGCTAATTGAGCCAGTAACACCTTTATATATTTCTTTTTAATTTTTCATATCTTTATAGTGATGCTTCATTTTTTGAAAATGTTTCATCAAATGAGAGAGAATGATGGCTAAAATTAATGCAGTCTCACAGTCGGCATTTTAAGCACACAGAAAGCAGAAAATGTAAAGTCATGACTTGCTGTGCTACTAGAATCCAATGTCCTAGTAAATACTTAAAATTTTCCATGAGCGTGTATGGTATTAATTCCTTTCCTCTGCTAGTACAATGGGCTCAGCTATGTTAGCCTTGGGATTTTAAACTGGAGATTTTTACTGGCATTGACATGCTTAAAAACGCAGCATTAATTTTGCCTGAATACTTAGCTATGCTTTATCTTAATTTTTTCTCTTTAAGAAAGAAGAGTTAGTGTGAGCAGAAAGGGAACAGAGACATTCATTTGGTAACTCAGTCAGACACTGAGCTGCTTCTGTAAGCCTTATGGAGGACCCTGAAGGAAAGCATGAAATGAAGGGCAAATAGTTTCTTATGCGGTGTTATCCACTGAAGTGGACCGGCCGGTTAATTTACAGGAAGGGCCTTCTCCACCTGCAGGATTATAGGAGAATTTGAGCTATCAACAGCACTGGATTTAGAATCACGAAACCTGAACTTGAGCCCTAATTCTGTCATTTACTAGCTCTGTGAACTTAGGCAAGTGATTTTACCCTCTAAGTCTGGCTGCTTATCTGGAATGAGAATTTTCCAGGGTCTTCTAACTCGGACAGGAATTTTCCTGGGTTTTTAGAAGAATTAGATGAACTCATCAAAGAATAAGTACCCAAGAAAATGCTGGGTGCATGGTAGACATAGAATAAACATTAGGCTCTTTTCTTCTTTCCCGTTTTAATTAATAAAAGGTAGTTTTTGAAAAATTGTTTCTGAAAGTCACATTTCTAACTACATAGAGCATTGGCAGAGACAATATCTATATAAATCACTTTATAACAATTTTCAATGCGCTATCAATCATATACTGCCCCAGTGAAAAGGAGTCTGACCTTGGCCATCTTCTGGCTCAATTCCTTCATTTTATAGACAGGAAATTGACCCAGAGAGTTTAAGGTCACACAGATACATGGTAGCAGAGTCATGACTTGAAGCCAGGTCTCTTGCTACCAGTCCAGAATTGTCTCCTGTTACCGTGTTGATACTACCACGGCTGGGCAGAAGCAGCGCATGTGGTCAGGATGCCCATGAAGTCTGCAGGTTCAGGGATGCCTGCAAGTTTCCCATGAGCTCTTTGGTCTAAACGAGTGGCTGAACCTGGCGTGTACTCAAATCACAACAGAAAAAGGAGCACTCAGCCTGACCAACAAATGCATACTTCCAGGAATTTATGGAGAGGCTGAGAGCTAACCCTGAAGCTAACCCAGATCTGGCCTCATACACTTATCCCCATGGCCCACAGTGGTCTGATTGACTGTGTCCTAAATAGCTCTACCCAGTGTTGGTAAATGAGAGTCTAGACATGACGGATGAGATCAAAATAGACTTGGGGGGCTTCCAAGTTTAGCATATATCATCTTTCCCCAGGCATCTCTTCTTTAGATTGGACTCCGAGTCGAATCTTCAAAAGCAGATAATGTCATGCGGCACACTGCGGGGAATCCTCACCCCGCCCCATTGATGGGTTGTATGGGATTTTGGTGGAGCCCATTTGGGGAGAACTTTCAGAGCAACGGTTTTCAGAGGCCAGTCTGAAGATTTGTGCCGGCTGGCTGGCTGCACCACTAGGGAACCCTCCGGAGAGAAAGCTTTAAGAAATAGAGATCCCCAGGCCTCTGCCCTGGAGAGCCTCTTTCAGTCAGTCTGTGGTGGGGCTTGGACATCTTTCCAAAAGTACCTCAAAGCTTCAATATGCAGCCAGCACACTAACGCAGGGTGGGGCAGCTGAGGGGAGATAGCAGGGGCTTGTACAAGCGGCAGGTGTGAGGCTTCTAAGCCAAGCGCTTCCCCTTATGGCACAGATGTGGCGATGTGAAATAGGACGGCTTAGTGTCCTCACCTTTCTCTGCCGTAAGCTACTCCTTCCTCCATAGTCAAACTCAATTACCCATCCACCAGAATTTAAATATACACCTTGAATACACCTCTACTTAGTATTTCACGTTATCTCGTGGGGTACCTGTCTGCTCCCTGAGTAGACAGTCCATTCCCTTAGGAGACAGTGAGCCCCTTGAGTTGAGAACAGAGACTACATGTATGGTTCAGTGACCTCTGTACCTAGTGCTGGGCCTGGCACAGGGTAGGAATGCAATAAACATTGAAAACATGAATTAAATTCAACCTTCTTGCTATCAGGAAATAGCATCATTTCTGCTGTGGCGTTAGGCGAAAAGGACCTTGACATGCTTGGGGGAAACCTCGTGTCACTGAGAATTCTGAGATTTATTCTTCCGGGTAACTGGTAGACTCAATCCTTGAGCTCAGTTTCCATGAGACAAATCCTAACCTGATGAGTGACGTAAACCTCACAGTGTCACTTCAGGAGATGAGCCATGTGGCCCCTGGGCTTTCCACACGGCTTCCACGATTCTCACAGTGATTCAGCCAGTGGCAGTTAAACAAACACAGATGCTGATCTGGGAAGCAAAATGAGGTTAAAAGCTGGTGAGCCCACAAGTCTACAATAAATCAGAGCTTAAATCAACTGGGATGCTCTGGGATGCGGGCAGTCTTCTGAAGCACATTCATCTTCAGCTGCTCTGAATTAATTTTGAGATTTATAAAACCGGAGTGGAGGAATGAGTAAACAATGAAAGTGTCAGCTCATGCTGGCACCCAAAGAACTCAAGTGCATGAGCAAGAGTTACTTGCCGTCATCCAAGAGACAATTCTGCTCTCTGCTTTTTTTTTGAAAGTGGGGCTAAAGGGGGTCTCAGTTGAGCCTAAACTCTACCTTTTTAGCTTGGCTCGGGCAACCCTGGCCAACTCAGGTGTGGATCTACCAGAAGTTTATCGGACTAAAAGAAGTCTTAGTGAGAATTCATCTCAGGGAAGGAGAAAGACAATCAAGCTTGGCTTTGCAGCAAAGCCTCAGCCTCAAGAGACAGCAGGAATTCTGTATACATCTTGGTGCCTTTCCTTCATATTTGTCTCCTGACCTAGTTCTTGTAACTCATGTCTTAGTCTATGGAGGGGTGAGGAATAGGGTGGGGATGGGATGGTGTGCACTTGGAAATAACTGCCTAGTGCGTATAAAGCTGCACCCCGTCCAAGATGAAATCTAGGACTTTGCTTTTTCTTATTTTTCAAGCATCGTGTGAGTAGAGAAACTTAATCCACAGAGACTCTAATGAAAACCTCCTGTCCGCTTCAAATTCTTGAGCTTCTCAAGATTCCTGGAAATCTCTCACCTTCATCCTAACAGAATTCTCCTATCTACATAGTCTTGTCCTCACCATCTTGGTGCCTCAGCGTCCCCTCTCCTCGGCACAGAGCATTCACAACATGCACCCGACACGGCATATTCCTCTACCATATGCCACCCATCCCCCCACCAAACTGGGGGATGTGGTCCTTTTTCCTTGATTGCTTTTCTCAAACCATCAGAAAAAGCCTAGATTTTGTCCTTCATCTCCTCAGAGAGGAGGGAGGCAAAGAAGCTAAGTGGGGGGGGGGGGGGGGGGGAAAGGAAGGGAAAAAGCCGTGAACATCTTTATGTTAATTTTATCTCATCACAGCTGTTTCAATAAAAACTCTGCAGAGCTTGGGACCCAAACAGCCCATTTTTGATATCTCACTAAAGGGGAGAATACAAGATGGAGAGAAGGGATCTTTACAGTTTCCCACAGAACTCCATACAGCTTTGGCCAGGGTTCCCCGAGGGTTCATATGCAAGAGCAGCCCCAGTCCGGGTAATGCTAGTCAGGGTAAGTGGTGGGTACATTGAGACAATAGGGGCATATTGTGGCAGCAGCACCTGACGGCACGTTTTGAAAGCAGCAGTACCAGGGAGAGGGAGAGGCCGTGCCAACAGCAGCATCAATGCCCCATGGCAATGATGTTGATGCCCATGCAAGCAGCAGCTCCCTATGGGAGAATCACTGTGGGCTCTGCCCGCTGATGCAGGGCACCTTCACATGGGCCCATATGCACTGCAGGCTTTGGCAGCGGATATCCCTGAGTGAGTTTGGAACAGAAGAACAGGAAAAGGACACATGCCTTTTGGTCACTAAAGAAATTATTTGAGGTACGTGTAAGACATCACTTAAGAGCTGGGGATTGGTGTGGGAGCTGGTGATACCATAATAGCAGATAGCAGTAAGAGTCAGTGAAATCAGATTGTTAATGTCACTGTAATTCCCTTGTTTTATGCTCTTCTGGAGAGTAACACAAGGCCAGGGATGAGGATGTATAGCTTGAAGACACACAGATTAGTGACATCCATATATAATTCAACCTTACATACTGATACCCAGGTTTTCATAGCAAAATCCAAGCAGGAATTTCCTCTTTGTAATGTGAACTGTTTTTGGAAGTCCCCAGGAATCTGTGATCAGAAGCCCTAAATTTGTGTATGTCCATTATCTGTTTAAGTGTTCTCTTAAATGTAGGATCTGGAGTATATGCCGTCCACAAGGAGCCTTAAAGACATGTTTCTAGTCTTCAGACTGAGAGCTTGGGAATTAGATGGATTTACTCTAGCATTTGTGCTGTAAAAAATTCAATCAGGAATAAGCTTCTAGTATTATACTAAATTTCCTTGGCTAAAGATGGATGGATAGATAGATAAATCGATGGATGGATGGATGCAAGGAAGGATGGAGGGATGTAGGAATGGGCACTAATTTGTTTTAAGATTCTATAGGATCTTTAAAGTAGCTAACCACATTGTGGAGTTTAGTTAGCCATTGGAAAGATGTTTCCTCACTTTTCATTCTTTAAGCGTCACTGACATTATAGAACAAAAATAAAAGGAAACTGAACTAGAAATCAATAGATCTATGTCTGCAAATCACGATGAGCCCTCAGACATGTCTTCACTTCTCCCCAACTCAATTTTCTCATCTGTTTAACAAAGAATTGGATTAAATTATCACTTAAATACCTTTAGCTCTAAATTTCTATGATTCCGCTTTTCTTTTGTTGTTCTAAATTGTGTAGAGCAATGGTTTTCCAACTTTTTAAGTCTGTGGTGTCTTTAATCCATATGCTATATGGATTAACCATTATATATACAACAAATAAAGGCAGAAGTTCTGTGGATGGATTGTGGGTGGGAGGCACATTTTCAGTTCTTTGGTGCTCTCTTCATTCCCCCTCCTGGCCCCTTGAGTGTTCCATAGATACCAATGTATAAAGTGTGTACTAGAGAGGTGGGCACTAAAGCATAGAAACTAACTAGGCATTTGAAATGATGAATTAGAAACCAAATCTTGACTGCAGTACAAGCTTCTGTTAGTGGTTCCGCTTAGTTAAGGAGTCAGCTAGGAAGAACGTCAGTTTCAGAGATATGCTCTATAGGGAAGGGAACTGAGCCCATAAAACACCAATTTTCTTTCCTCTGAGATTTCAAGGCCAAATTCTGTAAGTTTGTGTCAACTTCACACTCTTTGAAAATGAAGACCCAAAGAGGGGAGCGTCCCTGGAGGAGATTTGGGCAGACAACCTTAATTCAGACTCAGGGAAAGAAAAACGCATTTTAAATTTTATCAAGTAGCATGATGCAATGACACATCAATAACAAGTGCCTGTGGGCCACATTTTTAAATGATGGCTTGGAATTTATCCCCATTGCCCTCTTCCCTCCCTTTCCAAATAAATAGCAAATAAGGTTGAGTGAGAAATGTCATCTATGCTTTTCTCATTCTTCTATCTGATTCAGAAATAAAAATGATGTTGATGTTTTATTTTGGTCATCTTTTGTTAGAATTCTAACTGCAATCCATCATGTTCTCTAAAAATATTAACAATTCCATTTGACCTAGTAGAAGACAATGAGTTTCAAATTGACTCGCTGACGGAGATAAGTGATAGACTATGGTACTTTTCAGCTATTTTAGGTAAAGCTTATTCTTGACATAACTCTGATGGATGGTAGTAAAACACACAATGGGCAAGAGGGAAGAGCAAAAGTAAGGCTGATATTTCCCCACTTTCCTCTCATCTACCTTGCCACAAGAGAATGGTATGTCAGAGAGACCTTCACTATGAAATTTATAATTGTTCCTTTATTTAGCACAGCTCAAGGCTGTAACTGACTGTTTCATCAGGGTCTCTGCAGGAAAACTTGTTGAAATAGTCAATGACTGTAAAGAATAAAAAAACAGAAAAAACAAAACTTCTCCACAGTGATGTCATTTCCTGCAAGTGAGAGTTACCATCTCTTTATTTCTCATCTAGCCTCAATTTATTCTATCTCACTTTCAGCTTTGTTTAAACAGAGTAAGACTGTGTTAATTTAGATTTTAGGCATAAACTTTTCCTTAGTGAAAAATAAAAATCAAGGGTTTCTCTGTACAATTTTTCACAATATTTTTTTCTTCTATTGATTTATCCAAACATTAAGAATTTATGGGGTCCCTGTATGCTAAGCACTGTTAAGTGATGGAGAGAAAAAAATGAGTAAGACACAATTTCTTCCCTCGAGAAGCTCGTGGTTTGATTTTTCTGATTGAAATCATCCTCTGGGTGCAGACAGAGAAATCTCTAAACTGAATGTGTTGTCCTCAACAAAGAGCTTAAAGTAAAACCAAAATAAGCTGGGACTACCGGCAGGAATATAGGGAGAAAAAGATAGCTGATTCTTAGTCTATAATAGCTCAGTACTTATCATTCTATTCTCTCCTATCTCATCTAAATTGGAGGTACAATGCTGTGGTACCAGGCCTCAGCCTTCCTTCTAATATCAAGGGCAGACATGAGCAGCACCTTCAGCAGAAGTGGCTCACTGGTCCTTCCTCTCTGAACCTAACAGTTTGTGAGACCTAAATCTGAAACCTGAGAGGAAAACCAGTTCTAAAAGGCAAAAAGCTCTTTTAAGTCTCTTGCAAATCTTCTCTCTATCCCACCTTTACATAAGATTGTGTAGTGGGAATCATTTTTACATCTATCTAATTTAACCCTGTCAGCGTCACTGTGAGGGAGGCATTATTAATATTGAGATTCAAATAATTGGGTAATTTTTTAAAATACTTTTTTTTTTAACTCTTTAAACACTTTTTATTTATTATGATTACTACTTCTTGGTGAGGACGATTCACCCTGAGCTAACATAAGTTGTCAAGCTTCCTCTTTTTTTCGTACGTGGGCCACTGCAAGAGCATGGCCACTGACAGACCAGTGGTGTAGGTCTGCGCCTGGGAACTGAACCTGGGCCGCCAGAGCAGAGTGCGCTGAACTTAACCACCAGGCAAGCAGGGCTGGCCCCAAAACCACTTTTTATTTTGAATAGTACTTTTAACTTTATTTTAAATTATTGTAAAAAGAAAACAATGTGAGATCTACCCTCTTAATGAAGTTTTAACTGTATAATACAATAGAGTTGACTCTAGGTACAATGATGTACAGACGATCTCCAGAACTTATTCACTGCTCTTAATTGGAGCTTTATGCCTCTTGATTAGTAATTCCCATTTTCTGCTCTCTCCCCAGCCCTTGGCAACCGTCATTCTACTCTTTGATTCAATGAATTTGCCCATTTTTGATACCTCAAATAAGTGGAATCATGCAGTACTTATCTTTCTGTAACTGGCTTATTTCATTTAGCATAATGTCCTCAAGATTCATCCATGTTGTCACATATTGCAGAATCTCCTTCATTTCTTAAAGCTGAATAATGTGCCATTGTACATATAAACCATATTTTTATCCGTTCATCTGTCAATGGATATTTAGGTTGCTTCCACATATCGCCTATTATGAATAGTGTTGCAATGAATATGGGAGTGCTAATATCTCTTTGAGATCCTGATTTCCATTCCTTTGGATAAATGCCCAGAGGCAGGATTGCTGGATCATATGGTAGTTGTTTTTTTTATTTTTTAATTTTTTTGAGGAACTTCCACACTGTTTTCCATAGCAGCTGCATCATTTTGCATTCCCACCAACAGACACAAGGGTTCCCTTTTCTCCACGTCCTCGCCAACACTTACCTCTTGTCTTTTTGATGACAGCCATTCTGACAGCTGTGAGGTGATATTTCATTTTAGTTTTGATTTGTGTTTCCCTATAATTAGTGACATCGAATATTTTTTCATATGCCCGTTGGCTATTTGTGTCTTCTGTGGAAACGTGTCTATTCAAATCTTTAGCCCATTTTTTAATCAGGTTATTAGGTTTTTTGCTATTGAGTTGTGGGAGTTCCTTATATGTTTTGGAGATTAACTCCTTATCCGATACATGGTTTGCAAATATTTTCTCTCTTTCCATAGGTTGCTTTTTCACTCTCCTGATTGGTTCCTTTGCTGCACAGGAACTTTTTTGTTGTGGTCCCACTTGTTTATTTTTGCTTTTGTTGCCTATGCTTTTGGTGTCGTATCTGTGAAATCATTACCAAGACCAATGTCAAGAAGCTTTCCCCTATGTTTCCTTCCAGGAGTTTTATGGTTTCAGATCTAACGTTTAAGTTAGACTTTTAAAAACTCTGTTTCAAAAATTATTTACCCCATATTATTTCTTATTTTATATATATGTGCTTTCTTCTCTTTTCCTGTGTTAGATTAGTTAGTGGATTGTCTATTTTGTTAATTTTTCCCAAAGAATGAGCATTTTTATTTATTTATTAGTTTTATCATTTTTCTACTTTCTATTTCATTGATTTCTACTTCTATGTTTTTAAATTTTTTACCTTTTGCTTTTTTACCCTACCTTTCTGAGTTGGGGATTTAAATCATTTATTTTCAGGTTTTAATTTTTATTTATCGAATTATCATAAGTATATAGAGCTATGCATTTTCCCCCGATCACTGCTTTAACTGTATCTCAGAAATCTTAGGAAGAGTTCATGAGTAGAGTATTTACTGAGTTTTCGACTGTATCAAACTATTTTTTTTTTTTATAGGATTGACGCTTAAAAGATGGCTTGTCTATGTATAAATTTCTTGGCTCACATTTTCTTTCTTTGTGTTTCTTAAAATTGTTCTTCCATTTTTTTTTTGTTTTATGATCTTACTTCCTTTTAAGTGTCTTGGCCTTTGTGCATGGATGCCCAGACATTGCTTCTATATTTAACATCTGATACGTTTATTAGACTACGTCTTTGAGTTGACCATTCTGGGTCATTTTTCCTAGGTACACAATGGGGCCTTTCAATTCATAGATCCACGGTTTCTTTCATTTATAGAAAGTTTTCTTGAATTATGGTTTCAACATTAGTTTTCTTGTCCATCATTCTGTTTTTCCTTTTCAGAAATCTGATTATACATATGTCTAATCTTCTTGCATATCTTCTATGTTATTTACTCGATGATACTTTTTATCTTTTACTTTGTTTCCATTTTTCGTGAAATTTTTCACTTCTTTTCTGTTTTTTCATTGTGGTAACATTGGTTTATAACATTATATAAATTTTGCTGTACATCTTTATATATTTCAATTTCTGTGTAGATTACCTTATGTTCGCCACCCAAAGACTAATTATAATCCATCGCCACACACAGGTGCTGGATCACCCCTTTCGCCCTCCTCCCTCAATCCAGTCTCTGTTTCTCTGTGTGTGTTTGTCGTTGTTTTTATCTTTTACTTAACGAATAAGATCATATAGTATTTGACTTTCTCCTGCTGACTTATTTCACTTAGCATAATACCCTCAAGGTCCATCCATGTTGTCCCAAATGGCTGGATTTCATCGTTTCTTAGGCTGAGTAGTATTCCATTTCGTATCTATACCACATCTTCTTTTTTGAAGAAGAAGAAGATTAGCCCTGAGCTAACATCTGCTGCCAATCTTCCTCTTTTTGCTGTGTTCTGCCATGGTGGGTTCTCATTTAAATTCTGTTTTTGCATGAACTCTCTATTATGGCATGGCTCTAGAGGTAACTTTGGAATATTTTGGAATATTAATTCCCCAAGTACACGTGTAATTTGAATGCATTACACACTGTCTTCTAGTTTTGCTGTAAGAATGAGTGGTTGATATTTTTATTTACTCTCCATGCCAATCTGTATGGTTTTTTTTTGAGGAAGATTAGCCCTGAGCTAACATCTGCCACCAATCCTTCTCTTTTTGCTGAGGAAGACTGGCCCTAAGCTAACATCTGTGCCCATCTTCCTCTACTTTATATGTGGAACACCTGCCACAGCATGGCTTGATAAGCAGTGCATAGGTCTGCCCCCAGGATCCAAACCGGCAAACCCCGGGCCGCCAAAGCAGAACAAGTGCACTTAACTTCAGTGCCACTGGGCTAGCCCCAGATCTGTATGTTTTTTGACAATGTATGGAGAGATTTGGATTAAGAAACTGCAATTGACCTACAGAACTCAAAAGTCTTTGATTGTATTCTTGGTTTCATCTTCATTCCAGTGGTTTTATAGATTACTTTTTCCATTTCCAGTTGGTAGGAAGTGTTTCTTTCTTTATTTAAATTTGTATTTATTGCCATAAGATATTTATTAAATAAATTCTCAGATGAACATTTGGCATCAAACGTATAATATATATATATATATATGTATACATATATATACATACACACACACATTTGGCATCAAACTTACCTTGTATATGTGTAATTGACTCCAGTGTTCGTGATAATCTTTTTATACCATTACTCTCCCCATTCATCAATTCTTTATTTCACTTACCCCAGTTAAAACATCTTGAAATAGATTTCTCAGGTACAGTAGATAGGCGGTATATTTTCTGAGCCACTGCATATCTGAAAGATTGTTTTTCTGTTCCCTTCACACCTAAATGACCACATTTTCTGACTCAAATTCTCAGGTCACAACATTTTGCACTGTTTTGTGGTTGTCTGGTGTTCAGTGTTAAAGAAGTTTAAGGTCAGTCTGGTTCTTTTCCTTTGTAAATAACTTGTTTTTTGTTTTCATTTTGTTGCCTGGGGTTTGGGTATCAATGTTATACCCACTTTGTAAAAAGAATTAGGTAGATTTCCTTTTTAGTCTATTTTAGAGAACATTGTAAACAGCATCAAGTTATCCTTTCCTTAGAGCTTGGGGAGAATTCCCTGTGATACCATCTGGGGATTGGTGTATTTTCCTAAGATTAGCTCTTCGACATCTTTCTCTGTTTTCTCCATAGTAATTGATCTGTTTCGATTTTCTCTTTTTTTAGGTCAATGCTGGATATTTATGATTTCCTAGAAAATTGACCATTTCATCCAAGTCCTAAAATATATTCTCTTTAAGCTGATAAAATAATTCCTGTAGTTATTGTAATTATTTTGTGAATTTGTGCTATCCCAATTTTTCTTAATTTAGTTTTCTAGCAATTTAAATATTTTATTGCTGTTGCTTTCATTATTATCATTGAATTCACTCTTAGATTTAGTAGTTCTACCAATTTCTGGTTTCTAACTCATTAATTCCTACTCATTTACTCAGGGTTATTATTATTATTTTTTGCAATTCCTTTTTCCAAATTATTGATTAGATTCTTAATTTCCGTACTGTCTGGACTTATAAGCTCTATATTCTGTTAGGTAATTGATCCCCATATTTGCATTAGTTTCAGATTTATAGCTAAGCAAACCAAATGCTCCCTGCCAGACCTTTTTCTGTAAGGTCTGCATTTATATCTCTGTTGGCTAACGTTTTCTTTGTGTCTTGAAGATAGGCTTAAGGGATCTTATCCTTGGCATGTTTCAAATTATTCATCTGTTACCCTTGTATCTTAATGGCATACTAGCTAGATAGAAAATCCTTGGATCACAGTCTCTTACTCTAAGGATTTTACAGCACTTTTAGATTTAAAAGTTACTGTGGAAAAGTCTGAAATGAATCTTATTGTGTCCCTCATAATAGATGACTAGCTTTCAATGGTCAAAGTCTTATTTTCTGATCTTTGAAGCTGGTTATTTCACCAGAATATATTTCTTAGTGTTGATGATTGTGCAAACATTTTTCCCATGGCTTAGGGTGCCCTTAAGTCTATGGATTAAAAGTTTTTAAAAAATTTTTGTCAATATTATAAAAACCTTTAAATATTTATTGTCTCATTGTTTCAGATCTCTTTTTATTGGGGGGCACAGAGGGAGATAAAAATTATACTTATGTTACACTTCCCATGTCTGTTTTCCATATAGATAATCTTCTTTTTTCTAGTACTCTTATTTTACTTGTTTTTATTTCATTTCATACCTTTTCCTCAGGCCTATCATGTCTCACGTGCTTAAAACTGTTTTCAGCAGTTTCCAATATTCTGCTTCTCATGTGTCCTTCACTTCTGTTATGGTTTTAGATATTTTTTGTTTACTTCTTGCCCTGTGAATGCTCAAATTTGATCTCCTTCTATTGCCTTGTCATGTCTTTCCCATTTTAGAGACATATTCTTTAAAAGCAATTTAGAGACAATTAAGCTTCTGATTTTTAATTTTTATTTTTATGGGAGTTCATTTGCCCACAGTTGTTTCTTTTGCTCCATCAAAAATTTTTAGAATGAGTATATTTTATCTATAAGTTCTTTCCATATTCCTTTTCTTTATTTTACATCTTTGTAATGATCCTGTGTTAGTTCTTTTGATTTTATTACTATTCATATAATTCATGTTAGGACTTTTTAGACTTTGAAGCTTCCTGTGGATTGAGGACCAAGACTGTTTCAAGTTTGTAGAAATTCTTCTTATGACACAGAAAAGTGTGTGTGTGTGTGTGTGTGTGTGTGTGTGTGTGTGTGGTTTCTTTTCAGCTTGACTTTCCCCAATCTAATGGGATCAAGGTGGTAGGTGGCTCACCATATGCAAAGTCTCCTATCCCTGCCTTACTGACAGACATCTTCCAGCAAAAATGGCTTCTCTGTGTGATTTCTTACTTACCCTTGGTTTCCCTTTTGCTTGAACTATTGTAGCAAAGTGAGTCCAGAGAAGTGATTGCATCCAGGGAACATTCGCATTTTGATTATTCTAAACCAGAGTTCATTGGTTAGGGGTGCCAATTACTTTGGAGATCTGTGCTCTGAGAGCTTTGTCTGACATTTACAGATGTGAGCATATGTTCGAAATTTCTTCCATAAGGCTGTTAGACCTTTACTAAATTCTGTAGTTCTTTCTCAGAAATTTTAGAAAATTATAGCTATCTCCTGGTTTTGTTGAAAATGGAAATAGTACTCCCGTTGCTCATTTTCTTTGAGTTTTGTGTGATATCTAAGAGAGGGAAGGAGAAACCATTATCTTTTACTGTCATTTTAAAACTGAAAATACTCTCCTTTCACAATAATTTGAAGATTCAAGGCAGAGTCTTCTAAAACTTTCATTGGTTTATTATGGAAAATCATACCAAGAATGTTTTCCTTGTGAATCTTCACAACAATGTTCTCTTTATTGCTGCATTTTTTAATGGGCCTAATGTTGCTTCTTTTTATGCTTTGCTGTCAGGGAAAACATGAATGAAGTTTTGGGATTTGCTATCAGAAAAAACTGATGTTATGCTGTTGGTCTCCCCCACCATCTCTTGGGGGTCTGGAAAATTGTTTCTCTTAAATAGAAACTTTAAGGTTTGTCCTTCCTCAATTTACCATCGTTAGAAGGCAGGAATTTAGTGCAAGTCTTCTGGATCTTCCCTTGCTCTGTCATATTCTTTCACTAAACAAGAGGGTATGATGCAGTTTATATTTTGAACTGGAATTACATGAAAGACCACAGCTTCCAGCTTGCCCCTCTAACATTTTCTTATCTCTGCCCAAGTTTAGAGGACAAAACTGATGCGGGGTTGGTGAGCCAAGGAGTCGAAAGAAAGATTTCTTAGACTCTCAAGATCTGGCAGTAGTGCTCTTTTATTTAGAGAATAGTGTGGAATAGCATGGGGACAGGACCCATGGGCAGTAAGAGCTTCTGCTACCGCCGCTTCTGCTGCCCCCACTGGCATGGGGACAGGGCCCATGGATAAGCAGAGCAGCTGTTGCTGCCCCCGCTGGCATGGGGACAGGACCCATGGGCAGGCAGAGCTGGTGCGTGGGGACAGGACCCACGGGCGGTCAGAGCTCCTACTGCTGCCCCCGCTGGCCTGGGGACAGGACCCATGGGCAGGCAGAGCTGGTGTGTGGGGACAAGACCCACGGGCAGTCAGAGCTCCTGCTGCTGCCCCGAGTTGAGGGTTAGGGCTAATTTTATAAGGCATGGGTACGTGACTTATTTTTACTGGAAAAAAAAGAAAATATGATGTAAAAAGTCATTAAATGATTTCAGTGCAGATGGGGTCTGGTTATTGTGCGGTCATATAACTTTAGATACGAATCTGGCCATATAGATCGGCATGCAGGTGAGGATGTCCCGGGCTTCTCTCCCTGGGGCAGTCCTAATTCATACCATAAAAAAAGTCCACTGGGTCGTGTAGTTTGGCATGTAGGCCAGGTCACCTTGGCTTCTCTAGCTGGGGCAGCCTTAATCCACATCAAAAACGTCCTATGTCTTATTGATGCTGGGTCGGTGAGCCGAGGAGTCAAAAGAAAGATTTCTTGGACTCTCAAGATCTGGCAGTAGTGCTCTTTTATTTAGAGAGTAGAATAGCATGGGGACAGGACCCATGGGCAGTCAGAGTTTCTGCTGCCGCCGCTTCTGCTGCCCCCGCTGGCATGGGGACAGAGCCCATGGGCAGGCAGAGCTGGTGCGTGGGGACAGGACCCACGGGCAGTCAGAGCTCCTGCTGCTGCCTCGAGTTGAGGGTTAGGGCTAAATTTAAGGCATAGGTATGTGAGTTATCTCTTTACAAGACAAAGAATATGTAAAAAAGTTAAAATGGTATCAGTGCCCGTTTGGTCTGGCCATTTGGCGGTCCCACAACTTTTAGATAAGAATCAAACCGGATTGAGTAAATGGCAGAAGTCACCACTTGAATTTTATCCTCGGCTAAAGACAAAGGAGGATTTGGGGGGGGGGGGGGTCAGTTACATGAGGTTGCCAGACAGTAACCAACTTAAGTTCTTGCCTCTGGCATTGATTAAGAGCTTCTAGAGATAAGACCATCCCCCCTTCTTCCTGGCACAGAGAGGGAGGCATCTTCACAGATAGAGGTTTCCCTTAGAAATGTAAATGTTTCCCAACAAAGGGGCAAACAAATTCCACTCCTTGGAGCCTGAATCTCATCTGTAGTTTTAAAACTAACCAGCCTAAAAATCCTCATAAGCCATTTTAAAATTAAGCAGCCTAAAAATCCTCATCATTATCAAGTCTCTTTTCATCCCTACGTACTTCCTTCTGTGCCATGTTCTGGGAATTACCCTTTTGAAATGATGGTAATAAAAAGAATATAATAGGGATAAACGAGGAGGGGGTAAGACCTTGGCTCCATCTGGCTACAAAATTAATTCCTCTGGAGTTGGAGGATGAACACACGTTTTTCTAGTCAGTTGTCTTCAGTGTTTCAGAATGAAGCAATTATAGAGAAGGGGAATCAGAGTCTTTTCTAACCTTAGTAGGTCCATCGAGCCTGTTCTGGTTCAGAGATTAGAGCATGTTGTATAGTTCAAGAAAGTACTTCTTGAATTTATTCCCCACAGTTGATGCAATTAGTTGAAATTCCACCCGGATTTGGCAGATGGTCTTCTCTTCTCTTGAGTTTACAGTGCTGTTGCCAGCTTTTATTTTATTTTTTAACTTTTTTGTATTTTTATGGATATTCTAATGGAAGTTGGGATAGCTCTTATAAACATTTCAAGCCCGCCACCATATTAACTTGCATATTCATGCAATGAAGCCACACACACCTTAAGTGCCTTGAGAGCAAGGACTCATATATCATCTCCAGGGCTCTTTATTGAATAAGTGCCCAATAAACATGTTTTGATTTAGAACTGAAAATCAAAGTTAATCTGTCCTTGGTTTTTTACTTTAATATGCTAATTATGAACTTTATATTATCCTAGTTCTGGATACTATGAGACATGAAAGTGATAAAACTCACATGTAAAAAATACATCTATACTTCGATTTTTGGTATCTTGTACAAATCTTACTCTAATTGAAATTCCCTTTTTTTTTTTTTAAAGAAAACCTGACTTGTAAATAAATCAGACTTTGAAAAGACGGGAATTGTGTTCCTGTCACCTACAAATAAGGTTTCCTTTAGTTCACTCTACCAAATTGCTTACAGCATATATAGTGAAACATTCAGCTTGGTCCTATTATCAAATGGTCAGTTAATTACAAAAAGTCCAGCTGTCAAGAGACATACAGGTGTTAATGGGGCCCCCAAATTATTCAGCTTACTCCAGGTTATTTATTTTGCCTATCAGTATCTTTGTTTCTTAGAGTCATGATGACAATTAGTATCAGGGGTCTATTTTAGACCATCATACATATTCTGTAATATCATCAAGATGCCATACCTATTGACCTAGATTATAAATCCTCTTCCACTTATATCATAACAACCTAAGGCAAGGATTATCTTTTTTTTTTCCTTTTGCAATGACCATTAGCCACAGAGCAGTGCTGTAGGCCCAGTCCAGAAGCATGCTTTAATGGAGAGAGGATGGAATTTAGAGTCAGAGGACCTGAACGTGAGTTTCTTGCTCTGTAATTTATGATCTGTATGACTTTGGGCATGCCATTTACTCTCTCTCTCTCTCTTTTGCTCAGAAGGGTATGTAAATGAAGAACCAACTTTGAACAAGCTTGATTAACTATAAATATGCTACAAAGCAGTAAACTGCACTGACTGCCTGTAGTTGTTCTTCAGATGGATGGCATCCAGCTGTGATCAGAGCCAGGTCAAATGGGGAGTTGCCTGGAGCATTAAAATATTACATAGAATGTACAAGGAGAAAGAAAAGTTTGTTTACCAGAACTCCTGGAAGGGAAGAGATGGGGGTGGGTCTGTGTGTGTTGGGGAGGATTATTTTGATAAGCTACTTAGTGTGAAGGAGTAAACCCTCGAGGGATATTTGTCAACAGATGGTACCTAAACTGCTTTCTAAGGAGGATCAAGCAGTTAACTCCAGCATTCTGTTTTGCTGAGTGGAGTACAGCATTGGGGCTGCCCAGTGGGGCCCTCTTTCCCTTTCCTTCCTTCACACACCTGAGCCATCTCTATAAATAAATGCTGAACCCATGACTTAGGAAAATATCAGTTTTAAGAGTTACCACATTAACAGCTTGTCTGGGACATTCACAGGATATGATCAGGTCTTTATCAAGGTGATGTTCAAATTACATAGTAACATGGGAGCTGCAGTGAATGAGAGCCAAGTGTTTTCAGTATTAGGTTCTCTAAATTCTCCGCCTCCTGGGGTTACTTGTTCTAACTTCCATCTCTGTGGTTCAGCTTCTACTACACTGATCAAACTCTGCCCTTCAGGTTTCTTATGAAGTTACAGTTCTTGAAATATCCACTGGTGACTTCTTGCTTTATTCACTATTTATGAGGTTTTTCACAGCCCCTCTGTGCGAGGGCCAAGTGTCTATGTTCATAGCCTGGACAGCTGCTAGGGATTACTCATCTTCTGTCTTCAGGGATTGGTTGCCTGGGATGCTGATTATTTTGCCTTATGGGTGGACCCTGGTACTTGTAGGTAGAAGTATAGAGCCCTGTAGATGCCATTATTTGAGTCTAAGCATTGCTTTCTTACTGTTACAATCCAAGAGATAATTTACAAGGGCTGACAATATTATTTTAGTTTTCCTGAAAGTTGTCATGATTCTCTGGGCCTCAGAGCAAGACTTTTTTAGAACAGAAACTATTTGTTTATATAGTCAGGCTTTGAGGATGATTTATTATATATTAATTTGAGAAAACTGCAACTCAGGCAATTCAGGACTTTTAACATTTTTTTCTAAACCTCCAAAAGTAATGGGATATGTTTCCAGACAAAAGCAATGTCATTTGATGAACAATCCGCTTGTTATTTATCTTTCTGCTTTTGGGAGACAATCCTAGGTCAGCCAAGGACATCTCCAAAAGGATACTATAATTAATGGAAATTAAATGGTGTACAACACAGACTATGTTTTCCCCAATTATCTTCTAGAATGACATGGTAAATGGTTCAATAACCCTGGAGCTGATACCTGATTTACAATATTTTTTCCTGTATATAATTTAATTTAATCTTTGTCTTGTGTGAAATTTACAAATTATCGAGAAGATAGAAACATAGATGCTGGAGTTAATTTGCTCTATGAAAGATGATCTTTTTGGCTTTGCTTGTAGTTTGAGAAGCCCCTCAGGACTTTGACCTCTTTTGGTCCATGTCTTTAAGTCTGTTGGGAGAATACATGTGGTACACAGAAGGGTGAAGCCACAAAATGTAATATAAAATACATAAACGTGATTCTATTACTCTCTTGGTTAAAATAATTTTAAGGCACATTCAACTCTTCAAGGCAAAAACCTAAACTCCTTAATACGTCAGACAGACCCTCTATGATGAGACACTCACTCACTTTCTTAAATTGATCACTGTTCACCTCTTCCTAAACTCCCCTCCCCAAGATACACAGTTAAGCACACATGTGAGCACACATACCTCCTTAGCTGTAGTTACAGTGTCACTATGTAATTCATCCAGCTCTTTAGGTTACTTATACCAGGCCAAACCAGCCCAGCTCATGGCACTCTCTCTAAGCTTGCAAAATTAACAAGCAGGAAGCAACTTGGTAGGAGCCAATCTTGAAATGCTTAGAAGAGAGACATTAATTTACATTGAAATAGTATTTGCTATTAAGTGATATGTGATGAAGGAGTTAAAAAAGAGATGGTTAATGTATAGATAACTGATGATTAGACATAGTTTGCATTTGGGTTGTAACTTGAGAGGTATGTGATTTTGGCCAATGAATCTTCTCTCAGCCTCAGTTTCCTTATCTAAAAAAATGGGCCCAGCTAGAATATTGAGCAACCAGAGAAGTACGAGGTAGGTTTATTTCCCACTGACCTGAGGCATTAAGGAGAGAACTACCTGGGCAGTGAGTGGGGTGGGGTCAGGGCGGGGCTTGTGGTGAAAAGCATGAAGAACTGGATGGGTGATGTCAAGTTTTTGGAGGACTTGGAGTCTGGCTGTGCACCCACAAGCATTTTACAAAGTTCAAAGAACGGAGGCAGGTCAGAAAATGGAAGCCAGAGCTGAGGGTTGAGGACCAAGTCAGGCTTTGACTTAATGGAAGGGAATAGGGTCAGGATCACATGGAAGTGGGTGACAGCTGAGGACAAAGATGAAGGGATTGTGACTTGCTACAGATCAGCTCAGACAACAAAAATGCGCTAACTCCCAGGGTGATGGCGAGCATAGGCTACCAGAAGTCATGTAATTTGAAGCATTTAAAAAACTGTAAATCCCTAACAGATATCACTATTTTTATCTTGTGGTATCATAAAGATGAAACAACTGCAAAAAAGCTTGTCAAGATTAACCCCATCGGGGAGCAACCCAACAGCTGTCATCCCTTTTACCCTGGGGAACATGCACTTGGCATTCACGGAAAACTTGCTTTTGCTTCTTCTCCTGCGTCTGACACACTCTCAAACTCAGGGCACTCAGCTTCTGCTTTGATCTCTGGGCTCTTTTAGTCAATCCTCCAATTCCCAACCATACAGGCTAATGTGATAGCAGGACTTCGGGCATTTTTCATCAAGAAATCTCTCAACTTCTGCTACCGAAAGTTAAAAACTGGATTTCTGAAGGGCAAAGTGATTTTTTCTTACTTTCCTATTTGTTGAGTATTTTGTCCTGGTGAGCTGATGTGCTTACACTCCATTACCATAAACTCAATTATTGGAGAATTTGTTCTCAATTTTTGAATTGCCCTCTGGATCCAAAGCTACATTTAGAATGGGTTGTCTTTAGCAAGTTACTTGCTTTCCTTTTGTTAATGAGTTCTCCGAACTTCTCACTGTCTGTTTGATTCTATAATTCCTTTTCAATAGCTTTTCATTTTCTCAAACATTACCGGTCACTTTACTGTCCAGTGGACATTTTTCTACCAACAGGTAGATATTTAACTGCCAACCATTGAGAAACTGGTGTGCTGGAGATCCTTCCTTTATGTATTAATTCAAAAGATCAACTTGTCATTGTCTTCTTTATTAAATGATCTCTGTCCTCCTTAGTCCTTGTTTCTTTCCCTTCTTTCTTCAAAGCTGCACATATTCCTAGGCAGCAGTTCATGCAGCCCCTTTCTGATAATATTAATCTCACATTCAGGCTGCTCCATTAATGTGCCTCAGTTCAGAAACACAAAGTAAAATGCTCATCTCAACCTCATTTTTAAGAGCAGTTATTGCTTTTCACACTACAATCACAGAAGGGTATTGAGGAAGCCATGCAAATGCATCTCCTCTGCATAGAATGTTAAATTCACAATCACAATTTAACATGGCCATAAACCTAGTTTGATGAAGACAGCCTAGGATTAGAGGTGAGGAAACCTGACTCATAATTTCTGTTCTGCATCAAAAAGTCTTTATTCATTGGTCATCTTACCACTCCTGTATTTCATGGATCCTTTACTTTGTAAAATTAGAACGTTGACTAATTGATCTCTAAGGTGCCTGACAACTGTAGAACTCTATGTTTTCACAATTTCTTTTAGTCCTCTACAAATATAGCCTCCCTGCATTGGAAAAGGAACGAGTGGTCAGAGAAATCTCACAGAATGGACATTTGAACTGAACCTTGAAAAATGGATGAAACGCTTGTAGATAGATGAAGAAAGAAAAGTGTTCTAAGTAGAGAAAAAAGCAGGTGCAAAGTCACAGGGGGGTAAATTAGCATGGAGTATTTGAACTTCAGTTAAATAGCTTGCTTGGACTCAAGGGGAACTCAAGCCAGGACAACAGCACTAGGCTAGTGAATCTTGTACTATCACATGACATCACCAAGTTTGAATAGACGTGGAATTTCTTAAAGAATTGACATTAAATGACACCTATACAAAGGATAACCAGGGGCCAGTGGGGTAAATGGATTTCCCCAGCTCTCCAGAAGGAGCTTCACAATAGAGGCTCCGGTTCCAGGGCCCGCAGTTGTTTTCTCCAGGATGTACCGGCAACCTTCCATCTGATCTGGAGGCCAGATCAGTGAAGGGTTCCTGGAGCTTGAGTGGGATATAGGATTGGGGGAGAGTGGGCCTTAGTCTGATTGCCCATAGTGCAGCCAAAATGAAGAGTCAAACTAACTCAGGGTACTTACTGGAAAAAGAGGCCAAATCTAGATATGAAGCTCTGAGAGGCAAACTCTGGGAAGGTTGGAGGTGCAGCGTGAAGATCACAGCAAAGATGATATATTCTGCACAGACATTTTGTGGTGATTAAATTGGCTAAGGCGGTCAAAGAGTTTAACGTAGTTTCTGATTCATAACAGGCATTCAATAAATGGTATGGTTGCTGTTGTTATTTAAAGCACTGAAATTTAGACACTGAAGGCCTTACTTGAGCCTTGGTTGGCTTCTTATATAAGGAGATGAGACCAAAAAAAAAAAGGTTAAGTGTTCCCCAAGCCCCAAGGGTTTTCTTATTCTTCCTCCACCTCCAACCCTGTGGGATCTCCCAGGTAGCCCTCTCTGGGTTTTTGCATTCATTCATTGTGAGACCCACATCCTACTCCACCCCCATGCAGTGTTTGGAGTTACAATACATTGAGTTTTACATGGCTTTTACATTGCGCTGCCATGATTTGGAACTAGAAGTGCCCCCCCCACCCCGGCCCCACTTCCCACTTAGGGGATCAAGGAGTAGTTTTGTGACCTATAGTACCAAACCACGAGGATGGGAGGTGGGAGATCTTTCCTTAACTAACTTGGTGTCCTGAGTAATAACTCGCTTTGTCTCTGCCTGAGCATGAAACGATGGCAGACCCTAGGGAAGGTGCCCTTATTATCAAAGTTGCCAAAAAGGCTCAACACATCATCTTGGGCATCAAATTAGCATCAGCTGCCTAATACCAGAAAAAGAGCTTTTACTAGAAGGACAATAACAAAGAGAGGAATAATACCCACAATGCTCCAAAATCATTCTTTTAGCCAACAAGATGCCATTCTCAATATCCTTGAGTTTGGATAAAAAGCCAACCAAGGGGTTAAGTGGCCACTTTTGGATATCTCAATAATTTGGCAACGGTAAACTTGAGCAGCACATCTTCACTGAGTGCCTACTACGTAGGTGTGCTGGTCAGGGTCTCTCTGTACTGGATGTGCTAATGCTTAACAAATATACACTTTCTTTAAAACATATTCTATCACTTGGTAGAGTCTCTTTAGAGTGAAAAGAATTTCCTTATTTTTATTCTAAATAATATACGGTCTAATGTGTAAACCAATATCTGGATCCATTAGTTTACACTGTCTCCATAAGGGGTATTTAACATAGATAACCACTGCTTTGCATAACAATTGTATCCTATCATTATCCACAGATAAATTTTTGCCAAGAATTCTCTGCTCTGTGTGATGTCAAAGAGAACTTTCCAACGGTGCTTTCCCCTGTAGAGTTTTAATTTTCTTTGTTTTATGAAGTTAATGTTGTCATTCTGCAGAGCAATAATCAATGAAGTTATGCAAAATTTAAAAATTAGGTCTTTTTGATACATTTAATATAGGTTTGATTATCCAAAGTCTGCCTGAATGAAGAGTCATTCATGTTTAACATTTAAAGACAAAGACGTGATTGTAGGAGAACAGTCTATTTATAAAAAGCAATGCTTCAGCTGCACCGAAGGAGTGGAGGAAGGACCTTCTTGCAAAAGAAAGATTAGTGGGCTGTGAATCAGATTTTTTTGTGTGTCAGCTCCAAAAACAGATTCTCCCAAATCCTATCGCCTTAGGTTGAAGAATGTTCCAGTGAGATAGGAAGATGCACAAACAAGAATATATGTGTTTTGTTTTATTCTATTTCTCAGCAGAAAGGGCCTAAACTGCAGGATGGGTGATTCAAGTAGACGCTCAGAGAAATATCATGGTAGTTAACAATGGTAAACCGTGGGAAGGCTTACAAAAGAAAGTTCTGTATCTTTTTGTGGAGACTTTAAAGTAGGAGAGACCATTTGTCTGAGTGAGATTGGACAAATTAGCAACTCTCAACTTCATTTTGTCATTTGTAAAATGCGGGAATCTCTGAGGTTCCTTCTAACTTTGAAAACTGATACTTCATCATCCTGATTGTATCTTTGGCTGAACTTGGTGCTGTTGGAATGGAGGAGTTTGGGTGAACTTGGCTGTTTCATCAGATCTCAGTCACCATAGCACCTCTCCTGTTCTACCTACAGCATCTCTCGGTGGGCTCTTCACCTAATTAATAGAACTGGGAACAATAACGGCCGCTGTGACTTTTTTGTATCATTATGTTTAAGCCATTCCTATTTTTCATTTCTTCAGTGCAGTTGATGCCACCCCACTAATTCTCCCATTGTATTTCTAGAACTTTTATTTTCTGGTATCTCTGACTAAATGCGCTTTCCAGAGGTCACCTGGGTCAAAGGAGAACTATCTTCACTGGAAATCCTCAGGCTGCTCAGATGTATAAAGAAGACCTGGAGGTTCAACCTTACTTGGGCCTCTGGTCCTGCTCTGGTGAGAGCGTTTAGGTGTTTGAAATGACACCTGAGTCAATCTCTGGCCAGAATTGATAGGAGCCTCAAAAGAGATGGAGCATAAGACGGTATTTTATAATAGATTAAAACCTGGTGGTATTATTATCATTATTATTGGGGCCTACATTTCCTCTTCTCTCTGTTTTGCTTGTTCCCGTGGAGCTAAAGTCATTATGAATGATGAAGCAGAATGGAAACTTGACCAGTGTAGCCCATGCAGACTATACAGGAAACAAGATTATCAGATAATCTTTCGATAATGCACAAGCAAAAATGTTGAAATGATGGTTTTGATGAATTATTTTTTTAGGGCCAGACTGGTTCTCCATGTTCAAACATAAGCATGAATTAACTCCTTCTCCAACATAGTTTTACTGTTATATATGTCTAGTTTGTGTCTTCTAGTCATATAATGGCCACTAAAATTAAGAAACATGGCAATGAAATTACTGATTTTTGACTATTACCAAAGAAATTTATCGTTAAAGTGAACACATTGGAGCACTAAGTTAAATAAAAGCATTGCATCACAGAGACTATAAGGTTATTAAGAAAAAGATCTTTTTCCTAATTTTTCAATATTAGGATGTTGTGCTATGAGATATTTTGACGTGGGAGTTAGAGTAGTAAATTCAACTTATCTAAGAAGGTTGCAGTAATATTTTAAAGAAAGAAATGGATTAAACAAAGGGAGATTTCAGGAAAAATGTGGTTTCCTGAAAACACCACTATAGTCTGTCTTTTTAGATTTACTTTCTGTCTCTTTTGTTTTCATAAGACCAAAGAAGTGTTAGTAAATTGCTGCTCTCCCTGGTTGCGCCTGGACTGTGTATAGTCTACTTTAGAGACACACCTACTTTCCTCCTGATCACAGCAAAGAGTTTTAAATCTATCGGCAGAGTGATTCCCAGAACATATGGCTCATGGGGAAAATAGCTTGCATTTAGCTCTGGCCAGCTGTCCAGAGCTCAATAATGTTGGTAACATATTTTAGGAAAGATAAACTAGGAAATATATTTAGCAAGCACAAGCTAAGAAATTTACGCTAATCTTCTGCACTAGATTAAAAAACATAAATTACCATCACATTATTTCTTAGAGCAGAATTTAATTAAATTATTCCCGGTCACCAAAGATCTGATGGAACGGGAATAATATCCACCATTTAGACTTTGTATAAATGGCTTTGTCTGGTTAAAACCATAACAATAAGCTATCTGATAACTAAGTTCTTCAAGTGCATGTCAGATATGATTTCCGACACTGTAAAAGTTAAAAGAACAAGGAAACATCCATATGCATAAGATGGACCATCTGCAAATTTGCATCAGCCTTCAGACACTTAAGTGAAAATAAACCTTAGTTTAAGATTCTGAGTTCATAAATAAAAAATTAGTTAGTTAACAGAGCTCCTTGGAGATGTGGATAATTTTTGGCCTAGGGCAGGGAAAATAAAGATGAGCCTGGAGCATGTTGTAGTGCCAGATAGAAAGTGCTCAGAAGAAGAAAGAATGACAACAAAAAAAAAAAAAAAAAGGAAAGAAAGAAAAAAGGAAAAAGGATGGACACACATCACAAGGACACAGGAACCAACCTGCCAGAGCCCTCAATGGCCAAAACTGGAACAGTTCAAGAAAGAAAATAAATAACTATAGCAGTGGATTAAAACCCAAAGAACCAAACAAATGTCCATGTGTCCATACTAATGTAAGTAAATGATTGGATAGAAATAAATGAGAGAAAAGGACAAATCTGCCTTAGACGAGGATTCTAAGGAATATATGTGGATACCCTCCCCCTCCAGGAAGGAGAGCTTAATTTCCCTCCCCCTGAGTGCAGACTGAACTTAGTGACTCATTTCTAAAGAATAGAGCATGAAAAGAAAAATTATAACTTTAGAGCGGAGAGACATGATAGACAACACCTTAACCGAGTGACCCAGGTTAATATCACCAGGGATAAATCATGTTGATAATATGTACCTGATGTGATATTTTCAATGAAAAGGTCATTTCACCTTCTTGGTATGTTTCCCCCAAAGCCATAGCCACAGTCTAATCTTGAGACAACATCAGACAAAACCAGTTCATGGACATTCTACAAAATATCTGATCAGTACTCTTCAAAATTCTCGATACACAAAAAAACAAGACTGAGAAACTGTCACAGACTGGAGGAGACTAAGGTGACATGATGACTACGTGCAACCTGGAATCCTGGATCAAATCCTTCAGCAGAAAAAGGACATTAGTCGAAAAACTGGTGAAATACAAAGTCTGGAGTTTCGTTAATAGTATTGTAACAAGATTAATTTCTTAGTTTCAACAAAATTACCATAGTTATTTAAGGTGTGAACATTAGCGGAAGCTGGATGAAGGTATAGTATCAAGTTTCAATTTAAAAAATATATATATTTAAACTCAGTTTTTAACTTTGTACATTCAAAATAAAGCTAAACCCTCAATAAGGGGGGTTTAAAATAAATCCAAGATCACTTTCTAAGGAGAGCATGGGTTCTCTCCACGGGTGTTCTCTTTGGCAACCTCTGAAAGAGATGAGATGGCCATCTATTCATACTTCCTTCCTTGTTAATACTCTTAGGGGCCGGCCCCATGGCTGAGTGGTTAAGTTCATGCGCTCTGCTTCAGTGGCCCAGGGTTTCACCAGTTCGGATCCTGCGTGCGGACATGGCATTGCTCATCAAGCCATGCTGAGGCGGCATCCCACATGCCACAACTAGAAGGACCCACAACTAAAAATACACAGCTATGTACTAGGGGGCTTTGGGGAGAAAAAGAAAAAATAAAATCTTTAAAAAGAAAAAAGACACATTTTTATAAAAAGAGTATTGTTTATGCTTCTACTATCTTAATTTATTAAAGAAGACATGTCTACATATTAACTAATATCACCAGATTATTGCATTTTCAAAGCTTGCCAAGAAGAATAACAAATTCACTACAGCTTAGTTATTAAAAGTTCGAATGAAAGAAATAACATTTATGTAAAATTACTTGAAGCATATGCAGAACACCCATTTCTCTAGGCACTCTAAAATCTAGGTCTGGAAGGAGCCAAGTCATCAGATGTGTCCCATGCATTATGGGTATCATGTTGACTTCCTTGACAATTGCTTTACACTGAATTACTCTTCAGTAAAATGTCATGAGTATGAATTGAGAGATACTCACGCTATTCCATGAAAGCCATCACTGTGCTTTCTAGGAGAATGCTGTTGGAGTTACTATTTCTCACATTACACAGTGTAATCCAGGTAGAGGACATTTCTTAAGTACCAGCGAGAGGATTATGTGTGCCTCTCTTGAGAAATGGATGGGTTTTTAACTTCATGCATCATCTGGATTGTGGAATTGGTTGTTTCCCTTTTTCAATTGGATGCTAGAAAACTCATAGTTAAATTTGTGGCTGGCATCTCACAAGTATATACAATTGTCAGAGCATGCATTCCAAACACTAATCTCACTTTGGACTTCATGTTAAGATACTGCTCCTTTATTTTAACCTTTAAATGTATTATTTATATCATATTGTTAATACGTGCTCATTGTTGAGAAATTTAGAGAATGCAGGAAGACAATATTTGTTAAAGAAAACTAAAGATGGTTCCATCACTCAGATAATCATTGTTAACATATCACAGGATGAGCATATGAACATCTAGACTTAGTTCATCACGCTGTATTTTATTACCTTTATTAGGTTGCTTTGAGTTTTTTTGGGAGGGGAGTATATAATATAAGATATAAATAAATAAACTGAAAAAATAAAGAACCACATTTAAGTTCTTGATCTTGTTTTGACCAGGTTAAATCTTACTTATCACTTTGTAGGTGAACTAAATTCTATGCCTACGTCTTCATACATGCATTGAGAATCTTTATATTTAGGTACATTTCAGAATATACCTATAGTCACCAACTTATCTTTAAGTAACGCTGAAGATAATAAGTGTATTTTGCCCAATGCGTTATAACAGTGACCAATCAATCATTGATTCCTTCATTAATAAACATCTGGAGCATATGCATTGTATTTATTTTGCTCCTATGAAATTTGGAACCAATTCACCTTTTCTCTCTTAATTCAAGAATGCCAACATTCACTGGGTGACTCTTTAAGTAAAAACCTAACTCTGGGCCTCTGTAGAGATCTGCTAACCTCTATAGCAGGAATCTAACTAAATGAGATATTAGAAGTAGAATAGTTTTCATATATAAGGCATCGTAGCAGCATCAATGCTGTAAAAATGATAATGGTAATAAAAATGATACCTATATCTTTTAAAAAATAATGAAGAGATACCCTAATAAGAAGAGCGAGCCATGAAAGAGAGGAAGAAAATAGGCTGTACAAATAATTTCTGTTAGACAAAGCACAGTCTTAACCTTTTTTAGCATGTGTTGTTGAAGAAGAATCTCAAGAATGAGATTCTTTAAATAAAGAAGAAAATGGTTGGAGACAAACTGAACAGTTTTCATGGATAAGAATAAAGAAGAAAAGAATCTTGTTTAACAAGGATGTTAAAGGCGTTCCTAAGACCATAGAAAGCACTCGTTGCCTTCCGGTAGCGGACTATTAGGACCAGAGGACATCTTTTAATCACAAGTACATTAATCTCTCTCTCTCGCTCTCTCTTTCCCTCTCTCCATTCCTCCTTCTCCCAATCCCCTCTCCTTCACAGATGAAGGAATTGAGATCCAAAAAGCTGATACAATCTGCCCCAAATTACACAGCTATGCAGCAGAGATAAGGTTAAAAATCTAGACTTATTGGTTTCTTGCCCAATTTCCCTTTCACTTCACTGGATAGGGACAAAAAAATATACAGCAATGCCATGATAAAGTCACCTCAGAAATAAACCATGGTTAACTAAATTACTGCTGAGAATAAGTGCTAAAGGGCCAGCCTTTTTGATGTGTGTCTAAATTGGTACTACACAGTTAACGATTTTAGTAATTATGCCTATTTCTCTCCTGTTAATTTGCACAGTACTGAATAAATATAATCTCTAATCATCTGCTGGATTATTGCTGAATTCTACGCAGGTTTGATGCTTTGGGCAGCCCTTTGATGGTGGAGTCACTATGGCCCCCGATCCCTTCACCCCTTTGGTCTTCTTTCCCATTCCCCATGCTAGTCCTCAATCTGAGATCACCCTGTGCCCTAGAAAACAGCTAGAGAAGGTCACACACTGAGTAAACCTCATCTTCTAGCCCAATAGCTCTTGATCGATTCAGACAGTTGCTCCTAATTAATGGTCAGAAGTTCTTTTTTCCACTGATTAATTCTCTGGAAAATTCCACATTGCAATTGTTGCCATGCTTTTCTTCTATCCTTAGGTCTAGTTCCATCTTCTAAGCAGATAACCCCATCTATTATTTCACCAAAAAGCTTGAGGCCATTTTCCTTTTTCTCTCCTGGGAAATATCTATGTATGTACTCTGAGCACATTCCTATATGCTTTTACATACTCATCTTCTTTCCTGGATTAACTCCTACATCTGCCTCCTGGTCCTATAGCTCCCTCTCCATTTCCAAAACTCCCACTTTCCCCGCCTCTTCTGATTTTTCTTTATCAACAATTCCTTACATCTGGTTTGCTCAAAATTTTTTTCCATTGGCTTTCTATCTTCAAAAATGTTCAGGTCTCCACCCTCTTGAGGAAAGCATCCTTGAGTTTCTTGCTTATTTAACTGGCACTGACCCTTGGAAAGTGCATTAACTCTCAATATTTGAGTTATTGCTGTTGTTCAGAACTTTTGCAGAACTGTATCTCCAGCATGTACCTTTCTCATAAGCTATAGCTAACTTCTGTTCCATTCTGTTCAAGACCATTCCAATTTAGTTCATTCAGTTTAAGAAAATGTGATTTCACATTTGTTATCACCCTTCATTTTTCTGTTTCTGACTTGTTACACCTTGATTTCATTTCCCTTCATTCTCTGACCTCCTTTTACATTCAAAACGTTTCCTATACTCCTCTCCTCATATACTATTATGCTATAGTCACATACTATTATGGCTCAGATTGGCATTTCCATATAACAGATACCATTCTTCTATTTCTGCTCTGACACCATAGACAAGGTATAAACCTCCCATGCACATGGAATTAATTGACTTATTTCTTTCTCAGACTCTTCTCCAGAAGCTGGTGATTGGTTAACTGCCTGGGCAATCCCTCATTGTCTTACATCCCAATGATTACAATGGCCTTCACACGAGATTCCCAGCCAGTAGATTTGGAACAAAAGTGGGAGACTTCCTCCAAACACACTGCTTGTTCACATCATCCTTCTCTCCAAAATTCACTATCTTCCCATGGTACATTCTATAGAGTAAAGCCCAAGTTCCTCGGCCTAGAACTCAAGGTTCTCTACTCATGTCTGTCTCTGTAACCTCTTCACATCTTTCATCAGCATGAATCCACCTGTTTAACCAAATTTGTCTACTCAGACATGCCATGTGCCTTTCCACTGCCGCACTTTTGTTTCTGCCATTCTTCCCACTTTTAAGTCAAACAACTCTATCTTATCTGCATTTTACCCCTCCAATCCAAAAAAAATTTGATAAAGTTCAACATCCATTACTGCTTAAAATATTAGTTACCTAGGACCAGGTGGATGCTTCCCTACCTTGATGAAAGACTTTCATCTTAAACCAAAAGTCAATGTTATATTTAATAGTGAAGTTCTAAAATATTTCTATTAAAAGCCAGAATCAGATAAGGATGCTAGCTGTTACCAATATTATTTAATGCCGTTGTGGAATTTAAGAGATATCTATTTCGGCAAAGAGGTGCTAAATGTATCTTAATTTGAAGATGGCACGATTGTTGCCTACTCAGACAACCTAAGAGAATCAAATGAAAAAGTAGTAGGACTAATTGGAGAGCTCACCAAGGTTGTAGATCATAAAATAAATATCCCTGAATCAATAGATTTCCCGTATACCAGTGATGACCAAATAGAAAAAAATAAGATGAAAAAATTGATACCATTCACAATAACTCAAATGTATACAGTAATAATAATAAATTTAACAAGAAACACCCAGGATTTATATTAATGAATCTGCAAAACTAATGAGGACTATATGTCATAACCACCATTCAGTGTGAGCTGTGAACTCAGCTCAATTCCGCCACCTCCAAAAATCGCTTTCCAAAACTAAGGTCAAAATATTCTCTCTCACCTGGATTCTTGTTTTTATTGTGGAAAACAGACAACTGATTCCTAATCACATAGCTCTTTAAATTTAGACTGTGAGATTCTTGAGAACAAAGACAGTGCTGTTTGTATAGTGGTTATGATGTAACTGGTCACCTCAATTTCTTTAGCCTCTGCTTTCTCATCTGTAAAATGGGAATTGTAAGAGTATGTACATTACCAGGTTACTACGTAGATTGCATGAATAATTTATAATTAATAATCTTAATAATTTATTGTAAATAATATTCAATAACTATTAAAATAATATATCAAGTGATAATGTAAATTACTGTTATATTACTACTAATTTAAATTTGTAGTTCCCTGTAATTTGGCACATAATAAGCCCTCAATAAATGGTAGCCATTAGTTGGTATGAGGTTACACATAGTAGGCTAAGGTGTTGACAAATGTCAAAAACAAATGATCCCTTTAATTGTAGGCATGGCAA
This sequence comes from Equus asinus, assembly GCF_041296235.1. NCBI lineage: Eukaryota > Metazoa > Chordata > Mammalia > Perissodactyla > Equidae > Equus > Equus asinus. The sequence goes on along the minus strand of NC_091794.1, from coordinate 13,981,121 downwards.
TGCAGGAAGAAATATAGACAGAACACAGCAACTGCAACTCAGAACTAAAGAGAGTCAGAAACTAGAAATAAAACATGGTCAAGGTCTGGGAATCAGGAGAAGTTTCGAATTGCTTTAGAGCGCAGCTGCTAGGAATGAATGGACCCAATGAGTACTCCCGAGACCAGAAACTACGTATGGTCATGGAAAGCCCCCACTTGGTTTTAAAAGAACAGTGCCCTTGTGCTAGCAGGAAGATGAAGGTATCTAGAGAGGTGATGGGTGGGTTTGCTGACATTCTAAGCACTAATCGCACTGAACGATCAAAGATAGCTTTCAAATCAATTGGAAGGTGAGTGTGGTGGCAGTAGCCAAATTGTATCCAATTAAAAGATCATACCTATGCCTATCATAGATGCACAGTAACTATGCTTTCAGTAAATGCCATGCGCTTTCAGAATAATTGAGATCACCTACAGTGATCTTGATTCAAGGTATTATGAAACAGTTGCTTATTATCAACTGGTTCAAAAGCCAAGTTGCAATTAGAGAATATTCATTCCACATGACCTACAAAAAGCCAACAGCTATTCTGAATCAGGCTTATGTTAGCTGGTTTGACTTCAAGAGAAATTAATTTTTTAAATTGTTATTTATTCATCTTGCTTCAGAAAGCATTTAAGGCAGTAGAAATCCATATTTTCAATCTAATCTTGGTAAATGTTTTCAAACCCTATTGCAAGAACATATGAGAATCCTCATATAATTTTTTATGTAATTTTTTTTGTTTTTTCAGATGTACATTATTATATATTTTGATTTGTGTAGATTACATCACATTAACCACCCAAAGACTAATTACAATCCATCACCACACAATGTTATGTAATGCTTTTTATGTTACTAAATTTGTTACAATCGTAAATACGTTTTCAGACACATTCATATTATTATTTTAGCAAAACTCTTTTTAATGTTAACACAGTCTCTACAATGGTGACCTTCAAGACATGGTCAAGTTAGAAGGATTCAAGAAAACTTTTACAACGTTTAGAATTTCATCTGCCAATCTATTTTCTCCTTCTGCTTCTGTATTGCATAGAGCTTAGGAAAGCATATTGCATATGCTGTCATATTGCATACAGGCTTCTTCTATTGGACTAGTCTAATTTAATTTTTTAAATGAGTCAAAGGTAAATTAAAGAAGACTACCATTTTTATCACTCTAATTTCACCTGAGATTTTTGTCTTATGACTGTATCAAAAAAACAAACAACTTTCAACATAGGTTTAAATCTTTTTCACGGGTAACCATAAGCACAACTATCATCTAAGAAGTCCTAGAAGACTTTGGGAGGTCACAAAGAAGCACCCTACTGAGCTACAGTTGGGGCTTTTGAGATAGAAACTTGAGGATACTCCAACCAGCTGAAACGTTTAGCTAGGACTCTCCAGTGTTGTGTCAATAATTATACGTAAGAGATCTACAAACACACGCTATGGAGAGATGAAATGAAAAGATTTTAAAAGTCAAGTTAAAATGTAAATACGCATTCAGAGCAATACTAAAGTGAGGATAGTACTGAGAAAGGACAGTGGACTTTTGTGCTGAAGACCTGGGTTAATAGCCCAACCACGCTGCTTACTAGCTCTGCTACTTGCATGAGTTATTTACCCCTAAAACCTCATTTTCCTCATCTCTACATTGTCTGACAGTAATCTCTACCTCTTGAGTTGTTTGAGGATTAAGTGAAATGATTTATGTAGAAAAAGTTTAGTAAATTCTACTAATTAATACTATGAAAATAATAGGAAGACTAAAAACTGTATGTATGTTTCAATGCCAGAAGGCACACACATACAGTCTCCCTTGTTGCCTGGTGTCTTTTTGCCAGGACAAGATAAATTCAAGGAATGCAGAGACAGAGTCTAACATCTGTCTAGTATAAAGCAAAAACACTGTCATTCAGCTGATAAGTGTTTAGAATGAAGAGTAAACAAGATGACATGTTTTTATCATACACATGGCCTGGTGTATTTCCACTCAGAGAAACTCTTCAGTAGTCTTCTGTTTCTTAGTAATCTCATTGCTTTCAGAGATAGTCATGTAAATCAGCTGACACTTATTAGGAAGATACACAAGCGGACTGATAAGCTGCACACCCAACGAAGACCTAATCACACACCTTTGAAGATTTATGAGATTTCTCCATGGGAGAGGGTTGATCCACAAGAACCAGCAGGACAAAAGAAATGCGGCTGGTGGTATTATTCAGTTCATAACTGCGCCTCCCTTTCCCCACCTCGAGCAGCAGATATTAGAAGTCACTCAGAGCCTTTTCTGTGTGAACTGCTTTGTACTAGAGCCTACAGGAAAGTAAAAGGAAACATGAAAAAAAAAAAAGTGAGGCTTCAGGGTACTTACTATTTAACGAAAACAAGTGTGAATGAGAAATATACAAATCTCTTAAAAAACTAAAGACAGTGTGGGATAGAGGGTAAGAGTACAAACTTCAGAATCAGATGTCTCAGGGCCAGAGTCCTGGCCCCACTATTTACTAACAAAGTGACCATAATAAAGTAACTCTCAATTTCTGTGCCTCGGTTCCCGTGGGGTGATGATATCTCATAGGGTGACACGAGTGTTCGATGCATCAAGACATGTCACCTGCTTGGTGAGAGCATTGAATCATGATAGCTATTCTGTTTATGTCGAGGGAAATGATCTCAGCCTTGGAAATGTAAGCACTCTTTCCCCTGCTTCAAAGTCAATTAACGATAATTGTGCCTTTCTTAATTTTTCAAATACCTGAACCTTGAGAGTCGAATTGCTGCGAGTTGAGAGAATAGATGAACCAGAGGAAAAAGAGACACAGAGGGCCCATTGCGGGAGCTGTTTTTCATTTTCTGATTAAGCCTTGACTGAAAGTCACTGAGTGACTTGGTGTTAACTGACTGTCAGCGTGGACTTGGAGCTGGACGACCAGGGTTCTGGTGTTACCTGTCACTTGCTACCTGTGTTATCCTGGGCAAGTTCATCACCTGCTGACCGTCAGTGTCCACCCAGGAAAATGAGAATGGCAATACTGTCTAATACAGACAGTATTAGATGGTCAATACAGAGAGTCATTGGGAGCTGAAATGGAATTAGTATACAAAATGTTTAGCATAATGCCTGCTGATCCAAGCATTCAGTAAAATTTAGATAATGAGGATAATGATACTAATAAGTAGGTCATCTTGCAATATGAATCTAAGAGTCTAATGTTCCTGCAGAACTCCTTATAAGGAGTTAAAACGGTGAATTTGAGCTGAAATGATGTATTATTGGCACTACATATTTTATAACCAGGGTAAACATTGATACTAATTTGGGCAAAGATTTTTGCAAACCTAGGATAGACAATAAGCTCCTATTTGATGTTTGATTCTCCCAAACATCTCCCTCATTTTCCTCAACCCCCTGCTAGCTTTTGGTTAATTTTTTTCACCCTGATCTTTTATCATGAGACATTTGCCAAATATTTTACACTTAACTAAGTGCCATCACATAAAATATCTTTTACTTCCAAATAACTTCAAATTCCAATCTGAAACTAAATATGAAACCCCTGGAAAGTCTGGAATGTCTTGTGATGTTACATCAAATAGTAAGGACACTTTGGCAGCACAAATCCTATGCTGTAACTTACAAGAAGCTACTACTCACTGAGCACCTTCTAACATCAGGTAGCTGGGCTCTTTATGTATTTGTTTGAATTTGATTGATTGAATAACAGCTCTGAAGGGTGAATGCTGTCATGCTCATGCTTGGACAGCAGACCTTGATATGAGACACAGTTTGCTTAAGATCAAAGAGTTAAGAAGTGGCAGAGTCGAGGCTAGACTCTCAGTCTGTCTGACTTCAAAGCTTTTCCTCTTTCTTAAGCCTCACTGCCTCTCCCTAGGGAACTGGGCACACACTCAAGCCAGTCGGTAGGGACCACAGCAACCTGCTGGTGACCACAGAGCCCAGCACCCTTGCAGGAATCCAGTGCCCACTGCTGAGGCAGCTGAGAAACTCCCTGCCCCAGACAGGATTGGCAGCGGCACCAGCGGGCCTGGTCTGCAGGTGAGGCGCATGGAGAATCCAGCTTCAGCAAGGGGCAGACAAAGGAAAGACACAGGCAGCGGGGCAGGTTGAGCCCAACAGAGAGCTTCACAATGAACCAATTTGGTCGAGCGGCTTTCCAATGTTGTCGCTGCTCACAGTGGTGTTTTGTTTTGGTTTGCTGTTCACAGTGGCACTCTTTTCCAAGTGATGTCTTGTGTGCTACCCCTTTTAAAGGAATACATAAATAAAAGCTCAGATGTTCTGATGTGGGATCAAGGTACAGAGAACTAGAGCCTCTAGGCTCTTTGCTGCCTTCTGATTGGTGGGCTCCAGAGACACATCTGTGGATCCATAAGACTCTCAGGAACAGTCTGAGAATCACTACATGACTTTTTAACAGAGGGTTGGAAAAACAAAGAACTGAACATTGCAGAACCACGTCACACGATGAGCTTTGCTGCAGCAGTGTTTCCCAGAGTGTGCACAAGAATCAAATTAACCGTTTATACAAATGCGGGTTCCTGGTCCTGGTCCAGATCTGCTATTTGGGAGAATTAGCCAAAGATCCAGAAGACTCCTATCCCTTGCCATGGCCTCAAATAATTCATAGGTTCTCTTTATAGAACTGTGGCTTGAAAGGTTCAGAACTCAAAGAGTTATATCACTCAGAAGGTTGTTTTCAATAAAGTCCACAACTTGGTTACAACCTGTCCCTGTCAGAGTGACCTGCTTCCTGCACATGATCCCAAGATGATTGACAACGATGTCACCCAATGACAACTTTTCCTTACTTATGTGAGTGACAGGCTTCCTCCAGGATCTAATGAAAATGTGAAAAAACACAAGCATGCAAAAATTGTCACAATATAAAGATAAAAAGACTGAAAAATCAACATGCGTTTTTCCCCTTAATTATAACTTGCAAAGAATATTTCATAGAAATTAAAAAATCTCAAGCTTTGCATTTCCAGACTTTACTAGAGTTTATTAGACCGTCTGGGGGTGCAATTCAGGAATCTGCATTTTTATTAGCTCTCCAGGTGATTCTTAGGCACACGAAAACTTGAAAACTAGCCGTCTAAGACTGCTGCTGCAAGTGTGGCCGGCAGAGCTGCAGCATAGGCGATCTCTGGAAACTTGACACAAAGACAGACTCTTAGGCCCCTCCTGAGACCAGCTGAATCACAATGTGTCCTCTACCAAGATCTCCAGATGATTCCAGCGTGCAGCAAAGTTTGGAAACTGTTGGTCCACAATCTTGCTCCTCAAAGTGTGGTCCTGGGCGCTTGTTGGAATTGCAGAATCTTGGGCCCTACCCTAGACCTGCTGAATCCAAATCTGTATTTTAATAACGTACCCCAATGGTTTATAGGCGTACTAACGTTCAGGAAGCAGTGGTCTAGAAGAGGCAAGGCAACCCCTCAATCTGTAGCTGGAAGAGGAAAGGAGGGGGGATCTGGAAGCATATCTTCAGCAGCACACCTGCTCAGATACAGGGCTGCACGCAGTTGCCTTTCCACCAAGAAGTGGCCACTGTCATTGCTTTTTGCTTGCCTGGTCTCTCGTCCCCTCATGGCCTGGTAAGAGGGTGAGTGCGGAATAAATCTTCCTCTATCTGTTTGAGCAAGAGTGGTAACATTCAGTTCTGATTAAAAACCATTGCTTATGCCTGTGCATTCCCAGCAGTGGCCAGAAGACACTGTCCCTGCCTCCCAGGCCTCACCTATTTCCATATCAATAGGCCTGCCCTGTCCCCCTCACCCACCTCTGCCTCCCCCTCCTGCTCCAAGAGCCCATTTTGAAAGTAGATAGCCTAAGGTGGCCACTTTGGTGAAGCTGTCCCTAACGAGCTGGAGCTTGGCTGTGCCACATCTCACAGTGCCCTCAAGGACATGTCACTTAGTTGATTTACAACATTTCTCTTCACCCAGCATCGGGATAGGCTCAGCGCCTAATTCCTTGGGTGCAACCTGTGGTTTAGGAGATGAAGGAGCATGAGGACCTGAATGTGGGCCCACCCCCAGTCTGCTCATGCCCCTGACTCCCATGACAAACCCTCAGACACACTCTTATGCCTGTCTTTTGGAAGACAGCTTCCAGCGTCTGCATTGTCAAGGGGTTAAAAAGGGAGGTGGGGCCCCAGATCCTCCATGGATTTTCGACAATCCTGACTGGAAAAGGTTCAGTTCCTCACCATGCTTGCAATGCCCGGGTGCTGACAGCCAGTCTTCATGCTGCTCGGCTCCCTTCAGGACATGCTCCTTCTATTCAGGATTTAGTCAGGCAGAGAAGCACGGGTCTTCCTCCTGATACCTGTCTCCTTTCTGGTAGGTGACGATGTCTTTGGGTGGCACCAAGCTCATCTTTACAGCCATCTTGTGGAACCTGAACCTTGCAGCAGGAGCTCCTCCAGAGAGCTTCCATCACCACAGCGCAGAAATCACCTTGCCGAGCCACGCTTTGCCTTACTCATGTGAATTTAACCTCCTTCGCTGGGGCAATGAAAGTTGAGGTTTCTGTGTTTTGTGGTGTTGCCACTGTGGCTGATTCAAGAGAGAATTTGAAGTACCCTGCATGACTCTTACACCTCTTACACCTTTTCCCACTCTCACCCCACACCTCCTCTTAGCACCACATCACAGCTGTGAGAAATGCCCCGAGTGTGGACAGACATGGTGATTTGCTTCACTCTTATCTCAGTCGTTTTCCAAAAGGAAGCTTCAAAATGTGTGGATGATCCATCTCTGAGCTAACAGGGAACTGGCTACTGTACTCTGGGATGAGTCTAAACTGGTTTGTCATTGAAACAAACTCAAACCATTTCCTGTAGACCACTATGACTTTGAACTTCATGAAAGGCACCAAACCCCTATGGATGCCACATCTATAAATGCAAACATCCCTGTATGAAGGATGGGGGCTACACAGGGTGATCTTCTCACCTCCTTTCCAGCACTGAGAGCTAGGAGTCTGTGAACTTCTTCTGCTTTTGCCTGATTTCATCTCCTTTTCAGCAAAGACGTCCATGAAGACTCCCCATTCTCAGAGCAGTATGGGGACTGCAGCCTTTACTGCACTTTACTGTGAGGTCTCTCCCACTTGGTTTGGAAGACTGCACACAAAGGGTCCCGCTGGTGGAATATTCACTCTTTCCCAGCAAAAGAGTTTTCTTTATCTCACTGCATAGGTATTCTGCTTCCTGTCCTCCTCATCTTTTACCAACTAGTCTTCTCAACCATCTCCTTAAATGTGACTTTATGCCCTTTTTTACTCTTTTATTCGTTTATGCCCTCATTCTTTCAACAAATGTTCATGGAATGACTTCATAAGCCAAACACTGTGCTAGGGACCATGGATTCAAAGGTGAGGTAGGCTCATGGAGCTAACAGTGTAGAGGGGTACATAAGCATTCATCAAAAACTCATACAATGCATAATCACAGACTGGAATAAGAGCCCTGAAGGAAAGGAACACCATTCCAGGTGAACCTGTAACTATAGAAGTTGATTGTGCCAAAGCGAGTGATGTCGAGCTCCATGAGGAAAGTCAAGCTCTAAGAGATTCATTGACCCAATTGGACAAGCCAGACAAAACTCTTCATCAAAATCTTGTCTGAAAGCCCTTGTATTCTGTCACATTGTGAAGAATAGTTAATTAGTGTTTGGTGAAGACGGGTGAACTCACGTGCTAGGAAGCAGCCAGCATCTTCTTCCTAGTCTCTGTGCAGGCATATTAAGTAGTTGTATTGTCACTGCATCAAATTTTGCCTGACAGCTGTCAAGATTTAGTGAACTACAGGAACAAAGTAATGTGACAGATAGCTTAGAGGCACTACAGAAGAAAGTCCCAAGAGAGAATGATCTCGTACAAATACAATTCCTGCCCCACTCCTCATTTCAGATGGTCTGGGCAAGTCTCAAACTCATCCAATCAATGGTAGCTCAGTTTAGAACAGATTGCAAAGAGAGGCTTTTCCAAACTGAATTCCCCCATTAGCACCTTAATAAAGATGCTAAAGGCAAGGCAACTTGTTAGAGGGAAATGATAAAAGTGACAAGGGCAGAACTAGATGACAAAGGCAAGGACTGTACAACAGAGTAGTGCTGCCTCTTCCTTCCCATTGATGCATTTGGCCAGGTGGATCTGTGTATTCATCATGCATCTTTCAGTTGTAACAACTGAAGCCCAATTCAAATTTCTATTTCAAAATGATAATTTATTGACCCATACATTAGGAAAGTCCATGAGTGGGTCTAGTTCCAATCGAAGGCTGAAATGATGTGTTAGATTTTGTTTCTAGCTTTCTTCTCCCTTTTTTAAATCTGCCATCCTCTGTGTTGGCCTCACTTACAGACAGGCTCTATCCACACAGTGGCATCCAGCAGATGCACACTTAGATCTTCTAAGGGTAAAGAGAGTTTCTCCCCCTCAATAATTTCAGAAAACCCTGGGGAAGGGTTTTCATTGACTCAGTTGGTCATGTTCCCGTCTCTAAACTAGTCAAAGTTGGACAAGGTTTTAACTGGTTTTTCACAAGTTATATGGTCTTTTCTGGAGCTTGTGATTGGTGCCAGACCCATTATATTCCATGGCTGAGAATGATGTGGGAAGATTCTCAAAAGGAAACCAAAGAGCTATTAACAAGATAGGGAATGGAGCTGAATGAGTAAAAACAGCATATGCCTCTCCTATGTGCTAACGTTAGGGCTTACAATAAAATGGAGGGTTTTGCAGGTAGGATCAAGAGGGTTTTCCAAGTCGATGAAAAAGACTCAGGCTGCTCATCTGTAAAAACAAAGTTCTCTGGCAAAATTTGTAACTTCGGATAAGATACTCAAAACTATAATAGACAAGGTCCTGGAAGAAATATAGGAGAAGACAAATAACATTATTCTTAAATGGAAGACAAATGTGATGACCTCTTTAGGTTTTCCCAATTCTCATTTCACAATGACTCACACTCAGTAGACACTCAATAAATATTTTTATTTGATTTCTGTGATTTGATACTCAGAGTGAAAATTAATCTCCATGTAATTATACGAGAACTAATTAAGTCAACAGAGTTATTGCTAAGATGCCTAATCAATAAAACCTGCAGGTGTCCTTTCAATTAGATTAGGAAATTAATGAATAGACATTTCCCCTCAATTTACTGTGCCAACATAAAATTTCTCCCAGACTTTAAATTATTTTATTTTATTTTTATAGAAAGAAGAAGATTACAGACACTTTAAAGTCTTACCAGGACTTATCCTATGTTTCTAAGTAGGCTCATATCTAAAATCCTTCCCAAAAGATGTTCATGACTAGGATTGGATGACATGAACAAATTCCCCATAGTCAAGTTTTCTCTCCCCAAAATTAATCTACCTAAGCATATATGCAAAGTCAACTGGCTCAGCCACATTGGATCCTATCACATTTTCTGGCATCTATAGGTATAGATAAATGTTTACTGAATTAAGAGATTAAACAATAATGGCTGCAAAGGTCAACCTGACTATTTTAGGGCCCAGGACCATTCCAAGGCTCAGTCCTTTAAAGAGGGATTCCTGAGATGCATCGTGGTGAAGAGCAAAAAGAACAAGGTCTTTAGGGCCAATGAATTTTGGATTAAAATCTCATCATTTCTATCACTTTGAGGGAATCAGTTAACCTCTTTGGCTTTCAAATTTCTTATCAGTAAAATGGTGATAACAATACCTACTTTGTAGAGTTGTTCCAAGGATTTGATGAGACTCTATATACAGAGAGGCTGAAACAGAAAACAACTGCAAACAAGGTTGCCATATTTATATTTTTCAAGTTTTCTGTAAAGTTTACTTTTAATAAACGTTTTCAATGTCTCCAAAATCACTGCTGAATCAAGATATTACATCTATAATCTTCTAGGTCAAAAATGTTTTAAGTATTTCTCTATACAGTCATGTGCTGCATAATGACATTTCAGTGAATGACGGACTGCATACGTGATGGCGGTCCCATAAGATTAGTACCATATAGCTTAGGTGGGTAGTAGGCTATACTATCTAGGCTTGTGTAAGTATGTAGGAGAAGAAGAAATTTTCCTCTACTATTCTAGGTTCTTCTGGCTGGTCTAAAAATTAAATTGACATGAGACAGATTAATAGGAGAAAAACAAACAAAAGTTTAATGATATGTATACATGAAAGAAACCCAGGAAAACCAAGTAACTTGCCAAAATGGCTGAAGCCCTCACCTTAAATATCATCCTCAGCTAAAAACAAAAGAAGATGTTGGGGGTGAGGAGAGTCAGGGACTTCAAAGGGAAGGAAGGCAATTCACAGATAGGTGTAAAGGAGCAAATGTTTGGAAAACAAGTGTTTGGCCACACAGAAACAGAAGAACACAGAAGGGGAGCCCAACAAACAGGCTTTTCTAGGTTCCCTCCATCTGTCACCTAGTTTGTGTGATGCTAAAGTGATATCTCGCTTTCCAAGACAGGATTTTTATCTGAATTCTTGTAGGTAGTTGAAGGGGAGGGGAAGAAAAATTTTCTGAGTCTTTTGTTTCTTAAAAATAGCAAACCTAAAATAATCCTCATGTTAAAGGGACACATTTTGGTATGGCAAGTTTTTTCCCCTTGGGTAGACTATAGTGTTCATAGAACAATGAAATCCCCTAACAATGCATTTCTTAGAACACATCCCCATTGTTAAGTGACTCATGACTGTATATATAAAAAAAGGACTTGAGTAAATGAAAATCTTAGTTGTCAAGTAGAATTAGGTTTGCCAATGATGACTTCTAACCATTTTTTAAGACATAAGTGTATAAGACATTAATGAGTATATTTATATATAAACATATGCACACACATATATATACGTATAAATAAATCCAAACACACACACACAAAATCACTGACATTTGCTCTGAAAAGGAGGAAAATGACTCTTCATTGGCTCTAATCTATCATTTTTATTTAAAATTCAGTGTAGGTAAGCAAAGGAAGCAGAGAATTTGATCTTGGGTACCACCTAGAAATTTAATATGGAATTTATAGATTCATTAAGGATAACCTGTGACTTAAAAGCTTCTGGCTGTTTTCTGTGGTCCCAAAGGTGAATTATTCTGTTAAGGAGAACATATTAATAGGCATTATGGTTATTAAAGGCAAGACAAAGTACTTAGACCAGAGTGGAGACTCTGAGGTAAAGCAATAAATAACAGGAAATTTCCACTTTTAATTTGATGTTCTGAATTTGGGATTTGGGGAGCTTCCTTGGACTCAGAGAAAAGAGAGGATGATAGAAAAAGAGATCAACTACACAGAAAGTAGGATCTGGCAACATGGCTGCAGCCATGTGAAGGGAGAAAGATGGCCAGTCAAAGCTTCCTGCGGTGGACACTGTGATGCTCCATCAGTTCCTCTTTTAGGAATCAAAGACTTAGTCTCCCAGCTGCTAGCAGTGCCAACTAGAAAGTACTGCCTGTAAAGCACTCAATTGTCAGTCCTCTTTGAAAATAGCCTAGGCTGAAGAGCATCACCTCACCCAATGGCATCCTTCTGAAGCAACTTACCTCCAATGACATAGCAGTATAAAGTCCTGTCCTTTTTGCCCCAACTTGAGACAGGTTTGAAGGGCCATCCCAGGTTCAGAGTTTTCCATGGAGTCCTTTGAAGCTTCATTGAGATGCCTCACAGCCCAACCCCTCCCTCTGCCTGCCTCTGCTTCTTTGTCTTCTCTTCCACAGGTTTTGACCCCAAGAGCACTTCCACTCTGCACACTAATCTTTGTCTTAGATTCTACTTCCTGAGGAACTCCATCTGCAACATCTGCCTGTGATGGGGTTGGATGAATGATTTACAGAATGGTGATACTTATATTTGATTTTAAATGATTTCTTTACCATAATTTCGATCCATTATTCCCAATTCATCAGTAAAAGCATTATACAGAAGATCTTTGTGATAGTCTCATGCTTTAAGGAATAAAGAACAGGGGTGTCTCTTCTTACTTGGACCAAAAAGATGAACTATTCAAACACTAGGGGTGACCTGAAATTTGGGCTGAGAGGAAGAGTTCAGAGAAAAAGGTGACAGACTGTTGACCCCTGGTAGACTTTGAGCACATCCCATGTTCCCCTCCTGGGGGAAATCACCAGGCTTCCTAAGGCTGGGTGCGATGGAGGATTGAATTACTCTACGTAGATATTAAAGAAAATGGTGGTCCCAGGGGAGTAAAGAGACGCTATCCTTTGTAAATGAAGGTGGCACTATTGATCCTTATAGGTGGGCCTACACCAAGCTGATTTTCCAGCCATTCTTACAGGTTTGTGTTGTCATTCCTACTTTGCTCAGGAACACAACCTGAGGACATCAGATGACAGTCTTCTGAGTAACACCTCTCAGAATTGGGGTTTTATTAACATAAACTGCTAAACAAGTTGAATAATACCATTTTCCTTATTTATAAACCACTAAAAAAATAGTCTCTTAAAATGTGGATGTAATGCAATAAAGTATTCCCAGGTTGTTTTTCCCTCAGCTTCTCCCTTCACCTCAAAACAGGTGTTTCCAGACAAGACATTCAGAAAATTAGCTCCAGAGAAGCTCCAGGCCTAAAAATTTTTCTTCCTTCTCTTTTTTTGATAAAAATTGTGGATTGGCTTGCCTCAAATTGCATCTACATTATTCACATCTTGGAGCCTTAAAAAAAATTGGGAAAATAGTATCGATATCAGGAATTTCAATGACTGCTTGTGGTGATATAGTCTAAGCTATATTTATAGGTTTAATTTATAACCAGATTTGTTCATTTTTCTTTCCTTGAAGCTGGCAGAAAGTAAATTCTGGTAGGTATGATGCAGGGTCAGTGAGCCGAAGACTCAAAAGAAAGATTTCTTGGACTTTCAAGGTCTGGCAGTAGTGCTCTTTTATTTAGAGAATAGTGTGGAATAGCATGGTGACAGGACCCATGGGCAGTAAAGAGCTGCTGCCAACGTGGGTTGAAAGTAGGACTAAATTTAAGGCATAGGTATGTGACTTATCTCTTTACAAGACAAAGGAAAGAATATGTAAAAAGACTTGCTAAATGGTATCAGTGCCAGTAGGGTCTGGTTATTGGGTGGTCCCATAACTTTTAGCTAAGAATAAAACTGGATTAAGTAAATGGCAGAAGCCACCACTTTAAATATTATCTTCGGCTAAAGACAAAGGAGGATGTTGGTAGTGGGGGGAGTCAGCTACATGAGGTTACCAGACAAGCACAATAAACAAGACTCAAGTCCTTGCCGTCCACATTAAGAGTTTCTAGAGATAAGGTCATCCCTCCTTCCTCCTGGTGCAGAGAGGGAGACATCCCCACAGATGGAGACTTCCTTCACAAATGCGAATGTCTCTCATCAAAGGGCAAGCAAATTCCACTCTCAGAGCCTGCTTCCCATCTGCAGTTTTTAAAAATAACCAGCCTAAAATAATCCTCATCAGGTATAGGCAATTTCTGTCCTTGTAACTCTGATAAATCCTGGGACCTCACCTAGCAAATGTTTGCATGGGGTCACGTCAAAGCTGCCTTGGGTGTTTTGGAAAATAACGAAAGCATTTCGGTAAATTTCTTGTAAGGGCTAGTTTGGAGGTTTGACACAGTGTGCCACACAGAAATGTTTCCCAAAATCAATTTTAACTTACACAATCTCAGCTACTGCTAAAAGTTCCTCCTTTCTCTATTATCTATACTTTCCTCTCTTTTCTGTGCATCCTTCAGTGTCTGTTCCTGAGCTATTGGCTCAGTGTGTAACTTCTCTGGCTGGGGCACCCTAAGCAACCACCACATCCAGTTATCAGGGCAATCTCTTCCTCTTTGGTCTTCTCTCTCTCCTCCAACCTGTTGGCCCACTATTTGTCTAAGCCCATTGTTTCCCGGCCCTCCTTTAATATCCATCCTGCCTTTTCACTCAGCCTGCACCCAGGTTGTAAGTGGCGGGGGGGCGGGGTGGTGGTGGGCAGGGCTGGGAAAAGGCTCAGTATGGTCTCATCTAACCTCAGAATGGAATACCTAACATGAGACCTGCCCCACTGCCAAGATGCGCCTTTCCGTTGCACTAAACCAAGTTCTGTTATTAAATAGTGTCTCCTTCTCTGGCTTGGGTTACATTACTGAAGGCGTGTTTCAGTTAACCTAGCTAAATGTATGCCAGGCTCAGGAGAAGAAAAAAGAAAATCCATCCCACCACAGGAAGAGAACGCGTTTTAAAGGACTTTAGGCTATAGATTTATGAAGTCTGCTACACAATTTATAATATAGTTTCAATGGGAAAAATGCAACCACCACACAAAACAATTGATTTACACATAAAGTTTTGAAATTTAAGCCTGTGAAGTACCTGTAGCGCTAACCAAATCTTTGTCATTGCTCCAGAAAACTGTACCCTCGACTATGTTTTGTTGGTGAAGGAAGTGAAATGTTTAGGCAGGGGAAGTTGCAGAGTCCTTTCAGTGATATGAAGGGAGGGATGTAGCAAATAATAAGAAAAACTTCACAAAAGCAGTAAATGTGTTTGGTTGAGTGATATAGATTGCACAGTTCCAGAAACCCATTCCATAAATCAAATCAGAAATTGAACTAGTTCTTTCAGTACAAATAAATCATTGGTTGATGGGTTAATATTCACTGCTCTAAGATTCTTATTTTTGAAATACTATGTAAATAGCAGGAAAATGCTATTCTATTTCAGTTTTTATATTTTTATTTATTTTTGCTCTAGATAGATGATAGATGGATAGGTAGGTAGATAGATTAGATAGATAGATAGATAGATAGATAGATAGATAGATAGACAGACAGACGCATATCTTGGTGCTACTGTATGGGGTTGACATCCGCGCTCCCTAGGGCAGCCTGTGGTTTAGCTGTACTCCTGCCCTGAGGCTGCTCTCAGCACTTTGCTGCAACCTCACTCCCAAGTCCCTCCTCCCCAAAACCTACAAATCCGATTCTGTGAGCCCAAAGTCAAAAGTAGCTTTTACTGGAAGCTCTTGTGGGAAGTGGAAGGGAAGGTGCCCTTTTCTGCTTTCATCCCACCCTGCTACTTTCTCTCTGTCTCTTTTAACTCTCTAACCTTCCACAGCACAGCCAGCCCCACGTGGCCCCAATTTACTTCATTCCTGGAGGCCCCTTCACACCATGATACCACCACCAATACCGCCTTTCCACCCAAACTGAGAAATTTACACTTTCTGGCTCATTCAAATTGCATTCTCACTTATTACCTTGTTTAGCAAAATAAAGGAGCATCCGTGGGTGGGATCTGTTTGCCATAGAAGGCAGCTGTGGGTTGTAAATAACAGTTTTTGTTAAAATTCAAGTAAAACCAATATGGAAGGACTAACAGTAAGAAGTAAGATGACCCCCATAGCAATTTAGGGGCTAGGTAGGGTATTTTTAGACAGCCACAGTCTAAGATAGGAAGCTCCCGCTGCTGGGACACCAAAGGTTTCAGAAAGGGCTTCCCCCCTGCACTGCCCTCCAAATGCCCCAGGGACAGATTAGCACTAGAACTCTTTTAAAGTTTTAGGGATTGTGGACACCTCATTTTCCAAATTCTAAGACAAACATTAATACTGTAGGGTAGCTCCAGATAATTACTAACCCTATTGTGATTTATGAAAGCAAAATAACCTTGGCAAGGAATAAGCTTCCATTTTTTTTTCTTTTTCTTAAAGATTTTATTATTTCCTTTTTCTCCCCAAAGCCCCCCGGTACATAGTTGTATATTCTTCGTTGTGGGTTCTTCTAGCTGTGGCATGTGGGACGCTACCTCAGCGTGGTCTGATGAGCAGTGCCATGTCCGCGCCCAGGATTCGAACCAACGAAACACTGGGCTGCCTGCAGCGGAGCGCGCGAACCTAACCACTCGGCCACAGGGCCAGCCTCAATAAGCTTCTATTTTGACCTCCTGGTTACATCAAGGATGTAAAAATGTTCTCATCATTATCCTGCACAAATATCACGGCTAAACAATAATCTCACAACCTTCATCTAAGTTTAAAAAAATCATCATTCCAGCAGTTCTCCAGGTTATCTGGACTGGTCTTCCACACACATATCTACTCTCGTTTTCCCTTTTCCCGTGATATTTTCACCTTGAAGATAGGAAAATAGAGATTAT
This sequence comes from Equus asinus, assembly GCF_041296235.1. Lineage (NCBI taxonomy): Eukaryota > Metazoa > Chordata > Mammalia > Perissodactyla > Equidae > Equus > Equus asinus. The sequence continues at coordinate 13,964,911 of NC_091794.1, read as the reverse complement.
AGATCCAACTTTGCTACTCATTTTGGCTTACAACCAGGGAGGGTCTGCACTGGAAGTGCCTATGTGCAGGAAGGGTTTGTGCCTGAGATAAATAGGTAGGTAGGTCAGTAGATAGATATAGATAGATGGCTTAGACATTAAAAAGCAGCCCTTATTTATAAGATTATTTGCCATTTTTAGGTTTCAGAAGAGATTTAGCACATGTTGGTCTAGGATAAGAAGGACAAAGCAGCACTTAAGTCCAGACTGGTGTTCCAGTGCCTTTGGTGAAAGGCTGGAAGTGACATTTTTCTTCACCACCACCGCAGTCATGGAGCTCTCCAGCTCAACAGACCAGAAGGAAAGAAGGGAAATAGCTAGAAAAGAAGTGAAGACAGATACAACTAAACAAGAGTAGAAAAGTGAACTCTGGTTCCCCCTCCTTTTAACACAACCAGAGGCTGCAAAGATTCTGCTTTTTGTTAAGAGAAGCTCCCCAAGGGAAGTGTTTTGCCTCCAACTGTGAGACTGATTGATGTTCTTAAACCCTGGAGGAATCTTGTCTGGCCCTCACATTGCTGTAACAGAGCAGGGGGAAAGGTTTCCAGAAAGGGGAATTTTCAAAGAAAACATTTTTCTTGATTTTCTTTTTAAAGTGCAGGGGAGTCAGAACATGTAAGGAGGGAAACATAAGTAAACAATCTATCTGCACATCTCATTTACAAAGAGTGTGTATGTGTGATGAGGAGATCCAGATTCTTCAAAAGAATCTGTAGGCAATCTGAAAAGTGTTGAGCCAAATCAATTTTGTGCTCCAGGTCACAGCATCATTAGTGCTGTATCTACCACATCCAGTGGACATGGTCGACTCCTCTCCCCACCTCCTCCCCCACACCCCCCCAATGTCTGAAACTGTAGGAATAGATATTCATTCAGCAGTCTGGCCAAATATTGTGGGCTTCATAAAAGTGAACACAAAACATTAAAATGTCAACTCATAAATGATTTTCTGTGAAGATGGGCAGCTATGCTAATATAGAGCATCTGCATAGTTTTCTGGTGACTTTCTATATTACAGAGGTGATGAAATAAAGACATTACCGAAGTGTAGAGGCTCACAATTTTCCGTCAACCTCCCCACCACCCTCACCCCACTCCTGCCATTTCCCTACACACTCCCCAAAGAAAATTACCTGGTATTGCCTGCTTAACTTCCATCTCCCTTCTCTGTATTCCAAGTGGACAAAGAAAAAAATTCACAAGCAATCTAGGAAAAAGATGATATACACCCCCAGGGGCACGGCATGGCAGGGAGCTAGGATGTGCCAGGAGATTTTTTTTGGAAGGACACAGTAATAAGAGAGGGAGTTCATGGGATAAGATGACTGGGAAGGGATGCTATCAAAGAGAAAGTTCTGGGCTAAGAGACAGGAAGGCTTCTGCGAGATAGGAATGGAAGAGAAAGGGAGAGGACAAGAGAGGTTAAGAAGAGTTGTCATAGATCATATATATGGAACCCTGTTAAATGTTCCAAGATATGAATAAAGATTGGCATTTCTTTGGGGACTACTGTGCTTCTTTAAAGCAACGAGCTCTAGTATGGTCATGAGGGACCTAGCTTTATAAACATCACACAAATATGAAACGACACTTCTTATGGAAGTTTCTCTTTCTCCTAGGTTATCAGAAATTCATTACAGTGAGTTTGGTTCCTTGGTTTAAACAGCTTAGTGCTATCACAGAATTACTCACATTTACTCAATACACTGGAGCCTTTATTCTGGCATGTGTTAGAATGGCACACTGCTTTTGTGTGTGTGTGTGTGAGGAAGATTGTCGCTGAGCTAACATCTGTTGCCAATCTTCCTCTTTTTGCTTGAGGAAGATTGTCGCTGAGCTAACATCTGTTGGCAATCTTCCTCTATTTTGTATGTGGATCCACCACAGCATGGCTTGATGAGTGGTATGTAGGTCCACACCCGGGATCCAAACCCACGAAGCCCAGGCCGCCAAAGTGGAGTGTGAGAACTTAACCACTGTGCAACTGGGCAGGCCCCACAAACCGCTTTTTTAAAATTCAGAATTCAAATAATTTGTACTTTTCTTCATCAGTGGAAAATTTGGTAGGAAAATAAAAGTTTGCATGACCACATAAATGGATAGAAATTGACTTATAGAAAGATCCATGTAAACAGTGGCTCACAAAATGTGTTAGTGTGCTTCAAACTGCCAAGAATTGGGGTCTAAGAGGTAGGGCTCAACAAATAACTCCCTTTTCCCCACCCAAGTTCAAAACGTTGAGAGATGGAACAGGAGTCAGGTATGTGAATTAAAAAAAGTCACCTTTACTACTTATAAAATTACTGGGAGGATATGGCTTAGCATGGGGACCACCTGTATTTGTAAGTACGTGCTCTCTCCTCTCCCAACTCCTAGTTCAGTCCTGGTACTCAAGGGAAAAGTGAATCCATAGACCAGCTGCACTTACCCAGAATTTCTGCTTCACCCTAAGAATGTGGGCAAATGGGAGACTCATTCCACATTATGCATGGATTTTAATATATTATCTTCCTCCAGCTGAGACACTTAACCTATGTCACCTATTAACCAGGTACCTCATTCTTAAAAGTTGGGGAAAGGGCCAGAAGTATTTCTCTAGCAAGCATTTACTACATGGAATCCAGAAAAGTGGGAGAGATGTGTTGTGCTATAGCATTAAGCATTAAAAAGAAATCTCTACCTTACTGTTTACCAGAGCATCTATTGGCCTATTCCTTTCATTCTGTGTAATATAGTAGTGTCAGAAATTTTAAATTCAATAGACCAGTGGGGATGGAGTGTGTCATGTGAGGGAAAGAAAGGAGCCTTTTTATTAATTAAAATATCAAAGTTTGAATACTAGCATCCGTTTTTGTTGTTGCTGTTGTTATTTGGTGAGGAAGATTGGCCCTTAACCAAGATCCACGCCCATCTTCCCCTATTTTGTATGTGGGTCACCACCACAGCATGGCCACTGATGAGTGGTGTAGGTCTGCGCCCAGGAACTGAACCCGGGCTGCCAAAGTGGAGTGTGCCAAACTTAACCACTATGTCAGGGACTGCCCCCCAGTCTTTCTTAAAAAGTGATCCATAGTTCACCTTCATCAGATTCACTTGAAAAGTTTGTTAAAAATACAAGTTTTGGGGCCTCACCTCAGATTTATTAAATCAGAATCTCTGAGACAGAGATGGAAAATCTGCATTTACCAGCTGCTTTGAGTAATTCAAATGCACGCTGAAGAAAGAAAATCTTCATCTCTGGCTACAGGACAGCATGTACCAGGTGCCGCAGCTGTATTTGACTCTTGGTCATGGCAGAAAATCAGCCTTAGTTCTCCTGAAGAGCTAAGCTCTGCTTCTCTTCTATCGGATAACAAGTCTCACTTTTAAAGAAAAGTAGGAAAATATAAAACATGAGCCAGGATATAGTGCAAACTGTACACTTGTATAGTAAAACAAGAGAATGTGAGAATATGCCAACAGGAGTTTGGGTTGGATTGCAAAGCTGATTTGATACCAGCTCACACTTCAACGATTCTTTTCATTCACATGCAGAAAATGTGTGTAAATCCTCAAGTCTCTAGTTATGCACATATGACTCTGATGAAGTTTCAGTGCCACTTAGCTGTACACTCATCAGTTTGTACAGATTGGCTGAAGCACTACATATCCCACTTGGAAATCCTTTAACCAGATTAGAAGCCCCTGGGTCTGCACATTGAAAATGATTTTCCAGAAAGGATCTACAGTAATTAGTGATTAGTGGGTTTTCTGGAACAACTGTTTCACAGTCTAAGACAGCTAATCCATAAATGCATTAATTGTATTAGAGTGTGTAGGTAAGAAATAAAGTCTACTAAGTTGGAAAATTACTGACCTATTCTAGTTCATTGGGAATAATGGTGTCAGTGTTTAGCTGTCTGCAGCACAAAATATGGACAAACTAGTTTCCGTGTTTGAGTCAATAAACTATGAATGAATATCATTGTGAATTTCTCCAAAACAGGTGTATGGATCTTTCTAATATATTTCAAATAATTTGAGATTTAGAATTATCTTGAACATAAATTTATAAAATATAAAAATACAAAAGACCTATAATCATTTTCTATAGATTAAACTATCAGTTCCCAGAGATCTAAAGAACTCTTCTGGTTTTCAATTAGCAATGTAAAGTGTCACATCATGCACCCACTGCATTTCTGTTCTTTTTAAAATCTGGAAATCTAGAAAGAAACTTTATTAATGCAATGTGTCCTAGTACTCTGACTCCAATTACACATTATCCCAACTGCTATGAAACTCTTCAGACAGTTTTTAGTAATAGAACTTTAGATGTTGTCACTACTTAGGGATATAAAACTAGTCTTACTAATATTTGCCCCTCTCACAGAACTAAACTATACTAGGCTCAAGCTGCTCAACAGATGTTCCTAGAATTGAGTCATCTACTCCAGATAGTGTCAACTGAGAGAATGGCACATCCCACTAAAGAGCCGTTTCCAAGGTATACAACACCCTTCATCACATCCCCTAAAGATAATGAATGCCCATCCCCTTCCCACTTATTGAGAATTATTCCTAGATAGAATCTCTGCAATTTGACTCAGATCTGCTGAAAAAGAGAAAAAGTTGGGCATCACTGATTTGTTACAACCACATCATTTATACTGAGACAAAACCATTTAGGCAAGAAATATTAGATAACTTAGGTTAAAGCTGTAGAACTGATATTAGTCTCAAAATCATGTCACTGTCAGATGTATAGTAAAGTGTGTTAAAATGTCTTGGAATAACTCATGAGGATATGATGTACAACATGGTGAATATAATTAATAATATTGTATTCCATATCTGAAAGTTGTTGAGAGAGTAGATCTTAAAAGTGGTTGTCACAAGAAAAAAGATTTGTAATGTATGGTGACTAATGTCAACTAGACTTATTGTGATGAGCATTTCTCAATATATACAAATATCAAATCATCATGTTGGACACTTGAAATTAATGTTCTCTGTCAATTATATCTCAATAAACAAAAATGTCTTGGAAGTGATATCTGGGAGGAGAAAGAGCACGGGGAATTCCATTTCTAGGCAAGTTGGAGTAAGGAGGGCTGGGTTTATCCTTTCACTCAAAACAACTAAAAATCTAGGAAATATACACAAAATATCAGTTGTCAGACATTAGACATCAGTTGTCACAGAATGGTGATCATTGAGAGAGGGGAGGAGAGACAAACAAGCCGTATGATTTCTCTGGGTTACTTCCTTGAGAGAGTTTCCGGACTAAATCACAAGGAAGCAGAAGCCAAGTAGATCCCAGCAAATTCACTGAGTGGAGGAAACGGAGTGAGATCTGGGCAAGTGAGTGTGGCTAGAGTTAACAGAGCAAAGCACCAGAGAAGAGGGATCTGCATAGAGAAAGAACTCTGAAGACGTGCAGAGGGTCCTGAGTACTGAGTAGCTTACATGTGTGAGGAAACTACCCAAGGATGAGGAAAGAATCAACCAAAAGAATAAAAACGAGTAATTCCTGGAGCTCAGATACGGCTGAGAATAATTCATTTTTTCATCAGCCAGAGTGGAAAAACATAAATCATGGGGACTTGGGGAGAGGGCATTGCCTCAGCAAAGTTAGCCCTACACTAAGTTTTTCCAAGGTCTCATCTAGCAAAGCTTAAAAGGAAGCCTCAAAAAAATCAACTTGCCTCCAATGAACTTAATGAAGTTCCAGAAATAGTTTGAGGTTATTTATAGGAACACAAAAATATCAAGCACCCCAAATTCATCATATCTGGTTCCCATCAAAAATTACCAGACTTGCAAAGAAGCATAAAAATACAACCAATAATGAAGGGGAAAATCAATCAGCAGAAACAGATTAAGAAAGGAGATGGATGATAAAATTAGAATACACAAGCATTAAAATAGTTATTCACATTATATTCCACATGTTCAAGAAAGTAAAGATTGAGCATGTTAAGTACAGATGTGATAAACGCAAAAGAGACCTAAACTGAAAATCTAGACATGAAAAATATAACGTCTAAGGTGAAAAATATGCTTGATGAGATTAACAGCAGATAAAGCCCTGATTAAAAAACAGTGAACTTGAAGACATACTAAATACAGATGAATGAGGATGGGAATGACAGCAGACTCCTCACCAACAATGTTGCAAGTCAAAAAAATGGAGCAATAACTTTAAATTACTAAAAGGAAAAAAATAAACTATCAACTTAGAAATCTATAACCAGAATATATCCTTCAAAAAGAAAGGCAAAATAAATATATTTTCAGACATACAAAAGTTGAAATATTTCAGCAAAACTGTAATACAAGCAAGGTCAACAGAAGTTCTTCAGGCAGAAGAACACTAACAGATGAAAATCTAAATATACACAAAGGAATGAAGAACACTAGAAATGGTAAATAAGTGTGTTAATATAAATGGATTTTACTCCTGTTTTTGAATATTTTAAAAAGATAATTGTTTAAAATAAAACATAACCATGTATTCTGAGATTTATAAAATATGTAGAATTAAAATGTATAAGAAGAAAAGCACAAAGACTGAGAATAGGAAATAGAAGGTTATTGTTTTAAGGTTCTCATACTATACATATTGTTGAAGGTGGACTATGATAAGTGAAACGCTAAACTCTAAAACAACTACTACAATAACACAACCAAAAGTTATAGATAATAATCCAACAAAAGAGATAAAATATAACCATAAGACAAATGTTCAAATTCAAAAGAAGTCAGAAAAAAACAATGAAGGAAACAACCAACCACTGGTACAAATAGAAAATAAGCACAAGATGGCACATTTAATCAATATCAATATCACATTAAACATTAATCATGTAAGTACCAGCAGAAAAGGCAGAGGTAGTCAGATTGGATCAAAAAGCAAGACCCAATTGTATCCTGCCTACAGAAATATCCACCTTAAATATGAAAACACAAATAGGTTAAATGTAAAAGAATAAAAAAAAGATCTGCCATGTAGATACTAATCAAAGAATACTGGAATCAAAGAACACTATATTAACAGTAGACAAAATACCTTCAGAGCAATAAATTTTGTGAGGGTCACTTCATAATGAGAAGAAGGTCAATTCACAAGAGGAGATAACAATACTATCAATCAACTGGATGTAGCTGAAATTTGTAGGATACTTCACTCAATACCAGCAGAATACAAATTCTTCCAAGTGCACAGGAAATGTTTCCTGAGGTAGACTATTCTGAGCCACAAAAAAGACTCAAATTTAAAGTCATTCAAATCATGCAAAGTGTGTTCATTATCACAATGAAATTAAATTAAAAGTCAGTAACAAAAAGATATCTGGAAGATTGGTACAACAAGTAAGTTTGTAGAAGGCTTGAAGAGCATTATCAACCAACTGGACCTACTCGACATTTTTACTTGTTCGATCAATTATTGGGAGAAGAACGTTGACTACTATTGTGGGTTTTTCTATTTCTTCTAGTAATTCTACCAGTTTTGGATTTTGGAGCTCTGTTATTAGGTACATGAACATTTAGGATGAAGAAGTTTATGCCAATAAATTTGAAAGCTGAGATGAAATGGACAAACTCCTTGAAAGATACACGTTGTCAAAGTTCATTTAAGAAGAAATAGAAAATCTGAATAGCCTTATATATACCAAAGCAATTGATTTTGCAGTAAAAAATTCTATTACAAAGAAAACAACTCCAGGCTCATATAACTTATTGATGAATTCTCCAAATGTTTAACGAAAAATAATACCAATTTTACACATATTCTTTTAGAAAATCAAAGATGAAGGAATAATCTCCAACTGATTTTATTATGAGGTCAGTATTATCCTGATGCCCAAACCAGACAAAGATATCACAAAAAAGAAAACTGTGTTCCCCATCCACGTACATCCTAAAATTCTTAATGTATTTCAACAAATTGAATCCACCAACATAAAAATGTATAATACATCATAAACAAATGGGATTTATTCTGTGAATGCAAAAATTAGTTCAAAATTCAATCAATGTAATTTACCACATTAACAGACTAAAAAAGGAAATCTGTATGATACTGTCAATAGGTATAGAAAAAGAATTTGACAAAATAATACTCTATTCCTGATACAAACGCTCATCAAAGCAGGAATAAAAGGGGATTTCCTCACCTGATAAAGGGCATATAAGAAAAAATTACAGCTAACATCATACTTAATAGGTGAAAGATTGAATGCTTTCCCTTCAAAATCAGAAAAAATTGAAAGATGTCTTACCACTTCTATCCAACATTGTACTGGAGGCTCTATGCAGTGCAAAATTCAAGAGTAAGAAATAAAAGGCATACAGATTGGAAAAGAAAGGGGAAAACTGTCTCCATTTACAGACAACATAATCATCTACTTAGAAAACCCTAAGATTGTTTCCTATTCCTGAAATGCTCATGCCCTATTTTATCTACCAAGATCCTATCTCTCCTTCTAGACCTAATACAAATGTTAATTTATGCCCATTTGGGCTTATTTCTCCCTCTCTTGAACTCTCTTAGTACTTGGTAATACAAAGTCCTCTACTGGGTAGAGAAAAATTGCATCGTGACTTGATCCTGAGGTTAGCTGTGTATATGGCTCACCTTCTCTGTTAGACCAACAATTTCTTGAGAGTAGGGAATGCAATTTGGTCAACTGTTTCCCTTTCACAGAAGCTAGTCCAGTGCCTAGACAATAGAAAGGTTCAGGAAACACTCACAGCTCTATCAATGTAGTTAATCATAAGCTCGTCTACTTTTTAATGCAGAGTTCTGCAAGCTTTTCCACTCACTCTTGGAGCTCTTCCATTTTACATACGTGGATTTTGCAAACTTCAGTTTCAGCTAACTCACTATGTTCTCTACTACCTGTAAAAGCACTTGAGTGCATTTCTATCGCTAAGTATAAAAGTTACATATATTTTTAATGATTATAATTATAATTTTCTACTGAAGAGATTTTACGTTCCAAGATACATCTTACAGTCCTGACAGAAGACAGGAGAAAAAAATTTAAAATTCCTGTATATTTTGGCTGTAAAAAGCACACGCTGCTAAATATTTCTGAACCACCCAGGCAACCTCAGCCACTTCAACAGCTCTGGCCAAGGAGCAGCACGCCTTTTTCACTTCCTGTTGAAAATTGATAAACACAACCAGTGGTTTGGGCTCAGCTTTGTTCCTATCAGGTTCTCATGCACCGAGCTGCTGTGGTCAGTGGTATGTCTGACCTTCCTTCTGCAGGCAAATTCTATCTTCACATACAGCTCTTGCTGAAGGAGACTGCACGCCATTTTCTGAGTGATACAATGCTCACCCCTTCTGGTAGCCTGGTCATCATGGTAGAATTTTCTAAGCCTTGGGTCTAACAGTCCATTGTAATGTTCTGCTTTTGGACTTGGGGGAACTAGGTCTCAGTTCGTTGACTGTAAATCAAGGGACAACTGTGGCACGAATGCCAATCATCTAGTTCTATTTAATGTGATTTAAATGTTTATTAAACAACATGATTTTTAAATACTTGCAGTAATTTTATTGACCTGGCTTTGCTTCTGATTGTCTGCCATGAGGGTCATGGGCCTGGGGTCAGATACCTGAGCTCAAGTCCCAGTTCCTCTTCTACATAGCTGCATGGCTTTGGGTAGTATCCCTTCATGGCTTCTGTCTTTAGTAGGGTTTTCCCAAGATCTCAGAGTAAGTGAAAAGATCCCTAGTGCTGGGTTTGACACGGAATCTGCATAGGTCATTCAGAAGACAGAGTGGTGCAATGGAAGGGAAGTTTGACTCGGGGTGAGGAAGTCTGAGCTCCACTCTGGCCTTGGGCTTTCACGGATCCTTTCATAACTGAAGGACTTTATCCCTGGCCTATCTTCCTATACCTGTCCACACGGCACTATAGTGGTCAAGCATGCATTCTCAGGCCCTGCAGAGGTATGGGCAAGGGCCCACACAGACCGCTTGGACTCAGATCCAACCCCAGCCCTCACTAACTGTGCAACCTCACAGGAATCACTTAGCCTTTCTAGACCTAGCTCCTTGCCTGCACAACACAGGAGTTGGGTTATATGGTCTCTAAGACCTTTCCAGCTCCCACTTAAAAGACACAGGAGTAATAAAGCAGAGGATAAATGAGGACTCTAGAGCAAGCTGCCTAGATTTACACCCATTATACTTGCTTCCTCATCTGTAAAATGGGACTTGTAATAGTTCCTATCCCATAGGATTTTTTAATGAAAATTAAATAAACTAGTACATATAAAATGCCTGGAACACTGCCTGGTGCATAATAAGGCCCCAGTAGATGTTAGTCTTTATTGTTACAATGTTCCATACCCAGGGAGAAACTGTAGGACCTCAAGCATAGAGTCTGAAGTGAGGAGCAGAATTAGAACATTTTACACTCCTTTTTAAAAATCTGTGGTGTCATCCACCACTATGTAGTTAAGAGAGAGATTCTGTGTTCATGACCCACCTCCGTTAGCTCCCCCCTCCTTCTCTCCATTCTAAGCCTCCCAGTGTCCTCCACTCCCTCCGAAGGTGCTCAGTTCCCTTTCCAATCTGCAATCAGTTTGTTTCCTCCCTACCATAATTCTTTGTTCTGGAACTTTCCACTTGAGTATGTTGTAATAATGATGATAATGATGATGGTGATAATATTCAGGCATGGTAAGATGATGGATAGGAGTGTACAGAAATTAAGTACTCCCCCTCCAAGAGTTTCATTCAGGAATTATTTTCAAGGCTATCGAACACAAAGAAGGTCTTGAATCTCAGAAGTTAAAGATACATTTTTGCCCAACTCTTTATGGTTGATTGTTTTGTCCTTTCATTTTAAGATCTACACTATTAAAAATAAAAACATTTCCTTCATTAAATAGTATTATGTAAAAAGAGAAACAATATGAGAGCGTTGGAAAATAGTGGGCTTTTTTTACAAAAAGATGAAAAATCTATCAAAGTACAAGTGAAATTGTTCAAGGATTGGGGCCAGCCTGGTGGCGTGATGGTTGATTTTGCGCTCTCCACTTCCACAGCCCAGGGTTTGCGGGTTTGGATCCTGGTGTGGACCTACACACCACTCATCAGGCCATGCTGTGGTGGCGGCCCACATACAAAACAGAGGAAGATTGGCACAGATGTTAGCTCAGGGACAATCTTCCTCACACACACAAAAAATGTTTAAGGATTAATTCTTTTACTTAAGAGGCCTTTGTTGAGTATCCACTATGTGCTAGTCACTCAAACAGACAAGACCCAAAGACAGACAAGACGTAGTCTTCATAGGACAAAGGATATATTTTTAAAAAAGAATTGAGGTTTTCTGGGACAATCCAGACATTGTTGAATTCCTCTCTGTTTGTTTTAAGATTTATTTACATTATACATAAGGGAGGCTGCATAATTGTTTTATTGGTTGGGCTTCAAGAGTCTTAACTGAGCCCTGGTGTGGATATCTAAGAAAAAGGGTGGGGCAACTGAGTCTGAGAAGAGAAAGTCCTCACAAAGGAAGCGGCATTTGAGATGTCTTAAAGAACAAATAAAATTTGCCTGCCTCCTGATGGGAAAGGAGAAGGGAAGGGACTTCTAAGCAGAGAATGCAGACTGCAAAATTTGGAAAGTCTGAAGGAGTGTGTGTGGCCTATTCAGTAACTGCAGTAGATCAGTGTTGCTGGAGCACAGAATACACAGGAGAGGGGTGAGTTGGCTTCAGCAAGGTCACCAAGGGCCTCTTGTGCTCTGCTAGGATCCGGGTTGTTTTTTAAAGAGAATGCTGTATCTGTGGTTAAATAGAGAGTTGCTTCAACTCCCAAGGAGTTCCAGGGAGATTTGGAAATTTTGGCTTGACTTGCAGGCTCAGGACCAAGGCTTGTCTGCATCATCTCACCTTCCTAGGCAATACACCTGCTCATTTGAAGAAGGGTATTATTGGGGCAAACAGCTGAGATCATAATTGGCCAAGGTGATTCACAAAGGACATTATTTTATTTGTTGCTATGAACTCCTCTTCCCATTAAGTCGGATTTGTTCAGATCAAACTGGAAGTCAGTCTTTCCTGTCACAGAGCAATTCCCCAAACACCGCTATTTATTTTCAGATTTTTTTCCCATGGAAATGCCTTTTGTCTATCTAGAGTGTCTGTCCTCTTTCAAACTTAAAATTAATAGTAGCTAGAACATTTCTTGAGGCATTTCATTTTCAGGATCACACATTGTTAGCTCTTCAAGCAATTTTTAGTTTGCTTCTCATTGAGATGTGTTATCAATTGTGCTTCTTGTTGTTTCAAATCTTAGTGTTTCAGTGAGCACAGTCATTGAGTCATGGCCTTGCTATAGAAAACCATATCACGAATTTCAACACAGCTCTTATTCTACAGCATTTGGATAAAAGGCCAAGGCTAAATCCTGTTCAATTAAGTGACAATTTTCAAAGAAAAAGGAAGAGGCATTTGAATTTGAAAGAATCAACCAGAAATTGAGTTGTGAAATATGATCCATTTCCTGGCCTTTATTCCATAGACTATAGAAAATATCTACATTGACTAAATCCATTGGAATAGGATATAATTATTGTTTACTCTTGTTTTATAACTGGGGCTGTAAAGAATAAAGTGGCAGTAATTCTGGTAAGCCCATTAAGTTACACATAACAACTATTACTTGTCAATTTGAAAGAGACAGTTACAAATGAAATTTCTATTAATTTTTCTCCTTACTTTATTATTCACGTTATATATCTTTTTCTTTCCTTTGCCTTTATCTCCTCAATTTTTCCATCTTTACATTTTTCTGCTCCTGTGTGTGTGGCTTTGTTTGTTTGTTTGTTGTTTGGGGTTTTTTTGGGGCAAGCCCTTGGGCAGGCTCTCGCATCTTATCCTCACCACTTCATCCTAGCCCTCCTTCTCTGCCCCCACTACATCCTCCTTGGTTCCTCTTGGACTATTTGACCTAATTACTAATTCCTTTTTTGCCCATCTCACTTTTTACTTTTGCCACCTTATTCTCTAATTCATAGTGGATTTTCTTTTATTTAAAATAATCCATTTCTTCCTCTTCTTCTTGTTATATTGATCATTTTCCCCATTCCCATAGTGAGTGAATTTATTCACTCAAATATTTATTGGATGCCTATTCTAGATAGCCTTCTGTTGGATACTAAAGAAATATAGCAACAAGTAAGCTAGAGATATAATCCACTGAGGGAGATAAAGCTGAGGTAGTTATTTAGAGACCAAGGAATACATTGTATACCATGAGAAGGATAGTAAGCTTAATATTTTGGGGAGGCATTGTAGGGCTTTAAAAGGGAACATAATCTTATATGGGTTTAAAAAAATTATTTACCCTATTCTATTTTGTGGGAATCTGTCCATTCAAAGATACATTGGAAGAGAATAAATTCTGAGCATTTCAAGGTATGAGTCCATGAATTCTTCATCTTCTTCTCACCAATATTCTATACCCGCCCTGATACAATGTAAGATTTCAATATGTATTTTGTTGTTTTTATTGTTATTGTTGTTTGTTAAAATGAATAAGAAGAGTATGGCAAATTAGGAGGGTTTTATAATACCTAAGGTGAAATAACAGGGACTAGATTTATTCTCCTGACTCAAACAACTAGAAAGCTGGACTAAATATTTTTTAAGTGATTTTCAAGCCATGAGACATTAGGCAACAAAGGAGGGTTATCACTAAGAGATAGAAAACAAATGAGGTGAGCCATTTGACTGCCATCTTACTTCCTGGAAAGCGTTTTGGGGCCATAGTTCAGGGAGAGGAATGCAGTGGAGTCCAGCAGTTCCCAGTGGTTAAGGAGATGGAGCTGGGAGTCCAGGAAGGGCAAGGCAGCAAATGTTACTAAAGCAAAGTACCTACAGAGGAGAGAGCTGCACAGAAAGAGAACTTCAGAGATGTTCAGAGTGTCTTCTCATGTCTTCTGATCAGTGCATTTATGTGAGGAAACTACTCAGGGCTAGAGAAAGAAAAATCAATCAATCAAAACTGACATAGAAATTACAAAAATGATAGAATTCGTAGACAAAGATATTAAAAGTAGTTTCTAGAACTGTGTCTCATATGTTTTAGAAGCTAGAGGAAGTCATAAACATGTTAAGCAAAAGCATGGGAGATAGAAAAAAGATGAAAATTGAAATAACAGAGATGAAAACCACAATATTTGAGATGGATACTTTACTGGGTGGAGTTAAAGATTAGACGTTGCAGAAGAAAAGATTAGTGAACTTGAAGACACAACAATAGAAATTATCTCAAAGGATAAAAGGAGGAAAAGACTGTAAAGAAGAAAATGTAGCAGCAGTGAACTGTGGGATACCTCCAAGATGCCTAATACACAAGTATTTGGAATCATGGAAGAAGATGAGGGTAAGGGACAGAGAGAAATGACAGAAACAAACATGGCCAAAAATTTTTCAAATTTGCTTAAAATTAGTTATAAAAAAAGTCTTAAAAGCAGCCAGAGTATATATTATGTACAGAAGGAGAAAGATAAGGATGATAGATTTCTCCTTGAAAACGATGTAAGCCAGAGGACAATGGAGGAGCATTTTTAAAGTAGTAAAGAGAAAGAAGAAAGCTGTCATCTATACTCTCTAAAGAGTATAGAACTCTATACTCACTAAAAATATCTTTCCAAGCTAAAGATCAAATAAAGACATTTTAGGAGATACAAAAGCTGAAAGAATTCATCACCAGCAGACCCACACAAAAGTAAATATTAAAAGAAATTCTTCAAGCATAAGGAAAATGATGTCAGGTGAAAATCTGGATATAAGCAAAAGAATAGGAACTACACAAGTAAATACAAAACATCTAATTATTTCACACCTTTAAAAAATTATTGTTTAAGGTAAAAGTAATAACAATGTATTGTAGGGTTTTTAGCATATACAAGAGTAAAAGGTCTGACAATGTCACAAAGGCTGCAAGAGGAGAAATAGAAGTGTACTACTAAGGTTCTGTAATTTACGCAGAGTAGTATAACATCGCTCAAAGGTAGACTATGATATATTAAAGATGTATACTATCAACCCTAAAGTGCCCATTCAAATAACATAAAAAGATTTATAGCTAATAAAATAACAAAGGATATAAAATTAAATTATAACATATGATCACTTAAATAGAAAACCAAGGCCAGAAAAGAGGAAAGGAGGAGCAAAGAACAGAGGGGACACATAGAAAACAAATAATAGCATGGTAGATTTAGACACAAACATATCAGTACTCACATTATATGCTGTTGATTGGATAAAAAAGCAATAATCAACTACATACTGTTTATGAGAAACCTACTCTAAATATGAAGACACAAATAGGTTAAAAGTGGAAATACGAGAAAAAGCATACCATGCTAATGAGAATCAAAAGAAAGCTGCAACGGAGTGTCTATGTTAGTATCAAACAAAGTATATAACAGAGCAAAGACTATTACTGGGATAAAGAGGGCTATTTTCTAATGATACATGGTCATTTCATAAAGGTGACATAATGATCCTGAACTTTTATGCACCTAATAATAGAAGTTTGAAATATGTAAAGCCAAAACTGAGAGAGTATAAGGAAAATAAACAAATCAACAATTACAGTAACAAAAGTCAATATCCTTCTCTTAATAAGTTATAGAACATTAGTAAGGATACAGAAGACTTGAAGAGTGCTTTCTATCAATATGAACTAATTGTCATTTACATAACATGCCAAATACAAACAGCAAGTGTACACATTCCTTTCAAGTACACATGGAACATTTACCAAGTCAGATTATGTTTTGAGCCATAAAACATGTCTTAGTAAATCTGAAAAGATTTAATTTATACAATGTTTGTTCTCTGACTGCAACGGAATTAAATTAGAAATCAACAACCAGAAGATAGCTGGAAAATCCCTCCAAATATTTGGAAACTAACTGGCTCACTTCTAAATAACTCATGAAACGAAGAAGACATCTAAAGGAAAGTCAGAAAGTGCTTTTAACTGAAAGGAAATGAAAGCAACTTAGAAATTTGTGAGATGCACTAACGCGGTATTGAAAGGGAAATTATAGCACAAAGTAAGTAAAACCAAAAGCTGGTTCTTTCAGATCAAGAAAGTTAATCAACCTTTAACAAGAATGATCAGGAAAAAAGCAAGAAAACACAAATTGCCAATATCAGGAATGTGAAGTGACATCAATAGAGAGTCTACAGATATTAAAAATAATAAAAGAATATAATGAACAACTTTATGCCAATAAATTTGACAACTTAAATGAAATGGATAAATTTCTTGAAAGACACATGCTACCTATGCTTATTCAAGAAGAAATGGATAATTTGAATAGCCATTTATCTATTAAAACAACTAAACAAAGTTAAAAATCTTACTACAAAGAAAACTCCAGACTCAGAGTACTTTACCTTGAATTTGACACATACTCTTACAGAATATTGAAAAGGAGGGAATATTTCCCAACTCATTTTATGAAACCGTTACCCTGACCCCCAAACTAGGCAGAACCATGACAAGAAAAATAATATTCCTTATTAGCATAGGCACAAATTTCTAAAAGAATTTTAGCCTATCTAACCCTAAAATATATAAAAAGCATACTACAACATGACCAAGTGGGGTTTACCCCAGAAACGCAGGGTTACTTTAACATTTGATCGTCAGTCAATGTAGTTCATCATAATAACAGACTTGAAAAGAAAAACCTAGTGATCATCTCAATGGATGTAGAAAAACTATTTGACAAAATTCGAAGTCCATTTCTGATAAAAACAAAAAACAAACAAAAACCTCGCAGCAAACCAGAAATAGAAAGAATATTCCTGAACTAGATCAAGGGCATCTACAAAAAGCCTACACTAAGGTTATACTTAACGGTGAAAGACCGAATGGTTTTCTCCTAAGATCAGAAACATGTCTCAAATGCAGTTTGTTTGAATCGTAGCTCAGGAACTCTGAGCTTGGGGAACTTGAATCTTTTATACCGGAAAGTACGCATCACAGACTAGGAGAGATTGTCGCTATTTCTCAAGGTTGTTCAGTGTCCAAACATCCTTAAATAGATAGTCCAGAATAAAACGGCAGGCAGTGCCTCTGCTTGCAAAATGTTCAGAAACATGAGAGATCCATGGAGAATTGTCCCCCCAAAATACGACAAAACAAAAATGAGGCTTGGTATTGGTTGAATTGTGTTGCACTCACCCCCGCAATTCATATGTTGGAGTCCTAACTCCCATTACCATAGGCCGTGACTGTATTTGAAGACAGGCCTTTAAAGAGGTGATTGAGTTAAGATGAGCTGGTGGGGTGGGCCCTATTCTGATCCATCTGATGAGTTTCTAAGAAGAGATTAGGACATACAGAGAGGCACTTGGGAAGCATGTATGTAGACAGTCATATGAAGAGGCAGCAAGAAGGTGTCCATCTCCAAGTCAACGAGAGAGCCTTCAGAAGAACTCAAACCTGACGACACCTTCATCTGGGACGTCCAGCCTGTAGAACTATGAGAAAATAGATTTCTGTTGTTTAAACCATCCAGTCTACGGTATTTTCTTATGGCAGCCTTAGTGCACTAATACAGGTACCATTACAAACCTATTAGAATGGCTAAAATGAAGGGACTCAGGTTGGAATGACGTTGGCTGCTGATGAAGAGTGGGAGATTAGAAGAGCTGCTGGACTGGAGAAGGAAATGAGCTAGCTGAAAAGAACTGTCAGGCAACGTTTAGGGCTCTACTGAGGTTAGCAAAGAATAGTTCGGGGGTCATCAGTATGGTTAATAGATTTTTTGTTAAAAAACAAATTTCTGCTATGAAATCCTTAATAAACTGAAAACCTCATACTCTTCCTGAGTCTCCTATATTTTTTCCTAGGCTACTTGGATGTCCACTGTGAGATACTAAAACAAATGATTCAAGAAGGGAATGTTAGTTTACTTCAGCCAAAGTGTGTCAGGCTCACCTGCAATAAAAAAGGTGATTACGATCCAACGGTCTCTGAAATCTCCACCAAAATCAGTCGGATGCATTGCCTTGTGATTCCAGCCATCAGCACTCAATAACCCAGAGTGAATGGATGTTTGGATTTATCCAGGGCTAAGGATTATCAGAGTTAGTGTGGCATAGGTTGAGGGACACACTCTCGAGAACTAGTGAGTGAAGACTTGAAACATGAACCAGAGTCCAGCCAGGTTGAGAAAGACACTAAGCTAGAAATGACTACAAGACAAAGGGAAGTGTCAGGGAGCTCTGAACTTTAAAAAAAAATCATTTTATTGAGGTCATGTTGGCTTTTAAAATTGTATAAATGTCACGTGTACATTATTATATTTCAGTTTCTGTATAGATTCCATCATGTTCACCACCAATGGTCTAGTTTTTAATATGTCACCATACACATGTACCCCTTTTCCCCTTTTGCCTTCCCCCTTCCTCCTTCTTGTCTGGAAACCACTAATCTGTTCTTCTTATCCATGTGTTTGTTTTTCATCTTCTGCATATGAGCCAAATCATATGGTATTTGTCTTTCACTGTCTGACTTATTTTGCTTAGCATAATAACCTCAAGTTCCATCCATGTTGTCACAAATGGCATGATTCTGTTTTTTTTTTTTGTGGCTGTGTAATATTCCATTGTATATATACGCCATATCTTCTTTAACCATTTATCCATTGATGGGCACTTGTGTCGCTTCCACGTCTTGGCTATTGTGAATAATGCTGTGATGAACATAGGGATGCATAAATCTTTTCAAATTGTTGATTTTATATTCTTTGGATAAATACCCAATAGTGGAATATCTGGATCATATGGTATTTCTATTTTTAGTTTTTTAGAAATCTCCATACTGATTTCCTTAGTGGCTGCACCAGTTTGCATTCCCACCAGCGGTGTGAGGGTTCCCTTTTCTCCACATCCTTTCAAACACTTGTTATTTCTTGTCTTGTTATTGTAGCCATTCTGACAGGTGTGAAATGATGTCTCATTGTAGTTTCAAATTGTATTTCCCTAATAATTAATGATGTTGAACATCTCCTCATGTGCCTTCTGGTCATCTGTATATCTTCTTTGGAAAAGTATGTGTTCTTATCCTCTGCGCATTTTTTGATCGAGTTGTTCATTTTTTTGTTGTTGAGTTGTATGAGTTCTTTATATGTTTTGAAAATTAACTCCTTATTTTATATGTGATTTGCCAATATTTCCTCTCAGTGTCTGGGTTGTCTCTTCATTTTGTTGATGATTTCCTTTGCTTTGCAGAAGCTTTTTAATCGGATGTAGTCCCATTTGTTCATTTTTTTCCTTTGTTTTCCTTGCCAGAGTAGACATGGTATTGGAAAAGATGTTGCTAAGGCAGATGTGAAAAAGTATACGGCGTACATATTCTTCTAAGAGAATGGTTTCAGGTCTTACATTCAAGTCTTTAATCCATTTTGAGTTAATTTTTGTGTATGGTGTAAGATAATGGGAGCTCTGAAATTCTGAGGGGAGGACAAAGGGAGGAGTGAGGAATAGGGGTCAAGAACAGTCAGAGAAAGTTAGTATCTATTGCATGCTATTGTGAGAGGGGTAACTATCACTGTTTTACAGTGGAAGAAACGGAGGTTTGGAGAGGGTGGGTAACTTGTGTACAGTCACAGAAATATGGGGCCAGCATTCACACTTGGGTCTAATAGTACAATCCATACCCTTTCCTCTACTCTCCATTGGTGGATAAGTTAAGGAGCAACATGAGTGAGAAAAGTGGAGAGACAGAAGGTCAATTAAACAGACAAAGCTTCAAGTCCAAGATATGAGAGATGATGCAATTAGGCCTGAAGGTAAGTTTCAAGGTGTGGCCGTCCTGGCCTTTGCCAGAGCAGAATGGAGGTGAATTAAATGGAAGAGAGTTGAGAAAGACCCAGAGCTCTGCGCATGTGACCTAGCATGGGCCGTCCACGGGGAGATTTCAGGTCAGAGAAGAGGAGTGGGAGAGAGAGCACTTGAAAGAGAGAGAGAGTTAGTTTGAGAAAGATTTATTCCTCACAGCTGCTGCTTCAAACTAAACAAAATAATCCATACCAAAATCCTATCTTCTTTCTCTTCATCTGATTTTATGGAAGACAAAAAAAAAAAGGCCTTAAGGGTAGTAATGTCAGATTTTGAAAAGTTTCTTCTCTAAATAAATTCATAACACATAAGCCAAATGTTTCATTGTGGTTTGTGTGAGAAGGTGCACAGGATTGAATAGTGCACAGAAAGTATGTTTGTGGTCGTTGATATTTTGATTTATCGAGTCATTTGTTCTTGGATTCTGATTCTGACCACAGTCATGACTTTAACTCTGAAGTGAGAAATACTAACTGTGAAATCGCAGTGAATTAAGCTCAGGCAACTCTTGTTTTGTATCAAGCAGAAAGCAGTTACCAGCCCATCAGACAGACCTGCTGTTCTGTGTGTCAGGCAGAACAGAGAAAGACGTCTTCGTCTCTGTTAAACTCTGTGGACGAACAGGGTGTATCTCAGGGCGTATCTGAATACCTGAGGTGACAACAAAGGCTCTGTGCCATAGGTGTTTTCAGATCTCCTGCATCCTTCACAAGGCCCCATTGTTACTGAACATGGCTGTCACAGAACTCAAGGCATCCGAGAAAAAAATGAAAATACTATGACTCACACTGTCTGTGCTGCCTAAATTACTTAAATTCACAGTCTATTTATGTTAATAAAAAATCCCTGAAAATCCATTTGCATAGCACACACCCACAAGTCTTTAAAATAGATAGAGAAAAACTGTCTAATAGTTGCTATACATAGACACCCTATTGTTTAATTATTTAGATGACTGCTATTTAATTGCAATTCAAATGGATCATCTTCTAAAAGTTCAATTTTTGAGATAGAAAGGGACTTTTAGTTTAATGAGGTCCAAAAATAAAATTTATTCAATTATCCTGATAAGTGCCTTATCTAATTAGCTGAGTATCAGGAGCTGACACATGAAGAACATTAGCTATTGTTATAGGCTTTGACTTTTTATAATATTTAAGTGCTCACTTGTGTGCCAGGTAATTTATATATGTTATCTCATTGTATTCTTACCTTATGGAGTACGTATTATTATCATCATTTAAAAGAAGGGGAAGCTAAAATCCAGGGAGCAAAGTAACTTGTTCACGTTGTCAGTACATGGTAGAGCTAGGAGTTATGTTTGTAAATGAAAACAGCCCAAATTCAAATTCAAACATAAAGTTGGCATATTTCCTGCTTTGCCTATATTTTTATAATAACAATATTTAGTATACTAACTATTAACGTTTATTAAGTACTCATCACGTTTCAAGAATTGAATATAAACTAATTAAATCTTTACAACAAATTTATGATGTGGATGCTGCATTGAACAAATGAGGAAACTGAGGCAGAGCAGTCCCACTGATAGTCAATGATGGAGATGGAGCTGAATGTAGGTCTTCTTCATTTCTCTTAGCCATCGTTCTACCTTTTTACTTCCAGCTTGACTATTACTGAAGCCATCAATGAAGATGTGGCTTCCCCGGGCCTTACTCAGAGTAAAACAGAGATTGAGTTATTTTAAAAGTTCCTCTGGTCAGTTTTTATGGGATTTTGGCTTGGCATAGCCAGGGAGTAGGCTACACCTTATTAAGAATCCAATTCTGGGGCTGGCACGGTGGCACAGCAGTTAAGTGTGCATGTTCCACTTTGGCGGCCTGGGATTCGCAGGTTTGGATCCCGGGTGCAGACATGGCACCTCTCAGCAAGCCATACTGTGGCAGGCATCTCATATATAAAGTAGAGGAAGATGGGAAGATGTTAGCTCGGGGCCAGTCTTCCTCAGCAAAAAGAGGAGGATTGGTAGCAGATATTAGCTCAGGGCTAATCTTCCTCAAAAAAAAAAAAAAAAAGAATTCAATTCTTAGTATACTCTACTACCTACAGTACCTGTTGTTCCTCTACTATAACTATGACCCCAAGCAGATCTTGTAATGTATTCTAATGTAGCTTGTATAGACCAGCTGTGCAAATCAGTGGTTAAGACCACGGGTTCTGAAACCTCTTTTGCAGTTGTGTACAAATGATTTAATACACATAAAGTGTTCAAATCAAGGTCTAAAATATAGAAAGTGCACAATAAATATAATATATTATTATTATTCAATAGTATTCCCCAAATGAAGAGATGTGACAGAGCAGAAATCTAGACGGGAGCACTGATGCTCTGGTTGGGACCCTTGCCCATAACTCGACAATGTGTTCCACGATCTGATCCATGGCGTTAATATGCAATCCATTTCTATAGGTTGGAATATGTCTGTGCGTGGGGGGTGGGGGGGGGGCATTGCTTAATAACTGAGTTTTCCGTTGGATTTCTTTCAGTTTAAATGACTTTGCTTTTCAAATCTCACATTCTTTTTTTTTTTTTTTTTTAAAGATTTTATTATTTCCTTTTTCTCCCCAAAGCCCCCTGGTACATAGTCGTATATTCTTCGTTATGGGTTCTTCTAGTTGTGGCATGTGGGACGCTGCCTCAGCGTGGTCTGACGAGCAGTGTCATGTCCGTGCCCAGGATTCGAACCAACGAAACACTGGGCCGCCTGCAGCGGAGCGCGCGAACTCAACCACTCGGCCACGGGGCCAGCCCCTCAAATCTCACATTCTTGCCTCCCCCAGCATAACCTCTCTCTTTCTGTTTTTACTTATGGCATTTTATTTTTCATCATAACCCATCCTCAAAACAGGTTGCTAAAGTAGGAAAAAACATTGATGAAGATCAAACAGAGTCAAAATCCTGTTCTCAGCAATGTTGCTTGCCACTCTGTGCCAGAATAACTCTAGTAGCTTCTCCACCGAGAGCAAGCATGTATGGCTCTGTCCTTCCTGCCTATTTTACCTCTCTGAAACATCATGTTCAAGGTCAGCATATGGAGCCACCTTAAGGAAAGATTCTCATAATACATTAATATGTTATGTCATTCCTTTAGCAGAGTTTGAGACAGACCCACCTCTGGTCTTTAACAAACACAGGAGAATCAGGTGTCCCGCACATGACTTTTCTCCTGTGATGTTTGTAGAGGTGTTTCATTTTGGAAGAGAAGTTTCCATCTGGAGTCAACCCTGCTTTTCTGGTGGATCCTGGTCTGTGCCTCAGGACAAAGAAACCACAAGGCAATCATTCTCTTTACAGCCATTCTTATTCTTTCTCATTTTGTTTTCAGTTAAGGTTTTGTATATCATTCCATCATTAATCCTCACAGGACCTATAGATTGATTACCCATAGATTGCATTTCCAGGATCCACTGAGTCATATATTTTGCACAAAAGGTCACTGGAAGCCCATCCTTTCATGATGGAAGGGAATAAATGTACATCATTCCGCTTCAGACTTAAGGTCTTCTCACCTCTTATTTAAAGAGAACTGCCTTTGGCTATGGCAGTGATCAGCTGCCAAAACTCAACTAATATAGTTGTAAGAGTTGCTGGGACCTCAGCTGACTTGCCTCTAGGAAAAATGAAGATGGTACAATTATATTTAGAGGATGGTGACATGGCCATTAACATTGGGTGACCAGAAGTAATAGCCTTCTTACTACCTCTGTTGTACTGTGAACATGATGGAGTCAGTCTTAGTTTGAAGTGCCATCATCAATAAATAAGGCAGTCCAATATGGAGATGATTATAGAACAGAAGGTCAGATGGCAGGAGCTAGTAGAAGTCAGGTTAGTGGCACTCATAGCTTCTGGTCACCTGGCTATTGAAAGAAGAACCACAATCACAGGCCAGAGACAGGATCCAGCCTTCTACTTCCGAACCCACCACCAGAAACAGTGGTAGGAACCAAGCAGGTCAGATCCTAGCCAGAGTCTGGCTTCTGCACAGGGCTCTGGAGCGAGTGGAAAGCTTGAGTCCTGAATGGAAATCCAGGGTACAGAGTCATATCCCATGTGTACCTGATTCTCAGCCTATCGGGGGTGGGGTGCAGCAAGACCAAAGCTAAATCACACCAGTTGGTAGTTCGAACTTACTAATTACAGTGCATCTCAAACTTTAATGTATGTATAAGTCACCCAGTGATCTTGTTAAAATGCAGATTCTGATTCTGGGGAGATGTGGGGCTGGGTTCATGTTCCGCATTTCTAACAAATTCCCAGATGATGCTGGTAGTGATAGCCTGAGCACCACACTTTCAGCAACAGTGTACTGCTTGCCTTGTTTGGGGTTCACCAAAGAATAAAGGTGAGGGTTGGAGGTGGGGGAGTTGAGTGCAGATTGAAGAAATCAGTGCTTAGAGTTCAGAGAAGCTGGGGAACACAGAGAAGTGACTTATAGTCAGTGACTGTGCAGTGAGTAGCAGCCAAGGGCTTACAGCATCCCAGGAGGTCTGTGGGGTCCTGCTGCTCTAGTATGGGCGTTCTCTGACCACTCTGGGCAGTGATGGTGTCAAGGAAATGGGCAACAGAAGCTTGCATTCCTGGGCCTCCTTGGCTAGTGTATTTTCTCTGAGGTGATGGGTTTCCTTTGTGGCAGAAGCAGTGGCAGAGGACAGTGTTAGCAGTGCCTTTTCTGGTGTCTTCTGTGCTGTTCCTGTGTCAATTATGCCATTCTCCCTTTCCTGATGGTCTAGCTAAGTATGTGGTTGGAGGTAGACCATGTTCTTTATCACAGTGGCTATCTTGAGCTCAAGGAAAAGGGAAAGTCCTCCTAGCCATGAAAAACCAGTGACCCATCTCATTGCTGCAAGATAAAACTGAGCCCAGAGTGGTGAAAAATAACTTCAAGGACACTCTTTTCTTTTTTCCTAAAATTATCAGTTTCTGCCATGTCAGCCAACCCTCTACATTTTGCCTAAACATATCAGAAAGATCCCAGTGTAAGCTCCTACCAACCTAAGTAAAACAATAACCTAAGAATAAAGACAAGTTTAAAAAATGATCAAATTTCGAATCATGCTCTGAAACTGGGCACAACCCAGGTGGTTTCAGTGTAGCCAAGCTGTGTTCTAAGCCAGAGCACAGAAATTCTGGTTCCGGCCTTTGGTCCTCTGAGTATTAGTAGCCATTCCTCTCAGAAATTAGATGTTTGGTCACTCCCAGAAAACTTCCAGTTAAAGAGTCTGGTATGACTCACTAGGAATCTTTGTGCTCACAGCCACTGCGGAGGGTATTCGAAAGAACGATCTATACACTTTACATGTCAGTTTATAGCACGCTTCATCTCCTACTATCTCCAAAAATGACACCTTGATTATAATGTAATTATCTTTTGTCGTGAAGCTAGTGTATAATTTTATTTCCAGATGGGTTTATGTTACTTATATTTAAACTCATTACGGGAAAAGCGGTCATGGAGCAAAATATAAATAAATAACCTAAAGGCAGACCATCATAAATCCCTTTAAAGAGGAGAGTCTTATCAGGTGAGGACTACAGGGAAAGCACTCCCGTCTGTCTTACATCACACGTATCTCACTGTTGGGAAGATAAATATCTCTCTCTTAAGAAGACAGAGGCAGTTCTGAGTCAGTGGAGAGGTTTCCATGGAAATGAAAAAAATTATGCAAATGCTGCCATAAAGATCAGTAGGGCCTCCCTGGGACAGATAATTTGACCTGGGGGGAGACCACATTAGAGAGAGGAGACACAGAAAAGCCAGTGTCAAGGCCCATTGGAGAGCGTGTAGCTAGACAGCAAGTTGTGTAGATGAATGGAACAAATCATCATAGTCATCCCACAAATAACATTCTTCATGCTTGGGAAGGAAGGGTTTATTTCCTATTCTGCTCCTACAAAGTCTTTGGTAGATTTAGTCTTGTTGGTTCCCACTTTTGGGGAAAGTGTTAGTATCTGTTTAAATTTTAAGCTCTGAAATATTCTGTAACTTGATTCAAGTGATAATGTTAACAGATTCTAAAGTTAGGGCCCCCTCATACCCTCCATCCAATCATAAGGCCTTCGAAGGGTACTTGATAAGGTTGGCTCATTCATTTACCACAACCGTTAAGCCATGTGCCAGGCACTGTAATGAAAATAATGCCACCAAGGTTGCTGGAAAGATACATGTAGGATCCGATGAGAACTCTGATGGGAAAACATTTTAACTTTGGAAAATGCTTCTTGGTGAGGGTGATGTGTGACTGGATTCTTGAAGGAATTAGCCATGTGGATACTACTAGCTCTGGAAGGAAGAAGGAGGGTTCGCCACAGGGTATGACACTGGGCACATGGCTGCAAATACTTCTGATTTTGGGATGGCTTCCCTCTCGGAATTAATTTTTGTTTTGTTTTGTCTTTGAAATAAGCCATGAGTCAGAAATTTTAAGTTTTCAAGATAATGAGAGCTCAGTCCAGTGTTACCCTATTCCCTTTCAGTCTTAACTTTAAACGATATTACCCTACATTCACATATTAACATTTTGGTTCCAACCTTCTACTCAGCCCCCCTCTTTTCTGTATTGGAGAAGAAGGACCTCCAAATCTTATGGGTAGTCCAGGGTTTTCCCAAACCAGAAACTTGCTTCAAAAGGAGAAAGTGCATAGGCCCGTGGTATAACTTCTCTGAGTGTAGGTGCAATTGGCAGTGATGACATTCATGCTAGATCCATCATCTCATTTTAGATAGGAGGAATAATCCGCTTTCTCTCTCTCTCTCTCTGCCTTCTAATAGGACATTAAATCACAAGTTTTCGTATTTTTTGGATAAACAACTACCATAGGAACTTAAATATATGTCCTCTCTGCTGCAATTCTGTGACATGTCTATTTTTGAGAAAGATGCATACAGATCTTGGTGGTACTTACTTAAGTCATACTTTGTTATTCCATCCCACCAAAAATTGATAAAATAATTAAATTTATGGTATTAATGGGGCTATCCAGCCTATAAAGGGGATTTGACCCAGAGTCTCCTGGAATAGGTGCTTATCTCCCCAAGCCATGGTGCAGTGTGTATGGAGAAATTACAAAAATATACACTTGGACAGCATCTGTGGAAAGAGGCTAGGCTACAGGAGAATAAGTTCAACTACAGAAGAGATCAAACTATCCTATTATGTAGTAATCAGAGAAGACCATCAATACAACAAAACAAATGCCTATAATAATTTGTACATACCTCCCTTAAGCCAGCCTAGACAGTTGTTGTGTAGATATAATTTGTCCACATTAGATGTGGATTGCTGCATAGTCAAAGTATAATGGAGCACTTTCAGCAAAAGAGAGCACAAAATAAATCTTTAAATAGTATTCAGGCAGTCTACTCAGTTCACTGTTACCTTGGGCGATACAGGCCTCAAAGAAACTCCTTTTCATTCTTCAAGTTCAGAACAATGAATCTAATATAATTGGAGGGCTCCATGGACTAGGGTATGGCCCTTTGAGTCTTTTTATCAGAGGACTGTGAAGAGCATAAAGTGGAAAGAGGGATCATGTTAAGTTTCTGCTTAAATTGAAATGGCTTTTGGGTGGTTAGACAAAAGTGCTCTGAGACCATCCAACGTTGAATGATATTTCTGAAGCTGGGGCACACGGTGCACAAGAATGAGCCTCTGCAGGAAGCAGCCCTCCACTGAGCTGCAACTGCTCAAAACACTAGACTTGAGGATTGAGTAGAAATTATCACCAAAATTTAAAAATTTGCTTAGGAAAATAGAATGCATGTTAATGAGCTATAGTGTAAAATTTTCAAGTCTCTATGATAAGAATTATTACTAAAAAGGTGTTAGTAGACAGATTATAGTTGTGCATTCAGATAGAACAAGATGGAGAAAGAGGACCCAAGCATCAGGCCTACTTCAGCACTAGGCCAGACCCCAGGCTCCAGCTTCCCTTCAGTATCTTCTGGTTCCAGGTCAGTCCCTGAATTCAGGTTCCAGGCACATCCCAGTGTCAGGCCCATCCCAGTGGACCCAGGCTTCAGGCCCACCTTACCACTTACCTTATCTGTCTGACACTAAGCCAACCCTTTCAGATCCAGGCAACGAGCATGGTGCAGCACTAGGCCCAGCCCGATGAACCCAGGTGCCAGGACCACCCCAGATCCAGGCTAGCTTTCATGGATCTGAGCTCTAGGCCCACCTTACCAGCAGGTCTACAGTCTCCAGGCTTGCCCCACTGCCAGGCCTACCCTGTAGACCCAGGCTCCAGGCCCACCTCAGCACAAGGCCCAACACATAGAACCAGGTTCCTGGACTACCTCTGTGGATCCAAGCTCCAGGATTTCCCCAGTGCCAGACCTCCCCTTGTAGACCCAGGCTTCAGGCCTGCCATAGCACCAGGCCCACCCATGGCCTGGATTCCAGGCCCACTCCTATGGACCCAGGTTCCAGGCCTGTCCCAGTAGTCCCTGGTCCCAGGACAGCTCCCAAATCCAGGCTTCAGGCTTACCCCAGTGCCAGGCCAGCCCCCACAGCCCCAGGCTCCAGGCCTACCCCTGTTATCTGCAGACTCAGGATCCAGGCCTGCATCCGTGGACCCAGATTCCAGGCCTGTCCCACTGGACCCTGAAACCAGGCCTGGCTGCCTGCAGACACCAGCAACAGACCCATCTGTGGTTGCTGCCTGCCACTCCACCTAGAATCTCTGGTCAGGGTGACTAGTGAAGGTCGTTCCCTGCTGAAGCCAGTCTGTAAAGATTGGAAGAGGTGATTACATCTTCAAATGCACAGACAACAATGCAAGGCTGCAAGGATCATGAAGGATCGGATAAACATGAGACCATTAAAAGAACAAAAAATAAGCACCAGTGACCAATCCTAAAGATTGGTCTACAAACTACCTGAAAAACAATTCAAAATAATCATCTTAAAAATCTCAGAGAGCTACAAGAGAACACAGATAAACAACTAAATGAAATCAGGGAAACAATGCATGAACATAATGAGAACTTAACAAAGAGATAGAAACCATTTTTAAGAACCCAGAAATTCTGGAGCTGAAGAACACAATGACTGAACTACAAAATTCAACAGAGAGCTTCAACGTCAGACCTGATGAAGCAGAAGAAAGAATCAGCAAACTCAAAGACAGATCACTTGAAATTACCCTGCTAGAAAAACAAAAAAGAATGAAAAAGAATGAAGAAAGCCAATGGGATTTACAGTACATCAGCAAGAAAACTTTGTAATATTTTTGCTAAGGATTAGAAGAAACCCTCTTCCCCACGTCCCAAGTGGGAAAGAAAAATTATCCATGTAAACGATTTTCAGTATAAAAGGAAGTCACCCACCCCACGCCTGATATAAGCAGGTGGGTTCCAAAGGGCTAGATCGTGGAAGATCTTATTCCTCTTAAAATAGGGAAAGTCTTCATTGTTCAGATGATTGAAGCAAAAGACATCTCAATAGCAAAGGGTTGAGAAACTAGTGTGGATAGTGTCTGATTTTTTTAATTTAATGAAAACTTGTATAAAAATATGTAGGAGTTTATTAAATATCTTCTATTTGTTGACCTTTGGAGTGCTGACTCCTTTATTCAATGTCTTACAAATTAAAATAATTAATTACTTTAGGGTCTAGGAAGAAGATGGTCTTTCCTAAACGTTAGCTGATAATTTCTCTATGTGAAAGAACATACTCAAGGAAATACCACACATTTCTCTGCGGCTATAGCTTAGGGTGTGTGTAGGGAAGCAGTAGGCACCAATATTTCCTAAGCTTTTGCAAAGCAGGATTGTAGGAATTCAGCCAAATACAATGCACACAGAACTGCTGATAATTTTGAATCTCAAATACTTTGACAGTGAAAGAATATGACAGTGAACAACACCACGAGCATGAGATGTCACAAAGTGCCCTCATGTGAAGCAACTCCACCCTTTCCATCTAACCCAACTATAGTTTTAAAGGAACCAAATATCAACTCCTTTATTTCAGGGTATTGACTTCTCATGTCATTTGACTCCAGTTTTTATAATTCAGTTTACAAATATATCTTCGTTAGATGCTGTAATGGTGAATGATGTATAGACATAGCAAGCTTAAGAAAGGGCTTTTACATTTACCCAACTGTTCTTCAAAGGACATGACAATTTCAGAGACAGGATGCATCATGTCTCTTGCTGCTATGGTTCACAGTATTGTGGAGTATCATGAATTGAAAGAATAACTATTGAGCTGTAGGATATTAGGAGTTTTTATTGGCAACATGGTATCTGCCATGCTGGAAGAGTAAATAAAAAAAAGATCCAAATGGAGCTTAACGGAAAGAGAAAGGCTTAAACAAAATTTAATGATCTCCAAAATTTGTAATAACTTCTTAAGTCTTCTCTCAGAAATCCTATCTCATTTTCCCACTCACCTCAATCCCTGTGGCTAAAGAGCTGAAGGGGTAGAGGGAACCTAACAAAGAGGAGGAGAGAATTTTCAACCTCTCTCTTCATCCTGATGGATCTAATGGTTACCTTTAATATTTACCTACTCTATAATTAGAATCCCTGGCATCCTATGTCACTGTATCTTATATCCTAGATAGAAGAAAACACCTTTATATTGACATTTATTCTCAGGGGGCTAAAATAGAGACCAAGATCTGGACATTCATGGATCTAACTAAGCCAATATAACTCTGCTAGCTGGATATGAGGACAAAAGAAAGTCATGGTGCAGATATATGATCTTTCAAAACCATCCTGCCTTGAAGAGTGTAGTCAGGGATGTGTGGATGAGTAGATTTGAAGTTTTCTGTTTAAAGTTCATTTCCAATTCTATTTAAGATTGTACAGCAACAGTAGATTCTTGAAAATGTACCTAGACCCACTGAGCCTCATTTGTGAATCACACCAGAATGTGGAGGAGCTCATTAGCGGGAGAATATAAACTTTTCCTTTCTTAGCTCATTCTCTCCCAGCCCAGCCCAGAGTTGATTACTGCCACCCCATAACAGCCAGGGCCAAAACTGCAAAACTCAAGTTATAAATAACAGTATTCTGATACCATATTTAGAAAATATTCACATATATTGTATGAATAAACCTCTTCCAGCCAGGTCTCAACATCCTGCTTAAGGCTGAACTTCTTACTGTAGAGTATCCTTTACCTTGAGACCTCATCACCTTCACGGTGAACAGAGGGGCCACACTGGCTTTTCTCTGACAGTGTTAGTATGAAAATTCTCTCCCAACAGAGGGCATTTAATAAGACCTGTACTGTTGCCTCAATTCTTTTTTGAAAGGAACTGTGAAATCAATCAACCATTCATTTCGTTTCAACTACTCGATATCTGCTTTGGAACAACAAAAGAAGAAATAAGTGAAGGGGGAAAGTGAGCACAAATTCACATTTCTTTTTAATTTATATCTACAGTCTCCTCTTCTGAGTGTGAGACCTGCATCCAAACACCTGGGGATATGTTGACTATAAGCGTTGCAAATTTAATACACCTAAATATAAATCCATTATATTTAACCTATGAACAGCTCCTTTCCCCATATTGTGTCTAGCTCACTGAATTGCATAACCACAAAGCCAGTCACTGAGCCATAAACCTAGGTGCAATTCTTGTTGTCTCTCTTTCTCTGATCCTTACACTCAGTTGATCACCAAGTTCTACGCCTCCCTCGTAAATATTTCTCAAATATGTTTCCTTTCTCCTTCCCCACATCTACTTCGTCAGTGTTTCTTACTTGTCTTATTACAATGTGCTCTAACTGCCTTCAGTCTTAGTTTTCTCTCATCTGTTCTCCACTCTGCAGCCTGTGTTCTATCTCAAATTCAAACCTTATCAAGTTGAGATGCCTCAATAGTTCTCCTCGACTAGGATAAATGTCCATGCATTCATTTACTCAACCAATATTTGATGAGTGTGTACACAGAGCCAAACATTGCCCTAGGAAATGGTGAGCAAAATCAAATGCAGTCTGCTTTCATGTGCTTACAGTCTCTTGTGAAGGATGTAGGGTAGAGACATTAATCGTCACAGATTCTGAACAAAATTATAAACAGGAGTGTCATGATAAAAATGATTCAGTGCTATGAAAGCAGATAGCAGAAAAGCCTGATTTAGTCAGGAGAATATGAGAGTAAAGTGAGAAAAGAAGAGGAACCTAGGACTGAGCCTTGGGGAAGTTCAACATTTAAAGGCTGGGTAGATGAGTGTGGACTTATAAGGAAGCCTGAGAAGGAGCAGTCAGAAAGCATCACTTGGTATTACAGCTGTGATAAGGAAGGGAGCATTTCAAAGAGAGTTGTCCTCTTTGTCGAACTCTTCTTAGAGGTCAAATAAGATGAGGTCTACAAAATATCCCTTAGAGCTAGTGGCGTGGGACTCATCAGAGACCTTGGGAAGCACTGATTAGGTGAACTGATGAACAAGTTGGAATGAGTGAAGAAGAGACTATGATCTGAGGAAAAGGAGGCAGTGGGAGCTGAACTCTCAAGGATCTCTTTGACCTGGCTCCTGGATTCCTTGCAGTGGTGTCTGTGCATTTGAAGATGTAATCACCTCTTCCAATCTTTACAGACTGGCTTCAGCAGGGAACGACCTTCACCAGTCACCCTGACCAGAGATTCTAGGTGGAGTGGCAGGCAGCAACCACAGATGGGTCTGTTGCTGGTGTCTGCAGGCAGCCAGGCCTGGTTTCAGGGTCCAGTGGGACAGGCCTGGAATCTGGGTCCATGGATGCGGGCCTGGATCCTGAGTCTGCAGATAACAGGGGTAGGCCTGGAGCCTGGGGCTGTGGGGGCTGGCTTGGCACTGGGGTAAGCCTGAAGCCTGGATTTGGGAGCTGTCCTGGGACCAGGGATTACTGGGACAGGCCTGGAACCTGGGTCCATAGGACTGGGCCTGGAATCCAGGCCATGGGTGGGCCTGGTGCTATGGCAGGCCTGAAGCCTGGGTCCACAAAGGGAGGTCTGGCACTTGGGAAAGCCTGGAGCCTGGACCCACAGGGGTGGCGCTGGAACCTGGGTCCAAGTGGTGGGCCTGGCGCCTCTTCTTGCGTCACCTCCCTAGCTCTTGTACCCTCTCTCTCCACCCA
This sequence comes from Equus asinus, assembly GCF_041296235.1. Lineage (NCBI taxonomy): Eukaryota > Metazoa > Chordata > Mammalia > Perissodactyla > Equidae > Equus > Equus asinus. Next base: position 13,931,886 of record NC_091794.1, on the reverse strand, counting down.
ATGCAGTCCTTACTGCCACAGCAAGTGAATTGCAATTTGCTCAAGGTTCCACAGTCTCCGTTACTCAGGGCCTTAGAGTATGCTATTTTCTCTGCCTGGAAGGCCCTTCAACTTCCTCTTACCTAGACAACTCCTATATCTCCTTCAATGTCACTGCCTCAGGAAGACTTTTCTGATACCCACCCCAACCTGACACTACTAGCATCACCACCGCGAGTATGCCTAAGATTACCCTTATGAATGACTCAGCTTTGAATCTGTTTGTTTTTTCCACAAGATTGTGAACCTCAAGATAATAGGGCCTCTACGTCATCTTTATGTACTCAGAAAATGTTTGAAAAATGAATGAATGATCACTCTGATATGCTGTCTCAGACACCAGAAGCTTTGCCCACAGCTTGGCAGGGATCTGACAGTACAGGTACTTCCGGGAGAAGCAGTGGTTCCTCCCTGGAATAGTGACCCCTTGGGGACACACCTTCCCCATACAGGTTCAGAGAAGGAGTTTTGGGGTCAGACAGATATGGGTTTAATCCTAGCTCTTTTCTGAGCCTCAGTTTGCTCATCTGTAAAATGAGAATAATTTTAATACCTACATCACATTGCTTTGTGAGTATAAAATTATAAAAAATCCATTTGGAATATTTAGCACAGTTCTCGACTGGTAAGTAAAAGAAGAAATGGTCAATACATGTTAGTTATTATTGGTACCACTTGTATCAGTTTCCTATGGCAGCCATAACAAATTAGCATAGACTTGGTGGCTAAAAGCAACACAGATTTATTCTCTTACAAATGGAAGCTGGAAGTCCAAAAATGCATTTCACTGGGCTGAAATCAAGGTGTTGGTAGAACCACACACTTTCTGGACGTTCTAGTGGAGAATCCATTTCCCTACCCTTTCCGGATTCTAGTGACTGACTGTGTTTCTAGGTTTGTAGATCCATCCTCCATCTTCAAACCAGAGATGTTGCACCCTCTCTGGCTCTGCTTCTCTCTGGTTCCTTCACATGGCTTTCTCCTCTGTCAAATTTTCCTGTGCCTGCTTCTTATAAGGACACTTGTGATCACACTTAGGGTCCACCTGGATAATCCAGAATAGTCTCTCATTCTCAAGATCCTTAACTTAATCACATCTGCAAAGTCTCTTTTGCAATTAAAGGTAAGATTCATAGTTCCAGGGATTAAGACCTGGAAAATTTGGGGAGCCATTATCAGCCTACCACGCCATTATTATTATTGTTGTTGGAACTGATGGAGTGATATAAGCAAATGATAATTCTCTACATTTTGTATGGTATCTCTGCAAAATGCATAGTACTTGCAATCTATTGCAGCAACTCAAGAAAGCCTAATATCTTAAGCTTCTACTAAAGTTATTCACTTTAAAAGGACTACAGGATCCTAGATTCCTCCCACTTAACTCATAACAGAAAGAATCCGTTATGCTTTCCTAGAAACAAGTTGAGTCAGATATATTTTCTGGCGATCAGCAGAAGTGCCCAGAAAGGTCAGGCTATGGTAGCTCACCTTCCAGAAGTTAGCTGTTATTATTGATTCTCGATTTGACGTGATAGGACAGGATTGCATCCTCTCTCTCTTCCACCTTGCAAAATCGCAGCAAGATCTACCTGTGCCTGTAGCTGCCACTGAAGGGAAAAAGAGAAGCATTAGGTTTCTTTCAGACCTACGTGTCTCTCCTTAACTCAGCATGCTCTATTGAAAGAAGCAGAAAGTCTTGCTGTTGTATTAGGGATCCTTGTCAGGTCTCTGTGTATGGCATTTGCTTGCAAAATTAGCAATTTGTTGTCCAGCCAACACATCTTCCTTGATAGAGGTGCAGTTGGATTGGGAAGGAATTCTTAAGCTTAACAAAAATCAGTAAAAGAAATCGTAATTACAAAAAGTTCTGCAAAGTAGATTTCCTCGAACAATAAATCATTAGCGAGAATTCTACATAAAGATTTCTATATTCCAATATTTTTCTTTTACCTCAATGTCAGAAAAAATCAAATAAGCAAAACAGGTATAGTTCTGAGTGCCACAGCAAGTCTGGACAGCTTACCTTCTCATGCTGTGTAGATTACCATTTTTCCAAATTATGAGCTCCAAAATCAAGGATATTGACATGAGAGATAATAGGAATAAGCAATGAAGTCAATGGTGTGTGTGCACGTGTGTGTGTGTGAGAGAGAGAGAGAGAGAAAGAAACGGAGATACAGAGAGATAAAAAGAGATGGAGGGGAAAGAATTATGGGTTATTAATAACAAATGTTTTTTAAAAAAGTTTTCTTCCCCATTGATTTAGTGAACACCATAATTGTGATTAAAATAGAAAACAAAGGAAGAAATCAGAATCAACTTCCAAAGGGTTTTGCTTCCAATCTAGGTGACACTGATAGAGCAGACAATTAATACAACTCAACACTAAGCAACGCTCTTTTGTGAGAATCTCAAATATCTTCACAAACAAGTGCGGCTGTCTTCATTATGTGGGAAGCAAAACACCGAGTGAATAATTTAGTATGTGGTTCATGTACACTTGAATTAGGAGTAGGTCCCTGTCTTGAGTTTTGAAATAGAGTTTGATCAATCAGAGCAGCCTTTGGCTCTTGTCCTGGTCTCTTTTCCCAGGGAGGTGGAGACGGCAAGTTTGGTGCAGGGTTGCAGGCGTGGCAGAGAGAATTCACCCAACTCAGGGTGAAAAGATGAGGGTAGAAAAAAGGATGCTTCACCTCATGCTGTGAAACCATCACATTTTACTTTTGGAGATTACCCTGCTCTGCTCATTCTGATCTCAGAGAAGAAGGAGCCTTGGGGAAGGAGTTTTACAGGCTTATCAAAAAATATCATGAGACACAATTAACAAAGATCGGTATTATGTTCCACCTGTGTGCATAGCTATACAATATCCTGAGGCTTGGGGATGGTGGCACTTAAGGAAGGTAAGTGTTACTACGTGCAGGCTCAGGTTCCTAAACAATTGATATCCCCTGAGCTGAGATGCCCCATTCCACCTCTCCAAATTGGGCATTCGTGGCCACAGTTGTCTGCAAGGTGGAATGTTCAAGTACTTCTTAAAAGGTCACCAAACAGGAGAAGCGGGTACTGAGCCTTTCACTCGCCCGGGAGCCTGTAGGTTCCACAGAAGTGCCCCTGAATAATGACCAAGTTATCATCTCCAAGTGTGTTATTAAATTATTAAACTCAACTACAATTACTACAGCTAATAAAGTGCTGGTGCAGAGCACAAGAGCAGCCGTCATTGTGTGGCAGAATGATTAAACAGCAGGCTGCAATAATGATCCCAATCCATCTTCAGAGATGGAGTCGAAGCTCTAACAATCAAATCAATCAATTAGTGAGGAAGAGCACTGAGGCAGAAAAATCAATGAAAAACAAGTTTGCACAACAAAGCAATAAATCAATCCCAAATAATCATGCTCCATCGTCAAGCCAAAGAAAAGGATGATACCAGTTATTGCAATTAAATACCAAGGCTGTGGCTTCATTATCTATTACTTCAGCTCACGCTGGAAGAGGATCAATTTTTGTCAGGCTTTGTGACATCTAAATACATACCCAGGACTCAATTTATATTTTTAAAGTAATATCATAGCAGGATATCTCCTTTGTCAATAAGTCCCAGGCTCGTGTCACTTTCCTCTGCCAAATGCCCAACGCCCATGGATAATGGTTTTTAAGGCCACCCTAGAAAAAACCCAGAGCAATTCTCTGTATAGCATTTTACAATTTCTGAAGCACTTCTACCAATATTATCTGAGATTTTCTTCACAAGTGTCAAGTGAGGTGGTGAAGAATAGATATTTTTAATTACTTTGTTTTCCAGTGAGACATATTGAGGTTCAGAGGAGTGACTTTCCCAAGGTCACATGGGGTGAAACAGAAATGGGACCGTGTGTCTTTCTTCTTCAATCACGCTATGCTGCTCAGGTGACTACACTACTGAAGTTCAGGAGAAAGGACTTAAGGAAACCCCCAAAGGACCCTTTCCCCTGCAGGGAGCTGCAAGAGACTGAGGTCACAAGGGAGGGAGTGGGCACAAGGAGAACTTAGTGGAGGTCTGTGAGGTGTAGGTTCGCCCTTGGGTGGGCTATAATGGTCTCAAAATGACGCCTCTTGGGGCTGCTCTAGATGTGACTGGAGCCCCCAAGGGCCAGTTGGCTATAGGCTTCTGCTTCTCAGATTACCCCTGAAATGATCTTGACGGCATCCTTGAATTGTTTCTGTTGTATTGTTCATTAACAACACCTACCTCCACCACTGATTGGGCATTTCGAATGTACCAGGCACTATGTTAAGTATATTACATAAATTGTCCCAAGTTAATCCCCAAAATTACATCCGTAGGTGGGTACTACCATTCCATTTTTACAGATTTTTAAAAACTTAAGCTCAGAAAAGTCAACTTGTACAAAGTCACAGAGCAGTTAAGTGGAGGAGCCAAGCCTCAGACTCAAATTTCTGACTCTGCTCTGACCTGCTTCTCACTTGGCTCTACGCTGCCAACATTTTAGTTGTGAATTGTTTAATTGGTTTTATGTAATCTAAAGAACATTAACATTCCAAACATTTCAAAAGACTATTCATTTTGATCTCATTTTCCAAACAAACTTGAAATTAGTGGGTACAGAAAAGATGAATCAAAATTTCTCTAGGTGGTTTATAAAGTCAACACATAGTTTTAAAAATCGAAGCTATTAAATGGTGACAGAAAGGTGATATGTCATGGGTCCTCAAGACCATTGCCAGGTTCAATGATTTGCCGGGACTCACAGAGCTCAGCACATAGTTGTACCTGCTCCTATGATTTCTTACAGCAAAAGGATACGAAACAAAATTAGAGTGAGCAAAGCTGCCTGGGGTGAAGTCCAGAGAAAACTGGGTGTAAGCTTCTAAGAATCCTCTCGCAGTGGAGCATTACACAGCTCCTCCGGCAACACTTGGGAAGTGCTTTTTATCAAAGATGCTCATCAGAGTCCAAGTTTTTTATCAGGGACTGGTCGCATAGGCCCCCTCCACTGAGCATGTACCAAAATTCTGGACTCCCCGAAGGCACACAGGCATTCAACATAAACTACCTCATTTTCACAGACAGTTTAGGCACAGTGAGGCTTTCTTATCAGGAAACTACGGGAATCTTCCAAAACCCAAGTTCCCAGACTCCAGCCAAGGGCCCACCTTGTAAGCAGGTCTTTCACAGGATAGCAGCCTCAGGTCTGCTAACGTCAACTCTTCTCTGTCACAGGGTAGGTTTGTCATGTCCTTTGATTTTATTTATTTCCTCTCTATCCATCTTTCTTTCCTTCTTTCCCTCCTTCTCTTCACAGAACTAGAAATCAAGACTCCTGTGACTCATGGGAGCCAATGCCATAAGGCCAGTCAGGAATGTGTTTCCATCTTGCATCTCCTAGTGAACTTGCTGACTTTCTTATGAAGCTCTGGTCATCCTTCATTCTGAGACTCTAGCTCTCTGGGATCTCAACCTCATGATGGTAACTTCCAGGTTTTGATGAGTCCTGTTTTGGAACTTCTAACCCAGGAATCTCTCTGTGAGGGAAGAAGAACTATTCTGTATCTGCCATTGATGGCTCACAGGACTCACATCCACGCCACAGTGAGTTCCAAGGAATTCAGTGGCGCTCATGGAGGGAGTCCATTTGCACATTTTTTCCTGCAAAACTATTCGGCGTTTCCAAGGCCTTACACAGAAGAACTAGGTGGCAGCTCTGGATCAGCCGTTTCAAATATGTTCAAAGAAGGCAAGAAATGTTGCCTCCAGGGAGGAGCAGATGATAGCAGGGGAAGTACAGACTGGAGGTCAAAGATGACTGAGAGAAAGCAGTTTAAAGAAAGAGAAGAGAAACGAGACAAAGGCAGTTTCAGTTTAGAGTGACCAGGACAGAGAAGATTCTTGAGCTGACAAAACCCCAAAGTCACGAGAGAGAGACAGAGAGACAGACAAAGAATCTCTGTAGTTATGGAGAGCTACACTTTGTGGAGGCATTAAAAAAAAAAAAAAAAATTACCTCACAACTCTGCCTTTGTTAAATATTTCACATGTTCGAATAGCCTATCCTGTGTAGGAGGAATATATGATCATTTAAGATGTCATCTGTTTATAAACCTCTTAACAACAACACTCCACGCAGATACTAACCAATTATTGACCAATTGTTTGGATTGAAATACTTGTTTATTTATCTTCAGTCCAATCTGCTCTGCACCTATCTTCTCTTATGGGTACTGAAAAACAAATCACAGGGCTTTATTTCATGAAAAGAATTTGCTACTTAATCCATGAGAAATAATATCCTCGCTGTCCACACTATTTCCTCATTCTCTCCTTTTGTACTCCTCAGGATCTGTTCCTTGCCACCTCCAACGTCCTACCCCCTGTAGTCCTCGCTCCCCTCCCCTGGGGTCCAAAGCTTCTACAGAACCTGGTGACTTCTGCCTCCTCCTCTCCAGTCACCTTACCTGCACCTAAGTCCTTGAAATAAGTGCCATATCTTCGTTAGCTTCTGTCCTTGTTGGAAATATTCTGTTCTAAACATGGCTGGGAGCCTCTAGGAAATCAGGCAAATGCCCGCTCAGCTGTGTCGCCCATCTTGCACGATTGTCTTTGAGGTACCATGTTTTTAAAAGATGAAGGGTGGTTTTATAACTTAAAATTGGGATTTTCATGAGAAAACGACTATGCAAAAGCACGTTTAAAGATTCTCCTGTTGTGTTACATGCTTAAAGAGCAGGCAGAGACAAAATGCTAGCAGCCAAGTGGTGGGTACGAAGGGAGCTGAAGGCTGCTGATCTAGTTCAAGGAGAGAGAGAGGATGTTTTAAAAATGATATGCAAAATAACAACCACCGCAGTGAGAAACTTAAGAAGAGGGGCTCTAACTGGCTGTTTCCTAAAGCAGCCAGGCTCTCTGCCCTTCTGTGGTAGCGAGCTTACTGGATTACAATGCTTCTTTTTCAGTGCCGTTTGACCCGCGAGGAAGAGAGGCAGAAATAAAGAACGGAAGAGGCAGTATTTTGATGTCTGTACACAAAGGGAAATGGAGCTGCCTCATTCTGATAAGGAAGCTGCTAAATGGAGACAGCTGCAGGGGCTTTTTAAACTCAGGGACACGTTTTGCCCAGAAAGGGCTGAAGCAAGCCGGTTAGTTGGAAAATGCAGTGCCCATCAAAGCCATGCGTTCGGCACCCTCCCCACTGCTCGGCTGCTCTGTTCCCCAGAGTTTCCGAGGCTAAGAAAACAGGAGAGTGCCCTGTGTCTGAAGATCAGATGACAAGTGACAAAAATGATCAATTCTATCAACTCTACATAAAAGTACTAGGGCCTCCTCCTAGAATCTCTTTTTACTAAACTTTGAAGATTTATACGATTCATAAATATTACGACATAGCAAAACTGAAGCTGATGGTGTATATTCACCTGTATTCCCAATTAAAACTGACAAAATTCTAAACTTAGCTGATGATCAGAGTCACTGGGAAATGTTAACAAATAGAGATTTCTGACCTCACCTCTAGAGATTTTTATCCAGTAGGTCTCATATCTCCGTGTTTTTAAAAATCTAGGCTATTGCCTTTGGTAGTTAAATCAGGTTTGGAATCCCCAGACTAGAATCTCACTGCTGGTAGCCCAAATTACCAGAATTCCTGGTGTAGTTTGTAACAGAGCTTCTCAAATTAATATGTATATCAAGCACCCAGGGATCTTGTTAACATGTAGATTCTGGTTGGTATCATCTGCATTACTAACAAGCTGCCAGAGGAGGCTCATGTTGCGGGTCTGTAACTACACTTTGAGGGCAGCTGTGATAGACTAACCCCCCAAAACCACGCTAATATGACACACTAAGTGTTTACTTCTCGCTCATGGAAAGCCCAGTATGGATTGCTTGGCCCTCCTCCAGCTCTCACAGCGTGTCTTTTGGAAGTTTTGGCCTCCAAGATACCAGAGTAGAAGATGAAAGGGTTGGAGGTGGCACTGTAGCTTCTAAATGCCTCAATATAGAAGCAACCCAGGACAGTTGCCAGGCATTTGGCTCCAATTTAACTGCAAGGGAGGCTGGGAAATACAGAGAAACCTGGAAGTTAGTGAGCATTAGTAACCTCTGCATAAAAGTCTAATGTTGGACCTGAATAAAATAACAAATTTCAATATCTGTTAGATAAATGATTGGTTTCATCTTTATTTGCTAGTTTTGTTTTAATCTAAACTACATTATTCAACCATAATAAATCATTACCTCTTTGATTCACTTTGCTCCACAGAGCAATTATCTCGTCAAATATCTGAAGCCCAGGAAATGCCATGATGATCTGTTCCATTATTGCATTGTACATACAATTATATTGTGCTTAATTATAATCTCTACATTCATTAACATATTTTTTATGTAAAACTAAAAGTATTAAAAACAGCAAATTTCCAGTAAGTGTATCATGGGATAAGGTTGGGCTTGTTAGGAGACCTGCAAATCCAGAGAGCAGGTAAGTGGCATCATCAAATGTAACACGAGTCTCCTTGACATCTCTGTTCAGCCGGGATCCCTTCTCTTCATTGCGTACTCACCTGCTTCTACCCTCTCTGACAACCGATACTCAGATCTCCTTTCTATCTTTCCTATCATGGGTAAGCAATTTAACTTTGTTGAGTCTCGATAACTTCACGTCAAGTGTAAAATGGGAATTAAAATAAATGATGCCTCATAGGGTTGTTGTAAGGATGAAATAGTCACTCAATAAATATTCTCCTTTTAGACAGATTATAAAGAGAATTAAAAAAAAATAAAAAGTAGGAGAGAAGGTAGATTTGAGTATATTTAGTGGACCTGCTCTGAATTTTATTAAGCCTTGGTGTCATGAGTTGATGTTTGTAAGTATGGATATTATAAACGTAGACAGTGTTGAGACAGTTGTGAACTCTTCTACCTGGAGACTCGTGGAGCCAGGGAGATTCTCACTGGTGAGCGAAACGTCAGTTCTAATGGAATAGACCATCTCTCAGTGCCCCTTCTCTACTATGAGTCTATAATACATACATTGATCACGGGTTCTCATTATTTTCTCCAAAGCTTGAGATTATTTTTACACAGGCGTAGTGCCTCTTCTTGTTGTGTCCTCCTAAGCTGGTAATAACAGCTCCGCAGGAAGTTGACTCTCAATATATATTTATGGATTACAATGAGCTATGTTATTTTGAATGAACATTCTGATTTCTTTATGATGGAGTTTTTAATTTTAGGGGTATCATAGAACACTTTGAGAATTTTTTTTTAAAAAACTATAAAACCCTCTTCCCTAGAAAAAGTCATGTTATCTATTACATATAAATTTTTATATATGATTTCAGGAGGTTCTTAAACCTCCAATGCTATGTATGGATTCTCTGCCCTATAGTAACAACATTATGTTGCCTTTCTAAAATTTACCAATAAATGCCTTTAACATGCAGGAAATACAACAGAATTTCCTACGGAATGAAGCAAGTAATCCCACAAGTGTACAAGGGATGACTGGAAAGGCGAGAAAAATCCCTTGATAATAGGCTACCTCTTATTCTTTCCCAGAACTTCTGGTCCCTGATACACTTCCCCTAAGAGGGAGCTTTGCTGTTTCCATCCTCTCTTCTGTGAAGCCTTCCCTGAGGCTGCCATATAAAGTTCATGTTTGCCCCATTATGTATCTCCTACAAGAGAGTCAGCACTGTGGGACAATGGTTTGTCCATTTTTACATCCTCAGCATCTAGTACAGCAGATGGTACCTAGTGGGCATTAAGTATTTACTTAACTGTGCTGAATGGTAAGCCGCAGTGATCTATTCTTTTTTGTAATGAGTTGTAATCCCATAGTCCACCAGAAGCAGGATGGGCAGAACATTCTAGACTACTTCATCAGCCCCTCTGCTTCCAGGTCATGCCTGATTCAGCATGGGGCAAATATTAGTCAAAGTAAATTAAATTTCATTTAATATACTTGTCTCAGTTCCTCTGAGAAAGCAGTTATTTATAAGGTATTATAAAACAAAAGACAGATGCTTAAACTTGCATTAAAAACGGAGTGAGCAGAAAGAAATGAGCAGCATCACACAGAGAGTCAAACCCAGAGACACAACTGAGGCCCTGTGGTTGAGGTCTCCCATTTCTCTCAAAAGATTGGAATAAAGTGGTGATTGGCATGGGTGTGCCACTGTTGGTCTTAGGAGGAGAATAACTGGGAATTAGAAAGGGCAATAGATTGCTGGATTTGGAGTCAAATGATCAGAAAAAATACAAAACACCCAGTTAAATTTGCATTTCAGGTTCATAACAAATAACTTTTTAGTATAAGTGTGCTCCAAATATTGCCTCGAACACGTTTATACAAATTTCTTCTTGTTGTCCTCTTGAAATTAAAATTTAACTGGGAATCCTCTCCTTTTATTTGCATAATCTGGCAACCTAATTTGGAAGCAATGCCTCAGAGCCAAAAAAAAAAAACCCAAAACTGTGCAGCATCACCGTCCTCAGTCCTTCCTTTGAGACACATTTTTGAACAACCTGATTTGCACTTTTATCTACCATGTTTCAAAGACATTACCTTTACCTCTAAGTAATTGGATTTTTCTGATGGCAACCTGTAACTTCCCAAATCTTTTACATTTGTGGTAATTACATGTGTAGGAAACATAAGATTCTCAGCAGTTTTGTTTCTCTTTCTTCTTGTCCTAATGGGTGGTTTACAAGGACGAGCGGCTGGTGCCATGTACTCTCGGCTGTCGCTTCTGAGCTTTCCTCCTTGCTGGCATGTGTTGTGAGAGGAGACCAGCTGTCATCCTGTGGTGTCAGGTTGTGGGGCTATCCCTTTCACGAAGAGTAGACAGTTCCCTCCCTGAAAAGAGAAAGGCCCCCAGAGGTCAGCAAAGGTCAACACCTGTTGGGTTTTGATAGTGTTCCAAAGTGAAGTCAAAGGCCTGGCCTTGCTATTTATACTGGGAAAGGACAAAAGGGCCTGAAAATCTTGAGACAGCTGATCAAGCCAGGGCACAGTTACATCTTGGCGCAAGAGAACAGATGTGGCTTCTGCTGAACTATGTATAGGATCAACCTGGGAGTTCTCCTCAAAATGATGGATGCAGAGCATCAGCACATGTGTCAACTCTCCACGGGTCATTGCATGGATTTCTCTCTTTTTTTGGTTTCCATATTAACCAAATATTCTGGGTTTATTTTGCCCTAGTGTATTGGGCAACATGACATTTTAGTGGCATTCCATTCTAAATTTGAATCTTATTGCTAGACTATTAATCTCTTTCACTGACAGTGATGATGGCCTTAGTGGCGTTTGAGAAAACAAACAAAGGTCAAAAAACACATGAGAGTCTGTGACCAAAATTATAATATTTTACTAAAATATTTTCCAAGCTATTTAATCTAGTTTTTCGTCAATGCCTGCTTGTCTGTCTCAAATGTGATTAATACCACCATAAGACCAAGGTGTCTTGTAGACGGCCTGGGCAAATGGTTAAGCTTGGAATTAACTAGGACCTTCCCATTCTTGAGAATCTTCAGGACATAAAGCCAGGGTCACATCCACTTCAAAGCAGAATCTGGTGCCAGTAAGATCAAGGGTTCCCCATGCATGGAGCTTCACTGCAAACTGAATTGTACTCTGTGGCCTCAAAGCATATAGAAGAGCAATTGCTATCATTCCACTGTAGGAGAATCACGTCATGGTCCTCTGTGAATGGCTTTTCAGTGTTATTTCTCACTATTTCCAGCCATATATCTGATATTATTACTGTAGTCCCCCTTATCTGCAGAGGATATGCTCCAAGACCCCCAGGGGATGCTTAAAACCACAAAGAGTACCTAACCCTATAAATACTATATTTTTTCCCATACATATATACCCAATAAAGTTTAACTTATAAATTAAGCACAGGAAGTGATTAATAATAAAATAACTAATAATAGAATAATTATAACAATATACTATAATAAAAGTTACTGTGATCTTAGAAACCTCAACATAGGAATTTTTCCCTTCCTTAAGTCAAGAACTTCTACCTTTCAGTTAAAAGAAGTACTTCACAGCTTCTATTGGAATATTCGCATTGCCAGTATCACTACTTGTGTGCTTTGGGGTCATTATTAAGTAAAATAAGGGTCTCTTGAACACAAGTACTGCCATACCATGACAGTCAATTTCATAACTGAGACAGCTACTAAGTGACTAAGGAGTGGGTAGCATGTACTGTGTGGACACACTGGACAAAGGAATGATTCACGTCCTGTGTGATACTGAGCTCGATTGCATGAGATTTTGCTACTCACAACAGCATGCAATTTAAAATTTATGAATTGTTTGTTTCTGGAATTTTCCATTTAATATTTTTGGACTGCAGTTGAATGTGGGTAACTGAAACTAAGGAAAGCAAAACCACGGATAAGGGAGCACTACTGTACGTGTCTTTGCAGCATATTCCTTCTCATTGTCCGTGCTTGGAAACCACACTTACCACCACTATAAACACTTTCACCAACTTTTTTCACTGGATAAACTCTAACTTTTTGCTCAAGTCACCACTTAAATATCACTTCTATTCAGTGTATTCATGGGCCTTAGGTCTACCCTCTAGGAGGACTGACCTCAAGATGGGCTGGTCTTCAGGGACAAGGAGTAGTCAAGGCAGCCTGAGGCAGTAGACGTGGGTGGAGAACAAAAAGTGTTTAAAGGAGCCAGATTAATCTAAAGTTGGAATTGACAGGTAACCCACAACCAGGTCAAATTGCAAAGGGAGAACAGAGTAAGTTGTAAGATCATAGCTGAGAGCAAATGGGATGAGTTTGGAGGGTGAGTAGTTCATGGCTGAATTGTGAATCAGGGCTGGGATGTCCTTTTTCCATGTGGCATATGGTATAGAGCCAACTTGAGATGGCCAAGTCCTCCCTGACCAAGCACAGGGTGTTACTGTTTCACATGTTGATTCTGTCTTCCCTCTAACGTTGCCATCCTCTAGATCCAGAGTCCTTGTTTTTTCCACATTCTCACAATATCAATCATAATACAAGGCCCATGGTAGGTGTTCAGTGAGTATCTGTTCGTTGATTCACTGCGAATGGATCTGCAACTTCTTCAAGGGGGCAGTGTGGGTTTCTGACTTGTCCTTGAAGCATAGTTTTTACTTTTTATTTGTTTCGTCAGACAGTGGTGATGACTGACTCCCAAAGATTCTATACCCTTGGGAATCTTGGTTGATATCATTCTATAGATGCCATTATGGCTTCTGCTCATATGCATTGAGCAGAGGATGTTTTGGGATAGAAATTTTCTTTATTATCAAAAATAGTGGAATCAGAGGCTAGCCCCATGGCTGAGTGGGTAAGTTCACATGCTCCGCTTTGGTGGGCCAGGGTTTTGTCGGTTAGATTCTGGGCGCGGACCTAGCATCAAACCCTGTTGAGGAGGCATTGGACATAGCAGAACTAGAAGGACCTGCAACTGAATGTACAACTATGTACTTGGAGGCTTTGGGGAAAAGAAGAAAAAAAAAGAAAGAGAGAGAAAGCTCAGCAACAGATGTCAGCTCAGGGCCAATCTTTAAAAAAAAAAGTGGAATCAAATTTACCTCTTTCTCTGCCTCATAGTAGACATATACATAAGAAGCCAATTCCAAGGGAGTATGGAACACAAACTAAGTAGAACTGTGTTTCCTGCATCAACATCTGTAATAGGATGAAACCAAGTCCATTTAAAGATTGAAGGGATTGTTGACAGGGTAAATATGTCAAAGGAGTATGAAATTCATGTTAGGGCCAAGACAGGGGAAGCAGAAAATAAGAACAAACTCTATAGTTTTGACCCGGTGGGAAAAATGAGAATGAGTTATAAGCTACAAGAAACTCACCATGATTGACTCCCTGAGCTATCCTCTCCTCCTTCCATGGATCTTTTCTAATTTACCACCCATTTTTCAAAGGCCAAAGACAGCAAAATTCCAATTTCATGGAATCAGGATTACTCTTGATTTTCTGTACCTTAGGACCTTGCTACTTAAAATGTGTTCCTAAGGCCAGCAGCATTGACATCACCTGGGAGCTTGTTAAAAATGGAAAAAAGCTCAGATCCCACCCCAGATGTACTGAATAAAAATCTGTCTTTTAACAAGATCCTCGGGCAATTTATATGCACTTATCACATTTTGAGAAGTTCTGACATAGGGTAAGCAACACCTGGAGTGCCAGCTTTCAAGAGAATGCACATTAGTTTGCGATAGCCAAATATAGAAACCACCCAAGTGTCCACTGACAGATAAATGGATAAAGAAAATGTGGCATAGACGTACAATGGAATATTATTCATCCTGAAAAGAGAAAGAAATTCTACTATGTGTGACAACATGGATGACCCTGGAAGACTTTATGCTCAGTGAAATAAGCTAGTCACAGAAGGACAAACACTGCATGATTCCACTTAAATGAGACATCTAAAATAGTCAAATTCATAGGAGCAGAGAATGCGATAGTGGTTGCTAGGTGCTGGGAGTAGGGGTAACGGGGAAGTGTTGTTCAATGAGTATAACTGAAACTTATACTAGACGAACGAGTTCTGGAGATCTGCTGTACAACATTGTGCCTATAGTTATCAATATGCTATTGTGCATTTCAAAATTTATTAAGAGGGTAGATCTCATGTTAAGTGTTCTTACCACACACACACACACACACACACAAAACAACAACAACAAAAGGACACAAGGAAACTTTGGGAAGTGTTGAATATGTCTATTATCTTGATTGTGTTGATGGCATCATGGGTGTGTGCATGTGTCCACACTCATCAAAGTGTACACATTAAATATGTGCAGTTCTTTTTTTTTTTTTTTTTAATTTTTTTTAAAGATTTTATTTTTTCCTTTTTCTCCCCAAAGCCCCCGGTACATAGTTGTCTATTCTTCGTTGTGGGTTCTTCTAGTTGTGGCATGTGGGACGCTGCCTCAGCGTGGTTTGATGAGCAGTGCCATGTCCGCGCCCAGGATTCGAACCAACGAAACACTGGGCCGCCTGCAGCGGAGCGCGCGAACTTAACCACTCGGCCACGGGGCCAGCCCCTGCAGTTCTTTATACAGCAATTTTATCTCAACAAAGCTGTTAAAAAAGAGAGAGAATGAACACTAAGACATTTTAAAATTACTCAAGAGAATAATTTCTCCATGCCCTCTTGTTCCCACATGAGTTCAGCTTGAACCCTCTATCATCATGCTTGTCCCAACAAACCTCCTGCCCCAGCCTTTGCATAGTTCCTGGAGTCACTGAGATGATCAGCTGCCTGTTTACTTTTCCGTTGCAGGGCCTCAACTTACAAATAAGCTCTGAGGACAAATTCGAGCCAGTTGATCTACTGCTCACTAATTTACCATTACATGCTGCCTTCCATGCTCTCTTTTGGTGGCAGTCATTAGAAAGTTATCAGGTTGCAGGTAGAAGCGGAATATTTGGATTTTCTACATCAAGTCAATTGACACTTTCTGCATATATTTTCATTTGAAGAAAAAAAATGAGAAGTATAACTTTCGACCTGACCTATTCTGACCAGTACTTGAACAAAAAATGATTCTTTTAAGAGAGAGCTGTCCGCCCTTCCAAACTCTCCTCTGTGCCCCCAGAAGGCTGACTTCTAAGGACCTTCAGCTAGGCTTCCCTGCCTTCTGCCTTCTTGGAGTGGATTTGGCCAATGGAAGTCACACTGAGGACACTAAAGGATGAGAAGAAAAGGAGGTCTGGAGGTTTATCTGTCTTCTATCCCCTACAACTCCTCCTCTTGTCCCTTCAGACCTAAGGGTGGTAACAGCTTTTTCTGTTGTTAATGTCTAAATGCTTCACCATTCATTATAGGTTAACTTGATCCTGCCTACACCTTTGCAAGTAGTGTCTTCATTAAAGTTTCTTCAGTTTCCTCTTTGAGTAGTCCCATGTGCGTCCTGCCAGGACCCGTACTGATTTAGTCATCTTGTTTTCTCTGCTCTCTCAGCTTAGTTTAAGGATGCACCATCTAGCACACTTACGGTTTCCTGTTCCTTTTTGTTAGAACATCTTTCACTTTATACCTCTCTGGCCTGTTCTACAAGTGACCTCTCTCAGTGCTCCAAGTCAGTGTTTCTCTAACTTTAATGACTGCATACTAATCACCTGAGGCATCTTGTGAAAATGCAGATTCTGACTCAGAAGTCATGATGGGCCCTGAGATCCTCGATTTCTAAAAAGTTCTCAGCTGCTGCCAGTGCTGTGGTCCACAGACCACACTTTGGGGATCCAATTCAAACACTGAAGACCAAGAAATAGGAAGGAAGGCAATGGTTCTCAAAGTGTAGTTGGTGCTAGACCAGGAGCATCAGCATCACCTGAGAACAGGCTGTTAGAATTTCAAATTCTGAGTCTCCACCCCAGACCTACTGACTCAGAAGCTGTGGGGTTGGGACCTAGCATTCTGTGTGTTGGCAAGC
Source organism: Equus asinus (assembly GCF_041296235.1). NCBI lineage: Eukaryota > Metazoa > Chordata > Mammalia > Perissodactyla > Equidae > Equus > Equus asinus. The sequence goes on along the minus strand of NC_091794.1, from coordinate 13,915,371 downwards.
CCTCCTGGTGATTATGGTCCACATCTAAGTTTGAGGACTACTGAAATAGAAGACAGTACACTTGCAATAACCATTTTTGAGGCATCATTATTTGAGCAACTTCGCATAAAACAATGTAGATAATCCTCAGAATAAATCTACTCAATATATAGATAGAGGAGCTATATAATTTCAGAAAATGACAGTCACATTGACAAAATTTTAAATTTCTTCAATTATCATACACCATACTATGAAGGAAAAGAAAATTATCAATGTGTTTTAAAGATAAATTATCTCAAGTTAGAGTTCATTTCAATTATACTTATAACATGTAAGTCTATGCTAGATGATGTAAGAGACACAAAGATGAGTTAGTCAATCTCTGTCTTATGGAACTTACAGTTTCACATAGGAAAAATTGAGCATTGGCTGGTGCTACTGTAAGGCTGCTCTGTAGGATTTGAACTATAAAATCAGCACAGAAAGCGCAATCAGAAGTCTGTAAAAAGGCAGTTTAGAGATAAAATGTTTCCTGGACTTGAAGCAAGATGGGCAAGAGTCAAGCGATTCTTGGATAAAGGACAGCCACAGAGATAAACACTATTCAGTTCTTGTGTCTGGTTTAGCCCTGCTGTGAAGCTGCTTTTGACTAGAGTGCCTTTTGTACCAAGCTTTTGAATCACGGTATTGTTCTGATTATGTGCCCACCAATCAAATTTCTGGCTTTTGCTATCCCGGTTGGTATATCCCCAGAGGAAGAACATACACTGCTATGATCAGTCCGCTACAGAGTTGATATGAATCAAAATTAACATAATGGCATTTTAGGCTCATGCTCATACTCTGTTGAGTTTAGGAATTGTCCAGGTCTGATTAACTCTGGAATACTGTCAAGAGAGAATTTCTGAGCAGTGAGGTTGAATCACTGATTGGACCACAGCAAATTCTCTACCATAAAGCTACCTATACAGTCCCTGTGTTGATAACCAACCAGCCTCTATAGGTGATATCCATTTCAGTCCATTTCAGGACATGTCCCCTTTAAACCTTTGAAAGCCACACAAATAATTGTACGACAAGGCCATAGGAGTTGCTATAAAAGAGTTTTGCCCAAAAGATAAAAGTTCAAAGGAAGAATTGAACACATCAGATTGGAGTGGATACGGAGGAAGATCAATAAAGCTTAAAGAATGGGTAGATTTTTTTGTTGAAAGAAAAATCATACACCACAAAATCTACCCTCTTGAAGTACACAATTCAGTGATTTTTATTATATTCTCAAAGTTGTGCAACCATCACCACAATTTAATTCCAGAACATTTTCATGACCCCCAAAATAAACCCTATACCCATTAAGAGTCAGTCCTCATTCCCCCTTCCCCTAGACCCTGGAAACAATTAATCTACTTTCTGTCTCTCTTTATATGCCTGTTCTGGATATTTCATATGAATAGAATCATGCAATATATGGTCTTTAGTATTTGGCTTCTTTCACTTAGTATAATGTTTTCAAGATTTATCCATGTTGTAGCATATATCAGTACTTCATTGTTTTTTATGACTGAATAATATTCCATTGGATGGATATACCAAATTTTGTTAATCTATTTATCAGTTGATGGACTTTAGGATTGTTTTCACTTTTGAGTATTATGAATAACATTGCTATGAACATTTGTTTACAAGTTTTTGTGTAGACATATGTTTTCAATTGACTTGAACATATACCTAAGAGTGGAATTGCTGGCTTATATGGTAATTCTCTGTTTAACTTTTTAAGGAACTACCAGGCTGTTTTCCAAAGTGGCTGCACCATTTAACACTCCCACCAGAATGTATGAAGGTTGACAAAATCCAAACCATTTCATGATGAAAAACAACAAAATTAGGAATAGAAGGAAACTTCCTCAACCTGATAAAGGGTGCCTGCAAAAACCCACAACTAATATTATGCTTAATGGAGAAAGGCTGAAAGCTTTATTCCCCAAGATTAAGAACAAGAAAAGGAGATCTGCTCTCAACACTGCTATTCAACATTGTACTAGGAGTTATAACCAGGTCATTTTTGGGGGGGAAAAAAAAGAAAGAAAAGAAGAAAAAAGAGAAGTAAAAGAAAAAAGAAAGGAAAGAAAAGAAAAAAAGGAATTCAGAAAAAAGAAATTAAAAAAGCAAAACCATCGCTATTCCTTGATGATATCATCTTCTATTTAGAAAATACTAAAGAATCTACTTTAAAAAAAATGCTAGAACTAATCAATGAGTTCAGCAATGTTTCAGGATACAAGGTCAATACACAAAAAGCAATTATATTTCTATTTGTTAGCAATTAACAACTGTTGAAATTTAAAAAGTATTTCACTTATAATAGCATCAAGAAGAATAAAATGCTTAGGAATAAAGACATGCAAGACTTGTACACTAAAACTATAAAACGTCACTGAGAGAAATTATAAAAGATCTGAAGAAATGGCAAGGCATTCCATGTTAATAGATTAAAAGAATTAATGCTATGTAGACTCTTAAATGATCTACAGTTTCAATGCAATGCCAAGACCATTCAATGGGGAAAGAATAGTCTTTTTCAACAAATGGTGTTTGGACAACTGATGACCACATGCAAAAGAATGAAGTCAGACTCCTGCTTCACACAATTTACAAAAATTAACTCAAAATCAATCAAAGACCTAACTGTAAGATCTGAAACTATGAAATTCTTAGAATAAAACAGGGGTAAATCTTTGTGACCTTATATTTGGCAACAGAGTCTTAGATACAACACCAAAAGTGCAAGTGACAGAAGAAAAAATAGATAAATTGGTCTTCATCAAAATTAAAAACTTGTGCTTCAAAAGACACTATCAAGAAAATTAAAAGACAACCAATATAATGCGAGAAAATATTTGCAAATCATATGTCTGATAGGGAACTTGTATCAAGAATATATAAAGAACTCTATGACTCACTAATAAAACAATAACTCTATTTAGAAATATGCAAAAGATCTGAATAGACTATCTCCAAAGAAGATACACAGGGGATTGCTGGGAAGATGGTGGTGTAGGAGGACTCTGAACTCATCTCCTCCCACAGACACAACAAATTTACCACTACCTTTGGAACAATCACCACTGAGAGAGAAATGAAAACTGGATAAAAAGAACCCCACAAGGCACAGTGCTGACTGAGGTGGAAGAGGCAGAAATTCATTTCTGGAGAGGAAAAAGCCACATTCCAGCTGCAGTGCTCACAACTGGGAGAAATCTTAACTTATGAAGATTTCCCTGGAGGAGTGGGGCAATCTCAATGGGAGATCTTTGCCACAATAAGCAGCTTTTGGACTCAACAAAACCAAGATGAGTGTCATAAAACCTGGGTTTGCTGGCTATTAACAGCAATGGGAAATAGCCCAGAAAAAGCCATTGAATATAAGGGAGAGAAAAAGTCTACTCTTAAAGGGCCCATGCACAAATTCACCCATTTCAGAAAGCAACCTAAAATCACCAGAAAGAGAGATGCACAGTCCTTTGGTAAAAAGAGATTCTCTTGATAAACTCTGACCACATCTCAATGAGCAGTGAGACCTCCACAGGCTGGGACCACCTCCCCAGGGACTGAGACACTGGCGGCAGCCATTATTGTGACCTAGTACAGGTGTGCTGACAGAGATGGTGGCAGATTCCATTGGAGTTCTTCCCTTGGCCTATTAGCACAAGGGTCTGCCTCACCCACTAGAGCACCAGTTTAATCCAGCTCAGCCAGGGAAGGCAGCCCAGCCCTAGGGACTAGCCCCACCCAACAGCAAGCCCTCAGGCAACTTGCAGGCCCACATAGGTGGGTGTGTGGGACCTCTGCAGTGGGGTGAGTGCGTCTGCTTCATTGGGTTGAGTCATGTGCACAGGGCAGGACTGCATTGACGGGGTGTGTGGGCCTATGGGCAGTGGGGCTCGTCAGCTGGAGAAGGCTTGCGCTTCTCAAACAGCCACATAGGGGATGAGCACCACCTTCCAATGCCTAAAACAATTGTATGCTGCTACGCCTGGGACCAGCCCCACCCAACTGCACTACTGAGAGAGCTGACAATAGCCTGAAGGCCAGAGGCCTACAGTAATTGCAAGCCCCTGAGCCTAGCAATCAGCCACACAGGAGGCCTACTCACTTAACAGAAAGTTTGCAACAGGAATGTGCTCTTAGACCTTGCAGCCAACTGTGCTGGGGAGCCCCACACCTGATAAAGTGACTGGAGGGGCCATAGCAGCCACAGACAGCTGAGCATTACAACCAGCTAGCCAGGGGGACAGCCTAGCCTCCACATGCACTTGCAGCAAGTCCAACCTTGTCCCAAAACCACAGAATACACATTCTTTTTGAATGCAGATGGAACATTCTCCAGGATAGATCACATATTAGGCCACAAATCAAGTTTCAATAAATTTAAGAAGACTGAAATAGTACCAAGCATCTTTTCTGACAATGGTATGAAACTGGAAATTAACAACAGGAAGAAAATTGGAAAAGCCACAAATACATGGAGATTAAATAAAATCCTACTGAACAACGATTGGGTCAATGAAGAAATCAAAGGAGAAATCAAAAAAAAAATACATGGAGACAAATGAAAATGAAAATATGCCAAAATTTATGGAATACTGCAAAAGCAGATCTAAAAGTGAAGTTTATAGCAATGCAGGCCTACCTCAACAAATAAGAAAAATCTAAAATAAACAATCTAACAGTGCACCTAAAGGAACTGGAAAAAGAAGAACAAACAAAGACCGAAATCAGTAGAAGGAAGGAAATAATAAAAATCAGCAGAAATCAATGAAATAGAGACTAAAAGAAAAAAATAGAAAACATCAACAAAATGAAGAGCTGATTCCTTAAAAAGATAAACAAAATTGACAAACCTTTATCTAGACTCATCAAGAAAAAAATAGAGAAGGCTCAAAGAAATAAAATCAGATAGGAAACAGGAGACATTACAAGAGATACCTCAGAAATACAAAAGATTGTGAGAACACTATGAAAAGATATACACCAAAAAATTGGATACTCTAGAAGAAATGGATAAATTCTTAGAATCATACAACCTTCCAAAATTGAATGAAGAAGAAATAGAGAATTTCAACAGACCAATCACCAATAAGGAGATCGAATCAGTAACCAAAAACCTCCCCAAAAATAAAAGTCCAGGACCAGATGGCTTCCCTGGTGAATTCTACCAAACATTCAAAGAATGTAAATACCTATCCTTCTCAAACTCTGCCAAAAAAACTGAAGAGGAGAGGAAGATTTCTAACTCATTGTATGAGGCCAGTATTATCCTGATATCAAAACCAGACAAGGAAAACACAGAAAAAGAAAACTACAGGCTGATATCACTGAAGAGCATCAATGCAAAAATCCTCGAGAAAATACTAGCAAATCAAATACAACAATACATTAAAAAGATCATACATCATGATCAAGTGGGATTTATTCCAGGAATGCAGGGACGGTTCGACATCCACAAATCTATCAACATGATACACCACATTAACAAAATGAAGAATAAAAATCAAATGGTCATCTCAATAGATGCAGAGAAAGCATTTGACAAGATACAGTGCCCATTTTGAGAAAAATTCTGAATAAAATGAGTATATAAGGAAAGTACCTCAACAAAAAATAAAGGCCGTATATGACAAACTCACAGTTAATATCATCCTCAATGGGGAAAAACTGAAAGCTATCCCTATAAAAACAGGAACCAGACAAGGATGCCCACTTTCACCACTCTTATTTAACACACTATTGGAAGTCCTAGCCAGAGCAATCAGGCAAGAAAAAGAAAGAAAAGGGATCCAAATTGGAAAGGAAGAAGTGAAACCATCATTGCTTGCAGATGACATGGTTTTATATATAGAAAACCCTAAAGAGAGCACCAAAAAACTTTAAGAAATAAGAAATGAATACAGTAAAGTTGCAGGATACAAAATCAACATACAAAACTCAACTGGGTTTAGGGGCCAGCCCTGTTGCCGAGTGGTTAAAGTTGCGTGCACTCTGCTTCGGCAGCACAGGGTTTGCTGGATCAGATCCTGGATACAGACCTACTTCCACTCATCAGCCATGCTGTGGAGGCATCCCACATACAAAGTAGAGAAAGATTGGTACAGATGTTAGCTCAGGGCTAATCTTCCTCAAGGAAAAAAAACAAGAGGAGGCTTGGCAATGGATGTCAGCTCAGGGCAAATCTTTGACACCAAAAAAAAAAAAAATTCAGTTGAGATTCTTTACACTAACAATGAAGTAGCAGAAAGAGAAATTAAGAATACAATCTCCCTTACAATTTCAATAAAAACAATAAAATATCTAGGAGTAAACTTAACGATAGGTGAAAGATCTATACACCAAATACTATAAAGCATTGTTGAAAGAAATAGAATAAGACACAAAGAAACGGGAAGAAATTCAGTGTTCTTGCATTGGAAGAATCATTATAGTTAAAATGTCCATATTTCCTAAAGCAATCTACAGATTCAATGCAATTCCTATCAAAATTCCAACAACATTCTTCACAGAAAGAGAACAAAGAATTCTAAAATTTATACTTATCAACAAACGATCATGAATAGCCAAAGAAATCCTGAGAAAAGAGAGCAAAGCTGGAGGTATCACACTCCCTGATTTCAAAATATACTGCAAAGCTATAGTAACCAAAAGAGCATGGTACAGGCACAAAAATAGACACACAGATCAATGGAACAAAATTGAGAACCTGGAGATAAACACACACATCTATGGACAGATAATTTTCAACAAGGGAGCCAAAAACATACAATGGAGAAAGGAACGTCTCTTCAATCAACGTTGTTGGGAAAACTGGACAGCCACTGCAAAGAATGAAAGTAAATCATTATCTTACACCATACAAAAAAATTAACTCAAAATGGATTAAAGACTTGAATGTAAGACCAGAAATCATCAAACTTCTAGAAGAAAACATAGGCAGTATGCTCTTTGACATTGGTCTTAACAGGATCTTTTCAAATACCAGGTCTGAGAAAGCAAGGAAACAATAGAAAAAAATAAAGAAATGGGACTACACCAAACTAAAAACTTCTAAACAGCACAGGAAACCATCAACAAAACAAAAAAACAACCTAACAATTGGAAGAAGATATTTGAAAATCATATACCAGATAAGGGGTTAATATCCAAATAGATAAAGAACTCATACATCTCATAAAGAGAAAACATACAACCCAATTAAAAACTAGGCAAAAGATCTTAGACATTTTTCCAAAGAAGATATAGAGATGGCCAACAGGCACATGAAAAGATGTTCAGCACCACTAATTATTAGGGAAACGTAAAACAAAACTACAATGAGATATCATCTCACTCACATCAGAATGGCTATAATTAACAAGACAAGAAGTAACAAGTGTTGGAGAAGATGTGGAGAAGGGAACTCTCATGCATTGCTGGTGGGAGTGCAAACTGGTGCAGCCACTGTGGAAAACAGTATGGAGATTCCTCAAAAAATTAAGAATACTGGGGCCGGCCCCATGGCCGAGTGGTTAAAGTTCCATGCACTCTGCTTCAGTGGCCCAGGTATGTGGATTTGGATCTCAGATGTGGACCTACTCCACTCATCAGCCATGCTTTGGAGATATCCCACACACAAAGTAGAGGAAGACTGGCACGGATGTTAGCTCAGAGCTAATCTTCTTCAAGCAAAAAAAGAAGATTGGCAATGGATGTTAGTTCAGGGCAAATCTTCCTCAACAAAAAAATAAAAATTAAGAATAGATCTACCATACAATCCAGCTATTCCCCGCTGGGTATTTATTCAAAGAACACAAAAACACGAATGTGTAAAGATATATGCACCCCTATTGCAGCATTATTCACAATAGCTTAGACTTGGAAACAACCTAAGTGCCCATCAAGAGATGAATGGCTAAAGATGTGGTATATATACACAATGGAATACTACTCAGCTATGGAAAAAGATGAAATCTTGCCATTTGTGACAACACAGATGGACCTTGAGGGTATTATACTAAGTGCAATAAGTCAGATGAAGAAAGTCAACTAACATATGATCTCACTCATAAGTAGAAGATAAACACAACAACAAGCAAACACACAGATACAGAGATTAGATTGATGGTTACCAGAGGGGAAGTGGGGAGGGAAGAGGGCAAAAAAGGTAGGTAGGCACATGTATATGGTGATGGATGTGATTAGTCTTTGGATGGTGAACACGATGTAGTCTACACAAAAATCAAAATATAATGATGTACACCTGAAATTCATATAATGTTATAAACCGATGTTACCTCAATAAAAAAATAAGCATTTAGCCATTAAAAAAATTGTGCAGCAGCTTATCAGCAATATGACCCCATTGTTCTAAAAGAAAATATGTTTACATAAACATATAACCCTAAATAAAAGATTAGAAGGATAAACAAAAAAAAAATAAAGAAAGTATACAAATAGCCAAAAATCCATGAAAAATGCTCACATCATTAGCCATTGGGGAAATGCAAATCAAAATCACAATGAAATAGCACTTCACACCCACTAAAATGGCTATAAGCAGGACGACAATAATTGTTAGTGAGGATGTAGAGAAATTGAAACCCTTATGCTTTGCTGGTGGGAAAGTAAAATGATGTAGCTACATTGGCAACAATCTGGCATTTCCTCAAAAAGTTAAACATACAGTTATGATATGACCCAATGATTCCACTCCTAGGTATATACCCAAAAGAACTGAAAACATATGTTTACACAAAAACTTATACATAAATGTTGATAGCAGCATCATTCATAATAGCCAAAAGGCGTAAACAACCCAAATGTCTATAACTAATAAATGAATAAACAAAAAAGTAGTATATCCATCCAGTGGAGGAGTATTCAGTCGTGGAAAGCAATGAAGTGTTGATATATGCTGTAACATAAATGGATCTTAAGAATATTCTAAGAAGCCAGTCTCAAGAGATCACATATTCCCTGATTCAATTTATATGAAATGTCAAGAATAGGCAAATGGAGACACAGAAAGTACTTATTGGTTGCTTAGGGATACAGGGGAGAGGGTATGGAGATATGAGGGGGTAATAGCTAAAGGGTATAGAGGTTTTTTTCAGGTGATTAAAAATGCCCAAAATTGATTGTGGAGATGGTTGCCCAACTTTGTGACTGTACTAAAAGCATTTAATTGTATATTTTCAGCAGGTGAATTTTTATGGTATGTGAATTATATGTCAATAAAGTTGCTTTTAAAAAAGTCAGAAAAAGGGGCTGGCCCCATGGCCGAGTGGTTAAGTTCGCGCGCTCCGCTGCAGGCGGCCCAGTGTTTCGTTGGTTCGAATCCTGGGCGCGGACATGGCACTGCTCATCAAACCACGCTGAGGCAGAGTCCCACATGCCACAACTAGAAGGACCCACAACGAAGAATATACAACTATGTACCGGGGGGCTTTGGGGAGAAACAGGAAAAAAATAAAATCTTTAAAAAAAAAAAAAAGAAAGAAAGAAAAAAACGCAGAGAAACTTGGCGCTATTTAAGCCACTGGAACATGCTTTGCATGAGTCATTCCTACCCAAACTCTTTCAGTTACATGAACTAGATAAACCTCTCCATTGTTTAAGTCCATTTAAGTTGAGATTTTAATCACTTGCAACATGGATTCATAACCAATACATAAAGTGGCAATATTTCAGCAGGAAAAACCAAGTAAAGAACACAGTTAAGGCTGGGAAAGCCAAATAGGGGCTATTACAATAGTCAGGAAGATGGCAAATAGTGAAAAGGAGTTGACAACATGGATGTTGAATCTAAAGGATGAATTGGATTCTGTTGAATGTGAGATACAGTGAAAAAGGAAAAATTGAAAATGCCTGAAGAGACAAATCTTAGTGAACTGGAGATCCTCCACTGAATTCTGAGCCCTTGATGACAAGGACAGTGTTTCATTCATCATCATTGTATTAGCCAACTTAGCTGCTGCAATAACTTTCAAGTACCATTTGCTTTCAACAATCACTGATTTCTTGCTCACATTATAAGTAGATTGTGAGTCAGTTGCAACTCTGCTCCAGGCAGCAGCTCCACTGCATATGTCCCTCACTCAAGAACCCAGGCTGAGAGGCAGCCTCTCTCTGTAAATATTACTCTCATGGAAGAAGGCAGGGGCCAGAGCACTGACAAACTTGTGATGTTGCCTAAAAAATTTGCTCACTTATGGTATACATCACATCTCATATTCCTTTGGCAAAAATATGTTACATGACTAACCAAGCCCAAAGTCAATGGAGCAAGGAAGGACTATTCACCACAGAGAAGACAATATAAATCATATAGAAATGAGTGGGGATATATAACCTTCTCAAGCAGAAGGAAGGAATGAATCATTGTTGCCAATAAAATAATTTCCCATGATTTCTCCCCAGGCTATCACTGTGTCTGGTATAGTGTAGCAAGTTCATCAATACTTATTTAGTACTTGAAGAAATGAATTCATAAGTTAACAATTATGTGCATCAATAAATGGAGAAAGAACCTTTTGTGGAGATGGGAAAGAAAGAGAAAAAAGAAGATGAATTTATGCTGATTTGAAGAACTAAGGGAGGTAAGGGTGAGGATTATTCAACCAATAGTTATAAAGTTGGAGAGAGTGAGAGCAAGAATAAAAATGAGAGAAAGATAAGACAGTTAAGCTGTAAAGTAAGTGAAACCACCATGGAAGAACATGTGCAGTGAGAAGACAAGTGGGTTATTAGATCTGGAAGAGAAATAGGAGCTAGGAGAGATCAGTCAGGACATGGTAAGAGCCCAGAACAATGCAGTATCAAGGGAATTGAAAAGAAAAGGTAGTCAATAATGTCAAATATATTTTTGTGGTTATGAAATAATGCCTCTTCCAAAACTCCAAATAGAATACATCACTTTTTTTTTTTCTATAGAGGTCTATTTCACACAGCAAAATAGGCTAATTTAAGGCTATGTGTAACGACAGCCTAATTAAGTTTAGCGGAGAGTGAAGAAAAGATAGTCTGAAGGAAGAAAAAATATTCAAATCACCTGATTTAAAAATTAAGACCAAGCAGCAAACAAAAATCAATACGTATAACAAATATGTAACAAATATTTAACAATGAACTTCAATTCCACATGATAGCCAGTTAAAAGGGAATCAGAAAAGAGAATGGGCATAAGGAAGAGAGAAGGAAAAAAGAGAGCCAGACATGAAAAAATGTGAGGCTGAAAGCAAAGCAAAACAAACAAACAAAAAACAAGGAAACAATCTTTTAGCCTAGTGGGTCTCAATGCTAGCTACACATCAGAACCACCTGGGGAGATTTTTAAAAAGTACTCACGTCTGTGCCCATCCCGAGATATTCTGAATTAAAAGGCCTAGAATGAGACCTGGTATTGTCATTTTTTTAAAAAACAACAAAATTCTCAGGTGGTTCTAATGTGCAGTTTGGACTGAGAACTGCTATCTTGGAGGTACACAGGAGAGATGGAGAGGAAGCTGCAATGAGGTAAATTACTTTTGTCCAGTCTCGTGGTCCACTTGGACTACAGGCTTCAAGAAATCTTTAAGATGTAAATCAGTTAATTAACCAAGCCTAGCTCAGCTGCTGTTTACTTTTTAGACAAAGAAATGCCAGAAGTCCTAGTTTTAATACTAACTGTAAGGTCCGAAGCAAATCACTTAGCATTTCTGGGTCTATTTCCATACTTGCAAAGTGGAAAAGTTTAGGTAAGATGACTTCTAAGGCCATTACCACAATCATAGTCAAAATCCCAGCTCTCTCCCAGGCCTGTATTGAATGATCCATTGAGCACATTTAGCACATATTTTAAGGAAAAACAAAAAGGGAGTGAGATGGATATAAAAAGTTAGAAAAATGTGAGAAGATGGCAGAATAGGAGGTCCCAGCTCTCACCCCCCCACCCCCCAGAAACACTGATTTAACAACACATCCACAGGCGAAAATAACTTATTTGAGTCCTGGAATCCAAGTGAGATAATAGTACCCTGATGGAGCTCAGAATAAGAAAAGACTCATTGAAAAGATAAGAAGAACAGTTTCATTTACCCACATCACTGCATCCCCAACTTGGCACAGGGCAGAGCTGAGAGAGATTCCATTGGTTCAGAAGTTCTCCTATGGGAGAAAGAGAGATCAAGCCCACTCAGGGACCCTGATACCAGGTCCACCCACCTGTGAAACTCAGCATCAGGCCTGTCAGTGGACTCTGCCACCAGGGCTGCTTGGGGAAAAGTGACTGCTTCTTCAAATGCACAGACACCAATACAAGGCTGCAAGGATCACAAAGAATCAGGGAAATGTGACTTCACCAAAGGAACAAAATAAAGCTTCAGTAACTGACCCTAAAGAAATGGAGATTTACAAACTTCTGACAGAGATCTCAAAATATTCCTCTTAAAAAAGCGCAGTGAGCTACAAGAGAACACAGAATGACAACTAAACAGTACCAGGAAAACATTACATAAACAAAATGAGAAATTCAACAAAGAGATAGAAACCATTAGAAAAAAACAAAAAGGAGCCGTCCCCATGGTAAAGTGGCTGGGTTCGACACACTCCCCATCAGCAACCCAGGTTCATGGGTTCAGATCCCGGTCACAGACCTATACCACTTGTCAGACCATGCTATGGAAGTGACCCATGTACAAAATAGACGAAAATTGACACAGATGTAGCTCAGGGCTAATCTTCCTCTAGCAAAAACAGAGGAAGATTGGCAACAGATGTTAGCTCAGGAAAAATCTTCCTCACCAAAAGAACAACAACAACAAAACACCCAAACATAAATTCTGGAGCTGAATAATACAATGACTGAACTGAAAATTTCATTAGAGAGCTTCAAACCAGACTCAATCAAGCAGAATTCTTCTTTACTTTTTTCAGTGAACCCAAAGACAGGTTATTTGATAGTATACAGAAAGAAAAGAAAAAAGAAAAGCATAAACAAAGCTTACAGGATTTATGGGACACTGTGTATTATGGGAATCTCAGAAGGAGATAAGAAGAGAAAGGGGAAAATAGCTTATTTAAAGAAATAATGGCTGAAAACTTCCAAAATCTGGGGAGGGAACCCATAAGATTTCAATAGGTTGAACCTAAAGAGGTATACACCTCGATGTATTATAACTCAATTGCCAAAATTCAAAGACAAAATTTTGAAAGCAGCAAAGAAAAAGCAAATCATGACATAGACAAGAACCCAGAAGATTATCAGCAAATTACTCAGCACAAACCTTGCAGGCTAGGAAAGAGTAGGATGACATACTCAAACTTCTGAAAGAAAAAATTGCCAGCCAAGAATACTATATCTGGCAAAGCTGTCCTTTAAAAATGAAGGGGAGAGAGATTTCCCAAGACAAACAAAAAGTAAGGGAATTTGTCACTACTAGAACTGCCTTACAAGAATGCTGAAAGAAGTTCTTGAATTTGAAATAAAAGGATGCTAAATCGCAACAGAAAAGCATGTGAATATCACTGGTAATGGTAAATATATAGACAAATACGGAATGTAATACAGTAATGGTGGTGCATAAGTCAATTTTAACCCTAGTATAACTGTTAAAAGATAAATGTATTAAAAATAACTATAACCACAAAAATTTGTTAATGGATACACAAGATAAAAAGAAGCAAATGCTGATATCAATAACATAAAGGGTAAGTGAGGAAGTAAAAGGGCAGAGTTTTGCATGCAATTGAAGTCAAATTATTATCAGCTTAAAATAGATAGTTATAACTATAAATCTTATGCAAGCCTCATGAAAACCACAAAAAAAGTACAGTAGATACAAAAGAGATAAAGAGAAAAGATTCAAAGTATATCACTACAAAAAATATCAAATAACAAAGGAAGACAGCAAGAGAAGAGAGGAACTAAAGAACTACAAGACAGACAGAAAACAATGAACAAAATGGTCATAGTAAGTCCCTACCTATCAATACTTTAAATGTAAATGGATTAAACTCACAAATCAAAAAATATGGTGTAGTTGAATGCATAAAAACCAAGATCCAACTATATATTGACTACAAGAGACTCATTTGAGATTTAAGCACACCCATGGGCTGAAAGTGAAAAAAGGAAAAAAATATATTCCATGCAAATGTTAACCAAAAGAGAGTAGGGGTGGCTATACTTATATCAGACAAAAGAGACTTTAAGTCAAAAGTTGTCACAAGAAACAAAGCTCATTACATAATAATAAAAGAGTCAATTGAGTAAGACAGAACAATTATAAATATTTATGCACCTAACATCAGATTACCTAAATATATCAAGCAAGCATTGACAGGTACAATACAATAATGGCAGGAGACGTCAATCCCCTACTTTCAATAACAGATCATCCAGACAGAAAATCAATACGGAAACAGCAGACTTGAACAACACTATACCAAACAGACTGAAAAGACATACACAAAACATTTCACCCAACAGCAACAGAATACACCTTCTTCTCAATAGCACGTAAGACATCCTCTTGGATAGAGCACATGCTAGGTCACAAAACAAGTCAATAAATTTAAGAGGACTGAAATAATTCCAAGGATATTTTCTGATCACAATGTAATAAAACTAGAAATCAATACAAAAAGGAAAACTCACAAATACACGGAAATTAAACAACACATTCTTGAACAACCATTGGGTCAAAGGAGAAATCAAAAGGGAGATTCGAAAATATCCTGAGACAAACAAAAATGAAAACACAACATATCAAAACTTATGGAATATGAGAAAAGCAGTACTAAGAGGGAAGTTTATAGTGCTAAATGCCTCCATTAAGGACAAATACTACATGATACTACCTACATGAGGAATCTAAAACAGTCAAACCCATAGAAGCAGAGAGCAAAAGATGGTTGCTGGGGCCTGGAGGAAGGTGGAAACTGGAAGGCATTATTCTGAGGGTACAAAGTTTCAGTTATGCAAGATGAATACATCCTAGAGATCTACTGTCCAGCATAGGCCTACAGTTTACAATACTGTATTAAGCACTTAAATTTTTATTAAAAGCATAGATAATTTTAAGTGTTTCATCACAGACAAATATAATAATAATAAAGAGAGTGGAGGAATCTTTTGGAGGTAATGGATATGTTTGTGGCATAGATTGTGGTGATGATTCCACGAGTGGATACCTATCTCCAAATTCACCAAATTGTATACATTAAATATGTATAGCTTTTTGTATGTCAATCATATCTAATGGAGTGGTTTAAAAAAAAAAGTCAGAAAAGTGTGGGGCAAAAAAGCTCTTTTAATTTCAGCCTACATGAAAATTTTGTGTTACTTTGAAACATAATTTTTCAAGGCTGTGGATTTTTGAAAAAAATAAATATTGGAGAGTGGGCATTATTACTCTTTTCCAAGCTTATGGCCTCTAAATTATTAATATGGCTCTGCTTTTCCCACTAACCACAAATAATCTGAAGTACCTTGAGACTTGGAAAACTGTAGCAGAATAAGATAGTAAGGCTTATGTGGAAAATGTATTAGAACTATTTGCCTATTGAAAAAAAAGAGTATTGTGAGAGAGCTTCAGATTCTGAACTCTAGTCACATTTCTAGATATAGCTATGGAGGGAGAGACAAGAAGAGAAGCACGAAAGCAGAAATAGGGCTGACAATGGGACCCTCCCACCAACCCCCAGCCCCATTTTCCCACTGCTTACGTACAAATGGCAGTCACCAGTCGGTCCTGGCCTTGCAGCCTCTTGGCCAATCCTGTGCCAAGAGTAAGAAAGACTAGTGGTTTGCCTGCACCAGAGGCTGGAGGTGACACTGTTCTGACTCTTTATTGAAGCTGGTCTAGCTTGCCCCACCACAGAGGCCCAAGGACCAGAGGACACAGGGACAATTAGGCCTTTCAGTTGCATTGCTCCGACTCATGGACCTTCCCATGTGAGTACAGCTTGGAAGCCACCTGCTACGTTTGTAAGGTAAAGAAGATCCATACATTATGGGAGTATTTATATTAATGGATTTAATAGTCTCCGATCTTCTTTCAAAAAAATCCAATTCACAATAGCACCCTATTTCAAGAAATAAATATGAATGAAACAAGACCCAGTTTAAATGTCACAACCTCTTGCTCTCCTAATCAGGATTAGTTGGCTCTTATCTGTGCTCCTAGGTTATTACAACAATAGTTACCTTTCATCAGATGATAGACACAGCAGAGGTTAAGTGTTTTACATGCACTCAATGCCTACAAAGCCCTAGGCAGTAAGAATTATCATTCCTCAATTTTTCACATACAAAAACTCAGGCTACAAGAGGTCAATTCACGTAACCAAGATGGCTCAGGTAGTAAATGGCAGAACCAAACTACAAACACAGAAGGTTTACTTCTGGAGTTTCAACACTACAAAATACAGCTTTTATTAAGTATGTCTTTTTTTAAATAGCTTAATTTTCTGATTATAAAAGTCATACAGGACCATTGTAAGGAATTTACGTAAATCAAGACAACATTAAAATCCAGGCGCTAATTTTATTCACTACTATTCATGTTAAACTTCCATTAATATTTTGATGTTTTCATGATATTTTAAAAACTTTTGTAAAAATTGTTTTACTTAATTATTATATCATTTGCAATTTTCTCACATCACTGAACTCTTCATGAACACAATTTTAACTGCCTTAATAATAGTTGATCATAATTTACAGAAACATTCCCTTCCAACTGGACATTGGGGTTTCTCTTTCTCTGCTATTATACATCATGCTGTGTGAACATCTTACAAATCTTTGTTCTTATTTCTAATTACTCCCTAAGGACACGTATGGAGTTGCCTACCTAACATCTTATCTCTGGGAACTACCTGCCCCACACACTGGTGTCTCCTATATTCACATTTAAGCTGTGGAATCCTGCCCTTCTGAATAAAACTAACTGGTGCAGTATTGCATATGAGATCCAAACTGATTGAATTATATCTAGAATTTGGAATTTTAGCTTGAGAGACATAGAAACTGGGTATTATTCCTGCCAGGTCACATGACTGGCGGCAATCTGGAGGGAAGGACCCATAGTCTCCTGCTGATGAGATCCCCAAAGGAGCGCTGGTTCCTGCTCTTCCCAAAGCCTGGCTTTTCGATCATTCTTTGTGTCCCCAGATTCACCACTATCCTTCCAATGCATACCCTTGTTTGAACACAGACACACACAGCTATATATACACATCTATAGGTATGTATGTGTACACACACACACACACCCCTACATAGTATGCACGCACACAAACACACATATATAGAGAGTCTTTTGCATTTAATGTTCCTGCAAATCTTCCTATGGCAGCAGAATTCACCACTCACTCAACTTCTTTCCCTGAGCACCCTGGTGAGAGCACCTTCCAACCACCCCCAACCCCTCACCCTCCTATTTATTCATTGCTCCTTTTAGATATTATTATTACCTGATATTCTCTCATATATGTACCTATTTCATTTGATTTTTATTGTTATTCTTACCACATTTATAGTCAATCTCTTTGCACTAAAATGCACTATCTTGAGTACAGCGATTTTGTCTTTTAACTACTAAATTGACAACAAGCAAGGATTGCCTAGTACAGAGTATGCAGTAAAATAAATATTTTTTCAGATCAACGAGCGAAAGGATAAAAGATTCTTTCTGGGATGACTGGGTGGATTGTGCTGTCATTCACTTGTAAAGAAAATGCAAAGGCAGAGTAATTTCAGAGGAATGGTTAGCTCATCTTTGAACATGTTGAGTCTGAGCTTCCTGTGTGATATTCAGATGGAGACATCAAATAGGAATTTGGTTACACAGGTCTGAAACATGGCTCAGGAGATACAGAGGTGGAGGTCATTTGCTCATAGGTGACAGCTGAAGTCATGGGAATGGCTGAGATTTGGGGAGGTGCAGTAGCATAAGGACAGAAAAGGACCAACTTTGGCCTCTGGGATCTTCCTCTCTGTGGTGTCTGCTCC
Source organism: Equus asinus (assembly GCF_041296235.1). Taxonomy (NCBI): domain Eukaryota; kingdom Metazoa; phylum Chordata; class Mammalia; order Perissodactyla; family Equidae; genus Equus; species Equus asinus. Next base: position 13,897,361 of record NC_091794.1, on the reverse strand, counting down.
TCCCAACGCTCTCAACAGGCACGAGTCCCAAACACCTTCCACTCTCGACAGTTCTAATGGCCTTGCCTCTTTAATCTCATTGGCCTCCCTATCAACAGCAACAGCTGGGGAGAGCTGGCCCTGCATAGTCTATTTCTCCAAGTCTGTTAGCCTCATGTTCATTCCTGATGTTACAGATGTAGGGGAATCAATACGTCCCACGGGGCCTTACAGAAGCAGACAGCAGACCCCACTTGCTTATCCAAACACTTGCTCCCAGCCCTTCTGGCAAAATTCCCAGGAAGAAAAGACAGGGATGTGTGAAGAGTGTTTTATCGGTGATGCACAGCAGCAGCCAGCTGTCTCTCTAATGATTATTTGTATTCATACAGAGATCTGTTCAGCAAAGGAATTCAAGCTCAGAAGGAACTCCTCCTTGGTAATACACATCGCAGTCCCGCGAAGTGTTTTCATAATTTACTATCTCTCTGCCCTGGGGCGGTTAGAAGCACAACATATAATCCAAAGCTTCTAAGAATAAATAAAAGTGGAATCCTGTTCTGTAGTTAAGGATGCTGAGTCATAGCGACCTGCCCGATGACTCCCAAAGATCAATTCTGGCACCAAAAATCATGCTCTCAGGCTTCCTAATTTTTATTCTAGAACTCTTCCTATGTTCTAACAATAGTTTCCTAAAAACTTTAATCTACCTTCTAAAGGTTTTGTCAGCCTCAGCTCAGGAGCCAATAATATATAATACCATTCAAGGATTATCCGGTAAGATGAAACCAGGTGAAGGCTGATTTTGTCCAAAACTACCTCAGACTATACTGTCTATAAGTTTCTCTGCAACTCTTATACCCTATCCATTGAACAATGAATGCCAGGGTTAAACATCAGACATCATTTCTCCATATGTTGCTTAAATTCCCTCTGCAATTTGCTCATGGGGTGTTCATCCGTTTCTCCTTGGACACCCCAGGGATGCAAAATTCACTGTCTTCTAGGCTAGCGCATTTAATGTTTAGGTAGATCAATAATCAGTTCTCCCATGTGTTGGTTTAAAATCTGCCACACTATATTTTTCTGTATTAGCTTTAGTCCTGCACTTTGGAGCCACCCAGAATAAATCTGAAAATTTTCTTCCATCGGAGATTGTTGCAGATTTGATGAGACAATTATCCACCCACAAGTCTTCTCCTAATCCAACATAAACCCCCTGAATTCCTTCAGCCTGTTCTCATGCATTCGTGGTTTGCCAGCTTCTGCTACTCATCTGGGGCCCTAAGAAGCCATCTCTTCCTCAAGTGAGCTCTTCCCAGCAGAGAGCTGAGGTTCTGACCAGAACGTCATTAGCCTTTTTGTCAGGAATGTTACACTATTGATTCAGACTGAACTTACATCCAACTGTAACTGGATGCAAAAGTACTTATAGCATCCTGCTGTTAAATGATGCCTCCTTTACACTGTTCTTGAACGGCAAATATCCTGATCCCGAGTGTTGGGCTTTGCATTTACCTCTGCTAAATTTCACGTCACTGAATTTGACCCATATTTTCAGTTGGCCATTCAATGTTCCCACTCAAGTCGTTGAGAAAAATTACAAACAGGACAGGGTCAAGAATAAATCTCTGTGGCAGGGAGACTAAATCAACACTGATCCATTAACTAATCCTTTTGGTCTCATTCAACAAGTTAGTAAATCGTCCACCTATGCTCTTGTTGGCCAACAGCACCACATCTTGCCTCACAGGTAACACAGAAGACTTTGTCCAACACCTGGCTGAAACCCAGACCCACTCCGTTCACAGCCATCCTCAAACAGTTGGTTGAGTAATTGTATTGACTTAGCCTCTATTTGACAGCTTAAAACCCACACTAAATACATAATTTTTAAATAGCAAAATGATCCACAGTAACTTGGCCTTTCAGATGAGATCCAGGCAGCCTTGAATGTGCCCCTGTTTGTAAACACACACCTAGGTGCCACCTCAGGCTTCTGTTAGATAACCCATTCTGCACCTTATGCCTCTGGGTTCTGGATGCATTTCACTCTAAGTCAGCATCAGAAAACTGAGAGCTACTAGACATTTCCTCAGTTCTCTTTGAAACATTACTTACTTAGTGGAAGTAAAGATAGCCTGGGGTTTTAATGCTTTTCAAGGGGTAGGAGGACGAAAGATCAAATAGCTGTAGCTGCTGCTCTAAAAGCAATCGTGCCACCTTGCATCGCAGCAATCGCCCCTGACTGCCTCTCCCAGGTGTCCTGGAACACTGGTAAAGAGGCATATTATTCCACAGGTCATCAGGAAAATTCCCAAATACCTCTGGTGTAGATTGACCTTCACAGCTTTGCGTCCACAAAATGCCCCAGATGAGCCTAGAACTCTTTTCTCCAAACTATCATCTTTAAATGTGTGCTAAAATATCACCCAACTAACAGTTCCCCACAGGATAATCCATTGTTCCAGATCCAACTGGGACTTCCTGGAGGCAGGGGAGGTCACCACTAGCCTTTACAACAAAAGTAGAGTTGCAAGGGATCCCAGAAACTCCCAGATTCCTTCCTCTTCATTTCACAGATGAGAAAATTTTCACAGAAGTGAGTGAGCTGCTGAAGGTCACAAATCTAGCTAAACACAGAGCCAGAATAAGAATTCAGGTCTTCTGACTCAGAGTCCAATGTCCTTCCTCTGTTACAAAGAGGAGAGAAGTGACAGGAGAAAGGAAGAGGCTGTGGTGTCCTCTTACCACACAAAAAATCCCCAAAACCACTGCTGCTTGTATATCATTTCCGTGCCCGAGAAACGAAGAATGGGAGGGCATCTCTGGCTCACACATCCTGTGAGGTCCAAAATCGACTTCTTCCTCTCCTGGAACTGGGGGTAATGGCCGTGTGCGTCCCTGCTCCACTTTTCCTGGCTCATTGGTGACTAAGCATCAACATCCTATCATCTCAGGTGGGCCCTTGTATACACTGGAGGAGAAAGGAGCAGGTTTCTTGCAAACACAGCCATCCCCCTCTTTTTCATCCAGCATGTGCCACTAGCAAAACACCTCAAGTTTGTAACTTGTCTCCACGTGTTAGTTGCTTACACTTCTTTGTACTCTCACACAAAGAGAACCCTAAACCTCAGAAGTCTGTTTTACTTTTTGAAAACAGGCCAGCACCACAAAGAGCCTTTTATTCTTTTTTTAGGAGAATGGAAAGTTGCCTTTAATCATTTAGCTATGAGAGAACTCACAGGCTTGGGTAACAGATAAGAGAAGAACAAGGAAGTAATTCAATCAGACACAAGGAGGGAGAGGGTCCTCCTGCCTGGCTCCAGGAGGAAACACCAGGTACAAGACCCTAAACTCCCACAGCACGAGGATCCTCAAAGTCTCACGTTACATAGTCAACCCAAGTCAAAATTTGGGCAGATATGCGCAACCTGGTCTTCTTGGACAGTGGTCCACAAACCAGATCAATAATTAAGGTCATCTGGGTATTTTTTAATCAGGAGTCTTATCTCCAGAAGTGGATCTCAGCTTGCGTATTTTATCAAAGTATGTAACTTGGTTCTTATGTAGTCAGCTTGAAATCATCTTCTAGAGATGGTGGGCTATAATCTTACTGATTTTACTTTATTTAGAATCCTATATCTCTTGCAATATCTATCTATCTCTTGCAGTATCTATAATAACAAGCAGATAATAATGACTTTTATGTAAAATATTCTGACATGGAGACAACAAGGAGGGATTTGTATGTGCAGAGGATATTTTCCAGAAGGAAATACCATCAAAGAGTCAGTTCCCCTCTAGAAAACCAAACCGATCGTATCTATTTCTGCAGAACAAGACTTGAACAATTATTGAACGCTGAAAATATGACAGTATACTTGCATTTAGTGGTCCTCCAATATTCAAGGATTTTACTCAATATGAAATCTAGGGAAAAAGTTAAGCTGTTATCTCATGATCTCTGACTTGTGTCCATCAAGAGAGAGGCACTCCCTCCCCATGCTACACTCCATCTCGTGTATTCTCACATGCTACAGCTGAGGGTGTCAGCACCTCAGGGCAGAAGCAGTGTGGTGGAGAAAGATTATCCTTTATCCAACTCATAGCCACTTTTCCCTGGTCGCACAGCTAGACTACATTTTCTACCTTGCATTATAGTTTGATGTGGACTTTGATGAGTTCTGGCCAGTAGAATGTGGGTAAAGCAAGTCATTTCCGGGCAGTCTCAGACCTGATATAAAAAAACCAACAGTGGACTGGGGACCTAGGAGATGAAAGCCCCCAGAGTCGGGGAGCCTGGATTCCTGAGGGCGTGGTAGACAGGAGCCCTGCCCTATGCCTACTGCCAATTAGACTCTACACAAGGAAGAAATAAACTTCCAGTGTGTTAGCCACTGATATTTTGAGATTACTGGTTCTAGCACTTAGCCTTCTTTGTCTAATACAGAAATCAGGACAGAAAGTGGGATGCTGACCTACTGAAAGCCTAAAGTGTGTGGTGCTGTTTTAGTGGTCAGATTGCAGGCGGTGAGGAGATAAATATGGCAAGGTACGGAGTTAGAGAGCCTCGATATTCTCTGGCCAAACACTTCACACAAGTGTCATCTGTAACAACTCGGGAAACGCCCGCCTGCCTCTGAGCCTGAAGCTGTGAGCAAAGTGGCTGGAAAGAGGTAGAGTGAAAAGTGTGTCGATTGCTCTTAAATGCCTTTAGGACGGGAGCTCAGGCAAGAAAAGAGTGTTTTTCAGGCAGAGATTGAAGGGAATGGAAAAAATCCAAAGATCAAGGGTCTTACGAATTTGGAAGAGCCAACTGCGGCTGGACTTGAAATAGTAAGAGATAAGGCTGGGAAAATCCTGAGCTACGATGACCCTGTATGACTTCTTGCTGACACACAGTGACTTGCAGCAACATCAGGATACGGGGGACACCTTGCATCAAAGTCTGTTGTTTCAGTGAGCCTCAAGTTAGTGGCCAGGAAGTTGAGAGAGGGATGCATGGAGATGCAAAAGAAAAGAAAGAAATCAGGCTTGAGAATTATGTTTATGAAAGAACCTGGGTGTGATTACTCATTAGAAACAAATAGGTGAGAAGCCTACTGAGTCTGAGGAAATTCTATTGCCAAACTAATCACAAGCTTGCTCTAACAAGGCTTCTGATTGTTTAAGGCTTAAAACAACTCTTGAGCCCCGGAACTTGCATGAGCAGGAAGCAGGCTGTGAAAGCTGTAAAGCTCCCAGGGAGAACTTATTCCCCGGGCCCACTTCAGATATAACCATGGAGGAAAATAGAGAAGAAAGAAACTCCCAGTGCGTGGATCAAGGGTCACAGAGGGTGAGGGGCAGAGCACAGACTCGGGGTCTGACCGAGTCACTTCCTCCACTGCCAGGAAGGGACCCTTCAGACTGCCTGGCCAGGAGGATTTCAGAAGTTTGGTGGATCAGTGACTGCTTTGTGTCTCCCATTCTGCCCTTTTCCAAAGAAATGGTGTAAGTTGTATGTTGCTTAACCATTGTCTACTGAGGGGAAAAGAGATGGTGTTGGGGGGTGGAGAGTGGGAAGTGATAACTTATTTTTTCACTTCATAGATCACCAGAGGCTGCACATCCAAGCCTGAGGAGGACTTTGCATTGCCCAGAGATCCTGGACTCTGAACTGGATGGGACTTAGAGTTGTCTCTCTTGTGTAGGGGGACGATGGGTTCTATATATGGAAGGAAGAGTGAAAATACTTAGTGATCAGAAGAGTAGACTGTGACACAGACTATCTAATTATAAAAACTCTTTTCTTCCTGTGTATTCAACCAAACTACTCTTCCAGCCTCTTTTGCATGTGGTCAAGTTCTGGCTGTTAGGAGCATGCTCAGAAGTGGTGTGCCCACTTCCAGGACCAGCCTGTAAGTAGTCCAAATGTGCCAAACTCACTCTTCTCCTTCATTTTCCAGCTGTAGGCAGAGGATTCAACAGAGAACTCCAGGACTGGCAAAAAGGAAGGAACCCAAGTCCCTCGATGCAGAAACTCCATCCGCACCGCATCCACCAACAGTGACTGGACTTGATGCCAGCACAATGAGCTTCTACCTAAAGCTGCTGAAAGCTGCATTTTACTTCGTCCAGAAACAAGCCTTCCCTTACTAATACAAGTGGGCCAGTGCCAATCTCTCATTCTTAGAGCATCTTTAGTTGAAGGAGAACCCTGACAGTTCATTAGCACTCAGAGACATGGACTTCTGAAATAACATTGATTCTTCCTTTTCTTTCTGTGTCTCAAACACTGCACCACAGGATAGGAAGTATCCTATTGTGAAACAGAGAAGGCCAGATTTTAAATCCAAACCATTCTTGGATAAACCACTTAATCACTCTAAACTAGTTACCTTATAGAGTTGTTATGAGGAGGAAATGAGGAAAAAGTACTTAGCACAATTCCTGGCACATGGTAGGTATTCAATACATGTTAGCTTCCTTTTTTCTTTCTATAATAATAAGCAGTGGCTATTGAGCTCTTACTGTGTGCAAGGTGCTCTAAGTGCTATATATACATACACACACACACACTCATAAAGTATCAACTACTCTTATTCCTCTTCACTCATGATGGATGTAAGGCACAGGGAAATTAGGGATTACTCAAAGGCACACCCTCAGTAGTACATGGATTGAAATGCAGGGGTCTGACTCCAGAGCCCTCGTCCCCACTGCCGGTCCAGTCATTTGGCCGAGCAAGATGGACAGAGAGTATCCCTTCCAGGTTCTGCGAACATCCCTCCCAAGGGAGTCTGGTAACGTGTCTCCTACACTGATTCCTTCAATCTGCTTGAGACTTGCCTTATTCTGTTTTCTATGCCCTCCCCTTAATACATCATGTACACAGCTCCTCATTGCTGGAACTGCACAGGTAAAGCAAGGGTAGCTGTTTGTCTGGTCTTGCCTGATGAGTGCATTGAAGGGAAAGTCAAACAGGAGCAGGTCTCTGTTTTCTTCTCTGTGACATTTGCTGAAGTGGCCTCCCCTTCCCACTCAACAGACACATACTCGGGGGAACAGTGGTTTCCGTGCCTCTTTTTGGGTCACCTGGGAATGGTGGTTCAGGAATCCAAGTGTAAACCATTTACCAAACAGAGCACTGAAACTCAAAGTTCTCATCTCTGGTCATCCCTTTAGCAAACCCCAGAGTAGAGTGTGCCTCCTGAGGTGTGCGGTACCCACAGCAGGAGAAGATTCATCCATGAGCTGAAAGTCTGCACTGAGCATTCAGGGACACAGCCTCTGCCTGGTCAATGGCACAGAGCCTACAAGTATAATGGGTGGGTTTCCATGTATCAGCCTTTTTCGGAGAAACACACCCTCTCCTCTCTTGCTACTTCTGTTCTTTCAGTAGTGGTAATCTTACTATGGTACCATTGTCAACATCAAGAGAAGCCTTAATACGTCTTGACCTTTTGGGATTTTATTTTCTATCTTGGTTTTCTTATCCTTTCCTAGTCCAAAATCATCTTTCAGCTAAACGTTTTTCTTAGTATAAAAGTCAGTAGCAGCAGAGGCAAACTTAGGTGAATGTAACAGATCCAATTAAATTGATAGTTGAATCTTCAGGATATATTATGGACCACTCCCTTCTCCACACATGCACAAACACGCACACACACACGCACACACACACACACACGGACAGACACACACGCACCCTCAAGTTTTATATCCATCCTGTCGCCCAGAGTGATTTTCAGGTTATGAGTGATCCAATTCAAATTTTCAAATAATTTAAAGCATTCCTCTCCCTTTGCCATACAAAAGTTCTTGTTTAAGTTTCTCAAAAGCAGTTGTAATACATAGCAAGTGCTGGATTCGTTTGCGCATTTCATAGACGAGTGCTTAATTCGCAATGTTCTCCAGTGCCTCCTAGAAGTGCATCACTGAGCAGGAGTCTGTTCCATCAACTCCTGCAGAGTTACAAGTTAGTCTTCTGGGGGAAACTTGTCTCATATTCTTTAAAGGAAGGTGGGAGAAACACTGCAACCGGACAGAGGAGCGGTTAACTTGTTCGCATATGGAATCCACGTCCATGAGCATGCAATCACTGTTAGCACAGAAATGTACTTCTCAAAACACCGTGTGGCTTTTGGGAAACTCACTTAGACGTAGGCTGTGGTTGATTTTTGCCCCTACAAAGATGACAATAATATATTAGAGTGATAACCAGTGGGACAACCTTAAAAGGAGACCCCTGACCTAAGAGTTAGCAAAATAATATGTATTTGAAAGCTGATACTAAATAAACAGAATTTAGTTGATAAAATTATATAGTAACCCTTTTACTCCAACTATCTCTTTAAAATGTTTTCATATATATGGTGGGAGATTGCTCTTTTCCATGCCCGTGGACGAAAACTCAAACAGTTCCATGAACTTCTCAGTCACCCTTAGATAATAATCCTTCGTTCACCCAAAATTCCCAAACCTGGTCCCAATGCTGTATTAGTAATGTCTAATCCTACATTATCAAAATTCCAAACGTGACCATGGGCCACAGGAAATAGTTGCCTGCTCTTTGCCTTCACAAGCTCTGGTCGTGCAAGCTCATGCTAAAGCAGCCACCTTCACCTGAGCTCATCTGTCAGGATCTAGACTATCCATCGCTCTCTTTCAATTTTTCAGGTGGGGGTCAGACACAAGCCCATTCTCCTTCATTTGCAGGGGATATAGATCCAATTCTTAAAGACCTCATCCTCTTAAAATCCTTTTTTTCTTAGCTAGAGAGGAAAAAGAAACATTATTTCACCTCTTCTCCTTGTTTGTTTTTGTTTTTTTTTTTAAGGCACTAACTGAACCCATCTGTCACCCTACAAAGTTATTACCATATGATTGACTGTATTCCCCGTGCTGTACATTACATCCCCGTGACTTATTGACTTCATAACTGGAAGTTTGTACGCTTTGATTCCCTTCGCCCATTTCACCCCCACAGCCCCCCGCAACCACCAGTCTGTTCTCTGTATCTGTGAGTCTGGTTTTGTTTCGCTTTGTTTGTTCACTTGCTCCATTTTTTTGGTTTGGCATATCCACCTCTCCTCCTTGATGGAGACAGGACACACAGTACAAATGTTTTCAAAGAAATCCCTCCGGAAGTCCTACACGACTCATCTTGAACAACCTGGCGCTTCACACCTTCACACTCTCACTGTGGATGAGGGGTTTAAAACTTGTCAAACTGTATTTTTGAAGTTACTTTTGAAATTTTGCAATTTGGTCCAGAATCTCACTTTGGAATGTCATACCCATGATATCCTGGTGCTTCCATGGTAACCTCCAATTCAGCATCTTAGTATACTTATTATTGAAAATTTGGAAGCTGCAGGATCATGTGATGAAGACAACAAAAGTCACTGATAATTTCACTTCCCACACAGTGAATATTTGTTCAGTCTTCTTCCTTTGCTTAGAAACACATTTAAAAATACCTATTTTTAGACAATGGGATTATACTGTATATACTATTTGTAAACTGTTCTTTTTTTCTCTTAATATATTTTGAACACTTTCTAAAGTCAGTAAATGTGTTTCTACGTATTTTTAGATGACTGTTCTAGAGATCATTTTTGGACATACCACTGTTAGGCTGTTTTTCAATGATTCTGTTACGTAAAAAACACTCTCATGAACATCTTTGGGTTCATAGTAAAATATAAAAAATAAAACTAGAAATAGAAATCATATAAAAAAGAGCAAAAATAAATCCTCCCATTCAGGAGCAGCATTTCATCTGTAGTCAGTAATCACTAAATTCATATTAGTGTGAATTAAGGGCCTAAGAGCAGATATTGATTAAAAGTCCTGTGGAAAGAAGCCGAAGTCCACAAAGTGGATTCCAAAACAATGAAAACAAATTTTATCCATTTTCACTTTTTTTCTAAAGCCACATCTTATTCTCACCACATGCCTAAAAATATCACTAAAGATTATGAATTCTACTTGAGAAATGTTTCCTGGATGCGGCCCGTCTTCTCCATCTCCACCATCATTACTTTAATTCAGGCTATCACCATTTCTCACCTAAGTTGCTGTAATCACCTCTGTGTTCGCGCTCACCGTCCATCCACACTGACGCCAGAATGCACTCCCTTACATCCCATCAACTCTTGTCTGACTTCCGGGATTTAAGGTCTCTGCTGGCTTTCAGGCAGCTAAAGGAGAAGTCCAAATGCATTTCAAAGCCGTTCAAGGTATTCTCAGTGGATCTCATCGTGTGTTTCCAGGCTTGTACCCGACTCTCCCATTGCCCTGCCCTACGCTTGATGCTCCAGCCATGCTCAATTTCTCACTGGTCCCTAGACACATGGAGCTTTCTCTAATGGTTTTTGTCACGTGACTCTTCCTTTGTCTGCAGTGTCCCAGCCTTGTCCTTTATTCGTTTTTCAAACTGGATCCTACGAATCTTCTCTTTTCCTGAAATATCTCGGCGGAATCCATTGCTCCGTCTTCTGGTAGTCCACAGCACTGTGATCTGTTTCATGCTCACCTGTATCATGTTGTATTGTTTTTTATCAGTTGGCCTGTTTAATTCGACTGAGCCACTGGAGGGCAGGGACTTGGTCTCCCTCACACCTTGTACTATTACGCATGTAGAATATGCTTGATAAATCAGAGTGTTTAGAAATCTTTTGGGCACTAATGAAATACTTCTCAGCTCACCCACAACATGATATAGAAGTAGCAGTCCTTTCTCTCTGTTTTTTATAGCTAAAAGAATAAAGCAAGGGAGGGGGAAGTCACAGCCTCAAGATGGAGGGAGGGTGTATCTGACTCAGGATCCTGCTCTCTAGCTCGCTAGATGATAGCAGGTCCAACTTGACCCCAATAGGGTACATGACAAAAACCCCACAGATTTCCAGATTAAAACTGAGGGCTAAGTTTGAAAATATGTTTCTTCTCCCACAGCGCTGGTTGTGTGCCATGTTAACGTGCATGACGTGTCTAACATACAAGCTCAGTGAGCACTTCTGGGCTGCATGGAATAAGCGCTCTGACTCAAGTAAACATCGTTTTTAAAGCACGCACTAAATGATAGATTTAAATTAGAATAAAAAGACAGAAAACAGCCTGTGAAACGCTTCATTACCTTTTACATTTCTATGAAGTCTAGGGTATAGGCAAGTATTAGAATAACAAGATTGAAAAGTGGCTGGTGAAAAGTCTTTAGCGCTTCCTGGCTGACATTTTTAAAGGAGCTTATTAATTCAAAAACCCTGAGGCTTTCATCATGTGCACACAGAAACTGAGTCTCTGAGGCGTAGAGAAACAGGAAAGGAAGGCTGCCCCATTTGGGACGTTCAACAGAAGACAGTGAAAGGAGTCTGCGGCTTCTACTTCTTCAACATCCCTTCCTCCACCCTCTTCCACCACCACCTTCCCAAAAGTCAGGCTGAACAATGTGGTCTCAGTCCTTATCCCAAAGGCTGGCTTCACCGAACTCTCCTGGCTGCCATACCTCTGCCTGGCACCACTGCAGGCTGCTGGGCACTGGTGTTCACCCCATGCTCATGGAGTTATATGATGATAGTCTATCACTGATCTCTGAGTTGAAATGGGTGGTCAACCTGGCCCTCTGGTATGTTGACAGTGCATGAGAAACCCCTGAACAGAGGGCAATTGGTCCTACTTCTGTTCCAAGCCAGTGGAAACCAAGAGTCTCTGCTATCTGAGGGAATTCTACCCCGTAGCCAGAGTAAGGCATAAGGGACTGCTTTCCAGCGTTATTCCTGCTGGTCCCATGCTCTAGAATCCTATTTCTTGTTTTATTATGCCCCATCTCAATATACCGTGACACCATGTGATGTACTCATGGTTTCTATAGTGCACATTCAAAGCCCTGTCCTCTTCTTCTCCTCACATCTTTCCATCTCCAGGCAACCAGAGACTGGACCAGAGTTGTCAAAACTCCTTTCATTCTTGAAATGTGCTTTTTAAACTCTTCCAGAGACTTCCTCCCTGTTGTTTATTCTGGACAACTACTAAAATTTCCCTCCTCTACCCTCTCGTCCCAATCCGTCCTAATCTCATCATCGCTGAGCATTTGAATCCCTCAAAACTCTGGTATATATCAGGCCCTGGGAATCCCATCAAGAGATCACAAGCCCTTCCTTCACCACCTCCATCAACCCAGACTAAGCCTCCCTCATTGAGTTGGTGAAAAAGAAAGAACTGGGTAGAGGGAATCTCTACATTTTCAAACTCTGCATCCAGAAGGTAGAAGAATATTTCCAAAATAGCTAAAATTCCAGTTGATAGTTCAGGGGGCAAAGTCAAGAATATAAGAATTTGTTTGGAAGAGTTTTTATCCCCTTCGTACAACATTGGTAGTCATTTTTCATGCCCGTGCATTTTAAAGCACTCCTGAGTCTTCACTGCTCAGTGAAGCAAATCTCACCATGACTAACATCAGCCTGACCTCCCCCTGTACTGCCAACCACGTTTGCAGAGCCGAGGAGTCATAGAGCTTAATCTGGAGATTATCTCACAAAAAGTCTCCCACACCCATTCCTGCCACTTTATAAAAGGAGAAACTGAGGCAGAAAGAAAAAATTTGCCTAGGTTAACAGTGGAAGTAACGTTTATCAATATTTAGGGCCCCTGACTACTAAGTTTCTGCTTTCCACCATTCCGTGCAAAATGATGCTTAACCTACTAGAGATCCCCCCAGAGTGATCAAGGCAGAGTTTGGATGCCCGGCACAGGACGTTCTGCTCAGCAGTCATTCATAAATATTTGACACTCCAAACAGCATGGGTTTCCTGGATAAGAAAAGGCCTAATGCAGTGTTTTTGAGTTTTGGCTTTCTTTTCTTCTTGACCAGGAACTGATTCTCTTCTGCGTCAAGACCTTGGAGGACTCTCTACTTCTAACGTCAGAGCAGATGTATCTTGAAGAGCGCTGGTGTAATAGCAGTTTCATTTGGAACCTGGAAACTCAAGGGCACACCTGAGGGACTGATCAGCTAGAGAGATTTAAAGTCCTAAGGGATGTCAAAATTTTGAGGTCTTCGGAAATGAGGGCATGACTGTAACAAAAAATACCTGATTTTTAGAAAACATGATGAAACTTGCTCATGCAAATTAGTTTTCTTTTCTACCTTAAGTAGTCACTCTGTAAAAAAAAATATAAGTTTCTCTTATTATAGCCATTTCACAAAATATTTCCCAACTTCCCTTTGGAAAGTGCTATCAAAGTCTATGCAGTATTCTTTTGAATGTCTTCAGTGTTAGTCAATGCTTTTTCTTCAAGGTGAATTTGGTTATTAGAAATAGCCAAAAGTCACTCATAGCTCATTAGAAGGAACAAGGTAGGTGAAATTCTATTTTTGTTAAAAAATTTGTAGGTTGATGACACCAATTTTCTGAGTTGTTTTGAAGGTGTTTCCAAAAATGTCATTTCCAAAATAATCTAAGGAATGGCAATGTCATTGGATTAAGAAAATAACCTTCCCAGATGATTAAATCAGTCAGCATTCATTCCTTCAAATAAGTTTTGGTACAGTGGTTCAAAAACCGGCTACAAGTGTGACACATTCCCACCGTGAAATACATGCTGTCATTTAAATGGATGTTTAAAAAGATGTTCCATAGCTCAGAAAATGCTTTTGTTATAATGTCAAATGCAAAAAAAAAGCAGGTATAAAATTATACATCTAGGATTATTACAGCCACATAATAATATGCATAGACAAAGATTGGAGGAATAGAGACCAAAAAGTTAAAATGATGGTCTTTGGGTGGTGGAACAGCAGGTGATTATATTTCTGCTGTTCAGTACTTTCTAAACTTTTTTTCTGATGAACAGGTATAATCTCTACCATAGAAAAAGCTTTTTCTTCTTTCTTTAAAAAACTCAATTATATATAAGCATTTTCTCATGACCAATGAAAGAATTGCTTATATTGGCCTCAAACTATGATCACATCCCTGTGTGGTGCCTCATCTCTAACATGAGGTGGGTGGGTAGTTACTACCACTCTGAAGGCTTTAGAAAGAACCAATATGCAGCAACCGCAGGTGCTCAGATGAAATGCCCAGAAAAGGCACAGGATAAAATAGCATGATTTTGTTCTATTAAAGAAACATTTTGTTTACTTTAACATCTTGTACCATAATTAGACTACATTTTGCAACCACACGTTTATTTTAGACCAGTATGATCAAGTGTTGATTAAGCAGCTTAAACATAACCACACAGCAGCAGAGCCAGTCTTTGCCTAGAAGCGTGGTGGTCTTTACTGGAACAACCTGTTGGCATACTACCAGATTCATTCCTTAGGTAGGCATTTATCAAGCGCCAGGAAGCACTCAGCACCTAGTACCCAGAAGTTCTATGAGCAGCTGAACGTTACAAATTTATGGTTCAGTACTTTCCATGTTCATAAAACGTGCTGATTTACTTTATCTCATTTGATTTTTCGCACAATTCTATATTCATGTTACAGGTGTTGTTAATGTTCATCACACTGAATTAGAAATAGTTTCAGGGCTAATTGTTAACACAATCTTAACAATCAATCTCAGCGCGGTCTTAATAATAAATCAGTTTGCCAAATTGAATTTCCATTGTGCAGATCAGGAAACTGAGATTTGGGGATATCATGTGATTTGTTCATGATCACAAAGCCAAAAATTGGTTCAGGACACCCAACTTCTTTTCTTTTTTATGCCTTTTCTATAATAATACCTGCATGTTGATATCTAAGCATCTTTTAACTGTGATTCCCAAGAAATTAGTTCAGTACTCAAGTATCTAAATTCCCAGAGAGAATAAAATTTATAATTGAGAGGCATTCTTTACAAAAATATCTGTAATTACCATATAAACAACTAAAGATGACTAAATATATTTACAGCTAGGCAATTACAAACAAAATATGCTATCAGAATGTAAACAATAATGAAACAAGCAAGTTGAGTTTATCCTCATTGGGAAAGCTAAGACCTTGAGCTGTGACATAATAGAAGTTCTCAAAATCCTAAAAGAAATCAATAGAATTTGAGAGAGATAAATTATCCCTATGGGTGAACTGCTCACAAAATTGTCTAGAGACCGTCATCTGAGAATAAGAAATGAGAACACAAAGGATTTGGGGCAGCATATTTTCTCCCCAAGAGCAATAAACACAGGCTCCCTGGGTCCAATCAGGTATCAGCTCAAATGTTACACACTTCTTCCCTAACGTACCTGAAATGAAGCCGCTACCCAGTGATGTGTTGGTAAATGTTCACAGCTGGATCTCTGGGGGAAAATGTATGCATGTATATATGTATGCAAGCGTATTACAAATTTTACTGATATAAAAGATGTATATCACACAATTTAGAAATAAAAATAACACGTGCATTATTCTTGATTGTAGATTCTACACAACTGATTCCCTCAGAAAGCTTTTGCTGATTTTTGCCAAACTCTTGTATCCATAACCAACCTATGGCTGCAACTGAATGAGTACAGTTCAGGCCCATTGACGTCACTGAATCCATAATTAGGAGGAGACGTACCGTTGTGCAGCATTACAAAGTATTTCCACCACACAGATATAATAGATGTAAATAACCACAAGAGCAAATATAAAGCAAAATGTAGTAAAAGGAGAAAGGGATGAGTTTTGAGTATGTATTAGTTTCTAATATGATTTAAGTTCATGTCATTTAATTTTTAATAAAGATTCTGTTTGACAACTGGCTTGCAAAATTCCTGTGGATTTAACACTCAGTTCTCACGAGCCAACATGAAATTGTGCCAGCACACCCCTGCCCCACCTCACTCCTATCACTTGATTCTCTTACCATGCTTAAATTTTCTAAACGGCTTGCATCATCACCCAGCATTACAAAATGTTTTGTTTATCGCTTGTCTCACCCACCAGAATGTGATCTCAATAAAGGCAGGAATTTTGCCTGTCTCGATCATTATTACCATGGCGTCTGGCACATGGCAGACAGTGGTATGAAGAGCCCAGGCTCAGTCTGAGGGGGCATGGATAGCTGAGGTTAAGTAGTTCACGCTATTGTCATTTTGTGCTTGGTAAGCAGACTCTGCTATGGAGATTCGAGTGAAGTAGTTCATTAGGAAGTGCCCTTATTATCAGCACCTGTGGAGGAAGGGGAAGGAAGAAGAGCTGGCAGAGGAAGAAGCAAACTACAGTACAGTCCCAAACAAGACTTCGGCTCGTTCCACAGGAGCTCTGGAGCTGAGATAGTCCATGAGAACGGCCCTGAGTTGGGGCAAAGTGTTCACCTTTACACTTTCACATCAGTCATTCGGTATTGGATGCCCCCAAAAGAGGGTGTGAACTCAGATGAAGGAATTCTCTGTTGATAGGTGGTTGATAGCTGAGGAGTGTCTGCCAGCAGCACTCCCAGTGACTGGGGACCATCTCCTCTTCAGGGTTAGATTCAGGGCGAGGTGCCAATGCCAGCAGAAAATTGGAGTGCAATGGGAAAATGGGGAGTCAGTCATAGGAATCATAGGAAGGGGGCACATCTGGTGGGAATTGAAAGAAAGACTGAAGCTTGGAAGGTATTCAGCTTCCAAGGGCTTGCTCCAGGATCGTTGCTTTCTGGTATCAGGAAGCAATGGTAGAATCGGGGTAGGAATACTCTATCTGCCTCTCTAATTTACTCTCTAATTATGGCACACTCCATAACCCTCAGAGAGGCCCCAGCCAATTCGGCTCTACCCAGGATTCTTACAAAGCACGTGTCATTCAAAAATATCTATTGAATAGCTATTATGTGTCAGGCCTTGTGCCACATCCTAGAAATGCAAGAGTGAGTGAAATAGAGGTAACACTTACCCTAATGGAGCTCACATCTAGTGTAGTGGTTCTAAACTCTGACCGCACATTAATATCACCAGCAGAACTACTTTAAAATGCCAATGCCTGGGCCTCATTGCCAGAGATACACTTGGTACCAAATGCAGCCCTAATATCAGTATTTTCTAGTTGATGCTAATATGTAGTCAGGGTTGAGAACCACTGCTTTAAGCCACTGAATGAAAAGAAAGTAAACAGGTGCACATCCAATGCTCCCAAATTTGAACCGAAAAATGTACACCCTAGACACTAAGAAACAAAAATCAATGAAATAATAATCCTAACAATGGCCTCATTCAAAAATACGATTTTACCTGGTCCTCTCTGGGATGGATGGTGAATCTTTTTGCTGATCAGTTGGGATTAGAAGCTGTGTGTATCCCTGTGTTGTGTTTGATGGCACACCTAGAAGAGCCTTGCACACATCAGTAGACATCAGGGCAGCCCAAACATGATCTAAACTGCTTCTGCTGAAATCGGCAGCACCTTGGGCTTTGGCTCCTGAAATTGCCAACAGTAAATCGGTCCTGCTCTCTGAATTCCTGACTCCAGTGCCCAGACACAGTATTTAATTAGTGTTTCAATTATCATTTAAATGTTTGCACATCAAGTTCAATAAAGATCAAGCAGATGAATTTTGAGACAAGTGGTGTATCATCAATGATTTCCCCAGAGATAGCTTATTTGAAGGTTAACAATTCAAGCAGAGGGCCTTAAAAAGTTGTTAATTGGTGTAAATACTTTTTTGGCTGCAGAAATCAGCACTGTGAACAAGTGACTCACTCCTTTGATCCTAATGAACTAAGATGTTTTTCATGCATCGCAGCAGCTGGTTGGGTCCTAAACTGCAGTTACCAAGAGCACAGAGGTCATCTCCTTCTAAACAATCTTTCATATTGGCTAAATTGTAATTACCCTGTACACAATTAGCCTTTGGATCACTAAAACAACTTTATTGCTTGGAATGTTTTTAAAAATCCTGCAAATAATAAAATTTGAATGGAAATGTTTTGGAGTGGAGAAGCCAGCCTTACATCACTGTCAGAAGATGAAAGAAAAGTGGAGGACACTTGTAATCAGATTGGCTGTTAATATTACCTTATCTATTTTTGTGCTTAAAGGGTAATAACGTTGCTTATGATCAAAAGCAATGTGAGGGAGGTAGAGGGTGGGGAGGAGAAAGGAAATTTAAATGGTATACCTGCCCACAGCATTTCTTTAGGACTAAAATGGCTTTAACACTGTAAAGATTAACTGAGAACATGTCAAGACCTCTACTCGTGTTTAGAGAGTACAGCTGGATTTTCATTTAATTCTGAGTTTTTCTGCCTATGGGCCTTAATGGTTTTTGGTTAGTTTTCAACTCAGGTTCAGTATGGAGAGGAAAAGTTTAATAATCCACCTCAAAATGAGATGAAGGGATTTCAGAAAGCCGAAGGTCCCAGAACTAAGGCAGATTACCTGGAAATCCCTCAGAATGGAATCTCTTGTATTTTTGCAGAGCTTTGAGCTCTGTCTTCCGAGCATCCAATTATTAAGGAGGGAAAAGAAACCAAATAATATGTTCCAATCCCCCATGAGTCATTTCTCTAAAATTAAGATTGATCCATCTGTTTCAACATTCAGTATTTTAGAAATCTTTCCAGGATTCTTCTAGGACACAACTACTCAGTTGTTGTTATTACCCGTCCACATCCACCCCACCAAAGGAGTTCATCTGGACTCTAATGCTGACTTTTCCCAAGGCCAGGGACCTAATATTCTTAATCTTTTATGTGGTGTCACCTTTTTATTCTCCATCCTTCAGAGACAGAGTTGAATAGGATCTTAAAGTTGGAAGCAACTTTATGAATCATCAAGGCCAATTACCTTATTTTCTAATACTACTGATGCTCAAAGTGGTTGGCTGGATCTTCCAAGGCCCAATACTCTTTGGGCAAGCAATGACGGACAGCTCCAGCTCTGGAGTCCTACATGCTGGTTTAGATACCAGCACCAACACTTATTGGTGTGGGACCTTGGGCAAGCTGCTTAATCTCCCTGAGCCTCAACTTTCACATCTGCTAAAACAGGAATAAGAATAGTACTCTCCTCTTGAAAGTGTGAAAAGGTTCAAATGAGATAATTTGTGAAAAGCACTTAACCCAGTATCTGATACAGTGAGCACTTGATCAATGGTGCCTGTTATAATTACAAACAGAAGCCAGACTAGAACCAACGATTCTGACTTTCAGGCCAAGGTTCATTCCTTTGTGTCACATAGAACAACTTTTTCAGTTGTCAGAGCTCTACCATCAAAATCTTAGGCCTTTCTGCTCTGGAAAGAAACGTTTCCTTTCCTTTATATTTGCAAGTGGATGCAAACTGCCGTGAAGAAGTGAGTTAAAAAATGATTGTTCCTTTAAGGTGGCTCTTCCAAAATGTCTCAGCAGAAGCAAACTGAAGTGTGGGGTCACTTCCCTGGAGAAGACAGGCATGCTTGGGTTATTCCAGCTGCACTGCAGTCAAGCCACATTGACATAACTTCTCCCTCTAATTTCTTGCCTCTTTTCTTCCCAACTACACAGTTAGCCACACTTTGTACCTCTGTCTCAAAGAGCATCTATTCCATAAATTAATTATCCTCTCTGAAAAGGCAATTGACGCTTAGGGCGCAGAAAGGTGCTCAACACAAAGTGGGCAGGCCATTCTGCCTTCTTCTGAAAAATGACATTGCCATTCCTAAAGGTTATTGTTGGGATGATTCATTTAGAAACAGCAACAACATCTTGATAATAAAGAAGGAAAAATAAAACACTAAGCCCACCACTAACCTTGATTATGTTTCAGAAGGAATAACTTCTGAAGTGTGTCAAGCATGAAAACGGTTAACGTGAAACATTTTCAATTTTCGACCCTGGTTCGTCCAAAATGAGTTTTCCTCATCTGACCTGTGTCGCTGTGAGTAACTGCCACCTCTGGCTCACCAATCAGCGTGCTGATGGGAAGGCAGTGCACAGACCGTCAGCTGGCTCAGCTGTCATAAGTCTTTCAAGGAAGCTCGGTGGTTGGTTACTATGGAGAACGCCAAGGGAGCCTGCTCACACCATTGTCGATGCTGCTCAGATATAAGGACGGAAATGTTCTGAGAAAACTGTACTCCCAACTCTTGTCAATTCAGAAGGAAAAAAATAACTGATTTTTTGAGACCCTTGTATCTTGGAATCTATCTAATTTTGCACTGAATGAGCTTTGAATTATACCTTTATAGGTTGAACTAGAACTCAAAGAAAGTTTAGGAGCACCATGAGAATCCACGTGCTCTCTCCCACCTGGGACCTCTGCTACTTCTGCCCCCTCTTCTAGCTGGGTGTCACATTCTGCTGACTTGCCTCTTCCACGTTTCTCAGATCTGCCTGGCACCTTTCAGGTCCACCACCACCACAGGCAAAATTCCTCAACATTCACATTGCAATTATTGCTATAGTCTCTTAGTTGGTCTTCTTTGTAACCAATTTCTTTATGACCCGAACTGTCTCGCACTGTGCTACAGGATTAATCTTCCCTAAGTCATAATTTTCATGAATCACCTGCCTGTTTGCAGACACAATGATTCTTATTCCATGTAGATATTCATATCCTTCCATCTTTGAATACACACAGTTCTATTTCCACTGCACATTCCTCTTACCGTGGCTTGAATTTGCCTCCTTCCTTCTTACCTCCAGCCTACTAATTACTCTGTTTCCTGATGCAAAATTACCTTTCCTCTCCTTCTGCCCAAATATTACACTTCCTTTCTTTCTGGAGGCTCCTTCACTGGGAAACAAACTTCAGCCACTTCAGTATTCATCTCCTCATCTTTGTCCTCAGCTGCTTCTCAGGAATTTTTTCTTCTTGACAAGTTTCTCACTTCTTTATCACTCTACCCCTGGGTGACTTCATCCCTCCTTACCCTCTAGAAGGCACAGTTCTCCAAAAGTTCCCCGTTTCCCCCACAACGTTTTCCCACAGCACGACAATCTCCTGGAGTAGCATGAAACACACACCAGGGTGGATACTGGGAAAGCACCAGACACAGATTTCAAGGAGGCTTCTGTGTTCAGCAACAATTTTTAGTATACCGAACACTTAAAAATTCTGGGCAATATGCAAAAACCTCTTTTTAAATGCATGGCTAAATTGGCTGGAAAAAGAGATGTTCTTAGAGGTCAGAATAAAAAAGAAATCTCAAATCCAGAAACGGGCTGTCAGAATTTGTCATCCAGAAAGGAAACATCAGCATTTGTCCCCTTCCAATCCTAATGGCCTAGAACTTAGCTTCAGCAGACCACGAGGAGACCCCCTGAGACATGACCATCAGAGGAGTTTAGATCGGGGCCTCTGTATCAAGCTAGGCCCCTGGAAGCCTCTGTGAATAAACTAGGAGGAAAAGTGCTTCACAGAGACAAATGGTAAGGATATTTATCCATCTTGGCCTAGGCTCTGGGAAAAGAGGAAAAAAAGAAAATGATTCCTCTGAAATCTTAACCACAATTCTGCCCTCACACAAATCTGGGGCTAGAATTCACATTGATTGGAAGACTCAAAAAAACCACATGGTAAAAATTTAGTTTAAAACATGAGTTGTCAAAATGGTCCATGGCCAAATCCAGTCTGCCCTCTGCTTTCGTACAGTTCATAAGCTAGAATCGTTTTTACACATCTAAATGGTTGAAAGAAAATCAAAAGAAAATATTTCATGACACATGAAAATTATATGAAATTCAAATCTCAGCACCCAAAGAAGTTTCACTGGAATGTAGTTGTGCTCATTTGTTTACATATTGTCCTTGGCCCCTTTCCCACCACAGGCATAGAGTTGAGTACTTGTGACAGAGACCGTGACCGCCAACCTAAAATACTTACTCTCTGGCCTTTACCGAAAAAGTGTGCTGCCTCCTGGTTTAAAGAGATCTCTAGCTGGAGAAGCAAAAACCTACGCTCTCTGGTGAGCAAACTTCAAACACAGACCTCAAGGAATTCTACAGATAAATTCCTAAGAAACGTAAGCTCACAATTAGAAAAAAAAAGGAAAGAAAGAAAGGACGCTAACACCTAAAGAATGAGACAGTGTGGGTGACAACAGAAATGACTAATTAGAAAATCAGACCTACAAAGAATACAGACACCCAAATGACCAGGCACAGAATGTAAACTCTGTTTTATCACATTTACCTAAGTCCATCTGGGAGTCTCTGTCCAGTCATATTTGTATCTGTATTTGTTCTCTCGCTCATCTATTTTTTACTTGCAGCCTGCTGTCTGCTCCCTTTATAGAGGGTGATTGGTGTAGGGTTTTTCCCCCTACATGCATTATAAATGTCATCCCTTTTATAGAGCATGATATTTAGAAGGTCATTTTAAACTTTGTTTAAAATGGATCTTGGGGCATGTTAGCTCCTAGGTACAATCCCAACGTTGGCATTTCATCTACTCAGAATTTAAGTACCCATGATAGAATTGGGAAATTCTAGTCTACTGGTGTACTTAGCACGAAGAAGTACTAGAATCGGCAGTGATTCCTAACCAGGACAAGTTTACAACTGTGCTCAGCAAATACTCATGGAATTGGGAAATCTTATATCTATTTGATCTTCATCTAGGTCAGCCACCTGTGGACAGCAAGCCATGCTAGCTGATGCTGTGGGTCATGCTCTTCCCGTAGATTGTTGAGGACTCAACTCAAATGTCACCTTATAAGAAAGGACTTCCTAAGCACTCTTTTCAAAGAACCCCTACATATACATGTTGTCTTTCACATCACTCTATTAAATTGCCTTCAAGGCACTTCCCATCACCCAAATACTATTTATTTGTATATTCACTGCCTATTTCTTCCCACCCAGAATGTAGGTTGCATAATACAGGAGTGCTGTCTTTGTCACACATATAAATTACTCCTGTATACACAGTACTTGTGTCCCTGGGACCTAGAAGAGAGCCTGGTCCACAGGTACTGTTAGTTTTTGACTAATTAATGGTATCTTCTTTGAAAAGATGAATGTAGACAGATCCATCCTTTGAGACAAATTTCAAGTTATAGATTTTTTTTTTGTCTTTCTGTAAAAGCCAGTAACCTTTGGTTTTACTTTCATCTCTGCCTAAGTATTCAGGACAGCTGTAGCACACCAGACTCCAGATTTCATTTATTTCCAGCACTGAAAACCCAGAGAAAAGAGCTTGTAAATTTTCAGGTTAAATTGTTCTTGAATATTGGACTCAATTCTTTCAGTATGCATGCTCTCCAGCCAGGTGGTGGGAAAAACAACTAACACGCCGCCATTCCCAGGACCATGAAACATTCCCAACTAAATTTACACATGGCAATAGACAAGCGATCCTGCCTCTCCCACAGTCAATGTGGTGAGCCCCTTTTCTCAGCGAGGTCAGCATTTGCCAGAGCGCACCCCTGGAGTTCTATCCTTGTTGGAATTAAGCTGGTCTAAACCTTGGTGCTTATTTCTCTGCCTAGTACAACAGAGGTGAGTATATATTTATTTATCACTCAGGTGGCTTTTTCTGGGTACTACTGCTGCCTAACAATGTATCCCAAAATGTATGGCTTAAAACAACCATTTTATTATGCACGTGGATTAGTAAGTACAATAGCAGTTGGCACAGCAGGGATGGCTTGTCTTTGCTCCATGATGTGTGGCACCTCATCTGAGAAGACTCAAAGATTGGAGATAACCTGATGACTGGGGCTGGAATCATCTGGATGTTCTACATATCTGGTGCCTGGACTGCCAACCTGAGCCCTGATATGTTGTCTGTCACTGTGATTTGACTTCCTCACAGCTTCATGGCCTCGGGGTAGTCATACTTCTTACATGGTTGTTCAGGGCTCCAAATTAGAGTGCTACAGTGACCAAAGCAGAGCCACTTCACCTTTCACAAGCCCCTCTCATTCGTCACACAGCATCGTTGACACCATACTCCAGCGGTCAAAACAGTCAAAATCCCACCCCCACATTTGGGGAGGGGACATGGACCTCAGCTCTCAATGGGAGGAATGTCAAAGAATTTGCAGCCAATTTTAAAAACTAGTATGCTCTCTTTTCCTCTAAAATTTACTCCTGTCTCAACATAACCTAGCGTATCTAGCACTAAGGTTAAAAAAAGTTCTATCACTCACAACCTGGTAAGTTTGGGTAATATCTTTTGTTACTTCATCTGCATGATAAAGGAGTTGGGCTTGATGATCTTTAGGTCCCTTCCTTCCAGCTTTTACAGTCTATGCTTCCACTATTGCAGTGTGTTGAATAGTGGCATCCAAAATTCATGTCCACCCTCAATGTGACCCTATTTGGTAATAGCGTTTTTGTAGATGTAGTTAGTTAAAGATCTCAAGATTAATTTATCCTAGATTTAGGATGGGGCTTACATACAATGATAGGTATCCTTATAAGCAGAGGAGAGAACACAGAGGGACACATTGAAGAAGGCCATGTGAAGACAGAGGCAGAGATTGGTGTTATGTTGCCAGAAGCGAAGAAATATCTGGAGCTCCCAGAAACTGAAAGAGGCGAGGAAGGATTCTCCCTTAGAGCCTTCAGAGGGAGCGGGGCTCGCTGACACCTTGATTTCAGCTTCTAGCCTCCAGAACGATCTGAGAATAAATCTGTGTTTTAAGCCACTCGGTTTGTGGTAATTTATTGTGACAGCCCTAGGAAACTAACACAACCACCTTCTTCCATCTCTTCCTTTCCGACATCAAGCCTCAGTTACCAGTTACTTCCTGACTCCCCGCTCCTGACCTGCTGCCCAGCAATGAGTGACTCCCAGGAGCAGCAACGAGAAGGCATCATTAAAGAACAGAGACACACACAGGGGAGCATCCTCATCATCTAAGCCCTAGCGCACCCAGGTCAGCTTTTCATTGCTTCGTTGTTCTCGTCCTCCTGGGGCGTGAGCAAAACCGTGAGGCTGAGGCTGTGACGAAGTCCTAGTGTGAGAAAGACACTGATGTGCTCTCATGCAGCCTCGAAGGGAGGGAGGGGGCAGCGCAGGTAAGTGTGTAAGTCATGTCCACCATAAACGTCTACTCATCGAGAAGCAGAACCCAGCAGACACAAGTGAAGGCTGAAATGCAATTATCTGTATTTCAAGACATGGAAAAAAGAAAGGCTAGACTATATAGAATGATGCAGCCAAAAAGAAAAAAAAAGAAAAGAGTGGGGTTTTTTCGCCTTAAAAGCTGGGAAAAAAATTTAAAAAAAAATAAATTTAATCAGGTCATAAATAATCTATAAGTAAATCCTAAAATTGCAAATGATTCAAGAGTTCACAATTTGGCTTCTGAGGACTGTGCAAGCTGCCAAAGGCTGTCTGCTCCTTCGTGGCTTGAAGGATGCTTTCATTCCTTTCTCTTGACTCCGCAGCGTGCCGCAGCTCTCTCCCCACCCCTGTGACTGCTGAGTCCAGAAATGTGGAGCATTCTCACAAGAGGCTCCCCTCCCTCTCCCGCATCTCATTTAAATTTCTAATTCCCCGAAGCTTAAAAAAAATAGATGCCTCAAGACAAGCCGAATTGAGAGAGTCAAAGTGAATAGTAATAAGGGTTCAGTTACAAACCAGGCATTCTCCTTATCTGGGTGACAACACTCTCATATAATCTGAGCTCCTGCCCTCATTTCACTTTGAAAGAGATTAGAAGACCTTAATATATTTTGAAACAAAGCATCTTCCCCACTGTATTCCATGTAGATCACATGCTAAGCTAGCCTGAAAGGAGAAATTTTATTTCAAAAAAAGATAAGACAGTGCCTTTTCTAATGTGGTTCAAGCCAAAGCTAGATGCAAAAGGTACAGCTAATTGGATATTTAAAATATAGAGCCTTGCGCCATTAAGAGGGTATTTTTTTCATTTGTGCAAATCATTTTTGGGTAGATTGTGGAGAAAAGGAACATATGTAATAAGGACATTAATTTTTACTTTACAAGGCAGAAGATCACAAGGCAAAGAGCAAAGGAGCTGAGCTGTTTATCATGGGGCTGCAAGTGGAGGAGAGCAGCGGGGCTGCCAGCACAGCGGGCAGGTCAGTGGATACCCAGGCACTGCTCGGGGCCCTTCAGCAAGCTGCAGAAATTAAGCCTTTTTGTTCTTATATTGTGGCCTGGTTGACTTTGCACCAGGTCAGAGCAATGATCTGTATAATTGCAAACCCTCCCCTATTACCAGAGCCTGTCACTTTAGAAAGTAGTGTCTGGGCTCCGAGCCAGATTTTGGTTTCACCTTAGTTTTCAGGATACTCCATACTGATAAAAGGAAATATATTATGGTGTGTAAAGGAGGGAGGGAGCAGGCAGTGGGAGGGAAAGAGTGAGAGGGAGAGAGAGGGGAGAGAGAAGGCTGGAGAAAGAGAGGCAAAACTGGGAGAGGAGATTGGGCAAGAAGGTGGTCTGCGAGATGAGATGGTGAAGTCATTTTAAGGAACAGCATATCTGTGTTTGTCTGTCTGGGGACAGCAGCATTAGGAAGTGTAGTAGACTTCTTTCTAATTAAGAATCCACTTCCCTACGTGTTTCCCACCAAAACTTGTATTCCAGCATCCCCAACTTGGGAAGTGAGCCCATCCTATCATAAATGCATCTCCATGAGAAAGCACGGAGTCCTGGCTCTGGTGAAAGCCAAGGGGGCGGGGCAATGCAGGTGGGAGAGTCCAATAGCCTGTCTGACCCAGTTCCCGAGAAATTTGTGAATGAAAGAAGGGTCCTACATGGAGCCAACGGGGCACCTGGCAGTGTTCAACAAATAATTGTTGAAAGAATTGAGTTTAAATAAAAGGAAATATATTCTGTGTGCAATCAGAATACATGATTTAATTTCTAAAATCAATTTAAAAAGGCATAATCTTGAAATGAACTTTTATTCAATAGCTTGAGGGTTTTTATTCCCCAGAAATTTATCTTAAAGCCGAATCCCTGGCCCATTTTTCTCCTGTGTCCACATAGAAAAACTCTCCTAAATCATCAGGGGTCCTCTGAGGTTCCGCGGTTTTTAGCGGTTTGCAAAGGTTACAAATTGAAGAAAGAAACTGTGATTCAGACAAAACATAAAAAAAAAAAAAAAGCAACGAGAGGGAAAATGGCAAGAAGAGAACATTGCTATCTTGATATGCTCTGCCATGCCTGTTCTTTTGGATAATTATCACCGTTAGTCTTAAGATTTGTACTCAAAGAATATTTGTCATCTTAAATCATGCATCATTCATTATTTAAGACGCAAAGTGAGTGCACAGAAAACCCTGCAGCATGGGAAGGTGCCTTCACCTTCCGTGGAGGCCGGGGACGTGAAAGACCGATGTGGTGGGACACGACCACAGTTCATTAAGTCATTCTGCGGAATCCGTTTCTTCTGAAAAATATTCATAAACCATGAAAATCTCTAATAGGAAAAAACGACCTATCACTCCTGGAAACTCCAATCGTCTCATTGGCTGCTGCCATCTTTTTCCTTTGAGAAACATTGATCTACTTTCCTCTTAATTTATTTTTGTCCTGGGCTGTTAGTCGGTCCACAATGAATGGCAGGAATAATCAGGTGATCGATACTGGTTAGTCCGTAGTAACAGGGAATTTTCTCTCATTCACAGGACTGGGGAAGAAGCAATAATATAATTGCCCTTCTCACTGGCAAGTGAGCAATTCAGGCAATGGCGCACTGAACTCCGTTACATTCTGCCTCTTTACCCAAGGAGAAAGCAACACTGCACCTTCGCAAACCCTTGAGTGGACAAGTTCTCTCCGTATCTTCCTTTGAATCTCCAAGGTGTCTGGGTACGTGCCTTGCAGCCCTCAATAACTACAACTTTCTCTGTAATAGCTCCTTTCTGCTCTTAAAGTGCATTCACGTGTATTAGCTTACTTGGTCTTCTAACCATTTTGCTCTCTCTAGGTGAAGAAAGTCTCAGAGATAATAAGTGGCTTGCTCAAGATTGCGCAATTGCTTAAGGGGTTTGAGGCCAGGAATCCAGGTTTCTTCACATTATACCCCTGGCTGAACTAGACCCACCAAGCTGCTCTGAAAACAGCATTTTGGCCTGGATAATAGGCAAGAAAAAGTCTTCATTTGAAAATTGGTAGGAAATGTAGCTGAGATTAAGTCTGCTAGTCCTAGGCATGAGCCCAAACCAAGAGCCTCAGGGGAGAAAGGGGATGTTGGGAATTACTATCAGAAAAATAGTTCTCTGCTTATTCAAAAATAACTTGGTATCCTTGTTTTTAAATTGTTGGAGGGCGTGAAACAGGGAGTTATGGCAGAACTCCTAGTCTCACAACTAAAGTTAATCAATGCACATTTTAGTGGCTGAAATTTCCTTAAAGCTGTGGAAAATATACTAGTGTTTTCTAAGTTATGCCTATGGTAATTAAAGGTATGATTGTGTGGTTATGCTTGATCAATGGGGAAGAAAGCAATTATTGCTTTTTATGTCCCCAATCCTACGGTATATGAAAATTAGATAATTAACTGCTTTCTGCGAGAAAGAGCCTACCCCCAGTTGGCACTTCTTCCTACTCAGCTAAGCAAACCCCTTCACCATTACTTGACTTTCTCCCCATCCACTCACAATCTCTCTTTCATCTTGTCCTGCTTCTGCTGTGGCAAACTGAAATATGCCTTTTCATCAGTCCTTCAGTCAGCAGACCTATTACAACATTTATTGAGATGTAGCATGTTAGGCACCAAGGTTACAACAGAGATCAAGGCAGCGAAAGTCATCATTCCTACTATGATATAGAAGAAAATATACCTGTTTTGTACAAAGACACTACTATTATTGAAAATTGTGTGGTTTTGCTTTTTGTTTTATTATCCATCTGGGGATGGCTATGCTCCAGGGTTAATGAAAGAGTGGATGTGGTCACCTTGCCCAAGGTACCTCCATAAACACTTACCCCTCACCTTCCAAGCGGAAGAGTCAGTGCTTAGATTAAAGTGCAAAACCTGGCAGGACCAAACATGCAGGAACCCTAATTATAAGCACACAAATAAAGTAGAAGATGTGGAATAAAATCTCAAACTGTAATAAAGTAGGTATGTACCTCGGGTGGCAACTTCAGCCTTCCTGGCAATGCACCACAGATTGCATTTAAAGCTTTCATTCCATCAATAGGAGATTTTTCTTCTGGATGGTAAATGAATACATTAATCTGTTATCAATGATAACCCTAGGGATTACTAGAGATTTTTCTTCCAAGTTGTATTCCCTTTGAAGTTTATTGCTGATAATTTATCGCAGCACATTTAGCAGATCAAGGGAAGGTGGAGTCAGGTCAGACTCACAAAAACACCCATAGTTCAAATACCAAGGATTCTCTGGAATTTCTTGTTATGTTAACTGACTTCATAGCCTATGGGCTTCAGGAACTCTCTCCTTTATTCCTCCCCTTTTACACAGTTAAATTTTATCAGCTTCTATAAAGAATGTTTTATGATTTAAATACATATACTTAAAACACAGGTTAAAGAAACAGTTTAGGGGAGGAAGAATAATTTTATCCATACCTGGGATGAGATCATTACTGCAATTAAACACTTATTTTATCTCCCAGCTTCCTAGAAGCCAAGGCTAACATTAAATGCAATATTACATAGTTATGTTAAAAGGAAGCCCACAGTTTTACCTGGGGAGATATTTTCATGGCCCTAAATTCCTGGACAATGGTTTTCCATTCTACATTGTATAAGAAGCAGTAAGCTGTAGAGTAGGCACAATGAAAAATAACAGTTTTGTAGGGGATCATGGAATAGTCTCCAAGGAGTCCTTCCTTATATCAAAATAAAAATTTAACAGCATAAAGTAAAGTTTGACATGAAAGTGGCTTTGTGGGAAGTTAAGATAGCAGTCCTGGTACATAGCATCCTGATAATCTTATTTTATACAAGGATAGAGTTTAAAGAACCTAGAGAAATAAATAGATGCCTCTCAGCCTGTTCCTTTTGATCATAATTTGTCACCTGTACTTTGAGTGGATGCTTTATAGGGACCACTTCAAGACCAAGCTCTTTTAAACGTGTCTAAAAATGTTGATTTTCTGTGCTGTTGATTGATGACAGTCCTGAGGTTATTTTTTTTGAAGGAGAAGATTAGCCCTGTGCTAACATCTGCTACCAATCCTCCTCTTCTTGCTGAGGAAGACTGGCCCTGAGCTAACATCCATGCCCATCTTCCTCTACTTTATATGTGGGACGCCTGCCACAGCATGGCTTGACAAGTGGTGCCATGTCCGCACCCGGGATCCAGGCCAGTGAACCCCGGGCCACCTAAGTGGAACGTGCACACTTAACCACTGTGCCACCAGGCCAGGCCCCAACAGTCCTGAGGTTTTGATGTGGACATAAATGGATTTTTGCTAAGTAAGATAGAGGTGAGATTCCCTAACGTTTATTACAGGATGCTAACCTTGACATCCCCTGCTCCTCTGGCGCCACAACCAGAATGAGCTGCCCTGTCCAAGAGAGTGATTTAACCCACCCATCACAATGAACATCATCAAGAAAATAAAAATTTCAGTTTTAATAGTATATTTGTTAAGCATATAGTCTCCATGAATAATTCGTTTTTTAAAAAACCAAATAACTCCAAGTTACAGTCACAGAATTGGAATCTTAAAATTGGAAGCTACTCCTTCAACGTTGGAATGCGAACACCTCCAGTGACAGGTAACTTACCACTAACGGAGACAGCTTGTCTAGGTTTAAAACACTCTAAATTCTAGAATGTTCTTTTATACGATGTGCTTCTATAAAATTTACTTCTGCCTAACTTTTAGCTACAGTTCTTTTTTCTGTCCTCTGATTCATGCAGGATGTGTACGATAAATAGAAAACTTCCATTTCAAACCACTGCTATACTGAAATTTTAATTATACCATGGGTCAAAAATTCATCTTTGCCCTTAGTGATGTGATGTGCACCTGTTTTATTTCAACACGGAAATTGTTGCATGACACTATTGCTTTTCATGGTGTTAATGGCATAATTATGGTATTTTTCTCTCGTGACTTAACGCTTCTCTTCTTTCCTCTGTGCTGGGAATTTAATCCGCATGTTTGTGTGCCTGCCCTTCCTACAGTTCCTAAGAGGACAGGGCAATGCACTATGTGCTTCCACCCCATCCTGGGCTATGAGTGGCTGGAATATGGATGGATATCCCTGACCCAAGTGCTCTGACTTAAGCAGTGGAACTGGTCCAATAAGATTCTCTCTGTTAGAAAATACAGTATGATTTCACTTATATGAAGAGGAGAAACAAATACATAGATACAGAGAACAGATTGCTGGTTACCGGGGAAAGGGAGTGGGAGAAGGACAAAAGGGATAAAGGGGCACGTGTATATGGTGATGGATGGCAACTAGACTTCGGATGGTGAACACGATGCAGTCTATACAGAAGTCTCAATATAATGATGTACACCTGAAATTTATATAACGTTGTAAACCTCTGTGACCTCAATAAAAAAAGATTCTCTCTTTTAATATTTCAAGCTAAAATACAAAAAGTTTTGCTGGTGGTGAATGTGAGAGTAGGAAGATCATGAAGATTAAAGATGTTTTAGCAATTTGAGGGGTCACTGGGAAGCTGATGAATACAATAAAACGGGTATTTGAAGAAAGGAAAGTAGAGAGTATGTGCAGAGAAGGACTGAGCTGGTCGCTCATCAGGCCCTGAGTGGCAGAGAAAGCAGCTTTGATTCCTGTTGACTTTTGTTTCCACATGGCCTAGTTACAGTGGTTCCAATCCTGGATCCCCGTGTGAGCTCTGTACCCCTACAACGCCCTCCTGCCTTCACTTGATCTGATCTGACTGGGTCTCTGTTCCTTAAAAATGATATATCCCTGACTGAAGAAGAATGAAATACAAACATCCCAGTGTACAGACGAAGAATCTAAGCTACACAATGAGATTTGAGATAACTTAGGAACACAGTCAGCTGTATGTAGCTTTGGCAATCGAAATCCTCCAGTCCAAGTTCCATTAATTTAGCCCATTATATGGGCTAATTCCAATGATGCGTTGTTTTGTACACTTTTATGCACAAAGAAAAGACAGAGAGCTGATTAAAACAGATTAACCTTGACTTTAGTCAGCTTATGTGCTCAGAGATCAAGGATATGCATATTAAGAATTAAGTGCACTTTATAGCATAGATCATCATCAGCAGGACCTTGATTCTGTTTCATGGGAAGATGTTGGTCCAACATGCAAGTTCTCCCAGTTTCATACGCTGCTAAGCAGGAGTTCAGGCTGATGGTAGAAGGCCCCGCTTCACATGAACAGAGCAGATCACAGAGCTTTTGGAAACCTACATGGGGACTCCTACTCACACATCTCGCATCTTTGGATGTGCCTGAATTCTAGGAGGATAGAATGCACTGTTTGAGAGACAGCGAGGGCTAACGAGGACAGAGCAGGGCATGATTGCTCTGAGGGGAAGATAGGGATGATGTTTGAGAACCACTGGTTTGGAACATGATTCATACTATTTTCGAAAGGGAGTTAGTACCTCATGGCACACAATTTTACACCATGCAGTATGTATTCATTTTCAAGCTCTTTTTCCATTCTATTATAGACTTTCAATGAGTCATTCTTGACACACGCTGTATTGTTTTGGACACCAGTTATTTTGAAAAACGGTATGGAATAAAATGCTTTCTCATCACTTCATATTCCTACTAGCTATTGGTAATTTCACTTGGTTTGTAATATTTCTTTTTTTGGTTCATAAAATGTACCTATCACTGAAGCCCCAAAGTAATCATGCATGAAAATAAAACATCAGAAAGCAAAAATTTACCCCACAAAATTCCCATTTTCTCCATGCCAAAGGGAGGTTTTTCTATTGGGAATTAAAATGGGAAGCAAGAAGGGAGAGAGGAACGACAAGGACTTCATAGTTAAAGTGATTTCTAGCAGGCACAGGGGAAAAAAAGGCAGAAGTTACATTCAGAAAAAGCAAAGCAAAAATGCAGAGCAAAATGAATCACAGAAATAATGTCCGCTCAGAATCTGAAAATTAAAATACCGCTCTGAATAGGACAGATATGATTCCCAATTGAACAAGGAGTTGAAATCCAGGAAGCTTTCAAAAATAAATAAAAGGTAATCACAGTGAAGAATAAAGATAAGTGCACCTTCTCATTTACATGAGCGGACAGTAGTTCCACAGTCACTTGCTTATTAAAATTGATTGTTAACCAGACTGCAAGGAGCAAAATGAAATGGATCATAAAGTTGCTCATTTTAATGCTACGTTCTTTCAATGAAAATGCATTTTTAAATTAAGATATAATATGCAAGATAAAATCTCAGCATCTGAGTGATCACAGAACTGAGAGGGATTTTGAATTAGCCAACAATCTATTGTTTGGGGCAAAGGGAGATTTTCTCCAAGTGACTCATCATTATAATTCAAAGGCTGGTTAGATCTCTGCCTATCCCTCCCCCGAGAAAATCGCTGACTCCACGTAGGTGGGTCCTGTAGCTCTGCCCTCCTTGCTGCAGATTGACTGGTTCAGCCATGAGGTTACTTATGCAGGCACGGCGGAGATCAGCACTATCCTCAATGAGTTCTCATGTCTGTGAATAAGTTCTCTATTGCTATTGACAAACTATTCCAAAACTTAGGGACATAAAACAAAAGCAACTTATTGGCTCAAGATTCGCAATCTGGGCTGGGCTCACTTGGGTAGTTCTGCTGATCTTGACTAGAATCGCTTGTGGTGGCCTGACCAGTGTGGAAGGCCCAGAGGGCCTTATTTAACTAGATCTAGGGCATCTGTGTTCTTTTCCAGATGATCTTTCCATGTTTCTTACATGGAGGCAGCAGTCCTCCCAGAGGTCAAACCTCAGTCCTCAAGTGCATAGTAAGCCTCTGCTTACATCGGGTTTATTGATCTTCCACTGGCCAAGCAATATGGCAAGTCACACAGCCAAACCCAGATCAATGTGGGAGAGAAATCACACAAAGGCATGAAATTCCAGAAGCCTTACTTCACTCGGTATACTCAAACTTCCATTTGAGGTTGAGCGTAGAATAAAGTACAGACTTCTCAGCCTGGCATTCATAGCTCTATGTATTCTTATCCCAAATCATGTTTCCTTTTGTTGTCCCACTGGGTCCCACAGAAATGCTACAATGGCAAAAACAGCCATCTGCTTCAACTTGGAGACAAATTTGCATGCCAAGTCCAGAATTCTTTCCTTTTCCATTGCTGAAATGCCCTCTCACAGCCTCCACATTCTCTATCTAGCTCTTTGCATCTACCAAGGATTCTGGCCATCCTTCAGGGCCAAGGTCCTAGATCACCCCTTTCATGAATACTTCCATGATTGCCCCAGTTGGGTATTTCTCCCTTCTCTGAACTTAGCATCAAGTGGAAGTAGAAATGACCCAGGCTTTGAAATCAGACAGATCTAGTTTCAAACCCCAGCTCTTCCAGTATCAGTTATGTGATTATGGCCCCACTCCTTCAGGTCCCTTAGCTGTAAAATAGGTCTACCCTGCAGGTTTGTTTTGGGGAGATTAACAGAGAGAACACGGTAAAGCATCCAGTAGGTTAAGTAGCACATGACAGTCCTGGGATTTAACCAGTATTAGGAGGCAGACCTACCAATTTTATGACACTGAGATTTTGCTTTTTATCCTCTTATTTTGTGAACAAATGTGTCTCTTCATAGAATGTAAAGCCTTAAAAACATAAATAAATACTATATGCCATTTTATTGCCCAAGCCCACCTCTCTGTCACTCCAGTGTCTAGTGCTTACACAGTGTTAGTTAAAGGTAGAAAAAGAGGAAAGAAGGAAAGTAGAGAGGGAAGAATAGTTGACATTCACTTACTTCTTGAAGCAAATGACGCTCGCTGAGGGTACCACTTCTATTTATGAAGGGGAAAGTTAGTGATCACTGCTGGGCAAGTATCGAAACTGCTAAGCTGCTAACACAGCCTAAGCATCATTGTAGGAAAGCATTTTTTTAAAAAACCATGGTATGTTTCTATTTGATGAATAAAAATGTCGTGGATTTATAGTCCTAGAATGGATGCTAAGAAGTTGTTTAACCCAGCTTCTCCCTTCAAACAGAATTGCACCCGATTCTTGAAGACAAAGGTGAGGCCTGCCTTAGCCCTGGAGGAAAGTGAAGATTCTGCTCAGAGGAGGCATGGCAGGCCCATCACCTAGACGGACTCCCATTGCTGAGACACTGTGAGGAAGATGTTGATGCTGGATATGTAATCTTTAGCAGGCCACTGTTAAAACGACTTATATTTTTCCCAAACACAGGCATTTGTCTACCAGCCTGATTTGCAGCAGTGCTAGAAAATTACTGGGGAAAATAATAGGAGGCTAAGAAGCTAACAGGCAGGGAAACTTAGAATGATATGATTCTATGAGGGGAAGGAGAGCTTGGGTAAATGAATTAAAAAGTTGCCAACAGAAGAAAGTTATCAAAACTAAATTCCCATTTCTATTAGACTTCCAAGTATCCTGATCTTGTGTAGAACTATTTAAAAATTTCTAAGGATATCAATTGATGCAGAAAAACAAATAGTGTGTGGATCACTTATATGTGGAATCTAATAAAGAAAGTCGAATTCACAAAAACGGAGAGTAGAAAAGCAGTCGCCAGGGGCTGAAGAGTGAGGAGAAAAGGGAAAGGTTGCTAAAGGGTACAAACTTTCAGCTATAAGATGAATGAGGTCTGAGGCTCTGATGTATAACTATAGTTGATAACACCTCATTATATAATTGAAATTTGCTAAGACAGTAGAACATAAATGTGCCCACCAAAAATGTAAATATGTCAAGTGATGGATGTGTTAATTAACTCGGTGGCAGGAATCTTTTCAAAATGTATACCTACATCAAATCATCACGTTGTACAGTTTAAATATCTTACAGTTTTATTTGTCAATTATACCTCAATAAAGCTGAAAAAAGAAAACAAAAAATCAGTCTCTAAAACATTTCAATATTCCTTATTACAAAGGTCTTCAAGATGAGATGAAGAAAATTAATTTAAGAAAGCCTCTTTCAACCTTATTCAGCTGGAACATTAGAACTGACAATTTTGTCAATTACTCTGCAGTAAAGCTTAAAAAAAATCATTGCCAAAGCCAATGTCATGAAGTTTTTCCTCTATGTTTTCTTCTAGGTGTTTCATAGCTTTAGGTCTTACATTTAGGTCTTTCATTTATTTTGAGTTAATATTTTTACATAGTGTAAGGTAAGGGTCCAACTTCATTTTTTTTTTTGAGGAAGATTAGCCCAGACCCAACATCTGCCACCAATCCTTTTTTGCTGAGGAAGATTGGCCATGAGCTAACATCCATGCCCATCTTCCTCTATTTTATATGTGGGATACCATATATGTCATCATTTATATTATGAGCCATAAATAAGTTCGCACCCCAGATCTGAACTGGTGAACCCCAGTCTACCAAAGAAGAGTGCGTGAACTTAACCGCTATGCCACCGGACCAGCCTCCCAACTTCATTTTTTTCACGTGGCTATCCAGTTTTCCCAGCCCCATTTGTTGAAGTGGGGGAATGTCCTTTCCCCATTGTGTAGTCTTAGAACCCTTGTCAAAGATCATTTGACAGTATGCACAGGGGTTCACTTTATTTCTGGGCTCTCTATTCTGTTCCATTGGTCTAATGTATGTTTTTATACCAGTACCATACTGTTTTGATTACTGTAGCTTTGTGATATGTTTTAAAATCAGGAAATGTGAGATCTCCAACTTTGTTCTTCTTTTTCAAGATTGTTTTGGCTATATGGGGGTCCTTTGAGATTTCATATGAATTTAAGGATGAGGTTTTTTTCTATGTCTGCAAAAACTGCCATTGAGATTTTGATAGGGATTGCATTGTATCTATGGACTGCTTGGGGTAGTATGGATATTTTAACAATATTAAGTCTTTCAATCCATGAGCAGGGGATACGTTTCCATTTATTTGTGGCTTCTTTAATTTGTTTCAGCAATATTTTGCACTTTTCAGTGCAAATGTCTTTTACCTTGGTTAAACTTATTCATAAGCATTTTTTGAGGCTACTGTAAATGGGATTGTTTTCTTCAATTCCTTTTTGGATTGTTCAGTGTTAGTATATAGAAATGCATCTGATTTTTGTGTGTTGATTTTATATCCTGCTACATTGCTGAATTTATTAATTCTAACAATTTTTTTGTGGGATCTTTAGGGCTTTTTACATATAAAATCACGTTATTTGCAAACACAGATAATTTTACTTCTTCCTTTCCAATTTAGATGGCTTTTATTTCTTTTTCTTGTCTAATTGCTCTGGTTAGGACTCCCTGTCCTATGTTAAACAGAAGTAGTGAGAGTGAGCATCCTTGCCTTGTTCTTGATGTTAGAGGAAAAGTTTTCAGTTTTTCCCCATTGGATGTGATGTGAGCTGTGGGCTTGTCATATAGGGCCTTTATTATATTAAGGTGGTTTTCTTCTATTCCTAGTTTGTTGAGTGTTTTTGTCATGAAAGGGTGTTGCATCTTGTCCAATGCTTTTTCCGTCTCAATTGAAATGATCATGTGGTTTTTATCCTTTATTCTGTTAATCTGCTATATCACATTGATAGATTTTTGTATGTTGAAGCATTCTCACATTCCAAGAATAAATTCCACTTTGTCATGGTGTATAATCTTTTCAATGTGCTGTTGAATTCAGTTTGCTGTTATTTTGCTGAGGATTTTTGCATTAATCTTCATCAGGGATATTGGCCTGTAGCTTTCTTGCAATATCTTTGTTTGGCTTTTGTATGAGTCAGGACAATGCTGGCCTCATAAAATGAATTTGGAAGTGCTTCCCCTCCTTCTAATTTTTTGGAAGAGTTTGAAGAGGATTGGTGTTAATTATTTAAATGTTTGGAATAATTCTCTAGTGAAGCCATCTGATGCTGGGCTTTTTTATGTTGGGAGGTTTTTGATTACCTATTCAGAATCCTTAGTGGTTATAAGTCTGTTGAGATTTTTTATTTCTTCATGATTCATTCTTGGAAGATTACATATTTCTAGGAATTTATCCATTCCTTCTAAATTATCTAATGTTGGCATGTAATTGTTCATAGTACTCACTTATGACCCCTTTTTCCCCATGTGACATCAGTTACAGTGTCTCCTCTTTCATTTCTGATTTTAGTTATTTGAGTCTTCTCCTTTTTTTCTTAATTTAGCTAATGGCTTGTCAATTTTATTGATCTTCTCAAAAAAGCAACTCTTAGTTTTGCTAATTCTTTCTATTGTTTTTCTACTCTCTATTTTATTTATTTATATCTAATCTTTATTATTTCCCTCCTTCTGCTAACTTTGGGTTTACTTCATCTTTTTCTAGTTCCTTGAATTCTTAGGTTGTTGATTTGAGACATTTCTTCTTTTTTAATGGATTTATTTGCCACTATAAACTTACCTCTTTTTACTGATTTCACTGCATCTCATAAGTTTTGGTATGTTGTATATTCATTTTTACTTGTCTCAAGATGTTTTCTAATTTCTTTTGTGATCTCTTCTTTGGCATCTTGGTTGTTTAAGAGTATACTGTTTAATTTCCACGTAATTGTAAGTTTTCCAGTTTTCCTTCTGTTATTGAATTCTAGTTTCATTCTATTGTGGTCAGAAAAAATACTTGTTATGATATATTATGAGTTTAAAAAGCCAGTAGATAATTCCATTTATACAGCATTCTTGAATTGACAAAATTACACAAACAGAGAAGAGATTAGTAGTTTCCAGGAGTTAGGGATGGGGGTGAGAGGGAAGTGATGGTATAAAGGGTAGCAGGAGGGATCCTTGTGATGGAACTGTTTTGTATCTTGAGTGTATCAATGTCAATATCCTGGTTATGACATTGTGCTATGGTTTGCAAGGTAATATTGGGGAAATGAAACACAGGATCTTCTCTGTATTATTTCTTACAATTGTATGTGAATCTATGATTATTTCAAATGAAAAGTTTAATTTTAAAAAAATCTCTAGAAAGGCAAGTATAGTAGTTGAGATTATAGTTTGTTGTCAGACAGAACAAGTTTCCAGTCCTGATTCCATCATTAGTAGTTGTTTGATTTTGGCCAAAGTCTTAACCTCCCTGAACTGAAAGTCCCTTGTTGGTTGAATGGTGTTAATAATAGCACCTAGCCCATAGTGATGTGGCAAGGATTCAGTGAATTAAGGTACAAGCATTCTTATCCCAGTGCCTGGCACGCGGTAAGTCCTCCATAGAATGCCATTCTTAATTATTATTTCATACTTCCTCTCTCTCAATACAGTTCATACTCATCATCAATTTAGGGATACGGGAGAAATAACAAGAAAGAAAAATAGACTTGGTTTTTCACACTGAAGCTGGGCAAAGATTTAGTGTGAATACCTCACATGCATAAATTATAATGAGACAAATGCATTTATAATTAAACTAAGCAATTTTATGAACTAGAAACAAAATCACTGCCCAGGTTTATGAATCCCTCTTTTTTTTTATGAAACAGGGAACCAATTGAACAGCCTGAGTGAAAGCCTGAATGAGCATTAAACAGAGGCACAAAGTGATAAAGATAATTTCTTGCTAGTTTCCCAAATTGCTAGCAATAATAAGCAAAATCAATTAAAATTTTCCTAAGATGAACTTTTCTCTTCCTTGGAAAGAAATTTCTGAGATATTCACAGTTATATAAATTGAATTCCCCAGGTTTTTGCACTGCTTTCTTTTAAGGAGAATTCTTTTCAATATCAGGAGAGGCTGAAGGGTCATCAGGGCATGTGGACCATTTCTTTTCCAGAACAGTGGTGGATGGGCATAACACAGGCAACTGAAGTCTCCAAAAAAAACGTAAATTTGCTTTAGCAATTGTTTTTGTCTTCTTCCCCAATAAGCAGCTAACCATCAACCTAATGGACTGATTAGCATTTGCATGTTTACTCTTCCCTGATCACCAATTGCTAAAAAGGGAGGAAAAGAAACACTCCAGGTCAGGATAAAATTTAAACAGTCTGCAGAACTGAGGATACCATGAGATCCTTTGTGCTTTAAACCAACATGGATTCAAGAATTCATAGAACACGAGAATTAAACTATGAAACAGAGAACAAAAGAATCCTATATAACATGGAGAATATGATTTTCTCAATAATATTTTACTGTTTTTGAAGATGAATCTAATACCCTGGTGAAATGGACAGAACACACACATTGACATACTTTAGCCAAAAACCCGAGCTCCACCAATAACTTGCTGTGTGACTTCAGACAAATTAACATCTTTGAGCTGTAGTTTTTTCATCTGTAGAACTGGGATTAAGGTAGCTGTCTTGCTGGTAGGTCTGGGACCAAGTGAGAGCGCACGAATTATGTGCCCACCAAGTGCCTAGCTCCTGACAGAGCTAAGGGCAGTGTTCCATCCCTTCTTTCTTTGCTGTTGTATCTTTTGTTTCTCTTGTTATCGTAGCTTATTATTGGGCCCAGGTTACTCCCCACCTTTGATTATGAAACTGTTCCTCAAGGACCAAACCCTGACTTTCCACAGCAATGCTGAAGGAAGATGTGATGCCATCAGGTCTGGATATTCCATTTCCAGGTTATTATCAAAAAGAAAATCCTCTGGATCAATTGCAACCCACACACACCAAAACTCACATAGCATTCATTGTTTGGAATTTGAGAAAGGAGAGACAGGTAAAGGGGATGGAGGTTGGAGAAGAGCTCAAATCCACTGAGAGGAGGAGCTTCATACATCAATGGGCTCATTCCCATAACCTCGCAAAGTGAATGGTCTCCCTTATAACCCTAAGTGAAGGTCCCTGACCGATGCAGAAGCTCAAAGGTCTGCTTCTAACCCAGCCACCAAAAATTCAATGGCCAATTGGTTATCTCATTGAAAGATAGTGGCCAATTGGTTATCTCATTGAAAGAGAGAAATCAGATGAGTCCCTCACGGGTCAAGAAGCAGGAATCTGGGTTTAAGCAAAGGTCAGATGCCCCTTTGATTATTTACCCATTATGCCTTTACTTCACTTATGGATTAACTTTTTCCTAATTGAATGGAAACAACATACCATTGTAGGATGTATTCTGACATGAACAAATGTTAATAATAATGTGCATGAAATAGTACAGGGTTAGAAAATTCTGATCCTTTTATAAGTTTCTGGTTGTCCATCCTGGTGCATTTGGTAGATTGTTACAGTAATGGTCCCCAATGAATGATGTTTCCCTGTGTCCACTTCTCTTTGCAATTTGACTTGCCACTCCTCCTATCAAGAAGTAGAATCTACTTCCCCATCATTTGAATGTGGGCTGGCCTTGTGATGTCCTTGCACCAACAGAGTGTGATAAAGTGATAGTGTGTGACTTCCAAGGCTAAGCCTGAAGATGCCTTGTAGCTTGTGGAAAGAGAGGCCCATCAAGAGCCAACACCAACTGCCAGACATGCAAATGAGGTCATCTTGGAGCAGCCAGCCCTGAGCTGATCAACCAGCTCTCTGCGAACAAGTCCAGCCAACACTAGAGAAGCAACAGATTTTCCAGCTGAGTTCAGTCTTATGGTATCATGATTTATAATAAGAGATATATAATTGGTCTTGTCCCTACTTCTGGCACAGAGCTCTGAAAACCCTTGGAATCTCCTAAGTGATGAGAACGGAAAAGTGTCTTTTGTTATGTTAATGAGGTCACTTTGGGACTGCACCTAAGCATAGGGGCTGCCTGCCAGCAGAAACAGCCATGTGGTTAGAGGAGTGGAACTTTCAGTTCCACCCCACTGACCTCCCAAGAGAGGAAAGAGGCTGGAAGTTGAATCCATCACCAAGGACCAATGATTTAATCAGTCATGCGTATGTAATGAAGCCTCCCAAAAAACCCAAAAGGATGAGGTTCTGAGAGCTTCTGGGTTGGTGAACACATGGGGGTGCTGGGAGAGTGGCACGCTCTCAGCCCTCAGAGAGGGCATGGAAGCTCTTCGCTCTTTCCTCATATCTGTCCCTGTGCACCTCTTCCTTTTGGCTGTTCCTGAGTCATATCCTTTTATAATAAACTGATAATCTTGTAAGTAAAATATTTCTCTCAGATCTCTGAGCTGCCCTACCAAATTAAGCAAAACCAAGGAGGGGGTCGTTAGAACCTCCAATCTATAGCCATGTGATAATGGGGCCTTGCAATTGGCATCTGAAGGGAGCACGGTGCACAGTCTTATAGAGCTGACCCCTTAACCTGGGTGGGGGGGGGGGTCTGATGTTGTCTCCAGGTGAATAGTGTCAGAATTGAGTTAAATTGTAGGACACCCAGCTAGTGTGAGAATTGCTTGGTGGTGTGGGGAGAAAACCTACACCTTGTAAATGGGTGCAGAATCCTAAGCCCAAATTGCCAGTGCACAGACTTGTGACCGAAAACACAGTTATAGTTTTAAGCCACTAATTTCTTGTCCTGCAATAGATAACTGACACAGTAGGTAAAAGGACTTTGGTAAACTTTTGATACAAAATAAAAGTGAAACATGGAAAACCTGCCACCCCCACCTGCCATTTTGGTTAGATCTAGCTGCCTTTTCTCTATTCGTTTGTTCCTGGATATTTCTGCAACTTTTAAGACTGTTAACCAGTCTCTTTTCCAGTTGCCTCCCTGATTTTCCTCACTGTTCTTTGCTGGGCATCCCTCTACCTCATGGTCTCCCCCCTCTCCATCATCTTTGCTAGCTTCTTTTCCTCTAGGTTGTCAGCACACCAGGTCTTGCCTCTCTGCTCGTCAATCCCTGCCTCATGCCTTCGGTGAACTCACTCACTCTGTGGCTTCATCCTGAAAATTATGCTCTCCATCCCAAAGACACACAGTGTTTACCTGTGGCCTTGATCTCTGTAGATCATTGGTTTTCAATAAGTACTGTGAGTTGCTTTTCAAATGGAAAATAAAATATGTACCTTGACTGTGATTCTCAGAACTACATTTGACAAAACTGAATATCTGGAAATCTCTTAAGGGGTCTTCATTTCAAGAGATTTCCCACCTGACTGTGAAAATTTACGTATTAAATTTAGGTCAAAATATTTCTCATCCTTAATGAGGAAGCCAAAAAAAAAAAAAAAAAAAGCCAGTAAGAGTTCAACTCTTATTGCAAACCCAAAGGCACAAGATGGAAGATCCAAGTATTACATACTCACACGTAACCTCTGCTTAAACACTTCTTGCAACCCTCACTTAAGCATTCAAGGAAGCTTCTGCCAGCACCCAATAAGAATCCACATGTAGCTCTGGGCTTCAAAGAATGAAATAAAACAATAATTTCAATTTTATAAGTCCTCAGAGTGAAAACAACTGAGACGAAGCCTTTCTCTGGCTGTTGTACGTTCCACTCCCTGCAGGCCAATTAAGTGCTTTCAAAGCTCCAGCAAGGGCTTGCAGGTTAATTAAAATGTGTGATTTAGGAAAAAAGAGAAAAACCAAACTGAGCATGGTATACAGTGCACATACTCCACCGGCTGCCTTGGAAGTAACATTTAATTAACCAGCAGTGAGGCCTTGATTTCTTCCCCATTTCTGCACACACCCCATGGATGCACAGCGCCAAGGTCTCAGTAGGTGACATT
The DNA here is from genome assembly GCF_041296235.1 of Equus asinus. Taxonomy (NCBI): domain Eukaryota; kingdom Metazoa; phylum Chordata; class Mammalia; order Perissodactyla; family Equidae; genus Equus; species Equus asinus. The sequence continues at coordinate 13,853,905 of NC_091794.1, read as the reverse complement.
TGCAAAGACGGTGAATGGAATGTCTCTCCATTCCCCACTCCCGCTCTATCTCCTCGTCTTCGACAGGGACCCCGAGTTTTGGTGTCTTTATCCTCGTACTGTCCTAAGGCCTCGTCCTACAAATAGCAGATCCCCCCCCCCCACTGACCCTCCTCCAAAGCTCCACGGAGAAATTTTTCTCACATCTCCTGTTCCTCCTCCACACACAGTGTGTCCATCTATTTTCTGCTTTTCGCAGTGGCAGCTACTTGGTTAATTAGCTAATGGCCTGGTAATAAGCTAACCCCCTCTGGAAACACCTCCATTTTAACTGAAGGCCCCTAGGACTTGAGAGCCCATCAATGGAAAGTGGGAGCCAGCCTCAAGGACAGCCCCAATGATCCTCGCCTCCTGGTATTCACACCCTTGTGTGATCCTCTACGCATTTTACCAGGGTTAGTCTGGGTGATTGCCAGCATAGGACAGAAGTGATGGTGTGTCACGTCTAAGATTAGATCATTAAAAAAAACTTCCATCTTAGTTTCTTTCTCGCTCTCTCTCTCCTGTTACGTGCTCTGGGGGAAACCGTACAGTAACAGCCCTGTGCAGAGACATCCATGGTAAGGAACTGAAGAGCCACTGAGGGAGATGGCAGTGGTTCCTTCAGCCCCAGTTCAGCCCTCAGAGACTGCAGACTTGATTGATTGCTTGGCTGTGACTTTTTGAGAGATACTGATCTAGAAGTACCCAGCTAAGTCGCTCCCGGATTCCCAACCTACAGGAACTGGGAGACAAATATTTTGTAGTTTTAAGCCACTAAGTTTTGGGGTAATTTGTTATGCAGCAATGGATAGCAAATAGAGAACGTTTGGGTCTTTCCCACATGACAGAGCCATTTAGCAGCACACAAAGATGACTTACTGAGGTAGAGTGACTTGAGCACCCTGTTGTGGGTGTTTCTAGGAAGAAAAGAGGAGAGCCAACACTTTAGGAAAAGTGTCACATGGGGGTTGGGGACCAATAGGGGGCGTTGCTGGGCAGAGTCAGTGGTTCTGGAGAAGTACAGGGGTGCTGTTCAGGAGTCCAGGGTTGTTCCTCTGTCAGGTTAGGCTTTGAAGCCCCCTCTGTCCCACCTTCTCTCTTCCTCAGGCCTCACCCACCCGAGGCTACAGCCTGGCTCCCTGTTGCTCTGTCAGACTGCCTGCCTCATGTAAGCTCTGTCAAGGTGTGCATCTCCCTTCTTTCTCTTCAGCTTTCTTTTGAGGTGATGACACACATCTTGGTTCCTTATGCATGAAATGAGCTTTTGTGCGATGATTCCCAAATTGTTAGTCACAAGGAAGGATCCATGGCATGTGAGAGAGGAAGAGGCCAGTCCTATTTGGTGGACCAACTAGCAGAATCACATGGGAAGCTTTACGAAAATGTAGATTGCTCAGACCTATTCACACATTCATCCGTTTAACATATAGTAGCCAAAAGGTTTCGGGCATTGGTATAGGTGCAAAGATACAGAAGCAGATGAATCGAACATCTCTGCAGGAATAGAGCTTACATCAGAGATTTTGATTCAGGAGATCTGACTCTTCCTTCTGGGCTCTGAGGTACGGCCAGGCTGACCAACAACTGGCCTAACCCAACCTTAGACTCAGCGATGTGACTTTCTTTTTTTATATTCACTCTTTTATTATGCAATATTTGATATTTACTGAAGAATCCAACATACGTACACTTATAAAATACGTTAATAAAATGAGTATCTGTGAACCCACTGCTGACTCATGTCGTAGAACATTGCCAGAGCTGCCCCATCTATCTCTGCTTTCACTTCTCCCCTTCTCCTGCTTCCTCTGCAGTCTTTCACCTCTTTGATTAAGTTTACCCCTAAGTATTTTATTCTTTTTGATGCTATTGTAAATGGAATTGTTTTCTGAATTTATTTTTTGGAAATAATGAACTCATTATTAGTGTATAGATATGCAACTGATTTTTTAATGTTGATTTTGTATATTGCAACTTGTCTGAATGCATTTATTATTTCTAACAGTTTAGGACCATACACCATAACCAAGTGGGATTAATCTCTAGGATGCAAGGATGGTTCAACATATGCAAATCTAATAATGCGATATGCCACATTAACAGAAAGAAGGATGTAAACCACATGATCATCTCAATAGATACAGAAAAAGCATTTGACAAAATTCAACACTATTTTGTGATAAAAGCTCTCAACAAACTAGGTATAGAAGGAACTTATCTCAACACGATAAAGGCCACATATGAAAAGCCCACAGCTAACTAAAACTAAAAGATTTTCCTCTAAGATCAGGAACAAGACAAGGATGCCCACTCTTGCTACTTTTATTCAACATAACGCATGAAGTCCTAGCCAGAGCAATCAGTAAAGAAAAAGAAATTAAAGGGATTCAAATTGGAAAAGAAGAGGTAACTGTATCTCTGTTTACAGATGACATAATCGTATATGTAGAAAACTTTAAAGATTCTACCAGAAAAAAAGTATTAGAACTAATAAATGAATTCAGTAAAGTTTTAGGATACAAAATTAACATATAAAAGTCATTTGCATTTCTCTGACTTTTAAGTCTGATAAATTAGTGGCAGTGGGTTACTTTGATTAGTGAAAGATGCTTTTGGACAGAACTTCTGATAAGGAAAAGCCACCTGTTCACATATGGCATTTTACAATTGGTTTTGGGTGCAGATCTTTTCTTTTCCTTTTCTTTTCTTTTCTTTTCCATTCTTTTGGGGGGTGGTGCAGGTATTTCAAATAAAGCATTGTGTAGTGGAAATAGCATGGACTTTGGAGTCAGGCAGACCTGAGTTCAGGTTCTCATCCTGCCACTCCATAGTATTTGACTTTGAGAAAGATCTTTTCTCTCACTGAGCCTTTGTTTCTTATCTATAAAAAGAGGTTATTAATAGTTACTTCACAATCTTCTCAGAATGCTATATGACGTGGCCTATATGAGTATAGAATGCCTAAAATTAAGTTAAGAGTTCCTTAACATTTGGCTGCGGTGGTGGCAATAGTAGGATAAGTAGTAAATGTAAAAGTAAAAACCTTTATTAAGTACCCGAACCTCATGTAAGAATTCCCCTGAATGCTCAGACTCTGGGGACACTCCTTCTTCCTGAAATTTCTTAGAAGCTCTAGACAGAAGAGAGGATATGGGCATGCTGGTGCAGAAGGGGCTAACAAGGTACCAGTATATCTACTCCCATGCTGTGCTCGAACTTGGTCAAACTCACAGTAGACTCCAGGTGCTTGTGATGGTGAAGAAATATGAAAGAGTCAGAACAGCGTGTTCTGGCACCAGATGCCTCTGAGTTCTAATATGTTCTCTGCAGCTCACTAGTGGTGTGGGGTGGGTAATTCCTCTGAGTATTGGTTTACTCATCAATAAAATGGGAATAATATCTAGCTCATTGCAAGCATTAAGTAAGATAATGCACATAAACCTCCAAACACGTCTAGATGCCTCCTGGTATCTAGAAACTGCTCACCAGATATTAACGTCCTCTCTTTCTATTCTTTCATCTGAATCATTCAGTGCAACTCTCATAGCTCACAGAGATTTAAAGAGAACTCTAGGGCTTATTTATGACTTAAGAAGGAGAGGTGTATTTTAACTCTTTTGAATGTGCAATCACTTGCCAAGAAAGAGAAAATTATTTGATGCCCTAATTTTCATGTTATTTGTGCTCTGTCTCCAGATAATACTTAAAATACACAGGATTCAGATAAATCAACAAAATTATCCAAAGCACAGAAGAAGCATAGATGGATTTTTAACTGTTACTGACATAACAAGGACTATCTCTGTGAAAAAGACTTAGGGATGAAAGGGAACTTAAGCACATCCAGGCTAAATGCACACGCCATAGGGAAAGCCCATCAAGTACACCCTTTACAGACAGAATGGACTGGACTGTCTGGATTCAAATCCCAGCTTTGCCCCTAATTAGTTGTGTGACCCTGGGCAAAAGTCTCTCTGAGCCTCAGTCTCCTCATCTGTAAAATGGGAATAATTATAATACCTAATTTCTAGGGTTGTTGTGAGAATTTTTAAAAAAAAGAAAATATATATATATGAAAAATACTTTTTTATACAAGTGGCTGGTAACGAGTAAGTGTAAGTGGCCACTGTCATTTTCAAGTGGCCATTGAGCTCTAGCTTGAAACTTCAAGAAACTCAGTGCCCTACAAGCCAGGCCTTCCACTGCTGGATAGCACTGGTTCTGTCCTCTGGGACAGAGTGAAGCAAGGCTACTCTTCCTCCAGCGAGGCAGACCTCCTGGTCCTCCGGCAGCTCGAGCCTCTCTCTGAACGTGCCTCATGTCATGAAGGGTTTCGAGACCCTCCATTCCCTGGCTGCTCTCCTCTAACTGCTCCTAACTTGTCAGTGATCTTTCAGGGGTGTCTCATGCATAATTAACCTTGTTCTCCAGATGTGGTTGAGTAAAATGGGACTAGAGTTTCATGACTCTGTACCTTTACCAACACAGAATCCCATTGTGTTAGGGTTTTTGTGGGTTTTTTTTTTTTTTGTATGTAATATTATAAGATTAAGCATATGTGGTGCTAAATATAGGCCTTTATCTCTTGGGTTTTACCTTCTTAGTTGATTCCAGTATTCTCTATGTTCTACCCTACTAATAGCACTTTGAATTCTATTTTTCCCACTTTTGTGTCAGCTACAAAGCTACAAACCAGACAAGAAGCTTTCATCCAAGGCATGTGGAAAAGAGCATTTTCTTAAAATGCTAATAGTAAGAGAGGAGCACTACTCCATCTCAGTGTGTGGAACAGGATGAGGCTGTTGAGCATCTTTTGGACCCAACTTACCCGTGGCTGGTGCTGCCTGGAGAGGTGTAATCACTGCAAGCTAAGAAAAGCCATGGATCAATGCAAAATCAGTCAATCAATCATTCATTAAGGAGATACCTGGAAGAAGAAATACTCAGGCTAAAATTCACACTGAGTGAGAAACGCCCAATATCAGATACTCGCTGAGAAAATGTTTTATTCAAGGAAAGTGTTTGGATTCCTGAAGAGGGTAGAAAAGTTTTGCAAAATAGGATAACTGGAACCGTTTAAAAGAAATTCCAGTTAGTTCACAATTCACTGTGTTCTACTAATACACGCAGGACTTCTTTCCTAGAAACGTTGGAGGAAAAAGGCTTTTTAATCTCATATTAGATATAGATTTTCGGGCTATATGATTTACATCTTCCATATATGCCGATAACTAAGAGATAAAAGACATAGATTCCTTTCCTTAAAGAATTTGCTTTAGATTTAAGGAGAGAGAGTGAAAAGATGTAAATGGAGCCTAGTAATACCAAACAGCCAACAATAAGCCATGGGAGACCAAAAAAAAGGGGAAAACAGGGAGGAAACCAAAATATTATTGAGAGCCTACTGTGTGCTAAGTGCTTTCCATGCATGATCTCTTTCATTCCTTGCCAAGATTCTTTAGTGTAAATAACCCATTTTTATCGATGAGAAAACTGATGCTCAACGAGGTTAAGTAATTTTCTCAAGGCACACAGCTAATAAGCCAAATGTGACTCAAACCAGTTTGTCTGCCTCTAAATCTTCCACTCCTTGGGTTGCCTCCTTGAGTTACAGTCTATTCAGGGAGAGTAAATATACACAAATTGGACAAAATAAATTACGCCAGAGAGAAGCGAATTGAAAAATTGATAATTTATAATATTGATGATTTTTGTAGCACCGATTAGAAACAATTTTGGAGTTCAAAAGCAAAGAAAAGCAAAGAAATCTGGAGATCTGGAGATGTCAGAGAAGGTGGCCTTGCTGAAAAGTTGACCATGTGTTGTGTTGAAGGATGGGTACAGAACTTGACTGGTGAGGGATGGGTAAGGAAAACAGAAGCCCTGTTAGGAAGATAAAGAGAGTCATTTCTTAAGAAAATGTGTTAAGACCTAGTGTGATGCATGATAGGGAGAGTCAAGGATAGAAAAGAAAAAATGACCACTCTAGAATGTAATAGAGGTACCACTGATAAGGCTCAAAGGAAATAAAGGGAAAAGATGCTTTAGGTAAAAGACAATAAATTATTTTTAGGATTATTGAATCCAGGGTGATAGTGAATTACAACAATTAAAATCTCGGTAGAGGAAACAAACTAAAACTGGTAAGAAAATAGCGCTGAGTAGAGACCTGAGAGATATTTCAACATTGAGGTAATAATTGAATTTGAGGATCTTATTGATGAAGAGAAGAGCAAAGGATAAATGAGAGTGTATTGAGGAAAACCGAGAGTTACGTAATTAGAGGTGATGGTTCATAAACTGGCCCCATACGCAGAGGGCAAGGAGATACCGAAGAAAGACGCAACCACTCCAAATTGGTAGGTGGCAGGTGTAATAAACAAGAGAATGTATGAGGTTTGTCTTGAAGGCCACAAGAAGAGTAGATCTCCACACCCGCCTGCCAGAGTCTTAAAGTTTATCTAGAGAACTTACCTGGGTTCAGTCATGTACACAGCTGAGGTCTTCTCAACCACACGTTGCTCTCTCTAGGCTGTGTCCTTCAAAGCAGGTCTGGCTGTGAGAACAGTGGGCAGAAAGTACATTCCACGGATAGACAAGGAGGTGAGGGGCCTCTGATTCCTGGGTCCAGCTCATGGGTCAACTGGCAGTCACATCCTCTCTATGACGTCCTCTTACAAGAGGCTCTAATGGAGATCTCGTCAAGATGGCGCTGTGAGCAGACATTGAACTCGCCTCCTCCCATGAACACAACCAGGTTACAACAATTTTTGGAAGAATTACCCTGGATTGAAAACTGAAAACTGGATAAAAAGAACCCCCACAACAAGGGACAGTCCTGACAAAGACAGAAGAGGCAGTAATTCCTGCCAGAGAGGAAAAAAAGCCACCTTCAGGAGAAGCGGAGCTTCTCAGCTGGCCAGGTGGGAGCTACCCTAAGGTATGCAGCCCTCCCTGGAGGAGTGAGGTCCAGAGTGAGGATGATATTGCTATAAACATCCTTTGGACTCAGCCAAACTGAGACAGGGGTCTTACTGTTTGGCTTTGCTGGTTATTAACTGCAGCGAGGATACCCCCAGAAAAGAAATCGGCTGAAAGCCGAAAAGACCCAGGTCTTAAAGGGCCCATGCATGAACTCACTCATTGCAGCAACCTAAAATCACCAGAGAGAAGGCTGACTGTCCTTTGGTGAAACGAGACTCACCTGGTGGGCTCTGGGGACATGTTGGTGAGGGGAGAGACCTCTCCGGAGACTGAGACATTGGTGGGGGCCATTGTTCTGAGCTGGTCCAGGCGTGCTGATATGGACACAGGTGGGGGCCATTGAGGTGCATCCCTTGGGCTGTTAACCCAGGGATCTGCCACACCCACTAGAGCACAGATTTAATCCAGTTCAGCCAGGGCAGGCAACCTGCCCTAGGGACTGGCCCCACCTAACAGCAAGCCCTCAGGCTACTTTTCAGCCTGCATTGACTGGGTGCCTTGATCCTCTACAGGCAGGTGAGTGTGTCTGCCTCTGTGGGGCAGGGCCTGTGTGAGGACCAGGTGAACTGTGGGAGGCATTGGGGGAGAGGTGGGAGCCTCTGCAGTGTGGTGTTGGGGTACACTCCAGGGGGTTGACAAGTGTGCACGGACCAGGACTGTGTTGACAGTGTATGTGGTCCTGTGGCGAGTGAGGCTTATCAACTACAGAAAACTTGTGCTTCACAAATAGCCATAAAAAGGATCAGCCCCACCTTCCAAAGCCTGAAACAATTGTGTGCCCCCATGCCAAAGGTTAGCCCCACTCAGCTGCACTCCTAATAGAACTGACAACAGCCTTGTTGGCCTTAGGCCTATCACAACTGTATGCCCCTGAGCCTAGCAACCAGCTACACTGGGTACCAACCCAATTAAGAGGACAATTGCAATAAGACTGTGCTGATAGACTTTGTAGCCAACAGTGCTGAGGCTCCCCAAACTGGATTTACAAACGGCTGGCCAGGGAAGAAAAGATCAGACTCCCTGGGTACCTGCAGTGGGAGCAACCATGCCACAGGAGAAGGACACAAGTAGCCCACAAAGGGGTCACTCCTGGTTCTTATGGACTGGTGACAAGAGGGAAGCACACTGCTGGGCCTCATAAGGCATCTCATACATAAGGCCACTTCTCCAAGATCAGGAGACATAGCCAACTCACCTAATACAACGAAAATAGCACAGAGAAAGAGGCATAATGAGGAGGCAAAGGAATACTTTCCAAGCAAGGGAACAGTACAAAACCCCAGAAAAAGAACTAAGTAAAACAGAAACTAGCGAGCTACTTGACAAAGAATTCAAACAAAATATCATGAGGATGCTCACAGATATGCAGAGAAGAATGGATGAACACGGTGAGCACATCAGCAAAGAACTGGAAGATAGAAAAAAAAACAATCAGAATTGAAGAATACAATACTGAAAATGAGAAATTCACTAAAGGGACTCAATAGCAGAGCAGAGGAAGCAGAAGAATGGATCAGCGAGCTAGACAAAAGACTAGAGGAAATCACCCAAACGGAACAAAAAAGAGAAAAAAGAATTAGACTGAATGAGAACAGTGTAAGGGAACTCTGGGACAATATCAAGCGTGCTAACGTTCAGATTATAGGGGTCCCAGAAGGAGAAGAGAGAGACAAAGGGGCAGAAAATTTATTTGTAGCAATAACAGAGGAAAATTTTCCTAACCTGAGGAAGGAAACAGACATCCAAGTACAGGAAGCACAGAGAGCTCCAAACAAGAGAAGCCCAAAGAGGCCCACACTAAGACATATTATAATCAAAATGTCCAAAATTAAAGACAAAGAGAGAATCCTAAAAGCAGCAAGAGAAAGGCCACAAGTGACATATAAAGGGATGCCCATCAGGCTATCAGAGGACTTCTCAGTCAAGACCCTACAGGTGAGAAGAGAATGGCACAATATATTTAAAGTACTAAAAGGAAAGAACCTACAGCCAAGAATACTCTATCCATCAAGGTTGTCATTCAGAATGGAAGGAGAGATAAAGAGCTTCCCAGACAAGCAAAAATTAAAGGAGTTTATCACCAAGAAACCAGTTCTGCAAGAAATGCTGAAGGGACTTATTTAAGTGGGAAAGCAATGATCACAAATAGAGATAAAAAAAATTATCAAACAACAACAACAAAAAACAGGCAATAAAATCACTTGTAAGGTAAAAATATAGTAACGGCAGCAGATCAACTACCTGTGAAGATAATATGAAGGTTAAAAGACAAATGTACTAAAATCACCTATTTCAATGATAAGAGGGTAATGGATAGACACACACTAAACAAAAGACTATATATGACGTGAAAAACATAATGTGGGAGGACGAGAGTGAAAAAGCAGAGCTTTTACAAAGAGGTCAAGCTAAAGAGTCTATCTACTCAATGTAGACTGTTATATGCATAGTATATTAAAAAGGATCCTCATGGTAACCACAAATCAGAAACCTATAACAAGCAGGAAAAAAAGTAAGACAAAAGAAATCAAACATATTACTAAAGATAGCCATCAAACCACAAGGGAAGAGAGCAAGAGAAAAAGAAAGGAACTGAGAACAACTACTGAAACACCCAGAAAAAAGAAAAAGTGACAAAATGGCAATAAATACATATTTATCAATAGCTACTTTAAACGTCAATGGACTAAATGCTCCAATCAAATGCCATAGGGTGGCCAAGTGGATAAAAAAACAAGACCCATGTATATGCTGCATACAAGAGAAACACTGCAGACCCTCACAAACTGAAAGTGAAAGGACGGAAAAAGATATTCCATGCAAATGGCAAAGAAAAGAAAGTGGGGGTAGCAATACTTATATCAGAAAAAAATAGACTTTAAATCAAAAACTGTAATAAGAGACAAAGACGGGCACTACATAATGATAAAGGGAAGAATCCAACAAGAAAACATAACACTTGTAAATATCTACGCACCCAACATAGGAGCACCTAAATATATAAAGCAATTATTAACAGACATAAGAGGAGAAATAGACAGTAACACAATAATAGTAGGGTACTTTAACAGTCCACTTATACCAATGGATAGATCATCCAAACAGAAGATCAATAAGGAAACACTGGCCTTAAAGTACACATTAGACCAGATGGACTTAGCAGATATATACAGAACATTCCATCCAAAAACCACAGAATACACATTCTTTTCAAACACCCATGGAACATTCTCCAGATTGATCACATATTAGGCCACAAAACAAGTCTCAATAAATTTAAGAAGATGGAAATAATACCATGCATCTTTTCTGATCACAAAGGTATGAAACTAGAAATCAACTACAGAAAGAAAACCAGAAAAGCCACAAAAATGTGGAGATCGAACAAAATGCTACTGAACAATGATTGGGTCAATGAAGAAATCAAAAAATTCCTGGAGACAAATGAAAATGAAAACACGACATGCCAAAATCTGTGGGAGACAGCAGAAGTGGTTCTACGAGGGAAGTTTATAGAACTTTAGGCCTACCTCAACAAAGAAGAAAAATCCCAAATAGACAATCTAAAAGTGCACCTAAAGGTACTGGAAAAAGAACAACAAACAAAGCCCAAAATCAGCAGAAGGAAGGAAATAATAAAAATCAGAGCAGAAATAAATGAAATAGAGACTAAAAAACAATAGAAAAAATTAATGAAACCAAGAGATGGTTCTTTGAAAAGATAAACAAAATTGACAAACCCTTAGCTAGACTCACCAAGAAAAAAAGAGAGAAGGCTCAAATAAATAAAATCAGAAACAAAAGAGGAGAGATTACAATGGACAACTCAGAAATACAAAAGATAAGAGAATACTGTGAAAAGCCATATGCCAACAAATTGGATAATCTAGAAGAAACGGATAAATTCTTAGAAACATACAACCTTCCAAAACTGGATCAAGAAGATGTAGAAAATTTGAATAGACCGATCACCAGTAAGGAGATCGAAACAGCAATCAAAAACCTCCCAAAAAATAAAAGTTCAGGACCAGATGGCTTAGCTGGTGAATTCTACCCAACATTCAAAGACAACTTAATACCTATCCTTCTCAAACTCTTCCAAAAAATTGAAGAGGAGGGCAGGTTTCCTAACTCCTTCTATGAAGCCAACATTATCCTGATACCAAAACCAGACAAGGACAACAAAAAAACCTAAAATTACACGCCAATATCACTGATGAAGATCAATGCAAAAATCCTCAACAAAATACTAGCAAATTGGATACAACAATACATTAAAAATATCATACATTATGACCAAGTGGGTTTTATTCAAGGGATGCAGGGATGGTTCAACATCCGCAAATCTATCAATGTGATACACCACATTAACAAAATGAAGAATAAAAATCACATGATCATCTCAATAGTTCCAGAGAAAGTATTTGACAAGATACAGCATCCATTTATGATAAAAACTCTAAATAAAATGGATATAGAAGGAAAATACCTCAACATAATAAAGGCCATATACGACAAACCCACAGCAAATATCATTCTCAATGGAAAAAAACTGAAAGCTGTCCCTCTAAGAACAGGAACCAGACAAGGATGCCCACTTTCACCACTCTTATTTAACATAGTATTGGAAGTCCTAGGCAGAGCAATCAGGCAAGAAAAAGAAATAAAAGAGATCACATTGGAAAAGAAGAAGTGAAACTGTCACTCTTTGCAGACGGCATGATTTTATATCTAGAAAACCCTAAAGAGTCCACTAAAAACTTTTAGAAATAATAAAGGAATACAGTCAAGTCGCAGGATACAAAATCAATGTACAAAAATTGGTTGCATTTCTATACACTAACAACGAAGTAGCAGAAAGAGAAATTAAGAATACAATCCCATTTACAATTGCAACAAAAAGAATAAAATACCTAGGAATAAACTTAACCAAAGAGGTGAAAGATCTGTACAGCGAAAACTATAAAACATTGTTGAAAGAAATCGAAGAAGACACAAAGAAATGGAAATATATTCTGTGCTCTTGGATTGGAAGAATTAACATCGTTAAAATGTCCATACTTCCTAAAGCAATCTATAGATTCAATGCAATCCCTATCAAAGTTCCAACAACATTTTTTACAGAAATAGAACAAAGAATCCTAAAATTTACATGGATCAACAAAAGACCCCAAATAGCCAAAGGATTCCTGAGAAAAAAGAACAAAGCTGGAGGTATCACACTCCCTGATTTCAAACTATACTACAAAGCCATAGTAACCAAAACAGCATTGTACTGGCACAAAAACAAACACACAGATCAATGGAACAAAATTGAGAGCCCAGAAGTAAACCCACATGTTTATGGACAGCTAATATTTGACAAGGGAGCCAAGAGCATACGATGGAGAAAGGAGGGTCTCTTCATTAAATGGTGTTGGGAAAACTGGACAGCCACATGCAAAAGAATGAAAGTAGACCATTCTCTTACACCATGCACAAAAATCAACTCAAAATGGATTAAAGACTTGAATGTAAGACCCGAAACCATGAGACTTCTAGAAGAAAACATAGGCAGTACGCTCTGTGACATTGGTCTGAGCAGCATATTTTCAAGTCCCATGTCTGACCGGGTAAGGGAAACAAAGGAGAAAATGAACAAATGGGACTACATCAAACTAAAAAGCTTCTGCACAGCAAAGGAAACCATCAACAAAATGAAAAGACAACCTAACAAATGGGAGATGATATTTGCAAACCATATATCAGATAAGGGGTTAATATCCAAAATATACAAAGACCTAATACAGCTTAACAACAAAAAAACCAACAATCCAATTAGAAAATGGGCAAAAGATCTGAACAGAGATTTCTCCAAAGAAGGTATACGGACGGCCAACAGGCATATGAAAAGATGCTCAACATCATTAGCTATCAGGGAAATGCAAATCAAAACTACAATGAGGTATCACTTCACTCCGGTCAGAATGGCTATAATTAACAAGACAGGAAACAACAAATGTTGGAGAGGGTGTGGAGAGAAGGGAACCCTCGTACACTGTTGGTGGGAGTGCAAACTGGTGCAGCCACTGTGGAAAGCAGTATGGAGTATCCTCAGAAAATTAAGGATAGATCTACCATATGATCCAGCTATTCCACTGCTGGGTATTTATCCAAAGAACCTGAAAACACAAAGGCATAAAGATACTTGCACCCCTACATTCATTGCAGCGTTATACACAATAGCCAAGACATGGAAGCAACCTAGGTGCCCATCAAGGGACAAATGCATAAAGAAGATGTGGTATTTATACATGATGGACTACTACTCAACCATAAAAAATGATGAAATTCAGCGATTTGTGACAACATGGATGGAGCTTGAGGGTATTATGCTGAGTGAAATAAGTCAGAGGGAGAAAGTCAAATACCATATGATCTCACTCATAAGAAGAAGATAAAAACAAAGACAAAAAAACACATAGCATTGGAGATTGGATTGGTGGTTACCATTGGGGAAGGGGGGAGGGAGGAGGGCAAAAGGGGTGGTTAGGCTCACATGTGAGGGGATGCACTATAATTAGTCTTTGGGTGGTGAACATGATGTAATGTATACAGAATTTGAAATATGATGTACATCCGAAAAAAATAAAAATAAACAAACAAGAGGCTCTAATGAAAGGTCACCAGAAACCTTATGAGTCTCAGAATAGTGCAGAGTCACAAAAACCAAAGTAGGAGAGGGTCTCAGGTATGGTCAACTGAATGAATGACTTCAATTCTGCACCACTCCCTGCAGTCCCACCTTTGCCATGGTTCATCGCAAGTGAATGCCCTTCTCTACCCCTAGACTTTGGCTTTATCCACGTGACTTGTTTTGGCCAATAGCATGTGGCAAGAAGTAAGAACGTGCCAAACCTAGGACTTAAGAAGCTTTACATGTTTCCATTCAGCTTCTTGTGTCCCTTCCATTACCACGAGAAGAACATGCCCCAGCTTGCCCAGTGATCACAGGAAGGGAGTGAAAGAAATGTGGAAAAGAGCCTCCCTGGCTGGCCGTAGTGTACAACAGAGCACTCCCAGCAGCCACAGCCTGAAGAAAGGACCAGCAGCCAAATCCATCCTATATCAGATGAACCCCTAACAACCTGCAAACTGTGGGAGCAATGCTATCTGGTTGTTGTTTTCTGTCACTGAGTTTGGGGTTATGCAGTTACAGCTAAGCTTCAGGTTAGTCGACTTGGGCAAATACATCAGAGATGATATGCAAAAAAGACTACTGAATTTGGAAACAGGATAATCACTAGAGATCTTTAAGAGTGAATGATAATGTTTCAGGGAAAATTCCAAATGCAAAAACTAGATTTCAAAGAATTAAGAACAGCGAGAGGGATCAGGAAAAGCAGTCATAAGTAGAGATCATTTAGTCAAGAAGCCTTGAGGCTAAAGTAAAAAGGAGAGTTGTTAGCAAGATAACCAAACCTCATATCCTGATGGAAGTGTCTTGTGCATATTTGGAAGCATAGGGAAGGAGCCGGTGCAGTGGGGTGGAGGGCCTAGCGGGGCTGGAGATTGTGGAGCGTGAGAGCCTAGGTGTAAAGAGAAGTGTCCTCAGAAATCAGAGCAAAGTTGGGTACAGCACAGAGCACAAAATAAAGTGATTCTGCAATCACCATATGAAGGAACTGAAGTGAGTTCCTGAATCAATAGGCCGCGCTTCATGGAAGAGGTATTTTTTCGGTGAAATCCTCAGATTGTGTAGATAACAATTATGGGAGTGTGAACGAGTATTACGTACTTGTCTGTGAAATTTCTGTTTTCCCTACATTGAATAAGATTCTGAAGAATCAAATATCTAATCAAGAGCAAAGAGTTCTAATACAGTTTTTGTGATGAGAGAAGAAATTTGACATTCTGCGTAAAATTCAAGTCCATGGATTTGAGTATTTCAGGGTGTTTCCAAGTGACCAATTGTGATGTTAAATGGAGAAGTGGAAGTTCACAGGGTCACCATGAGAGGAGAGAAGCATGTTGCGTTGGTGTGTTGGAAGAGAAGTATGATGCCCCCATGCTGTGAGCTATTACTGGATCACTCCAGGCTAACAAGAGTGGCTCTATCTCTGTTCTATTACCCAGGAGTTCATGAGGTTTTCTTTTGTTGGCCTGACTTCACAATCTCCAGCCAACTATGTGAGTGTATCTGTCTGAAGGCCTTTTAAAATGACTAAATAGGACTATGGAAAATGGCTATGAGCAATTCATAGATGAGGCTAGTTCTACTTTGGAACACTGGTGTGCAGTGCTGTGCCCAAAACTAGCTGAGACCAATGTGTCAGGGCCGTCTGTGCAAAATGGAATAGGAGCCATCTTCCAAAGATCTATTCCTGGCAGGGCTGCTGCTGACACACCAGGAGAGAAAGCGAGCACCACAGCAACCATGCCATCACTGGCAAGTCGTTCTGCCTCATTTCTGCTCTAATGAGAAGTCAGGACAATATTTACTTTGCCTGCTCTGACCCCACTGGAGTATGATGAAGTCTTCCCTGTGGCACAGCACTCCTTCCTGCCCTCCCCTCTCAGGCTGTGTCTGGATCGTCAGTGAAAAGTAAACCTGGGTGCTTGGTGCCACTGGCCCATTGGCTGCAGCCACAACTGCAAGCAATTGAGGCCAAGGTTATTTCCAGAGCACCTGTCAGGTGGGAGGAGCACACTTGTTAGGGAATGGGACAGTGCAAGAGGGTACAGGGAAGAATCTTTTGGGTTTTCTACTGAAGGGAAAACAAATGCACTGCAATTTGAGGAGATGAGAATACAGTAGTCCAGCATGCTCCAAGACAGTTATTTCCAGCGGCACATTGGGTTTTTTTTTTTTTTTTTTTTTTTGAGGAAGCTTAGCCCTGAGGTAACTACTGCCAATCCTCCTCTTTCTGCTGAGGAAGACTGGCCTTGAGCTAACATCCATGCCCATCTTCCTCTACTTCATACGTGGGACTCCTACCACAGCATGGAGTGCTAAGAAGTGCCATTTCCGCACCCTGGATCCGAATCGGGGAACCTCGGGCCGCCAAAGTGGAACGTGCGCACTTAACCGCTGTGCCACCGGGCCGGCCCCTTCAAGAGGCACACTTGGAAGTACTACTTAGGGCAGGGAAGAAGCATGTAGGTGGACCTAGTGATGTTAGCTAGGATACTCCCAGCTACTCTAGGTTTAGATTTTAAAATTTCCCATTACAGTATGTCAGGTGGCTTATAATTGGCAGGAATAAACTACATCCACCATAAATTAGCACAGTTCCCTAATCAGTGAATGAACAATGTGTGTGGATACTGTTTGTTGACAATCAGAACCTTCCAACTTTTCTAAGCTCTCCTCTGTACTGCAGAGATGAGAGCTCAAAAGCCACAGTTCCCAGACTCCCTTGCCAGTAGGCCCCGTTAGATTCAGTCAATAAGAAGCAGTTGTTTGAGATTTCAAAGACAGAAGAGAAGAGCCTTTATTCCCTACGTGGCAGCGCAGACCAGCAGAGACAGACATGGAGAATTCTACCTGAGGCTTTCAGGCATCCTCCTGGGAGGCACTCACTTCTCCATACAGAAGTCAGTGGGGTCCATAGTGATGGCTTCCTGAAAGCCTGTTCTTCCTGGTTTCTGGGAAGCAATCTGGCTTGCCTTTACTCCGCCAGCCTCTCAACCTAAGGCTTCACTTATGCAGAATCCAATTCCCTTTATTCAACCTTTCCCTACTTCAAATACCTAGTGTGGTTGTTATTGACCAAACTCTGACTGATATACAATCTATATGCTTCTGATTAAAAAATGTTTACAAATATTGGGATCTCCTGGTTCTTGACCCAAAGTAGGCCCCAGCAAGCCACATCCTCATCTGGGTTGTAAAAGCACAGTTTGAGCTCAAGAATCCATGAACAATATATGCCTTTATCCATGAAAAGAATATTCATCAAATGCCTCTTGGTGCTAACACTGTTTTAACGGTACAAGGAGCTTACAGTCCAGGGAGAGGAGACAAATCATAAACAAGTAAAAGTATAATGTATAAGATGGTGAGGAGTGCTATGAGAAAGAGAAAGAGAGAGAAGGAGAGAGAGGGAATATATACAGATGTATACATGGCAGGGTAAAGGGGACAGTGTCCTTGTAGGGAGGGAGATCTTTAATATACGGTGGTCAGGAAAGGCCTCGTGGATAAGGTGGTATTTGAGCAGGGATCTGAAAGATACAAGATGGTGACTAGTCACGGAGCTATGTGGGCGAAGAGTTTTCTTTCGATGTAGTCTTGGAGATACGAACATGTTTAGCCTGAATGAGAGTACAACATGCCTGCAGCAGAGTGAGAAATGGGGAGAATAGAGAGAAAGTCTATTGGAAAAGTGACGGGGTCCATATTACATAGTGTTTTGTAGATCATGGGAAGGTTTCTGGCTTTCCCCCTGAGTGAGATGGGAAACTGCTGGATACTTTCGAGCATGTATTGCTTTTGTACTAAGGAGAAAATAAAGAAAACTTTATTTTTAAAACAGTAGAACTGTAACTGGCACCTCACCAAAGAAGATATATAGATGGCAAATAAATATATGAAAAGATGTTCCACATCGTATGCCATCAGGGAAATCAAATTAAAACAACAAGATACCACTACACGCCTATTAGAACGGCCAAAATCCAAAACACTGACAACACCAAATGCTGGTAAGGATGTGGAACAAGAGGAACTCTCGTTCCTTGCTGGTGGGAATGCAAAATGGTACAGCCACATTGGAAGGCAGTTTGGTGATTTATGACAAAACTAAACATACTCTTACCATATGATCCAGCAATCACATTATTTAGGATTTACCCAAAGGAGCTGAAAATTTATGTCCACACAAAAATTTGCATACAGATGTTTAAAGCAGCTTTATGCATAATTGCCACAATGTGGAAGCAACTGAGATGTCATTCAGTAGGTGAATGGCTAAATAGAGTATGACATAGCCTGACAATGAAATATTATTTAGTACTAAAAAGAAATTAATATCAGGCCACAAAAGACATGGAGGAATCTTAAATGCATCTTCCTAAGTGAAAGAAGCTAATCTGAAAAGACTACATACTGTGTGATTACAACTATGTGACATTCTGGAAAAGACAAAACTGTAGGAGTAGTAAAAAGATAGTGAGTTGTCAGGGGTTGGGGGAGGGGAGATTAATAGGCAAAGCAGAGAAGATTTTTAGGGCCGTGGAAATACTCTGTATGATACTATAATGATGGATACATATCATTATACATTTGTCCAAACCCATAGAATGTTCAGCACCAAGAGTGAACCCTAACGTACACTATAGACTCTGGGTGATGATAATGTATCAATGTCTGTTCATCAAATGTACCTACTCTGGTGGTGAAGCCATGCATGTGTGGGGGCAGGGAATAGAAGGAAATCACAGAACTTTCTATTCAGTATTGCTGTGAACCTAAGACTGCTCTAAAAAATAAAATATATTAAAAAAAAAATAGAGCATGAGAAAACACAGACACAGCATTCTACCCTCAAAAGCCACACTGCACTATACTTTCCCCTGTCCAACTTCTGCTCTAATGTAATTTATCGGCTTCTTGGTGTTTGTCTGAAAACACTAGTTTTTGCCATCCTAACAACCTGGCTTATAAAGTGATTATGAATTCTACATCAAGCTCTTACGAGAATGTTCCACAAATTGCAAAATAAAGGCTTAGTTCCCTGGATGGCTGCAAGATAATGTTGGATTTAAGGAGAGGCAAGAGGCTAAAACATAATAATAACTTAATGCTAAGAGAGAAAATGCCCGTAATTTGGCTGAGAAGATTTCCCTAGGAAGAATGCCCACTTGATATTGAAGAATGTGTCCTTGGAGGAGGCCCCAGCACCACGAGAACGGTTCATGTTCCCCTAGCTGCGCTCCAGATTCCACCGCGCTGAGGAAGACATCCAGATAAGGAGGCACTCCTCCCAGGAGCTCTCTTCAGTTCTGAAGAGCTACGCACAAATATTCCGCTAAGACTTGTCCAAGCCCACGGCCTCCAGCACAAAAACAAGCCCCTGAAACAAGGAACGCCAAGGAGATTGCAAGGAAATGATAAGAAGAGGAGAGGAGGGGAGGGGAAGAGTGGTGAGGGGAGGAGAACAGGAAAAGAACAGAAGCAGAAAAGGAGAATTTAGACTGTCCCAGGTAACACACAGGGGTTGTCGTGAGGGAAAAATATCTGAGTTTCCTTATCTGACTTTAGCCAGAACTAACAAAGAGGGCAATTCCAGTCTGACTTTAGAGACTTTTTTTTTTTGAGGAAGATTAGCCCCGAGCTAACTACTGCCAATCCTCCTCTTTTTGCTGAGGAAGACTGGCCTTGAGCTAACATCTGTGCCCATCTTCCTCTATTTTATATGTGGGACGCCTACCACAGCATGGCGTGCCAAGTGGTGCCATGTCCGCACCCGGGATCTGAACCGGCAAACCCCAGGCCCCGAGAAGTGGAACGTGCGCACTTAACCACTGCCCACCCTGCTGGCCCCTAGAGACATTTTTGACTGAGAGGATGAGAGAGGTTATCAGAGCTTCTATTTGCTGTTTGGTTCAATCAAACTCTTTCCCCAACAGGCTACTCACCTGAAGCCCCATTTGGAAAAAAAATCTTCCTACTCTATGTAGACATGAAAATAGTTTAAAACATCAGAACTCAGAGGCCTGTTGACACACAAATACCCTACTTTTTAGAAAGGCACTCCTGGCTCGGACCGCTCCCCTTGTCGAGGCCCTCCTGCCAGCCCTGACACATACACACAATGCACACCACTCTCCTTCCAGTCCTCCCATTGGCCTTGGGTGCCACATATTTGAACCTCCACACACACAAGCTTGTTCCCCTCATCTACTTCAATGCTTGACACATGTTGAATGGGGTGTTCAGCATCAGGAGAAACCTCCTGCCTCAGTTACTGTGCTCACGGCATGATTTGAGAAACACTGAAAGCCCCCTGACCAAAAGTATGGATTCTGCTCATCTCCTCGAGATTCTTGGCATTCAGAGTAGGTACATGGACCAGCAGCATCAGCATCACCTGGGGCTTGTTACAAATAAAGAATCTCAGGTCCCACCCTCAGACCTACTGAATCAGATTAGGCATTTTAACAAGACCTGCAAGTGTTCTGTACGCAGCTAAAATCTGAGAAGCGCTGTTCCACAGGATGTGTATTTTAAGCCATGCAGAGTCAATCATTGGATAAAGGTACCACTCTCTTCAGTGTTCTAATTGGAAAGAGTCCTGGGGGTCTTCTTTTACGTTTTCACTCTGATATCAACTGATTATGGACTTCAGGCAAGGCTAAGAGATGTAAAGGCAACCTGCTCATGTGATCTTACAGTTTCTAGTAGCGCCATTAAAAAGTAAAAAGAAACAGTGAAAATAATTTTAATAATGTATGTTATTTAACCTAACATATACAAAGTATAATTATTTCAATGGGTATTCAATATAAAAACTTATTAAAGAAATATTTTACATTTTCTTTTGTTCTATATCTATGTCCTTGAAACTCAGTGTGTATTTTGCTCTTCCAACACATCTCAATTGGGGCTAGCCACATTTCAAGTCCTCAGTAGCCCCATGTGGCTAGTGGCTTCCATATTGCCCTATGTCTTTCACAAGATTGCTATGTGTGATGAGATAATTTATGCAGACACACTTCATAACCCCTAAATGTTGTTATTTGGATGGAACTCATAAATTCAAAGATTACTTGAGTCTATCACATGTTATGCCACCTATCATGGTCCTAGTTCCACATAGTACTTGCCTCTATGACAGTGAGCTGTCATGTTAAGAACTGTTAATGTGTCAAACTCATGTTGAGAACATGGGTTTGGAATCAGAAAGAACCAGGTGAGAATACTGACAGTGCTATGTGCTCTTTGAATGATTTTCCTGTTTGAAACCCAGTTTCCCCATCTGTGAAGTAAGCTACTGCCTAAACTTGTTGTAAAGTCTATAAGAGAAAATACAGTAAAACGCTTAGCACGCACCTGGCCCACAGTACACCCGCCTTAATTTGTAACTGTTTTTATCATTATCTCAGCATACCAGACGCAAGACACGTCATCCCAGGAGAGGAAGGAGCTGTGTGGGGTTCCAAAGTAGCCTGGCCGTTCATCTTGCATGGGGGGTTTGTGTGGCAGCTGTTGGCAGGTTTGTTTAGCGGGGACGGGCCTCGGCTGGCACACAGCTTCAAGCCATTTAGTCACATCTCACTGGACAGACTCGTTATTTCTGAAGAGCTAGAGAAGCAGCTCACAAGATTGATGGCTCCTTCAGTCCGGCCGGCTCCTGTGGGGCCTCCCTCACAGCGTTTGGCTTCTCGGAGAGAGCCTTTCTGCTTGATCAACCTGGGCAGAATGAGCCCTGCCTCCTGAGTTCTCATATCTGACACGCACTGTATGAGCTTACGATAGCAAGAGTTGTCATTCTGGCTGGATATTTGCAAGAAGTCCTTTTACCCCCAAGGACCTCAAATCACTTTCTGCAGCCTACCTCTTGTGAGGAGCCTTATGAGGGAAGGATATAATCCCCGGGTGACAGTGGGAGCACGGCAGGGAGTGGCTCACAGCAGGGAGGTGACATCTAGCACGTGTTTATAACTGTAACACTGTGCCTTGGATGATGGAAGGCCAGGTGACCAACTCTCCCGGTTTGACTGAGACTCAGGGCATTTCCTTGGATGCAGAACTTTTGTCAGATATTAAGAAGCCTCAACAATAGGTGTCATCCTCAGGGGCAATAAGGTAGAGCAGTGCTTCTCCGACTTTAATGCACATGCAAGTCACCTGGGGCCTTTGATAAAATGCAAATTATGACTCAGGAGGTCTGAGATGGGGCCCAAGATTCTTCATGTCCAACAAGCTCCCAGGTAATACTGACGCTGTGAGTTCATGGGCCACACTTTGCATACCTTTGGTCTAGTGGCCCCACCTGAGCCTTTGGGAAGGCCTGAGTTAGCATCCTGGCCACACCGCTTCCCAGATGTGATTCTTTGAGCCTCACTCTCCTCATTTGCTCTACCCATGCTGTCCTTGAGGACAAAGCCCATTGCACAGGCTGCTCATAATTCTATGTTCTAATTTTCAGTCTCCCTCTGCAGCCTCTGCCCCTTCCTGTCTCTCACCCCGCCCCCTCCAGTTATACGGTGCTCACACTTTCTAGGACGGTAGCACCTAATCATGATCAACAAATGCAAGCTTCCTCTTCTTGTTTCCCACGCCTCCATCGTGGTGATTCAGAGTTATAACTGTTAAATCTCCCCTTCTCCTCAACCTTACCCAACAGAAATTTGGGTGATTTAGTCCTGAGTGTACCACAAATGTTCCTCTCCTATGTACAGTGTGTTCTAGGTATAGCTTTTCCCACCATGGTAGGCTGAACTCTAAGATGGCCCCTGAGATTCCTGGCCCCTGCTGTACACACACCTTCTCCCAGAAATTCAATCAAACACTAATCTAGGTGCTGCTATGAAAGGATTTTGTAGATGTAATTAATTTCCCTCATCAACTGAATTTAAAATAGGGACATTATCTTTGGTGGGCCTGACCTAGTCAGATGAGCTCTTCTTATGCCTTCTTGGCGTAAGAGATTGGACCTGTGAGAGGGAGCTGAAGGTAGGAAGTTCTCTATTCCTGGGTTTGAAGTTAGAGGCTGTCAAGTGGCAGAGAACTGTAGGGAACTCTAGAAACTGAGAGTGGCCCCTGGCTGACAGTCAGCAAGGAAACAAAGACCTCAGTCCTCCAACCGCAATGAACAAAACTTGGCCAACCATCTGAATGAGCTCGGAAGCAGATTCCTCCCTAGAGCCTCCGGGTAAGAACAGAGAGCAGTCAACACCTTGATTTTGGCTAGTGAGACCCTGAGCAGAAGATCAGTTAACCCACACCTAGCCTGCTGACCCACAGAAATTATAGATGATAAACGGCATTATGTTAAGCCACCAAATTTGTGGTAATTTGTTAAGCAGCAATGGAAAATGAATATGCGAAAACACCCACCAGATGACCAAAGTTGAAGAACAAATGACCCCCAATCCATTTGGTGGACTTTCTCCAGTACAGTTTTCCCCAGGAATCGAAGCACAAAGTAGGACTGAAGTGATATGTACACAGCATCTGGAAGAAATGTTATTAAAGTTGAGGACCATGGTATAACACTCCTGATTCCCTTCATCTCGCCTTTTCCCATTTTCCCCTCACTTCCCTTGTTCTAGCCATTCTGGCCTCCTTGCCTTTCCTCATATATGTCAAGTATGTATCTCCCTCTGGGCCTTTGCACATGCTGACCCCTCTGCCTACATCGTTCTTCCTCCGAATGGCTTCATGACTCTCTTCTCACATCCTGTAGGTCTCCACTCACATCCCTCCTTATCACTCAAGTTTATGGTGTACATGATTTGTCACATATGGTCAGACCTTCCCTAACCACACTAGTTAGAATAGCCTCCCTCCAACCCTTCCCCACCACCTCCAACCAATATTCACACACACTCCCTATCCCCTGGCTTTATTGTTCCTCCTGCTTTGTGTGTTTCCCAAGTAGTTATTAACATCTATGTTATTTACATGTTTGCCTCTCTCCACTGGAGCGCAAAATTCTGGGAGAGCAGAGAGTTGGTCTATTGGCTCTCTGCTGCAGCCCCAGTGCCTGGTAGAGTGCCCAACATACGATGGACCCTCCATAAATATGAGTAAATAGATGATGATGGTAAACTGTGTGACGTATTTGGCCAGACAGATGCATATATTAACTACAAAAAGCAAATGCATTTTGATTTCAAATCCCTCTTTAGATTCCTTCTATATTGTGTAACTTGAGCTTATTTACTTAAAAATGCCTAGGTGTCTATAAACTCTCACATGTGTTCGCAGGCACACATTTACATGCGTACACACAGAGCTTAATAAGGAGGACAAATAATATGCACCATAAATGTGGTTTTCGTAGGGGGAGTGAATTCTCTGTGAACCCTGAACAGCATGGCACCCACTGCCTCAGCACAAAGTTCCAGAAGCTTCTCTTGGAAGGAAAGGCGGTCCTGTGACCCTGCCTCTTCAAACATCCACCTGACCAACTCTGCTGAACTTGGAGCAATTTACCAGGTCTCTGTGTCAAGCAGAAAGGCAGAGAGGAAAGCGCATTTGTGTCTAAAAGGTGTCTTGACTGTTTCACAATGGCCTTAATTTAGTGATAATGCTTTAATTTCCAGGCTGCATGTCTTCCCTGCTTAAATAGCACTTAGTGTAATTGATGCCAGGTTAATCACTGCGCCAGCCAAGGAAGTGTCCACAGGGCAGGAGCCACATGCTGTTTTACCTGTGTTTAAAGAGGAAAATGTCACGCTTCTCTGCTGAAATAATGCTGCCTGAAAATAGTCCCGAGTCTCAAACGAGATCTTTGAGAAAAATAAAGCATGAAGCACAAAGTGGGAAAGAGACAGAAATTCACCACTATTTAAGAATTAACGTGAAGAATTAAGGTGATTATTTTTTCTTCTTTGTATTATTAAGTAGTTTCCAAAATTATAAAAGCAGGTATGCACTATTTTATAATTATTGACAATACAGTTATGTATATATATATAAAAAGACGTCTTATATGGAAAGTATTCGCAATTTTATTTGGGACTTGTCTTAGTTCATTTGGGAGGCTACAATGCATAACCAGAGGATGGGTAGCTTATAAACAATAGAAACTCATTTTGTACACTTCTGGAGGCTGGAAGTTCAAGATCAAGGTGCTAGCAGATTCCATGTCTGCGAGGTCAGCTTTCTTGTTCGTAGATGGCATTTTCTCACTGTGTCCCTCACCGGTGGAGGGACGGGGAGCTCTCTGGGGTCTCTTTCATACCAGCATTAATCCCATTCATAAGAGCTCCACCCTCATCATCTAATCACCTCCCAAAGGTCCCACCTCCTAATACCATCAAATTGTGGCTTAGGCTTCAGCATATAAATTTTGGGGGGACACAAACATTCAGTCAATGGCAGGACTACAAAGAACTCTAACAGTCTATGGAAGCACACTAGAATGTTAATAGTGGATACCTCTGAACAGTGGGATTATTGTTCAATTTTATCCCTCCTCTCTTTGTTTTTTATTATTTTCTAAATTTTTGACAGTTAATTTTCTAAAAATTGCTACTGTAAATAAAATCGTTTTATAACTAGGCATTTTATTTGTTTGTTTGCCTTGGGTTTATTTTAAACAGGTTTAATCTCTGATTCCAGGCATTATACTAAGAGGGGGAAAGTTTTAATCTTGGGAGAAGTAAAGGGAGTTTTCCCCTTAAAGTGAATCACCTTTTAGAAGGAGTCTTTCCATCTTGCCTTCGCCTGAGCTTTCCCCATCACTGGCTGAAACAGGGCAGGCATGGAGAGCTGCACCCCTGGCCTTATACTCATTTGAATCCAGAGCTGGAGTGACCTTGGTGATGCACCAGCACCACCCTCTTTCTCAGTAGAGGAAGCAGAGTTCCTGAGAGAAGATGGGATTTACTCAAGGTCAGGATGCATTGGTGACATCACAACAAACTCTGGGCTATGGAGCTGGCCCCGTGGTACAGTGGTTAAGTTCGCATGTTCCACTTCTTGGCAGCCCGGGGTTCGCTGGTTCGGATCCCAGGTGCAGACATGGCACCGCTTAGCAAAAGCCATACTGTGGTAGGCATCCCACGTATAAAGTAGAGGAAGATGGGCATGGATGTTAGCTCAGGGCCAGTCTTCCTCAGCAAAAAGAGGATTGGCAGTAGTTAGCTCAGGGCTGATCTTCCTCAAAAAAAAAAACCCTGGGCTAGAATCTCAGAGAGAATCTCTCCTTTCATTGTGTTCATGCTGCATATTCTCTGGATTCAGATAGAGAATCCTTATGAACTCCAAGCTCAGAGCCTTGTACACAGTACACCCTCAACAAGTGAAGTTGGAAGAATAGAAAAATGAACTCAAAAAGTTTTTAACATTAATGATCAATTCCTTAAATGGGGGAAAAAGAGACTCTAGAAAAAACATCAATTCCGTTTTCCTAACTTGATAGACGACAAGAAAAAACAGAGACAAAACTACCTTAAAAGTAGAACATCTACCACTGTCTGTGACACACTTTGGCATCAGGTGCCAGGACTTGTCCCCAGAGAGGAAGTCAAAATGACTCTGATGATGGAAATGCACAGGAAGTTCTGCACAGATCCTTCTTTGGGCTTAAGGGGTCCAAAGAACTCGGAAGAAATGTAAAAATGTCTATCTCTTCCTAGTGGGAAAGAGAAAACTTAATTCAGTGGCCTCAAAGGAGCTCCAGTAGGCGATTGATTAAGGAGCCTCCAGAACCCAATGGGATATCACCCAGCTCAGCAAAAACCAAGTGGCCAACACATGACAAACTTCACGTAGTAAACGGAGGTTTAAATGCACCCTGGAGGCAGTAAAAGGAAGAGAAAGAACATTTAGTCTTAAAAATAGGGACAGTTTTAGAAGCAAAAAGAACATTTTCAGGATTTAGTAAGGCTTACTAATAACAATGCACAGGCTTTTCCAATGACAGGCTGTGCACAAAAGGCAGAGCTTGCTTTTCTTCCGTCATTTCTCTATCATTCAGATCAACCAGATCCCCCTCAATAGCTTGGCTCACCCTGGGAGGCACAGTCACTTCACACAACTGAGTAAGCCACAGCACTCGTAGAACACGGCAGCTGCCGGAGTTGACGGAAATTTTTCCAGCATCCCCATTATGTGGGCCTCTAATGCTAGTTTTCAGATTTTCCCATCCAGAGATGCCTTTTCTGAAGATTCTGAATTGTCTTTTTCACTTCAATCTTTGACCCGAGTGAACCGCAATGCGAACATGACAGCTGTGGAATACCAGGTATCATTTCTTTGAACGTTTTCTCTTCCAATTCTGAGATTAAGAATTTGAACATTCTTTATGGGATGAGAGAGTGAGAGGTCACTAAAGACAGTATTGTGGCATCGCTGTCCTGTGTATCATGGGGTGGGTGCAATGGGCAAAGATAGGCATCTAGTTCTCACATAGCTTCAATTTACTTAGATGCTTCCCTTATCTGAAGATGGGCTCCTGTTCTCAAGATAATCTCTATTTCTTTTCATTTATTAAAACTGTTAACAAGAGTTATTTGGTAAAAAGATAACTTTCCAGACAGAGTTATCCAGCTGAAAGGAAATCTATCACGGGCTTTAGAAAAGGGCTTTACACACAAAAGTTGCTTAACATGTATTCATTAGATAAATATCTGTGGAAGGGAGAATGGCTCCCCCAAAGATGCCCACGTCCTCAACTCTGGAACCTGTGAAGGTATAACCTTACACGGCCAAAGGGACTTCGCAGATGTGGCTCTGCTAAGGATCTTGTGATGGGGAGATTATTCTGTATTTTCTTGGTGGGTTCTATGTAGTCACAATGGTTCTTACAAGTGAAAGATCGAGGCAGGCAGGTCAGAGTGAGGGAAAGTTTGAAGATGCTACATCACGGGTTTTGAAGCTAGAGGAAGGACCACGAGTCAAGGAATGCAGGTGGTCTTTAGAAACTGGAAAAAGCAAGGAAACAGAATCTTGCTTAAAGCCTCCAGGGAATGCCACTCTGTTGACACCTAAATTTCAGCCCCGTAAGACCCATTTCAGACTCCAACCTCCAGAACAGTAAGATACTAAATTAGTGTTGTTGTAAGCCACTCAGTATCTGGTAATTTGTTGTAGCAGCAACAGGGCAGCTACTACATAACTAATTTAAAAGGGACATTTGAGAATTAGTCAAATTATGCCTCACCCCTTTCTTTAAAGAGGTGATTGATAGGGGCTGGCCCTGTGGCCGAGTGGTTAAGTTCGGGCGCTCCGCTGCAGGCGACCCAGTGTTTCGTTGGTTCGAATCCTGGGCGCGGACATGGCACTGCTCATCAAACCACGCTGAGGCAGCGTCCCACATGCCACAACTAGAAGGACCCACAACGAAGAATATACAACTATGTACTGGGGGGCTTTGGGGAGAAAAAGCGGAAAAAATAAAATCTTTAAAAAAAAAAAAAGAGGTGATTGATAGATAGGAAGAGCAAACCCAGAGACTTCTGGCGTGAAGTCTTCTCTAGCCTCTTCCAGTGAAGCCGAGTCATGATGACCTCGAGTGTGAGCGCTAAGAACCACGGCCACCCTCGCTTTGGCCAACATGCAATTCACAAAGCCAGATGCAATCAGAACAATCAGCTCTAAATTATAGAGCTTTTTGCTCTGCAAATCAGCTCTCCGGCCTCCAGATTATAACAAATTCAAATACCTCAGTAGCGCACGAAACAAAGACATTTCTAATGTGTAATTTGGGAGGGAATTTAATGATACATCTGTCTGTTTTGACAAAGCACAGTCTTGAAGTATCTATCTAAAATAAAATCAGCAGATTGGCAGCGATTAAAAATGAAAGGCTATAAAAAGTTTAGGGAAAAAAGCATTAAAGTCTAATAGCTCTTGGTTTATGTGCCAGCAGTATAGTAAATATTTCCGGCACCAAATTTCTCTCCTGAAATCTCGGCATTAGCTACTGCAAAAACTGCCACCATTAAACATACCAAAAAAATCCATCTTTTATAAAGATTAGGCAATGAGTCCATCTGGGATACAGTCCCAGTATGAGTATTATGCATACTCAGTCTTAGAGTATGCATAACATTTCAAGGTATTTTATTGGACATTGTTGAGCATTATCTTTCAAACCAGTTAGGCAGAAACAATATACTATCACTTTGTATAAAGCTTGCCATGAAATCTTTTTGATAATGTACTAACGTTATTTTGCCTGAACAATTTTTTAAGGAATTTTGGAAGTTTGTGAGTTTAGGATATTCTAAATGATCATTTGGAAGTATACTAAATAGCCATATAAAGTATTGCTATCTCAAAAGCATTAATATAGTTTACATCTTAAAGCAGCCAGCCCTGGTGTTCTAGTGGTTAAGATCTGTTGCTCTCATCTCCACAGCCCGGGTTCGTTTCCGGTCAGGGAGCCACACCACCCGTCTGTTGGTTATCATGTTGTAGCGGCTGTGTGTTGCTGTGATGCTGATGGCTCTGCCACTGGTATTTCAAATACCATCAGAGTCACCCATGGTCAACAGGTTTCAGTGCAGCTGTCAGACTCAGACAGACTAGGAAGAAGGAACTGGCCACCCATTTCTGAAAAAATTGGCCAGGAAAACCCTGTGAATAGCCCCAGAGCATTGTCTGATAGGGCGCTGGGAGGGGAGAAGCTGGCACCGAAAGACTGGGCAGGGTTCCGCTCTGCTGTGCACAGGGTCCCTAGGAGACAAAAGAAACTTGATGGCACTAACAACAAGAAACTCCTTAAAGCAATAATGTAATGACAACCAGAGACAGCTACTACCAAAATGAACTTTTAACTAAAGTAGTCATGAAATTGCAGGAATTATCAGTGACCGAATGACAACTGTAAGAACGCTAGGAGTAAAAGCTACTGCATATGCAACAGCCCTGGCCCCAGAACCCCACCCTGAATCCCACCCCAACGCTGCCCTCAGTTCCTTCCTGAGATTGATCTCCCTTCATCTTCTGGCTCCAATCATACTTTACGTCTCCTTAAGTCTCCTGCTTCTTTCCCCCAACTTAGCTTATTGAAATTCTTGAAGATTGTAAGAATCTAGTCCTTATCTTGTATATCTCTTATCTGGTATCAACCTGTGTGATATAAATTCTCTTGCGTGAGTTCCATATGCTATGGTGAAGACTTATCTTCAGCAACTCTCCCAAGAACTACAATGAGGACTACTTCAAAATAATTCTATAGCTCTATAGAACTAGTTAATTGTGCAACCGGCTAGAGATGATTTATGGCATGGCATAGGACTGTGCAAATGTGGACCTTTAATACCTCTATGATTATAGCTGCTTCCTTGGAATATAGTTGTCCAAAGCTTCTCCAAGACAAAAATAGAGGCAGAAGAGAATATGATCAAGGAAATCATATTTATTCATTTATCCAATAAATATTTATTGTATATCTATTATATGCTACATCTTGTGCTAAGTGTTGAGAATACAATGCTGGATAAGATGGGCATGGTGTGGCCTTTTTCCTCATGGTCTGAAATGACTGCTAAAGCTCCAGCCTTCACAAATGTATTTCAGGCATTAGGATGTAGGGAAGGATAAAGAAGAGCATGTCTCCTTCCTTTAAGGGAGGGATTGTCTACACTATAACTTAAATCTCATTGACAAAAACTTAGCCACATATTCACGCTGAGTTGCAAAGGAGCTGAGAAAAATAGATTCTTAGCTGTGTGGTCTGTGTCCAGCTCAAACTTAGTGTTCTTATTTCTAAGGAAGAAGAAGAAATGAATCTGAGAAGTTAACACATTATCCTTTTTTCTTTTATACTCTGTAGTATATAGCCTGATTTCAAGCATAGGAAAGTCTCCATTTAGTTTGAATAATAATCAAGTGTGACAATATAAGAAAAAGCTTTGTAATCTATGAAGTGCCACATAAATGTAAAATATTATCATTGAAGATAAAAATCTACTAGCTATTAATTCAGGGAATTGGTACTTTCAACACACAGAGTCTGAAAGGGGTTTTGGACCTGGACCAGGACCAGGACCAGGATCAATCCCATGATATAACGACTTCTTTTCTGTTCAATTAACAGTTATTTCAATTTCGGATGTATTTGGTTGCTGATTTTTGTAGAGTTATTTCTATTAACAGATTGCTTTTCTTCTGAAAATATTTAAGTGTTGTACCTTCGTAAAAAATCTGTCCTCATGGTTTCTTTTTAGAATCCATTGCATGCTCTCCTTGTTTATCAAAATGCTTCAGAAATAAATTCTGAACGATTCAGAAATATATTAACTCGTTTGACATATGTCTATTGAATGCCTACTGTGTAGCAGGCACTGGTATAGGTCCCAGATAATGGAGAGTACCAAACATATATATTAAAAAAACTATGCTCAGGGAGCTTATATTCCAGAGGGGAAGAGAGAGAACAAAGGGCAAAGAAAATCTTTCTCTTTCTAGTTTTGAAATTTCTGCAAGTGATGCAAAAACAAAGAAAAAACAAACAAAAACCACTCAATGTTCCTTTACTTCTATAATGATAAAACAAGCATAACTTGATTGTTAAACAAAGATGAGAGAGAGAAAGAGACACAGAGAGAGAGAGACGACGTTTACAGAGCTGAAGGAACCTGTTGAACAGGAAGTGACTTCATGGTAAGGACAGGAAAAACAATAGAGGAAAAGAAAAGAGTTGGTAAACCTTAATGAAAGAAAGAAATTCCCCTGTACACGACCCCTAACCAGTGGTGATAGTGCAGAGTGTTGTACTGTTGTGGGTGTGACTTGTGAGGATGCTGAAACTGGCCCCACACATGGAGGGCAAGGAGAGACAGAAGAAAGAGGCAGCCGCTCCAGATTGGTAGGTGGCAGGTTTAATAAGCAAGAGAACGTACTTACCAGGCTTGTCTTGGGTGCCACAAGGAGAGTAGATCTCCATACCCACCCACTGGAATCTTAAAGTTTATCTGAAGGCCTTACCTGGGTTCATGGATTATGGTCCAAGAGGTCTCAACATTGCTCTCTGAAGGCTGCATCCTTGAAATTGGCTCTGGCTGTGGGAATGCTGGACAGAATGTACTTTCCAAGGATAGGGAAGGGGGTGAGGGACCTCTGATTGCTCAGATCACCTGGGGGTCATATCCTCATGATGACCTCCTCCAACACTCCACCCCTTGTATCCAGCATTTACAATCTTGTATGCCCCACTCTTCTGCAATGGTCCTGAGTGGCCAGCAAGGGCTTCACTAATGTGGAGGAGGCTCGTTTGGCAGATATCTGGCTGCACTGGAGGCAGATACCACAGCAGAAATAGAGGCACAAGGAAGAGAAAACACGGATCAGGATAACGATTCCCAAAGTGAGTAATGATTTTTTTCACCATGACCCGAACCACTGATTTATTTAGTCCCATAGGCTGGGGTTTGGATCACTCAGGGCGTTCATTTGTATTTTCATGTGATTTAATAAAGATGATACGCTAGCAGACTCATCAGGTGTGAACACACAACCTTCTGTTTGGATAATGGCACAGGTGGCTCCTTGTGAGGCAGTGATGATGCCCAAGGCCATCCTATTTTGGAGGACAGCTTTTCTCAGAGATATTTCAGGGTTCAGCAAGGACAGGCTTAGCTGGCTATCATTTAAAGCTTACTGGGTGAATTTAGTAGGGGCTTCTGTGTGTGCTATACTGTCCTCCAGGCCAACGGGGGTGTCAAAGACAGTAGCCTTAGTGGAAAACAGAATATACCCACCTGGTCTTGAGGAAAGGAAGGTTGGCAACTTTTGTTACTGTGAGGCAGATTTTCTCTACGGAAAACATAGGTTGTAAGGACCTCACCACCCAGGTAGAAACCACAGCCAAAGATCTGTGCCAGAGACATCCATCCCATATCCCTGGTACAACTGGTGCTTCTATTTAGAGTGATTTTTTTGGTTCCCAACATAGGGGTACATGAGTGTACAACCCGGGGTAAGTCACATCAAACCCATCCCAAATCTGGCTCTGATGTTGTATTTTTAGTACTTCCAGTTGGTCAAACTGCCTGTGTTTGATTGACAGAAAAAGAATACCCACACCCAGTGTTATTCATAGTGTGTGCCACAGGCCAGGTTTCTGGGTCAGTACTGGTAATATCCGTTGAATTCAGAGTATTAGTCTTAGTTTGTTCTTCTTTGTTTTAGGGCCTTCCAATCCCCTCCCTAGAGTGGTGATACCACCATGGCAATCGTGATGGAGAGGGGCAGCTGCCCACACACCCAATAGTTGGATTGATTCCTCTGCCAGGCATACGAGTGGGCCCACTGTAGAAAGATGTTTCCATCAGGTGCCCGCCTTGTGACCAGACAGCATAGGACAGAGAAGTCTAAGGCTGAAAAGACAGATATTTAGTGGTAACTTGTATGGGAAGGTCTTCCCCTTTTAGAAGAATTAGGCTTGTGGCCTGATCCTTAGATAATAATGTAGGTACAGCTTTAGGAACTCCACCTGGTTGTACACACCATACTTGTTGGCTGGGGAAGGTGGCACTGCCAGGTGTGAAGAGATGGGCTGGGGGCTGGATATGCCAGAGCAGGACCCCCACCTTCTCCTCTCTTTCAATGGTGCGTGTTCCATTCCATGTCTAGTGCATTTCCACAGGTCCAGCTTGCGGCAGGACAAGGGGACCCAAGTGAAGGTTGAGTAGCTCCCCTTCACCCAGGGGTATCATAACTCACCCATCCCCGTGGAACATCCCATTACAAATTGCAGGAGATAAAGCCTCTCCCGGGTGTGATGGGGTTCGGTGTTCTCAGCAGCACAGCGTGTTGATCCACAGTTGAGAGTCGGGGCCATGGCTGTCTCCTACAACTTCTATACCTTTATGGTATTGGGTGCCTCAGCTGGGGTTTCTAGTCTGCCATATGGGGCAACAGGCCCTACTGGTTGATCATTGAAATGTATTAAAGCCCGGGACAGTACTTTAGTCCATCCGACCAAGGTGGTTTTACCTCTTAGTAATTTAATCTGTTGCTTTAATATCCAGTCTTCCTTTCTTTCAATCCCACTGCTTGCATTTAATATCATATTCTTTTGCCCAGTCTTGCACATCATGACCTTTAAAATATGACTCCCAGTCACTGACTGTTTCACAAGGGTATTTGTACATTGTACTCAGCTTCTCTAATCTCCTAATGGTGGCAGTCTGGTTTACACAATGACAGGGGAACGCTTGGGTTAAGTCAGATGTGGTGTCCGTATTTAGAGGCATATTTAGAACCTTCATTTGCAGAGAAGGGCCAATATAATTAATTTGCCAATGGCTCCCCAGATGACCCCAGACTCCTTTGGCAGTTGCCTTGGGCGTTGTTTAGAACATACAGGACATGCTGTTACCACATTAAACAAGTCACTGTATTTCAAGGGCAATCTGGCATCCTTGGCGCCACAGTGGTCTCTCTTTCTATGTACCCAATCTACTGTATCTACTGAAGAGTCAGTTGCTAGGACTTGTGTGTGAGCTAAGGCATTAGCCTCTTGATTGCCAAGGAGTATCAGTGCCTTACGAGCCAGGCCATGAAAGACAGTGAGGCCTGCCTCAGGCTCTTACAGGTGAACTCAAATGCCCTTCCATATATCTTGATTCCACTCGCATTTCCAGAATCAGTGGGGTGGTGGACAGGGTGCTCCTCTGCTACAAATAAGCATACTTTATATAGTCAAAGTGGGAGTTTGAGCCATGGCAGAGGTGGGTTGATGGAACATATTCTCAATCCACTCCTTGATAGGAAGGGAAGTTCTTACCATGATATGCTGCTCCTTTGTGAGACACTCTACCTGGAGAAGTGCTGTGGACACAGCTGGGAGCTGTTGCTCTATGGGTATATCGGGTTTCTGCCCCCTTCCATAGCTGGGACCAAAATCCTAGGGGATCTCTTTCCTTCTTTTGTCTCTGCCGCAGTGCCCAACCCATACCTTCTGGAATCACAGACACATCTAACTCAAATGGTAGCCCTGCTTGGGAGATGCCCAGAGCTTTAATCTGCTTCCCTAGTATGTTTATCTTCTCAAAGGTGGCTGGCTGCTCTGATCCCCAGTCCCACATGTGCCCTTTCTTTACCAGGTGGTATAAGAGATGGAGGCACTGTGTCAGGTGGGGAATAAAAGTCCTCAAAACCCCCCAAATCCCCACAAAGGCTTGCATCCCTTTCACGTTGTTAGGGGTTGGATGGGCTTGTGTCTTGTCACTAACAGCCTCTGGGACAATGTGCATCTTATCTATCCATATGATTCCCAAAAACTTTACACTGGTGCCTGGGCCTTGACTTTGACGGTCTCATTGCCCATCCTCTCGTTCTCAGATATTTCAGCAAAGTCTGCAGAGTGTCCTGCAGTAAAGACCCATCTTCACACGTCCAGGCAGTGCAATTTGCTCATCCATTCATTCATTGTGCTGCTGGGGTAGAGGTAAACAAAATAGACACAGTCCCTGCCCTCATGTGGTGTCTAGTCTGTTAAGGGTTGCAGACATTAAATAGAAGCAAAATAAAATATATATCCATAAAACATATATAGTACTCTGAAGAAAAAGTAAAGACTGTGATAAGAAATTATGATGTGGTCCTGTGTTAAACTGGGTGTGTGGAGGGGAGGGGGAGTGGTCTGTGGAAACTAAGAAAGAGACGTCTGAACACAGATGAAAAGAATGAATAGATGTTAGCTGGGGGAAGAGTGGGTTACTTCTGGGAAAGCATTAAAATTAGAGGTTACTGGTGAGAAAACAGATTTTCAAGACTGAAGGCATTCAAAAACTCCCAGTGTCCATGTGCAGATGACTCATTTGAATTTTGGGATATATTGTAGAACATTTTCCATTCATTAGATTTAATATATTCCTAGCACTGGTGTGCTGGAGCTAGCTCGTACCGGCTCACTACAACCTACTGTAAGCATCTCTTCCTGAGCCTGCACTCATTGACATCAAAACGGTAGCTTGAAATTGGCTGTGGTCAGAGTACCTACTTCATGGACATTAGCAAGGGCTACAGATCAGGGCTTCTTTTTCTTTTTGTTCCTTCCAGAGAGCCAGGTGTTAAAGATTTACCAGCACATGGTCAACTAATGCCAGGGCGGCCGGCAAGAAACACTTGGAGTAAGGCAATAAAAAGCAGTAATTTAATTAAGCCATTCTAATTAAAAATTTGATACAGTATTTTGCTATTTCTCTAATGGTTTAACATCTTAATAAAGTATGAAGGTTTTTTGCAGACAAAACAGAATAATCACACATTTAGTTTGCTGTAGCTATGATAAGTTACTTAAAACAATTAGTTCTAGAATTTACCTGTCTGATAACATCACTTCTAAAGTTGGTACTTTTTGAAAACTACAACACATTTTTTTTATTCATATTACTTTTTATCTATTCAACATTAATCATTCAAAAACTACTTTCTGATCACTAATTATCGTGCCAAGCTCAGCAAGGGAACTACCAAAGGAAAATAACAATCCTAGGACTCAGAAAATTTTCAATTTAGTTGGAATGAGGAGACTTTAAAATAAGAAATATTTAAATATTAGAAGGCTACAAATGTTAATGAAAGGTTCAAATATTAGGAGATATAAGATACAAAAGAGGCAAGCACAGATGAGAATGGTGAGGGAGGAAAGATGCTACTGAGAACTTGAATTGATCTGGGCTATCAAAGTATGTGGAATGTCATTTTATTATTATAAAAACAATATAACATATTCTGGTGGGAATGTAAGATGGTGCAGCCATTCTAGAAGAGAGTATGTAGATTTCTCACAAAGCTAAATATATGGCCAACCATAAAATCCGACAATGCACTCATGGGCATGTATCCCAGAAAAATGAAAACGTCTTGACCCAATAACCTGTACACAGATGTTCCTAGCAGCTTTATTTATAGTAGCCCCAAACCGGAAGCAAACCACAGTGTGTTTAACAATTTACCCTTCGCTGGAGTGAATGACTTGATAAACTATGCTACCTCTACACTGTGAAATACGACTTGAACAGATCTCAAGGGAATTATGCTGAGTTAAAAAGCCAGTCTCAAAAGGTTACATACAGTATGATTCTATCTATATAGCATTCTTGAAATGACGAAAGTAGAGAGATGGAGAACAGATTAGTGATTATGACCAGTTGGGGAGTGGGGAAAGGAGGGAGGTGGCTCTGGCTATAGAAGGATAGTATGAGGGTCCTCATGATGGAGCTGTTTTGTATCTTGACTGTGGTAGTGGTCATATTACTCCTTACATGTGATAAAATTGTATAGAACTAAATGCAAGAACATACACACACACGTGTGCATAAAACTGATGACATCTGAATAAGGTCCATGAATTGTATCAATGTCAATTTCTTGTTTGTGACGTTGTACTATAGTTTCTTCAAGATTTTGTCACTGGGGTGAAGGGCATACAGGGAACCCTCTATATTGTTTCTTCCAACTGTATGTGAATCTATAATTATCTCACAGTAAAGTATTTATTAAAAAATTCTAACGTAATAGTAAACAGGAAAGAGAAAATTCTCTCCATAATGCTGTCACACTATTATAGCAATAATGCCCATTGGCATTTTTCACAGAACTAGAACAAACAACCCTAAAATTTGTATGGAACCACAAAAGACCCCAAATAGCCAAACAATCTTGAGAAAGAAGAACAAAGGAAGACATCATGCTCCCTGATTTCAAATTATACAACAAGACTATAGTCACCAAAACAGTATGGTATTGGCACATAAACAGACATGTAGATCAATGGGACAGAATAGAGAGCCAAGAAATAAACCCACACATACATAGTAAATTAATTTATGACAAAGGAGCTAAGAATAGACAATGGAGAAAGGACAGTCTCTTCCGTCAATGGTGTTGGGAAAATTGGACAGCCACATGCAAAAGAATGAAACTGGATCACTATCTTACACCATAAACAGAAATTAAACCAAAATGAATTAAAGACTTAAATGTAAGACCTAAAAGCATAAAATTCCTAGAATAAAACATAGGGCTAAGCTCCTTGACACAAGTATTGGCAATGATAGTTTTTAATCTGACATCAAAAGCAAAGGCCACAAAAGCAAAAATAAACAAGTGGAACTATATCAAACTGAAAAGCTTCTGCACAAGGAAACCATCAACAAAATGAAAAGGGAATCTACTGAATGGGAAAAAGTATTTGCAAATCATATATCTGATAAGATGTTAATATCCAAAATATATACGAACTCATACAGCTCAATAGCAAAAAAAAAAAAACAAAAAAAAAACGATAAAAAATGGGCAAAGGATCTGAATAGACATTTTTCCAAAGAAGATATACAGATGGCCAATAGGTACATGAAAAGATGTTCAACATCACTAATCATCAGGGAAACGCAAATCAAAACCACAATGAGATATCACCTCATATCTGTTAGAATGGCTATTTTCAAAAAGATGAGATTTAACAAGTGTTGGCAAGGATGTGGAGAAAAGGGAGCCCTTGTGCACTGTTGGTGGGAATGCAAATTGTGCAGGCTTTATGGAAAACAGTATGGAAGTTCCTCAAAAAATTAAAAATAGGACTACCATATGATCTAGCAATTCCGCATCTGGGTGTACTTCTAAAGAAAACAAAAACAGTCACTTGAAAAGATAGGCACCACCATGTTTGTTGCAGCATTATGTGCAATAGCCAAGATATGGAAACAACCTAAGTGTCCACTGATGGATGAATGGATAAAGAAAAATGTGAGATACATGCACATGCATGTGTGCACACACACACACACACAGAGGAATATTATTCAACCATTAAAAAGGGTGAAATCTTGCCATTTGCAACGATTGGATTGATCTTGTGGGCATTATGATAAGTGAAATAATTCAGACACAGAAAGACAAATACTGTATGATCTCACTTGTATGTTAAATTAAGAAAAAGAAAAAAACAATCTCATAGATATAGAGGACAGATTGGTGGTTGCCAGAGGCCAGGGCTAGGGGGTGGGAGAATTGAGGGAAGGAGGTCAAAAAGTGTAAAATTCCCAGGGCTGGCCTGATGGTGTAGTGGTTAAGTTCACACTCTCTGTTCGGTGGCCCAGGGTTCACAGCTTCAGATCCTGGGTGTGGACCTAGCACCACTCATCAAGCCATGCTGTGGCAGCATCCCAATAAAACAGAGAAAGACTGGCACAGATGTTAGCTCAGCAAGAATCTTCCACAAGTAAAAAGAGGAAGATTGGCAACAGATGGTAGCTCAGGGCCAATCTTCCTCACCAAAAAAAATAAATAAATAAAGATAAATTTCCAGTTATAAAATAAATGTTGTCATGGAAATATAATGTACACTATGGTGACTATAGTTAATAATACTGTATTGCATATATGAAGGTTGCTAAGAGAGTAGCCCTTAAAAGTTCTCGTCACAAGAAAATTGTTTTAACTATGTAAGGTGACCGATATTAACTAGACTTACTGTGATCATTTTGCAATGTATACAAATATGGAATCGTTATGTTGTACACCTGAAACTAATATAATGTTATATGTCAATTACACCTCAATTAAGAAAAAAACAGTAATGCCCATTTCCTTTATTCTTGTGGGTAGTAGTTGGATAAACACAAAGAATAGGATGGGGTTTATTAGCATCCCTCAAATAATGAATGATTCTAAAAGACAAAAAATTTCAGTCTTATTTACTCTCTGTAAACATAAAATGTGAGGAGAAAATAGTACAGAACTGCATTGCTAACTCCGCTTTCTCTGTTATTCATCCTACTCCACCTTTGCCAAGTGGATCCTCCACCCATCTTACCCTTGGCTCTCCCGAGAAGAGTCATGTTAAAAGCCACAGCTATAACATCGTATCATCATTTAGGGCAGACTGCTACCCAAACTGAGGCCTTCTTTCCCTACCTCTTCTTAATTTTTTAAGATACAGTAACAATCAGTAACTTTATTGAAGAATGGATCCCAGAGTCTTGGCCTGCTGTTGTGTGGGAAAGTGAAATTTTAGGCTCAGAACTGAGCGAAGCATATTTTTCATATGATAAGGCACAAACCCAAGCATTAATCTGTCTAACTGTAAACAAGAACCATAGAAGTTGATCTTTATGTACAATACTCCCCCCACCACACACATCCAAAACATTTACACATTTTAAGTTCTTCTAAACGAACATAGACAATTATGTAGGACTTACTGATGAAACTGCACTAATTTGACATTTGAATGCTCTCTCCTGAGTAGCCCCAGGTAACTTCCAAAAGCCACAATTTAATTTCAGACCCAGAGTGAAGGGTTTATGGCCATGTTATTCAAACAAACACATGTTGCTGTGAAATACCACCCCGGCCAGGCCATCTGTTTGTCTGGGCAATTCATTTGGTACATAGATCTGTCAGATAAATCAGTCAGTGGCTTTTTAGCATAATGGAGGCCTGCAGAGAAGGCCAAAGTCTGTAATTCAGCTCCTGCTCATCACTGGTCGAACAAGAAGCCCTAATCAGAGTAGAGCAGCAAAGGACTGATTTGAAACAGCAGGCTCTGGTCTCTATTTCTAAAATCTCTCCTTCTAGAAGGTCCTTCAAGTTAGACTAGACTTACAATTGCATGTATGTTTCTGGTGCTTGTATGACCCAACCAGGAATTACCTTGGGAAAGTTAATTACATTGTTTATCCTTTGGGCTATTTCTCATGCTATTGCTTTCAAAGCAAAGGTGTTTAAGATCTTAGGTCAAGACAGAGTAGTGTTGACTGGTCATGATCATGTTGTTCAATAAAAACTTCATGTGGTAAATTTAATAAATATGTATTTTTAAAACTGAAAATCTAGAGAGCAAACCAAATTCAGATATTAGATTATTTGCCTCTATTTCTTAGTGTAGGATGGTGGAAGGTTGGAAGGATTACAAATTTGCAATCAAACAGACACATGTTCCAATGTCCGTTCTCTTTCTTGACCAGCTGTAACTTGGGCAAGTTACTTCACCTCTCTGATCTTCACCTCTCTGAATCTACTTCCTCATTGGTAAAACAGGGTTAAGGAAAACTACCTCTCAAAGTTTTGGAAGAATTGACCCAAAACTGGTACACCATAGGTGCTGGATAAATGCTCACTCAAATCTTTTTTTAGAGGTTGGCACCTGAGCTAAGATCTGTTGCCAATCTTCTTTTTTTTTCTTCTTCTTCTTCTCTCCAAAACCCCCCAGCACATAGTTGTATATTCTAGTTATAGCTTCTTCTGGTTGTGCTATGTAGGACGTAGCCTCAGCATGGCCTGATGAGCGGTTCATGATCCGAACCAGTGAAACCCTGGGCCGCCGAAGCAGAGTGCATGAACTCAACCACTCGGCCATGGGGCAGGCCCCTACTCATTCAAATCTTTTATTGAGATTTTCTTGAGTAACAGATTTCCTTGCGTTGTTGGGTAAATTGGTCCAATAATTGGCACACAGTAGGTACTCAATAAATGCTTGTTCTAGGCATTTACTGAGATTTTCTCAGGTAATAGAGTGGAGCCGTTGAACAGGAACTACGGTCAATTCAAGGCGGCGTGTGTGTGGTGGGGAAGAGCACAGATCCTGAAGTCAGACAGCCAAGCTATGAATACCAGCTCCAGCACTTTCTACTTATATAACGCTGGGAAAGTTATTTCATCTCTCCATTCAGCAGTGTCCTCATCTGTAAAGTGTGGATGATAATAGTACCCATACTTCATAAGGATGAAATGAGTTAATGTAAATATGAAGCACTCAGAGCGACACGCGGTATGGGGCAAGTGCAAGCTATGCGTTAGCCATCAGTGTTATTACTACCATGTGTTGTTTGAAAACTTATACTTCATGGCTTGTATCTATTACTTTCAAAGACTTTCTTTTTCCTA
This sequence comes from Equus asinus, assembly GCF_041296235.1. Lineage (NCBI taxonomy): Eukaryota > Metazoa > Chordata > Mammalia > Perissodactyla > Equidae > Equus > Equus asinus. Next base: position 13,812,393 of record NC_091794.1, on the reverse strand, counting down.
TCTGTCATTTAATAAAACTGTTTCTTTTTCCACTGTTTCATATTAAAAATACCTGGATAAATCTGGCTCTCCTCCTTCCTGCCTCATCCAGTCTTCCTGGGTGAAACTATGCTTCAAATGAGGGAATCAGTGATCTTTAGGGGTCTCTCTCAGAAGAGGGAGCCAGCTCTGACCATCTTTTGAATGTCTGAGAAAAGTGGGTTTTTTTCCTGATAAATCTACCCTCAGGCTTGACATTCGCTAGGGTTCCTTCCTGCATTAAAATTCTGTGAGGAAATCCTTTCCCACTCTTGGAGATGATTAGGGAGAAAGAAACAGGTCTATCTGAATCTCCATGGGAAAAGAAGTGAATAATAAAAATGGAACTAAGACATCCTTGCTCCCTCCTCTTCTTCAATGATGAGTCCATTAATCTATTTCAAGCCCATTCTATCACAATAGCTTTAAAAAAGCTTCCTTTTGGCTTTCCATTTTTATGAAACAGCATATTTAATTATATTAAATAAAAACTTCTACAACCCAGAATAATAGCAATGATTTCCTTTGCAGAGAGAAAGGTGGCACTGCTGTTTTCCACGTGCAGGACAAGTATTTTGAGTGAATTCTACCTTGGGGTAACAGATTTGCACTCTTCCTGAGTACAGTCTTATGTTGCTTAACGACCGGGATCCCCTGGAAATGTTCTGAGAAATGTGTCATCCGGCGATTCCGTCGTTGTGTGAACACTATAGAGTGTACTTAAGGGGAACAAAATTTGCCACTTCAAAATGTGTCCCTTTAACATGAGGACTATTTTAGGCTGGTTGTTTTTAAGAAACGAAAGACTGAAAATCTTTCTTGTTACCTCCCCTTCAACTGCCTACAAGAATTCAGATAAAAAACCTGTCTCAGGAAGCAAGCTATCACCTCAGCATCACATGAACTAGGTGGTAGACAGGGAGGAACCTAGAAAAGCCTGTTTGTTGGGCTCCTCTCTGTGTTCTTCTGTCTCTTTGTGGCCATACACTTGTTTTCCAAAAGTTTGCTCCTTTTCACCTACCTGTGAATTCCTTTCCTTCCCTTTGAAGTCCCTGAACCTCCCACCCTCAACATCCTCTTTTGTCTTTAGCTGAGGATGGTATTTAAGGTGAGGGCTTTGGCCATTTTGGTGAGTTACTCAGTTTTCCTGGGTTTCTGCCATGTGTACATGTTACTGAACTTTTGTTCTTCTCTTGCTAACCTGTCTCATGTCAATTTAATTCTTAGATCAGCTAGAAGAACCTAAAAGGGTGGAGTAAAATTTCTTCCTCCCCTACAGCACTTACACAAACCTAGGTGGTATAGTCCACTGCACACCTATGCTATCTGGTACTAATCTTATGGGACCTCTGTTGTATATGTGGTTTGTAGTTGACTGAAATGTCATTATGTGGCCCATCACTGAACTCTTACACTCTGGTTCTATTTGACCAAGGTAATATGTTTTCAAGATGGCCACCTCAGGCTATGAACGTGGGTTTTCTCCATAGCCATGGCACAAAGCACAGTGCCAGTCTACACCATCAAACCCTGATTGCTTGTGATAGTTCTGTGCTTTACTGACCAGCCACAGAGTCAAAGACAGTATAAGCCAAAGAGGGCAGGGGTGGGGACTCATCTCATTCAGTCTGGCTTTCTTCTAAAGTAAAGGGACCAAGACAGGGAACTATCTTTACAAGAACATCCTGAGACTTTTCCTTCTTTCCTAAGAAAAATTCCTGAAGTCTCATCCTATTTCAGATCCTGTGTCACATTACAACATCCATGAGGGCATTTAAACCCTCCTAGGACTCACGAAAGACAGCTTACAGTTCAAAGAAAGAGTTCTTCGTGGTGAAGCCGACTTTACACAGAAGGGGTGCTTACCCACCCAGGACGGCTCTCGAGGCTGTGAGAAGCCCCTGCAGTTCCTCCCTCCCTGCCTACTCCCCTCAGAACTGATTATTCAGATTTCCACTGCAAATAATTTGTAATTTGAGATAAATTGTTTCTGTCTTCAGTTGACCTTCGAGAAAATGAAGGTACCACTGAAAAATAGGAGAGGGTAGATTTAATTTCATATTTTTTTAACTGCTTATCAAATATATAGACTATTTTAAAAGCTTAGTGGTGAAAATACTAAAGCTCTTTTAGGAATAAGCTTGTAGATAGCTGAAAACTGATAGCCTATTAGTTCACAGATGGCCAAGCAATTCTGCACAAAGTTCTCATGGGAGTAGGCACATTCGAGCGAAGACGGCGCTGCTGCCCACTAGGGTCAGAGGAGTCTGCCTGGGTTGGGAGGAGTCCCGAGGAAGATGTCTCTGATTCTCCAGGGCTTCCTCAGGATAGTCAGCAGAAGTACGGTGACCATAAGAACCAGATGTGCTGGGACAGCTCAAAGTCTTGCATTTTTTCCTCAAAAGAAGCATTTTGCTAAATATAACTAAATATGATCTAATTTTTGTAGTGAAAAGACTTTTCCAAGACAAATTGAAAAAAAGTGTCCTGTCCCGCATGTTCTGGTTTGAGGTTAGGAAAATATAGCCTTTACAGTAAGGAATGCATAAGTCAGAGCTGGACAGCTTGGTGCTGAGAGAAGAGAAGTGTTGCTGACAGCCACCAAGCCAAGACGAGTGAGGAGTTGTTGCGGGCAGAGAGATGCCTCACCTGACTAGAATCTGGGCAGGACAGGCAAGGAGTTCAAAAAGTCCATCTGCAAGGCCTTCCAACTGGAGTGAATCTGCTGGAACAGGGAGGGAGGTAGTATCCTGAAGAGCATTTTATTCCACAGCTTCACTGTGGCTCAGAAAACCAAAACCACATGTGGGCCCAGCCCAGGAAGGCGCTGAGGTTGGCTTCCCTCCTTCCTCGCATGCCTGACTCCTGCATCCAACCATCCGTTCTCTCCCTCCTCACGCAGAAGGCTGGAGGGCAGTTTCTCTAGGAAGTTACTCAAAAAAGTTTGTTTCAGGGAAAGAGAAAATGTTGTTTAAATAGTCAGAAGACTCTCATAGTTCTAGGAGTTCAAAGCTACTCTCAATTTTCTTGTATACATCCTGAGTTTATTTGCGGCTCCGTTAGAGAAAATCTCCACAGTTTACGCCATTTTTGTGTTTGGGGAGGGCCCAGCACAGGAGACCGAAGCTATACACTCTCTCTGGGACTCTGGCAGGAATCAGGAGGACACAACGGGCCAAATTAGCTGCTCAGTTGATTTTCCAGCATTTTTGCTGCATGGAGTTCATAAAACGCTGTTTTACGCCATTATGCTTGTCATGCTCAACCCCTTAATTGTTCCTCTTGAACGTGAGAAAATCTGAGTTACACACGTAAGCTCAGAAGCTGAAAGGGCTTAATTTCTCAAGCAATTGTAACAAGAAAACTCCCCGATGGGGGCACATTGCTCTTCTACTTGAATGTCTTTCCTAGCGATGCTGGAGGGACCCACGTCTCAATGGCTCCAGTCATTAGAAACGTTTACATCGAACTCAAGCCTAACTATCTATGTGTTTTTAATGCTGCTTCTGAGACTATAAAAGTAATACATGTTTATTACAGAAAATCTGAGAAAATACAACATAAATATATAATAAAACACAAAATAAACATAAAACAAAAAGCAATTCTAACACCATAAAGGAGCATTGTTAACATTTTAATGCATACATCCCACCTTATTTATACAAAGCACACATACACAAACACATATACATGCTGTACCACTTGTGACATAATTGAGGTCACAGAATACAGTATTTTGAATCTTACTGTTTTCACTTAATATCATTAATATTTTCCAATAATTGAAAATATTCTTTGAAAACATTTCAATGAATGCATAATGTTCCCTAGTAGAAATATATCATTATATATTAACTTTTCTCTATTAATGAGTTTTTGTATTTTTTCCAAATACTTGTGCTTTTAAACAATGATTTAAAAAACATCTTAATACATGATCTTTGTTTGATTGTTTTACTATATTCATAGGGTAGGTTGCTAAATGGGAAATTATTGGGTCAGAGAGAATGTGCTTTCTTTTTTTAGAAAGATGCATTAATTTATATTCCTAGAAGCAGGATATGAAAGCTATTTTATTATCCTGTTTTCAATACTGAATACTATAATATTTAAAAATTCTTTGTTACTATAAGGAGTGAAAAACGGCCACTTCATTCTTGTTTCAAGTCTCATAGTGTTTAAGAGGTTTCATTTTTCTAGGAAAAAAAGAAGCATTATTGCATGTATGGTGTATTTTCTTCACAGTATCTATCGTAGGTCTATCCAAAGGGCCTTCCTTAACTGTCGTAAATGGAGCCATTTGTTGGTAAGTAAGACAGTCTCAGTGTGGAGTTTCAAGAGAAACTGAGGCTGTGTCTTGTGGGATCAAAATGTCAGAGGTGCCCAAAAGAGAGGAGGAGGGGCAGGTGTGAGGAGGGGGCGGTTCTGGAGCCTGGAACAGACCACAGCCCGTGGAGGCAGGCCCCATCAGAGCTGTGCTGCAGCAGGGGCACTTTGACACTTGGAAGGGAGATTCTGGGGCGTAGAAAGGAGTCCTGGAGGATGTCAAGGTCTTGAGACAAATACTGTCTGGTAGCTCGTCTTTCTGAGGACATTCCCACTGAGAGGAAAACATAGAGGTGACACTGGAATGGGCATTAAACACTCCTGCAGCAGTGGGGGTCAGACTGAGATGCTTGCTAGGAATAAAATAGGTCAGACCTTCCCATCGGTGAGCAGCCTCCTGTTAGGCAGCAGGTGGTGGAAGGACGTCCATCTAGGAAGGCAGAGCACCCAGCCGGAGGATAAGGTGCAGCTGTTGCCCAAGCAGACAGCACTGGACATTGAGGAGTTCCTTGAGGGATCCCTGGTGGGTGTCCCTGACCTTGATAGGGCACTGAGAGCTAAATATATTGTCTGCCCAAACGTGAGGCTAGAGCAGGGTGTCGCAACATGCAAAGGCAAACCACGGGCCCTTAGCTGTGGTTCATGGAAGGACTAGCAAGGGTAAGGGGAACCCTGGACGATCTGAGGATCTGGACAAGTTGGGTCAGATCCTTGGGCCCAGACATCCAAAGAGGAGACCAGTCACGTGCCCATCTTACACGTAAGGTGCGGGCTGGGTGAGACTATCCTCAAGACCCCTGACACCGATTCTGTACATTCTTCCAGCAAAGCCTGGGTTAGAGCCCAGATTCTGCCTCCAGATGGGGGTTGAGACGTCTCAGCTGTGGAGACTGGCAGACTGAGGAGGGAAGGAGCCAGGAATGTCATCAGAGAAACCAGCAGACAGCTCTCGAGGACACCCCAAATGAAACTCGAAATACTGCATTTCATTCTCACCATTCAAGTTCATGATCAACTGGAAACTTCAAATGATAAATTACAAGAGATTTATGGATAAGGAAAAAAAATATGTATTAGAAGAGGCCCAGTGGGGAATGAACAAAAACCATAACTGTTAAAGTAGGCTAAAAGGAATGAAATGAGCAGCCAAAATGAAGTGTATTTTGATACCAGCAAGGGGGGACTAAAAAGCAACAGAAGAATTTGTAGGGACACATTTCTTTTTAAAAGCCAGCTTGTAAATCAAGATCATGAGATTAATGATGACTTTCAAATGGCTCAGGTATTGAACTGATTTTCTTAATCTGTCTTTAATAAGAGAAATGGAACCAAGCAGCCATTTCAATTAGGTGGTAATGTGGAGTTTGCAAAAACGTCCACAGCTGGTAAGAAAAGCTTGGAGACTGCATAAACCTGCAGCTCAGTGGGTCTTGATGAGATTCCTCCTGGAAGTGATGCCTGCAAATAATCCACAGAATTCAAGGAAGGGGTAGGCAGAGCGGGGAGGGAGCAGGAAGAGTGGGGAAAGGAAGGAGGGAAGGCAGCCAGCTATTTCGCACCTAGTAGAGTGCATGCAGGAAGCTGGAAGAGATAGGCGTTACCTAAGAGACACACAAGACATCCTCACTACAGTCCTAGGAAGCAGGCATTAAAGTGTGTTACACACCAGAAAATACGGGTTACGGTCAAGTAGTTAGGAACACAGGTAACGAGTTGTGGGTGGCAGTCAACATCATCACGTTCTCCCGAGTGTCTTTAACATGTTCAAGACAGTTTGACAGATCACTGCGAAAGGCACTTCTGCAAAGAACTACCTTAGTTTTAAAAAGCATGTGTTATATTTTGTTCAGTCCAGCAAACATTTGCCAAAGGCATGCCTCACTTGTGCTGGTGGGAATGGAGGACGCAGACACATGTTATATCCAGTCCCTGCCTTTGTGGAGCTTATGAACTCATGGAGGCACCAAAAGCCAAATGAGAAAACAAGGCAAAATGGTGTAAGCTGAACCGTCAGCGTGTGAGGGGCAGGCCCTACGGTCCAGGCCAGAGAACAGAGGTGCTCACGTGGCCTCTGCACATTAGGGAAGATGGCCAGAAGGGGGCATGTGAGACGGGCTTGAAGGATGGGAAGGATCTAGGGAAGAAGAGAAGTGGGCTCTCCTTGCCAAGGTTGGAATAGCAGGAAGCGTGTATGTTGGGGGCATAGTAAATCAGCTGGTGGGAATAGAGAGCTCATGCTGGGACGGGGGCAGGGAAAGAGCAGGTGGGAAGAATGCCCAGTTGCAAAAGGTTAGAGTACTAGAGAAAAGATGAGGGCGTGGTTTGGGCAGCCAGGAGGGATTTGGGTGTTCTTGAGTAAGAGAGCGACCCGAGAAGAGTGGACTTTTAGAAAGAGGTTCAGCCCCGGAGAATGCAGGAAGGACTAGAGCAGGGCGGATGGTTAGGAGGGAATGCCTCCAGTATACACAGTCCTTCTTCTGCCACCACCCTGAGCTAAGCCACCAGAACCTCTCAGCTAAACGCTTGAATTGACCTCTAAGCCAGACTCCCTGCTGCTGCCCTTGCCCTCCTTGGTCAGTTTCAACACGGCAGCCAGAGTGATCCCATTAACTATAAGCAGATTATATTATTCCTCTTTTGAGAACCCTCCAATGGCTCCTAAATTATGCAAAGAGAAGTCTAAGTCGTTACAATGCCTCACCAAGTCATACCTGATCCAGTGACCCCCTCCCATGCCTTCTCAGACCTCATCTTCTACTTCTTTCCATCACTTGCTTATTGCTGTTCCTCAGACATGGTGGCCACAGTCCTGCCTCAGGACCTTTGCACTTGCTGCTCCCTCTGCCTGGACGGTTCTTTCCCCAGATGCATGCCCTCCACCCCTTCACACTTCTACTTAGGTATTACCTTCTGAGTGAGGCCTTGTCTGGCGACCCTACCTAAAACTATAAACCCTGTGCCCCCAACACTAATTCCCTTCCCTACTATGTTTTTCATTCATACTTAGCACTCTTAATCATTTACTGTCTCTCTCTTCCCCTATCCCCAGGAGGCAGAGGTTTTGTTTGCTTGTTCATTGCCACGTTCTCAGCACCTAGAGCAGAACTCATGCACTCAGTTGTACGTATTGAATGGATATATGAGTGAGTGAGTGAATGTCACAGGAACCTGAGAAGGGCTGAGGGTGTAAAGTGGAGGACAGCTGTAAGAATGGAGAAAAGGAGGGTGACAATGGAGAGACTGTAGAAAGATGCCAGAGCCTTTGCATTACTGATGGCAGAATTAAGGAATGCACGCTCTTTTGCAGAAGCCCTGCTGTTACTCAGTGTCTGAGACACGGGCTGTATGGCCAGGTTTATAACGAGCATGATGAACGTCTGAATGAGACCCGTGAAGGGACCTGCCACATGAATAAGTCTCAACTTTCCCTTCCCAGCATAGTCCTAATGAGGTTTTGAAACATGTACCTTTTTCCCTTCTATCTTTAATTCTGCTTGATATTACTGCAAAAAAAAAAGTCCGTTTTAATACTGGTCAGAATTCTAAAATCAGTATCAGTATGTTGTATTCACTTCAAAAGCTCATTTTTAAAATAGCATTTTGAGGTTTCTTATGACAAATACTATAATCCATTGTTTTATAATTAGAAATCTCAAAGAACCTCTCATATGTGGAAATCAAAAACAAGGAAGAAAAAAGATATGAATATAAAGGAAAGGAACATGAATGTGAGAGTGAAAAAAAGTTGATGATATAAACAAGAAAGGGGTGGAGCCAAGTTTTCTTCCTCAAGGGCGGCTGTAAGGAAAACATTGTGGGACCAGAGTGGAGGTTAGATGGATGCGAGAATGAGCAGGTGGGGTGGTGGGGGGGACGGCGTGGGCCGGCTCGGGCTCTCAGGTGGACAAGAGAAGAGCTGGAGGCAGGCTTTGCATAAAGTGCTTAACACCCTCTCAGCATCCATCTGGCAATCTGTGGTCCAGATGGCCGAAGGGCACAAAAGGTATGTGTGGAAGGAACTGGGGGGCTTAGAGGACCTGAGCCATTAAGAGATGGGGAAGGATGGAGAGACAGGCATGACAGCCCTTTACATGTGTGAAGCAGGTGAGAATCAGTCCATACACTTAGATGTGCAAGAAATATCACATCTCTTTATTTTCTTCTAGTCAACTTCTTCTAAAGCCATGTTTCCATCCCAGCAGGTGAGTTGGAAATTTGAAGCTCTTCTTGCAACGTTCTTTGGCTTACCTTTTCTATTTCAGGGTTGTTTCAAAGTCCTGGAGTCCTGCACAGCACCAAGGTGGTGGTGACGGCAGTGGCAGTTGGAACTTATTGCTCAGACACCTGCTGCTTCAGCCCACATGTCTCTTCAGGCCTACACTGTGCTAACTCCTAGCCGGGATGAGGACACAGGCCAGTCCTGCCTCCCATATTCACTGGCTAACTATCCCCTCTAAGGCTCTGATACACACGCAGGGAAATTCCAGAAGCAACCTGAATGCCTGTATTTCTTGTAGGACCTACCAGCCCGCAGCATCTTTTTTAGTTTGAGAGAAATTGCCTTCTCTTCACACTTTCTTCACAGAACAATGGTTTTAGGCTTCTAGGGAAAAATCCAGAAAAGAACAGAATGAACCTCCTCTGAGATGAGGGAACGTAAGAGGTCACTACCCTCTTCGATGGGGAAGAGGAAGGAGGAAAATATAGGGAGATAACATAAGTCATAACTTAAATATTATCTTGCTGTTTACAGAGCCTTCCTAGCCTGTAAATAAATCAATAGTAGCCAATTTAATGATAATAACCAGCTTCCTTCAATGTGCTTCCTGGCATCGGCAGTGGAAACATGTTGCCCATATCCCCTTTTGAAGAAGGACTTGTCGCCCCAGCTCTCAGCTTCCATGGTTGCAGAGGACCTCCTCACCCAAAAACATACCCTTCCTGGGGCAGCCCAAGTGTACCAACCGAGCGAGGCAGGGGTATGGAAACTTGGCCATTTCAGCCCAAGGTGGGACAACTCTGACGGGCTGTGTATGCTTCAGAACTCCCCGTAGGGTGGGGGAGGCTTTGTGGACCTGCCTCACTGTTCTTCCATCACTCCGCCCGATATGGCTTCTGCCCTGTCCCTTCCACAGATGTTCATCTCTAAAAAACGACCCTGCACACCAAAATCCACCTCAGCCTCTGCTTTGAGAGAACCCAAGGCGCAACCTTCATCTAGGAGTGGTCCTAGAAAGGAGTCAATAAAATAGGATTTTGGAGCTGAATCACTAGCCACCTGGCAGTCAATGAGGACCCACTGGTGAGAGATGGAACGCGGCATCCTGCGGCCCGGTAGAATGGAATCACACATCTATGGAGTGAATGCACTAGCCAGTCTCCCCGGTAGTTTACAGAGGCTCTCATATCCTGCAGCTGAGGCCCAACCCAGGACTAAATCGAGTGCTGATGTCCAGAGATGGTAAACACCCAGCCGAGCATGCCTGTCACCCAGACCTGGTGGGCAAAATGGGACCCTGAGACTTGGGACAGGAACATCTGGGAAGATCCCCCTGAAAATGTTGAATCCCCAGAATCCTAGGGTGATCAGCTGTCCCGGTTTCCAGTGACTGAGGGGTTTCCTGGAATGTGGGACTCTCCATGCTAAAAGTGGGACCATCCTGGGCAAATCCGGCCTGCTGTTCACCCTCGAACTCCTCTGCACTCTCTGAGCCTGCAGAAGTGGCCTACTCTCCCTACTTGGAGTTAGCACTCTTTTTGCTTGAAAACAAGGCAGTTTCCCCCTCTTTGAGACAGCATGTGCCCACTCAAGATCCACCCCCACCTCTCCTCTGGGCTACTAGGCCTGTAAGTAGGATTAAGTCATAGCATAATCACCTAGGGACATGCTGGGCCTGATAAGGGAGAAGAGGGACCCTAACCCAAAGTTGCTGCAGGCCTGGCCACCGCATACTGGCAGATGCCAGGGCAGGACCAGTGGGCCTGGGTGCTCAGGCGGCTTGATGAAGAGGAGCTGGAACATTAAAGTTGGAGAAAGGAGAGTTCATTGACTCTAGAGATACAGGATTTACATCTTGGCAAGAACCCTAGGAGATGGTGTTACCTTGTTACTAGGATGGTTCCTAGAAGCATGGAAAAAGCAATGGCTCTACTAAATGAAGTTGGAAGGCCAAAATTTCCTTGGCAGATTAAGGAAGAAAGAATTAAGAGGCTCAGGAATGTGGACAAGCTAGAGTGGATATATTACATATCATGCGAGGCCCAAAAACCAACCAAAGGATTATATTCCACAGAAAGTCTGGGAGGACACACGCTTTATCAAGGCCATCAGGAACATGCTGGCAAGAGGGGCTCCAGCATCACTGAAATGTTCAGCAGAGATGGAAGGACCACGGATGGTGCTAGGATCAAACACCAAAGGATAGGACCCCAAAATAACAGAGGCCATGTGTAACTGCCTGAAGCAAGCCAGGCGGATGCAATTATCCTAGTGAGCAGCAAGGTGAGAGTAGCAGCCACGGGGGCCTGACCCACAGAGAGTTCTGGAGAAGATTACAGGGGTCCCTGGACCAGCAGCAGCTCCAGGGAACTTCCTAGAAATGCAGCTTCTCAGGGCCCTGCCAGACATCCTGGATCAGAAACTCTGGGTGGGACCCAGAAATCTGAGTTTTAATAAGTTCTCCAGGTGCTTCTAATGTAAGCTAAAGTTTGAGAACCTGAGTTAGTGAACACAGGTATAACAGGCCTGACTTTGGGAAGGAGCCCTGTAGCCAGGAAACCCAGGAAGGTGGCACAGATCACAGTGGGGGACCCCTGTGCTAGAATGTCCTTTGCATTTTAGAAAAGCCTTTGTGTTCTCTTTAGCCAACAAAAGAACAGGAGAGTTTACAGAGAAGTCACAGATTCTTCAGGTCTCTCTGCCCTACACATTTCTACTAGGAAATCTCAAATTTGGGGAGTTAGCAATTGTGAGTTCTAAGCAATGAAGAGCTCCACCCTTGCCACATGGAGCAAGGTAACATAAGGACCACTTCTGCCAGCACAGGTGCTTCTTCACTTTGGTTTGAGCTCACAAATATGGGTCAAAAGCATCACCCCACACTGTACCTTTGGGCTTTACCATCAGCAGGAAGGGAAGTGTTTAGAAAAGGCAGGGAAGCCCAGGAGACAGTGGACAGGAAGGCTAGGTTATTCTTACACACAGTCCGTGAACTAACACCAGTCTGGGAACACATTAGACCAGAATGTCAAAGAGCTATTGAAAGTCTGAGATATGAACTACTCATTGTCTGGAGGTTTCATCATCTAATTTCTACAGCTTTCTTGAAGCAATTTCAGAGGGTGTAGAAGGACATTTCTTTCCCTTATATTGTGCTTCTTGATAAAGGCACAAATCTTTCGAGTCTTTTCCCAGAACCTCTGGGGAGAAGAAACTCATGGGGAAAATATCTGATCACAAGAGTTCGCGATTTCATATTTCACCACCGAGACACATCTTTTCCAATTTATTTTTTTGACTCCCAGTTTTGAACTCCTGCACAAACCATCTATATGTTTGGACCATGTCTGGTCTTTTTGTTTACCTGGCCATTTCCTATTCCTTCAAAACCCAGGTAAAATATATTCTCCAGGAAGTTTTTTGGATGGACCAGAATATGTTCACCTTTGTTGCTTTGATTTTATTCCAACACTTTTTTGACATTCTGAGGAGTGCGCATGTGTTTGCACTTATTGGCCTTGTGGAAATGTGGCCATGATTCCAGAGTAATAAAGACTGAGAAAGAGCTAAAGGCTATTTGAGAGTCTAATAATACACTGGGAGGGGATGGCTAGTCTCCCTCCTACTGGTCGGTTGGAGGAGTGGAGAAGACCGACGATAGCCTTGAAGATGGAGCTGCAGCTCCCGATCGCATGTGGTACGTGCACAGTTAGACACGGCTTATGTCAGCGATGTGTCAGAGTCAGCTGGCATCAGCTTGCAGGTGCCAATTGCGCATGTCCCTTCCCAACTTTAGTGGTGTCAGGTCAACAGCTTAGAGTTGGCTATTATGGGAGTATTTACACTGTGGGAATCAGCAAATGTTGCAAACCAAGTTTTTTTTTTTAATCCAGCAAGCAGATTTATCAGCACCCTATTACATGTTTTCTTCTTAATATTCCACCTCTCCCTTTAACAAGCTTATGCTTTCCTCTATAGTCTTGAACAACAGATTGTATTTATAATGCCATTTTAATGTATTTGTCTACTGATTCTATCCTCTAGGTCAGAGGCTGGCTAACTGTGGGTCAAATCCAGCCTACAGCCTGTTATTATGTGGCCCATGAAATAAACTTAAAGCGTTGTAGAAAACAGACATTGTTAGTCATCAGGGAAATTCAAATAAAAAACAGTGAGATATCACTTCACACTTACTAGCATAGCTATAGTCACAAAGACAGATAAGAAAAAGAGTTGGGGAGGATTTGGAGAAACGGGCACCCTCATACACTGTTGGCGGGAATGTAAAATGTGCAGCAGCTTTGGAAAACAGTTTGGCAGCTCCTCAAAAGGTTAAGCCATAGAGTTGCCATATCATCCAGCAATTCCACTTCTAGATATATATATGCAAGAAAAATAGACACATATGTTCACGCAAAGACTTGTACACGAATGTTCATAATCATTCATAATTATTTCCCCAAAGTGGAAACAACCCGAATGTCCACCAACTGATGAATGGATAAAATATGGTATATCCCTACAATGGAATATTATTCAGCAATAAAAAGAAATGAATGATAAATGCCACAGCATGGATGAACCTTGAAAACATTATGCTAAATGAAAGAAGCAAGATACAAAGGACACATATCATATGATTCCATTTATATGAAATGTCCAGAATAGGCAAATCCACAGAGACACAAAGTAACTGGTGGTTGCCAGGGGTTGGGGTGGGGGGCGGGGGGGAGGCGTGAGGAGAGGATGGCAGTGGGTTTCTTTCTGGCTGAAAATATTCTAAAATTAGAAATTAGAAAATATTCTAAAATTGATTGCGGGGTGACGATTGCACAACTCTGTGAATACACTAAAAACCAGTAAGTTTTATACTTTAAAAAGATGAATTTTATGGTATCTCAATAAAAGGTTTTTTTTATTAAAGTGGTTCCCAGACTTTGAGATTTCACAGACCAGTAAAGCTTCCATTCCTAAAACAAAATTCAAGGATCCATCATAGATGCCATAATAACACTTAAGAAGTTACTATCTAGTACCAAAATCATTTCACGAGGAAGTACATTTTAACACCTAAGGATTAATCAGGCATGAAGAACAATTCTTTAAGTGGAATAAATTTAGCTTCATAAAAAAAAACTATTACGCAATTTCCAAAGAAATTATCATAACACGTAACTTGTTACATGTTTAAAAAAACATTTCCAATACTGCTTGAAGTATAAAAGTACTTTGGTTACTATTTTTAAAATCTTTTTGATAAAACGACTCCAGTGTAGAAACTTACCCTTTTGATAAAAGATGTTCTTCAGATCTTGAATTTTATAGTTATGTAATTAGGTTATTAATTTTTACATGTATTTTAATCATAATTGATTTATTGATAATAATGTAAATGAAAAACTTTAGTTGATAAAAACTTTATTCAAAACACATCAGGAACGATATAGTTCAAAACTGCAAAAATAAAAGACAATTTCTGGTAACTCAAAAATAAAGAATATCTAAAAAACAACTGCATTAACATCTACTATTTATAATACAATCTCAAAATCACAGCTAATCTTCATAGTTCTCTATTTCACCACATTTGAGCTAGAATCCTCCCCCTGCTCCACTACATTGTTATGCAACCCTTTCAGTTTTAACACTTAAAATACAACTTGGGTGTTTTCTGACAAGCAAGAATATATACTATTGATTTATTCCTATACATCAAAATAAAAATAGTTCAAATGACTAGAAACTAATTTTCACTTAAGAAAAAAAACAGGTTAGTAAAATATTTCTTTTAAAAATAGGCGAATTGAGCTACACAAGAACACATTTCTCCTTGAAGACTCTCCAGATTATTCACTATGCATTTATATGGTACAGGGCATTTACAAAATGCTTTTCACTATTTATTAGTCAGGATTCACAACACCCATGTGCTGTGAAATAGCAGAACTAACCTCAGTTTATACAGGGAGAACCAAGGCACGTGGTGAGATCTTGCCAGGGCCAAATGAGATCATTAGCCAGATGTCTCTTTACAGAGGACATTAACTTGCTCCATGATGGAAGTAAAACTATGTGGGATTTGTTGGGAGAGAATTCGTTCTGGCTCTGTACGTAAAAAGTTCAGAGCATGGGTAAGGTAGGAATTAGTGAGAAAAGGGTTAATGGGAAGAAAGTCAAAACCAGAGTAAAAACATTATTTAGACAGAGATCACATTTCAGAAATAAAAATAGCTAAACAAGAATAGGAAAAAAATAATAGCTATAGAGTTTCTCATTTCTAAGCCAAGAGGCGTTTATAAAATCACTCTAAAAGTAGGACCTCTCTTGAAGACAACCCTTAAACATCCTATTTTTCCCTCCCTAAAACCCCTGGGAGGTAGAGAGTACTAATTTACAGGGGTGAAAGTGAGAAGTAAAGAAGCTAAGAGGTTAAGACCACGTGGAGAGGGAACAGGCTGCGGCAGATGTTATGTCTTAAAGCATTGGCTTAAAAATAGAAACAGAAGGCAGAGGATAAACAGGAACTTTTCGGGATGGACAAGTGGAATAATCTAGGGATCCAGTAGCAACACCAGCTACTTAACATTTTTTTTTACAAAGGACTTGGAATTTCAAGTACACAATGAAACCTAAGATGCCGAATGCTCTTCTGGGTATTGAAGTGCTCAGCCGAATATACATGATAAGTTCTCATAGGACCACGTGAAAAAGCAGAGGCATAAATGAGCCACAGTGTGAGCAAGTGCAAACTAATGCATTTAGGACTAAATACTGCTGCCTGTAGTTAAAATAGGATGGATACTGAGCCGTCAACACAGCTTAAGAGAGGAATTTAATTTAGCCTGATCAATGTGTTAGGGCGGATTAAAAGAAATACCGGTCGTTATTGGAAAGAATATTGAAAACCAAAACAATGGTGTTCCTTCACTCAGAAAATCACGTGCAACCCTGGGCTTCACAGATCCCCTGTGAGTTACTAAAGGACATTGTGAATGTTTGAAGTACATTCCTAACCTCTGGAGGAGAAACATAAAACATCTCTTTTTGGCTGTCATACATATTTGTAGCGGGATGGGCCCCAGTGCTAAGCCAGTGTAGCAAATCTGATGTTCTGGATTCCCAGGGAGGCTTTCCCTCAAGCTCTCCTCTAATCAACTTTCATAGTCCAATCCCATGCCATGACAATAAATACAACCAGTTTAGGCCATGTTACCAAGGATCCTCCTGGGCCATAGGGCACCTGGTCATAAAACGGTAAATGGCAGGGCTGGGAAAACCTCAAGAGGGCAACCATTTGGTCTTCCACCTCTAGATGGAGCGAAAGAGTCAACTATCTCAGAAAGCTGGGTTTTGTTTATTGAAGATTGTTTGGGATGGCAGTTATAATCTACTAATAATTTTAAGTATAAGAATTTATCTCCTTGGTTCCAGCTGACATGTCTCCTGTGTAAATCGTGTGCAAGTGGCAACTGTAAACAAAGTAGCTCTCGAATGGGAGCATTGAGAGGACAGGGCCTGCCCATTTTCAATTCATGGAGACATTGCTATTTTCCATAAATATTCACAACATCTGTTCCCTTGAAACTCAGGCATTTATCCCTAAACCTCACAGCTAGAGGAAAAGAATACAGAATATAACTAGAAACTTTTGGTGTGGAGGGGTGTATATTTTGACACACATCATGGACTTGGCCCCCACACACTGCTGAGAATTCTGGGGAATGGACTGATGGGATTTATTCCCAAGATCGGAATGGAGAATCCTTTTATTTATCCCTGGTCGTTTCCTTTTCCGTGACATATAGAAGGAATTTCCACATCATGGTTTCCGTTGATAATGTATGATAAAAAGACATTTAGTGTCATCTGAATTTCTGACATCTTATTTTACTCCAGTCTACTCAGCTCCAAATCTCCACAATCAAGCCGAAACTTGAATAAAGAATAACTAAACTAATAATGGAAATATAGTAGAAATAAACCTAATATTTTACATCTTTCATCTGTCAAGGTAAATATGGCCCCTCTGTTCCTGCCTCTAACCATTTTTGCAGAGATAACGTTAAAGCAAACCTAATGAAATAAGCCTGAAATAGTGAGATATTTGCAGATGTGAGGGTTCTCTTGTATGTGTGAACTGCAAAATTATTTTCAACTGCAAATTTTAAGTAGACTTCCATCCCCGTATGTCTGTCTCTCTCTCTCTCATACACACACCCCACTCAGAAGGTAAAGGCTGTCACCAAGGAGAAATGCCAGTCACACTCTATTCAGCAGGGGGGTTGACTTCAGAGCAGTGAATACATCTACCCCACTCCAGTGCAGGAATCCTTAATAACTTCTGTCATATCCAGTGTAATCTAAATTATTTTGGCAGATGTTAATTAGTCATAATATACACTCTAGGAGTGGTTAGTTAACATTTAAGTTTGATGGTTAGCATGTGAAAAGCTCGAGTCACTTCAGAGGCTACTACCACAAGAGCTTTATCTGTAGCTCAACATCAGAGACTTTGTTAATAAGCTACTATTTTCAATAGCCAAATTAGTGGTGTTAAAGGCATGTGGATTGACCCAACTACTGTAGGGCACTCGAGCCCTTCCACGAACAGGGTGTAAGACTCTAGCAAGCCCATTATCCCTGAGATTCCCAGATTACTAACCTGTTCTGTGCCTACAAGTTAAACACAATCAGGTCATCTGACACTGAATATGCTGGAATATTGCTGGATTCACATCTAATAACCCTTTCATATAAGGTATTGTTGGGTTCCCGAAAGGACAGAGTTGGGACTTTTTCAAGCTTACAAGACAGGTTGATTGTTACAAGGATGTCTGTTCTGGTGCCCAGTTGTTTGTAAACAGGAATGACGCAGAAATTGGTCCAAAATCTGATTTTAGTGTAAAGTACCACCTAGTGAAGTTGGGGAGAGGACAGCTACAGCCCTCACCCACCTCCACCTACTGAAGGCCACCAAACAACCTAATAATTGCAAGTGACCAAACAGGCCAAGTCCAGTTTACAACAATTTTCTTTAATGGAGGAAAAACAAATACCTTTATAGGTGTAATAAGATTAATCTAATCATGGTCTATAGTTGAATAGGCTTGCAAATAGTTTCTAGATTAACAGAAGAACTGGAAGTCCCTCGTCCTCTGATAAGGTCTGCAAACAGCCCAAGGAAGAAAAGGCTTGTCAGTCAAGCACAGGAACAAGAGCAGCACAGAGCTGAGCCACAGGTGGAGCCCTGACATTTCTACTTCACACCCTTCCTATTCTTCTTCTGGCTTTCTACCAAAGCCAGCTTTCCAGCTGTGCACTCTAAGAGTGCCACCACCCCGAGAATTCAATAAAGGTGAAGCAAACTGGACAGAGCGATGAGTATGTCAAAGAACTCAGCTGAGGAAGAGGCATTAGTTTGTGCCCACCCAAACCG
Organism: Equus asinus; assembly: GCF_041296235.1. Lineage (NCBI taxonomy): Eukaryota > Metazoa > Chordata > Mammalia > Perissodactyla > Equidae > Equus > Equus asinus. The sequence continues at coordinate 13,794,391 of NC_091794.1, read as the reverse complement.
AACCACCTGGGATGGAGTAGTTTAATTATTTGGTTGGTTATTTTTGCAGCTGTGATTAATCTATTGGATATGAAAGTCTTCCTGAGCATTTTGAGAAATTCAAAAACTAAAACAAGCTTATGTACTTGCTCTCATTGTAATGAACATTTCTTATGGTTTTCTTCCATGTAGCCTTATACCTCTGCTTAAAAAGAAAAATCAAGACAACCTCTTCCTTAACACCACTGCTCAAAAGTAGATTTGAAAGAAGTAACAGCTGACTGATGATTAACGTAATCTGTAGGGATGCAGCATAGGAGTGTGAGCCTTTGTCCCTAAAGGGGCTCCTGGAAAGGGGACAGAATAGGAGGTAGCCCTCGTCAGAGAGATGATTCCATGTAAGGTGTTCTGCCTTGGAGTCCAGTCCATTCTACATACTCAATAATGGTAGCTGTTAGTCGTAGTAATCTGTGAAATAAGAGCACCCGCTCATTATGGCAATGTGCATTTTCAATTTTAGATAAAGCTTAAAAGGCTAAGATCCAGATACCAAGCTTTCCATCTGACAAATGTTTATTATGGTAAAAGGAATGTCTCCCACTCGCACTTGACTATATTCAAATCAGGTCTAACTGAAATTCTCATGTTGCCATTTGGCTCTCCAGGAGGACACTATGGTACTCAAATGCTGGCCAGTGTCCTGGGAGTTTAGGTTCAACATACAACAGTCATAGAGTCCTAGGCATTTTCAGTTTGAAGAGAACTTACAATTCCCCATCCATTACTATCTTGTTCAACGCTCACTACATTTCTGAGAGGCTGACGGGCAGGGGTTCTAATCCCTGCTTTATGGATAGGGGCAACTGATGCACTAGACAGGTTTAGTGACTTGTCTAAGTTCCCACGGCTGGAAAGGGGTGGAGCTGGGAGTAGAACCTGTTCCTCTGATTCTTGGTCTAAGGATCTGTCCGCTACACCCAGGGAAGCAGAGGCTTGCAGGAAGCTCTATTGCATACAAAGAACAGCACTAGGGGAACAGCACATGATGAAAAAGAAAATAGTGCATTTCAGACCACTGTGAAAGAGGACCTAAGAAATCACTCTCAAAAGATGGTCAAACTGCTGGCCCAAGGGGTAAACAAGGCCGTTAAAAATTAATGAGGGGACCAGCTCACTTAGTTTACAGCACCTTTCTGTAGTATCTACTATGTTCATGTTACAGGGAAGCCTAGCACAGGTAAGAATTTTATAATACATCCCCCAAAGAGCATGGACTTCTACAAACTTAGATACATAAGGCCAGGAATAGGGGAACCCTCACAGAACAGATAATAAATCACTGCCATTTAAGGATTAATCTAAATTTTTATCCCATTATGTCAGACAAGTCCCAAGAGGTATGGATGCTTTATTTTCGTGTGGTGTGCAAAGAACCTGGTGATCTGCTGCTGCAGCAACAATGTGCACTCCTGGAGCTTGAGCTGCCTACAAAATAGGCGATAAAGGCTGTGTGTTTAAGATGGAGCATGCACACCCCACCTTGAAATGCAAAGCCACAACCATAAATGGATAAGCGCTCTGGGGATTTATTTCTGTTTCGGGGTGTTTTAGTAAGCCAGTTACAGGAAGAGCATCTAGTATCAGCTGTGGCTTATATTCCTAAGCCTCACTCGCTGACCTTTAACAGTCTTACTTCCAAATTTAAATGGCCATCGTCAAGTAGTCTAGGCTGCAAATTTAGAGATCAAGAGGCTAATTTTGGATGGCACTTTTTGGTTGAGGGGGCTGGTTGATCAAACCCTTTTAAAGCTCCTTTCTAGTGCACTCAGTGTTTAGAGAGAACAGATGAGAGGCACCAGGATAAGCAATCATATAGCTTATGTGACCCATGTAAGGGGCCATCAGCTAGGAAATCTACTAGTTTGTTAAAGAAATATCTGTAACAAGATATGACAGAGAGGCAAAAGGGATATTGAGCTAGCAGGCTGTGAGACAGGAGTCTACATCCTGAAATTTCTTTTCCGTAACTACACGGAGAACGTTAAAAATGCAATAGTGGATTCTTCTTGGTAAGGAGGGTGCTGAAGACAAGTCAAAGGGCTTCTGAAACCCAGTGCTTCCAAATCTCATTCCCTGGTGCAAATGGAGACATTGCTACTCCCCCCCTAGATCTAGGGTGTGCTTTTGTGATGCAAATTCAACAACCTGCTTCCCAGCAGGACCCTAGGAACCAACCCCCATGTGTAAGATGTTTTTAAAGCTTTCTAAAGGAGGTGATGCACTGCAACATCTCCTCCTCTGTAACATCCAGCATTTATAAAACACTTCCCTGTCAAGGAGAGCTCTGACCAGAGTCATCTTTCTGTTGGAAAACAATTGCAAATTCCTGCACCTTCAGTTACTCACCAATGGGATTCCAAGTAATAAAGTCAAATATCTTCTTTCTGCATCAGCTTGCTACAAAGGGCAGTAATCTAACTCTGAGGTAGCACAGCCATACAGCAATGAGGGTCCTTGGAATTTACCCTTTGATCCCATATAACTATCACCTTTTAAATTGCTAATAACCTGGCTAACACATTGAGTTAGAATTTAATCATCGTTTCTCCCAGAATTTTTGGTCACCCAGATAATGGGGAGTAGTAATACACTACTGCAGAACAACCTGGATAACTTGTCTGGCAAAGCATGGAACTAAAAAAAGGAAACACAAGCAAGAACCAGAGCCCGCGCAACATGAGTCATAACCTATCTTTGGTATCTTATTAGAAATCATATTAATATTTTCCTGTTCCCTTGAAGCTTAGGTTGGAAATGTGTACTATTTTATTTTAGTGCTCATGTCACTCTTTCCTAACATATGACAAGCCTGTAGTGTTTTTTATGCCTGTGATATACCTCTAATCTTCCAGAACACGCAGTAAAACAACACCTTTCCTAAGAAGTGAGGGAGGGTGATCGACATTTGCACGAGTACCTTTCCCCCCCCCCCAGCCCCCTGCTCACCCCACTATAATTAGTACCTTCAGTCTCTGAGGAAAAGCTGGAAAGGGAAGTGAGAAAAGTCAAGGCAGACGTTGGCGGGCACCAGAGTACAGCAGGACACACTAGTAAGTCAGTCACTATATTACTTGTTTTTTAGCGCCTCCTGACTCTTGTGGGTGACCAGGCACAGGAGGGGAAGAGAGATAAGGGACAACACCTAGGTTTAGTATACATGTCATACTGAAGGGGCTTTTTTTTTAAGTTTTCAAATTTTCCACCTAGCTTTTAAGAGTAGGAGTTATTTCATGGTGATTTTCCAGCAGGCTTTTCTGAGGTAGATAAAACACGGACAATAAGTAGTCTGAAGAATGCAGAGGGTAGCTAAAGCCTGTGTGGGTAGGATTAATTTGAAGGAAATGTCAGTAGTGAAAGCTGAGCTTGTCATATACAATACTACAGAAAAGAAGGACAGGTTCAAGGCTGGCTGCCATCTAGACAGGGCTTTTAGAATTTAATAGGTGGGAAATAGGCTCATCTGGCTAGTAAAGAACAGAGCTGTGGGAACAATACAGAGCAAGGGAAGAACCCTGGTTAGCACACAGCTAATCAAGACAAGGCAGATAACAGCAAGAAATAGGTGTCCCTTAGGAACTTAGTGATCAAGAAGGAATATATATTACAATATCACAAGAGTCTAAAAGCAACCAACAGGCTTCAAGTTTTAAATTGCCTTGTGTTGTTGGGAGTTTTTGGATATAGAACCAATTTTGCCTCTTTCCTCAGGCCTCTTGTTTGTACACAGGTATTACAGCTGTATTAAGCATGTCAGGGAAAACCAAATCCCAACTAAATAATCAGTTAAATGGATTTTGAAGTGCTTTTTTGGTCGTTTGAGTTACAGATGAACAGGTTGGCCTGCCTGAGACCCAGTGAGGTCAATACTCCCAGCTGGGGCCTTTCTTTCTGGAGAATCACTGCTGTCATCACAGGCAGATGCTCTGCTTTTAAATGAACATGCCATTGTAGGCCAAACGTTAGTAGTTAAACACCACCGTCACAGAAACACACAAAGCTATAGCCAAGTTCACAAACACAGCTGGCAGTTAAGAAACTCTTAATGAAGGAAAGAAATTCGCTATTGGCTCCAAGTCACTCATCACGACTTCCAATACACTTGGACTGAGATGGTTTTATATGAGAGAGAATAAAATAATAATTATTGGCCTCAGTTTCTCTCCCCAGTCTAAGAATAAACATTTGTCAGAACACCCACTGGACAAAAGAGGACAATCACACGTAATGTTCCCGCGGGTTGATGTAGACTCTCTCAGGGCCGCTGCTCTGATGACAGCTGTCGGGGCTCCTGTCACGGTGGCACATCTGACTGTAAAGGGGGTACATCTGCTGAATCCCGTCTGCCCCCACTGGATTCTCGGCTTCGTAGTCAAATCTCCTGCTATTGTGTCCATTCTAAAAATTCAAACATTGCTTGCGTTAGCTCAGAGCAGCTGCTTGCATCTCTCTAGCACCTTGCTAAAAACAGGCAAGAACAGAATTCATTACAGTCTGTGTCCCCGATTCATTATCCCACGAGCTATTCAATGGCAAGGTAGAGTTCAACAACTTATCATTTTCCAGTCATTTGGTTGCTTACAATACCTGAACAAGAGTGATGGCAGCTCCTAAATAGAAAATTGTGACTAACGGAGACTCCAGTCAGTTTCAGGTTTGGAAATTTGGAATTGGTATTGGTTTAGGTAAACTGGAGAAAAACAAGGCTGTGAACTTCAGGAGTCCCTCAGCAAGGCTCAAGCTCAGAAGGAGTCCATGAGACATACAGAGGATTAAATCAAACAACCAAAAGAAACCCTGGGATTCAGCACCGGGGAATGAGGGAAAAGACACAGTGGAATGAACAGGTATTTGACTGGATGCCCGAATGAGACTAAGAAATGCTGTCAAACATATCCTCATCTTGACCTTTCTTCCTTGCTGGACCTTGGGTCATAGCTGAGACCATAAAATGAACTCCCCTGATGCTCTGTGGTATCTCTGGTATTGACCCCTTTCCTGATTATTCGTTTCATAAAAATTGATTACTTCTAAGAGAGACAAGCAAGCTCAAGGACTTCATAAAATCATACTAAAGATGCTCGAATAGCAGAGACGTGAATAAAATGAAACTTCATGGAAATCAGATGATATTTTAATAAGCAAGGTGGCCACGACTACACCTAGGCTGACCCCCCACAACAGCACCGCGTTACTTACAGTGTGCTGGAGGCCGCCAACCTCTCTTTCTTTGAACTGAGTCTGCAAAGGCACGTGTTCGGTCTGGAGGAGGAAGATAGAAAGACACGTTCTTTAAAGCACCAAGCACATGATAAAACAGATCAACCGGGACCACGAAGACGCCTATATTTAAAAAGCCAATCATGTCTTGTTAAGGGTTTGCCAACTAAGCAAAGTGTTTCAGAGGAGGATGGGAGAAACAACCTCATTTCTTGAGTTTGTCTCTCTCTCTCTCTCCTGGCTCCAGGCTTCTTCTGGAAGGAAGAAAATATACAGAACGTCTGCTGTAGAATCTCTCATGCAAACTTGTTTACGTCTTACTGGAGGGAGGACTCGGCACAGAGGGTCTCTTGCCTTCTCTCAGCGGAAGGGTCTGGTATTTTAAATCTGCTAAAAGTGGTTGAGGTGAAATGAAAAGTTGTTTTTTATTTTTAGCTGTAGATGTATATATGGTCACCCTTCTCTTCCTGCTGTTCCTCCCTGTCCCCCACTCCACAGAGTTCATGAAGAGGAAGCATCTTTCTCAGCTTCCCTTTCATATACAAAGGCATACTCACCCTTCAGCCCCCAGGTCAAACATCACCTCTTCTGGGAAGTCTTGCACAAAACCCTCAGGCAGAGCTAGCCACTCTCCTTTCTGTGCTTTCACTGCATGTCTTAGCACAATCATGTGCTTATTTGCTTGTCTCCTTCACTAGATTGAGGATGCTGGCTGGGGTATTTTACAAAGATTATCTCACGCAATCTTTATAATAATTCTATAAAACCGATTTTACAGACGACTAAAACTGAGGCTCAGAGTGGTTAAGATGTCTCCAGTTACACAGCTGCGAAGTGGTGGTTTGTGGTTCAAACATGGGTTTGTCTGATTCCTAATTCTATATTCTTATATCCTCTGCTTCTAGCTCAGTGTGTGGAAAATAGATGTTCAATAAATATAATAAAAGAAAGCTGGAACGTCTCAGCATGTAGGCACATCTATCAACGTGCTGTCCATTTCACTGCCTTTGCTTATGCTATCCTTTTGGTCTGGAAGGTCGGTCCCTTAGTCTCTGGCAGTTGAAATCTATCCATCTATATTGGCCTAACTAAAGTCCTTTTTTCTTCAGGAGGCCTTTCCACATTGCCCATCAAGTCAGTTTCTTTACTCCCAGCTTTCCTATTGTTCTTGTTTATGCCTCTATTACAGCACACATAATCATCTATCTGTTTTATAGCTCCTAATGTCTGTATCTTTCAAGTCCAGTAAACAGTGGGCCTTTCTTGGCCCTCCTGCTCCATCCCCATACCCTAGCCTGTGGTTCTGCAATAGTAAGAAGTCAGTAGTAAACTAATGAATTTACTGAAATCTAAATTACCAATTCTTGATATCCCACGTCAGCATCATCCAAATTATAAATTACCTGTGAGAAATTCATTCCTCCTGTTGTATTCTGCCTAATTCTAGGGTGCTTTCCACATGACCAGTCGATACTGACAGTGCCCAATGGTAAAAGTCCAAGGCAGGGCCAGCTTCATGGACATGTGACTAGTCACACAGGACCTAGTGCTAAGAAGGGTCGCACTTTGGGGTTTAATGCTCTGTGGTTCTATCTTAGATTTCTTAATTTTATTGTGAATTAGTGTTTTGAAAGTGGTATAATGGAACAATGCAACATTCCTCGGGAACTTGTAGCCTCAGTGCAAGGGCATCCTGCCTCCTGCTGCTTGTCTTTGATTTGGTTCTTGGCCACCACTCCCCCATTCTGGTGTCCCAGGCCACCCTGGCCTTCCCCGCCCTCCCTGTCCAGTGACTATAGCTGCCCTCTGCCCTGGCAGGGCCCTGAGCACTGGTACAAAGGAGGTTGGGGTCAGGAGTGTGTACCCTGTACATCATGGCACAGCTGGCAGGTGGCTGGAGGACACGTCTCAGTGAGGGCGAGCCTTCCACTCACCCCTGATCTAGGAACCCAGTATTGCCATCTTGACAGTCTTAATTTTTAAACAAGAGGCCCTGCATTTTCACTTTGCATGGAGCCTCACAAATTATGTAGCTGTTCCTGGTCTAAGGAAAACAGACTTGGAAGAAAAATACCTAAAATTAAAATTAGCATTGTTTCTTTGCCGTGTTAGATTACCCCTGCTGCTGTTCCCCTTCTCCATTCATACAGGTAACTAAGGAAGGATGCTACAGCATCACTGTAGCTAATTTGACAAGACGCAGGGCAGTGAGAAGCTTCTCTGCAGAAGGAGCTGCTGCCTTCCTCCCCGCTGTGGCAGTGAGGGGGAAGCAGGGTTGCAGGCAACACTAAAGGAGATCACAGTCTAGAAACAGTGATTACGATCTCAAGAGTTCAAGAGAAGACTTGGTTGGAATGCGTGCTTTCCTATGATTATACTATAAAATTCCAAATGGTAAATTTAACGAGCAGAAAATAAATTTTTCTGAGCACTCTAGGTAAGATTTGCATTTGATCATTATCAACGAAACACAGTAACAAGCTTTGAGTGCTTAGAAGCCAGTATTCCGGGAGGACACAATGGATGATGCAGCGTCATGAGTAACAATACAACCAGGATTAAATCAGTAGCATCAGGGAATTATAGAGGCAGGAAAATCTATTTTGTTTCAATATAAAGAGACTTCAAAGAGCCATGGCTTTGTGAGTAATAATAGCATTGTTACCTTTTTCTCATGATAAGAGATACAAAATTAGCCAAAAGTGGTACATTTGACAATAATGACAAGAAGAGAGAGTTCCTAGACCTGAACAGGAAGAAGTGGTGCCAGGACACTATGAACGATCTTCACGGGCACTTACTGGACAACAAGCAAAAGCCTAAGTTCCTCTTCTCTATGCAATATCATAAACCTTCATCTATAACCACTATACCTCACAAGACCTCATGAGTTTTGTAATAGAGCATTTATTCAAATTGTTTAGATACACAGGAGTGCCATATATCCTAGGGACAGGCCTGCATTAGGGATGGGGGCAACGGAAAAGTGTGCTGCGCTTGCCTCTGCACTGTGAGGCCATCCAATTTCTGACAAGATACATAAGGAACTTAATTTAACAGTGACTGGGTACACGTGCTCTCTTTCTGCTAATCCATAAACTACCTAAAGTGTTGCATATTCTGATTTTTGTTTTAAATATGGAACACTTCACGAATTTGCATGTCATCCTTGCACAGGGGCCATGCTAATTGTCTCTGTATCGTTCCAATTTTAGTATATGTGCTGCCGAAGTGAGCACGCATATTCTGATTTTTAAAAGAAGTTAATGACCACAGTATGTAGAAAAGTGTCTTGCATAATAAACACCTCACGTTTGGTGCTTAATATATAAATACTGAATCAACCTATAATACTTTTTGGATACACGGCATATATTATTCTACTATTTTTGCATTTTTTTCCTAGAAAGTTTCCGGCTGCTCTGAGTCTCTAATACATATTTCAATTTCCCTACTTTCAGGGCCTATCTTGCAGTAATTTCTATTGAGCTACAACCCATATTCACTTTTCTGACTTAGCAAAGTCACACAGACTCTCACTCCTGGCTTCCAAGGTGCTAACAACACTAGCTTTTCAAGTGTTATTGGATGTTATCTTAACAAATATTTTACCTTCTCTGACTCATATAAATAAACCAAAACCTCCACTCTCTACTATGTATTATATCTTAACCTGTTTCCATTTAGATAATATTTTAAAATTCCATAAGCAGAGCTTTCCGAGTTGTTAAGGTTTATTTTCGGTGATGACAGAAGCAAGATTTGAAGTGGCTATTGTCAGGAGGTCTACAGTAACTCTGGATACTCTGCTTGCTCTGGCAATGTAAAAACTGCAAATGAGAGTTCCATTTGGATCCATTAACCCCATCACCAAATCTGAGTCCTTTTGGTCTTCCATCTTGTTTCATGATTTCATCCTCAAAATGCTCTGTACTTCCTTCCTTGGAACCATGGGGCAACCTTTGGGGCAATCACTTTTGCCCCAACTCTTTTGTTGTGATTTATAAATCTTAAACATTGTTCTTTTTAAACATACTCTCCCGCCTTCCCAACCTTTTCCCTAACATGTTCCCTCTAATTCCTCGCCCCGACTGACATATGTCTTTTCCAGAATTTTCTTAAGCCTGGAGAAAGCAAGACTCCTTTTAATTACTGCACATCACTCCCCCATCTACAAGAACTTCCATGTTACTCTCTTCACTTTCAACTCTCTTGCTCTCTTACTTTTTTTTTTGCCATGGATTCCTTCCTCCTGGCATACAAACATGTTCAAGCATCTGTCATCTTAAGAGAGAAATGAAAAGATAATATTTATTAAAACCTCAATTTCTTAAATTACAAAAGGTCCTTAACTTACCTTTTGAAACCTCAGCTTAACAAGATACCTCTAACTCATTACTTGCTGAAGGCCCTCCTCTTCCCTCAGTGCCTAAGGCTGTAAGTGAAGATATACCAAGTACCCTACACCCTCACACCTAGTGTGTAATTGGTCTCTCCTCCACGGATGCCTTCCCAATTCAAGCATTTGCTAAGCTTCCCTGTCACATCCTTGGGTAACTTTTCCACTGCATACCAGACATAATCAAATATTTTAATGTGAGCTCACTATTTTTTATGGAACCAGAGAACCTTAGAGTATAGATTATATGAAGAATGCATGAATAATGAATATATTACTGAATTACTTTGATTCTACCTAAAATCTTGGCCAGTCTCTTACAAATGGAGCAAATTACTACACATTGCCCTCTTATACCTGTCAAGAAACTCTGAACCCTTGGTAATACAATACTTGGTGTGACTCCTTCCTTTTTAGTTTGCTTCTATTTGTGCTTTTGTTATTCTTTCAATTCCACGGGTGACTGGGGGAATCATGTTTCTTTTGTTTTTTCCCTGCATCAGAGTTTCAGCTTAATACCTAGGAATCATGTTGAAATTACTTTCTATTAAACTCTAAATAGAAAAGTTTCTGGAATTACTGGGTCACAGGACACCCAGTCATTTTCTCTGAGCTGAGTTCTTGCTCCACAACCTTCAGTGTCCTTTTCCTGGTCTATTTTATACAACATCTGCATCTGTTGGCATTCTCTCTTTCTTCCCATTATGCCCCCACACGGCATTTTAAAGGGTTTCATCCTATTGACACATCTTGCTCTGATGCTTCCTTATACTGACAAGTGATACATTTTTACTTCTGCTTCCAGTCATGATGGAGAACTAATACCAGACTTGCCCTCCTGACATAAATTAGTCAAAATCTATACAAAATATATGAAACAACTGTTTTCAGACACTAGAAAACTGTGCTGCAAAGGAGTGGGATTTCAGAGAATGGGAACACATGCACACATATACACACGTGCACAAACACACATACACACAGTGATCCTCTGATGGCCCTGACTTTTCTGCTGATTCAGGAAAAGGAAAACCCAAGAAGAGCACAGGGTCTGCCTGAGGTGAGGAGACAGAGTTCAGCTTTCCAACAAGCTGAGGTGGCTGCAGTCTGTGGGACAGGGTACTAAAGAGAAGGACAATTCTCATTGAACACCAGACATTCAGGAAAGACCCTGGGTCATGCGTTAGGAGTAAGGCTAAAGTAGCTCTAGGGGATAGAATATTCTAGAACTACCTTAACAAAGCTTAAAAAGAAGCTTCCAGAATATCAAGTTGACCTTAAAGTAAATTAATTGACTGCCAGAAAATAACCAAACTCTTACCAAGGAATGATAGCAAAATTCAAATGATTGACAATGTAACATTCACAATGCCCAGCATCCAAGTAAATGCATTGAACAAGGGGAAAAAAAAAGTCAATAGAAACAAACCTTGAAATGACAAGTATGATGGAATTAGTAGACAAGAATTTAGAAACAGCTATTATAAACATGTTTAAGGATATAAAAGAAAATATGAGAATATGATAATTGAAAACTATGAGAAAGAACCAAAGAGAACTTCTATAACTGAAAAAATACAATGTCTGAAATAAAAAAGTCACTACATGGCCTTTATAGACTCTGCAAAAGAACAGATCAGTGCACGTGAAGACAGAAACTATCCATACAAAGAACAGAAGGGAAAAGGCTGAAAAAAATTGAATATAGCCTTAGAGATCTGTGGGATGATATCCAGAAATCTACCTTTTGCGTAATTGGAATCACAAAAGGAAGGAAAGGTAGGAAAAAATATTCAAAGAATTGTTAAAATTTTTCCAAATTTGATGTAAAATATAAACCTATAGTTCTAAGAAGCTCAATGAACCCCAACCACGGTAAACACAAAGAAAACTACTCCAACACATTTCAAAATCAAATTGCTCAAAACCAATGATAAAGAAAATCCAAGATGTAGCCAGAGGAAAAAATAAGATAGAGTACATATTAGAGAAACAAAGATAATTATCACTGGCTCCTCGTCTGAAAAAAATGAAGGTCAGGGGGCCAGCCCAGTGGTGTAGTGGTTAAGTTTGAGCACTCTGCTTTGGTGGCCCAGGGTTCACGGGTTCAGATCCTGGGCGTGGACCTACACACCGCTCATCAAGCCCTGCTGTGGTGGCATTCCATATACAAAGTAGAGGAAGACTGGCACCAATGTTAGCTCAGTGACAATCTTCCTCACACAAAAAAAGAAAAAACGAGAAGTTCAGAAGAGGATGCAGCTACAATTTTAAAGCACTGAATGAAAAAATAAAGTCAAACTAGAATTCTATATCCCACAAAAATATTCAAAAGTTAAGGTGAAATAAATAAATTTGCTGACAAACAAAAGCTAAGAGAAGTTGTCAGCCGACCCATACCATAAATAATGTTATGGGAAAGTTCTTCAAGTTAAGGAAAATTGATTCCAAACAAAACTTCATGAAGTTTTAAAGTTTTAAAAAAGATACATTACAGTCTAAGACATAAATAAAATGTATAAGAATAATAAGGAGGGGGGCAAGAAATAGAAGTATACGTTAAGGTTCTCACATGATACATGAAGTAGTATAATGTTATATTAAGGCAGACAGGGCTAAGTTAACAATGCATATACTAAACCCCAGAGAGATCACTAAAAAAGTAGAATAAATAGGTATAGCTAAATAATTCAATAGAGGAGATAAAAAAATACTAAAAATACTCAGTTGATTTAAAAGAAGACAAGAAAAGAGGAGGAAAGGAACAAAGAACTGACGGAACAAATAGAAAACAAATAACAAGATGGTGAACTTAAGCCCAACCATAGCAATAAATATATAAATAAGAATAGACTAAACATAGGAATTAAAGCCAGGGATTTTCAGATTGGGTTTACCCAGTCTTTTTTAAAAGCAATACTCATCTAGATGTTATCTATGTGAAACGCATCTTAAATATAAAGATATAGATGGTCTAAAAGTCGGAGGATGGAAAACATGTACCATAAAAACACAAATCATAAAAAAATGGTTAAAAATTGGAGCAGCTTTCTTAATATCAGACAGAATGACTTCAGGACAAGGAAAATTACCAGAGATAAAGAAGAATTGTTCATAATGATAAAAGGATCTACTTATCAAAATGACAGGACGTAACAATCCTAAATGTGTTATGTACCCACTCAGAGAGCTACAAAAACACATGAATAACTAACTGAAAGGAGAAATAGGCACGTTCACAAATATAGTTGGAAATAACACTCCTGTCTCAGTAACTGGTAGATACGTAAACTGAAAATCATTATGTGTAAAAATACTATCAACCAACGGGACCTAACTGACATTCACAGAGTACCACACTCAACAACAGCAGAGCATAGATTGGTTCCAGTGCACGCGCAACATTCAGTAAGATAGAGTGTATGCTGGGCAATAATAGAAATCTCAATATATTTAAAAGGAGTTAAATTCTACAGATATATTTTCTAACCATAACAGAATCAGTGAGCAATTGATAATAAAAACATATTTGGAAAACTGCAAAATGTTTGGAAATTAAACAACATACTTCTAAATAACTCAATGGCCAAAGAAGAAATAACACGGGAATTTAGAAAATATTTTGAATTGAATGATAATGAAATTATAACATACCAAACTTTGCAGGATTTCAAAGAACTACTTAAAGAAAAATGTATAGCTATAAATACTTGTATTAGGAAAGAAGAGAGATCTCAGATTAAGGATCTAAGATTCTTCTTTAAGAAGCTGAAAAAAGAAGAGCAAATTAAATCCAAAGGAAGTAGAAAGAAATAATAAAGAGTGAAAAATCAATAAATAAATAATGGACAAACATTGAACAAAATTAATGAAACCAAAAGCTGGTTCTTGAAAAGCTAATAAAATTGGAAACATCCTAGCAAGAAAAAAAGAGAAACACAAACCAATATCAAAACGAAAAAGGCAACATTATAACTGATCTTATAAAAGTTGGAACGATAAAAAAGGTGTGTTATGAACAATCTGATGCCAATTAATTTTGACAATCAAGATGAAACGGACAAATGTCTTGAAAGACACAATGAAAATCCTTTCCACAGAGAAACTCCAGGCCCAGATGGAAACACTAGTAAATCCTATCATTTAAAGGACTAATAGTGTTCTTAAATTCTTTCAGCAAATGAGAGAAAAGAGAACATTTTCTAACTTCTTTTATGAGACTATCATCACCCTGATACCAAAACCAGACAAAGATATTATAAAAAAGGAAAACTAAAGATTTTTATTCATAATATCCCAAAACATTAAACCAAAACAGTCCTCTACAGTTGAATGAATAAACAAATTATAAACTATTTATAAAACGGGATACTACTCAGCAATGAAAAGAAATTTATTCATACAACAACATGGATCTCAAAAGCATTATGCTAAACAAAAGAAATTGGAGACAAAGGAGCACACAGTGATTCCCTTCAGGTGAAGTTCTTTAAAAAAGGCCTAACTAATACATTGTGATAGAAATCACATAAGTGGTTGCCTGAGGCAGGAGAGGTGCGTGGGGCCGGGGGCAAGTGGTGGTGGTGGAGAGTGTGTACGAAAATTGTTAGGTGACAGAAATGTTTTTGATTGGGGTAGTGTTTACATCAATGTGTACATTTGGCAAAGCTTATCAAACTGTGCACTTAAAATGGGGCACAATATTGTGTAAATTCACCTGAGTAAAGAAGTTTTATTAAAACTACGCCTTTCCATTTCATCACAGTTACTCCCTTTTGGAGAAGCATGTGTGGGGAGGTGGCGTAGAATGAGAGGCAATGACATAGTCTGGAACCTGTCATGATGCACATATAAATTCTCTACAAATACTTTGTGACAGATTGTCCTTGATGCAGGAGTTTCTCGGCTATACAATCCAGCTGCTTATTTGTGTTCTAGTGACTGAGTTCCTAATCTATAGAGATGATTTCACCACACTGAAGGAGTAACACAAAGAAATGGCTACCAGACATAATTCACAAAGTATGGATTCCTCAAGGCATAAAGATATTACATTCCTATCTATTAAGTACCTCTCTGAAAGAAGTTATAAAACGTTATTAAAACTGTGAACCAAAGGTCAATTTTCCCTTTCATTTTTTTAAATAGTTGTGAGAGTGGCCGACCACATTGCCTGAGCAACAACTATAAAGATCGTGTTCTAATCAGGTAAAATTTACAACATTAATTAGGTACTTGTTTAATGACATAATTGTTTCATTTCTCCATGATAATTACCCATAAGGGTAAGCTATTCACATGACTATCTCTTATTACTATAGTAGACCACTGGCATTCATGAATTTAATACTGCTGGTTTTAACCATTTATGAGTGAGTTTAAAAAGGTTATGACAGGTTGTACTTTGTAATTTCTTGAGACACAACTTTGAATCAAGACCTAGGAGGTTTTTGTGATGGGCTAGTGTGATTTAGCTAGTTAATGAGCTTAACAACCACTCAACGTCCACCTTTCACTGTATCATTGTTATTCTCAACTCTTATATATGACTTTTATAAAACAGGTATATAGGTATCCTCTATGAATGTCAAGGGAGGTACTATGCTATTAATCAACCTTTATCTTTTAGATTTAGAAATGTTTCCTTATTATTTTTCAGTTAATTCTTAGTTCTCTGGTATCTACAATCAATCATAATCAATGCAGATTGCCACAGCACATTATACAGGTTAAATGTATAAGGTCTGCCTGGATCTTATTCACAAGACTTGAGATTAATTTGCTTCCAACTGCTCTCTCCCAATGTCTGAGAAGTGAGGTTCACTTCTGTGTTCTGCCTGTGCATCCCATCCTAAAAATCCTTTCCTGTTAACCCCTAAAAGGGTGACAAGGAGGTTTCCCCTAAACCTCACATGGGCTATCACAGAGTAGATGCTCACTGAACACTTGCTGACGTACTATCCATGCACGGGACCTGTTCTGACTCCTACTCTTAGTCAGTGATCCCCACAGAGGTCTTGGGAGCTGGAGTATGTTGGAAAACCTGTGACAGTTGGACTGGAAACCTTGGAGTCTGAATTCCTAACTGTAAGGAACAAGGCAGTTAGATCTGAAATGGTTCCTGAGAAGGGAGTGAACACCATGAAAATAGGTTCTAGATCTTTGCTACTCAGGAATCTTGTAAAGAAAGGCTGGAGGAGAGGGTCTGGATTAAAGGAAGTCAGAGAGAAAGGGAGCATAGAAGCTGGCTCAATAATGCCAACATGGTTAAAACAGACATTATTAGGCACAGCTTAGGCAAAAGAACAATTGTAGCTTGTAAGGACAGACTCTTCTACTCCCTGCCCCATAAGGTAGGCGTTGTACAAGATGCTTTAGATGTGCTCATATTCTTATACTATCTGCTTGAGGTAATGTTATTGCTGTTCACATAATAAAGATGAGGAAGCTGAGGCTTAGAGGGAAGAAGCAACGTTCCCAAGTTCATAGAGCTAAGATTCAAACTCATGTTTATGTAATTCCAAAGTCTGTACCTTAAACCATCACACAAGACTGCCTATCTTGAGTATATCCAATCTCTTCCTAATTTAACTGCACAAGAGGACTGAAAAGCAGGAAGACAATGAGCATTTGAGAGGGGAGAAGGCATAACACTGAGTAGACAGACTGGTGATACTCCACACTTGCCAGCTTTGCCATCTGCCCTGAGTTATCTGAACTGGTCAAAGAGCAGCTATGGCCTAAGTTACTGCACCTCCTGCTTGAGCTCCAGCCTCAGCTAAAGGAAAACAAAGGCAAGGCTTTTCTTGAGCAGTTTCAGCCTCTCAGAGTGTTTTTATCTGCCCCAGCCCAGGGCTGAACACATGGTCATTTGCCATTGGATAATACTTAAAAAAAATCAATTTAGAGGGCATTTTCCCTCCTGTTTTATTGTTTGTTTATACCCTGCAGTGATACAGTTAGTACCTTAAAATGTAATGTCTAGTCCCCTAATTTATAATATTAAAGATTGCAATGAGACAGTTACAAGAAGAAATGACTACAGAATGCCCTGAATGCAAACTTTTCAAATGTAGGCTTAAACCATGGTTTATTTATAAGATTAGATATTTTATCCCACAAGGTAGCATTGGATTTTTCTCAAGTCACCATAGAATTACAACAGCCTAGTTGTTGCTGAAAACGTCTTATCCCAAAGGAGGACAGTGCTCCTTCCTATCATTGGTAAATAAAATTTATTACTTCTACTGAGTATACATTCTACATTTTAATTTTTCAAAGTGAAATTTGATATGACACGTTTTAATGAAATTTCTTATCTTGGTTTTGGTCTCACTTAATCCTCACATTAAAATACACAAGAAAGTGATACTTCACCTAAATTGTAAATATATATGCAAAGTATCCAGTTAAAGCAGACAGATGATAAAGGTGATGTAAAATTATTTGCAAGCAAACTAGACATCTATATATAATGCTAAGATGTCCCCAATCATAAACCTACCCATTTCCAGGGCACAAATCAAATGATTATGCATTCATAGGTGCCATTTTATGCAACTAATAAATACCTTCACATTTTAACATCAGAATGCTATGCTGTCCTTGTCACAATGGGCATCTTTGCTCTTCAACCCCTTGTCCTAATCCTGTACCAGATTACCCACTCATACCACTTTATCTCCAAAAGAGACCACAAGGTAAACCTTTAGTTCAGAGCTGTTAATGTAACTTCATCCACATACCCAAACACCCTCAAAAAAGATGTTAATTGCCTCTTCTGTGTCAAGCACAGTATTGTACTTCAAGCCATGCAAAATTGTACTCTAAGACGTGCAAAAATATGATTCATCATACTACCATGTACTACCTTGGAGAAAACATGACAAAAATCATCCCATTTCTGGCTCAGTTGTTGCAACGGTCAAAATTTTACACGCTAAAATAAGATCCAACCTCTAATTTCTCTAGATACTATTAATATGGACCTTCCCAAATCTCATATTTAATTCAGCATCTAAGTTCCTTAACTCATAGCCCTGGAAAAAGATATTCTGGTAAGAATTTCTCTGTGGTTAATAATTTATGTTATTGTTAGCAAAAAGGATAAAAAAAAACTAAAAAGAGCCTCCTAAAATCTTTAATACTAAAGATATTTTAGATGGTGAAACAAAAGGCAATATACAAAACATAGAACACCACTACCCTTATGTTCCTTCCTGTTGAAAGATGAGATAATACAGGAATCATTTCCTTTACCAATAATCTACTTTTTCTATTGAGGATGTAACTAAAAGGTAGAAAATGAAATATGGAAAGGTCTTTATCCATTTGCTTAATGGATACTATTCCACAAACCATCTAAGGAATTCCTTGAACATATTTAGTTAATAATTACATGTATTTTTCTTTGGGGTCTTAAATTTAATTGAATGGTATTTTTCACCATTTTTCTGAAGGGAAAAAAGAAAATATAGACGGCATACACTATTTCTCATTCTGAAGGAAGATAACCTAATAACAGTAAAGCAGAAAGAAAGAAAGAGGAATCACCCACTCTGGAAAGCTAACATTAACCTTCAGGGACACCAATTTTGTAAATATAAACCCCAAAGTAGGCAGTTTTGTTTGAATTAGAGAAGTGACTGTAATCCATTTGGCAATTCCCTGCATCCAGACACTGAAGTCTTAAGCAACTTGCATGAAGGCAGCTTGGGCTGGACTCCAGCTCACAAGTTAAGCACAACCAGGATGCATCAGGGACTGGAATGAAGGTTCAGAGTGTCAGTGGTCTGAGGAGGAAAGTGAGGCAGATGATACAAGAGGAAGGGAATCCTTCCAGTGGAGATAAGTTGCTTAGCTAATAAAATGAGTCAAAGATCTTTTTTATGTCTTCAATTTACCCTACAGTGTCAGTATTGAATGTTTACATGGTGATATGCTCATATTAGATGCTACTCCTCTAAGAGGCAAGAAACATGGCTTACTAAAACTAAACAACAGTTAAAATAGCACTTTCTCTTCATGCACACATAATTTAAATGGCCAAACAGAGGTTGGGTATTTCCTATTTGCTGCTACAATTGGCTAACAACTATAAACAAGAGGTCATCTACTTAGTCTGGGATTCATAAATGCCACTGCAAGATGACACTCCTTCACTTGATAGTGAGGGGAATCAGTCATTCTGCTATGACATGAACATTTCTATTATTTAAAACAAAGAACTAAATGCGGACTTTCGGGGCTACAGTAGAAAATGAATAAAATCTTAAAAATATCAATTCAAAAGCATGTAGATTAATTAAATATTAACAGTATTTAAGGTGACATACGTTATCTATGCCTTACCCCAGCTGGAATGGCCTTAGGCTGAGGATGACCCTGGCTGGAATTGATCACATCTAGAAAGCCTTCCTTAGGAACGATTGGAAGGTACCACTCAAGCCACAGCAGCCCTTTCCTCAGTCCCGTGCAGTTAGTTAGCTCAGACAGCATTTCTGAGAAGTGCCACCATGCTTGGGACATCTGGCTTGAGATCTGATGGGAAATTTTTTGGTTCTGCTCTCTATGAGAATGGAACTCTACAGAGATGAACTTAATCTCCTCTAAATGGACCAGAAATTAATAGTCTGTCTTCTGAAATAACCTCATCATCAGCAATACTCTACTAATGGAGATGCAAAAGAACTCAGGGGCCCCTTCTCTCCAGCAATTTTGTCTTGTTTCATATGGCTTCTCTTCCAAACAGTTAAACAACAAAGCATGGCAGTTTGAATGCAAGCTCCTTAAAAGTGGGAAGCCTACCTTCCTACCATGGTATCCAGCACACTGTGTGCATATAACCACCTGGTGATCTGATCTGATTATATGCCCAAATCACTACAGGTCCACAATTTCTTATCTAAAACTTTTAGGAACAGATGTATTTTGGAATTCAGAACTTTTCAGATTTGCAGAAATGTGATAGGTACTTATTTCATATATTTATAAAACATCTCCAGCAGGGTCTGGTATACAACTTCATAATCAAACATATAAATACTTCTGCAGTGGAAAATGAGTATTCACATTAAGTGAAGAAAGAAGTGACTACGTATAACCACATGAGAGTCAGCAGTATAGGTCAGATTTTGATGCAAAATGAGTTAGGAAAAACTTCAGGTGCTCAGAGATTTTTAGAAAGGTAGACAATAGATTGTGGACCTGTAATATATATCACACGAACAACCAGAGTTCAGAGGCTAGAACAATCAAGATAAGCTACGGAGAGGCAGAGGTTAAACAATATTAGCGAGGACCCAGACCGTATTGGTGGGATGGGAGGACTCGCGAGACCACACTGAGGTACTGGGCTAGGTGTGGTGGGGTCCGATCACAGAGCGCCAGGCTGAGAGTCCCAAGCCTTCAGAGCCACCCAGATCCTAGGTTATGGGAGCAATGCAGTGAAAGTAGGGGCTGAGAAATATTAATCTGATCAATAATGATGATGATGATGATGATGATGGTAAGTGTGGCCAGGCTGTCAGAGTGCAGGAGAATGCAGGATTTGACTACCAATAGTAGGGAGCAGAGCAGGGAAAATGAGAGAACACAGAAAACACCAACAGATCTATAGGCCTAAGTCAAGTGTGCAGATGCAAGCATGTACACAAAGAGAGAATAAGAGGAAAAAAGAATAAATGTAGGCTATACACTTCATTAGAGGTTTATGGGACAGAAGATCTATTTGTCTGTGAAAAGAATAGCAGTGTGGATCAGAGATTATAACTATAGATTGAGTTGAATCGTGAGAACAGACACATTCCATCCAGGAAAACAGAATGTAGATTTTTCAAAAGTACAATGAAAGGAGAAAGGAATACTGCCTCAAATGTAGGAGGGAGTATATTATAGGGGCTGGCTAAGGGGGGAAAGGATTGTTCTTGAGAAGAAGACAAAGACTATAAAATCTCCAGGTGGTGAGTAAGCAGCTCAAGTTACAGACATTGAACTAATTGTGAGGTTGGGGAAGAGGAGGAGTAGGGATAAGGCTGCTGCACGGAGAAAGCTGGGTAAGACTTCATGCGCCCTAATAAAAGACAAAGGCAAATCAGAGCTGAATCAAGGAATTCTGATTGAAAGGACCATGCATGATTGCAGGTGAAAGACCCAGAAGAGGTGAAAGCTGCTCGAGGCCAGAAAATGACAAGATGCAACCCAACGGGAGGGGTTAAATGTTATCACATGGAGGAAAACACTGCTGCTCATGTGAAGATGAGGAGCAGCTGCAGGTTCAGAAATAGCCCTTGCTTGTTCCCAGCGATGAAGCACATTGCATTAAAGAAGAGTGGCATGCACTTGGACGAGGAGTCATGTTTTCCTAACAGACCCTGAATGGGGAACACATCAAAGAGAGTGAGCACCATGTGTGTATTAAAGGAAAAGGCATAACGTTTGCTTTTGATCGTAGCCTGGTTTGTAAAAAAAAAATATATTGCATTTCTGTGTAGGCTACTTGGAGGAGAAGAGAGAAAGAACATACTCAATGTAAGTGGCTTCAAAAGCTGCAAAAATCTATCACTTTTCCTCCAAAGCAGCTCAGAGTGCTTTGCTAGAATCTCATTTTAGTTCAAAAGGATTTGGGGAAACTCAGCAATACAGGTAGAACAGACAAAGGTTCAGAGAAAGACATCTGCGGGATTTCACAGTAAGTCTGGCTGCTCAACTGTGTTCAGGAAACAAATGAGGCCTCTGACCAATGTGCATGGTGCATGGCAGATCAAAGAAAACAGGCCAACAGGAACGATATCCTCCTAATAACAATTTGTGGGTGGAGAATTCTCTAACAGACATCACAGCACCACTAAGGATGAAAATTTTACTTCTTATCATGTTCGGTAATTGAACCTGAAGACCCACTTTAATTTCCTCCTTCTAAAACTAATTCTGAATACCACACCATCTTATACTTAGTATGGTTTGGGGAAACATAATTTTTTTTAAATAAGTACATAAAGAAGTTAGGTAATACAAATTTCTTTTCTGTGAAATAGAACCCAGGCTAACTTTAGGCTTTTTAAATGCGTAGAAGTAGATGGAAAGGATCTTGTTTTTATTTCCACCTTTCCTCATCTAGATTTAAATGTTTGTGACATTTCAAGCTCATGTTCATTTATGAATATGTATTTTAACTTAGCATCATTTAGTCTTCTGCAACAAAGTAACAAAGGCCCAGAATGACACATTATGTGTAGGAGTGCATGCGTGCACATGCCTGAGTGCATGTGTAGCTGGGGGGGGACAGTGGCAACAGGCACTAGAGGAAGGAAGGACGAGGGTCAGGGAAAGAGGCAGCTGCCACACACACAAGGAAAAAAGGTAAGCACCAAGACTGTAGGGCTGAAAATCAACTTGCAGAACTCAAAGAGGAAAGTCATAAAATACGGCAACTGTCCAAAAGAAAAAGGTGTAACTGTACAAAGACCTCAACTTATTTATTTTAAAATATCATTTTAGTTGAATCTGCATTTAGTTCAAAAGAAGAAGAGAAGGCTCAGAATATTTTGATGATTAATGCCAGCAAAACGTCTGAATGCTTCCCTATTCTGTGAAATGCTGAAAAAACAAATCTACCTCAAGTACTTGGCTACAAATCTGTGCAGCAGACCTTTAACAGGGCAAGCTGGATGATGAGGTGAGTTGTTCTGAGAAAGTACATGCATTTCACATTGTAGCTAAACTTTTTTTTTTTAACTTACCAGGAGATGACATATATGTTTGTATGTATATAGAGATTTCAACTGTTTTTAATTTAAGAGATTTTTCCTTACGAGGTTCCACCCATGCGCAGTGGGGTCATATGATATCTCCTTATAAATAGCTCTCAAATGGCAATATGTACTGGAGTATGGAGCCCTGTTCTATACAGATGCAAAGGCATCTGATGTGTTGGAAAGGATGAGATATTTAATTTCAGCAGCTGAGCATCTTCTGGGTACAATCCCAGAGGCTGTGGGATAACACAGCTACTAAAGTCTAAGATGGTCCTTAATAATTGATGAATCAGAAGCAGCAGACTTGCTTAGCCCTTTTCATCTGAGGAATTCTAAAATGTTAGTGCAAGAAGGGCCTCAGGAATTATCCAGAAACAAATGCTCTCTTTCTCATATAAAGGAAGAGAGTTCCAGAGAGGTAAAGGGATCTCCCCAAGGATTCACTCATGGCAGAGCTGGGACACAAATCCAGATCTACGTTTCTTGACTCTCAGGCCAGCAATCTTTCCAATATTTGCAATACAGTGTGGACTCTCGAGCTAGACTGCATGGGTTCTAATCCTGGCTCATCGCTGGGTGACAATGGTAAAATTTTGATGCTCTGAGCTTCAGTTTGCTCATGTGAAAGATGAAGATAATACTAGCATGTGCCTCACAAGGTTGTTATGAGGACTACACGATTTAATATGTACGAAGCACTTAGGACAATGCCTCACATTTAACAAATGCTAACTAAATGTAAGCTCCACTTAGTTAGTGTTAATATATGTTCTCTCAGTTGGGAGGCAGCAGGGAATAGAAGAGCCCAAACCTAGAAGCCCTTTACTAGAAATGACCTTGGGAAAATAAGTACTTAACTCCTCAAAGCCTTAGTTTCCTCATCTATAGAATGGGAAAAATAATAATTCCTGCCTGAGAAGGTGACTATAAGGGATTAAATGAAATAATTCCGGTGAAATACTTACAATGGTACCTGGCATGTAAGTGGTGCTCAATAAATAGTAGATATTATTAAAAAACAATAATGCAGTTAAACTTTCCCTCCTCCTTCCCTACTCACTACTGTCTCCCTCTCCCTTTCCCCTTTCTGCATCCCTACGCCCAATAACGAAGAAAAGAGTGGGGATTTATTCTTCAATATTAAATAAGGGAAAGAAGCGAAAAAGTTAAAAAATAGACAATTTCATTTAAGATATACAAAGCCAAATTTATCCAATATAGCAAAGGATAAGAGCTGACACTTTGAAGACAGGAAAAAGTGGATGCAGGAGAGCACTTTCAGCTCACCAGTATAGCACTTAGGGTCCTGACACGGTACAGCAGTAATTTTGTTAAATGCAGAACTAGCTAATAAATGAACTAAAAGACAGGCTTTCCTCTCATACACTGTTGGTGGCAGCGTACATTGGTATAAAGCATAAATTTGTTGGCAATAACCATCAAAATAAAAATCCATATCCCCATTAATTTTTACTTCTTACGGATGCATCTAACAGATATGCTTCTACGTGTATGAAAATTTGTATTTACAAGTTAATCACTGCAGCTGAATGTAAAACTGTCTCCCTAATTCTTAGTTCAAGACTCTAGGCGTCTTTCCAGTATCTAGCCACATGCACCTATTATTGAGGGTTTTAATGGAGACGTTAATAGCTTCACATTATACCTTAGAAGTTAAGCAAATATAAAATCATAAACAACTTCAAAACAGGCTCTGTTAACCATGCTTATAATCTACTAATTTTCTATGTTAGTGCATTTTACTTAGTCCAGAGCACAATTTGCTAAGGAGAAAAAAGTGCTTATGACAATACTGCAATATCACGCTGTATCATGTTTGATGCCAAATTTTGATTTTAAAAAATTAAGCACTTTGGGGAATGATATCACCAAGATGGCAAAGTAGGAGAGCCCAGCCTCCATCCCCCCAACAAAGATACACAATTAGGCAGCTATCCACAGACAAAAACAGCTCTGGGAGGGCTTGGGGGTCCACTTAAGAAACTTCAGCCACACAGCGGAACAAAATACCTGAGAATAACTGCACAAAAAGGGAAGGAAGAACAGCTTCATTTTGCTGCATCGTCTGGTCCCCCAGGACAGCACCACTCAGGGCTAAGAGGGAACTTCCCAGCTAGAAAGAGCTCCTTTCCCCGGAAAGGGAGCATGGGGCAAATGACTAGCTTCCCCAGCCTTTTGGGGCACTAAACAAAGGATCTACTTTGGTTTCATCCCACTCAGGGAGGAGCAAAGCTGAGACTTATTGAGATGAACAGGAACAAGGAAGTAGAGCAGGAGGCTACAATATGACCCCTGCAGTGGGAGCAATCACAGTTCCTAGTGACCTGCTCTGCGGCAGACCCCAGTAGCTTTTGCCACTGAAGAAACCAACAGCCAACACAGAACTCCTGCAGATTTTACCAGTTTTCAACCCAAAGTATTAGGGTATGCAGACACTGTGGCCTGAGTCCTTCCCATTCCCACCCTCCCCTACCCCCAACACAGCCTAGGATCCTCTCTGGCAGCCATCCTAGGGCCCTGCAGCTGCACAAGTGCAAGATACCAGCCTAGACCACCATAGTTGACCCCCACCACCACGTGTGCACTTGCGGCTAGTCTCTCTAGCTGTGCATTTGCACATAGCCAGCCTGACACCCATCACTAGCCTCCACTGCTAGGTGTGTGCCTGTGCCAAGACCTTGTAGTCATGGAAGTAAACGCTGACAGCCAATGCCCCCACAGCTGCTTATGGGTCCAGATTCAGCTCTATCTCAAATCACTGGCCTGTGTCATTGGACTCACCTGCAACTCCCAGCCCAACTCTCATCACTAGCCTCCACTGCCATGTGCATGCCTGAAGTGAGACCCAGCAGCCACCGTAAAGCATGCTGACAGCCAGGGCCCCTGAAGCTCCCAGTGTGACTACAGCTGGCCCTGACCACCATGTTTGTGTGTGACCAGCTCCTGCCACTATACAGGCACCTGCAGCTTGCCCTGCAGCCTAGTGTGTGCACATCACTGTCTCTGGCCACCACTGCTGCCTGCTCTGGTCCCTAGCTGCTGGACCTAGAGGTGCTGCTGAGGACCTCAACAGTCCTTGAAGCCATTGCCAGACCCAATGCTGCCACATGCCCCCACACTTGGCATCCTGCATAGACTAAGGGTCACAGCATGCTCCAGCATGTCCCCCATTTGCAGGTGAAAGTCTTCCCTTACTGAAGTTAGTCCATAAAGTCTAGAAGAGACTGCTTCTTGAAATATGCAGACACCTCTGCAAGGCTACATGGATCACGAAGATTCAGAGACACATGACCTCACGAAAGGAGCAAAGCAAACCTCCAGTAACTGGCCCCAAAGAAATGGAGATCAAGGAATTGCAAGACAAAGAATTCAAAATAATTCTTCTAAAGATAGAGAGCTACAATAGAACACAGATAAAAAATTTAACAGCACCAGGAAAACAATACAAAGACACAATGAGAAGTTCAAGAAAGAGACAGAAAACATAAAAAAGAACCAAAAGGAAATTTTGGAGCTAAAGAATACAATGAATGAAGTGAATAGTTTGAAAGAGAGCTTCAACAACAGACTGGACGAAGCAGAAAAAAGAATTAGTGAGCTCGAAGGCAGATAATTTTAAATTATCCACTCAGAAGAGAAAAAAAATAAAAAAGAAAAAGGAATGGAGAAAGCCTCTGGGACTTATCAGACACCATTAAGAGAAACCTATGCATCACTGAGTCCCAGACCGAAAAGATAGTGAGAAAGGGGCAGAAAGCTTATTAAAGAAATAATGGTTGATAACTTTCCAAACCTGGGGAGAGATTTGGACATCCAAGTTCATGAAGGTAATAAGTCACTGCATAATTTCAATCCAAAACAATTTTCTCCATGTCACATTATAATAAAACTATCTAAAATCAAAGACAAAGAGAGAATTTAAAAAGCAGCAGAGAAAAAAATTTCTTTCATACAAGCTGACTCTCATAATGCCTTGAGTGGATTTCTCAGCAGAACCTTTGCAGGCCAGGAGTGGAATGATATATTCAAAGCGCTGAAAGAAAAAAAAATGCCAATCAAGAGTACTTTAGCTAGCAAAGTTGTCTTTCAGAAATGAAGGTGAGATAAAGACTTTCCCAAACAAAAACTCAGGGAGCTCATCACCACCAGATCTGCCTCACAAGAAATGCCAAAAGGAGTTTTTCAAGTTGAAGTGAAAGGATCTTAATTACCAACACGAAAACATATAAAAATAAACAACGCTGGTAAAGATAAGTATATAGTCAGATTCAGAATACTCTACTACTGTAATATGGTGGTATATTAACCAATTAACTCCAATATAAAGGTTAAAGGATAAAAGTATTAAAAATAGTTTAGCTACAATAATTTCTTACTGGATACATAATATAAAAAGATGTATATCATGACATAAAAAACATAAAGTAATAAGATCAGGAACAAGATAAGTGTACCCACTCTCATCACTCATATTCAACAGTGTATGAGAAGTCCCAGCCAATGCATTTAGGCAACAAAAATAAATAAAAGGCATTCAAATTGGAAAGGAAGAGGTAAAACTATCTGTTTGCTAATGACATGATCTTGTGTATAGAAAATCCTAAAGATGCCACCAAAAAACTGTTACAACTAATAAATACAACATATAAAAATCAGCTGTATTTCTATACACTAACAAGAAACGACCTGAAAAAGAAATAAAGAAAACAATTCTATTTGCAATAGCATTAAAATTGTAGGAAAAAGCTTAACAAAGGAAGTGAAAGGTCCATATACCTAAAACTAAGATATTGATGAAAAAATTAAAGACATGAATGGAAAGTTATCCCATATTCACGGATCAGAAGAATTAATATTGTTAAGGTGTTCCTACTATCCCAAGCCATCCATAGATTAAAAATAATCCCTATCAAAATTCCAAAGACATTTTTCACAGAAATAGAGCAAACAATTCTAAAATTTGATAGCTGTTAGAGTCATTGAGTCAATACCGACTCCTGGTGACCCTGTACACAGCAGAGTGGAACCCTGCCAAGTCTTTTTGTGCCATTCTCTCACCTTCAGTTGCTATATCAGGCAGTGCTCTGCTGCTATTCATAAGGTGTTCACGGCCAATTCTTTTGGAAGTGGCTGGCCAGGTCCTTCCTAGTCTGGAAGCCCTGCTGAAACCTGTCCACCATGGGTGACCCTGCAGGTGTTTGAAATACTGGTGGAATAACTTTCAACATCACAGCAACATGCAGCCACCATAGTATGACAACCAAAAGATAGGTGGTGTGGTTCTCTGACTGGGAAATAAACCTGGGCTGTGGCAGTGAGAGCACTGAGTCTTAACCACTAGACCACCAGGGCTGGCTTCTAAATTTCAATGGAGCTACAAAAGACCCTTAATAGCCAAAGCAAACTTGAGAAAGAAGAACAAAGCTGGAGGCATCACACTTTCTGATTTCAAACTATCTTACAAAGCTGCAGTGATCAAACCATTATGGTACTGGCATAAAAACAGACATACAGATTAATGAAATAGAATAGAGAGTCCAGAAATAAATTGGTGCATATATGGTCAATTAATTTTCAACAAAGGAACCAAAAATATCTAGTGGGGAAAGGACAGTCTCTTCAACAGTTGATGCTGAGAAAACTAGCCAGCCACATACAAAAGAATGAAACTGAATCACTATCTTACACCATGTACAAAAATTAACTCAAAATGGATTAGGGACTTGAGTGTAAGACCTGGAACAATAAAATTCACAGAAGAAAACATAGGGGATAAGCTCCTTGACATTGGTCTTGGCAGTAACTTTTTGGATTTGACACCGAAAGCAAAGGGAATTAAAGCAAAAATAAATAAATGGGACTACGTCAAACTAAAAAGCTTCTGCACAGAAAAGGAAACCACCAACAAAATGAAAAGGCAACGCATGGTATGGGAGAAAATATTTGAAAACCACATATTTGACAAGCGGTTAATATCTAAAATATACATGAAATTCATACAATTCAATAGCAAAAAACAACACCTGTTAGCATGGCTATTATAAAAAAGACAAGAGATAACAAATGCTGGTGAGGATGTGGAGAAAAGCGAACCCTTGTGTACTGTTCCTGGGAGTGTAAACTGGTGCAGCTACTATGGAAAACAGTTTAGAGGTTACTCAAGAAATTAAAAATAGAATGGTAACCATATAATCCAGCAATCCCACTTCTGCGTCTATATCTAAAGGAAACAAAATCATTATCTTGAAGAGATACCTGTACTCCTGTGTTCACTGCAGCATTATTTATAATAACCAAGGTAAGGAAATAACCTAAGTGCCCATGAACAGATGAATGAAGAAGATGTGGTATATATATACAATGGAATACTATTCAGCCCTTAAAAAGGACACCCTACCCCCCCCCCCCCCAAAAAGGAGGCTAGCCCCAGGCCAAGTGGTTAAGTGCGTCCATTCCGCCTTGGCAGCCCAGGGTTTTGCTGGTTCAGTTCCTGAGCACAGACCTAGCATTGTTCATCAGGCCATGCTGAGGTGGCATCCCACATGGCACAAGTAGAAGGACCTGCAACTAGAATATACAACTATGTACTGGGGGGGCTTTTGGGAGAAGAATAAGAAAAAAAAAAAGGATTGGCAACAGATGTTAGCTCAGGTGCTAATCTTTAAAAAAAAAAAATAGGAAATTCCGTCATCTGTGACAACATGAAGGAAGCTGGAGGGCATCAAGCAAAATGCAATAAGCCAGACAGACAAAGACAAATACTGCATGGTATCACTTATATGTGGAATCTAAAAAAATAAAAAAAATTTAAAAAGTCAAACTCATAGAAACAGACAGTAGAATGGTAGTGGTTGCCAAAGGCTGGGGTCTGGGGGAAACGGGGAGTGGGTGGGTAACAGAGTACAAACTCTCAGTTATAAGATGAATACGGTCTAAGGATCTAATGTATAACATGGTGACTATAGTTGATAATATTTTATCAATAATTGAAATTTGCTAAGAGAATAGAACATAAGTGTTCAAACAAACAAAAAGAAAAGGTAAACACATGAGGTGACGGATGTGTTAATTAACTCCATGGGGAAATCCTCTCACAATGTACACGAGTATCAAGTCATCATGTTGTACATTTTAAATATCTTACAATTTTATTTGTCAATTTTACCTCAATAAAGCTGAAAAATAAATAAATGTGAAAGAAAATAAGGCCACCTAAAAAATCTTACATGAACATACATATTTTAATTATATATTTACATGTGATACATATAGTTACATATATAGATATAGATACAGAATTAATTTCAGTATCAGAAGAGTTTTTAAAATTATTTTATTGAACACTTTTGTCTATAACTCAGGCCAGGCAATTTCCCAAATATTGTTTCTGAAATATACAGTATCTCAATCATTACTAATTTATTATTCCATAACTTAAGTCTCCCATTGTGCATCTAACAAGATTAGGAGGTAGTGATGTTCATTCGAAGTAGCCAAGTTACTTATTTGTGCAAGTTTTTTTTAATTTCACAAGCATGTGTGAAGCATCCAAATTAGCCCTCTGGAAAAACCAGAATTTCAAAGGCTTCCTCTGCTCTCTGCCATGCTAGTCAGTCAATTCTTCACAATAAACAGGCAATATGGGTTAGTTTCAAACATTTTCTCTATTGTATGTTATTCAGGGTCTTTTAGGAAAGCCATTTTGAAGAAATCTCTATCATTCTCTAAGTAGTAAAGATCTAACAAATTATGTGAATAGCTCCTTTTGGCTGAAAAACTCCATTGGCATATGGACAGTAAAAATAATGCTTTAAAAGAGTTATCTGCTTCCTGATTAAAGTTAAGCTTAATTGTTTTAATAGTAAAAATGTTGTCAATAAAAGATGAAATATGCATGAAACGTCCCGTCATTTAAATCTTCTTTTGCCATAAGTTCAGTGCTTGAGTGACATGGTGTGGTGGGTTGAATTGTGTCTCCCAAAAAGATATGTTCAAGTCTTAATTCCTGGTACCTCTGCATGAGACTTTATTTGGAAATAGGGTCTTTGCTGATGTAATCAAGTTAAAATGAGGTCATACCGGATTAGGGTGGGCCCAAATCCAATGACTGGTACCCTTGCAAGAAGACAGAAGTTTGGACACAGAGACGAGAACCTCACGTGAAGAGGAATGTCAAGTATTGCTGATAAACACAGGAAGCTAGGAGAGAGGTATGGAACTGATTCTTCTTCAGAGCCGCAGACACCTTAATTTGGGACTTGTGCCTCCAAAACTGTGAGAAAATAAATTTCCCTTGTCTTAAGTCACCCAGTTTGTGGTACAGGCATACCCTGGAGATATTTTGGGTTCAGTTCCAGACCACCACAATAAAGCAAATATCACAATGAAGTCACATGAATTTTTGGTTTTCCAGTGCATATAAAAGTTATGTTTACACTATACTGTAGTCTACTAATGGTGTAATAGCATTATGTCTAAAAAAATGTACACACCTTAACTAAAAAATACTTCATTGCTAAAAAATGCTAACCATCATCTGATCCTTCCCCAAATTGTTGTCTCTTTGCTGGTGGAGGATCTTGCCTCAATGTTGATGGCTGCTGCCTGACCAGGGTGATGGTTACTGAAGGTTGGAGTGGCTGTTAAAATAAGACAACGAGGAAGTTTGCATCAATTGCCTCTTCCTTTCACGTATGATTTCTCTGTAGCAGGCGATGCTGTTTGATACCATTTACCCACAGTAGAACTCCTTCAAAATTGGAGTCAATCCTCTCAAACCCTGCCACTGTTTTATCAACTAATGTTACGTAATACTCTAAATCCTTTGTCATTTCAACAACCTTCATAGCATCTTCACCAGGAGTAGATTCCATCTTTAGAACCCACTTTCTTTGCTCATCCATAAGAAGCAATTCCTCATCCATTAAAGTTTATTATGAGATTGCAGCAATTCAGTCACATCTTCAGATTCCACTTCTAATTCTAGTTCTCTTGCTATTTCCACCACATCTGCAGTTACTTCCTCCATTGAAGTTTTGTACGCCTCAAAGTCATCCATGAGGACAGGAATCAACTTCTCCCAAACTCCTGTTAATGTTGATATTTTGAACTCTTCCGATGAATCATGAATCTTCTTAATGGCATCTAGAATGGTGAATCTTTTCCAGAAGGTTTTTGATTTACTTTGCCCAGATCCATCAGAGGAATCACTCTCTATGGCAGCTATAGACTTACAAAATGTATTTCTTAAATAATAAGCCTTGAAAGTCAAAATTACTCTATGATCCATGGGTTGCAGAATGGACACTGCATTAGCAGCATGAAAACAACATTAATCTTGTTGTGCATCTCCATCAGAGCTCCTGGGTGACCAACTGCACTGTCAATGAGCAGTAGTATTTTGAAAGGAAGTTTTTTTTCTGAGCAATAGGTCTCAACAGTGGGCTTAAAATATTCAGTAAACCATGTTGTAAACACATGTGCAGTCATCCACGCCTTGTTGTTCCATATATAGAGCACAGGCAGAGTATATTTAGCATAATTTTTAAGGGCCCTAGGATTTTTGGAATGGTAAGTGAGCACTGGCTTCAACTTAAAGTCATCAACTGCAGTAGCCCCTAGCAAGAGAGTCAGCTTGTCCTTTGAAGCTTTGAAGCCAGGCATTGACCTGTCCTCTCTAGCTATGAAAGTCCTAGATGGCATCTTCTTCCAATATAAGCCTGTTTAATATACACTGAAAATCTATTGTTTTTGTGTAGCCACCTTTATTCAGTTATCTTAGCTAGATCTTCTGGACAACTTGCTGCAGCTTCTGCATCAGCACTTGCTGCTTCACCTTGCACTTTTATGTCATAGAGACACTTTCCTTAAACCTCATGAACCAACCTCTGCTAGCTTCAAACTTTTCTTCTGCAACTTCCTCACCTCTCTGAGCCTTCAAAGAACTGAAGAAAGTTGGGGCTTGCTCTGGATTAGGCTTTGGCTTAAGGGAATGTGGTGGCTGGTTTGATCTTCCATCTAGACCACTAAAACTTTCTCCATATCAGCAATAAGACTGTTGTGCTTTCTTATCATCCGTGTGTTCACTGGAGTAGCACTTTTAATTTCCTTCAAGAACTTTTCCTTTGCATTCACACTTGGCTAACTTTTGGTGCAAGAGGCCTAGCTTTCAGCCTATCTCAGCTTTTGACATGCCCTCCTCACTAAGCTCAACCATTTCTAGCTTTTGTTTTAAAGTGAGAGAGGTGTGACTCTTTCTTTCACTTGAACTCTTAGAGCCCATTGTAGGGTTATTAATTGGCCTAATTTCTATATTGTTGCATCTCAGGGACTAGGTAGGCCCAAAGAGAAGGAGACAGGCAGGCAAATGGCTGGTCAGTGGAGCAGTCAGAATACACACAACATTTAGTTCAGCATTTATATGGGCACATTTATGGCACCTCAAAACAATTACAATAGTAACATGAAAGATCACTGATCACATATCACCACAACAAATATAATAATAAGGAAAAAGTTTGAAATATTGCAAGAATTACCAAAATGTGACATAGAGACACAAAGTGAGCAAATGCTATTGGAAAAATGGTGCCAACAGACCTGCTTGATGCAGGGTTGCCACAAACTAACTTGTAAAAATATTTTATCTAAGTCCAACAAATGAAGTGTAATAAAATGACGTACACCTGTAATTTGTTAAGGCAGCCCTAAGAAACTAACACACACAGTCATATACTTACATAGCAGTCACAGTATTTGTGGGTGATGGGAATAAATCTTTGCCTTGAGTCTTTCACTGGTCACAAAATGTTGTGACCATCCAACAATGTGTGGCAAATATAATGTACATAGACTGTAAAGTGACAAGTCTTGCAAAAATTTTACTTACCTACATTGCTATCTACCTCCCTTTTAGTTTTATATTTACATGCTTCAAAAGGCTTTGGATGTGAGAGAACACACAGAGAAAGCAAACTTTTTTCCAAAAATAGCTGCAATGTTATTTCTAATCACACATGCTTTTCCAGAACATTGCCACTCCCCCCACAAGAGGTAGAGTCTATGTCACCCTGTCTTACATCCTTGATCTTGAGCTGCCATGTAAGAAGTCTGGCTACCCTGACACCACTGTGCTATAGAGACCATGCACAGAGATCAAAGAGAGATTCTTGGTGCGCAGGAATATAAACTGTTTCAGCCACCAGCTCTTTGAGTCTTCCCAGCTCATGAGCCAGACAAATGAGTGAATTTTCAGATGTTTACTGTCCCAGCCACCATCTGACTGAAACCTTTGTGAGAAACCCTCAGCAAGAACCACCTAGTGGCACCTAGTCAATCCCAGGACACGATAGTAACAGAATAGTTGCTGTTTGTTAAACCGCTAAGTTTAGGTGGTCTGTTATATAGCAATAGAAAAACAAGAGGTTTTGGTACCTGGAAGTCAGATGCTGCGTTAACAAAACCTAAAACACGTGGCAGTGGCTTTGGGACCATGCTACAGACAACAGTTGGGAGGGCCTTGAAGAGAGAACTAATAGAAACTTGGTAGCTTTTTGGTGCACGATTAAAGGGCAGTTAGGAAAATGCTGTTGAAGCTGAAGCCTCTTACATAGTGGTATAAAGTTTAGCAACAGCATTGCCTGTGATGATGTGGAAAAAAATCAGAACATAATGAAATGGTAGACTTACCTAAGGAGACTTCTAGGCAGCATGCTGTAAGTGCTATTTTCTTTTGGCTGCACATGATATAGAGAGATTTTTTCTTTTTAACAAAAGAAACTGTTTAATTTTCTACTTCAATTTACCCCAGACTAGGCTACGAAATGTGGCCCCCAAAATTGCAAGATTTTGTCAGTCTATAGAAACAGAAACCTTAAGAACCTACATGGAATTAAGGGAACCTAAGGGTTTTGGATGAGGTGGAAGGAACATAATGTTGAATCAAACAAAATTTGTTTATTCAAATGTACTAATTCAAGATTCTGGATTCAATATACTAATTTGAGTGGCTGGTAGTGGCTCTAACAGTTTGGTTAGATGACTGAAATCTAGGCCCAAAGGTGGACAACACTAAATGAAGGTGAAATTCTAGAATTTCCTTGGTATACTGTAGGGGAAAGTATCCGAAGACTTAAGGAGATCAAATGTTAAGGTAGATTTACCATGTAAGACCTGTTTAGCCACTCCTTAATAGTGCCCTTCAGAAGAGCCCTGAGAACATTCTCTTGACCAACTCTGTATGAAATGCATTCACCAGGGGAGCTCCGGCATCCTTGAAGAGCTCTCAGGTGGCTATTCTCTGCAGGCCAAGAATGACAGCAGGGGCTGCTGTCAATGAACCGGGCTCTCTGAATGAATTGGAGAAAATGGCATCCTAGGGTGGCAGAGGCCATGTGGCAGCACTTACCCACTAGAAAAAGGTGGGTGTGGTACCAGACTAACAACTCTTAAGACACCAATTTTTGTTTGAAAGTCTATAATTAGCTCATAAGTATAACATACCCTATGTCATCAGATCGTGTCTGAAAAACTTTAGAATCCGTAATGTTTTACATTTCTCTCTACTCCACTTACTCCACACCCTCACAGTTAATCTCACTTTCAAGATTACCAGAGATGTAGGGCTGCCCCTTGGCCGAGTGATTAAGTTCGCACACTCCTTTGGCAGCCGGGGGTTTCGGGGTTTCGCTGGTTCGGACCCTGGGGGCGGACACGGCACTGCTGGTCAGACCACATGGATGTGGCATTCCACATGCCACAACTAGAAAGACCCACAACTAAAAAAATATACAACTACATAATGGGGGGATTTGGGGAGAAAAAGCAGAAAAAAATAAAAATAAATAAATAAAAAGATTGGCAACAGTTGTTAGCTCAGGTGCCAATCTTTAAAAAAAAAAAAAAATTACCAGAGATGCAAGTTCATTCTTTCTCTACTTCTCCTTTCAACAATGGCTCCTCCCTATACCCCATTCTAACTTTTCTCTTCTGTCAGTTCTAATTCCTTGATTAGAAATAATTTTAAAGTTAGAAAATATGTGCCCATCATTTGAAAAATCTACGTAGTGGAAACTATATAAAGTAAAAAAAAAAAAATCACATACAAAGGGGTCGATGCAGAGCATGGGGAACATAGCAGGACTGACTTGAAATATGGAGGCATGAATGTTACAATAACTGACTTTGATAATCCAACCAGGTCTTGCCATCTCCTTTTACTTGTCTGGAGTCATATCACTTTGGCTTCCTATTTCTCACACCAGCTCAGGGCACTAAGAATCAAAAATTCTGAATTTTGACTGTATTAGTTAAACAAGAACTTTACAATAGGTTGGAATTTTGATCTAAAATAAAGGTTAAATTTTGGAGAGAAATATAATTAGGTTAAGAAAATCAGTTTAACTGCAAGGAAGATGTTTGGATTGACAGGACAATCCTTCATAGCTGGCTGTCAAACATGCACACATACACAAATGGAAGCGGACCATTTCAACAGAAGTACAGGGAGTAGACAAGAGGAGGTTACAGTCTAAGTTCATTTGGCACTTACCATTCTGCAGTATCATATTTTGTTCCAGAAAACATATTTCATGAGAAATATTAAACTAGAATTCACTCAGATGAGAGGGACCCGGGAGGGAAGATAAAACTACATCATCTAAGGAATAGTTGAAAACATTCAAGTTGGTTTTCAAAGATAGTGACAGCAAGTTAGAGAACTTTAAATATTTGAAAAGCTACCCCACAATTCCTGAAGGGTTGTTGTAATCAGTTGAGGTATGTATGAAAAGCATCAGGATTTAAAAAAAAATATGTTCTGAATGGTTGCAGCTTAAAAGAATTTTAAGAATTACAGAAGTCAGAATCAGGACTAATTTGCTTGAAAGGAGGCTAGATTTCTAATTTTCTACAATTTTGGCTATCAAAAATAAAATATAATGCCTTGTGAAATAGTGAAATTGTTAATGCATGTGTTTTAAGTTGAGGCTGGATGACTGCCTTCTTGGGATATTGTTGAAGGAAATTTTGCCTTTGTGGGAGTCTGGGATATGAAACCTCAAATGGTGTTTCCAACTCCAGGGCAATGACTCAGATTTGCCATATGCTGCCCTGACAACTCTCTCCCTTTGCAAGTCAGGTAACCCATAATAGCACATTCTCCATTTTAAACAAATTACGTACTGTGGATCATAGTTTATTATGGAAAAAAAAACTACCATCAAGAACAGGACTACTTAGTTGTGGAGGACTTTGAAATAAAAACATAAACGAGTTAATTGTTGGTGAGCCAAAAACCATATCACATATTCACTATAAATCCTTGTATATAAGAACTGTAATGCGGATGAAGGTGACGGAACACTCTGGGAACAATTTTGATGTTTGGACTTCTAACTATGTACAGTACTTTGAGGCATAAGGACAAAAAATAATAATGAAAATTAACCTAGTAGAACAAAAATGGAAAATAAATTTAAGCATAAATTGCTTTTATATAAACTAAACAAATTTGGGCATGTAGTGGCATTTCATTGTGGTTTAATCTGTACTTCTCTGAAAACTAATGATACTGAACATCTTTTCATATGCTAATTGCCTATTAGCATATCTTCTTTGATGAAAAGTCTATAGAAATCTTATGGCCATTTTTAAAAATTGGGTTGCTGTCTTCCTATCACTGAGTTGTAAGACTACTTTATTTGCTCTGGATACAATTCCTTTGTCTGATATATGTGTTACAAATATTTTCTCCCAGCCAGTGGTTTGCTTTTGTTTTCTTAATGGTGTCTTTTGAAGATCAAACACTTTTAACTTTAATGAGATCTAATTTATCACTCTTTTTCTTTTTTATTCCATATTTTTGTGTTCTAGTATAATTAATCTGTTTGGAGTGAGTGTGTGTGTGTGTGAACAAACACACGTGGTTTTACAATTTCAAATGTAGTTGATATCTCAGCAAGAAGTAACCACAGGAAAACTTTTCAACTTTCTAACTAGCGTTTCTTGAATATAGCCTGCAATTTCTCAGGTTCTACCTAAAAGTAGAGCCACTGTTTCACATCATTTTTCTAAAGGAGTATTGGTGGTTTCCATGGGAACAAATACATCAGTAATAAGGAATTTCAAATGTTTCAAACAAATACATTTACATGGCATTTCTTTTAATAAACACAATTGATAGCCTAAACAATTACTGCCCACCAAACATTTGAAACTGAGATTATTACCTTATGTAAAGTGCCAATGAATTTAAAATAGGAATCATTATAAAGCTAAGTATTTCCTTTTAAAGAACTTTAACAATTCTCATTCTTCCAAAGTTACTTATGTGCATGAAATATTCTGCAAGTTAGCAACTTTTATATCTCATCTGATATTCATTGTAGTTAAAGCTACTGTAAAGGTATCATTTAAAGTGTATTTTAAGCTTTACGATCTATGTGAGCAAACAGTGATAATTGTAAACCAACCATAAAACAATGTATAATTTGCATTTTAAGAAGAAAATCTTTTTCTTCTTTAAAAAAGGGTGAAAAAAATTTTAAAGTAATTTTTGCTCATGTCAAATTGCTTTTTATAAAGACTCAATAACATCTGGAAATGGGAACAGATTTTAAAATTAAACTCAGTGAAAACACGTACAGAAAAGAGTCAGTTAACTAATGTGTGTGTTTTTAGTAACTCATTAGCTATCTAATCAATTATGTAGTTAAATATTACACTCAGAATCACATTAAGATATCTATGTAGAACATTGTTCGCAAGTAACACCAATGTTATTTTTCAATCTACCACCTATATTATTCTCTTAGGGAAAAAAAGAGATAGGACTAGAAGGGACCTTAAAATTCAGCTTTATTCTCAATGTGGAAAGCCTCCTATAACATACAACAAAGGACAACAGTTGAGTCCTTTAAAGAAGGCCAGTTAGGAAATAGGT
Source organism: Equus asinus (assembly GCF_041296235.1). NCBI lineage: Eukaryota > Metazoa > Chordata > Mammalia > Perissodactyla > Equidae > Equus > Equus asinus. The sequence continues at coordinate 13,756,020 of NC_091794.1, read as the reverse complement.
ATCACTTCCTGAGGTATCAGCTCCATTATGAGACAGACCTAATTATTGGTAAGGTCTTCTTTATACTGAGTATTCAAATCTATATTCCTGTGACCTTCACCTTCTGTTCCTAGCTCTGTTTTCTAAAACTACAAAGAAAAATCATACTCCCCAAATCAAGGATCAATAGGAAGTCATCATGGAGCTCGGCTTTGTGGAAAAAACAGACAATTATGTAACCATAAATGCTAAATGATCTCAAGCTGGGTCTCTTAAAAAACAAGAAGTAGGTCTAAAAGAATTTATATAAAGGATGATCTTGAATGTGTTACACATGTATTTGCTAGTAATCAGCACACAAAGGTAAAGAAAGTGGGTTGTGACATGTTTGTAAATATGGAAATGATTTTAACAGGCCTAACGATTTTTGCAAAATATTTGTAAGGCAGCTTCAATGATGCAAACTAAAGTACCACTTCAGATAAGTTTTTTCCCCCCAAATAATGGGTCTTATTAATTCCTCAATAATAAAATGCTGTTTAGAGTGAATTATAAGATTAACCTTTCAATTTACATGCCCAAGGAAACACTTATGTCACTTGGGGGCTTATTTCTTTTCAGAATCAGATTCCCAAATAGCAAGCAATATATTAAAAAAAACATTGAGTCAGCAATAGGCTGATTCCTTGTCCTGCATATATTCCTAATTAGACAAATACCAGTAAAGCAAACAAGGGAGACTACTGCACATAAAACCGAGGAGACAACCTTCTTGGTTTGAGAATAGTATGTGTCAAAGAACCAACAAAACAAATTTGGAATCATGCCACAATCAAACTTAACCAGGTGAAATCACGTCTCTGGGGAAAGAGAGTGGTAACTGTGTCTACTAGCACGGCTAGAAACAGGAAATTTGTACTGTGGTAGTTTGGTAACTATGGAAATTCACCTGACAAGTTGCCAAGGCAGACTGGGTGAAAGACTCCTACTCGTATAAGAAAACGGAATGATTTAGTGGTTCTAGGTGAAACCACTAAGGTTAACTCAACCAAGGATGAAGTGTGGTCCTAACTACTTTACCCAAAACAAACCCTTTTGAATGTTTTTCCATCTATTAGATTTTTTTAAAAATTTCTTAGGTTTTGGTATTTTAAAGATTTCTAAACCACAAGCATCTTGAATTTAATTTAGTATTTCCAACCAATTTTTAATTTCTAGTATTTAAAAAAATTACAGCCTGTGCTTTATTGTTGAAGGTTTTTTTTAAACCAATGCACTCTTTAGAAAGGTTTAAATTAGTTCACTCAAGCATGCTTTCTTCAAATTTAAGGTTTCAAACTTAAAATTTTATTTTACTGAAAATGTTCATTCTAATTTCATTTTAAGACATCTGAATAGATTTTAAAACCATCAAAAGTGTAAGTATTCAGTAAATCTGTCGTTAAATGAACTTGTTTTAAATGAAGTGATCAATTATCAATTTTCTGGCTCTTCTGAAAAATCTTATGCTGTTTTCTAGCTACTCTACCATTTTATGAAACAGAGAATAAAAATGAAATATTAAATAAATCATATAATCCATAGCAAATCACAAAATTAGAATCCAGGTTACTCTCTACCTCTTAAAGTTCTCCAAGTAAGATTATGGTTTCCACTTATACTTTGGCAAGTGACCATCACAATAACAATACTTTTACTAGAGTTCACATTGGTACATTTTATTCTTAATTAGATATTCTTCTAATTACCTTATGGAGATTTTTTTTAAAGGAGGATAAGATATAGGAGCCGTTTTAATTATGAGAAGAAAGTACTTTGAATTGGAATGATCAGAAATGGAGAAAGAGGCTATTAAGGAATTGGAGAAAAGGCACAGGAATAAGAGTGGGAAGTGCTGGAGAGTTTCTTAGAGAAAGAGCAGTCTCCAAATTGGGGTAGATGCACTTATATACATCCTGACACTAGGGCACAAATATATGAAATCAGGACCATCCTGGAAATTCTCGGATATAAGATTGCTGTGTCAATATATAATAAGGGTTTTGATAATAATCAATAGCTTGAGATAGTTTCCCCATAGTGTTTTCATGTTAACAGGTAATATGATATTACTAAATTAATGTGTTATTAATCTCTACTATTATTCTCTGATAGGAAGTCTGGTACTGGCAGATATGGAGGCCTCGCTGTCATTGCACACGTCACAATATGAATGTAGCAGCCTAAAGCAACTCTCCATTTACATCAGCTTAATTTAACCAGATCTCTATAACTGAAGATCTCCATACTTTAAAAGAAGAGGCTAAAAAAAAAAAAAAAAAACCCACTCAGTCACGCTTACTACAATTCACTGAGTAACTGAATGAACTTTATAAGTTTAGACATATGGGTAACATTTATCTTAAGTAATATATTATTTACATTATTCTCTCAAAAGTCTATATGTGGCCTTTACCAATTTTTAACGTGTCAAAAGAACTTCAAAAAAACAATTTGCCAGGACTAAAATCAAGACTAAGAGCCAAATTCAAAGTAAAATTAGACTGATAATGTCTGTAAAATTTAATTCACAAATAATCAGTCTATTCTCTGAAAACAATTTAGTTGCTTTGTTTTGAACATTTAAAATAACTCAGCTCTCTGTCCAGACTGCTTTTAGTATTAAAAAGGAATCACTCTCAATACAGAAAACCATGAGCACTTTTAAATGAAGAAAGCTATTAGGTCCTCTAACATCTGGGAGGAAATTTCACTGTGCTTAGCTTACTGTATTTAACTTTTCTTTTCCTTCTACTTACTCATGAGTCAATCAAGAGTCACCCCTAATTAAGACTTACAGTTCCCTGATGGTGGTGTGAATTTAACAGAGGTCTCATAAACCACTCAAGATTTAATGTTCTGATTGCATCTCAAGTATGAATAATCTAAATTTAACTCTTCAAAAATCAAGGCAAAAAACACAATTTAAGTAAATTAGCAGTTCGGATAATACCTTTTTGCATGAGTTCCCAACTAGCACTGAGCCATTAAAACAGTTGTTTCCCCCAAAGTTTAACATTACATCTGAGTTAATGCTTCAGCTTTTAACATGGTTTATGAGGTGCTTTAAAAATATTTTAGTGATAAAGTTAAAAGAGCTGAGGTTCATTTCCAGTTATCATGAGCTGATAGTGATAATTCTTTGGAAATGATAAGATAGTATAGATTGGCACCTTGTTACATCATCTGGTTCAAAAACAATGATGGACTGGCTATAAAATTTCCAAGTTGTTTAAAATAAATTTTCTAAGCATTATATAGACAGGAGGAAGAGGTGACACTGCATATAGATTCTGTCTTCCCTCTTCCACAAAATTCCTGGAATTACTCTCAGCTACCTTGGGAAAACTGTGATATATAAATAATTAATTCCATTATCACTGCAACTCAACAACAATTACTGAGTAGCCTCTACACAGGGTAGTTTATTAGGTACCGAGAAACATTACAAAGGCAGTAGTAGTCATAGTTTCCATTTCTAAAGAGCTTATAATTAATAGAAAAATAGAAGAACCACAAACACACATATCTCAGTTAAAATAGTATGTAATTTTTATAATTAATCAGTTCTTACAACTTAGTGCTAAGGATTCAAAAGGAAGAAAGAAGACGATATGTTTATAACATAAATAGAACCAAGTGGAATTATACTATAAAAGCCTTATGTAAAGGTGTGAATAAGATGTTCTCCTCTCTGGATTGCTCAGAACATCTTAAAAGGTCAACATTTAATCTTTTATTTAATCATCTAATTTTTTTGTCCTTGTTATTGAAGATTTGTGACTAGGGTGAAGCCAGCTCTTTTTGTTCATTCAATCTGCATAAAATAAATCAATCAGTATTAGAAATAGCTCTGAAGGAACAACTGCATAACTTAAGTTTTTTTTCTTTCTTAAGACAGTCCTAACTCTCCCACTCCAGCAGTTCAGCTACAAATCAGAAACAGCAATGAGAATTGAGGTCAGAGGATTCCAAACCCCTTCTGAAAAACCGCATAATTAATGCACTGATGCAGGCAATACCACTAAAAACACTGAAATGCAATTAAACTCAGAATCTTTATTGCCGAGAAATCATCACTCCAGTTTCCCCAGATCAGTACTGGTTTTTATGTATACAGTAAGTCTAAAATAAACTTTCATAGAGTAGTCCTACAATTTACAGCAAGTCAAAATAAATGAATCCCAGTCTTCTTAATTATAACTAGATTGTTAGATCTCATTTGATTCTACTAAAAACAAGAGTTAACAACATGACTCTAAAATATTTTTCCTTCATGTACTGCTTACTTATGTCCTATTTAAAATTTTTATTAAGCATCTTCTCTGTGCTAATTACTGTGTGATAAAGAGATGAACAGAACATACAAAGAGATAATAGCTACTTCAGTGCCATAGGCCACAAAACACTATTAGAGAGGCCAAGTCTTCCTAATCTCTATATTTCTCAGGTGAGATGAGAATTACGTACACTCTTTACATCTTCTGAGGATAGTAGATACTAAAGGAACTCTAGTGAGCAAGAAAAATACTGTCTGAACTATTTCCTAATTAGTGACGAATTTTATAAAGAAAATGATGTATCATAAAGATATATTAACCACACTAATAGCAACTACCAAAAATAGGTATTACTCCCCCCATTCCAGAAAGAAAGCATGGCATGACATTGTCATCATACAAACTGCACTTCATCAAAACTAAGAACTTCTGCTCTTCAAAAATCCCTGTTAAGAGAATGACAAACAAAAGAACAGGAGAAAATATTTCCAAGTCACATATCTGACAAAGGACTTGTATCCAAAATGTCTTATTCCTGTGGGGCTGTATAACAAATTGCCATGGACTGGTGGTTTAAAGAACAAATTCTTATTTCTTACAGTTCTGGAAGCTGGGAAATCTAAGCCTCATATTTGTCTAAGATTTTGGTTCTTGGTGAGGGCCCTCTTCCTGGTTTGCAAATGGCTGTCTTTTTGTATACTCACATGGCAGAGAGCAGAGAAAGAAATAAGTTGTCCCCTGTCTCCTCTTATGAGGGCACTAATCCTACCATGAGGGCTCCACCTTCATGACCTAATTACCTCTCAAATACCAACACACTTGGAATTGGGGTTTCAACATATGAATTTGGGGGGGTACGCAAACACGCAGTCCCTAACACAAAATACATAAAGAACCCTCAAAATGCAACAATAAAAAAACCCAATAAAAAATCAGGAAATATATGATCAGAGATTTCACCAAAGAAGATAAACAGATGACAAATCAGCAAGTGAAAAAATTGTTGTACATATTAGCAACTAGGAAAAGAATGCAAATTAAAATATAATGAAATACAACCACACACCTATCAGAGTGCCTAAAATTTAAAAAGTACGATCATAACAAATGGTAGTGAGGATATGGAGCAATTCATACATTGCTAGTGGGAACATAAATGATAAAACCATGTAGGATGACAGTTTGGCCTTTTCTCAAAAAGCTACACTTTTCTAAGTTACATTTACCTATGACTCACCAGTCCTCACTTATTTACCCAAGAGAAATGAAAGCATATGTTTACACAAATGCTTATATATAAATGTTCATAGCAGCATTGTTTTACAATAGCTTAAAACTGGAAACAACATAAACGTCCATCAACAGGTAAATAAATGTAGCGTATCTACAAGATATACCTATCTAAAAGGAATGAACTATTGATCAACACAACATGAAGGAATCTCAAAATCATTATATGGAGTGAAAGAAGTGAGACCGAAAAAGAGAACATATTGTATGACTCTATTATATAAAATTCAAGAACATGTAAACTAATACATATAGACAGAAAGCAGATCAGTGGTTGGTTCCCTGGGGATGTGGAAGGGGAAGATTACAAAGAGGCACCAGGAAACTTTTGAAAATGATGGGTATGTGCATTATCTTGATTTTGGTGCTGTTTCCAGGGTATGCATATGTTTGTGTATCATATGTAAAATGTATCAAACTCACACTTTAAATATGCAGTCTGCTGTATGCTAATTATAGTTCGACAAAGTTCTTTTTAAAAAAGTAAAAAAGATATCATCATAGGCATTTGTCTATTCATCACTAAAATGTAAGCTCCCGAAAGACAATATTTTCTTGTCTGTTTCATTAACTATGTATTCCCAGTACTGGCACATATTAAGTACTCAAGAAATATGTGTTTGATAAATGACAGTGAAAAAAATAAAACAGCACTATGAATCAAAAAATGGAGGCTCATACATTTTAATTTCATTTCAAGCACTACTTATAATAAAAGCATCAATAATTTCCAAAAGAAATACATGCTGAGTTTACGTGAGTCAAAGTAGTATCAGTTTTATTCTTCTAATGAAATAATTTCACTGCTTGGTCTTTTTAATATTTTTATTAAGAATTACACAGCTTCTTTTTTAATAACAATAATAACACCACCAGACACATAGTACTTACTATGTGTCAGGCACTGTTCTAAGAACGTAACATATGGTAATTTATTAATCCTTATAAAACGTTATAAAGTAGGTTTATTTTTTTCTCATTTTATAAGATCCATCAGTAAGGACGTTGATTTAGTAAACACGGCAATCCTTTATACTTTAAATGTTGCATCTATATTTCAGTTGAATATATTATTTCAATATTATTAGTTTATAAATCATTATTTCATCCAAGTTTTGTTGATCACAAAACTTTTTCCCTCCTCAGACCAGAATAAAGCCCCACAATTCTTTCACTTTTTGTCTTATTAATTGCCACATCCCATCAACTGGAGGTCGTATGCAAGTTGAAATACTTTTTTGCTATTCAAGGGCAAAACCATGCGAGAAATACTCAGTGCTCATTTACTTGAATAACCCACTCAGTCATACAGTTTCCTCTAATTTGAGAGAAAAATGTTAACTCTTCTATCATCTTCCTCTCTCCCTTCTCCCTGACCCCAAAGCCCATAACTACAGGTAGAATCTGGAAACATGTTAAAATATTCAGACCCTGGGAGGAAAATGAGGCCATCGGTAATAATTAACAAAAGCAGCTTATCTAAAAATATTATTGGAAAATGGCAGTGAAGTGTTGGAATATGAGTTTTGAGAAAAAATAATGGAATCTACAGAACTATAAAGAGCAGTAGGGTGAACAGCTTCAAGAAAGCCTTAAATGAAATATGGCATGATTGGTAACTGAAATTAAGATACCTGGAGGACATATCTCTACGTCTAGAACTTGATAACAAGTAGGACCATCATATGTTTCTAAAACCACACAGTTTGATAACATTTGAGCTCTAGTCACAAAACAGTTTTCCATTTTTTATCTTCTTATTTTATAACATAAAGGAATGAGAATATATGATTCATCTTACTAAACTTTCTGTACCACAAATTTGGATACCAAGGAGCAATGTACATACTATTTGTGCTAGAATCAAAACAAAAATTTCATACGCACTTATAAAACATTCATATGGTCACCATAAGTTTGTCCAACAAGTAAGAACACAAAAGAATGGCAGCTTGCAGAAAAAAATGGCCTTTTAAACACTGGAAAAGATGCTGAAACTCACTAATAATGAGATTGCACAATATATATATATACACTGTTTTTAACCAATCATCCTACCAATAATCAAGTGGAATACATATGCTGTTGGTGAGGATGTGGAGAAAAAAGGACTTTCAAGCATTACTCATAGGAGTGCAAAAATTACAGTATTGATATAGGACAATTTAACAACATCTATCAAAAGTATAATCACATTTACTATTTGTTGTAGCAAGATCAAGTAAAGAGGTTGAAACAGTAATCAAAAACATCCCAAAAAATAAAAGTCCAGGACCAGACAGCTTCCCTGGTGAATTCTACCAAACATTCAGAGAATTTAATACCTGTCCTTCTCAAACTATTAAAAAAAATTAGGGAAGACAGAACACTTCCTAACACATTCTACAAGGCCAACATCACCCTGATACCAAAGCCTGACAAGGACAACCCCAAAAAGCAGGCCAATATCGCTGATGAACAAATGTGCAAAAATCCTCAACAAAATATTGGCAACCCGAATACAACAATACATCAAAAAGATCATACACAATGATCAAGTGGGATTTATACCAGGGACACAGGGATGGTTCCACATCTGCAAATCAATCAATGTTATACACCACATTAGCAAAATGAGGAGTAAAAGCCACATGATCATCTCAACAGATGAGAGAAAGCATTTGACAAGATCTAAAGGCCATTTATGATAAAAACTCTTAACAAAAAGGGGATAGAAGGAAATTACCTCAACATGATAGAGCCCACATATGACAAACCCACAGCCAACATCATACTCAATGGGCAAAAACTGAAGGCCATCCCTCTGACAACAGGAACAAGACAAGGATGCCCACTACCACCACTCATATTCAACACAGTACTGGAGGTTTTGGCCAGAGCAATCAGGTAAGAACAAGGAATAAAAAGAATCACAGTGGGAAATGAAGAAGTGAAACTCTTTCTGTTTGAAGATGACATGAGCTTATATATAGAAAACCCTAAAGAATCCATCAGAAAACTATTAGAAGTAATCAACATCTACAGTAAAGTTGCAGGGTACAAAATCAACTTACAAAAATCAGTTGCATTTCTATACTCTAATAACTAACAGAAAGAGAACTCAAGAATACAATCCCATTTACAATCACAACAAAAAGAACAACAAAAAGAATAAAATATCTGGGAATAAATTTAACCAAGGAGGTGAAAGTCTTATACAATTAAAATTATACATCATTCAGAGAAATCGATGACAACATAAAGAAATGGAAAGATATTCCATGTACGTGGATCAGAAGAATAAACATAGTTAAAACATCCATACTACTCAAAGCAATCTACAGATTCAATGCAATCCCAATCAGAATCCCAGTGACATTCTTCACAGAAACAACCAAGAATCCTAAAATTCATATGGGGCAACAGAAGACCCCAATAGCTAAAGCAATCCTGAGAAAAAAAGAACAAAGTTGGAGGGATCACAATCCCTGACTTTAAAATGTATTACAAAGCTACAGTAATCAAAACAGCATAGTACTGGTACAAAAACAGGCACACAGATCAATGGAACACAACTGAAAGCACAGAAATAAAACAACACATTTATGGATAGCTAATCTTTGACAAAGGTGCTAAGAACATACAACGGAGAAAAGATAGTCTCTTCAATAAATGGTGCTGGGAAAACTGGAGAGTCACATGCAAAAGCCACTATCTTATGCCACACACAAAAATAAACTCAAAATGATCAGACTTGAAGGTAAGACCTGAAATCATAAAACTTCTGGAAGAAAATATAGGTAGTACACTCTTTGACATCCATCTTAAAAGGATCTTTTCAAATAGGATGTCTTCTCAGATAAGGGAAACAAAGGAAAAAAGAAACAAATGGGACTTTATTGGATTAAGGAGCTTCTGCAAGGCAAATGAAACCAGAATTGAAACAAAAAGAGAAGCCAACAATTGGGAGAAAAGTATTTGCAAATCATACAGCCAACAAGGGGTTAATCTCCATAATATACAAAGAACTCACACAACTGAACAACAAAAGACCAAACAGCCTGATCAAAAAATGGGCAGAGGATATGAACAGACACTTCTCTAAAGATGATATACAGATGGCCAAAAGGCACATGGAAAGATGTTCAACATCATTAATCATCAGGGAAATGCAAATCAAAACTACACTAAGATATCACCTTACACCCATTAAAATGGCTATAATCACTAAGACAAAAAATAACAAAAGTTGGAGAGGTGGAAAAAAGGGAACCCCCATAACTGCTGGGAATGCAAACTGGTACAGCCACTATGGAAAACAGTATGGAGACTCCTCAAAAAACTAAAAACAGAAATACCATATGACCCAGCTATCCTACTACTGGGTATCTATCCAAAGAACTTGAAATCAACAATTCAAAGTGAGTTATGCACCCTTATGTTCATTGCAGCATTATTCACAATAGCCAAGACATGGAAGCAACCCAAGTGCCCATTGACCAATCATTGGATAAAGAAGATGTAGTATATAAATATACAAAATTGTCCCATTAGCAACAACATGGATGGAAGTGGAGGGTATTATGTTAAGCGAAATAAGCCAGACAAAGACAAATACCATATGATTTCACTCATATGTGGAAGAGAAACAAACACATGGACAAAGAGAATAGTTCAGTGGTTACGGGGGAAGGTGGCTGGAGGGTGGGCACAGGGGTTGAAGGGGAGTGCTTATACTATGACAGACAACTAATAATGTACAACTGAAATTTCCCAATGTTGTAAACTACTATGAACTCAATAAAAAAAATTTATCTGGCAGATTATACTTTCAAGATACAAACACTCTTCCTCCACAACACTCTACCATTAACACTTGCAAAAATTTATTAAAGGATGGTAATTATATGATACTGAATTATTGGGGGGGGGGAAATCATAATTTTTCCAGACAGTAAATTCTGCTGAAGTACTGCCATAGCCAGTATGGCTGATTAAACATTCCAGTCCAATAATTCAGGTTTTCAACAGATCTATATTTTCCTATACTAAAAGGCCAGTGACAGAGGGCAGAAAAACCACTGCAGAAAAGTCAGAAACTACAGAAAAATACAACATAATATTCACCGAGAACTCTAATACACAGATAAGCATTGCTAACATTTTGGAATATTTCTATAGAGTCTCTTGTTCTCTGTTCTTTTTCATACTTGATATATTGGTATCTGATACACTGATATTAGATATACTGACGTTAAATATACTGAAACACAGCCTCTGGGATAGATATTCTAGAATAAGAAATGCAGAAATTTTAACAGATTGCAGACTAAAGAGAATATAAAGAAGGGCTTGATTCTTTCACTTATTCATTCAATAAACCTTTATCAGGTGCCTACAATATGCCAAGCACTGTGCTGTTCACTGGGACTACAAAACTAAGTAAGGCGACACGACCCCTGCCTTCACACTGCTTATGGTCTACAGCAGAGGTTCTCAAATTTGGGGCCTCAGCACTCCTTCATACTTTTAAATTTTGAGGACCCAAAGTACTTTTATTTATGTGGGTAATAGCTATCTATATTTATCATATTAAACATTAAAATTAAGGAATTTATAAATAATTCATTTAAAAAGAGTAATAAATCCATAATATGGTAATATAAATAGCATCTTTTAAATGAAAACAATAACCATGTTTTCCAAATAAACATTAGTGACAAGAGTGGCCTTATATTGCTTTGTTTTACATTTTGCAAATATTTTTAATAGCTGAGTCAAAAAAAGAAAGCTTGACTTTCATATCTACTACAGCATTCAATCTGTTGAAATATGTTTTTTGGTTGAAATATATGAAGAAAAAATGGCCTCATATAGATACACAGCTGGAAAAGGGAGGAATATATCAATTGTCTTTTCAGATAATCAGGAAAACTCTCCTTTGATACTACATCCAAACTGGACAAGTGGCAGTTTCTTAAGGTTAGTTGCTACATGAAATCTGAAAACATATCAATAAACTTTTCATATTTGTTATGTGAAAATCCATACATCTATCTTGTAGTTTGAATAGATATTTAACCCATGCACGATTTTGTAACAGCATGCACTGGTCATTTGGAAATTACTGGTTCGCTAAGTTATGCAGATCTTCCAAACACTGGCACTTTTCTTTCATTATTCAATATAAAAAACATCATATTCATTAATTTCTCCACCAATGTCAATCTCATGATGGCAGAGGCCAGTTTTATAAAAATTAGAATTTTTACTTGGAACTTCAAATTTTTTCATTGGCAACAAATACTATCAGTTGTTTGCTTTGAGTGACAGGTTCATTTCATTGATTTTTGAGAAAACGTCTGCAAAATACTCAAGCCTGAATGACCACATTTTGTTAGCCATTCTTTTAAGTAAAAATGGTATCTGCTCAAAAAATCAGCTAGTTCAGCTTGGAATTCGGTCATATAAGCACCCTTTGCATATATCCCATTTTATCACACAGAATATTAATACACACACATATTTACATATATTTAAAACAAATGTTTTAAAATCATGAAAATTGATCTATGTATTCCAACATCTGAAATACTGTTCATAAAACATTTTCAAGGTTGCTAAAAATTAAAAATTTACCAAAAGTCATCTGACAGATGTGATACTGCTTCTGCAAATGTGGATATCAAGGGGAAAAAAAATCCCATCATTTTTCAAGAGACAACAAAACTTCGAATAATATGATATGTCAGCATTGCAAAAATAACTTCAAAAGCCACATTTCCTATGATATTGCTGCTTGACTAAAATTCCTGTTATGATCTTCAGTAGAGTCAAGTAACAGTATCTTTTTCAAGGAATCTACTAGACCTGACTTTCCAAGAATAAATGCTGTTTTAGGCTGAAACACTGGTATTCTAAAAGATTTACATTTATGTCCAGATTTTCTCATATCAGAAATCAAACTGTATTCATTAGATATTTTTTCCTGAAAATGTTCTCTATATCATTTTAGTTGGTTTGGTAAATATTTTTTCACATTAGAGTATACAACTCCTCCAATACAAGGCTACAAATAGCTTACTCATAGAGTAAGTTGTCCAAAATTTTAATACAAAGAAACTTTATATCAGTGTTGAATATTGCATGTGGATTTGAAGCTGAATGAGATAAAGAAGCCCCCTACAGCTGTCAGCATTTAGCACTCTGCTGGAGGTCCCAATCATTGCAAAAAAATTTAAAAATCACAATAAACAAGGAATGAAAAAGATAACTGTTGTCATTTGCAGCAAGTAGATTATGTATATAGAAAATTCAAGAAAACAAACTGAAAAACTATTGGAATGAATAAGAAATTTGAGAAAAGAAGCTAGATACAAGATCATATTAAAAAGCTATAGCATTTCAATATGCTAATAATAGCCCATTAGAAAAAGCCATGGGGGTAGCATGGGGAGAACCCCATTGAAAATTAAAATACTTAAAATTCTACAATAAATGTAGAAAAAAATGTGGAAAACATACACCAAAAAAAAAAAAGAAAAACAAAACACTCTATTCCAGTACATAAAAGAAAGACGAAATAGAGGCTTACCTGGTTTCTGGAGAGGGAAAATTGACATTATAAAGTTGTCATTCTCACTAAATTAATTAGTAAGTTCAATAGGATTTTTATGGAACCTGGGAAGTCAGCTCTAAAGCTGAAAGGGAAAAGAAAAGCCAAGAAAATTTTGGAAACGAAGAGCAGAGGATGAGGGAATTTGCTCCACTGAATATCAAACCATACAAGAAACCTACAGTAATGACGGCACTGGTATCTTGGTTTAGGACAAGAAACAGAGAGCAATGTAACAGAATTAAGAGTTCAGAAATACACCCAATATATATGGGAATTTATTTTGGGATAAAAGTGCTCTCAAATCATGGAGAAAGAATTCAATAGTTTTGGGACAAGTGGTTATTCCACTGGGGGAAAAAATAGTCATTACCTTACATCATAAACAAAAATAAGTTTCAGATTATTTAAAATAAAATCCCATAAAACTATTAGAGTTTTAAATGATTTTTTTAACACTCTAGATTAAGGACAGAGGGGGAATGGGAGGAAGTCGTTATAGACAAGATACAACTTCCAGAAACTATAAGGAAAAAGACACACAGATTTGGATTACATAAAAACTTAAACTTTCAGTATAAGATACTCAATAAAGTTAAAAAATAAGAGATGGTTATAAAAAAAAAAGATTACTGTCCGCATCAAACAGCTGCTAAAAAGTTATCAAGTTCAAAGAATAACTGAAAATATAAAAAATGATGTAAATAGGCAGTTTACAGAACTACAAATAGGCAATCATTTATGAAACGTCATCCAGGAATCTATACAGCTTTTAAATGAGCTATTTTTCCAGTTTTATCAAACAGGCAAAAAAAAGTTCTACTAAACAGTATTAGAGAGGGAAATGGGTTTTAATATGCTATTTTGGGGAATACAAATTGATACAGTTAGTTTGGCCAGCAATATGGCACTTATTTAAATGTAAAAAATGTTCACAGTAATTCTATTTCTTTGCATATATTTTATAAATACATGTGTACAATAAAGTATAGAAAAGTACCCTCATTGCAACAATTATTATAATAGAAAAAATTAGAAACAACCTAGCAAAATCATTAGGTAATTTGTAGTATATCAACACAATAGTATACTATTACAGCCATTAAGAATGAGACAGAGGGGCCGGCTCCATGGCCGAGTGGTTAAGTTCGCGCGCTCCACTGCGGTGGCCTAGGGTTGGGATCCTGGGCACGGACATGGCACCGCTCATCAGGCCACGTTGAGGCAGCGTCCCACATCCCACAACTAGAAGGATCTGCAACTAAGATATACAACTGTGTACAGGCGGAGTTTGGGGAGATAAAGCAGAAAAAAAAAAAGATTGGCAACACTTGTTAGCTCAGGTGCCCAGGTGCCTATCTTAAAAAAAAAAAAAAAAAAGAATGAGATAGAGACACAGCAACACTTGTAAAACTTGAATGTGCATTAAAATTCACCTGGTGAGCTAGTAAAATGCCCACTGTCTCCAACCCCGGAGATTCTGATTCAGTAAACCTGAAATTGTGTTCAAGAATCTTCATTTTAATAATCCATAGGATTTTGATAAAGATGGCAACACTGGCCACTCTGAAAAATATTGGTCTATAATAGAGAGGAAAAAGTAATTTGTAGGACAATATGTATTCTATAAACACATTTATGTTTTTTAAAAATATCTGTAAATGTAAATATGGATGATGTACACATGAAAATAAATTCATGGAAAAAAGTCTTGGAGGACATTTAAACTCCTAACAATGGTGATCTCTGGGGAAGGGAAGGATATATTTGGGGATGGGTGAATGAAAGAGGACTTTCACAGTTAACTCTATGAATTTCTGTAGTATTAGATTTTTTAATACCAAAAATATACTTATGTTATTACCTATATAATGTTAAGAAAATAAAACATAATAAAAAGGTGAAATACATTTCAATGTTACGAGTTAATATTTATTTCCTAAATGAAGACTCACTTTTGTAGGATTATCATCGGTAATGTGACAAGCAAATGGTGTCACCAGACATGGACCCTAACCAGCTTCTCTTACTCTGCTCAAAAATCGCTTCTCTTGCCCTGCTTAAAAATCTCACTTTTATGTTTGAGCTAATTTTCTCGTCTTCTTGTGAAGTGCAGGTGTTCCTTTATCTAACACCTTGGGGCCTTGAGCTTATGCAGTTTTCAGCTATATTCCAGGAAGAAGCTCTAAGCAACAACTGCCATGGACCCAGCTGCGCTGAACTGGATCAGGCCGACCCAGACCACAGCCACAAGCACTGGCACCTGCACAGATAGGCTGAGAGTTGTACCAAAGTAATCTGCCCTCATTAACACTGTAAATTCCCCTCCTGTGGGAGGAGCAAAGCAGCCATTTTTAGATCATGCAATGTATGTAAAAGCATGATTTCAAACTATGCATGTAAGCCTATGCCCACTTCTATATGCGATGATGAAACGTCCCCTTTGAATATTCATTTCCTACCCCAGATACAGGTACCCACCTCCCCATGCTCGGGGAGCCATAGCTTTGTGAAATTATTTCCTATAGTCTCCATTTTTCTTTGCTGCATGCCACAAATAAAATTTCTGTTTTGTGAGACAACTACTTCTACAGCAGTTTGATTTAACTCCCAAGAAGGGCCCCACGTTTGTTCCAGTAACAGTGGTATTTCTTAATTACTCTTTGCCTCCAGTCAAGACATACCTTTTGATTTCCCTCACACGTATGCAAGCCTCCATGCATCTAACTGAATGGTAGTAGTTTCATACCAGGAAACCGCCTCTTCACAATACCTGGCCTCATTTGCTTGACTAATATTTAGAGGGAGAATTCTCAGGGATAAGTTTTGGCACTATTACTATAAAAGCAATGGTTAAGCAAGGTGGACAAACGTAGGTCATGAGGCACTGCTTCTTTCTGTGGTTTCCCAAGAATAGAACACTGATGGGTAGAACAGTAGTTCTGTCTTCCTTTCAGCCACGGTGGCACTTGGGGGCATAGCCTGGCTCACTAGGTCACTAGGCCTGGCTGTGAGGGCTGATGATGACTTCAAGTAGGAATTACCTCGTGAGTTTAAAGTTGACAAGCTCTCTAGTGAACTGGAACATTATGAAGGCATTTACTATTACAACATGTTACCACTGCATGAAGCTAATTAGACAGTAATTACACACTTACAGATTTCTTGGTAACCAGTTCTACATATTTTGCATGTTTATATCACAACATTAATCAAAACACAAACAGCCATATATTAACATAAGACATTATAACGCATGAATCTTAACAAATTATCTTACTTACGGATAATGATTTTAGCCTAAATTATTCTTAAAATCTTTATAGAATTAAGAATTATTTCATCTCCAACTCAAGTTCTGACTCTCCTAAGGAAAATGACAGCAACTAGCTGACCCTAACAACATTTTATAGAATCAGTTTTATAGCTAGAAGAGGGAAACAATTATGTGTTTCCCCTGCTTAATTTTACAGATGAGGAAAAAGTCACAATGTTAGTAAATGGTCTCTGACTCCCAAAGTCCAACAATATCTGTTATCCCATTGCAGGGGTTCTCTCGTCAAGGTTCTTTCTAAAATTTCCATTACTTTTCCACATAACTCTTCATTTCCATCTAGGTTTATGCTTTCAATTATGCAATTTACTACAAATTAAATTTACTCTAATCACAACTGAGTAATTTAGTCACATGCTTCAAAATTCCTACCTGCAAAATCCATCCATCGAGGAAGCCGTCTCTGACTCCAACAACACTAAAAATTGCGGTTTGTACCACTGTCAACTCAAAGCACTCAAGAAAAATCTTCCTTTTGTGTTTATTTAGCAGTGCCTACATATACAGCAATCATATATTCTCAACTAAAACCCAGGATACCTGATCTGGACCAAATAATTTTTTTCCAATTCATAAGCTTCTATACATATTTAATTTAAAAATATTAAGTAACAACAAGTTATAAAATCAACTGATTTTACAGACAAGAATAAAATTATATGCAATTAGGGTTGTCCTAGAAAATTATTAACAACATTCTAACAAAATTCCCAAAAATGAATCTAGAAATCCTCTGGTTAATTACCAGCTTTGTGGAGGGAGGAAGCCAGCTA
Source organism: Equus asinus (assembly GCF_041296235.1). Taxonomy (NCBI): domain Eukaryota; kingdom Metazoa; phylum Chordata; class Mammalia; order Perissodactyla; family Equidae; genus Equus; species Equus asinus. The sequence continues at coordinate 13,738,731 of NC_091794.1, read as the reverse complement.
TCCTTCTGTAGCAACTAACAAGCACTCTAGCTAATTATTTTGTTGACATTTCATACTACTTGTTAAGCTCATTTATTTGCCAAAAGAGATGGTGAGTCTACTCTGTTTAGGTGAAAACAAGAGGTTTGAAAAGATTGTACATCTTCACTCCTAAGACACCAAACTTGTGTAAGATGCAAAACTGGTGCCCATTATCAGTGAATGCACATGCCAGAGAATGCTCCTCCCTGCCCGGTGCCCAAGCAGTAGACTGACTATATGCTCAGCTAAGGAACAGAAGTGGAGAACACCTTAACAGATAAATTCCACTGGAGTCTTTCTAGCAAATTAAATTAATTAATTGGTGGGCAAATGATTTGCCTTACTCAAGGTGAAGATATAAGAAATATTTTAGGAGAAACATATTATAGGATATTCCAACAGGTAATAAACCCCAGTACACGGTTGAGCCCCAATAGACTGCATGAGTGATAGAGAAAAAAAATAACAAAAACAAACCAAAAAACAAAAGCTAATAAAAGTATTCAAATATTCTGATGGCTTAAGCTTTCCCAAATAGAGCATATTACTTTAGGTGTAGAACATGAGACAAATGCCTTGAAAACAATACTTTTACATGAATTACTGTGAAATGATTCCAAAAGAAATTTTAAAAGTTATCATAAATCTAATATGGGGTCCAATATTCATACCCAGACTTTTAAACTGGAATATAAATGTTTTGTTGCTAAATAAAGGAATGCTAAAATTTAGATCTTGAGTATACTGAAAAGAAACAAAAATATGTACTCCAGGGAAAAAGAGCTCTTCATTATACCCTACAAAATAATTCAATTTTTCTACCTTTTATTTTATATAAAAATGCATATTTTACAATGAATCTGTATGTCAATAAAATAATAAGTCTTCAGCCATATGCTTTTAGTAAAAATTTCTACTCCCAGGGCCATTCCCATGGCCTAGTGGTTAAGTTTGGTGCACTCTGCTTCGGCTACCTGGGTTTGGTTCTTAGGCATGGACCTACACCACCTGTTGGTGGACATACTGTGGCAGTGACCCACATAAAAAATAGAGGAAGACTGGCACAGATGTTAGCTCAGGGCAAATATTCCTCAAGCAAAAAGAGGAAGATTGGCAACAGATGGTCATTCAGGGCCAATCTTCCTCAGCAAAAAAATAAAAATTATACTAATAAATACACTGTTGATGTATCGTAGCTACATTAACCATAACTTCCTTTCTTAGCAATCTGTAGACAAAATTTGATCCCCTAAATGTTTCAAAGAAATGATTATATAATATTATGCAATATTTAATGGAAAATGACTAAATAATATACATTGCTTAGTATTTTCTATTTTATTTCATTCTATTTTAGGTGTACTCACGAAAATTTACCTGATATAGAAGGTCTTTTTGAGGCAAAGTGGGGGATCGTTCTTCATACATAGCAGGTGGTTTATGTGTGGGTGGAAGGTCGATCCTGCATTAAAAAGGTTAAAAAATGTGACTGCCACATTTAGCAAAAAAGAAAAAAAGGAGGGACAATTAAGGTTCTCAAGTTTTGAGGACATTTTCCTCATACTAATATTTTTATTAGTACATGTTTAATTCAGTTCTTATATTTCCATTAACCTATCATAGATGGAAAAAAAAAAGTAAATTGATTTTAAAGGTTCCAGTGTTTAGGACCAATCTAACTGATTCATTTTTAAAGAAGCAAATAAAGTAGAAGCATTTTTTGAAAATTATTAAGCAAGTAATCTAGCACATACTAATTTACTTCAGTATTGCACATTTTTAAATCTAACTGTGCTTATCAACACTTTAAAGACAGTCAAATGAGTAAGGGAAGGCACCTTCCTCCGAAGCGTCATAAAAGCAATTTAAAAGGCTATATCTTAAAAAGATAATGAAAAACGTTTATACTGTATTTTGAAAATACTTCCAAAACTAATTTTCAAAAGCCATGGTCACTCTCAGACTATTCATCATGCAAATTAAAATTTTCAATCTACAGACTATTATAAATCTTGCCACTTGAAATAAACAGGGACCATTACATCCTTCGGGAACACATTTATTTTTGCCAAAATGACCTAATCTATTAAAAAACACAATATTTTCATATATTTTAAACATTGTTGAGTTACAACAAAAGAATTAAATATAACCTTTAGCTCTCTGCATTTTAGAAAATAATTTTTTATGTATTCTCATACTTTCGAAGATCACATATAACTAACTTTTAGTACTTGTGATTAGTAAATCAAACAGAAATGTTACCTATGTTAAAGGATAAAGAGAATAAAAGCTACAGAGGCCAAAGTAATTACAAATTCTCTGTGGCCTTATAACTTCTCAAGGTGGGCAGGAAATAATATTTTAAATGAATAGAATTCAAAGAGTACATAAAATGATTATAGGGATTTCCTAGCCTACTAGTATATTATGTTTTTGAAATTGTAGAAAAACCTGAGATAATTTGAGAACTAAGATGAAGTTAACCACATGCTACTTACTCTTGAAATATTAAAGCACCCTAGTCTTACAGGTATGGCACTGAAAGAGCACTTTACAGTCCTTGTATTTAAAGTAATTATCTCCTTTCATTGAACAAAAATCACAGCAAGTTTATAGCTCCAATGTGCCATCGGTCATTTAGGGGAGAAAACTGAGGCCTATGGCAACGTGACTTGTTTGAGGTCATACACTCATTTGATGGTGACAGAGCTAAGATAACACTCAGGTGTCTTCAATCCTAAGAGATTAGTGCTGTCACTGTGCCAGATTAGGGAGGCAGAGATCCACATAAAGCATTTACGAAGACAGAAGAAATACATTCTTTGAGAGCCAGCCTTAGTTTCTAACACAAAAACATTAATAACTACACAAGAAATAACGCCATTTGTATCGAACTTCACTGTCCATAAACATTATCTTATTCTGCTCTCATCACAACCATGTGAGGTAAGTAGGAAAAGTACTATTCACATTTCACAGATGAAGCAACAAAGCCGTTGATGGAATTAAGTGAACTGGGAACTTTGGTCTTTTGATTCTATAGTAAAGAGTAATTTCTGCTTTATAATTCTATCTCAATGATTGGGCCAAAAACATTGCTTTCTCTTTAAATAAAAAAGATGCACATTTTGGGGCTGGCCCCGTGGCATAGTGGTTAAGTTCAGTGCACTCCACTTCGGCGGCCGGGTTCATGGGTTTGGATCCTGGGCGCAGACCCACACCACTTGTCAGCCATGGTGCAGTGGCGACCCACATATAAAGTGGTGGCAGACTGGCACAGATATTAACTCAGGGCCAGTCTTCCTCAGAAAAAAAATCACCAAAACCAAAATTCTTCAAGGAAAAAGCTTTAAAACTTGATGTATTTAATAACTCTAAGCAGTTGAAAGTTAAGTTGTATCTATATGTAAGATAGGCATATACAATCTGAAGAAGAGTTAAACTTATAAGATTTTTTATATCTTTCAACTACTTCATCAAAGACCAGCATTTTTATTCAGAAGGCAGGACAACACGAAGTGTCACTATGTTAGCATTTGGAAAGATGTCTAATATACTGTAGGTGGAAAAGGTGTCTACCATATTTGTCTCCAGTAGCTCCTCGACACCATTTATTTACCTACATGTAGTCTGAGACATTCTGATGAAACTGTGGTCATCTCACAAAGCTCTCACAGTACCTTTACTTCTATCTCCCAGACACTTTACATATGAGTAGCTGTAAAGATGTAAAGACTGATGCATACTAAATATTCATAGTTGAACACAGGCAAAAATGTTACCTACACTTTGTCAAGATAGGATGGCCTCTTTTTTCGAGGAGTCAGCAGCACAGTCACAAAGATAGCAATGATGAAAAGGGCAAGGACAGCTCCAATTACAGCTCCAGCTACGGCTATGGAAGATGTCTGCTTAAATGGAACATCTGTAAAGTAACAAAAATTAGGCTTTTCAAACAATTTTTAGAAGAATTCTTAAATTTGCTACCCTAATTTCTACAATGTGCAAGGACTATTTGACTGAAGTATGCTATCCAACAGCAAGTTCAGAGGACCCCAAATTTGATTCATTACTTTTTGTAGCATTATGTTTAACACCCTTCTTCCTTGTAAGATGTCACCTTAGCACTCCAGCTTTGCTTTTTTTCAAGTTATGAAAAGAATATCCCTAGTCAGATATCAATGAGGGAGTCTATTCTCTATGGGCAAAAATGCCTGGAGGAGAAAAGGAGATAGAGAAAACTATTTTAAGTTCTTACTCTAAAAGGTGATAAGACAAACAAAAAAATTTCAGTATTCTTTAATAGAGTTAACCAACAATATAGACATTTACCATTTTTATTCTATTAAATATAAAATAAATTATCTTACCGAAACCAAAAACCTTCAAAAAGGGGCAAAAGAGAAAACAAAACATATCCCAGACCAAATCAATATAGTCAAAAGTAACATCGTAAAATTTAAGAGGTTTAAAAATAGTATTAAAACAGTACTTGTTGCAGATAATTTCTCTTAATTCATGCACATTTGATACAAAGCATACTTAAGATAGTGTCTCTACTATAAGATTAAATGGAAATTCTTTGCCTTCTCCTGGCTATAGACACACTATATCATTTCTGAACATCACATTCTCTTTCCCAGTCTGCCCCACAAATTTTATAAGGATTTTAAACAGATATTCAGCAGTTAGCAATTCTCACAATTCTGAAAAACTGTCACCCTATTTTATGAACCCTCAAATAAGGGAATTGACTAAAATTCTAACTATATATTTTCAAATCTAAGTATATGGATATGACAAAATGATCAACCCTTCTGTGTAAGTATTATTTTGACAATTTCAGCCACATTAAATCCAGTAATTAAATTTTGTGGGGTGACTCAGCAGTTACTAAGTACCTTTAATATACACGATTTTGTTTTGTCTTTCTATCCAATAGGAAAGATATAACATTCTATTAAATGAAGACACTGCAGTCCTAAAGCTACATGTTCTTCCCAGTCATTCAATCAGTGAGTACTGGAGAACACAGAGTGAAACAAAGCAAGGTTGGGTAGGAGAGGAACCATCGCCCTTACACCCTTGTTGGGAGAGAATGTTTTTTTGCAACATCTAACGTAGACTCTTCCTTTTGGGCCCCCTATTTGGTAACAAAGAACTCAGCTTTCACTTAGATTGACATTCACATATACTCTTAAATAATTGCAATTACTGTTGGGATCCAGACGTGGCAAATTTAAACGAAATTAAAGCACTATCAGTTTTGAAACATGTTTCACCTACTTAGCATCATAATATTTCCATTTAAACACATATTTAGAAATATTCTCCAACTCTTGTTTTTATTAAAATGTGAGTTACATGGTGTTTTAGATTGCTAAAAGAATGTTTTACTTTCTCTCCAATTATAAAAATTTCTTTAGGGGTTGGACCAGTGGTTAGGTTCGTGTGCTCCGATTTGGCAGCCTGGGGTTGGTGGGTTCAGATCCTGGGCACAAACTTACCCATTGCTTGTCAAGCCACTCTGTGGCAGCATCCCACATACAAAATGGAAGAGGATTGGCACAGATGTTAGCTCAGCGCCAATCTTCCTCAAAAAAAGAAAAAAATTCTTTAGCAAACTAACAATACTGGGTTTATTAATGGGCCATTTTATTGCCTCATTCTAGACTAAAAATCTTATACCAATGAATGGCAAGTAACCCATTTCAATAACCTTTCAAACAGCGAAAGAATCTAAAAATAGTAAAATATACAATTATTTTAAACAATATAATCAGTTCCGTCACTCAGGAGGGTACCCTCATTTGCCAATACACATCTGGTTTATCTTCCTGTTCTTGCTCATTTCTCTAATCGCTACTATCTCCATTTGAATATGTGATAGATGACAAAAAGATTTGCAATTCAAGATAGTCAAATATTACTCTGCTCTTGTAAATGTGAAAAAGAGATCTGGGATGATTTAGGAGTAATCCTTCTATTCTACACTCAGCAGCTACCATTTTTGCCTAAGTGTACAGAATTTAGTGTTCTTCTTTTGATGATAATGACAAAGTTAATGTCATATTTATAGCAATACTTGTGAAATTATTTTTCAAAAACTCAGGTTGCTCTTTGAATTAGCCCAAATTAAGATCCTCAATGTACAAAATCACTATAAATTCTTTATCAAATCTCACACTCCCTCCAAGAAAGCCTTTGATTTAATCTTAGCAATAATATTAAATTTGTTAGTGCTTTGTAAGTAATAAACTGAATCACAGGCTTTCAATATAGTAATTCCCAAATCTGAATATATACTATTTTTAATATCCTAAAGTAATTCTGAAGTCTAAACACGTATTTTTAAACATTTAATTATGGTCTACTTTATCCAGCAGACTACCGTTAGCCTTATAATTCCTAGCTCTGGGATTCTATAACTGAGACTTGACTATATATATCCCATAACACTTCCTTCTATCTTAATTTGCGCATATTTATTTCACCTGGCTCCATTCAATCTTTATTCTTATTTATCCTCTCTTTTTTGCACATTTCTCAGTATCAGAAAAGGTTAGAAAGTACTGAAATGAACAACTGGAAGAAAAGTTAGGTATGAATCTATTTACCAATTGGATAATCTATATACAGGCAAATTAATTATGTTAAATACATATAGGGATATATTTCATATTTCCTTTTCTGATTCTTCTAATTTATAAAAAAGAATATACTTAAGAGTATTAATATTCTAAGGGTAGTAACAAGTGATGAACACTAGCACGCAAAGGAAGAGATGAAATTTCCTGCATTCAAGTCAAAGAACTTTGATGAAAATTGAGAATTGAGCCCCAGCATTGCCTTTCCCACATCCCTGTCCACATAAGCTACATAGATTCTATATCCCAATAAAACCACTACAAGGAGAAAAAAGTTAAGTAAGCAAATATATAAAAATTTGGCATTTTTAAATGTTAAGCTAGTTTACTGAGTGAATGACATGAAACAACATCATCACCTAAAGAGATGTTCTACTAAATCTAATTAAATGCTTACAAGCAGAAGAAAACAAAAAGACAAAAGCGTTAAAATATTTAGCATTAAAGGGTTGGTGTGTGTGTCTCTCAGAAGTACAGCTTCCTGTTATCACAGCAGCTATATTAACCCACATACTTTGGAAACTCACCTTCAAAAACAGAAAAATAGCATTCCTCAATACAATAGTATACTGACCACAATTAAAGGTACCAGGCATAAGTCTCATGTGGAAAATGTTCAAAAACCAGTTACAAATCATACCAAAAAACTCAGTACAGATGTAAGAAATAACTTTCATTACTTTTTAAAAAATATTTGCATGTATAAATATTACAGATGTTAAACTGAATTAAAGTCTTACTCTGATACAAATGAATAAAAAAATATGTGAAAGCTATTCAAACATTTGCTCACCTAATTCATATCTGAAACTGAGGCATGACAATATTTTTAAAAATTAAATACTATTAAATATCCTAAAATACTTGTTTACATCAATTTGCTAAAATCATTCAAAATGGGTGAGTATAGAAATCTACAGTCTCTTTTCACACTTACATTGAAACGAGTTTTAATAATTAATTGAAATGTTAAGTTTCATCCTCTTTTTTCTCTTCATTCCCTTCACCAAAACCTCAGTGATGCCATCACGTGATTCATAGGTTAATGTGACACTCTACAAACTTATCTTCCCACCTTTTATTTGCTCCCATAATACATATCACTGTATTACCAATTTTCCCCATAAATATATCCCATCTTTTATTTTTCAACAGCCCCTTTTAATGCTTATCTTTTCAATATGACAGCTAATTATTTATAACCATCCAAATATTTACCTCATTATTTTTACTAAAAGTCTTCCATTTGGGTCAGGTCAGTCTCCTCAGCCTCTCATCCAACAAACGACCAATATTAACCTAACATGTAACAGGCCTTGTGCTAAGGGCTAGGAATGCAGGATGAATTTTACATCGTACCTGTCATCACAATCAAGAGCAAAATCCCCAAGTGGGGTCACAGAATCCTTAAAAATACATAATTTTCCAATGAAGTATAAGAAGAGATTATCACATCTAAAAAAAGGTGGGGAGAGGGCATTTAATAAAAATAAATGTTGTACTAGTATTAATACATGGATTGGCACTGTCAGCCCCACTTGGTCCATGTGTCAGGTGTTGTCCAGCCACACAGGACACCGACAATATCCTACAAGAAGTGTGGAGTGGGATAGTTCCAGAATGAAATCCAGTAAAGTTACAAATTCACTTGGTTGTTCCCTCTCAATACAGTCAGCATCTTGTGACACATTGTGATGTATGAGAGCTCAGCTGAATGAACTAACAACTTATCTAGACTTAGTAAAAAATGTAAAGGAGGCATGACATGGGTGCCCTGAGACAGGTAAACATCTGACACATGGACCAAGTGAGGGTATCCGTGCTAATCCGTGCTACATACTAATAAGGATTCCTTCCTAGTAAATACCATTCTTGCAAAGAACTGGCAGAATGAAGATAACACCAATAATACACAAACTTTATCAGTTACATTATGAAGTAAAACCATGGCAATCTAATCAGATGTGACATCAACCAAAAAAATTCAAATTCGTTAGCAAGCCAAATAAAATAGAGACTTACATTCACTCTTAATTAACAATAAACCTCACGCTAAACCCATACTGTGCTGAAATTGTAGCTAATGTGAGAAGTGAGGTCATTGGGATTAGCAGGATATCGAAAAACCAAACATCTTGAACATGAAGACAAGCTCTATAAACAGTAGTTGGGACGAAAACTGTTAAGGCCTCCACAATGGACTTCTTCCATTTGAATCTACTTGTTTTTGAGAGGTAGCACTGTAGCTATCATACCTAAAAGCCAACTATCAAAGTATACTAGAATCACACCTTTGAATCACTGAATCAAAAATTATAAAACCAAAATTAAAAAACCAAATGAAGCAAATTCGATGATGTGGTTTTCTCAAAAATGTTTTAGTGAGAAAAGAAGTTAACTTTTAAAATGAAGTACAATCACATTGTTTTCCCAAATTCTGTTTTAGTGAGAAAAAAATTAATATTTTTAAAATAGCATTTCATCAGATGTTAAAATGTTCATTTTTGAATATTTTACAATGTACATAGCAATCTTCTATAGAAGCATTTATATAATTTAGAAACTTGTACATATTAGGAGTACATACTAATTTTTAACTGATACGTACAGTCAAAACTTTTGAAGAGCACTGACCTACAGAAGATAAGTCAAAACGAGAATAAAGCGTGAAGTTATGGTAGAGTAGATCTAAGTTGACATAAAAGAATACGGGCAGCAGTTATTAATTCTAAAGGAGAAAGGTAAGTTTCATAAAGCTATCCATTTGAGCTGGATTTTGAATACAGACTGGTTCCCCAGTGTGGAAAATGGACGGAAGGGAATTTCAGAAAGGACCAGCATGGACATAATTATTCAGAAATCAAAGCACATGGTATGGTAAAAGAACAAAGTTAACAGATCTAGACATTAAGTAGGTTCCCTGTTAGTAGATCTAGGCTTGGAGCATCAAATGGCTGCCATAACAAAAGAAAAGCAGGCATTATGTGCCTCCTGATGGAAGAACATACCTCAGCTTAAGAAGTAATCTTGCCCCCCCAAATTAAACCTTAATCTTGTCAAGGCTCTAGCTCTCACCATCAATTTACAAAGAATACAGACATGCAATTCGCACAATCGAAACTGGGAAACTGTAGGACAAATGAAGCCATTTCTTCAACAAATAAATTGCAAGGGAAAAACAGGGGCATGGGGCAGCAGTGCGGAGAACATATAACTAAGGCATTTCAACCAATCATAACCTATGAATCTTATTTGGATTCTAGTCAAAACTGCAAAAGTATGTTAGAAATTTGAATACTCACTAGATACTTGATGTTAAGGAATTACTAATTTTTGGTGTAATAATGAATCTGTGGTTACTTTTTCTAAACGTTTCCTATCTTTTAGAGCTACATACTGATATACTCACAGATGAACTAATGGCAGGAGGGATAATGTGGGTACGAGTTTAAATGAAACAAGATTGACCATGAGTTGATAATAACTGAAGTAAACAGAGGTTCATTTCATAATTCTGTCTTGTGTATAATCTTCCATAATAGAATGTTTTTTTGTTTTGGTTTTTTTTAAGATTGGCACCTGGGCTAACAACTGTTGCCAATCTTTTTTTTTTTTTTTTATGCTTTATCTCCCCAAAACCCCCCTGTACACAGTTGTATATCTTAGTTGCAGGTCCTTCTAGTTGTGGGACGTGGGACGCTGCCTCAACGTGTCCTGACAAGCGGTGCCATGTCCGCGCCCAGGATCCGAACCCTGGGCCGCCGCAGCGGAGCGCACGAACTTAACCACTCGGCCAAGGAGCCGGCTCCTAGAATGTTTTTTAAAAAGAGAGGCCAAGGACAAGATCTAGTAACCTCTGGCTCTGAGATCAACCCATCCATTCAAGACTTGGTTTTCCCTGAGATATTTCTCATAACTGAGACTGAAATTAGGTATCATGTCTCAACAGAAATATTATGCATATAAGGAAATAAGGCCTTGAATTATTCTCAAGTTTTTAGGATTATTTATATTTTGAAGTTATTCCACTAAATTCAATTTCACTCTGTTTCATCCATAGTGCCCAGCCAGAATAAACAGCAGCCATTAACTAAAAGGCAAGTGAAATAAGACCCCTCAAAATTGAATCAAGTTTTATCGTTCTAAATTGAAATAAACATGATAAAATAAAAATTATCAAGGTTCAAGAAAAGAAATGCTCCGTGTAAGGGTAAATCCCACAAAAGCTTTTGCAAGCAATGTTTTGTTTCAAGTTCTTGGTGGAAACCTACCACTACTCAACTCAAAGTAGCTATGTATTGAAAAAAACAAAAGTGAAGTTTACTGGAATAGAAAATAGAAACAAAGTATTTTTTAAAACCTTAAAAAGTTGGTATACTGTGTACACTACTCCAGTGATTCTTTCATGCATGAACTTTTACTGGCATAACAAGAAAGACACCAAAGTTAATCCAGTCGAATTACGTTATATATACTTTAAAAAACTGCTGCTTGCTCTAAAATAATTTAAAGTTTAGGGAAAAAATGTTTAATAATTTTAAATATCACAGATAGGAAACAGGGAAAACATAATTACAAACAATGGCATTTCTAATCAAAGCAGCTCACAAGCAATAAGTGAAAAACACTAAATGCCAACCTAAAAAATATCTTATGAAATGTGTTAATTCCAGGCTGAAATATATAAAATTTGACTTATGTCAAAGTCACAGCAAAAATATTTAAAATTTGGTTTAACTGCTAGGGCTAGAGAGACAAGATAATTCATGATTCTGGAGAATGTTATTCATGATGTGTATGTAAGAGATGGGAATCAAACCGTTAATTAAAAGCAAATTCTATAATGGCTAAAAGTCAACTTAGATGCTTCCTCAAAATTTATCTAACTCTATCCTTAACCTGCTATAGTCTTTTTTGGGAAGAGAAATAAAATAGGCTTATAATTCCCACAAAACATCATTAATGAAAATAGGTTACTTACACAAACACACACACACTCACTCACTCACTCACCCACTCCAGCAAATATCGTAACAAAGACAAATAAGGCAATACAGAGCCAAAGGCTTGTTACAGAAATATGCCTCTAAAGAATTTTTTTTAACTTTTATTTAAAGATTTGTTGCACAGCTATTGGGGCTACCACCTGATAAGTAACTCAATATGAAAAAAACAAAATGAAACAAAAAAACACTGGTACAAATTAAAATTAAATTCAAACTCAACATACCAAAAATTTGAGAAAGGAGCTTTTTAAGGATGATACATTTCTAATTAACAAGAAAACAGGAAAAACAATTCAGTCTGTAAATCATTCCCCTATTAGAATTAAAAATTCAATATAGGTACTACTTCTTCCTTTCTTATATTTTACATTGATTGCTTCCACATATCAGTAACTTCTTACTTGTTCATATACTTTGTTTTAGCAATATTTACCCAAAGGAGAATCAAACTCAAATCAGACGATTTTGAATATAAAATTGCTACGTTTCTTTCAAATTTTGTACTTACACATTGCATTTCCTAAAGCCCCTTATGCTAAACATTTAGCCAGGGTTATCTTTATAAAACTTCCCTATAAATGGCTATCCAAAGTAATATTTACTACTGAAAAACCTTAATGGTTTCTTTTATGTTAGATATCAAATAGAAACCTTTTAGGCACATGGTAAAATACTGAACCTTTCAACTATAAACTACTTCTCAAGTATCACTTTAAAGTTAGTCCTTACCCTATTAAAGTTTCAATGTATTTCACTAAAAATGGTAGGAAAAAATAAGAGTTGCATTCATCTCCATTGTATTATTGAAATATTTTAACCAGTGTGAAAGACAGCCCTAAAGTGAATACAAAAATGAAAAAAGTTTAAAGAATATGAGAGAAATAAATATAAACATGGCCAAAGTAAAAGGAAACTATTCTTCCACCTTTTCTGAGAGCAGGATATACAATTGATATACCTATCAATTAGCTGTGCACATCACTGATATTCAAAATTAATTAACAAAATGTTTATTTAATATGACTATTGATGTTTACAAACAAGTCTATGTACAGTAAACAAAATTCTAACAGTGCAATGCTTCAGAAAGTCTTAAGTATCAGTATCAGATTCTTAAAATTTGAAATTTAGTTTGCCAAATGATTTCGATTAAGGATACAGAATACATCAAATACTCACTTGCAGTTTTCCATGTCAGCCTCTCCCACCAAAAAATAAATAAATAATCTAACTGCACAATGACCACAATATACAAGGAAGTTCATTATCGCTAAGTAAATATTTATATTTTTGAAATACAATTCTTGAAATACATTAATTTCCTTCAGATTATACTCAAGTTGAGATTTATATACTATTCTAAATGTGATTAGCCTGCTCGGATTAATATAGCATTTCAAATCATTGCTCTAAAGATGAAATTTTGATCAAAAAGACACAAATGTACATCTTTCAGGGAAAAAATTTTAGACCCATCTTCCTTGTGGCCATATTACTGTTGATATTTAAATTTAAAAAATAAAGCCACTTCAAATCATAGGTTAGTATCAAGAAAGTTTTCTTCCAATGACTTGGACCAAAGCGTCTTATTATTTGTACAGCAGTGGTTAATTATATATAAAACTAGATATTTTTAACAAGATAATCGTGAACTTTACTTAACTGTATCCTTAACCCATATTATAGTCTTACAATAAGTGTTTGGGAAAAGAAAGAAAATAGGTTTCTAATTTCCACAAAACACTGCTAGTTAAAACAAAGAAAACTAGGTCATAATCATTTAGAATAAAGCCTTCACTACTCGCAAAATTCTATAAACATGTTAGAACTTTGCCTTTTAAAACATTTTTTTAGCTTTGACAAGGATCAGGAGGGGGGTGGTTGGGAGGGTTAAAAAAAAGTACCTACTTTGCCTTTTTATTAACAAAATAATTTATTTAATTTATGATTCTCCTACTAACCTCCACTTCAATTTCCTGGCAAAACACCTAAGGCAATTCTACACAGTCCTTTTTTCAAATGAATCATCTACAGAAAAAAAGGTGTTCTTTGGGCTTCAAAATAGTTGTCATTATTACAATTTTATGGGACTTCACTGTAGAAGCAATTTAATTACGTTACAAAGAAGATCTACATTTGAAGATTTAGATGACATTTCTTTCTCAAAAATTACATGATTTCTGGAAAGGATATACTTAATTACGTAAAAAGCAAAAACGTAAAACACCTCATGATGTTTCCAGTTTTAATCAGAAAAACAAAAATCTTGAAACACACACATACACTTAGGAGTAAAAAATACCAGGATGATTTGCCAATATCCATCAGCAAGCGTTAGTGATGAGTTCTATAATTCAGATTTTTCTTCTTAAACCTCAAATTTCCAAGTTTATTCTATTTTTTTCTGCATATTTACCCGTTTGAACTACATCAACATTAAATGACTAAAACAAGATGGTCTAGAAAATTCTTTGTATAGATTCTTGGCTGATATGTCTCATTTCTAAAACTGGTACTCCCATGTTTACCCATGTTTTTTCATATACTGAAATGCCCTGTCTGTACTAAACTGTGTGCCATCTTTTCATATTATTCTTATATTTAGGACATAAAGCATTAAAACAAAATTACCACTTAATGCACCAAAATCCATGTTCACATGACAATGTAAAAATTGTCCTCCAGAGATGAAAGAAATTGTAATAATTATGTTTAAAAGGCATTTTTATTACTCTTGCATGTATTTTGGACAAAAATATTGATCAGCTAATTATACTCTTCCACACATCACATTCACTGCATTTACTACCACAGTTTTAGTGCAACAAAATATCTTTGAAAAGCCACTCTACAGTAATTATGGCAAGGCTCATTAAAATGCAGAGGTAAAGATTCCATTTGTATAGAAACTTAGAAAATAATGTTTGAAAAGGAAAGGTGTTTCACCAGGCTGAATATTTTTTGTATACTAAAAATATATATAAACATTTCTTGAATTAGTTTATAGTCAATTTTGATGTAGTATTCAGTGGTGATAAATTTTGAGAGGTATATGTTTAACAAACATTATACTTGAGATTATAGTCTTAGGTAAACATTTAATACACAATGCCAAGGTAGTTTCCTTTTGTTTTTTAATTTTTTGTACCAAAAAAAGTCATACATTTAATGCTGACATTTCTTCTTACCTGTGTGCCTCAGACCAATAAAGTACTCTGCATTAAAATTTAAATCTTGAGACAGTAGTACAGCATTGAAAAAAAATTGTAAAGCAGCTCAGATACATTTAACCCAGATTTTACATTTTCATTTGTCAAATTAGAATATAAAAAGTAAGCTTGAAAATCAAGTTGAAAAAGCTTATTCTTCCTCAAGAAAAAGTATGAACAATCTGAAAATGATCAACTAGTATGAATGAAAGATTATACATTGTTAAGTCACATTTAGTGATTGCTAAACATACCACTCCCTCCTGGAAATTACGGAACCATCTACATGTGAAACTAAATCATCTTCATTTTCGTCATAATGTCCATCGCTGACAAACTTCATTTCCATTTTTTGATCTTCATAATAACCCATTGGTCTTTCAAACCTATTGAGATTTTCTACATTGTTCCACTGTGTTTTTTCAGGCTCTTCTAAATAGTCTTTCCGTATTAGATTGTTCACTGGATTTTTGTTTTCTTTTTTTACACTGTCTGGGTAAGAATCAAGCTCATCTTGTTGAAGAACATCTATTTGTGATTCTTTTTGCATATCTGATGGTGGAATGTAGTTCTTGGCAAAATAGTCTCCACGAAACGTCCGTCTTCTCCTATAGCAGAATATTCCAGCCAAAACACTTACAAGTACTATGAAGAGAGCCCCACCCACTACACTAGCAATGATCGTGCCAATTGTGTCATCCTTAATTGTTGCCAAAGTTGACAATGGGAAGGGCAATTTTTTTGGTTCTGTTGCTAGATCCTCGATGTCAGCAGTTGAGGGATGCCACTGAACTGTAGGCTGAAGGGTGGTAGTAGTAGGAGGATCTAATGGAAACAGTAAAGATAGACAAGACACAGAAAAGCAAAGAATGTCAATGCAGGCTGATCCAGGAGCAAGTTGAACAGACAGCACAGTTAATGAATATATATTCATAGTAACAATAGTTTTTCATTCTTAATTTGATTTAAGATTAGAATGTAGTGCTACTTACACATTTTATTAAAAATAACAAAACTGACAGTTACCAATGAAGTAAAAGGAATGAAAAATTACCTACAGTGTAAATCCTAAATTATTCTACTCCAAGTTTTTGCATAATATTGTACTCCAAGGAATACTTTTTTTTAATGAAGAGTATTACTTAAGTGTCCTATATACAGCTGGCTTAAGAATTATCACACCAAAAAACTAAATTAAATGAAATAATGCAAACATACATTTTCTTAGCCAGTAGCACTAGGAAATAAAATGAAAGAATGAAAAAATTAAAGTATGTTTTCTTAATATCCATCTTTACCTAATATTGTTTATTGTAAGATCTGAACTTAATCTTTAAAAGAATGAAAAACTATAGAGTCTTGTTAAGTGGCCACAGTATAAGCTGTTGGTTTAATAATTCTCTCAAAAATATTTTCCTTAAATAAAGAGAATTGTTCAATTTTTAGAAAGGATATATGTAATACATACCGTTATTTAGCAATTTACAAAATAAAAGCATATGTTTAAACTGTGTTAGCCAAATGGATTATTATCAAATGAGACTAATACACAAAGTAAAAACAAGTTATAAAGTGTTACAAAAACGTCATCATGTCTATACCCCACGGGCAGGATATATGAACATTTAGGAAATTGAGGAATTTCAACCATATTTGCAAAATTTAATGTCACATTGCTTTAGGACCGAGTTCCAAAAAGAGTAGCTAATATTTTAGAGAGAACATTCTAATAATACTTGAATATTAGATGCAAATGATCCTGTGTATTGCCACTAGGTTACAAAGTAAATAGCCATTAATATTAAAAAGCAACTAAACATAAATAGTAAAAATTAAAGACTGGTTAATTGTCAATTAAGTGGTATTTGTAGGTCATGTTACACAAAATTCTTGAGTTTGAAGAAAGAATGAGTTAAAAAATCTTGAATTTCTTCATAGACAAAAATAAATGACCCAAATGGTAACCTCCTATAATTAATTTTTAAATGAGTGGTACTGATAGAGCTTTTAAAAAATGATTGTTAGAAAAATACTAAATCTACATGGGGTAAGTTATTCTAAAATTACAAGCTAAAGAAAAATACTTACTGAAACAGGTTTCATCACGGAATGCCATATGTATAGAATGTGGTAAAAATTTAGCAAGTACAGTATAAAATTTAACAAGCACAGCATAACTAATTTCCTGTGAGCTTAAACCAATATAACAGGCAATCCTGTCAAGCACCTTGAAGTGAATATTAGTTACCAGATTCTATGTAAGTAAGTGAATCAAGGAAGAGTTTTAATTTGTGAAAACACATTCACTAGCTGACCAAACCAATCTTTAAAAAAACCATTGTGGAATTGTAGGATCATTTCTAGTATAAAAGTATAAAGCCTTATATAATCCAACTTCACAGAACCAGAATATTAAGGAAACAAACTAAAAATCAATCATTTGTAAGACAATTTTTGTATTTTCTGAAAGGAGAGGACTTACGGAAAAGTCAAGTTTTAAGTATTAAATGTCAACTTTACAATGATTCCCAAAGAAGAAAGGATTACAATACTGGTATCGGCATGCTTAAACAAAACTACAAATCACCTAAGTAATTAGTCATAATTCACACATTTTTGTGAACATAAGATTTTAAGAGTTTTTGACAGCTCTTAATGAAATGCTATTTTTTCTCAGAAGATTGCATACATCTGAGTTTTCACCAAGTCTAAGATATCTAACTGAACATTTTTACCAAGTATCCTAAAAATAAAAAAAACTAAAAATCACTGACATTTCAAGGCTGGCCCCGAGGCCAAGTGGTTAAGTTCATGCACTCTGCTTCGGTGGCCCAGGGTTTCACCAGTTTAGATCCTGGGCATGGACCTAGCACTGCTCATCAAGCCATGCTGAGGTGGCATCCCACATCCCACAACTAGAAGGACCCACATCTAAAATACACCAACTATGTACTGGGGGGTTTCAGGGAGAAGAAATGAAAAGAAAAATAGAGGGAGATGGGCAACAAAAAGAGGAGGATTGGCAGCAGATGTTAGCCCAAGGCTAATCTTCCTCAAAAAAACACAAAATCCCTGACATTTCTTATTTTTACTTGCAGTGTTCTCTATGTGAACACAGATAGATGTCTACTGTCTATTTAACTCAGATTTAACAAAGTATAGCTTTGAGAAAAATCTAACTAAAAAAAGAGTAACCAAAAAAAAAAAAACCTATTTAAAAATCTTGTTATTTAATTTTGTCAGAGGTTCTAGAAACTTTTTAACTTACCATCCCCTTCTCAACCAGTGTTAAAAATAGCACAGCCTCACTACTAATATGATTCCATGAAAGAAGGACTACTGATAATACTTTATTATTTTGTATTTTAAGCAATGGACATATAACAATGCATATACAACAATGATTCATGTTTTCTAATTCTTGCTGTACTCCAAGATAATTGCAGTAAGAGTCACAATTCATGTAAAGTGGCAGGAGGACTATTTTGTAATCACTAATAGCTACTTAATTATCATCACTTAAAATCCTTCCCAACAGCATTCCTTATTTTTTCAAACAATATTTTTTTACATCCTTTGCTAAATATGTGATAAACGAGTATATAACAAATGTAATGAACTAGTAGACTGCATTCTCCACACCCAAATGAAGAACTCTTAAGTTTCTTTTTCAAATTAATGAGGTCTGTCAAATAGGAAAATAAATAGTCCAGTAAGGCCTCTGTTGCTATAAAGTATATTTCAGCCTAATAAATATTATGTTGAAAGAAATTAAATCAATTATTTCTTTTTCTTTTAGACTTTATATGAATTGTTTAAATAAACAAAATCTATGAATTTTAAAGTTTAAGGACTGCTAAGTAAGTGTGGATTCTTAAGTCTGATATTATGTCTGGATCCTTGATGTGAAATCAACAATGTAAAATTCAGTATTTTCATAGGAATATACTTTGAGTTTTAGGCACAGGGGAACTTATGTGATATGTAAAAATTTGCTTCTCTATTCTCAAAGAGAAGAAGTATCAGTTAAGAAAAAAAAGACATACCAAAAGCAACAAGAAAACGACAATTTACAGCAGTTGGTTAGTACTGGACAAAGAGCCACCGTACCCATGAGTAACAACTAAAGTTGAATATGTACTGCAATCTTGAATCAATCACCTCTTGCCCAAAATCCTATGCATACCAATATGGGACAATGTGTAATAAAATTATGAACAATTTCTCTCAAACAGAGTTGCCAACTCTACTCTGTTCTGAGCAGAACTTTTAATCTCCAGTCATAAGATACATTCTTTTCATAAATATTTTTAAAAATCATTTCTGAAATTTTAAAATATCAATTTTAATACTAAGGTAAAATTTTTTCCTAGAGGAAAAAGAGTACATATAAGTTACAATAAAAAAAAGACTAATGGTTTGATATGGCCTTTTATTCTGACAAAAGCCTACGAGGCTTTACTAGTCATTTTAGAAAGGCAACATTATATCTAGGATACTTGATATACTGCAAGAAGCTCTTAGAGAAATTAACTAAAATCAGCATAAGGTACTATATTAAAGACTTTGGATAGAAAGGTAAAGTCTAATTCTTGATGATTACTTGAAGAAAACTATCTCATATAATGCTATCTTTTTCTGAAGTACTTAGTGGTAATTAACTGTAATTTTTCTCAGTAAACCATATTTACTCAAAATTTGATTTCCCCTCTTACATGATCCAGTAGAGGTTGATAAAAAAATGTGTAAAGTTCACCACCCGTATTACATTAGTTCCTTTGTCGAAGAAAATAAACATAAAAGCAGACTCCGGATTTTTAATTCTTTTCTGATTGTTTTCTTCTCAAATTTATTCATTCATGCAACAAAAGTTTACTGAATACCTATTACATGCTAAACATTATTGCAGATGGTGGGAATATAGTAATTAAAGCAGATAATAATCCTGTCCTCTTAGGACTTATGTTTTAGTGGGGGTAAGAACAGACAAGCATATAAATAAAATATATAGCCTACCACATGGCAATAAGTACTGTAGAGAAAATAAGGCAGAGAAAGAGGTCAGAAAGTAGTAAAGGAGAAGTTTTGAATTTGAAATACAGACGTGAAGGTGGTATGTGAGCAAAGATCTAAAGGAAGCGAGTGAAAGATCCATGAGGATATCTGAAGAGCATTCCAGACAGTAGAAACAACAAGTGCAAAGACTCTGAGGTAGGAATGTGCCTGTTATGTTCAAGGAAAAACAAGGAGGCTGGTGTGGCGGAAGTTAAGTGAGCAAGGGAGCTAAGAGATGAGGGCAGAGAGACAACCTAGGACCAGACCATGTACAGAGCCTTATGAGTCATTGTAAAGATACGGTTTTCACTGTGGGTAAAATGGGAAGTCCATGGAAGGTTTGGAGGAGAGAAGTGACATGATCTGACATGTGCTTTAAAAGGATCATTCTGCCTGCTCATTTGATAACAGGCTGAAAGTAGGAAGATTAAATGGCTGTTCTAATAGTGAAGAAAGGGTTTCTGATGGCTTGGACCAAAATGCTAGCAGTGGAGAACTGGTAAGTTCTGCATATAATATAATGGGAGAGCTGGCATCGATTTGTTGATGGATTGGGTGGGGTATGAAAGAAAAATCAAAAATCAAAGATAAGTATTAAGGATTATACCCTGAGCACATGTAAGGATGGAGCTACCAATAACTGAAAGGAGGAAGACTGTTGGAGGAAGATGTTTGGTGGCAAGGGGCAGGAGAAAGATCAAGACCTCAGTTTTGAATGTTAAGTTATAAATGCCTATTATATTTCTACATAGCGTTAATGACCATTAACAGGCAGTTAGAGACACAAGTCAGGAGTACTGGGATGTGGACCCAGAATGTCAAAAGGTATAAATTTAGGATATCACCAATGAAATCGGTATATATAAGAATGCCCAAACTGAGCCTTTACTTAAATGATTACACAATTATAATACATTGCGCCTAAGAATTACAAGTAAAATCTCACACCAAACTTTGTACTACAGAAAACAAAAAAGTAAGCAGTCTTTAGGTAACTACATTTTAAATATGCATCTCCTGTGGATTTAAGATTCTTTTTTTCAATAAAAGACTCCTAAGGGAAGAAAGGGAAACTAATATATTACTCTTTAATCTCATTCAGATTTCCACTAAAGCACTGCTGCTGGAAGAAACGGCTAGGCTGGGATGTGACAGCTTTAAGCTTCTTGTGAGATTCATACAAAAAAATATTTGAGTCCCTATCATGTGCCAGGTACTAAGTAAGTGCTGAGTCTAAGACGGTAAATAAAGCAAACAAAAACTGTTTAATGAGAAGAGATAATAAGTAAATAAATGCACACAACTACCAATGGTGGTAAGTGCCACAAGAAAGAATAAGGAAGACTGTTTTTAGAGTGAGTGACCATATAATGACTGAGCATACAACATTAAAGCAAATCTAAAACTGCTCTAAAATCTGTAGTTTAGTTAGTTTTAGATTTGAACAGAGATAAAAATCTTAACTATTTTATAACTACCATACAAACCTGCATTTCTCAAGGTTCTTTTCCTTTTTCCTTTAATTTTCCATTTATTAGACAAGAAGATTGCTACATTCTTAGAGTCAGTAGGAGATGCTCAAAATATTTTATAAATTTTTATAAATAAGCATTCCATTGATAATTTATTATTTATAGCTACATCCAGAAAAAAAATATTTTTAGCTCTAACTAAATTTTGTGACTACCCAAATTTATACTCAGTCAAATTAACAAAAATGTTCACAATGAAACAAACAGAATGTGAAAAATCTAAGTTCTTAGTGGCTTAAGGACTTACAATAAGAAACAGCTTGAATTTTATTTCATTAGAACATTTTTGGTAGCATTCCTACTTCACCTCTCAGTAACCTACTCTGGTATAGTCCCATATTGAGTAACATACAATGTTATTTAATAAGCCAGGTCATCAAAGTTGATATCCCATTTTACTTATCAGAC
Source organism: Equus asinus (assembly GCF_041296235.1). Taxonomy (NCBI): domain Eukaryota; kingdom Metazoa; phylum Chordata; class Mammalia; order Perissodactyla; family Equidae; genus Equus; species Equus asinus. Next base: position 13,716,850 of record NC_091794.1, on the reverse strand, counting down.
ACTTGTGGGTAGAGCAGCCACCAAAACCAACCAACCAACCAAACAAACCTAATGTCTGTTCTTGGTGTAAAGATGAAAGAACCTAGAAAAGTGCACACACTACCTATAAAAGGAATAGTTAATACTATTTAACTGAAAAATTAACTATATACATAGGTCTTAAAATATACACTTTAATATACCTCTTTTAGATTATTTGGAAAACCCCAACCTGAGGAATCTGTACCTTCACAAGTATAAATTACCACGTAGGTCACAGTATTATTGTCATGATTGTCCTTATAGGAATAATTTAAGTAACACATTTTCAAGTAGATAGTAACTTACCTGAAATGTAGATGACCTTTTGATCACTTCTTTGACCAAGAGAATTGGTCACTTTACAGACATAAACACCGGAATAATTGAAAGTCAGTGGATGGACAAAATGAAGAGTATTGTCTGAAGCCAATAAACCATCAGGCCACTGTCCATCCAACCTAGATTTTAAAAAGCATGAAATTATTTTAAATATTTAAGACTCTATTCATTGACAGCTATTTAAATAAGATATTATATTTTTGAAGTGTTAGTAAAGAACCAGCATCATTCAGGTAAAATTCACTATGAAATGAAAGCATATAAGTTATGAATTTTCATTTTAATAAAGATGAACTAATAAAGTCCATTAAGAGTATCCATTCTTTCAAAATATCCATTCATCTAAGTATAGCTAGGCAAATATATTAGAATAGGAAGGAAGGAGAGGAAAAAAACAGTGATTTTAAAGAAAACTTGGAAAATTAGAAAAGTATATTATTTGAAATATCAAAGGAATTAAAATAATCCTCAGTGAATTACAGATCTATTCATGATATATCTACAATTTTCTTAAAGAAAAGTCATCTAAGTAAATGATAATGTTTTAGCACCTGCTGTAACATATTTAAAGAGCACCATTTAATACTAAGCAAATCTATACTGTGCCCCATCCAAATATTGTTAGTTTCTAAAGCACAAAGAAGGGTTTTCCTATAAAAGAATTTCATTTGCAAGGTGGGCATCTGTAATAATAAAAACCAAGGCACCTTTTAGTATCAATAGTAGCTCTGTTTAAACAGTGCCTATACTAATTTTACTAAGAGGTTCTATCTAGTATAAACATTACTATAACCCATAACAGGAATAAAATCTCACTATAAGAACTCTAAAGCCATTCACTGCAATGGAACTAACTATACTGTTATACATCATTTTTGCAACCTTAGGGTACAGAAAAAAGAAAAAAACACCACCAACAGGTCTTTATTTTGAAACTGTTTTTAAAGTCCATAAGTTATTTTTTAAGATAAGAGGATAAAAAGTCAAGTAAACCCAGGCACTCTACTACTATAGTTTGAGATAAGTAGGTTTTCAAAAAGCTCATCCACTCGTCCATTCAATAGAAACTTACTATTTACCATGCAGTTGTTAGTACTTTAATTTAGCATTGAAGGATAAAGGTAATATTTACATGGTTTAAAAACTAAAAACAAAAACACACAAACTTCTTCTTAAGAGGACTTTGGAAAGAACATTTTTACATGCATTAGTTTTCAAAAGGTGAACTCTTTCTCTAGAAGGATAAGAGTGAACATACATATCTTATCAATTATCTCTATACTTTGGGCCCAAAATTCTATTCCCTTTCTGAGAAATATAAACATGGCTTATAATCCTTTAAAGTTGTTCATTCAAATAAGCCACAGGCAGAAAAATCTAAACATCACATTAAACTCAACAACAAATGACATGCTAAGCATCATCTACGCTTTTACCTACGTTATGTGATTTATATCCACTTTCTCTACCTTAGTAAAAATTCTATAAAGTACTATTATCAATAGGAACAAAAGATTAGAGAGGTTAAATAACTTACTCAAAAAAGACATCTCCAACTGCAGACACTAGGATGAGAACTCAGAATTCTAAGACTTTCAGAAATACCCTATCACACATCTTACCCAATAACTGCTCCCCACTTTTAAGAAAATGTAAGTGAAAAAGGCCCTCTCTATTTTTAAAATTGTACCTTTGCTTAAAGACAATAGATTGACCAAATACACTGTTTCCCTGCTCCCACAAAATCCCACCTAAAACAAGAGTAAAGGAATTAAAAAGCTATTAAAAACTCATGAGGAGAAACAGAACAGGAGGCAGGATTCATCAGACAAGATGCTTCAACAAACTTTTAGAAGACAGAAAGCAGAAGGAGAAAACAATCTACGCCTCAGGCCAGTGTTCCTCAATCAAGAGTGATTTTGTCTGTGAGGGGTGTTTGGCACATCTGGAGACATTGTTGGCTGGCAGCATGTCTGGGGACATTTTTGGTTGCCACAACTGGGAGACGGGGGGAGAGACGGGGAGAGCAAAGTGCTACTTGCTCTAGAGAACAAGAGACCAGGGATGCTGTTAAATGTCCTACAATTCACAGCACTGCCTCCCACAACAAACATTTACCCAGTGCAAAATGTCAAGAGTGCCAAGGCTGAAAAGTTCTGCTTTGGGCTGAAGAAGTGCTTGCAGGAGGCAAACAGATGAGAAAGCAGCCAATTTGGTCCAAAGAACACAAGGAAGATTTGGAATTTGACTCACTGTACTGCAGAAGGCCAGAGTGAGGCAGAGGGCTAGAAATAAGATTAGCTGAAAGTTGAAAAGACAATAGACTCCTCCCAACTCTGTACAGTTACCAGGCATTTATGTTTTAAGCAAAAGAATGAAGGTTAATTCAATAAATAAACTGAACGGTCATGAAAAAAAGACCTCCACTCTTCCATAAGTGCCATCTGAAGCTTCCCCAGGAAAATAACGAGCTCTCTACCTGATCACTCTAAGTAGAATCTACTAATGAGTAATCCTCATTATAGAGGCAGTTTCCACTCAGCATTTTATTTTAATACATCAATGTGAAATGACTGGACACTGAGAAATTAAGGAACATCTACAAAATAAAAGACCAAACAAAAAAACTTGAGGGGCTGGCCCAGTAGCATAGGGGTTAAGTTCACATGCTCTACCTCAGTGGCCCAGGGTTTGTGGGTTCAGATCCCAGGCACAGACCAACACATCACTTGCTGAGCCATGCTGTGGCATCCCACATACAAAATAGAGGAAGACTGGCACAGATGTTAGCTCATCAACAATCTTCCTCAAGCAAAAAGAGGAAAATTGGCAACAGATGTTAGCTCAGGGTCAATCTTCCTCAGTAAAAAAACCAAAAACAAAAACAAACACACACAAAAAACCACCAAAACCTTGGAGGAACAAAAGAGACAGTAGGTAGAAAGCAGAAAAAACTCTCCGCAGAGGAAACAACTCTAGTATCCCTAGGAAGGAACAAGAAGACACTACCATGCATAAAACAAGAAAAAGATGCTATGAAAAATGAACAGAGAATAAGAAAAATAAGAAAATTATCCACAGTTGACAGATACAAGTCTCTATACTGGAGAAGAGCCCCCCAATACTGAGAAATACAAAGGAAAACTTCAGTATAAGTTTGAAATTTAATAGGTAAAGAGAATTAAGGATACTCAGACAGTAAACTACACAAGTAAAAAGAAGCAATTATTAGCCTCAGGGAAAACAAATAGCTTTAGACAAAAGAAAACAGAATTCCAGTATACTACTTAGCTCTCAGTAAATAATATTCATCTGTCATTGGGAGGCAAACAATGATTACAGAGTTGAACTAAAAGTAGCTTAATTTCACTGGGGCTATGAAACATTGGAATATATATGAGCATGTTTGTGTGTGAAGGGGGAGACAAAATTAAATTTTCATTTATCATAATAAGTTGATAGTGTTAAAAATTAGTAAATCTTAGGTTTAAGACATATGATGGTAACTACCAGAAGGAATTGCTAAAGTAGCCTCTGAGGAATAGAACTGTGGGAGAAGGATGGTGGGGAGAGGTGGGACAGAAGAACACTTAGAAACTCTTCATTTAATTTAATTTTCAGCTATTACTATTATCATGTATTACACTGATAAAAATTACTTTAAATACGATTTAATAATATTTTTCACTTTGCAATAATTTATCTTTAGAAGTATCTAACATTGTTACCTGCTCCACACAGATTTGAAGGGTGGTGGATTTGCATCAGCATTACACTTGAGATTAACACCTTTTCTTCCTACAAACCAATTTCCATCATAGCCTGTTACTGAAACCTCAGGAGCATCTATAAAATAAATTCATGACAAGGCAGATTATCTTTTGTTAATGATAAATGCAACATACAATAATAAAGCATTAACATAATACACTAAACTTTAGAAGAACAGAAATCATTTTTCCTTCTCTCAATATACATAACCAATGTGGAAGACAGTACTCAATAAATATTAGTTGACTAAAAGAATGAGTGAATGAATGGACAATGAGTACCCAAATACTAGGCAACTATATAAGCATGCACAGTTCTAGTTATTAGAGGCTGAATGTAAGAATATTCACAAACCTATAATGAGAAAAAGCAAAAAACGAGAGTCCTATTATGACATATGTAGAGACATATGAACAATGAAAATACATTATCGTACTTAATTTGATAATGAGACTTGGCATTTAAGTACCAAATCACCACATAAAACTGTCTTTAAAGAAATGTTTAATCTGAAAGGAAATATCCCCTAAGAGATATCAATTCAATTACAGAGATTAGATTTCTTATACTACAGTTAATATTCTATGGACATGTAGAGATGTGACACAAACTTTCAAAGACTATAATTACAACTAAAGTAAATTATCCAAGGCCTCAACTGTTCTAAAACATGAACTGTTATCCATTCAATGCACCCAAAGGTCTTTTACAATACAACTAGTTAAAAAGCAATTATCCATATCTACCAGGAAAAAAATTTATGCCTTCAAACTGTCAAATCCAACACTAATCATTCATTCAACCATCATATTATTTAGCTCCTAGTAAGTAACAGGCACTGTTTTAGGCATTTGCTATACATATACACTCTAGACTAGAACATAAAATCTATGTTCTAACAGTAATAGGAAAGATGACATTTTAAAAATATTTAACTAAACATCTGTTATGAGGGCCAAGAAGGAAAAGAATAGGATGTTAAGAAAAAAGAGAAAGAGCCTAATCTACACTGGGCATAGGGTTGGGGAAAGTCATAAAAGACTTCCCCAAGGAAATGTTACTTACTCACGGTGCAAGAACCCTCCTTCTTTCTGCGAGCCACATAGTGAACTAGATAATAGTACATGGCCAAATGTGAAGTTAGAGACAGACCAGGTCAGTCTTTAACTCTGCCAGGGAAGCTTGACATATTGTCAAGCAAGGTTTACAGAAAAGTGGTAAAGAATTAAACTTTTACTAAGGTTCCTTAGTAATTTTAAAAAGAAATGCCTGCCTCTTATAAAAATCAAGAATTAAACACATTTGTAACTTAAAATTGGTACTAAAAAGATGTTGCTGAACAGTACAGATATCTGTGAGTTTAATTTCTTGTAAAAGGAGGAGAGGATAGGTTTTAAAGTATCCCCAAACAATACTTCCAAATTTTGAGATGTGAATTTTGGATGTAAGATTTTATCACCTTAAATTTTGTTCACATGTTTTACAGGTCCCAATTACAAAGAGGAAAAGAAGTCATGAGTACTCTAAAAATATTTTAAGAGCAAGCCAATAAATCTAAGCCATAATTATAAAGTCTTACATTAGAAGAAATATTTTTACATACTTAGGATTGCACTCAAGTAAACAAAAAATATACATAATACAAATTGAAAATTTCAGTCATTATTAGACACAGGGAAGGAAAAAATACATACGAGAAAAATATTAACAGTACTTACAATTGGGATCTGAATTTTACAAGAAAAAGGAAAAAGTTAAAAGTCTGTGAAAGCAAAGTAGGAAAAGGAAAAAGAAAAATTTGCATTCTCCAGAGAAGTACAGAGAAAGGAAGGTATTTGAACTGAAGAATACAATGGTAATAACATTCACATAAGATCACTTCTCAGGTTTAACATTATAAATGTTGAAAAAGATCCTTAGAATTAGCTTTAGAAACTATCATACCAAGTGTGATGAATATCTATAATTTAAAATTCCAGGCATGTCATATCAAATAACAACAAAAAATACAACATCTCCTATAAAAATCTACCTAGGTTTATGATGTGCTCATGGATGGAAATGACAACAGAACCCAAAAACTTCTAATTTTCTCTCTAATCTGCTTAATTTTCATTATCCTTGCTATAAGCTATCAGCACCACCACTTTTTCTCGTTTAAAATTTTAAAATGCTACACGAAGAATGTATCAAAAACTGAGAAACTTTATAGAAAAGGGAAAAGTATATATACACACACATACACATGAGAGAGTACCCCTTAACAAAAAAATAAAAGTACAAGATGGGTCAGCTTTGAACCTTATCTATAATGGTTATTATCTCAATGATGTCTTTAAAATATTGTTTTACTTATATAAGAATGTTATAACATGGTCAATAAAATCAGATTAGAAATATTACTGAAAAACTACAAATTTTCAAACTAACTAAAATGCACCTAGGAAGTAAAATATTCTTGCTAAAAACCTCATGGGTAGTGTCAATATAACTGAACAATAGCTGAGTTAATTGGCTCGGAGAAGGAGTCATTTGTCTCTAAGTAATGCACATTTTGAGGCATAAATTTCCACAATTCACTTAAGTCCAGTCTATTTTCAAGATCTAAAAAGGATAAAGTTGGGGACTGCCCAGTGGCATAGCGGTTGATTTTGCACACTGCACTTCAGCAGCCCAGGGTTTGCTGGTTCGGATCCCAGGCATGGACCTACATATGGTTCATCAAGCCATGCTGTGGTGGCGTCCCACATACAAAATAGAAGAAGACTAGCACAGATGTTAGCTCAGCAACAATCTTCCTCAGGCAAAAAGGGGAGGATTGGCAACAGATATTAGCTCAGGGCCAGTCTTCCTCACCAAAATAAGTAAATAAATAGGATAGGGTTAAATAATTTTGTTGGAGAGCAGTTTTAAAGTCATTTTCTCTTTTTACAAACTGATAAAAAATGTTCTGGTTAAATGAAATTTCCACAAAAATATTTTAAAAATTAAGAAAAAATGTCAACAAGGAAAAGCTATAAGAATACCTGAATACTAAATATTCAAACTAAAAAGTATGATATACAATTACATCAAAGGAAGAAAATTAAAATGCATGACGTTTAAAAAGCAAACGTTATCATTACTTACACTGTATATCTAATATGAAAGAATATCGGATGTCCTTTTCCAAGGCTGGATGTTTTACAACACAAGTAATTCGTCTTCCTCTAGCAAATCTGGTTGGAAACAGCTTGTATTGGCTGACAACTGTTGCTGTTTCATTTGGAAAAGAAGTTGTAGTGGATTCCATTTCACCAAGGTCACCTTCCCAGTCAATATGTGCAACTGGTTTTCCAGTGGCTGCGATACAAATGGCTGCTACTGTTTCGTTTCCTCCATCAATTAAAGAATCTGGCCCTTTTATCAGGCTCACAGTGGGTTCAACTGTTTAAATTTTAAAAAATTAGTTACATTTCAATTAAGAATATATTTACACCCTTCCAAGCCACATCTAGCCATATTTCATAAACTTAGAGGTAACTACCTATAAAATTTACACACACGCTTTTTAGGTAATGTCAACATCAACTGGATTCTTGGAACAAGAGATCATAAGCCAGGACAAACAAGAAGCCGTCTTTCTATAGAACCATTACAAAGACGGCTCTCTCTGGGAAGGAGATGCTTTTCTTTACAGTTATATATGAGTTCTCCTCAAAATTAGTAATACATACAAAAAAATTCCTGTGAATTGGATGATAAGTTCCATTATGAGATTAAAGATATTATTACTCTGGAAAAAAGGGGACCTTTAATATATAATGCTTCATTTTCCAGCAAAAATGTTTAAAGAAAAATACATTTTAAAATACGTTACCAGTATGGACCTACACTGTTAAAATGTAACATCATTAAGAGCTACGTTTATTGGAATGTACATGCCACCTACCTTTTTCTGGTAAAAGAAAGCTCCTCAGCAAGGGAAAGTAACCATAATGTTAGACACTCTCAATCTACGCTCCAGATATCCTAGCTCTCTCTTCACATTTTCTAGCAAATTTTATGTGCTTCTTTCTGCATAAATTCCTTGGTATTCACTTCATGAATTCTTTGGTTTAAGCCTATAGTTTATTCTGTGCATTAAGTTTTTATCTCAAAGACTTTTTTTCATTTCCAAGATTTCCAATTGGTTCTTTCAATGCCAGGTGTTCTTGATTTGTATCTACTATTTTTGTTTCACAATTTACTTGAAGGGATATTAATATTTTCTGTATGTATTTTCTCTTTTATAAGATGCATGATCATAAAATAAAAAAAAGTGCATACAACCCATGTAATGAATAATTTACAGCAAACATCCATGTAACCACCATACATCTTAATAAAGAATACTGGCACCTCCCAAGTCCCTCATATGCCTCTTCTTGATCTTAACACCCGATCTGCCCAAGTGTGACACCATTCTTACTGATGTTAGAAATAAATTTTTGCTTACTTTTCATGATAGTTCTACAACCAACAAATGCAAACCTAAACAAGTTTCATTTTACCTGTTTATAAACTTAACATGAATGGACTTAGACTACATGTATTTTTGTATAGTTTTTCTTTGATTCAACTTTGTGTTCTTGAAGTTCATTTAGGTGGCAACATTTAGCCTTAGTCTCTTATTTTGGAACTCATTTTTTTTACTTTTTATTTTTAGATCACTTAGCTTTAACTGCTGTACGATTTCTTTACTGTTAGATACTGGTGTTGTTTCCTGTTTGGTATAAACAATTTTAAAAGCATTCTCATTCATTTACCTTGGTATCTTCTGAGCAAAAGTTTCTCAAGTTTATCCCTTGCAGTGGCAGTGCTACTATTGTGTTTATTTTCAGCTTCACCAGATAATACCAAAAAGCTTTCCAAAGTACCTTCTACTCCCAATCTTAGAGTTCCTGTTAGTTTGTATACTCACTACAACTGATATTGTCAGACTTCGCAATGTTTGCCAGTCTCGCAGGCACGCAATGGCATATCACTGAGACTTTTTCATTTCTCAGATTATGAATGAGGTTAAGGATCTTTTCATGTTTATGGGCAATTTGGAATTTCTTCTTCAGAAAAATGACTATTAAAGCCAATTGCTTTTTCTTACTGATTTGGGAAGAGGGTCCTTTTTTGATTTATAACTGGTGCAAGTATCTCCTATCAGTTTAGGGCTTGTCTTTTTACACCATGGTGTGTTCCTTTTTGAGAAAGATTAGCCCTGAGCTAACATCTGCCACCAATCCTCCTCTTTTTGCTGAGGAAGACTGGCCCTGAGCTAACATACACACCCATCTTCCTCTACCTTATATGTGGGATGCCTGCCACAGCATGGTGTGACAAGCAGTGCATAGGTCCGCATTGGGGATCTGAACCAGTGAACCCTGGGCCACCAAGGCGGAATGTGCAAACTTAACCGCTGCACCACCAGGCCAGGCCCCTCTGGTATATTTTGATGAGCAGAAGTTTTTAATTCAAATGTAGTGAAACATATCAATTTTTATTTTCCTTTTATGTTAACTGCTTTCATATACTAAGAAATACTTGAGGCCAACTGCTGTGTGATGTTTTTGTATATAGTTTCTTGTTCTCTACAGAAATTTTACAGATTGACTTATTTATTCAAATGGCAAGTATTGTTGTTTAACAGTCTGTGTCTGATAATTCCAACATCTTATATCTTTGCACGTCTGTTTGTGTTGTCTTGTTTGTGCTGGCTACTGTTTCTGGGGTATGCCTTACTTGTATGCCTGCTATTCAAGCAGACTACATGCCCATGTTTGACTAATTAAGGTAGAAGTAAATTTGAGGTCTAGAACAAAGGTACCTTTCCTTCAGAAAAGATGTGTTTTCTTCTGCCAAGCTCTTGAAAACACTAACCAGTCCAGCATCTCCTTAATTTAAGTTCAGATTAGTTGGGTCGTATAAACTAGGCCTAGAAGTCATGAGAAGGCTGATTTACTTCTGGTTTACTACTGTTCTGAAAATATAAGCGTTTAGGTACCAGGTGAATATGAGAATGGTTATTAGAAATCCCATCTTGAGCTGAATTGCACTTATTTTCCTCTCTCACTTCTCAAGGCTCCCAAAATCTTAGCTCAGCATCTCCAGTGTTTCTTCTGAATTGTCAAATGTCCTCAGGTTGAATGCACCTTTCAGCTTTCAGTGCTAGGCTGATTTCTACGTTTTCATCCTCTCCTTAGATTTTGCTCTAGTTATATTCCTTATTATGTTGTTATTTCTTTGAAGCTTTCAATGGTGTTTTTTAATATTTCAACCCCTGTGGGTGAGTTGGTTTGAACGAATTATGCCATTAGTAATAGAAACTTTTATCTTTGAGGAACTTAAAAATTTATTTTCAAGTCAATTTTAAATTACATTATTCCTATTTCCTCTGAAGGGACTCAATCTCCTGGTTATCAATTTTATTGGCTTTCTAAAGTTACTTTTCTCAAATACCTCAGTATTTCGTTAACTTCTCTGCACCCCCTTCCTTGTCCAGCAGTTTTGCTGTTGCCTCCCCTTAAGATGCTATCCAATGCCCTGTGTACTCTCATTGGAGGGAACACGAAGTTTCCCCAGCCCTATATGAACGCCAGGATATTGTTAGGTCTTCTGCTTTCCGTTGCTTCCTTCTTCCACCTCAAAAGTCTCCTCTCACATGTACACACATCAGTACTAAAGACTTCAGAGAGCCCTTCTATATGTCTCTAAAGCACTCGCTCACTCTCACTCTCCCCATCTCTCTGATGCTCCCTCTTTCCAGTATTCTACGCCACAAATTCTAATCACCTGTCCTTCCTGAAGTCCAATCTCTTAAATTCAGTGAGGCCCCAAGCGCTGCTCCAATTCCTTGTCACTGAGCAGTAGCCTGGAAACTGCTAAGGAGAGAGCTGAAGCAACTGTAGGACTCACCTTGTTTGAGATCATAATCCTACAGTGCCTATTGTCCAACAACTAAAAACTGCTGGGTCTGGCCTGGTGGTGCAGCAGTTAAGTTCGGTTAACTTCTTCGGCGGCCCAGGATTCTCCAGTTTAGATTCCGGGTGCAGACCTAAGCACACTTGTCAAGCCATACTGTGGTAGGGGTCCCACGTATAAAGTAGGGGAAGATGGGCACGGATGTTAGCTCAGGGCCAGTCTTCCTCAGCAAAAAGAGGAGGATTGGCAGCAGATGTTAGCTCAGGGCTAATCTTCCTCAAAACAAAAAGTTTCTTATTTGCCTGGTAGTCTTGTTCCTAGAGAGAGAGGCTAAGTCCAATCCCAGTTACTCCAGCACGTCCAGCAACAGAAGTCTATTTTTTAATTGAAAAAGTAACATTACTAAAATTTGGGAAAACAGAGAAAAATTATCCACAGCTCCGATATGCTAATGCAGTCATCATATTCTTCCATTTCCTTCTCTTTTTCTATTTCTAGTCTCTATACAGATGTAATCATGGCATGCCTACAACTTTGAGGCTTTGTTTTTCAAGCAGCAATACCTCTCAATCATAATTTTAACAACTATGTAATATCCCATCAAGAGGAAGTAACCAATCGTGTAACAACTCTTTTACTATGGGGCATTTGTTCTTCAATTTTCCCAAAGTTCTTTGTTAAATCACATTCCCTTAATTTGGTTTCTATTACTACTACTCCATTGAAACTTTAACATCACCACCTAATCTACAGGCTCAATACTTTTCCTTGCTATTGTCTTTGACTAACTTGGTAGAATTTGCTACTTCAGCGCAGTTCTTCCCAATCAGTTCCAGAAGAATTAAGCACTAACTCCCTAAGGGTGTAAGGAGCTAACTTCTGGGCTATGCATTTAGAATGATACTATGTGCATCATCCATAGGAGAAATGAAAAAACGGTCACTCACTTCAATTTCTCTAACATTTAACTCTCACTGTGGAAAAAAGCTGCTAGAGTAATCTTAAAAACTTTTTCTCTTGATAGAAATAATATGACTTTGCCCAAGTTTCCTGAAAGCTCTCTTTGAGCTCTTCATCTCTATTTCTTCCAACCTTCTCCATAATAAAATACTCAGCCCTAGGCCTTCAGTTACTTTTTGTATCTCCCTTAAAAACCTTTATCTGATAAACACTACTTCCCTGATGATCCCTAATTTTCTCCAATTCTGAAACAAGGCTTGACTCCACAGTTTCTAACCACCTGCCTCGTATTTTTTGCCTATATATCCTCAAACTAAAAAACCAAATGCTGAACATCACCATCTCATCCTCCCAATCCCCAACACCTGTTTTTCATTCAGACAGGCCTATTTAAATTAATGGTAATAAGATTTACTCAATCACCAAGGTTCAAAACCTGTTATTGTTCAAACTTCCCTTGTTTCTTATATCCAGTCAGTTATAAAGTCCTGCTAGTTATTCCTTTGTAATAGCTTCTTTCTTCACTCAAGTGGCAGAAATTAGAAAATTTCAAGCCTTCATGGCCTCATGGCTGAGACATCATGATTTCAGGACCTCTTCATTTCAATCCATCAGAAACACCAGACTGGGGGGCTGGCCCAGTGACATAGGGGTTAAGTTCGCATGCTCTCCTTCGGAGGCCCAGGGTTCACAGTTTTGAATTTGGAGCATGGACCTACACACTGCTCATCAAGCCATGCTGTGGCAGCATCCCACATACAAAATAGAGGAAGACTGGCAACAGATGTTATTAGCTCAAGGACAATCTTCCTCACCAAAAAAAACCCAAACATCAGACTGATCTTCCTAAATCACAACTCTCATCTCAATACTTCCTAAATCAGGTCTACTATGAGTTAGGCATCCCTCTAAGCAAGGTGAGAAGGTGGTCAAAGCAGTGTTTCTCAAGCTTTACTGTGTATATAAATCACGTGGGGATCCTGCTAAAATGTAGATTTATCATTTAATAAGTCTAGGAGGAGTCTGAAATTTTGTATTTCTAACAAGCTCCCAAGTGATGCCAACGCTGCTGTTCATGAACCACATTTTAAACAGCAAGAGTCTGAGAGCAGAAGCAGGGAAGTGAGAAGAAACACAACACTGTATACTAAGTTTGCATAACATAAAGCTCAAATTCCCCATCCTAACATTCAAGTTCCTTTAATGTGGTCCTACTCTACATTTCTAGCCTTCAAGTCTTGTACTCTATATAAATCCTTTAAACCATCAACAAATTATTCAGTAGTTCCACCAACGAAGCTTCTCAACAGTTAAAGATCTCTTCCACCCTCCCCCAGAGGACACTTAGCAATGTCTGAAGACATTCTAAGTTGTCAAAACCATGGGATTGCTACTAGCATCTAGTGGGTAGAGGCCATGGATACTGCTAAACAGTCTACAATGGACAGAACAGCTTACCATCACAAAGAATTCCAGACCAAAATTTCAACTATGCCAACACTGAAGAAATTCTGCCCTAATAAATGTTTTCTGCCTCCCTGCATTGGCTCACTTACTCTCCCTATGCTTGCTTCCTTTGTGCCTACCCAAAAATTACCCACCTTTCAAGGACTGGCTCAACTGTTTTTTTAGAAAACACTTCCAGACTACCAAGTTTGCCAATCCATTCCTACACCCTACTTAACATTTAGTGTATGACTGCTACATACCAGGAACTCTCATAGGCTTTAGAAATATAAAGTTAAGTTTTAAAGCTCAGAGTTGCAGTCCACCATGTGTTTATACTGGAGAAAACATAATAGACAGTATGGTAACTGCTGCAACAAAAATATGCTCAAGATACAACAGCAAAAGAGCAAAACAACATCAAATTGTGTGGGGGCTAGATATTTCCAGTATGGTTTCCAAAAGGATGTGGTTTGATGAATAGTAGTTAAATAGAAGAATGCAGGGAGAGACAGGAGGAAAAGGTGGCAATCTAGGTAGGAGGAAAAATACACGTAAAAACACAGACAGGTGTTAAGAGAACTACAAATAGTCTGTTATGAGCATAAAATTTTGGTTGTTAGGAGAGGTGGAGCAAGGGACGGAATGGATCAAGCTAGAGAAGTAGGTGCTGATAAAATCATGACGTCTTATACTATAAACAGTCGAGTTTTAAACCATTGTTACTGTATTAATTTAGGAAAAATTACTAAAATTTAAAGCAAAAAATAAGTTCATTCCCATGAGCTCTCTTCCACATGCAAACTATTTATCTTTTATTTTCTTGACACTGAACTTTGCGACCTCAGGTAAAAAACCTGATGGCCTGCACTTGATATTTCAGATATTTATGCCTTGCTTTCCAATCAAAATGTTTCTCAGAAGTACCAAATTCGTAAATTAAGTTATATTTCCCCACAGCTCTTAGGGCAGTGTCTTAAACATATAAAGTCCTCAAATATTTAATTTTATTTCTATTTTTATATTATATCTCTCAACATGAAAAAACATAACAAATTTGGACAAAATTGCTTTCCTGCATTTCAGGAAATTAAACCATTAGATGATAGGAGCTGTGTACTTGTTTGGTTCTCTGGAAGCAGACACTGAGACTATGTGAGGATCACAAAGGTTCATTAGAGAATAACATCTGGGAGAAAACTGGAGAAGGACTGAGTATGGGGATCTATCAGCAGACCTGACAAAGTCCCTGACAGGCAACAGGAAGACTCGGCACAATCTTCCTCCTCCTGCCCACTAAAGGAGTCTCACTTCGGGTGGAAATGGCTAACATTGCTATTACTCCTTAATTCTTGTTCTAATATTCCAAAAGTATTCACCAGCATTTCCAAATTGGTTTACCTTTCACTGCAAGAGGCTATCTTAATGCTAATAAGCTCATTTTAAATTCCACCATAAACTTTAACAGTTATCAGAGAGGAAGAGGTAAAAGATCACTCATTATGAGCAGGAGACCAAGATTCAAACAGCTATGCAAATCCACAACAGCAGAAATAAAATTGATTTAAAAACCAAACAGAAGGAGTCAATGGCTCCAAGACAACAGTCATTTAAAAAAAATGGGTGGGGCAGGCCCAGTGGCGCAGCAGTTAAGTGCACACGTTCCACTTCGGCGGCCCGGGGTTCACCAGTTCGGATCCTGGGTGCAGAGATGGCACCACTTCGCATGTCATGCTGTGGTAGGTGTCCCACATATAAAATAGAGGAAGATGGGCACGGATGTTAGCTCAGGGCCAGTCTTCCTCAGAGAAAAGAGGAGGATTGGCAGCAGTTAGCTCAGGGCTAATCTTCCTCAAAAAAAAAGGAGAAAGATTATTTAAAGGTTGAAAATTTGAGAGAAAATAATGAAAATAAATATGTCAAAGAAACTCAGCAGTTATTAAAAATAAAAAGCAATCTTTCATGAAGAAAAAATAGCTAAAAACTACATAGCATTATATAGATAGGCAGGTAGATACAGACATTGTTTAAGAGAGCCTAGAATCACAGAATTTTAAGACAACTTGAAAAATCATATATGAATTCTTTTAAACATAAATTTATATATAATTTCAATCATTTTAAATTCTTGAAAATACTTTTATTATAATCCTCACCAATACCACCAAAACATACAATTCAAGCATACCTACCTAACACAGTTACAACTGTAGAGGACTGAGCATTTCCAAGGGGGAATGTAACAGCTTTGCATATGTATTTTCCAGAATCAGAGAATCCTATGTTATGTAGAGTAATTGTTGCATCATTAAGTGAATAGTTTTTAAACAAGACTCTTCCCTGATACTCTCCTTGAACAGAGAATCCATATTGAGGATGATGAACTGCAACAGTCTGTGAACTTTTGCCATGTATCTTCTCCCATGAAATTTGCGTTATAGTCTCATTTACTTCAATTAAACACTTCAATGAAACATTCTTTCCCCACACTGCTGTAACATGTGGCTCCACAATAATTGGTCCAGCTAAGGCACCTATGGGAAAAAAAAAAGTATAGGTCTTAAAATGGAAAAAAGTTATGCTAACATATGACCATTCTCCTTCCTTTACTGTTTCCCCCCTCCCTCCCTTTCCCCTCCTATAGGGGCACACACACACACACACACACACTTATGACTGAATAACAAGAAGGACTGAAAAATGCTAGATATTCCTGGGGCTAGATATAAGACCCAAAGAGTGACTCTCAAATAGATCAAATACCCGCCAATATTGCTGCAGTGGGAAAAGTACTAGACTGGACCAAGAGTAAGACTGGAAGCAGATCCTTCCCCAGTCAAGTCTTCAGATGAGATCCCAGCCCTACTGACACCTTGACTGCAGCCTTGTGAGAGACTGAAGCAAAGGACCAGCTGAGCCATGCCTGGATTCCTGACCCAAAGAAACTGAGAGATAACAAACAGTAGTTTTAAAGCTGCTGAGTTTTAGAGTAATTTTTACTCAGCAAAAGATAACTAATACATGTAGGATCTGTCCAAAGTATCCTCTTTTAGAGGATTCCTCTACCAAAAATCTCTATAAAAAACTTTAAGATAGATCAACTGCCAAAAAATAATTAATTAAAAAAACACTTGGCACTGGCCTGGTGGCATAGTGGTTAAATTCCCACGTTCCACTTCGGAAGCCAAGAGTTTGCCAGTTCATATCCTGGGTGTGACCTACACACCACTCATCAGGCCATGCTGTGGTGGTATCTCACATAGAAGAACTAGGAGGAGTTACAACTAGATATACAACTATGTGCTAGTGCTGTGGGAAGGGGGAAGAAAAGAGGAAGACTGGCAAAAGATGTTAACTCAGAGCCAATCTTCCTCGCCAAAAAAAAAGCATACCTTTTAAAAAAAACCCAAAACACCACCTCCCATTGAATTAAGGTGCTCTCCAGTTGGACAAAATGGTATGGGAAAAAGAGACTAAAAGCATGGCAGTCCCAAAGAAGCCTCATTAAAAATAAATTAATTAATTAATTAAAATTTAAAAACATATATAAATGTGAAATCAATTTTTTCCATTTTTCATCATGAAGAAAAAAAGAATTTCACAAACAAAAGTTAAAATGAAATGACATCAAATTCTCTTATAATACTGATTTCCTTCCTAAAAGCAACAGACAAAATCTAAATCATTTTAAGGGAAAGAAGACTAACATTTATGAATACTAAAGTCAAGCAAGATGCTGCTCACTGACAATATTAGAACATACATAACAAGTTCTTGAAGAGTTTATGACTCACATATGTGTCCTGACAAAATAAATACTCAGATTAAGAAGCCAACTGATATAAACACCCAAAAATGGAAATTGCATAAACAATACCTTTAAAATTTAGAGTTATGTAATAACATTTTTAAATAAATACAAAAATGCAGAAGGGTATCGCTTAAAAGATAATCAAGAAAAATATGTTTAAACATGTTCAAACAGTTCTAAACAATGACAAATACTATACAATATTATTCCATGAACCTTTTTTGGGAGGGAAAAAAACCACAACAAAATAAATAAATAAATAAATAAGAGGGAAAACTTTACCATTCAAGAGATGACTGAGGATATTACAAAAAATGACAATTCACACTTACTAAATTTAACAGCTATGGAAGAAAAATATTTTTTTGAATCATTGCCCCCCAAAAGTATCAAGCCCAAAATATGTACCATCATGCTCTCAAGTATAGATAATTACTGTTTTAAAATTAATCCAAGATACATAAAATATATACATAAGTATTCTAAATTATTCTAGCAAGTTATCATAAGCCTACTAATAAAACAGAAAATACACAAATGAAAGAGCAGTTTATGAGTATTAATTATAAATTGCATGTAATATTATGAAATAACACTGAGGTCTGTATTTAAAGAAAAAGACACAATGACCAAGTAGGATATTCCAAGAACTTAAGAATAGTTTTACACTATTTATCACACTGTAAGCTCACAAGACTTTCTCATTTGATGCTGAAAAGGCATTTAATAAAGTTTAACATTCACTATCTGATTTTTAAAAACAAAACCTAACAACTAAGAAAAGCTTTCTTAATAACAGATTCTTCTCAAATCAGTGGCCATTACAACACTAAAACAGAAAAAGGAGGCATGGCTATTAAAGAAAGATCAAGACAAGATGGTGCAGTATCATTATCATTGTTCAACTGAGACTGGACATTCTAGTGTAATGAGATAAGAGAGAAATGGAAGGATAAGTATTAGAAAGGAACAGACAGAATTATTATTTGAAAAACCTATTACCTGAAAACCCTAATAAGGTCAGGTAAAGGGCTATTAAAAGAAATAATAGAGTTGCTTAGAAGACACGCAAAATGTATAGAAAATATATAATTAACACATCATAACAGGTGATAACGTCTATAAATTTATTGCAGAAAAAGACAATATTTGCAAAATATTACTATTCAAAACATCTATGAATAGAGTTGTAAAGAACCTATAAACCTAAGCAACTGACTTGAATGGATGGAAGATATGTCATGTTCCTGGACAGGAAAACTTAATACCACATAGACATCAGATCTCCCCATATTAACAAATTCAATGTAACTGCAGTGAAAATTGATAAAAATTTTTTAAATTAGACTAAGGACAATAGCTAAGAAATATTCAAAAACAATGGCCCAGAAGGAGGGAGTGGAAATACTAAAGTAAAAATAATAAAAAGCTTACTATTAGTATCTTAAAACAACTGAAAGTACACAAATACATCAACACATATACTGGCATATAGTATAAAGTTAGTATTTTATATGTGTGGGAAAATGAATTAGTCAAAACATGCTGAAAGGACAACAGCTAAATATTTGGAAATAGATGGATCCTCGCTTTATACTAACACACACACAAATCCTGATGGACTGACTGAAGATCTAAACGTAAAAAATTAGTCACATACACCTGTGCATATACTGACAGTTACTTTTTGCATATTCTGGCAGATAATATTAGTTACTCCTATGGTGTGGGATTACTAAGGATTAAAAAAAGAACTTTTAGTTATTACTTTGTGCTATTCTTTGACATGAGAATCATTTATAATAAGTAATATTAGTAATAAAAGCAAATCAAAAATAAACAGAATTCTCCTCCTGAGGTGGAAGTGGAGAAGAGGTAGGATAAGGATAGTGTTATGAACTGAATGTATCCCTCCAAAATTTAGATATTGAAGCCCAAACCTCTGAAGTGATGGTATCTGGGAGACGGGCCTTTATGTGGCAATTAGGTTTATATGAGGTCATGAGAATGGGGCCCCCAGGCGGCATTAATGTCCTTATAAGAAAAGGGAGACTAGAACTCTCTCACTGTTTCTCTCTTTCTCTCCACCATGGGAGGATTAAGTGAGAAGGTGGATGCCTACAAGTCAGGAAGAGGGTCCTTACCAGAAACTGAATCTGCTCATGCCTTGATCTTGAACTTCTCAGCCTCCAGGACAGTGAGACATAAATGTCTGTTGTTTAAACCAGACTATAGTGTTTTTTGTTATAGCAATCTGATCTAAGACATTAAGTATCAGAATAACCCGGGAGGGATAGTGCTAATTCTATCTCCTTTCCACCTATGAAAACCATGGCCTCGTGGGCCACTATTACTCAAGGGAGTATTTAGAGATAGGAGAAAAAAACAGATCCACTGAATCAAAAATACACAAAAAATATTCTGCAACATTTAAATGGTGAAAGCCACTCTCTCAGCATATCAGCAAAGACAGAAAAAACACCAAGCAAAAGGTTGACAGATTTGACCAGAAAAACTAACCCCTTAGTAAACAAAGAGTTTGACTAGATATTTACAAAAAACTATAAATGGTTATTTTTAATGTGTTCAACTATACTAGTAAACAAATAAATATTAATGTAACTATCAGGTTTTTCACACTCACTTTTTGTTTTAATTTCTAGGAAGTAATGAGTGATTTTTTACTTTCTACAAAAATATTCTGAGTAGTTTTTGCTTATTGCAAAGGTAAATTTTGGTGTAATGTTTTTTGTTGTTTCAATCCTTAAACCTCTGAGCAAGGCTTTACACTACCCTTCAAATATTGATAGTCTGGTTCTCTGTTAGATTCTATTAGCTTTTAATGATTTATCTCCTTTTCTGTGTTTTAGTTAAGCCAGAGTTGGTTTCAGTTGCTTGCAAACAAAGTGTCTAATACATTTCTAATCCTAAACTAAACTCAAAAGTTAAAAATCACTTCTGAAGATGATTTTCCCTGTGGAATAACGGATTTTCCATTGTGGTTCTTAGACCAAAGAATCTTAGAATGCCTCACTACTCAAGGCATCCCAAACACTGCGCCTACTCTCACTCCGAACTTTCCCATATGAAGCTGAGTATGACTGCAGAGCAGAAGCATGTCTCGGGGAAACATAAATGTTTATTACTAAAGACCTAAATTATGTGAAGTAAGTTCTTCATTAATGGTGATAGAAGCCTAGAATATAAAGAGTCTAAGGAAGAGCAAAGACTTGAACCATCATATCTGGCAAAACCCTAACTTTGTCATAACGTGTTCCCAGCTACTGAACACTCAAGGGGCCAAGGAAAAACATGATAAGATATGATGCTCTGTTTCTGCTCTGTGTGTCTATCTGATTCATAAGTTTTGTATCATTAACTAATTAATTAAATCCAATTTATTATCCTTTCAGAGAGAAAGTTCCCCTAACTGTAGCTCCCATGAAAACACTACAACTACAAAAATACAACTCTTTGGAGCTTTCATGTGTATCTGAGTAGTCACTCAGTCAGGATTTAGAGTGCCCAGACGATACAAATCATTTGGAAATATATATCCAACAAGAAGCTTGTGTCAGAAAAAGAAAATATAATGACTCATGTACTATAACTTCTATGAGTTATTTAAAAACAAAAATAAACAAAAAGACTTGAGATTCCTATTAGAGATGATATTAAAGTGTTTGAAATGGAAGTATGAATAAAGTGGCAACAGTTAACTTTCTTACCTCTCTCACTCCCAGGAACGAACCAAGAAGTAGTTGAAGTCATCACAAATCTATCTTTAAAACTATCCTTTCTGACACTTTGATACCATCTTTTATCACCTTTGATTTCTCAACCTACAGGAAATGGCAGACATCTTGGACATTTTAGGTCCAAGGATCTTTCAAATGTCAGGATCTACAAAGAGGTACATTCAAATATACTACAAATGAAACATTTATTGTACTCTATGTGCAACTAGAAACCTCCAAGGATCTCTGAGGTATGGATCCTTTCAGACCCCTCTGAATTTAAAACAGCTTTTTGAAGCAACAATTGAAGCATACATTCTCAAAAAATTAGTAAAATCACAGCATCTAGGTATCCTCAACAACTTCAGCATAAACACATTTTAGATGAATCAAATTTATCACCAGCACATTCAATAATTAATCTGAACTGTTTTAAACTGATAAATGTTTACGTCATGTCAACTTTGAAAATGTACTGAAAAAGTCTTTTCAACAAAATTCCCAAAACACAAAAGCATAGAAGAGCAGAGCCAAGTGAATTAAAGAATAAAATGTGAAACTATTTATAAGCTGCAAATTCAAATTCTATTAGGGTTCTATGAAAGAATCTCTAACTTCCTGTCATGTTATAACTAGAAAAGATAAGTCTGGGATCATAGGACATCCTATATTCTAAGGAGAAACCTGAATCACATACCAAAAATGGTTCAGAGAACCCAGGGCATTCATTTCTCAGTATGTATTAGGTGGGTACTTTGAGCCAGGCACTGTTCTAGGTGCTGGGAAGAGTACTGAACAGATGTCCCTGTCTTTATTTCCTTTACATTTTAATCAGAGAAAAAGAACTAACAAGAAAATAAAAAGACATCTCAGAAAGTAAGAACTATGGAGGAAAGTACGGAAGGTAAGAGGGACGCTAATTGCTTAGGGTAGCACCATAGCTTTTAGATCTAGAAGTGATAAAACAAGGCCTTTTTGAGAAGACATTAAAGCACTTTTTTCAAGTGAGGGAGAGAGAGGAAAGAACCTTTCAGTGTCCCTAGAGTGAAAGGAGAGGAAGAATGATAGGAGATGAGGCCACAGAGGTAGGAGGGAACCAGACCTATACAGGTCATTGTAAGATTTTACTTTAATCCTAAATGAGAAACCACTAGAAAATTTTTAGCAGAAACGTGACATATTCTAACTTTTAAAAGGATCACTCTGCTATGTTGGGAACAGATGACAGGGAGGCAAGTACTAAACAAAGGATACCAGTTAGGAACCTATTTTGTTAATGGAGGAGAGAGATGGGCTTTGCACCAGGGTAATCAAAGTGACAGTGTTTAAACTATATTTTGAAAGCAGAGCAAACAGGATTTGTTGATGGAACAAAAAATTGAGTCAGAGAGAAAGAGAGAAGCCAAAATTACTCCAAAGTTTTTGGTGTGAGCAAGTGGAATGATGGAGTTACCACTTACCAAAATGACAACTAGCAAATGGAGCATTTTTAAGGATTAGAGGTAGCTCAGACGGTAGAGCTCAGAAGTGGAGGTAGAGAGGAGCTCAGAAGTGCAGTTTTACAGTTTTGGACTTGTTAAATTTGTGACGCCTATTGCACAACCATATGGATACGCTGAAGAAGCAGCTAGATATGTAAAAGTATGCTCTTCTGGAGAAAGAGACGGACTAGAGATACAAATTTAGAGTAACCAACATATAATAGTCATGAGACTGAATGAAACCATCTACAAGGTATTAATGGCATAAAGAACAAGCACCCATGGTGCACATTCAAACATTTAAAGGTTTGGAAGTTGGGTAAAATTCAAAAAAAAAGATAGCAAAAGAGTAGCCAGGGAAGAAGGAAGAATACCAAGAAGCATCCTGCACAGTCAGTGAAGCAACTACCTAGAAAAAGTGTGATCAATTATTCCAAATGCTGCCAATAAGCCAAAAAAGAGAAGGAGTGATAAGTAATCAATAAATTTAACAACTGTCTCAGTGAGTGGTGAGGATAAAAGTCTGATTGGAATGAATTTATAATCCTATAAAGACTTCAACTTCTAGCCAAGGAGGAGTAACAGGATTCACCCTCCTGCTTGAAACAACCATTTCAAGACAATGATCAACAGGCACAAAAGGATACTGATCCCTGAGAGACAGTAAACACACAAGGTGAGCTTGATGAATAGCCTCAGCCTACCACCTGGAATCAATTCCAAAGCCTCAACATAGGGAAAGAGAACCTAAACAGCCAGCCAGTCTCCCTGAGTTCTGTCCAACATTGGTACTAGCCAGTACAATGAGGCAAGAAAAAGAAATAAAACGCATCCAATTAGAAAAGAATAAAATTGTCTTTATTTGCATAAAACACACTCATCTGTGTAGAAAACATGACAGAATCTATAAAAAAGCTACACAAGGGTATTCAGCAAGAACACTAAGTAGTCCTTACGTAGGACCTAACATCAAAATACAGAAATCAATTGTATTTCTATGTATTAGTAGCAACAAATTGGAGAAAGAAATTTAAAACACTGCTGTTTAGAATAGCATCAAAAATTTAAAAAGACGAAATAGAGACAAATCTGATACAAGCTATGAAAAACCCGTACAGTTAAAACTATACAACTTGCTGAGAGGGGCCGGCCCGGTGGTGTAGAGGTTAAGTTCACGTGCTCTACTTCAGCAGCCCAGGGTTCGCCATTTCAGATACCAGGCACGGACCTGTGCATGACTTATCAAGCCATGCTGTGGCAGGCATTCCACATATAAAGTAGAGGAAGATGGGCTTGGCTGTTAGTTCAGAGCCAATCTTCCTCAGCAAAAAGAGAAGGACTGGCGGCAGATGTTAGCTCAGGGCTAATCTTGCTCAAAAAAAAAAAAAAAAGATATACTTAAGCTGCTTAATGGGAAAAAAATCTTTGCAAAATGTATTTAATAAAGGATTTATATCTGATAAAGAACTGGAAACCAAAATACATAAAGAACTTTCAAAACTTCATTAAAAGAAAACAAACAGCCAATAAAAAAAAAATGGGCAAAAGATCTGAACAGATACATCACCAAATCATACATGAAAAGATGTTCAACATCATTAGAGAACTGCAAATTAAGACCAAAACAAGGTACCACTACACATCCAATAGAGTGGCTAAAATTAAAAAGGCTGACAATACCAAATGTTGGAGAGAATGTGGAGGAACTAAAATTCTCCTACACTGCTGGCTGAACTGTAAAATGGTACCACCACATTGGAAGACACTTTGGCAATTTCTTCAAGTTCATACAAGCACCGTATCAACCACCCATTTCACTCCTATGTCTTTACTCATTAAAAAAGAAAGTGTGTGTCTATATAAAGATTTGTACACAAATGTTCATAACAGCTTTAATTGTAACAGCCAAAAACCAGAACCCACCCAAATGTCCATTAACAGGTGAATGAATAAATAAATTGTGGCATACCCATACAATGAAATACTACTCAGCAATAAAAAAAAATATGCAACCAGGAATAGAAGGGATCTTCTTCAATTTGATAAAGAACATCTATTTAAAAAAACCTACAGCTAACATCATACTTAATGGTGAGAAACTAGAAGCCTTCGTGATAAGATCAGGAACAAGGCAGGGATGTCCTCTCTATGCTATCTTTTCAACATCATAGAAGTTCAAGCTAAAGCAGTAAGATAAGCAAAGGAAATAGGGGTCAGCTCCATGGCCAAATGGTTAAGTTTGTGTGCTCCACTTCAGCAGCCCAGGGTTTCACCAGTTCAGATCCTGGGTACAGACATGGCCCTGCTCATCAGGCCACACTGAGGTGGCATCCCACATAGTACAACCAGAAGGACCTACGTCTAGAATATACAGCTATGTACTGATGTACTGGGGGGGGTTTGGGGAGAAAAAGAAAGAAAAAAAAAAAGAAGATTGGCAACAGATGGCTCACGTGCCAATCTTAAAGAAAAAAGAAGAAAAGGAAATAAAAGGTATACTGATTGGAAAGGGAGAAATAAAACTTTGTTCACAGATGACATGATTGTCTATGTAGAAAATCAAAGACAACTGACGAAAAACTGCTCAAACTAATAAGCACTTATAGCAAAGGTGCAGGATATAATCACTTTCCTATATACTAGGAATGAACAACTAGAATTCAAAATTAAAAACATCATTTACATTAACACCCAAAAAATGAAATATTTAGGTATAAATCAAACAAAATATGTACAAGATCTATATGAGTAAAACTACAGAACTGATCAAAGAAATCAAAGAACTAAATAAATGTAAGATATTCCATGTTCATAGATAAGAAGACTGAATATTGTCAAGATGTCAGTTCTTCCCAGCTCCATCTATAGATTCAACACATTACCAGCAAGTTACTTTGTGGATATCGACAAACTGATTCTAAAAGGTATACGGAGAAATAAAACACCCAGGATAGCCAACACAATATTGAAGAAGAAGAACAAAGTCAGAGTAGTCACACTACATGACTTCGAGACTTAACTATAAATCTACATAATCAAGACAGTGTGGCATTCGCAAAAGAATAAACAAATAGACCAACAGAACAGAATAGAGAGCCCAGAAATAGATTCATACAACTATAGTCAAGTGATCTTTGACAAAGGCAATAAAATGGAGCAAAGAGAGTCTTTTCAACAAATGGTGTTGGAATAACTCAACAGCAACGGGCAAAAATATGAATCTAGACACATACTTTACACCCTTCACAAAAATTAACTCAAAATGGATCACAGACCAAAATGTAAAATGCAAAACTATAAAACTCCTAGAAGATAACATTGGAAAAAATCTAGATGACCTTGGGTATGATTATGACTTTTTAAATACAATACCAAAGACAGGATCCACAAAAGAAATAATGGATAACCTGGACATCATCAAAATTAAAATTTCTCCTCTCCAAAAGACACCATCAAGGGAATGAGAAGTCAAGTCACAGCCTGGGAGAAAATGTTTGCAAAGGACCACTGCCCAAAATATACAAAGAACTTTTAAAACTAAACAATAAGAAAGAAAACAACTCGATTAAAAAACGGGTCAAAGACCTTAACAGGCACCTCACCAAAGAAGATACACAGATGGTAAATAAGCGTATGAAATATGCTTAACATCATACCATTAAGGAAGTGACAAGTAAAAGAGCAATGAGATACCATTACACACCTATCAGAATAGCCAAAATCCAAACACTGACCAACACCAAATGCTGACAAGAATGTGGAGCAACAGGAACTCCCATTCATTGCTGTGGGAATGAAAAACGGTACATTCACTTAGGAAGACAGTTTGGCAGCTTCTTATAAAACTAAATGTACTCTTACCCTATGCTCAGCAATTGTGCTCTTCTATTTACCCAAATGAACAGAAAACTTATGTCCACACAGAAATCTGCACATGGATGTTTACAGCAGCTTTACTCGTTAAGTGCCAAAACTTGGAAGCAACCAAGGTGTCCTTCAGCAGGCAAATGGATAAATAAATTGTAGTACATCCAGACAATGGAATATTATTCAGTGCTAAAAAGAAATGAGCTATCAAGCCATGAAAAGACATGGAGGAACCTTAAATGCATAGGGTTAAGTTAAAAAAGCCAATCTGTAAAGGCTATATACTGAATGACTATATATCTATATATACTGAATATGATACTGAGGAAAAGGTAAAACTATGGATATAGCAAAAAGATCAGTGGTTGCCAGGGGTGAGAGGGCAAAGAGGAATGAATAGGTGGAAAATAGAAAATTTTTAGGGGAATGAAACTACTCTGTATGATACTATAATGGTAGATGCATTTGTCAAAACCAATAGAATGTACAAAACCAAGAGTGAACCCTAAAGTAAACTACGTCCTTTGGATGATTATGATGTGTTAAGGTAGGTTCACTGATTGTAACAAATGTACCACTCCTGTGGGGGATTTTAGGGGGGGCACTGTGGGGAAGGGGATCCATGGTATATATGGGAACTCTCCATACTTTCCATTCAATTTTGCTGTGAACTAAAACTGCTCTGAAAAAATAAAGTCTACTTAAAAATTTAGAAAGGAATACTTATAAACCCAAATGCTACACAGAAATAAAAGGAAATAAACTTACACATGCAACAACATGGATGAATTTCAAAATATTTTATGATTAAAAAAAGACAGAAAAAGAGTACATAGAGTATGAGTCCATTTACAGAAAGCTCTAGAAAATAAAAACTACTTTATAGTGACAGAAAGCAAATCAGTGCCTGCCTGAGGGAAGAGGGGTAGAAGGGATGAGATAGATGATTTACAGAGGACTTACAAGGAAACTTTTAGGGGTGATGGATAACATTCACTACCTTCATTGTAGTGATGATTTAACAGGTGCATACCTTTGTTAAAATTTACCAAATTGTATACCTTAAATATGTGCAACTTATTATATGTCACTTATACTCAGTAAAGCTGTTTTATTAAAAAATGAGAGTAGGAGAGGGATTAGAGAACATTTAACACATAAGTAACTTTTGTGAGGATTTTTACTATAAAGGCAGGCAAAGAGATCAGACTTGCTGATTAAAGTAGCTCAAAAGAGACGATGGCTCAGGGAGAGTATTTTTTTAATGGGAGATATTACAGCATATTTTTATGCTGATTGAAAAGGAAAGTTTACAGGAGAAGGGGGGACAATTGTTGAAGTGGTATCTTTGAGAACAGACAGTAGGGGACAGGACTGGAAAGGATACCATTGGCCGTTCATTGTGCATCAGTTGTAGCAGGCAGAGTCTACCAGTAGATAGGTAGGTTGGTAGATATGGTAGTGAAAGTTCTTTTCTGCCTACTTCTATTTGCTCCTTAAAATAGGAAGCAAGGATTTCATGTGAGAATAAGAGGAGAGGAGGTTCTAGAGGCTTTCTATAATAATGATTTACATGAAACCAATACAGGGCATGACAGATGCAAGAGATAGCAAACTTCTACTACAGTATTTCCTATACATTAACACTAACCATAAATTTCATCCCACTGTAACATATCATCTTTACTAATTTTTAAGTATCAATTTCAGCCTTTAGAAAATGCTCTAAAATGTCATTTCCACTATATATTCTCAGTCGCTACCTTTTAATTTCAAATAAAGAAAACATCTTGGTTTAACCAACCAACATCAATAAAGGTCTTCTTTAGCTGAATTTATGCTTAAAAGCACAATTCCTTCAAATTTTCAGAACAGAAGCACAAAATCTTCTATCAGGAGGAAAACTTACAGGACATCTGATCTACCTCATTTTACAGAGTCACAGTGAAGTGAACTGCCCTTATCCTATAGCTAGTGGCAAAACACAGAAAAGAAGCCTCCTGGTTTTGAAAAGTAATCTTTCCAACTTCATTATGCTGAGCACATTATGAATAAATACTAAACGTTTCACAGAAAGAAAACCTAGAAGCCTTATTAGTGAAGACATTCAAAAGCTTAGTGATTTTCAAAATAAAAGGTGAAGGGGAGCTGTAGTTCTCAAATTAGCACTACTTCCACCAAACGTGAAATGCTTGGGAGAATGGGTTTTCCTAACAATTACTAACAAATTGCTCTTTGAATTCCATTTCAACCTGTGAAATTGTGGCAATTTTTAAACACTAATAAAATTATGAGTTTTAATCACCATCATAAAATTTATTCCCCAAAATACTCTAGTAATTGTATTCTCCTAGGCTTTACTGTTATTCAGCAGTAAAATTTACAATCAACAGTAAACAATTTTCAACCAATGGAATTATTTTTTTAACCATACAATGAATTTACTTCTGATTCTTTAATTTACTTTTACCTTATTACAAGTGATACATAAAAACAGAAGGCCTATGAATATGTAAATATTCTCAGATGAAGTAGCCATTGTACAGAACTAGTGCTTCGAAGACATTGATCTATTATTCTCATAAATGAAAGCCTTCTATAATGATCCACATAAAAATTTATACAATATGCATTAATAATCCAAAAATTTCAAACTTACTGTTTTAAAAGAGACATCTCTAAACAAGTACATGGAGCTTATGGTTCAGCAGTACAATACTTCTCAGACCCAAGAATGAGGCTTAAAATTGTGAACTCTAACATGGTGGAATAAAAAAGCAAGAACTTTGGAGCCAGACTAACCTAGATTCAAGAACACACAGACGTCTAAATTATTAGCAGTGTAACCCTGGGTACTTGAGAGCCTGTTTTATCACCTATAAAATGGGACTATTATCAGCTAATTAACAAGGTTTCAGTAAAATTTAAAAGAAAAAATTCAAATACGGGAGCACGCACTGATTAAACACCAAAGGAAGAATTGCTAGAAGGATTGTTGGAGGTCCATTTCAAGTTAAAGCCTGACTCCAAAGTGGCACCAATCTGTGTGGTTATACGGGTTTTTTCTACCCAAGCACCACGAGTAGTCAAGAGAGAAGCATAAGGAATGTGTAGACCTGAACTGATTTGGAGTTAAGATTTCCCAAGGCCGGTCTAAGTGAAAAACATCTGGGGGAAGGGATTAGATATTACAAAACAAGTCTAGGTTGAAAAAAGAAGTGAGCTAATATGGACAAAATACAGTATGTATGGCACATAGTAAGTCCTCAAATATTTACTGAGTTTCATTCACTGAATATTAAGCACTAGGTACCATAAGGTAGAAAATAGTATAGCCTGAGACTTCCAAGAGCTGAGAATCTGGAAGAGAAAATAAGACACACAAGGCAGTGAATGTTATGGGTAGAGTGATTCTATCATTTGTTATCCAAGCCAAAATATTCTTTAGAGTGAAAGGGAAGTGCAGGAGCATTACTGATAGTATTGCCAGAATAACAGTTGCAAACCTAGACATTCCAAGCTAAACTGGGATATATCACCTTTCCAAGAGCCATGCTAGTTAAAGGTGCAAACTTACAGAGATTTGGGAGAAGGAATGAGAGGAGTTGTAAAGTGAGAAAAGCTCCTTCTGAAAGGGAAATTTTCCTTCAGCTAAGCCTAACCCAGTGATTCTAATTTTATTTGGGTAAATTTGTGGAAGAACAGTGGAATTTAAGCTGGATCTTAGGCAAGGCAAGTTTTTTCCAAGCAGAGAAAGGGCACTGTAGGAAAAAGAACAAAAGCAAAGAGATTCACAGAAACAGAAAGTGCAAGGACAGTTTGGAGAAGTCAGAAAAATCCCAGAATTGGTAACAAAATAAAAGAGATGAAGCCAGAAAGGCAAATTCTTAATTCACTTTGTTTGCACATCCATTTTTTTCACTAACACTTATTTAACACCTCCCTATACTGACCAGGCTTTATGCTGAGGAAGGACAAGGAGGAAGCAACATTCCTTACCCTTCAAGAGCTTAAAGCCAAGTCAGGGAAAGTGTAAATAAGCAGGAGGGAAAAAATAAGGAATATCATAGTGTGAAAATATAAGAAGCCAAAAAATTAGCTAGGAAAATTTATCTAGCAAAGGTTCACATATGACAGTGGAAAAAAGCACAGATACAGAAAAAACAATTAGGAAGTGTGAACCTGTGAATGTGACCTTATTTGAAAAAACGGTCTTTGCAGATGTAATCAAATTGAAGATCTCAGGATGAGAATATCCTGGATCATCTAGGTGGGCCCCAAATCCAATGACAAAGATCCTTATAAGTGACACACAAAGGAAAGACAGAAGAGAAGGCCATGTAAAGACAGAGACTGGAGTTACGCAGCCACAGGACAAAGAACATCTGTAGCCACCAGAAGATGGAAGAAGCAAGGAACAGAATCTCCCCTAGAGCTTTCTGGAAGGAAACTGACCCTGCAGACATCTGGATTTTGGACTTCTGTACTCCAGAAGTGTGAGAGAATAAATTTGTTGTTTTAAGCCACCAAGTTTATGGTAATTTGTTATGGCAGCCCTAGGAAACTAATATAGAGAGAAGGCTACCGCACTGAACTAGGCATGAGAGAATAACTGCCCAAAATAAGAGTAGTAACAATACATTCAGAAACAGGGAAGATGTTCAGACTTAGAGACCACTCAAAAGTCCCAGAATCACTGTATTTTTCTTCTCTGTTCCAAATCTAGAGAAGAATTTTACAAATTAAGACGGACAAAAACCACAATTATAACCTTGATAGGTCTCGGACTCCTCATCTAGAAAAGGAAGAATCTGGACTAGCAAAGTGGTTTCAAACTGTTCTCCAGGTCCAATTCTAGTAACGTTGACTGAAAGAGTGAGGAGTGGGTGGGGAGAAAGCACTATAATACAATTTCAAAGTACAGGGCTTAGAACTTCTGAGCAGTTTCACTTTTATACATGTAAAATTGTTGAAGGGGGAAGAGGAAGTGGAAGAGGACGGGGTCTGAATGTTGCCAGACTAGACGTCTCGAGTCGTTTTCAGCACAGTTTGTCCTTGTACATTCTGGACAAAAGATGGTCAAAGCTAGACTCCCAAAATTTATACTATAATCTAACCACGCTACTCTCTTCCACCAAAATTTCCATAAAAATCTTCTCAGCAGTAAACATTTACTGTTCTTTGAATCTGGTTAAATTCTTCAATACAGCAAGCAATCTCAAAAAAAGAAAATTTTAGGTTACTTTTTTCCACTGACTCCAAGATGCAGATTTTTTCCACATCTCTAAAATTGGGGTACAGGTGGCCTGTGCATATGCAAACTTGGTTATAATTCCTGACAGCATGGCTGATGGTGTGGAGCCTATGATATGAGCTTTAACACAACAAGAACTGTATGTTCCACTAATTCCTTCTGGTAAGATCAGGAAAGCACCAAAATGGAAACTTGCAGGCTGGATATTAGAGGCTTGTAAAAAAAAAAAAAAAATCTCAGAGATGATGGTCTTTTGTGTATTAAAGGGTTAACACAGAAACCATAAACTGCTATCCTTGAAAAGGCCTTTCTGCAAGGATGGGCTTTGGCTGCTGGTGAGGAACTCAGATTTTGGGAAAGTTCCCATCATTAATTGATAATAGTGGCTCACTGTGCCTAAACTGTTTGTATAAACACTATGGTTTATGATGAACATCTACTTTCCTTCTGGGAATCTGGAATTTGCATATGTGCTAGGGAGGGAGTGCCTATGTAATCAGGTGATCAGTGTCCAATAAAATTCTATGCACTGAGTCTCTAATGAGCTTCCACGGTTGGCAACATTTCATCCATATTGTTGCAAGTCATTCTTGGGGGAATTAAGAGTACCCTATTAACTCAACTGGGACTCTGTTTTCCCCAGACTTTGCATTATGCCCCTTTGCTGTCTGTGGGAACTTTTGCTATAATATCATAGCCTTGAGTACAACTATATGCCGAGTCCTGTGAGTCTTACTTCTTAGAGAATTACTGAATCTAACAGTGTTCTTGGGGACCCTATAACACATCTTTGAAGAAAGACAGCATCGAAAAGCTGTTCATGGCACGGAGGCAAAAATCAATACAAAGTAGGACTCTGAATGTGAAGCAGCAACAGGAATACGTTAAACAGATTTTCCACTTATACTGTGCTTTTCATGCATGCATACAAGTTATGATGATTTTAAAAAACTATGCCTATAAATATTGATAAGTATGAAATAAAAGCCCAATAAGTAGAAGCAATACACACAAAATAAAAATTCTAAGTGATAGAAAAGTACTGTCATAGTTTCTTTTTTAATTCCTTAATGGTATATAAAATCATAATGTATCTCTTAATCAATAACTTCTTATTTTGATGAAATATAGTAATTATCAAAATTTGATAGCCTAAAGCAGTACATCAGCATCCTAAAAAATAAGTATTTCATATAAGTCAGATGTTAACGCAAGTTACAACACTCAAAAAAACAGATTAGAAGAGATATGAAAAGAATTACATATATTTTGTTTATTCCACATACTTTCTAGATATTTAAATCAAAATGTTTTATTTACATGAATCTATAATTCTCAAAGTTTCTAGAAAAGCATTAATAGAGACATTTTCCACTTCAATTAGCCTAAGAGATAAACAAAACACATAATACTTAGCTTCTAATCTTATGCAGGAACTCCTATTAAGTACCTTTATGCTATGCAGGTACACGTGTTATCGATTTATTGCCTCTCAATTCCAAATGCATCTTCCATACATGCTCTGTGATAAACGAAATTCCTTTAAGTACTTCCACTTAATGTGAACATGGTGTTAAACTTTCTCAGACGATGGTGCTAAAAGGATACTGCAGGAGGAAGAGGCTCTCCTGCCACATCCAGTGCAGATTAGCAGTTGGCAGTTTGGATGTGAGGACATTGGGTAGAGCCAGTGCAGGTGTAAGGATATCAGGTAGAACCAGCCCCAGCCATGAGCCCAGAACTCAGTCCCTCCACAGCTTTGTAGCCTCAGCCTGGCAACAACCATTCCTCAGTCCTCACAACACAGAAACCAGAGACCCCAGGCAGCTCAAATGTTCTCAAAAGTCTAATGCCCCCACGAGCACTAGAACTCCCACTAAACACTCACCACCACCTGCACTCCCAGAAGATAACTTATTTCTTGCCTAATATCTCCAGACGAGTTCCAGCCTGCTCCACTATCAGGTGGGGTAAACTACACCTTCTCAACAAAGTCTGAGCCCCTTCCAAGTTTGTCCTCCCTTGGGTACACTCCCTCAGCTCTAGCATACCATAGAGTCTCCTTATACTGTATAGTTTTTCTCTTACTAAAGTTAATAATTCTTTAAGTTAAACTTTCCCTAATTAACCTATTGCATAGTTTTTGTCTCCTGAACAGACCCAAACTACTTTTGAATATAAACAGGGATTTATCTTGAAGTTATTAATAATAATATAGCACTCAAATCACAGATGTTAGAGCATTATTTAAGATTTTTATAATTCTGAAATGGAAGTACACAGGAAAATCTCCAATTCTACCCATGAAATTAAGCTCTTCTAGAAAGTAACAAGTGAAGCTAATGGGAAGCTACAGGAAACATTCATAACTGAATGTGTTTAAAAGCACAAAGAAATATAGTACCTAATATAACACGTGGCAATTAGAAAAAGCAATTCAAATGATCTCTCAACCCAATAAATGGTATCTACAAAAATCCAGAGCTAGCATCATACTTAATAGTGAAATTAAAAGCTTCCAAATTGATAAGAAATAAAACTATCTCTATTTACAGAATATGATATTATATATAGAAAATCTTAAGAGATTCATCCACAAAAACCATTAGAGTTAATAAAAGAGTTTATCAAATTATCAGGATATAAGACCAATACACAGAATTCAACTATATGTCAATAAATTAGCAATGAACAATTGAAAATGAAATTAAGAAAACAATTCTATTGACAATAGCATCATAAAGAAATAAGTATGAATAAACTTAATGAAGTACAAAAATTATCCTCGGTATATTATAAAACATTGAAAGAAATTAAAGAAAATCTAAAGTAAGGGGAAATCATCCCATGTTCATGCATCAGAATACTCAATACTGTTAAAATGACAATATTCCCCAAATTGATCTACAGATTCAACACAATCTCCAAATCCCAGGTGGCATCATTGGTGAAAATAACAAGTTCACTTTAAACTCATACAAATATTAAAGGGTTTAGGAATAACCAAACAAGAGAAAGAACAAAGTTGGAAGACTAACACTTCCAAATTTCAAGACTCTGCAAAACTACAGTAATAAAAAATATGTGGCTAAACTACAGTAACCAAAACTGTGTGAAACTAGCGTAAGATAGACATATAGATCAATGGAACAGTACGGAGAGTTCAGTTATAAACCATCACATTTATGGTCAACTAATTTTCAACAAGGCTGCCAAGACAATTCAACGGGGGAGGAACAGTCTTTTCAACAAATGGTCTTAGGAAAACTGGGTATCAACATTTAAAAAAACGAGTTGTACTCCTTCCTCATAGCATGTGCAAAAATTAATTCAAAATAGATCATAAACCTAAATGTAAGAGCTAAAACTATAAGACCCCAAAAGAAAATACAGCAGCAAATTTTCACGAACTTATGTTAGGCAAAGCCTTCTTAGATATGGCACCAAAAGCAACAAAAGGATAAAAAAGAAATAAACTGGACTTCATTAAAATTAAAAACTTTTGTGCTAAAATGGACATGAAGAGAATGAAAATACAGCTACAGACAGAAAGGAAATATTATAGGTCATATATCTAAGGTATTTGTATCTAGACTATAAAAAGAACTTCTACAACTCAGTAAAAACACAAATAAAACAATTAAATAATGAGTAAAGGATCTGAATAGACATGTCTGGAAAGAAGATATATAAATGGCCGAGAAGCACATGAAAATTTGCTCAACATTATTAGCCATTAGGGAAATGCAAATCAAAACAACAATGACATACCACCTCACACCCAGCAGGATGGCTACAATCAAAAAGTCAGATAATAAGAAGTATTTGTAAGGATGTGGAGAAGCCTCCTATAATGCCAGTGGGAACGTATAACAGTACGGCCACTTTGGAAAACAAACTGCGAGTCCCTCAAAAGGTTACAACTACCATAAGACTCAGCAATTACACTCTTAGTTAAATACCCAAGTGAAGTAAAAAATACACGTCCACACAAAAAAACTTGTACATGAACGTACATGGCAACATTATTCATAATAGGCAAAAAGTGGAAATAATCCAAATGTCCACCAACTGAGGAACAGATAAATAAAACATGATATATCCACAAAACAGAATAGTTTGGCAATAAAAAGGAATGAAGTACTAACATATGTACAACATGGATGAACCTTGAAATCATTGTGCTAAATGAAATAAACCAGACATAAAAGACTACACATTTATTTGAAAGGTACAGAACAGGTAAATCTATAAAGACATGAAGTAAATTAATGGTTGCCTGGTATTGGGAGGAGTGAGGGGAAATGGGAGAATAATTACTTTTGTGGGGGTAGAAGTGGGGAAAATGTTTTAAAATTGACTGTAGTGATGGTTGCACAATTCTGTGAATATACTAAAAACCACTGAATTTTACACTTTAAGTCAGTGAAGGGTACAGTATGTGAGTTATATCAATAAAGCTGTTATATATTTCAAAAGAAAACAGAAAAATTTCAGGCAAAGAAACTCAGAGAATTTTAATGAACAGATTCATGAAAATAAATAATGAAAATAAAATAAAGAAAATAAAGAAAGAAAATACAAAGGATGCTCTTCAGGCAGAAGAAAAAGGATTCCAGATGGAAACTATAAGATGCAGAAAGAAATGAAGAACTACAGAAAAGGTAAATACACATAGGGAAAACTAAATGAACATTTATTGTATAAAACAATAATAATGTATTA
Source organism: Equus asinus (assembly GCF_041296235.1). Lineage (NCBI taxonomy): Eukaryota > Metazoa > Chordata > Mammalia > Perissodactyla > Equidae > Equus > Equus asinus. The sequence continues at coordinate 13,680,505 of NC_091794.1, read as the reverse complement.
AGGAATACACACACACACAAACACACTCGCATTAATGGCAGAATGGGGACAGAGCTGAAGGGTTTGATGGTCCATGCGTTGTCAGGGAAGAAATTATATATTTATTAATTTGTATTCGGTGTTTAATAAGTCAAGGATGTATTTTATAATTTCTAAGGTGGCCACTAAATAAATAGTAAAAGACTATAACACTAACAATTCAAAAAGGGGAAAAAATGGAATTAAAAATAACTAATACAAAGGAAAGTAACGAATCAATGAATAAAACAAAGAACATAGGGACAAGCAGAAAGCAAAATGTAAGATAGCGGATTCAAACAAATATGAAAGTGATTAAATTAATTATAGATAACTAAACGTCAAATAAAAGACAAACTTAGCAGGCTGGATTTAAAAATTACATGCTGCTTACAAGAGACACATCTTACATTTAAGGACACAGAAAGGTTGAAAGTGAAGGTTGGGAAAAAGATGAAATGCAAACACTAACCAAAATAAACCTAATGTAGCTATACTAAAGGCAGACAATTAGACTTTAAGGCAACAAGTACCACTAGAGATAGAGGGCTATTTAATAATGATAAAAGGGTCAAGTCCCAGAAAGATATACCAATTCCAAATTTGATTGTATCTCACAACCTAGCCTTAAAATGTACAGGGCAAAACTTCACACTTGGGGCCGCTCCTGTGGCCCAGTGGTTAAGCTCATGTGCTCTGCTTCTGCGGCCCGGGGTTTCACTGGTTCAGATCCTGGACGACGACATGGCACCGCTCAGCACGCCACGCTGAGGCGACATCCTACATAGCACAGCCAGAGGCACTCACAATTAGAAAAAACAACTATGTACTGGGAGGCTTTGGGGAGAAGAATTAAAAAAAAGATGACTGGCAACAGTTGTTGGCTCAGGTGCCAATCTTTAAAAAAAAACTTCACAGAATCAAAAGAAAAAACAGACAAGTCCACATCATAGTATATGACTTTAATACACCTCTCAGTTATTAACTGAAAAAGCAGGAAAAAAATCAGAAGAGATAAAGAAGATTTGAACAATGCAACCAACTTGACCTATGTGATATATATATAGAGAGAGAACAATTAACCCAAAAAGGGCAATGTACATTCTTTTTAAGTATACATGAATTATCAAAATTAACTGCATGCTGTATCCAAAAACTGAAATCAGACACAAGTTTTTTGACCCATGTAATTAAGCTAAAAATCCATAACTAAGGTAACTAAAATATTTCCATACATTTAGTTAAGTGATAAATTTCAAAATAATCCGAGAGTAAAAAAAGATTACATGGAAATTTAAGAATGTTGTGAACATTTATCTCATGCAATGCAGTTACACAATTAGAGGGAAATATATGGGCTTAAATGCATATATAAGAAAAAGAGAAAGGCTGAAAATCAATAATCTAACCATCACAAGAAACAGAAAATAAATAGGAAATAAACCCTCCAAAAAGAGTAGAAGAAAACATAGAACAGAAAATAATGAAATAGAAAACAAACATAAAATAGAGAGGATTAACAAGGAGTCAAAGGTGGGTTCTCCTGGCAAGACTAATCCAAAAACCAAAGACACAAAATATGAATATAAGGAATGAAAAGGGGGGGGAATCACTAGAGATCCTCCAGGCTTTGAAAAGGTAATAGGACATTAAGAACAAGTTGATGTCAATAGATTTGAAAGCATAAAATTGACAAATTCCTACAAAAGCATGATGTGCCAAAACTGACACAAGAAGAAAGAAAATCTAAATAGTACCATACTTATTAAAAAACAATCTGTAACTAAAAATTCTTTAGCAAAGAATTTTTTTTAAATACATAAAAAAAATACTCCAGGCCCAGATGGCTTTACATCTATGAATTCTACCAAACAGTTAAAGAAGAAAAATAGTACCAATCTTAAACTCTTGCACTGGATAGAAAAAGATGAAACATTTCTCAATTTTTTTTGTAAGTCCAGCATAACCTTGATACCAAAACTTGGCAAGAGCATTATAAGAAAGGAAAACTACAGGCAAATTTAATTGATAAACATAGATGGGGAAAAAATAAAGAAAACAACAGTCAACTGAATCCAGTGATATAATAAAGGAAATATTCATCAAAAATAAACTGGAATTACTCCAGAAACACAAAGATGGTTTAACATTTTTTAAAATGTAATTCACATTATAAAAAAATGAAAAAAAATCATATGATCATCTCAAAACTTAGATAAAATATTCGATAAAATTAAATACCATTCATACTAAAAATTCTTAGCAAAGCAGAAATAGAAACTTTCCTAATCTGATAAAAAAGAGTTCTATTAAAAAAAAAAAACTACAGCAAACATCACACTTAATTTTGAAATGCTGAACACTTTTTACCTCTGGGATCAGGAATGAGATAACAATGCCTGCAGTCACCACTTTAATTCAATATCATAGTGGAGGTCCTACCCAGTGAAATAAGCAAAGGAAAGAAAAGAAAAGCACAAGGATTGGAGAGAAAAAAGGCTTTCGTTATTCACAGATGGCATGACTGCATAGATGGAAAACTTTTTCAACAAAAACATGCAAAAAATAAACCAGCAATTTCACCACCAAAAGAGAGGTACAGTGATACTCATAGCAGTACTATTCATAAAAGCCTCAGAGTGAAAACAACCCAAATGTCCGCCCAACATTAAAACTGATAAATTATGGATCAGTCATAAAACAGAATGCTGCAAAGTGCTATAAAAAAAAAGAACAAGCTACTGTTTGTCACATGCAACAACATGGATGAATTTCACAATATCAGCAAAGACGTACTAGGTAAAGATCAAAAACAGGTAAAACTAATTTATGATGCTAGAAGTCAGAATTGCAGTTATTAGTGAGGAAGAGAGAAGGATTTGTGATTGGAAGGAGTGTAAGAGGGGCTTCTGGAGTGCTGGTAAAGATTTCCGTGACGGTTCATGGATATGCTCATTTAATAATAGTTCATGCGACTGCACACTACTGCACACAAACTTTTGTGTGCATATACGTCAATAAAAAATTTCAGTATTTCATGAATATATATCGCAAGTCTTGTTCAAACCAGCTCATACCTCACATCTTCAAATGCTGTATTTACCTGGCACTTTGAGTTACATTAAGCCTCAAATCTCACAGTCAACAGTCAAAACCAAAATCATTATCCCTTTGTTATGAGTTGAGTTGTGTCCCCCTTAAAAGACATGTTGAAGCCCTAACTCTAAGCACCTGTGAACTTATTTGGAAATATGGTCTTTGCAGATATAATTAAGATCTGAGTTAAGATGAAGTTATTCTGGAGTTGGGTGGCCTTAATCCTATATGACTGCTGTCCTTATAAGATGATGAACATGTCATGACAAACACACAGGGAGAACATCATGTGATGACAGAGGCAAAGATGGGAGTGATGCAGCTGCAATCCAAGGACTGCCATGGATTGACGGCCACCACCAGAAGCTAGGATAAGGCAAAGAAGGATTCTACCCAGAGTCTCAGAGGTAGCATGGTCCTGCTGACACCTTGATTTCAGACTTCTGGGTTCCAGAACTATGAGAGAGAAATTTCCGTTGTTGTGTAAGCCACCCGGCTTTTGGTATCTTGTTATGGTAGCCCTAGGAAATTAATACACCCTTCATGTGATAACTAATTCTTACCTAAACCTCATGTTCAGCAGTATTTACACTATTCTCCCATCTGTCTAATGCAAAAACTCCAAATACACTCATTTTCCCCACTCCTCATATCCTGGGATCAAGAGGTATTATTTTGCCTTTCAATTATCTCATTTTCAAACTTTTCCCTTTCATTTTTACCATTACCATCCTAATTCAGGCTTTTATAACTCTACATCTAGACTATCCTGCTTATGATAAATCAGTAGTTCCTAAATACTACTTTCTCTATATCATTTCTCTCTTCCCAAACTTCCTATAACACGCTATTACATCATATTCAAAGACATTCCATAGTTTGGCACTATGCTATTTCTTTCAATACATAAATACAACTGGTCCCCAAAAACACACTTTATTCTTTTATCAGATAGTTTTTCACAGTACTTAGGATAACTCTGGCAGACACAGCGCTCAATTAAATACTAACCACCACCAATATAAACCTTATTACTACCTCCACACCATCATTCATATTTTACAAGTTCATCTTATGCCTTCAATACTGATCCATCATTTTATTCATTCTTAGTTGATATCTTACCCCATTTTTGCCCAAAGGTTCTACTAGTGAGTCTCAACATCACCCTACATTCATTTATTCTGAAAATATAACACTTAAATCACTAAAGATCAAAGCCTCTCCATAACTTCCCCTCTTATACATGGAAGTATCTCTATATCTTCACCTATCATTTTCTTTTTCTCTGTCCAGTAAAAGAGCCTCTCAGCTCTTCCAAGACTAGCTCTCAGCTGTGTTTTTAATGTTTCTACTTACTTTCTGTTCCTGGACCTTGCCATATCAACGTGCTTCTCCCACTCCTCTCTCAAAGACAGAGAAGTCTCACCACAAAAATTTTTTGAAAAGCTTTTCTCCAACTTTCTTTAGTGGACACCCAGGGAAAATATATCCTCTTGGGCGACAACAATAATATCCATTTTCTAAGAGCAGCAATGCCAGTGTAAGAGGCAAAGCTATAATACCCAGTCTCAACAGGCAGCAAGCAATGACCTTGACAGACTGCCCTTTGACATTATCTTGGCTTTGGTTCTGGATATGGTTCCAGATGCCTACCCTTCTTTGGTTCTTGATTTTTACCTGAACCACCCAATATCCTTCAGTAAGCTTTGTTTTAACCAAAGTTAAGTTTCTGATGTTTGTAATTAAGTACCTTGATGGATGTCTTAGCTCAGGCTGTTATGGTGGCTTAAACAACAAACATTTATTTCCCACAGTTTTAAAGGATAGGAAGTCCAAGATCAGGGTGCTAGCATGGTCAGGTTCTGGTGAGAACTCTTCCTGGCTTGCAGATGGCAGCCTTCTGGCTGTGTGCTCAACATGGTGGAGAGAGGAAGCTCTGGTGTCACTTCCTCTTCTTATAAAGGCACTAACCCCATCAAGGGGGTTCCAATCTCATGACCTCATCTAAATCTAATTACCTCCCAAAGAACCCTTTTTAATACCATCACATTGAGAGTTAGGACTTCAACATACAGATTGTGGCACGGCACAAACACTCAGTCTATAACAACTGATACATTATTCTTTCCCTTCAAATTAATCTCTCATCTTTCTCTCTCTCATCTTACCCAAGAGTAGGCTCTACCCTACTACTTCTTCACTATCCCCTCATTTGTAAATTTGTTGGAATTTGACTTCTTTCTCCTAACAACTTTTACCAAATTACTGAGTCATCAAGGCACTCCTCTTCACTACTAAATGTAGTGGTCTCTTTACCAAGATTTTTTCCCCAGATTCTCTCTTCCCTTCTTCCCACCCTCTTATCCAATCAAAATGCCTCAACTTTGAAAATTTTTCCCAGTCCCCTTTCCACTTCCCCTTCCTCCCTCCTTCTTTCTCTCCTTCCCATCTGCCTCCTATCTCTCTCAAACAGCTCATCTAATTCAAATACCTAAATCCTCCTAATTCCCAATTCCAAATCTTATCCCCTACTTTCTCATAACAAATTTCCAACCATAAATCTAAAATATGCCCCAGAAGCACTGCAATTAAAATATCTCCAAAAAGTTACTGAATTGATTTATCAATCCTTTTACTGTCCTTTCCTAGTCATTTAACAGAGAAACATAAGTTCATATCCAATCTTCCTTCCCCACCCACAATAATATTCAAATACCATGTAATCTCCTTCTCAGATCCAACCCTCTCTTCAAATTCTTCTGCCAAATTGCCATTTATCTCCACAATCCACTCTTCCCATGGATGACTGCAATGGTTTTCCCTTTTGCTTGTTTCTCATATCTCCAATATATCTTTTACACTGCTGTCAGAGCTATACAATATTCTCAAATCACAGACTCACTAGTTACCTGCCTTCAAAAGCTCCTCACTGCCTACCACACACAGTGTAATCTCAGCATCAGCAAAGTATTTAAAAATCCATGAGTTCCTTCCATAAAGCTCATGCTTAAACCATTTGGGAACATTAATTCCTTCCACAGAGTCCTTAGGTCAGTGATCTTTTCAGCCTGGAATGCCTTCTTTGTCATTGACCTTCCCTCATAAGTGGAAATCTAAACTCTTCCTTCAAGGTTCAGCTAGAAAATTAGGTCCTGTGTCAAGTCTTCCTCCATTCCCAGTTAAAGTGCTCCTTCTTCTATAATCCCACAACTTTGTCTATATTTCTAAGACAATTCATTTCCCTTGCATTATTGTTAGTTGTATTTGTAAAGCACTTTATTGCAGTTTAATTAGTACTTCACTTCATTTTCACAGCAACTCTGTAAAAGAAGTATTATTTAGCCAACTGTATAGGAAACAAAACAGGCAGAGAGGTTAAGAAACTGGGTTTAGAACAAACACACATATACACAATTTTCTAATTTCAATCTCCTAACAATTAAATTGTACATTTCTTAAGGGCAAAGACTCCACGGGGCCGAGCACAGTCCCTTCTGTACAACAGAGGCTTTGTGTTTTAATAAACATTTTCTTCTCTTTTGCAATAACCCTGTTTTACCTATCTGAACTCTAATCTATTCTTTAAGACATAGCTCAAAAGTTTCACCTCTTCTAATTAGCTCTCCTTGATTCTTCCAGGCCTCACTGATTTTTACAGGCTGAATCATATCACTTGGTATGTTGTTACAAATATCTTTTTTTACGTATATATTCTAACATGCAGCTAGTCTTACTAATGGGTTTATAAGCTTGGGAGCAGCCACCATGTCTTTTTCCACTGTGGTACCTTCAATACTACCTAGCACTTGGTTGGCTGCTTCAAGTTCAGCAAATCAGAGAGGATGTTGGGTCTTTCTCCCCCAGTTTTAGGGTCCACAGCAATAAACCCATAGACATCATCAAAGACATGAAAAATACACTATGTAGAGGGAACGTGTTTCCTGATTGACACTCAATAGTCCCCAATCTATCCCCTGCTTCAATTTCTAAGCGTTTTATTTTTTGCATTACAAGGATAGATCAACTGTTACGACTAATAAAACACTACCATATTTTAACAATAAATAGTACTCAACCCATTCCTGAAATTTAACACTCACAGGTCAAGGAAGTATTTTAATCATCTGATGGGAAAAAAAATCTAGAGTAACTATTTTAGAAGACGGTAGAGGGCAGCAAAGCAACAGTAGTATCCTCAAAGACAAATGTGTTATTTCTCTTAGGGAACTTCAGATTTGCTTTTATATTTTAACAGATGCTGTTAGGATTAAAGCTTTTAGAAGACAAGAGACTTTTGGGCACGCTATATACAAATTTCACCAGCTACTTATATATTCAAACATTTTCACTATCAGTTATAAAAATAATAAAAGTATTAAGGCTCAGATTCTTTCATATACAAATGGAAAAATAAGTTTGATAAACAATGCATGGCTTCAAAATAGCCACCGTAATTGCTGACTCTTACTAATCTAGAAGTTGAAAACATTTTCTCATTGAAAAGTGTAAAAATAATCTACTTAAATACAGAAAAGAATGTCAACAGTCTAATTCAACACTCATTTCTTGCTAAGAAAGAATAGACGCTTTCATTAGTATTACTAATTCTAGTGTTGATATGTCTTCTTTTTGTTATTCAAAATCAGTCAGTCAACTGTAAGGGCTATCCTAGCTTTAAAAGAAAAAATAATAAATCTTTTGACATTTTACTCGAATACAACAAACAGAAGATAACAACTTGAAAGAGAATAGGAGTTCCTTACTGTTATTTCAATATTAAAGTTCATTCAGGTTTTAATACGAACTAGGCAAATGAAACTATCATCAAAATAATTACATGTTTATAATCTCAGAATTGCTTATAGGAATAAGGAAACTACTATAAAAGTTGATATTCAATATAACTGCAGTATTTGCATATGTTCCCCAAGGATGTTATGTTGGTAGTAATTTTTCACCTCTTTTAACAAGCAGAAATCAGAGATTTAGAGTAGATGCTACAGCCATGAACACATGCACAGCAGACTCATGGTTTAGTGAAAAATGCTATGGTGTTCTAGCCCTGTGTCCTTAATGAGGACGGAACTTCTACCTATGTACCTTCTCCCACTTGAATCTCTTCAACTAAAAAATAAATATAAAAAAATTAAGAAGTTTTTAAATTTTGCATTTAAAATACCGGAACCGGGGTAATCTCTAGGCAGTTTAAAAACTAGATAGTTTACTGTCTTAGTATTAAATTGAACTTACAACCATGAATGATTACTTCTAATCTAAATCAAATTAGAAGGGAGTCTGGAGTTCACGGTGACAGGACACTTGTGAAATGAATCTTAATCTAGCCCACAGTATATATGACTAAATTAGAAATCATACAAATTTGTTTCAAAAGTGGTGGCCTAAGATGTTTTAGTAACGACAACCTTGTCTATCACCGATAACTCACAAAAATTGTTACTACATGAAACTGATCTTACCACAGTATATCAATGCTAACGTTTCATTGATAATTTTGTTTTTTGTCTGAATTGAAGCCATTAGAAGGGTCAAGCACACTCTTAATTATATACAATGTTTTCAAAGGCTGAGTTGGAGTCCTAGCCGAGTGTATCTATTTTTATATTGGCCTCTTGGTTTTTTTCATGCCTTCTCAATAACACCAGTGACATATTTCCATTACAAAATTTACCAAACTTACAAAAAATCTTAAATTTACGCACTTTGTTCCTAAAACTCAAACCCAGAATGAGATGTGTTTTACATAAAGTGAGGTACTTCCCAAAGAAGCTGCTTAAACTACACATATCTTGGGGTGACTGATACATAGCCTAGTCTGCAATACCAAAGAGGAAGAACTGTATTCCTCCTAGAAAGTCAATTTTGCAAATACCTCAGATTCAAAATGATTAAGACAATGGGGAATAAAGAGACAGAACTAAAGACAGCAAAAATAATTTTAAGAAAAACCAGTGAAGAACTATCTCATCAAACAACATTTTTAAAACTGTCAACCTACTCTAGTTTATTAAATATACCTATTTATTTAATATATTTATTTTCCCCTATTTTGGAAGGCAGAAATAGGAATAATGTCAAGATAGAAATAATACCAAGTATACAAATGTCTCTAAGGATATATTTCCTATAGTATGTTCTGCACAACATAGCCTCTGCAATATAACAGGTATTACACAAAGAAGCATTTAATTAGTTAGTGAAACAGGATATTTTACTTCAGAATTTCTTAGACCACTAATAAAACTAATATACATAGTGACTTTCCATGAGGGGGTTATATGGTTAGTTTTTTCCCCTTCGTAAATGTATTCAACCATGGTACTTTCTTCAAAAAACAAATTTTCTGAGACTGGTCTTCCATTGAACCACTTTGGCAAACTGCTCTAAACCTAAAAACACAAAAATGAATAGAATTTGCATGTTTTTCCCACTAATGACTACATGTCACATTGTTAAACACAGACAAGGGTAGGCTTCCAGGGACGAAGGATTTGAAAGATATCTATGAACAGACAGTAAATGAAGTCAAACTCAGAAAAGTTTTAGTATTTATTTATTACAGCTATTATTCTATTTTATTATTTTATTACAATCTGGAAGACAAAATCATAAACCCAGTATTTCTTGATATTATTTTATGGTATAGCAAATTTGGTCAATTCCTTAAATAGTTATTAATGGGGGTGGGGAAGGAAAGCCAATGTTAAAATCTATATATCTTTAAAAATAATTTGTGTTTATTCTGTGATACATGCTATGATACATACAATGAAGCCTGAGGCAAGGTCTTTACCGCAAAGAGCACACATCACGAAAAAACTAATAATTAAATACTAAATAACAAATATAAAGAGTAATTACTTTAGAAAGAAGAAAAGCTCACTCACTGTATGCAAGAAATGGTGAGGGAGGGCTTCAAAGAGAAAATTAATCTTAAACTGGGCACTTCAGATTTGGACTAGGTAGGAAGGAAAAGTAATGTCATTTTAGGCCTTATGAGTAAGGACCAGAGAAGGGCAGAAGCTATCAGAGACAATGACTAGCTTAGACCTGCATTGTCCAATATGGCAGCCACCAGCCCCACTTGACTACTGAGCACATGAAATATAGCTAGTACAAATAACCATATGTAAGTGTAAAACACATACACCAGATTTTGAAGACTTACTAACTAAAAAAGAAAATGTAAAATAGTTCATTAATATCAATTGCATGCTGAAATTATAATATTTTGGATACACTGTGTTGAAGTAAAATATGCTAAGATTAATTTCACTTCTTTTATTACTTTTTTAATGTGACATCAGGTAACTTAAAATTATGTTAATGGCTCACACCATATTTCTATTGGACAATGCTGGTTTAGACTAAATTTGATTTTGCTGCTAAGCTCTTGAACTAAAAATGCTGTAATAAATAGCACCTGTCAAGGAAAGAAAGCCTGATCTGAAGATGTCTCTCAAAACACAATGCCCCAATCTCAAGGCTCCACCCCCCACTCCTGTTTCAAAAACTGTTGATCCAGTAAGTCCACAGTGGGGTGTGGAATGTTGTTTTGACAAAGATTCTCTGGTAACTAGGATCTGAATCTACCACACACCCTACTTTCCTGATCCTGGCCAACTGAGAATAATGATTTATAGCCCCTCCCCGCTTCTAAATTTTATTTCTTCTGAAGAAACCTAGGCTGAGAAACTAAAGAGCCTCTACTGTGTACAACAGCAACCTATTTAAAATAAGAACACGTATGATTTTTTTTAACCATTAAAGTTAAAGAAAATGAAGTAAAGTTAACAAAAAAAAGAAAAACTATTATAACCTCTCCTATCTACAGAGTCACATGTATAATTTACTATCTTATACCTACAAAATAACAATCTGAAGTGTTGAAAAGCAGACTGTTAATTCTTAGCCACTTAATCCAGTTACGAGCTGGTATGTTTTTACAGAAGCCTCAAATTCCAGTTTATGAATATCTACTCACAAAGCAACAGTTCTTTCCTACTCAACAAGCAGAATGAATGTCAGGCAGTCAACAGACAGGTGAAAAAACAATCTCCCTGGAGGCTATATTAAAGAGCATGTGTAAAATTCACAATTTAAGTACGCAGTACAATATCCTTTCTAAAACCACTATGGTACCTACAATATGGCTGTATCTAAACTCAGAGGAGGAGGCTCTCACTAAAATTTTAAATTAATGACGTACGCTATAACAAGTGAGTCATTTAGGAAAAAAAGCTCATCCTTGATAAAGATTCACAACAAATTTTATGTAAATAAATGATTAAACTATTTCAGAGCCTATTGTAAATAAAAATCATAAGTTTTATGAAATTCAGGAAAAGATACAGGTTTAAGACTTTACGGACAATTTTAGGTAAACATATAAAAGGTAATCAAAAGAATGACATTAATGGCACTTAGACTTTTGGATCTGAGTGCTTGGCACACAAAATCATCTTTAGTATTCATTCCATTACTGACTTAAGGGTTATTTGATTTTATCCTACAAGTACATATTAATAGCCATTATTAATTGAAGGCCATATCTTTTGCAAATCATATAGTCCTCACTGTCAATTTTTACAAGGACTTAGAGAATATGGTATAGCAATATATTATTTATTCGCTAATTTTTAAGGGGTAAATTACCGAATATCAAAATACTCTATTTTTTAACAAGGGTATCACAGCCAGCTTCTCTTCAAATAATCTCAAAAAGTAGGTAATAAGCCATAAGTTTTATTTCTTAACTATACAGATGCAAAATGTGCATCAGAGTTGTTGAATCACTAAACTAAATACATATAAATACATGTAAGCAGAAGGGAGATAAACAAGCTAAGACAATAAATAGACACACACACCACAAATATATAATTGCCCAGCTTTTTCCAATTCCTATTTCTGATGCTGTAGCTAAATGCAAGAAAGGATGATTTGATATTTTTGGCTTGCTTTTAAATCTGGTTCACTTTCCAATCATATCTGTTTAGGATGCAGAAGATTCATATGAGCAATATATTATAGGCCCCAACCTGATACTATGAGTAACTTGATAAAGTAGAAGCAAAATTGTGACTCCCCTCTCCAATTCCATATTTTCAATATAATCACTAGTGTTCTAAGCGACCTTATGGCACTGCCAAGTCCTAAAATGCATTTTACTTTATTAAGAGAAGATTCAACTAGGTCCTATACAATTACACAATTGAGTTAATTTCACTGTATCCTAATATCCTGAAAACTAGTCATCTGTATATTTAGCTGAAGTAAATTTAACAAATATTTAAAGAGTACTGACTGGGCTATAGACTCAAACTTGAAAATTCAATTATTCAAGACATCAGGGTAGAATTTAAGAATGATGAATACAAGGCTGGTTGATTTATAATGTGTAATATAACAAATGCTAACATTTGAACATTTACTATATTCCATGCACTCTGCTACATGTTTATATTTTATTCTTTCATTTAATCCTCACAAGAACTCTATAGGCAAGATGATAATATTGTCTGTTTTTTAAAAGATGAGAACCTTTAAGTTTGCTCACCAACACCACACAACTAGTTAAGTGGCAGTCTTTTCAGAATCAAACGGTAAACGGCAGAGAGAGAGAGAACACACTTGTACTACCTACCACAACGTCTAATCTCAATAAGATCTGACTCAATTCCTATTTTAAAAAGTAATTTTTTTTCTCAGTTCACATTCACATCTTTACCTTACAGGTTATGCATCCCTCTTTGGGGCAACCCACAGTACCTCAAGCAGATGTCTATCATAAACACCAAACTGTCCTATAGTCATCTATTGCCTTTATGTCTAGCACAATGCTGTAAGCTCCTTGAAGCCAGGACTCTGCCTTATTTACATTTCATGTCCCAAAGTGCCTATCCAGTAGTAGGGATAAAGTACTGACAGTGCTGTCGAAGATTCAATATCATACTAGCTCTTCTTTCCTATCATCTTCTAAACATCCATCTTAAGACAAAAACCTTGCTGAAAAAATGGAAAGAGTTGTAGAATCCCAGATTCAAACAGGAACTTGCACAGGTCAAATAGTCTATCTTCTCTTACATCAATACCACATTCCTGCTAATACGCTCTACTTCAAGAAAAACGATGACAGGAAAAGTGAGATAAATCTGATCACTTACGAATTGATTATTGCCATCATAAAGAAATATGGAATCCCAGAATTAAAAAAAGTTTATCAAGTCACATGGTATTGTAAATCTAGTCCCCCTGACCTTTATACCTAGGGATTTCTTAGACTTTTTTAAAAAAACTGACCTGGAAAATTCTCATTTTAAAAGTTCTGTTCTTCAAATAAGGCAGATAACATACACCCTCAAAACAGCAAATCTTATGTAATTTTTTTATAGCTTTCAGAATATCAAGTCTACCTGTTGCGAGGGGTTTTTTTTAACAGTCAAATTAACATGATATAAAAATTATCCAGTGCTAACAGATGATATTGTAGAAGTGGAGCATAGTTAAAGCAATGCTAAATGTAAGCAGCATATCAAAAATAGAAGCAAAAAGAAACAAAATCCGAATGTGATACAAGAAGTAAAGCATTCTGATTAACATATCATCAGACAGTCATCTCTTTGAAGCCTAAAAATCTCTTCGACTCTAAAACTGACTACTCAATCAAGCATTAGTACATGCCAAACCTTGTAAGTTTGGTGTGTAACGAGTGCTATGAACACTAGATCAACAAACAGGTTACAAGAAGAAAACTCTGTCTCCGCACTTACTAAGCACCCATAAGTCGCAACTGTACCCTACTCAAAGACTGAATTCTAAAATACAGAAAAGTTCATGAAAAAAAACTTGTCATAAGGATTCACAAATTAGGGTGTTATAACACTACACGCCAAAAAAGGAAGCTCTTCAAACGAGCAGTGCACAGCAACACAAAGCTAGCGTCTGTCTCTACAACTACAAGCAGAATTGACCCTAATAACTTCAACTTACACCTTCTTTAAAGCAGTCTATTTGCCTATACTGACTGAATTTTTAGGACTCTAAAATAAAATATCAAGTCCATCCCTCCAACAGCACATTATATTAAAGAAATTTTACTTGAAATAAAACTCTTTTCTTCTTCCACGTTAAAACCAATGTTTTCCTTCAAAAAGTAATCAACACTTCACGTGCACAATCACTGTGAAATCATTACCCAAATTCGAGTTCCCTGTATGAGCTGTCCTTCTTACCAAGCTTCAGTCTTCCATAGGGCTTTGCCTAGCTAGATAAGCCTTATCCAGTAAGTACTTATTGGAGGTACAAATAATATTCTCTCAGTCCTTAACACAATCTAAATCAGGATAGTAAATTTGTTAACACCCCCTCCATCTTTCCTCCCACCCAAGTGTAATCCACAATCCTCTCCAATGGAAAAGAACAGTACACAAATTCAGTCCAGAATCCTGCATCAATTGAAAGAGGTAACAGCATTAAAAACTGTGCCGTGGAACCAAACATCTGGGGAGTGCCGCTGCAGAAACAATGCAGATGAGATAACATGCCACTTATCCTTCTATACTCCGTAAATCAGAAACTTTCATTACAGTGCTTGAAACGTGGTGGCGAACTGCAAGTGGAAATTCTCAACCTGCAAGGGGCACTCAATCTCTTGAAAACTTTGCCTCCCTCATAACCAACTACGCTGACACACCTACCCGGAACAGGATTCTCTTTCTTCTAAACCACAGTATCCAAGAAATCCGCACACACCTCTCTTTATAATAAATACTGGGAAAACTTCTGGTTTCATTTAAGATTTCCCTAAACACTGAGATCCAACAGCAGCTGTACGTACTAGAAAAACGTCGCAGCAAACCAATCTTTGAGCGAGCTTAAGTTTTGCTTCTCCACCTTCCTCACCAAAGAGTCTCCAAATGACTAATATCCTGCAGTTTCTCGGTGTTACCAAAAAACAGCTAAGCCCCAAAGCCTGGCCGTCTTACTTTCCCAAACCGCTGCCTTCCATTAACGATCCCTTACGTCCACACCTCTCTTGCACGAAAAGCAGATTTTTTTTATACGACCCTTAACAAGGTCTCAAGTATCTAGGAACAGAACTTACAGACTAGCTCCCAAATGCGACAGGAAAACTGTAACCTAACAGGAGGGAAGAAAGAGATGGGGAAGAGGCGTGGGGTTTGTCTTGACGAGAACAGCCGGGGCACAGTCGATGCAATCAGGTATTTCACCCAGAAATCGAAGCCCTGAGGACAAACAGGGATCGCTAAAATAAACACGGGCAGGGGGAGAGACGTCCCGCAAACTGGAAGGCAGCGACGCAAAGCGATCCGGGGCTGCCCGGGCGGACGGGGCCGGAGGACCGAGCAAAGCGAGCCGGAGGGGATGCTGCGGAGGGGGCTAACATGGTGCCTTGTCCCGGGTGGCAGACGAAGAGGGGCGGGGACCCGAAGGCTTCGTTCTTGGGGCTCCGCTCCCGAAAGGTGTCCGGGCTCACAGCTCAAGTTTCACCGGGGAAAAAGGAGGCGGCCACCGGGCATCCCGGCACCTCGGCCCTGGCCCACGAGTCCGCGCTCTCGGCTGCCTCCGCGACACCGCGAACAAGTAACGGTCCCCGGAGGAGCCCGCGCAGGCAGCTGCCGGCGTCCGGGCAGAAAGCACCGCCGCCGAACCCGGCCGTCCGCTCGGCCCGCGGCGCCGGAGGGGAGGGGCGGGGCGGGAGCGGGCGGCCCCGCACTCGGCGGCCCCGGCCCTCCCGGCCTCGCCCCGGGCGCGGCGAAAAGTTTCCACCCCAAGTGCGCGGCGCCCGCTCGCGCAGCCAACCGCCGAACACGGCCGCCGCGCCGCCCGGGCCCCCCGGCCGCGCCGCCCTCCGCCCGCGGGCACCTACCACAGAGCCGGGAGACGAGCAGCAGAGGGAAGAGCAGCAGCAGCAGCGGCGGCGGCGTCGGGGGCGGCAGCAGGAGCCCGGCCCCGGGGGGAGCGGCGGAGGAAAGTTGGGCTTTGCCGCCTCCGGGCCACAGCGGAGCCGGCCCCGGGGTCCGCGCCATCCCCCACCCTCCCCCCGGCCCGCTCGCCCGCCCCCGGCTCCCCCGGCTCCGCCGGCCCCCGCGCCTCAGGCTCTGGGCGGCGGCAGAAGCGGCCGCAGCGCGGCGGCGGCGGAAGGTCCGGCGCGCGCGCCCTCAACTCCCAGTTCTCGAGCCGTCGCCGCCGGCTGCCTCTCAGCCGAGCACTCGCGGCTGCCTCGACTCCGCCGCCGCCGACGCCACTGCCGAGGCTGAGGCGGGAGCCGCCCGCCGCCGCCGCCACTCCCCTCCCCCCGGCACCCGCCCTCCTCGAACTCCTGGGAACTCGGAACGCACCACCCCGGCCCGCGCGGGAGGGGGAGAGGCAGCCGACCCTCCGAGCGGGCGCCGGGACTCGCCCGCCCTCCCCACGCAACTCCCTGCTCCGGTCTGAGCCCGGCGTGCCGGCCGCGGCAACCCCCCACCCTCCGCCCTCCTACACACGCTCCTCCCCTTTCCAAAAAGAAATCTCTTCTCTCCACTTTGATAACGGGGTTTCTCCCAACGCAGGGCTTTAGACAGCACGGGGAAATCTGGAATAGGTTAGGAGGCCCCGCCCCTCGTTCCTGCCTCGTCCCCCCTCCCGAGCGCTTCCAATGGTCTCGCCCACTCCGCCCCTCGCGGGTCCACCGCGGCTCCGGCGCAGACGGAGGCGGAGGGCGGCGGGCCCGGCGTGCTTGCCGCTCGCCTCGCCGGGCGGGCTCTGTCCCTCTGGCGTGGGCCCGGGACGGGCAGGGGGATGGGGAGGGGAAGGCCGGATGGGGCTGCCCTTCCGTCGCCCATGCTAAAGGTCTAGGAGGCTCTGGGACGCAGCCTGCTAGACTCGTCGCCTCCCTCCTCGCCCGGGGCGCGGGGGGCTGAAAGGAGGGCTTTCTCCTCCTTCCTCTTCCCGGGACGGCTGTGCTCTCCGAAGGCCGCCCTTCTCCCCGGCGCCACTCCCCAGCCCGCCGAGGCACGTTTGCACGGGCGCTTTTCTTGCCCCCTTCTCTGGGAGGGCAGCTTGGTGGAAGGGTCAGCGGAGCCGGGCGAGGAGATGGTCCCCGGAAGGTTTTCTTTCTCCCTCTTGCTTCTCCGGCGGCCGGGCTGTCCGCTATCCTCGCCGGGCGACTGGCAACAGGAGGCCATGGATTTCCCCAATCGGAGCGCCTAGAGTGCGGTGGTGTTTTTCTTTAGTTTTGTTTCATTTGCATGTTCGCACGTGTAATTTTAGTTTCATTGCCTGTTTGCCTTTGAACTGACCGAGGGAAAGCGACCTCGGGAAGTATTAAACATTTGCCTGAAAGGGGAGCGTCTGTGATCTACCACGACCCTCCCTCACCCCAGACGGCTGCGCGCCCTGCCCTCTCCATCCGCCTGCCACGCACAGCCCTGGTGGCCTGACCTTGGAGCCACAGCCACTGGCGGTTCTGCGGGGGTGATGGACAGTGTGGACTGTCCTGTGGGGGGACTGGAGGCAGAGGACACACGTCCTCAGTCCTGACACCATTAATTCTATGTAGGTCCTGCCATCTTCACCAGAGAGCTACAAATGTGCTCCAGTAAGAAAGTCGAATAAGGATTTAGCCGTCTGTCTCAGCTAAAGTAATGCTTGCCTGCCGCCGAGATCACGCTGTCCTCCCCCTTCACTCACGAGGCTCTCCCCGCCCTCCACCCACTGGCTTACACAATGTTTTACTCACCTCCAAGGCTATACGCCTTTCTACCCCTGCCCACCTCTCTTTTTTCTTGCCTAACTTCCGCCTCCCATCGTATCTCCCTGCGCTCTTTTAGCACCTCTTTTCCTCCACCCCCTTCCTCTTCTCTCTCCTTCTGGAAGCCTGCCTGCCTCTGCTGTCCCTGTAAGCCTGTCTCTTGCAGCCACTCCTCTCCATCACCTATCCTTGGGATGCACTTATGAATAAACTTTGTCCTGCCTCGCTCTGGGAGATCCCCTGATGATGATCATAATTGACGAAATGTAGCTATTGTGACATTCCTCAGCTGTGCTGACACCACCGTTTTCCCTTGAGAAAATTCCTTTTCCTATTTTCTCATTCCCTAAACCTAATTTCACTGCTAAATTTAGACAGAGCCCACTGCGCAGCAACCAGCTAATTATCTGTTTAGACAGCACTTTAACACGTTGTTGATACTCAGTTAAATGTTAAACAACCAAAATTTTAATATCGCTAGCCAATTTCATTCCCCCAGCCTTTCCCTGATGGTTCCAGTCACCAGAAAACAGTAATTTAGCCAACAGTTGAAAAGATGCCAAAGGCTTAATATGGGGGCCATCGTGCAATTGCTACAGAGACCATGAGGGATTAACAGGTTTAGTGCTTCTCAAAAGGATGATACGGAGCTTTAAGAAATATATTTCTTCCATATTTTGAGAAATCGGATTAGTGGCATGCTATGAATATATTCTCCTCTGACCTAAAGTGAAGGGAAAGCATAAAAGAGCAGTATTTATAGATGTTATAGGAGCATTAAAAGAACACTATGCTGGTGTTTTATGTGCCTACATGCGTTATGTTCTAATAACAATAATTTATGTTGATATAGCATCCTCAGCCAAGGATGTCAAAGCACACTCCTATGTCTCACGGAAGGTAGCAATTACTATTCTTCCCTACTTGACAGCCAGAGGAACCTAGGCACAGAGGTTAAGTGCAAATACTACAAGCCATGGGTGGTGGTTTTCCTGCCAGAACAAGTTCTTGCCTTCCAGTGGGCACCACTGACCTCTCAACATTCTTTTTAAAGTTAAAAACAAAGTTACTGAAGTAGCTCAGATTTCTACTTTTTAAGTGTCTAGTCTTAAATTATAATCTCCTCAAATGAAGACATAGCCGCATCAAGACACCCCAAGAGCCCAGACATTCCATTTTCCTGTTGGAAATTATTACTAGCTATAGAAAAAGATTTTACGTTATGTGGTCCAGCTCGTTTTCTTTTTTCAAGGACCAGAATTACTGTTGATTTTTTAAAAACATTTAACGTGAGAGTATTATTGGGTTTTATACCATTTTTAGTTGTCTAAGTTCACCTTTATTGTTTGAGAGACAAACTAGTTGGAGAAATACTTAATTATGGCTAACAATATTTCTGGCACCATTGAATCCAAAGTATGCATGTATTTTGCAATAAAAAAATGATTTGAACAAAAAGCAACATGATCCTAATGCCAAGAGTGATTTCATTGTTTTGAGTTAAGAGTACCAATGGTGTCCATCCCACTTTCTGCCTCAAAGACGGTTGGCCAATTATCGACGTTCATTAACTCAACCAAAAAACAAAGGTTGACATCTTAGCAAAGAAGTAATTATGTATAGTGCGGGGTACCTTACATTTACTCAAATAATCCGAATTGCAGGTTTGCAATTATTATTAGAATTTCATAGCTGACTTTGAAACAAAGGAAGTGTTTTATGGGAGTGATAGGCCATTATGTACTTCAACTAGTTCCCGTTACCATCAGCAAACTTTTTATGATCTGCTGGGTGAGGAAGTATAGCTTTTCCCTCAGTAGTGGAGATGAGCAACGCTGTGTGCAATGTTTGAACTTGGTACTACATTTGATAATAAGTTGATGTTACCCAGCTAGACTCACAGTCTTCTGAAGCAGAACTTTGCAAATAGTTAAAAACAAACAGCAAACCCACAAAAAAAGTCCACCCACTTGCAAAATCTCCACCAATCTCACATTTATCAAATGCAACTATTTCCTACTGAAAAGATCTTCCCCCATGTATTTATAGTGCTTTCTCCCTCATATTTCCTTAGAGTCTTTGCTCAGATTTCACTCTGTTATTGAGATCTTCCATGGCCACCCTATATGAAAGAGCTGCCCCCACCCCCAATCCCTATTCCCTTTAATTTGCTTTATTTCCTCCATTGCACTCCCCATCTGACACGTTATGTCTTTATTTATTGTCTGTTTTCCCTTCACTAGAATGAAGGTCCCACAAGGGCAGGCAGGGACCTATCTATTTTTTCACTGTGGAAACCCAACCACCCAGAACAGTATCTGCCATACAGGTCCCAGATTGGATGATCAAATGATAAGTATGGTGACATAACATGCTCAAGTGCATGTCTAATGGCAGACAAACTCTACAGAAGAATATTAATTTTTAAAGTCTTGAGTATGTGATCATGCTGAGTTTTTTAAGCTGGAAGATGATTACTCTTAACTGACCATTGCTTTTTGCTTGAGTCTCTCGATTTAATTGCTCTTAATGCTGCTTACTAAGCTATCGCCTCTCTACTCCATATTCACACTTCCACACTTGGGATTTGTAATAGGGGGGCTGGGGCTCTGCAAACTATACGCCTCCTTTACCCGTTGACCTCCTGGTAGGTTCTATCAGTAGAAGTCACTGGAGGGAGGGTGGGAGGCTGGGATAGAGGAGAAGACACTGTTCCTTTCTGTCTGCTTCCTGTTCCTGTCAATATTACCTCACCGGTAATAGCCCTTCACCTGCCGTCAGCAGTTGGTCCCAGCCTCCCACCTGGTTTACACTCTAAAAACCAGACTCATCACGACTCCTCAGAGGTACCAGCACCAGTCAGGCTGTGCCCACTTCTCCAAGGTCCGAGCCCTTGTCAGAGGACCCCTCCTCTGAGCTTCTGAGATCTAATAACCCAACCTTTTCCCTTTGCTCCCGCAGCACCAAGGGTGGAAAGGGCTCCCTATGGTTCCTCTCTTTGGATCACTTCAGTGTTCCCCTTTTTGGTGTGGAGCCCCCTGCACCCCCTGTGTAAAAATACTCTACTACTAAGCTCCCTCTGGAATGTAGGATGTTTTCTGTTTTCCTGATTGGACCTTGAGTGATGCTCTATTTTTCAGTGACCATTTCCCAAAATCTGCCCTTGTAACAGTTATTTTTCCTAAATCAGACTGTTTAAAATCACAGAGCCAACATCAATCTGTCAATTAATGTAAATAAAAGCGATAAGGCAAATGAGCAACATTTGTTCTATTTCACTGGCAATAATTCAGGTTAGACAGAGGTGGGTTTGAAATAAGTAAATTTGGAGTTAATTACGTTGGTGTTTTAGTCATATATACATATGATTTGTGTTTCTTGTTGTTCCTCATCTAGATTGTGGTAAAAACAAATAGAAATTTCTAATTTTAGGAGGTTTAGGTGATTTATTTCTTTTTACAGACCTTGATTACACTTGAGAATCATTATGGAACTAAAAGATAAAAGGATTTTGTGGGAAAATAAGAATTAGACTTCTCTCCTAAATCTACAATAAAAACAAACATACATTTCACACAGCTATCTAAAGCCTAATTCTATTTAGGATACAACCCTATTTATAATATTTATAATATAACTCTTTTGTAGGGATACTAGGGTTCCAAACAATACAGTTTGAGGAACTGATATTCAGGCAGGAAGAAGAGCTATGCCATAACAATATGGTAGGTTAATTTAGCAAAGATAATAGAGTTACTATGTGCTGGAGTCTGTGTTAGGTGTTGGGAATGGAAAAACCCAAGTCGTGACCCCAAATACCAATGACAATATTCTTGCAAACAGTAGAGGGATGTACAGTATAGGAGAGAGCAGAGGAGGAGTCCCAGGTCTGCCTAAAGGAGACTGGGATGGCCTAACAGCAAAGATAACATTTGAACAGTCTTAAAGAATGACTAGTTTTCCATATGGATGGGTAGAAGCAGCAGAAGGAAGAGGAGAATGACAGGTGGAAGGTTACAGAGGCATGACAGAGTATGATGTGTTTTGGAAACCACAAGTATTTCTGTGCTGCTGGAGGGTAACATGCAAAGGGAAATTAGGGGAAAAGTAAACTGAAGTTAGTTGGGTAGGCAGGGTATTTTTAAACCTTATAAAGAATTTCGGATTTTGTCTGGTAGATCATGGGAACGACTAAAGGATGGAAAGAGAAGCACTCAAGGTAATGAAGACGTGGGTAGAAGCAAAGGGATATTAAAAGGAAAGATCATGAAGAAGGAAAAAGGGAGGCATCAAATGACAAAGGTTACAATAATGTCATTGATGCTTTTATGAATTATTGAGCAAATTGTATGATTTACTTCTACTTTATATTATTCCCTTGTCTTATCTCTCAGTTTCATGTAATGCCCAGTACAGTTTCTTTTATATTGTCATTAGTCAACAAATATGTATTGAATGGAAGGCAGGGAAAAAGAAAGGATAGCTTTGTGCATGGTTTTGCTGTTGTATTTAGATTGAACTGAACTAAAGAAATCTGATGTCTGTGTAGGTTCAGTACAATGAACAGCCACTCTCCCTCCCCCCCACCCCCACCCTCCCATGGGTGTTTCAACAGATCCTACCCTAATTAATTACCTGAAGCTTTGTGTCTAACTTGTACCCTTTGGTATCTAATCCCAAACAGAAACTCCTCAGCCACCCAAGTCTCCCAACCCAGAGAGATGCACAAAGGGAGGTCGTATAATGTAATGTTAAAAGCCCTGGAGCTCCACTGCCTGGGTTTCAGTTCAAAATCTCTACTTTGTGACCTTGAGCAAGTTACCAGTTTTCTTAGTTTCCTCATATGAAAATAGGGAGAATGATTTTTCCTTCCTCCCAGTGTTAAAGGATAAAATTAGTTTGTATAATGACCTTAGAACCAGCCTGATATATAAAGCCCAAGAGGTGTTACTTTTTGTTGTTTTTATTAGTAGTAGTTAGCAGCTGCGTTAGTATTTTTAAACATAGATTCACGAATTGCATAGCAATCATCAGCAAACTGGGAGTGGCATTTTGATAAGGCTCATGTTCCCACATCCAACTGAAATCTTGAAACTTCTGATAAACTCTACCTTCCATTACCCAGATTGTGCTAATTCAGCATCCTCTGCAGTGTACCTCCAGTGATAGGTGGAATAATGGTCCCCCAAAGATAGCCACATTCTAATCTCCAAAACCTGTGGATATGTTAGGTTACGCGGCAAAAGGGAATTAAGTTTGCAAATAGTTAAGGTTGCTAACCAGCTGACTTTAAAAATAGCTAAAGGATCCTGGATTATTCAGGTGAGCCCAATGTAATCAAAAGGGTCCTGAAAAGTTAAAGAGGAAGGCAGAAGAGTCAGAGGGAGATATGACTATAGAAAATATAGAAAAACGGTCAGAGAGAAACACCATTACTGGCTTTGATGACGGAGGGAAGGGACAGTAAGCCAAGGAATATGGCAATGTTTGGCAGATGGAAAAGGCAAAGACTCAGATTCTCCCCTAGCATCTCCACAAAGGAATACAGCTCTGTCCAACCCTTCGTTGTAGCCAGGTAGGACCTGGGTTAGACTCGTAACCTAGAGAACTATAAGATAATAAATTTGCGTTGTAAGCCATTGAGTCTGATAATTTGTTACAGCAGCAGTAGAAAACTAATCGTGATATAGTGAGAAATATATATTTGATCTTTGTCTTTCCAGTTTCCTGGCACAGAGCTCCTATAACCCTTGGAATTTCCTAAGTGACAGAGGTGAGGGGAGTGTCTTTTTTATTCATAATAAGCCCCTTTCAACCATATCTGTGTTTATGCTAATGAGGTGGCTCTTGGAGGATTGGGGACTGGTTGCCAGAGAAACCAACCAAGTGATAGGAGGGTTGGAACTTTCAGCCCTACCCTGCCAAACTCCAGGGTCAAGAGAGGGACTGGAGATTGACTTAGCCATCAGTGGCCAAAGATTTCATCAATCATGCCTACATAATGAAGCCTTCATTAAAAATTCTAAGGAAGTGGTTCAGAGAGCTTGCAGGCTGGTGATCACATGGAGGTGCTGGAAGGGTGATGCACTCAGAGAGGATACCGAAGCTCTGCTCCCCTTCCACATACGTTGCCCTACATATCTTTTCCATTTGGCTGTTCCCGAGTTGTATCACTTTACAGTAAACCAGCAAATGTAGGTGTTTCCCTGTGTTCTGAGAGCACTTCTAGCAAATTGCTGAACCCCAGGAGGGGGCTGGGGAATCCTTCAATTTATAGCCAGTTGGTCAGAAGTACAGGTGACAACCTGGGACGTGTGATTGGCATCTGAAATGGGGGCAATCTTGTGGGACTGGGCCCTTAACCTGTGGTAACTCCAGGGTAGTGTCATAACTGAATTGTAGCACACCCAGTTGGTCTAGAGAGTGGAGAATTATTCTGTGTGGGAACCACCCCCCCGACCCTGACACACACACATTTGGTGTCTGAAGTTGGTGTGAGTAGAGTAGAGGGGAAACAGGCGTTTTCTTTGACCAACATTCAAGGATCTTAACATAAAACTCAGCGTTACTTCTGACTATCTTATCTAGCTTACCTTAATACCACCCTAGGCCCACTCCATTCCTGACCAGTCTTTTTGATTTCTTCATGAGACTCTTTAGAATCACTGTTCCGCTATGAACAAATATTCCCATATCCTTGCCTTTCACATTCCTACCTTCTCAAATGAAACATAATATGGAGTTTTCTCTTAAAATTTAAGATCTTTTGCATCATTTTCTACAGAAAGCTTCTGGTTTTTCCCACTTCTTCAACCCATGCTGCCTGGCACAGGGCTCGGTGTGTCTACTTCTAGCTGGTTGTTCTGTAGCCTTTATTCAACAACCTGTCTTCTCTTGAACCTCTGTGCACAGTTTTACTCTGCTTCTACCTGAAGTCTTTGACAAATCAATACTTTTCAACCTCCTGTGGACCTTTGGTCTCTGTGGAAATTTCTCATTGAAGAACTTTTCTAACGTAGCCTCCTGTTTTCCTACTAGTTTACCATCACTGTTGAATTTACTCTGTCTTCCAATTTTTGTCTTCTAACACTTATCTGCAAATTCATTACTCCCATCCTGGCTTTTCTACCTTCCTATTCAGACTGGACTCCATGGCAAACTTTCAATAATGCACCACCAGCCCTTGTCTGTTTTGCAGACCCTCACTAACAAAATTCGGCATTCCTGCCATAGAAGAGGAGTTGTTTGATAAAATCACAACAGGGCACTAGTTATGATTCCTGAAATTTTATGGTACCAAACTTCCCCTCAGGTTCTCAAAGCTACATAACAACTCGTATAGTCATCCTTATTGAAACCTTTACAGTGACTGCTCCAAATCTTTCCCTTTCTCCTCAGGCCTCTATCTCTTTCCTTACCCATGCACTCCCATTGGATAACATTACTGCTTATTTCCCTGAAAATACTGAAGCTCTCCAAGATGAGTTGCCCTCAGTCGCCTCCTAATTTAACTTATCTTCTCACTCTTTCCTCTGCCTCAGTAATATTTTAAAGTTCATTGACAGTAACCTCATCTCCACCCTCCCCCACAAATCATAACCTATGGATTATTGTATTCTAAGCAGATGAGGAGGGAAGAGCAGAGATACAACTCACCTCTTAGGAATAGATCAAACACTTTGAGTGTTAAAATTCTTAAAATCCAATCTCAGAATCAGGAAGCCAGCTTTAAAGATAACAGACTGCTGATAGCTCTGCTGCTCTCTAGTACCCTGTAGCCTTTCTGTTATGGCAATAAAATGCCAAACAAAGGAGCCGACCTAATGGATAGAACTAAGTTGAGGAGCTACAAGCCAGTTTGTCAAGAGAATCAGTTCTATCCCTCTCAGGATCAAATACTTTAATGCTTAGCTGTTACCGTTCACTGCCCTTTACGCATTTCATAAAAGTTCCATCTATTTAATTCCTCGAATTTGTCTTTTCCTATCTATTTCCATAACTATCTCCATGGTTATTTAAACTACTGTGAAATATACTATATTATCGAAAAAGATCGAGGCATTCATACTTCTAATACAACTCACCCAGAGAAACTAATATGTCATTTCTGCCAATTTCTGTGTTTATAACAACATGAGAGAAATCCCTGAGAAACTGATCCTTTTGCCTAATGATAAAATAACCTTTCAGAACTATTAAATATTTTGTCCCTGGAGGGATTATTGGCAATGAATGAAGGAAGTACTCTTTCAAATGCTATGATAGAAGACACGTTTCATTTATTCAGCAAATATTTATTCCAGGTTGTCCATGCCCCATGCAGTGGAGATGTAGCAGTAAGTAAGATATAGAGGTCCTTCTCTTCAATGACTTTTCAGTTTAGCAGGGGAGGCAGATATTAAATAAATAATTATGTGATTTTTTTTGTCACAATTTTATTAACGTTGTGAGGGAAGTCACAGGGTGCCTTAATATGTGGAGTCAGAAATAGCTTCATTGATGAACTTTTGTTTAAGCTAAGACCCAGAAAATCAATTGGTATTAACCTATGGAAACTATGGGAGTGTGTGTGTGTCTTGGAAGGGTTCAGTGGAAAGCCCACAGTTTGGTCCATTTGAAGAGTTAGAATAGGAGCATGTGCCAGTATTTGTACGTAGCTCTCAGCTCCATTCCTGACCTGTGTTCTCTGAATTACAGGGGCTGGAAACCAGCAAACTACATTTTTGCAGATTCCTTTGTCAGCACATTTCTTGTTAATTTCTGCCACTAGGCAGCACTGGCAGGACATTTTGAGTAGGAGAAATGAAGATGCCATTTTGTTTCCGCTTTTGGTGGAGGCTCTGGTCACAGCAAGAAAAGTGGTTGAAGACTCTGGGCTCGAGTAGTGAGTAGAGGTTTTCAGCAGCATCTGTAGAAAGGCAAGTGCCTGTTTAGTTCCAACAGTGGTAGGACCAGGTTTGTGTCTCCAGCAGAGACAAATAGAATAGAAACAGAAGTGAAAGTTAGTGGGCTCTGGCCCAGGGGGAAAAGAAGCTTCCTGATCTTCAGGTAACATCTCACTCATTGACATAGTCCTTGGTTTCTGGCTTTCTGGCTGCATACTGACTACCACAGGATAGGAGAATGGCATAAGAGACTAGAGAGGTAGAAAGGGTCCAGGTAAAGGAGACTCTTAGTCATATTAAGTATTTTGGATTTCATCCTAACAGTCATGAAAGCCATTGACAATTCTCAATAGAGAAGTGACATGATCAACTTTCCATTCTTAAAAAGTGCAACCTGAATATCATTGAGAGAATGGATTGGTAAGAATAAGAGTAAATTCAAGAATCAGTTAAGTATATATAGGAATTCAAGCAAGAAGTGATGGTAGTTAGAACCAAAGTGATGAAAATAGAGAAATTAACGGAGTTGAAAAGGAATTGGTAAGACTTGGAAATTGACTAGCTGTGAGGGTAAGAGGAACAAAGTCAGGAATGATTCTAAGGTTCTGACGTGAGTACTGAATACAGGGTGATGCCATCCACTGAGATAAGACAATTTTAGGGGAAAATATTATAACTTTGAGTTTGAGGTACATATGAGACACCCAAGCAGATATGCTATGTACTCAGATATCCAGCTGCAGAACTGATAACGTTGGTCTATGCTGCAGAGATAGGTTTAGAAGTGATCAGCAAATTGGCTGTGTTTCAAGCCATGTAAGAATATGAGTTCACTTAGGACATGAGTGTAGTATGAGGTGGTAAGGTCTAATCCAGAGAAATGGGAATATTTAAATGACATGTTAAAGAAAAGGCAGGTCTAGCAAAAGAGACTGAGGAGTTGTCAGAGAGGAAAAAGGGAAACTACAAATGTGATGTCACAGAAACCGAGGGACAAGAATGTTTTAGAAAGGGGGAATGATCAGTTAGGTTGAATGTCATGATTAAAATGAGGACATTGGTAATCTCATGAAGAGCAAGTAACAGAAACCAACTGTAGCTGATATAAGCAGAATTTATCATATTAATAACATAGAATTTATTAAAAGGATATTGGGTTATTAAATCTCTGGGCAGCCATTAAATCTCTGGGAGGTTTGGTAAAGTAGATTGGAGACTAGCAGCCAGAAACAATGTCCAAAGTCACTCAGCAGCGGTGATCAAGAGAGGATGCTGTTGCTGCATTCACTGAACACTAGATGCCACATTTGGCACCAAGGAGAAGGCTTGAACTGTACCTTAGACATGTAGGGGAGGGAAAAGTTTTCCTTGACTCTCTTAGAGTCCCTGGCTGGGTCTGAAAATTAAACTGATAAAAACAGATTAACAGGAGAATAGCAGGCAATAAATTTTTGTAAAAACATACAATGTAAGTTTTATGTGACACAGGAGCCATCATAGGAGATAAAGACCCAAAGAAACAGTTAAACCTGAGTATTTTTGTCCTAGGTTTGATGAACAGTCAATGGGCATAGAGAAATATGAAAGGGCAAAGAGTGCAAAGTAAGTGTAGTACACTGGGGAGACCGAGCAGGGCGTGCTTGGTTCTTCTCCATGTCCCCTTGTCTTTGGAGATAAGGATGCTTCTCTCCTCCAAGTGTAGGGAGGGCATCTCTCACAAGAGAGCCCAAGACCCGCTTCAGGGAAGAAGGGGAGGGGGAACGTCAGAGTGACCTTCTTGTTTCCACCATTTTCTCAAACTCCTTCAGCTTAAAATATTTAACATGCGAAGGTGCCATATTTGGGGATAGTGTGTTCTGAACCCCATCAGACACCACCTCCCTCACCGCTGTCACTGTCACCTCAGAAACTGAGTCTTCTTGCAACCATCACCACACCAAAGAGAGTTTCTTGAGTATCACACGATTCGTAGGCCAGTGCATCTGATGTACCTCGTGGTGGAAACAGAAACTAGACTGAAATTAATGGAGGAATGAATGGAAGAGCCTTCTCTCTATAGTTCTATAAGAACTAGTATAGACAAAATTTTCAAGGCATTTAGTTGTGAAAGAAATGTGAGGGAGCAGTAGTTGGAGTACAGTATGGGGTCCTCACAGAGTTTTTCAAGATTAGAAGTATCTAGGAGACGAAAGAAGATGATGATGTTAGGAAGTTGGAAGATAATCTACAATCTAAAGTTACTTGACTAAGAAGACAAGAATGCCTAGGATCACACTATGGTCTAAAGTTATCCTGGGGATACTAATAGAGAAAATGAAAAAGAGGAAAAATGTTGAGGTTTAAACACTAGAAACAAGAAAGTGGGATTATCGCTATTTACAGTTAATATAAGTGTACACTTGAAAATCCTAAGACAATTGACTAAAAACCTGTTACAATCAGAGAATTCAGTAAGGTGACTGACTACAAAATCAGTATACGGAAATTAGTAGACTTCATATATTGAAACAAGTTAGGAGATCTAATAAAAGATAGGATCCACTTACAATAACAATAAAAAATGATAAACTACCTAGAAATGATCTTAGCAAGAAATCTGTAAAATTTGTATAAAGTAACCTTTTTTTTTTTTTTAAAGATTTTATTTTTTCCTTTTTCTCCCCAAAGCCCCCCGGTACATAGTTGTGTATTCTTCGTTGTGGGTTCCTCTAGTTGTGGCATGTGGGACGCTGCCTCAGCGTGGTCTGACGAGCAGTGCCATGTCCGCGCCCAGGATTCGAACCGACGAAACCCTGGGCCGCCTGCAGTGGAGCGCGTGAACTTAACCACTCGGCCAGGGGGCCAGCCCCTGTATAAAGTAAACTTTAAAACAGAAATCACAAAAGCAGTAGAGGAAACCACAAGAATTTTTTTCCCATATACCTGGAGTAGGGAAGGTCTCTCTAAGTGTATCACAAAAGCCAAAAGCCATAAACATAACACTTTAATAAATATGACTATAAAAAATTTTGTGCATGGCCAAAAAAATTGCAACTCATATTACAAAAGCCATCTTTACATATAAATAACTCTACAAATCAATTTTTTAAAAAACACAACAACATGGGAAAATAGAAAACGGATATGCAAAGAAAATTCATAGAAAAGAAATTACAAATATTTGATAGAGATGTTCAATCTTTCTTATAAAAAACAAAATGCTAATTAAAGTTATAGTATGACATCAGCAAAAAACTTTGTGATGGCCTTCTGTTAGGTGTTATCACTCTCATACATTTTTGGTGGAACTGTAGTTGGGTTTGCCACCTATGGAGGATAATTTGGCAATATCTATCAAAATTACAACTGTGTTTACTCTTCAACCCTGCAATCCCACTAATGGGAACTCAACCTATAGATATATTTTCACATATGTGAAATAATTTATAAAATTATTTGTCGCAATGTTGTTTATAATAATAAGACTTTGATGACAAATTAAATGTCCATCAATGAGGTCAGGTTAAATAATTTGTGGGGCATTCATAATTAATACTATGCAGTTAAAAAAGAACAAACTAATACTTTATGAATTAATGTTGTCTCCAAAAAAGCAAAATATGTAACAGTGTGTAAAGTGTATTTTTTTAAAGACTTAAGCAAGAATATGTCTGTGTACATTGACTCATGCGTGCATAGGATATCTCTGGCAGCACACCTGCCCCAAGGAGAGGACAGGTGATGGGGACTAGGAATGGAAGAGACTTTTCACCACATTCTCTTCTGTAATTTTTGAACTTTCAACCATTCATATATATATTGCCTACTCAAAACAATTAAAACTTGAGAAGAGAAAGCCTGTGAATTTCCTGGAAATTTAGAGGGGAATATTGGGGCTGTCCTGTGGCCAAGTCATTAAGTCTGAGGGCTCCGCTTCAATGGCCCAGGGTTTTGCCCTTTTGGATTCTGGGAGCGGACATGGCACTGCTCATCAGGCCATGCTGAGACCGCATCCCATGTAGCACAGCCAGAGGCACTCACAACTAGAATATACAACTATGTACCAGGGGGCTTTGGGGAGAAGAAGAATGAAAAAGAAGATTGGCAACAGTCGTTAGCTCAGGTGCCAATCTAAAAAAAAAAAAAGAAGGGAATGTAATTGCCAGAATATGTGGAGACATTGGCCTTGAATAAGAAGAGGAAACGTTTCCTCCATTTTTCTGAGTCAGAAAGAAGAGGAGATGTAGCATCAGTTTGGTGGCAGGAGATTGAAGGGTTAAAGACATTTTCTTTTTGAAGCTTTTTTTTTTTCCTGAGGAAGATTAGCCCTGAGCTAACATCTGCTGCCAATCCTCCTCATTTTTGCTGAGGAAGATTAGCCCTGAGCTAACATCCACACTGATCTTCCTCTACTTTATATGTGGGACGCCTGCCACAGCATGGCTTGATAAGCCATGTGTGGGTCTGCACCCGGGATCCAAATTGATGAACCCCAGGCTGCCAAAGTGGAACATGTGAACTTAACCGCTGCTCCACTGGACCAGCCCCTGAAGCTTTTTTTTTTTTTTTTTTTAAAGGAGAATGCAAAGTCCTGGGAGTATAAGAGGTACAGAAGAGGATGGAATCTGAGAAGTAGAAGTTGGAAATAATTATTATGGAGTATAAAAGAGTGAGCTGACCATAGGAATGTGGTCAAATTGCAGGGCAGTGTTGAGGACCCAGGAGAGGTCGGTCATTAGAGAGCTGAACTAGTTCCTATCCGCTTGTGTCTGATTGTCTCCACCTCCCAGCTCATCGGAGTGAGAGATTAATGGGAGTGAAATGTATAACTTTCCCTTCTGTTTTCTTGCTAATAGTGAGAGTGAGGAAGAGACGATCTCTGTGAGTTGAAAGACACCCTAAAGATGGGTGATTAGGCTGCCTGGAAGTGCCACCTGGTGAGGAAAAGTGCCATCTCACTGTTTGCCGTCATCTGTCACACGGAGGCAAGAACAAATTTACAAGGATTTGCTTACACAGAAGCAACACAAATTCTATTTGATTTTCTTAAGTTCTCAGAAATGTTGTGAGATTCTGACTAGTTTAAGCTCCATCTATAAAAACTATAAACAAGTTGTCAGCTAAGTGTAAACTCTTTTTTTACTTATTTATTACTCATGTTAAATCCAGTATAATATGAATTGTTTTGAGAAGTTTTGAAAAGGAACTTAAAAAAGAATAGACTAAATTAAATTTTTAAAATATTCTACCATTTCAGCCAAAATTTAAAGTAGAATTATATCATGAATCATGCTGATTTATAATTATTAAAATGTTAAGAGTAGAAAGACTGTATCTGCTGTTTTTCACATATTAACTGTTAAGAAATTGAAGGACATAAAAGTAATAACACAGTGTCGTTTTTAAGCCTTTCACTCCAAATATTATACTCTGAAAGATTCTGCTCATTAGTATTGCTTTTACAAATCTTTATTTTTAAGATTTAAAATAAATATAATTTCTCAGGAATTTAATCTTCAGACGTAGCTAAGACCCTTCTATCATTTAAAACTCTTAAAATTATATGTGAGAAGACAACGATAGTTTTTGTTATAACTTGGTTTCCTATTGAAAACGAAGGTAATATTCATTCCCTGTAAGTCTGTTCTTGCAAATCCTACTTAGGAAATGCTTTAAAAATTCCTTACTTTCATTCTTTTCCCTATGCAGACAGTTCCTTTTCAATGACACCAAGCAAGACCTCCTATTGTGATCTTTAAATAGCAACAATAAAAAGACTTTTTCTTTGGAGTTGTCATTGGAAAAGGTATGTTTTTTGTGCTTGCTCAGTGTAGTGACTGGATTGATAGGCCTTTTGTAATTAAGTCTTAGTCCTCTTAAAATAGATACTTTTCGGTGATAAGCCAATAGTTCTGAAAGTATTTGTATGGGGGAACATAAATTGTGCCTTTTGGCTTTACCTATAAGTTTGGTGGAATATTCCCATTGCATTGACTAGGACCCACGCTTGTGAAGAATTACAGAAACACAAAACACTTTGCATTAAAGTGATATAATCATTTCAACAATAAACAAATAATAGCAAAATATGTTTAAAATATGTACTGTTTCCTATTCCCATGTCACTACAAAGAAAATACTATTTATAAAATTGAAAACAGAAGCTTGAAATGTGTATTGTATCTTTTAAAAAAAATTGTTTCTTAATATAATAGGGCCAATGTACTTTTTGAATCAGAGACTTCTTAGATCTAAAAGGGTCCAACCTTCTTACGTTTTATACACAAGGAAACCAAGGTTCAAACCCTTTAAGTAACCAGCTCAAATTTACACAGTTGAATGCTTTCAGCTGCACATTACAGATGATCTCAAGAATAGTAGCTTAAACAAAGAGGGATTTACTTTCTCGCATGAGGAGAAGGCTGGAAGTAGCCAATTGTGGGTGTTAGTTCAGCTGATTAACAACGCCATCTAAGGCCCAGGCTCTTTCAGTCTTTATACTTATGGTCTCCAGAGATGTCTGGCCCTTAACCATGATGACCTTGATACTCATTGTCACAAAAAGGCTGCAACAGCTCCAGCATCATGGCCAAGTTAAAGGCAAGAAGAGATAACTGGAAGTCAACAACCATTTCTTCAGCACTATATTAAAACTTCTCCCAGAAGCCTTCCAGGAGACCTCCCTCATGTTTCTTTGGCTAGGATCGGGTCACGCTGCTACTCCAAGTATGGGTCTTTTGCAAGAATTGTCTTAGGAATGATTGCAGCATTATCTAACCAACAAATGTCAATTACTCACAGCTATTGTGATTTTAGAAAGCAGTTTTTCTTATAATTAGAAATTAGCTATATTCTACCTAAATACTCTGAGATGGAAAAAAATTCGAGGATGTTTGAATTGCCTGAAGTGAAATTATTTCAGAATAATGGAGACAAAATAAGTAAAAGTGTCCCTTGCTTGAGTGCAGGAACTTGCTTTTCTTTAATTGTTGAAATTATTGGGACACACACACCCCTCTTTTCAGAGGGATTTTAGGTCTCCTTTAAAGAGCAAATCAGGCTTGTGAAGAACCATCTCCACTGAATATTGCTCGGGGAGACATACTCTCGGCGTGCTCACAAGTTCTCACCTTATGCAGGGCCCTCTGTCCCTTTCTTTTGCATCCATCTTTATGAAAGACACTCATGACAGAAATGCACATAGGGAACTGTGGGTCTCGCCTGAGCCCTGAGGAGGGTCTAGCCCCTTCTGCAGGTGCTGGCCACACAGTACCTCAAAACCACATTCAGAGTAAAGATTTATCTTCCCTTCTGCTTTTGAACGTGCGGTCCTATAACAGGTCTCTGAAGAAAACTAGAATAGGTGGTGACCCCGTGGTCTCCCTGAAGTGACACACAAAAAATATGATTGTCCAGCTGACATTTTGCTGTGTGAAATCTGTCCGTCACTCCTCTTGGGACAGCTGCAGGGACTCTGACTCGAATGAGGCTCAGCAGGGTGATACGGCAGGGCCACAGGCATCGAGTCAGAAAACCAAGTTTGGAAGCTCAGTTTCCCCACTTACTCATTCACTACCAGCATATCATCTAAACTCTATTTCTTCTTTAAAATGGGGGTAATAAT
Source organism: Equus asinus (assembly GCF_041296235.1). Taxonomy (NCBI): domain Eukaryota; kingdom Metazoa; phylum Chordata; class Mammalia; order Perissodactyla; family Equidae; genus Equus; species Equus asinus. Next base: position 13,646,124 of record NC_091794.1, on the reverse strand, counting down.
AATACTGACTTCAAAGACCTGTTTTGAGAATCAAGTGGGATGTTAATTAAGCATTTTACAAATGAGAAATCAAGTTATAAATGCATAATCTTCTTAACTCAGTAATTTCATTGTGAGTGGGTCCAATGTGGGCCTGCTTTGAGGTAGACGGTATTTCCTGGATTTATAACAAATTCTTAAAGTTGAATGAAGACAGTGTCTAGAAAAATTTTTCCTACATGTTTGTATGTTCTTTATCCCCTTTGCTTTGCTTGCAATAACAATAAACATGTAATCAAAAAAGGGTTTAAGTCTATTTATAATATTACCAAACCCAGCAATTAGCCTCTATATAGATACATTCAAAAAATATCTGTTAAATGTACAAGTGAATAAAAGCAAAGAACAGATCATTCTTTTAATGAATATAGTCCATATTTATTTACGTATTTCCCCCTTCCATAAATTGGGAGGTAGAAGAAAAGGGAAAGAAGAGAAAAAGAGCAATTTAAAAAGGCATTCTTGCATTGAGCTTTTCCTTTATTTTCAAGTTTCAGATCCCAAACCTGAAAATCTGGCCCAGAGGAAGCGGCGTCCGGCGGTTCTTAAAAGTCCGGTATAATCGTCCAGTGTTTGTGATAAGGTTAGAGGCAATTTTTTGCCTGTCTATGCAAACAGTCCAAGTTTAAAGGAAAAGAGGAATACGGCACACAGAGTCAAAGGCATGTGGGAGGCAGGTGGCAGAGTGAGGTCTGACTAGTTCTCCTTCCCTGCCCTTCATGGGGAACAGGCAGGCTTGCTCTCACCTCTCTATCAGCTCCCTTATTTGCTCTGGTGAGAACAGAGACACATTCTACCTCATACAAAGTGTTCACCCAAAGGACAGTGATGCTGCTAATGACGAAACTGATGGATGCTGTTGAAGCTCCTAAGTAGCCTGTCCTGGTAGCTCTGCTTATTATCTTGAAATGTAAAAATTAAGTGTATTTGAAGCAATATCTTCTTTTTTTTTTCTTAAAGTGTATGTGCAACTGTATATTGAACATTGTGGAGTTAAGAAGAATTAGAAATATTTTTGCAAGTGTGATTTCTAACCGTATAAACCATAACTCTCAAGTTTCTCTCCCAGGTTTGTAAAATAAACAATCTCAAATGTGTTAATGATTAATGGGATTCTGTTAAAGAATAGTTTCTAGATATTCGAGGATGGTACCTCCAATTTTATTTTTTCTCTAGGACACTGGACTCTCTATTACACTATACAAAGATAGTGTACTATAATACGTGGCATTTGAAGTGTACCTTTGATCTCAAGAATTCCTGCTGTATGACGTCTTTGGATCAGGGGATAAATAGGAAAGAGCATGTACCCAAAGGCCTTCTCACAAGGCAAGACAGCCCACAGTGACCTACTGTGTCACTAATCTTCACAATTCAAAGAGGTACACAGAGAAGTTAGAGCCAGAAGCCAGGAATTGCCTCTTGGCCATAGGACAGCAATTCAGCTCCTGGCAGTTTGCTTTTCTCAAAATTGGAGAGTATATTGAAAAGCAGTCTTCCTTGTATTATGGGGACTATAAACTATGGAAGTGAGGAAGTACAAAAGAAAGAGAAATTTACCAGGCTTCCTAAAGCTTCTCCAGACCTTTCTGCCAGGCAGAAAGGAGAATGAGATCTTATCATCCTAATTGAGAGAGGTAAGACAGCCATGGAGACGGTATTCATTTGTACAAGGGGAATTATACAAAACTATACTCACGTGAAGTAGGAATGATGACTCTAACAGCTATTGACAGCCTGAGTGCTCTGGAAACAAGTAGAACTTTAAGACTGAGTGTTTCTGCCAGTGTGTGTATTTTGTTGACTAAAACCCTACTCCCGGAGGAGTAGTTGGGTGGAAGGTGTAGTGATGGGCTAGTCTACTTGCAAAAGATGAGACCACATGAGATCATCCTGGTATGTGCAGTGACACACAGGGTGACCCTAGAAGTCACTTTTCAGACCAGCTACAGTCTAATTTCCATAGGCATGCTGGATCCAATATATTTTATTTCCTTGTTTGCTTTAGAATTAAGAGAAAGAGGGAAAAATGAATCAAAACCAAATCCTACTACCTCTTCCCCCACACCCACTCCCACCCACCCACCCACAGTTCACTAACTGGTGGAATCATAGAGCTGGAAACAACGGGCAGTAGAGATCATCCCATCTTAACATATTTGCTTATTTTTGATATAGGCCGAGGATACACAGAACTGAATCAATTGACCTATGTAACATGATGTGAAAAGAAGGATGCTATACAGGACAGGAGAAATGGATTCAAGTCCAGAACCTATCACAAAAGAGCTTGTACAAATCAACCAATGTCTTTGAATCTTGGTTTCTTCATCTTAAAATGAAGAGTTTACATGACACTAATGGCTTTCAGTGGAGTGGCTGGGTGCAAGCTTCCCAGTTGAGACCCATTGGAACAGAATAATTAAGTCAATCCTTTGAAGTTCTAACACTCTAATTTTCTAAATCTGTGGCATAACAGAGCCAGTGTCTGCATATGTTCTCATTCATTTTCTTTTCATTACGCAGTAACTTATTTAAAAAACATAATAATCAAGAAGAAGGAGGAGGAGAAAAAGAACTTTTAGAATGTCTTTGGAGAGAAAACATGAATGACAAGTCACTCTTTTCCTGTTTTAAGGTCATGAAAATGCGATTACATTATTATGTGAACAACCCTGGATTGATTTATTACTCTGAAGATAATGACCCAAGGACCACTATATTATCAGTATAGCTTAGAGATCAGTGTTTATTTCCCACAGGGTTGAAACATTTGGGTTGGTGATGATGTGGTTCATTCTGGCAGTCTTGTACATATAGTGTCCAGCCATTGGCCATAGAATCAGTGAGTGTGTGTTGCAATCCACCTTGTAGTACAAAACCCCTGTCAGGTACAAAGACCAATCTCGTCAATAATTTCAATGACCAACAGATCAAATTTCAGTAGGAAACACCTGGAACACTGTGTATCAGTTTCAAGCAATTCCCTTTGTAAAATCAATTTTTTTACTTATTTTTAAATTGATTTTTAAAATATTCTCACAATTCTTTTTAAAAGAAAACAGTAATATTCCCTGTAAATCTAGGTTGGCATTTAGCCATTTGTGCATTTTGTAAGAATATATTTTCCAGTAGAGCTCCACTGAGGGAGCAAATTGGCAATTTTGATTTTGTAGCCTCATAATAGGTTACTGTAGATCTTTTGACCAATAAGATTTAAAAAAATGATCAAGAGGCTTTATTGTTTTGAGCAGTTTTATGTTTGTAGAAAAATTGAGCAGAAAATACAGAGTTCCCATATGTTCTATCCTCCCCATTTCCCCCTATTATTAACATATTGCATTAGTGTGGTACATTTGTTACAACTGATGAGCCAATATTGATGCATTATTATTGACTAAAGTCCATACTTTACATTAGGATTCATTCTTCGTATTGTATAGTCTATGCATTTTGACAAATGTATAATGACAACTCTTTTTTTATTATAACAGATTCAGTAGCCTGGATAAATTGATATCAATTTATAATAGCAATAAACAGAAATATCTTATGTAGAGGTGCTTACTTGCAAAGATTTTCAACTGCCTGCTAGAATCACCAATTACATGTTTCGCTACTCATCATGTTTAAAACTCAAATTTATTATCTTCTCTCCCAAGAACAATTCTCTGTCCGAGAATCCAGTTCTGTCAGTGGTACAACTTTGCCACCAGGCAGGAGGGCCCCTGCTTTTTATGCTGGGGGCACCATGGTTCAGTTAGTGCTTATATGGTTATAAGTGTATAAAGTTCTTTTACTAGTTTTGTATTTTACTGTGCATTTCAATCTCAAGATAATAAAAATTTAGTGATGATTACATCATTTTTAGACTTGGAAGGGCCGGCCCTAGAGCTGAGTGGTTAAGTTCGTGTGCTCCACTTCAGAGGCCCAGGGTTTCACTGGTTTGAATCCTCAGCATAGACATGGCACCGCTGGTTAAGCCATGCTGAGGCAGCATCCCACATACCACAACCAGAAGGACCTGCAACTAGAATATACAACTATCTACTGGGGAGCTTTGGGGAGAAGAAGAAAAACAGAAGATTGGCAGCAGATGTTAGTTCAGGTGCCAATCTTTACCAAACAAACAGACAAACAAACAAAAGACTTGGAAAACCTAGATAGTGATCTTAACCTAATATTAACCAGATGTCAAATTTCAAGTACAATCCTTCAGCACTCTGGGCTTCCATTTCCTACAAAATAGGGCTTGAGATTAGATGCTCTCACAGGTCCTTTCCAGCTCTAATGCAATTCCTCATTCTCTTTCTTTTCCTATTCTGGTGGCTTTTTCTTCACTTTCTCTCCATCCTGCAACCATCACCCCTCCAGGTCAATGTATCTCATGCTTATGACAGCATAACTGAATCCGGATTAGTTTCTCTGGAATCAGGCTCTTCCCCACTCCAAATCCTTACACATAACACTGGCAGGTTAATCTCCCTGAAATACTACTTTTATCATTGTATACTTGTGCTCAAAACACTGAAGAGTTTCCTGTTACTGTCATACTAAGCATCAAATATTAATTCATTTGCTTCTCCTAAGTGGAAGTCGCAAACTTAAATGCCAGCACAGGCCAAGCAGGCAAGATAAAGTGAAGCCGACTGGGTGGGTCCTACATCAGATCAGAGAATACATGTCTTGCTAAAAGGAAGGTGCTAAAACTTTCTTTCCTCAGGTGGCTGCCACGTGGGAAAGCAAACTCAGTGATGCCAGCCACATCTTTGAATATTTCAAGAGAAAGGAAATTTAGATTTCTTTGTAAAATATCTCAATTTTTAAATCTTGACAGCTAAACCAATTTTCTCTTTTGTGACTTCAGTTTGTTTGTTAATTGTGTCAAAACTATATTCCAAAGTCAAAACAATATTACAGATTACACTCACGGGAATCTTGCATCCATTCCTGTTCCTTGCACCCTGTTTCATCCTTCCTTTTATAAGTAACTGCTTTCATTAGTTTTTGGTTTATCCTTTTTTCACTTATTTTTGAAAATATAAACATTATACATATATACTCATATTTCCTTCAATTTTTTACACAAACAAAAGCACACTATAAACGCTATTGTGCCCCTTGTTTTTTTTCGCTTACTACATTGTGGATCCAAAGCAGTATATAGATATCTTCTTCGTGTCTTTACGCAACTATATAGGATTCCATTGTGGGGATGTACCCTAGTCTGTTTCAGGATTGACACACTACTACAGCCCGGGGGCCAAATCTAGCCTGCCACCTGTTTCTGTATGGGCTTCAAGCTGAGAATGAATCTTGTTTTTAAATGGCTGAACAAAATCAAAAGAAGAATAATATTTTGTGACATGACAGTTATATGAAGTCAAACTTCAGTGTCCATAAATAAAGTTTTATTGAAACACAGCCAGCCACACTCATTCGTTTATTGTCTGTGGCTGCTTTTGTGCTACGATGGTAGAGTTGAGTATTGCAATAGAGATCATATGCCCACAAAGCCTAAAATATTTACTATTGGCCTTTTATAGAAAATCTTTGCCAACTCTGGTTTATTTGGCCAGTCTACTATTAATAGATGTTTTGGTTGTTTCCAATTTACTCCTATTCTAAATAATGCCTCAAAGGATAGCCTTGGGCATAAGTCATTTTGTATTTTTGCCAGGATATCTTTACAACAGATGCCTGGAATTGAAATTGCTGTGTCAAAGGGTAAATGCATATGTGATTGTACTAGAATTTGGCAAATTCCTCTCTGTAGGGATTGTGCGATTTTTGCTTTCCTGCCAGCAATGTAGAAGAGTACCTGTTTAACCACAGCCTCACCAACAGAGCATATTGTCAAACGTTAATTTAGGTTGTTTCAACACACTGGAAGATTCCAACAAAATATGCCTAAACATGAGAGTCAGCTGGGGATCCAACTGTTTCAGATCTGCAATGTATTATTGGTCAGGTTGTGTTGCACATGAGGGTGTTGGGCTCTGGGGGTGCAAATGGAAACTGAAAGCCACCCCTGTCCACCCACGTTTGTGCCCTCGTGCAGCCCTGCCTCCCTCGCTGGAGGAGAGAGGGCCTTTACGTGACTGGTCCAGCCAGAGGGTTGCCATTTTCTAGTCTCAGCAGAGGGGCGTTTTTGCAGTTTATTGCTGCGGGGACTGGGTGGCAGGACAGTGGTGATGGAAGGTGGGAGACGGGAGGCAGGTGGCTCCGCAATTTGTGACCCGTATTGTGGAATGTTCAGATGCAGAATTCATTTCACCTACCTGTTTCTCCTACTTATCTTCTCAGCAAAGCTTTTCTCAGTCACTCCCATTAATCTCTTATTTATTTATTCATTAATTCATTCTGCTATTTTGTGCCTTATAGTCTACCAGTAACTGGTTCATTTTCCTGAGTGTTTTATTTCACCATCTTCCTTTGTCCCTTTCCTCTTCCTTAAATCAGCTTTCTCTCCATTTCCTAGCCCTGTGCCCCCTTCCTCTTACATAGTAGAGTGCTGGGTATACAGCAGATGTTTAATATCCATAGTGGATAAGAGTGAAAATATACACAGTGAAGAAATGCACCAAATTTTCCAAAATTGCATCCAGAAAACACATGAGATTCTTACCAGATGGGTTTTATATGTGAATGGGATGTGCTGGTCTCTCCTCTCTGACTGGCAGGGGCAGATGTCATGTCAGAGGCAAGTGCAAGTTGTAGTTAAGACAAGAAGCAGAGATTAGAGTCACCAGAGCAGCAGAAGATAGGAGATGGGTGAAGGATCAGGAGCTGCGGAGTCAGGATGGTTTGATAGGTGGAACACCGGGTGCTGCAGGGTGATCTGTTTCCAGATAGAGGGGCAAAAGCATGAGGGAGCTGGGATGGTCTCACTGGGTTGTGGCTATACAGTGAGAAGTCAGGGCTGATGGTCTAACGGAAGGTCGGCAAAATGTTTTTTCTTGTTTTTGGGTGAGGAAGATTTGTCCTGAGCTAACATCCGTGGCCAATACTCCTTTTTTTTTTTTTCACTTGAAGAAGATTAACCCTGAGCTAACATCTATGCCAATCTTCCTTTACTTTGTATGTGGGATGCCTCCATAGCATGGCTGATGAGTGGAGTAGGACCATGCCTGGGATCTGAACCAACAAACCAGTGCCAATGAAGTGGAGCATCCAGAACTTTAACCACTTGGCAATGGGGCTGGTCCTGGGGAGGCTGGCAAACTTTTAAGATCCAGATAGTAAATATTTTAGGCTTTGCAGGCAACAGAGTTTCTGTTGCAAACTCAACTGCTGTTGTAGTCCAAAAGTAGCCACAGACAATAGTAAATGAATGAGTGTGGCTATGTTACGATAAAACTATGGATACTGAAATTTAAATTTTATATAATGTTCAGATGTCACAAAACTTTATTTTTCAATCATTTACAAGTACATTATAGACAAAAAAACCCCCGTGTATTATAAACATTAAACTTGCTAAGAGACCAGATCTTACTTGATCCCAACATTAGAAGAAATGATAATGTGACACAATAGAGATGTTAGCTAATGCTGAGTGGCAATCATATTGCAGGACGAATGTATCAGATCAATATGTTGTGTTGCAATGTATCAAATGTAAATGTATCAAAACAATATGTTGTGTTGTAAACTTACACAATGTTGTATGTCAAATATAGCTCAATAAAAAAATAAATGAAAGTATAAAAATCATTCTTAGCTCAAGAGCTGAAAAAAACAGGCAGTGGTTATGGACCCCTGAGCGAAAGCCTCAGAGCTGATCTAGCAAGAAGCTGAGCACTCATTTCTGTTCATGAAACTACATTAGCATGTTTGAACTGGGTTGTCTTTTAAACAATCTGCCTGGACAAAAATTGGTATGCTTGGTCATTTAAAAGATAAAATTATTATTCCTATTCTTCCTTTTAAGATAATAACAATAGTGGTAACCATTTGCTGAGCATCTATTATGGATCTGAAATCTTACATACATTAGCTAATCCCCACAACAACCCTGTGAGGCTTGAAAAATTCCATAATTTACTTGATGTCACAAAGCTGGTTAGAAACTAGTCCAGGATTCACACACCAAAACAGAGCATCTACACACTTCCCAACGAATATAGTTAGAGATTGGGTAAAAGCTTATCATTTATAATAGGGTCACCAGATGAAGCACAGGGCAGAATAATAGTAAATCGCACTCTCAGTTACTACCTGTATTTCACAACTTAAGCGTTGACTCTAAAATGCTGTTTGTAAGGTGAAATTTGTAGAAGACTTCAGTTGAACAGTCCATTATTTTAGAGATTCAGGTTATGATGTGATGATCAACAATGAGTTGTAGCTTCTCTTGTATAAAACTCTATTGTTGGAGTGGCTCTAAAAGATATATTTGAAGCTATGAAGTATCTACATCAGTTATCCAACCATAAAAGAGGATATAATGAAGTACATGCTAACCTGACACTTTTTATCAACGGTAAGGAAATATTCCACGTATGCTTACTCTTCTTTACACTCCTCTGATTTACATAGTGCTTACACATATATTATTTTTACCATGTTATACAGTAGTCTCCCCTTATCTGTGAGGGATATGCCCCAAGACCCCCAGTGGATGCTTGAAACTGAGGGTAGTACGGAACCCTCTATCTACTATGTTTTTCCCTATACATACATATTTGAGGTGTGACAGCAAAACTAGCACAAATTTCTTTTTCCTTAACAGTTTCACAGATAGAAGATTTGTTCTTATCATAGATCTTAGCAACCTCAGCATATGATTTTTTTTCTTATTAAGTCAAGAACTTTCACCTTTTCGCTTAAAGGAAGCACTTTATGCTTCTTTTTGGCATATCCAAATTGGCAGGATCACAAAGTACTCTTGTACTTTGGGGCCATTATTAAGTAAAATAAGGGTGAGTTGAACACAAGTACTGTGATACCGTGACAGTGGATCTGATAACCCGGATGTCTCTTAGTAGCCAACCACTAAGTGACTAATGGGCAGGTCGTGGATACAGTGTGGATCCACTGGACAAAGGTATGTTTCACATCCTGGGCAGGATGGAGCAGAACAGCATGAGATTTCATTATGCGACTCAGAACTGCGTGCAATTTAAAACTTATGAATTGTTTATTTCTGGAATTTCCCATTTAATATTTTTGGACTGTGGTTGACCGTGGTAACTGAAACCACAGAAAATGAAACCACAGATGGCAGGGTCTACTGTATATAACTCACCACAACCCTGCATGGTTGGAAGGACAGATCCTATTATTCCTATTTCATAAATGGGACTATAAGCCTCAGTGAAATTAGTGAGGGGCTGAAGATTAAGGAGACGTCCATAGGGCCAGATCTTAAACTAGGGCCACCTTCCCAGGTGTGCTGCTATGTGGTTGAGCAGGACCCTGCGCTTAAAAGGCCCTCCCGCTTGGTTTGACACTCTGGGGTCACCGTTTTGAAATTTCTAATACTTTATTTACAAAGGGCCCCACATTTTCTTTTTGCACTGGGCCCGTCAAATTATTTAGCCAGTTCTGCCTTAAACAAAATCTTGTTCCCACATGATCTATACTCTTCTTCCATTCCCCAAGAATTCTTAAGATGCTTATATATGGGGACACCAAACTAGACCATGGCACGTGTAATCCATTACCTTTGGGTTTATTTACAGTCATTTATTGTCTTGAGAAGACGACAAACAAATCCATTCAAAATTCTGATGGAAAATGATTTTCTACCAAGAATTCTATACCTATAGAAAGTATCTAATGAGTGGAGGGTAGAGAGTAGAAGAAAAGCATTTCAGTCATCAAAGACTTGGAAAATTTGTCTTCAGTAATACCGGGAGTAAACTAGCAAATAGAAAGGCATGAAATCAAGGGAATAGTGGCTGCAACCCAGGAGAGTAGTCAAGGGCCGTCCCAGGACAACTATGCAGCAGGGCTGGAGAGCAGCAGCTCCAGGTGACGGAGAACCTTGACATGGGAACTTTCTGTGGTTCAGGCAGGAGAGACAGGGGGACTCATTTGATATATACCTGATGTGATGGGTTTTCAGAAAAAAAATAAGGATGGTTATAAGAAGAAACTGCAAGAACAAAGTAAAATAATTAGGAATTCCAGGAACAAAACTAAGAAGCTGTATGAGAAGGGAAATGTAACCACAGCACAACTGATTGACAGCACAACGACTTGATAGGCAGTGAACATTTATACAAACTCAAAATACTCTAAACACTGTTAGGTTATTTAATTAAAAGTGATGTAAGTACAGGGGAGGGAATGGGGGAGGGGTGATGGTGGTTGTGCTGGAACAGCTAAATCTTCATTTATCCTAGAAGGACATGAACAGTATCTAACATTGGCCAATCAAATATAGCAACATAAGCATACTATTCATAAACACAGAAGCTGGTAGTTAAAGAGAGGTTGTTTCTAGGAAACAGGACTCCGGGTTGGGGAGGTGTAGAGAAAGAAATTGTTGATGTTCATTATAACCCTTTAGGTCCTATTTGATTTTTGTAAGCATATGCATGCATGTGTTACTTTTATGTAAATATGATTTTTTTTAAAAAACCTATTTCAAAGTTGGAGTTCCACATCACTCATTAAAATGATAGAAATGAACGGACTGGCTGTGCTGTAATCTTTTCAGTTTACTCTGATAGATCTAGTGTGAGCCCCTATTTCTTAAACTAGGCTACGGGGTTCTAATCCATGTGTTCTAATTCTTTCTTTCCTGATGGAGGTGTTTTAAAACTTAATTAGCTACTGCCTATAAAGCGATTTCAGGTGCATGAATGAAAGCCTTAGTCAATGTTGAAGCTATTTTTTCCTAATGAGAAATTTTAGGGTACATTTAGCTATGACTTTTATTTGACATCACATAACAAGGAAATAGTATAGGAAACTGAACATTAGAACCACTGTACATTTTATATAGTACTGCCACTGTACTACCACTGTAACATTTATATAGTCTGCTTTAATTTTTAAAACTCTGGATGTTTTGAAAAATTAGCATTTTTATACTTCCTAGAAGTCACTAAAATGAAGGAGGAATAAAATATAGACAATAAAGTTAAATCAAATTTTAAATAAAACTAAATGCAGTCTGAAGACATATACAAGATTAAAAAGTTTAATGATTTTGACATATCTCATGTCATTACTTGGTATAAGATGGTATTAAAAAAGGGGAGAGTACTGTGATATAAAAAGTTAAATAACATTTACTGAGCACTGACTATATGCCAGACCTCTTCGCTAGCTTCTTTCAAATGGATAATCTCTTCCAATCCATCTCATCTCCATTGTGCAGATAAGGAAATAAGTTTCATAAATGGTATGTGACTTGTTCAAAAGTAGACAGGTAATGTGGTAAATTTATAGTTTAAACTCATGGAATCTAATTCTACGTTTGTTCCCAGTTCAACATGCCATGAGGCTTTCAGATAAAGCACGTGAAACAAAAATGAAGATAATGAGAGCGATGATACCAACAGGATACAGTGGCAGCTGTCTCAAACTGCTACCAAATTTAAAAAGCTGTGAGTTGGCAACTTGGGCCTGAAACATACACCATAAAACTGAATTCAGTTTGGACAAAGCAGAGGTTGAAGCTGAAAAATAATTTGGGAAGATTTGGACTCAGGCTTTTGTTAGGTAGCAGGAACAATAATTTCTAGATCAGTTGTTCTCGAAGTGTGGTCCCTGGACTAGCAGCATCAATATCACCTGAAAACTTATCAGAAAGGCAAATTATAGGGCCCAATCCAGACAAAGACCAGTGCTCTCAAACTTGAGGTGCATAAAAATCATCTAGACAGCTAGTTACAACATGGATCCTTGGTCCTACCAGGGATTCCCATTCAGTTGGTCTGTGGTGGGGACTAGGAATTTGCCTTTCTAACAAAATCCTAGGTTTATGCACACCCCATTTATACTTTAATTATGGCTCATTGAATCCTACTGTAGGTTACCCATTAATCTTTGTTCAAAGAATGAACAAATGAATGAAAGAATGAACTTTTCACCAGGACAAGGAATTAGGACGGAGAAGTAGATAGATTTAGAGGATAGTTAGAACTGAAGAATCAGGGGAGATGGGTCAAGCAGAGGGCTCAAAGTCAAGACCTGGTAGTCAGGGTTATACCTAGAGGTTCTCAGGTCTGCATAATGTACTTTATGTTAGGAGATGATCTGGGATTTTCCTTAGCAGCCTGTTTGGTTTTATCTATTCTGCATCTATTAGGTCTCAGACATGCTAAGGGAGGGGACGTTTTCATCAATGATTGTGACTAGTTTTTAAATTTTTTTTTGAGGAGGATTGCCCCTGAGCCAACATCTGTTGCCAACCTTCCTCTTTTTGTTTTTTCTCCCCAAAACCCCAGTACATAGTTGTATATCCTAGTTGCACATCCTTCTAGTTCTTCTATGTGGGACGCCTCCTCAGCATGGCTTAATAAGCAGTGCTGGGTCCATGCCTAGGATCAGAACCGCCAAACCCTGGACCACAGAAGTGGAGCACGTGAACTTCACTACACCATTGGGCTGGCCCTTGATTGAAACTAGTTTTATCCAAGTGTCCATGAATCATTGGCAGGAAGAGGGAGCAGGTGGAAATTAATTTCTAATTTTCAGCATCATATTTTTTGCCTCAAAGGCATTTCCATAATGGGAGGTTTGACCAATACCCTGACAGCATCTTCTCCAAATTCTCTCTTGCTTTCATGTTAGCAGAAAGGAGCTGTGCCTGAGCGCATAGAATAATAATAAATCAAGTTTCATGGTATAAAAAATAAAATTATAAAATAAAGATTTAAAACTTAGAAAAAGTTAAGTATGAAACATATTTTGGTCTATTAAAAAAACCCATATCCCAACACCTTTCCACCATTTCCAATTTCTTTCCCAAATCTGGAAAGAAATGTTGAAGTCACATTTTTCGATTCAGTTGAACGTTTGTTTTCTAGAATAAACAATCATCAGAAATACATTGTGTAGGTTCTTTGTAATTTGAGTCATGTTTAACAAAAACACCTCCATAGCAGAATTCAGAAATCCACAGAAAATTATTGTGTCTTGTGGTAACAGGTATAGAACAACTTTTCCTTTTCTTTCAGGGAGAGGCCAGGAGGTTCATAGAATTATAGAGTAGGGAGGACCTTGGGGAGTTCAATGCTTTGCATTCAAATCAGAGAAGGAGGAAATAAAGAAAGAGAGATGATTAAGTTTGGTTATGTATCCTAGATAGTAAAAAGCAAACAAAAATACAAATCCCAAAGCCTCTGAATCACAGAGAAGCCTGTGGAAGAAAGCACTCCACTCTACGGGTGGTATTCATTTTTTAATTAGTGAAGGATATAAGAAATGCCTCAAATGTTGGCTTATGAATCTATCTTACTCTGGGTTTCTCCAGAAACAGACTCAAGGATTCAAATCCAAGTGGTTTATTTGGAAGGTGATCTTAGGAAGTACCAGTGGGGAAGTGAGGAAGTGAGGGAGAGCAGGGAAGGCAGCCAATAAAGAACCTTAACAAGCAAATAACCACAGGATAGAAGGAGCTGAATCCTGCTGGAGAGCTCTGGAGCCAATGGAGACCACGTCCCTCAGAATTCTCCCACAGACTCCAGCCATCAAATGTGGGGTGAAGGGGGTGGAGTAGAGATTCATTCTCTGGCACTGCTGGTCTGCCATGCCTATGGGCGAGAGGGTTCCACGCAGAGTCAACTACTGGGTTTGCCTGGCCCAGAGCAAAACAAGAAAGTGGAGCTCCTTGTCCAAAAAGCGAGAAAAAGGTGCCTCTGTCTCTCTCTGTCACGGTGCATGTGTGGGTGTGTATGGGAGCGTGTGAGTGCTATTTACTTAATGTCATGCTCCCTCTGGCACAGGCACGCTCATGGGACAACTGCAGATCCTCACAGTGGCCTGCTCCCTCCCCCATCCTATCTTACAACGGGGCACGTGGGATAGGTTGCGTGCAACCACCTGACCCTGACTCTCATTCAACTTGTGCCCAGGCCACCACCGTGTGCTGAGGGTGGCAGAAGTCACTGGGTCAGGGTAGAGGAGAGGCAGGAAGGCAGCAGGAAAAGGGAATGCATATGAGTGGCGGTTTCAAGCCTCCTGCACATGTTTTATTGTCTCACTGGACTTCACTTACAGAACACAGAATTAAGGATAAACTTACTAAGAATTTCAATATAGCAATGCAGAGAATTAAACCCCAAACATGAGGCCCCCTTCTGAGTACAGGAGCCTGTAAGACTGCATTGGTCATAAACCCAAGAAGCCAGCCCTGAGGCTGCCAGCCAGGTGAGCCCTCTGGCAAAGAGATGAAGATGCTGGTAGCTGGAGACTAGAATGGACCACAGTGTGAAAAGCCCAAAAGCATATGGCTGGGACAACAACAGTGCATGCTACAGGTTCAAAGATTTAAACTGGAGACACTTTTTCCTCTAATTAATTTTACTTTTCAGATGAGATCACAGGAAGTTCTTTAACTGGCCCTGAAGAGAGTTACTGCAACATTTCCAGGTAATCTTTCCTTTTGGCTCCCTCTCATTTATCAGGGACTCTCAGTGTCATAAATCTAACATGTATGGTTCCCTAGTTAGGCTCAATCATGTATTGAATATATTTGTTGAGCTCCTAATAAGTACCATGCACTGTTGCAAGTGCTAAAGATATAGCCATGAACAAGACCAATAGCCTCCCTACTCTAACAGAGATTATGCTCCAAGTTTCACTCAAGGAATCTTCCACTTGTGTCTCACTGAAATTTTCCCCAATCTTGGAAGCAGTGCTAGTATTTGGAAAGGAGGAGTGATAGTCTTATTTCATGTCAATTGCAGCTCTTGAGAGTTATTCATGAAAATGCAATAGCTACATTCGCCTTCTTTTTAAATCCATTTAGAATCCTTACTAAGCTATAAATTCAGTGGAAAGTCCCTTGGGTTAATTATAGGTTTTGTGAAAATAGTTCTTTCTATTCCCTTTCACAATGACAAGCTCACCAGCGTATCATCCAGGATAAACACGGAAGCAGTTGTTTTTAATATACTGTGGTTCCTAATTGTCATAAGGTTGCTCCCAAGAACAAGGCTTGGTCATAAGTCATCTGTGCTCTCTCATCTAACTCATAAAGTTCACTTTTTCTTATCAAAGTGTATTAAATCATAAACTCAGCCTTCCACTTAGGATTCCATCGGTTATAATCTTAAAACTTCTCCTGAACATTTTGATCTTAATTTCTCTTTAGTGCTCCTTTAAAATATGAAAATAGTGCTATATTCATGGCTTCTCTCTCTTTTTTTCTACTCTATCTTTGGTTTGAAGAGAATTTTAAGAAATAACTCCTCCACACCAACAAGGCTTTCAGAGCTGTGAAAGAAAAATCACATCATGAAACAAAATAGTTCTCACTTTGTTCCGGGAAGAAAATGGTCATTGCTTCTTATCTCTGAGGTAGTTCCTGGTATGATGGGTGAAATGGCAAGAATAATTGAGAAAAATAGCTGTGTATATCACAAAAGCCAAAATGCATCTTTTCTATTACATAAATAATCATCAGTTCTTAGTGACAGTTGATATTGTATATTCAGAGAAGAGGTGTTTATATTCCTAGATAAACCCTCTTATCTCTCCTTCACCATATTTGTAGTGATTTAAATTCCATTTACAGCATGTACTATGTATACTGTGCACAGAAAGATGTAATATATCTTAGAACAAAACTTTCAGTGAAACTCTTGGTAGACTGTCTTTATATGTCTGATTCTGGAAGATCACAAATAGTTTGCCTAAGAAATATCAAGATAAGTAAAATCACATAGAAATCTGATTTTTTATTAGTGTTGAAATATATATTGATAGCTGTATATATATTTTATTGGTAAAATATATAGAAAGAACGGTTTTAGACATTCAAAATGCCATTTTGTGCCACTTTGAAATGTTTATTTTCTGTATCATAATATAGAAAAATAATTGCAAAATATTTCTCTAAGATTCTCCGGGCGGGAGGACCCTCTCCCATGCCTGATGCCAGAGGGTTCTGCTCTTCCCTTCAACAGAGCGCTAGCCAGCGCGTTCCTGTGATTACCACCCGGGCGGCTCAGAGAGTGGTCTGTTCAGGTGGGGGACACAGAGAAGGGTGCTTGGTTGCATATAGACTGACAGTGGCAAAAAGTGACAGTTCCAAGACTGAGGTTGGACGAAGGACAGAAAGACAATAACAAGCAAGCATCACAGTTGTCGGGGCCATTTTGATAAAAAGTGTGCAGGAGCCTGACTGTCAAGTGTCTGATCTTTGCTCTGCCGTAACTGTGCAGCTTTAGTCAAGTTACTTAACCTCTCTGTGCCTGTTTCCTCTTTCCCATCTGTAAAAATGGATGATAAAAGTGTAAAGATGAAAAGAGTTAACAGATGTTTGAAACCCAAATGCTCATTAAAATATCAGTCGCAATTAAAAAAAATATCTATTTCTCTAGTGAAAAATGGTAGCAATGAAAGCAGTTTCCCATTTCTCATTTATAACATCTCTAAAACCAAAGAAACATGTAAGAAATCCTAGATTAGTCATGCTCTATTTGAATGAAATAAATATTAAGCTAACTTTAACCTGTGTTTGATGGCTCTTCTTCGCATTTGCTACTGCACAACCTTCAGTAGACATGAAATTTCCCAGTTATTTCTAAGGTTTCTCTGGGGAGGTTTATCATTATTCCCAGGTTCTATCAGTTACTATTATATGGTGTCACTATTTTCTTTATCTCCATTTTCCTTATCTCCAACTCTGATCTGCATGGGAGGATGCTGAGGTCTGTTGTCAATATGCCACATGCAGGTGGCCCATGACAAGCATGCCTGACTCCCACTGACGTCCTGCTCCTCTCTTGCAGAATGCTCTGACAGAAATGGCCCTCATTCTTTCTGGACATTGCTCTCTCTTGCCTAGTATTTCCTTCTTCTACTAAGTTCTCCTTCAGTGGATGTGACAGAGTCCTCTGAGAAGTTGAACTTTCCACTAATCATTAAGTATGTTTTCTTGCTCTTGCCATGAGTGTATTTTCTGCTCTGCTTTCATTCTTCTAGTGCTCAAGTCTCAAAACTTGAATCATCCTTGATTCCCCCCTTTCTTTCCTACTCCATATCTAACCTATAAGTAAACACTCTTGGCGCTACCTTTAAATATATCCAAAATGTGACCACTTTTCACCCCATCGGTCTTTACAATCTTAATCCAAGTCTCTATCACCTTTGGCATGGGCTGTTTTAATCCTTTCCAATGGATGTCCTTGCTTCTAACTTTGCCACTAATACAGCTGCCAGAGTGATTATTTATAAACCCAAGTCAAGCATCTGCTCTAAATGCTTCAATGTTTTCTATGCCACTCAGAATGAAACCCAGATGCTTTACCTTGTTTTTCACAGACCTTGGTGATCTGGTGCCTGGCTACCTAACCATCCTCTTCTACTGCCCCTCGCTCACCTTCTCTCCCAACCCTCATGTTCATAAAGCTTCTTCCCGCACTTAATTTTCTGCTCTCTGCAGCGGCCACCTTCTCAGAGAGGCCTTTCCTAACTTGACCACCTTAAAAAAAAAGAGTACCTTTCCCTGTCCACTTCTATCCCACTCACTCTCTAGTCCCTTAACTGACTTTTTCATCTCAGCAATTTTGGACATCTGATACCTTAAATATTTATGTGGTATATTTGTTTATGACCTGTCACTCCAAGTAGCAGGTCAGATCCATGAAAGTAGCAACGTGGTTTTTTTTGTCCATTACTATATCCCAGAACCTGGCCAGGAGTAGGTGCTCAATAAATACAGATGGCCTAAATAAATGGATATGTCACACCTCCTATAGTAGGGCGCCTACTGGGACAAATCTCTGGAGTTTCTGGATCTTTAAATACTATAATAATAGCATTGCTATCCAAGCCTTTATATCCAAGAATAATACTACCACCAGTGATTGAGAAATATATATTTGGTACTGAATGAATAGCTTCAAATATTTGGGAATCTTTTAGGGAAAATTTGGCTATACAACTCTGGGCAGCTGTAATGAGAATATCTTAAGATATGTGATATCTAAATCATATTCATCGTAAAATTCATAGAGGAAAACTTTTAGGAATTAATTTTTAATTCAACAATATCTAAGGTTGTTCTCAAAAGTTATATTTTATATACCTTTTCTTTCAAAGTTAAATAACTGAGAATACATATTGAAGAGGAACAGTGATCTAAAAAAGGAAAACTTCTTATTCTATTTGTAAGCCCCAAAAGGAAACATTTTTGTAAATGAACAGGACTTTATTTGCTTATTTTTACATAGCTTACATAGTTTTATGTAAGTGTGGTTGTGTTTTCTGCCTTTGTCTTTGATATCTTCCTCCTTTCCAATCAAAGTAATACTTTATTTTCTGTATAAATGACAGTGCATTTAAAACCCTTCTCCAGAATAATGTAGTTTAAATGAGTCCATTTTAAAAAAGGCCATATGTCTGCAGGCGAGTTTGATTAGGCCTAAAAATCTATCCAAATGCAGATTTTTGTGAAAGTCTTGTAAAAGTTTTATCAATATCCTCAGTAACTCAGATTGGCTTTCTAACCTATAATTAGCTTCGTTAATCCCTGGACAATATTACTAGCCTCTAAGGGTTCTTGTAGATCAACAAGGGGGGATCTGAAAAGCACGGAGAGGATGTAGGAAAAAGAAACAAAGCGATTAGGCCATAAAATAGATAGCAATCAATGCCCTAAGCGAACGAGCATTTATAAGATCCTTTGAAGTCCTCAGAAGTTTCAGGCCTGGGAAAAATATGAAGGTGAAAAAAACGAGGTATGAATAAAGGATGATCTTTTGGAACATAGAATACTCGTATAAAAATCTTTAGGCCAGGGGAAAGTTACTTTGAAAATTTCAATTCAAGTTCCTGAATTAGACAACCTCATGAAACAAGTATTCTCTGCCATTACCAGAATATCGTTTCTGCAGAGCTATGATTACAGAGAATGTCGTAATTAGAATCCTCAATAGCAAAAGAAAAATCATTGTAGCACTATTGTGATACTTTTCACCTGAAAAATGGAAACTTGCCTTCTTTTATCTAAAATAATATAATGCTTAAAGGCTGCTGAATTGCAATTATTTTGGTTAATCTTTATATCCCAGGCTGGATGATTAATCCATCAAGCCTTAAAAACACGTATGCTGCTGTTTTGATGGGGAACTTCATTCCTATCAATGGCCTGGATTTTTTTCCTTTTTTCAATAAAGGTCATCAGACTGGAATGGTTTAAAGCTATGTTCTCAAACTTCAGCGTGCGTGTGAATCATCTGGAAGGCTTATTAAAATTGCTGGGCCCCATCCCCAGAGTTTCTGATTCAGTAGGTCCAGGGTGGGGCCTAAACTTTCGTATTTCCAAGAAGTTTCTGGGTGGTGCTTATATTGCTGCCCCGGGGATCGTACTCTGAGAGCAGTGAACCACCAGTTTAAATTCAGGCAAGTGGTTAACCCATAAATCGTTTTGTTGGAATTTACGAGCGTTATTTAATTGGAAAGATTTTATTTATCATGCAAAAAAATGTTTAAAATAGATTGTTCAGACCTGATTTTTAAAATGCACTGAGCTCTCTACTGTGTCTTACTGAATCTTACTGGGGGCTTACTGACAGCATATGTCTCGAGACTGCCGACCTACGCAAAGTATGAAGTCTTAGCTAGAGAGGAGCATCTATATATTTAAAAAGCTATTGGCCCATGAATTCCATCTCCTCATACCAATAAAATTAATTAACTCAAGAGAATTATAGATAATATTAAATGAAACTCTTCTAGTTTGGATTATATTCACTGATTGTCTCATACTTTATTTACACTAACTAATTTCTGGTACTCTTTATTAATCCATTGAACCCAGCTGACTTTGGAAGTGTCCTTGATCTAGTCTGTACTTTTTCTTATCTCCTTTGCCTGAAAAAAATTTATGTGATCAGGTATACAATGCCAAACTATTAAGATATGATTCACAATGGATAGATTCTCACTGTAAATAGATTTCTCTCGTCTCAACTATCTTTTACTCAATCAAATATCCAGTTTGAAGGAAGGTACTGCTGAAATAAAGATGAAAAACAAAGGAGCAGACAATCCATTTCTAGGGTCACAGCAATAAAAAGGGAATTATCCTCTCAAAGGGTTTTCTTGTTAATTTGATCTAATTGCATTTGTCTCTCTATACATAAAATTGGACCTTTTCAGTTTTCTGTTAGAAAATGGTTTCTATCACTCATTTTCCACACAATATCTTCACGAACATATCTAAAGTCTTGACTTCTGCTCTCAGCCTTTCCTTCCACTTTAGACATTCAGCAAAGCATCAGTCTAGGGGAGACTGGTGACATCTCCATGGACAGACTCCCATGAAGGTAGTCTGGAGCTGATGGCCTGCCATCTTCCTCCAGAGGCCCAGGGGGACTTTCGTTATTCTCGCCTTTCCTGCTGGCACGGGTGTTTGATGTCCCCTAGGCTTCTCCCAGGCTTTGCAGTTTGCAGAGTTACTTCTGACTTCTAAAACCATACCCTGTTAACTGTATCTTTTCTGAGTAATCTGGATAGAAATTTCCATGGATAAAACAGTCTGATGAAAATTCAAATGTCATGTTACTAAAAAAACCATATGTAAATACTATAAATATATATGACATTGAACTTTGAAATATGGAGGAGATAGCATATTCCCCCAAAATTAAACCTTAGCGGGCCATTACAATGAGTTATGACCCTTTAGAAATGATGCTATTCTTCCCTTCCTGCCCCTCATTCTAGCTTAGAGACCCTGCCCACTTCCCGTTCTCAGAGCTCGCCTGCAATCCCTGTGAACTGGAGAGACAGATATATTAATGTAACACTTTGTACAGATGACTGACTTCAGAGGGAAATCTGGGATTTGAGAATGTGAGGAATTTTTAGGCAGTTGGCTGTAGAAGCTAGTCTTGGAAAATAATGTAGATTCAGCAATGGAGGACATCGTCTCTTGTGCACAGAAAATAGAAGAAAATTGTTCCCACGTAGAAAAAGAGAAGAGTAAAGTGAATAAGCACCGAGGAGCAGGGAAAAGGGAGACTTCGAGCTGGAGATTTCCTGTCAGCTTTCCAGTTCCTGGCCAGCCCAGATGTACTTTCTGTCCTCTGGAAAGCTTTTCTTAAGCTAGCCCAAGCGAATTTCTATTTCTCGGAAGTAAACAATGCTTCCTAAGACAAGGCTCATGGTTAAAAGTTCCTTATTTCCAATGGAGGGATAACAGGGATAACCGACTCAATAATCAGGGCCACCACTGCTGTTGAACCCAAAGCTTTCCCTTTACAATTTTTCTCTCTATTAATAATTTAAATTACAATAGTCAAAAGTAATCCACGCTCATTGTAAAAAAAAAATCAAGTAATACAGAAGTATGGAAAGTTAAAGACGCATATCCCAAGTCTTGCTCTCTCCTGATGCCATTTCTCAGAAGTAAATTCCTGTTAACTGTTGATGCAAATCCTTCCAGATTTATGTACTTACAAACAAAAACATACAGTAATGTACATGTATTCATCCGTCTATATCTATCTATCTATCTTAGTCCTATTTCCACTTACATACAATGTCTCCTGTTTGTTCTTCTCCAGACACAGGAAACACCTGCTCGGGGCTCTCCTGCATAAACCCTCCTGGGTCTGAGGCGAGCCATTAATTGTTTTTCAGTTTTCCTTTCTCCAGGTTAAGCATTCCCAATTCCATTACCTTTTCCTGCTAAATCTACTTAGAAATCATTTTTTTTTCTCTTTCTCATTACTAAAGAAAAACTGGCCTCTGAATTAAGTGCTCCAGGAAAAAATTTTAAACATCTCCAATATTATATTTTTAATACTGGCCAGCTCTGCTTCAAAGTCTCACCATCTGTATCATGGGGTTATTGACTCCTCCAGTCAGTTCTGAGGCTTAATTTTGTGTGACATTCAGTTGATTACTCTCAGCTAATAAATATTGTAGTCACCTATAGTGGGATGTCATCTCAGTTAATTTGTTGTCTCTTTTTAAATTTATCCTAAATAGAGACATGAGTTTCTTATTTAACAAGATGTGACGATTTTAAAGGCAAAGACAGAGAACAGATTTTCTTTAGAGATACTCCCCATTTCTCCACATTCCCCCGTTAATCATCTAACCTACCCACTACATCAACATCTGAATACTTACAAACCTAGAGAAAGTTCTTTTTAAGTGTAGCTAGTTAAAATATGTTTTATAGATTTGGTAATTCTGAGATAACCAAATAGAAAAAATATTCCCCAGTGGCTTCTCCTTCGATTATTTTTTTAAACCTCCACTTTAAAATGAATTTTTAAAGTATATCATACTTACAAAAAAATATACAAAACCTATCATCTGTAAAGCTTAAATAATAGTAAAATAGATATATCTGAACCCACCACTCAGTGCTAGGGACAAGACATTACCAGCATGTTGGAGGTACCTGTCCAAATGTCTCCCTTTTACTCTCTCCCAGAGGTGTAACCTCTATCCTAAATTTTTATTCCCCTTGCTTTTCTTTGAAGTTTTGCCATCTAGATATCTATCCTTAAACATTATTATATTGTTTAGTTTCCCTACATCTCAGACTTTATACAGATTGAATCATACTCATGAATTTGTCTGTGGTTTCAGCAAGATGATTTTGAGATTCATTCATGTTGATGAGTACAGGTAAAATTCATTTATTTTGTTGATGAATAACATTTCATTGCATGCATATTCTACAATTTATTTATCCATTATACTGTTGATGAATTTTGAGTTGCTTCCAGTTTTTGCTATTATTGACAATGCTCATGGACATTCTTAGACATATGCTTAGCAGAGGGATTGCTTGGTTCCATCAAAAAGAATCTTTTTTTAACACAAAGCAAAGGTCCTAGCACATATTAGGCCCTGAGAAATGCTTGAGTGAATTAATTTCAATAATTTGATAGTTGATTTAAAGTCTTTTTAATATTTCCTAGCAAATATGTACTGAAGAAAAAATATGAAGAACACATTTGCAGATGGAATGTCAGGTGAAGACTTAGTAATTGTTTAATTTGATTTAACTGTTCCAGAAGGAACTACACCCTTGCCGAAGAAAACATGACACAACTAGAAAGAGACAACTCATTTCCATCATGTGTGTTCCTTGCTAGGCCACCAAGCAAGAACACATTTGCCCAGGTAAGCCCTCTTAAAACCTTCTGGGACAAGGACAGATAGAAACAAATACAGCAAGCCAAATATTTGCCCAGCTGACTTTGTCTGTCAAGTTGGTCTCTCTGTGGGTGGCAGTCAATGTTCCCTTCAAGTCTTCTTCTGACCCTTCTATTACCATTCAAAACATTCCAATTCCCATCAAAAAGCATTTATTAAGCACTTAGTTATCCACTGTATTGCAAGAATCATGGTTCCAAAATGGATTGGTGCAAAAGGGCTGTATCCTTTGTTCCTGAAGAAAGCGTAACAACTTTGTTTGACCTATACCTCATGTTAGGACTCCAGTTGTAAGACCAATTCTTTCCATACAGTTTGAATGATTTATATGCCAACAAAGGCCTAGACATTAGAATCACAAGGGTAACTTTGATAATGTCCTTGCAATCACCTGCAGCCCCAGGGAGCCCTGAATTTGCTCACCATCTTCCCCCTTTAACAGAAAATACTAAAAGGCCAAGTATTTCCTTCCCTGGAATTAGGCAGGAATTATGAATCCATGCTATCCTGGCAGGGTGGTTGATTATGACACGGTTTCTAGAGTCCAGATTTGCTTGCCCTGACATCAGTGACCTGATTTTTCTCCCTTTTCTTACCTGAATTCTTGACTTCCGAAAGCTTGGCTTACTTCTTTTGCTTCTTAATAACCATTATTCTTTATTGCCCAAGTAACAAATGATCATTGCAGATGTAATTGGGAGTGTCCCAATTTTCAGGTGAGGTGTGAATAACAGCCCCCAGCAGCGAACCACACTTCCAAGTATTGTATTCGACTTTACTTCCTTACATTAACAGGTCAATGAGAAATCCAATCTCTTTTTCCCTGACACCTCTCCTCCCCAGCCTCCCTTTCATATTCCAAGGGCCGGTTCTGTTCCTTCCTGTCTTCTTACCAGCTCTATTGCTCTTATATTCCTTGCAATTAAACAATGCCTAAAACAATTCCTGTGACTAAAAGTGCTTCTTTAAATCCAATTTGTAGAGACTTCTAGTTCAAGAGTAATACGAACCCTCTTACTAGAAGAGTGCCTGGGGTTAGCTGTCTTCTCCCATCTTTTCTCTTCTTTGTAATATCTATCTGCTAAGACATTAGAGCTGCAATGATGTGTAGCTCAAATGTTTCCCATTATAATATTTTATTTCGTAACATTCTAAGTTAGAAAAATGAGAAGTAATATATGAGTATCCTGTTAGAGTGGGGATTTGCACTCATCGCCTAGGATTCCCAATTAAACATGAAGTTCAGATAAGCGACTTTTTTAATATAAGTAGGTCTCATTTGGGACAAACTTATACTGAAAAGTATTCACTGTTGATCTGAAATTCAAATTTAACTGGGCATCCTGTATTTTAGTTTTCTAAATCTGGCAACTCTACCCCTTTGAGTTGGTGGACTTCACAACGGTCAGTGGATGTTGGTTGCTCTTTAAAAAGCCACTACCTCCTCCAACACTGTGCTGCTGCTTTGTGGCTGACGTTGCTGCCAAAGTCAGAGGCTACTGGAAGTCTGGTAATCATTAAGAGTGGCTGGGGTCCAAGAGGATGAGACTTAGGATGGACTTTGTGCTCCAGGAGCTTTTGCATCAGCCAGTGCAGATCACTGTCCAGCGACTCTTCAAGATTTCAGAGAAGGATCCTCGTTCCCTCCAACACCTTCCTCAGTGCTCGACTAGGACAATGGTGATCCATGGTAAAATCGTACTAAAGTTCTTGTGCTCTAGCGTTTTGGATTCAGTCACATGATTACTTTGGGCAGACACAGCCTGCCTGTGGGAAGACTGATTTGGGGCAGGTTCATCTATGCAGAACCTCCCTTCTGTCAGCCATGCCACTTGGTCTGAGCTGTTTTTGGCCCTCATGGTGACTTAATTTCTGTGGCTTTTTTGCCTTTCCTTGTCACTGGGACTCTGTCGGGGTTATCCTAATTTATTCCAACAGACAGACTTCAATAATCTTTAATCTTGGGGCCAAGTGGTTTTAGCTCCTGTACTCTTATATCCCAGGAAGCCACTAATCTTATGCAAATAAGATTCCCTAAAGCAATTTCAAAGATATTGATAATAGCAATAGTTTCTCTTCAAAGGGAAGGAAGGGAGGAAGGGCAAGAGAGGGGAGAGGGAGAAATGAAGGAAGAGAGGAAGGGAAAGAAGGATGGGAGGAGGCAGGAAGAGAGAAGAGGAAGAAGAAGAAAAAAAATAGTTCTGCCTCCCCACTTGGCATAAAAAACAAGAAAGAAAGAAAAAATTTGAAGTTCATTGGACACAGTTAAATCATAAAATGCACTACATTTTAAAATTAAAGGAAATAAAGTAGCACTGACCCCAAAATCTAGCAATAAGTCCTGTTAACATAATATCTTTAGCCTTCTACAGATTTGTCTGTGCATATTTGTGTGTATGTATATTTCTGTGAAAGGGTATAATTACACAAGCAAATAGATTCAAACTCTACAGGCTATTTTCAAATCTTTTTTCTTCACTTAATAGTATATTGCAAATATTTTTCCATATCATTAAAAATACTTCTAATATATCATTTTAATAGCTGTGGAATATGCCATTGATTAATTATATTTAACCAATTGCCTGTTTTGTATTTATTTCCGATTAACATCTTGTGACTAAATCTTTGCATACATCTTAAATTATTTCCTTAGAATAAATTATCAGTAGTAGAATTTCTGGAACTGGGTAAAGGGTATTTTTTCCATACAATGAAATTTTATTTTTTTATTTTGAATAACTTCAGATTTACAGAAGAGTTGTAAAGAGTACTTGTATGGGAAGCTCCTGTTTATCCTTTAACCAGCTTTCCCTAATATTAACATCTTCCATGACCATGGCACATTTGCCAATGCTAAAAATTAGCATTGGTAAATATTAAATTGAGCTACAGCATTAATATTTTATTTTCTGTTCCAGATTCCAATTCATAAAACTATGTTGATTCAGTTATCATGTCTCCTTAATCTTTTCCAAATTGTTTTCTAAACTCTTGACCCCTTTGAAGAGTACCAATTAGTTATTTTGTAGAATGTCCCTTAGTTTGTATTTGTCTGGTGTTTTAGATTGGTAATGTGACCTATGGTTTCAAGCTTTTTGATAAATACATTAGAAGCCCTCTTGCCGAATATAAGCGACAGGCTAATTGAAAGAAGTTGTGTAAAGCAGGAAATCTTTTCAAATGATTCATGCATACCTTATTTATTTTATTTGTTTTATGTACCTTCACTTGCCAGTAATTAAGTGTTGGGTCAGAGTTTTCATTTGTTTGCTTGGTTTTCTGTTTTTAATACATTCTAATTATTGGAGTTCTGCATCATCTTTCTTTAATAAATCACAACTATAACGAACACATCATTTATGATTCCTGTTTCACTGTGTTTAAAATGGAGACAGAACCTAAGGCACTTGAAAAACAGCTCTCCAAGACTTTCACAATTTTCTTTTGGATTTGACTCACCCACACCTAATTTGACAGCAGTTTTCTTTTCTTTTTTTAAATTTATATTCATTAAGTCTTTCCAAAGCACTTGGTTTCCACTCAGAAAACAAATCATTTTTATTTCATCAGATTGTATAATATTAGTTAAACAACAATATAATAATGGATAGAACTGAAATGGTAAGTTTAGGAAAAACATAACTGCCTTGTGGTAGATAAATCCCTTTGGTTACTAAGCATTGAGAAAGCAGCAGTGCTTAGGTGAATTTGAGAGCAGCCCCCTAGCTCCAAGCGTTCAGTGTGCAGAGGGTACTAAGTCAGTGTGCTTTGTAGAGAGATTGGTGAGTGCTGGTTAATCCCAAAAACTGGTTAAGAGGAGCTGCTAATATACCACCAAATTGCCCTCCAGTAAAGCTGTAACCTATTCACGCTTCCAATTATACTGTATGAGAATTTATTTCCCTACCCTTGATAACACCAGGACTAGTCTGTCAAACTTGAATATCAAACTAGACTATATAGAAATAATCTATGTTGATAGTAGAAAATTATATGTTGGTGATTACTAGTAAGACTGAATTTTCTTTTTTATCATTTTGCTTATGGATCATTTTTACTTCTTTATTTGTTTACAATCTTGATATATTTCTACACAGTTAGCAACTCTGTTCACCGGCCTGCCTTGATTTCAAGGTTTCTCGATGGTAAGCTGCTCCACTTATCTGGTAAGAATTGTTCTGTGAACTACTGTATTACTAATCTGGGACACATCTATTGCCTGCCTCCCTCCAACCAGTCCCTGTCTGGTGACTGCCAGCAGGAACACTATAAGGGTCTTCTTTATTTAAAAAGCCAGAGACAAAAAGAGGGGGATCATTCGTCCGTAGAAGGGGGACTTGGCATGGGGTTAGAAGCCCTGCTACTTATACTCATCTGATCTGCAACCCCGTTCCTTGCCTCTCTAACACCCACTTCTACTACTCTCAGAGCCCTTTGCTGGCCTTTGTACTGTTTGTGGAACACACTGTGCACATTCCCACTCAGGGCCTTTCTGCAGGCTGTTCCCCTTGCCAGGAACAGTCTTACCCCAGTTACCTGCATGGCCAGCTCCCACACCTCCTCCAAGTCTTTGCTCAGATGGGTACCTTTGTCCTGGAGTCTACACTGAATACCCAACTTAAAATTGTAACTTACATCCCCACCATTCTGATTCCTCTTACTGTTTCTTTTTTTCTGTAGCATGTACAACTTTCCTTGTTCTATATCGTTTACTTACTTATCACACACATTGTTTAATTCTGTCTCTCATTACCAGAATGAAAACTCCATAGTATAGGTGGGGATCTCTGTCTGTTTTGTGTTCTAATATATTACAACATCCCAGGACAGTGCATGGCATGTGGTAAGTACTCAATAAGTGTTTGCTAAATGAATAAATCAATTTAAAAAAAAGGCCTTCAGATATACAAAGGAGAGACACAGGAAAGGGAAGTCCCCACTAGGGTACTTTGTCTATCTGGGAAAACGTGTGCTTTAATCAGAGCCTTGTGAAGATGTTGCTGCTCTCTTTGTTGACCATCCCATAGGAGTGACTTTGGATCTTCAAGTCGCCTGGGTCCATCCTTTTCTAGCTCTTAAATGGCCTGGTTCACCCATGCAAGCCTATGCTGGGGTCATACAAAAAGCCACCCCACAACTAAAACCTCTCTAGATTAGAGATTCCCACACTTGTGATCAACCATAACATTTCACTGGTCTAAGGAATTTCTCTCAGATAATTCCTGACTGCTCAATACTTGGTGTATTAGTCAGCTCATGCTGTTACAACAAAATACTATTGACCATGTGGTTTAAATAACACATTTATTTCTCACAGTTCTGGAGGTTAGGCAGTCTAAGACGAAGGTATTGGCAAGGTGGGTTTCATTCTGACGCCTCTTCTTTTGGCTTGTAGGTGGTTGCCACCTTGCTGTGTATTCACAGGACCTCTTCTTTGTGTACTTGAAGTGGGGGGAGCAAGCTGTCTTCTTACAAGGGCTCTCATCCCATCATGAGAGCTCCACCCTTATGACTTCATCTAATCCAAATTACCTCCCAAAGGGCCCATCTCTAAATACCATCACACCAAGGGTTAGAGCTTCAACATATTAATGGGGCGGGGGGATACAAGCATTCAGTCCATAACACTGGGTGATCAGGACCCTGAGTATTGGAAGCTTTAGGGAACACTTCCCATACCCTTCTTTCATAGTTCACCAGCCAGATATCTGGTTTAAGCCCATAATCTTTTTTCCCAACCCTGGGAGGAAAAAGCCAGAGAAAGTACTGTAGGCAACAGAATGATCGGTCCTCATCTTCTTTCAACTTACTGAGACTATTATGATTTTAAAAAATTTAAGGAAGTTTTAAGGATTTTTTTTTGAGACAATAATGAGAAACTAGAGGTTCCACTTTTATTTGAGACACAGAAAGCCACAAAAAATGTCATACCCATATCAACAACAGAAATAATCTGGATAGTCTAAAAACCATATCTTTTCTTTTCTTTTTTTCTTTTTAAAGATCTTATTTTTCCTTTTTCTTCCCAAAGACCCCCGGTACATAGTTGCGTATTTTTAGTTGTTTTAGTCCTTCTAGTTGTGGCATGTGGGATGCTGCCTCAACATGCCTTGATGAGCGGTGCCATATCTGCACACAGGATCTGAACCCGTGAAGCCCTGGGAAGTAGAGTGTGCGAACTTAACCACTCGGCCACGGGGTTGGCTCCCATATCTTTTCTTAAACCCATCAGAGAAATGAAGTTGCAAGGCAGCTAAGGGAACTGAATCTCAAAGAGTAACAAAGCCTTCTGAGAAGGGACAGGACACAGAAACTCTTTCATCTGTAGTAGAGCACGAGAGGAAGTGGTCGCCTTCATGGAAGTAGGTGAGAAGAAATCAGCTAAAAGGTCAACAAATTCCTACAGGCCAAATGTGGGCTAGCATATCAGTTTAGAATAACTGAGACCCCGTTTCACAAGGGGAGTTCACAGTCATTTACAAACTCTTCTCCATGGCCTTACCCTGGATGCTCACAAGAAAGATTGGGGTCAGGGCAGGAGACCAGAGAGAGATGTTCTTGGAGCCTCAGAAACAAGGGGAAGTTTGGTTGTCATGGGGATAGAGGCAGGAACACTGAAAAGGCCTCATCCTCAAGGCCCAGGCGCACAGACTCTGCCTAACAGTGGGGCTGCGCTAGGAGAATCAAGAACCACCCCCAGTCCCAGCAGGAGTCCAGCACCAGATAATAAGCAACAGCAGTCTACTGCTGAGGGAGGGGCAAGAGCTTTCAGGAAATGCCCTCTGAGGTGCAGGTGTGCAGGGACTGATGCAAGCTGAGGGTGGAACAGCAACACTGAGAAAGGCCCTCTGGTGCCCCCAGGCCTCATAGTAGACACAAACCCACCTCTGGGGGAACACGAAGACTGGTGTGCTGAGATGATGATAGCAGCAATAAAAGTCAACCAGGACTTTCGGATGGGTGTGGAAAAGCTGAGAGAGCACATAGTTGACGGTACACCTTTTCAATCTTTCCTTTTCCTACGCCTGCCTCAAGGCTTTTGATCTTAGAAAAATGAGTGTTTGAGATCTGTGGTGACTCCAGTGTTGGCCACCATAAAGCTGGGAGAGTCTTCCCATCGAGTGGCTCAAGTTGCAAGATGGTGACTAGGAAAACGGAGGGCAGGGGAGGAACATTTAAGTAATTATTCTGCTGCACTCATCTCTTTGGTCCTCAGTCGTACCATAAGCTGTAACATTCCATGATTCAAAATCACACTTTGTGAGTGGCTGTGTGTTCTGCCCATATGAAGAGAAGAATCTGATTTTGGCCCTATGCCTGTGACCTATGCCTGCACAGTCCTCTGCCTGCTCCCACCCACTGCTGTGGCTGTTGTAGTTTGATTTTGTATCCCACTCCTGGTCCTCATACCAATATTCATGCTAGTGCAGCCAGACTAAGTGGCTTTGGCCAAGGTGAATTATAGGAAAATTCATTTATCATCGTTTCCAGTGGGATTATTTTTTTCAAATATTACATGCTGGAAAACATGTGCAGGCAATTTGGCTTTATGGAACTTCGGCTAAGAAAATCAATATAACACGGATGATGTTAAATGTTAAGGTTATTTTTTTTAAATGATATTTCCCTAGATTCTCCAGCACATTCTCTTGCAATTCTTCTATGAATTCTATAAACATTCACAAGAGGCTATAGAATGGTTGAAGAGAAAATTCTTTTTTCAAGGTTAAATTCACTCATACCACCTTCTTCTTAGAAGGCCCTCTGCTTTGTATTCTGCATATAAACATAATTGCACAGTTAGGAAACACAAATTCAACTTTGTTGATTACAATATAATTTCCATCGCTTCATATATGAATCACCCAAGATTTCAACTTCAAATTTAAATACAACACATATCCCAAAGACAAAAAAACCAGTAACATTTACTCATACTCTTCCTCAGAATTTCAACTGAAAATATGTTGATTACCGAAACAAACTTGGAATTCATGATTACCTCAAATACATACAGATGCGATTTTTCTTTAAAAAGCAACAACTGCCTCAAACAACTGTTTTCTACCTAAATAATGAGTTACAAACAACTGACAATTTGGTTTATTTATAAATTATAACATAGGTCTGTTCTATGAAAAGCAGGAAAAAAAATGCTTCAATCTCAACTCAGAAAGCTGGAAAAAAGACAACAGAGGCAAGTTAACATTTCTTTTGTTTGCAGGTGGTGATGGTCCTAAAAATAACGGCAATTGCTCCCTATATTAGAGCTTTGGTGCAAGAATCAGATGACTTGTCAGTATTGCAGGGAACAGTCAAAAGGAGGAAAGAGAGAAAGAAAATAGAGCTCTAGGCATCCATTCTCTCTGTCCTCCCATCTTCAGATAAAAGCTTTCACCAACACAAGTTGGTGGGATTACACACTCTGTTCTTTCCCGCGTTCTCCTCAGGGTAAGGATGGTCTTTTTAATGTCAATTTTTTTTTCTTTCTAAGATAGTCCTGGATTTTCTTTTTGAGGTATTTTAATATGTGGAAAAATGTAGCAGGCACTTGGCTTGATTTGCTGGGGCCCACATGGTAGTTCAGAGCCAGCACTTGTAATAAAGACCATCAGAGTCAAGAATTAGTTTGTTACACACTTTCTGAATTAGTGGAATTTCAATTTTGTTTCAGAGTTCAGATTTGAACATCTAGTGAATTCTGTGTATATTTTTTCTTAGTTTTTTTTTTCATTTTTATCATGCTTTCTTTTTTTCTGAGCACAAGAGTAATACATGATCATTATATAAAATCCACATATTATAGTCATATGTCTCCTACAAGCTTTCCCAAAGACATTAGTAGTTCAGACCAGTGGACTCTTCATGATGTAGCTTAAAACAGTAAGTTGATAGTCTATGTCACTGAGAAAGATAATACAGAAAATTTGAATGTAGTTAGGTTTCTCCGAAATTGTCACAGGATATGTGGCCCTAAAATTTAATATATCTTTTCTGATCCTTCTTAGGCTTCTTCTCTCCTCATTAATCATGATACCACCATTTTCAAGCCAATGTAAAGGATAGCTCTAGGCTCAGCTCATAGATCCAATGATGCTGTCAGCAGTTGCGCAGAAGAAATTGACTTTGTTTGAATTTAGATCTTGGCTCATTAAAAATGTCTTTAGTTTACTTTCCAAATGATGAATAAATATATAGAACAAAAAGAAGACATCATAATTGAACAATTTTTGGCTTAATATCATTCATTTTAAATTTACTAAAGGTTGATTAAATAATATTTAAATATTTACCTATCTGGAAATTAGTTAACCAGCAAACTCAACTGCCAAGAACATAGCTTGAAACCAAAGACAAAACCAAAATAGATGTCATGAACAAAAGCTCTTGCTCCTTATTTGTAGAAGGTCTTCTCAGCCCCCTCTCGAAACCAACCTGCTCTTACGCAGCACATAATTTTATTAAGCTTTATACAGCCTGTGATTTTAATAAGCGTGGCTATCTGGCCTATAACCCTCCTCTAGGTTAGAAGGAACACATTAGGAGAGGGGAGAGGTACTTCTACATTCAAAGACATTGGCAACTATGGGAAGTAAGAACTGTGAGCTTGAAGACAAAGGCAAAAGAGCCAAAATATCTATAAATAAAATACCTAATTATTCAAAAATTTCAGTTTACGCTTGGAGTAATAAGTCCTTGAGTGGTCCATGATAGACCATAAGGACCATAGAAACCTCCCTTACACACCCACGGTCCTTATAGAATGATTCATCAACCTGATTATACTAACTGATACCTTGCTTGAAGAGGGTAAAAGACCTCTTCCAAGCTTTCTCAACCCTCTTGGTGTAGGTACCTATGATCCTACTCTGGTCTCCTGAGATCTAGGAGTGGATTGTCCCCACTTTTGACCCTCTGACCTCTTCCTGACCAGCACCACTCCCCCTTCACATTCCTTCTCATTATAGCCCAGGTTATCTGGCTGTTAGCATGATACGTCAGAATGGACACTAACTTTTGATTCAAGCAGATATGGTTTTGAATCCAGTCCTGCCATGCACAAACTCTATCAGCTGGGGCAAATTGCTTAACTTCTATGAACTCCAGTTTAATCATCTGTGAAATGAGGATGAGGATAATATAGGAGTATTGTGAAAACTGACCATGAAAATGCCTACCCACGCAGGGTATATAATAAGTGTCCACTATGCCATTATAAACTAGCTGCTCTCCCTTTCCTTTGCTGAATTTGTGATTATTCCATAATCATGGAAAGCTTTGGCACCTGGCTCACTGGCTTCCTTTCCTTCTTAGTGCCTGCCAACATCCATTCATTATTCCCACACCATTATTACTTCACAGTTTTTAAGCAGCCCATCGCCAGGGGCTGACCTGTACCTTGGTATTAGTCAGACTGTTTCATCTCACTATTTCTCAGGTCTGCTCTACCTCCGAAATCTTAAATTCCAAGTAATGCTCTTTCTGATTATTGTCTCCTTTTCCTCCACTCTCATTCTTTGCTTGCACCTGTATTTGCTTTCAGAAAGGATATAACCTCTGGTCCAATAACGGCTTAATTGTCTTCCAGTATCTCAAGTCCACTTTCTCACATGTTTTCCTATCTAGTCTACATCTGGTGACCCAAGACCTCACATACTCATTCAGTACTCTCTTCTTTCTTGCCCCTCGTCATTCTAAAAATTCCTGATCCATGTACAATCTAGTTTTTCTGCTCATACAAGTCCTTTATCAGATATATTTGTGGCAAATATTTTCTCTCAATCTATGTCTTGCTTATTCATTTTCTTAAATAGTCTTTTGATAAACAGAAGTTTTAATTATCAAGTTTAATTGTAAAATTTTCTTACATGGTGCTTTCTGTGTCCTAAGAAATCTTTGCCTATTCCATAGTCATGAAGAATTTCTCACATATTTTCAATGGAAGTCAATTAGGTCAGAAATCCATCTCCAATTAACCACTGTGTATTATTTAAAGTAGGGAAAAAGGTCCATTTTTTTCATATAAATACCCAGTTGTTTTGGCACCATTTGTTGAAATGGCTTTCCTGCCCCCATTGAATTGTTTTGGTACCTTTGCGGAAAATCAATTGATCAAATGTACGTATCTCTTCATGGATGCTCTATTGTATTATATTCATCTATGTGCCTATTTTTATGCCATTGCCACTGTTAGTAAACACATCTCTATGGATCTCTTGCCTTTCTGCATGTCTTGTGAGCAGAGGGACTGATGGCCTTTGTTCTGGAATATCTTTTCAAGGATATTTATATAGCAAACAATCTTGGAAGACAGAGATAGCGTCTCCCTCCAGAATAAAAGGCAGCCTTATTTATTGTCCATTATAATAAATACAATAAAGATAATGTCTCCCTTCCAGGCAAAGGTCAGGCAGGCTTACTGTCTATTATAAAAAGATTTGGGTTCCCTAAACTCAGGGTTCCTCTCCTATAATGTACTCCACTGTGTATGCAGTTATCATTGGATGCTCTTTGTGTCCTCCTGTGGGAATTGGTGCTCAGTGAACTGGCACTAATGTTGATACTTTGGCTATAGCTATTGGCATGAGTAATAATCTCCTTTATCTCTAACCCTGGAGTGTTTTGTCTTCCACTAGCATCCTTGAAACTGTGGCAGGCTATGGGGTCTGGCATATGCTCTCCCTTGGTGAATATTCCATATGTATCTGTAAAGAATGTATATACTCCCATTGTTGGATGTAGTGTTCTATAAAATAAATTAGTTTAAGTTGGTAACTGCTATTTTTCAAATCTTCCATGTATTTACTTTTTTCGTCTAGTTCTGTCAATGACTTAAGGAGACGTTTCAGAATCTTACACTCTAATTTGTCTATTTCTATTTCATTTAGTATTTGCTCCATGATATTTTAAACTTCTGTTATTAGGTGCATACACATTAATGATTGTTATGTCTTTTTAGTGAATTGATTCCTTTTTAGTTATGAAATGTCCCTCTATATCTGTGCTAATACTTCTTGTCCCAATGTCTATTTTGTCTGCTAATAATATAGCCACTTAAACTTCAGTTTACTGTGTTTTCATGGTATTTCTTTTCCCATTATTTTACTTTTAATTCTCTGTGTCTACTTACTTCAATGAGATTTTCTTTAAATAGAATATATTTTGGGGCTGGCCTGGTGGCGCAGAGGTTAAGTGCGCACGTTTCGCTTCAGCAGCCCAGGGTTCACCAGGTCGAATCCCAGGTGCGGACAT
Organism: Equus asinus; assembly: GCF_041296235.1. Lineage (NCBI taxonomy): Eukaryota > Metazoa > Chordata > Mammalia > Perissodactyla > Equidae > Equus > Equus asinus. Next base: position 13,610,517 of record NC_091794.1, on the reverse strand, counting down.
GGCACCACTTGACAAGCCATGTAGCCGTCCCACATATGAAGTAGAGGAAGATGGGCACGGATGTTAGCTCAGGGCCAGTCTTCCTGAAAAAAAAAAAGAATATATTTTGATCTTACTTTTTTATTGAGTTTGGCAATCTCTGCTTTCTAATTTATAAGTTTAGTGCTACTACATTTAATATAATTATTGATACTTTGGTATTTAAGTCTACCATTCATTTTTCATTTTCTATTTATCCCATTTGTTCTTTGTTCACTTTTTTCCTCCTTTACCTTTTTTGGGATTAATTTAGTATTTATAAGTATTCCATTGTATCTCTTATCTTGGCTTTTTACTGTTCCTTTTTCTTTGTGGGTGTGCGTCATTTCTTTAGGGTTTACTATATGCATCCTTAACTTATCACAGTCTACTTGGATTAATATAATATCATGGGATGCCTAATTTAAGAACCTTAGAAGATTATACTTGTATTTATTCCCCTCCAGATTATTGTGCCGTTGATGTCATCCATTTTACTTTTACATTTATGAGATTTCTCACAATTCTTATTACTTTTTCTTTTAAAAAGTAAATTATCTTTTAAAGATATTAAGAAACAAGTACAAAAATGTTATATATTTACCTGAATATTTATCATTTCTAGTGCTCCTCATTCCTTGGTATGTCTAAGTTTTCATCTGGTCTCATTTCACTTCAGCCTAAGAAACTTCCTTTATGATTTCTTGGAGTCCAGATTTGTTGATAAAAAAGGTTTTCTAGCCATTTTTTATTTGAAAATGTATTTATTTTGTCTTCAGTTTTGAAGGATTTTTTTGGAGAATATGAAATTCTAGATTGACAGTTTTTATTTCAGTGCTTTAAGGTTCCATTCTATTGTCTTCTGGCTCACATTGGATCTAAGGAGAGGTCAGTGATCATTCATATTGCTAGTCTTCTGTATGTGTCTTTTTCTCCTTGATTGTCTCTAACATTTTCACTTTATCTTTGGTTTTTGGCATTTTGACTGTTATTGGTTTATTGAGTTTCTTGGCTTTGTGGGTTGATTTTTAAATTAAATTTGGGAAAATTCTGGCTATTATTTATTCAAATATTTTTCTGCACATTCTCCTTTTATTCTTCTGAACTGTGATTAATTGCATGCCAGACTTCTTGATAATTTTCCATAGGTCACTGTCTTGTTTTGTTTTCTGTTTGGTCTTTTTTCTCTGAGTGCTTTAGTTTGGCTATTTTCTATGCATCTCTGTTCAAGTTCACTGGTGTTTTTTCCTGCAGAGTCCAATTTGCTGTTAAGACCAGATGGCAATTTTCTCCCTATTACATATATTGTAATTTTGAGATCTAAAATTAATTTCAGTATGTTTTAGAGTTTCCATTTATCTCTTGAGATCTTCTATCTCTCCACTCACTATGTCCACATTTTTCTTTTAATCTTTGAATGTATATTTATAATATTTGTTTTAAAATCCTTGTTTTGTCATTCTAACATCTTTCTAATCTCTTATTCTGTTTCTACTGCTGGTTTTTAGGGGATTGGGAGCCATGTATCACATTTTCCTGCTGCCTCATATGTATTATAATATTTGATCGCATGCTTAATGTTGTGGAAGACACATTGTGGAGAATCTGGATTATGTTGTTTTTCTTTAAAGAGTCTGACCCTTTAAGGGGTAAGTTAGTTTACTGGCAACTTAGCTTTCTAAATATTTAGTTTTTGTTTTAGGATTTACTAGGATGGATGTGGAACAATCCTTACTTTAGGATTGGAAAAGCCCTACTCAGAAAAGCATGGCCTTTTGGAGATCTCAAAATGCCCAGAGTGTTCAGCAAGGTTTCACTACTTCTGTTGGTCTTAACTGCAATATCTCCCAGCATCGTGCAATGTGGATATCTACATCCAGCTCATAGCTTCCCAGTATTTGTTCTTTGCTAGGTTTAATTTACTCTTTCCCTATGTTTGTTCAGCTTAGAACACAGCCAAAGACTGAAGGAGAACTCTGCAAATTTTTGCAGCTTTATCTTTACTTAGTTCCCTGCTATCTGGTACCCCGACTGACTAATTCCAGCCACTTCACAATCCATGAACTTTAATCTCTCTTCTTACCAGCAAGATAACTTCTCTTTATGTGGGCTCTATTAATGTATATTATAGTTTGGAAAGTGTCCCTAGCCAGAAACCTGCGGTGAATGCGAGCTTATGCCATCTATTTTCTTTCTCTCTAGGATCACAGCTCCTCTCTCTCTCATCTAATGCCAGAGAAAAAAAATTGCTTCGTATATTTTTCTAGTTTAATAGGTATTTACAGTGGACAATATGTCCAATACCCCTTACTCTGTAATTGCTGGGACCAGAAGTCAGTTCTTTTCTTAACTCCCGGATCCTATTCCTAACTCCCAGATTTGTCTCTTTCTTTTTATGCCCACAGCCACTACCACACTTCCAGAGTCATAAGAACTTGCATCACCAGGAATCCTGCAGTAGGCTCCTAATTTGTCTTTTTATCACTAGTCTCATTTTCCTGCTATGTAATCTTCAAATTTCTGCCAGAAAAATCGTTCCAGACTATGAGTCTGATCATCTAAGTCTCCTCCTTAAAGTCTCCAATGGCTCCGAATAGCCTTCAGGATAAATGTCAAATTCTTAATCCTGGCATTCACAATTCTTCATTATCCGGTCTATACTTACCTCTCCATCATTAAATATCTTGCAATTCTGCCACCTCACCCTATTATAGTGCGATTATAGTGCCAACCCACACTTCTTTGAGTACCGAGAATTCTCTATGCCCTTCCCTCTTCTCTAGCTGTCTTTGGGAAACTTGTCCTATTCCTTATTAGAAAGCATACATCCCAGCTTTGAATTAGGTGCATCATTTCTGAGCTCCTGCAGTACCTGGTGGTTATCTATAGCATAGTTACTGTAAAGTTGCTCTATAACTTTTAATTCTTTTGTCTCTTACATATTAAAGTGTAAGTCCATCAAAGAAGAAATTTTGCTTTCATTGAGGCACTCAAAATTGTTTATTAAAAGAATGAATAGAGCATGATCCAATCGTTGCTCACAATAAAGATTATGGATCATTAAAGATTTTAAATTATATTTCATATACTCTATTTAAGAAGGCAGAAAAGTATGTAATATGGCTTAAAAATACTTCTTTCCAAAATACTTAACATTTTAAGCATGATGCATATCCTCAGGAATGCAGAAAAACTTGTTTTCCAGAATAATACAAGTTATGAAGGTTTGCTATGATTTCTTGTTAGCTCTGGATTTTTAGGATCAGTGAAGGCAACAATTATTTTATATATAGAATTAAAAAAATAAGAAAACCTTAGGTTACAGTCAAAACTACAAAGTAATGTCTAAAATACAGGACACAAGGGAATTGGACAGGTTTCTCCTGAAGAACTCTGTCAAAATTTCTCTTCACCTAAATGTGTCTCCCTCGAGACACGCAGGTTCCTGCCTCTTTGACCAGGGACCGGAAAGTCTTGACCCATTAGCTGCTGCCTCTGTTGAACAAGTTAGTAATACTCTCCATTTGTTTTTTGCCATGATCTGGTGCCTTTACTTACATCAACAAATGGAGAAGTAAAGCAATTTTTCTCAGGCTAAACAGCTTAGAAGCAGTAGACCAGTATTTAATCTCAGGCCCATGTGACTAAAGCCTGCAAATGTCCCACTAGGCACCCTGGAGTGCCAGAACCCTTTCTGTTTCCATGTTGTAGACTGTTGTTAACCTAGACACTATCCTACTTTTGGTGATAAGCATGGGTCACAAATACAGAACCTAAGGTAAGTATTGTTGCTCCCTGTTTTAGAACAAAGATCTTTTACTGGTGAATAAAATCTCCATCGCTATTCCAGTTTTCTTATTGTAACGTTTCATTGACAATTATTCCTTATGGGAAGAATAAAAATTCTTTGTAATAAAAGTAATGTCTAGTATTCATAAGATGTTATAAGACATTTATAATAAAAACAAATGTCTTATAAACTCCTTTGAGCTGCTTGAAGAGATGTGTAATACGAAGGCAAGTTATTAGCCATTGAAATGTGTTTTCCACAAATCCCACCAGTTGTTTTAAACACCATCTCATGGTAACAGTTTGTTCAGCCAAGATTAACATAAGCCAATATACACATTTGTAGAAAAAATCAACCCAATTACTTCGAGAAACACTGACATATTTTAGATCAAAATGCCAAAAACTCTGATTTTCTTAATAATTAGTTTCAAAAATGACATCTTTTAGAGAAAAACTGTCCTTAAAAATACCTCTATGCCCTTATGTTACAACTATTATACCCGATATTGAGTTACACAAATGGGCAAAAATAAGAAAAGTAACTAATTTCAATAGTCATAGCTCATGTTTTTCTTCTAGTTGACATACGAGGCAAGTTGCCTTAAAGGTCATTAGCCACGTGTTCCGCAGATAAATCTCACAACTGTTGCTGTTTAACTTGGCAGGGCTGTAAAATATTAGAAAGCTGTGATTGAAATTCTGTAAGGTTCTGTAAAGCCCTAAAACTTTAAAACTTCAAGCTAAGACAGGATTTGTTCATGTTTTTATTTTGTAAAATCAAACAATAGCAACTTGTGGCTCTTTTTACCTCTGCAAATACAGCTCCAAGTACCTCTTTCCTGGTCTAGAGAAACATATCTATACACATATACCAGATAAGAATTCAATGTGTGTTTGCGATTTTTATTGGGACTTTGGGAGAATGGGGAGAAAGCCATCAGAAATATTCCTATTATATTACATTACTTTTTAGTCAGAAGATTAAGGGAAAAAGTAAGAGACTATAAGGCTGGATGAGTACGTTTTAAGAAAACATTTTAGAGATAAATAATAGGCACAGATTAGATGAAAATTATTACAGTTTCAGATGCATGAAAAATTTAAACCACAATATTACAACAAGTCCGTTAAAGCATTTTAGGAGTTGTGTATGCTGATAGGTATGAGAAGGAACTTTAGGAATAGATCAATAGATCAAATAGACTTCAATCATCAGTGTCAAACATGCACTGGAATTTGGAATTCTTATTCCACCACAACTTGGTGCAACGTCCAGAGCCTTTGGATTCTTCAACATCAAGGTCACATATCATTCAATCTTTCATTTAAACAACCATATTGCTTCTTGTCTATACCATTCATTTCTACTTCCCTTTGGCTATTGTTGAGCTATTATCTCAAAGTGCAATTTAATTCTCAAGATTTTTAGGGAAGAAACCAAATCCTGAACTGTTTGGTATGCTCTATATGCTTAGCAGAATACAGTCACTTTAAAATTCACTGAAACCTGTCAGGTAAACATGGCTGATTGAACAAATGTGTTCACCTATGAATGTGTTCAAATTTCCAGAAAAGTTACAAAAAGGAATAAAAAAGGTACTGATTTATACAATACAAGACAATGGGAATGGGAAGGAATATAGCAGTGAACAAGGAAGATAAAAATCAGGGAAATATGGCAAGTGGATGGAAGAAATACTTAACAGAGCAGAGGGAGATGAATCTTAAAAGTAACAGAGGAAGATAACAAATTGCAAATCTATTCATTTGTGAAACCATGGAAAGGCTCAGACACTAGAGGTACCAGTTAATCACAAGGAGGGGTGCTATGGTCTGGATATTTGTGTTCCTCTCAGATTCATCCGTTGAAATTCTAATCCCCAAGGTGATGCTATGAGGAGGTGGTGTCCTTGGGAGAATTAGGTTACAATGGTGAAGCTCTCATAAATGGGATAAGTGCCCCTATAAAAAAGGCCCTAGAGAGCTTCCTTGCCTCCTCCACCATGTGAGGACACAATGAGAAATCTGCAACCTGCAGTCTGGAAGAGGACTCTCACCAGAACCTGACCATGTTGGCACCTAGCCTCCAGAATTGTGAACAATAAATTTCTGCTATTTATAAGCCAACCAGTCTATGGTATTTTGTTATAGCCACCTGAATGACAAGAGGTATGATGAGGACTAAAAACAAATGAATTGGTTTAAGATGTGAACTAAGATTAGACAGTCATCTAGGTCCCCATCCCTACCCCATGCAGCATGTGCCCACCCTTCTGCCCCCTCCAGAAGAAATGAAAGGTTTGGTTTCAGAAGAAATTTAACCATAAGCACTCTAGACTTGTGGTTGTCAGGCACAAAGATAGCTGTAGGTAAACTGGCTAATTCAAAGCAGAATAGATTAAGTGAAAATATATACAATGAACAATTAGAACATAGCCCTCTCCTTCCCCTGCTCAAATCCCAGAAAATAAGCAGTCATCTCCTCCCAGAGGCAAGAACTGGAAGGATCCTTCTCTGGGGAAATTGAAAAGCCACAGAGAAAATAACCAAAGATACTGACATTTTTGTATGACCTAGGAAAATGCTAGCTGGCCACCCAATCCCCACAGTGAAGTGCACACTCTCAATAAGACTTGTCTATTCATGGAGTTTCCAATAAGTCTTACAGTACATCACTTTCAAATATAATGAGCAATCAAGGATCTCCTGACAACATGAAAGAGAGCAAAACAAATGAAAAGGAACTTGACCAAAATAAAAGCAATCCAGGAATCAGAGGAAAACTTTTTTAAAAAATTATGATTCACACTCTCTGAGAGATGAAATGATGCTATTATCATGAAATAAGAACTAGATGATAAAAAAAATTAAAGGATTGAAAATTAAGAATGATGTTTTAAAAAAATAAAAACATAATACTTGAAGAAAGAAAATATTCAGTATACAGGTTGGAAAACAAAGTCAAGGAAATATCACAGAAAATAGAATAAAAGGGTAAAAGGAGAGAAAAAGTTAAAAAAATCAAAGACCAATTGAGTAGTTTTAATGTTTGGATAACAGATGATCCAGAAAGAGGATATAGAGAAAATGGGAAGAAAAATTCTTAATGAAATAAAACAAGAAAATTTCCATTAATGAAGGACAGGAACCTCCAGATTGAAAGTTCCTTCTGAGGTTCCAGGATAATTAATTACAAAAAGAAGAAGAAAATTAGATCCAAACCAAGGTACTTCCTCATGAGATTCAGACCACCAGTATAATGAGAAAATCCTAAAATTCTCCACAGAAGAAAAAAAACTAGGTTTCATACAAATTATTGGGATTAAGAATGACATCAGATTTTTCAACAGCCATAGAAGGAGGAATGCCTTAAAAACTCTAAAGAAAACGATTTTCAACCCCCATTTTCTATCCACAAATTATAAAGAAATTGTGAGAACAGAATAATGTCACTTTCAAAAAATGTTAGATCTAAAAACTTTTACCTCCCACTCTCTAATTTTTAGGCAGTTAGTCTAAAATGAGGGGTTAATTCAAGAAAAAGAAGAAGACATCGAATCTGGAAACAAGAGATCCAACACTAGAGAGAAGAGACAGCGATTTCCAAGACGATGGCAAAGGCAAGTGCCAGGACGAGAGCTGTACAGGAAATCTAGAGAGCAACTAGTCGAGGGGTCAGTGACTTCAAGGAAAGCACACAACTTACAGATATTTTAAAAAAGAAGTTTGACTATGTGGAAAAGTGAAATGAGCCTGTTGGCAAATGTGAGAAAAATTAGCATGGATAATAAAGAATACTTAAAATTGTAAAAAAAAAAAAAAACCAAAAAAGAAAAAACCAAAAGAAAAGTGAAGAAATTGTTAACTCCAGGGAGAAAATGAAATTTGATTAGGAAGAAAACGTAATAGTGTGTGGTCTGGCAGAAAACATTAATGCAGATACCAAATACTGATATATGATATTTTTAATTTTGTGGGAAGGGGAAAGATAAAACAGGGTAAGACTGCTAATGTCTCCAAATATGAAGAAGTTAGGAACTAACGTTTAACTTGATAAATCAAGACAGAACGGATTAGGCATTTTATACAAAGTTAAGTGCCATAAAAAAGAGCCACAATGTTGAAAGTGACTATCTTTGGTAGCAGGATAGGTTGGAGGCAGGGAATCCTGGTTTTCATTATAAGCCTTTAAACTCTGCATACAATACTGTGATAAATATAAAAATTAACAATTGCTTTTCGGAGATTGAGAAGGCTCAATCCATTTTACCTTGGTGCTTAAAGTGTCCAAACGTCTCTAGTACCCTACGAAAATGCGAGAAAATAAGAGCACCGTATTTCTCCGTTCACCCTGAAATGTTGCCTGGAGTGGAAACTAGAGTCTTCTGTAGTACCTGCATACTGATCTCAAAGATTCAGGCCAGGCGAATATTCTTCAAAATATTCTCTGTAAAGACAGCCCTGACATCAACAGAGTCAAGGCTGAAGACCCCTTACTGGTAGGAATCCCTATTTCCGACTCCTCTAGTTTCCAGGAGGAGGCTTTTCTTTGAACACTTCCGTTACTCTCTCCCGCCTCATTGGCTCCTCTCTCAGCAAGGGGAAGGATTTCATCTTATTGGCGGACTTGACGGAGGGGAGAAACTGGGTTTGCCTTGTTGTGCTCGTTCTGCTCGTCTTGGGAGGGCTCATGCCTAAGGGTGTGCAGGTCGAGGCCTGGCCCTCGGCGCCGTGCCAGGTAGAGTCTGTCTTTTTCCGGAAAGGCTCCTGAGTGGGGACGTCTGGCCGTCTGTCTAGTGCTGCAAGCTAGTGTGTGGGGTTGGTCTCCCCAGTCCTGGAGCTCACCATCGGGAAGTGCACTGTGGCTCCCTGTGTCTACTCAAGCTTTCAGTAGTAGGAAAGGCGACGTTCGGTTCCATTAGCCAACTAGCCTGTTGTCCTTAGTTGTTATGTCTCGTGCTGAATCTAAGTCAACGTTAACTCTATCAGGTATCTGGCTGTGGTGACTTTGGTTTTCTCAGTTCTTGGGATTTTCTGTGGTCAACCTGGTGACAGTGTAACACCATTTACGTAAATTCTAAATTTAATGGTTTTCTATAAAATTCTTCTTGGCATTATTGGTGTCATAAGTCAACTATGCAATGAGAAAAATGAGGAGATTCAGTTAAATTTCCTTTATTTGCAAGCTATCCACATTGAAAATGTAAATAAAAGTTGTCAGTTGAGATATAGGATAACACTTTGTTCATCTCTTGGGAAAACATGAAAGTTAGGAATATGAGGATTCAGTCAAATGAAGAGTTGATGAAAATGATGTATACTTTCCAAGAGAGTGAATTCAACTCATGTTAGAAAATTGATTTATATAACAAATGTGCTTTGTAACATAAGATTATTGAGTGAGTTCTGTGTGCCGGGCAGTGTTTTAATGCTAGGGATACAATAGTCAACAAAACAGAAGAAAAACCCTGCCCTTGTGGAAATTTCTTTTTTTTCCCCCAGCTTTATTGAGGTACAATTGACAGATGAGATTACTTTCTAATGGGCAAGGCAGATAATGAAACATAAACAGGTATAATACATAGTATGTCAGAAGGCAATGAGTGTTCTAAAGAAAAAAATAAAGTAGGGAAGGTGAATATGGAGTGTTGAGGTTAGGATGAGAATTGCAGCTTTAAAATAGAGCACCATTTGAGTAAAGACTTGGAGGAAGTAGAGGCAACAAATCATATTATCATCATCTTCTAACATGCCATTTATGTTACTCACTAAGGGAGTGAGAGAGATAGAAAAGGGGTCGAAGGGCTGAGCCTCGGGCCACTCCAAAGGTAAGTGTTGGAGACGAAGTGAAGGGAGATGAAGAAGAAATGGTAAAGCAGTTTATAGGAAATGTTGTGGAAGCAGCCATGAGAGGCCCATTACCATCTGGGCATGGGGGAGTGGAGGGAGGCTCAGGAAAACTTAACAAATGTGTTAACTGAACTTGGCCTTAAAGAATAAGAAGCGTTTTGGTGGGCAGAGTAAAAGTGAGCAAAGAGGCAATGACATGTGGCGGCATGTGAAGGAAAATCTGATTTGGAGATTGACGAATAGTTGAGTGTTCCTGGGAGGAGGGCTGGTTGTGGTAGTGGCCAGGAGCAAGGTTTTCTGGGGGGAACTGGGAGAAGAAAGATGAAAATTGGAAGATGAAAAGATGACTGTCTTTAAAGAGCTAAGTATGCCGTGATTCCTAACTAGGTGTGTGAACATTATAATGGAGGCAGTAAAGAACCATCAAAGCCAGGGTAATGATATTTTAGTAATATTACTCTGGTGACCCTGTAGTTTTGAAGTTGGGTAGAATTGGAAGTTTAGAACTTAAGAGACAATTCTCATGATCTCATCCAGAGGTGGTGAAAAATGAAGCAAATCATAGATTCCAAGAAATTGGCTTTGTGCATGACTGTATCCATATCTGTCATGGCTTGACAAAGTCACTTCACCTTCTAATACTTTGACCTCTGATAACCTCTCTCCTCAGTTTATCTAAATTCCACTCACTCTTTAAGGCCTACTTTGAATTCCGTGTGTTCCATGTGGCTTTTTTTGTAGTTTGTTCATTCCAATTTTTATTGATCTCTGCTCTTTATGACTTATTGCATTGAAAAGAAAAGAAAGACTTTGTTTCTTTTTCGGTTTTCACTATGGTTGAAAATTTCTCTTCTTTGTCATTATTGAAGACTTTTAAATCTAGAGAACATGTAATTTATTTCCTTTATATTTCTTTCCAATATGCTGTAGCATGTTTGGCGTTCAATTTTATTATGGATTTATCCTCATGAACAGAGATTATGTTTATGAAATCAGGTCACCTGCTCACTAGAACTCTTTCATGGGCTCTGCACCACATACACAACAATATTCAAAGTTCTTTAAGTGCTCTTGACCCACATTTATAGTTTTATCTCCTGTCATTCCCCACTACTTCCTTGGTTCAAATAGTTGGGCTTTGGAAAGATACACAAATTTTCAGCCAGATGTGCCATTCCCTCATCACCCAAGCTGCAAGCCTCTTTCCTTGACACCTTTATCGTTTTGACTGTGGCTATCTCAGCTACTGGGATGCTCTTCTTTTTCTTTTTTTTTTGGGGGGGGATAACAATTTAATTGATATATGACTTCCATATCATAAAATTTACCTTTTTAAATTGTGCAGCTCAGTGAGTTTCAGTATATTCATAGAATTGTGCAACTATACAATATCTATTGGCAGAATACTTTTATTGCACTAAAAAGAAACCCCGTATCCTGTAACAGTCACTCCCCTTGCTTCTCCCTCCAGCTTCTGGCAGCCGCGAGTCTATGTTCTGTTTCTAGGGATTTGCCTATTCTGGACATTTCATATAAGTGGAATGATACAATATGTGGTCTTTTGTGTGTGGCTTTTTTCACATAGAATGATCTTTTCAAGGTTCATTCATTTTGCAGTACTTACCAATACTACATTCCTTTTAGTGGCTGAATAATATTCCATTGTATGAATGTACCATATTTTGTTTATCCATTTATCCATTGATAGACATTTGGGTTGTTTCTAGTTTTTGACAATTTTGAATAATGGTTCTGTCATCATTTATATGCAACTTCTGGCATAAACATATGTTATCATTTCTCCTGGATATACACATAGGAGTGGAATTGCTGGGTCCTATGGTAACTATATCTTTAACCTTTTGAGAAACTGCCAAACAGTTCTTCAAAGTGGCTGTACCATTTTATAATCCTATTAGCAATATATGAGCGTTCCAATTTCTCCGCATTCTTGATAACACTTGTCGTCTTCTATATTTTTGATTTTAGCCATCCTAGTAGATATAAAGTGGTACCTCATTGTACTTTTGATTTGACTTTCCCTGATGGCTAATGATCTTGGGCATCTTTTCATGTGTGTTTTCACCATTTATGTATCTTTTTTCAAGATGTGTCTATTCAGGTCCTTTGCTTATTTTTCATCTGAGTTAAGTGTATTCTTATTATTGAGCTTTAAGGATCTTTTAATATTCTGAATACAAATCCCTTATGAGATATATAATCTGCAAATATTTTCTCTAATTCTTTGTGTTGGGTTATCACTTTTTTGATGATGTGATTTAAAATGTAAAATTTTCAGCTCTTATATTTAGATCTATGCTCAATTTTGAGTTAATTTTTCTGTATGGTATAAAGCAGGGATCCAAATTAATTTCCTTCTATGTGGATACCTAGTTGTCCTAGCACCATTTGTTGAAAAGACTGTTCTTTCTCCATTACATTGTCTTAGAACCCTTGTCTGAAATCAATTGATCGTAAATGTATGATTTAAAAAAAAACCTCAATTCTATTCCATTGATCTGTATGTCTGTCTTTATGCCAATATGACACAGTCTTGATTACTATAGCTTTGTAGTAAGTTCTGAAGTCTGGGACCTTCAACTTTGTTCTCCAATATCGTTTAGGCTATTCTGGGTTCCCTGAATTTCTATCTAAGTTTTAGGATCAACTTGTCAATTTCTGCAAAAAATTTAGTTGACATTTGGATAGGGATTGCATTGACTCTGTAGCTCAATTAGGGAAGTATTGCTGTCTTGATAATTATTGTCTTCCAATCTATGAGCATGAGATGTTTTTTCCATTTACATAGGTTTTCTTTAATTTTTTTCAACAAAGTTACTTTTCAGAGTATATGTATTTAATTTCTTTTGTTAAATGTATTCCTAATTATTTTTTTGTGATGCTGTTGTCAATGAAATTGTTTTCTCAATTTTATTTTTTTAATTGTTTATTACTAGTGTGCAGAATTCCAATTGGCTTTTTTTTTTTTTTTTAAATGAAACAGGCTTTTATTTCTGCTGGGAAAGGTTTGCCCTGAGCTAACATCTGTTGCCAGTCTTGCTCTCCTTTTTTTCCTCCCCAAAGCCCCACTACATAGTTGTACATTCTAGTTCTAATTCCTTCTAGTTCTTGTATGTGAGCTTCTGCTAAGCATGGCACTGACAGATGAATGGTGTGGTTCTGTGCCTGGGAACTGAACCCAGGCCACTGAAGCGGAGTGCACTGAACTTTAGCCACTAGGCCGTCAGGGCTGGCTCCCAATTGTTTTTTTTTTCTTTCATGTTTTGCTGAGAAAGATTTTCCCTGAGCTAACATCTGCTGCCAGTCTTCCTTCTTTTTGTATGTGAGCCGCCACCACGGCATGGCTACTGACATGTAAGTGGTGTAGGTCCACTCCCAGGAACTGAACCTGGGCCACTGAAATGGAGCGTGCTGAACTGAACTACTAGGCAACCGGCCCTGGCTCCCCCAATTGGTTTTTTCTTTTTAAAGATTTTATTTTTTCCTTTTTCTCCCCAAAGCCCCCGGTACATAGTTTTATATTCTTCGTTGTGGGTCCTTCTAGTTGTGGCATGTGGGATGCTGCCTCAGCGTGGCTTGATGAGCAGTGCCATGTCCGCACCCAGGATTCGAACCAACGAAACACTGGGCTGCCTGCAGCAGAGCGTGCGAACTTAACCACTCAGCCATGGGGCCAGCCCCCCCCCCAATTGGTTTTTTATATTGATCTTGTATCCTGCAACTTTGCTGAACCTGTTTACTAGTTCTAATTTTTTTTGTGTGGATTCTTTGTGGTTTTCTGTGTACAAGGTCATATCTGCAAATAGAGATAGCTTTACTTCATCCATTCAAATCTCTATGCCTTTTATTACTTGTTTACTTGTCCTGGATAAAACTTCCAGTACAATGTTGAATAGAAGTGGTGGGAGTAGACATCCTTGTCTTTTTTCTTATTTTAGGGGGAAAACATTCAGTCTTTCACTATTAAGTATGACATTAGCTATGAGTTTTCTGTAGATGTTCTTTATAAGGTTAATAAAGTTTTATGTATTCCAAGTTTGTTAAATTTTTTTTTTATCATGAAAGTGGTTGGGTTTTATCAAATGCTTTTTCTTTGTTTATTGAGATGATCATGTGGTTTTGTCATTTCTGTTAATTAATATGGTCTATTACACTGATTTTTGGATGTTAAACCAACCTTACATTTCTGGAATAAACCCTACTTGGCTATGGTGTATAATCTTCTTCTTTTTTTTTTTTTTTTTTACAAAATGCTGGATTCATTTGCTAGTATTTTGTTAAAGATTTTTGCATCTATATTCATCAATAATGTTAGTCTGTAGTTTTATTGTGACAGCTTAGTCTTTAGTCTAGTTTTGGCATCATAGATCAAGTTGGGAAGTGTTCTCTCATATTTTTTGGAAAATCTGTGAAGAATTGGAATTAATTTTTCTTTAATGGGTAGAATTTATCACTAAGCTATCTATCTGGGTCTGGGCTTTTCTTTGTGGGAAGTTTTATAATTACTAGTTCAATGTCTTTGCTTGTTATAAGTCTACTCAGATTTTCTGTTTCTCTTTGCGTCAGTTTTTGTAGCTTGTATCTTTCTAGGAATTTGTCCATTTCATTTAAGTTATCTCATTTGTTGACATAGGATATTTTTATAGTGCTTTCTTTTAATATTTTTTACTTTTGACAAACATCCAGGGGAGAAGACTTTCCTCACTGAGGAAATTTTGAATTAATTAAAGACAACCTCTCTGAATGGAACTTTTCCAGGGAGCTGCCAAATAAATCTAATAATGACAATTCTCTGGGATAGGGCTACTGGTGGGGGCCTCTGTACTCCTTTTGCTCCCTCCAGCGGCTGCTAGCTTGCTGGTTTTCATAGCTACCGTGGTTCTCAGACTACTGGTCTACAAACCTATCATGCAGCTGGGACAGAAGAATGGGAATAGGACAAGTTAAAATGTCACGGAGTTTGCTGTTCTTAGTGAGATTCAGCCATTTTTCTTGATGGAACACTCCTCAGATTGTTGAAAGGCTTTGGGTACTTTGCAGAGCTATGAAACAGTTGATTTTAACAGTTTTTACCAATGTCCTCATTTTTTTAGAGGATCTTTTATGAAGGAGTAGATTTTCATAGGTCCTTACTCTCTCTAGAAGTGCTTCTCTTGGCTGTTCTTTTTAACCACCACTTTTCTACAGAGCCATGAAGGAGCCAAGCAAAGATTTATCAGCCAAGCATGTAGAAGCCTTAGACACAGATCAAAGAAGACCAACCTGCATACATTTTTCTTGAGTGTTTAAAATTTTTGTATATGGCATGTTTACTAAACTTTCTCCAGGTGCCAAGTTTTTGCCATTGTAAGCAAAACAGTCTTAGTGTCCTTAAAGTGGTCAAAGAATAGATGAGGTAACTCTGGGTAAAAAAGATGATACCAGGCTAAGAATTTTGAACTTGTAAGACATAAGGAAGCAATAGAGGGTTCCAAACAGAAAGGTACAAGTGGTTTGGTAAAGGGTGATGATGTTAATCACGATCATGATTGAATATGGTGTTTATAGGAGCCAGGGGAACCAAAGTAAGACTTTGCCACTTGATACAGCTGCTTTTATGCTAATCAGAGGCCTTTTGAGGTAATGTGAAAGAAATCTATTTTTTCTGTCTTGTTCTCCTAACCATAGATAAGGGAAAGTTTTGGATTTAAAAGATGAAGGTGTGATACTGGAATCTAAACACTGGCTCTACTTATACCACCTAGAGCTAGCCAAACCATGAGAATTCAGATATGTCTCAGATATGTGACACTTCTCAGATAGTGACAGAAACTGTCACATTCTAACACCGATGACCCTTATTCACAACTATGAGAAAAGGTTTTTCCTTTAAAGACAAGATGAATTATGTAGTGATTAAAAGAAGAATCCCATCCAGTAAACAGTTCATTTCTATGTTTTTCCAAAATATAAAATACTCAGTTAAAATACGTTATTTTCTTTCCTATGGCATAACTCAATTATGGAATTTAAAGTGTTTTGCAAGCATTAATGGAGAGAATCAGTTTATTTTTTAATCTCAGTTCTGCTTCTGTTTCTATACTGAGAAGTGAGTCTGGAGAAAGTCGCATGGCAATATTGCTAGTCTCACTATTACTCGGTTTCTCGGAATGTGGTTGGTACCTCATAGTTCTTCAATAATCCCTTATTCATCTAAGTTGACTCCCTTTCATGTTTATTTCATTTGGCCATCCAATCTGATTTTGCTCTTCCCAAGCCCATGTACTCATCCCTGATTGTTTAACTGTGAGGAGACACAATTGATTCTCTCTTAATTAAGGAAATTGTCCATATTTATTATGAGATTTCCCAACTTTATTTCCTTCTAAGCTATTTATTATGCATCATCTAAACTATCTTTGCTGTTTTATTCACCTTCTAATTTTTCCTGTTTCAAAGGAAGATGTGTCCCTTTTCCTCTTCAAGGCTGGTCTTCCTGTGCTTAGGACCCCATAATCTCCATCTTTTTTTGGACCTTATCACTCTCTCTTGCATTTTTTACCATATCCTTTTGCATTTGCTCTTTCTCCTAGACCTATACATTTAATGAAATTTCCCATCCTAATATAAACAAAGAAATACAGACAAAGAACCACTAGCCCAAAAATATTCCCCTCTATTATTTCATTTTCTTGCTTTCTTTCCTGGCTTAACCTCATTTTCAAGAACATGTTTTTCTGATTACAAAAGTAATATATGTACAGTTCAGAAATCTTGGAAAACAGAGTTCAAATGAAAAAAATCCACAATTGAAAAATTATTATTATTAACATTTTAGGGTATATTCTTGTGTTATTTTTCAGATACTACACTTTTTTCCTGTGACAAACATGGTACCATTCAGTTTATATATATATCTCATAGAGCATGTTATAAATTGCAATATAGTGGAAACATCTTCCCAAGTCAATATGTTTTTCCTACAGTTTGATTTTAATAGCTACATAGCATGCCATTGTATAAATATACCAAAATTTACTTAGTGAATTCATAAATTTTCTTATTGCTACTGGAACTTATTTCTTTTTAATTTTTTTCTTGAAGATTGGCCCTGAGCTAAGATCTGTTGCCAATCTTTTTTTTCTTCTTCTCCCCAAAGCCCCCCACTACCTAGTTGTATATTCTAGTTGTAGGTCCTTCTAGTTCTCCTATATGGGATGCTGCTTCAGCATGGCTTACTGGGCGGTGCCATGTCCCTGCCCAGGATCTGAACTGGCGAAACCCTGGGCTGCTGAAGTGGAATGTGCGAACTTAACCACTTGGCCATGGGGCCAGCCTCCTTGAAATTATTTCTATATGGTTTTTTATGGTTTGTTTTGCCCAGGGGAGTGAAAGGTCTGTGAAGTAGGAAACTTGCTTGTCTTGTTCCCCGCTGTCCAGTGTATAGAACAGTTCTTGGTACATAGTATTCACTGAATGGATAATTAGTTATTATATGAGTTAATATATTGATATATATTTAAATTACTTCCACTTTTTACTGTTGTGAATAATACTGCAAGAAAATTTTTATACATATTTTGTGCAGATTTCTTATGATTTATTTAGTGTTAACTTTTACGATGAATTTCTAAGTAAAATTATTCGAAATTTAAAGTTTGTAATAAGTTGTCTGATATTCCCTTGAACGATTGTACCAGTGTACATTCCCATTAGCTGTGAGTGTGTCTATTCTAGCAGTCTTTTCCAAAATTGTATTTTAGTGTTAAAAAAGTTATTTCCAAATGACTAGGTAGAAAGTATTGTCTTTATTTTTAATTGCCTTTCTTTGATTATATGTAGAGGTTTGAGGATATAATTTGTATACTTCCAATTCTTTTGTATTTGTTAAATTTTGCTTTATAACCCAAAATATGGCCTATCTTGGTGAATGTTCCATGTGCTCTTGAAAATCATGTGTATTCTGTTGTTTAGTAGTGTATTGTATAAATATAAATGAGATTAATTTGGTTGATAGGTCTTCTAGATCCTTACTGATTCTTTTCCTACTTATTCTTTCTGTTACTGAGAGAGGAGTATTAAAATCCCCAACTGTAATTGTGAAATCATTTATTTCTCCTTTCATTTGTATTAGTTTTTGCCTTATGTATTTTTAAGCTGTGTTGTTAAGTGCATACATGTTTTGGATTATTATATTATCTTGGAGAATTGACCCCTTTATTATTTAATATTTTTCTTCATCCTTGACAATATTCTTTGTTCTTATGTCTGATTTGTCTGATATTAATACAGGTCCTCTGGCTTTCTGTCTCTAGTGTTAGCATGGTGTAACTTTTTTCATCCTTTTACTTTTAATCTATCTGTGGCTTTATGTTTAAAGTGAGTATCTTATAGACAGTATATTGTTGTGTTGTACTCTTTTATCCACTATGACAGTTTGCCTTTTAAATTGATGTGTTTAGACCTTTTACATTTAATGTACTTATTTAGATCGTTGGACTAAAATCTATCATCTTGTCAGTTGTTTTCTATTTATTACTTTTTATTTTTTCCTCTTCTTATTCCTTATTTTGGACTGAGCATTTTTTATGACTCCATTTTTTAACCACTGTTGCTTATTATTTGTTCTTTTTCTTAAATTTTTCTGATGGTTGCCTGACCATTTACAGTGTTCATCTTTAAATAATCAGAGTCTATATTATAGCACTTTCTGTGTAGTAAATACAACTACATGGTTGAATAATACAATAGGGAAAAAAAAATCTCAGCCCAGAATAGAAAACTAAAACTTCAGTGCCGTGGACATGCAGTGTGTTTCATACCAGTGTATTTCGCCAACTTTTGAAAAAAGTGCTTTTTCTTTGTAATCATTGATTCATAAAACTAAAAACCACACTTTCAGCTCTGCTGCTGAAAGCCTCTGGGTTTCAGCCACTTAACTATGAAAACAAATAAATACACAATCTGTTATTCCCCTTGCCCATTTATAATCCATCTCCATTCCCCCTTGGAAGGTGCAGTATTTTCCCACCAGTGTGTGAGGACCTTACAACAGTTTACTCCAGTCCCTCCCTCTCAGTGTGCCGTTGTCACACATTGTACTTTTACATGTACTATAAGCACACAATATATTGCTACTAGTTTTGCTTTAGGCAGTCATTGTTTAGTGCAATTAAAATTAAGAAAAAATGAATTTTATATTTTTATTCATTATTCGATTTCTAGTGTTCTTCCTTTGGTTGGGCAAGTGGGAGAATTCCCCCCACCCTTTTCCTTAAGGTTCTTATGGCTGGTCAAATAATTAAAAAGGCAGGTTAGCAGGAGAAAATCAAACAAACTTTAATAGCATATACACATGGCAGAAACCCAGGAGAAACGGAGTAGTTCAGCTGTCTGGCTGAGGCTGCCTGTTTAAATGTCTTCAGCTACAGGCAAGGGGGATGTTGGGGGTAGTGATTTGGGATTTCAGAGGGGAAGACAATTTACATGGAGATGGAATGCAAATGTTTGTTAAGCAGGTTTTGCTGGACCAAAAAATGGGTTTGTTGGTGTCCTTTTATCACACCTATTTTCCATCATACTATAGCTGTCATATAGTATGAGGTCCTTCCTGGGACAGGCCTTCTGTGTTAAAGTCTTTTAGGCAGTTTGCGGGCAAGGTCGGATGCTCTTCCTGAGTCTTCTTAGTCTTTATTGTCTTCAGCTCAAAATAATGTACATACCAGAGTGGCACATCTCGGGGCAGCCTGCCCTGAACAGCCCCATCACTGTATTTCTGTAAATCCAAGTTTCTGACTGGTATCATATGCCTTCTGCCTGAAGAACTGTCTTAACATTGTATAGTATGGGTCTGCTGGCTGCAAATTCTGAGTTTGTCTGGGAAAAGTTTTATTTCTCCTTTATTTCAACAGAAATTTCATTGGTATAACTGTGGGTTAACAATTTTCTTTCAGCATCTTTAAGATGCCACTCAATTGTTTTCTTGCTGATATTGTTTCTGATGAAAAGTTTGCTGTAATTCTTATGCTTGTTTTTCTGTAGATAATGTATCTTTTTGCCCCCTCTGGCTGTGTTCAAGATTTTCTTTTTGTCTTTGGTTTTAAACAGTATCAATATGATATGTCTAGTTGTTTCCTTTTGTGTTTTTGTATTTGCCCTCCTTGGTGATCTCTGAACTTTTGGATCTGTAGTTTAATGTCTGTTGTTAATTTTGGAAAATTCTCAGCTATTTTTTTTTAAACTTTTTTTTCTGCTCTATTCTCTCTCTGTTTTTCTGGCATTTTGATTACACATATGTTAGACTGTTTGATATTGTTCCATGGCTTTTGGATGCTCTGTTCATTTTTTTCATCCATTTCCACCTTTGTGTTTCATTTGGTTAATTTCTTTTGACTTATCATAAATTTCATTTATTCTGTTCTCTGCTGAGTCAAGTCTATTGTTGAGCCCCTTGTGGCATTCTTTATCTATGTTATTGTATTTTAATTTCTAATATTTCCACTTGATCTTTTGTTATATTTCCATTTCTTTACTGATATTACCATGTGACTTTGCATGTTTCTACTAGAGCCTTTTATATATTAATCATAGTTAATTTTAATTCCTAGTCTGTTATTTCCAACATCTGTATCATATCTGTCTGAGACTGGGTATATGTATTGCTTTGTTTCTTGACAATGTATTTTTTTTTTTTATTGGCTTTATTGGATGCCTCCTAACTTTTTGCTGGCCTTTAGACATCTTGGGTAAGATAGCAAAGACTGTGGTAGTTTTTATGCCTGAAGATGACATAACACCTTTTCTTCTGCTAGGCCTTTAGTGTAGGCAGAAATTGGGTCAGTTAAGTCAGGAGTTGAGCTCTGTTTGCATTTTGTTGTTGCTGTGGTTACCTTCTGTGTAGTACCAACTTCAAATCATTTAGCATTACCTTGTGCTTAGGGTGCAGGCTAGTTTACCAGAAAGTTTTTCTGAATGGCTGCTCCACCTTCTGCTTTAGATCTTCCATTTGAGCTGTGTCTCAGAGAGGGTCTCCCTCCATGATCTTGCTCCTTTCCCAAAAGTAGACTGCTGTTCCTTGTTACTCAACTTTAGTTGTATGATGGTAAGGGTGTGTGTGTGTGTGTGTTATGGTGTAGGGGGTGGTATTCTCTGTTGTTCAGATTAAGATTTCGTTTCAGGCAGCCATTGTGTCCTGGGTCATGAAAGGAGGACCTTCTGTTGTTGTTGTCACTTACCCAGCTGGAGTTCTTTAATGGTCTGGGCTCAGCACTTATTCCTACCCCTCCCGTAGGGGTAGAGAGTTTTTTCCTATTCTAGTTCCTTAGCTACAGTGGGTTTTCAACAGTGCCCAAAGGGAAGGGAAACAGGGTTTTTTTCCCTTCTTCAACAGTTTAAGGTCTTTGATCCTAGGAAAGATAGGAGAGAAGCATCCAAGTGGGGTTTCATGCTTTTCCAGCACGGACTCTTCCCTCCTCAGTGCTGCGTCTCAAGGGAGCCTTTCTTAGTATTCTCTCCACTGTTTTTGTGAACATTTGGAAAGGTCTATGAAGAGTGGGCCTGCAAGTCGGTGCAAATTCCCCATATGTCTGCAGCCCCCAGGCGTTCTATATCCTCTTGCTAGCCCACACTCAGCCGTTAGCAATTCTTTAAATATTTTAGCTGAATTCTTGTTACATGTTCACAGCAGCATCTATGCCAGGTCAACAAGTTTTGCTTTCCATCTATCCTTGGAGTGCTTTTCCTTAGATATCAGGTTAGTTTATTGCCCTGCAACCTCAGCTGAATGCTGGGTTCAAGAATTGGAGATTTTCCAGCATTTCATTGTTGTGTTCTCAGTGTGAGGTTATAGGGAACTTAAATATTGAACCACCACATCTTGAATACAGAATTGAAGGAGGTATTGAATACATAAGGACTCAGGTAGGATAGACAATCTACCCGTTTGTTCTATTCATAGTGCTTAGCTATTGGGGTGCTCCCAAACTGAAGTCTTGTGCTTTTTCTAGTAGAGAAGACACATCTATTTGAGGCTCTACATGTAAGAAGTTGGGAGGGGAATTCCTGACCTCTTTAGAGTAGTAATAATGTAGTGAAAGAGTTGGATTTTGCAAAATCCTTGTTTTCAAGTGCCCTTGATAGATGATTTTTTAAAAAGAAGAAGAAAAAAAAGAAAAATGGTAAGAAGACAAGTAAGCTCAAAATACTGCTGAACAGCGCTGGAAAACCAGCTGCCCATCCCAGCTGTCTCATATCACAGCATCCATTCACCTATAATCTTAAAGGGTATTTGATCAGTTCAACATTGTTAATATGTAGTGAGACTGCTGACTTTTCGGCATGTCCGTTTATAACATCTGGTTACACAAGTATGGAGCCCTGTTGATCAGAGGATGGTACAGGTATTATTTATTGTGGAATTTAGCCATCTCATTATAAGTGAATGAAACTCAAATTGTCAGAGTATCAAGTACAGTAAAAGCTTTATCTACTTTCCTGTACTTCCTGCCAAATACACATGACAAATGCACATTTCACTTTAGGAAAAGAATTGAGAGTACTCTGAAGTGAAAACTATTCAAAGGTCTCCAGTTTCAGCAGAAAGAGCATACCAGAGCAAGGCAATTGCAGATCAGACTGATCTTCAAGGTAATAGGATCCCTTTTAAGTCCCTTGAACTTTATCTCTTTTGTATAGAACACTGCAGAACTGTCAGAAAACAAAAAGGAGAATCCCATAGTACCTTTGAACC
The DNA here is from genome assembly GCF_041296235.1 of Equus asinus. Taxonomy (NCBI): domain Eukaryota; kingdom Metazoa; phylum Chordata; class Mammalia; order Perissodactyla; family Equidae; genus Equus; species Equus asinus. Next base: position 13,588,109 of record NC_091794.1, on the reverse strand, counting down.
TTAAGTTTTAAAAATCTAATTCATTTTATATTCAGTCATTAACAAATGTAGGTCTTTCAATTCTAATCTGTCAAGTTTTCTTGATGGGATTGTATTGCCTCTGAAGACTGCCAGTGACACTGCTTAAACAGTAGTCTTCTGCTTGCCCACTCTCCCTTTTCTGTCACACCAAGGCCCTTCCTTTGTGCCTTAACAATTCCGTACAAACTCTTCATTATGTGCAGCTTTCACAGATAGATGGCCCCAGGGCCTGGTCTCTCAGCAACAGTACAGCCCTCATGTCTGATTCTTTGCACAGCTGAAACTAGCTGCATGTTTCAGTATGTGTTTTTATATATTATATATTTATGTTTATCCTGTCTGACAGTAGGGCATATACTTTTCAAATACGGTAAACATGTCTACTCCCCTCACACCTCTCCACAACATCTAATATAACTGCTCTGCTTTATAGTATTCCCCTGAATTAGAAAGAGAGAGATATAAAATCAAGCTACAAAAGTACTGACAGTTTGAAAAATCTTACTAGCCAACTATAATTGCAAACTGGCTGGGGTATAATATGCAAAGGAAGGATGCTAATGTTTATTGAGCACAGGGTTATGGACAGGCAGTGATTTAAATTCTCTCTCTCTATATATACGATGTTTGTGTAATGCAGACTTAATTATTCTAATTCTTATAGGTGGGAAAAAATGAGCTCAGAAAGTAATAAATTTGTCCAAGGTCACACAAGTAATACTTTGAAGAGAATTTAGACACAGGAGTGTCTGCTTATAAAGCCAGTGCTGTAGTCAGCCACTGACTCTCCATATAAACTCACCAGTGATTATCTTGACATCCAGATGGGACTCGTATGCAATGAATAACTCATTGATTACCCCCAGGGTAAGACCTTGACATCCTTGTTTTAGGTACCAATTTTATAAAGAGCCCATGTCAGGGTACCAACTATGGACCAATGTCCTATTCGTCTTATTATTGAGACCTAATGGGTGAAAAAGTCCACCTGGGCTTAGAAATATCTGCTAAAGGTAATACTTAAAGGTATTATTGTATTGGATCTTTGGAAATAAAAGTATTAGTTGATAATAGCATACTGATTACTAAATAGCTGTCTTAGACACACATGCAACATCCTTTAACTGGGATGGAAAAGTGCTCTTTAAAATAAGAGCCAATTGCAGAAGCTTTTGAATACAAGAGGAGCAGCCAAATTCGTATTGGAGAGATGGCTTTCGGTTTGGAAATGGAAGAGATGACAGATATGACAGACTTACCCTTCTTGGATTCATGGTCTAAAACAGGGATTTGAAAGCATCCAGGAAACTTTAAAAATCCTGATGTTGGGGCTAGGAGCCAGGCGTCTGTAGTTCTTAAAGATCCCCAGGTCGTCCAATATGTAGCAAGTTTGGAAACCACTGGTTTAGAATCTTGCTACTCAAAGTGTGGTACTGGGTGCCTATTAGAAATGCAGAATGTTGGACCCCACTTCAGGTCTGTTGAATCAGAATCTGCATTTTAACAAGATCCCCAGGTGGTTTCTATGCACATTAAAGCTCAAGAAGCACTGGGCTAGAGAAGTTTTCAGTACTAGTTGTACATTAGAATCATCTTGGGAGCTTTTAAAATGTGATATTCGGTCTCCTCCACGGAGACTGGAAGTCATTTGCTGTAGTGCGGGGCTTGGAAGCTGGTGTGCTGTATGCTTCTGAGGTGATTCCGGTGTGCAGTCACGATTGCGAAGTAGAGGGCAAAGCTGAGTGCTGAATAACTTTGCATAAAAGAGAATCTGGAGGTTGCTCAGGTAGCCTTGGAGCTAGAGGTTAGGGACACTAAAAAAGGTGAGATTTAAGGATGCTTGTGGTGGCTGATGCAGCAATGTGTTAGGAAGCTGGGCTTTGAGAGGAAAAGTTTCCACTGAGAAATTTCCATGATGGTAGGGAGGGAAGAGTAGAGGCTGGTTGAAGGATTTTAAAAACACAGATGTGACTTACCGACTTTTAGTTGTTGTTGGTTGTGTTATAAAGCAGGAAAGAGGTGACTGTGAGAGCATTTGACTCCAGTAATGCTCATGAAATGTGTCAAAATCCTTATAGGATTATGAAGGATGGAGGCTTGAGCTATTTAAAATATAAACTAAAGGAAGAGTGACCCCAGAAAGCTGGAGGACAGAGTTGAAGGCATCTTGTCATCAGTCATTTGGAAGCAAACATGCCATGTAAGGACAGTTCATCCTTTCACCACCAACTGCTTCTTCAGGAATGAGTAGGTCATTGACCTGAGTCTAGGTAAGCATCTTACTCTTGCTTTTTCGTCCAGCCTTCCCTTTGCTCATTCATGCTGCCTTCCTCTCCATTCTATGTTTTCCTTTTAGTTGGAGGGAATTTCAGATTCTCATGTCTAGTTATTAAGTTATTTAGGACTTTTCATTCTACCTCTTTATCTGTCTCTAGTTCTTTGTCATGACATCCAGACACTCCTAGCAATGAAGACATTTTTCTGACTGCTGAGTGCAGGATATTTCCATTCTTAATAAGGAGAGAAAAACAAAACAAAGCCAAATGACAAACCCAGAACTTTCTTTCCATCTGGAATAATAGGAGTCATTTATCTACACCTACTAATTTCAGATCCAGCCCTGGTGATCTAGTGGTTAAGATTTGGCACTCTCACAGTCATGGCCAGGGTTCATTTCCCAGTCAAGAAACCACACCATCCTTCTCTTGGTTGTCATACTGTGGTGGTTGTGTGTTGCTGTGATGCTGACGGCTCTACCACTGGTATTTCAAATACCAGCAGAGTAACCTATGGTGGACAGGTTTTAGGGGAGCTTCCAGACTAAGACAGACTAGGAAGAAGGACCGGGCCACCCAATTCTGAAAAAATTGGCCATGAAAACCCTGTGAATAACAGTAGGGCATTGTTTGGAATAGCACCAGAAGGTAAGAGGATGGAGCAAAAATACCAGGCAGGGTTCTGCTGTGTTGTACACAGGATCATCAGGAGTTGGAATTGAGTAGATGATGTTAACAAAGACACCAATTTTAGAGGGAAGTGTAAAAAACTCCCCATGAGGCATTCAGGTGATTGTGTTAAGCTTGGGTACACATTCACACTCACACTCAGCGTAGCTGTATCTTGTACCTAAGACCAAAGGAATCCAAAGGAAATATTAGGTTTAGTAGCAATTTAGTGTTGCTTAAGTTAGGGAGGAAATGCTTTACCTCATTTCATCTAACCTCTCCTGGCCTCCTTTCTGAAAGAGGGAAAGATGGACAAGAAGTAGGAGTTGTGGAAGATTTTGTGTTTAAGGTGGGTGGCATGTTTTTCAAAGGTGCTGTTTTGAGTACGTCCTGTCTTGGACTGCATAACAGAGCAGGACTTCTTTGGAGCTCTTGCTTCATCACAGAAGTAGCAATGTGAAAAACTGGAAAATGATCAAGGCTGAGTGTGCGCAGTCTGAACAAGGGTGAGTGTGAGGGGAGACTCAGAAATGAGAGAAGGCGAGGTGGTAATACCAAGGCACCCCACCCTCCTAGCTATCCAGTAGTATACAATTTTCACTATCTGAAATTTAGCAGAAATATCTCTAAATAAGAATACACCCCATGTATGAAGTCTAGACATTTTGCTACTTAGCAGAGTAGAACCACGTTTTCCCTTTTTGAGTCAATACTACATAAAATGACCAAAACTAATTTTCCCGCTCTCACCCTTTACTTTGTGTTAGGTTACAACCAGAAAGTGAACAAAAGGTGTCTAGGAAGCCAGCCCAGGGACAAAGGAAGAAACTGATTAAGTAACTGGAGCAGCAGAGAGTCTGAGGTCCTTTAGTGTAGAGGCTGCCCTCCATACCACTGGACTTGCCACATAGGGAAGAGACGCTAAAAACTGGCAGCTAGAATAGACTAATAGGTGGGAGGAATTCACTGAGTCCAGTCTGAAATCCAAAGTCCTTAATGGCCTGTGACTCCCAGAACCATCAGCGTGATGCTCATGATAAGGACTCTTGTGTTACCAAGAAAAGAGTAAATCCTCTTCTATATATTTATTTGAACAGGGAGGAGTATTATACATCTCAGTGAGATTTTCAGCAAAATGATTACTTTGTTTTGTAATGGCATTTAAGAGGTTAAGTTTTCATTAATCTTTATGTCCACTTACTTGGAAGACCTACACTCCATCTTTCTGGGACACTGCTTCGGATAACTAAGGTGTCATGATATAAACATTTGGTCCTCTCTTTGTTACCAAATTTTAGCATGCTTTTTCCTCATCTACTCTGCTGCTTACGTCTGTCCTTTTAACTGCATATTAATATCACTGTTGCAAGTTAACTTAAAATTATATTTATTTGGTTGCTTATTAAAGTATGTTGGTATGAGCTTCTCTCTCTTCCCTTCCCTTATTTATGCACTTAGCTCACTTTCCTCTCCCCGTACACTTATCAAACCCCCACCAAACCTAATTTGATCAGAATGTTCCCCCACCTTCCCTCTAGCCTCTCTGCTCTGTTTCTCATCTCCTATATCGAAACTATCACCTAGACAATTTGCTTCTCAGTCGTAGTCATTGCTCACCTCCAATTTTAGCTCTTCAAATGATATTACACTTCTCTCTCAACACATATGCGACTAATTCAGCCACTCGACATGTTTACTCCTCACATTTATACAAAACACATTTAAACTTTCAGTTTTTATTTGCATCTGTATTTCATCCTCTTTAGAAAAAAAATCACACAAAAAAGCATCTGCCAGAACTCCAGTTTTTGTTTCAGTTTCACTGTGCTTATTTTTGTCTTTTCGTTTTTGACTCATTTAGTAAGGAGAGAACTATATCATGGTTATGTAATACTTGGCTCCCATCTCAAACAAGGTGCCAGTATCTCCTGAAGAAATTTATACCGACGTAAATATATTTGGGGGTTATATTTTTCTGTGTGTATGTGTTTCACATGGATGGATGCACATGGTCATGTATGTAACATATATTTATAACAAGGTTAGAAGATTGGCAGCTTAACTGTCAATTCCTATCAGAGAGGAAACAAACCAGCCTCTCCTTTAGCTCAAAACCACCAAAGAGACAGTGCTGCCTGGCAGTTGCTTTCAGGTGAGCGATCAATTGTTCCCTTGCTACCAGTTCTACTCGTGAAATTCCTACCGTGGACCAGAAAGACTCCAAAGCCACAATTGACCCTTTCAGTACTTTCAGACTCTAGCCCAGGGCGCAGATTTTATCTTAAGCACTCAAGAATTTTTCTTTCGTTTAATTGTATCCATATGATAGTTTTTGGTCTCTACTTGAGAGTTTGCTCAAATACATTGAAACAACTGCAGGTGATGCTACAGGCAGCATAAGGGTTAGAAGACAGGCTGGTTTGGTAGCTAGGAAAAGGCCTAGAAGTGATGATTTATCATCTGCATTGCATTGTGACCCTCAGCTACTTTTTGCCTAGTTTGATTTCTGGTAAGATGGGGCTAGTGGGCCGGTAGTGGGCATTGACATGACATATATAAATAGACAAAAAGTAATCTGTATTTCTTAAGTCACAGAATCCCACTTTACCTCTAATCTTCAATAAAACATTCTCAGATCACCTGGATTTTATGTTCAAGGCCCCTTTTATGCCTGAGGCTATCTAAAAGTCACTCTATGTGTCATTGTTTTTTCCTCTTGAGATGTAAGGTTACCATTGATTCTATCTGCTGTTAACCTCATTGTATGTGACCTCAGGAAATTCATTGACCTGTCCACTCCTTCAGGCTGTGATAGCTCTTGTACAATAAAATACGCAAATCGGTCTTCTTTCTGTATATTTGCCTCTATTTATTTGTCTTTTGGAGCACCTCACTTTCTCTTGTTGAGCCCTGCAATTATCCAGAGCCTGGGTAACCTGTTGGCTGGAAGCTGTAATTCCTGCTCCCCTTTGTAAGACATGAAAAGCTTCTCTTGCTTGGTGAACATCACCTGTTAGTAAGAATCTGTTTATGAGTATCTATTATACTGTGATATCTTGGTTTAGAAGAAAATTTACCTTTCAGAAATGCAGGCACTTGATGAGCAAGAATTTTAGTGAAGGATTTTTAACATTTCACACGAATGGCGTTAATCAACCAGGGAACGCAGCGTGGCCAGCAGGGAGTCTTAGCCCTCTGATAGTGCGTGCTGCACTTTTCTCCTCAGGAAATTCTTGTGCTGTAGCTCTCAGTGCCTGTCAAACATGGTAATGTGTCTATAAATTTCAGTTGACAGAAAACACATCAGTTAATCAGCAACCTCAGAAAGTAAACAAAGCTGAGCCACAGAGTGTGATTGCCGAGCAGCCAGAGTGGTTCTTGGAGGTGGTGGTAGGAAAAGCATACACGACTAGAAGGAACACCAAAGATAATTCTCCTTTTCCTGGATGGGAAATTGCCCTCCACTGGCTCCCAGAATGCTGTGACGTGAAGTACTTGCCTGCCCCCCTTGCTGGTAATTAGCTGGCAGACCCTGTGCCTTGATGCTTTACATTGTCATCAAAACCCTTTCCAGCTTGCCCTCTTTCCTTTTTCTCTTTTGTAAAGTTAAACACACACACCATAAAACTACGGAGAATAACATAGCAAACACTGATGTACCCACCTGGGATTTAAAAGTGGGGCCATTTTCACCTTTTGTTTTAGACTTAAAGCACAGATAACGATGCCTTTCTTTCCTTCACCTCTCCAGTCCTGTCCTCCCTGCTCCCTCACAGAGGGAACCATGTTCTGAACGTGATGGGATCTCTCCAGTCAGAGTTTTAAAAACTGCTTATAATTGTATCCCTGAAACAACATATAATTCTGTCTGTCTGTGTAAAAGTTTGCGTAAATGACAGCCTCCTGTGCTTCACCCAGCGTTTTGTTCCCTCACTCTCCACCCTTGCTATACTTCTGTTGCCCTGTCTTTCCTTTCATTTTTTTTCTTGCATGTTGTTTCTCCTCCTTTAAACTTATATCTCACTCATTCCATTCCCTTCTCTTTTTTTCCTTCCTCCTCTTTGTTCTATTGTCTTACTTTTAAGCCACACGCACACACTCACACAACCATGTAAACTGTACAAGGAGAAAAACTGCATAGCAAGCCTTACCAATCCTCTTGCTAGTGGGCCTTCCCAGAGATAGCCCAGAGTGACGTGGTCCTCACTACCAGAAACAGCAGTAAGTCCGCACCAGCAAAGGAGGAGCCACAGAGGAGCATGGAGTCTCCAACCTTTTGATTAACTCAAGTGTCTAATAATCCTCTTCTGGAAAATGACCCATTTGTGGGTGACATATAAGCCTTGTGAACATTGACCATTGCAGTGAGTGGTGTGTTAAAATTAATGTGGCTGCCTCCGTGTTAATTTGCCCTTTTCCTGGTGATGGAAGCAGCTGGAGTTTCTGACTACAACTTAACGGGGTTATAAGGGATTTGACATTTCAAAGGAGCTCCGTACCCACTTTTTACCCAATAGTTTTGTGACTAGGTCTTAGAATAGAGAATAGTAAAATTATTCTCTTTACTATATATACCTCATGTTGCAATTTTCTAGTCTACTTCCTGAACTCCCACTGAGATCAAAGGGCCGTATGTATTGACTCACTAAATTCTTGACCAACTCCTGCCCTCTCCTAGGTTACCTGATGCTTTTGCCATGTGGCTTCTTTACCACATGCTCCTACCCTCATCAAATCCTGACACTCCTATTTCCTTGTGCTCTTTTAATTTACCTCTTCCTCTTGCAAGAGAACCAGAGAGCATACTTATGCTCAGACAAACGTTAAAAACCTTCCAAGGAGCTTGAGTCATTATGTGTATCCTGCTCTTGATTTTCACAGTGCTTTCATGGTACACCAGGGATGCTGAAGAGAGGAGGCAGACAAGTGAGATATCCTTGCTCCCACTGATTTGATCTTTGAACACTTCTTTTCTGTGTAGACTCCTTGACTGAGTCACAGTTTAGTTTTGTCTGCCGTAAGGGGTTTAACCTCTTTGAGGGTAAGGCTCATGGCTATGTCATTCAGTGTATTTTATGAAGCAGTTCCTCTCTAAGGAGCTCTTAGTGCCACAGGCGTACTGAACTTATTTTAGTTTCTTGAATATAGTATGAATATACCATAGGCCCTTGAACATAAGATTACCTTTGCCTGGAACATCCCCAATAAATCCTTGGCCCACTCTGACTCCCATCCCAGACAACCTCAAATCTTCATCTAGATAACTCATCCTCATATAGTATGTCTCAGCTTAGACATTGCTTTCTCTAGGAAATCTTCCTTCATATTCCGAGTCTGGGTGCAATCTCCTCATCACTTACCACATTCTTTGTTCACTGCTGACTTGCTTGTATGCCTCCTTGACTAGATTGCAAGCTCTGTGTCTGCCATGTTCAGGTTGCACCTGAATACCTGGCACAGAGTCTGGTATATAGTAAAAATCTTCAAATGAGCCAGTGTTCCAGATTGAGGGAGCTCTGATTTTACTCTTTCCAACAAACTTGTAAAAGCATTTCACTTTTTTCTACCTCCCCATTTTTCTTTTCCTAGACAGGTTTCTTCAGCGTTACTGAGGAAGGAAAGTTGTTTGCTCTTAACCTGTTTATAAGTTCATGCATCACGCATCTGCCCATTTTAACCAAGGGAGGAAGATGTGTTTACATATTTTTAGCTACTTGGGTTTGCCTGGATAAAACCTTGAGTTTAATGAGAATGAAACTTACCTTGCTAAAGTCCTCATCTTAAGGAGTATGAAGCACCTTAAGTAGAATCTATATTTCAGTTTAAGAAAATTCAGATAATGCTCTGATGACACATTCACCAACATCTGATATGTATAAGGTACAGCATTTTTATCTTTGGATTTCACATGGCTTTACTAACACTAATTAGCCAGTGGAAACAAGGTCTTATGTGTTGAGGTAAAGAGATAGCATCATAGCTCCTTTTATCATTGTGAACTAAGAAACCCAGGGATTCTTAGCCACTAATGAGAAGGTACATATTAAAAGTTATGTGAGTCCAAGGCACTTCTTTATCCAGGAAACTTTCCTGCCCTTTAGCAGTTAGTCATTCCTATATAGACTATCTGTGTAGTAATTATTTGAAAACTTTTGAAACTTTGACCTCTGAATGTGTAGCCAAGCTGAACAACTTCTAGAATGAGTTAAATGATTATTTTCCCCATCCCTTCCTGTATGATCCTTTGTATGTGAAAGGAAAAAAAAAAGTTTGTTAATTCATGTCAGACAAGTAAAGAAAAATGGCCCTGAAATATACAAAATGGCAGTATACTGACTCATCACATTTACACTTACATTATAGCTTATTTAATATAAATTCAAGCTGCTAAAAATTACTCCCACAGGCAGCTGTGTAAAGTCACTTTTTTCCCCCACACATTTCCTTGTAACAACCAAAGTCTTAGAGTAATTCCTTTAAATAGCTGTAGAAGAGAAAATGAAGATTATGTGCCATTTCCAAATTAGGAAACGTCACCTCAGTGGGGTGACTGTTTCCTGAAGAGGTGCTCTGGAGAGCTGAGGTTCCTCTTGCTCGGGAGATCCTGTTCCCTTCCAGCACTAAGGTCTGGGCTGCTGCTTGGCCAGTCTCCTTCCTCTGTGGAAGAGATGCCGTGGGGTAGCATGGTACAAAAGTAGGTTCTGGATTCAGAGAATCTTTGCTCAGGTGTTCTCTCTGCTGCTTCCAGCTGTGCCACTTTAATGACCTGTTTGTCACTTATACTTCCCTCCCAGGCTTGTTGTGAGGGTCACACTGGATAATGTAAATGAGGTGTCCAGTACTCCGAATAGCACATAAGAATTCATAAATGTTCCTTCCTTCCTCTCTCCTCAGTTTGTGCCTTTGCATATTCTCTTTCCCTCTTGGTATATTTTCTTCTATCCTCTCATCTTCAAGGAGTACCACTTATAGCACTCACTATGAGAATTTCTTTATGATTCCAGTCCACACTGATTGTCGTCCTGCCTTAAGATGTTCTTATTTTTAGGTGGAGTCACCAGTTTGTTAGTGCCTTTTTCTAGTTATATGTGTAAGTATATCCTGAATACTCAACAAAAATGTCTGTGGGCTTGTGGTGTTTTATTTTTATGTAGCTACCCTAGTACCTGACATTGTAGGTGGGTAATCTAGGGGCTCCAAATTATGTAATTGGTTATTATCTAGGACGCAGGCAGATATCTAAGATGTCGAAAAGGCTAATCTTTCAAAAGACAAACACAGTGGTTTACCGACTTTGGGGTTTCAACCTTCTACTTAATTGAGTAGTCAGCCTTTCCTTCTGTGAGCTGACCTACTTTTTAAGATAAACTATCAGCTGGTTGAATTTTTTTCCTACAAAAATCAAAACAAAAGCAAAACTTCTCACTCTATTATTGCATTTGAATTTCAGTGCCTTTGGATAGCTCAAGCACTTATTGTACAGTCCGCTTTTCCTATTCTCAAGGAGTTGGATGATAGGTGTAATTTTGGCGGCATGAGAAACAAGATTCTGGGAACCAGTAACATTCCTGCCAAATGTGATCAAATACACTGAGGAAAGACAACAGAGACAGTTCTTTGGGAGCTGCTAACCAACATAAATGGAAGATGAGATTCAGACTTAAATGTAGCTAAGTCTTTGTATTTATAAGTGCAGGAAAAAGTTCACAGCCAAAACAGTTGCAGATTATTAGATAAACTAGAACACTTTAATACTGATACGCTATTTCTTTCAGTAAACTAGTGTTGCTCTAAAGAGGTGATTGTCCGTTATTACAAATATGAATCCCTGCTGTGCCTCACTCTAGAGCACCTCACATTCAGTTGCCCATTTGAGAAGAAACTCAGCTGCAAGATAATACTTCCAACTCAAGAGTCTAATATTGTGATTTTTCCCTTGAGGGTTAAGGTGACTATATATTATAGTTTGTTCAGGATAGTTCTGGTTTGTGCCTGTTGTCCTGGCATAATTATTCATCACACCCACTTTCACTATTGAAAGTATCTTAGCTTGGACAATAATTTTTTCTTTAACCTTTTTAGAGTCCTAGTTGCAGCCCTATTTTTTTTCTCTGTTCATAGCATCTCATGGCCTGTGGCCTCTCTCCCCAGATTGATAGTGCCTGTCGTAAGGTGGGTTCTCTAGTCATGTTGGTTAAATTCCTGTTGTTTGTTGAATTGTGTCTTCTGAAAGATAAGTTAAAGTTATAACCTCTGGTACCTTATTTGGAAATATGACCTTAAGGAAATCGGGTATTTGCAGATGTAATCAAGTTAAATGAGGTCACGCTACATTAGGGTGGGCCCTAAATCTAATGACTGGTATCTTCATAAGAAGAGAGAGATTTGAAGACACACAAGAGACCCAAAGAAGAAGGCTGTGTAAAGATTGAGGCAGAGATGGGAGTGATGCTGACACAAACTAAGAAATGCAAAGGATTGCCAGCAAACACCAAAAGCTAGACGAGACAAGGAAGGATTCCTCCCCAGAGCCTTCAGAGTGAGCGTGGCCTTCCAACACCCTGCCTTCAGCTTTCTAGTCTCCAAAACTGTGAGAGAAGAAATTTCTGTTGTCTCGAGCCACCCAGGTTGTGGTAATTTGTTACAGAAGCCATGGGAAACTAACACATTTCCTCAGTTCACCTGTTCCAGGAGATGACTGGAAGGTTCTTTGGAGTGCACAAAGTGAAATTTGTAAACTCTATATAACCCAAGTCTGAAGTCAGACCATTCCAAATGTATACTTCAAATGAGGTAAATATACCCTCAGTTTTGGCTGCCTTAGAAAGTCTCCCAGATTGAATTTTGCAATTGACGTAGGGTCTATATTTTAAGTCGGATCACCCCAAATATACTCTTTGAATTTGGGTATAGTATGGCAACCATAGGTAAACTGACAGATGGTCAGAAACTCTTTAAAAATATTTATATAGATAATCTGGATATAGATTTAGCTATTAGAACTTTTAAACAGGGTGTCTATCCAGTTAGTTTTTAGAATTTTGTGTCCATGTCTATATAGATGTAGCTGTGGGTATGAGTATTTTTTCTACCTCTACGTTTCTATATCTCCCTATTATGTTTATATCTCTGACTTTCTCTATATGCTATTTTTAAAACTGTTTCTGACCATCTGTCAGTCTGACATATCTGTCAGTTGATGGATGTAGATACATAGACGTAAAAGTTGTTTACACATGCAGGAAATACCATGAATAAAAATCACCTTTCAGAATACTTCACAATTGGATCTCGTTCATTTACATTGTTTAAAGATATCGTACCCTTCCTGAAACTGCCTTCCTTCAATTGCTGACTCTATTCTTTGGGAATAAAATCTACATGCTTTACGAAATGGCTGTTTGGATTTAGGGAAAACATTCAAAGTCTGATGGCACTAATGGCAGAGAGACCAGGAAGGGGTGGATACTGCAGAAGCCCTGCTGGGGAATAAGGAATGAGCCATCTGGACCTCCAGCTGAGGCCAATTGGATCCAGACAAGAGCTGCCAGCAGGAATGGTCTGGATCTGGAGGAGAGCCACCCCTGCCTAAGGAAGTGGGCTGGCCCCGGAGCAGAGGGAAAGGGATGCTCTTCTCAGGAGAAAGGAGTTGGAAGACAAATTCTCTCGGGGGTCACAATAGGGACAGACATGTTACAATTATTAACATTGACTGAAGGCCAGCAAGATGATGAGTACTGTTGAGAACATAGAAGCATTCTTGATTTCTGTCCAGGGAATCATTCGTTCTGGTAAAGAGGTCAACTCTTTGGTGTTCTTGTCCCTTATATTTTAACTCTGCAACGGAATCATTTTACTTGAACCAACCTTTTTTTTTTGATGAACCCCACACCAGATGTTATGTTTCCATTGAAAATTTCTTTCGTTTGGTGCTGCTGCTCTCATCCCTTTACTCTCAATTACTTTGACATCAACTCTAGAAGGAGAGAAACATCCTCAGATTCATCCACATCTTTTCTGGTAGTACCTACAATATTTTTAAATGATGTAGTTTAGTAGAATTATTCCTTCACTTTTATAGAGTATCTAGTTACTAGCTTTGGGTTATAAGGACCTCTTTGATTCTAGGGCAGGCAAAGGGGAACACTGAATAAATTCTCATTATCCACAGTAGTTTATTCATTGAGTTTAAAAGTAAGTTCTTGGTGAAATTTTTGCCTAAATATGTGAATTTTTTAAATCTAGTTTAGATAAAGGGTGATTCAACGTGACTACTATACTTATTGACTTGACCCGTTCTTTTGCAGAATGAGTCTGTGGTGTTAGATGCTTCTCTGTGCAGCAGTATCATATAAAGCATATTAGCCGTTGTTGCTGTGAGCACCATGACAGAGGATCAAAAGGAAAAGTCCTGCCAATGACTACTCTAAACCATTTTATTCACTTTTCTCATCAAATTAATTGGTTTGGGCACTATCTGGACAATGATTAAGCAATGGTTTATTATCATCAGAAATATGCATCAGACCCACTTGGAGAGTTTGACTGTTTTTAAAATACTTGTGTCTAGGCCGCCTCTGGAGCTTTTGATTCATTTGTTCTAGGGTAGATCCCAGCTATGTATAATTTTGCAAAATCATCTCAAGTGAACCTGATACATGCCCCTGAATAAGAGCCAATATTTTAAAGAATGTTTTGCGTGATATTATACACTCAGCAACCAAGAGGTTTCAATACCACCTCAGTTTTTGTCTCATTCCTTCCTTCCTCCAAATGCTGAGCTTATACTCTATACATAGTGACAAGTTGCTCAGTTGTCTTTGTACATGTGGGCCTGCAAACTCAAGCCTATTGAATTTTGTATTCCTGGTAGTCAAACCTTTCCACAACTGTGAACACCAAAGACTTTTATTAATTTGAGAGTCTTAACCGTGTCCTGCGTTTGATCTACTGGCAATAAGCAGGATGAACTAATGTAGATTATGTCTTTTTTGTTTCCTCCTTTCCCTGATGCTGAATAGTAAAAGGGCCAAGAGGGAGGCTGGCAGTAGTGAGCTGAAGCAGGGGTCCTCATCACTCAGATAATTGGTCATTGGACATCCATCTCCTGGGTAATGGGAAGGAGACTGAGAAAGGCTCAGACAGACACAGCAAAGTCAAAAATGAAGTGGCTAACACAGTCTGTCTCAGCCGTAAATACAAAACCAAATAAAACAGCAACAAAGGATTAACAAAATAAGAGAGGGTTAAATAGTATTGTAATAGACCGTATTTCATTTGAGACTGTTTCTTCTGGAACATATCACAAGCCTAAATTGGAAATAAAGGCTATTAACTTTCAGTCAACCCATGAAATTATTACTGCGAACATTCATTATTTTTGAAGCTGCCTATTGACAGCCCCTTGCCTGAAGAAAGAATTATATACCCAAGTCACAGTAGAACACAATCACTGAGTTTCAGATTATAAATTCACTGTCCTCATAAGGCTGTGCCATTGTTTCAAGTAATATTTAGGTAAAATATGTGTATAATTTGTATTTTTTTACACTTTTGGTGAGATATGTTGCCTGATGGAAATCATAGTGCTGAAAGTCAGTATGTTCCAGGTTATACACAAAAGGCAAAATTAGAATATCTTTGTGTATTGAAATATAGGAAAGGAAATAAATAGAAAGGTCTGAAGATGCAATTTTGGACATATGTACACAAAGATCTTCCTATTATATGAATAGGTATTGTTCATTTATCATTTATTCATTCAAAGAAACATTTATTGGGCAGCTCCTCTGTCCCAGATATTGAGCTAGGCAATGGGAAAACAAAATTGGGTAAGTAATGCTCTTATTCTTAAGGACGAGCAGACAAGTCAAAGACTACAGGGTAGAGCAAGTAATTGCACCTTTAGAGCTGTGCATAAGAGGGCTGTGGGAGCACAGAGGAGAGAGGTTTAAGTGGAACTTGTTAGATAAAGGAGGACTTGCCATAGAGGTGACACCTGCACTGAGTCTTAAAGGGACATCTTATTCCATATTTTGCTTTGGTGTAGACAGAGCAAAGGGCAAGAGGAAGTGAAATAAAGTTGCTCTGAAAGAATGCTAAGTGAAAATTCAGATTCCTAGTACCCTTTTGAGTTTTATATAAGGCCGTTGGCTTGATAGAATTGCTAATCTTGCTGTTGGGATATCCATGATGCCTTTGGATTCTTGATCTCAGCTGCCAGACTGTGCAAAATCCATTTTGAAAGTTGTTTATTATTTTTATTTCTGAGGAAGGTGTTTTTGAGAATGACAATTTCAACAAATTATCTTTTTGTTATAATCTGTCTTCAGAGAGATTTATCAATTTTGTAGGATTAAAAAACTCTACTTTCTTTATTCACTTTGAGTTTGGTGAGTACCTTACGCTGCAGAGCAGACAAGCTGGGGGATGGATGATTCTCCTCTGTGACACGGACATCATTAAGTGATCTGATACATCAGTTCTGATTAGAACAAAGAAAACTTCAGTTCACGCTGATATCCACTTACTTAGGGCTCCTATTTACCAGAGCAAGACAAATACTTTTTATAGGTCAGTGTACTTTCAGAATAGAATTTGATACATTTTCAGCATAAACAATGTTAAGAGCCTTTAGATTTCTTCCTTACGTTTACTGAGTCAATAGAAACTCAGTACATTTCTGGAATTCTCTTGACTTGGCAGGGAAATATGGAAAGCACTTTTGTTTGATATTTTATAAAGATAATAAAGCATATAAACAAGAACATCCATATTCTAGAAGTAGTGAGGTAGTACTAAGGAAAAATATATTCAGATTTAATTCTTTGAATTAAAAAACATAGTCTTTGAAAAGGAAAAATTGGACATTTGCTGAGTTAATTTGATTATCATGTATAGGAGCATTTTGTAATGTAATGTGGGTATGGTTGACTACAATGATCACATTATACAAAATGTCCATCTTGTAGACCACATATATAAATTGAGTTGTGAGATAAACTATTTTGAGTAATCTAGAAATTAGGCTGAATTTGAAGGTTCCATAGAGTTCAATTTCTGGCAGTAGCCAAAGACAGGCTCATTTTTCTGATACTGTTTGCACAAATTATGTACACCAAATGCCGTTTTTCTTCCTACCCCATTTTCTAAAGCTGTGCAATAGGTTAACATGCGCCAGTGATAGGATTTCAAGTGCTTTGAAGACCGTGTAAATGCACGGCGGACTGAGGCTCATCTGTGGCTTTGATTGCTCTAGGCTGTATTTTCCTATTCTCATCTTCCTCTTCTTTTTCACATCATATTATCAGTTAAACTTTAAAATATTCCATTCATCTCTCTCTCATCTGATTGTTAAAAGAAAACGGTCACAATTTTAGTCATCCAGTGAGTGTTGAGTATCTAACATATATGCCCCCAACGTAGCAGGGTTGTCTTAAACCAAGGTTGATCTGAAGGAGGGCGAGACATAGATAAGCAACTGGGAGAGTGACCTGTGATTTCTATTTTCTATGATTTCAACTTTTTGTATCTCCATTTGTCACTTAAATGTTTCCAATCTCATCTTCTATTATCAACCCGTGTGTTCGAGGCGCTAACTTTATTGGATTTCTTGAAGTTCACCAAGTTTGCAGTGCACTTTCACTCCCCTGTGTCTTTACTCACGTTGATTCCTCAGATTCCATCTATTAGAACCTTCACCTCCTGATGGATCAGTTCCAGGGTCACTACTTAGGTATGGTAGAAGCATGTGACGGACATTAAGAGGTTTGGACAGAAGTTCCGTCTCTTACAGCTTAACTATCTTGGGAAAGTTATTTAATTCCTTTGAACTTTAATTTCCTCATCTGCAAATTGGAGATAAGATGATTAAGTGAAAAAAAAATGTATTTTCCTCCTCAGCCTCCTTCTTTTGTGATGCTTTCTCTGGTGTCCCTAACTAGAACCTCCCAGTCAGAATCCTTCCTTCCTCTGTGTTACCATGCTTGTTTTGCCTCAATAATAAGAATTCTCTCTTTTATTATAATTGGGTGTTTACATGTCCATTTTCTCTAGTAAGCTAAAAGCTCCTTGAGGACAGGGACAATATTTTGCTTAGTGCATATTAAACACTCAGTAAAATTATGATGACATTTAATAAAATGAGAATTACATGATTCCTCTGCCCCCCTCCCCCCAGTTTTTTGTACCCTGAATCATCTTTAGGCATTTTCTAAGATCTGATGTTATAAAATATATATGACACGAAAGTTGTAACAGACAGTAACAAAATCTCGGCTCAGTTTGTCTACTTGGTGGTTTGTTTTTGTTTCTATTTAGGATCAGAGACTTGAATCATTCTTGAGTGAATGCATTCTTATATTGTTGTTACATTTCAAGATGCTTTGGTTTCTTGTTTAGGTTTCTGTCTGCAACTGCCTACAGGTAGATCTAAATTGGGTACATTGTTAGGGCAAGGACGAGATAAAAAGCATGACTGGCCTCTTCGCTGGGACCCGCTTTGTGGGGAGGTTCTAACACTGCACGGCAATAATGCCTTCTTCCCTTTGCCTATGTAGGCCCCTTCCAGAAGTGCAGGGAGGGAGAAAAGGCATGGGTGATGAGTGTGCATGTGCTGTGTATGTCTGGGAGAGAGAGAGAGCGCGCGCGAGAGAGCAAGCAACGAACTCTGGGTGATGTTGGTGACAGAACATTTGGCATGCTTCTTCTACATCTGTTGGAAAGAACCAGCCAAGCCACCTGTTGTATTTCAATTCTCCATTCCGCTGGGATCTGGCTGCTTGCAGCAAAAGGTTTAAGATAGCAGAAATCCACAAGAATAGAGAAGTTGTAGGTCACCCAGTTCTTTCCCCTGGGGATCCCCATCCGACCATTCTCTACCGTGTGCTCTTTAATACAATACAGACACTTCTAAAACAGGGTACTCTTTGTCTAGCTTAGTTTAAAACCTTCTAAGGGACAAAGGTTTCACTCTCTTCTAAAAGAGATGAATCTAAAATCCCATTGTTTACAAGGTCAAGAAATGTGTCCCTGATTGTCAGCCGACAGAGTTACTTTTAGAACTTTCTAGTATTCTCCACCTCATTCTTTTTGTATGTTGGGTCTTAAATGGAGAAGGCTCTGACTTAACTTGGCCCATAAAATACCCTGCAGGATGTTTTTACACACTGAAGAAAGGTTTCATCTATTTCTGTTCAAACCTGGAGAAAACCTTTCACCCTCTGCAGGAGCTACTAACCAGGGATGTTTCTGTCTCTCTCTCGTTCTCTGCTGCCTGTTTACCTTTCTTACAAGCCCTGCCTCCATTGGTTTATTTTTGAAATGTTATCTTTCTTTCTTTCATAGTAAAGGTTTACAGTACAAATGTAAAAGCTGCTTTCCCAGTTTTCTAATTGAGAGTCTTTCTTGATCAAAGAGAGAAATTCAGAGGTGAGCTGTTGCAACTCTCTCCTTTTATAATACAGGAAATGGATACTCAGAGTGAGGAAACTGATACTCAGGAAAAACCAGGAAGAAGAATTCCAGTGTTCCAAACCCTAGCCCAAGAAAGTACCATACTGAGCTTTCCCAACATACAGAAAGTAGGACACTGTCTCACTCTCCCTCTGTCCATATCAGGGGGATGAGAACTCCCCAAATGCGCTAACCTCTGTGAGCACTTGCCGTAAAGTCTCAGACGGTGTGGCAGCAGCTGCAGGAGTTGTCAGGAATCCTGCACCTGCCTCTACCGGTCTGGCTGGGTGGCAGGTTGCCTTCTCTGGGATGTCCCCTCACCGGGCTGTGGAGATTCCCTGGCTCATTTTAGAGGGTTGGGTACTGATCCCCACTTAGCTGTAGTGGATTCTCAGCTAATGTTAAACAGCTGCAGCAATTGTGGCCTTTGTTAGAGCAAAGAATTTATATTTAGCTTTCACAGCAAGCCCTCCTAGCTCCTTCTGTAGCACAAGCAAGTAGCCCGTAGACTTTAGTGGGTATCCGACAGGCTCTGGAACCTCACAGCTTGGGTTTGAATCCCCAGGCTATCACTGATCAGCTCCTAGCCTTGGGACCAATTACTTAATCTCTCTAAGACTCAGGTCTCTCATCTATAAAAAGAAGACAATATTAGTACCTGCCTCATAAAGTTGACTTGAGGATCAAATAAACTAGTAAGTAAAAAGTACTGGTGTGTTTAAAGCACTCAGTGAACATTAACTGTATTTTTTTCTACTCAAGGCACCCTGAGTAAAAATGGGGTCACCTTGATCATTTGACCGTATTTCACTGGCTGTCACTGGTCATTGCTGGACACTAGCCCTCTGAACAGCGTTCCCGCCCCTGCTCAGGTGTTGCTGAGATGGCAACAAAAGTGTTTCTCATATACTCCTGAACTCGACTGATTTACCTACCCTATTGGGTGTTTGCACTCGGCCTTTTCTGCGGGGGCTGCCACTGCCACTGAAACTGGGGCTTACTCTGTAGTGAATTGGGGTGAGGGGAATGCTTCTCTTCCATTTTGGGGGTTATCTTTTATTAGAAATTCTTCCAAAGTAGTAATAACTTGCACTCCAATGTCTTTCAGTTTTTACTCACAGCTTCTGTCTCCTTGGGCTCCAGATATGAGTCCCTCGAGGGCTGGAAGGGCAGAAACCAAGCTGGTTTTATCTGCTGAGCCTTTGGGTCTGACTCCTTCTTTTCCAGGAAGAATTAACTTGCAAGAGGTTTCATAGTCCCTTGAGCAAATAGCCTTTAGCAGCCAGGTCTCTAGGCCACAGGATCTCCCCAAGCATATTTGGAACCCCGCTAAGGCTCGTTTAACCTGAAATGGCAGGATTCATATCAATTATCTTCGTGTGAGTGGCGTTCAGGACGATGTTAACTGATTTAAGAGGAGGGGAGTAAGGCATAGTGCATGTGGCCAGCCACCATCTGAGCCACAGTGAAAACTCCTCCCAGGCGTTAAACCTGCCACACAGGAAAGCCATGGGACTTAGCTTTGTGATGTTAACAGCAAAATCCTGTATCTGTCTCAGAATGGCTAATTTAAAAATCTGGTCTGCCTAAGGCCTGTCAGTATTTAAATGACTGATATTGGTTCTCATTTTTTGCTTCAACTTTCAGCATCTTTTAGAGCTGCCACTTACTAATGGGCTAGGTGTGGGAGATACCAGGGATAACAAGGAAGTGATTTGTCAGCTTAAGGGATGTCACTGGTCATCAAAGAGTCTTTTTTCTTTGGTATGAGCTGTTAAATCCATCTAAGTCACAAAGTCAGATGGGTGACACTTGGTACATCTACCGAAACTGAACATTTATGCCAATTACAGACTCTGTACATGAGGAAGAACAGAACTGCTTTAGCCACTAGACAGGTAACTCACCTTAGGGCTCTGAAAAAAAGAGCTTAATGTTAAGTAACAACCAAAATAGAAGCTAAATTTGATCTGACTAGTTCCAATCTCCTGCCATCACTCTATTTTATTTCTTTTAGGGTCATGGAGACAAATCCTCACACAGGAGTGGATTTCCCAAAATAAGTTAAGTGGAATTTTGTGAGGCAGAATTATGAATATTTTTATACAATATAAAATATTATGAGTACAAATATATATGTAACAAGAAGTGCCACAAAGGATTAAGAACATATGCAATGTAGGTCCTACTTGCAAGTTTCTATAATCTAGTTCAAATAACGATATATACATGGAAAAGGAACCAGTAATTCCATGGCATGGTTCTGTGCTGAATAAGTGGAATAGACACCTGACACTTTGGATGGACTATTTCTTTTATATGGGATGGCCGAGGGAATTTCCTATAGGAAATACAATCTAAGCTGGGCTTTGTAAGATGGGAAAAGTGAATATAGGTTGGTAGTAAGAGGAAAGGAACTCTTTTGTTAGAGAAATGAAGTAAAAAACCCAGAGACAGGAAAATACAAGATGTTTTGCGGGGACTGCAAGTAAAATGTTTAGGCTGGAGCCAAGGGATGAGTTTAGAAGGACAGCAGTGGAAAGAAATCTGGAAATGCAGATTGAAGTCCTGCTGTGAATTCTCTTGAGTGCTAGCCTAAGGATTTAATATATTCTTGAATAGTCAAGGAGAGCACCATTGAAGCTGGATGATTTTGTATTGGAGTCCTTTTTGAACATTGGTATATGATGGCCTTGAAATGTACTCTCTCAATTATACACAAAGTAGTGTTTTGGGGAGTCAGTCTTGGAATTGTATGGGATGGATCAGGGAGGTGAGACTAAAACTCAGCAGGGAAATTCAGAGGGTTGAAATATTGTGTGGGGTGATCTTTGGTAGAATTTATAATGGCTGACGGTTGCTCTAGGAAGAAAAACTTCCTCAAAGATGTGGGAATAAATAATTAAGTAAATAAATATGTAAATGAAGAGTCAGTGGCCTTGGTGACTTACTGACTCCTGAGGTGAAGGAAGAGGGAGCATGAGAGCTGACCTCAGGGTTTTCAGTTTGGGTGCCTGGGAGCCCAAGGGGACCAGTAACAGAAGTGGGAAAATCAAGAGGGGAAAGTAGTTTCTGCTTGGATTATTGCTAAAACTTACTGAATGCCCTTTTTTACAAGGAAACCTTTCAATTTGGCAAATAAAACTTTAATTCTATTAAAATCTCAAGGCCTTTAAGGACCTTCTATTGAGAACAATTAAGATTAGGTATGTGAGGGAGGGTTGTACAGTATAGAATATATTGATTGGTAACGTATTAAGTGTATTGACATCATTGACTACCTTCAGAATTAGCTGGAACTTACTCTCTGAAAATGTCGCTTTTATATGGAACTGCATGCGTTTTTCTCTAATAAATCAGTACTATCTCTAGGGGATTTGTTTAGAAAGATTAAGTAGCTAACCCCTTAAATGAACAGGGCTTCAGCTAATTATTATTTTCTTTATGAAGATATTTTCGTAATAGCATATAAAATTCGAGATTGGTAATACTAACTGAATTCTTCTGTATTGCTAAACTGTCATTGAGTCAGATGGGACTGAGTTTGAATTCTTGCTCTCTACTTAATAACTGTATGATCTTTTGTCAAAGTAGGTCCTTTTGTCGAATAAGACATTGTAAAGATTGAGTTAGTTGTGAAGTGCTTGCCACAGTGTTTGGCATATAGAAAGCTTTAAATAAATGTTAAGTGATGTATTTTTGCACAGACTCACCAGCAATTATGAACTCCAGAACAAAATGGGGTCTTATTTCTTTAAATAGTCTGTTGAATATGACCTGGAGTGGCCATTTTGGCTTTGTAAGAACATTTCTATCCTGACAGAGCCCAGGAACCCAGAGGCTATCTTAGACTTTGTGGTTAGTTGGCCTTATAATCAGATCCCATCAAGAAGAAATCACTTGGTTGATTGTCTGCAGCCTTTGGCCCCACAGCATAGGTGTTGGCTGTTTGAAAATGTTACCTTTCTGATGTGCCCCTCTGAGGTTCCTCAGGGTGCAGGGCTGCATAGGGCGAGGAGGCCTTCCTAGCCAGGGTCATCCCAGCCACAGTCACTCAGTGCCAGCAGACAGCTGGACCTCCAATATCACACAACTCTTAGGTTTGCATCCACACACACTCAAACATACATGTACTCGCATAGCTTTTTTTTTTTCCTGTGGCAAACCCACTGTACCACGGTGGCTGGTTCAGACAAGTTTTCCACAGAAATAATCTGTGTCTGAGACACTCCAGTCTGGTCAAGAGCCTGGCTCTCTGGTCCAGAATCTATTTCTCATGGCAAGTTTTCTCTGAACAGCCTGTAAGATCCTGTAACGCCAGCTAACCTCGGCCTTCTCAGCCTTAACCAGCTAGAGGTGTTTGAATAACCTGCAAGCTCCAAGGGAATGGAGGTAGTTTTTCATCTTTCTTTCCAGAAATCACCTTAGAAATTTGCCCATTTCCGTCCCAGCATTCTTGGAGATCCCTGTTCCAAGCCATTTAGGGTGGAGCAGATTCAGTCATGGGGGAAAAATAAAAAGGAAGCCTGTAATATCTTTACCCATAACAATGGATGACTATTTGTCTTATACCACTTAATTAAAAATGGTTCTTCCCACAGCTAATTAATGTCTCCACTTGTAGAAGCTGAAGGAATTGGCAGTTTTAAAAATGCATATTCTCTCATTAGAAAACTTAAAGTTCTGCCTCACCAGTTATCTCTCTACACTATTATTTTTATTCTTATTATTGTCATCATTTCAGAATCAAGGAGTTAAAAATGTTCCTTGAGAAAACAACTTGAGATAAAGAGGCAAATCTGATTCTTTTAAAATCCTGTACTCTAGTCAATTACCATTCTAGCTTTGGTCTGTCATACACAAGAAGATGCCCTAGTCTTCTAATGAGGTTTTCTCGTATGATATATTGAATTTTAGGTCCTTTTCAGATGACAACAATTATAATTTTTTTCCAATTAAAAATTTCTCAGTAGTTTGTCCCTTTAAAAAAGCCTTAGGAAATTCTCATTTCTCATAGTTCATGTGAAAACCAGATAACTACCTTCTACCTGTGGCTTTAATAAGGGGAGGAAAAGCCTCATTGTTGCAGTGTGATCACTATTAGTTTGACATCCCCATCAAAGAAAATAGCTCTCCAAGCAAGGCTGTCCTTAAAGCCAGAGAAATACTTGTCAGTAACTCAGAGCCAGAAAAACTTGATTTCCAGAACTGTCAGGGCAATGCTGCTTCCTTGGGAGTCAAGACAAGCCCACCTGTCTGATTTTTTCCCAGACATAACTAAGAACTCCAAAGATGAGCCATCCAGCCAAGTGAAAGACATCAAACAATTGCGTCACTATTTCCCTTGAGGGACTTTGTCTTGAAGGCTAAGAAAACTGTCTTAAATTAGCTCTAATTAAATGCTGAGAATCTGCGCTTCCACCATTCAGAAAATGGAGTGCCTCATTGTGTTTGTTTCATGTTACTAACGGAGTAGGAGAATTGAGATTCGTTAAAAGAAGATTAAAAGTGTGGAATGGACAAAAGGAAGTAGGGTAAGAAAGTAAGAACCAGACTGTTCTGGATCCCTTATGGATAAATGCTTGGTGGCCCTAGGTAATCATTCAGTGTCTGTTGACAGAATTGGTTTATGTGATCCCTCAGGTGGTACGCTCAGCAGTATTGATTATGGAGTGATACATATGGATTATTAAGATGACTAACAGTGTCCTTCACATCACAGTGGCTGACTGCATATACAGACAAGATCAAGTTATTTTGTATAGACTGACTATTCCTTAGGGGGTGTGTAGGGGGAGGTGGCAGTAGGAGGATTCACCAGACACAGTTTTCAGTTATCTTGACAAAATAGGGTTATCTTAAGATTTATTTTGAGATGAAAGTGTTTCTGCACAAAGGAAATGTTTCGTGGAAGGAATTTATGACACCATACAAGCAGGTTTCTTTAATTGGAAACTGGATGCACTCTACTAAACATTTTATTGGAATATTTATTTCACACTTCAGAAAGAGTCCTGAGGGAAACTCTTCATGATTAACTGTGATGTGATTGTCCACATAGGAAAAATGAGTAAAGGGACTAAAATAAATATGCACTTAGCAGGGCAGGCTTCCAGTTCTTTGTTTTCCAACATTTCCAGCAGTACTATTTCCCCCAAAGGTAATATTTAGCAGGACGTTTAACACCAAAACGGGTCAGTTTGGTACCCTTTTATCTCTTATTGTTATTTTAATCTTTAACACAATTTGGCTGTAAATAGAAAGCTAAAGATAACATATAACCCTGCAAGCAGTTTCATTTGGGCAGAGGGAAAAGTGAGACCCAAGACCTGTGCTGTTTTTGTGTTCTTAGATAATAGTCCTGACTCATTTGCAGACTAGTGGCTTTTTTGTTTAGGTTTAATTTAGTTTTGTTCTTTTTCTCCCAAAAGTCCCCCAGTAGGTAGTTGTATATTCTATTTGTAGGTCCTTCTAGTTCTGCTGTGTGGGACGCTGCCTCAGCGTGGCTTAATGAGCCGTGCTGGGTCTGCGCCCAGGATTCAGACTGGCGAAACCCTGGGCCCCTGAATCAGAGTGCGCAAACTTAACCACTCGGCCATGGGGCCAGCCTGAGTTCTAGTTTTTTAATGGGTAGATCCTGTACACTATTCCAGTATGGTCCTTAGGTGAGTGGCATCAGCGTCACCTGGAAATTTGTGAGAAATGCAGATTCTCAGGTCAATCCCAGATCTGCCGAATCAGAAACGCTGTGGGTGGGGGTCCAGCCATGAAATGAGATCTGTTAAACAAACCCTCCGAGGTGATTCTGAAGCCCACTAAAGTTTGGGAACTACTGAACTACACCATCCAACTCCCTCCTCTCCTTGCTTTTCATTCTAAAGCACACCATGCATGGAGTGCAGCCATGACTTAGCACAAAGTGTAGCTCACTGCCTTTAACCCAGCCTGCCTGCCGGTGCGGTAGTATCATGAGCACAGTGCTTCAAACAGTTGAGCTAAGAAGACATGGAGAAGGGAAATAGGGGAGTTTCCCTCACTTTCCCTTTTTGGGAGGACGCATGGTATTTAATGCTTGCAATTCAAGTTCTGAATTGTCTTAGTAGTTTTGGGGTTTGAAACAAATTATTTAACCCCTGTAACTCTTGTATTCTTCACCTATAAGCATACATTCCTCATGGAGTTGTTTTGAGTATGAAATGAGATCCAGCTAACACTAGCACATACAGTGTCTTTATGTGAATTAGAAAAAGATGTCCCTCTGGGAGGACCAATTAGTGAAAAGCATTCATTTGTTAGGGCTAACATTGTACATGTATTTTCCTAAATTTGGCAAGGAGAACCTGGGCTGGATTTCAGCCCTGACTTCTGCCTGCTCCTCTGGACACGTTTGTCCAGGGCACAAGTTTATGCAGAGTTCTTGAATGAGATAATGTATGTAAAGCAACTGGCATGTAACAGTTGCTTTTCATACAGTATGTTACATACATAACACATATGACACATAAACATAATTTTCTTAGGCGTAGCTGTCACATTTCACAGAGAGGAGCATACTTGGTAATCGTTTGGTTATCAGTAAAGATGCTTAAACTACCTCGTAAAAGTTTAAGAAGAATCAGCGTATTTCCCAGTGCTGTGAGGCATGGACCAAATTAAGAAATTAATTGAAAGCATTTAATTTTACCCTTAATGCAACATAGATGTATCCTCTCCGGACCGTTAAAAACCGAGATCTGGAGAGAAGACTGGCTTCACATCTGCTACTCAATACCACCCAAGACTTATCTATGGACTGATGAAATAATTTAAGTTGGGGACCAACATTCCATAATAATAAAGAAGACTTAGGTACACATGAAATGTGGAGAGGATATTCTCTGACGTGATATCATCTAGGCTGTGAAGACTGGTTTCAAATCCTTTTTTAAGGGCAAAGGTCAGTAGAGAGAAAAGCCTGGGACAAAGAGGCTGAAGAGGGAGACACGAGAAGGGGAAGAGTGAAGTTTTCGACCTCTTCACTAGTTTCTGTCGGGTTAACCCTTCCTGGAGTTTAATATTTAAGAATTTGCATGTTGTCACCCTCGGAAAGAGGTACAACCCACTGTCATGTTCGGTTGTCTTGGTTTTGGTGTTCACTTTTAGGGCAGCTTGTTATTACTTATTATCAGTTTCCTGGTGTAAGGAGCTGGGATCCTGCCTAACACTCATCATTACATATTAAATTGGCACACTGAAAATGGCAGAACAAAGACTGGCTTTAAAAGCAACAAATTCTAAAGCCTGCAGTAAATCCCTGTGTATCTATACATTACTAGGTTACCATACTGCTACCATAATTAAATGCTGTATGAGAAAATGTAACAAGATATTATGTGGCCAAAGTGAAATGCTAACCTAAATAGCATCGTTAAAACATAACACAGGAAATAAAATTGGAAATCACTATTAGAACACGGCTCATGTTACAAGATGTCAGAATCATGCATAATGCAAGAGTGGAACTGCTTACAGAGACTTTACACAAGAGAATTTAAACTTGCTTCTGTGGACATGAGGAACTGCTCTTTGAAGCATGTGCTCTGATGAGATTCTGCCTGGCTCTAATGACATTCCAAGGGAATGTTCTCTTTCTATCTGATGCATATTTATTTATAGGGTGCTGAATGAAGGAGTGTTTATACTGCATGGCAGATTGCACCTCCACTGTGTTTTTCATTAATCACCTTTTTTTTTGGCTTTTTCACCATTGCTTTATTATTGATCTGTTTTTTGAACCTCTATGTGAATAAACCTACAGTCACAAAATTACCCATTGATCAATGTCAGCAAATACATTTCTGCAAACACAACCTTTAACACCTTTTCTCCCTGAACCCTTGTTCCATTTCATCTCTTGGGCAAGGCCTGAAACAACAGATGATCCTTGTAATATTCCCTGAAGGTCAACAAATCCAGACTTTGGGAGGTTTACAAGGCTGAGTATAAAGCCCAGCTCAAAGAGAATACTTTTCCTCTGCTGCTTAGATTTTAAGTCAAAAGGTCTTTCTTGTACCCTCTAACATTCCCCTCTACTCTGTGTTAAAGACTGTTGATCACGTATTGGTCTTTGTTACCACATACAGAAAAATCACCATCTCTGAATACATGTACCAAATACAAACATATTTATCCACATGCTAACCTCTCTAATTTGGACATAATTAGAGAAAGGGCTATTTAATTAGTGAAAAGTCTTAAATTATAGAAGGCTGATTACTTTTTGAGTACATAAAGTAATAGCAGGAAATGACTAACAGTGTTGCCAAGTACAGGACCTGCCAAGCCTGTTTTAATGAATAGTTAAAGATCACTGAAATTAGCACATTAATTGTATGCATGTAAATTGCTTCTGCTAAGTGCATTAAAATGTTGTTTTCTTTGTAATATGTTGAAATTATTATTTGGTTAGTACACTCTTTTCACAATTATTCACGGATGACAAAAAAGTGAACTTCAACATAGTCCCTTCTTAAATTGGAACACTACCAATTACGTCCCTCCACGTTTTACCATGCATACCGAGGACTCATGAGTTAGTTTTTGAAAATCCAAAATGCACATCTAATAAAAGTCTTCTTCAAGTTTCCCATTTCCTTCCTTCACATCTTTCTTTCAGAATCCCATGGAGGGTAAGAGAGATCTCAGGCTCCAGATCAAATTCCGGGAGTACTCTGCCACTTCATAGCTCTGTGACTGGGGCCACATTGCTTACTAACACTGAACCTAGTTTCTCATGTGCCCTCCAGGATTGTTGTGAAAATTAAATGGATAAAATGAGGTTTTGAAAAGTGTTTCTCAAACTTTCATGATAATAAAAATCACTGGGGAAACTTGTTAAAACTAACAGTTTCCCAGGCTCCTCCTCTGAGGCCTCTGCGCCTCCTGATTCAGCAGGGCCACCAACCACCCCAGGAGATGCTTATCATCTGGGAAACACAGTTTGGAAGCACCTGGCTCATAGTAGTTTGTCTTTTGTCACATTCTGTGCACTATATGTTGCATTAGTGAGCCAAGGAAAACAAAGGAAAAGTAGACTGAAGATACAGGAACTGAAAAAGTCATCGTGGCATCCCTGACAGCTTTTCCTTCTGTACCTCCAGTGCAGAGGAGCTCGCCATCCTAGAGAGCAGTTTTCGGCACAGTTGAACAGTTCCATTGGTTCAAAAGACAAATCTCTTTTTGTGTAAGAATGTTTCTTTGGAAGTTTGACCTGTTGTTCTTGCCTGATTATTTGGAGCAACATGGAACAAGTCTGCACACCCATCCATTTGTCCACTTGACAGACTTTTAAACATTAAAAGAGTCCTCTTATCTTCTCTTTCTAACTTAAATATACCAAGTTTTGTCATCTGTTATTGGTCGTAGAACATGGTTTCCATAGTTCTCACAATCTTGGTCACCCTCCTCTGGAGGGCCAACTTGAGACTGCCAATTATCCTCTTACAATGTATTTTGTGACAGAATTGGATAGAACTCTATAAATTCTGAACAGGACAGGATATAGACAAACCATATTTCTATAAAAGATGCTCAAAATAGATTATCTGAAAAGAATGATGGATTTAAGTTAAAAGAAAAGTTCCTAACTCCAGTTCTTTGCTTTCCTATGTGACCTTGGATGAGTCATTTAACGTTTCCAGACTCTGAGTGACCGATCTCTGAAAGTGGCATAGCAATGTTCCTCTGACTGCTCACTCACCTCAGAGTTGTTCAGAGGATAAACTGTAAAAGAAATTGGTTTAAATGATTGTGTGCTACTTTTATGACCAAGTCAACATAGCTATGAAGCTATGTTTAAAAAAGTTATTTAAAAATTCAGATAAAAAAGTTTGTCACCTGCAAACTCCATATAAAAGTTATTAGGGTTTTAAAGTTTTTTTCTCTTGCTTTTATAGAAAACATATCACACATTGGTTCATATCAAACTCATGTCAATTTAATAAAAATCCCTGAATTCTTTTTTTTTTTTTCACATGGATTATTGCCAAGCCAGGTTACTTCGAGTTTTCAAACTGGAACTCTGAATTTTATTTTTTTTTCTTAATGCCTTTCATGCTTCCAGGACAAGGGTCACTAGCCAGGAGACTGGACTCTACTGTAAAATCTTAAAGACCTACCTGTTAGGTCTGGAAAGAAAATTGGACACCACACTCACCTCTCTTGAGTTTACTGGAACTCTCTTCAGGGAGGAAAGTGCAGTTTGCAGGGTGTCCTATTCCTCAATTCATTTCAGAGATTGTAATTACCAGTACCTTCCTCTCCTTTTCTTCTTTCCTTTTGTTTGATATCAAGGTCAAGTTTAGAGTAAATGAGAAGTAGGTCTATCTCTCTCTGTCTCACAGAAGATTGGGTTTAGTTTAATGGGAGAATATATGCTCATTCTCATTACAAGTGTGTAGACTCAGCCTTGCTGATATTTTCAAATAACATTTAATTATACAAGGACATGTTTGTTGTCTAATGGTGAGAGTAAATAGAAAAATAAAAAACCGTGACAGGGAATAAACCAAAATATTAAAAGTGGTTCTTGCTAGTTAGTGAGATTACAGGTGTTTTTTTTCTTTATAATTTACTATATTTTCTACAACAAGCATGTATTACTTTTACAATCCGGTGCTGGGTGAAAGAAAAGTTGATGTTTGTATTAGAAACAAAATTTCATGAATACAGTTTTTACTAGTGCCAACTCCGGAAGGGGGGACAAGGACCTTTTATTCTTTTCCCCTTCCATTTCGTGTGACATGTGGGAGGCTCTAAGGATAGATTTCATTGAGGAACAGGCACCTGGGGCAACAATCCAGGGAGATTGCATTACACTGTGACAAAATCTTTAGACATGCTTTTCTGTCTGGGCCATCAAACAGATGCAACAGGTGTAAATCCTCTTTCTTTTTTAAAGTAATTTTCAAGCAGACTTCTTACACGTTGAGATACATATTGATTATTTAAAAAACTCTCTGGCCTATTTCCAAATAGTATTAGGATTCTCCCTTTCACATGAATTCTCCGGTCTTTTATCTAAATTTAGGAAGTCACAGCAGTGATAGCTGACCACTGTGTTTGTTTATCTGCGTGTTTTTAATTCATCTCTATGCTCAGCATTTGGCCTGAGGCCTGATGTTTACTAAGTGCCAGCAGAACAAGGTAGAAGCAAGCCCTTATGCCAGCTGACTAGGGTACTCTTCTCCCTGCGGAAGAGTGCCTGGATAAAGGACAGAGAGCCCCTTAGAGACCTGGGCAGAAGGGGACCAAGTAGACTCTGCCATAACGTGGACAAATTGGGGAGGAGCGGGCAGAAGAGGGCTAGGGAATCGGGCTGGAATCTCCTCCACATTGTTACTGAACCGTGGAAGCTTTGTGCTTTGGACAGTGAATAGCAAAGACCATCATTAAAGCTCTGTGGCTCGTTGCTTTTTTTTGGACAGGGATTGGGTGGATTACAGATAGCTGTAAAGTCATGCTGAAATGTTTGAGAAAGGGTTGGGACAGGGCCTGGGCTGACAAAGTGACAAATATCAGAGTCAGTGGGCCCCACATCCACAAGAAATAGAGACAGGGACTTTGGCATACACTATGAATTACCAAAACAGGTGAGCAAAGCGAGGCGGGGCCAGCTCTTGGGAACAAAAAGCTCAGTGTGACTTCAGATAGACTCCCCTATTATTGGGTTTTAAACTCTGTAACCTTGTGACAGAGGTTAGGAATGACCTTTGGTTTTGAGTGTGGGGAAAGGCAGATGGGAGTCAAGTAGCTAAAGTTGTAGAGACATTTGGCCTAGAGAGGCTGAGTAAAGAGGTGAATGGTGTGGCTGGGTGCTAAGAGGCCTTGGCTGGCTGACCTGAAACAGTAAAGCAGGGCAGACCCTTTGAAGGCAAGCTAGAAAAACCTGCAATTTGCTGACATGCATGTAACTCCTGTTCCAAAATTCCTCTGCATATAGTAAAGCTGCAGAGATTCTTATGTCTTAAATTACTGGCTGGAGTGTGTGAGGATCCAGATGACTCCCTATGAAAGAGAACGTGAGGGAGACTGGAGTTCCTAAAACCAGAGTTTTGACAGGAGAACTACTTTTGTCCCTTGGTGTTGACAGAGAAGCAAGTTTCTAATTGAGGTGGAGGCTAAGACGCAGCACCTTTAATAGGCTTTAGGGAGTCGGCACCTTCACCCAAAGCAGTGACTCAAGTGGTAGGAATCTCACGTACTGTGAGAAACTTGAGAGAAATATGAATAGGGACTTCTGAGCCTCTCATATGTGGACAGTCTGGATAGCCCCATATTGAGGCTAGATGTGGTTTCCAAGGGATTCTTTACCCCTGGAGAGATTTAGACACAGCGTTGTTAAATTATCCTTATTCAAGGTTCTATTATATGCATCAGGAATCCTTTTGAGCTAAAGTCACCAAATAACCAGTTTGCTAGTTAAATCAATTCTGTGCTAGTCAAGCCGATTCTTTGAAATCAAAATCCTTGGTCTGGATCGCTGCCCTCCCTGGGCCCACTGTAAATCTGTCAACCTCCTTCTAGGTGTTCCTACCCACTATCTCCAGGTTACCTTTAAAAAACTGCTTCCGGCATGTTTTTCTCCAGTGGGATAAGCTTTGATGGGTTCCCATGGAGCATTGGGTCTCAAGATGTGGTTCTTGAACGAGCGGCATCAGCATCACCTGGAAATTTGTGAGAAACGTAAATTTGGGGGTCATACCCTAGACCTACTGAATTGGAAACGCTGATAGTGAGGCCCACAGATGTGTTTCAACAAACCCTGATGCATGCTGGAGTTTGCCATAGGGCTCTTCAACCTGGCCCTCAAAACATTCTCTCCTCTCCAGTCTTAGAACACTTGCCTCTTGTATTTGGCGCTTATTGATCCTGCCTTGTATTATGAGTTTTTTCTATGTTTATGTAATCTGATCGCACCTTCAGAATTGCAAACTCCTTGAGGTGCTGGTCTGTATGTTTTGTAGAATATTAACTTGTGAAATCATAAACCTAGAAAGGATCTGGAAAAACTCTATCGAATCTCTTCATTTTGCAAACCTTTGAACAGTACCATGTGCATAGTGGACATTCAATTAACAATTGCTGAATGAAATAACATGCCCACAGGGGCCATGCAAGTGAATTAAGACCGCTGAGACCTCAGTGTCATCACCTTAATTTAGCTTGTCCCTTCTGGCACCTTCAAAGGGTTTGTGAATGCCTGGGGAAAGCCTTGGAAGCCTTTGCTAGCTTTTCCCCCATGGTCCTTTGCCTGGGCTCTGGAATTTGCTTGCTGAACACAAGGCAGCACAGTGTTTTGAGATACAAATGGCAGAGCAGTTGGATTAAGAAGAAAATAAAAACAAAACCAAAATTGATGTTGTTTTCTTATTGCTGCTTTGAGATTCGGCATGAAGTATGAATCTGTCATACACAAGAAATAATATCTTGCCTGAATATCTGAAGCATAAACAAGAATTAATTGTAGCACACAATTGTTAATTATCAAGCTTTGGAGCATTCTACGAGCAGTTTCATGAATACCTACTCAGCTAAAGATCCCTTGTTCATTAGGATATGCTGACATTGACTATGAAGGCACTTTCCAGTTGTTGATTGGTTGCGTCTGCAAAGTCTAGAGGTCCAGGCCGCCACTGGTCATTGCACTGGTAAGGGATAGGCTGCCACAGCAGAAATGGAGCACAGTTGGCTTGTGAAACTACTCCTTCTCCATCTCATGAATGTTTATACCCAAAAGAGATCTTTGACTTCCAAGGATGGCTTTGTGGTGATTCTTCTAAATGAATTGGGCCATGGGTATGACAAACATTTGTGTGCGTGTGCCATTTTGTGGCAAGAAATAGATCGTAGTGGTGTGCTAAATACATAAATAACTTTTACATTGTATTTTTATTATCAGAGTTCAGTGCTTTAGGGCCATGTCAGAAGCTGTTGCTCTCAGAAGAATGGCAAAGACCTGAAAAATCTCTCCATTCTTTCCAGGGAGGACAAGGACACAAAAAATGTTTATAGCTCAGAGATGAGAAGTTCAAAAGGCAGTTCATTCACATAGGTTAAATTCATATACTAATGAAAAGGAGGGAAAATAGGAAAAAAGCTGCTTTTTCATTTTCTGTGCACAAGGCAGCAAAAAAAAAAAGAGCCTATCTTTTTACTGTAGGTCAGGTTCATTAAAACAAACTCACATGGACTTTCCTCATTATTTTTGTGGTTGTTGTACTGGGATTTGGTTTAAATAAGAGTGCTGCTACTTGTCCTCTAGAAAGTTTCAGGGTCATTATATTGATTGTAATTTCGCAACTGCAGGGCTGGTTTTCCTGATCTTCTTATTTTCAAGTCCTTCTTGTTTTCTTGTTTCTGCTGCCCTCCTCTCACCATGACTGCAGCTTGTTCACTGAGCCTTCTAAGCTCTCTGTGGCCAGACTTGACCTGGGAGAGGAGGCATTTTAGGAACTGTAACCCAACACTTCTATTCCTCAGCATCAAATTAGTTTGGCTTCTTGTCTGCCTTTGGCCTATGCCATTTTCGAGAACCATACCTGTCTCTTATTCCTTGGATTCAGTATCTACCTTGCACTGTATTTTTTGCACCTGGATTTTTGTCTTGTTACTCAGGACTGAGTTCCTGTCTAAGGCATTTGCCAGGTTTGTCCAAGTCCTCTAGGAACACATAAGACCCAACCTTACTCTTGCCACTTCTCTTTCTCAGCCACCAGCGTCCAGCCCTTGTACTGTAGGCTGACTGAGGCTCCACTGTCACAGATTAGGCTGTCTGATGCTGCCTGCTTGAATGTTGGGACACTCTTTGCTTCTGGATTCCTTGGCACCATGCTATGCTTTCATATTGAGTCAACTTCCGCTGTTTCATGTTTATCTCCTGATGCCAATTTCCTGGCTGCATTATTCACTCTTGTGTACTGGCATATTCTTCAGCGGCTTTGTTCTGCCTGCCAGACTGGACATCCTCCCAGCACCTGCAGCTGGGCCATCCTCCCTGGTGGCAGGTCTAGCTGTAGGTCCCAGCTTCTTCCATTATGACCTGCCCGGTTTAACAAATTCAACAAATGTAAAATATGTCCTTCAAATGTTTATGTTTCAAATACTGCAGTTTAGTCATTTTTACTCCAATTATGTTGTGTTACGTTTAAAGAATTATTCTTATACTTTTTTATTACTCCATGTGGATTGTGAAAATGGTTGCCTTTCCCTGTTTGCAGGTCTTTTAAATAATAAAATGGAAATGAACCTTGTTTTTAATGGAAATTCTGAAAAAAATTCTTTGGAGAAGAACTTTGTATTTAAGGGTACTATAATCTAATGAAATTGAGCCTATTTCTGTCCTGACGTCCAATGCAGGAACTCTGGGCCTAATTATTGTGGTTATTTATTGTCCTTAATCTTGATCTAGATATGTGGAGCTCAAGACCAGGCAAAAGCAGAGAAAATATATGTGTGCATGAGTGCGTGTGTGTGTGCATGTGTAGTATTGGGAGAGTGAAGGGTGAGTGAAGACAGAGGAAAGCAACTCTATCCATTAGACAAACGCAACAGGGATCCCTGTTCATAAGATAGCTATCAACAGTGTGACACTTACAGTGTGTCAGGCAGTGTGCTAAGCACTTGGCTTACTTCACTGAAGCCCTCTTAAATATGTGCTAATTTTGTTTTCACTTCACATGAAAGAAAACTGAGGTTTAGAGAGTTAATTAACTTACCTGAATCTACCTCGAAAATAATTGCTAGATGAGAGATTTGAACCCCTGCAGTGTGATTCCAAATTTGTATCGTCCAGATTATCTTGCTTTCCTGCTCTTCACTGTGATGTTTCCAGATTATTCTTGTACGATGAGAAAAGTAATAGATAATAGAGGAGGAAAAGAACTAATATTTACTAGTTATAATTGTCAAAAGATTTTTACATGTAGTGTCTGCTTAGTCCTCAGAAAAAGGTAAGGTAGTGGTATTATTGTCTTCATTTAACAGGGCAAAATAGAGGCTCAGAAACATTGAATGACTCCAAATTGTTGTGGGTAGCTGTAGTTTCTTCATTTGACAGTTGTTTACTGTTCCATTGTGAGAGTCTATCACATTGTCCTGACAATGGACCTTTGGATTTTTTCCTGGTTTTTCATATTGTAAATAGTGCTTCTATGAACAATTTCTTTGCATATTTATGTGCAGAAACTTCACATAACTTTTTCTCAGGTGTATACCTAAGAGTATTTGTTAATAAGTATTTAAGGCAATAAGTAAAAAAGAAGGCCATGCATGGAACAATGTTGAGAGTGTGTCGTGAACCAGTAATTTTGGCGAAACTAATTCTGTGAATCTGAGGTAAAAAAAATTCTGCAGACCTGAAGTCTCATTTTTTCTCCAGAAAACAATCACCTAATTTGGTGGCTTGTCTAGGGCAACAGAGTCATGGAGATGGGACTAAACCCAAGTTCCATAATTAATTTTAGAAGTTCCAAGGCCTGTCCCACTTCACATGAGCATTAGTCTCACCATTCTGCTTGGGTGGCCTGAGAACTACAAACTTCACAGATTCAGAGGCGAGATTGTACACCACTGAGTTGCAAGTCTGTTTTTGTAGAAGAGATTTGGTTTTGAGAAATTACTCAAGAGTGTTTATGTTGCTTCACCCAGGGGCCTGTGTGCTTCTAAGCTTGAAATGAAAAGAATGGCTTCGTGGTTTAGTTTTATGAAGGAACCAAAGCCATAGAGTTATGATCCAGTGCATATCACATTGAAGGATAACAATTTAAAGTCCAATAATTCTTGCGATTTATCTTCACCAGAGGATCTCAAAGAGTTTTATGAGAAATTATACACTAAGACTTTGGAAGAGTTATGTGCAATTTATGGTTAAAAAAAGGAAATGCTAAAGTTTTCTGGAGTGCTCCAAGGCTGTCATTAGAGAAGGCATGAAGAGAGCCCAGGATCATTGACTCTTTGGCTAGGAACCCTGGTAGGATTCGACGTGACCACATGATTCAGTGATTCTGAATGGCTTCAGCTGCTTAGAGTGGCAGTACTCCTTGTCCAGGGCCCTGCTGATTGGAGGAGGACATGGAGGAGCCAGCATGAATTGAATCCCCAGAACCTTTAAGAAACGATGACGTTGTGGGGATTGTATTCATACAGCTTTTGTAATGTATTCTCTTTCTGATTAGTTTTTCACCCTCTTTCAATTGGAATTTTAAGCACCATAATGATGTGAGCCAGCTGAAGTTTTTAAACAGCACAAATATAAATGGTTATCCTAAATTATACTTGAGAGAAACTCTACTTGAAGTATTTAAGTTAATAAATAAAGACACGAAATTGATATAGGCTATTTTAAGACCACATATGAAATACTATAAAACTTTGGTGATCTGTATGCTTTCTGGTGGCTGGCCACAGGATTTTTAATTGAATTACTACAGAAAATTTAGCACAAAATATTATCAGATTTAACCACCCACTGAGTGTGTTGTTATTGTTTTATTCGGCTAAACCAAAGGTTACAGCATCTTTTTTTCTGCACTGATTTTCAGCCCAGAGGGGTAAAGTTTTAAAATGAGATGATGAAATTTTAGAAGAGAGCAATAACTAAATAGAGGGATAATGCTCAAATATTTTCTTTAGAAAAATAAAACTATTTCATGACTCCTCTATATGTGCATTCCTGGCTTTTTAATAGTTAGCTTCTTTGGCGTTCACATTCTGAAACTTGTATCTAGTCTGAGGTTGAGACTGGAAGGAGAGTTGTTGGGGGACAGAGGTGCTCATGAAGAAGAGACCTGTCGGCAAGCCCAGAATCAAGAGTATCCACAATTCAAGCATATTGCCTTTTGGCCACATCCTCCTAAAAGCTCAAAATGCAGGTGGGAAGGCAGCATGATTGGAGAATTCAACCCAGCAAATAATCATTCAGAGTCTGTACATTCTTCATTTGGTCATAGTAAGTGGTTAGAAATGCCCCTTTTAATGTGTTCCGAGTCAGTGTGTCTCACCTTGTGACTGAGATCATCTACTTCCGTGGTTCTTAAAGTGCAGTCTCCACACCAGCAACGTCACTCAGGAACTTGTTAGAAATGTATATTCTTATTTGCTTATCCAGACCTACTGATCGGAAACACTAGGGAGAGGGCCCGGAAGTCTGTGTTTTAGAAGTCCTCCATGTATTTCTCATGCCTGCTAAAGTTAGAAAACAACTGATTTAAATTACGTTGATCAGTGTACGTTTTTCGGTAACCGTATCAAAGAGCTACTTTCCCACTGTCTGATTCATAATAAATGTTAATAAGTAAATGACTCTCAATAAATGTTACTGTGAAAATGAAAATATACTTAATTTGTAAAGCAGCAGTCTGCGATGTTTGCTGTCATATTTTAGTCTCTTTTTCACTGTGTATTCAGGAATGAGTAGTTGCCCTCACAGTTTATTCATTTTCTTTCCCTTCGAGACTAGCTCTTCAGCTTTTCATTTAATATGAAAGGTCGTCTTCAAAGAAAATTGTTGTCTGATGCCTCAGTTATTTAATTCTCTAGAGGGTCACTGAGAAGCAAAGTTGGTTCATGCCAATCATTTCTTTCCCATTTTTAAAGAGGGATAGTCAGTCCACTGTCAATAATGATTAGTGAAATTTTTCTCTAGTTTCTTCTGCAGGACTAACCAGAAGTTCAGTGGCTAAGATTTGTTGTTTTTGGACTTCTAAGTTGGCTTTGAGTCTGCTTAGGCAGCAAATTCATGCAAGGGCTTTAATACTTTCAGCTTTGCTTCAAGTAATATGTGAAAATGGAGAGAAAAATCAATCACAAAGCACGTTGAAGTGCAACAGATTTATGGAGACAAGTGGGCTCAGATTGTGACATGTGAATTCATATGTATTATACACCCAATAATTTCTGATATGTGCAATCCAGGGGAATCATGACTTCAGCTTCAGTGAGATTCATGTGGTACAAATCTCTTTTGCATCTTGTCAGGCAAACAAACTCTGTGGGTTGAACAGCATCCCTGCATATAAAGGCATCCAGCCCTTCCTTGGAGAGAGATTCCTCAGGTAGGACAGTGAAAGGGCGAGTCAGGGCCTGGAGTTGGGTGTGTGTCCTATGGGAATGTGTGTGTCCTATGGGAAGGAGACAGCCAATTTCAGGTAAAAACTTGCAATCCAGGGATCACTGAGATTTTAGGGAGGCTCCACATGGAGCCGGGAAGGGACATAGGGATGGTCAAGGGGTGCTGAGAGTCTGCCAGGAAGATAGAGAAGTATGGTAGGGGCAGGAGGGAAGGGGGGCTTCAGGGAGCCAGAAACCTAAATAACTGTAGGTCCTCCTTAGGTAGCATTCCTTGGGATGCTAGTGGGGACATGGGTGGGAGAATGCTTCTAGTATGGGATTGTGTGGAGTAGTGCTAACCACTACCTGAGCAGCACTTTTTTTGTCTGAGTGAAGGCAGCTACTGACATTACAGGCTCTGGACTGGTACCTGGATTTGTAGCTGAGTCCTGGCCAGTGCTACTCAGCTTTGTCCCCCAAACTTCAGTGTGTTTGTTCATTCAGAGAAAGGGGAGAATTGGCTTCTAGATCCCAGGCCCTGAGAGATAGCCTGTAAAGACCTGCATTTTGAAATCCACAGACAACGAACACCTTCCTGGTGCCAAGTGCCATGGAGACACTAGGGATCAAGTGGTGAGCAAGAGTTCCTGCCCTCAGGGAGCACCAAGCCTAGTGAAGGACATGAGTACCTAAACAGCTTATTATAATTCGATGGGATGATTTTTGAATCAATTCTTTTTTTGCCTGAGGAAATCATCCAGGTCTTTTTAGAAGAGGTGATATATAGCTAGGCCAGGCAGTGAAGAGGAGCAGGGGCATTGCAGGCAAAAGGAAGTGTTTAAAGAAGTATGATGCCCTCGGGAAATGGCAAGTGGTCTGTTTTTGCAGCAGTGTAAGATATCTGAGAGTAAGTGGTGGACTTGAAGTTGGACAGTTGATGTGGAGTCAGATCATAAAAGATTTGTATCTTGCTGGGGGAATAAGAAACAGAGCTTTAAACGGAGAGTGACACATCAGATTTGTTTTAGAAAGATCATTCTAGCTCCTTTGGGGAGGGTGGATTAGAGGAAGTAGAG
This sequence comes from Equus asinus, assembly GCF_041296235.1. Lineage (NCBI taxonomy): Eukaryota > Metazoa > Chordata > Mammalia > Perissodactyla > Equidae > Equus > Equus asinus. The sequence continues at coordinate 13,548,529 of NC_091794.1, read as the reverse complement.
TGTTGTCAAAGTACAGTTGAGGCATGATGAGGGCCTGACTTGGTCATTGCCAAGGTGGTAGAGAAGCCAAACTGACTTTTAGAGGCTTGAATTTGCCCACCTGACTTCTCTTTTTCAGTCCTATCCTCACCTCTTTGGGGGCTGCTATGGCTCCTGCTTCTCTAGGTCCTGCATCCATAGGTGCTTCTGATAGAGGGGACAGATGGAACTTGAGCCTAATTCTCTCATTTATTACATGAGCTTGTTTCTCTCCCAAAGATTTTACCAAACTTTCCTAACAGTGTGTAACTGAAGCCAATTGCATCTTACTATATTAGTAAATTCTGTCTTTAGATACTATCTTTTGTGACAAGTAACAGTCTTTGCGCTTGACATGTAGTTTAAGTGGCTTGCATCAAATGCATTAGTTCATTCTTGGAACTTTTATTGACATTTACTATGTAAAGGCACTACTGGCTTCACTGAAGGGTAACTTAAAAAGTACTTGGCATCCTCTTGCAGAATGTATCAACTCTGCTTTATTCTTTACAGCCACAAACCAAGGGATTTTCTAAAAGCATTTGGTTGATTGATTCATTCATTTACTCATCCATCTATGAATCCATCATTCAACCAGTATTTGTTAAGCATCTACTGTGTGAAGGCAAAGTAATAACATGAGAAACACATTAGGGGTGGAAAAGAAAATAGAATGGAGAGTTCTAGAGGGACCTCAGAGATCTCAGAAAGCCCCGTATATAAAAATAACCTCAAGGCTCTAAGCAACTTAATCTCTAATACTAGGGTCACTTCTATTATTAAGGAGCATCTTGGGTTAGGAAGTGAGGTTTTAGCTTCTTAGATAACCTATCCTACCTCTGCTTCCATGTTCCTCTTGTAGTTACTTGAAACTTTTGATCACTGGAATGTGCACTGTGGAACTGTATGCACCAGGCCACAGTAATTTCAAGAAATGAATAATAAGTATTTTCCATTATCTATCTACAGGATTTTCTCCTCAGTCAAGAAGGAACTAAATAGTATGCTTTCCTAAGCAGATGTGATGGAAAATACTCAGTCCACTCCTGAATATTTAGATCTGTTTGAAAATTGACCATTTCAGACTTTGGCTACTAGTGGTTTGTGTAAATGACTCAGGGTCATCAGAGACCATGTTAGAAGTACTGCATACCCAGGCATATTTTGATCTCTTCTTTCTTTAAAGCCCTTCTCTCAACTGAAAAAGCCCTTTCTTATTCTATAGTCTTCTACTCTTTTGTGGAAAGAGTACTTGCTGGGAGTTAGGTGACTTGGTTTTTAATCCCAGCTCTGCTGCTAACTAGTTATATCACTTTAGGCCCGGGATTGGCAAACTAAAGACTGCTGTCAAATCTGGCCCACCATTTGTTTTTGTACATAAAGTTTTATTGGAACCCAGCCATGATTATTTTTTTACTTATTATCTTGGATGATTTTGTGCCACAATGCAGAGATGAGTATTTGTCACAGGATTGTATGGCCCACAGAGCCTAAAATATTTAGTATCTGGCCCTTTACAGAAAAATTTTCCAAGCCAGCATTAGGCAGGTCATTATCTTAATTGAGCCTCAACTTCCCTATCTACGAATTTTGGGAACTGGATTAGGTTGTCACTAGGGCCCACATCCTTGTTAGCATTCTAATATTCTATATAACTCTTTCTATGGAGCAGCTTTATCTCCTGTCATTGTACACTGAGATATAAACCTATTCATATTTTCACTCACTTGTTCAATTTATTGAGCTTCTAGTACTAGCAAGCCACTATAGAAAACTAACAAGTCTAAGAATGTCCCTGCCCTTGAGAAGCGTATAATCTGGTTAGAAAACATAATTACGAGGTTTAGAACTTAAATTATAAGATAATAAAAGATAACATAGCAAATTGAGTGATACTGATTAAATACTGTTCCTGCCCAGGAATTCATGTGAGGTTTGGCAGGAGGAACTCCATTGTCCATGGAAAAATTACTTCAGTGACTTTTTCTCTCCTTTTAGGAAATCTGAGACCTCTCAGGCCAAGAAGATCACCTTGAGGACTCTATTCTAAAGGCCATTGAACTTCTTTGGGTAAGTCCAGAGGGGAGCTCTGAGATCAATAGAGCTGTTGTGTTTATGACTGCTGAGGATAAATCATTGGAAAGAGTCAAGGTACTAACTGCCTCCTTTAGCATCTGACTCCTGGTTCTTTTGTGGTGAGCTCCTTGTTCCTGCAAAGCTGGCTGGGGTCAGCATAGGGGGTCAAAAAAAAAAACCCTCAGTAAGAGAGGTTGGGAATCTCTGCTCTCCATCCCAAAACATGTCACCGATGGCTTGAACATACCACCAGATACTCAAGATACAGAGAATAGATTCCACCTATGGGAGAGTGACCTTGTGAAGAGAAGTTTGGAGTCATCATCAGAGCCATTGGAGGGGACATTTGAAAGTCATGTGGGTATCATTTCACAAGATCTTGTCATGCCTCCAGTCCAGAGGAGAAAGTTAGATCCAATCCCCAAAAAACATAGACCTCTTAGGAAGGCTGTAAGGACGATGAGAACAAGAAAGAGCAAGAGGAAGGAGAAAGTGGAGACCTGCTGCCCCCGGATTCTTCCACCACCTGTGGTACCACCACAAAGTGAAGAAGATGAGGTGGTAGATACAAAGCTAACGGTGCTCAGTGCCCAGGAAGATGAATGGTGACCTTCTCAATGAGGTAGGGGTGAGGGTAGCAAAAATCTGAGTTTGCCATATTTCCATACCAAAAATAATGACGACTTTTCACCCGGAGTGAGAGGAGTTGGGGGCAAGGAGCTTGAGAAACAAACTGGGATCTTCAGGCCCAGATAGAGCATGAAGGAACTGGCTCAGGGGGTCATGTTCATTCTACAGATGTGCATTGGCAGTGACAGCTTTTAATTTCTTTCTTCTACTTGCAAGACAGATCACAGAGTCTGCCCAATGAGGGTGCCTGTGTGATGCATCAGGAATGTCAGATCCAACCCTGTGAGCTCTCAGTGTCCCAGGAACTGGGGCCCTTTTCTCCTGCAGTGACGTCTGTGGTATCATCACCACTCTGCTTCGGTCGTTTCCTAAGCTGTGTTTGCCAGACCTTCTCAAGGTCTAGGAAGCAGAAAGCCTCCCAGAAGAGAGGGCCCAAAACAGGATGAGGCAGGAGGTGATGGTAAGGCTTTGAGACCTGGCCTGCTGAGGGGTCTGGGCGAAAATAGAGTGCAGCCTCATTAAAGCCTTTAGCAAGTTGAAGTAGACATAGGTTTCCCTTGCGTTTAGTTTTATAGTTTTCTCTATGTGGTTTTCCTGTTAGTTGAGTTCTTGTCTGTCAAGAGATAGCTGTTTTTATGCTGAGATCCTCAAGCCTAAAGAGGTAGTAAAAGCAAAGTTACTTCGAAGCTTTTGACACTGTGTCTGGTAGTGGTATTGCTTCTTACTGCTTCCCATCAGGCTGAAGTGGGATTCGTTCTGGAGCAGCGGTTCCCAAAATGCATGTGTATTTCACTCATGTATTCAGTTGGCTTAATTTTCGCTAACTTCTCTGAGGATGGAAGCCATACAATTTCATCATTTTGAGTAAAATCTCCTAATATCGACCACCAAGTGGACACTTCTCCTGTTCAACTCCTCTCATTGACTTTTACCTTTAGCTAGGGATTCATTTTGCATTCTTGATGTTCAATACTTTGTTGAAATTCTGCCATTCCTGCTTGATTTGGCTATGCCTCAGGGGTGGTGGTTGCTGCTGTTCTTGGACAGGATGCTGCTATCGCCTCCCTCATCTCTAAGCATTCTTTGGATTTCTTTTGGTCACTTGTTACTAACATGCCTGGATCTTCCTTCTCAAGTTTGCCTCTGGTGTTCTCTAGCCGTCTGTATTGAAAATGTTGTCATACAAGGTAGTGTTACTTTCTCCTCATTCTTTAGCCAGACTCTCACAGAATCCTGAGTTCTTAGAATCCTAAAGAAAATAAGCATCTTAAAAAAGTTCAAGATCATTTCGTTTCCCTCTTGTCCTGGCATGCTAGGTTAATCCTCTTCCCAGGATATAAAATAAGAATTTAAATTAATCTTATACCCTCCTATGATGGAGCAGATTTAAGAAGAGTTTGAAAGTCTCCCTGTAGCTTTAATTACTTATTTCTTGCTTGTTCCAGTTTCCAGTTCATATAAGAATAATAAATAAAAGTACAACTATAAATAAACGTGCAGGGTGCCTGCAGAGGGAAGCTGTATACTGTATTTTCTTTCTTCCTCAGGACTGACCCTGATGGTTCATACACTAGAATTGGAGAAGATGACTAGTGTGCTTGCTTGTTCTTTTCTCGTCCAAAACAGGGCTTTGTACTGTTGGAAGAATGTAGTTGGAAAGGGAATACAATGAGTTGCAAGAGCAGTGGCAAAGATCCATAAGGCTGCCTTGGTGGTAACTGGGAAAAACTGACCCGGAAGAAGTCTCGTGGTGTGGTGAGGATCTCAAATTAGAATTAGCAATTTTGCAAACTGTCGTACTCAGTGCTCGGAGTAAAATGGGTCACCTTTCTAAAATCAGTCATGCTTTGATACCTACAGGTGTTTAAAAAGTGGTTGATTTCTTGATTTAGAGAGTGTGGAGTTTTAATAGAGCTAATTGACCATGGGCTCAAGCTATTATATGACATTTCAAATTATCTAAACTATATTTACGTACATATTTTCTCAATTTAATACAAGAAACATCCTCCCAGGCAAAGCATAATGTACGTAAAGTCCTGAGTCATAGAGCCTGTTATGAAAAGCTCAAAGGAGGGTAGATATAAGTGTTGCTTTTAATACTTTATTATTGTTATTTTTTCTTATCATAAGATGATTCAGGATGAGCTGTTCTATCACAGAAAAACTATTAGAGCCTAGTTAGCCATATCCCCAACCCCAACTAAAATACTGATTTTCACGTAAAGCTAATTTATGCCAATTTAGAGTACAGATTTCAGATAAAGAAAGATCTGTGCAAGCACTTAGTTTTGAAACTCTTTTCCTTATATGTCTTGACCCCTTGCTTGCAAATAGAAGAAAAGATGTCCCATCTCCTCTGATGCATTTATAAATGAGAAAGTCTGTATTCTCAGGTTTCAGATTTTGTGGTGTTGTCTTTATGGTTTGAATTATTAAACAGGATTTATGGCTTTTTTAAGTCATTTTTGTAAAATATATTTAGAAAATAGTACAGCTGTATCAAAGTAAAGGAAAATTAAAAATTGAAACCACTGCTATTGATGAGAGATAAAGCTTAGGAGTCATATTTTAAAATTGTTTCCTCACAAGGCAGATAAACAGATATTGTAAATATGTTGTAAACAGAAATAATTGACAAGTATAAAGATGATCATGTTTAATGTATTTACTTCCCTTTTTTAATGGGAACTCAAAGAATTATGTAGGTGGCAGGCGTACGCATTGCCACAGGTTGATTAAGCTGAGATTAAGCAGGTCAATTAAAGTTTTCCAGTGATTTTCCCAAGATCACTCATGAAATCTGATAGGGAATCATAATACAAGTTCTTTAAACAGATGACTTAAACACTTTTCTTGGTTTTATCTTCTAAATGTGATAGCTTTTGCTCGGGTCCTTGTCCTGACTGTCCATACTGAAACACTTCCTGCTGGCTATTTTCCTTGTGTCACTTTGTCCTTGCATTACTGTCCAAATTCCAACTAGTGTCATCTTTACTCATTTGGAAAATTTTAACATGGAAAAACTCTGGCTATTGGAAAATTATACAAGGAACCAATAGAGAGGGTTTACTTATTAACTAAGTTTTGACAGAAAAAGTAGAAATTATCTAGTCCTGCCCTCTTATTTTTCAGAGGAACCTGAAAGAAAGAAATTAAGTAGCTCTCTCAAGATAACGTAGCTGGTTAGTGGCAAAACTAAAACAAATAATAGCTACCATTAGATTTAGTATCATGTTTTTACACATCTATAATTTTCAAGCAATTTGCATACGGTTGATATTCATATTGTCACTTTACAGATGAGTTTAAGTTCATAAAAGTCCCAAGACTCCCTAAGTCCTAGTGCAGAATCCAAACCCAGCTCTGTTAGTCTCAGAAGCCTATGCTTGTTACATTCTCTCTCTCAGTATAATAATGTTATAAAATCTCTTTGTTTCCAATCTAACTCTGTAATGTCAAGAACAGGCAATTTCTCTTATTTGCCAAAATTTAGATTTTAACCTTAATACATTTACAACAAAAATGGTCCTATAAAAAGAGTCCAATTAAAAAGACTATTTCTTCCAGGTAGAACTTCTGTATTGGGAAGTAAATAATGAAATCGTTAACCTGAACATCACGATAAAAAAAAATTGCAGTGTAATATAAACAAAGTTTTAATCATTACAACCAATTAAACCAAGACAATTGCTTAACTGAAAAGTGATCAAAAAAAAAAAAGGGGACAGCACATAATCAAAGCTAGGCCCTCGACTTGACAGGGTCACAATACAAAGCCCAGCAAAGATAAATTAGGTTGCATAGAAAGCTAATAGACTTGAGAGGGTTTCTAAACCGTTTTCAGGTGAATGGTTTGGGACTCGGGTAGCACAGAGACAGGCTCCTCTACATTAGTCAGTGACCCTTGAAATAAGTGAGTGTCCTCCCACTAATGAACTCCAGGCTTTAAATAGGAAATTTGAATTTTCTCACGCTTCGAAACATTTTTTTCATTCTGATTTGACAAGGCCTCTTTCAAGACAAAAGAAAAGAACAACAAAACTGGAAGATCCAACCACTGGACTGTGTGTTCAAGGAAGGTTGTTCTTCATTTTTTCAAATTCAAGACATGAGGACAGTGTTGTACACGGGACATCAGACTGGTGCAGATGTCTTGAGCTATTTTCTGTCAGCTATGAAGAATTGCAGCACAGCTCCTATTAGGGAACATTTGTGATGGACTCTCAGACACAGGGTTACCACCCTCCTGGTTCATAGTGCTAGAAGAAGTAGATCTTTGCCTGGGATCCTTGCTCCCCCCCACCTTGTGCCTTCCGAGTCAGTCCTGCAGTTGGTGAGAGGCCCAAGGAAGGCTATTTTAACAGAGGTTTAAATAGTCTACATGGAGAGAAAACCTCAAAACAGATTAAAAGAATCTTCAAGCAAGTTACATAACTTTAAATGAATTCAAAATTCTGGGATTTTACTACAAATTATTTTTTTAATTGAATTCATGATAGTTTACATCAATGTGAAATTTCAGTTGTACATTATTTCTTGACTGTCACCACATTAGTGCCCCTTCAGCCCTTGTGCCCACTCTCCACCCCCCCTCCCCCGGTAACCACTGAACTGTTTTCTTTGTCCATGCGTTTGTTCATATTCCACATATGAGTGAAATTATCTGGTGTTTGTCTTTCTCAGGCTGACTTGTTTCACTTAGCATAATTGCCTTCAGGTCCATCCATGTTGTTGCAAATGGGATGATTTTGTCTTTCTTATGGCTGAGTAGTATTTTGTTGTGTATATGCACCACATATTGTTTATCCAATCCTCAGTCAGTTGATGGGCACTTGGATTGTTTCCATGTCTTGGCTATTGTGAATAGTGCCGACATGAACATGGAGGGGAATGTTACTTTGGATTGTTGATTTCAAGTTGTTTGGGTAGATACCCACTAGTGGGATAGCTGGGTCATATGGTAGTTCTATTTTTAGTTTTTTGAGGAATCTCCATACTGTTTTCCATAGTGGCTGCACCCAGTGTGCATTCCCACCAGCAGTGTATGAGGGTTCCCTTTTCTCCACACCCTCTCCAACATTTGTTTTTAGTCTTGGTGATTATAGCCATTTTAAGGTGGTATCTTAGTGTAGTTCTAATTTGCATTTCCCTGATGATTAGTGATGTTGAATATCTTTTCATGTGTTTAATGACCATCTGTATATCTTCTTTGGAAAAATGTCTATTCATATCCTCTATAGCCCATGTTTTGATCGGGCTGTTGTTTTTATTGTTCATTTGTGTGAGTTCCTTATATATAATGGAGATTAACCCCTTGTCAGATAGATGATTTGCAAATATTTTCTCCCAGTTGGTGAGTTGTATCTTTGTTTTGATCCTAATTTCTTTTGTCTTGCAGAAGCTCTTTAGTCTGATGAAGTCCCACTTGTTTGTTTTTTCTTTTGTTTTCCTTATCTGAGAATACATGGTATTTGAAAAGATCCTTTTAAGTTCGATTTTAAAGAGTGTACTACCTATATTATCTTCCAGGAATTTTATGGTTTCAGGACTTATCTTTAAGTCTTTGATCCATTTTGAGTTTATTGATCCATTTTGTGTGTGGCATGAGATTATGGCTACTTTCATTCTTTTGCATGTGGCTGTCGAGCTTTCCCAACACCATTTATTGAAGAGACTGTCTTTTCTCCATTGTATATTCTTGGCACCTTTGTCAGAGATTAGCTGTCCATAGAAATGCAGTTTTATTTCTGGGCTTTCAGTTCTGTTCCATTGATCTGTGTGCTTGGTTTTGTACCAGTACCATGCTGTTTTGATCACTATGACTTTGTAGTAAATTTTGAAGTCAGGGATTGTGATGCCTCCAGCTTTGTTCTTTTTTCTCAGTATTGCTTTTGCAATTTGGGGTCTTTAATTGCCCCATATGAATTTTAGGATTCTTTGTTCTATTTCTGTGAAGAACATCATTTGGATTCTGATTGGGATTACATTGAATCTGTAGATTGCTTTGGATAGTATAGACATTTTAACTATGTTTATTCTTCCAATCCATGTGCATGGAATCTCTTTCCATCTCTTTATGTCATTATCCATTTCTTTCAGTAATGACTTATAGTTTTCATTATATAAGTCCTTCACCTCCTTGGTTAAATTTATTCCTAGGTACTTTATTCTTTTAGTGATTGTAAATGGAATTGTATTCTTGAGTTGTCTTTCTGCAAGTTCGTTATTAGAGTATAGAAATGCAACTGATTTTTGTAAGTTGATTTTGTAGCCTGCAACTTTACTGTAGTTGTTAATTATTTCTATTAGTTTTCCAACAGATTTTTTCTGGGTTTTCTATATATAAGATCATGTCATCTGCAAACAGCAAGAGTTTTACTTCTTCACTCCCTATTTGGATTTCTTTTATTCATTTCTGTTGCCTAATTGTTCTGGCCAAAACTTCCAGTACTGTGTTGAATAAGAGTGGTGATAGTGGGCATCCCTGTCTTGTTCCTGTTCTCAGGGGGATGGCATTCAGTTTTTGCCCATTGAGTGTGATGTTGGCTGCGGGTTTGTCATATATGGCCTTTATTATGTTGAAGTACTTTCCTTCTATCCCCATTTTGTTAAGAGTTTTTATCATAAATGGCTGTTGGATCTTGTCAAATACTTTCTCTGCATCTGTTGAGATGATCATGTAGTTTTTATTCCTCAGTTGTTTGATGTGGTGTATCACATTGATTGATTTGTGGATGTTGAACCATCCCTGTGTCTCTGGTATAAATCCCACTTGATCATGATGTATGATCCATTTGATGTATTGCTGTATTTGGGTACCAATATTTTGTTGAGGATTTTTGCATCTACGTTCATCAGTGATATTGGCCTATAGTTTTCCTTTTTTGTGTTGTCCTTGTCAGGCTTTGGTATCAGAGTGATGTTGGCCTTGTAAAATGTATTAGAAAGTGTCCCATCTTCCCTAATTTTTGGGAATAACTTGAGAAGGATAGGTATTAAATCCTCTCTGAAAGTTTGATAGAATTCCCCAGGGAAGCCATCTGGTCCTGAGGTTTTATTCTTTGGGATGCTTTTGATTACTGTTTCAATCTCTTACCTTGTAAATGGTCTATTTAGATTGTCTGCTTCTTCTTGATTCAGCTTTGGGAGGTTCTAAGAGTCTAAGAATTTATATCCATTTCCTCTAGATTATCCATTTTGTTGACATATAGTTTTTCATAATATTCTCTTATAATCCATTGTATTTCTGTGGTATTCATTGTTATTTCTCCTCTTTCATTTCTAATTTTGTTTATCTGAGCTTTCTCTCTTTTTTTCTTTGTAAATCTTGCTAGGGGTTTGTCAATCTTATTTATCTTCTCAAAGAACCAGCTCTTTGTTTCATTGATCCTCTCTACTGCCTTTTTTGTTTCAATAACATTTATTTCTGCTCTGATTTTTATTATTTCTCTCCTTCTGCTGACCTTGGGCTTTGTTTGTTCTTTTTCTAATTCAATTAGGTGTAATTTGAAGTTGCTTATTTGGGATTTTTCTTGTTTGTTAAGGCAATGAATTTCCCTCTTACTGCAGCTTTTGCTGTGTCCCATGTGAGTTGGCATGGTTTGTTTTCATTTGTCTCCAGATACTTTTTGATTTCCCCTTTAATTTCTTCAATGATCCACTGCTTGTTCAATAGCATGTTGTTCAGTCTCCATATCTTTTCCCTTTCTCAGCTTTTTTCTTGTAATTAATTTATAGCTTTATAGTATTGAGATCAGAAAAGATGCTTGTTATTGTTTCAATTTTCTTAAATTTGTTGAGGCTTGCCTTGTTTCCCAACATATGGTCTATCCTTGAGAATGTTCTGTGCTCACTTGAGAAGAATGTGTATTCTGCTGTTTTTGGATGGAGTGTTCTATATATGTCTATTAAGTCCAACCAGTCCAGCTTTTCATTTAATTCCACTGTTTCCTTGTTGATTTTCTGTCTGGATGATCTATCCATTGATGTGAGTGGAGTGTTGAGGTCTCCTACTATTATTCTGTTATTATTAATATCTTCCTTTAGGTTTGTTAATAGTTGCTTTATGAACTTTGGTGCTCCTGTGTTGGGTGCATAGATATTTATAAGTGTTATTTCTTCTTGTTTGAGTGTCCCTTTGATCATTATATACTGCCCCTTTTTGTCTCTCTTTACTTGTCTTATCTTGAAGTCTACTTTGTCTCATATAAGTATTGAAACTCCTGCTTTCTTTTGTTTGCCATTAGCTTGGAGTATTGTCTTCCTTCCCTTCACTCTGGGCCTGTTTCTCACATTGGAACTGAGATGTGTTTCCTGGAGGCAGCGTATTGTTTGGTCTTGTTCTTTAATCCATTTCTCCACTCTGTTTCTTTTTATTGGAGAATTCAGTTCGTTTACATTTAGGGTGATTATTGATATATGAGGGCTTAGTGCTACCATTTTATCATTCATTTTCCAGTTCTTCTGCATTTGCCTTGTTTCTCATCCTGTGTGTTTTCATCTACCCATTGAATTATGTAGTTTTTAATGATGTGTTTCTTTGTTTTCTCCTTATTTATTATTTGTGTTTCTGTTCTGCTTTTTTGTTTAGTGGTTACCATGAAATTTGTATTCAGAATCTCATGTATAGTAGCCCATTTTCTGATGGCCTCTTATTTCCTTAGTCTAAACTGATTCAGTCCCTATCCTCCTCTGTTCCTAAATTGTTTTTCTCACATCTTATTCCATCTTGTGTTGTGATTTTGTGGTTTAAATGACAAGATTATCTTTGTTTTTGGTATTTTCCTTCCCTTCATCTTTAATGCTATACTTGAGTATTTGCTATCCTCTTCTGATTCTGTTTACCTATTTATATCCTTACTCCATGCTTTGTAACCCCTTTCTCCCTGTTTTTTTTTTTTTTTTTTTTTCAGGTATGAGGGCCTTCTTGAGGATTTCTTGTTTGGGGGGGGAGTGTCTCGTGGCTACGAACTCCATTAGCTTTTGTTTGTCTGGGAAAGTTTTTATTTCTCTATCATATCTGAAGGATATTTTTACTGCATAGAGTATTCTTGGCTGAAAATTCTTGTCTTTCAAAGATTTGAATATGTCGTTCCATTCTCTCCTAGCCTGCAAGGTTTCTGCAGAGAAATCTGCTGAAAGCCTGATAGGGGTTCCTTTGTAGGTTATTTTCTTCTGCCTCGCTTCCCTGAGTATTCTTTCTTTGTCATTCATTTTTGCGAGTTTTACTACTGTATGCCTTGCAATAGATCTTTTTGTATTGACATATCTAGGAGATCTGGAAGTCTCTTCCACATGGATATCCACATCTTTACCTAGGTTTGGGAAGTTCTCTGTTGTTATTTCTTTGAACACGCTTTCTGCTCCATTCTCCTTCTCTTCTCTTTCTTGAATACCTATAATTCTTATGTTGCATTTCCTGATTGGGTTGGATATTTCTTGGAGACTTTCTTCATTTCATTTTACTCTTAGTTCTCTCTCCTCCCCTGTCTGGAGCATTTCAACAGGTTTTATCTTCAATTATGTTGATATGCTTCTCTATGATGTCCACCTGAGCATTCAGGGACTGTATATTTTGTTTTATTTCTTCCATTGTGTCTTTCATCTCTAATATTTCTGATTGATTCTTTTTTAAAGTTTAAATCTCTTTTGTGAAGTAGCTCCTGAACTCATTGAATTGTTTCTCTACATTCTCTTTTACCTCATTGAGTTTTTTGATGATAGCTATTTTGAATTCGTTGTCATTTAGATTACATATTTCTTTGTCCTCAGGACTGGATTCTGGGTACTTGTCGTTTTCTCTCTGGTCTGGAGATTTGATATAATGTTCAATATTGCTAGTGGGGATGGCTCTGTTTTTACACATCCTGGTATTATTTGGTCACAGTTACCTCCTATCCCTACCGGGTAAGGCTCAAGAGCCATGTATTCTGAGCCTTTTGCCTTCAGCTGAGGTCCCCAGTGGTGGAGCTGTGTTGGGTGGGTGGAGGAAGGGCTGCTTTCTCCTGTGTGCTCTCGGGGTTTTCTCGCCCTGCTCTCACTGTTCACTCTCTTGGGGTGTTGGCTTGATGAGGTCACCCCTGGAGAAAGCTTTCACCCCAGTAGAGGGCTTCCCTCTAAGCTGCAGGGACCCTCAGGGATCCTTGATGTTCCTGCAAATGAACATCCCCTCCCCCATTCCTTCCTTCATGGAGGCCTCTTGCAGTCCCAGATCACAGTCTTTAGGGGAGGGAGCAAAGTTTTCTGTTACCCTATTCCACCTCCTCCAGCCTCTCTGCACTCTGTTGTATGGCTGCATGTCTCTCTCCGACATTATTTATGTTGTGTTTGGGAGTCCTCTGTTGGAGTATTGATGTTTTTTTGTTGTATTTTGGAGGGGGAAGATCACCGGGAAAGTTTACTCTGCCGTGATGTTGACGTCACTCTGGTCTTCAAATGATTTTTAATGTGAACCTGACTTCTTTCCTAGTTGATTCTAGGATGCCTGTGAAAATACACAGTGCTGGATGATTACAGTGGTAGTCCTTCTGGTGAGCAGGACAATAGATCCATTCACAGAAAGTGATAAAGCAGTAGCTGGGGTTTTTAATAACTACTGTGAGAATATCCCCTTAATATCTGCCCCTTTACCTGGAAGAAAACAGAATTATAATGACTGTATAAATAAGAAAAAGCATCCATGGCAATCAGCATTTAGTACCAAAACTTGTGCTTGGCCTATCATGCTCAATAAGAATCTCTGGCTAAAATGTATACATAGAATATGTTAGATGAAAAATAAAATAATAATTCCATAACTCCTTTTCTAAAAGCTACCATTCATCCTATTTTAAAATTTGGTGTCATTTTAAAGTTAAAATTATGAAGCAAAGGTCTATGTCTTATTCTATAAATCATCTAATTATACATGTTATGTAATTATATAATAAGTAGTTGCCTGTTGAAATCTTAGGAAACAAAACAAAACATTGACTGCACTAAGTGCTGTACAGTGGTAAGCTACTCATGTCAGTCTTTATTTCAAAGAGGACTGAATTTGTTGCTGGGGGGCATCAAATCTAGCAAATAGTTTTAATATTTGTTAATTCTCAATTTGAGTGTCTCTAGAGAAATTTTTTTACCAAAGAATTTGACAACCCAAAGTCCCTTTATTGTTACATACTGTGAAATCAATGTTAGTTGGAACTTTATTCTTGATTTGTAGGGTTGAACAGGCACTCTTCTGGTCCTAAACTGCATGGTTTAATGCACCATCTTTTTTATAAGTCATCAGCATTTTCTAAGAAAACTTCATTGCAAACACAGTTTACTCAATAGCTGTAATAGAGTAGTGGTTCTTAACTTTTTCTGCTTAAATCCTCCTGAATTATAGGAGATACTGTATCAACAACAATACTTCTCTCCATGGCAATGATTATTAATGAAATGGTGATAGAGGACCTATGAGTTATGTTAGAATTTTGTAGAAATTATCATTGGGAAAAGCCCACCTGTGTTCTAATACCCCCCTTAACCTTTCCTTATCCATCTGTTGAATATTATACCAAGGCTGACTCTATAAAGGGTCACTAAATTCCAGTGTTTGTAACTGGGATTTTATTTAATTCCACTCCATAAGGATGTATGGAGCATTTGTGCATAAACTGAAGCCATTTTATCTCAAAGTAAAACAAAGGAAGCATACATAAAACGTAGAAGAACCTGTTGGTACTGTCACATAATTTACAGACTGTTCAAAGAAAATAAGAGAAGCACTCACACAGTGACTACTGACCTACATCAAAAATGTCCAAATGAGCTCAGAAGGGTGTTGACAAGGTAAGCAAGCCCTGATAGAATGTCTTGTAAGGAAAGGATATTGTGAGATGGAATCCAGGACATGCCTTCTCTGAAGTGGTAAATTTTGAGCTGGGCCTTGAAGGAAGAATATGGTCTAATTTTATGCAATCCCACAGCCAAACAGGTTAAAATTACTTTACTGAATGAAGTCCTGGAGGCTAGATGGAGCCAGAGCACAAATGTAACCGGATCCAATAGAAAGCTGGCAGAAATATTGAATCCATTATGAACAAGTCATTATGTTCAAGGGTAGGCTGTTCAAGAGATGGGGCAGAGACAGAAGACAGAGCTGGAAAGTTAAGTGCCGAGTAAAGGCAGAAATGGTGCAGAGGCAACCGCAAATGAGAGAATAAAGAGAGGGCCTAGGACTTCTATTTGAACAATTGAAAAGCCTATGGGGTGTTGGCCATGAAGTGCTTTTCAGGGGAGGTCCCCTCCAAAGGAAAACAGGGTGGACAACATTGAAGAACATGAAAGTGAGTGATTCAGATAGAGAACATCGTGAAGAAAGGTACAGATGTGGCAGTATTAGGTTATGTGTTGGGAACATGGAGTAGCTTAGAAATGTGTGGTGGGGAGTAGTGAGAAATAAGATGGGACTAGTTGAACTCCATCTTTGTATTCTTTACTTGGCTTTGGTTCATAGTTGAGGGGGAGCCATTGCAAATTCTTTACCTTCTCTAAGGAGATAACACTGCCCAAGTTAGGAAGCTCAAGAAAGAACAAGTTTGGAAATAGAGATATGCAAGGACATCAACCTGGATTCAGTAATGACCTCTAAGAATAGCTTGTTGGCTAGCTGCTTTCAATGATGTATCTGGGCTAGATGATTGACTCTTTTTCACCACTTGCTTACAAATATATTTTTGTAAGAATGGTGGATAAAATTGAAGGAATCCTTAAATTTTATGGAGACTTCTAAATGCTTATTTGTTCATAAGGTAACAGAACAGTACAACCTAGTATTTGAGAATACCTCTACAGACAGTGTTTGGGTTCAGTTCCTGGCTTTGCCACTTAATAACTATGTATCCAAACAAATTACTTTTTTTGTGCCCTAATTTGCTCATCTGAAAAATAAGAATTTTTTTCATATACCTACCTCATAGGGCTTTGATGAGAGTGAAATGAGAGAACACATTTAAAGAACTTAGAATAGAACTTGGCACACAGTGTAAACTCAACAAATATGCAGCTGTTGATATCAGATGGGCAGGATACTTTTTGCAGTACTGATTTGTGTGAGGAGAGGTTGTAAGGTCTCAAAGGGGAGTACTGTATGAAGTTCTTGGGGAGTCTGACTCTGACTGTAGGGTCTTCCAGCCTCACTAAATATACTGAGCATGGCTCAGAGAGAATAGAATCACCACACATAAAATGATTTTGTATGGTGAGACAGAGGTTATCTCTGTAAGCAGAACCCCAGTTATTACATGACTATAGGGCATATTTCTTAGCATCTAATTGTGAAGGGGTCTAATTCGTCTTTTATTCCCAGTGCTTATTACAGTGCCAAGCACAGTAGGCACATAATAATTTCTCAATAAATGTCTGTCAAGTAAATGAATAAACAGTTCAGTGATGAACAGAATTTTAGCTCCAGCATATGTAAAATGAAACATACCATTGACAGGAGCAACGTTGCGTTTCGTCCTCACATCACTCTTGCAGCGCTTTGACCCTGAAGACAACCCTCAGATCATGGCACGCAGGAGGAGAGCCCCCAAAGGGACTGAGTATGAAGTTTTCATCAGTTAAGTGGCATGGGGCATGGGGTCAGCTTTAGGCTGATTTAAAAATATCGATTCAGAACTGCTATATACAGTGATTAAGAAGTAATGCATTCCCCTTTCCATCAGTCTCAGAACTTTACTTTAAAGTGCACGTGTACATATACATGTATACGCCTGCACAGGCACAAATACACAAATATATCAGAGCTACAAGTTCTCTTCATTAATTTTGGGTAAGTGCTGTATAACAATCTACCTCGAAACTTAGTAGCTTAAAGCAATGGCGACCATTCATTTAGCTTGTGAATCTGCAATTTGGTCAGGGTTTGGCAGGGAGGGTTCATCTGTGTTCCACGAAACCTAGCTGGGGCAGCTCTAGTTTTGACTGAAGCTTTCATTTCCAAGATGGCACACTCATAACTGACAAGTTAGTGCTGCTTGTCATCTGGTTGCTCAGCCATGCTGTGGGCCAGGAGCCTCAGTTCCTCTCCACATGGGGCCTCTTCATAGACTGTCATTCACTCATAGCATGATGGCTGTATTCCAAGCGTGAGCTTCCCAAGAGAACCAGGTGGAAGCTAGGTTTTATGATCTAGTCTCAGAAAGCACATGTGTCCATTCTGCTATAGTCACAGGTCACCCTGATTCGAGGGGAAGAAATATAGACACCCCTCACCCTCATCCCCAGGGGAGGAGTGTCAATGTCACATTGTAAGAAGAGTGTGTGGAATGAGAGATCTTGTGGCTGTCTTGGAAAAATACAGTCAGTATTTAGAGAAATGATAATTCAGGCACCTCTGAAGTTCCCCAAAGTGACAAGACTATTCTGGTATGTAGGAAATATTTTCTGGAAGAGGCATATTCTAAGAGAGGAGATATTTTGTGGAGAGTTGAAAAAGATTATTCTACTTACATGTAAGAGGTGCCATGAGACTTATCTTTGAAGAAAGTTCCGAACAGCATGACTAGGACAAAGGGATGGGGACGTTAGCCGACTAAAGTAATTTAGCATGAAAAGCTGAATGTTAACCATTTAAAAAATAAAGTTAGGAATATTCGCCTTGTCCTGATGCCAGTGGAAGTGGGTATTCTGCACAATCAAGGACCTTCAGCTGTGGCTACTTTGATATAGCATAGAGTGTGCATGGCTAAATCTGATTTTTCTCTATCTGTGACTGAATAAAATTTTCATCATGACTACAAGCTCAGAAAAATCTTACCCACCCAATTGAAAGTAGACGGAAAAATCATAGGAAAATCTATATCTGAAGTATGTATCAACATTCTTTGTTAGTAAATATTTATTTAGCTCTCTTAGATGAAATATAAATAATGATGGCAGTTTTCCTTCAAGGCAGGTTAGAGTTCAGCTGAGAACAGTATTCAGCAAATCAGATGCTAGCAGTTTTGACCTGTCTGCCGGAGGAGAAGTATTTAAATGGTCTTTTAAATTATCTGTTTTAGGACTTTGCATGGAAACCCAGCAAAATCAGTTTGCTAAAATCTATACCAGCTGGCCCAGGTGACTTTTCATAGTGTCTGCCTACATCTGTTTTATTCACAACTGAACTGCTATTGATTTGTATAATGAAGCGATAGCACACAAAGTGATAGCTTCCCCTGAAGCCGTGTCTGCTCTCTGCGTAGGATTTGGGGTGGGAAGAAGAGACCATAAACAATACATTTTCTTCTCAAAATATAGTTGTCACTTTCAGCTTGCTTCCTTCCACCCAAAGAAGACTATCAAAGCAGAGTTATGATTAAACATGGCAGTTCTTTTGTCCTCCTTATGGAATGTGAGTCTGGCAGACAGAATCTGCCCTGGTAGAGGACAGGATAATCGTGGTTGGCCTCTTACTTTACTAGCCCCTGAGAAGTACCTGTCATTTATTTTCCACAATTATATTACTTTAAATGACCCCATATGCCTCAGTTATTTTCTTTCGCTTAATAATTTAGCCTCTTGATGGAGAATCAGGGGTAGCTAAATGATGATGCATTTGTGACAACTGTGTATGCCCTGAGTCTGACCACGGTTGTCAGGATAGGGAATGTCTGTTGACTAGAATGGAAAATGCTAGACCTAAAGAACTGGGAACACGCAATGAAAGTAGGAGTTTTCTCTCCTGACCTGGGCACTTCTACGAATGGAGCTGTGGGTTCATTTCCTTAGAAGCGCTGAGCGAGAGCCCTAGGAGCAGGGTCATGTGACTGTCAATGTCATTTAAGCCTTCTTGCCATTTACTGCTTAGTTCTGAGAACTTATTGAGGCTGGACAGCTCGTGGGCAAGATTAAAGTCATTGCCTTGATCACAGCAGCAAAATTTCAACAGCTTCTGCTGCTGCCAGGGCATAGAAATTGTGTGACTGCTTCTGCAGCTGGGCTGACTCTCCCTGACACTAGGCAGGCAGAGATTGAAAGCAAACTTGTAGTTTTATTTCATCTCCTTGTAGTGATAACAATCCATGGGGTTGAAAATTGTACATTTACTGTGAGTTCCACAAGTTCTTTAACCTACGACCTGGAACCTGACTGAATACACTTAATATTGTGTATGAAAGCATGTTCCGAATGGAGTTGTTTTGAAACTCAGTGCTCTGTCTCTCTTCTTCAAGTTTCATTCTCTTTATATTCTAAATTCCATTTCTGTTTTTGAATGACTACCATTGCTTTCAGAAAATCCAGTGTAACATGTGTTGAGATACTAGTATGAATATATCATATAAACAGTTTAGTTTTGCATTGTATATGCTCTTCTTTCTGAAAAAATGTTAAATGAACCTGTTACATTTTACTTTAAGGAGTTAAGCTTAGAAAGACCCTTCAAATAGCTTGCCTTCTTTAGACAGGCAGTAATTTATTGTTAGGCATTGTGAAATGGGTTTCCTGGCAGAAATAAACATACAATAAAATTATCCAAAAAGCATTCAGGTGAGTGTTTTGATTAAAAAAATGACAGGGAAGTTTAGAATTTGAATATTTTGTGAATTGTAGTAGCAACTTTAGAAATTGGAGGGATATGAAGACAAATCAAATGGAAAGGAATTTTGATTTTAATATGGAAAATGTGCAGTTATGTAGAAAAACTAAAAGTACTAGAAAAAGACTTCAACAAGCAACTAAAAATTATGTTTAAATAGCCAAGAAGATCAAAAATACCTGGTGATTGACAAGTGTTAATCGACAAGAGCTATTAAAGATGTTTTTGAAGTCAGTGCGCATGATGTATTCCAGTAGTTCTCCAGTGATTGCAACACAATTTTTGTTGTTGTTTGCTGGTTGAGATTTAGCAGATGATATGTAAAAAGCCAAAAGGCTACATAGTAAGAAAAGCTTTTTAATAGTCTGGCTGCCAGTCTTTTTAAATGCCTTGTGTATTCAAACACATGTATATAAACACTCACATGCCCAGAAAATAAATTGACAAGAAAGGTTGTAAATCACACAACACATAAATAAATAAATAAAATAGAGTAGTACATTTATCTATATCAGATAAAACCAGACTCTTCTTTAAGTCATATTTATGCTTTTATATGCTAATTTGTTCTAGGAAGGAATGTGAGAAAACACATTTTTATATTGCAGAAACAACACTATACTTTTCTTCAAAGAGAGATTTAAGTAGTAGAAAATTAGGAAGGACAGTAATACAAAGGTCAATATTAATGAGAGTTTACCGTTGGAGTAGAGATGTTATCAAGATTAATTAATTGAAATTTTTTTAGCATCCATCTATTCCTGGACCTTTCAGTCTTGAAAGTCAAGTATGTATCAGTGTTTCTCAAACTTTTTGGGTATCAGGATCATTGGAGAAACTTCTTCAAAATATGTTTGCTTGGGCTCCACCCTCAAAGATTCTTGAGCCTAGGCTTCAGGAACCGGTATTTTTAACATCATTCTTTGCCCTACTCCCCAAATGTGATTCTGAGGTGCACCACAGTCTGAGAACTAATGGAGCAGATAACATACATACAGTATAATAGGAGAGTGTGGCACTTCAGTGGCAAAGCATTTATACCTTTAAATGTGTCAGAGCTCATGTGGAGACCATGGCCTGCAGGAAAGAGTTTAAAACCTATTTTGCTTCTGGATAGTTGTTTAGCATTTTACTTTTTGCATAATTATCCTAGGAAATATTCAAAATTGACTTATTTGTGTATTAATAATGTATTAATTTTTGAAACAACCAAATTATTAGGATTGGGAGTTCTATTAATGGCTTCATTCTAAACTGTAACATCTTTCTTTTGACATTGGTGGCAGAAGAGAACAATCACAGCTTTCTGTAATGACATACAAAAATTGTAAGTGTATAAGTATTTAAGTCAAGAGAAATAGTATTGAAAAATGTAAGGCATTATCTTTAAAATGCTATAACTTCACTACTGCTTTATCAGCCCTACACTTTTTCATTCCTTCACAACTGGCTCAGTTCATTGTGTCCTATTTTTAACTAGTAAGACCTAAAGAAATAAAGGACTCCTAATAGGCTTGTAGCAGGGCTGGTCATGATGGAAGGCGAGTAGGCTAATCCTTTGATGTGAGGACTAATAGTACTTGGAGGGAGTGCTGGCTGCAGTTGTGTAGCCCTGGTTGGTAGAAGCATGGGAAGGGACGGTGTAGTTGATGTGGCCAGGCCAGGTCTCAAGGTGTGTGTACGTTAGAGGATAGAAGATGGGGTTGTTGACTATAAGCCTAGGGCCAGGCCACACATGAATAAAGTGTTGGGGAGGGCTGTGTAAGTTCTGCCTTGAGAGATGGTCTGGTATGTGCAATGTAGGCACAGACTTCAGAGCCAAGCTTTCATAGCTTGAATCATAGATCCGTCACTTACTACCCCTCTGACCATTGACAAGTCACTTATTCTTTCTGCTTATCACTTTCCTTATTTGTAAAATATGGATAATGATAGTGTCTACCCAAAGGAGTTTTATGTGGATTAAGTGAGATGGCAACTGTTTTAACTGGGTAGAGTAAATACTAGATATTCCTAGATATCTATTGAGTAAGTAGTAGCTATCTGAGATGGAAACACCTCCAGCAGAAAAAGAATGTTGTTCCTATGAAAGATACATCTAACATTATGTATACTGAAATTCTTTTATTCATTGCATTATTTAATTGTTTATTTGACAGACATTTACTAAACACTTATTATGTGTTCTTTGTGTTTGGCAATGTGCCAAGAACTGGGGCTGAAAAAGTGAATTAGACTCTTCCACAGTAAGATGTTAAGGAATGTGTCCTATGTAATATAATGACCAGAGTACCCTGTTATTGAAAGAGAGCTATTTCAATGAATTAATTAACTTTTGTTTATTAGTGTATGTTGACATCTTTAAGAAGGCGCAGAAATTTACCCTTTTTTCTCATTGGAATACTAAACTAACAGATAAGATGAATGAGTAAATCTTACGGAGACCAAAATATCCAATATAATTTACTAAAATTGAACAGTGTGGCTTATATCTGTAAGCAGCTTTCTCCATACTAAACTCCAGAGTTAGTGAAACTTACTCAACGAGTCACAGTAAGTGCTGTACCATGGCATACTTCCCCTATAGGGATGGGGCCTTTGCCACTAAGTTCATCATATGACTTAGAGAAATTGAGAACACAGTGTCTCTCTGGACAAGAGATGGGGGAAACTGATGTTACTGGGCAGTGCATGCCCTGCTTTTCCTTCCAAACTCACCAATTATTTTAACTTACTCCTAATTTGGAAAACAGTTGGTAAGGGGGAAGAGAAAGGCTAGGTGTGTTACATGGAGGGACACATCGGGAATGGGAAAAAAGGACCCCATCCTGTTCTCTAATAGTTTACTCCATTTTTAGCATTATACATTTCCAGACAAGTTCTATCATTTATTCTCTTTGCTACACATACTCCTATGACGTAGATTTCTTTTTTCCTCTATTATCCACATTTTAGAATTTTTTTTTTTAAATGGGACTTTTGATTCTGGGCATGATGGAGTAAACACATTCCACCCAGTCTCTTCCACTAACTACAATGAAAAAGCCCCAGAATAAAATACATTAAGCAACTAACATAAGAATGAGAGATAGGTAAAAGTAGGCAGACAAGGTAAGGATCTTAGGACTGGAGGAATGACCTGGCAGTGAGTTTCCTGTGGATCCTCCTCGCCCTACATCAAGTGGGTGGCAATGAAGAGGTGAGACCACTTCACCTCCCCACTAGGACCTCCCCACTCCCAACTGGCAGCAGCAAATACTGTGGGGCTGAGCCCCGTAGAATTGCTTAGCCCAGTCGCCCTTCAGAGCACCAGTAAAAAGATGGAGCCCCTCCCCCTCCTCACCGGTGTGACAGAGGCAGACCTTGAAGGTCAGCACCATGGCAGCAGTGTGGTGAGGCTAATTTCCTATCTTGCTAACAACACCACCAGGAAGATGAAACCCCGGGAACCAGAGTGGGGAAAAGGATAATGAAGAGAAAGTAGCTGAAGAAAGTGACCATTTAAATCTATGTTTAAAGTCCTGGACTAACCCTGAGCTCAGCAAAGGCTTTGAACACTGCCCTGTGGTGAGGACTGCTGCTCAGGATTCAGTCTGAACTCCGGGTGGCTCACAAGCTGGGCAAACCAGCTATCACTTTAAATTCTTTGAAAAGTAAATAGATATTGGAAAGCCCACAGAAAGTGGGCCATGATATGTATTGACTGCCTGTTAAACAAAACAAAACAAAAATCAACACTATACAGAAGATGTTAATGAGATCCAGAGTCTCGTAATATAATATTCAAAATGTCCAGATACAACCCAAAACTACTCAACATACAACAAACTAGGAAATATGAGCAACTGTCAAGGGAAAAGAAAAATGAGACACCAACCACAAAATGACCCAAGTGTTGGAATTATCCAAAAAGTCTCTGATATAGCTATTATAACCATGCTTCAAGAGGTAAAAGGAAACACTCTTGAAAAGAATGGAAAGATAGAAGTTCTCAGCAAAGAAATAGAAACATATACCAAAAAATCACAAGAAAATTTTAGAACAGAAAAATACAATAATGGAAATGTAAAAAATTCACTGGAGGGGCTCAATAGCATGATGTAGATGAGAGAGGAAGGAGTCAGTGAAGTCGGTGAACTTGAAGACAGAGCAATAGAAATTATCCAATCTAAACAATGAGAGAAAGAGAGACGGAGAGACACACACAGAGAGGATCAGAGCTCAGGAACCTGTGGGACAATATCACCAGGTCTAATATCCATGGTATAAGAGGAGAAGAGATAGTAAGGGAAAAAACCACACAAAAAAATCAAAAGTATATAGAAGATGAACAACACCATTAACCACTTTTACCTAATTGACATTTATGGCATACTCCACCTCACAGCAGCGGCATACACATTCTTTTCAAGCACAGGTGGAACATTCACCAAGATAGTTCATGTTGTGAGTCACAAAGCAAGCCTCATTAAATTTAAAAGAATTGAGATTATTGAAAGTAGATTCTCTGATCCTAACAAAATTAAATTAGAAAGCAATAACAGAATCATATCTGAAAATCCTCTAGATATTATAAAATTAAACAAAACATTACTAAGTAATCACTTGGTCAAAGAGGAAATTCAAGGGAAATTAGAAATGATTTTGAACAGAATGAAAATGGAAATATAATCACCCAATATTTATGTGATGAAGCTAAAGCAGTGCTTAGGGGGAAATTTATAGCATTAAATGTTTATAGGCAAGTAGAGGAAGATTGGCACAGATGTTAGCTCAGGACTACTCTTCCTCAAGCAAAAAAAGAGGAAGATTGGAAACAGATATTAGTTCAGGGCTCGTCTTCTTCAGCAAAAGAATAATAATCATAATAATTCCTATAAGAAAAGAAAAAAGTTCTCAAATCAGTAAGTTAAGCTTCTGCCTAAAGAAACATTAAAAAGAGCAAAATATACTCAACGCAAACAGAAAAGCAGAAATCAATGTAACCAAAATCTGGTTCTTTCAAAAACAAACAACAAAACTGATAAACCTCTAGTTTAGTTGGCTAAGAAAATAGGACACAATGATCAACATCAGGAATAATAGAGGGAATATTAGTAAAGAGCCAATGGACATCAAAAGGATAGTAAGAGAATATTTTGAATGACTTTGTGCATATAAATTTACAACTTAGATGAAATAGACTAATTCTTTCTAAGACAGAAATATCAAAACTAGATTAAAAAGAAATAGATAACATGAGTCATCCTATATGTATTGAAAAAATCTAATTCATAGTTAAACACCTTCAAAACATATGTCCGAACCCAGATGGTTTCACTGGTGAACTTTACTATCCAAGGAGGAAATAACATCAATTCTTCAAATTTCTCATTTGAGTTAGAAAAGGAGAGAACATTTTCCAACTCATTTTATGGGGCCAGCATTACCCTGATACCACAATGAGACAAAGACAGTTCAGGAAATGAAAACTACAGACCAATATTCCTCTTGAACATAGACAGAAAAATCCTCAACAAAATATTAGCAAGTCGAATCCAGCAATGTCGAAAAAGAATAATAAATCATGACCACATGAGGTTTATCCTGAGGAAACCCCCAGATATTAAAAATGCCAGATCATTCCTCCACTCCTGTCTTAATGATCTAAAATTAGTCAATATACATACCCCATTAACAGACTTAATGACAAAAGGAACGAATCATCATGTCAATAGATTAAGAAAAAGCATTTGACAAAATTCTACATCCAATTTATGATAGGGTGCTCAGCACACCTGGAACAGAAGGGAACATTTGCAATGTGATACAGGGCATTTATGAAAAACCTACAGCTAACATTGCATTTAATGATGAAAGACTGTTTTCTCCCTAATATCAGAAATTAAGCAAGGGTGTTTACTCTCACCACTCTTATTCAGTATTGTACTGGAACTCTAGCACATGCAATAAGTTTGGAAAATGAAACCAAAAGCATTTTTTTTCTTTCTTTCTAAAAGATTAGACAGGAAAAAATAAAACTATTTTTGCTTACAGATGACATGATTGTCTGTGTAGACAATCTCAAGAAATCTATTAAGAAAAAGAAAGAAACTCCCAGAACTAATAATTGAGTTTGGCAAGGTCACAGGATAAAAGAGCAATAATCAACATTTGATTATATTTTTATATACTAACTATGAACAATTGGAAGTTGAAATTTTAAAAATCAGAAATATTTATGGTGTTTCCAAAATGAAATACTTTGGAACAAATATAACAAAATATGTGCAATATCTGTATGTTGAAAACTATAAAATACTGATGGTGTTAATGGAGAAAGATATGTTCATGGATTGGAAGACTCAACATAGTTAAAATGTCAATATTTATCAATAGACAATGCAATTCCGATCGATGTCCCAACAGGATTTTTTTATAGCTATCAATAAGATGATCATAAAATGTATGTAGGAAGGCAAAGGAATTAGAATAGCCAAACAGTTTTTAAAATGAACAGAGTTTTCAAAAGAACAGAGTTCAACCTGTCTATTGAATTTTAAGACACATTATATAGCTATAGTAGTCAAGGCAGTGTGGTATTTGTGAAAAGATAGACACACAGAACATTGGAACAGAAGAGAAAACCCAGAAATACAGTCAAACAAAAATGGTGAGTTTCGACAAAGGTGCAGTGGCAATTCAATGGATAAAGGACAGTCTTTTCAACAAATAGTGCTGGAATAGCGAAAATTCACATGCAAAACAATGAACCTTCCTTTATATCTTACACCATAAACAAAACTTAACTCAAAATGCATCATAGATGTAAATGAAAAAGTAAATCTATAAAAACACTTAGAAGAAAAAATCAGAGAAAATCTTCTTGACCTTTGGTTTGGAAAGAGTTCTTAGATGCAATACCAACTGTGCAATCCACAAAAGGAATAACTGACAAATTGGACTTTATCAAAAACAAAATCTTTTGCTCTATATAGGACATTATTAAGAGAATAGAAAGACAACTCCACAGACTGGGAGAAAATATTTGCAAATCACGTATCAGACAAAGGATTTCTATCAGAATATATAAAGAACTCTCAACATTCAAAAATTAGAAAATAAAAATCTAGTTTAAAAAATGGGCAAAAGATTTAAACAGGTACTGTACCAAAAAATACGTGTAAAATGGCAAATAAGCAGATGAAAAGATGTTCTGCATCATTAGTCATTAGGGAAATGAAAATTAAGACCACTGTGAAATAGCATTACACACCTATTAGCTTGGCTAAAATAAAAAATACTGATGATACCCAGTGCTGATGGGCATGCGGAGCAAAAGAAGCTCTCATACATTGCTGCTAGGGATGCAAAATGGTACAGCCATTCTGGAAAACTGGCAGTTTCTCATAGAGTTAAGCATACACTTATATATGACCCAACAATCCCACCTTTAGGTATGTATATTAGAGAAATGAAAGTTTATGTTCACACAAAAATCTGTAGATAAATGTTTATAGCAGCATTAATGATCCTCTAGAACCAGAAGCATCACAGATGTCTTTCAATGGGTGAATGCCTGAACAAACTGTGGTAATATCCATATGGAATGCTATTCGCCAATAAAAAGGAATGAACTATTAATATGTGCCAGAACTTGAAGGAATCTCCTGAGAGTTATGGGAAGTCAAAGAACTCAAACTCATATACTGTATGATTCCATTAATATAACATTCTGGAAATAGTACCCCCCCCCCACCCCCCCGCAAATGCAAAGGGAATAGAGAGCAGACCAATGTCTGCCAGGGCTTAGGAGTGAGGAGGATCTGAACACAAGTGGCAGCCCGAGGGAATTCTTTGGGGTGCCGGAACTGTCTTCATCCTCCATGTGGTCATAGTTAAAGAATCTGTACGTGTTAGAATATCACAGAATTATACATCAAAAAAGTGAATTTTACTGTTTGAAAATAAAATAAAATAGAAATTCATCTGGATCATCACCACCGTTTCATGTAGAATTGGGGAAATAACTCAATGTATTCTCAGCTCTACAATCTATAGTTATACATTAAATGGAAGGACTCAATATTTTGTCCTTTTATTGATGTATTTCAATATTCAGCTAGGAACTTAATAGATGGTCCAAAGGATAATATGAAAACTAATAGCTTTAAATTCTGATGTTTTCAAGAATTTTAAGCCCCCAGTGTTCCTTCTTTATATACTAAGTTCTTCAGTCTGCATTTTAATTAAAATGGCAATTTTTATAAACTATTTATCACCATTATTTATAAGCATTTGTAAAGCGTTATTCAGTAATGCTTTTTAAAAAAAGAGAAGATGAAAATACTTGTCTCTTCTCCTCAGTGCTCATTTTTGCATCTTTCTCAATTTCTCTAACACATAAATTTTTATTCCTACCAGAGGAAACTTGAGTTGGAAGCCTTACTTAAATTGAGTGATTGTGTTAGTGTTGCTTTGAGAAAAAAAAATGGTGACTACATTGTTCCACCCAAAAAAGCAATGCTTTTTCAAAACTAGAAATCACTATAGTGTATATTTTCACAAACTTCTGATAAGAGGATTCGAGATCAATTAGCTATCATCAACTGTGAAGGGCTAACAAGATAGCCTGCCACAGTCTCATAGATGCCCTTTCCCAGAGGCTCCAATCGCCAAAATCATCAGCCATAGAAAAGTATAGCTCAAAGAGGTCATTATGATCTGGGGACTCTAAAAGTAGAGAAAGTGCTCCAGCTTGATGTACAGCCTCCAATTCAACCTATTGGTTGGTCCCCATTCAAAGGAAATTTCTTTGCAGGTTAGCAGATAAAAAGGAACAAGTGAGGTACGTACTATCTCCAGTGTTCAAAGAACATAATGAAGCACTGAGCTTCTTTTTGGTGAGGGGAGGGAAAAGACAAAGAGACAACAGTTTTTCCTTGACTGCCAGAGAGACTGAGTGTTGTGAATCTGTCCACATAATCCTGAGAAAGTTTACTTGGCGAATAAGCCCCTGAATTTCTTTGGGGTTTATCAGTACCCTACTGGTAGAGGTATGATAGCAATGCAGTCAGGGCCAGTTAGACTGAGGCTTTTGCTTTGCTAACTCACAGGACAGCAAACACAGAGTGCAAGCTTTGGACATTGTGGAGTAGAAGTACTTGTGCTAAATCCTGACCCACTCATTGTTGGCAAATAACAGCAGAGTTTAGGTAGCTCTGGCGAGTGTATATCGGAAGCCTTGCCACATCAATGTGAATTGGGCTTGGTAATCAGGTACCAGTGGCTAGGAAATAAGGCATTGGCAACGTCCAAGACAGCATACCAAGTGCCATCAGTCTATGCAATGGATTCAGTTCCAGTCACGATGTCTGAAGCAGCCAGGGCTATGGGGACAGCTACTGAATTCATTGGTGATGAAGCCACTCTTCACCTCCAGCCCGGGTTGCCCTTGTTCATTAGTCACACAGAGCAGTAGCATCTTTTACTACCCTCGCTGTCTTTAAGTCCTTAATCAGGGCTTCACTTTCTCTCTTTTTCTCCTGGAATTCCGTTCTGTTTCTGTTGGACCACCTGGGAGGAATATGGATTAGAGAGTGACTTATGTGTCTCTCTAGAATTTCTCTACGTGCAGAGTTCCTGAATGGGAGGATCCTTCTGGCACTTATAAGCATGCACAGTACAGGCATGTAAAATATCAATACCAATTATACATTCAGCAGTATAAGCCACAATGACAATACATTGAATTATCCTGCAGGGCCCCAGCTATAAGGTCAGGTTAGCTTCCCTTCCTCCCTGTGAATGTTGTTCAAATCCCATGAGCTGAATCTGGGCACTTCCTCCGCTGTGGAACTGGTAGAATGGTGACTTGTCTTCCTGTATCCCACAGAGCCATAAAAGTTTGAATTCTTCCCTCTCCACAGTTCCTCAACATACTTGGGCAAGTGCATAGGGCCTGTGGTGCCCCTTGGGGACAGGGAGACTTTGGCCCCACCCCTAATTGGCTTCTCTGTAAAGCAGTTGAGTTTGGATTAGAGTAGCAGAGAGGATCAGGGGTCTTGTAGGGAGAGAGTGACTCAGCTCCAGTGAGCAGGTCAGATTTACTTTCCATTTTGAGTGCAGCAGCTGCACACAGCTCAACCAAGTGAACCTCCAGTGTTTTTGATCCAATCAAAACCCAGTCTCAAGCAGCAAGGTCATCATAACCAATGCCATCAACATCAGCTTTGGAGACCCCTTAACTCAGTAACCACAGCCACATTGATTTCTATTTGCGGTCTCAGGGTTTATGCCTTTGTCTGACTTGGTCTTTATTCCCACCAAGACAATTTTAATAAAAGAATTCACCTTAATCTGGAATACTCACTGGCACATCACTAAGGAAACATCTCTTAAATTCTCATTTGGTTTCAACATAGGACTAGGGGAGTTTTCCAAGGCAGCAGGGCCAACAGCAAACATTTATCGGTTTCTTTGGGTCAGTTTCTCATTGTCTAGTGGATTACCTTCATCAACAACGTAAACCTGATCCAGGGCGCTAAGAGCCTTGTCTTATGCCATTCTTATGACAAGAATACTTGTCAATGCCTCATTCATGGCTTCCCACAGACATTTGCCTGTCTCAGAAAAATCACCCCAAGAGAGCCAAAGCTCCCTTATAGCAGTCAGGATCCAGTGGAAATATCTCTGGGACTTTTTACTGTTGCTTTTCAGCAGGTCTAGGATGGCCATACTAGACTTCAGGAGGGACTGAGCCACACACAGCCTAGCTGTTTCCATTCTTTCTTAACAAGCATTGTGCATTTCTACCTCTCATCTCCCAGTTGAACCAGCCAAAGTTCCAAAGATTTGCCTGCTTTCTCTCCACCCTGATCACAAATTTCCCTCCTTTCATGCTTTGTGTAGGTGCACCTCTCTGTAAGTTTCTGAAAGGGGACACAATCTTATGCTTACCCAGGATGAATCTTGTTACTGGTTGTCACAGTGAAGTAGACCCGAGGCTGACTGTGAGACTGACAAGGAAGTCTCCCGTCTCCCTCATGGGCAGCTGTCTTTGAACCAACTTTCTGGTAGCCATTTGCAGCCATCTCCCTAATTTCTCCTCATTAACAGGCCATAACGTGGAGGACAATTGAGTGCTTAGTTGATAATATAATTTGGTCAAAAGTTCAATACTGATCATTTAGAACTTTTCCATTTCTACTACCTTCCTCTCTGGGTTAATATGAAGATAATTGATCCTGCTCTCCTATTAAATCACCCAAAGTTCTGTTTAAGTGACCAGTGGAAGGAAGGAAATCATAAGTTTCAATTTCTAGAAGGAAGAAATCACTTTTGCCTAAAAGAATTTAATCAAAAAGAAGAATGAGACATTAAAGTCCTCTATTTCTGAAAAAAAAGTCGGGGGGGAGGGCAGAGAAGGCGTTGAAGCTTGAGAGAAGCTTAATAGTCTCTAACTGGCCCTAAACTATCTGGGTGAGTTTGATTAAATTTGCTACAGGCATAAGCATTAATGGAAGAAAACAAGATATGAGACATTGGACAAGATACAAAGAAAGGGCACCCTCTCATTTCTATCCATTTTCTCAGTGTGCACATTTGAAGTACTTGTGGACTTAGTTTTGACATGCTAATGTGGAGTGGACCCTGTAGGTTGAAAGCACAGGCTTGGGAATTTGACACACCTAGTGATAAATTACAACCACACCATGTGCTCATATAATTTTAAACAAATTCCTCAACCTTTTTGCACCTAAATTTCTTTATCTTTAGTGCTGTAACAATAACATACAATTTATATGGTGGTTGTGAGAATTAAAGGATGAGATAATGTATGTAAAGTGATTAGTGCAATGCTTAGCACTAGAATCTGGAATAAATACCCAACTATTATTATTAATAGGTAAAGACGATAATAGTCTTATTTTGATGTTACTAGAGTAGACCAATATAGGACAGGATTAGCTAGTATGAAGACTTGGTAGCTTCCTACATAGCAAAAATTCAGAAGCCAGGAATGCTCCTCCAAACAACTCTTAGTTGATAAGACTAATTCCTGAAATTCCATTGTTAGAAGTTTTTCACACTGAATTAAGTATCACAAATGCATTTAAAATATAAAATAACTGGCAAATGACCTTTCTTAGTCACTTTAATTGTAGGAAAGCTGATTTGATCTGACCCTTTTCTGAGGATAAAAGAGAAAAGAGGAGAGGTGGAAAACATTAGGAAGTTATACAATAAGAAAGATTTGCCTCAAGGATGAGAAAGTAGTGAATAAGGAGGTGAAGTTTATTTGAAGACAAATTTTGCCACCTTCATAATTTAGCCAAAGTTCAACTCCATTTCCAAAGAATTAATATTATGCACAAATATGCCATTTAGCCAAAGGATTCAAGATTTAATAAAATTCCATCATTGTTCAATTAGTTCTTAAATCTTTTAATTTCATGTAAGTAAATAGAGATTTTGAATGGAATTCTGAATTTTCACATTTTTGAAGTAATGCTAGTTAATTACATCCTTGGAAACAATATATTGCTATGATTTTCCTTCATGCATGCAAATCGGGCATGGAATTGTATTATCTTCCGTGGCCTATCCTGGATGACCAGTCACATGCTGGAAAATTTCCAATTTTCCTTTCCTGTATTAGGTTATCTCTCTGCCTTGGTTTGAGTGTAGACTGTTTATTAATGCATGATATTCTTGGTATTAAAAAAGCAACAAGATATATTTTTTTCATGCAAATAGTCATTTGTAAATTAGGATCTTCAAAGAGTTGTAGGAGCTATGTATACAATTCCGCACTCATTGGAGAAAACTTCCCCAGTACCTATGAAAGGTATCCATTCTTTCTCAGCTTGAATGCTTCCAGAGTTTGAGGAGGGTACTCTGGCAAGGCAAACTCTTCTGTTGTTGAGCACCTCTGATGAGAAGCTCTTTCTTATATTGAGCCTGAATTTGCTTCTTGATTATAATTCTGATTTTTGGAGCAGGAGAAAATAAACCTTTTCATTCTGCCATATGTTGGCCTTTCGAGTGAGTTTATCTTGCCTTCCATTGGTTTCCAGTGCACACAAATACACATACACGGCCTCATACCATCAGGTTTCTCTTTATGCTGAATATTGTCCGTGTGCTCATATGATTTCCAGGATTCCAAGCATTTCACTGATTGATTTTTCTCCTCTGAAAGGTAATGTATCTAAGATGACCACATGTCCTGGATTTCCAGGGTCAGTACTATTGTCCAGGTGTAAATAGTAACAATGCTCTTTTTCACCCTTACAGTGTTCTTGTTTCAATGATAAATTGTAATGTCTCTGCTGTGCAAATAAAGATGAATTGCAAAACAGCACTCCACAAGGTCTACCACAGTAGCTTTCTGGAAAATTCATTGGTGCAGGACCAGTAACAGATGTGTGGGCCATGCGCCTCCCAGACCCATTCTTTTTAGGACAGTCCACAAAAATATTAGGGTTCCTCATCGGACTCCATGAGAGGGACCCCCATCCCTTGGGTCAAGGGCTTTTCAGCTCCATGATTAGTGAAGTGCCAACTCCTCTGGTGTGATCAGAAGCTGAGGTACAAAAGCTATATGACATGATTGCACATTGTCCACAGCCTTATCCTGCTACTTCTGTGAGTTTCCGGTTGGGTGTAGTGTCAGTCCCTCCCCTGATGTGTTTGGCGCCTGGGGTCCAAGCATTGTGGTTGACCATGATTGATTGCCTTAATCATTGGGCTGTAACCAGTTTCCACAGGGCTTTGCAAGAGATCAACTCTTTTCTTGTGACACTAGCTTTCAGAGAATCAGTCAAGTTAACCTTTTACTCAGTTCTTCTGCTTTCCCCAACTCAAAAAGTGGTCTTTAGGCATCATAATCTACCTTTTTAACACATAAGAGTTATGTGGCTAGTCACAACATCACTGCAGTTGACACTGGAGGACAGTTATGAATGGCTAGGTAACTACTGCCAGGAGTAAGTCGTGTTTACCCAAGGCAGAGTCAAAAGGGCCATTGATTAGAAGAGCCCTGGAGTTACCTGGTGGGAAAGTGTAACACAGCCATTAGTTATACTTCAGTGTCGGGGTTGAGACAGGTAGCAGGACTAGCAGCATTGCTTTCTGGTCTCTTCAAATGACCAGGGATCCTCTGTCATTATAGTGCTATTGTATTCTGGCTCTTGATCACACCAGAGAGGGCTGACACATTCATAATCATGCACTGAATGTTCTATAGTCAAAGGCTCCATGCACTACTCCAGAAAAAATGGGCAGTTCCTGCCTTTGTGAATTTTCCCGATGAATGCTGCCCCAGCAATCTTGTCCAGCACTGCTTTGGCTATTTTCCCTTGTGTGCCAGACAGTCACTGTAATCATACCTCATTCCACAGGTATGGAGGAGAAGAGCAGGTTAGATGGAGGAGACCATTTCTTGTTAGTTATTCCCCTTAGAGCACTTCTTTTATACCTGTCTCTTCTCTCTTGTGCAGTAGTCATGTGGAATAGTGAGGATTTCCCTGGACTTTGGGTCTGGTCTGGGCTCTTTCACTGACTTGCTGTCTTAGGTTGGACAAATCACTCAAGCTTTCTAGTTCTTATATTCTCTATCTATAAAATGAGAGGTGTGTTACAAATACTCCATGACTATAGACCATTGAGATTGGAAGTATATCTTATTTGTATTTCTCCACTTCTGGCCCCCAGGACATAATATGTAGGTGTGCTCCATAAATATTTGATAGATGACTAAATAAGTGGGTGTCTCTTACATTTCTTCTTGTTGGTGTTTATATGCTGTTCCAACCTATTGCAATCATTTGACATCTGATTCTGCCTTTCATCATAAAAACTAACTTTGTCCTCCTGGTGTAGCCTGCAGATTGGTGACACCTGCCTTCTACGTATTCATCTTAGCCGTTGATACAATGGTTGAACAGGATAGATCACTGCATGCATTTTTCTTTGTATCCCAGGATGGACAGGAAGGGACAAATGGGCATATTGGCTCCGCCATGTCCTCCAAGTTTCCATATCTATTAAGAACACCTGTGAAGAAATGGAACATTCAATGTTTTGGACTGACTGAACTACAAAATTACCAAGAACTAGCTGTTCAGATCGACTGTTCCTATGGAAATTTACTAAATATTTATTTGGTTCTTGCATTTAACTGTGTTGGACAATTCTGGTTCTTAAAGATCTGGGGATGGTGAGGAGGACATTGCTGCTCTCTGATCTTTCAGCATCTTGGTCCTGAAGACATACAAGGTCATTCTTAAATGAAGAAGAAAATCACAAAGGGGGGAATACTAACCTTTTATTGGGTTAAATTTGTCTCCAAATATCTAAAATAATATTAGACTGTTGGTGAATATTACACCAGAAAGAGCTGGAGTAGAATCACTGATGACACTTCAGGGTGAGATACTTAGGTAATTTAAAATGTTTAACTTGTCTTGAGTATAAAGAATGAAATTAATAGGCCTGGAAAGTTGCAAGAGACTTGTTAGGATTTGAGTTCTGGATAGTATGTCCCGTTAAAAAAGTAACAAATATCTTTTATTACCTGAGCTTAAGCCAAAGCTTATATTACCAGTGAGTGTGGGAGTTACATACATAGTGCAATAAGTAAGGAGAAAATTTTCTGGTAAACTTGCTTGGTGCAGAATCATCAAATTTTAGGATTGAGAGGGACTTCTGCAGTCATGAATTTAGGCAGGGATATCATAAGAATTGAGACACTTCCTAATCATAGTTACTTTCTTCTTTTTAAAATTATTTAAATTTTTGTGCTGTTAGTCATAGGATGACTAAGTAATGGGGTGTTGCTAAAATCTTAGAATAGGAAATGGGCTCAAACTGTCCCCTAGTTCACTCACTATCTTGTGCAACTACAAGCTGGTTCAGATATTAAAGATGAACTGGGGCTCCACGTGAAGAATTGCTGTACTCTTCCTGTTGGAAAGTGCAGAGATGACTGGGTCGGGGTCAGAGCAGTTAGACCGGCGCCCTGCTCTTGTTCTCTCAGCTGTGTATTCTCAGGAAAAGACAGCCTTGTGAATCAAACTCCTCTCGGTGAGGCTAGACATGGCTTGCAGAGAATCAAATGTGACCTAATAAAACAATAATGATGCCACTGGTGGCAATTATTATAACTAATATTTATTTAATCCTTCCATGTGTTAGGTACTGTGCCAAGTATTTAAAACGTGTTTTAAAATTTAATTCTTAGGGGCCGGCTCTGTGGCCGAGTGGTTAAATTCGCCCACTCCGCTGCGGCGGCCCAGGGTTCGGATCCTGGGCGCCGACATGGCACTGCTCATCAGGCCACGTTGAGGCAGCGTCCCACATCCCACAACTAGAAGGACCTGCAACTAAGATATACAACTGTGTGTTGGGGGCGGGGGGCGGGTTGGGGAGATAAAGCAAAAAAAAAAAAGATTGGCAACAGTTGTTGGCCCAGGTGCCAATCTTTAAAAAAAAAAAAATTTAATTCTTACCCAATCATACAAGGTGGGTGCTGTTTTCATATATGTAGGAATAGGGTCCTATTTTTATAGGAATCTCCTCAACTGCCAATATTATGCTTATTAAAAGCTGTGTGAAGGGGCCGGCCTGGTTGCATAGTGGTTAAGTGCACACATTCCGTTTCAGCACTCCGGGGTTAGCAGGTTTGAATCCTGGGCAGGGAACTACGCACAGCTGATTAAGGCATGCTATGGCAGCATCCCACGTACAAAATAGAGGAAGATTGGTACAGATGTTAGCTCAGGGACAATCTTCCTCACCAAAAAAAAAAAGGAAAAAAAAGCTATGTAAGGAGAAACAGAAGCATGGCATCTTAGAATAACATTTATATCTATATCTTTTTCTTCATGAGTAAAGCAGAGTCTCTTAGTGGTTACCAAATATCTGTATGACCCCCTACATTTTCTAGCACCCTGGCAATTAGGATAGGAACATGTAATTAATTCTGACCAATGAAATTCATTCTCACCTCTGAGTCAGGCACTTAAAAGTTTGTATGTCTCATTAATATTCCTTTTCGCCTGCTGCCATCATCTTGGAGGCCACATGTTCCAGATGGCATAACAATAAGATGGAGGAGGGCATCGTACCATGTGTTGGTTTGAGCTTTTATTTGTTGCTACAGTGTGGCTTTGCCTGTTCTGACTAATACAATGCACTGTGCCCTGTTCATAACGATAGCCTTCCAAGAATCTAGCATAATGTGATAAATGAAGGAACTGCTTGGTAAGTATTTGTGCAAGTAATATAGTCCAAGCCCATAACTTTTCAGAGGAGGCATCTGAGGTATGGATAGGCTAGTACCAAAGAGCAAGTTCTTTCCAACATCACTGCAGTAACAGAAGATGACAGTATTTGTTTGGTGCACTTGAATAAATAGTAATGTTTGCTTGGGCGACTGGTGCAGGATGTCAGGCTGCCTCTGGTCATGCCCAGGCATCCTAGGGCCTAAAGGATCAATATCTCCCCCCATTTATGCCATCCAGTTTGGGGAAATCTAACCTAAAATCACAACAGTTTATTAACAAAGTTTTAGGATTAGAACTGAGGTGGCCTGACATGCTATTTTACCACATTTGTTGTAAAAAACTGTGAGGATTCAGATCCCACGATGTGTTTCGCTCCTGATTTAGCTACACTGATGGAGTCGGGCAAATTTTGAGCCCTTGGTCTCTTCATCTGTTAAATAAGGGGTTAATCTCTGAGGTCCCTCTAGCTCCAAATTCTGTAATTGTTGATGAACAAGAGCATATACTGTATGCTATGTGGAGCTAGAGCAAATTGAAATTACTTTTTTATAATAATACAGTAAATCCGATCAATGCAGACAGCTAAACTGGATAATTCAATCCCTGACATAAATTTCATTCCATTTCGCTGTCTGTATTCATCACATAAATTGAGTGATTAGGGAAGCACGGTCCCTATGTGAGAAGTCAGCAATCTGCAGTCAAGTTGGAGCTTCTGAATGGGCTGATCCACATTTCATGTGGATCACACACACCTGATGCTTAGATATGTGAAAGTGGTGTGTATGTTAAGCTCATGTTCAGAGAAGTCACCAAGTGCTGGGAAAACTTGATTGAGATTCTTACAAAGGAAAATGACTTAAGACATTTAATATTGTTAAAAAAGTTAACATTTTGGGGCTTGGAAAAATTTCTTTTCATAAATATGTTTTTTAGTTTCCTATTGAAATTTAATAAATATTTTCTGACTTAATCACTTTAGAACTAGCAAAATATTTTAATAATTAAACTAGCTACCATTTTAAGTGTCCATTCAAGATTTTTGCTATACATGAGAAGCTTCTGCAGAAGAAGAATGAAATTATTTTTCCTTTACCATCTTAAGTTCATTGGCTGGGACCCTGAAATTAGACTGGAAAAAAAAACCAGATTAACAAGAGAAAACAAGTTTAACAACATATATATCATGCCTACATGTAGGAGTCCTCAGGGACGAATAACTCAAAGCAGTGCTTTATAATGCTTTGGGCTTATATAGCATCTTAGTGAAGAACAGTAATTTTGTAGAGAAATGACAAGACAAGGAAAGGATTTTTGAGCTTCTAGGTTCGTCAAATTTGGGGAAGGCAAATATATGGGAAAACTAATGGTAAATAAAGGCTAGTTTTGACAAAGTTTGTTATGTAGATTCCTCTGGGCTGATAAGGGTCTAGAGTTGTCTCCAGGGATGAACTTCTACCCTTCCTGCTGGAGAAAGGAGGGGGGTTACCTTTACAACTTTGTCTTTTAAGGAAATAGGCAGAGGGCAGAGAGCTTTTCTTATATCTACTTCTTCTCAATTGTCTTCAGTTCAAAATAACCAGTATGCCAAAGTAGCATATTTTGGGGTGACATAGTCTGCTACCCTTTAGTTCCTGTGCTAATTAGTAGAGGGGTTAATTATTTCACCGAGGGTTAAAAACTACATGTACCATTTTGTGCTCTTTTCTCAAGTACTGTCAATTATTCCATTACACTTTTTATGTATGGTAAATAGACCAGGAGAATATCCCCTGTTTGTGGGATTAATTAAAATGCTTATTTTGCTTTGAAGGATATTCAAGATGGATAATGTTTCTCTTAATGAAATAAAAGGCATATCACCAGCTGATTTTATGATCTTTAATTGAAAAATATGAATTTAGCATGCTTATTTTCCAGCCTGACAAGTGTATGCTACATGTCACTCTGAACTGTCATCCTCTTTGCAGCTTTCTTTCCCTCCATTAAGTGACACAAGCATCTCTCACAGATGGACCAGTGCTGGTGCAATGAGAGTTAACCTAATTAAAACAGCGTAACTAAATAATGGAAAACTGTTTGCCGCATATGGAGGGAAAATGACATTTGAGAACTCATTTATTAGATTGATGAACTGAGACATCTGAGGCAGTGTTTTCCCGACATGCCTGGCAGGTGGGGTGGGCCTCAACTTCAGAAGCAGTTGACAGACTATGCCCGGCCTTATTAAGGCAGACTTCACGCTGACTACATCTGGAGGAGCTTGTATTTTTTGTCTTAAGTGCAGTGTGAAGAATGTGTTTGTGAGGTTTCTTCTGCATATTCTTTCTGAATATTCAAATAAATGTGGGCCTGAGTGGAAGTTTCTCGTCACTCTCAGGTGACTGAGGCGATACTGAAATCTGTTGCAGCGCTATGCTTACTTTCTCCTTTTGTTTCTTTATACAAGATTTCTTTTTGCTTCTTCCCTACAACCACCCTATGCGGTAGTCACATTGATTTTTTCCCCCACTGCCTGATGACTAAGGTCAAACATCTCCTTTTCTGTGAGGGTGGCTCCTGCAGTGACAGTGGTGGCAGTGACTGGAGGAGGCCTGAAGAGCACCAGCGCCACCCTGGTGCCACAAATCATGATCTGTTGCCTATACTGATATATAACTTTTCCCCTGTTTTTGTTTCTTCTCCATTTGGCTTCTTTTAACTTTACCTTCTTCCTCTGCCTCTGTCATCCCAGCTCTTCAGCTAAGTCCATCCATCTTTTTCCCGTGAAGATTTAGCTGTACCCTACCCGAGACATCATTCACAAACTGGCCCAGCTCTGGGGCCCCACTGATGACCTCAGCTTTGTCCTTTCCCTTCCCAGGACTGGGGTTCTGCTTTGATTCCTGATAGGCGACGCCTGTTCCCTTCAGTTTCTTTGGCTGAGGAGGTCTCCATGGACAGACTTCTACTTAGAAGGCCTCCTGCTACTTGAAGTTGGGAGTTCTTCCTGGCCTCTCACACTGTGCTGCCTGGTATTATAGGCTGGGGGAGGCTGTTTAGCCTCAAAGACTTGTTTCATATGCAACTACTTTTGAAAAGGAAAGCAACCAAAAACTGTTCTGTCCTGCAGGCTACACAGGGGCCTGCAGCGTGGTTTTTTAGTGAACGTAGCTCTGGTGCACTAGCCAGATACGACTGAGTTAGAGATGGAGGCCTGGGGTAAATGTAAAGGGAGCATATGAGGGAGCTCAGGGGCCTCCGAGGTGGCTTGGGGTGCACAATAGAGAATCAAGGCAAATCATTCTAATCACATCTTTTAGTTTGAGATGCATAGCTTCTGGGAGAGTCCCAGTATCCAGGATGTCCTCTAGCAGATGCTGATCACATTTTCTGGGTTTCTGTGGGCTTCCTGAATGTCCTATCCATCTGAATCTCAGCATGATTATTAGGCTGGTGGGGTAACTTTCATGTGACTATGTGTTCTTATATCCTGGAATAAACCCTCATTACTGAAGGCAAAACATGAGTGTTTCTGCCTTAGATTTCTTAGGAGGAAAAGTGCATACTTGTTGGAACCTTATGACCTTCTCTTGGCAGTCAAGTGCTCACCATTGTCAGAAACATGCTTAATCTTGTCAAGCCCTAGGAACAGTGGGCTGCCCAGTGATCTGGAGAGGTGCCAGGTCCAAGCCCCATCCTTTGTCCTTCTGCCCTTGCTGCTGTAAGGTGAGACAGATGATGGTGTTTCAAGCTTCTTCTTCAGGTAACACAGATAACGTACAGAGTTTTCAATAAATACTGATTGACTGATCCAGAGTCAATGAGGTGGCTACTATCCAAGATAAGTTGTCAAACAAAAGTTAGTTTTCCTACCACAGATATATGTGTATATGTTTGTGTGTGTGTGTGTGTGTGTGTATTTCTGTATGCAGAATATATATTATAAATGCTATGCACACACACATCTCTAATACCTCAGCCCTAATATACTTGCTGCCATAGCCATAAAGTTAAACTCAGCCTCTTTATCAGAATTTTTAGCAAAAGTGGATCAAATCCCTCATGATTCAAAGCTTGTCCCAGGCAGTTTTTTGACCTATGATATATGTAGACACAGTATTGCTAAGTATAGAGGCCACTCCTTGTCCCTCCAAAGGATTTGTTGTGTTTTCTGGTGTCATGGTACCTCAGCTAAGCACTACTCAAGCATTACAAATGTAACCACAGTTGTCGAGTAGTTCCATTATGACCGGAGTTTTAATAATACTCCCAAGGGATAAAATTCTTCTGGGGAAAACATTAAAAAAATAAATATGCTTCTATATATAATCTCAGCTGAAGGGGAATACTGGATGTAGTTTTGCTTCAGAAGTGTGAAATATTCTTCTTCTGAGGTAGAGACATTTGGCC
Source organism: Equus asinus (assembly GCF_041296235.1). NCBI lineage: Eukaryota > Metazoa > Chordata > Mammalia > Perissodactyla > Equidae > Equus > Equus asinus. The sequence goes on along the minus strand of NC_091794.1, from coordinate 13,507,588 downwards.
TTAAGGAAGTTGTATCAAATAATTCCTCCACAGCTGCCCTCACTTTTTACTGTGTCTCATCATCATCCATGTCTCATCTCCCTGACATAGAGTTTCTACTCCAGCAAAACAAATTTGCTTCTTTTAGACATCTCAGAAAACTGGCCCCTACCTTGTACTGTTTTATAACTATTGGCTGGAATGTTCGAACTCTTTCCTGCCTTCCAGTCTTCCTTAAGAATTTGGCTCAAAACTCACCTCCTCTTTGTTATTTTTCTGGATTAAAGTCATGCATATATGATTACTCTAGTCATCCCAGCACATTCCTAGCACATGTGGGAATGAATACCAACTACAAGTCTTATGATTGCTTCGGTTTCTGCCACTTGGCCCTGACTCTGAGGCACACACAGTGGCATCTCAGTAATTTGAGATTTATGAGTAGGGTGGGGATGGTGGCGTGCTAATGGCTTAGCTTAAGGAAGAGGCTTTGGAGTAGGGAGGGTTTTGTGCTTTGGAAATATCAGGAGAAAGTGCCTTTGGATTCCCTTTGCTGGTTCCTGGCAGAAGTGGCAGTGGTAAGCTGATCCCTTGAAGGGTCTTAGCAAGCTGTGATCATCAATACAGGGGCGAGAGAGAAAGGACAGAAATGAGTAATCTATGAACACACATGAGAGACCTTCACAGAGAATTTCATCTCTGAATTGATGCAGGTTAACGGCAAGTGCCAGCAAAACGTGGATGATGAACTTGAAAGGCACAGTCACGGTAGTCCTCACAGGGTATCTACCTCCTCTCATTCATCAAAAATGTCACACAGAAACGGAGGGCATTTCAGGAGTACCAACTGGACCCTCTCTTTGCCTATCAATCATGCCCCACCCCCTTAACCATGCTGTGGCCTGCTGTGTTGGTTAGAGCTCTTCTCTATTGTGCTATTTTTCTGGATTCATAAGTAAACAGTATGTGCTCTCAGCATGTCCTTTACCTTATGTAAAATACCTCCTACTGTCCAATGTGGAGAAGGTTCTTTCCTTCTATCTTAAGGCACCCAAACTCTTGGACTAGCCTTGCTTTGTGGATCATGGTCTTCTCCATGATAGGAACTCTATAGTCTGAGTATGCTAAGCGAAATGTAGAAAAATTCTCTCTTTTTGCCATCTGGTTTTCAAGCCTATTTATTATCTTGCTTATAAATAAGTGAAATATCTGCTGTCTCCTTTCATGGGGCAATAATACTCAAGGTTCAGCATTGGTGGTGAGAGCTTATTAGGAAACATGAGTTAAGGGGACAATTAAAATACATTCATGTGTTGGGGCCAGCCCCCTGGCCAAGCAGTTAAGTTTGCGCACTCTGCTTCAGCGGCCCAGGGTTTCGCCAGTTTGGATCCTAGGCGCAGACATGGTACTGCTCATTAGGCCACGTTGAGGTGGCATCCCACATGCCACAACTAGAAGGACCCACAACTAAAATATACAACTATGTATTTGGGGCATTTGGGGAGAAAAAGCAGAAAAAGAAAAAGAGATTGGCAACAGTTGTTAGCCCAGGTACCAATCTTTAAAAAAAAAAAATACGTTAATGTCATATTTGTATACATCATCACAATCTTAATATCACCATATCACAAGCTGGTTTTATTTTGTATTTCTAGTACTTACTACTTTCAAAGGCTTTCTTAGGCATTATCTGAATTTATATACATAAAAACATTTGTCAGATTCACTCATTTAACAAATACTTATTGCACAGCAATTGTATTCCAAGCACTTTCCAGGCATTTGAGATATACCGGTAAACGAAAACAGAGCTCTGTACCTTATGGAACTATCGTTTTAGTGCAGGGGAGACCAAAAATAAATAAAAACAGAGAAAATATGAACATCTTATTGTATGTTATGAGACATTTAGTGCCATGGATAAAAAATAGAAGAGAATAAATGGAATCATGAATATGGAGTAGAAGGAAGCTATCACGGAGAAAATGGCATTTGAGCAAAGACTTCGAGGCAGTGAGGCAGAGAGCCATATGTAGTCCCTCAGGAAGAGCGTTCCAGGCTAAGCAGACAGCCAGCACTAGGGCCCTGCTGTGGGGTGTGCCTGATGCTCCAGGAACAAGAAATGGGCAGTGCACCTGGAGGAGAGGGAGCAAGGAGGAGAGTAAAAGAGAATCTTTAAAGCAGTTTTCAAGTTCAGAAATAAAGAAATGCTTAAATATTTAAAGTAATCTTTAAATTGATGAAATAAATTTAAAATAAATGCATTAATGAAAACATATTTTAGCAAATTAAAAAGGATTTTATCAGCTTGCTTTTAATTTAGTGCTAATACAATGTACTTTAAAAAGTATTGCACATTTTAAAAGGCCCAAATCAAGTTTTCTTAGCCATTTTTTCTTTACGTGCACTCTGACATATATATACTAGTCATATATGTATAAACATATGGGTATTCTTGCATATGTGTTATGTCCTCTTGATCCACGGGAAATATGGGTCAGCCCTTTAAGAACATGCAGCTTGTCTAAAGATACTAGTTTTTTACACAGTAGCTGAGGTTATCCAATTATCTAATTTATTTGAATGTAGACAGCTAAACTGAATAAAATTCACTTCAGGGATTAAATTACCTAGTGTGCTGTCCGCAATGATTAGATCAACTTTATAATTACGAAATAGTCACCTCATTTTGGACTCCTCCACATAGTGTCAGCACCACACATAGCTGAGTGAATTCCAAGTGTTAGAGCCGGAAGGATCCTTGCAGATCATTTAAACCTCCTCGCTTTATAGGTAAGGACTGAGGCTCACAGAAATGACAATTCAGTCAGTGTAATTAATTCTAAGTCAAAACACTTTCTAGAATCTAGAAATATTTTAATTAGTTGTCCAGTCAGTGTGGTAGAGGAGACTATGCGAGAGCAGAAAAGTCTGGGTGTCACACCGCCTGGCTTAGGCCGTTGCAGATGCTTTGATATTTCCCTTGAAGAAAATGGGGAGCCATTGCAGCCTTTGAGCGGAGGATCAATACCGTGTGACTTATATTTTAAAAGGCTTGCTTTGGCTGCTGTGTCAAATACACTGAAAAGTTAAGGGTATAAGCAAGGAGCCCCATTAGAAGGCTATTGCAGGAACCCAAGGGAGAGATGATAGCCCAGATCAGGGTAACGGCAGTGGAAGTGGTGAGCAGAAAAGTATATTTTGGATATATTTTGCAGGTGGAGTCAGCAGGACATTTTGGAAGCCTGAATATGGGGTATGAGAGAGAAGAGTCAAGGGTGATGTCTTAGCTCAGGATGTCTTAACAAAATACCGTCGACTGGGTGGTTTAAAAAACAGAAATGTATTTTCTCACAGGTCTGGAGACTGGAAGTCTGACATCAGGGTGCCAGCATGGTCAGGTTCTGGTGAGGACTTTCTTCCTGGCTTGCAGACGGCTGCCTTCTTGCTATGTCCTCATGTAGTGGAGAGAGAGAGCAAGCAAAGTCTCTGGTGTCCCTTCTTAAAAGGGCACTGATCCCACTATGAGGGCCCCACCCTCATGATCTCTTCTAACCCTAAGCACTCCCAAAGGCCCCATCTCCAAATACCATCACAGTGGGCCTTAGGGCTTCAACATATAAATTCTTGGGAGAAACAATTCGGTCAATAGCAGATGACACCAAGGTTTTTGCCCTGAAAATCAAAAGGATACAACTACCATCTAATAATACAGGGAAGGCTATGGGTGAAGATGTTTTGTGGGAGGAGATCAAGAGTTCAGTTCTGGACATGTTGAATTTGAAATATTTTTAAGGCATCTAAGCAGAAATGACAGTAGGCAATTGTATATATGAGTCTAGAGGATAGAAGAAAGTTCTGGGATAAAGATGTAAATTTGGGAAATGTTGGCATAGAGATGGTATTTACATCTATGAGGCAAATGGGATTACTCAGAGACTGTCAGTTTACCAGGGCTGCCATGGCAAAGTACCACAGATTGGGTGCTTAAACAACAGAAATTTGTTGTCTCACAGTTCTGGAGGCTAGAAGCCCAAGGTCAAGGTGTCAGCAGGGTTGGCTCCCTCTAAGGCTGTAAGGGAGAATCTGTAGCATGCCAGTCTCCTAGCTTCTGGTGTTTGCTGGCGATCTTTGGTCTTCCTTGGCTTGTAGAAGCATCATTCTGATCTCTGCTTTCATGTTCACAGGGCATTCTCCGTGTGTGTGTGTGTCTGTGTCCAAATTTCCCCTTTTTATAAGAGCTTCAGTCATATTGGAATTGGAATAATCCTCTTTTAACTAATTACATCTACAACCACCCTATTTCCAAATAAGGTCATATTCTGAAGTACTGGGAATTAGAACTTCCACATGAGTTTTGGGGGACACAATTCAACCCACAATAGAGACCATTGATTTTGGAAAAAAGAAAAGAGGCTCAAAGACTAGGAAAGGAGATTGAACATGAGTGGTCAGTGAGGTGGGGAAAAAACCAAGAGGAGGTTTTACACTGGACTCAAGGGAAGAAGTGGAGCTTATGTTCCCCTTTTGTGGTTAATTGGTCAACATGGATCTATTCTTAGCAGACCATAACCTCCATGAGTAGCAGGATCAATTCTTTTGCATCTGTTTTATAACCATGGTGGGTGTGTAATACATAGTTAGTGATGTAATAATTACTGAGAGCATGAATCAATGAATGCATCTTCTATCCCTATGACTTATAGTTTGCCCCACAGTGTGCTCTATTGCTCTGGTGCTCCTAGTTTCATTTGCCCCATGGGTGTGCAGCCTCTTTGAGTACAGAGATTGTACCTTCTGCTCCTCTGTATTCTTCACATTGTCTAACACCTACTAGGCAAGTAGCAGACAGGCAATTGATACTCAGTAATTAGTTTCTATTATGCATATTTATACTTGTTGACATATTAGTTCACAATTTCTTTTAATCTTGTTGATAAATGTATTATATTTGTCATAAAAGACAGTCATAATTTGGAACAGAGGCTAAAAAGATAAGTTATAATTCTAACACTACAAAACAAATCCTTCTACAATTTTAATCTATTTTTTCATAAAGTTTCCACATTTTCTATTTAAAATTTTTTATTCTTGATTTTGTATATAGCTTTCTTTGTCTCTTTGCCCTGTATGTATTTGCATGTGTCTTGTGTCTTTTAATAGATTCTGAGAATATTTAGGTCAAGAACCATGTCTTTTGTGCCTTTTTTGAAATTCCCTTGGTGGCATACCGTTCAGTAGCTCTCTCCATCCTCCTCTCTGCATTCCCAGCTCACATACTTTGGATTTGCAATAATCACTCAACATGAATTAACAGCCTGATTCCCACACTCACTTCAGAGAAAATTTCTGCTCTCATTTCTAACTCCTGGATATGCCTATCTCTATAATCCTCTCTTGTGATTTTAGCAACAAATCAACACTTCGCTGAAGTCAGGTAAAATCCAAGATGACATCTTCAGTTCTGAGAAGCACTCTGCCCATTTAGATCCTGGATTGACTCTGTAATGCACCAGAAACTCTGGGGCTTTGGTCTTGATTTTAAGCACCTTATTTAGGCACCATGATTGAGAGTCAAGTGAGCAATAGAAAGAAAATTAGGCAGCAAGCCTGGATCACTACACCAACAACTAGCAACAAAATCTCCTTTCACAAGATGTGATTTGGGAGAATGAAAGCAGGTGGTTGAGGGTAGGAAGTAAATATTATTCTTTTTGATGAATGTTAGTTGTTTTATTTATAAGAATGTGCCCATTGAAAATATTATGAGGTTTATGTAACTATAGTAATAGACTACAAATTAATGACTATTTACTTCAAATCCTGGCAAAATGAGTAAACTGTCATTGAATGCAGTTGTGTGACTAATTGAGCCACACTTTGGACGGAGTACCCAATACAGAAATGTCTTTCAATTTGCTATATGAAGCATCTTTTGAATCCATGGCAACAAAGTTTCACATATTTGCCAAATTTCTCATTCTAGACTTTAATTTAGTTTACTGTTGGCTGAGAGAGATAATTATCTTCTTCCAAAAGCAGCTATAAAAGCTTCACGGTTCTTTTCTCAGAAGTCATTCTTCCATGCCACCATGGAAACGAGGAACGCTTGACTATTGGGATAGATTATTAAAAATGGTGTATATGTGGAAAAATTTTTAATAAGCACTTATAGGAGACCATAACACAAAGTGACAGAGTAGAAGAGAGAGGAAAAAAGATCATCATCAACAATAAGAAAAAGGAATAGAGCGTCAGTGATTATTGAGCATGTATAATACACCTGTAACTGGAGTCCCGGAAGGAGGAGAAGGAAAAAGAGACAGCAAACTATTTAAAGAAATAATGACCAAACATTCCCCAAATTTGGTAAAAACTTAACTGACAGATGCAAGAAACTCAGCAAACTCCAAGGAGGACACAGAAAAAGAAAGCCATGGCGATGCATGTGACAGGCAAACTGCTGAGAACCAGGGGTTTTCAAAAACCTTTGAAATCATAAAAAGAGCTAGAGAAAAAAAGACTTTGCAAACAAGGAAACAATGATAAGAACAACACCTTTAAAACGCTGAAAGAAAAAACAATATTGTCAACTCAGATTCTATATTCACTGAAAACATCCTTCACAAATGAGGGTGAGACAAAGACGTCTTCAGATAAAGAAAAGCTGGCAAAATTGGTTGCCAACAGATCTGTACTATGGAGATATGCTAAAGGAAGTCTTCAGGCGAAAGAGAAACACCACCGGATGGAAATTCAGATCTACAGGAAGGGATAAAGAGTTTGGGAAATGGTAAATATATGGGTAGATATAGAAGACTATCTTATATTCTTCTTTTTGTAATTTTTTAATGAACAATTGATGGTTTAAAACATAAAAATATTTTCTCGTGGCATTTATAATGTAGATACAAGTAAGATATATGACGTTAATAGTGCAAAGGATGGGAATAAATGGAATCATGCTGTTGAAAGCTTCTTATATTTTGTGTGAAGTGATACAATAATAAGTCTAAACACACTAAAATAAGTAAAGGATGCGTATTGTAATCGCTAAAGAAACAAATAAAACAATAATTCCTACAAAGAAGTATAGCGAAAAAGCCAAAAGAGAAAATAAAACCGAACACTAAAAAATGAAAAAACAAAAGCAGCTTGGATTTCACTGATGGCTTCTCTTGCGCTAACACCTTATAACCAATTGTTAAGGGAATCCTGCTGGCTTTTCCTTCAAACTGTATCCAGAATCTGACTATCTTTTGCCACCTCTACTGCTACTAGCCTGGTCGGGGCCACTCTCCTCTCTCGGCAAAAACCATGTAACCGGTGTCCTGGATTCTATCCTCGCTCCTGATAAGTCATTCTTAACACAGCAGCCAGAGTGATTCCATTAAATATCAAAGTCCTTTTAATGCCCTATAAGGCACGACATGCTCTGGTCCCAGAGCTCGAGTCTACCCATATCTCCTATCTTTCCTCCCTCTCCTCCAGCCATACTGGCCTCCCTACAGTTCCCAGAGCACACTAGACATGATCTTGCCTAGGGGCCTTTGCACTGGCTGTTCTGTCTAAATAATTTCCCCAGATGTTTACAATATAACTCCTTACCTCCTTCCACTTTTTGCTCAAATGTCAACCACTCAATGAGACTTACTTGGATCAGCCTAAAAATCTCAAGACAGTCTCAACTGTCCTGATCCCCTACTCTTCTCTACTGTTTCTTTTTTTTATCTTTTGTAACACATACCTTCTAAAATACCATGTACTTTATGTATTATCTTTGTTTGTTTCTCTTTCCCTAATAAGATAAAGTTCCACAAGAACATGCATGTTTTCTGTTGGTTTGTTCATTTTAATTGATGTATATCAAGCACGTAGAGCAGATACTCAATACATAATTGTTGATCAAATGAAGGAGTGAATAAACAAGCTCAGCTAGCTGTCTTGTTCATTGAGAATATGTATATATGTATTTTCAGTATGTGGTATGATGGACATAGTTCAACAAATTTTCTGAAGTGTGTGAGATGGATGCTCTGAAAACAGGACTCAATTCTGTGAGAGTTGTTGTGTGTAGACCCAATATAGAGCACTGCTTTCCCTATTCAACTTCAAATTTAAGAGAAAGATAAATCTAAAGATAAGATGGAGAACTAAACTGTGTTTTATTACTGATAAGACTGATATTGCTGAACATGGCTTTTGACTGTGGGCACAGTTTACTAATAGTGAACCCCAGAAATAGAAGACTTACTCAGCCTGTCACAGGCAGTGCTGTGTCACACATGGGTGGACCCTCTGCCTGGAAACTTACAGAGCAGAAGAGAGAACGGAATATATGCTTTTTTGGTCTGGTTTCTAAAGAGAAAGAAAAAGGTGCTGACCTAAGCATTCCTGGTTTATTATTCTCAAAATTAGCATTTGAAAATAATCTCTCCTTCCTTGGGGAAGAACAAGAAGAGGTTATAGAGAATCCAGGAGTGTTTTACTAATGGAAATCTTCCATATGGAAGAAAACAAAAGCAGTAAGGGAGAATTATCTTCCTCATATTTAGAACATAAACCGCAATGAACCATCAGTGTGAGAAAGGTAATTGACTCTATGGTCTTGGACAAACTCACCTAGGAAGAGAATATAGAGAGGGCAGAGGCTAGGTAAGAGGCTTGAGAAACTGTCAGTACCAAGATGGACATGTTATGGACTGAATTGTATCCTATCTCCCTTTCCTCCAGTCGTATGTCAGATCCTTAACTCCTAATGTGACTGTATTTGGAAATAGGGCCTTCAGGTAGGTAATTAAGGTTAAAAGAGGTCATAGTGGTGGGACCCTAATGTAATAGGACTGGTATCTTTATAAGAAGAGGAAGAGACACCAGAGATCTCTCTCTGCACACACACAGAGGAAAGGCCATGTGAGGACACAGCAAGTAGGCAGCCGTCTATAAGCCAGGAAGAGAGGTCTCACCAGAAACAAAATGTTCTGGCACCTTGATCTTGGACTTCTAGCCTCCAGAGCTGTGAGAACATAATTTTAAGTTGTCTAAGCCACTCAATCTGTGGTATTTTGTTGTGGAAGCTGGATCTGACTAAGACAGGAAGATAAGCTTGCCAGTAGAGGTGGGAGAAGCAGACCAGTTCCTGTGTTGTCACAGAAACAACGGATAGGAAGTATTTTCACAAGGAAGGAGCAGTGGATAGCTTCAAATGTGGCCTAGAGGTCAAGTCATATGAGGACTCAAATGTGCACTAACAATGACATGGCTGATTTTGCTGTCCGATGGACTAATGGAAAGGGATATCACGGTGGAATTGAGACAACAAACATAGAGAACTGCTTCAACAAACTGGCTCTGAAGAACTTAGATGAGCTGGAGGGAGAGGCAAGGAGTAAGGCAGGATAACATTGGGGAAGCCACAGATGTAGTTGTTAATATGATGGTTTGTGGCCAGTACGCAACCAGATCAAGCTGATCGAGGCTAGGGAAACCTGCTTGAGTTGATAGCCACACTGTTAGATAGAACAGGGCAGGCTGACTGTCTTGAAACCCCAATGGAGAGAATTTTATTTGATTTAGAGGTAAATGGATAGGCTGAGAAGGTTTTTGACCATTTAATGTAACGTACACTCATTAATCACATATTGTCAGCTGGTAACTCTGCTGTGACCCATAGACACATGAATATGTAAAGTATACATATAGATATATATAGATTTATAAAATTAAGATAACACCTATATTTTTTGTAACTTGATTTCAAGTTATTTTCTAATGAGTGCAATGTACTCAAATGAGCTTAAATCGGGGTATGTATTGCAAGGATTCATGTGCAGTCATAAAGGGAATGGAGTCTCCCAGAAATTTGAGAACCGTAAACAGTAGCTATAAGCCAAATACTCTGGATTGGTTCCTTCAAACCCCCTTTCATTGTGCATCTAGAAAAGAAATTAGAAAGCTAAAACCTTCCCTCTATTATTTCTTGCAGCCATAAAGCTACAATTCTGCAGGAGAAGTAGGTCCCACCCATTAGGTTTACTTGCACAAGATTTGAGAGGCAGAAGCGAGGCAGATGCTATCTTCTGCAGCTCTGTTGAGCAAAGTTCTAGAAATGTGCAGCTTTTATGCATCAGCTTTCCAGTGTCTGTCATTCAGCTCTCTCTCTCTCTTGCTGGGCAAATATCATGGGGGCAAAATTGCTTTCTTTCTTGTGGCAAAGTTCCAGCTGTGGCCTCAGAGGTAGTAGCTTCCTGAGACAGTTGTTTCTGAATTTTGTTGGAAGTGGTTTCAGAAAGCTTAGCCTAAACCAAGGATGGGAGATTTTTTTCTGTGAAGGACAGAGAGTAAATATTTTCAGCTTTTTGGACCATACGATCTCTGTTGCAGTGACTCAACTCTGCTGTAGCTTGAAAATAGCCATAGACAATACATAAAAAAAATTGGCATGCCTGTGTTCTAGTCAAACTTTACAAAAACAGGGGACAGGGATGAATTACAAAAGCGAGCGGCAGGGTGAACACCTGAACAGGTGACACGGTTGCAGATTTTGCAGCCCTTTGGGCTAAACTCTTCTCCTTCAATCTTCCCAATGATTTTGTAGCACCTAATTCACTTCATTAATAATGTTTCTGCTAAAATAATGTGTCGAGTGCTTCCTGCTTCCTGCGTTGAACTCTGACTGTTACAGTTATAAGGCTGTACACCAGTCAGGAAGAATTCGATTATACGGCAATAGACTTAGCACACTAAAAGATGATTTCTCACTTACACTAAACATCTAAAGCAGATCAGCAGGGCATACTGTTCCATGTCTCTTTACTTGGAGTCCTGGTCTCATATGGCACCCACCTGCAAAGTACTGCTGGTCTCCATGACACAGAGAAAAAGGAGAGTGTGGTGAATCACACACTGGCTCTTAAAACTTCTGCTTGGAAATGACACATGTCAGTATGTTCCTGTTTGGCTGAAATAAGTCACAGGGCTATGCCTAACTTCAAGGGATAGGGAAGAGCAATCCTACCACGTGAGAGGAAAGAGAATCAGAGTATTTTGGAAGAGGCCTAATGACTCTTACAAATTGCATTTCCAGGGACTGTAATAGGGAAATTCTGGATCCAACTCAGCCAAAAGATGTTTGTGGAACATTACACTATGTTGTGCCATCAACAAGATTTAACCACATTATAATTGTCTACCCCATTTGTTATATTTGTGTGAATAAGGAATAGGAAGCTTCAGTTTACTCAACTGACTAAGAAGAATAACAACCATAATGTCCCCTTTCTTTTTACCTTGGAAGTGACTTTCTCCAGCGTTCTGGGTTGTGAAGTACTTCTGGAAAGTGCATGAATTCTTTGATGCCACTTTCTACATGGATTCACTGATGTGAGTTATGTAACGCTCAAAAATGCCCCGCTTACAGGAGGAAAGCAGCTTGGAATCTGAGGAAATATGATTTAATCTCTGCAGAATTCTTTCTGTAGTGCTTCTCTGGCATCATCATGTTTTTATTATTGTCCTGTGAAAATAGCAATAATAATGGTTTGGTTTGGGGTACTGAAACCAGACTGACTCAGCTTGAATTCTGTCTTCAAAACTTACTGACAGAGTGTCATTAGACGTATTATGTAACCTCTTTGACCTCCATTTCTCTTCTATAAAATGGGTTTAAAAATAGTGGCTGCTTCCTAGGGTTGGTGAAGGAGTAAGTGAATTCATGTGGGGCACTTAGAACAGAGTCTGACACACGGAAACAGCTGAGTGATGTTTCTCTTCCTCCTCCACTTCATCCTCACTCCATGGCATTATAGTGCTGATTACAAGATAAAAAATATAAAAACGTTCTCTGTTAACTCTAAAGCTCTTCATAAATGCTACTATTAAGGAACACATTTAAAACCCAGAAAAGCTGACTAATTTGTCCAAGATCAAACTAGTATCAGTCACACGAAAATTCCAGACTTTCCTCCTTTATTCTATCCATCCCCCTACAACATCTCACATCCTTCTAAATGATTGCTTTGCTAGGCACTCAAAGGTTTGAGTCTTTCTTCTACTCAGCATTTATTTTTATTTAGTTCACTTTCACATTTTCTCCTCTCTGTGCCCATTTCTACTCCAGCATTGGTGTTATGCTCCATATACCAACAGAAGGGGTTAGTTCTGACAACTGCAAGCTCATTCCTGGGAAATATGTATCCTCCCTCTCCATAGCTTCTGTGGACACACAGCTGAGAGGAGAGAGGGTACAGATTCCTCTGCTGCCTCTGCTGGAGGGAGCCTCGAGGCAAGCTCATCTCGACTGTGAGCTAACCAGCTCTCTCTCTGCCCAGAGCAGAGTTTACGCAGAACCTCTCCGCTGGAGCCCAAGTGCACTCAAGTGAGGCAGCTCGCTTCCTGCATGGTCTGTGGGTAGAGCACTTGGTTGGGAAGGGCTGGCTCTTCAGCATTGTGACAACATTCCCAGCCCTAATGCCACATCACCATGTTTTAGCCTTTGTTTTCGAACAAGAGCTTAAAAAACACTAAAGCTACTCCCTACATCTGGACTCCACCTTCCAAAATTCGTGACTGGCCCCATAGCTGGTGCCACGGCACCTGAGGGCATCTCATTATTGAGTACTTACAGCCTGAAAGAGGAATGTGACATTCATTTCCATCCCATCCCAAATACTTGGGCTTAGAAGGACGGGTAAAATCAATATTTGTCTAAAAGAAGAGGATGAAATTTGTGGGTGGTTCTGTAATTTCAAGATGTGGTACAAAGGTGCTCAGGAGATGAATTGCAAATAAAAGAGCAGAAAAGAATTTCCTGAGTGTCATTTTAAAAGGCTTCATGCTAATAAGGGCCAAATTCATCCTTTGATATTTTCAAGCTTGCTGAGTAAATAACTCATAAATTTCCCATAATGATTACATGCATGCTACTGGTATGCCTCAGAGTCTGACCTATTTTGCAGATTGACATCAGAGTTGGAGAACGCTATGCCACAGCTCCAGCATCCCAGCTAGCTCCCTGGCTCTGTGCATACCCCATACATAGAGTGGCTGGGATGGTGTCTGTTTCAGGAGACTAAACTGATATTCCACCTGAAATCTGCTTAAATAGTATTATTTCTCTCATTTTCTTTCCTTTAAATTTATTTTATATTTTTTGTTTTCCTCTAGCCAAGTGAAGAGAAAGACAATGTGTATTATACAGTGTTCTTGAAATTCCTCATCTCTCACAGAAGATCTTGAAGCTGGAGTACAGACACTCCTCCATTGATTATTTTTAAGCTGAAGGGCTTGAAGTGTAAGGAAGTGGAAGGCAGATAATAAATAAGCAGGCCTTTAAGGCTTCAAGCGTTGTCACGGGGCGAGTTTCCATATTCATACCTTCTTCTCCATCTGCTGAATATATATCTGGAGGTGTGTGATCATGCAGTGCTGGCTGTAAGTCATGAATGGACAGGAAGAGATGGGGAGGTGGGGCTATCGAACAACAAATAATGCCAGCCTTGGTGACAATACTCAAAAGTGGACCTGGTTTTGTTTTTTGGTGGGAAATTTTATGTATTCAAAGCAACTGTGCAGTTTTAATTGTGACATTTCCTCAAGGTAGTATCTCCTGCGAAGCTCATTAAATGTTTTCTCATCATAGAAATGCGATAAATGTGGTTTACAGTTCTCAATCCTACTTTCTATCTAGATAATAAAACATTGATATTAAACTATAATAAAGAAAATGATGAGACTAAAACCACCATTTAATAGTCATATGACCAAGTCCATGGAAAACAATAATTTCACAGATGGAAGGTCAAATTAGTCTCAACCAAATGCTTCAGTACAAAGTAGAAGTCTGAAATGAATAGGCCATGATATGTTTTTAGAGTATGCTTGTTTTTATTTTCTGTGTCACAGGCACAGTGTCCCGTTTTGACGGTGGCCAGGCTGGCAATGTGATCTTTTGGAAAACAAACTGCTTTAGTCCTCTCCAGGGGGTGCTCCATGGGCATTAGGGCAAGGTTACATTTTCATTGTTTGCTTTCTGGAGTCTCTTGTTTCAGTTTAAATTTTTGGCCATCCTATTTAGAAAAGAAATATTTTCCTCTTTTGAAGCTGTGGTGAAAAGGATGGTTCCTTTGTCTTTTTATAACAGCCAACACAGGGCCTTCAATGATGAATATGGAGCTTCATACACAAGTGGGAAGGGTGGTCCTGCGGGGTACAACATGGATAAGAAAAGTCCAGCTTTAGGGTAACTCAGTTCTTCTGGTCCCTGTATCGTCCATTGATCTAATCTTTGAGTTGCCTCAGAGGAAGTCATTTACCCTTTTCAGCCTCAAACCCTCTTTGGATCTAAATTCTACTTTTCTCTCCCATCTGGCTCCTCAACCTTGAATCATGGAGACCCTGCTTCAGATACCTGCCTCCATATTCCCTTGTTTCTGCTCTCTCATCATCACTGTGCTTCTTGCCCATCTCTGCTCTTATTTTGGGACTGAATTGGTGGACAAAGTCCTAAATTGAAAAGGACTTCAGCTTGGGGGAGGCTTTCAGAATTTACTAGTAAGTAGCATTAGCATGGACATTACAGTGATTTCTCCTTTCCCAGTGACTCTTTGGTTTTTAAAATTATTATTTCCACTTTAAAGATGATAAAAATCATGTTGAGAGAGGTTGAATAACTTATTAAAAGTCATTCAGTTTGTAAGCAGACAAGACTGAACTTAAATCCATGGTATCTGACTGTGAATTCTGTGCTTTTTCCAGAAATCTACTAGCTTCTAAGGGACGTAGTAACTACCAGTCCTTGAAATATAATTCATATAAGTGTACAAGTTTGTTACCACCCACGGAGGGTAGTCTGCCTGCTGCAAGACATGGCAATAGTTAAGAGGCAAGGCGGTAGGAGAGAAAGGCCTTTATATTACAGCTTGCTAGCAAGGGGGAAGATGGCCAACTAATGTCCAAAAGAACTATCTTGCAGAACAAAGACTACAGGCCAGTTATGTCGGGGGCTGGTCTCTGAGTGAGGGAGGCATCTGGTCTCCGGGTGGGAGCATCCATCTGATCTCCAGGTGAGGGCAGACAACTGGTAGTCTTTTGTTTTACTGAATATGCATCAGAGACTGGAGCAAGGCTCTATACCCTGACCTTTCAGTTGTCATTGATGGTGGCTACCAGCATAGACTTTCTGTGCAGGGCGTCATCACATTCCTAATGAACTCAAAAGAACAAAGTTATCAACTTATAGCTGCGAGGGGCCATAAAATCTCCAGGGCATGTCTGGGTTAGTTAATCAGAGGTCATTCAAAGTTACAGTATGGTTTCTCTTCTACAATATGGCTTCCCTTATGTCAACCTTCTGTTGAGCTGGTATCAAAGTGACCCATCTTCTCTTTTATCCAGCCAGCACTTTCCAAATATTCTTACCCCAAAACGCTAGATATATTTGGCTCTCCATATCTGTGGGTTTTGCATCCGCAGATTCAACCAACCAATATTTTCTGAGCATTTTCTGTCTGCTAGGCTCTAGGTATACAATGATGATCGAAACAGCCATGGGCTTTCTCCTTAAGGAGAACTACAGTTGCTACCTGTAAGTAACTCATATTCAATTTATGCTCCAGCTTTAGTTATCAAGGCTGACGTTGCTGTTAATTTAATTTTTGCCAGAATTACCCTTTATAAAAATATGCAATAAATGAGGGATCCTATACTTTTCTTCTTCCTATAATCCAAATATGATTTTCCGTGGACACATTCTCAAAGAAATGATTTTGTTATTAGGAAGAATCTTCTCTTCAGCTAGCAGCCTGTGCCCCAGCAAAGGAAATAATGTTTATTTAAAAAAACAAGCAATTTTGAAAACCTACCAACAGAACAACAATTAGACATAGTAAAAAGTTCAACATTGCTTAGTGTAATGAACATAAAGCCACATGGCTAATGACTGGTATACCTCAAGGGAGGCACTATTAGAGCTCTGGGTAGGTCTCTTTACGCTTCATTCAGCAGGACTCTCTTGCATTGCAGAATGCTTAGTAATCCCGGCCCTACCCAATAAACACCTGTAGTGTTTTCTAGTCATTGTGAAAACAAGAATTTCCTCTTGTAAACACAAAATAACCAATAACCATTGTGTAGATAAGAGAAATAAGGTGAGTTTTAGTGAGCCAGATTGAGTATTATAACCTGGGAAGGTCTTAGAAAGAGTAACAGAGAAGCATGGTTTTCAGTAGAGTCTTGCATCTTTTTAGAACAAAGAACATACATTAAACACACCCAAGATACATTTTCAGTTTCAAAGAGGTATTTAGTTGCAAATTAGCAGGTCAACATGACCCTGATGTCTGGAAAGGGACTAAGACAGGTGTTACCAATAGGGCATTACCAATAGGGCAAAAGAGGGGAAGTATGAATTCTTAAGAGAGTGCATTCCTTACTTCAATGGTTAAAGCAGATGTACAACGTGTGTTTGATAGGCCATAAGTCAGGCTTCTTTAGTTCAAGCTGAATCAGTTTGAACTTGAATAGTTACCACATATACCTCAATATGTGAAGATCTCTTGACGCTTTCATGATTCCAAATATCCCATGGAATAAAGAACCACCCTTGACTGACAATCACCCAAAATTTCTTTATTAAAGAGAATGGTCATCCAGCAGAAGTTTAGCAAAGAGGTGGCTACAGCTCTGTTACATTGAGCCAGATGTTGTAATAGTATTTAAAGGAGAGGTTGCACACCCATATTCATAGAAGCCTTATTCACAATAGCCAAGAGGTGGAAGCAACTCAAATATCCATTGATGGATGGACGAATAAACAAAATGTGGTAAATAAATACAATGGAATATTACTCAGTCTTAAAATAGAGGGAAATTCTGACACATACTACGACTTGGATAACATGGTCAAAACTTGAGGACATTATGCCAGGTAAGCCAGTCACAAAAAGGGAAATACTATATAATTCCATATATATAATATATATATGAGTTATGTGAAATACTCAGATTCATAGAAATGGAAAGCAGAACGGTGATTACCAAGAGCTGGGGGTGGAGTGGGGAAGGGAGTTGTTGTTTAATGGGCATAAAGTTTGGGATTTGCAAGATGAAAAAGTTCGAGTTATCTATTTCACAGCAGTATAAATATATCCAGCATTATTAAACCATACACTTAAAAATAGTTAAGATAGTATTTCACAAAAACAAAAACAGAAACAAAGCAGAAAAAAAGGCAAAAAAAATTATTAGGCAAAACTGTACACATTCTCATGATCTCTCTCTAAATAAACCTGAGGGTATGTCTGTTATCTATGGTGAATACATGTTATATACTGATTTTTACATTTTATTTTATTGTAATTATAATACATATACTGTTATTGTATAATCTGCTGAGGCAGGGTTGTATTTTAAAGTAGAATCTTTTTCCTGTGTGTATTTCTCTTTTCCTCTTCTCTCCCTCTTTTACCTCAAGGGCCATGTTCTCTCCTCCAACCATCATAAAAGTAGAAGAAGGGGCCAGCCCGGTGGCGCAGCAGTTAAGTGTGCACATTCTGCTTCGATGGCCCGGGGTTCACCAGTTCAGATCCCGGGTATGGACATGGCACCACTTGTCAAGCCATGCTGTGGCAGGCATCCCACAGATAAAAAAAAGTGGAGGAAGATGGGCACGGATGTTAGGTCAGGGGCAGTCTTCCTCAGCAAAAAGAGGAGGATTGGCAGCAGATGTTAGCTCAGGGCTAATCTTCCTCAAAAAAAAAAAAAAATAGAAGCAAAGATTCGAAGCAACTACAGACTTAAGTGCCTGTAAAGATGCCTGCAGGGCTTTTTACAGATATTACATAAGGCCCATTACAGATATTTTATAAAGCCTTGGCCTAGGGAAACGTGGGTTGGGGGTATGGTTAATAGTGATGGGCATTGGAGAGCAAGAACTGATTTTGGAGAGGAATCACCCAGTCTCAAGGATGCAAGTTGGATTCAACATTTAAAAATCATTAATGTAATTCACCTAATTCTCTAAATAAAAAAGAAAACCCGTGTGATCATTCAATAGATGCGGGAAAAACATTTAATAAAATTCACCATCCATTCTTGATACAGACTCTCAAGAATCTAGGTATAAAGGGGAACTTTCTCAACCTGATAAAAGGTTTCCTGAAAAATTTACAGCTAACATTATATTTAATGATGAAAGACTGAATACTTTTCCCTTAGACTGGGAATAAGGATAATGTGTCTGCTTTCATTTCTTCTATTCAACATTTTACTACAAGTCATAGCCCTTTCAATCAGTTCAAAAGAAGAATAAAAACCCATACAGATTGTAAAGAAAGAAGAAAAGCACAGAACACATCATCATCTATGTAGAAAATGCTAAGAAACCTACAAATAAAGTACTAGAACTAATAGATGATTTAGCAATGTAACAGGATAAAATATCAATATACATTAGCAAAGAAAAATCAGAAAATGAAAAACCAATGCAATTACATTAACATAAAAGTATTATATTCGAAGAGAAAAATTTGATAAGAAAA
Organism: Equus asinus; assembly: GCF_041296235.1. Lineage (NCBI taxonomy): Eukaryota > Metazoa > Chordata > Mammalia > Perissodactyla > Equidae > Equus > Equus asinus. The sequence continues at coordinate 13,489,073 of NC_091794.1, read as the reverse complement.
CTTTCCATGACCTATACACTGAAAGCTACAAAATATTGCTGAGCGAAATAAATGGAGATCTAATAAATGGAGAGAATACTGTGCTCAGAGATTGGAAGACTCAACATTGTTAAGATGACGATTCTCCTTAATTGTTCTATAGATTCAACAGTCTCCATCAAAATTCTGGAAGGCTTTTTTTTTTTGGCAAGAATTAACAAACTATTTCTAAAATTTATATGGAAACGTAAAAGATATAGAATAGACAAAACAATTTTTTTAAAATTTTTTTTGTATCATTCTTCCAATCACTTATTTTCTTTGTTTTTGAAGATTTTGCTTTTTTCCTTTTTCTCCCCAAAGCCCCCTGGTACATAGTTGTATATTCTTAGTTGTGGGTCCTTCTAGTTGTGGCATGTGGGATGCCACCTCAGCATGGCTCGATGAGTGGTGCCATGTCCTCGCCCAGGATTTGAACTGACGAAACACTGGGCCTCCTGCAGCAGAGCGCACGAATTTAACCACTTGGCCACAGGGCCGGCCCCTAGACAAAACAATTTTTAAAAAGAGTAATGGTGAGGGCCTTACATTGATGATGAATTGGACTCATCAAATTAAAAACATTTGCTCTTTGAAACACACTATTAAATATTGAAAAGGCAAGGACAGAGACTGGGTTAAAATATTTGAAAACCATACAAATCCAATGGAGGACTCATATCTCGAACATAAAATGAGTTCTTACAACTGAATAATTAGAAGACGAATAACCTAATAAAAATGGGCATAAGAGTTAAACATCATCAAAAATGTTGTATGGATAGCAAATATATATATTAAAATGTGCTAAATGTTGTTAGTTATTATGGAGATACAAATTAAAACCACAATTAAACACCCACTAGATTAGCTAATATTAAAAATCTAATCACACCAAATAATGGTGAAAATGTGGAATAGTTGGGAATGTAAAATCTTACAAGTGCTTTGGAAAACAGTTCAGAAGTTTCTTTAAAAGTTAACTCTGCATCCAGCATACAATGCAGCCGTTATACTCTTATGTATGTGCCCAAGAAAATGAAAGCATATTTACAAAATCTTGTATATGGATGTTCATAACAGAGTTATTCATAATAGCCAAAAAGTGGAAACTTCCCAAATGTCCATAAACTGATGAATAGATAAATAAATGTGGTATATCCATATAATGGAGTAGTCTTCAGCAATAAAAGGGAATGAAGTACTGGTGCATGCTACAACATGGAAGAATTTTGAAATATCATGCTAAGTGAAGGAAGCCAGTCACAAAAAACACATCTTGTAAATTCCATTTATATGAAATGTCCTGAAAAGGCAACTCTATAGAGATGGAAAAGAAGATTAGTGGTTTTCTAGGGCTGGTGATGTGAGATGAGGAGTGGGGAATGAGAAGTGACTATTAATGGGTATTGGTTTCTTTTTAGAGTAATGAAAATGTCAAAAAATTAGACTGTGGTCATACTTGCACAACTCTGTGAGTATACTAAAAACTTTGAATAGTGCATTTTAAATAAATGAATTGTATGATCTAAAAATCATATCTCAATAAAGCTGTTTGAAAAGTTCAACATACATCTATCACATGACCCAGTCATTCTATCTATATACTTACCCAAGAGAGTGAAAGCGTATTTCCAAACAAAGATTTGTACATAAATGTTCATAGCAGCATTATTCATAATAGCCAAAGCCTGGAAATAATCCAAATGTCCAACAAAAGGTGAGTGGGTAAACAACTCATGGTATATGCATACAGTATACTACTACCCAGAAACAGCAAGGAACCGTTATTAACACCTGCAACAACATGGACGAAAATTAAAATAATTTTTATGAGTGTAAAAAGCCAGACAATAGAAGATGTACTGTATGATTCTATTTATATAAAAGTATAGAAAATGCAATCTAATCAATAGTGACATTGAATTATGAAAATGTCAGCAATTACTGGGTACAAATGTCAGAGGAAAATCTTCACAGCTGACTTTCGAGGATGTGCATTTACCTGTGTGGATTTCTCATTCTCCCCTCAGTTTCTTCAGAGAAGTCAAAACTACATGTTCCTCTTTCCCCATTTATTTTTCCTTGTCCCTGTATTTCTTGAGCTGTTTTCATATTATTTCTTTTCTTTCTGTGAAATGTTTCTTTTCTTTTTTTGATGAGGAAGATTGGTCCTGAGCTAACATCTGTTGCCAATCCTCCTCTTTTTGCTTGAGGAAGATTGTTGCTGAACTAACATCTGTGCCAATCTTCCTCTACTTTGTATGTGAGATGCTACCACAGCATGGCTTGATAAGTGGTGCACAGGTCTGTGCCTGGGATCCAAAGCCACAAAACCCGGGTCACTGAAGTGGAGTGTGTGAACTTAATCACTACACCATCAGGCCAGCCCCTGAAATGTTTTTTTAAAAAAAACTTGGGACCACCATAAAGATGTCTGTTTTTGCCTGACAGCTATACCACAGGTAGATTGTCCAGTTAAGTTGAGAAGAGTGACTCAATAGCTTGTATTTGTTTTTAAAGTTGAATTAGTCCTGGATAAGAGTTGCCTTTTTCTTTTTTTTTTTAGGAGTTAGTCCTTGACCACTAGTTTGATACAGTCTCTATTTTGGGCGACCTATTTCACTAGCAAACCTGTTACTCTCCGTGACTAACTGTTTAAGTGCTTATAATGGAAGAAATTGCTTTTCTACATAAAAAAAAAGAGGAAAACATGAGGAAACTTTTGGAGATGTTGGAAATCTTCATTATCCAGATTATGGTGATGGTTTTACAGTGTGCACATATGCCAAAACTCATGAAATTGTATATTTTAAATATGTGTCTTATACTATATATAAACTCTACTTCAATAAAGATATATAGACATTTTAATTATAAAGGTAAAAACAACATCTGTTGATTTGTTGATTATTTCACTATATAAGTAGAAATTATTTGACAAAATCTGCCATCTATTCCTGATTTTAAAAAATAGGGATAAGTAGAAATAGTCCCAATTACCATAATTATTGCAGCAGACACTATGTTTATGTTTATCAGATTGTTTTGTTTTCTTCTTGGGCCAAGAGGAGCCATCTCACAGCTTGTTGCTGGGCGGAGGCATATGAGTATGGAATGGAATATGTACAGAAGTGATGCACGCTACTTATAGGCCCAGAACCAATTAACTCCCCATGAGATCCTCCACTTCCTGTCTTCCCTCACTTCTAGACAAATGCTGAGGATCCAGTCGATGAATCCAAGGCAGAGCCACCAGACCGATGAAACCTGGGTCTCTGAATCCTTTTATGGAGAGCTGATTTCCATCCTGGAATGAACCGTAATGTGAGCAAAAAATAGGTTTTATCCTGTTAACTTCCTGGGAATTTGGGGTTTCTTGTTACAGAATTAGCCTTCTCTGATTGATACAGATATCAAAAAGTCAAAATAAATAAGAATAAACCTAGTGTGAAATATACATTATTATTTTTAGTATATTATTATGTAGTATTATTTTTAGAACAGTTTACAATATTATGAGGAATGTAAGAGAAGTCTAAAGTAAGTGGAAACATACACTCTTCTTTGATAGGACAACTCATATTGTAAAGGTGTAAATTTTCATAAATTAATCTATAAATTTTGATTAAAAGTAAAGTTAATTTGGAAAAGTAAGTCTTCCAAATAGAGAGAATTTTTTAAAAGAAAAATAGGTACAAGTTGATAGGAATCAGTTCTATTAGATATTGAAACTTATGAAACTATGTGGAACTAACATAAGAGAAAAAATATATATCCAGAAAATCAATGAACATAAGTTCATAAAGTCTATGTTGAAACTTAATGTTACAATAATGGAAAAAGTCTGATACTGGAGACAAAATTGTATCCAAACAAATCAATAGTGGTAAAGTCCATAGAAAGGACTTTCTTTAAATGATAGATATGGTAGGTGAAATCAGTCATGGTAAAAGGGAGTCAATAAGGTTAAAACAGCTGGATAATTATCTGGAGAGAAGTAAATTAGGAATGTCTACCTAACTCCTTCCACCAGAATAGAGTTTGAATTGATAAAAATTTAAAAACTGAACTGAAAAGTTTTACAAGAAAAGGTGAGAAAATGTATATTTGAGGAAGGCTTGCAGAAAAGAACATAAAACCAAAAAAACCATAATGGAAAATATTGAAAAAATTTGATTGCATAACTATTCAAAGCTTCAGTATGTCATAAATAACACAAAGTTAAAAGACAAATAAAACTGCAGAAAATAGCTGCAAAAATATGACAAAAAACAATTTATTCTACACAATTAGTTCATATCTATTAAAAAAAGGAAAATCGTCAAAGATGTGAATAGTCAATTGAAAAACAATGAAAACAAATGGCAGATAAAATTCAAAATTTGCCCCATATTACTTCTAATTGAATAAGTAAAAATTAAAACAAAAGGTACTTTTTCTCTCAGATTGGTAAAAGTTAATTTTCTTATGCTGGAGAAAGTGTGGGAAAACTTATGCTTTCCTACACTATTGAGAATAGTGGTAATTTTGCAAATTTTCAGAAGGGAATTTTAGAAATATTTATTTTAGAATGTTAATACCCTTTGATCCAGAAAATCTGTTGTAGGAAGTTGGCCGATAAAATAAAATATCACAAAATTATTCTGCATTGTAAGCATAAGAGTGCTTATTGCAATACCATTTTTAATAGCAAAATACTGGCTATAACCTGAATGTTCTTTAATATGGGCCTCATTAATCAATTTATTATATTCATTCAATGAAATATTATATACCTGCTCTAAAGCTTAGTTTAAATATAATGATACGAATAATTAAGAATCAAAATGTGGACTTGGACTTCTAGTCAGAATGGAATAATAGAGAACAGATGCTCTCCTCACCCTTAAACAGTTGGAAAATTGGACAAAGTAGATGGAGCAATGGTTTTCAGACGTTGGGTCACAGACAACACATGATTTTTATCCCTGAGAGAAGGGGAACAAATGAAGTAGGTGAACCCTATGAATTCTTATTTTCTGTCTGGAGGTAACCTCTGCCCTGCAATGCTGGGAGGGACAACCTAGACAGAGCCTGGAGGTGTTACTGAGTTCAGGAGGCAGGCATGGGAGTTTGAGAAGTCAAGGTGGTTAGAATTTCCTGGCAAGGTACCAGAGAGAAAGGAGCTTGCAATGACAGACTTCAGATATCTGTAGTGGGGTCTTTTAAGTTTTTGGCTGAGTACTAACCTGTGTATATGCAGGAGGAAGACTACCCAAAGCTGAGGAAAGAACACCCAGAAGGCAGTAGGGTTAGCAATTCTTGGAACTCACATGGGAGTGAGAAGAGTGTGTGATTCCAGTAGCAAAGTGGAGAGATCTCTTATTGTGCAGGGCATTTGGTAGATCCTCAAGAGCCATTGCTTTACTACGTAGGCTAAAATATCCTGGACTGTAAACTGCTCTGGACCTGACTTAAAAAATCTTATAAAAGTGCCTCAAGAAGGTACAACTGACTCTATATAACTTAAAAACATACAACAATAAAGTCAAACACTATTTATAGAAATACAACAAGATCCAGTACTCAAAAATGTAACATTAACATTTAAACTGTATGTTATCCAATAAAAAACTAGCAGACATTCAAAGAAGCAGGAAAATATGACCTATAATAAGAAAAATCAAGCAATAGATACAGACTCAGAAATAACACAGATGATGGAATTAGGAGACAAGGACATTAAAATAGATTTTATAAGAAGAAGATCCAAGATGGCGCCATGAGTAGTCCTCTTTGTCTCTCCCCCTTCGAGTCTACAATTATTTGGACACTTATCACTTGACAAAGGATATCCAGACAGCATCTCAGGACGTCTGAGAGACCCATGCGACTATACATCGGAAGGCGGACGGACTTTCCTCCGGGAGGATGTGGAAATAGGTGAAAACTCTCCGACCCCGACGAGCAGCCTAGTACCCGCAAGCGGCTTTCTTCCAACGGACGCCCCCAGAGGATCTACACACATCTAGGGCAGGAGCGAGCACACAACAGAGGAGCGACGGTGGAAACAGGTGACCAGAACCCTACCTAAACCCCCCGCAATTACGCCTAAACACAGAGGGAAACTTTGGAGTTGCACACCTGAGCCCGCGGGGAGAGTCTCTCCCCGCCATCAGCGGGGAGACCCCGCCTGGTGTTCGTGGCGCCCGGAGGGTCCCAGAGAGAGTCGCTGAGGGTACGGAGGTCTCCCAGCTGCGTTGCCCGCCCCGTGGGACTAGGGATTGCCGGAGATCTCGGAGAGGACTGGGGCTGGGGGAACTTTCAAAGGCCGGTTCTGCGACCTGGAGGGGAAGCGCCGGAGTTCCGCCCGGGCAGCAGACAAAACTCTCTGTCTGCCATTAGCAGAGGGGCCACGCCGAGCATTCACGGCTCCGGGAGAGGCCCGGAGAGAATCCCAGAGGGCGGGGCAACCCCCAGCTGCCGTTGCCCGCCCCATGGGACTAGGGATTGCCGGAGATCTCGGAGAGGACCGGGGCTGGGGGAAGTTTCAAAGGCTGGCTCTGCGACCCGGACGGGAAGCGCCGGAGTTCCGCCCGGGCAGCAGACAAAACTCTCTGTCTGCCATTAGCAGAGGGGCCACGCCGAGCATTCACGGCTCCGGGAGAGGCCCGGAGAGAATCCCAGAGGGCGGGGCGACCCCCAGCTGCCGTTGCCCGCCCCATGGGACTAGGGATTGCCGGAGATCTCGGAGAGGACCGGGGCTGGGGGAAGTTTCAAAGGCTGGCTCTGCGACCCGGACGGGAAGCGCCGGAGTTCCGCCCGGGCAGCAGACAAAACTCTCTGTCTGCCATTAGCAGAGGGGCCATGCCGAGCATTCACGGCTCCGGGAGAGGCCGAGAGAGAATCCCAGAGGGCGGGGCGACCCCCAGCTGCCGTTGCCTGCCCTGTGGGACTAGGGATTGCCGGAGATCTCGGAGAGGACCGGGGCTGGGGGAAGTTTCAAAGGCCGGCTCTGCAACCCGGACGGGAAGCGCCGGAGTTCCGCCCAGGCAGCAGACAAAACTCTCTGTCTGCCATTAGCAGAGGGGCCACTCCGAGCACTCACGGCTCCGGGAGAGGCCCAGAGAGAATCCCAGAGGGCGGGGCGACCCCCAGCTGCCGTTGCCCGCCCCATGGGACTAGGGATAGCCAGAGATCTCGGAGAGGACTGGGGCTGGGGGGAGTTCCAGAGACCCAGCTTCGTAGCCTATGGGGAAACCCTACAGGCTCACAGCAGCCTTAGGGAAAGCCTCTGCACAGCACCAGTAGAAGGCACCCAGCCACCAGCCACAAGGCTGGAAGACCCCAGGGCAAAAGCAGCATAGCTAGGTGAACTAACCACAGACTGTAGAAGATCCCAATAGCTCTCCTGCAACCCATAGAGGACAAGTGAGATTTTGTGGGTGCCGACAGCAACGGAGCAACAAATATAAGTGATCCCACCCCAGGCCGCTGGAAAAGCCCATAACACCATTGCAGACCCCAAGGAGAGAGCACATCTAGGTGGGCTGCAACAGTAGGCACCAGCAGCCTGAAGCCCCCCTGTGACGACCCCCACAGCAGAGGAGGGAATCCAAAGGGCCACTGTGGCTACGAGGAGGGGCCCAGGCCCAGTTAGCAACTGCGGACAGGGTTCCTGGTTGGTGCAGTATAAACAGCTGCTCCCCCACCGCAGCAGCTGAAACAAATGAAAGGAGCAACTAAACTCTATCTCCATGCGGAGGCACAAATCAACAACATCAAGCAATATGAAAAAATACATTAAATCTCCAGAACAGAAAGAAAGCAACAAATACACAGAAAACAATCCCAAAGAAAATGAGATATATAACCTAAATGATGATGACTTCAAAACAGCCATCATTAAAATTCTCAATGAGTTAGAGAGTTCTGACCGTCAACTCAACGAGTTCAGGAGCTATGTCACAAAAGAGTTTGATACGATAAAGAAGAACCAAACAGAAATATTGGAAATGAAGAACACAATAGAGGAGATTAAGAAAAATCTAGATGCTCTGAACAGTAGGGCCGATAATATGGAGGAAAGAATTAGCAATTTGGAAGATGGCAATATAGAATTGCTGCAGGCAGAGGAGGAGAGAGAAGCAAGACTAAAAAGAAATGAAGAAACTCTCCGAGAATTATCAGATACAATTAGGAGATGCAACGTAAGGATTATAGGTATATCAGAGGGAGAAGAGAAGGAGAAAGGGGCAGAAAGCCTATTCAAAGAAATAATGGCTGAGAACTTCCCAAATCTGGTGAGGGAGATGGATCTTCAGGTGACAGAAGCCAATAGATCTCCAAACTTTATCAATGCAAGAAGACCAACTCCACGCCATATAGTAGTGAAGCTAGCAAAAGTCAACGACAAGGAGAAAATACTAAGGACAGCCAGGCAAAAGAAACTAACCTACAAAGGAACCCCCATCAGGCTATCAGCAGATTTCTCAGCAGAAACTTTACAGGCTAGAAGAGAGTGGAATGATATATTCAAAAATCTGAAGGACAAAAGTCTACAGCCGAGAATTCTCTACCCAGCGAAAATATCCTTCAAATACGATGGAGAAATAAAAACTTTCCCAGATAGACAAAAATTAAGGGAGTTCATTGCCACAAAACCTCCTCTTCAGGAAATCCTCAGGAAAACCCTCATTCCCGAAAAATCCAAAAAAGGAAAGGGGCTACAAAACCAAGAGCAGAGGACATAAGTAGAAGGACAACAACAGAGAGTAGCAGCTCTACATCAGAACAGATCAAACCATGGGACGAGAAACAAAGGAAACTGAAGAAAACCGGAAAACAAGACACAAAATGGTAGTGGTAGGCCCCCACATCTCAATAATCACTCTAAATGTAAATGGATTGAACTCCCCAATCAAAAGACACAGAGTGGCAGGATGGATCAAAGAACAAGATCCAACAATATGCTGCCTCCAGGAAACACACCTCAGCCCCAAAGACAAACACAGACTCAGAGTGAAGGGATGGAGAACAATACTCCAAGCTAATAATGAACAAAAGAAAGCAGGTGTCGCTATACTAATATCAGACAAGGTAGATTTCAAAGCAAAACAGATAAAGAAAGATAAAGAGGGACAGTATATAATGATAAAAGGGACTCTCCACCACGAAGACATAACACTTATAAATACATACGCACCCAACACAGGAGCACCAAAATTTGTAAAGCAACTCTTAATAGAACTAAAAGAAGACATCAACAACAATACAATAATAGTAGGGGACCTCAACACACCATTAACACCAATGGACAGAACATCCAGACAGAAAATCAACAAGGAAATAATAGAATTAAATGAAAAATTAGACCAGATGGACTTAATAGATATATATAGAACACTTCATCCAAAAACAGCAGGTTACACATTCTTCTCAAGTGCACATGGAACATTCTCAAGGATTGACCATATTTTGGGAACCAAAGCAAACATCAATAAATACAAGAGAGTTGAAATAATATCAAGCATCTTTTCTGATCATAATGCTATTAAACTAGAAATCAACTACAAGAAAAAAGCAGAGAAAGGTGCAAAAATGTGGAGACTAAACAACACGCTTCTCAACAAACAATGGATCATTGAAGAAATTAAAGAAGAAATCAAATTTTATCTGGAGCCTAATGAAAATGAGAACACGACATACCAAAACATTTGGGATGCAGCAAAAGCAGTCCTAAGAGGGAAATTCATCGCAATACAGGCCCACCTCACTAAACAAGAAAAAGCTCACATAAGCAACCTCAAACGACACCTAACAGAACTAGAAAAAGAAGAACAAACAAAGCCCAGAGTCAGTAGAAGGAGGGAAATAATAAAAATAAGAGCAGAAATAAACGATATTGAAACAAAAAAGACAATAGAAAGGATCAATGAAACAAAGAGTTGGTTCTTCGAAAGAATTAACAAAATTGACAAACCCCTAGCCAGACTCACCAAGAAAAGAAGAGAGAAAGCGCAAATTAATAAAATTAGGAATGACAGAGGAGAAATCACAACAGATACCAATGAAATACAAGAGATCATAAGAGAATACTATGAAAAACTATATGCCAACAAATTGAACAACCTGGAAGAAATGGACAAATTCCTAGACTCCTACAATCTCCCCAAACTGAATCAGGAAGAAATGGAGAATCTGAATAGGCCAATCACAAGTAAGGAAATAGAAACGGTAATCAAAAACCTCCCCAAAAATAAGAGTCCAGGACCAGACGGCTTCTCTGGAGAATTCTACCAAACATTCAAAGAAGACTTAATACCTATTCTCCTCAAACTGTTCCAGAAAATTGAGAAAGATGGAGAACTCCCTAACACATTCTATGAAGCCAACATCACCCTGATCCCAAAACCTGACAAGGACAACACAAAGAAGGAGAACTACAGGCCGATATCACTGATGAACATAGATGCAAAAATCCTCAACAAAATTTTGGCAAACCGATTACAGCAATACATCAAAAAGATTATACACCATGATCAAGTGGGATTTATACCAGGGACACAGGGATGGTTCAACATCTGCAAGTCAATCAACGTGATACACTACATCAACAAAATGAAAAACAAAAACCACATGATATCTCAATAGATGCAGAGAAAGCATTCGACAAGATCCAACACCCATTTATGATAAAAACCCTCAGTAAAATGGGTATAGAAGGAAAGTACCTCAACATAATAAAGGCCATATATGATAGACCCACAGCCAACATCATACTCAATGGACAAAAACTGAAAGCCATCCCTCTGAGGACAGGAACAAGACAAGGGTGCCCACTTTCACCACTCCTATTCAACATAGTACTGGAGGTGCTGGCCAGAGCAATTTGGCAGGAAAAAGAAATAAAAGGAATCCAAATAGGTAATGAAGAAGTAAAACTCTCGTTGTTTGCAGACGACATGATCTTATATATAGAAAACCCCAAAGAATCCACAGAAAAACTATTAGAAATAATCAACAACTACAGCAAAGTAGCAGGGTATAAAATTAACGTGCATAAATCAGTAGCATTTCTATACACTAACAATGAACTAACAGAAAAAGAACTCAAGAACTCAATCCCATTCACAATCACAACGAAAAGAATAAAATACCTTGGGATAAATTTAACCAAGGAAGTGAAGGATCTATACAATGAAAACTACAAGACTTTCTTGAAAGAAATTGACGATGACATAAAGAGATGGAAAGACATTCCTTGCACATGGATTGGAAGAATAAACATAGTTAAAATGTCCATACTACCTAAAGCAATATACAGATTCAATGCCATCCCAATCAGAATCCCAAGAACATTCTTCACAGATATTGAACAAACAATCCTAAAATTCATATGGGGCAACAAAAGACCACGAATTGCTAAAGCAATCCTGAGCAAGAAAAACAAAGCCGGTGGAATCACAATCCCCAAATTCAAAACATACTACAAAGCTACAGTGATCAAAACAGCATGGTACTGGTACAAAAACAGGTCCACAGATCAATGGAACAGAATTGAAAGCCCAGAGATAAAACCACACATCTATGGACAACTAATCTTCGACAAAGGAGCAGAGGGCCTACAATGGAGAAAAGAAAGTCTCTTCAACAAATGGTGCTGGGTAAACTGGACAGCCACATGCAAAAGATTGAAAATTGACCAGTCTTTTTCACCACACACCAAAATAAACTCAAAATGGATCAAAGACCTAAAGATTAGGCCTGAGACAATAAGTCTTTTGGAAGAGAACATAGGCAGTACACTCTTTGACATCAGTTTCAAAAGAATCTTTTCAAACACTGTAACTCCTCAGTTGAGGGAAACAATAGAAAGAATAAACAAATGGGACTTCATCAGACTAAAGAGCTTCTTCAAGGCAAGGGAAAACAGGATTGAAACAAAAAAACAGCTCACTAATTGGGAAAAAATATTCACAAGCCACTTATCTGACAAAGGGTTAATCTCCATAATATACAAAGAACTCACACTGCTTAACAACAAAAAAACAAACAACCCGATCAAAAAATGGGCAGAGGACATGAACAGACATTTCTCAAAAGAAGATATGAATATGGCCAATAGACACATGAAAAGATGTTCATCATCGCTAATCATCAGGGAAATGCAAATCAAAACTACACTAAGATATCACCTTACACCCGTTAGATTGGCAAAAACATCCAAAACCAAGAGTGACAAATGTTGGAGAGGTTGTGGAGAAAAAGGAACCCTCATACACTGTTGGTGGGAATGCAAACTGGTACAGCCACTATGGAAAACAGTATGGAGATTTCTCAAAAAGTTAAAAATAGAAATACCCTATGACCCAGCCATCCCATTACTGGGTATCTATCCTAAGAACCTGATATCAGAAATCTCAAGAGTCCGTTGCACCCCTATGTTCATCGCAGCATTATTTACAATAGCCAAGACGTGGAACCAGCCTACATGCCCAGAAACTGATGATTGGATAAAGAAGATGTGGTATATATACACAATGGAATACTACTCATCCATAAAAAAAGACAAAATTGGCCCATTCACAACAACGTGGATGGACCTCGAGGGCATTATGTTAAGCGAAATAAGCCAGTCAGAGAAAGACGAACTCTATATGACTCCACTCATAGGTGGAATTTAGTATATTGATAAGGAGATCTGATCGGTGGTTACCAGGGAAAAGGGGGGGTGGGGGGAGGGCACAGAGGGGGAAGTGGTGTACCCACAACATGACTAACAAAAACGTACAACTGAAATCTCACAAGGTTGTAATCTATCATAACATTAATAAAAAAAATAGATTTTATAAGTATGCTCCACATGTTCAAGAATGTAGAAGAAAGCCGTAACATGATGAGGAGAGAAGCAGAAAATTAAAAAGAGACCTCGATAGACATTCTACAGATGAAAAATACAATATTTGAAATTAAAAACAGATTAGATGGTATATTAGTTTGTTAGGGCTGCCATACTGAAGTCCCACCGACTGGGTGGCTTAAACAAGAGAAAGTTGTTTTCTCATGATCCTGGAGGATAGAAATCCAAGACCAAGGTGTTGGCAGGATTGGTTTCATTCTGAGGCATCTTTTTCTTTGGCTTACAGACAGCTGTCTTCTTCTGGTATCTCCCATAGTCTTCCCTCTGTGTCCTAATCTCCTCTTCTTATAAGGGCACCACTTCAATGACCTCATCTAACCTTAATTTCCTCTTTAAAGTCTCTTTCTCCCAATACAGTCACATTCTGAGGCACTGGGGTTAGGACTCCAACATATAATTTTGGCTGAGGCACAATTCAGCCCATTACAGATGGGCTTAACAAGAGATTAGATGCTGTGGAAGAAAAGATAATGAATTTGAAGACACCAATAAAGCTATTTAAGATGAAACACAGAGAGGAAAAATGAGTGGAAAAAATAAACGGAGCATAGGTGAGCAGTAGGATAAAATCAAGCAGTTTAATTTATGTGTAATTGGATAGGGACATAGAAAAAGTCTCTGAAGAAATAATGGCTAAAGCTGTTTGAAATTTAGTGAAAACTATAAACCCACGGATCAAAAAACTCAGTGAATCTCAGCAGGAGAAAATCACGCCAAACATTATAATCAAATTGCTGAAAACAATTAACAAAGACAAAATTTTGAAAGCAGCCAGAGGAAAAAGATTCATTATATACAGATGAACAGACTACAAATGATTTCTTCTCAGAAATTTTGCAAGTCAGAAGACAAGACATCATTAAAATTCCGAATGAGAAAAATCTATCAACATAGAATTTTGTGTCTGGCAAAAGTATCTTTCAAAAATGAAAGAAGAGTAAAGACTTTTTTAGACAATTAAAAGCAGAGAAAAATTAATTATCAGCAAACTTGCACTACTGTTAACTTCAGGTTTAAAAAAATACCAGATGGAGGGGCCGGCCTGGTGGTTAAGTGCTCACATTCCACTTCAGCAGCCCAGGGTAGGCTGGTTCAGATCCTGGGTGCAGACATGGCACCACTTGGCAAGCCATGCTGTGGTAGGCATCCCACATACAAAGTAGAGGAAGATGGAGATAGATGTTAGCTCAGGGCCAGTCTTCCTCAGCAAAAAGAGGAAAATTGGCAGCAGATGTTAGCTCAGGGCTAATCTTCCTCAAAAAACAAACAAAAAAAAAACAGATGGAAATTTGGATTGATATAAAGGAATAAAGAACACTGCAAATTCTAAGAATATGGGCACACATCAAATACTTTCTTCTCATTTTTAATTTCTTTGATAGATTGATTATGTTAAACAAAGATAATAAAGCTCTATAACATATGAAAAAGTGAAATGTATAATAAGAATAAAAAGGACAGAATGGGGGAAATATACATGATGTAGCCTAATATTATTTGGTGTAGACTATGATATGTGAAAGCCATATAGTAAATACGAGAGTCATCACTAAAAACCAAAAACAAAGACATATGCTAATAAGCCAACCATTTGAGATAAAAACAGTCAAAGTACAACAGACTGTATATTTCTTTTGGAGAAATGTTGTTTTGAGAGTGTGAGAAGACATTAACTGTGATTATATTTAGAGCAATAAACTCTAGGTGGAGAGACATAAGTATTTTTTACATTTCATTATGTACTTTTTTGTACTCTTTGAATGTTCTTCCAATAAAGAATTTATTAGTTTTAGATTTATTTATTTTTTAATGAGAGCTATTAGCTGGACCTATGGGCCATTTTGTTTTCTTTATACTTTCCTCACTTAAAAACTAATCACTGTCTGGCCTGCCATGGTGGCCTGGTGGTTAAAGTTGGCATGCTCTGTTTCAGCAGCCCAGGTTTGGTTCCCAGGCGTGGACCAACACCGCTCATCTGTCAGTGGCTGTGCTGTGGTGGCAGCTCACATGCAAAAAAAAAGAGAAAGATTGGCAGCAGATGTTAGCTTAGGGCGAATCTTCCTCAGCAAAACAAAGACAAATCATTGTCATTATTAAAAAATACACATTAAAATAATTATGCACGTCTTACATTTTGACACTCATAGTATAACAAAGGGATAATTATAACCCTACTTCAAATATTAAAATTCTAGGCCATTTATGAATAAATTTACTTGAGTAAATCTTCCCTCAATATGCATATATTGATCTTCTGCTTACTCCTTTTGGTTTTATTCAATATCTGACAGGAAAAAAAATATAAAAGATCACATGTGTAATTTGACCAGATTACAAAATATTATTTGTTGATAAAAATGCTCTTAAATTGTTTGAATTAAACAAAGTCCACTGAATTATGTATGAAATGTCCATTTACCATTCTTAAGCCACTACTTCCTGGGAAAGCACTCATTTCGAGATGACAACCACAAAGCTTTCCAAGAAATATGTGACAAACAAGGATCTGTTCCATTCTTGCATCCTTTAGGTAAGGGAAAAGCCACCATGGGGACTCTAGAATCTAAATGCCACTCCAATGGAAAGAATATTGTCTTGGGCATCTTTCCTGCCCTGATAACCACATATAATTTTGATACATATTTCTGTTTTGTCTCCACATCTACAATGAAGTATAAACCCGTAACACAAAGAAACCATATTTGATTTGATATAATACATCACAATAATGAAATTTTTATGCTGATTTTATCAGATCATGTGGCTGCAAATGGAAATAAGTATGTGAAACACTATTTTAATAGATCAAGGTATAAATCCACATCATTATAAGTAGAATTATAAAGCACATAGCTTTAATTTCTCCCTTTGAACAGAAAATAAAGATGCATTTTTGTCCTTCTTTAGTTTACCTCCTGTTCATAAGAGTGTTTAGAGAGGTATGAATGTGGACAACAGACAATTATTGTTTAGGTCTGTTTCTGGACCTCGTTCCCCAAACAAGTTCTGAGGGGAGAAATTGAAAAAGAACAGTGTTAATAGTTTCTAGGAAAACTCTAGAATAAGTACTGAGCTGACTTTACCTGAGTACGGAACATCTTCTGCAGAAACTTCATATTGTGAATTTCATGTTGTGTCTCAACTCCTTCTTCCAGAAACATAGGAGAAGCTGTAAGTCGAGGAGCTGGGAGTGAAAGGGGTGAAGATCCTGAACATATCTTCTATTATGTTACATCTTCTGCAAATATACCGTCCAGTATGATATGTTCTATTTGCTCATTCATTTATTAATTTAATTACAAAACACTAATGAAATATCTACTGCAATGAAGGACTTCGTACACCACATTAGGAACCTTGAACTTCATTCCACAGGCAATAGGGAGCCACCAGTATGTTTTAAGCAGGAGAACTACATGGTCAAATTTGTTTTCTGCAAAGATTACTCTGATAGTAGAGTGGATGTTTGATTGGAGAAAGATCACTTTAACCAAAGAAAAATGTAATTGGAGAATATTGCAGTGTTCTGCTAGTCAATAATTAACCCGTGTAACCAGACAGTACCAGTGGAGGTGGAAATAAGTGAATTTGGGGATACTTAGCAGGTTAAAGCAACAGGCAATTTGAAAGGTGAGTGGAGAATGGAGGGTAGATGTGAAACAGGGAGAGCCAATGGTCAGTTTCCGATTAGGGGAATGGGAGACTGGATGGATGAGGAGCCTTTCACTGAGAGAGCAAAGATAAAGAGAAGAGAAGATTTGCTGTGGAGTGGAGAGAATTGCTTTAGTTTTATGCATGTATATATACTTGTTTGAGAAACCTGTGTGATATTTACGGGGAGAAACCTAATGGGCCGTTATCAGCCATGATCATTTATTTTAAATAGCATTGATTATTTTTCTCTGATTTGAAAAGCCATATATGTTCTTTGTAGATGGTTTGGGGGGAAAAAAGGAGAAAGGAGAAAATAACACTCATCTATAAATTGTCTATCCTGATACCACAGCTCATGAGGCTAATGTTTTGAAGTATTTCTTTCCAATTTTTTTCCATTGATTTTTTTCACAAAGTTGGGAAATACTTTTGTTTCTTAATGAAAATTTCCCATGTAATTAAACATTATTCTAAACATGATCTTTTAACATTTTTTATTAATTAAAAAATTTGTAAACAGTAACACTCATCTGATGTATAGTTTGTGACCTTTGACAAATGCATAGAGCTGTGCAACCACCGCCGTAATCAAGTCACAGAGCAGTTCCCTCCCCACCCCCAGCAAATTCCCTTATACTTCTCCTTTGTAGTTAATCCCTCTACCAGCCCCGAAAACTAGCAACCACTAATTTATCACTAACCAGCAATTAGCATTTTGTCCTTTTCCATAATATCAAATGATGGAATCATTTGAGATTTACCCATGTTTTTGCCTTCTATTGCTGACTTCCTTTTTACGGCTGATTAGCATTTTTCTATATGAAAGCACCAGGGTTTATTCATCCATTTACCAACTGAAGGACATCTGAGTTGCTTCCAGTTTTCAACAGTTATGAATAAAGTTGCTAAAATATTCATACAGGTTTTTGTGTGAACGTAAGTTTCATTTTTCTTGGGTAAATATGTAGGAGTGGGATTGTTGGATCCTAAATGTAAGCCTATATTTAGATATATACCACACTGGCAAGCTCTTTTCCTAAGAGGCCGTATCATTCTACTTTCTCACCAGCAAGGTGTGAGAGTTCTGTTTGCTCTCCATCCTCATCCGCAGTTGGTATTATCAATATTTTTAAACCACTTTAATAGGTGTGTAATGGCATCTCACTGTGGTTTTAATATGTAGTTCCTTGATGAGTAATGATGTTGAGCATTTTGTCATGTGCTTATTTGGATCCATATATCTTCTTTGGTGAAGTGTCTATTCAAACCTCTATCCCATTTTTTTTTAAATTGGGGTTGTTTTCTTATTATCAAGTTTTCATAATTTTTTACATATTCTGGGTCAACTCCTTTGTCAGGTATGTGATTGGCAAATATTTTGTCCCAGTATGTGGCTTTTTTTTCATTCTCTTAACAGGGCAAAGTTATATTTTGATAAAGTCAATCTATAATTTTTTTCTTTTATGGACTGCGCTTTGGGTGTATCTCAAATCTCTTTGTCTAATCCACAGTCACAAAGTTTTTCTCTTGCACTTTCTTCTATATGTTTCATAGTTTTAGCTTTTACATTTAGATCTATGTATTATTTTGAATTGATTTTTATATACAGTGTGAAGTATGTATTGAGTTCATTTTTTGGCATATGTGTATTAATTGTTCTGCCACCATTTGTATAATAGACTATCATTTCTCCATCAAATTGACTTTGACTTCTCTCAAATCAGCTGACTGTAGGTGTATGGGTCTATTTCTGTACTCTCTATTCTGTTCCACTGACCTATGTGTCTATTTTTTCACCAACACTTCACTGTCTTTATTATCATAGCTTTTATAGTAAGTCTTGAAATCAAATCATATGCAACCTTTAATTTCTTTTTCAAAAAAAGTTTGGTTCTTCTAGTTCCTTTGCCTTTCCATATAAATGTTATAATTAATATCTGCAAAATAATCCTGCTGGGAATTTGAGTGGGTTTGTAATGAATTTATTGATCAGTCTGGGGAGAATTGACATCCTAATGACATTGAGGTCTCCAATTCATGAACAATATAATTTATCTCTCACTTATTTCCATCTTTGATTCTTTTGTCAGTGTTTTGTAGTTTTGAGGATACTGATGCTAGACATATTTGACCTTATATTTTGTGACCTTACTAAGCACACTTATTAGTGATAAATGCTTTTTCATCAATTTCAATTTAAGTAGATTATCATATCTGAAAATAGGGTTTCATTTCTTCCTCTCTAAACTGTACATTTTTTGTTTGTTTGTTTTATTGCACTGCCGAGGACTTCCCATATGATGTTCAATAGGAGTGGTGAGGGTGGACATCTTTGCCTTGCTCGTGATCTTAGAAGGAAGACATTCAGATTTCTCCATTGAGTATCATGTTAGCCATAGTTTTTTGTATATGTATATACAAATGTATGTATGCATATTGGTAGATGATTGTATTAGTCCGAGTTCTCCAGGGAAACAGAGCCAATAGGAGATAGATATATATAGGAAGAGATTTATTATGAGGAATTGACTTATGTGATAACAGAAGCCAAAGTCTCCTGATCTGCTGTTTGTAAGCTGGAGACCCAGAACAGCTGGTGGTATAATTTCAGTCTCAGCCTGAAGGCCTGAGAACCAGAGGAGCTGCTTTGCAGATCTCAGTTCCAGGGCAGGAAGAGACTGATGTCCCATCTCAAGCAGGCAGGCAGGAAGCAAAAGTGGTGAATTCCTCCTTCCTCCACCTTTTTGTCCTATTCAGGCCCTCAATGGATTGGATGGTGCCCGCCACACTGGGAGAAGGGCTATCTACTTTATTGAGTCCTCTGATTCCAATGCTACTCGCATCTGGAAACACCCTCATATACACACCCAGAAATAATGTTTAATCGGACATCCCTTGGCCCAGTCAATATAACACATGAAATTTACCATCACAATGACATTTATCAAACTGAGAAATTTCCCTTGTATCCCTCATTTACTGAGATCATGAATGCATGCTGAAATTTTTCAAAGGCTTTTCTGCATCTATTGAGATGATCATATGTTTTTTAATCTTTAGAATATTGGTATGGTAAATTACATTGATGGATTTTCAAATGTTGGCCAAGCCTTGCATTTCAAGACAAACACCACTTGGTTATGATGTGTTATCATATGCATACATTGCTGGATTCGATTTGATATTATTTTGTCTTTGAGTTTTGTATCTATGTTTGTGAGGGATATTGGTCTGTAGTTTTCTGTAAGTGTGTTTGTTTGGTTTTGGTATCAGGTTAATTCTGGCCTCATCGAATGAACAGGGAAGAGTTTCTTTCTCTTTTATTTTCTGGAAGAGATTGTGTAGGATTTGTTTTACTTCCCTTAAATATGAAGAAATTTCTTTAGTATATCATTTGGAGTAGGTCTGCTGTCAATAAATTCTCTTAGTTTTCTTTCATCTGGTAATGTCTTTATTTCACATTCATGTCTAAAGGATATTTTCACTGGCTCTAGAATTTTGGGTTGACAGTTCTTTTCTTTTATTATTGAAAAGATTTTGCTTTACTATTTTCTGGTGAGAAAACTGCAGTCATTTGAATTGTTGCTCCCTATATGTAATTGATCATTTTTCTCTCACTGCTTTGAAGATTTTTTCTTTATCTTTGGTATTCACCAGTTTGACTATGATATGTCTGGACATGGTTTTCTTTGAGTTTATCTCGTTTAGGGTTTTCCAAGCTTCTTGAATCTGTCAATCTATGTCTGTCACTAATTTGAGGATATTTTAGCCAATATTTCTTCAAGTATTGTTTTCTGCACCATTTTTTTCTCCTCTCCTATAGGACTTTAGTGATAAGAATGTTAGAACTTTTGAAATTGTCCTACAAGTACCTAAAGCTCTGTTATATTTTTTCAATATAGTCCCTCTAGTTCTTGACTGGATAATTTCTGTTTGTCTCTCTCCAGGTTCCCAGATTTTCACCTGTTATCTCCATTCTTTTGAGCTCATAAGTGAATTTAAAAAGTTTTACATATTGTATTTTTTTTTAGTTCTAAAGTTTTCATTTTTTATTTAAGTGTGTTTACTCTTGGCTAATGAAGCAATGGTCATATTATCTGCTGTAAAGTCATTCTGTGCAATTCCAACATTTGGGTTGCTTTGTGGTTGGAAACTGTTGATTATTTTTTGCCTTGATAATTCATCATAGTTTCCTGAATTTTTGTATGTTGATTACTTTGAAGTTATATACTGCACATTTTGAACATTATGTTTTGAGAGTCTGGATTCTGTTAAAATCCTATCGGCGACGTTGTTGATTTTGTTGTCTTAGCAGGAATTTAAGCTATTTAGGGTCAGATCACAGTTTTTTTTCTCACCTTTTTGGGTAGTGGCTTCAATATCAGTTTAGTTTCCAAACCTTTACTACATTGCTTTGGTTCTGTGCCACTCAGGGATTAGTCTGGAGCTAAGATGGTACTTTTTATTGTAGATCAAGTCTCAAGGCTTTGTCTGTGCTCTTTTGGATCTTTCCCATGCACTCATGGGTTAGTGATGAACTCAGGACCTTTGCTGATTCATACATAGAATTAGGGGAATTTCCTTCTTCAGCTCTCTTTTCTATTGGATCCTGCTACACTAACTATCTTGCCGGGCACATTTAGACCGGTTCACTGGCCTAAAAAATTAGGTTTCTCTTGGAGTCTTAGGTGTCTGTGCCACCACTACATTTCTGTGATTGGGGTTCACTCTCAAGTCTTTATCATGAGGGAAAAGAGGAAAAAACGTCCTGGGAAAGTCACACTCATATGAGTTCCTTCCTCTAGTTTTGAATTCCCTCCTCAATATACTTTGTATACTATTCAGCATCCTTAGGTATTTACTTTCTGTATTTGGTCCAGAGATTTTAATTGTAATAAGTTGGGGAGTTAGGCTATAGTGGTCTTATCCATTTTGGCTGGCAATAGAAATTTTTGTAAACATAATTTTTTAAAGGTTACATTGTAATATACTTTATGAATATTCTAAAATTTAGAATTATTTTTCTATTTGAGATTCAGATTTCTTTCATCTTTGGGGCACTTCTTCTAAATAACACTCCAGAGAAGATTATTGAAAACAAGCATTTCTCTACATCTCTAATTATTTCTTTTCATTTTTTTTTCTTGAGGAGGATCAGCCTTGAGCTAACATATGCTGCCAATCCTCCTCTTTTTGCTGAGGAAGACTGGCCCTGAGCTAACATCCGTGCCCTTCTTCCTCCACTTTATATGTGGGACGTCTACCACAGCATGGCTTGCCAAGCGGTGCCATGTTTGCACCCAGGACCTGAACCAGCAAACCCTGGGCCACCAAAGCAGAACGTGTGCACTTAACTGCTGCACCACTGGTCCGGCCCCTCTAATTATTTCTTAAGAATAAGTTTCTCTTAATTAATTTACTAAGTCAAAGCATATAAACAATTTTACTATTAAGGTATTTTGAGTTTATCTTGGAAGTAATTGGAAACGTAGTGACATTATCAGCTTTGTGCTTTGGACAGAAAACTCTGGTGGCCATGTGAAGAATGGGCTAAAATGGGAAGGAGATTGAGGAGGAGGGATCATTCAAGAGTCAATTACAATGTTTTGAGTTAGAAGCTCAAAGTTTATGAACTAAGGCAGTGGTTATATACATGATGAAGAGGAGATGGCCTAAGAAGTTATTCTTGAAACAGAATCTTGGTGACAGAGAAGGCAGGGGGCCAGGACAAATCAAGAGTGACCTGGGTTTTGGATGACTCAGTCAGCCAAAGAATGGGAAGCAGGAAGGACAATAAAAAGTGCTCACGTGGAAGTGGTGTGCCACAAGAAATCCAGGTTTCAGTAAGGGTGAGGAGATAAATGAAATATTCCATGGAAAAATTTAAGGAAACTAAAATATTTCTTTGGAATACCAGGCCATGCGGCAAGGAATACGATGAATGTCAACAAGGAGAAAACAAAAGGCAACAAGGAGATCTAAACCAAATGGAAACGAGGACATGAGAGGAGGTGAGTGATTAGAGTAGGTGGTTTGGAGATAGAAAGAAAATAACAAAATTAAGCCTGAAAAAGCTACCCCAGCCAGTGGATCTGTGGCCCGAGGCATTTCCTGGTGGGTGCCACTTTGTTCCTCAGATGACTGTGAGGACCTTAACATCTCAGCAGGAAGTCCACCTCTGCTTTGTGGTGAGGTCACTGGAAGTTTACTTTGCCTCTCTGAAAAGTCTATCTTTGGTAATCAGCTAGTAACTATTTCTGGTTCCCAAACTCCCTCCCACCCTTCAAATTCTGTAACCTCCATCCACATGCCTAAACGTCTGTTACCCACAAACTCTTTGGTGGTGGTCAGAGAACGTGAACAGCACATCTGGCAGGTTGTGTGACTTTAGTAAATTGCTCAACCTCCCCCAGGTGAAGTTTCCTCAGCTGTAAAATGAAGAGGCTGGGCTAGATGATCTCAGAGGTTCTTTGTGGCTCATTCTTTAATTATATCCTTAGCATAATCATTTTTGTAAATCTGTTTTATATACATTTGGAGAATATAAATAACATAAGCTGCTTGATGAATTAGTCATCCAGTCCTTGATTATGAAACCATCCTATGTGCATTATTACCAGATTAAGCAAAAGCTTGCAGGATGAACTATGAATATTAGACAGATACTGCTCACAGGTAAATTGTGGGCTAGGTAAGAGTTGTTGATGGTGAGGAGGAAGCTGTGCTAAATCCTTCTGACCTAAGTTATATTCACCAAACTGATGATTTTGGCATTGGCAGCTAATGGTACCTGTTTTGCAACTGACTAGTGAAACTCTGTAGTGGAGGCAGGGTGCATGAATTCTGAACATTTAATGCCTAATATGGGGGCAAATTGAACACAGACAGCATTTAGGGAGTGATTGTGTAATGAATGAGTAGGAAAATAAAAATCAACACACTATCGTGGAAGTAACTCAATTACTTGGGTTTTAGTGAAGACACTCTCGTGGTCCTCATGAAGTTTCTCTTATATCTATACCAGGTCTGGCATTTAGGTGTGGCTCTACTGGATTTAGAATATTGAGATGCTTTTAGGGCTCCTGAGTGTCCCCCCAATATCCTGGCTGCCTGGGCCCCTTTCTTTGGATTTTCTGAACCTCCTTACCACTCAGCAACTAAAGGTATAATGCTGTCAGCAATGGCTAACACTGATTTCCATGTGTCTGGGCTATGTAGGTGATTACAAGTTTCAGTTTTAACTCCTGCCCATACTTAGAAGTATTTTGTTTTAAATTTTTTTAATGAGTTACCAACATTTAAAACATCAGGATGTTTCAGATAAAATTTGGATTTCCTATTTTTCTTGACAGATCAGAAGATTTGGTAAGACTGGGACTATATTGCAACATGGTAACAATTATCTGGAGCTGCATAGTTGCTGCCATTTCCAGATCAATAGAACATACCCCACCTCCAGAAAAAACAGACACACTTGTGCTTTATTTGTTTATGTTACCTGCCTTGCTCCTAAGGGAAGGTGACCACATTTCTCAGTTTGCCTGTGACAGTCCTAGTTTTCTCCTGTTGACGTATAATTCATTAATATTATCCCCTTTGCTGTCAAAAATGTCCTGACATGGATGAACAATTGCATGATCATGCTATCCAAAGGACTCTGAATCTGTGTTCTATGATATAAGGAAAGGACACAATTAACTATCAGGAATTTGTATGCTTAAATGATATTATTTTTTATTTTGGATATAATCACTTACATACAAATTTTATTAAGCACCTCCTACTTGTAAGGCATTATACTAGAAGCTGGGGATAGAGTGAGATCAAGAAGAGACGTAGTTTCTTCTCTTAAAAATTACCAACTCTGTTGAAAAAGATAGACAATTATTTTGTTGTCATCTGTGCCATCCAGTTGATTCCAACTCCTAGCACCCCTCTGGACAGCAGAGTGGAACCCTGCCTGGTGCTTTTATACCATCCTCTTATCTTCCAGTCCTCTATCAGACAATGCTTTGCTGTCATGCATAAGGTTTTCATGGCAAGTTTTTTCAGAAGTGGGTGGCCAAGTGCTTCTTCCTAGTCTGGAATCTCTGCTGATAACTGTCCGCCATGGGTAACCCTGTTGATATTTGAAATACTGGTGGCAAAGCTTTCAGTATCATAGCAACAAACGGCCACCACAGTATGACAACCAACAGACGGGTGGTGTAGTTTCCTGAAGGGGAAACAAACCCAGGCTACAGCAGTGAAAGTGCCGAATCCTAACCACTGGACCACCAATAGACAATTATACAAGAATTAAAAGTCTGATGAGTAATAACAGAAGAAATACAAGGTTTTATGGGAACATATAGAATAAAACCTAAATTTGACTAGACAAACAGGGGAGGCTTCCAGAAAGAGACAGAGATCTGAAAGATGTTAAAAATTTTCTAAGGTTGGAGGGGAATAGAATGAGAGAAGAGTGTTCCAGAGAACTGCATGAAGGAGGGAACTGCATATATGAAGTTCTGACCATGAGAGCAACGCAGGTTCGAAGAAGGGAAAAAAAAAATCTGTCTGTCACTCTTCAATGCTAGAATAGGCTGGTCTAGGAGGAAGTAATGAGGAACAAGACTAGAGATACAGATGGGGACTTGCAATCCATGTTAAAGGATTCTTCATTATCATAAGGGCAATGGGCAAAGGTTTTGGCAGAGGTGTGATAGCACCATATTTATATTTAGAAAGATCTTCCTGAGTCACGTGTGTAGAATGGATGGGAGGGTTAAGAGGCCATTCCAGTAATTCATGGAGATAATGGTGATATGGCCTGGAGTAGAGACAGTTAGTGTAGGGAAATGGGTAGATCCAAGAAGTATGTAGAGGATAAACTGGCAACATATAGTGATTAACTGAATAATGGAGGTGAAGTGTGGGGAGAAATAAAGGATGACTCCTAGATTTCTGGCTTGAAAAATAAAGTGAATGAAGCTGCCTTTCACTGGGATAGAGAAGACTTGAGAAAAGAAGTAGATTTCAAGTGGAAATGATGAGTCAGTTTTGGATAAATGGAGTGTGGAGTGCTACAAGACACCTAGGTGAAGAAATCTAATAAATAGTTGTATTAACATGAGATTGAATTGTAGTTCAAGAGGACAGGCTGGGAGTATACATTCAGGAGTCATCTATGAATGAAAACAACCTTGATATACCTTATAGATGTAAATAATCATGATACACTGTGATAAGGGTTATAACAGAAGAACGCACCAAGTACTAGCAGAACATTATTTGGCTAGACATATATTATTTACTATGTATAAAACACAAAGAAAATAGTTTCAAGAAAAATTGGCTACGAAGAATTAGATGGACAAGCAGTGGAAGTGGTTGTGGGGTTGAGACGACGTTGTTTATTTTTTTTGACAAAGGACACATTGATCACGTTTAAATGTTGATGGAAAGAAACCAGAAGAAAGTGAGAGGCTGAAGATCCTGGTGAGAAAGCAGAAAAAAGAACAGGATAAAAGGAGGCCAAGAGGAGTTGAGAAAATAAGATTAGCAACTCCAGATATTGAGTTAAAATTCTTTTTTTGATCTAGAGGGAGTATCACCTGTTGATTATGAGCTACGTGATTTGCTTTTCAAGTACAGTCGTGTGCCACCTAACAATGGGGATACGTTTTGAGAAACGCATTGTTAGGGGATTTCATCACCTCAAAATGTGTCTGTTCTAACTTGAAGATTATTTTAGGCTGATTATTTTTAAGAAACAGAAGACTCAGAAAGTCTTTTTTGTTACCTCCCCCTTAACTGCCTGAAAGAATTCAGATAAAAAAATCTGTCTCAGGAAGCAAGCTATCATCTTAGCCTAACATGAACTAGGTAGTAGACAGGGAAGAACCTAGAAGAGACTGTTGGGCTCCCCTCTGTGTTGTTCTGTTTCTGTGTAGCTGAACACTTGTTTTCCAAATGTTTGCTCCTTTTCACCTACCTGTGAATTGCCTTCCTTCACTTTCAAGTCCCTGACTCTCCCCACCCCCAACATCCTCTTTTGTCTTTAGCTGAGAATGGTATTTAAGGTGAGGGCTTCAGCCACTGTGGTGAGTTACTCACTGTGGTGAGTTTTCTTGGGTTTCTCCCATGCATACATGTTATTAGACTTTTGTTAGTTTTTCTCCTGTTAATCTGTCTCAGGTCAGTTTAATTCTTAGACCAGCAAAGAACTAAGAAGGGTAGAGGAGAATTTCTTCTTCCTCTGCAGTACTTACACAAACCTAGATGGCATGGCCTACTACACCCCTAGGCTATGTGGTACTAATCTTAGGGGACCACTGTCGTATATGCAGTCCATCCTTGACCAAAACGTTACTCTGTGCATGACTGCAATATGACACCAAATACCAACAATCTCTAGTGCATTTAAAATCCACTTACAAACAACCCATTCTCCTGTCAAAAAGACATTTCTTCATCTGAGCTTGTCTTCTGGGTCACCAAATTGACGACATCTTCAATGCTTTATAAAGCTAAATGTGTTCGCTTGAAATATTGCTGGATCCATTAACAGCTACTTTTCCCCTTTCCCACTCTTTGCCTCCTGGATTCTTGAAAGGTAGCTCTGCAATTTTGTCAGGACAATCTCTCTAATGCTCACATCACCTACTCTTACCAATACCTTCTGAATTCTTATTAAGTTAATCTGACATCATCGCATAGGACAAATACACAAACCGTAAAGCTATGGAAATCAAAGCACCTTTCTTTGTTCTTAGAAGCCAAGAGGTAGAATTTAAACCATTAACTGACCCCTGTTCTTACTTGGGCATTGAAGGGTGGCTTCATTTTTCTGGAGACTAACAGACTCAAAAAGCCGCAAACAACTTAGACAGGACATCAAATGAAAGGGAATTAAAGGAAGTAACATCACTCTTAGCCCTTTCTTTCAAGGAACTCAAAGGACATCACATGCGTGAACTCATTAGTATCTCAGAATTTTCTTATACTGTGGAAAGCATTTTATAATTAGAGCAAAGAGATATTGGAATAGTCCTAGGAAAGTTTATTAGTAAAAACCAAGACTGGAACAAGAATTCTTAACTTCTTGGATGGTCTAACACTGGTTACATTGATTGAGAAAGTTCTCATGCCAGAACATAAAGATCATTGCAAAAACTAATAGAAATATCTGGTGTTTTGAATAAAATATCCCTGAGTCATTGGAGAGTGATCACATTTTTGTAGTTTGTTCAGAATTGCCTGATACCAGCATACTAATAGTTTCTGTTTTCTGGAATAATCTGTTCTAATCAGACCCCTCTTTTCCTATCTAGAAGGGAATGGAGGCAGGTTTTAGAATCATACAGATGTGGATTCTGTAGCCAGCTTGGCCACTATGGGATTCTGGATATTTTACTGAAGTCCAGTTCTTTCATCTGTAAAGTGTGGAAAGATACTCTCTCATATGGTTGCCATTAACATTAAGTAAGATTAAATAAACCCTGACACATGGTGGAAACTCCATTTGATCCATTCTCCTCCTTCCAAATGGAAATTAAACTTCTAGGCTCGTGCTCATTCTCCCCTTCCTGAATCTTTCCCTCCCATTGCGCCCTAGATCATCACTATCTTTTATATATTCTCAACTCCATAGTCCCTACTCCATTTATGATTCTTTTATTTTTCAGATTTCATATAACATCTGTAAAAGGAAAAGTAGGAAATATTACTTTGGGGAAACCAGAGCTCAATTTACAGAAGCTAATCACTTTCATCTTTCTAAGAGCATTTTCAGGAGTAGGAGGTCAAGTTTCTATTAAGGTACACCACATCAATAACTAAAAAGAAAATTTTGCTTCAGAATTTTAAATTTTTAACAAAGAAAGTTATACAATATTTTATTTGTTGTGTTGATTTGGCACTGATTCTAAAGTCTGGCAATTAAATACATACTCAATAATTCAGAGATGGATTTGTAAATTGCCCATACTTGCTCTAGCTTTTTTTTCCTATTGGATAGTGGAAAATTGACACAAGGAAATCTCTTTTTGAGTGACTTCCAAATTTATAGAATGATTGCTTTTGAAAATGAGGTGTTTTTTTTTTTGACTTATATTGAAAGGTGTTAATTTTACTTTTGCAATATGATTTCTAAAGAAAGAAAATCGAGTTCCCAGGAGAGGGAAAGAGGGTACTCTTTCATTGAAGGTACTTCATTTCATTGAAGAATTACATTGGGGTATTTTCTGTAAGATTCACTAGTACAGGAAAAAATGGGTACTCTTTCTACTTGGTAAAAAGTCTCGTTCGTTTCAGCCTTTTGAGGGATGGGGATGGGATGGAAGGCAGAGCTAGCCTAGCAGTGATTGCTCATTTAACTTCTATCAGGCAAAAGGACTCGTCATTGATCCTGACCCACATCATCTCTGTCACCTAAGTAAGTAGATTGTTTTCAAAACCCACAGGTCATAAGATTGTACACCAAGAGGAGTATGTATTAAGCTATTATTTTAAGGTTTTGTTATCATTTTTTTCCTGTACTAGTGAATCTTACAGAAAATACCCCAATGTAATTCTTCAATGATTTGGTAGTATTGCTCATTTATGTGCCTAATAGAGTGTGAGTTTATTGAAGTAAAAAACTGGGCATTTTCTTGGTCTCTGTAAGTTTGGACCTGTGACAGTTCTTCAGTAAATATTTGGTGACTGAATGGATAGATGAATGAAAAAGTGAATGGAAACGTTAACGATATTGATACTGAATATTTACTCACCAGCTTTAAGAATTCCTGGTCTGCAGGTACCTATTCTTCCTAGGCATTTTGGCCCATTGATCTCTTGTTAAACATTCTGAGGAAGAGAAAGAGGAAGAGAAGAGGAAGACAAGTTATAGCTAATAATAGAATCGGCAAAATTCCTGAATATTTTTACATTTCCAGAAGTTACCACTCTTACTGATGGTTTATTCCAAAAAAGGGTATTTAAAACTAGCTGTCCTCATTACAGCTGTTATTACAGGATAGGAAAAGAGGCATATTTCTACCTGTAACACCTGTATATCCACTCAGTGTATTTGTTGGACTTATTCCTACACTAATGCTTTTGAATAATTTGCAATCATTGCTTTATCTTCAAAGCATATGCGGGCATTTAATTATAGCATACAGTGATTTGGGGGTTTTATTTTGGTAAATAACTTGTTAATCAGGGGATGAAAACGTGAAAACTTAAGTCTCAAAAGGTCTTATAGTGTGGAAAAATGACAAATTTATAAGAAGTGTTTACAACAATTACACAAACACTTGACTTAGTAATTAGTTTCAGACAATCATCTGCTTTACGGAAATGTACATTTGTTTAATTTCTCACCGTGTTAACAAGACTATGTATTCAGTGAATGAAAGAATATGAGCTATAAATTGTCTTAGGAATAGTTACTGCTGCCTTTTGTCAGGCAGATTGTTCTAAAGCTTATCCAAGTGCTTCTTTAAAAGGAACATCTCTTCTTGAAAATTTCATTAAAATAATATGGAATTTGAAAGAGAACCGTGCATACTCTAATTTTTCGATGTTTATGTAATATCTACCTATGTTTATATGGACATATATAATTCATATACATGTGTATGAAGATATTTGTGGGTATATGTGAGCTTTCCATTTCAGTGAGCTACTTTTTTGAAGAAGTAACTCATGTCTTTGGTTGAGTGATGTCTCTATTTTAAAGAATACAGGTTGTGTTTTTGTAATGGGATTCTTGTCCCAGAAATTGATAGAATGTATTTAAAGCTATTGTAGCACTTACATAGTTCTGGAGGATTTGGAGCACATCTAAACATATTTTTCTGTATTTGTGATTGTAGAAGTTTCTTTTGATATTTGTACTGTTCTATTAAGGCATACTATGGTGATTCTTTTTAAATATTCATAAGAGAATTACTTATTTTAACTTTAAAGAAATAATGCTTAGCATAGCAATTTGAAAGTTTTTCTGGGCAGATGAGGAGAAGAAAAAGCAAAATCTTTAGTGTGAATGCAATTCCTTGTTGAAAATGATTTAATGTAAAAACTGTACCTTACTTGTGTAGCCTTGTTGGGGAAATACTCTTTGGGAAATAACTCCTGGCTGTGTCTTCAAATATTAGACCAGATCTCTGTTCTTCTCTTTCCTTGCTTCTTAGCATCCCTAGACATACAACTTCCTTCTCCTTTCTTATTCAAACTCTTGCCATGTAGCCTATTTCTTCAGGATTGTCTCTACTCATGATTGCTGGTGAATGTTGGCCTCCTACCCTAACTTGTTCAATTCTATAGAAAACAAACATTCTGACCCCTTCCCTTTTAAGACTGGCCACAAATCTTCCCTCAAAGAAAAGCTTGGGCAAAGCAGAACCCTGGAGAGGGGCCCTTGGGGCATTTTCTCTGGAGCTCTTTACAGTTTAGGTAGTAATTAAATACCCTTTATCTTACTTGATTATCACAATAGGGAGGTGATTATTTTCCTCCATTTTATAGGTGAGGAAAAGAGAGCAAATGTAGGCAATTGATTTTCCCATGAATCTCTCAAGTATTAGAACTTAAACCCAGTTCTCTGCCTCTTCCGTCTGAAACTCATTGATATATATGTATATTTGCTTTATGTGCTTTTTTGTGTAATTTGGAATTTATTTCTTTGAAGTGTAATCTGTGGTTCCAAGCAGGAAATAATATTTTTCAGGCATCAGGAGAATGCCAGAAGCATGGCCACTTCTGGAAGCTTGTGACTGGTCATGTGGTATCCTATCTGCATAAGCATCCCTGAAACTCTGAGTGAGCAATATGTTAGTTTTAGGGGAAACTTTGGATTTGGTGCCAGTTGGGAAAGAGAGAGAGCACATAGAAATATAGCTGAGGTCAGTGGACAGAAACTATCCTACAGCACATAGAAAATGTACATGTAGGGAGCACTAGCTAGCAATAGTTTCTGCCATTTCGTTCCTTGGTGAGTCTGCTCTGGGCTCCTAAAACAGAAAATTGTAAACAGTAATGTGGGGCCTGAAGAGATGTACTTAGTCAAAGTACAGTACCAGCCTGGACCACAGAACGAGGCCTGTTCTGCCTGAAACACATCTGGCTTTAACATTCTTTTGCATGTGTGCTTCCTGGCAGCATCTGAGCAGCAACCATGGGGACAGAGGCATTGTCAGAGGAGCTCCTCTGGGAGCAGGGAAGAGGGCTAGGGCTAGGGGGCTGGGTTGGGATAGGGCAAGGCCAGAGTCTCCATGACAGCCCCCTCTCCAGGATCAAGACTATTCTGCTGTCACTGCGCACAAACTGATCTCAGAGAGTCTCAGTTAATGCATTTTAATCTGAAACATTTACATCAAATATTTACTATTCATGGCAATCATTATGCAACACAACAACCAACAATTTCATATATCCTAACAAGTGGACCATAAAATTTGCATATCGTGTTCACACATTGTAATGGTACTGCATATGATAAATTTATTAAATAAATAATTATTACTTATACTGTGGTTTTCAGTGCTTCTTAAAGCAATGTCTGGATCCACATAGTAATTCCTAAGTGCTTCTTTATTCATAGAAAGTTACTTTTTCTTCTGAAATATTAGCAAATATAAAAATAAAAAGAGGTACACATAATTAATAAAGATAAAATTTAAATAAAAATTAATTTAAAGAAGTTCAAAAAAGTGCCCCCATTTCATGGCTCAGTGGTCATCTAATTGGTGCATTAAGCATGTCTTTCATTTTCTGCATTCTGATGCTTTGATATCTGGGACCTTGGAGGGATTGCCCCCGCCCCCGCCCCCCAACCCTGGATTACCCAATAGCGAGAGATAGTAAACAACACTCCTGGAAGTGCACTTTTCAAAAACCAATTAACCAATCCAGAGTCCACACCCCAACCACCTCCTCTGTGGACTTCTCACACTCTAGGCCACTAGCCACCTGCCCCAATCACCCAAGACAGCTAGAGGCAGCCTACTGAAATTGTTCAAACTAGCAATTCTAAGCCAGTTTACCCCGCCTCACCTCTTCTTTCCCATGGAAACCACAGTAAAGGCTCTTGCCCACAGTTCTTCCCTCTCCCACTGCCTTCTGACTGACCCTGATGCTTCTCCTGGTGGCCCCCATGGCATAGTCTGCCCCCTTTTCTTGGGAACTGTGAGTTATAAAGTGTCTTTTCATTGACAATCATCTCCTGGTCTGTTGGCTTAACTGTAACTCAAATTTGCCATAATAAAGTACCACAAATTATTGTCTCATAGTACTGAAGGCTAGAAGTTCCAAGGTCAAGGTGTCAGCAGGGTTGGTTACTTCTGAAGGTTGTCAGAGAAAGTCTGTTTCACGTCTCTCACCTCGCTTCTGGTGGTTTGCTGGCAATCTTTGGTGATCCTTGGCTTGTAGAAGCATTTCTGCACTTCGTCTTCAATCTTTGCCTTCATCTTCACATGCATTCTCCCTGTGTTCATGCCTCTGTGTCCAAACTTCCCCTTTTACTAAGGAATCTGGTCACATTGGATGAAGGCTCTCCCTAATGATCTCGTCTTAGCTAATTATATGTGAGACAATCCTATTTCAAAATAAGATCACATTCTGAGACACTGGGGGGTTAGGACTTCAACATAGGAATCTTAGGGAGACACAATTCAACACGTAACACCTCTGTTTAGGGCAAATTAGTTCATAGTGGTCCTGGGAGTGACTAGAATCTGGAAATTAGGCAAGAGAAGAGTGTAAGACCCCATAGCAGGGAACCAAATGAAAGTTAATGCTTATAGAAGATGTGCATTCTTACCTCCCTGACTTGGTGTATGTCGTCTTCTTGCCTAGAAAATCTTCCCAGTTTTTTCCTCCGTCCAAGTCCTATCCTTTAAAGCTGAGATCAATTTCCACCTTGTCCCTGAAGCCTTCTTTGAGAACATCAGCCCTTTGGTTATTACCACCTCTAAATTCTTACAACTCTGTCATTACGAGAACTGATTTTTCACTTTATGCATGCAATCCTATGTGGTTGAACCATATGAAATCAATGATATTCAACCATTTTTGACCAACAAAAACTGCAATTTTATGCTTCAACCTAATATTTGTATTATTGTAGTTAAGAGACTGAGACTCTAAACTTACAGTCTATGCCAAATAATAGATCTGGGACCCAGACCTTGGGCAAGGCATCTAACAGTCTATGCCTCAGTTTTATTATTTGTAAAATGGGGATGATGATATTACCAATCTCATAGGGCTGCTGGAAAGATTAATGAGCATATATATATATAGTTATATATATAATAAATATATATAATAAATATATATGGATTTATGACAGTGCTATAACTGTGCTATGACACTACATAATTGTAAGCTATTATTTTGGTGTATTGTTATCATCATCATAATAATATTATTATTGTCATTAAATTTATTTAAGATTTATGTTTCATCTAGCACAGGGTTTTTAGTATTGTAGACATTTATAAATATTTGTAGAAAGACTGACTGAATGAGTGACTATATAATGTCTCAACTACATATACTCTAACACAAAGCAATATATGCTTTGTGATAATTATTAGTTAATGATTAATAATTCATTCATTAAATAATGGTTAATAATTGGAAAGATAAACTCAAAATGCATCTCTGCATAAATTATAACCCCTACAATTTAATTCTGATTTGTTTTTCTTCATGTTAAAACTTTTCAAACAACGTTTGAACTCACAATAAATAGAGTTATGCTCTGGATTGCAATCTAAATTAGCTAGTCTGTCATGTGCAGGCTCTTGGTTCTCCCTGCTTCTAGATTTCTCCCTGTTAGTTTGCGGTCATCATCAAATGAAAGAACAAAGAGAGTCATAAGCCGGTCACTGCCCTGTAAACTTTCTCACCTGGAGTGTTTGTTAGGTTCTTGGAAGTTTATTGGAGTCTTGTCAAGTGACTGTCAGCCCAAAACTAACTCAAGATTGGTCCTCTGACTCCTTACACTAGTATAATTCTATCCAAGAAACTATGGACCTGATTTGAGGAAATTTGAACTTAAATTATAACATTTTAAGAATATTTCTGTGCACTTTAGAGCTGATAGGAATCAGGCTTTGGCATCCGAAGGCCACATGCCCCTTATTTGATATTACTTCTGCAACAAAAGCCTGTTCAAGATTTGCGCTTTTGGAAATGGATTGCAACAGTGAGAGCAGTCCACTTGTCCTGTTTCTGGACAGAGTTGAGTATCTTAAGTTCGGAAAACAGGATGGAATCCATAAGACAGCTCTTAGAGATCCTCTGGTCCAGTGTTTATAGTTTACACATGAGAACACTGAGGATAACGATCTGCAAAGGTGACACAATAAATGTGAGAGTTGAATGAGAATTTAGGACTCCAGTGTTACTCTGTCCCATTTTTGGGGTATATCTGTTTCTCAAAGGGTTAAAATAAAAGATTAAGACTTGCAATGCCGAAAGCTCCCACAAAAAGCATACCTCTGAACTGTAATTACTGGAAGATCTTTGGATTATTAAGACGAATGAAGCAAGATGAAGGACAGCACTGGGCTGATGTATAATCTAGAAAACATGCAAGGGAAGACATTTAAAGGGACATTGGGAAATGTTGTAAAATCAAACACCATAAAAGCACTTACTCATATTTTAATGAGATTAATATAAATTTTGTGATAGGTAGAATATAATCAAATTAAAGAGAAAAATATAACTTTATTTTGTGCTCTCTTTTTAAAATAAAGCTTGAATCTAGTAAAAGTAAAACACAAACATTTTTTGTTATTAAAGCACTTCATTAGAAGAGTTCAAACTGCCAAAGAGAAACTTAATTATAGAAAATAAAGAAGTTAATAACAAAATACCATGACACTCAAAAATGTGTTTCTAAATCATAAACATTGAAAATATTCATTTAAAGGAATTTTTATTGGCAGCCAAGAACTATAGGACTATTTCTCACTCTTTCTGGAAGATTTTTAATTAGATGTAAACAGAAATTACTTCACCCTTTGTCTCTTTTAAATAGCTCTCAGACTTTCACATCTGAGAGGATGGAGGATGCAGTACTGTCCTGATATCAGATGGCAGAATGGTAGGGTTTAGGCTAAGGGTTGGGTGAGGTGAGTGACAGGAGAGCCAGAATAGAGGGCCATCATCATATGTTTGGAAAAGAAGGTCTGACTTTATGTTAGCTGGTAGAATCTAGAGATTTGCAAGAGAGTTTGGAATAAAATGTGGACAGAATGGACTGCGTTTCTGTGTATGTTTAGGGGCAAGGTTTTCTTTAAGCATTCTGAAAGCCTGTAGATGTGTCTCATAAGCCATACCTGCCCTGGACAGTATTATGGGTAAATATAAAAGTTCATATTCACTGTATAAAATTAGAAAATTTGGAAAAACTTAAAAGGAGAAAATCCAAAATCACTCATAATCAAATCACTCAAAAGTTATCTCTATTTACATTTTAGCATGTTTTATTTGCACATACAAATTAACATAATTGGAAACAAAATTCATACACAGTTTTTGGTTCATTCTTTGTGAGATTGAGTAAATATTTCTCACCAGTGTATTTTAAAAGCGTGCCTCATTTTGGCATATGGATGTATCTACAATTATTTAACTACTTAGTTTGCATTCAATTTTTTGCTATTGTGATTAGAACTGCAGTAACTCTTTGACTGCATTTTGGTGTTTTCCTTAAGGTAGATTGCTAGGACTGGAAATATTGGGTGGAAAGATGTGAATTTTTTTTTTGGTGAGGAAGATGGGCCCTGAGCTAACATCTGTTGCTAACCTTCCTTTTTCTTTTTTTCTCCCCAGAGCCCCAGTACATAGTTGTATATGCTGTTGTACGTCCTTCTAGTTCTTCTATGTGGGACTCTGCCTCAGCGTGGCTTGATGAGTCATATGTAGGTCCACACCCAGGATCTGAACTGGCGAACCCTGGGCCATGGGCAGCACGAAGCAGAGAGTGAAGTTCACCACTATGCCACTGGGTCGGCCCCAAGGATGTGAATATTTTTAAGGATCTTAATAGATATTGCCCAACTTCCTTTCCTGACCCATGATACCAATTAATTCTCTACAACAGTGAGTGAAAGTTCAGCCAATTTAGGTAATTATAAAAAAAGGAAGCAATCTAAATGGATTTGAGCCAAGCATGGGCAGAGTTGTGCAGGAGCCTCAAGAAAGACAGAGCTTGAAGCAGAAGCATAGCAGTGGGCATCCACATTGTCCTCATGCAGAGCCGTGCTTGTGTTTCCA
Source organism: Equus asinus (assembly GCF_041296235.1). Classification (NCBI taxonomy): domain Eukaryota; kingdom Metazoa; phylum Chordata; class Mammalia; order Perissodactyla; family Equidae; genus Equus; species Equus asinus. Next base: position 13,452,235 of record NC_091794.1, on the reverse strand, counting down.
CACCCTGGCTGCACAGGACAAGGACTTTTTGAACTTTCTATTTTGAAATAATTATAGGTTCACAGGAAGTTGCAAAGGAATATAGAGAAGACCCGCGTGCATGTCCCACAGTTTTCTCCACTGGTTTCATCTTGCACAATTATAGCACAATATCCAAACCAGGAAATTAAGATGGATACAGTCCGTGTGTATAGCTCTATGTCATTCATCACGTCTTAATTCCTGTGACCACCACTACAGTCAAGCTATAGAACCATTCCATCACCACAAAGATCTCCTTTGTGCCACTGCTTTATAGTTGCTCTCATCAGCACCCTCCAACCGTCCCTGATCCCTGACAGCACCAATCTGTTTCCCATCTCCATAATTTCTTTATTTCAAAAACATTAAATAGAATCATACAGTATGTGACTTTCTGAGATTGGCTTTAACTTGGTATAATAACGCCCTTGAGATCTGTCCGTTGTTGTATGTATCAGTAATTCATTCCTTTCGATTGCTGAGTAGTATTCCTTGATGTAGATACACCAGAGTTTAACTATTCACTTAGTGAAGGACATTTTGGTTGTTTCCATTACACATAAAATTGCTACGAACTATCGCTTATAGGTTTTTGTGTGAACATGTGTTCATTTCTCTGGGATAAATGCCCAGGAGCACAATTACTATATTGTATGTTGTCTATGTTTATTTTTTAAAGAATCTGCCAAGCTGCTTTCCAGAGTAGTTGTACCATTTACAACCCCATCAGCAAAATATGAGAGATCCAGTTTCTCTGAAGTTTGGCCAGCATTTTGTGTTGTTACAATTTCGAAATTTTACCTATTCTCAAGTGTAGAAACATCTGGGAAGTTTTAAAAAAAGTATGCTTGGGCCCTACCCTAGCCTGACATTTGGAGAATCTCTGGAGAAGCTGGACATCTCAATTTTTGAAATCTCTTTGAGGGACTCTAATATGTAGCCAGGATGGAGAATTGCTGAACTGGAGCAGTGCTTCTCAAAGTGCAGTCTCTGACCAGCAGCAGCAGCATCACCTGGGAACTTATTAGTAACGCAAATTCTCCATCCCCACCCTAGACCTACTGAATCAGAAACTCTGCAGATAGGGGTCCAGCAGTCTGTTTTAACAAGCCCTCATGGTGATTCTGATGTGTGCTCGGTATGAGAACCACTGACCTATAAGGTAAAAACAAGAATGAGCTGTTTTGGGCAGAAGACATCCTCAAATTTGAAAGGAGAAGATGCAATCAAGGGGTGAACATGGACTTGTTGATGGTAGACAATAGCTGTCTGGGACGGGGAGATTCGGGGCTGCAGAAAACAAGGAGAACTATCCCAGTTCTTTAAAAAACCCAAGGGTCAAGGGTCTGAGTTTGGGCAGTGGCTCTGGGAACAAATGACAAATGCTTAGAACTCCTAGGAGTAGCTGTTGGACTGACCATGGAATATGTCTAGAAGGGTATTCCTTAGCATGACCTAGTTTGTATTTTAGAGTTGAAAGAGCTGGGGAACTAAACTTAATTCAAGTGATATTTAACTGCAAATAACCTTAACTATCCTAACTGTCTTTATTTTATGTTTAAGTTGGTACCTATAGTTCCTGGTGGATTTATGTTGGTACACCAATACTTACTCAGAACAGTTATAGACAACGATGAAGAAATTAGGGGATAGCCAGAAGAAAGGAGTAAAGGGCTACAGGGATGCGACTGAGTTGCAAATGTACACGATCTTACTTGGGAAAAATTGTGGCCCAACATGTGGTAGCTGAATGATCTTATACAAGTACGTCCCCTCCGCTTCCTTGTCTGTAAAATGGGAATGCCTGAGTCTGGCCGTGATGCAGTAGTCATGGATCACCCACTGGCTTTTAACTGCAAGTTTTGTTTATGCCCCACTGAAGCACCTAATAATTTTATTGTCATTTGAACTATTTGGTTGCCTTTACACTACATAACTTGTTGTATCATTGAACATGGTTTTCTTGCTTAAACACGTTCTGAATGATTCAAATAGAAGTGTATTTGGATATAAAACTATTCTAACATGGACATAATGCTTTCTTTGGTGTTACTATGTAATCCAGAAATATTATGATCTTTTTATTCATTTAGCTGCAGAGAAGGTCAGTTTTGTTTAAAAATGTATCTCCAACACCTATAATAATTACTGGCACATGGTTCTATGTGCTTTATAAATATTTGCTAATCACTGAATGAACAAAAGGCGTGCCAGCCAATGTTTCTTAGGTAACAGAGTTCACCTCTGATCTGGTACTAATTTGAAGTTAAAATATTGTTGTCTTTTTTTTTCTAAAGATTGGCACCTGAGCTAACAACAGTTGCCAATCTTCCCCCCCTCTTTTTCTTCTCCCCAAAGCCCCCCAGTACATAGCTGTATATTCTAGTTGTAGGTCCTTCTGGCTCTGCTATGTGGGACGCCATTGACGAGTGGTGCCACGTCCATACCCAGGATCCGAACCGGCGAAACCCCGGCGCTGAAGCGGAACACGCGAACTTAACCACTCGGGCATGGGGCCAGCCCCTAAAACGTTGTTTTAATTGGAGAGATCAAATGCAGCTAGAACCACTGATCACTGTCCTCGTCTATGACATGGCACCCTAGCTGGACCTTTAAGTACCTCCTATAAGTCTTTATCTACAGGAAATCTTTGGAAGCTTTTGTTTTCCTGATCCATAAAAAAGATGAAGATGATAGAGTTCTTGTTTGCTTAGCACTAAAGCTGTTACATAGCCAATGTTCTGGACCCAAGGTGAGCTGTAGGGTTGCCTGTGGAGATACCTAGCTGCAGTTTGCTTCATTGCCTCTTAGATAATGGAGTAAACATTTTTCTCTATTACACCAAAGAGATTGCAAAAGGGTAGATGCCTTCCTAGGTGCGAAGGGGAAGCTGGGTCCCCATGCTAGCCTTCATTCTGGCCAGGATTGAACTTTGCGGGTCGCTGGAATTTGAACCTTGAGTGAAGTTTCCCTATGGTATGTGTGCTCTTGTTATTACGGAGTAAGCTGATAGACTTGATCCATCGTCAGAAAGGATTAAATGTTATTTATGATTGACCAGAATCCAAAGCAGGGTGCAAACATTTCTTTATTCGTTCCCTTAAATCTTTGTTTCTCCGTATTGCACAAACTTCTTTTGATTTCTTTTCTCTTGTCTATTCCTCTTTCTCTGCTTAATCCTGTTGCAATGCCCTGTGCTCCAGCTGGCAAGGCCTATTTCACATTGATCCTTGTATTTCTCAGGATGGATAAACTACTAGACAAATAAACACTTTCTCTCTCTAATATCCATCAAATCTCATAGAAAAACTTCTATGAGTTATTGAGTTAAAAAGACACCCTCCCCACCTGGGGTGAGGCTAAGGTGGAACAAAAGGCTGAAGCAGGCAGAGACCTGTGAAGACCATCTCCTTGTCTCTTGGGCAGATTGAATGAGATTCTCTTCATATTCTAAGAGTAGTCTGCATTGTCACTTGGTATCACTTCTGACCCCATCAAATCTTAATGGCCGCTCTAGTCTCATGATGTGTGGAAATAAAAGATAATTTCGTCTCTGTCTTTTTAAATGTGATTTTCACAGAGGCAGCTATCATTTGACTCTTGCTCCTAACGCTGAGTTTACCTGCACATTAATTATCTATGACCACCTTAACAGGGATTTGTTAATAACAGTAAACAACTGGTTGTCAGGACAGAAACGTGACCCTGGGTGGATAGGTATTTGTGGGGGTTCTTGTGAGCATTCAGGGAGAAGATGGCCAGGGTAGGCCTCCAGGAGCCACCAACATCATGTCACAGCTTCTGTTTCCTTGGGAAGCAGATGAGATTAACTGCCTGAGAGCATTGCCATTATTCTTAAGTGAGTTATTGCAAGGATCTATGTAGTAGGCTGTTTGCAGGAAAGAACCAGGACGCCAGAGTAAATGTTTAAGAAATGAGATTTCCAGAAACGGAGCTCTTAGTAGTTTACTGGCTTTCTCAGAAGAGGAAGATTATGCAAATATGGACTATTTATTCAGATATTCAATTTAAAATAAGCTTTCTTTAGCGTTACTATGTAAACTCCAATAATATTATGTGTCTTTTTTATTTAAAAATGTAGACAGCGTGTATATGTGTTGGTTTCTACCTAGCTTTCATTCTTTCTTCTTCCTAAGTGAATCCTTTAAAAAAAATTATTTCCAGATATTTACCTCTTTCTCAACCAGCCAGGTACCTCTAGACATACTGGTCACACCTCCAGTTTCTGTAGTGGACTCATTGGATTAAGAATAATCCTAGTGACTTTGAGGAATGAGCTCATGAACCAATTTTAGTCAATGAAATATGAGAGTAATTTTTCTAGGAGGATCCAGAAAGAGTTTTCCTCACTTCTAAGAAAATTGTGCAAGAGGAAACAACATCTCTGTACGCTGTCATGTCTGGATTTTCTGAAACTCTGGTAGCCATACTCTTTATGTCTAAGGGTAGAGCCAATGTTGAGGACGGCTGAACCAAGAAGAGGAAAGAAACTGGGCTCCTGGTGTTATTATTGATCTGTTGAATCAACCAGTCCTGAAATCAAATCCATCTGTGGTGAAAGTCTTTAGGATCCAAACATTTGGAAATTTGTTGAATTCCTTTTTTACTTGGCTATTTATGGAAGAAAATAAGAAATGATTTGCTCCCATAACATTTTTCATGCTTTTTTTCCTTTTTTAACTATGCTTTGCAAAATAAATACTTATTCCTTGAATACTGATGAAGATCTGGAAAAAGACATCAGGGATATATCATATTCAGAATTGATTGAAGTTGACATAAGGAACACATTGTCTGTAACTTCTTGTCCTAAACCAGAGAATTACCTTTATATTTTATCCTACTGCTAATAAACCACAGAACACTTAAGGCCTGATCACTCTCGTTCCTACCTCACAGACACATCTCACTTCTGCGATTCTCTTATGATGTTCACATAGCACCTTCTTCTTCCATCTACTTTTCTACAAAATCCATCTTTCAGCTATTTCCAAATGGGTCAGTTCCTCTAGTTCATCTTTGAAGTCATTTTGGAAATGATTTTTAAAAAATAGCGGTTGATTCTTTATGTCTGAATATTATTATAAAATATTCAAAATTTTATTACAAGAGAAAAGTCTTCATGAAAATTTTCTGATAGAATTAAAAATTTTAAAGTTGTTATAAACTCTGCATATTATTTCTCAAGGTAGTGTGTATCTTTACATTTAGTTTCACCTCATTTTATAGAAAATATATTATACTCCAAATTTTGAGATTAACATTTTCAAAAGGTAGTAAATATCTGTAGCCAGATTATAGTCAAGTATACTTTTAATTTCTATTCCTTAACAATGGATGGAAAATAATTATAAAAATTTTAATTTATTTTAAGTGATTGCTTTTATTTGAGATGGTAGTAGAAGTTTAAGTGTGGCAAAATATCCAGATTTTTTTCAAGTTCTTATTTATTCATGTTTTATAGTACTTTTTTCTCCATTTTATGCATTTTTCTTCTGAATAATTTAATTTAAAAATGACACTTTATAAGGAAAACATTTCAGTGGTTACCAGGGGAAGGGGATAGAGAGTGGGCACAGGGGGTGAAGGCGAGCACTTACGTGGTGACAGACAAGAAATAATGTACAACTGACATTTCACAATTATGTAAACGATTATGAATCTCAATTAAAATTAATTAAAATTAATTAATTAATTTTAAAAATAAAATAAATAAAAATTTCACTTTAAATTCTGTAATTTTTAAATTTTCACACAGAATTCTACTTTTAGAAAAATATTTTTCTACTTGCAGAATGTTTAAGGAAATTGAGAAGGAAGCTGGAACAACATAGTACCTTAAAAAAAAATCACATTTTTGCCAAACTCAAATGTACTCTGACACTGAAGAATTTTGTAGTTTCAGTTTAAATAATAATAATAAGAAAACCCACATTGTTTGAGTGAGCCCAAAATGAGTTGCCTCATCTTAGTGGTTTTGTGTTTTTCTTCTCTCCCTCTCTTTTTTTTAAATGCTAATCAGACTTCCTGGAAATTTACCCTTTGTCTCGTTAAAGATGAGTTCTGTAGTCAAGCAAATTGGGAGAACGCCACATGCTTTCCCCCTTGATATTAATACTGCACATCAGCGTCTGAGGGAGGGAGAGAATCCAGCAGTGAAGACATTTTGTTTCAGCAGCCTTTAATCCTGGGTCCATTTCTCCAGTCACAGCTCTGAACATCCCATGGAACTAATGTTTCATTTAACACTTTGGGAGGTATCACCCTAACTAAACCTTCCCATCAACCCAAGGAGTCATTGGAGCTTCTCTGGTTAAGAAAACATAATTTGTGTAGCCATTGAATTATCTTTAATTTTTTTAAAACTACTTTAATTGGGAATTGCTATCTCACGTGGTGATGGAAATCCGTGTTGGCAAAGCAGTATCACACCACCATGCTTGATGTCCCAGCCCTGGAAGTGCTGATCTTGATTGGGTATGGAGCTCTTTTAACAAATGTCCCAATTTACTAGCTGCATTCCCTTCACTGGCTTCAGAGGGTGGGGCAGGGTGAGGTTCGCACTTTCTTTTCAGCTGTATCAGTTTTTGCTGGATGTTTCATATGTGGGGGTAGAGAACTGGCCAAATGATTAGTGTAAATTGAATAGTAATGAGTATTTCAACAAAGCCAAGGGAATTTTTCCCTCATGCCAGAGGTCATTTTAAAGTGTTTTTTTCTCACATTGTTATACATAAAACATTCTAAGCTTGACTGGAGATAGGAAACAAAGAGCGCAGTGCCACATGCTGACCTTCCTGCAGCCTTGAGATTCCGAAGATGCGCTCTGTGTTCACTTGGGCTGTCATGCCATGATCTATTGCGTGATAAAGAAAGAGTCTGCATTCTCTGACCCCAATTCCTTCAAGCCTGGAACAACACTTCACATTAGAAATTTTAAATTGACCTATCAAGTTACCATTAACTTCCCACGTATATATATGAGAAATGTCTTAATTTATTTAAAAGAAAATACTTGGGTGTTCAGTCTTCTTTTTCCCATTAAAAACATGTAATTCATTTTGCTCCTTTATGCTTTTCACACTTCTCTGAGGTTGCCCATCCCTTGAGAGAATTTTTCTCTTCAAGATTCAGCTTCAATAAGGAATACTATTAACAACAATTTTTTTTAATTAAAACCATAGTGTGGCTGAAATCAGAGAAATTTCATAGAAATAGATAACTAAAGTAGCATTTTCTCTTAGGATTCTAGGTGTCTGATATTTAGGAATGTGCTTTGAAGTAAATCTAGTCAAAATAGAGGATATGCCCCACACATGGAGTTTTCTGTTTTAACTTTTTCACAACATTTTATCATTAAACTTGGCACACAAAAAAAGAGAAAGAATTAAATTTAAAGAGAGAATCTGATTTTATAAATTTGTCCTTTTATAATTTTGGAAATATGATCATCATTTACTCATCCACTCATTCATTGACTCTCTGACTCAGTGAACATTTATGGAGCACCTGACTTTCTCAAACAAACCTTCCACTGTAATTGGATAGATGTGCTGCCTGTCTTGTGACTTCCACCCCTCCTGGTCCTGGGAGTATGTCACTCATTTCTGCCCCTGAGTTTTTGTTTCTGTTATTCTCTTGAGCTGTAAGGTCTTTCCTTCTACTCTCTGACTATGTAAAGTCTATGCCTCATCCAAAGAGTAGTTTCACTCCCATTTCCTCAGGAACTCTGCTCTACCTCGCTTTAGTACTTGTTTGATAATCTTTCTTGTGAACTTCCACAGCACTTCCGGAATGAGCCATGTAAGTTAGTATTTAATTATCTATAGACTCATATCATTTATCTGTAAACAATTTCTCTTCCTGATTGCATTATTACATTGTAAGTTCCTAGAGGCCAGGGATCCTTGTGTTTTAGTATCCACCATACCACCAAGAACACAGTAGATGCCCAATAATTGCATGTTTATTGATTTACTGATCTTTTTCATTTGTTTGGGGGATACAATTCAGTTTAAAGAAATGGGCTATGGTATCAGGCTATCTGGACTGAAGTCTCAGCCCTAGCATTTATTGGCTGTATCTTTGGGTAAATTGCTTAAATAAATTTCCTCATTTGTTAAATGAGGATAATAATAGACCCCCTCCACCCACCATATACTTTTATTTTTAATTAATTTAATTTATTTATTATTGTGAGAATTAAATGACATAGTGCATGTAAAAATATGTAACGTAGTGGCGCTAGGAACTTAATAAAAACTCAATGAATATCACTTGTATTACTACTAAAGCAGCCAAATCAACCCTTTTCTTTTCCTTCTGAAATGTATTGCTGGAAAGAACATTGCTATCCAAGAGTCAGGAGCGAGGCTGTGTAGGTTAGAGAGGGGAGAGAAATGGGAACACTATAATCCTAAAATCTCCTGTATGTCTAATCCTGTCTTGATATGTTTCTCAGAGGAATCAAAATAACACACCTATCTAACTGGTCATTTCAAAACATATTGTTTACTTCCATTTACGTACCATGTATATATAGGTTTTCTACTTCTACCTAGTTCCATTATTTTGATTCTGAACATTCCACTATTTATGTTTCAATAACTTAGTCAGCCATTATGAACCAGGAGACCTCAGTCAAATTCCCCTTTGTGGGACTAACAAATCCATAATTAAAATTAATAGACTGAAGACTCATAGAAAAGCAACACTTTTTTCTTTTTCATGGGAAATTAATGGATTAAAACACATTAAGTCACACCAGGATTTTATGTCCCATCCCTTGTTATTCAGCAAAAGAGGGCGTGTGATGCTTGCAAAACTCCCATGAGAAGACCCTCATGGTCCAGGGATTCTGCTTATCGGCAGCTTAATATTTCTACTGGAGAATAGAGAGAAGCTATCCTGTAGCGTCCTAATTGAGGTTAGGAAGTTGTGTTTGGATGTTGCATTGAGCCCACCTCCAATGAGGTAAGAGTTGTGTCTGGATATCACCTGTGGCTCATGACTTCTGTCGTTGGTGGGTAAGAAAAGAGGGCAGACAACCTCTTCTCTCTGACACACCTGGTCTATAGGCAAAGGGGCTCCTCTGTGGGGAATGCAGAACAGGGGGATTGCTAGTCACTTTAGCAAGGTTCTAAAACCCCTTGATCTAGTTCCTTTTTCATAGAATAAGCCCCTGACTTCATCCAGCCACCTTGTAAATGCTACTCTTGAACACAAGCAAAAAGAAAATTAAGATTTTAGGAGACAGGGTTTGTGGTTATGTTTGCATGGATAATACCACTACGGTTGCTTTAGAAACTGGAAGAGTAAGTAGAGTTCTTTAGAGTGCTTTTGGAAAGTTTGTCTACTGTCTCCTTTTTGAAGCATCAGCTTTACCTATCCATGATCCATCCACAGACGAGGGAGGTCGAGGTTGAATGGCTTATCTACTTTGACAATCTATGAAAAATGTTAATCCAACTTCTTTGATGATGTGGCAGGCAGTGGAGAAGTCTAGGAAGGGAGTGTGTTTTTTTTTTAACTTGGTTGCTGAAAATTAATAATTATAATGTACCTTAAAATTTCCTTTAAATCATGAACTATTTTCTTAACATTAAATCTGAATAAGATAAGATGAAATGGTAAGAGTACAATAAAACAATATTCTCACAATCGTAAAAGATCCTGTGTGCATGTATGTCTGCAAGATGCAAAATGCCTATATTGTGGTCTGTGTTGCTCGTCCCTTATTGTCATACCTCAAGGTTCCTTTGACTAAATATGAAAGAATGATGCTTAAAGATCTGAAATCTCTAAATTTTAGCAGATTCTTCAAAAACAGCTACAACACCAAGAGGAGAATGCAAACACTTAACTTTGAGATATTTACAGATTTATTTTGCTGTAGCATGCTTTACATGAAGATGCTCAATAAATATTTCTCAACTGTTCAATTTGTCCAATATTTAAAAAAACAAAGTATAAAGGCATAAAACCAGCTCTTAACCATTCCTGTCATCACATCTCTATCTTTTCATTTTACAAATCTTTTATTTTGCAATAATAAAATCTCTATCTGGCACTTGTACACATTTTCATGTGAATTTTTTCAGATGGCACAGCAATGTTGCTATAGAATATTCAGAAGGAAGGAGAATGTTAGATTATCTAGTTGTCAAGTACGGTCCCAATCAGGAGCATTAGCGTCACCTGAGAAACTTGTTAGAAGTGCAAATTCACAGGCCCCCTCCTCAGACCCACAAAATCAGAGACCGATGTTTTCTCAAGTCCCCTGGATGATTCCAAGGCACACTGAAGTTTGAGAACCGCTGATCACATCCAATCCTTTCATTTTGCAATACTGAAATTGAGACTGGGACTACATTCCGTGCCCTCTTCAGGCTTTCCTTTCACACGTGGCTTCAAGTACTATCTATCTGCGGCTGACTTCCAAATTGATATATCTAGACGTTTTTTTCTAAAGACCCATATCCAACTGCTAACTTGACACCTCCACTTGGGTGTTTCACAGTACCTCAAATTTATAGATACGAACCCCTTATCTTTTCCTCCAACATTACACATCCCAGCAAATGTGTATCCTTTTGCCCAGCTGTTCAAACCGGAAATCTGGGAATCTTATTTCACACTTCTCTGTCCTTTATTTAATTCATCAAAATGTCATTTCTACTTCTGAAATAGCTCAAAATAATTCTCTCTCCATCTCTATTGCTAAAGCCCAGTGCAAGCCATCATCATTCTCTCTTACCTCCTTAGTCCCACTTCCTCCTTTGACCCTTCCAGTGCTTTCTCTAAAGGAGCCACAGTAATCTTTAAAAACTGGTCATGTCAGTTCTATGTTTAATAGCTTTCCATTGTACTTAGGATAAAATCCCAAATCCTTCAAATTGCTTATAGAGGGACCCAGATTCAGTGTCTCTGCCTACTCCATCTTCCAGTGCCTTCCTTTTAATTCGTAGGTGTACCAGGATCTTTCTTGTGCTTTGACAAATATCCTTCTTTCTGACTTGAAAACTTTTCCCTCTACTCTTCACTCAGCCCCTTCCTACCTTCTAACATCAGTCAAAATCCATAGTCCTCAATGCTGGCCACAAGTTATGATCACTTATGTGAGATTTTAATAGATAATGCTACCTGGACCTTATTTGTAGATTCAGTTCCTTTGATCTGATGTATGGCCAGGCATGCATATAGTTTTTAAAGCTCCTCTAGGTGATTTTAATGTGCAAAATTTAAAACTGCTGGCTTAAATAAATGTCAGTTTCTCAGACAGGCCTTCCTTGACTCATTAGTCTCCCTGTTAGAAATCCTAATTGACTGTACTTATCCCCCCCCCACCCCAAGGGAAGGTTTGCCCTGAGGTAACATCAGCCACCAATCCTCCTCTTATTGCTGAGGAAGACTGGCCCTGAGCTAACATCCGTGCCCATCTTCCTCTATTTTATATGTGGGATGCCTGCCACAGCATGGCTTGACAAGTGATGTGTAGGTCCCCACCTGGGATCTGAACAGGTGAACCAGAGCCACGGAAGCAGAGGGCGTGAACTTAACCGCTGCACCACCGGGCAGGCCCCTTCATTGATTATACCTTTTGTTTGTACTGTTTATAGTTTATAATATTTATTGCACTATATGATTATATTTAATATTTACCATGCTCAATTGTAAGCTTAATAAGGGCAGAGACCCTGTCTCTTCTGTTCACCTCTGTCTCCAGCACTGAACAGTGTCTGGCACAAGGCTGGTGTTCCATAAATTATTGTTGAATAAACTAATAAATTAAATTATTAAAGCCAGCTCATGGCAGAACCCAGTCTAAAACCAAGCTTCCATGACTTCTGGTTCTATAATTTTAGAATGCAGAGAATCCAGTGGCTTTTTGAATCTTCCACAGCCAAACAGGGACAGTTCTAATCTAGCCCCAGCCTCTTCTGGTGGAAGATGATGTGGACTGTTAGTTCTACTCCTCATAATAGCAGCCCCACACCATATGGCTACAGTTTGCTTCATTTCTGAACCCTAAATTCCAGATTGATTCTAATGTCTCCTGAGGATCTGCTGCACTCTCCTAATGAAAGAAGTACTATTGAATTTTTATGAGACTTACATATGCTTTTGGCATGAATTTCAATTCAGATCTTGTGATACAGAGAGCCATCAGGAAATAGTAGCTCTTCAGTGAAGAGCTGGTATTACATGGGCAGCTAGTTCATGTTCTCGTAAGTACTATTTTCCTCTTCAATGGACCACCTTATGTTCTACTGTATTTCATTAATATATAGCTGCAACCAAAGAGAAAAAGAACATTTAACCAGTCAGACAATACTTGTTTGGAAATGTCAAATCTACACTTTTGAATAATAGCCCCCTTCTTCCCAAAATAACATACGTAGTTGGCATTAGTTGATTGGCAGATGAGCACTAATTGTGGATCTTGATGATAATTCAAGGGGCCATGGTGCTTCTTTTTTCTGAGAAAGGAATCTAAACTCAGTGACCATCTCTGGGCTATCTTGTCAACTATCTATTTGTATTGTTCTTCTTAAATCAGATTCACAAATTTTCCAGAGTAGGCCTGATTTTAAACATTCTAACTTATTAGTGCCTTAAAACATCAAAATACCCCAGGGATGTGAAAAATTTGGCAATAACAATGGAATGACTCAAGTCAGAGGCTGAAGAGAAACAGAATAGTCACAAAAACGTATATAGGAAGTTTTATATACTTTCCTAGTCATTCTCTCCGTGACTACCTCCCTAGGATGAATGCCAGAGCAATTGTTGCATTTGCCTGAGCAAGGCGAAGCTGAGTCACTGATTCAAGGTGATAAGGATGGCAAATATTTCTAAGTATAATTGAAAGCAGTTACGTTGCCTACATTGCTAGCGTCCTTTGAAGTGTCTTCAAAAGAAATTATATTTCATTTTAATGTCAAAATGAATGTAAAAATCAAGAAAACGTATGCTTTCAAGGCAACTGGGTAAAAGGAATATCCCATTTAAAAAATAACCAGTAATCACAAGTGATGCTGTATACAACATAGAAGTGAGATAAATGTTGCTTGCACTGGGAATTTGATATGCCTTTATATACTCCAACAAAGAAATATTGGTTTATTTTAGGCTCTGTTAACTACGGGCAAAAAACGGGAGACCTTTTTGGAAAATTCAAAGAAGATTTTCTTACTTTTAAGGAAACGATCTTTTAGATAAACATGTTCTTAAATTGCATTTTAATGAGAATTTGTGAGCAGAATAAGGCGAGTAGAAAGACTCTACAAAGCAGAGATGGCTAAGAGGCTCTAAAGATGTTTGGCATGAGAACATTAGAATGCCAAACACAAAGAAACTATGTGAATTCATTGCCTCATTGTTATGTACAAATGCTATAATAGAAAAGCTATTTTCCCTAAATAATAACTTTTGCACACCAGAAACACGTGTATCAAGTGAAAAATCACAGACTTGCCAATACTTTTAGGAGAAAAAAACAATGTGTATTTTTTTAAAAACCAGACTCAAGTTTTTACTAAATTTTTTAAGATATTGCAATCTTCCTAGTAGTGAAATAACTAAAATTACAACCTAATTTTAAGTAATTATTTTATTGGATTTTTCATTGTATTTTATGTAATTGTATTTTTTCAGGAAAGAGTATTTATTCATGTGATTTATGTAATTTCATATTATCATATAACTTTAGATGTTAATTTAGAGATGTGCAAAATATTTTTTCACAACGTATCTCATATTTTGTCGTGAAACATATAGATAATAAATAATATGCGCTAAGTTTCTGTTTTGACTCCCATTCTGCATTACAGTAACTGAATTTCTTCACTTTGGAAATTAGTGTTTTAACCTAAAGAACTTGTTTATGGGCTCCAGGGAATGGCTCTGGGGTTGGGATTTCCAGGATTAGGTGTGTAGAGGTGCTTACTAAGGACCAGGTACTGTGTTAAGAGTTGCAGCACACAGAAACATTCAGAAAATGGTTCCTTCTATGGAGAGGGGTTTCATCTAATGAAGAAGGCAATCATGAACGCAATTAACCACATAGTTAAGTCAGGTGGTGGGTATTAACGTTGAGCAATAGAGAAAGAAATGTGAGGACAAACAGGCAAATAAGGTTAATTCTGACTGGGACAAGCTGCTGAGTGCCTGGCATCTGACCAGAATAAATATTTCATCTTTCTATTCCCATGTTGCCTGCTAGGGTGTCTTGCATATAGCAGGTGCTCAAATTTTGGGCTAAATGAAAGCCAATATGGGCACTTGAGTCATCTTGCCGTGGTCCTGTGATGAGAAGGCTTGCTTGAGACGGCTGCCAGACTGAATATGAAAACAGCAAATTAAGCTTAAACATCCAGAAGGGTAATTTCCTTTTAAGCTTAAAGCTTTGGGTTTTGGGGTTTTTTTTTTTTTTTTTTTTTAGGTGAGGAGGACTAACCCTGAGCTAACATGTGTTGGTAATCGTCCTCTTTTTGCTTGAGGAAGATTGTCCCTGAGCCAACATCTGTCATCTGTGCCAGTCTTCCTCTATTTTGTATGTGGGACCCTGCCACAGTATGGCTGATAAGTGGTGTGTAGATCTGTGCCTGGGATCCGTACCTGCAAACCCCCGGCCACCGAAGCAGAGTGCGCGAATTTAACTACTCAGTCCCTAAGCTTAAATTTTTTAAAGAAGTTTTTACCTAATATTTTTCATCAACAGAGTAGGCACATCTTCAAGTAACATTATTTGGGATGAACTGGAAAAACCATGTGTCTCAAAATATATTCTTTTTCTAACTTAAAATTCTGTGACTGAAGGTTAATTTCTTTGTTAAGCTCTCAACTCCTCTCGAATGCAAATGTCCCTGGGAAGGGTCACACTTCATCCTGTTAGGACATCTGAATGTGAGTCAGCAGGCTCCTTTTTGGACCCCTGGTGTTTTGTAAGTGCAACGTCAGTGAGCTCTGTCTCGGGAAGCTGCCAATGCTCAGGGAACGGGGCGCTCCGGGGCGGTGGGGGGACTCTAAGAGGACACAGGGAAGAGTGGAGCAGGGTTTGGAGGAGGAAAGAGGGGGCGTGTTTGCCAAACCTCATTAGGACTTGGCCTAACTGTAAGGTTGTGCCTCATGTTATGAGTATTTGATAAATCTAGTCGCTGCAGTTTACAAACCTAAATCCATCCAATTAGTTTAATTAAAATTAAATTGAATTGAATTGAAATTGCAATTACAGAAATTGAAATCAGTTGGATATTCTGCAGGGTGTGAGGCAGGTCAGTGTCCCTTGTGCAGGTTAGACTCTGAGGCTGCATCCAGGGAGGAGGTATGCTGGTTAATGACCAAAATGCTGGGTCAAGCACCCATGGTCTCCCTGGGGGCCCCCCTGAATTCCAGACTACACATATAGAATAAGGTGATGCCCCAAAGGAACAAAGGTATAAACTACTTAAAATGGCCCGCTCTTCCTATTTTTAGCTCTTCTTATTATTAGTGAAAATCCTTATTATATTTGATATTGTGACTAAATAATATAATTTATATCAATAATTGGCATTTATTAAACACCTACCTCTGTGAGGCCTGATGACAATGCCTGTCTTGCAGTATCCTATTCAGTCCTCACCACTGAGGCCCAAATCAAGTGACCCAGATTCACATATACAGTTAACAGAAAGCAGAAGCAGGATTTCAAAGCAGAACAGTTGCAACCTGATTCGGAGCTCTTAACCACTCTCCAGTATCACCCTGGGGAAGGGATGGAAAGAAAAACAATTGGGACCTCAACTGTGCCTCAACCTCACTCTGCGTTTGTGTGGGTCACTTACTCTCTTATGGCCACGTGAATCCATAATGCTACATTCTGTGAGCTCAACAGCTCTTCAAGCTCAGACAGCCCACACTTCTCTCTTTACCCGGGGTCTGTTAGTGGTGGTCATGGGGTGGCCATTATCCCAGAGGGAACTTCATCCTTTACTTCATCATAGGCACATTTGACAAATGAGAATGGACCATTTGCTCTCTTGCCCATGTGGAGCTTGGTATTCGTGACCTGTGGGCCTCCCAGAGCCTGCTTTCTCTGTCGAGCCCCTTGGCTATGAGTCACAGGGCATGCCATTACCGTATATGGAAAGCACATCGGGCTGCACGGTTAACCGGGATTACCAAGGACTGTAATGTTGGTGTCTTGATCCTCAGCAGCTCTGCTTTGAAGCTGGAGGGCAGGGCACAAGCATACTTACGTGTCTTAATTTGGTAATAATCGCGTGCTTTTCTGATGATGAGGCATGCTGTGAATATCCAAGTTTATACTACGCGTACTGTTGATATTTGATACAATATTAAACCACAGCTAGTCCATTTGTCTAAATTTTGTCACTTAAACTCCAAACACTCATCATGAATAGACTCACGATGCGGTGGAAAAATAATTAGGAATTGGACCTTTTACTTTTCTAGCTTGAGTCATATTTTTCTTATCTTCTTAGAGATTTTCAGATGATTTTGCTTATCTTTGTATAGCCTTAGTTGTTAGATTAAAATGAATATTAATTTTAGGTTGGTTTATTTTGAAGTTATTATAGTCAGAGGCAAATATCACCACTTGGACTTCTAGACCCATTGAATATTAGTGCTCAAAGAAATCTTAGGGACCATTTAGCCTAATTCTGTTGTCAGGACACTTCTCTCTACTCCTATCAAAAAAAGAAAAAGTATATGGATTTTAGCATTAGAATTACATTCAAATTCTTGCCTTGCTACTTAGTAGCTGTGTGACCATGGACAAGTCATTGGACCTCTCTGCGCCTAAGTGTCCTCAACTGTAAAATAAAGGGGTCAGTTATACCTATGTTTACAGATCGGTGCAAAGAAGAAACATCAAACTTAGGAAAATGCTAGCTTCAGAGCCTGGAACAGAATATTAGCTTAATAATTGTCTTTTCTTCCTTCTATTTTAACTCTTGTAATAACATGCTGTGTTTCAATTTTAATTTAATATTAAATTAAAATAGTTATATCATAAGACATTTAAATAAGGTTATAAAGTGTACCATCTTTCTAATAGCACTTTCTTCTTTCTTTTATTCTGAGGATGTAAGAGTAGCTGTGAGATCAGATATAAGAACCTGTATCTGGATGGAAAAGGAAACTAGTGGGAGAATCAAGGAAACCCGACATTTTAAATGTCCAGAGAGTAGATATAGGCGCAGCAAAGTGAAGAAGAGAAAATGAGTTCCTGAAAAATAACTGGGGTGGAAATGGGAATGAATTTATATATAGACCTGAAATATAATTTATATAATACTATGAAGGGTAAAGGTGTAAGACAGACTTCACGACAATAAAAAATAAAATCCTTTAATATGAACAGCATAAGCCTACTCAAAATTTTTCATAGTCTAAAAACCATGTAGGAGACAGAGGGTGGGAGCCTGAACTAAACTAAAAATAGATTCATCAAGTACATTGTCTGGAATTGGGTGAAGAAGTTAAGTGGCAAATTTCTTCCCCTCTTGTGTCTTTTTCTGGAATAAAGACATGTAAATCATCAGATTTAGAAGCACAGTTTAAAAATTTTAAAATATTACTGTTTCTACTTAAGGAAATATTAATCAATTCATCATTCATTCATACATGCATGCATTGTTTTATCCAACAAATATTTATTGCACATCTATTGGACACTCTTTTATGTGCTGAAAGATAGTAGTGAGTAAAAACTGACGATAACCCTGGTCCTTGTAGTGTTAACAACCCACTAGGAGGAGAAAGGCAATAGTTATACACACCCACACACACACATAAAATTATAGTGGTAAATGAGAAGTGCCACACAGGAGAAACTTAAAGTAGGGCAGTAGGGAAAGGGCACAGCGGCGAAGGAGAGGGCTGCAGCTGTACACGGATGGGTCAGGGGAGTCCCCAGCTTTAGCGTGCCTTGCGTTCTTGAGGGAAAGCAAGCAGGTGAGTGTGGCTAGAGCAGAACTGTAGTGAGGGATTAAGTAGTCACAGGAGACGGGGTCAAACAGGCAGTGGGAACCATATCATGCAGGCCTTGCTGGGCATTACAAGGATTTTGGCTTTCATTTAGAATATAGCAATTAATTTACAATATTTTTAAGAATGATGGCAAAGAAAATTAACCCAACTAGTTGTCCCAGAAAACCCTCGCACCTTAGTAACCTTCATCTTTTCCCTTGTCTGCTTGCCCGATCCGACCAGTTACCAAGGGCTGAGTCTCCCCTCTCCGTCCCCCTCACATAGTCTTAGCCCAGGCCCTCATCATCTGTCATCTGGACTCCTGCATTAACCTCTTAACTCCTTTCTCTGCCTCTGCTTCTCTAAGATCTCAGATCCATCCTGCTCACTGCCAACACTTATCTTTCAAAAAGACTAATCTGTTTGTGTTATGCTGCTGAAATATCCTTTGAAGTTTACACTTTTTCTAAAGTCTGGCTCCTTACCAGACTCTGTACAGTCTAGCTCGGATGTACCTATCTCCTCTCAACTCTGTCACTCCTCAGCGTGTACTCCACGCTCCCCAAATGTGTCCTGAGCTTTCACCCCTCAGGGCTTATAGGTGCACATTCCCCTGCCTGGAATGTTTTCATGTTTTGAGTCTATTACACTCTTATTCAACCTTGAGACCCAACAACAATTCACCTTATTGAGGAGCAGTACTTAGCTTTTCCAGGTAGAACCGATGCATCTTCCTTTTGAGTACTCATAAAACTGTTCCTTCCTCTGTCATAACATGTCTTACTCTTTAATTAGTAGTTACATATATTTCCCTCTGCCAGATGCTAAGCTCCTGAAGCTTAAAGATTATGTCTTATTCTCCTCTGTATTCATAGTACCTAATGCCATGCCTAGTACTTAGAGAATGCTCAATAACTTTTATTTTTTATTTTATTTTTTTGAGGAAGTTTAGCCACAAGCTAACTGCTGCCAATCTTCCTCTTTTCACTGAGGAAGACTGGCCCTGAGCTAACATCCATGTCCATCTTCCTCTACTTTGTATGTGGGATGCCTACCACAGCATGGCTTTTGCCAAGCAGTGCCATGTCTGCACCCGGGATCCGAACCAGCGAACCCTGGGCTGTGGAAGCAGAAAGTGCGAACTTAACTGCCATGCCACCGGGCCGGCCCCTCAATAAATTTTTAAAAATAAATAGATAAATATATTACTGCATGGATGGGTATATGTAAGTGGCTGGATACAACTAAGTTAAAAATAATATGAGCAAAAGCAGTCAGAGAGGGTTATCCGATGTCTTTACTGTTATGCTTTGGAAAAAATAATTTCTTTTGATCAAATGTTTTGGTGTTAGAATTTTTTCTTTGATAAATTGAGAGGGTTGAACTGGATGGTCTTTAAGACCCCTTGCAGCTCTAAAACGTTATTCATTTATTCATTCATTCATTCAGCCATGTTTAAGTGCCTAGTATACGTACAGCATGTGACTTCACCAAACCACAGATCATTCTTTTTTTGTATCTTATATTTTGACTTAGATAAATGTTCTGATGAGGCTATAAATAAATATATGGTATTTGTTTCTAGTCTGTCATAAGCTTATAAGATTAGAAGATGTTCAGGTGCAACCTAAATGCACAGCATCAAGGGAATTCAAGGCAGAAAATGGATACTAGTAATTTAAAATAGCTTTCGATGCTGACTGACATCTTAATACCACTAAGAGATGGAAAAACCCATGTCATCCTTTCTTTAAAAGATAAAGGGATTTGGAAGAATATCTTGTTACTATACATGTTGGAACATATCATATCCACAGAATTGCTATAATAACACTTCAGTATTCTGAAACAAATTATTTACCTTTAACAGATGAAGAAAATGCATTGATATCCACTGTACTTGAACTTGAAATCTTATAGAGTGAAAGCAAGAAATGAAATTTATAATAGATCTGATTAACCTAAAAATAATCTCCTGAAATCTGTCAATATTTTCCCAAAAGCAGAATTTCTTTTTTAAACAAAGAATCCTGGCCTTGAGAACTGCTATTGACCTAAGAGAAAAGGGAACAAACTGGAACCTTACTTTCTAGGAGTGAATGGAATTTGAGATTATTTTCAGATTTAGAAATACTAGTTACGGATTATTCTTTCTTTTCTCCTTTAACTTTCATCTTTATGCTTTTCTCTTCAAATTTCTTAAACAGAGCTATGCTATCAAAGAATGTCTATCAAAAGATTATTTGGATCCAAATTAGATATTTCAGAAAACTGCTTTATATTACCAGATGTCACCCTGATGTTAACCAAGGAAACGACCCTTGGCTTGATAGCTGTGGAGAATGAGGTGAGGAAGACGGGCCCTGAGCTAAAATCTGTTGCTGATCTTCTCTTTTTTGCTTGAGAAAGATTGTCACTGAGCTAACATTTGTGTCCATCTTCCTCTATTTTACTTGGGATGCTGCCACAGCACGGCCTGATGAGTGGTGTGTAGGTCTGCGCCCAGGATGTGAACCTGCGAACCCTGGGCCACCAAAGCGGAGTGCGTGAACTTAACCACTATGCTACTGGGCCGGCCTCCATTTTCTCCTTCTTTGAAACCAAGCTATATTATATTCTTTCTCCTGTCTTTTTGAGCCTCTCTTGATGCCGTTTTTCCTCACTCACTAGCTGTCAGCTCCACTGTCTGTCTTTTTGTTCTTTGAGCTTGCTAAACTTGTTCCTGCCTTGAAATCTTTGCTCTTGCTGTAATTTATGCCTGGAATATTCTTCATCTAGATTAGTGCTTCTTAACTGGGGGTGATTTTGCCCCCTGGGGGACATTTGGCAATGTCTGCAGACAGTTTGCATCATCATAATCGGGGGTGGAGGCATAATCTAGTGGGTGGAGACCAGGGGTCCTGCTAAACATCCTACAATGCACAGGGCAGCCTTCTTCACTCTCTTATTTGGCCTCAAATGTCAATATTTCCAAGGTTGAATGCCTGTCTTTAGATTTCCTCATAGCTGATTCTTTCTAATCATTTAGAAGGTTGTAGCTAATACATCTCCTTCCAGAGAGGCCTTCTCTAACCATCCAGTATAAAGAGTTCTGCCCTTCCTATCATCTGATCACTCTTTAGTCTACTAACTTGTTCTTATAGCACTTACTTATTTTCTGAGATAAAATTTAATGTAGTGGTTGTTAAATGTAAGATCTGCAGATCAAGGCCTTATCTCCTCCACTATTATATCTCCAGTACTCACAGGAATGACTGGCACGTAGTTGAGAATAAATGTTTTTGAATGAATATTAGGAGACAGATGAGATCAGTAGGTCATAACTAAGGGTTGTATGTACTTAATCCATAAAATTTCAGCTCAAAGAACAAAAGTCTATGCACTCTTTTATGCAACATGATGGCAGAAAATGTGAGCTTTCTACAAGTTGAAAACATATTTGAGAGGTTATGCTTTCAGTAATGGTAGAATTGGCTGTCTTGTACTATCCTTCTCACGGACAACAATTATAACCTTTGGACAAAAATAGAAAAACAAACAAACACATACATAACTATTTGAAGGCAATAGAGAGTGACAAAAGAAAAACAAACCAGAAACTGCAATAAAGTTGACCCTTGAAAGAAAGACACCCAACTGGGTGAATTTGACTTCTACGTGGCTTTTCACCTGAGGATATTCCCTAGTCCAAGAGCCATGGTGTGAGTGAAACTCAAGTGGAAAGGTACAGGCATACTAGCTTGAGGAGCCAAAGGATGAAATTCAAGGCTGCCAGAATAGTAGAAAATGAGGGAGGAAAATCCTGGAAAAGGAGGTAATCATAGGGGATGAAGCCCAAAATCTGTGTATAAACTTTGTTCAAATTTTGGCTGATCCTTGAAATACACATGCACAGGAGAGACTCTAAGATGATTGGGAAAACAAACAAACAGACACACAAAATAGCTGAAAGGCTGAGAGAACATCATGGGAAGGCAGAGATTGGAAGTTGAATTCAGTCAAGGTAACTGCTTCCAACAACAAAAATTCAGCCCTTTTCAGAGGAAGATAATAAAGCCTACAGTTTCTACAGTGTATCATCCACAGCATCTAGTATAAAATTAAAACATAGTGGACATATGGAGAAATGAGAAAATAGTATTCATGGTCAAGAAAATAAAAGTCAGTAGAAAGAGATGATAAGCTGAACCAGGTGTTGGAATTAATAGAGAAGGACTTTAAAGTAGCTTTATAAATATGGCAGGGATAGAAAGAAAATCATGGTCAATAATGGATAATCAGGTAAGAAACTTCAGCCTTAAAAAAAGAATCAAATGGAAATTCTGGAACTTAAGAATGCAGTATTTAAAATGGAAAAATTCACTAGGTGGGCTTAGCAGCAGATTTAGATGACATAAGGTAGGCTCAGAGAACTTAAAAAGAGATTGATGGAAATTATCCAATCTGAAAAGCAAAAAGAAAAACAGAGCCTCAGTAACCTTACAATAGTAGTTTTCATTTCTTCTCTCATGGTCTCTGAGCTATTGGTCTCATACATTTTACTTCTCTTTATGCTGTAATCCTGATGTTATATTATTTTTCTTTAAAGCACTTTTAAAATAGTCAATTATCTTTTAAAGAGCTGTAAATAATAAGCCAAATGTATATTTACACACATCATTTCTCGTACTCTCTATTACTTTGCGTAGATCCATATTTCCGTCTTGTATGATGTTCTTTCCACATGGAGGATTCCTTTAACATTTTTTTGTTGTGTGGGTCTGCTGGTGATATATTCTTTCAGTGTTTGTAAGTCTGAAAAGCCTTTATTTTGCCTTCATATTTCATAGACTTTACTTTTTAGAACAGTTTTAAATTTACAGAAAAATTAAAATATCGTATAGAGAGTTCCCATGGATCCCACACCCAGTGTTCTCTATTAGTATCTTACCTTAGTATGGTACACTTGCTACAGCGAATGAACCAATATTGACACATTACTGATAACCTTAGTTTCTATCTAATGTCCTTTTTAGTTCTGAGACCTCATCCAGAATCCCACAATACATTTAGCTGTCATTTCTCCCTAGACTCTCTTGGCTGTGACACTCTCAGACTTCCATCATTTTTGATGACTTTAATAGGTTTGAGTGGCACTGGTCAGGTGTTTTGTAGAATGCTTGTCTATTGGAATTTGCTTGGTGGGTTTTCGCTTTTCATGGTTAGACTTGCCTTTTTAAAAAAATTTTTATATTTTGCTGAGGAAGATTCGCCATGAGTTAACATCTGTTGCCATTTTCACTGTATTTCATTTTAGAAAATTTCTTTTGCTATGTCTTCAAGTTCACTAATTTTCTCATGCAATGTCTATTTTGCTTTTAATCCCATCCAGTATATTTTCATTTTTCCTCACAAGAAGTTAGATTTCAGTCATTTAATATCTTTTATGTCTCTACTTATCATGATCAATCTTTCCTCTAGCTTTTTGAATGAATAGAATACAGTTGTCAGAACGGTTTTAATTTCCTTGTCTGATGATTCTAATGTCAATGTCAGTTCTAGTTTTGTTCTGATTGAATTTTCTCATTATGGGTCATATTTTTCTGTTTCTGTGCATGTCATGTATCTTTGATGAGATATTAGAACATTGTGAATTTTACTTTGATGATGAATATAATTGTATTTGAAAAATATTTTGGAACTTTGTTCTGAGGCACAGTTAAGTTACTTGAAAGCGGGTTGATCTTTTTCGTTCTTGCTTTTAAAATTTATTAGGTGGACTAGAACAGCATTCAATCTAAGGTTAATTATTTCTCATTAGTGAAGCAAGACCCTACTCTACCTAACGTCCTCATGGAGGTTTTACAGTTTGGCTAGTGGGTAGAGCCATTACTATCATTACTATGCAGACTCTGAGGATTGTTCTGTTTTATCTTTTTGGGAAATCTTTCTCCAGCTTTTGTTAGTTTCCTTATGTGTGTGCACTGATCAGTACTCTGTAGAATACTTTAAGGGGACCCTCTGCATATCTCCAGAGTTCTCTCTCTGTGCTTCTCTTCTCTCCAATAATGTGCCCTGTGAGCTCGCGGTGTCTTTGTCTCCCCTGATTCTCAGCTCTACTTTCTCAGTGAAGGTAGTCCACGTCCCTGCACCACAGCCTTTACACCCTCCCAAGGTAGCAAGCTGGGCCATTTAGGGCTCATCTCACTCATTTCTCACCTTTCAGGAATCATTGTCCTCATTGTTTGATGTTTACTATCTTGAAAATAATTTTTTTTCTTATATTTTGTGTGTTTTTTTATTTGTTTCAAGTAGGAAAATAAACTGACCCTTATTCCATCTTGTTGAGACGCAGAAGTTCACTTTCAGTACACATTTTTTTTGTTTTAAATAAAATCGATCATACTATTTTAATTCTTTTTGGGAATGCAAACAATCTTGTGAAAGGAGAACAAACTTGGAGAACCTACACTCTGTCATCAATTGTCACTATTAGATACAGCAATTATGCCAGTGTGGTACTGGCATTAGGATTCACAATAAAACCAGTGAAAATGTATAGAGAGCCCCCAAATGTACCCATGCTTATATATTCAATAAAAATTTTTTTTGACAAATGCACAAAGCATTTCAATAATGAAAGGAAGCTTTTTTCAACAAATACTGCTGGAAAAACTAGATATCAATATTAAAAGCAATAAAAAGAACGTTAACCTTTACTTTTCACCACATACAAAAATTAAGAAATGGATCGTATTGCTAAATGGAAACGTTAAAATTATAAATATTCTAAGAGAAAACATTTTAAAAAATCTTACAAGTTTTCTTGTAAGGCCAGACACAGAAGGCAATAAGCATAAAAGAAAAATTATAAATTAGACTTTATCAAATTTGGAAATATATACTCATCAAAGGACACATTTAAGCAAGTAAATAATCCATACAATGGGAAACGATATTTCCTAAACATATATTTCAAAGAGGACTTTTATCTAGAATGCATAATAAATCACTATGGTGTAGTTAAGATTACCCAACAGACAATAAGCAAAGGACTTGAACAGATGCTTCAAGAAGGAAGGCATATGAATGGACATAAGCACCTGAAGTGGTGATCAGCATCATTATTCCTCAGGGAGAAGAACATTGGAACCACATGAAATAATTCTACACACCCACTGTAATGGCTAAAATTAAAAAAATCTGACAATACCAAATTTTGGTGAGAATTTAGATGAAGTAGAACTTGGTGAGAAAACAGATGGGATGAATGAAACTATCATTTGGGAGTGCACAGTGGTACAATCACTGTGGCAAAAATGTTTGTCAGTTTCTTATGAAGTTAAACATGTACCTGCTCTATGACTTAGCAATTTCTTTGCTAGCTATTCTCCAAGACAAATTAGAGCATATCTCCAAAATAAGACTTGTACATGAATGTTCGTAGCAGCTTTATTCATAATAGCCTCAACCTGGAAATGTTCCAACTACTCATTAACAGGAGAATTGATAAATAAATTTTAGTATAAACATACAATGGAACACTACTCAGGGATAAACTGCTTGTATAAACTACGACATGCATGAATCTTACAGAAAGGCCGAGCAAAGGAAGCTGGACACAAAAGAATATGTATTGTATGATTTCATTTATGTGAAATTCTAAAATAGGAAAACTAATTTATGGCAAGTAAAAGCAGTGGAGTGGTTGCTCTGGGAATGGAGAATTGACTTGGAGGGAGCAAAAGGGATCTTTCTAAGATGGTGGAAGCATTCTATATTTTGATATTGGTGTAGGGTTACATGAGTATATGCATTTGTCAAAACTCATCAGATTATACACTTAAGATTTATGCATTTCATTATATGTAAACTTTACCTTAAAACAAATCCCCTGTATACAAATATTGAACTCTAATTAGTAGGCGTCCCTTTTGCAGTGCTAGGGTTTAACAGTTCTGAAATTGCTTTCCATGAATTCTAAGATTAAGCAAATGAATAAATACAGTCGGAATAATAATGGCAGTTAGGTTTTATGTAGTTAATAACAGAGTTACAAAAGTTGAAAAGGGTAAGACTTGAATGCACATTATAGTTTTGGATTGAAATTGGTGGTAACAGGATGAATTCGTAATTTTGAATAAATATATATTTATAATATTTTATAAATTATATATATGCATGCTTTTTCTAGTAGTATTGTTGTTGGGAGGGCCTAGAAATAATGCCACACCAGTTACAATGAACACACTAGTGCCCAAATATTAGTTACTTTGTCCGGTTCCCCATTATACAGGAACCAGAGCTCTTTGAAGAAATGAATGGTTCTGGGGCTGGGATATGAAAAGTACAAAAGCCTGGAACATCTGTGTGCCAGAAAGTGAGGAAATGCTCAAAGAATTGTGGAGATATATTGAAAGACATATGACCCATCTTAAAGGGAGAGCCACTAACCAAACCTGGAACAATTTAACATTAAAATCAATAATGGTTTTAGTATCAGTAATTTTTTTGAGAAGAAATCTGGCAGATATCATCTTAACTAAGTGATCAAAACCATGTATCCAATATGAGAACAAACTGATTTCATGTGCATCTTGACATGATACGCTAAGGAAGAGATAACACTATTTCTCTTTTATTCCTGCCTAAGACACTTTACCTGAACCTAATCATGAAGAAACATCAAACTCAAATTGAGAGACCTTCTACAAAAATAACTGTCCTTTCATTTTCAAAACATAAAAGTTGAACAGCTTTCCCAGATTAAAGGAGACCAAAGAGACAATAACGCAGCAGGAAATCTTGAATTAGATTCTGGACCAGGAATAAAAGTTGTAAAGGTATTATCGACATAACTGTTGAAAATTGAATATGGACTGTGTATTAGATGATAGAACTGTATGAATGTGAAATTTTCTGATTTTGATGACTGTACTGTGGTTATGCAAGAGAATGTCCCAGTTCTTAGGAAATGCATTGTGAAGTATATTGGGGCAAAGGAACATTATATCTCCAATTTATTCTCAAATGGTTAGAATGATAGAGCATATAAAGCAAAATGTCAACTACTGGTGAATCTGGGCCAAGGGTGCAGAAGAGTTCCTTGTAACTTTTTTGTATGTTTGATATTTTACAAAATAAAAAGTTACAAAAGAATTTGAAATAGCGGAATGCCCTCAGGACCATCTTGACAACCCCTGTAGGTCTAGCTCTCCTGATTGGGAATTGTTGGCCAAGTTTGTGTGTAGGATGGCTCAAATACCTACTTAGCTTCTTGACTTTCAGCACTATGATGTCTCCTAATGGAAACTTGCAATATTGTTTTCTCAGGGAGATGTTTAGGTCAATCATTTCCAAAACTTCTCTGGAATGTTGAGTAGAGTGTGGAGATAATTCTTTCTGAGATAATGGAAACATTCTATATATTGATAGGGGCAGGCCCGCTTTCAAGTGCTTTACACGTATTGTTTCACCTCATCCTCACCACAATTTAGGCATTGAGTTTTGCCATCACTATTTTAAACATGAGACAACTGCAACTTCTTCAAAGGACTTGGGTAGTAAGCAGCAGAGCCACAATTTGAAATCTGGTTTATTTAAAGACAAAACCCAAGCCCCCAACCCAAAGGACACATTCCTACCCTGTCCTCAGGTTCCACTTCTTACAGGGAACTGTAATCATTTGTCGTTTCTCCCACCAGGGAGGGTGCTAGGGAGAAGAGGATTTCTCTTACTTTCTCACTTTCCTTTTTTTGTCTTCAGAACCCAGGACCTTGCTTTGCCCATGACTGCTTGGTCAATATATGTAGTCTAAATAACATTTTTAAACCCCTCAAAGGCAAAGATCCTGTTTTGTATATATTTTTTGTAGCATCCATTCCACCCAGTATTATGCTAGAAATGTAGTGTCCTTAGTCACGTTAATGGTAAGTTGGATAGGTGATTTGGTGAAACTGATTTCACTAATCAGGTGTAAAAGGAGCTTTTTTATTATTTGTAACTTAATTTTGCCTATTAAAGAAAGTGCAGTGTCTATTTCACATAGTTGTTTGTTCATTTTAAACACTATAACAAGCTCCTGTTGAAGAGACTTCATTGGGTCTGCTTTGATTTCATCAGTTCAGCTAGATTTATTATTTAGACCCCTTAGCTGATTCTTCATCTGACTTCTGGTGAGTTTTCATTTATGCAGGCCCTAGTGTGGTGGACGGGCTGCAGTGGACATTCCCACTAGTCTGTACAGCACACCCCCATGTTTATTGCACAGTGGGCATAACTTTCTCTTCTGCTGTTAAGACTTGGTGTTGATATTCTCCCCATGAGTCAAGGCCTTTAGCACATCTGTACACAATGTGCAGAAATGCAGAGATGTCAAAACGTAGGACACATGCAGTCCAACACTTGACAGGAAGAGTGTTATTAGCATTGGTAATAAGACTACCTAGGTCTGTCTGCAGAGGGCCCAAAGCTTGGGATCATTTACATTCACAGCACAAAACATTCAAACTTGGCTCTTAAATGAGCCAGCTTCAGTGAAGACAATGGAAACCCTGACACTAAGCTGAAAAATTCAGGTAGAAATCCATTCATCCTAATTAAGAGAACCTCTCAGACCTGCCTCCTGGCAATTAACACAGTTGTGTGTGGTCTTATTTGAACTGACAATAGCAATCTTAGGTTCTACAGGCTCAAGGAGCCCTCTCTCCTCCGGAACTCCACAGTCCTGCTCCCCTGTCTGTAAATAGAGTCTCTTTGACTTGCAACAGCAAACACTTCAAACATTTGCATTTCACTCATTATTTGTGCTGCTTCAGGCTAGCATGACCCTGTCATAGAAACAAATCCAGCTGAAAACAACCTAATGGCATTGGTTATATAACTATTAGACTTCCTTGAAATATACTTCCTAGGACCAAAATAAAGGAATGGGATATTTGCACCATGGGATTAGCTTGGTCTGGTCTCATTTTTCATTTCTCTTATAAAAACCACTTTCTCCTTAAACCCAAACTGTAAGAACTCAGCTCTTGTCCGTAGTAAAAAGTCAGTGGAAAGAATGTCAAACTTTGTATTAGAAAACATGGTGGGAATTTACAATAGTTTTTAATGCATTGTTTTTCCTTGACTATTATTATTTTGAAAAATGGAGCTTGGGGTATTTAGGAATGGTTAGCAACTAGACTTTTTATGTGTGGATTTAAAACAAAAATCTCAACTTGAATGTCCGGATCTCAAACTGATGCCCTTCCTTTGATCTGTCACGTTGTGTTACCTTCCATCGCATTATTGCACAACTCCTCAAATGTAAAGGAGTCAGCCTGTTCTTTTTCCAGGTCAGATACTAATTTAGAAATTTGGTGTGAAATAATGATGAATAATGGATGAACAGGCTTTCTGAATTGGAGCCTCAGATTCTGAGGAACTTGGGAAATCTTCAAAGCCGGCTGGATGTATACTTGAGCATCAAGGAGAGACCCACTTGAAGGAACCATTAGCTTCTCCACTTTCCTGGTCCTCCACTCACTGCCAGCAGGAGTTTGTTTCCTTCAGTTTTGAGAATAAATCAAATTGTCACATGTGGAAATGGTGAAATACTTGTTTTCAATTCTACTTGTATCTAGAAATCCTGCTTTCATTACTTGCTAATGCACAGAGCCCTGGGATAGGTTTGGAAAGTGCATCATATTGCTTTCAGGAATCTTTGATTTGCCGATAATATCAACCATAATCCATTTCTGCTTTCTGTGCTTGATGTTTATGTAGGCTTTGCACTCTTTTTAGAGAAATTTGTCTACTTCTTTCATGAACAAATGACACTAAGTTGAGGATTTGTCTTCAGAAGACGTCAATAGTGCTAGGGAGTTGAATAAAAATACTAAATATTCATCTGGAGTAAAGGATTTTTGTTGAAGTTGGAGCCTTTAAAAATTCTGCCTGAAAGGATATTAGATGATTTAGAAATTCCCACCAGAAACACATGTAAAAGAAGGAACCTTCCATCACAGCAAGTGCAATGTGAGGCAACAATGTGATGTGGCTACCAGAATAAAATTATGATCTTAGATACATTAGTAGATGCACAGTAAGAGGGGTGAAGGAAGTGATGGTGTTGTTCTGGTTGGTTTGAAACCTCGGGGGCTTCCCTTGTGAAATCTGAAACTAGCTCCTGAGAGTGAAGGGCAAGGAGAGATCAAAGAAAGAGGCAGACCACACCAGATTGGTAGGCAGCAGGTTTAATAAGCACGGGCACTTACTTACAAGACTTGTCTTGGGCTCTGCAAGACAAGTAGATCTCCACACCCACCTGCCAAAATCTTAAAGTCACCCTTACCTGGGTTCAGTCACTCATTCAGTCCAGGTGATATCAACACCACTTTGCTCTCTCAAGGCTGTGTCCTTGAAAACAGCTCCCACTGAGGGAATGGTGGGCAGAACATACATTCCAAGGACAGAGGAGGGCAAGAGGAGCCTCTGACTGCCTGGGTCTAGTTCATGGGTCAACCGGTGGTCATGTCCTCTCGATGACCTCCCGCAGCAGTTCTCTTGGGATATTATTGGGTCTTCACAATTTGAAAGACAAAAACAAACTAGAATGTGGTAAGCAGTAAGCAACGTGGTGTCATATATGGAAGAGTTAAATCTACCAGAGAAATTTAACTAGGAGATAAGAAGCTTCAAATTGACCTGGTGCCAATATTTGTAGGAAATGTCAAGTGGAAGAAGAGTCAGACTTTCTCAAAATGAATTCAGTGAGTGGAACTTGGAACGATGGGCAAAAGATATAGGGAGATGGACTTGTTCAACTTCTAACAAGAAAGAGCTTTCTAATTGAAGTGGCAAAAGATGCACAGGCTGTCTTGCTGGCATAAACCTAGTGAATTTGAACTTTGGTAAGAAGGTATATATCCATCATACACAAGAAAAAGTTACGATATAGAGGTGATAGAACAGTAATTCCAAGGAGTCCCTGTCGTTGGAAATCTTTACTAGTAGGAGAGACAATTGCTACCTTGGCTTAGAGATTTTCATGGTTACAGACTGGCGTCTGAGACAGGTACTTCTTGAACTATCTAGTTATTTGTGTACCAGGAATCTATATTGTCTCCTTAAAATTGTTGTTGGTCAGACTTTTTCTGCAAACTTTTAAGCTCAATCAACCATGCATCGTTTCACTTTATGACATGAAATGGGCTTCTCATGACCTCTGGCTCACCCCAGACAGAGAAAAACATGGTTTATCATTGTTTGACTCCTCCCCATGGGGTGCTTCTCACTCCCTCTTATCTTGAATGGCTTGAAGGATGTGACTTAAAACATATCATTTGATATTTAATAATATTGGAAGTTCTGCCCATCAGAAAAGTAACTTTATAACTCTAATATTGAGATCCTTGACATTACATCGTGAGAATAAAATAGTGATGAAATTATTCTTAAAGCATAGACAACAAATGTGAATTAAAGTTATATGTTTTTGGCTCCCTCACCTTGATGTATGTATGTCAAGAGAAAGGACAGCAGGATGCAGAATCAAGATCAGGAAGGGTCACAAAAATGTTTGGCGGCAGTTAGTTCAAGTTTACTGATCATCAGAATTACCTGGGGATTAAAAATTCTGTAGGAAAGTTTCTGATTGAGTAGCTTTAGGATGGGGCTGAGCAAGCTGTGTTTTTAACAAGTATCGCTGCGGGTTCTTAGGATCAGACAAGGAGAATGCTGTTCTAGAAAATTTTAAGTCACATTTCAAGCAAGATGGAAAACTATAGATGAGCAGGAAGCTGTAATAGACAGACCTAGTATAAAAGTTTAAAAAGGCATTGCTGTTTTCCAACAAAGATGTTATAGGATTGATCTGCTCATTTATGCAAGCAGTGCTACTTAAAAACTGTATGTTTAAGTCTTTAAATCATGAATTATTAAACTGGCTCATGTTGGAATATTTCTTTCCACATGTATTTTGGAAAGAGTCTCAGGTAAGTTATTTGCCTTGCATGAATACATCTTGTTACTTTCAACACAAACAAGTTATTCTTTTTTTAAATAACAACCGAGCCACTAACAGATGTCTTAATGGGTAAAATGTGCCTTCTCCTTGTGAAGGAAGACAAAGGACATCATCAGCTGCTCACTGTGGTGTGTCGGAAGAGATTTAGTCAGTACTTTCTCCACTGGTCTCACCAACTACTTCACATGTCCTTGTTCCTTCCTTTCTTCTATTTTTTATAGACTGGCCTTTGGCGCTATCCCTTCTTAATTAACCTTCACTCTTATGAGCATAACCATAGAATTCATCATGGTCGAGGTGGCCACCACTGGGCCTTTTTTCCTTTAGAATAAGATTTGAGACAAAAACTTGAAATTTGAAAGGATACTTGATAAAAACTATTCAATTAATGCTAATTATCTTCTTGTCTTTGTTTTTCTCACGAAAATACCCATAACCTTTATTAAGCAGTCTTTGCTTTAAGTAGCTTTTTTTATGCATAGGTGGAATTTCTAGAGCAAGTAGAAATCTTATAAACTCCGGATGCCTGTGAACTTTCCACCAACACTTGTTTAATTCTTATGAGTCTTTGCTGTTGAGTAAATGAAGGAAGGATCTCAAAGACTACTATAATTTCAAGGGTTGAGAGTAGACGAGGGATATGGACATGAATATTAATCTCCTCCTTTTCCCCTACTTTTAAGGAGGAAATATTCAAAAGAATAGGCTGAAGAAGTTACAAGATTAAATAGGGTGGTTCATATTGAGAAATGATACAAAGATGAATCATGGAAAATATTTCTATTAATTTCCCCACAATTTGAATTGAACTTCACATTATCTAAAGTGGCATTTAAAGTTTGAGGGCCTCCTCTGTGCTCTTCCTGACTATGACATTGCATGCAAAAGACGTTTGTTATTTTTCTCTTACAATCTGGCAATATTCTTTAAGATTATTTGAAGGTCAAAAAGCACTTGAATTGAGCTCTATGGCTCACACTACGTTATAGAATTTTTCCCTTTTTGCTTCTATTTTTCACCATGTGAAGATGTCCTTTAAATGGTTTTTGAGCTATGTAGTACTCCATCATATCAAGCTGAATATTTCCCTGCAAAAATTTGGCAGCATGTTTTTCAAGAAGTCTTGGTTAAAACATACTACAATCTATCAAGTAATTTTATTACTTTCCCATAATGTCTTTGAAAAATTGTTTGTATTATTTTTTAAAAGTCTCATTGATATATAAAGCTTTTATATTATTTTCCTCTAGAAACTCTAATCTTTTAATTAATATTTATATTAGTGTTTGCTATTTAATATCCCTTTATGCTTCATAATGAAACCTATAAATATATGATATTATTGATATAGTTATATTCTTGTATTCGTTTATTTTATATGGGGGTAAAAAGGGTAAATAGTATACACCTATATGCACATGTGCAAATTAGGTAACAAATCTTATAGATGAGGAACTTGAGATTTAGTGAAGGAGGTAAAGCAATTTGTGCAATGTCGTATAGTCAAGAAATGACTCAGCTAGTTTACAAACCCAGGTTTGTCGCCTCCATGTCCATCACTGTCTCTGCTTACATTATTCTGTCTAGTGGTAATTGCTACTATTGCTCTTCTTTTTTAACATATTGAGTAGCTTATTTGCGTTTCTTTTTTTTTGAAGATTGGCACCTGAGCTAACATCTATTACCAATCTTCTTTTTTTCTGCTTCTTCTTCTCCCCAAAACCCCCAGTACATAGTTGTATATTCTAGTTGTAGGTCCTTCTGGTTGTGCTATGTGGGACGCCGCCTCAGCATGGCTTGATGAGTGGTGCCATGTCCGCACTCAGGGTCCAAACCAGCAAAACCCCAGGCCGCAGAAGCAGAGCATGCAAACCTAACCGCCTGACCACAGGGCCAACCCCTGCATTTCTTTTTTGTAATTTTTTGGCATTTGTTTCTCTAATTCATCTAATTTTCAAGCTACCTCTAGCCTATAAAGTGAATTAGGCAATTTCCTCAAAACCTATATCCACTAAATTAGTGATTTGCCAATGAGTTGTTTCAGGTCTACAACTTAAAGATCAGTTTATTTAAACAAATGGGACTACATCAAACTAAAAAGCTTTTGCTTGATAAATGAAACAAAAAGGCAACCTACTGAATGAAATAAGAAATTTGCAAACGATATTTGCAATAAGGTGTTAATATCCAAAATGTATAAAGAACTCATACAACTCAATATCAGAAAAACAAACAATCCGATTAAAAAATGGTCAGAGGACCTAAATAGACATTTTTCCAAAGAAGACATACAGATGGCCAACAGACACATGAAAAGATACTCTACATCACTAATCACCAAGGAACCGCAATCAAAACCACAATAAGCTATCACCTCACACCTGTCGGAAAGACTCTTATCAAAAAGACAACAAGTAACAAGTCTTGGAGAGGATGTGGAGAAAAGGTCACCCTCCTGCACTGTTGATGGGAATGTAAATTGGTACAGCCACTATGGAAAGAGTATGGAGGTTCCTCAAAAAATTAAAAATGGAACTACCATATGATCCAGAAATTCCTCTTCTAGATATTTAACTGAAGAAAACTAAAAGACTAACTTGAAAAGATATATGCACCCCTATATTCACTGAAGCATTATTTATAATAGCCAAGATATGGGAGCAACCTAAGTGTAAATCAATAGGTGAATGAATAAAGAAGATGTGGAGAACATATGCCGTGGAATATTACTCAGCCGTAAAAAGAATGAAATCTTGTCATTTGTGACAACATGAATGGACCTTGAGGATATTATGCTAAGTGAAATATGTCAGACTGAGATAGACAAACACTGTATGATTTCACTAATACATGGGATCTAAAAACAAAGCAAATGAACAAATAAAACAAAACAGAAACAAACTCATAGGTACAAAGAATAAACTGGTGGTTGCCAGAGAGGATGGGTGAAATAGGTAAAGTTATAAAATAAATAAGTCATGAGCATGTACTGTATAGCATAGGAACATAGTCAAATATAGTCAATAACATTGTAATAACTTTATATGGTGACAGATGGTTATTAGACTTGTGGTGATCGTTTTGTAATGTATATAAATGTCAAATCACTATGTGGTGCCCCTGAAATTAATATAGTATTGTATGTCAACTATACTTCAATAAAAAAGAAAGATCAGTTTATTTGACTGATAGCTGCTATTCCAATTAGTGATGCCTAGTAAATCAGATGCAGATGTTTAAGAAATTAGCCTAAGATGCAAAAGAGTGTAAACCACACACATTTTCAGCTTATTAACCTCACTGAACATTTATCAATGTGGATAACATTAGGGAAAATTATGAACAAATCGTT
Source organism: Equus asinus (assembly GCF_041296235.1). NCBI lineage: Eukaryota > Metazoa > Chordata > Mammalia > Perissodactyla > Equidae > Equus > Equus asinus. Next base: position 13,416,875 of record NC_091794.1, on the reverse strand, counting down.
AACATTTTTGAAACATACAATATTAATTCTCTAAACATTACAGAGCATATAGTTTAGCATGATAAAATATGCATATTTTAAAGTAAATGTGACTGTTATCTTCAAGTATGTACCATAAACTGAACTATAAGAATTATTTATTGAGTGACCATCAGAAAGAAGTAGTGTGGGGTAGTGGAAAGAAATGCGGTTTTCCTTCAAATTAGGTTTGAATTCTGGGTAAACTATGGAACTTTCCAGTGGGAGTACACTTTTTCCAATTTTATGTGTATTTTTGAATGTAAACTCCCTCTTCATAAAATGATGTTAATAATACCCATTCCGTAGGGTATAAATGAAATCATGTGGGTAAACTGCGAGTCACAAAGTTGTTGATCAGTCTTTCCCCTGCCGCTTCTCCTCATTTGCTTTGCTCAGCTCTGTTCTGAGACACAGCAAAGAGGAAAGACGGGCTACATTTTGGAATTACGGAACACTAGTTGAAATGTACCTTTCTGATAACCTACCCCTCCATTCTTCCTTTTTCTTCATTCATTCATTCATCTATCATATATGTAGTAAGTGCTAATGTTGTGCCAGGTACTGTGTGATGAATGGAGGCAGCAAGGAGCACAGTGCTTGCATTGCTAGCTGAGATCAGGGAGTTCGTTTGTTTGACTCCAGTTCAGGACTTTTTTCATTGCAGATGCTGTACAGCAAAAAAAAAAAAAAAAAAAAAAAAAAAAACAAGAATCATACAAAGGAAACAAGAGTGAACTCTGTAAAAGCGTATGTAATTAAAATCCAAACTGTTACCCATAAGTGCTTAGGGATCTCAGCAAACAGCTGGACCCAGCAGGCTGGAGGTGCTGTGGTTGGGGTAGGACAGAGGCCAGTGGGCTTTGAGGGATGGGCAACAAGATGGGAAACAGCTTGGATACCTACCAGCTTAGGCTTTAGAAATTTCTTGGTGGGTCCTGGTTGATGGTTGGAGTCCTGCCCTTCCTCGGAGGGAAGGCATGCAGGCAGGAAATCACGTGTTCTTCTCTAACCGCGAAGTGGCCCAGCTCCATGAATGAAACTTCATGTTACAGTCACCAGAAATCAGGTTACTAGCTTGAGGTCAAGTTCAATTTAGGGGACCTTGAAAAGCAAACAGAGAAGTTTGGTTGTAATTATAGTAGCTAATATTTATTGTGCATCAACTGCGTGCCAGGTGTTTTTCTAAATGCTCTTAATATACTAACTCACTTAACCTTGTCGCGACACTATGATATAGAATTATTATTCCCATTTTACAGAGGAGGAAACTGAAGCACAGGAGGTTTGGATCATTTGCTAAAGCCCTTACAGCTAAGATGTTGCAGAGCTGGGGTCTGCACTCAAGCGGTCTGGCTCCAGAATCCATGCACTTAGCACCTTTGTTACCCCATCCGGTAAGGTGCAGGGCAGGTAGGAAATGACAGGTTTTGATCAGGGGACTAACACAATCAAAGCTACGTATAAAGAAATGTGTATTGGGGAAGAGGAAGAGTCAGGGACCCTAAGTAGTATTCCAGTAAGAGTTGATGGTCCACAGTCTAGGGTGGGGTTATTGGAATAGAAAATTTGGGAACTTACCACATGCAGGCTATGAGGAAGAAAGTAATTCTAAGTTGTTCCAAGATATTAAGACTGACTGCTTAGAAGAAGGATGGTGCCATTTGACAAAGTTAGAGAAGTTAAGGCAGGTGGCAGTTTTCTGGAAAAAAACGAATTTGGCTTTTGCACCCAGAATTTGATTTAGCTTATGAAATTGTGAGGCTAGCACTTGGAAAGAATTGAGACATGGGTACATAAATTTGGGAGTCATTAGCAAAGCGGTGATAGTGAAAGTCACAAGAATAGATGTGCTCTCTAAAGGAGAGACTGTGCAGAGAAGAGAGCAGATGGCGGAAGGAGTAGGTTAATTAGTAACAACGACTAATGGCTAACCAAGGGTTGCCAAGCAAAGTACCTGCCAGATTTGTTTAAACAATAGTTTTAAAATTGTGTTTACACTAGTAATTTGCTTAGCAAATCCTGTCCCCGCATAGTTTGTAGGGAATGGGGAAACATGAATCAGTGTCAACAATCAAAAATTAGAGTTTTGAGAGAGCCAAATAAATGAAGTTTAGACTAAACATATTCTATTCCCCCTCTTCCTGGCTATCATCCTTCTCCTTTCATTGAATGTGTACCCCTCATCTTCCCAAAGGGCCCGTACAATTCTCATTTTGTACCTTACCTTTCCTGAAAGCTTCCTTTTATTTTTTACCCAAAGGACAATTAAAAGAAATTCAGTGGCTCAGCATTTTACCCATCATGGATTTAATAGTCCTCATTTATTAAAGAGCTTATATGTACTCTTTTTTTCTCCTTAAAATATTTATAACAATCTCTTATTCATTCTGGATTTTGAAGCTCTTAGCTTTCCCTGGAAATAACAATTGACTTCATGTATCACATTGTGTTTACCACCATTTTATCCTTCATTCTCCAGTCTTAAGACAAAAAAAAGTTTACTGACACTTTTCGTATTTCCTTTAGAAATAGAAAGTGTTTACACTCAGAACAAACTTTCTTCCTACATTCTATATGGTATTTTACTGCAATGTGTAATTCTTTAAAATGTGCTTTGTTCCAACTGACGTTCCTTAATTAAGCATATTCTATGAATCAAAGCTTAATTTACTAAATGCCACCTAAAACTGTTGCCCTCAGATTACTTATATCTTGATTTGTTCCTCCTTTAATTGAATACTAGGTCTTTCCCAAATGATCATTCTGTCTTTTCTGGTGACTCTCCAAAAATCTTTGACGATGCTTGGTTAATATAACCGGTGGCTCAATAATTTTATTAATAAATAATAATAATAATAACCTATCACATTACTATGGTTTTGAACTTAATTACTGAACAGTGAACTCTATATTTTCATTCTTCTTTTCAATCTTGCAGACTGACTTTGAACTTGTTTTGATAGAGCTTTAGCCAAACATCTGACCCTTCATAATCAAATCGCTTATAGGTTCCATGGCATTTGTTTCCTTTTTCATCAAGTCCAGATGGTAAGTGTTCTACTTTGCCCAGTTTTCATCAAGAGCTGCCTTAATCTCCCTTCAGACTTCAGATCCCGGGGCTCGAGGTGCTGACAGTAAGGCCATCCTAAAGAAGTGGTGTTGCCATTGACATTTCTTTGCCTGCCGCAAATCTCTGCAAACCATGTCGAGACAGATTGGGACACGGCTTGAATATCTACCAGGCTAAGCTTGGAAATTTCTTGATGGATCTCAGTTGACAGTTGCAGTCCTGTGGTTTATGCAACATTTCCCAAAATGTATTCCTAAATGCTGCTGTATATTAATAAATGTTACAAATAAAAAGTAGTCCATAGTCAAATTTGTAAAATTCTGGGTTAATCAGTGTTGAAGATGTGTCTTTGCTCTCTGACTTCTCAGAGCCCTTAAATACACTACTATGTATTGTGAACTTCCAAGAGGGAGATTATGTCTTCTGGATCCCACACTTTTTCCTGTTCTTGCACATCATAGGACTATTTCATCAGACTGCATTTGAGGAAATGCAGGTCTAATTTTAGTTTCCAGTATAAACATTTTTGACAGGTTCATTTTTTTCCCATTAGCTTTCTTTGATCCCAGGATCAATTTTAACTCTGAATATTTTGTTCTAAGAATATGTTAATTTCTGTATTTTCTAGTAATACTGTAGAAGACCAGTTTAAATTTTATCTTTGCAAACTATTTTGAAAGTTCTTTAATATTTAGAGCAGCCTGGAGTTTTTGTAAAGTTATATAGTTTCTTTTTTCCATAGTAGGAAATTACCGTCCTCAGTATTCAATGATTATTTTTACTGAGATTGTCACTAACTGCATTTATTTTGGAAATATTTATTTAGTGCATATCCTCAGTCATAGGATGAACAATGTTCCCAGTCTGCCAGGCCCTGAGGCAGTTCCCAAGACACAGGACTTTTGGCACTAAGTCTGGGCAAGTCTTAGACAAATTGGCACTAGTGTGTTAACCTCTGAAATGTAGTGGTAAATCAGAGATGAGTTTCATGCTTCATGGAGTTTATATTCTCGTGAGGGTTGAGAGTTACAGATAGTAAACAATTAAGCAAGTTAGAGGGTAACCTTGTATGAAAAAAATCAAATGGAATATTTTGATAGAATTGGTGGGAGTAAGGTAGGATAGAGGTGGTCAATGAAACTACCTTAAAAGGGGGACAAGACAAGGATCTCTTGGCAGGTGACAAGTTTATGCAGATCAAAATGATGAGATGAAACCAGCCATTAAAAAAAAAAGAAAACAGAAAAACAAAACAAGTAAACATACAAACTATGTAGCAAGAGTATTCTAGGCAAAGGAAACAGCGTGTATGAATGTCCTGAGGCAAGAACAAGCTCATTGTACCCAAGAATACAAGTGTGAAAGGAGGTTCTGTCAGGGAGGGCCAGATCAGATAAGACCTAATGTCATGGTATGGGATAATGATTATATTTTAGAGATAAAGAGAAGTGCCTGGAGGATTTTAGTAATGACATGATGTTTTAAATAATTAAAAAAAAAATCATTCTAGTGAATGAGTGGAAAATGGAATTACTGGAGAAGTCCAGGTGAGAGATGATGGTGGCATAGAGAATGACATGGAGGGGGATGTGCTTTGGAAATATAATTGACAGAAACTGTTTATGGCTGATATCTGGGTTTTATATAAAACAGATGGTTGGAGATATCGCTTATGGAAATGGAGAATATCAGAATAGGTATGGCATTGGTAGGGAAGCCATCTGTGGATCAAAAGTTCTGATTCGGGAATGTAAAGCTGAATTGCAGGGCAGCAATCAAATGGTAATGTCAAGGAGAGAGTTGGATATAGAAGTCTGGCCTTTTTGGAGAGGTCAAACATAAAGCTATTTTTCTGGAATCTGTCAGCGAATAGACAGTATTTAAAGCGATGGGACTACCTAGGTAAAGAATTTACAAAGTGAAGCAAAAAGGGCCCATGACTAAGCCTCGAGGTTCTCCAACATTTAGATATTGTGTTAATTATTTTGAAGAACCTGACTGCCTCAGTCCAGACTGAAAATAAGGATTAGCCAAGGTCTATTTGGAACCATCTTGGAGAGAGTGCATTCAAATTCCTCGTGGCCAGCTTTGGCTTTTAAAAAGAATTATCTGTAGAATGAAAGAAATAACCCATCAGGCTAACATAGCTAGATGAAAATTCCTCCTGAGATCGTCCTATTTATTTCCTCTGTCCTTATTTGATGGTTACATTTTAGAAAAAGAAAAATATGGTCCCAAGAATGTAGTGAGTCCAGAAGAACACTTATGAAGTCATTAAATGACAACATAACTAAGTCTGGAAATTGCTGACACTTCTATGTTTGATTTGTTCCAAATACAATCCATTAAAAAGAAATACAATTAAAAATATCTATACCATTCTTTGAAGTATATGAAACAGAGGAAAACATGCTTTAAAAAGACGTAGGTTCTGGATCCCATACGGGCAAATAGGAGTCAGGGCAGGGCTTTCATGGAAAGGGACCTTCAGGGTCTATCACAATTGTTGCGGTTCTCTTGACAGTATATCCCTTTCACGGAGAGAGGTGGTTCATCAGAATGTTACAGGCTGATGAATAATTCGTTACAGCCATGTAATTTCCTGTGTTTTGTGTTTACTAATGCTTTGGAAATTTATTTAGTTTTCTCAAGTCATTTTTCCCAGTGGGAAGAAAAGGCATCAATGAGCAGTATATTTCTCATAGAAAATTAATAAATAAATTGGAATTCTTGTAGAAATTAGTCTCTGGAGCTCAGGGAACATGAGAAAATTTTCTCAGGACTGTGTAGTCCTGTGAGCCAAATGTCCAGGTTCTGAACCCGAGAGAAGTGCATGGCAGAACCCGGCTAGTGAGGTTATCTGAGAAGGCTCAGGATGCTCCACAGCTGTCTTCACCTTACGGGCCCAGGTGAAGTTTCTTACTTCCCTGGCATCTGCTTCAAAGCATAGTTGGAGGATTTGCCTCCAAAACCTGTTTGCAGTTTATGGTCTGTGATGTGCTGTGGCTTTTTTATTCTGGCCATTCTCTTTGTATTGAATTTTAGGCCCTCCCTTGCTACTGCAGATGCACTATGCCCACCTTCTCACAGGGATCAAAACTGGGGCTCCCCAAAGCCACTCCATCTGCATTCTAGAGCTGGCTCCGTCTCACTTCTTGTCTTCCCCAGATGCCTTGAGATTCATCATAGAACTCCAGGCAATGTAGCCCTGAGGAGAGGTCACTAAATCAGCATGCTGGATTTATCTAGGGCTTTTTTTCAGTTTTCTGGAAATTAGCAAGTGTCAAGAGAAGTTAGATGGTCTGAGCCAATGTCTTTGAACCTATATCCTTTCAAATGAGCACCCCTCGAAGTGCTGAGCTTAGTAGTGTATGAGCTTCCTAGGGCTGTCGTAACACAGTCCCCAAACTGGGTGATTTAAAAGAACAGAAATTTGTTGTCTTACAGCTCTGGAGGCTACAAGGCTGAAATCAGTGTGTCGGGAGGACCGTGCTCCCTCCAAAGGCTCTATGGGAGAATTGTTCCTTGCCTCTTCCTAGCTTCTGGTGCTGGCTGTCGATTGTTGGCATTTCTTGGATTGCAGCTTTAGTCCATCGATCTCTGCTTCTATTAACACATGGCATTCTCCCCTTGTGTGCCTGTGTTTCTGTATCTATTCTCCCCTTCTTATAAGGAAAACAGTCATTTGGGTTTGGGTCAACCCTAACGACCTCATCTTAATTTGATTACATCTGCAAAGACCCTGTTTATAAATGAGGTCATATCCACAGGTACCAGGGTAGGACTTCAACATATCTTTTTTGGGAGACACAATTCAACGCATAACAGTTGGTATGGAGACTGGACTTAAGCTCTAGAGCAAGAGTTGTGGAAGCATTCCATCATTACGTTGACATGAAGATAGGGACCTGGCTCCGCTCAGGTATTCTCAAACATGCGCTGTTTCCTCAAAGAGGACTCTGCCTCTTAACGTTGTAGCAGAATAAGGTTTTATTATTCTTTCATCCTTGGAAGTTTATTTTGTCCTGTACCAATAGTTCATTGGGATATCTAGACATAATACATGAACTCCCCAAGTAGATAAAATAAAGAAAAAATGTATGGATTTATTGACTTTTGAGCTTCAGGAGCTAAGGACCTTGAATAAAACAATAAAGTTTGAAGAATGCTTCCTCATACAAATTTTTCCTGCACCAGTAGAAATGAAAATTCTAAGATCTTGGGAGAAAGGGAAGAGCTCTAGAGAACAAAGATAATCGAAGGAGTTGCTGGTATGGATCTCAGAGAGGGGACCCCAGCCCTGCTTCTTGGGGTTGGCAAGATCAATAGAATTCCTATATATACACATGCACACACACACACACACACACACACAATGGAATATTAGCTGTAAAAAAGAATGAAATCCTCCCATTTGTGATGACATGGATGGATCTAGAGGATATATGCTAAGTAAAATAACCCAGACAAAGAAAAATGCCATATAATTTTACTTATATGTGAAATCTAAACAAAACAAAACAAATGAACAAACAAAACAAGACAGAAACAGACTCATAGATACAGAGAACAAATCAGTGGTTGCCAGAGGGGAGGAGGGTGGGAGGAAGGGTGAAATAGGTGAAAGGGATAAGATGTACAAACTCCCAGTTATAAAATCAATAAGTCATGGGGACATAACATACAGCATAGGGAATATAGTCAATAATATTGTAATAACTTTGTCGGATGACAGATGGTAACTAGTCTTATCAGGGTGATCATTTTGTAATGTAAATAAATGTTGAATCACTACGTTGTACACCTGAAACTAATACAATGGCATATGTCAATTATACTTCAAAAAAAAGAACGGTCCTGCTAAGGCGATAACTGCAAACCAGTGAAGTGATTGAAGCTATTGAGGGCGCAGAGGAAAACTGCTGCCCAGAGAGGTCACTGAAACCCGTCTCTGGGGGTCCTCCTCCAGTGATTGCAGAGGTGGGTCTGGGTGAGCATCCCTGGGGGCAGAACGTGCTGAAGAAAGCATTTCCATGCCTGCAGAGTCCCTTGGGACTCTGCTTAAGGAAAGTATCAAACATCTGGTGGCTCTCGCCTTTAGCCCTTGCAGTGCTGTTGGCGTGACTGCTCCAGTGGGTCACCTGTCTCCTCTTCAGCCTTATCACACCTGGTTTCAGGTGCTATTAGACACTGAATATCTGGTTTGCTGAAATGGGTGGACTATCATTTCAGAATACTATTTCATGCAATCTGTACATCCTCCTTTTCTCCCTAACTCAAAATAAGGCTTTAAAATTGCCAACTGCATTGATTTCCAACTTCACCTTGTGAGTTTATCTACCACTTTCCCTGCAATATACAATTCCCAGCAGTACTACGGCTAGATATATGTTTCTCAAGTACGTATTTCTGAAAACTCACACTTCTACAAGAACATAGTTTTCTCTATTCCAATCCAGTCTGCTTAAATGGCCACTTTCCTTCTGAGCTTTTTCTTCCCTGTTTATCCTGAGGGGATACAGGCATGTTCCAGGGGTGGGAATTTTTTTTGGATAGAATGAAAGCCCTTCTCTGAATATAGTGCTGATGCTTTATGACTTAGCAGCCAATCGTGCAGTCATGCTTCTGGTTCCCCCACACTTTGTAGGGCTCTGCTTCCAACGCTCAGTGCTGTGTGTATACTACAGAGGCTTACCCTTCCAATCCACCCCACCCCTTTCTTAAAGTTTCTTCCATGCATAGTGTAGCTATAGACCAGGGATCAGGAAATTAGAGTCTGTGGAACAAATCTGGCCCAACACCCATTTTTTAAAATTTTTATTGGAACACAGCCACACCCATTCGTTTATGTGTTTTCTGTGGCTGCTTCTGTGTTACGACAGAGTTGAGTAACTTTGACAGAGAACTGTTTCCCTAAACCTAAAATATTTACTATATGGCTCTTTACAGAAAAATTTGCCAACTCTTGGTGTAGACTATTGCCATGAGACTTGTTATGCACTGTTTCCATAATGGCCCCAATGGCCAATACTCACTGGACCAAGAGAACCAGTCTGGAAGCTTATCTCCCCTAATCAGATTCTCTCGCCCAGGAATTTGTGATGACAGTAGTCAGTGGTCCGTTTGTAAGTAGAGCTTAGGAAGCAGGTCCACATCAAGATGGAAGAATGAAGCCAATCTGCAGAGAGAAAAATGTTAGATCCTGCTTCCCCAGAAAACGAAAATGTTGGAAATAACAGCTGTGTTGGCTCCTTCTGACTTTCCTGTTCTTCGTTCTAGCCTCTCATGAGGCCCAGCTGCATATTTTGACCTGGGATTTCAGGAGATAACTCTGTATGTTTCCAATAAATTTCTCTTTTCCCTTAAGCTCATTTTGTGACCAACTCAGTGAGTTTAGGCCTTAGGTATGCTTAGGGTTTCATTCAACATCCTTTCCGTTATAAAGTTTGCTTCATCTTCCCTTGGCTGCACAATTCTCCTCTTAAACAGTTACACCCAGGGATAGCATATCTAACAACATCATTAACTAGATTGACTTTGATTCCTATGGGCAGATGGAAGGGTACAGGCCGGAGAAAAGGGTTAGAAAATGACTCCCCTGTGATAATTTCAGAATTTATCAATGCAGAAGTTTGCAAAATCTTTCACTCTCTTTACTTTTATGCTTTTGCAATGGCACAGATGGAAAAACATTTTTTATTAATGTCACAAAAACATGACCCTGTTTTTTTCAACTTAACGTTTTTGGCTTCACTAATCATGTGATGATTTTCTTAGTAGTAGTTGAATTTTTCAAATGTATTCTCAAAAGTACAGGGAAGAAGAAAAGTCTCTGGGCTTTAGAGGGCTTCTTCAGACATCTAATTAGCATGGTAAACAGCTGATAACTTAAAATGAAGCTTTGATTAAGGCAGGTAGATATGATGTCCTCTTGCCAGCTCTTTTCTTTGTGCATTGATTTCATTAATATTTTACTCTGAAATTTGTGTCTCATGGACATTTTTCAAATAAGAAACACACGGTGGGATTGTAAATTGGTGCAGCCACCATGGAAAATAGTATGGAGATTCCTCAAAAAGTTAAGAATAGAAAATCATATAATCCAGCTATTCCACTACTGAGTATTTATCTGAAGAATACAAAAACACTAACTTGAAAAAAATATGTGCACTCCCATGTATATTGCAGCATCATTTACAATAGCCAAGATAAGGAAACAACCTAAGTGCTCATCAATAGATGAATGGATAAAGAAGATGTGGTATATATATATATACATGTAGTGGAATATTACTCAGCCATAAAAAAGAATGAAATCTTGGGGCCAGCCTGGTGATGTAGTGGTTAAGTTTGTGCTCTCAGCTTTGGTGGCCCAAGGTCTGTGGTTCGGACCCCGGACGTGGACCTCGCACTGCTCATCAAGCCATGCTGTGGCAGGCATCCCACATATAAAATAGAGGAAGATTGCCACAGATGTTAGCTCAGCAACAATCTTCCTCGAGCAAAAAAGTGGAGGCTTGGTGGTGGATGTTAGCTCAGGGCTAATCTTCCTCCAAAAAAAAAAAAAAGGAATGAAATCTTACCATTTGCGACAATATGAATGGATCTGGAGGGCATTATGCTAAGTGAAATATATCAGACAGAGAAAGACAAATACTGTATGATTTCACTCATATGTAGAATCTAAAATGCCAAATCAAACCAAACTCAAACTAACAAAAACAAAACAAAACAAGACAAAAACAAACTCATAGATACGGAGAACAGATTGGTGGTTACCAGAGGTGAAGAAGGTTGGGGATTGGACAAAATGGGTGCAGGGGATCAATTATAGGGTGATGCATGGCAGCTAGACTTTTGGCATGGTCACTTTGTAGTATATGCAGATGTTGAATCATACTGTTTTACACCTGAAACTTATATAATTAAAAGAAAAATAAACAACACAGCAAACAAACAAACAGTTACCATTAAGGTCATTGTGAGACATAGTCATCAAAATATCTCGATTAGGTTTATTCATTCTTTAAAATTCGGGTGTTGTGATTTGTTCCTAGATGGAGGCAGGCTGTTGTTGAGGACACAGCCTGAGAAGGTAGTGATGGAGTTTAAGGGGCATAGCACTTTTTGATCTCTGGGCACTTTCAAAGTTTTTTAGGATTTGTAGAACTTACAGTTTTTCTTCTCTGTGAGAATATATGGCGCTGCCCTCCTAGAACACTTTAAGTACAATTAATGGTTTGCTTAAAAGGTTTTAAGCAATATTTCATGGGTTCTTAGAAACACTAAACTTGTCTTCAGGGAAGACACACTGTCTGTATAAGGAACCATGAGGTTTTTTGAACTTTATCCAATGCAATACTTTTTAATGCAATATCCCTAACTAAAGAATCCATAAACCTCTTGCATATACATTATTTAACATTTTCAAGAAATTTGAGATTTATTCTATATTACTTCATGCATATCTTACAGATTGTAAGATGTATGTATTTGTGGAGATTTTGCTGTTTAGATTTCTCTTTACTCAAGAATTTTAGGTAATTTTTCAAAGGTATTTACATACCTTATATTTGTCAGCTGAATTTACTTTATTTCTTTAACAACACATAAGGCTTTCTGTGTGCTAGGCACAGTGGTGCATAAGCACTTTAACAAGACCAGTTCATTTAATCCTCACAACCATATGAGGTAAGTGCTATTATCTCCGTGTACAGTTGAGGAAAGTGAGGCATAGATTCATCAGACTAGCTTGCCTAAGGCCACACAGTCAGTAAAGTGATGGATCTAGGATTTGAACCCAAATCATCCAGCTCCAGAGTTACTGTTTTTAACCAGTCTTGGGTGTCAAATGCTTGCATTAACTTCATTTTGGACAGAGACAGAGATTTTTCCTCCTGGGAAATTACCTCTCACAATACCTGTGCTAAGAGTCAAAAACAGCCTCTCTTGAAAGATGTGTCAAGGAAAGTACTCTTGTGAGTCAGTGAGCTCTCTTGCTCAGAGATTCAACTGTCACCCATTTTTAAGCATGCCACTCTGTCCTGGGCAGAGCGAGAGAAGAAACTGGGCGACAGGGAGTCATTGACTTGCCAAGGTCAATGCCAGTTCTAAACACTGTGCAATGTCCACCCTCTTCTGTTTGGAGGCTGGATTGAGGTTGGAACAACATGATCGGACAAGCAGTCCTCTATTCTAAACTACTTTTCTGAGCCTTATAAGAGGTAAATTTTCTTCAATCAACCCAATTTTCTCACATTACCACATGGCTTCAAGTTGCCATATGAGATAAAGGCAAATGTGCCCAAGGTCTTGAGGGAAGAGTTGTTCCTGAGAATTTTCTTTCCTGGCCAACAGCAGAAACTCCTTCGTTCTTTCATTAATTTAATGTTTTTCACCATTATAAGGAAATTATTTGACTTAAGTTTGAGTTGAGCGTCTTATTTCTTACTTGCCTTTTTATTAAGAAAAAATGTATACATGAATACTCTCACATTTTTTTTCTCTCTTTCTCTCTTCTGCCTCCTTTCTTTTCTCCTTCCCTTCCTTCCTCCTTCTCTTTCTTTCTTCCTTCAACTCAAGGAAATAGATACACTAGGTCCCTACCTGTGGCCAGAACTCGTTTCAACACAAGGGATAACAAGGTGATTTAGGCCATAATTCCCACCGTAAGGAGCTCAGAGTCTCGTGGGAGAGGCAGACATCAAGACAAAGAACTTTAAATCAATGAAATGAGTGTCATAATGGGGATATGCCCAGACTGTGGTATGTCAGAGACAGGCCCCTGAAAACCATGCAGGGTTGGCACTAAAGAAATGACAGTCAAAGGGCCAGCCCAGTGGCGCATGTTCCACTTTGGCAGCCCCAGGTTCGCTGGTTTGGATCCCCAGTGTGGACCTACGAACTGCTTGTTAAGCCATGCTGTGGCAGGCGTCCTACATATGAAGTAGAGGAAAGGCATGGATGTTAACTCAGGGCCAGTCTTCCTCAGCAAAAAGAGGAGGATTGGTGGCAGATGTTAGCTCAGGGATAATCTTCCTCAAAAAAAAAGAAAAAGAAAAAAGAAAAAGAAAAAGAAACGACAGTCAAATGTAGAAAAGGCGAGAGCAGAATACAGAGGGAAGACATCACCAATGTCTGCTATCAGAGAACCCAGGAATGCAGTGGAACAATATTAATATCAAGATCCCGAAGTGATCCAAAGAAAGAAGCAATTATGAGTAAGTGGAGGACAAGCGTGCCAGAGGTCTAATTTTTATGCTTAACTGAGTCTTTCTGCCACAGATTCCTTTTAAAGGAGCAGAAGTGACAAGTCTTCCTTCACACCGAACTTCTGTCTGCCCTACCGATGCTGGGCTGCATGGGACACCAAAGGAACACAGAGAAGATAGTGATTTATTCTGCTTGTCGGGACTGCAGAAATGTTGCTGAAGAGAAAGTTCATTCTTTAGGTTTGACCTCATAGGCTGATCAATAGGAGTTCTCCAGGAAGAGAGTTGGAGATGGGAGGGGGAAGAGCAGCAGATTATAGAGGCAAAAGTGCAAGGTAAATTTGGAGAAGGCTGAGCTGTCCTGTCCACTGTGATTGGAATATAGAATCTCTATCAGACTCTGTTGTTTTGACCTGCCTGGAACTCCTGTTTCTCCTGTTTCTGGTGGGGCTGTCAATCACAGTATTTCCTGACTCCCCCGTGGGGGTGGACCAATCACTCAGGTACAGCCAATCCAAATTCCTTTTCCCTCGGCCACGCTGATTCTTGTAGAGATTCTTGGATACCAGAGTCTACCTGTTTGGCTTCAAATTCCAGTCCTGCCGCTTCTAAACTCGGTAATCTTGGGCAAGTTCTTTCACCTCTCTGTGCTTCAGTTTCCTCATCTCCAAAATAGGGGTGATGATAGGGTTTTTCTGGGGATCAAATCACTTCATACACATAAAGCATGAAGAACAGTGCCTGGGACGTAGCACACACTCTCCTTGTGACAGAATTTATTTGTTTATTTAGAGTGGAGGAAAAGGCGCTTTAGGTATTTGGTCAAGGAGTTGGAAGAAAGTGAGCTAGGAGCTGGTGGTAGACTAGACATTTACACTGCCCCATGGAGCAAGTCTGTCTGCAGTAGGAGTGAACGAGGCCAGCACCCAGGGAGCAACAGAAGTGAGACAGCCATTCACCCATCTGTTCATGCGTCTGTCTCTTTATTAACATTTACCTGTTGTGGGACCAACAAATTCCCTGACTAGTTTGGAGTGGATTCCTGTCACTTGCTGCTGAAAGAGACCTGAATGAGTTAGTGTTTCTAGGAGGGCGTTGGAGAGAGTGTCTCGTGGCTGCGTATTGAATAGCACCGTTCTAGAAGCCCAGGCCCTGCACTCATGGAGTTTACGTTAACTCAGCTTTCCCGCTCCTTTTTCTACTTCTTCCCTACAGTGTCAGATGGATTATACCCTGTCTCAAGATCTTTGTTCATACTGTTCAGGGTAAGCTCGTTTTGTCCTTCAAAAGGTGTACTTCTCACCTGCTGCAATGCTGTCTACCGTCACAGCTTAGCTCAAGTGTCAGCCCACCCAGGGACACCCTTTCCTATTACCTAAGCAAGAAGTGGTGTGCATTCTCTGAACTCCTACAGCACTTAGATTACACCTTTCTCTTGACACTCATCACGTACTACCCTGTGGGCTTTGGAGTTAGTAAGCCCAGGGTTGATATGTGGTCCCGCCACTTACGGGCTTTATGATCCTGGGCCGCTTCCTTAACTTTTAAAACCTCTATTTCATCATCTGAAAAATGAGGACCACAGTATCTACCTAATGGGGTTGTTGGGGAAGGATAATCCTGAAAAAACGCTTAGTTCAGCCCTCCATCTAGTAGCAGTAGTAGTATTCATATATGTTCCTTATCTCCCCGTCTATGATGATTTACAAATAATAATAGTAGTACTAATACAAATACTAATAATAGTAATGTTTGTGCTAAGTACTGTTCAATTGCTTTACCTATCATATTCGATCCTCTGAACAATCATGCGAAGTATGAAGTGTTATTATACTCATTGTACAGATGAGGGAACCACAGCAGACAGGGATTAAGTGACTTGCCTAATGCCATACAGCCAGGAAGAAATGCAGTTGGATTTAAATAATAGACGGGATGGAATAGAGTTTGAACATACTTTATTAATATTTTATCTCGTGTGGTTTGGGAGGCGGTGCAGAGCAGTCGGTGGAGGGTTTGGCATCAGACAGATCTGATTTGGGATGCTGACTCTCATCGATCAGGGCTAGGATCTTGGGAAATCCCCTTGATCTCCCTGAGCCTCAAGGTCCTGCTCTGTAAAATGGAGATCAGAAAACTCAGCGGGGAGTGTGTAGCGTAGTCTCCCCATAAAAATGCAGTATAGGGTAGGTACATATAAAGCAGCTGGCTGTTAAATTCAAGTTTCACCTTTGAAATTTGTAGCATTGCGACATTGAGCAAGTTACTCATCACTATGCAGCAATCTCCTCATCTGAAAAATGGGAAAAATGGTAATACTAATCTCATAGATTTGTTCTGAAGATTAAATTGATGCAACCATATCAACCCTCACAATTACGTATAGACATCATAAACACTCAGTGAGTATTTGCTATTATGATTACCAGTCCAAGGCAGGGCCAGGCATAGATAGAGCACTCAGTACATTTAGGTAACTTTCTGTTTTCTTCCTTATTGTATTTATATCCTTATATTTGTATCCTTTATGGAATGTAATATAAAATCTTGTACCTGCTATGTACTCAATAAATAGTTAACTGAATGAATGGAATGTTTCAATCAACTTTTCATGTTATTTATATTTTATACAAGCACTTCAATATTATTTTCAGAAAATGTAAAATAATTGCATGTGAGCTAGACAGTAAACTGTTACTAGTACATAATATTTTATATTTCCCTTGGGCTTGCAGTGATTTTAATTATGTTTGAGGCATTTTGAAATTCATATCCATAAAACTTCCTAAATGTTATTCAGTCAATATAGTCCTCTGTCCAATTCTGATAATCTTAAATTAGAATATCTTTCAAATTCAACCACGGTACAAGAGTGTGTTGAAAATGAATTCATAAGGGAGGCAAATATTGTCATAAGCAGTATAAAAAGATTTGAATAATGTAAAATGCTACAGCAGAAACTGCAGAGGTGTAATGAATATTGTACATATTGTGCTTTATTTCTAGTTCTTAAATTTGACCTTCCTCCTGTGCTGAATCTTTTTTACTGCGCTCCCAATTTCATTTGGCAATTGTTATGATTTGTTCAATCTCTGAGCAAAATTATTCTCCTCATTTTTAAAAATCTGAATTTCTCCCTCTGTTTCTCACCAGACCTTTATTTTGACACAGACTTCCCTAAATTAAAATTATAAGCATTATGGTGTGTGTCTGGAGATGGAAAATTTAAAGAAAATTCAGTAATCGCTTTTCTGACCATAAGCTACACGCACAGCCCTCTGCCAGGCACTGCGGATCAGGAAAAGAACAGTTCCTGACACTTTGGAACTCAGTCTAGTGAGGGTGACTTCACGTTCATATATAAACTTAAAGCAGGTGACAGTATGTTCTATTCTAGTAAAGCCAGCAAAGGTCTTCGGAAATGTGAGGAGGGGAGACTGGCTCTATTGACAGCGAGCAAGCGAGAAGGAGGGCAGACCTCTCAGTGGAATGGAGCTGGGTCTCGCTTAGTTGGTACGACTTCCACCCAAGAGGCAGGCTGAAGGAGTGTCTTGAGCAAAGACACGTAAAAAGGGAAGAAAACAGTAAGTAGACAGTCAGTAAGGTGAGGTCAATTACGTAAGGTCAGATTATGGGTTGGGAAAAAAATCAGAATCCAATTGTGGCGAACATTGTCAGGGTGTAGTCTCCAGTTTCTTTTGATATATTGAGATGCCATTGAAGATTTCCAGTTGCCTTGAAATAAAAGTGAATGCTTTTGAAACATTGAGATTTTTTTTAGTTTATTCCATCACAATATACCAACTTGTTATCAAAATCTATTATTTGGTCCCGCAAGTCACTTAATTGAAGATACTCATATATATTTTAAAAAGTGAAAATGCAGGTGATTTCAAACCTTTTACAGCTTTGAGACCTTTCTTTTTCACTTAATATTTAAATTAAAGTTCTGCTCAGCAATATATTTTAATATCATTTTTCCACATAGTAAATCAAATGATTATTTGGAAAATCTAGTCTTTTCCCCTGTTTATTTTATATATATATATATTTAGGGGGTGAGGAAGACTGGCCCTGAGCTAACATCTGTTGCCCATCTTCCTCTTTCTGCTTTGGGAAGACTGTCACTGAACTAACATCTGTGCTGCTCTTCCTCCACTTTGTATGTGGGACTCTGCCACAGCATGGCTTGATGAGTGGTATGTAGGTCCATGCCCGGGATCTGAACCTGCGAGCCCCAGGCTGGCAAAGCAGAATGTGCAAACTTAACCACTACACCACTGGGCTGGCCCATTTTTTTTTAATTGAGAAGGTACAGATGTTTCTGCATTATGCTAAATGATTGTGTTAGTTTCTTATTGCTGTATAACAAATTCCTACAAACTTAGAAGCTAAAAACTACTGACATTATTATTCTACAGATCTGTAGATCAGAACTCTGGGCCCAGGATATCTGGGCCCTTTCCTCAAGGTTACACAAGGCAGAAATCAAGGTGTCAGCCAGACTGCACTTTCTTCTGGAGCTCAGAGTCCTCTTCCAAATCCACTCAGGTTGTTGGCTGAATACAGTTCCTAGTGGTTGTAGGAATAATGCCTCCATTTTTTTGCTGACTGTCAGTGGAGAGGATCGCTCTCATATCCTAGAAGTCACCTCAATTTCTAGCCACATGGCAGGAATTGTACCTTCTCATAGCAATGGCAGCACCATTGCAGTTTGTAAACTTCCAGATCTTTATCTGTGTATATACATACTTGTATATCTATATACATACACATGCACACATATATGTATACCTTTACAAAAATATGATAAAACTATTCATCATGGACATTCTGTATGCCAATAAAACAAAATAGAATTATTTTTAATGATTATATAGTATCCCATGATATCATTGCATCATAATTTATTTAACTCTTTCATTATTGTTAGACATTTACTTTGCTTTGAATTTTCAATATTACAATAAAGCTGGAATTCACGTATATATTGTAAATATGGCCTTGTGCATTCCTGTAGGATAGATGTTAAGGTCTTTAATTGCCAAATTTACTACTGCTGATAGCACCACTGAAGATTATGGTAGTCATCACATTTAAGACAATCTCTATGTTAGTGTCGAGACAGATTGCAAAATAACCCCTAATACTTCTATGAAGTTGCTAATATTGTTAGTAGAATCAACAATATTAGAGTAGCTGAAAGGATGGAATGTAATGTTGATGATCCCACACATCTAGCATGTGCGTGGTGGTTAGTGTTATGTGTCAACTTGACTGGGCCACAGCACGCCCAGATATGTGGTCAAACATTATTCCGGGTATGTCTGTGAGGGCATTTTTGGATGAGATCAACATCTGAATCAGTAGGCTGAGTAAAACAGATTGCTCTCCCTAATGTGAGTGGGCCTCATCCAATCAGTCAAAGGCCTGAATCAAACACAAACGCTGAGTAAGTGAGAACTCCTCCTGTCTGATTGCCTTTGAACTGAGAAATTGGTTTCTTCCTGCCTTCAGACTTGAACCGAAATATTGTCTCTTCCTGGATCTCAAGCCTGCTGACCTTCAGACTGGAAGTACACCATTGGCTCTCCTGGGCCTCCTGCCTGCACATCTTGGAGCTTGTCAGCCTCCATAATCACGTGAGCCAATTCCTTGTGTTCAATCTCTTTCTCTCTTTCGTTCTGTATGTGTGTATATATATATCCTATTGATTCTGTTTCTCTGCAGGCTAATACACTGTGTTTTGTTTGTGGGTGGAACATGTTCTATGCTGGCAGGTACTGGAGTGTCTAGGAAGACAGAAACATAGCGTACCACAATCATGACCTTTTTTTTTAAAGACAAGTTGGAAAACTCTTATGTTGTCTGAACAGCTTGAATTCTCAATTTCCTCATCTGTAAAAAAGAAGGGTTTAATTGTAAGGTTTAAATGAGGTAATTTCATGGACCATGGTGAGTGGTAAATTCTTCATGATATGTTAGTGTTTTTCTTCTCCTTTTTCTTAAGAAGCTTCAAAAGCAGTCAGATTGACAATTTTTTGTGTCCTCAGAAACTTCACATCCAGATTCCTTCTTCAGAAGGCATGTTCGCTTGTCTGCCAGCAAGTCCTGAGAGTGAATTTACACTGAATGCTGGTGCTGAGTTCCTTTGTAACAATGTCCCAGTCTCAAACCCATGTATTGAGTAGGCACAGTCGTGGCACTGAATAACTCCCATGGAAGGAAAGGATAGCAAATAAAAAGAGAGTTTTATTGCTGTAAATATGATCTGGCTTAACCCCACCCTAAACCACTGCAGCACAAAAGTACAAGAACACCAAAGATGCATGCGTGCTAACTCTGAAGTGTGGAGTCCCCTGGCATTTACGTCTGATGTGGGAGCATAGGTCAGATTACTCATACTTTTCTATATAAATGCAGGTGTATTTTCAAGCTCTCTTCCCCCCAAATAAATTGAATGGAGAATATTTTTATTATATGTTCAGCACAGAGAAGATAATGACTCAATTCGATTGATTTACAAAATTCCTTTTTTTTGCCCTCCAGTATCCCCCAGCCTGAACTCAATAGCAATCTGAAATCCTGACATGAGCACTGTGGGACATACAGAGAGAGATCCAGTAGAAATCCTCCATTTCTGGCTTGAAGAAGAGAAAATGGAAATTTTAAAGCTCCAAGAGAGTGGGGAAAATGCCCCAGTATCTTAGTCCATTTGGGCTGCTATAGCAAAAATACCATAGACTGGGTAGCGTATAAAAAACAGCAATTTATTCCTCACAGTTCTGGAGGCTGGAAGCCTAAGACCAAGGGGCCAGCAGATTTGGTACCTGGCAAAGGCCCTCTTCTAGGTTGCAGACTGCTGACTTCTCGCTGTCCTTACGTGGTGCAAGGCATAAGGGAGCTCTCTGGGGTCTCCTTCATAAGGACACTAATCCCTAATCACCTCCCCAAGGCCCCACCTCCTAACACCATCATCTGGAGGGGTAGGATTTCAACCTATGAATTTTAGGAGGACACAAACATTCACACGATAGCACCCAGTTTTTTTCCTCTTCCTTTACTCTGTTCTCTCATCCTGAGCACCAGGCTGCTGTGCAATGAGGGCAGTGGCATGCTGAGGAAGAGCAAACTTCTCCTTTCCGTGGAACTGTGGCTCCATGAGGGCACTGCCAAAGCTGTTGGTTTTCATTTTCTTCTCTCTCTGTCCTCTCTCCTCTTGGGTCAGGATGGAGTATAATTATTGAAGTGGGCATTTCTGGCCAGAGGATGTAAAAGAGGAGCCACAGGGAATCAGAAAGTACTAAGGAGATAGAAAGGAGGAAGCATAAGAAAGTGTCTTCCCGGGCTCATCCTTGACCTATACTTGTAGGAGTCTCATCCTTATTAGCTACCAATGGCTTTGAGAACTGAACTACAGTGTACACCACCACTGAGCAGCTAATGCGTAGGACAAATTCCATTAGTACTGCAATTATAGTTGCTAGATTTAGCAAGTAAAAATACAGGATGCCAGTTGAATTTAAATTTCAGATAAACATTGAATATATATTTCTAGTATATATATACATATATATGTGTATATATATCTCATGCAATGTTTGGCAACCTATATTTTATCTGGCAGCCTTAACTGTGAAGATATTAATAACTGGACTAACTTTGGAACCATGGGCCACACATCATGGATTGGAACCTGTGGGATGAAACTAACCAAGTCAAGTGCCTGCCAAAACGAAAATATCGATATTCTCCATAGGGTTTAAACATGATATAGATTCTTATAAGGTAATACTCAAAATATCCAGAATACAATAAAAAATTATTCTGCATATTAAAAACCACAAAAAGATCTCAGTTCTCAAGGGAAAAGATGATTAACAGATGCCAATGGCAAGATAGAAACTAGCTGACAAAGACTTTAAAGCAGCTGTTATAAAATTTTTAAGAGTATTTGGAAACACTCTTGAAACAAAACTTTCATATCAGTAATACAGGGTTATAAGTTTTGCTTTTAACTATCATATGATTTTTAAAGAAATTAAGAGAAGAAAAAATGTGTAATTACATGTAGTCTTTTGTATTTACCCATGGAAGAGGATAAGATCATATGGTTTGCACCAAACCAGAAGAGAGCAATCAAGGAGCTTCCCAGAGGAGGTGACAAAGTCAAGGAAGAATGATCATGCCTTTTGGTGAAGCTTCAATTGGTTTAGTATGGGAGGGACAAAGGTGGGGAGTCAGACGTGATGAGCGATAAGATCCGAGAGGTAGACAGGAGCCAGATGATGAAGGACTTTGTGGGATGTTCTTGTATCTTTCCTCTGGTAAACTTTTTAATCAGTCATCTACAGTTTCCATGAAGAGTAATGAGCGTGTCAGTTTTGCTCGGTGCTATAACACTAGCTGTTAGCATAGTACCTGGCAAACGAGCAAATATTGACTGAATGAAGAAATGAAATGAGTGTTCTGAATGAGGACGCCTCTCTCATTCTGACCTTATATCCATCTCCTCACTATGAATCCATACAACTTTGTTCTTTTCTCACATGCCTCTCTTCCCTATGTTCTGGGTCAAGGACCATCTATCTCTGGAGGTCTACAGTCTTGCTGCTTTTACTCCAAGGGAGAGGGATCTGCCTCTGTGTTAAGGCATGCTCTGGGGAACAATGTATGTGGCTGCCATTTTTAGAGGTCTTGTGGAGATTTGACAACTTTTTTTTAGAGTTGATAATGGTTGATGCTCCCATTTTCCTGTAAAACGGCTAAGCTCAAACACTACCCACCATGTGCCTCCAACTACACACACACACACACACACACACACACACACACAGTTTATCATGACTAGATTTTTTTAAACTTCAGAGCAGCTGGTCTGGAAAAGAGAGAGAGAGAAAGTCAGAAAAAGAGAGTCAGAGAAAAGAGTCAGAGAGAGAGAATAATTTTAAGCAAAGTTATAAAACAATGTTTTCCCAAACTTTCTCTTAGCATGGTTAACTGAGATATAAAATTTCTGGAAAACTCTTAAATTCTTTTCCCTGTGCTTGATCAGGCTGCAGTATTTTTCAGGAATGCTAATTGTGTGGAGCAGAAGGCCTTGCACTCTGCCAGGGTCTACTTAATTAATTATCAGTGATTAGTGTCAAAAGTATTAATTTACTACTAAAAGAGTAGATCTTGACAATTTTCATCGCAAGAAAAAAATGTAACTATGGCGATGGATGTTAACTAGACTTATTGTGGTGATCATTTTGCAATATATGCAAATATCAAATCATTAGGTTGTACACCTGAAATTAATACAATGCTCTACACACCAGTTATATCTAAATAAAATTTTTTTTACAGTATTAATTTAGATTTGAAAATTTTTAAGTTAGTTTGGGATATGATTTCCTCCAACCTTGAGAATATCTTCTTTGAGTAGTTTCTGAATTTTTTATTTAATTAATTTATGCATCACTTCATTTATTTTTCCTAAGGTCATTTTATTTTCTAAGATGAGGTCTTGATTTTAGATTCTCCTCCTGTCTTTAGTCTCAAGGAACCAAAATAGATAACTTCTATACAACAAGAAACCCAGGTTTGGAGAATGTTATAAAGTCTAGTTATAGAGTAATGTGGTCCTAGATCATTTAGAAATTAAGTATCCTCAGGGACAGCCCGGTGGCATAGTGGTTAAGTGTGTACATCCCGCTTTGGGGGCCTGGGGTTCGCTGGTTCGGATCCCGGATGCAGACATACCATGCTATGGCAGGCATCCCACATATAGAGTAGAGGAAGATGGGCACAGATGTTAGCTCAGGACCAGTCTTCCTCAGCAAAAAGAGGAGGATTGGCAGCAGATGTTAGCTC
Organism: Equus asinus; assembly: GCF_041296235.1. NCBI lineage: Eukaryota > Metazoa > Chordata > Mammalia > Perissodactyla > Equidae > Equus > Equus asinus. The sequence goes on along the minus strand of NC_091794.1, from coordinate 13,393,715 downwards.
AGGGCTAATCTTCCTCAAAAAAAAAGAAATTAAGTATTCTCAGTTAGGAATTCGTGGCTCAGGTTATGATTTTATCTCCACCACCTGATATTTTATAGCAAAACCAAAGAAACAGGGAAACAGTAAGGCAATTTCCTTTGAGTTATAGTGTTATAAAAGATTGAGGAAATTTAACAAAAAAATTAGTTCCTTTAAATGTGGTTTATTGCAATTTTAATATTTTATGTTTACATTTTAAATTTTATCTCATAAATTAAAGATTAACAGTCATGCCTAAACTGGAATATATTTTACCCACTTACAAAAATGCATTGACTAACGCTAATTAAATTTGCTTAATCAAGCTTAACAATGCTACATGCTGTTACTCATCAGCAAGTAAGTATCATACACAGTTCCCAAAGTGCTCAAGCTAGAACACCATGGACTTTTTCTATTGGGGTATCCAAGGGTTCAGCCGTCTGTTATTTACTCTAATTTTTAATAAAAAGTTATTATTCACATTTATTGCTAATCATTTGCCTTGCAAACAAAACACATTTCATGATTACTATTAGCGTTTCAACTCCACTACAGCCAAGGAGACATAAAGGAAAATGGTTTGCATTCAATTGCACCACATTAATGTTTCAAATGGTTTAACTTCAGCTGCAGGAAGACATAGGTATTATGCAGGTAACACTTAATATCAAATTTTACACAGTAGCATTTAATCACATTGCCCTAATGCTTTCAGCACAACGAGCTTTTCCTCAATGAAATAGGAAAACGTGATCACCCTTAACACCCTGAAGGACGAGACGGTGGCTGTGTCATTCTTCATCGTGTATTGCTTTTCTTCATAGCTAATCACATTTAGACTACTATAACCCAGACCCAGAAGATATACAATAAATCATCCCTGATAGGGCAAGACTAAAACCTGTTGATGGAATTACCTTCAAGCTGCACTGAGCACAGGAAAAAATATGGATTGAGATGGGGGGAGTCAACTTCAGAATGGAGAGAGGTGAATAAATTTCTGTGTAAAGAGAAATTATACATTAAAGACACTTAGTAGGAAATCGCGATGCCGTGTTTCCAATGGTGATTTCCAGCAGCTTGGTGTGAAGCAGCTGACTCCAGGGTGACATTTACGATGGTCTCCAGGAAGGCTCATGACGCTGTCAAAGAGGGAGGTGACCACTGAAACTCTAGCATTAATGGTTTAGAAAGATAGTGATAATTCCTAACACTTATTGAGTGGTAACCATATAGCAGACGCTATGTAAGGTGCCTGATATGTGTCATCTCATCTTACTTTGACCCTCTAAGGTAGCCACTTTCATACAAGTTTTTCAGATAAGGTCGCAGGCTGAGAGGAGTTAAATAACTCCTCCATAGTCACACAGAATTGAGATTTACAGCCTGCAAGTCTGAGGCTTGGTTCTTATTCACTTTGATGTTCATGTGAGCTAACAAAGAAAGCAAGTCATCTGCCAAAATTTTCTAATTTTATTGGAGGGAAGCAGCATGTTCTATGGAAGGTACTCAATGACTGTACTTCTGGAAAGTGCAAAATTCAGATTAAGCTTAGTGATAAGCATCTGTTGGCAAGTGTAATACAGAGACCATAGCAAAGATGGAATAACCTGGACTTCTGAAAGTGAACAAATGTTACAATAACTTTAATTTGTCATGCCAAGCCCATGGGGCCAGTGACTCCCAAGTTTTACGAGTAGCATTTATTCTGAATGAAATGGGTGTCCCCAGTGTTCATGGGAATAAGTTAATTTTGAACAGTAAAAGTCTGGGCATCGTTGGTTGATGTAGTGCTTTTTACCTCCCGTTAGTGCTGAGAATATTCTCTAAATCTCCTGAGGCATGAGACACAAAGCTTTCCCAAGACGCACGCATGCCAGCATGGATGGCATGAGAAAAGCCAGCTTGAGACACAGCAGAGTAGCTCAAGCACTCCACAGGAGAAAAGTACAGGGTGAACCAGAACCATTTCCTTAGTTTCTTAGTGAATAGGAACCCTCTGGATATTTCTTACAGTTGATCACATATGTGGAGAATTTGGAACGTATATCAGAAGGTGTGATCCCTTCCCACATAGTCGTTAGTTATCTCACCAGAGGCTTGAACTAGGGACACCTTCAAATCTTATTCCACACAGACGCTGAAACTAGGGACACTTCTTTGACTGACGAGAGTCAGGTTTTGATACCTGGAATGGTAAAAGCCACATAAGTTGCTCTCATTTATAAATGCTGTTAGAGTGCATCTTATTTCTGTCGGAATATGCTGCAAATGCTGACTGAGCACAGTGCTGTGGGGAGGAAGATGGGGAGAGGAGAGGTTGCTTCCTGTGCTTTTTCTTTGATGTGTTGGCATCGTGTGAGATACCAAATGCGTATAACTGTTTCCCTGACTATGAGGAGCTGAGAATTAGCTAGGAAGATAGGAGGTGTCTAGACTGTAAAATAAAACAAATGTAGCATAAAGATGTCACTTGTCCCCACACCTTACTCAGGGTAACTTTCAGGTCTTACATCACTATCTTGATGTTTTAGCTGCTATCAGCAGGGCATAGAGCATCTTCCATCTCTTAGTTCAATTTGAGTTCCTGAGGCCAGGAAGGCTGCTTTCAGTTAATATTATTTCTGTCATTCTGGTCCATCGTTTTCTCTTTTCCTACTTTCAGCTTTCTGGGAAGCAGAGAGCTGCAGAGTGGGCTGTTCTTAGCACAGCAGTGCCCATGTTTAGGAACACTAACTGGCGTTGTTTCCCTTGTTCTGCACTGAACCCACAACGAATTAATCCTCTTTAGAAAAAGTGTGTATTCTGGATTCTGGGTTTCTTCCTCAAGAGGTTGGGCATCTAGAGGGATCCTCATCCTCCTGCCTTCCTCTGGTGAACCTGCTGGAAGCTTCCTCTGCTATCCCTCTAATTAAAGGCCTGGAATGGAGTTTGGGAAACCCTTTCCTCTTTTGAACTAACCTAACATGATGGTTAAGTGCTTGGGCTCGGAGTCAGCCTGCCTGGATTTGAATTCAGTCTTCATCCTTCCTTACTTGTGTCATGCTGGGAAATAACCTCTCTGTGCTTCCACATCTTGGACCACCAAGTAAGGACATTAAGTTTCTCCTCCTAGGGTTCCTGTGAGCATTAAATGAGATAATGTATACAAACCAACTAGTAAAAGTCATGTAAACATTCCGTGAAAACCATCTGTCAGAGCTAATGTTATTATTGTAGGATATATCGCTACATTGATGTGAGGGCAGATGAGTCAAACTGTACGTCAAACTTAAACTACGGTTGTGAGCGTTTTATAGGATTCTTCCTGGTAGCTACACCGTCCCCTACGGAGCTAATCCCAGACAAATTTTTCCCCCAAAAAACTCAATATTAACTGATGCTGCTTGGCAGGCAGGACAGATTAATTTTCTCCTGTGCTTACTTACGTGGTTCATAGGACATTCACAGTAAGGAAAACTCTTCTTGACTTTTCATGCACAGCAAATACAGACCAAGACTACGGAAGATCGGAAAAAAGCCTTCAATGTTTTCTTTTTGAAAGGATAGCTGCTAGAATTAAAAACGCTTTTCTTATTAACTATGAATACCTAAAACCATAAGGATACACAAAAATACAAACATTTTTCCAAAATCTTGACCCTCAGTTCTTTAAAAAATGGTATTTGTGCCCAGAGAAGCAACATTAACAGAAAATGATATTTATAGAAGTGATAAGCCAGCCAGCCCAGCTGTCGCTGACACTTATCACGGCGTCTGAGCATTAACGTTCTCTAGACCCCCTGGAAGTGAGGAGAGTTTTAATTACATAAATATAATTAACTGTATATTTTAAAGTGCGTGTATTCCTGTATGTATTTGAGCCCTTTGATGTTGTTTGGCATAGATTGTAGTTCAAAACTCAGACATGCAACTAAGGTTGATGTGGGTTAAAACCGAGTTACACAGGGTGAGTGCCAGAGCAGATAGCGTTGTACCAGAGTCCGCTTTTTATGAGATGGTGGCCTTTGTACATGGTCACCTTTCAGGTTATGGTAAAAGGCAGGGTGGAAGCCATTACAAACAGGGAGCTGGGGCCAAAGTGAGGACTGCCCGGCTTTGCTTCTACATGGTGCTCTGGAAACTTCCAATCCAGCTTTCTGCCAGCTCCCAGGAGGCCTCTGATGCCATTCCCACAGAATGTGCATCCCCATCCTGGTGTACTCCTTTGATCCTGCTTTGTCTGGCCCTGTGATTGACATTCTCTTTACCACATTCCATTGATGTGGGAGGCCATGTATAGTGATCTGCTGGCATCGGCTCGTTCTACAACCCCAGACCCCTCTGAGTCACTTACCAGAAATTCGTAACATCTCTATTGACAGGGACTGCCAATAGGGAACCTGGTAGGAGGACATTTTCTTGCTTTCCTACTAATCCGTCTGCATTCAGATTGATTCTGGATTATATATATTTTTTGGTAGCTGCGTGTCCTGAGAAGTAGAGATATGAAACTGGAGCACCACAGAAGAATTATTTGAATGAGATTAAGTGAGATAATGCACGTAAAACACATAACACAGAGCCAGGCACATGGAAAGATTTCTGCAAAGAGGGTGTAGTAAGTTTCAGAATAGTACATTTGGTTGTTTTCTGCTCTAATGCCATAGTAGGTTTGTGAAATGGCAAATATAGGTGAGAGTCACTGACTTAGGTTTGTCCCAACAGAAGAGCTGTTGCTCAATTCCTTTTGGAGAACGTGGAATCACACCATGTAGTCTGCTTCCTACTTCACCTTCCCGTGAAGTCAGTTCTTATATGTCCTTATGGACTGTCACATATTTGCATTGATCTCACTGAAGCCTGACCAAAAAGATATGAAATTTACTTGTCTATTGTTAGGGACTGAAGGCTGGTGTCCCCCAAATTCATATATTGAAATCCTACCCCCACCATGATGGTATAAGGACATGAGGCCTTTGGGAGGTAATCAGATTACGAGGGTGGAGCCCTAGTGAATGGGATTTGTGCCCTTAGAGAAGAGACACCAGAGCTTGCTGGCTCCCTCTGCTCTCTGCCATGTAAGGATACAACCGGAAGATGGCCATCCGCAGGCCGGGAAGTGGACTCTCACCAGACAGTGGATCTGCTGGTGTCTTTATCTCGGACTTCCTAACTCGAAGAACTGTGAGAAAAAAATGTTTGCTCTTTAAGCCACCCAGGCTATGGTATCCTGTTGTAGCAGCCCAAACCGATTAAGACATCTATTTTTATTATAGAGCCTCCTTCTCAAATTTGACTCTGCTTATGAATCACCCTGGGGTCTTGTTGAAATGCAGATTCTGATTCAGTAGATCACTGGGGGTGACGTCTGAGTTTCTGCATCTCTAACAAGCCCCCTCCCCATCTACAAGATGCTGCTGATGTGTGGATTGCACTTTGAGTAGCAAAGTTCTAGAAGGTCCTAAACCACTCCGGTCTATGGGATGTGGGGCAAAGCAAACGAGATATACAATATCCCTGCTGTGGTGGGAAACCAAAGCCTAGGCCAATGTCTTTGAGCATCTAATCTTACGGCAGGAAGTAGGAGTAGCAGTGTTCAAGGAGTACTGAAGTATCTCTCTAGAAAAAAGAGTGAATATTCTTTGTCTTATTTCTTTAGTCAAGTTTTGAAAACTTTCAAGAAAGGGCTCCACGGTTTACTCTAAATTCAGATGAAGCCAGATGTCATTTCTCTGCATCACTTTAGGATTTAGATGAGGCCAGGATTAATAGTATTACTCATATGGACTTTGAGGGAAGAAACAGAATGACCCAGGGGCAGTGAGCCACTCCTAGCATCACAGGAACAAATTAGTTATAGGGACTTTTGCTGCTAGTGTGTTTGCTGCAGATGTCTTTGCTTAAGCATTTTTGCCACAAACATTTTTGCTGCTTAATTAATTGGCCATAATGCAATTTTTCCATAAAAGATAAAATCATAAAAAATACAAGATGGACATAAATTAAAAAGGACATAAGAAAACACGAAAAAATGAATAATGAAATTAAAAAATTGTGAAATACAAAGTATTTGAATATATTTGAAACGTGTGTACGTAGATTCATGGCAACACAGCACAAAGAGCTGATTTTCTTTCTTTTCTGGATTGTACCTAACTAAGCACTTGTCTTCATTCTGTGGGAAATATGAGATCAACTGTGTACCCTCAAAGAAGAAGCCGTTGGCCCTCTTTCTCTCCTCCAATGTAGTATGTTTCAGAATAAGAAGCCAACTCTTGGGGAAAATCATCATCATCTGTCAGCTTGATAAAGCCATCGATAAAGCATTGCTAAATGGAAGATCTATTTTAAGATGCCCACCAGCACCACCATGTCTGCTGCTCACTGTACAGAGCATTGCGAGGGCTAGCTAAGATTTATATCACATAAAAAGGAGAGTAACTGAGAGAAATTCATCAATTTCAAAATGAGTTTCTGCATCTCTAGCAAGCCGCTTCCCCATCCACAAGATGCTGCTGACCTGTGGGTAGCACCTTGAGTAGCAAAGTTCTATCAACCAGTTATTTTTTTATCCTTTATGGCAGTTGATTCGTCAATGGAGAGATGAAACAAACAAGCAAAAAACCCCCAAACTGTCAACCAGTTATTTTTTTATCTTTTATGGCAAAATTTGCCTTAGAGCCAATTAATCATGTGGCAAAAATATTTGCAGCAAAGATGTTTACAGAAGAAACACTGGACACGGAATAAATCACATATAAATTCCAGAAGTTCTAACTTATTAGCTGAAGCAGAGACTGAAAATTGTTGTCTACAGGTAGTTCTGAACAGAATAACCAGGTTGCACATGGGCCTTGCAAAACAACCAAAGATGCTTTCCGGCAGGTTCACTATGGTGAAATATGCTCTGCCAAGAATTTCCTTCACTGACTCAAAGCAGATTCCAAAGAATGCCTGATCCTGTGCTTCTGGTCCCTTTCTCCTTATCCCACCAAAAATATCTGTTTGCAGTAGCTGTATTCTGGAATCTTAAGGTTAGGACCAACATTCAGTTTTTGCTAAATATAAAAGAAATTCAAGTACCATGATTATTAGTGTTTTCCCCACATGAAGAATGGAGGTGCTTAAAAGAGGGTAGACATTTCTCCAAGCATAGAAATGTACTCCAAGAGTACATTTGCTCTAGTCATCCTTGAAAATGGAAAATCTGTCAGATGCTCCAATGTTTGACATTGCCTCTATAGGCGGGAGGGGTTGGGGAGGAGCTCGCCCTTCCTGAGCCCTGAGGAACTTTCCTGATTGCCTTTCCTCTCCTGCTCTCACACTTCTGCCCTCTCTGCCCCCAGGGTTGGCAATGGGCTGTCCAAAACTGCAGCTAGCTGGAAATTTGACAACACAGAAGTGGAAATCCATGACGACCACTTAGCATAGGGGCTGATTTTGTGCTTCTGCTGAGCACAGCAAGTTTCCTGATGTGATTCTGATGCTAATGCATGTTCGGTACACATAGAAAGAGACAGGAGTATGGCAGGAAATCTGCTAGTGATGCAGAAAAACGAAGAGAGATTAAGAGGCCAACCATATCATCCCTCTCCTTATCTCAAGGTGAGGCAGGGACGCCTCTGTCAGACAGGGGAGATCACAGAGAGGAATATATTTGTCTTTTGATCTCAGGGAACAAAACCAATGTTTCTGTTTTTCTACAGCTTCTGGCATGATAAGGAGAAGAATCTCTCTGTGTGCTGGGGGTGGGGATGGGCCCTGAATAACTGTTGTCCTTTTATTTCTTGCCTTCCAATTGGGAACAGTAATTTCTTCTTGGTTTGATTTTTTCGATTTGGATTAAATTATCATATAAGATAATGTATGAAAAAGTGGGCACTCAATATGTGTTTACTGAAGTGGGATGCATTCTTTCTCAAAGAATAATTAAATTTCATATCATATTTGCAAAGTTTTCTTTTACAATTGAGGACAGTGAATAAAAGGTTATGACTAGTACAAGGCAGTCTTACTACTTTTTTCCTAAAGATGACCATGGTGGTCAGAGAAAATTCTATAATATAATAATGCCAGAGGTCACCATCTCTATTTACTGGGCTGTGTCTGCCCAGAGCCTGCACGACAGGGATTTTTGATGGAGTCTATTCCTATGCATTGAAAAGGGCTTTGAGATGAAAAGCTCTGTCACTCAGCAGGCTAGGCGAGCAGGCGAATTGGGGCAATTTGTGGAAAGGAGAGGAAAATTATTGTCTCTTCCTTCACAAAATGCGAGACAAGAACTTTCCACGTAGTGATAATGGAAAAGCTAAATTCAATGATGGAAAAGGCCAATAGTGTTCTTTGTTTATTCTTTCATTTATTATTTTATTTGTTCATGCGTTCATTCACTCCTTCTTCCAAGAAGTGTTTATTAAATGCTCTTGTCATTTCTGATATAGTGCTAGAGATGCAGAGGAGGATCGGACATGGGTGTTACTTATTAAAGGAGCTCACATTCTGGCAGAGGAGACAGGTAATGGTATGACACTGTATTGTATGCATAGTGTATAGAGGCAGCTACAAAATTCACAGTAAAAGAGAGCAGAAAATGATGCTTTCTCTGCCTCTGGGGTAGGGGTGGGGAGTCCTCAGGAAAGACATGACAGAGGCTGTGGTGTGTGATGTGGGTCCTGAAAAATGGGTAAGAATGTGCAATAAAAAACTTTAAAGTATTCACGTCCTGTGAATCGGCAATTTTACTTCTTGGATATTTAGGATAAATATCTGAAGAAAATAACCAGTCATATACATGAGTGTTATTGCAACAATGTATAAGAACAAAATGCAATTTTCAATAATATAGCATTGAGTAAATAAATTATAGTGCATCTACAATGTGGAATATTAACGTAGCTGTTAAAAATCACGTTGTAGAATAAGATAGGATAAAATGTTCATTATGTTGTTGAGTGAAAAAAATAGTTACTTATAAATTTTTACATTTTATTTCCAAGTGTGTATATATTTCTATAAATATACACATAATAAGAAGAAAGATATATCTGAAATGCTAGCTTATTTTCTTTGTTTTTATTCCCAGACTTACTGAGATATAATTGACCTATAACATTGTGTAAATTTAAGGTATATAATGTGTTGATTTGATACACTTATACATTGCAAAATGATTACCATAGTAGTGTTAGTTAACAGCTCCATTACCTCAGATAATTACATTTCTTGTCTTGTCTTTTCTTTTTTATTTTTTTGGTGAGGAAGATTGGCACTGAGCTAACATCTATTGCCAGTCTTCTTCTTTTTGCTTGAGGAAGATTGTTGCTGAGCTAACATCTGTGATAATCTTCCTCTATTTTGTATGTGGGATGCCACCACAGCACAGCTTGATGAGCAGTACTGGGGATCCAAACCTGTGAACCCGGGCTGCTGCAGTGGAATGCATGAATTTAACCGCCATGCCAACAGGGCCACCCCCTACATTTCTTTTCTTGTGGTGGGAATGTTTAAGATCTACTTTCTTAGCAATTTTCAAGTATATAATACAGTACTGTTAACTATAATCACCACATTGCACATTAGATCCCCAAAACTTATTTATCTTATCGCTGGAAGTTTGTACCCTTTGACCAGCATCTCCCCACTTCTTCCACCTCCAGCCTCTGGCAACCACCGTTCTACTCTCTGTTCCTATGAGTTCAGCTTTTTTAGATTCTACATGTAAGTGAGAACGGGTGGTATTTGTCTTTCCTCGTTTGACTTCACTTACCATAATGCCCTCAAGCTCCACCCATACTTTGGGATATAGGATTTTCTTTTTTCTCATGGCTGAATAATATTTCATTGTATGTATACCACACCTTCCATATTCATTCACCCATAGATGAACACTTAGGTTTTTCCATATCTTGGCTGTTATGAATAATGCTACAGTGAACATGAGAGTACAGATATCTCTTCAAGATTTTGATTTCATTTTCTTCAGGTACATATCCAGCAGTGGGCTTGCTGGATCATATTACAGTCATATTTTTAATTTTTTGAGAAACTTCCATATTGTTTTCCATAACGGCTATGCCAATTTACATTCCCACCAACAGTGCACATGGGTTCCCTTTTCTCCACATCCTTGCAAGCACTTGTTATCTCTTGTCTTTTTGATAATTGCCATTCTAACAGGTGTGAGGTGATGTCTCATTGTAGTTTTGATTTGCATTTCCCTGATGATTAGTGATGTTGAGCGTCTTTTCAATGTACTTGTTGGCCATTTGTGTGTCTTCTTTGGAAAAATGTCTATTAGTTCTTCTGCCCATTTTTTAAATAGATTGTTTGTGTTGTTTTTTTGCTATTGAGTTGTATGAGTTCCTTGTTTATTTTTATATTAACCCCTTATCAGATATATGGTTTGCAAATATCTTTTCCCATTGCATAGGTTGCCTTTCCATTTTGTTGATTGTTTCTTTGGCTGTGCAGAAGATTTTTAGTTTGATGTAGTCTCACTTATTTGTTTTGCTTGTGTGCTTGTGCTTTGGTGTTATATCAAAAAATTATTTCTAAGTTCAATATCAAGAAGCATTCCCCCTCTGTTTTCTTCTAGGAGTTTTATGGTTTCAAGTCTTATATTTAAGTCTTTCATCCATTTTGAGTTCATTTTTGTTTCTATTATAAGATAGGAGTTCAATTTTGTTCTTTTGCATATGATTATCCAGTTTTCCCAGCACCATTTACTGAAGAGACTATCCATTCCCCATTGAGTAGTCTTGGCTCCTTTGTCAAATTTTAGTTGACTGTATATGTGTGGGCCCTCAGTTCTGTTCCATTGGCGTATGTTTGTTTTTATGCTAGCACCATACTGTTTTGATTGCTATAGCTTTGTAATGTAGGTTGAAATTGGAAAGTGTGGTGCCTCCAGCTTTCTTCTTCTTTCTCAGGATTGCTTTGGCTATTCAGGGTCTTTTGTGGTTCTGTACACATTTTAGAATTGTTTGTTCTATTTCTGTGAAAACTACCATTGGAATTTTGATAGGGATTGCATTGAATCTATGAATGGCTTTGGATATTACAGACATTTTAACAATATTAATTCTTCCAATCTATGAACATGGGATATCTTTCCATCTATTTGTGTCATCTTCAATTTCTTTCATTTATGTCTTAGAGTTTTTATTGTACAGATCTTTCACCTCCTTGGTTAAACTTATTCTTAAGTATTTTGTTGTTTTTGATGCTATCGTGAAGGGATTGTTTTCTGCATTTCTTTTTCAGATATTTCATTGTTAGTGTGAAGAAACACAACTGATTTCTATATGTTAGTTTTGTATCCTGCAACTTTACTGAATTTGTTGATTAGTTCTAACAGTTTTTTAGTGGAGTCTTTAGGTTTTCTATATATAAGATCATATTATCTGAAAACAAAGATAATTTTACTTTTTCCTTTCTGATTTGGATTTGCCTTCCATTTATTTTTCTTATCTAATTGCTCTAGCTAGGACTTCTGGTACTATGTTGAGTAGGACTGGTGAGAGTGGCACCCTTGTCTCCATCCTGATCTTAGAGGAAAAGCTTATGACTATTCACTGTTGAGTAGGATATTAGTTGTGGGATTGTCATATACAGTCTTTATTATGTTGAGATACATTTCTTCTATACCTAATTTTTTGAAAGTCGTTATCATAAAATAATGTTGTATTTTGTCAAATACATTTCTGCATCTATTCAGATGATTACATGATTTTTATTTTAATTCTATTAATGAAGTGTATCATATGTATTGATTTGCATAGATTGAAGCATCCTTGCATTCCAGGAATAAATGCTACTTTATCATGGTGTGTGATTTTTTTTTAATGTGCTGTTGAATTTTGTTTGCTAATATTTTGGGGAGAGATTTTGCACCTATATTCACCAGGGATTTTGGCCTGTAGTTTGCTTGTAGTGTCTTTATCTGGCTTTTGTATCAGAGTAATGCTGGCCTGGTAAAATGAGTTTGGGAGTGTTTCCTCCTCTTAATTGTTTCGAAGAGTTTAAGAAAGATTAGTGAAGTCATCTGTTCCAGGGGTTTTCTTTGTTGGGAGATTTTTGATTACTGCTTCAATCTCCTTAATCGTTATTGAACTATTCATATTTTGTATTTCTTCATGATTCAGTCTTGGTTGGTGTATATTTTCTAGGAAGTTATCCATTTTTTCTAGGTTTTCAATTTGTTAGCATACAAATGTTCCTAATAGTCTATATGATTTATCCATTCTTGAAAGTGAGGTATTGAAGTCCTCTTCTATTACTGTATTGTTGTCTATTTCTCCCTTCAGATCTGCATTTGCTTAATATATTTAGATGTTTCAATGTTTGGTGCATATATATTTATGATTATTATATCTTCTTGATGAATTGATCCCTTTGACGTTATATAATAACCTTTTTGTCTCTTGTTACAGTTTTTGTCTTAAAGTCTATTTTATTTGCTATAAATATTGTTAGCCATATTCTCTTTTGGTTTCCATTTACTTGAATATCTTTGTCCGTCTATTCACTTTTAGCCCGCGTGTGTCCTCTAAACTAAAGTGAGACTCTTGTAGGCAGCATAAAGTTAGTTCTTGTTTTTTTTTTTTGTTTTTTTTTAATATCCAGCCAGCCACTCTATGTCCTTTGGAGAATTTGGAGAATTACTTAGAGTAATTATTGATAGGTAAGGACTTACTAATACCATATTGTTAATTTTTTTCTCACTGTTTTTTGCTTGCCTTTTACCTTTCTTTCTCTCTTGTTGCCTTCCTTTGTTAATTAATTATTTTCTGTGGTGGTATGCTTTGATTCTCTTTTCTTTGATTCTTTGTGAATCTACTGTAAGTTTTTACTTTGTGGTTACCATGATTCTTACACAAAACATCTTGCAGATATAACAGTCTATTTTACACTAACAACTTAACTTTGATCACATACAAAAACTCTACCCTTTTACCATATCCCCCCTTTTTGGTTTCTGATGTCACAATTTACCTCTTTTTATATTGTATATTCATTAACAAATTATAGCTATAGTTATTTTTAATAATCTTGTCTTTTAACCTTTATACTAGAGTTCAGTGATTAATACACCACCATATTTTTTTTCCTAAAGATTGGTACCTGAGCTAACATCTGTTGCCAATCTTCTTTTTTTTCTTTGCCTTCTTCTTCCCAAACCTTCCCCCCCCGCCCCCGCAGCCAATACATAGTTGTATATTCTAGTTGCGAATGCCTCTGGTTGTGCTATGTGGGACACTGCTCAGCATGGCCTAATGAGTAGTGCCACGTTCATGCCCATGATCCAAACCTGTGAAGCCCTGGACTGCTGAAGCGGAGCATGCAAACTTAACCACTCAGCCATGAGGCTGGCCCCACACCACCATATTACAATATTAGAGTATTCTGAATTTGACTATACTTAGCCCTATCAGTACATTTTATATTTTGACATATTTTCATGTTACTAATTCGTGTTCTTTCATTTCAGTTTGAAGAACTCTTTGTAGCATTTATTATAATGCAGGTCTAATGGTGATGAACTCCTTTAACTTTTGTTTGTCTGAGAAAGTCTTTATTTCTCCTTCACTTCTGAAGGATAACTTTGATGGATAGTGTATTCTTAGTTGTTATTTTTTTTTTTCTTTCAGTACTTTGAATATATCATCCTGCTCTCTCCTGGCCTGTAAGGTTTCTGCTAAGAAATCTGATAGCTTTCTGGGGGTTCCCTTGTAAGTTACATGTTCTTTTCTTCTGTTGCTTGTAAGATTCTCTCTTTGTCTTTGAATTTTGAAAGTTTTATTATATTATGTCTTAGAGAGGATCTGTTTAAATTGAGTTTGTTTGGTGAACTATGAGCTTCATGAACTTGGATGTCTAAGTCTCTCTCCAGATCTGGGAAGTTCTCAGTGATTATTTCTTAGAGCAGCTTTCTGCCTCCTATCCTTCTCATCTCCTGGAACTTCAATAATTTGCAAGTTGTTTCTTTTGATGGTATATTAAAGGTAATGTAGCCTTTATTTACTCCTTTTTATTCTTTTCTCTTTGTTATCCTTTGACTGCATAATTTCAAAATTTCTGTCTTCTAACTTACAGATTCTTTCTTCTGCTTGATCCATTCTGATATGATGCTCTCGACTGCATTTTTCATTTCATTCATTGTGTTCTTCAACTCCAGAACTTCTGTTTGTTTCCTTTTCATGATTTCTGTTTCTTTGTTAAACTTCTCATTTTGTTTGTTGTCCTGGTTTTATTGAATTATCTTTCTGTGTTTTCATGTAGCTTACTGAATTTTCTTAAGACAGCTATTTTGGATTCTGTGTCTGGTAAATTGTAGATTTCCGTGTCTTTGGGGTTGGTTACTGAAAGATTATTGTAATCTTTTGGTAGAGTCATGTTTTCTTGATTTTTCATGTTCTGTAAAGTTTTGTGTTTCTGTCTTCTCATTCAAAGTAGGAGTCACCTCCTCTAGTCTTTACTAACTGCCTTAGGGAGAAAAAGGATTACCTTTTGTCAGAGGTGCTAGATCAGAGACGTTCTCAGACTTTCTGTGGATATACCTGCTCTATGCTTCTTGCTCTCTCGGGGAAGAATTCTTAAGTTTTTACGCCTTCTCTTAATTCTGCAACACATCAGGCAACATGATGACAGCCTCTCTTTTGTTTTCCCAAAGGTGTTGCTAAAGCTTATATTTGTGATTTTACCTTGACCCACAGATTATGGACAGCTTGCTGTGCATGCTCACCAGCAATCTGCCAAAGGTTACTATGCAGCTGCTATTGGGAATGCACATAGGGAGCCAGACACAGGGTGGGAGGACATGAGGATGAGGTGTGCAGAGTGCTGGGGGTACCCTTGGGTCAATTGGGGGGATCCACATGTAAGACATCTCCAGTGGCTCATGAGTGGGCTTCTTGATGGAGTTTAAGACTCAGTAAGATCTCTGTGGCTTTAATGCCCTCTGAGAGTCCTATCTTCTCTCTCCTTGCCTCTTCCCACCCTCTAGTCATGTAGCTCATGACATAGTACTCTGAATGGGGAGAGAGAGAAATGAACCTTCTTGGCAGCATGCTGCACAGCTGGGGAAATTTGGGGCTCACTCAGATACTCTCATTTTATCCCATGGGAGAAATCACGGCTGAAAAGATCTTTCTTTTCTAAGTTGTGCTGCCTTGGGAGTGGGGTGATGCTGTTAACATCAAACTATTCTGCTTAGTCTCTCCAATGAATCCAAACATTTTTGCTCCAACAGTGTGCTGGAACTTCTCCACTGAAAATCTGGACTTCTGTAAAGGCTCTCTTGTCTGTAGGTGATTGTCTAAAACAGTGTTTTCCAGGGGCTCCTGGACTGCAACTGAGAGGAGCTGTAGCTAGTTCATGGCCACTTCAAGGTCCACAGCCAGGACCAAGGTCTGTCTGCCTATTACCCAATGCACAGGTGGGCGAGATTCTTCCCAGGTACCTTGACATTGAAGTGGGGAAAGAAATTTTCCTCTATCCTTCTAGGTTCTTCTGTCTGGTCTAAGAATTAAATTGACAGGATACAGATTAACATGAGAAAAACAAAGTTTAATAACATGTATGCATGGGAGAAACCCAGGAAAACTGAGTAACTCACCAAAGTGAGTGAAGACACCACCTTAAATACCATCTTCAGCTAAAGACAAAAAAGGATGCTGGGGGTAGTGGTTTGGGTCTTCAAAAGGGAGGAAGGAAATACACATGGAGATAGAAAAGCAAATGTTAGATAAACAAATGTTTGCCATGCCATGCAGAGGCAACGGGGCTTGGAGAGGACTCTGATGTTTAGGCCCTGCTGTCTCCTCCACCACACTTAGCCCATAGTCTTTGTGATATCTCTAGTGATAGCTTTGTTCCTGTTGCAGGCCATTTGTCCAAATTCTTTCAGGCTGTTAAGGGGGAGGTAACACGAAAAACTTCCTGAATCTTTTGTTTCTTAAAAATAATCTTCATGTTAAAGAGACACATTTGTGGGTGGCAAATTTTGTTCCCCTTCAACATGATGCTGAATCCTGCAGCTCACTCAAAGGTGCCTTCATCCATGGATGGGTGCTAAATTGTTGTTGAAGAGGGGGACACGAATGAAAGACATCTTATTCAGCCATGATGCTAATTTCTCTGTTTATCTTTGAATGGTAGGATTATGCATAGTTTCTATTGTCATTATGCTTTCCTGAATTTTCCTTTTTTTATTTTGATAAACATGAATTGTTTTGGTAACCAGAAAAAAATATTGAAGAACAAAAGAATTATGCTAATATATGAGACCCTCTAGGATGTTAGTCAATTGACTTGAATTCAAGGTTTCCTCTAATACTACAGTATGGCTATATCAACTTGAATAATTTATGAGTTTAGTGGGCCTCAGTTTATCACCTGTCAAATGAGAGCTCTACTCAAATTTAACATTCATGGATACTTTATTTCCTTCTTACAATGTACGGGTGCTCATATACTAGATGACTTGGTTAAATGGCAAAGAAGGATGCATGAGCATTCAAATATATCAAATCAATCCATCCCTACCCTCTTGCTATTGCTGCTATGTCACCTCCATCATAACCAGAGCAGAAGGAGTATGTTCTGTATGAGCACCTTTGGAACCACTTCAATGGCCCTTTTGAAAGATGCCTTTCTCTTGATAAATGCAGTTGTTGGCCCTCAAAGATGTCCAAGTGAATGTTACTTTGTGTAGCAAAAAGGAATTTGCAGGTATGTTTAAGTTAAGGATCTCGAGATGAGGCAATTATCCTGTACTTTCTGGTTGGGCTCTAAATGTAATCACAAGTGTGCTTATAAGAGAGAGGCAGAGGAAGATTTTCCTACAGAGTAAAGGCGATGTGATAGAAGCAGAAAAAGATTTGAAGATGCTCTGCTTCTGGCTTTAAAGATAGGAGAAAGGGCCATGAGCTGTGGAATACAGCTCTAGAAGCTGGAGAAGACAAGGAAACATTCTCCCCTAGAGTCTCCAGAGGGAGCATGTCCTGTTGACATCTTGACTTCAGCCAAATGAAACTGATTGCAGACTCTTGGCCTTCAGAACTGCAAGAGAATAACTTTGTGTTGTTTTAAGCCACTAAATTTGTGGTAATTTCTTATAGCAACAGTGGGAACCAATACAATAAGACTTTATATTTTTATAGTACATTCCCTGTCCCATGGAACCCCTTGGGCTCTTTGTACAATTCTTTCCAGGCTGTTTTTGGTCCTGAAAGTGCAAATCTTGAAGGACTAGCCTCTATTCCTCTTTCTCTTTCTAAGGAGGGTCCATTTGAACTTTCCTCTTAAGATTTCTTGAAACTTCAACATTTAATGAATAAAAGACTACGAAGGAAGCCAGAAAGCAATAGAGCAGCAGTGTAGTCTTCTAAGAATTATTTAAAATAAAAAGATTGGACCAAATAACTCCTATGATTTTTTCAGGTGTATTTTTTAATATAAGGTCCAGCTGTAGCTTTATTCTTTGAATATCATGTCACTGGGGATCACTTTTGATAATCTCCAGTTCCAATCTCTCATACTATTTTTGAGAGTATTATAATATAAACAACTACATAGCTAGCTTATGATCGATGAATATCTTGTTTTAAAAATACTGTCTTTTAGGGGCTAGCCCAGTGGCATACTAGTTAAGTTCGTGCTCTACTTTGGTGGCCCAGGGTTCACCAGTTCAGATCCCAGGTGTGGACCTATGCACTGCTTCTCAAGCCATGCTGTGGCCGGCGTCCCACATATAAAGCAGAGGAAGATGGGCGCTGATGTTAGCTCAGGGCTAATCTTCCTCAAAAAGAACAACAACAAAAGTACTATCATCTACTCTTTTTTTTAAAACAAATGTGTCAGTTTTATAGTTTAATACCAGAGGATTGTAATGCCTAAACTTGGACATCACAGATATTGGGAATATAACTTGAGCAGATGGGTTGTTGTACATTTTGGACATTTCCATAATAAGATTTAAGTGAGCCTGACTTGTGTTCATCTTTAGCAGGCTCACTTTCTTCCTTTGGGATCAATGTCTTGCAAGACTGTGTTTTCACTAGGTCTCCATTTTCTCATCTCCATTCGCTCTTCAACTCACCAAAACCATGCACTGTTGTTTATTTTTGTCCTTGTGGTGGTTGCCACAATGTAGGTATTCGATAATCCTTTTAAGTCAATAAGTTTTTCATCACCCACCTTCCTCCAAGGAGAGAATTTCCTTGAGGAATCTTGATTGTGCTCTTTGTTTTCTGTGAAGGAATAGCAACCTGATCTCTAATGAGAATAAAAACACAGAAAGCTGCACTTTCCAGATATTGCAACATCAAACTCTTATCTAAAGTATGGTGAGAGAAGTCGTGTTTGGAGGACACATAGGCCGGTCATTTCTCTGATATGTCTCTGCTGTCTCCTTGGATCAGGACAGCCTCCAGATCCAGAGGATCAGTGTTGTCCGCTAGGACTATTGCCTGCACCAAATAGTTTTTGCCTTCACCAAACAATGCTTCAGTGTTCTTACTTTGGTTTCACTGAGTGATGCTCCAGGAAAATATCAGACCTGTTACACTCCCTATAGAAATATTTTGAGAATATCTTGTCCCTGTAAAAAGCCTACATGAGAAATTTCTTTCATAGAAAAAAAATACTAAAAAAATATTTTGCTTCCTCTAGGCACTTCTTTGATTTTACTATAAAAACTGTATAACTCACTCCATTCTTTGCTTAGGCTATTAGGAAGCTGGGACCAAATTTGTGGGTTGCTTTTTTTTAAGCAGCTAAATACACCTTATGGCCAAAGTCTGGGAGTCTAAAGAAGATTCACCCCGCACAGCATCCCTCATCAGTTCTTTATCGATCTCTGGAGAACTGGCTACAGAGTTAGGTGGCAGCATAAAGCTTAAAGGGGAGAGTGCTGTGTTGGACTGCTTAGTCTCCCATCAGTGAGGATGGGAGGGGAGTGGCGTGCTGTGTGCATTTGCTGATCATAGCCTCAGCATTCTCTTTATTTACCCTGCTCTTCACTTTCAACTCTGTTTAATTTTCCTTGGCTCTGAATTTTTAAATTTCTTTTCTAGCATCATAATTCATGTTATTTTGCATCAATTTCTCCAGGCAATTTTTTTCATGGGATATTTCAGGCTGACAAAATAAACTTTCCCAAAACTCTGGATAGCATTTGAAACACAGGGCAAGAAATCTTTCCACAAAGTAATATTAAGAAGTTTAATTAACAAAAATACTTTAATATATATGCGCATGTATATAATATCTAAAATATAACTATAGTGCATATTATATCTATAACTTAAAATATACTAAATGCATGTAGACATCACTGATACCGAGGAGTCTTCAGTCTGCAAAATCTACTTAAACCATCACTTCATAATCAGTAATTCTTAATTTCTTTGCCTGAATAGTGTGGAGCTCTTTTCCTTACATCTCTCATCCCTTAAAATTCCCCAAGACTCATGAATGACTATGGGCTAACTTTTAGAGGAATTATTTCTCAGCTCTGTCTGGGTCAAACCAGTCTCACTCTTTCCCACTGTGTGTTTATGACCCACTAGCCCCTGTTCTATATGCCAGGAATTCAGTAGTGTAGGCAGGTTGCCATTGTCCCTACTCTCTTGGAGCTTACAGCATGGATCCTGCCTCCTTGAGCCAGATGTCTTGACATTTTGTCTTCTGGAAGCCATGATGGTGAGGAGTTGTTCCTACTGAACAAAGGATCGTAGGGCAGAACCACTCTCCCCAATGTCACTGTGGTGAGAGGGCATCACCTCTTCCTTGTCTTGTCTCTCATTGTTCTAGCTGCTTATTTTGACTTGGAGGGAGAATTGCTTTCCACATTCTGTTCAATGGCTAATATTTCCATTCAGTCGAACAAAACACTCTCTCTCTCCCCAATTATAAGCATGCATTTAATATGTTTGTGGTAAACTGTTCTATTTTCTCTTTATAATGAATCAGAATGTAAATAATAAATATTCTAGTGAATACTTGGCATCATGGGGCATACCTTTTCTATTGATAAATAACGTAGATCTATTAACTAATGGAGACCGGCCATGCTCCCAGAAACTGATCATCTATTTATCACAAACCTCCAATGTATAAATTAATTTCTTCTCTTGTCTTTGCTTTTCTTTTTTCCCTTGCTTCTGTCTGCACTCTTTCTTTCTTTCTTTCCTTTCCTTTTCCATTTACTGCTTTCTGACACTAAGAAAGGTTCACATCAATAGATTAGACTTACGTGCCCTGTGATATTCAGCCTTTAGCAGAGTACTCATTTTTGGTTTCTCTCAGTCTCTGCCTGATTTTGTTCGTACAGAGAAAATGTAGAACTTATTGCCTTACATGGTGATGACAACTTTTACTTGAAAATTTATATTAAGAGCTAATTAATGCTGCTGATGGCTAGAGGCATTTCTCCTCTTGTGGCAATTATGCTGAACTTGGTCAATGTGGTGGCTGATTGCATCGAGCCTGGAAAACACAACAAAAAAACCTGGACTCATTAAAACATTTTCAACCATAAATTTAATAAAAAAGATGCCTTACCTTCTCATTAAACTTTGATATGCTATTCCCTCAGGCTCAGGGATTTGCTCTATTCTAAATCTCTGCTGAAACAGCTTCTGAAGTGTGTTTGATTCAGCTGGGAATAACTGCGTAAAAGGAGCATTTGGTCTACACTATCTTTAGGTGAGTTAGCCTTCTAAAAGTTCACTTTTTCTTTCCTGACTGAAATGTGTAAGAAACAAAAAAATTTAACTGCCTGTGAGTTGCTGAGACCCCTCCAAGCCCAGGTGAGTCCCAGCTGCTATGGGACATAAAACTCTGCCAGATTCCAATAGAAACAGAAAGGGAGTTGATGAAGGAAATAGCAGATCTAAACTCTGAAGGGCAGCATCCTTAGATGGAGTCCATGTCAGCTACTTACCACCAGGAGACTCTCCAGATCGGCTCTTGTAAACTTTGCTAGGATGGTCTAGAAATCTTCCCCGTTTATTACTACTTCATAAAAAAGGAGCCGGCCGTCAGGGAGTCAGGTGTACAGTGGGCTCTCTCGGTTAATAATTGCTCAAGACCAGAGCAGCCGTTGGCTCGCTCAGCTTCCTGCAGTCCAAAGGGTCACTGTTTCCTGTGACACTTGAAGGAAACCTCTGAGTTTGCCTCTACCTTTCTCTCTGATTCTTTCACAGTTGGGGATGTCGGTGAAGTTTGCAGCTGAACGTGGAAGCCTCTCTTGTTGTTACAGGAGCAAAGTAAGATTCAGTAAAGTGGAAGGTGACTTTAAGGTTGATGTGCCAATTGTGGCAGCTATCAGTTCTCACTAACAGCTCTGGCTCAGTACACCCTCCACCCCTCTTGCCCATAGCCATAATAACCACAGAGAGGGAAAAGACCCTGAAAGATCATTAGGCTCAGGTTCACGCCTTCAGCAAAGTCACGGCCCAACTCTACTGGGTCCCCGAAAGCACACTGGCAAGCAGCAGCCTCTGAAGGGTGACTTTCAGTAGCAGCACAGCCGGATGGGCAGCAATGCAGCGGAGTCACATTTATCTTTGGGGCTTCCCACTTCCTTCCTGAGACCCTTTCCCGTCTCCTCATCTCCCTTTCCCCATCCCTCAGGCATAGTGTCCTCTGAATGGTCGATGCAGTCATTTGACTGTCTGCTCAGGCTCTCCTTCTCTTCTTCCTTTCCTTGAGACCCTAATTTTTAAATGTTACCGTGCATCAGAATCACCTGGAGTGATTATTAAAAAAATTTGGGATAAGGATTACTTCTGGGGAAGAGTTGAGGGGGAGGATAAGATACAAAAGAAATTCAGTTGAAAATACATTCACAGACACTTTGCTGAAGGGGAATACTGGTGGCAAATAAGCGCGTGAAAAGACGTTCAACATCCTTAGCCATTAAGAGATGCAAATTAAAATCACAGTGAGACATTACTACAAACTTATCAGAATGGCTAAAATAAAAAATAATAATACAAAATGCTGACAAGGATGCAGAGAAACTAGATCACTCATACATTATTCGTGGGAAAGTAAAATGGTATAGTCTCTCTAGAAAATAGTTTGGCAGTTTCCTTCAAAACTAAAAACAGAATTACCACAAGACCTAGCAATGGTATTCCTGGACATTTATCCCAGACAAATGAAGACATGCTTTCATACAGAACCTTGTACACAAATGTTCCTGACCATTTTATTCATAATAATCCAAACTAGAAAGTACCCAAATGTCCTTCAATGGGTCAGTGGTTAAACAAATTTTTATATCCATATCATGGGATATGATTCAGTAATAAAAAGGAACGAATTATTCATACACACAGTAACTTGGATGGGCCTCAAGAAAATTCTGCTGAGGGGCCGGCCCGATGGCACAGCGGTTAAGTTGGCACATTCTGCTTTGGGGGCCTGGGGTTCGCCAGTTTGGATCCCAGTTGTGGATCCAGCTTGTCAAGCCATGCTGTGGCAAGCATCCCACATATAAAGTAGAGGAAGATGGGCATGATTGTTAGCTCAGGGCCAGTCTTCCTCAGCAAAAAAGAGAAGTATTGGCAACAGATGTTAGCTCAGGGCTAATCTTCCTCAAAAAAAAAAAAGAAAGAAAGAAAATTCTACTGAGTGAAAAAAGCTAATTTCAAAAGGATAAATATCTCATGATTCTATTTATGTATTATTTGTGAAGTAGCATAATTACAAAGATGGGGAACAGAGCTGTCATTTACAGTGGTTGAGAATTGGGGGAAAAGGGGATGGGTAGGTCCATGAAGAAGTAACATGGGGGAGCCTTATGATGCAATAGTTGAGTATCTTGATTGTGGTGGTAGTTATGTAAGGTTACACGTGATAAAATTGTATAGAGCTATATACACACATAAACACATGCGGTGCATGTGCAACTGGTGAAAATGAATAAGCTCTATAGATTGTACCAATGTTAATTTAGTGGTTTGATGTTGAACTCTAGTTGTATAAGATATTAACATTGTGATGGGTGAGAGAGGGGTATGTGGGATTTCCCTGTACATTGCTTTACAACTTCTCATGAATCTAGAAATTTTTTTTAAGTAAAATGAAAGGAATTTTAGGCCCAGTCCAGATTCAAGGGCTAGGTTTTGACAAGGGTGAAAATATCAGGAGTTGGAATTCATGGGAGCGTCATCTTTGATTACTAATTGCTAGACATCCCCAGCAAGTCGTCTCAGATCATCCATGCTCATTTGACCTGCAGACTTGTGAGTTAAATAAATGCTTATATTGTATGCTGCTGAGACTTGGTGATTGTTATACAGCATTAATATGGCCCATAATACAGGTAGGATCTATTTTAATTTTAAAATGTATTCCTATTGTGTCCAATTAAATTAACCACACAAAGAAGACAAAGGTGATAGCTTACATTTATCTGCCATGTTTCTTGGTAGTATGCTTGGAATATGGTGATACCCAAGAAATATTGATTGCTTTCTGAATATTGATCATCACCAAGTTCAAGATCATTTTGATAAACATGTTCCCAAATGCTTTATCTTATATGACATGAGTAATGTTGAAAATTTTTAGTCTTGAGAAAGCAATGGATCTGGCTTTTGAAGCTTTGGAACACCCCATGTTTAAGACTTATTAATCATATGATAAATTTGTTCCAGAATTAATGTTATCATCTTTTCTGATGAATCGGTATGCTTTGTGAACATTTTTCAAAAAATGCAAATATATAAACCATCATGTTTCCATTTCTCTCTTGGCAGTCATGACACTCAGGGCCAAATTTAATGCTTAATAATATCAAGTTTCATATTCTTTTTATCCGAAAACCTCTCTTCCCACTTATGCTGTATATTTTTAATCAATCAACAATTTCATTGGTAGCAATAAGTTAAAGTTTTCGTGAGTCAATTACAAGAAAGTTAGAACATACAACGCTTTGCTTTCTGTTACAGTTTCCTGCAAAGTTACTAGTTTTAAGTAAATTTCATTGAAGTATAACATGTATATCGAAAAGTGCACAAATCAGAAGGATACATCTTAATATACACAAAAACAACATAACAAACCACTGCTCTCATCAGGAAACACAGTGTTGCTATCACAGCAGAAATTCTCCTTGGTCTCCAATTCAGTCATTACTGACCCCTCTCCAAAGGAAACTTCTCAAAAGATTTCCCTAATTCTAACCCCACAATTAGGTTTGCATGTTTTTGAACTTTATACAAATAGAATCATTCAATATGTACTCTTTGTTGACAGTCTTATTTTGATCAGTCTTCTGTGTGTGAGATTCATCCATGTGGTTGTGCAAAGCAGCAGTTCATTTATTTTTGTTATTACATAGTATTCCTTATGTAGATGTGTCACCATTTATTTACCTATTCTGCTTTCGATGGACATTTGTGATGCTGCACAGTTTGGTGTTACTATGGATAGCGCTGATAGAACATTCACATGTGTGCCTTTGGTAACCATGTTTATGAATTACTGTGGGACATATCCCCAGGAATGACCAAGTTGAAGAGTATGTCTAGGTTCAGCATTCGCAAGTATTACCAAACAGTTTTCCCACTTTACGCTCCCAGCAGCAGTGTGTGTGTTCACCTCAGTCCGCCACATTCTGGCGTTTCTCTGTCAGCTTCCAGGTGCCGTTGCTTCTAACGGTTGTACCTGAGACCGACTCTCTTCAGAAGACTATCCTTGTGCTCCTGCAGTTTGCTGATTCAGTTTGCTGGTTTAGATTCTTGTTTAATGTCTTTGGCAGATTTTAGAGCCTTGATTATGCTTGCCTAATATACAGAGTTAGAAAGTGTTCCATTTTTTCAAACTCTAGAAGAGTTTGTGTGAGATTGTTGTTTCTAGCATATGTCATATTGAAAAAGTGCTCTTTTCACCTTTAATTGTAATTTTTTCCCATTTCCACTTACCATCAATGATCATAATTCTTAATTTGGCATCTCTATATCCTTAAGGGGATCTCTAGGAGTTATGAAAAGTCACAGTATGAACACATCACATGCTCGAGGGCATCCATATACATAAAGACATAAAATTATTCATATAATAAAAAATATGAATGTATTATGGAATAGGAAGCAAAATGCATGTGAATTTTTAAGATAAAACCTGATTTCATGTCTGGCTACATCTCTAGTCCTCTCTGGATTGTGCCTATTCTTTTTTACTTTAAGGGCACTTTGGGGTAGGAATTTGGAGAAGCAATGACATAATGTGTCTTCCATATTGACAGGATGGCATGATGATAGAGTAGAAAGAATGAGTCTTTTGTAATCTAAAGAAATGTAGGTTCAAACCTTAGGTCTGTCTCTTTCTAGCTATACTACCTTTAGCAAATTGTTTATTATTAATTAATTACTTTAGCTTCAACAACTGTAAATTGGATAGAGTACGGGATAATTATATTGCAACACATGTACGGTGACTAGGCATAAAAGTTACTTCCATTAGTTTTACTAAGACTTAGAGAAAAACAGTGAACATCCAGATCTGGAACCTGTGTCAAGGATGGAAATGGTAAATAGAGAAGGGGAGACCACCAGAAATAGAATCTAGAACCCTGGCTGGGATAGAAGTCACTGGGGTAGAGGTAGGGATGGGGGTAAAAGCAAGCCATGAACTGTGGGTTCAAGGCTTCTTTTAGTTGTTGAGCATTCTCTTAAATATGTATTGACCTGGCATGTCTCAACTTTTAGCTTAGGTAAATGTTCTGGGCCACTCTAGTTTATCTGTTCTTTGCACCTCTGCAGAACCTAGTGTGCTAAATAAGCACCTGCTTACAGAATGATCTGTTTCCAAATACAATCTTGTTCCCCCCAGGAGACTAAGTTTTCCCAGGAAAAGGATCTCCGTCAGCATCTAGCACAATGTAGTCACCTACATAATAGAGATTCAGACAGTCATGTTGATTATGAAATATTTGAAAAATCCTAGACAAATTGAAACATGATATAAAGACTTGATTCTTCTACTGTGAGTGAATCCTTCCTTCATTAGTCAATAGATTATTCAAAGAAATGTGTGGTCTTTCTAGTAAGATCTAGCTGGGATATTATTTTTTTTCTTGGTTGGTGTGAAGGAACTACGCTTCTCAAGTTTGGGTGCCCGTCTGGGAGTTTCCCTCTCCCCCACCAGACACGCCGATACCATTGCAGGGGCTTCCATTTGCCGCAAACACATGAGAAGATCTTGTCACCAAATATGGGCTAGAAATAGGTCATTTGGTAGCTGTTATAGTAGTAGAACTTCTTTTTAGTCAAATTATGCTGAGAAAGTTTCTGCTTTGTTGATTTTGAACAAAGCGTTTGATCTGATCTCCCATCATTAGCAAAAAGTAATTATTGGGAAACATTCTCCTTGCATTTCGTGTAAGCAGGGCTGGTCAGTGGGTAGACTGCTGCCCATGAGAAAATATTTCCCTTTCTGGTCTGCCGCGGATTCTGAAATTCTGAAAGTCCTTAGGGGGAGTGATGTGTGTCTTTAAAGGGTTCCTGTTCTACTTCAATTAAGTTATCTGAATGACGAACACATCAATATATTAACATCTTGTTTAGTAATTTATCACTTTGAGTATATTTGGGGAACCAGCAGTTTAGTTTGGTTATGGATTAAGACAATGGTCTGATAAGTTTCATATGAAATTTAAGAGTCAAGAAAGGCTTCCTATGAAGGCCAAAATCAAGGACCCTGGGATCTAGATATTTTGAGACATAAAGAAAGGTGATGAAGACAGAGAGGAAAATACATCTAAAAGGAGCAAAAGCATAAAGGTTTAACATTTTCTCTCCTTGACCATTTTCCCCACGTTTAAAAATATCTTTAGTTTAGTAACTACATTTATCTAAGAGCTTTTAAAGCTAGAACTGGAAGAAGGAAGTCTGCACATTGCTTTAGCAGGAATCACCAATTAAAATGTCTACAGGCACCAGGAAGGTAGTATAAAAGCGTGGATGGGACTTGGTGAGACCACTGGTGACGTGGAGATACAGACTCAATAAAATATTTTCCATGGACCAAATTCAGCTGGTGAACCAACCAGTTTGCATTGCCTGCTTTCAATAACTATTACTTCATTTGGATGAATACAGTTAGAATAGCAACAGATTTTTTTTCTGAGCAGAAGGGAAACCATCATGGGTCATCCTACCGTTTGAAAGTCAATATTCACAATATTGAAGGCTAGAGTAGGAAGCAGGAAACAGCTTCTTTTGTTGCTTTACTGCCTATGCCAACTTAAAGCACTTTTACTAAGCCTTCCACATAGTCAGATATCTCAAACACGGTTTTGATTAGACAACAAGATTAAGACAATAAGATGCTATAGTAAAGAAGAGAAAATATTATTTTAAGGACTGGTGTGTATGGAAGTATTAGGTGTACCTAGACTTTTTAAGAAGGCTGCTTGGCACTATCTGATAGTTCATGTTCCACGAGGCTGCGTTTGAATCAGATCTGGAAATACCCTTGCTTTGCTTTCGTGGAGGCATATCTAACCTCATCAGTTTCTTTTTCTTTCTTTCCTTGAAGCAATCTGCAGCAGATACATGGATATCTGAGAGCTGTAAATGTTTGGTAGCATAATCCAAAACCTAGCTGAGATTTTTGAAGGGAAAATTGATTTACTGCAAATACTTTATGCACTTCCCTGGCTATTTTCCCAAGCCTCTCATCCATTTATGTGGTTCCCAGAATGGAGACAATTGCATGAAATCTCTTTTAATTTAGCTACATTCTCTCTTTCTTTTTTTCCTTTTTATCAAGGAGTAGTTTTTCCAAGATCTTAGGTCAATGTTACTGCTAAATTAACTGCAAACTTTCTTTTCACAAATCTTTTCTTATAGTGAAAGTTTGCAGGGGCACTGCAGTGGTTAATATTACAAATAAAGAGCGCTTAGAGGATGTTTTTACAAAGAGTAATTCATTGTGATTCCCTTGTGTTTATTTGTTGTTTTTGATGTTTCAAATTCTTAGGTATAAATATGGAAACTTTCACCAGTACTTTTTTATTGATGTGGTGACATCATACTTTAGGAAATAAAGCTACAGGTGTGAGCTGCATTGTTGAATTAACCATCAGTTTAAGAGCGTCGTGAACCAGGAATCAATGCAAAATGGCCTGGATTTCATTCTTGACCTTGTGTTTTAATTTTTCTATATGTGAATTTCCCTCTATACAAGTTTCACTTTTGGTTCCAACCATTAGTCAATTCCAGGAAATGCTTCTTCAGAACTGAAGGCATCTGAACAACAAATAACCTGATTTTTTTTTGAGGTGTTCTACCAAACTCGGAAAATGGATTTTTTTTTTTTTGGTGCTATTGAATATGGAAGATTGTGGTACCATTTGGTGCAGTGATTTTCCATGAAATCTTATGGCTCTGCCAAATGCAAAAGTGTGGTGGTATTAAATATCTTCAGATCTCAAGTTAACTGAGTATTGAGACTTAGAGTTCTGGCACTTCAAAAACCCAGATGGGCTGCAGAGTCTCAAAAAGTTTAACATTTTCTGACCTTCTGTGGTTGCAAGAGACTTGGACTGGAAGCCAGAATACGTGGGTTCTGGTCTTGGCTCTGTCGCTAACCAGCTGTGTAATGTTGGACAAGTTAATTTTCTTCTGTGATTCAGGCTTTTCTCCCTTATAACATGAAGAAGTTAGGCTAAATGATTTCACAGGTCCCTTCTAATCTAATCCTATGTAATGCAAGGGATTTCTGAGTCCTAATCCTGTATTTATCACTTGCTGGCCAAGTCTGCTTGAGTAGATTAATTTCTCTGTTCCTCAGTTTAGTTACTGGTAAATTGGGTATAATAGTACAGCGTGAGGAATAAATACACGATACATAGAGTTTAGCACATGGTGTTCGATAAAGAGTAGCTGTTATTAATGTGAGTCTGGGTCTAGCAAATTGAACATTGAATTTGAGACAAATCACTTGTATTTGAGGCCTGCACTTCTCTATTGACCATGTGACCTTATAAGAAGTTACTTAATTTTG
Organism: Equus asinus; assembly: GCF_041296235.1. Taxonomy (NCBI): domain Eukaryota; kingdom Metazoa; phylum Chordata; class Mammalia; order Perissodactyla; family Equidae; genus Equus; species Equus asinus. The sequence continues at coordinate 13,364,684 of NC_091794.1, read as the reverse complement.
AGAGAAATAACTGCACTCTTTCCAACCTCCCCCTCTTAAAGTTAAGATAAATTCATAACTCCTTTAGGAGTCCATGTGCTAGACAAGTTAAGAAATGATGATATCATCACTATCTTTATGTTCTTAAACACATTTCTCTGTCAGGGTTCTAGCGTGTGGGATCACGTTTCATTGCAGAGAGGCTGTGTGGGGGTGGTTAGAAGCACAATGATCTGTAGATCTTGAAAATTTTGTACTAAACCTGGTGGCACTTCTAACTTTGGACTAAAATTAACTCTGTATTAAAAATCAGAAACCTGTGAAGTTTTTTTAATGGAACAACCCAACCATGCACTTAATGTAAACGTTATAGACATTTCCCAGGTGTCCCCAGGAGAGGTCTCTCCAGCAGAGGTCTTCGACCTCCCTTGGTTTCTACTTCAATGGTGGCCATCTGTCTTGGTTTCTGTTGAATGAACAGAGTAAATAGGCAAGGATAGCACTGAAAACATGCAGTTACACTGCTATTTAAACATGATTAATACAGCATTTTACAGTGGAAGAGTACACAGTCCCCTATGCTGTCCTGCTGTTTCCAGCTTCACCCCCAGAAGCACTGTTACCATTTCTCTGCTTAGTTCATCTGGTTGCCTCTATAATTCTGTTAACTATTCTTATGTAACTACCAATCAGTATACTGACTTTAGAAATTATTTCTAAACTTACCTCCTGCTATATGAGATGTGAATTTTCTCATTTACCCACCTTTGTCTCCAACTTGTTGCTAATATGTATATTTTGCTATTCTCCATTCCTTTGCTTCAACTTCTACTCACGTAATTTAAATATTTATTTCTTATTCCATCAGTCATATAGAATACTTTGTTCTCCATCCTGGAAAATCAGGCCATATTTCCATTGCCTATTCTCATCACTTTTACCTGGAAACTTATAATGACCTGTGCACAGTTAAGTTTGATGACTTCTGTGACTTGTTCATAGATTGATCTTAAAAAAGGAAAAATGTACTGACATCATTATGAGAAGTAACCATTGTTCACTGCATACCCAAATAGCTTACAATGATTACATATCCTTTTCTACACTTCTAATGTCACAACTCCTGTGACTCTTGGTATCGAGTTCAAGTTTATTTTTTTGATCATTGAAACTCATGCTGCTGTGTTATAGATTGTCTTAGTCATATTTATTTTCCTGGAGTTCTGATTGCTTTATTCTATGCTTTTTTAGTCTTTGCACTTGTAGGAGTTTCCAAAGTATCTTGGATGAATATTAAAAGCCTGATATTCTCTTGCTCAGAGGTATAGGGGCTGTCTCTCAAATCATTATATTTATATGGCTGTATGAAAAACTGGTGTCTTATTGCTCTGATAACTGGATGTGGAAATAGGCCATGGGGCCAGGGACCCAGGGCCAAAAGCAGGGCACAAGAGCAGTACTTGAATTCTGGGCTCCCCTTATATCTTGTTGCCAAGACAACTGAATATTGCCTTATTTGCTGTAGGTACCATCACCACTCTGCCTATCAAAAATAGTTTTATAACTCCCAGCCACTTAGTTCTCAGAGGTCAGAGGTGAAAATAAATCCTAGGAGGCACCATTGTGAAATCTTTGGTTCTAAAGCTATTATGATAATAACAAGGTACTTAGAGGGCTTGTTGTTACTTCTTGATGTGGCTTTACCACTGTTTTTGGCTCTTAGGACTTTTGAGCTCTACTTCCTTTGGACATAACCATGGAGAGGATATTTACCACTGATCTCTGAGGTCTTTGGTTCATTTTGAATCTTTCTAGAATGCCTAATCAAATGATCTCTGAGAAGAATGTGGTGATGAATTAGATGAAGATCACAGCTTGCTGATGCATAATTGCCACTTGAATTCAAGGGACATTTAAACATATTAAAGCTGCCAGATGGTATGGTTGAGACTGATATGTTGCAGGATCACAGGAGATGGAAACACTGGTTGTTTCCTGCCTACAGTGGTCGTGGGTGAGTGGGGCTGTGGATGGCATTGAATACATTCTAAAACTGTTCACAATTTAAAGACTGAGGCAGGATCTGATTCTACTGACCATAGATTAAAAGATTTTATAGTTTCTCTTGCTCAAATATGCCCAGTGATGTTCACTAGGGGTTTGAACACAGGAGTTCAGACACTCCTGTCCTCTTTCTGAGGGAGAGTCCATGTCTGACAATGTCTTCTTCACCAAATGCCAAGTTTTGGAAGAAACATACACAGAGTAATGGGAGAGAAAGTCCTGGCAGACCTGTCAGATAGATTGAACTACAATGCTGACAATGTAGGGCTGACAGCTATCAGAGACAGATCATGCTAATATTCAATCTCTGCACATAATCCCCTTTGCCAGAAATTTTTTAAAAATAAGATGTCTGAATGGTTTCAACATACTTCTATCAAGCCAGTAAGGAAGAGCAATAACTACTCAAGTGCCCAGTAGTAAAGTGACTCTCAATCTATGCAGGCCATTGCAGGTCACTGGGAGGGAATGTAAAAATGGGTCCTGACTTAACCTAGGTCAAGATGGAGAATTTTAAAGGTGGACTTTTCTACCACAATCATCTTGCTGTTCTTAATGCCGGTATTCACCAACAAATGGCTCAATTCCATATAAAAATGTGTTCTACATTAAAAAAGTTAGATGGAATGAGGTTAGGCAATCAAATGCCCTAGAATCCTTTAGCAGGGAAGCAATAGAACAGACTAGAATTTTCTTACAAAGGTGAAGTAAATTAATAATGTTTTCTGGGCAATAGGGAAGATTATTCATTCCGATTTAGCCTAGAGGACTTAGAAGTTTATTTTCTTTTTTCTTTTTTTGTGTCTCTGAGGAATTTCTTTGTGGAAAAGGGACTTGATTTATTACCTGCAGCTTCAGGGAGCAGAAGTCAGACCATTGGGTAACTGTTAGAAATCTCAGAGGCAAATTGATATCCCAGTTTTCGCAAATGCACAAGATCAAGGAAAGTCTTTTATACAATAATTTAGTTCCTGGTTTTCCCTTATTTTCCCTTCCGTTTTCCATAATTTCTTCACTTATTTAAGTCAAATTTTATTTTATCCTATTTAATGTGTACATTTTCCTACATATTGAGACAGAGCATTAAGTAAACAAGTGTATAAATAAGCAGTGAATGAAACCTGCAGTGTAGCAGGTTTTCACTGAGTATTAGGAAAAAAAAGCACGACAAAACTTACTAGGAGTGTGGCAGGCACTGTCCATTGCCACACAATATATCCATGACCACAATGGTACCGATATTAGGGTCATGCCCTTTTGGGAGGTTCAAAGATTTAGCAATCTCTTTCATGGTAAAGTAAAGTTTTGAAGGATGTCTTATTCCATATGAATTCTTGGTATAATGAGAAGGAACAGAAATCTTTTGGCTTCTAAAAAGAATGAAAAGATATACCATCAAGATTCCTTCTCGGACATATCATTTCTCATTTGTGTTGCTTCTGCCCAAAATGGAAGGATAAGACTGACTTTTTCTGTTGCTTCTAAAGGGCCTGGATAGCAATCACAAATGATTATGCTTAGAATTTTGAAGACAGCTGTTTTATAGGGAACGTGTTTTACATCAGCTCATTTATGTTTCAGGCTGAAAAATCAAGGCAGAAAAAGTTGAAGGACTTGACCACAGTGACAGCCAATCAGTAGCCAAGACAGAAAATAGATTTCAGCTTCCTGAATAATTTGCCAGTCACCAGAACATGCTCATGATGACACGTGCTAAGATGTGATCAAGGAACAGCTGAAAGCATACCTAAAAAGATCATTTTGAAAGCATTTTACAACATAATTAAGCCAAATTCAAGCATTCTGTACAATTGCTGCTAATGGAAGATATGCAATCTCATTTCAAACTGGCATTCAGTGGTCCACACACACGGTCCACAAACAGCCACAAGAAGAGATTTGGTTTAAAAATGAATCCAACCTGAACTCTACCTTGGATTTAGTCCCAATATAATCATGATGTAATTCTAGCATTTTGGGGTACTTCCTTTGCAGATATAGAACTATTTGTTGTCCCATCGGGTTGTCCTGTTTCTCCATTAGTTTTGAGTAGTAACAAGTATATGAAGCTTGTGGCCCCAAATTTTTCATGGCCCCAGTTGTTGAGAGAGAATTCAGAAAAGGGCAGATGCTGTTATCTGAAGAAGAGATGCAGTGTACAGGGCGGAAAACAACCAAGTGTAGTTACTTGCATCCATGTGGTTTAGAAAGGAGTCAGGAATATGCTGTAGGGGAATCTGGACCAAGATACAAAGGATCAAGCAATGGAAAAGAAAAAAAGGAAAAAGAAAAATGGAGAGAAAGGAAAGTTTAAGCAATTGAATATAAAGAAAAAAGAATATAAAGAAAAAATTTTTGAAATTTTGAAAATTTCATGAATTCCCCCAGATAGTTGTAATTAAAATTCAAAATGTATTTACATTATAATTTTGAAGTTAGAAAATAGGGAATGCTTAAGAATAGTGTGGGACAAATTTTTAAAGCATCTGCTTTCCTCTAAATTCAAAATGTTGTGAGGAGCAACCATCCAAGACAAATCATGACTACTCAGCTGTTTGTTTTCAGTTTTTAAAAAAGATTTTTTCTTTTAGAGCTGTTTAGTTCTACAATAAAATTGAGAGGAAGGTACAGAGATTTCAGTATACTCCCTGCCCCCGACACACATAGCCTCCCCCATTATCAACATCACTCACCAGAATGGTACGTTTTTACCAGAGATGAACCTACCTGGATAGATCATAATCCTTCAAAGTCCATTGCTTACCTAGAGTTCACTCTTGGTTTTGTAGGTTCTATGAGTCTGCTCAAACGTATCATGACCTGTATCCATCATTACAATATCATACACAGTGTTTTCACTGCCCTAAAAACCATCTGTGCTCTGCCTATTCATCTCTCCTCCCGCCCCAACCCCCGGCAATCGCTGATCTTTTCACTATCTCCAAAGTTTTGCTTTTTACAGAATGTCACATAGTTGGAATCGTATACTATGTAGTCTTTTCAGATTAGTTTCTTTCACTTAGTAACATGCATTTAAGGCTCCTCCACATCTTTTCATCCTTGATATCTCATTTCTTTGTAGTGGTGATTAATAATCCGTTGTTTGGATATACCACAGTTTATTTATCCATTCACCTACTGAAGAACATCTTGGTTGCTTCCAAGTTTTGACAATTATGAAAAAAGCTTCTATAAACACCTATGTGCAGGTTTTTGTGTGGACATACTTTTTCGAGTCCTTTGGGTAAATACCAAGGAGCATGATTGCTGGATCATATGGTCAGAGTATATGTTTAGCTGTTTTAGAAACCACTAAACTGTTTTCCAAAGTGGCTGTATCATTTTGCAATCTTCCCAGCAACAAATGAGAATTTTTGTTGCTTCACGTTCTCAACAGCATTTGGTGTTGTCAGTATTCTGGATTTTGGCCATTCTAACAGGTGTGTAGTGGTATCTCAATGTTATTTTAATTTGCATTTCCCTGATGGCATATGATGTGGAACATCTTTTCATATGCTTTTTTGTCATCTCTATATCTTCTTTAGTGAGGTGTGAGGTTTTTGGCCCATTTTTAAATCAGATTGTTTTCTTCTTGTTGAGTTTTAAGAGTTCTTTGTATGTTTTCGATACAGTCTTTTATCAAAAGTGTATTTTGTGAATACTTTCTCCCAGCCTGTGGCTTGTCTTCTCATTCTCTTGACATTGCCTTTCACATTGCAGACATTTTTAATTTTGATGAAGTCCAGCTTATCAGTTCTCTCTTTCATGCATTGTGTCTTTGTTGTTGTCCCTAAAAAGTCATCACCATACCCAAGGTCATCTAGGCTTTCTCCTATGTTATCTTCCAGAAGTTTTACAGTTTTGCGTTTTAAATTTAGATCTGTGATCCATTTTGAATTAATTTTTGTGGAGGATGTAAGATCTGTATCTAGATTCATTTTTTGTCCAGTTGTTCCTGTACTACTTGTTGAAGAGACTATCTTTGCTCCATGGTATTGCTTTTGCTCCTTTGGCAAAGATCAGTTGACTGTATTTGTGTGGGTCTATTTCTGAGCTCACTCTTCTTTTCTACTGATCAATTTGTCTATTCTTTTGACAATACAACACTGTTTTGATGACTGTAGCTTAATAGTAAGCTTTGAAGTTGAATAGTTTTAGTGTCATTCCTCCAACTTTGTTCTTCTCCTTCAATATTGTATTGGCTATTCAGTGTCTTTTGCCTCTGCATATAAGTTTCAGAATCAGTTTGTCAATATCAATAAAATAACTTGCTGGGATTTTGAATGGAACTACTTTGAATCTATAGATCAAATTGGGAAGAACTGACGTCTTGCCAATATTGATTTTCCCTATCCATGAATATCCCTCCATTTATTTAATTTTTTTATCAGAGTTTTGTAGTTTTCCTTATATAGACCTTAAATTTATTTTGTTAGATTTATATCTAAGTATTTCATTTTGGGGAGTGCCAATGTAAATGATATTGTGGGGTTTTTATGCTTTGTTTTGTTTTTGGTGAGGAAGATTAGCCCTGAGCTAACATCTATGCCAGTCTTCCTCTATTTTGTATGTGGGATGCCTCCACAGAACGGCTGATGAGCAGAGTAGGTCTGTGCCTGGGATCCAAACCCGCAAACCTGAGCCACCGAAGTGGAGTGAGTGGAAATTTAACCATTTGGCCACAGGACTGACCCCAATGATATTGTGTTTTTAATTTCAAAGTTCACATGTTCATTGTTGGTATATAGGAAAGCAACTGACTTTTGTATATTAATTTGTATCCTAAAACCTAGCTATAATCACTTATTAGTTCCAGGATTTTTTTGTTGTTAATTCTTTTGGATTTTCTACATAGACAATCATGTCATCTGTGAACAAAGACAGTTTTATGTCTCATCCAAATCTGTATATCTTTCGTTTCCTTTTCTTGCCTTATTGTATTAGCAAGGACTTCCAGCATGATGTTGAAAAGGAGTGGTGAGAGGGGATATCCTTGCCTTGTACCTGATCTTAGTGGAAAAGCTCTGAGCTACTTACCATTAAGTATGATGTTAGCTGTAGAGTTTTTGTAGTTAGTCTATGTTGAGTTGAGAAAGTTCCTTTCTATTCTTAGTTTACTGAGAATTTTTATCATGACTAGGCAGTAGCTTTTGCAAATGTTTTTCCTGCATCTATTGATACAATCATGTGATTTTTCCTTTTTTGTCTGTAGATGTGATGGATTGTGTTAATCGACTTTCAAAAGTTGAATCAGCCTTGCATACCTGAGATGAATCACACTTGGTTGTAGTGTATTATTCTTTTTATACATTGTTGGATTTGATTTGCTGATATTTCCTTGAGGACTTTTCCATCTATGTTCATAAGAGACATTGATTGGTTGTGTTCTTTTCTTGTAATATCTTTGTCTGTTTTTTATTAGAGTAAGGTTAGCCTCATATAAGAAGTTAGGAAGTATTCTCTCTTCTTCCATCTTCTGAATAAGATTGCAGAGAATTGATATAACTTCTTCCTTAAAGATACTCAATTTTTTAATGCATTAACCTCCATACTTCTTTGATCATTAGGAGCATGTGTTAAAAATTCAGATTTCCAGAGTGTACTGTATCTACTGAGTCAGATTCTCCAGGTAAGTAACCTGCTAATCTGTAATTTTAAGAGCACTCCAAGGTAATTCTTAAGATGTGACGAACTTGGAAAATAGTGCATTAGAAAATGTTGCTTAGGAGCCAAAATTATGGGATAAGCCCATCTATGGAGAGAAGGTACTTTGCATGGATGCCTTAGCCCAATGTGGCCCTCTCACTCTCACTGATCATCCAACATAAACTGTTGGTTATAAGAGATTTATCCCCAAATTCATGGAACATTGATGAAAACCAAATTTATTTCAAAATGCACCTTCTATTGGTTCTCATTTGTACTTCTGAAGAACCGCATTAAAATTACTATCACTGTTACGACACGCACTCTTTACAGTCCCTCTTTAGCTAGAAAGGGAAAGTTAAATTACCTTTACAAGCCTCATGAAAGACTTTATTTTGAGCCACCACACATGGTTAATTAAGAGCATGTGCTATGTGGAGTCCAGTGACTGCAGCTACAATAGGTAATTTTTATAACAATGAGAGGGAGAGTCATTTTGAGGCCAATCCTCTTTCTTTTCTAGGGCTAAGAACAGAGAAATGATTGATGCTATCAACTGCGAATACTTTCATTTGTTTTTGTGTCTTTATCCATGTTACAGCAAAAAGAGCTCCACCATCTGCAAAACCTCAACTTTTCTTTTTAAACTAGGAATATGAATGCTGGAAAAGAGATCACTGCTGTCATGAAAATAGTATGTGGTCTAATAAGTCAAAACGACACCTTATTCAAATTCCTACTTCTGCTCTCATTTGCTGTGTGACTTTGGGTTTTTATTTAATTTCTCAGAGCCTCAGTTTACTCATGTTTATAATGTGGATACTAACACTTCCCTATATGGAGAATAACTGAGATAAACCATGTGCTGTAGATTGGATTGTTCTCCAGTCTTCATTCTCTTCTGCCATGTGGTCTGGCTATGTGTAAGAGTAAGAGACATATACTTCCTATCCTTTGATCTGGGTGTCATCGTGTGTGTTATTTTGGTGGAGAGAATGAGGACACATGTGGCACTGTGCCAGTTTTAAGCTAGGGCCTTAAAAGGCTTTAGAACTTTTTCATTCCTGTGAACTGTCATAAAAAGAACATGCCTTGGGAAGCCATTGTTCCTTCAGACTAGAATGATCTAGAATGAATATAGGTGGGTAAGTCTTGAAAATCTAAACTTCAACCTTGAAGCAGGGATGGCCAAGACAACTAGCACACCCTTTGCCAAGAAAAGTAAATACTCGTAAGTCAGTGACTTTGGCGAAGTTTGGCATGCCAGATTACTGCAGTGGCAAAAGCTAACATTTATTATGTAATACTGCAGATGTAGTAGGCTCACATAAGCACTAGATCTCTCCTTAAATATATTTCATTTAGTCTTGTTTGAATTTAAAATATTAAAATATAGAGAGGAGGGATAAGTAGATATAATCAATAAATGTGAATCTACTATTATAGGAGTGATGGGGTAAAACATGAAATGCATATGAATATATAGGTATTAGGAGCCTATAGGAGGTGGGTGGGATGTTAGGCGCTTTAAAGGAGAATTTGGCATAGAATTGATAAGGAAATTATAGAAAAGGATAAATTTTTTAAAAAACCTAAAAGAGGTGAAAGAAGCCATTCTTTGAATACTGGAAAATAAAATTCAGTTTGGAAAATGTTTCATCCAGATTTTACTTACTTTGCTAAGGTACCATGGCTGCACAAATAATTTAAAGACAGGAGTCTCTTGACCCTGCAGCCATACATACTAACATGGCAATGGTGTAGCACACGATAAGCACAGCAGCAAATGAGAAAATAAGTACAAAGGACCTACCCATGTCTAGCACAGAGTAAATGTTCTATGAGTTTTGGATGGTTTTCTGCTGGCTTGACACAGACATGTTAGTGGTTCCTCCCCAGTCAGAGATGAAGTTCTTTTTTCCATTTGACTGTGGTTCCTTAAAGGTAAGGCCAATAATTTACTAATCTTTGTGTCCTCAACACTTCATATAAGAAATGAATATGTATAGAAAGCACTCTTTTTCTTAAGAATACAAGCTGTGGAGCTAGCCCAGTGGTTTAATAGTTAAGTTCATGCGCTCCACTTCAGTGGCCCGGGGTTCATGGGTTTCATCCTGGGTGTGGACCTACACACTGCTCATCAAGCCATGCTGTGGCAGCATTCCACATACAAAATAGAGAAAGGTTGGCACAGACATTAGCTCAGCGATAATATTCCTCAAGCAAAGAGAGGAAGACTGGAAGCAAATGTTAGCTCAGGGCCAATCTTCCTCACCAAAAAAAAAAAAAAAAAAAGGAAAGAAAGGAAGGAAAGAAAGAAGCTGAAGGGGAAGGGGCAAATGTCTCTAGCAAACCTCCCAAATTCATCAACCTCAATATTTCCCATGTAACATGTTTAAAAATTCACTCTCAAGTTAATTTATCACTAAGGGTACTTTATGCTTTTCTATAACTTCATTTTTGACACTTGCAACTGACCCCTGCTGGAAATCTCTGGTTCCTGATACTGTGCTTCACTTTCTTGTCAAATTTAAAAAAAAACCTATTCATTATGGGGAAAATTCCTTTAAATAAATGTAAGATTTATTCTCTTGATTGTTTTATCTAGACATAAAGGGAAGTAATGGTCTGGTATTCTTCAGTCTTGTGCACCTCTAAATGGAAGACCAAGACCTCCGGCCTTGCTTTCCACAGATCCTGTAAGATGCCTTATAGAACACTGACTGTGATTTGTGCAAAACACTTTGGTAAGGCATTTAGTGGACATGAGGAAGAATAAGGCACTGTCCCTTCTTTCAAAGAGACTACAGTCTAGGAAGGAGGATTGGAAAGACACACAAAGACTAAAACACAGAAAACTAAAGTGAAGTCCATAAATGACTTTCAAGGAAAGACAGTATTTTGCATTCAAAGAAGGTCCCAGAGAAACCTTGTGCCTGCAGCCAAATAAGGGAATAAAGGAATGTACCTAGAATTAGTGCTTAGCTTGTCACTCAGAAACTTGGCCAGAGTCAAGTGAAAAAGTTCAGTCCTGAGTATGTACTTTCTTAATGGAGGTTCTGAGCATCTGCATTGGTACATTCAGAAGAGCATTCTCTGCGTACTTTAGCAACCAAATGGGATACTAACCTCATGTGTTAATGAGTTCTTTAGAAGTTCTCCTGAGCACAGCTGCAGTCCTAGAGTTTAAAAGGCATTCTTCTCAACCACCTCTGTCCTGGAACCTGGCGTTAAGAGTTGGGGGGCGGGGTGGTGGGGTGGTTATCTGATCACGTGGAAGGAGAATCGAAGGTCTGTCAGCCTGAAGGATACTTGTCTGTGAGGAAAGACCACTGCCTGGATCTATGCTGTGATTAGATTGAAATAAGGATGGCTTAATGTTGAAATAAACTATTTTAAACATTTCCCTTATGCCCTTTTAAATATCATTTTTCCCCTAAATTCTGTGAATTATAGTAATTTAAAATTAAATTACTGACAGGACTCAACCTACAGTGATTTGACTTACGAGTTTTTGACCTGATGATTGTGCAAAAGTGATACATATTCAGTAAAACCATACTTTGAATTTTGAATTTTGATCTTTTCCTGGACTAGCCATATGTGGTGCAATTCTCTTTCATGTTGCTGGGCAGCAGTAGCGAGTAGCAGCTCCCAATCAGCCACATGGTCACGAGGGTAAATAACCAATATACTTACAACCATTCTATATCCATATGACTGTTCTGTTTTTCACTTTCATTACAGGATTCAATCAATTACATGGGATAGTAAACACTTTGTTATAAAATAGGCTTTGTGTTAGATGACTTTGCCCAACTGTAGGCAAATGTAAGTGTTCTGAGCAGTTTTCAGGTAGGCTGGGCTAAGCTATGATGTTTGATAGGTTAGCTGTATTAAATCCATTTTTGACTTATGATATTTTCAAATTACTACAGGTTTGTTAGAATGTAACCCAATCCTAAGTCGAGGAAGATCTGTATATAAGAGTTAAACTTAAATGAATTATACTAAAAACAAAGGTTAATAGGAGCCAGCCAAATGGCATAGTAGTTAAGTTCTGTGTGCTCTAATTCAGCGACCAGGGTTGTGGGCTGGGATCCCAAGCACAGACCTAGACCACTAGTCAGCCATGCTGTGGCAGTGACCCACGTACAAAATAGAGGAAGATTGGCCTCGATGTTAGCTCAGGGCTAATCTTCCCCAACAACAACAACAAAATCCCCTAAGGGTAACAAATTCTAAAATCTCATCACTTTCTAATTATTTTACTGACTTCTTGAGGTTATTTACATCTTTGAATGTGAAAATGCTATTTAATGGTTGCTGCTGCACACGTCTTTCCAACTCTGATTTCAACAATGTCATGTTGCTAACTTGAAGCCAGCCACGGTGAGAGTATTTACACCATGAAAACCAGCAAAGGCTGTGATTAAGCTTTGATTTATTGTATTGTGGATTGTCGAGACTTAAGAAAACGAAGAAGCAAATGTTAATAATGAAGATTAAACTTAAACATGTGTCATGTCTATTACTGAAGCTGAAAGAAGTTTCAATTTAATGGTTAGAATTTGTACAAAAGTGAGAATTAGTTTAATTACGTATCACATATCACATATAATGACGATAGGCTAGGATGGGATGTAATTCCGTTTGTCAGGTCATAGTTGCATTGTGGTTATGGATAAAAGACTTCGGCAAAAATTAGTGAAAACATTCTGTGAGAATCAATTGGCTGCATGGAATTTACAATAAATAGTATTTCATATGTCATTATTTTTTGTAAATTGTGTACTATACCTCTTTTCTATCATTGAAACTTATGGTAAAGTTATGTACATATGTATATGTGTACCTTTCCTTTTCTTGAGAACTGCTTGTTCAACATTTACCAGCACACTCCTGCAAAAGATTACATGAAAGAAAAAAATTATCTTTCTACTCAAAATTTTGAGTATTCAAATAAAATACTTCTTAATCAAGTTATTATTAAGCTGGGGAATTCGTTAAGTTTTTTGATATTGGGGAAAAGAAAGCATAAGGGAAGAAAATAAAACATCTGTGGATTAAAAACAGCATTTAAAAAACACTGAACCAGTGACCCCTCAAGGTTGTGTTTAGTTCTTAACCAAGTGACACTGGCAGCTCAAGCGTGAGTGGATTGTAAATTAGATTCAGTACAAGTTTTTGTTTTTCTTTTTCCCTAGTATTTGTTGTCTTTCTCATGAAACATGACTTTATTTGAAAGGTTTTGAATTTTGAAACCCCCCAGTGTTTGAGTCAAAGCTTTTAGGCTTAGGTTAGGATTTAGAAAGATATGGAGTCTCTCTTTCATCCATTGGAGGAATGTGGGGAAATCTAACATTTGTGTTTCAGAGAAAAAACTAATTTTAAACAAGCCAAAACATGATGTTAGGCAATAGACTAATTCTTTTAGGCAAGATAATCAATATGGAACTAAGGTAACAATGTTATTTCTTTATTAACTACTGATAAGAGTAAGGCCTAATATCTAATCTTTATCTGACACTGAGCAAGAAGGCCTCTTGACCTGTCAACATAAACATGTGTATCAATTAGGGGGACTAACTATTCTTGACATGATTAAACTTTGAGAAACACTTTTAATTAATGGTATTTGGGGGCTAGGGCAACAAGAGCCAAACTTATTTTTGCATTAATTTAATCCACTGTATTGATTATCCATTGCTTGATAATAAATTATCCCAAAACTTAGTGCTTAAAACAATGTTTTATTATGTCTCACAATTCTGTGGTCTGGCTGGAGAGTGCTTATGCTGCTCTTGCCTGGCATCACTCGTGCTGCTCATTCATTTGAGTGGTCACATGGGCTGGAGCTGGAGGGCCTAATGTGTCCTCATCTATACGTCTGAGATGGCTGAAGGCTGGGACGTTTGTTTCCATAGGATCTCTCATTATTCTGTTGTCCAGCCTAAGCTGTTTTTTCACAGTAGCTGGGTTTGGTCTCAGCATTTAAAGTGGAAACTGCCAGGCCTTTTGTGGCATACACTTAGAACTTACACAGCATTGCTTCTGCCACGTTTTTTTGGTGAAAGAAGCTGTAAGTCCAATCTAGACATAAAGAGAGAGGAAACATATGCCCCTCTTGATGGGAAGAGCTGCAAGGTTGCATTGCAAAGGTTCACGGGAAAGATTATTGTCACTCTCTGCAAACAATCAGCCTCAGTCACATCCTCTGAAAAGTCTGTGCAGGTTGTTTGATAATATTCTTTTATTTGTGAGTTCTATCCTTAGTTACATCTCAATGATAAAATCAGCCATTCTACAAGTGTTGCCTGAGAGCAAATTAAATAATATAATTTTCAATCATTAAAATATATGGCATATAAGGATGAATTGTTCTGGCTAATAGAAAAGATAAAGACTCAGTGGTCACCCCAATAAAGTGCGGAAGGGACGTCTGCATTGACTTCGATGAAGCAGGGATTCTGTAGCTGAGTGCTTGACAGACTGGAATGTTCTTTCTGCCCAAACCAGTTAGATGTTTCTATATTTGGAATTTGCCTACCATTACTTCCTTTTCTAAAAGCCAAATTCCCTGACCTTTTAGATAAGAGGAAAGTAAAATACAGTGTCACTGCATTGCCTTGAACATATTTTGAATATTTTCTTAAGAAAATAAAAAAGGCGAAGGAGAAGGTTGGAGGTTGGCGGAATTTTGAGGCATGTGGTTGTGGTGAGAGTTGGCATGGAAGTCATTCTCTTTCTTTTTTTCTTTTTCAGAACTAAATTCCTCTTCCTGAAACCCCTTAATTTCTGAGTCCTGGGTGGCACTCCTGTGGTGGTATCAGGAAAAGCAAGAGCACAGAGGCAGGTGTGGTGCTGGTTGTCACAGGGGAGAGAGAAGAGAACTGGCTTCTTTTCTGAGAGGGAGGCAGTGAGAGAACGGGAAAAATCAGAATTAAATTTAGCTGTAGTGTCTTCTTAACCCTAACTGAGGAGTGAAGGACATTTTCAGACGCGGTCCGTGTGGCTGCGTGCAGCTGGCCTTTATTGCAGGGGTCCAGAGCAGAGGTCTTGGGCCGCGCAGACCTGCCTGAGATCACTGGCTCTGCCTGCTATGGGACACTGGGCGAGTTCTTTAAGTTCTTTTGGTCTAGAGACAATAAATAATAATAATATCTACCTCAAAGGGTTGTTGTGAGGATGAAGTGAGGTACTGTCAGCAAGTAGCATAGCAACTGGCTTCATTAAGTTCTAAATAGCGGGAAGCTACAGATATTATAATTAGATATTAAAATACAAAGAACATGATTCTTTAAAAGTCATAAAGCCAAACATAGCCCCAAATGAAACTATTAAAATAGACTTATGAGATATTACAGACCATTATATTTACGTATGTTTTTCAAATGTGTATTTACCTTGACTAAAAATTTTTTCAATTTGCATTGCAAATTTCCAATTTGTATTGTTTAGTAGGATTAGACTAACAAAAAGGAAAATGTAAAATTATTGTACCCACCTCCAGTTCTGAATATCTCAGTTATCTACCTTGAAATGCAATTTTTGTGTTGGAATGTCCTCTGCTAGAAGGGTCTGTACAGTCTTACGGGGGGAGGGGGGAAGGGTTGCATACAGTTTTTCACTTGATTTTAGATACCATTCCTTTTTTTCACATCCTCGTTTCTTATTTGGAATGCTCTTCAGCTCTTCTCTAATTGTCTAGCGTGGGATCCTCTAGCGGGAGCTTTTCCTTGGTTGTATAAAGCATGCAGAGTTTTTCTATAACCCTCCCACCTCGCCTCATTATGCGTAAGCTTGGTAGCATGGCAGTCTTTCTAAGAGCTACAAAAATTCCTGAATTCTCTTATCTTGTAGCCCCATGACCCTCATAAAGTACAGTTCTGACAAGGAAGTTTCTCTCCCCAAGATCTCTTTTATTCGTATTTGTATTTCCTGGTCACTTTGCCCTGTCTAAAATAACATTACCATGACGGAGGATGAAATCACAGCCTCTTAGAAAGTTTCTCTTTAAAGGTGGTTTGCAAAAAATAGTGGGAGTAGTTTTGGGCCTAAAGTGGGGTTTTTAGTCAGTCTGGTTATTTCGTCTGAAATTATAGACTGATTCCTCATCCTTACCCCCAACCTCCAGTCATCTATTTACGTGAGTCAAAATGCATGCAAGAGAGGAATCTGCTAGGAGGAAATTTAGGGTTAATGGTCCTCAGGGAGAAACAGTGAGATGAAAATGACAGCATGGTGCCTGGCCAAGGAGCTTCATCTGCTTCTTATTTAGAAATGTCTAAAGCAGAAGCTGAGAGACTTGTTATCATAAAGGAATGTTTAGTATTTGGGCACGCATATGCTTGGAATATATGTTCAAAGGTCCACACAGAATTGGGGATGTTGGTATTCTCCTCAGTGTTCTGTGTTGAAATATGTGTGGCTCTGACAAAGGAGGATTGTTTCAGTTATGTAGCACTTCATAACAAACCACTCCAAAGTAGTGGCTTAAAGCAATGACGGCATTTCTTTTGCTCACTTCTCTGCAATTTGGGCAAGGTTTGGCAGGAATAACTCATTGCTGCTCAGCTAGGTGTCAGCTGGGGCAACTCCAAATCTGGGGGTTGGAACCATCTGAAGCTCTCTCTGTTCACACATCCAGCAATTGCTGCTGGTTGTAGGCTGAAACCGTAGCTGGGGCGGCTGGTGGAAACACATGGCCTTTCCACGTGGCTTGTGCTTCCTCACAATATGGTGGCTGAATTCCTAGTTCCAGGATCCTAAAGGGCAGAGCCAGGAGGAAGCCATATCCTTTTTGTGATCTAGTCTTGGAAGTCACATAACATCATTTCTGCCTCACTCTACTGTTTGCAACAGCAATAGCTGCCCAGGTTCAAGGAGAGGGGAAAGAGAATCTATTTTTTGATGAGGAAGCACCAAAATCCTGGAAGGGCGTGTAGAACCGGCAGTAATGCTGTGATCAGTTTTGGAAAATACAATCTTCCACAAAGTCTTGTGAGGTTGCAGAAGTTCATGAGAGTCGAGCAGTTTCAGAAGGGCTGAGGGGCCATTAGTGCTGCTGCTTTCCCATGTAGCATCCAGGCGCCAGTCCTAGTGGTGAAGTGTGCTTTTCTCCTGGCTCTTAGGCAGAAGATGTCACAAAGGAGACAGAGAAGGAAACAGAAAAGGAATGATGTTAGTCTTGTATCCAGCACCCCAGGAAACCCTGAAGGTTTTGAGGCAGTTATACTAGTGAAGGCTATTAGCCATAGAAATTTCTCTATCACTGCTAATGTGAATTCATTTGTGCAGCAGGCTGGTAAGGCCTAGAAGAATGCAGGCTAATGCAAATATCCAACAATCTCTAAGAGGAACTTTAATCCAGTCCAATTTCCACCATTGACTTTGTTTCTCAATGTCATGGAATTATTTTCCTTCTCCCTGAATCCATCTTCAAATTGAAACCAAGAGTATTGAATCCTTTTAAAATCAATGAGTGCTTGTCTTTGTTACCATAATTTTATAGAAATCCATAGATGACCTGTTAAATTTCTCATTTGAAAAACTGTCTTGTGTTATAATTGCGTTCTCGTCTTGTCTTTTGTCTGTTCCTGTAGTCATTAGATCTTCCTTTAACCAGTTCACTTCTCAAAAGAGATGTCAGAAAATTGAACTTAATTTCAGCTGGAATGACTATGGGTACAAGTTGAATTTCAAGTACTTCCGTTTTTGCAGAAATCCTAACGCACTGAATTCCTGTGATAACTTTTGTCATTCTTGACTGATGTCCTCCACGCACCTAAAGCAGAGTCACTGGCGGATTTGGCAGTCAGACTCTACCACTCTACCACCTCATCGCTCAGTTCCCCCTCCTCCTCATTAAATACACTGTTCGAACAATGCCAGAACTGATGCTAGACTCCCGGGTGTCTAATATTAACTTCACTCTCACACAGCTGTTCAGGAAGACTGCTTCTATGGCTTTTCACAGCAACTCTTGGCAGTATTCTGCCCTTTACCCTCCAGTGACTTCTTGCCCTTAGTAATCTGTTAAAAGGAAACTTAGCAAAAACCTTTTGGAAAAATCTGAGCAAATTATACCTATTGGGTCACTTACATAGTGTGCTATAAGGAGATCTTATTTAAAACACGGAGAACTTGATAGATTAGAGAGCCACCATTTATTGAGTGATTTCTTTGACTCTGTACTTCATACTAAAGGCATACTGGTTTGCCCTCAAGAAATTCCTCCATCTACTTACCCAAGAATGAAAATTAGTTTTCTGAAGATTTGGTTTCTTAAATTTCCTTTGGAAGCTCCCATATCTTTATATTTGCCATATTAATGGCAGTTTTCAGGCACATTGATTGAGAGTTTGAGTTACAAAATATATTATATGATTTACCTGGCATAGAAATTCATCATAAAGACCAGAAATACATATGTGAATTTATTCCCACGTGTCTGCTGGCCTAATTGTCTCAGGTTTAGCATAAGTTTACTAGGTGTGATGATTAACTTTATGTGCCAGCTTGACTGGGCCCCAGGGTGCCCAGATATTTGGTTAAACATTATTCTGTTTTTTTTTTAAAGATTGACACCTGAGCTAACAACCGTTGCCAATCTTCTTCTCTTCTCTTTTTTCTTTCTGCTTTTTCTCTCCCAATCCCCCCAGTACATAGCTGTGTATTCTAGTTGTGGGTCCTCCTAGTTGTGGCCTGTGGGACGCCGCCTCAACGTGGCCTGACAAGCGGTGATGTGTCTGCACCCAGGATCCGAACCAGTGAAACCCTGGGCTGCCAAAGCGGAGTGCGCGAACTTAACCACTTGGCCACGGGGCTGGCCCCTAAACATTATTCTGGGTGTTTCTGTAAGGGTATTTTTGGATGAGATTAACATTTAATTAGGTAAACTGAGTAAAGCGGATTGCACTTCCTAATGTGGGCAAGCTTCATCCAGTCAGCTGAAAACCTGAATGGAATAAAAAGGCTGACCCTCCTCTGAGTAAAAGAAAATTCTTTCCAGCCTGACTGCCTTTCCACAGGGGCATCAGCTTTTCTCCTGCCTTCAGACCTAAATGGAAACATTGTCTCTTCCTGGGTCTTGAGCCTGCCTCCTTCAGAATGGAACTAAGCCTGGGGCTCTCTGCTTCTCAGGCCTTTGGACTCAGACTGAAATGAAACCATTGGCTCTGCAGACCTTGGAGTTTGCTTGCCTCTGTAATCGTGTGAGCCAATTCCTTATATAAATCTCTTTACACACACACACAGACACACACACACATCCTATTGGTTTTGTTTCTCTGGAGAACCCTTACTAATACACTAAGACTAGGGAACCACAGGGTTGGAGCCACAGCTGTAAACAAATTCTCGTTCAGTCTTCACAGCAACGTTTTAAGGTATATACAGTTTAAGAGATAAAAAAACTGAGGCTGAGAAAGGTTAAAAGGCCCTTCTCAGATAACAGTGGTAGTAAAGGGTGGGCTCGGGGTATAAAGGAGGAAAACTCAAAGACTGTATTTCTCTGCACCAAGATGGCACTCTTAAGGGGAGAAAGTAGCGGGTAGGTCCTATCAGTGCTGACCATCTTCAACAGGTCACATTTCTGCAGAGAAGAAGGCAATCACAGAGGCTCTTCTGGGAGACCAGGATGGTACAGTGAAGGATCCATCATGGGCTGAATCCAAACTGGATCATGTAGTCTACACCTGGCATGCTACCTGCTGTCCCAGTGCCTTTTCAAGTAATGAGAAGATGGTGCTAAACCCAAAATTGTAATATGAAAGAAGAACCTCAGCAGGGACTCTGGAGAGCCTTATCCATGGCACCATAGGGAGCTACAGGCTTTTGTGCAGCTAAGTGCAGTGACCAAGCACGCCCAGCTTTCTCAGGGTACCTCCCATTGATACAAGGGAGAGGGGTGGGTGGCATATCTGGCATACTAATACCAAATTGACCAGGAAAGGGGTCCAGGGGCCATAGTAACTCTGCCATGACTTGTTCAGTGTCTGCAAGAAATAAGAAGCTACCTGGAAGCAAAAGAGATTAACTTTATCCAGACCAAAAGACTAAGCCTCTTGTCAATTATAGGGACAATTGTGACCTCTAGGGAGAAGGTACTACCCGCATCCTGTCTCTCCATGCCACCCTGAGTGGGAGAGAGGGCAGTGTGTCAGGCCCAGCCTCAGGTCGCCTGTCCCAGTTCCTCACTGCAGGGGCCGCAGATGGTCCCTGCTGCCAAACTAGCTCTGACGGAGTTCTGAAGCTGTTCTCCTCAAGGCAGGAGCTTCTGCCCCACCCTCGGATAGGTTTTATTACCTTCTATTACTGAGCATAGAGTCAGGTGGCGTAATTGATATCTGAGTCACTGGCCTGCCAGAATTTGTCCTAAATTCCTCCCTTCCAACTTGCCCCAGCATATCACCCTTCTCCCCTACCCCCTCCCTTGTGTATGTATGTCTCTCTCTTTTTTCATAATAACTCTGTCTGAAAAACTAGGCTTAGTCCTTTTTCCGTAGTTCTTAGATTATTTCTCAGATGCATCCTGGGTGAAGATCTGACCAGCCCCTGATAGCAGCTTAGCCCTCTACTTCGCTTTCCATTACACCTCGCATTTGGAATTGGGTAGATTTTATTTCCATCTGACCTGCCTCTCAGTTGATTCTGGACCAGGGACAGCAGCCTAAGCTGGGGTCTCAGGAGCTGGACCTGGAGAAGGAGAGGGGTGGGAGTCATCCCAGGCAGGGGCCAAGAGGTAGAATCTAGTATCTGGAGGAGTTAAGGCTGAATTGGAAACTAGGATGGGTTCCAGATACCAAGTCAGGGAGGTTGGAATTACAGGGTCAGCCACTCGAAACAGGACCCGTGTCAGCAGAGGTTTGGTGGAGAAAGCCTGGCTGGATCTGCCGAAGCCCAGTGTACCAGAGGCTGAAGGCCTTGTGGACATAGCAGAAAGCTCTGCCTTCTATGGGGTGAGCGGTTAAGGCACCTCCAAGGATCACACAGGTTAAATCTGTGCTTCACCTTTTTTCTAGCTGTGAGACCTTTAATGAATTTTGGAATTCCTCTGAATTTCCATTTCTTTGTCTGTAAACTGGCAGTAATAATGATGCAGGCTCTGAGAGCCGAGGAGTCAAAAGAAAGATTTCTTGGACTCTCAAGGTCTGGTGGTAGTACTCTTTTATTCAGAGAACAGCGTGGGGACAGGATGCATGGTCAGTGAAGAGCTGCCAGCATGGGGACAAGATCCATGGGGAGTGAAAGGCTGCAGGCATGGGGACAAGACCCATGGGCACTGAAGACCGGCCAGCATGAGGACAGGACCCATGGTCAGTGAAGAGCTGCAATGTGTAGAGGGTGGGGCTAAAGTTATAAGGCACGGGTACGTGAATTATTTTTACTAGACAAAGGAAAGATCATGTAAAAAGCCAGTAAAATGGTATCAGTGCAGGTGCGGTCTGGTTATTGTGTGGTCATATAACTTTGGATGTGAATCAAGTCAGATAGATCAGCATATAGGCTGGGACACCTTGGGCTTCTCTCCCTGGGGCAGCCTTGATCCTCATCAAAAACACTCGCTCACAGTCTGTTGTGAGGATTGCAGATAGATGATGTAAATTTACTGACAGACACTCCTGCATCGGCGCTCCCCATGTGGTCACTCTCAGGGCAGTCCCATGACCTGCTGACCGCATGGCTTTGGGGAACTCATTTCACAGTTTTGGGCTCCAGTGTCTCGTCTAATGAAGGAAGAGGTCAAATTGGATCATCTCTAAGTCCTCAACCAACTCAAACATCCCAGGATCTACTCTAAATTCTTACTTGGCAAAGGAGTCTTGCTTTCTAAGACTATCTCTCAGCCACTCTGTGACTCAGGCCCAAACCTACAAATTAGATTATATCCCATTATTTTTTAACAACTCTTTTGAAATATTAAAGCCCACATATATGTTTAAATAACCTTGTCAAATTTGCTCTCCCAGCAGAGGGCTTTTATTATTCTTTTTCATTAAAATAAAAATCCCTCTGGTTGACTTTCTAAATGTGTTTTCATTAGGCCTTCAGCCTGTTGTTAACCATTTTCAACCTAATATTAGGTTGAAATGTCCTCCTAAAGCCGAATGCTCTGCTACCCCCTGAGAAGTCACCCACAATGATGATAGCGTGGGCACTTAATATGCTAAATAATAATAATATAAAATCTAAATGTATAGTGATCACTGGCTGCCCAACAGGAATCTGTCACTCACTTCCTTTTCCGTAATTTTTACTATAAATTTCTGCATTGAAAAGGGAGGGGGAAAACTCTGCACAGCCAATGTCTCCAGGCTACCAGCTGCGGTAAATAGGGTATCTAATATCCAGAAAATGAATATGTGGCCTCCAGAGAAACATATGCAATGAAGGGAAATGGATTTCCAGATTAGGAAGTTTAGTGCCAAGGAAGAAAGGGAGCTAATTTGCAAGAGAAAAGAATAGATGTAGTCGATTTCCTCCCTCCTGATAAACTGCGCTTGGATATAGTTTTCCCTCTTTATTTCAAAAGCTAAGTCAACGGTTTCCTGTTCCTTTATGTTCCATAAACCAAGTCACTCAGATAAGCAGCCCTTTGCTCTATCAACTAATTACTTTCTGATTTGCTTTGATCTATTATTCAGGCAGTAAATTCCAGCTTCATTGCACCCATAATGTAAAACCCAAATGTAATCACTGTTGTGAAAGGAGATAACATAAAGATTTGAAAGAGGCATTTCCTCTTTCTCAAGATGTGTGGTATGTGATACATACAATTTCCATGTTGTTCAGGCAATTGACCTTGTTGCAAACCCAGTCTATACTCTATGGCTTTTATTGCCAGAAAACAATCATTTAAGAATTATGCTTTTGGAAGTGTAAGTTACATGCGATGCTATTTTGTGTGCTTTTCCGGTATGTTATGATATGTTTCTATCTGTGAATTATTGTGGGGTTATTTTAAGTATTGCTTATGGATAGTCAGATCATATTCAAATCTTCATGTACGTTATCAACTTCACTGCTAAGTTATTTCTTCTTTGACTCAGCTACATTGAAAAATATTTCTGCATAGGTTATTATAATTTTTCTAATTAATCTGAACAAATTGGGTTTAGAAATTAGAATTCCTTTATAATCTATTAAATCCACATCAGTCCATATGTTCAAAGTGAAAAGAGCCATCTGTGAGAATGTTAAAGTCTGCCAGGATACTTTTAGTTTAATCTTTGTGAAAACACCATTCACTATCCATTTGGCTCTAGGAAAAAATTCATTTTTCCAAAATTACATGCAAACGAGAGTTTGAGCTCTTCAAATGATTCCATAGACTGAAAAATATTCTGACTACTGAATTTTCTTTGGAATTCATGCTTGTTTTATCATCTCCTTCTTTCTCTCTCTCCCTCTTCATATCTCTGCATATGTTAACTTGGGGATTATCCCCTTATGCTATGCTCCAAACTGGTTCTGGCATGAAAGAGATTCCACAAGACACTAATTCCAAAGTATTCGTATCTTTTATGGGCCTTTCTTCTCAGACACGCTGCTTGGATAGCTTTTAAGATTCCAGGAACATCAAGAGAGCAGTCGATCTTATTAGATTAGCTCTTCATTAAACAATGCTTTAACATACATTACTCGAGTTCTATCCTTTGGCCTGGAAAATGGTTGATCACATACTCTGAACTGTTTTTCTTTGTGGTTCTTAAATAGTTTACTCTCTCTCACTTCCCTCCTCCCAACTCCCAGCCCCATGTAGCCAGTTTTCTAATAAATATTGTCTGGTTTCATAAAGTTTTCTGTATTATTCTAGAGCATCAAGAATTTGGTTGAGAATAAAACTGCCATTTTTCTCCTACATTATTTTACCTGGCAAGGGCTTTGGAACAAGGTGACTTTTGGCCTCCTTTTGAGAGCTAGGGGTTTGATAATAATTAACTTTCTTGATAACCAGAAAGCAGTGAGGAATTTGAAGGCCATGGTACCTGTCGTATAATCTGGCCAGCAGCCTGTCGCTTGTTCTTTAGTAAAAGGGAAAGAATGATTAAATTGTATTCTGATCTTGTCCGTTGTGAAACGGTTCCTGGTTTATGAATTGGGTTGGAAAGATCTGGCGCAGCACAAATGAAATTGGATGTTGCTGGGAGCTTGTGAGTTTTCTTAGCCTTTGGCTCCTTAGAGCAGAATTAAACGACTTTGCAAATAATGTGGTGGTTGGTATTTGAGGTTAATATTGCTACCATAAAAATTAATGAATGTCCAGGTTTTTATATTGTGGATACTCTTGCCGTTGCCAAAACTTGACCGAATTCAGTTGCTTTCAAAGTTCACCGCAATGTGCTTTAGGATTTGCCTTGTCTGTCTTCTTACTAGCAGGAATCACCCTTCTAGCTGTTTGATCTTTAACTCTCTGAACCAAGCTCGTCATTAGTAAAATGGAAATAAGTATAGTTTCTGCCAATTACGTTGTGATAGGATTAAATGAGATCATGTAAGTGGATTAGATGAGATAATATATGTAAAATGTTTTGGACAGTTTGACTTGTAGCAAGCACTCAATACATATCAGCCATCACTATCATTGTTATCAACATCACCATCATCATCAAGTCCTTTGGATGCTGATGAGTTTAGTTTTCGAAAGAAATTTCTCCTCTAAATTTCAGTAATTGGAGGGGGAGACTTACTGGGAATTGTACTTTTACTTCCCTACCGTCAATTTGGTCAATCTAGCAATGTGCTCACAGTCAAAACCACTCTTGAACCCTCCTTCTAGGTAGGAAAGAAATGCTATTAACCATGGTAGAACTGTATGTTAGGAGAAAAGCTATCTCAGGGCCTGCCCAATGGCATAGTGGTTAAGTTTGCACACTCTGCTTTGGCAGCATGGAGTTTACAGGTTCGGATCCTGGGCACAGACCTAGTACTGCTCATCAAGCCACACTGTGGCAGCGTCCCATGTAAAGTAGAGGAAGATGGGCACAGATGGTAGCTCAGCAATAATCTTCCTCAGGCAAAAAGAGGAAGATTGGCAATAGATGTTAGCTTGGGGCCAATCTTCCTCACAAAAAAAAAAAAAAAGAAAGAAAGAAAGAAAAGCTATCTTTACTCATCCATTTCCCCAAATTTTATTTTCCGTTGACTTGTAAAAAGTAGAATAATAGCTGAGCTTTCCGAAATCCATTCAGCCCCATGTCCACCTTCTAAATTGTTGGAGTATTCTTGAACATTTTTATTTTCATCAAATCAAAATTCCCTAATTGCACAGTCTGTGTAAGAGCTCATAGCACACAGTCTACTGCAAAAATGCTTTTGATGATAGCACTGGTTTTTGTCCTATTTTGACCACTCTCTAGTGTTTTCAGTACTCTAGTCAGCAAGCTTTCAGTGCATATTGCTGACGTTTATCAGATCACAGAACATACTACTTCTACTGATGTTAAAGATGGTGCTTTGTTTTTCTTTTCCTTTTCTTGAATATATTTTGGTAAATGACACTTAAAAAAATTTTTTTAAGGTGATACCTTCTCTTTATTTTATTACTTTTTTTCCCAAGTAATTTTATTGGGAATATAGTGGTTTATAACATTGTGTAATTTCGGGTGTACATTATTATTTATCGGTTCCTGAATACACTTCATCGTGCTCACCCCCAGTAGTCCAATTTTTGTCTATCACTATACCTATGTGCCCCTCTATCCCATTTGCCCACCCCCTAAACCCTCTTACCCTCTAGTAACACTAATCTGTTCTCCTTATCCTAAACGTGGTGCTTTTGAGCAGTGGGCTGGGCTGAAGTCTATCTAGCTCTGGCCAAAGGAAGTAACACTCCCAGTTGACAGCTGCGGAACAGTCACTCTCCTGGGTATTTTGTCCTCCATTGACTTGGTCAAATGAACAGAAAGAAGAGCTTATATTTATAGATTATCCAGTATGTGCAAGTTACTTTTCCTAATAAAAGCTAATATTTGTAAGCGTTTTGTATGTGTATTACATAATTCAACTTACTTAATCCTGAGATATAAAGGCTATGAGGGAGACACACTGTATTCTTCCTGTTCTACAGATGAGACCCTTGAAACACAGGAAAGTTACACAACTTACTTAGGCTACCCAACTAGGCAGAGGCAGAGTTGGGACTTGAGGCCAGGACATCTGGCTCTTGACCGCCGTGCTGGTTAATTCCTACAGCAAGCCATTGTGTGGATATCACCTTCCTCCAGAGGAGAAACTGAAGCTCAGGGAAGTTAAGGAACTTGCCCTTGCCTTCTATTCTCCCCCACACTCAGATAGGGAGAGAAGAGTCACATCGCATATATCAGTGGCCAATTATTTCTTGGTTAAAGGGAAACAAAACGCAGATTTGGACATGGTTCTGCCCACCTATGGTTGCTTCCCAGAGCCCTGCATGGCCCCCAGGTGGAACAAGTCCATGAACACGCTCAGGAGAGCTCAGGGAAGGTGTGAGGAGCTGGTGAGCTCTCTGCCTGGAAGCATATTGGAAAACTATGTGCTCAATCTTCCTAGCACACTTGTAGACTGATGGGAAGTTGGTTCAAGCTTCAAAAGATGACCTGAGCTGGTTCTCTGTGGCTGTAATCCCTGTGGGCCCATCTTTAACATGCTGGCGGGGGAGGCAGGGCGAGCGTCCCCCCATCCTGACGGTCACCAGTTGAGGAAACTTTCTCTGTAGATGCTCCTGGTCAGACTAAAGGTAAGTAGAAGAAGAGGGGAAAGAAGAGAACCAGAGCAGGGGAGACAGGAAGAGGGAAAGAAAAGGAAGTAAAAGAGAAGTGAGAAAGACAGGGGAAAGAAAAGAAGCTCAGCGCTGAGTTTGTCTACCTGCCAGAGCGGGGAGTGGGCCTGCTACAGACCCAACAGTCTCCTGTTCCCTGTTCCTGGGGAGAAAGCAGATTCCTTCCCCCCAGGGCTCTGAATCCTGCACCAGCCAAAAAAGTCATTTGAAAAATTAAATTACGTCTGAGGAGCAAGCACCCCCTGAAAGGCCCTGGAGGTCAGAACAATCAGGATTTAAATTAATTGCTTAATGGAAAAAACATTTCTGAGAACAATGCTGATAATTTGCTAAAACTAGGGTATGTTTGTAACTCTTTGAAATGAACTGAATTGCTGGTTACAAGAATTAACGCTTATAGAGAAATTGTGATTGAAATCCCGGAAGTTAAGTATTAATTCCTTAAAGCAATTGGTAATTAGTGAAGAATTGTGCGCTTACAGTCAGAATTACATTCAGCTCTTAATTATGTACTGTCTCACTTTGTTTCCCAGTTGGTGCATGTAGGTTAGCCTTGTCTTCCTGAATTTGATCATAGACTCATGAGAGCAGGTTCTGGAATTCATTCTCTTTTGGGGTCTCCCACCACACCTATCACAGCTCCAAACACACATGAATACTCAAAAGTTGATGGATGTTGATTGAGATAAATCTGGAAGCTTAGAAAAAGTTGGCCTTTGGAAGGAAAATTTATTCATCCCAGCATGCTAAGAGTAGGGCACGTTTCTCCGGAGAGCCGAAAGAGTGGGTACGTTATTTAGTTTGAGACTGCATTGTTAAGTGGAGTCGAGATTTGAAAGGAGACATCCTATTTGAGTGAAAAGAAATTGTAGGCGACTCGAGGTCAGATGCTTGCTGTGGAGCAGCTTGATTTGGGTTCTCTTGATTTACCTACACTTTGCAAAGACTGAAAATAGTCATTAGGCCTGGAAGGGAATGAAGAGCAGAGTGCCCTAGTGCTGCATGGCTGCCTCATAATTTTCTGGGACCTCTAGGCTTTTCAAAAGCTTTGGTTGTGATTTGTTTATAAAAAAGCCACTGAAAAAACAAGCCTTTGCTACGATCCATTTGTAAGTGACAAAAATAAAGTATTTACCCGTACGTTTGCTAAGTTGAAATTCATTTCTTCATGTCAGAGGCACATAAATAATCACCTCTGCTCTTAGGAATATTCACTCATTTTTCTATTTTTCAGAATAAGTCTTCCATTTAAAAACTTTTAATGCATGCATCTTAATGACAACTCTTTGAAAGAATACTGAAGATTCGTCCATGTCTCATGTATGTTCACTTTAATTTTTATGAAAGGTGGTAGTGGTGATGGAAGCCTGGGAAAATATCGATAAATGTCCTTTGCAGTAATTGTAATGTAGCTAAGAGATGCCCGCAGATCACGTTACTGCACATGACTTCCAGGCACTGTACTCTCACACTAAGGAAAGGCCCTCCATCAACTTCCCCGTGTTTGTTTCTCAAACTTCTTCCCCACTGCTCTTCACTCTACATGCTATATTCCAATAATTTCAAACCGCTTATGGCTCCCTGCGTACAACACATTTTTCTAGTCCTGTGACTTTGCCTGGCCTAGAATGCCCTTCCTACTTTTCTTGCTAACTCTTACTTATCCTTTAAGACTTCTCCTGGCAAACCCTCCAGGATGCCCCTCTCCCTAAATCCCCAGAGTGGACTGAGTGCCCTATCGATACATCTCTGTCACTCTGGTACCCAAGCGTGTCTCAATGCCATCTCTTTCCAAATGATATGAAAAACCTTGTTATATCGATCTTCTCCACTAAGCTGCAAGTCCACATCTTTCTCCTCTCTGTCTCGTTCTCTTTTTCTTCGTTTCCTCCAATGAGTAGCACCGTGCCTAGCAGCACACAGAGAGTGCTCTATAAATTTCGGTAGTCATTGCTATGTTGTTATTAAAGGGCTGAGAATGGAGTACTTCTGTGCAGTCAAGGTAAAGAATATTTTTGTTTAGAATTTTTCCAGATTGGAGAGGGTACAGGATGTCCTTTATACCTGTGTGTCTGTGTATCATTTTGTCTAAGACAAATACATGTTCTGAATATTTTCCCCTGACAAGATTTTAGAGGTAATGGAGTTATTTGAATTTTTAACTTCATGTATGTCAGGATTCTCAAAAATTTGAAAATACTATTGTACTTGAAATGTAGAATTTTACATTAGCCAGGAAATTTTATAGCTAATGGAATGTGGGGTTATTTAAATATAAGATCTTTAGAAACGACTAAAGGATTCTTTTCAAATCTTCAAAATATAGCAAAACCATTATTTTGTTCGGAAAGAATAGATGAATCAAGCAACGTGAGATAGTACAAAGAGCCCTGGAATGGAATTCAGTTGCCTTAAATTTGCCTTTAATTGTCTGTGTGACTTTTGACAAGCTGCCTAACCTCTCTAGTTCTAAATCTTGTCTTGATTAGAATAAGAAAGATTACCAGAGGGAATTTAGATTCCACTCTAAATGTCCTTTGATGTTATGATTCTGTATTGAAACACTTTCAATTATCTAGTACAAATGGAATGTAGGAAGTGAAGAAGGAAGGATTAGAGTGAGATATGCCTCATCAAGGAAACTTCTGGGAAGAGGGGAGTTCCTAATGCAATCCTAAAGGAAGAAGTGATGGAAAGCTTTACAGGCTAGGATATAAAGATGAGCTGAACCTCATCTGTGATTATTTCATCCTTGGATGTATCGCTCATCTGTGGAGACTGGAGGAAGCAGAGTCCACCTGAAATCAAGCTCAGATGTTCAGACCTTAGCCACCAGGGGTCAATGGTAAAGAGAAAGCTTTGCCGACAGAAATGGGTTTCCTGGGGTGGCAGAGGTTTATGATGCTTTGTGGCCCTGCTTCCTCCCCTCACGACTTTAAAAATATATATATATGTCTTAATCCTCCTGATCTAAAGTATTATTCTCCCCGGTCTCTTCTCGTTCTTCTTGCCCTAATCCTCATCTGATCTAAGGTCTTTGATATGCTGTCTCTCTTCTTCTGATCTCACCCTCCCCTTTTTCTTCCTGTTTGCCTTGCCTTCAGGAAGACCGTGATAAATGCAGCAGAATGGGATTAAAAATAAATGCCAGTTTAAAAAATGTAATTAGCTAAAAATGGCTTTATCTTTTCTGTCCCCACATCTGTTGCATTTCCTTTTATATTGTAAGCTACTTAAGTATACACATTCAGACATATGAGATGCTTTGATTCTGCTTTCCTTGCCTGGTGGCAGTAAAATTGAGAGATTGTCTTAGGTTATAGGGAGAGAGAGAAAATTATGTTTTTAATCATGGACCTGAGAAAAAACATATGGGGTGTTGGCCTTACTCTCTTTCTTTCCTGAAGGACAAATTCAAGATTTTCCTCTGTGTTCCCCGTATCCCTTTCTAAAATAAAACAAGAGAACATAAAATGCTACTCATTAATCTCCACAAATGTTTTAAATTTTGCATGATGCTGTGGTTATTTTAAGGGAGAAAGGGACAAAGGAGATAGGAGGAAACAATGTTAAAATGAAGAGCTGTAGAGAGAACTATACATGTATAGATGGAGACCAGCAGGAAGGCCAGTATGGTGTAATGGCAAGAATGTATGCTTTGCATCCAAATTGGTGTTAGTTTTCATTCCTATTTGTTACATTTTTGCTGTCTGAGAATTTATCCAATCTGTTTCAACACTAGTCTTCTGACTTATTAATGGAAAATAGTAATACATATTTTATGGGGTTACTAGTGGGATTAGGTGAAATATCCATTCTATAAATATGTATTGAGTCTTTGTAATGTGTACCGGTTTCTACTGTAACCATTTGTTTCTGGTCCTTATCTCACTCCTTAATCAATACTTTATCTTACGATCACTGCCTTTTCCCATCTGTCATGTTCTTTTTTTTTTTTTTATTGCTGAGGAAGATTTGTGCCGAGCTAACATTCATGCCAATCTTCCTCTGTTTAGTATGTAGGCTGCTGCCACAGCATGGCCACCGATGCGTGGCATAGGTCCATGCCCAGGAACTGAACCCAGGCTGCTGAAGCAGAGCATGCCAAACTTAACCACTAGGCCACAGACCTGGCCCCCCATCTGTCATAATCTTCATTCTCATCTCAGGATACTGTAGGAGACCAGAATATGTCATCCCAAAATATGACTGCAGGAGACTAGAATATACCACCCCAAAATATGCCTCTTTGGCATAAGGATTGTTTTGAGCCCATTATTTTGAGAAACAGCAGACACAGGAGAAGCTCTGTCAACAGAGTTGAAGTTGCCCTTTTGTAAGGGCATCTCCCATTTGTAAGGTTCTCCGTTTGGAAGGCTATCTCCCTCTCTGTGGCAGGAAGAGAAGGATGATTCTAAATCACAAGAGAATCTTATCAATGGAGAAGGTACCAGTTTAAAACTGTATTTAAAAACCTTACTGTTGTATATCATATTTTTTCCTGGTCACTTTCCCATAACTGGCCTTTCACACACTTCTTTCTTTGATTGACTGAAGATGATATTTAAGCCTGAATTCTAAGCCATCTCTTTGAAAGTTACTCATTTCCCTGGATATCTCCCACAGATACATGAGATATACATGTCACTGTATTTCTGTTTGTTTTTCTTTTCTTAATCTGTCTTTTGTTACAGGAGCCCCAGCCTAAAACTTAGAAGAGTGGAGGGAAAATTAGTTTTCCTCCCCTACAATATGCAGAATAAAGAGGCAGAGATAGAGAGATGATAAGAGGGTAAACACATTCAAGGGTCTGTACAGAGAGGTAGAGACCCTGCACTTGAATGAAGAAGAGGAAACAGACACAAGAGCTGTGCTTCATGGGTCCTTCCTGCATCGTTAACACAAAGTTTTGAAAGCCGTGTTGCATTTTCACAAATATTTTAATAACATTTCTTCTCTTCAACTGTGTATAGGATACAATGTTTAGCCAAGGGCTGCTGATTTTCCATGCCAGCTGAAGAGAGACAAAGATAGTACAGAAATGGAGACTGAATATGATTTGATCCTTCAGTTGGTCCTTTATCTGACCTACTGTTTCACATACCCACTCAAAATTAAATGTTGCCATCTGGATGGGACTGTTAAAATAGCTATAGGAGGTATGAGCCAATGAAAGATTCAAGAATCATACTACATTCCATTTATTTCTATCTTTCAATTTCTAGTGGTATTTCAGAATCTTTGGGGGCATTTTAATCGTAGAATGAATACCTGTGCAGAAATCAAAATAACAAATAAATGAAAGAACATCTGGCCGATTCAGTCATGTTAAAATTTAAAGTCAAACTTGGCTTATTAATATTTATAACTTGAAAATATGTCCTTGGATTTTGTCTAACAGTATCCAGTGTGATATTTAATGATGGAATGATTTGATTTTGTTAGTTATTTAAATATTGTGGCTTGAATCTCTTGTTATTTGAAAGTGAACAGTCCTTGAAAATTCAATTTATCACTTGTTTTTCCCCTTGGGTTAATAATGCTTTATTTGCATGTTTGCTTATCTTTACATAGGACTCAAGGGTATGATTAAAGTTGTAGAAATCAATGTTTTGCTCATATTAACTTAATACCTTTAAAATTTAAGGCTCTAGTAGGTAAAGATGCTGTACCATAATGGGTATACAAGTACCTAATGAACATCGTGATCACTGAAACTGGGTGTGAAAGTTTGTGTCTCTGCCATGATCTGTACTAGCCTCAGACGAGATCTAGAAACAAAGCTTAAGATATGTATTTCAAGATATGTATAAGTAATAATTATAGTTACCTCTACTGAGTACTTATTTTTTGGCAGTCAGTCTTAAGTATTTACCTATATTATCTCATTTCATACTCTCAACAAATTTCCAGGTAGCTATTTTTATCCCTGATTAAAAGATGAGGAAAGTGAAGCTCATTGACATTATGGAAATGGCAAAAGTCCCATATCTATCAAGTGGAAGAGCTGGGATTAAAATCTGTATTTGCTTGATTCTAAAACTTGAGACTTCTATCTATTAGGTTAATTGATATTCTAAATATTTTAACCAGATAAAAGGAAATTAGTAACTCCTTTGGCATTTGTCAGTTGTTTCATTAAAATATTTATTAAGAAAAAACGATATGGATTCTGCAAGACTTTGGACCTCTTCTCTATGAGGATAAATTGTTGCTATTTGCCAGTTTGGAGTCCACTGGGAATACCTGAAACTTCAGCTCAGGGTGAATCAATGATAAGCTGTGTGGGATTTCTCTGCCCTTTAAGACACTTGCTCTCACCACGTCTCCAGTTTACAGAGCTACCTACGGAACTGCCTTTCTTGACCTGATTTTAGCTTGATCCTGCCATTTGTCCTTCCATCTCTTCTCCTAAGCATCCTATCAATCTGGGGATCTTAGACTGCAAATTGGACAAATTAGATAAACAAGCACACTTTTTATAGTTCTTTTCTTTGTTTTTGTTTTGGGCTTTTTTTTTTTTTTGCATGAATCAGACATTTACATGTTGCTATTTTAGTCTAATGTATAGATGGGGTGGCTCTTTCTCTTTGCTCACAGCCTTAATCTTTGTGGTTGGCCTGTGGTGTGGTTCATTCCATAGCTGAAAGTACCTCCATTAGGCACATCATTTTGTCTGTCCTTAGACTTCCTGTCACCACTTTCTAATTTCTCTCTTGGCTTCTACCCAAAGAGTAAGGGAAGTTCTCGTCTAGGCTTCCTGCACTCTCCAATCCTTGAGGTCCTCTGTGGTAAAAGCCACCTCCTGGTCCCCTGAGCAATTGTGCTCATGATTCCCATTCACAGACATTTCTAGGAATAGTTTGTCTCATTTGGGGCACTCTGAGCCTGATCAGATATGCTGCTTCCACTCCTTTCCTCTTCATGTTTTCACATGGCCATAGTCACTACCCTGACTCCTTGCCTAATTTTTCTTATTTCTCTGTTTTAAATTTCTTTAAGGGAGATCACGCTACCTTTTATATCTCCTTCTTTCTGATCTGTCCATCTTTTTAAAGGCCTCTTTTTCCCTTCTCATATTTATCTGATTTTGACAGTTATGTGAGCATTCTCTGAAAGCTTCTAATCAAACATTTTTCACCCTTTCCAAATATTATTTTACCTAAAGCTGATATTTGAATTCTGGTTACTTCTGCTCTATCCAAGGCCCCCCAGATTCTCGAGATGCTTCATCATCTGTGATTA
The DNA here is from genome assembly GCF_041296235.1 of Equus asinus. Lineage (NCBI taxonomy): Eukaryota > Metazoa > Chordata > Mammalia > Perissodactyla > Equidae > Equus > Equus asinus. Next base: position 13,330,987 of record NC_091794.1, on the reverse strand, counting down.
CAGAGAGAGGCAGTGCTGAGCTGTACTTCTGCCTTCAGGTTCCTAGTGTCCCAGAAAGCTTATTCTGCACACCAGCTCACAAGCACAGAGGCTGCCTTGGTAGGTTAGACAGCACTGTCTATGCTTGAGGTTAAAACTGCAGAGTCAAAATTAAACTCGAAAAAACCTCGGAAATGTCCATAGAGTACAGAGTAGATGCTTTTTAAATATACAACCCTGTACAGTATTACACACCTATAAATATATAATATATGCAGTGATGTTTCTTTTTTAGTGGGAACAAGTGGTTGGCTTGTCTTTAAAAGCTATGGTGAGTGAAAAAAAATTAAATATATATACATATATACGTATATACATTTATATGCACATATATATTAATCTTTAAATATCTGGATCACAATCTGCGGTAAAGTGATTGCACACAGAGAAGCATGAGGAAAAAGGAAAAGACTAAAATAACAGGAGGTGCATATCTCCCATCTCACACTCCTTCTAGGATAAGGTGTGTGCCTCCTGGATGTAGTGGTAAACTGAATTATATGCACTATTTAAGAGGGTTTTTTTTTTACTTCCTTATCGTTTTATTTTTTTGTTACTTATTTACTTACAGGCAAAAGAAAAAATAAGGTTGAATTCTCTTGAATTAAGTGATTATGTGATGTAACAATACCAGATTCATATTTTTAAAATCGTATCTCATCTAAACATAATGTCTAGTAATACTGGTTCATGTATCTTTCCAGCAGTTTCAATCAAGGGTCATAATTCCATTGAACAAGGATAGTGAGAGGAAAATCCATGGTTTAGATCTTACCTTTGATCTGTGCTTCAGATCAGGGCTCAACTGGTCAGAATCACTCACGTTGTTGCAAATAATCTTATAAATCTAACAAAATCTTGCAAAGACAAACCTCGGAAATGACAAATACCAGTTTTGTTATTTAATTCTGCTTCACTGAGCTTGAAATAATCATCAGACTTGACCTGTCACCTTTCATTTCATTTCCAACTTCCCTCAGATGAATCCTTGTATACACAAATCTGAGGTTGACTCTGCTCGGTGACTGAGGCAAGCACTGTCCCTTCTGTCTGGGTTCTGTAGACCCCATCCTCATACAGTGATGGTGCCAAAATTTTTTGGATAGAAGCATCTTCGGTTTGTCAACCTGTTTAGAAGATGAACTGGGTTATTTCCTCTGAAGCCGTGTTTTGCCGAGCAAGCACATTCTCTTTTCTTAGTTCTTATGTGTTTCTTTGGAGATAACCCAGGGACTAAATGGTGAGAGGTTACAGCTACTGGTTTGCTATTTGCCTGGACTGATATTTATGTAGCCCCGTGATATCCTAGGTTTCACATGCAAAGAGGTCTCTTTTCTCATTGTTATTATTTGTTTTTTTTCACAGCAAATAGTCATTGAACATCAGACTTGTTTTAAGCATTTTCTAGCTAATTTGCTTCTGATTAGTTACTTGCCTTCTTTCAGGTTATTTAAACCCAGAAAAATGGATTAAGTTACGCTCTTTTCTCTTTTCAGTTTCTTTCAGCAGAAGTTTCTTTGGGCTATATTTGAGCTCCTGAGTTCATATCTTATTTCTGCCGACATAGATTGCTGGTTTGATAATCTTTTACTCTATTGAACAATCATCTCACTTTAATAGATTTAGATCTTTCATATTCAATTGCCTGGCCTATACGGAAAGGGCAACAGCATAGTCTATTAAAAACTCACGAGTAATAATAACAGTGCTATATATTGGGGATCTGCTGTCTATGAATACATCCCCAGCACTTTACAACTTATCCCATTTAATCCTCGCTTTGAGCTAGTTATTATCCACATCTTATTAAAGATTTTTTATTTTTTCCTTTTTCTCCCCAAAGCCCCCTGGTACATAGTTGTGTATTCTTCGTTGTGGGTTCTTCTAGTTGTGGCATGTGGGACGCTGCCTCAGCGTGGTCCGTTGAGCAGTGCCATGTCCGCGCCCAGGATTCGAACTAACGAAACACTGGGCCGCCTGCAGCGGAGCGTGCGAACTTAACCACTCAGCCTTGGGGCCAGCCCCTATCCACATCTTATTGATGAAGACACTGAAACCTAAACAAATTAAAAATCACAAAATGTCTGTTGCCAACATTAATTCACGATTATATATTAAGCTCTTCCACAAAGCTAATTATACACAATCTTGTATTCTTCCTTAGAAGTTTTATGTGTTCAGCATTTTTCTTTTTCCCAATTATATTATGGTTGAGGGTAAAAATCATGTTTCATAATTTTTGATGTCCTCACATCAGTTACTAATTTTCCTTCAACAAATCATTATTAAATTGAATTATCTTAGTCCTAAAATGTTTCTCTCCTCTTTGATTAACATTTTTTTTCACTTCAATAGAGCACATCTCTACTGGATGCCATTGCCGATAGTTTCCCTGGGATCAGCAACTGAGTTCAGGGCGATATTCTCTCGGATGGACTCTGAGTAAGAAGGATTGGAAGAAGTCGTCATTTTACTCTCAGTAGAGGAAGCCATTCATATTTCTTAATATCTATAACCCACCTTTCCAGGTTGACATGGGAAAAACACGAATTTCCTTTTCAAATTGTAGTGAGGTGGGTAGGGGGCAGAGATGGGAGAAATATATTATTGAAGTGTAGTAATTGCACCACTGAGATGGAAGTCAAAGGTAGATGCTGATACAGAATAAAAGGGAGGACTTCTCAGCTCTATTTGCCTTGGTCTTACATAAAGAACATTTCCGTTCCAATAGGTCTTGGGATTTTACAGGACTCTATCGAGACCATCACAAACTTAAGATCACAGCCCTTTTATCACCGATGAGGATTTAGATTCTAGATTCAAGAATTCTGGAATTCTAGATTCTAATCTAAGATTCTGCATATTTTTTCCTGCAGATGAGCTAGCTAAATATAGATGTATCAAACTCTGGACTGTCACAGAATCCTTAAGTACAGGTTGTAGTAAGGACTTGGCACAAAGTCCTGAGAGAATTTCATGACTTTTTTCACTGGGAGTTGTCTAGACTGAGTCAGTACCTTGGTCATCCTCTGCCTGAATTGACTTCCGTTCCCAGCAGGCAGCCTGGAGGGTCTGGTGTTTTCTTTTCGGGGCATCATGACATTATCAATTTGAGAAATTGTAAATTATTACTTGAAAAAAACAATGGTTTTCCCGAGAAGAACAATTCAGTGGGAAAAGAAAAAGAAAGCCTTCATGAGCACATATCTATGTCTCAATTCTGCCTTTCATTTTGTTTAAGAATTGACTGTCATTTCTATTCTCCTTCTACTTAATAAAAGAGTTTGTTATAGTTTTGGGCACAGAAAAAAAGAACAAAGATTTACCTTTTATGGGTTAAGTTTTTGTAGCAAGAGAAAAAATGGATGTTATGTTAGAAATTTTTGGGGTAAGAAAGTGAGATATAATAAATAGCACTCTTGTGGGCCGGTCCCGTGGCACAGTGGTTAAGCTAGCGCACTCTGCTTCAGTGGCCCAGGGTTTCGCAGGTTCAGATCCTGGGGCACAGACATGGTACCACTCATCAAGCCATGGTGAGGAGGCATCCCACGCAGCACAACCAGAACGACCTACAACTAGAATATGCAACTATGACTAGGGGACTTTGGGGAGAAGAAGAAGAAAAAAAAAAAAGAGAGAGAGAAAGAAGATTGGCAACAGATGTTAGCTCTGGTGCCAATCTTTAAAAATAAATAGCACTGTTGGTTACCGAAATGCAACTCAATACTTTTTTGGTTAACAAGATCCAACAAAAATTAACTTATGGGAGCGTAATTGTGGAATAAGAATGGGGTGGGGACAAGGGCAGCTCTGAGGCTTAGAACTGGGGATTTCATTGCTGCCAGAGCTCTCTCTTTCTTACCATCTTTCCTCTGGCTGTTGGTCTTATATTCTGTTATTGCAAGTCAGAGTTTCCCCATGAGTCAGAGAACAGAGAGTCAGAGAACAGACCCACAGGTATAATTCCAGTTTAGCAACTGAAAAGGCACTTTCCCTACTGGCTGCTCTAAAAACCATCCTATGGAGGGATGCTCATATATGGGTTTATGCCACTTGCTTATGCTTAGACCACTCAGCGGGCCAGGTCACCACAACTGGGTTCTATAATTGATGTAGGTAGCCACAGGCCTTTTTCTGGAGTTGGGGGGAGACAATAATGTGACTAACAGCCTCTAAGAGAACCTTGTGGTTGGAGTTTAGGAGGACTAGTTTGCTAAAGGAAGTGAGATTTATTTCTAGAACAAGGGGAAAAAGTGATGGAAAGGTGGGCAGATAGGGAGGGGACAAAAATAGTAGTTATCTAACATAGATCTACGGTACTAGTTTTCTATGCTGAGTAACAAATTACCACATACTCAGCAACTTGAAATAAACCCATTTATTATCTCAGAGTTTCTGTGGGTCTGGAGTCTGGACATGGCATAGCTGCGTTCTCTGCTCAGGGTCTCACAAGTGTGAAATCAAGGTGTCAACCAGGGCTGCATGCTATTCTGGAGCTCAGAGTCCTCTTCCAAATTCACTAGTTGTTGGTAGGATTCAGTTCCTTGCGGGTGTAGGACTGAGGTCTCTGATTTCTTGCCGGCTGTCAGCCAGAAGGCATTTTCAGCTACTAGAGGCTTCCTCCTCTTCCCTGCCATGGGCTCTGCCCAAAGCATGGCAGTTTGTTTCTTCAAAGCCAGCAGGAGACTTTCCCTCACTTTGAATTTCTCTTTTAGGGAAGACCTGGACCCTCTTTTAAGGGACTCACCTGGTTTGGACAGGCCTACCCAGAATAATCATCTTTTTGATTAACTCAGACTGATTGGAGACCTTAATTATCTGCAAAGGGATCTGCAAAATCCCTTCATCTTTGCCATATAGCTTAATCACAGGAGTGACATCCACTGTAATCACAGAGGACACCCACATTCAGTGGGAGAGAATTATATAGGATGTGTGCTCTAAGGGGTGGGAATCTCTGTGCCTAGCTTAAAATTCTCTATGTATCTATGTTTCCTGGAAATAGATACAGTATGTAATAACAATAGGATGGATAAATATATGTGTATATACACACCCCCACACATACATGTACACACACATATATGTGACAAATTATACAAAGGTGCATATAGATTGATATACTAGCAATAAGCTTTATTTTTTTTTGCAAATTCCAATTAGTATTATGCTGTGGAAAGTTGTCTCTTATATTTATGGTTAGAAGTATTGCATAAGGAGTATTTTTTAAGCTTCCTTCACATGAAATTTTTTGTCCTTAATTTTCTCTTACTTGTACTTTGAAGTTTCAAAAATTGGCTTCCAGCTGTCATTATTATCTGGTTTCACGTCGCTGAGGTGTCCTAGAGAAAATAATTTTTAAAGTCCATTAAAACCAATTGCAGTACAGGAACCAGGGTCTTGGCCCCCACTCAATTACAGAGTCATCCCCACTTCTCAGGCTCTTGCATTAGGGCCAGTGATTGCTTTCAATAAAGTGTGAATGGACGTGGTTTTGGCTGACTTAGTAGGTTGTGGTCTTTGGGGAATCAAGGTGTTTTAAACTATGCTACTTAGAATATAGGCAGTGTCTGAAATATAAAACTTTTTCTTATAGTGCTGAAGTTTGTCTAATTAATTATTAAAAATATATGTATTAAGCATTGACTTTGTTCCTCAAATAACTGCCCTACAATTTGGGACTATCAGGTGGATAGAGAGAAAGTGCAGCTTGTGGCCTAAAGTGGACCCTTAGGAAATTGAGGGCCGTGTCTGGATCCACACAATCTGTAATCAGTCAAGCAAGTTCGTCCCTTTTTTGAATTTTCTTTTTCCCTTTCTTTCTCTCTTATTTTCCCAATGAACATACATGCTAAAGTGATTAACCAAATGATCTTATACCCCTTGTCTTAGGTGGTTTTTAAAAAATATATTTTAAGAAATGCTTCAAATCAAAACACCATCACTGAAAGCTGATTATTAAATTACAAATAGCTCATTGAAGATGATGATGATGATGTTAATGATAATGAAGACTTTCATTTGTTTTGAGCATTTCAGATGTTTTTGAGGTTGTCAATAACTGCAGATACCTAATTTTAAACTATATTTCCTGATTCTAATATATTTTCCCTTACAATGACATGGGCAGTATTTCCACTGAGTATTTTTTGTTGAGAGACAGAGAGAGCGCACCAATTTTACTCTTTTTCTGTAAATATATAACATATCCTTTAGAGTGAATGAAAAGAGAATAATATAATTCCAAAGATATATTTTTGTTTCCCCAACATAGTTTTGCTGTTTTGAGGCAAATATAGTTTGCATTCATGGGAATCCTCTTCCTAAATTATGGTGTGAATAAGCTCTGAGAGCACTCAGGAATTCTTGGAAGAAGTACCCTCTCTCCGTCACCTACTGTGGGGAATGACTGGGAATATTGCTGGCTCCTCTGGGTCGACTCCAGGAAACACCTGTCCTTTGCCAAGTGTAAGACATGCTCTGAACCATTCATATGCCATGTGCTTCAGGTGGAGCAGGGGGTAAACACCTACCCAACGCATCATCTGTGCCTGCAGAGACAATGTGTGATACATAACGAGTGTGGGAACAGGGGGTCATCGTTTATCTCATGTCTCTAATTTCCTGTTAAAAGAATCTATTTCTGTCTTTGTCTTCAATCCATTTTAGGTTTGTATCAGAATCATAATAGAAAGAAAGTCATTTTGGTTATGACATGGTCTGAAAGTGCAACTCTGGGACAGAGTGTACGCGGAGCTCATGTCACGGAGGTATGACTAGAAGGCGGTAGTACCACTTCCAGTCGTTTTCCACTATCAAGGGATTGTCTGCTTGTTCATCCAGAATTTCAAATTTTCTATACCTCCTCCATAGCTTCCTTGACACAGCCTCTGCGAATGTGTAGAACTTGTTTCTGCTTTCTCATTTTTCCTCACGATGTTTCTTCTGTCCCTTCCACTGTGGAAATACTTCTTACTATTCCAAAGCCAGTTCAAGTGCCATTTCCTCCAGCCGATGATTCCTCAAGTCCTTATTCTAAGTAATTCTGTCTTTAATCATAAAATGCCTAGTATTGTTATTTGATAGTTTATGGATGTACATATTCTCTCCATAATGAGATATGAGTTCAATGAAGTTAGAGACTCTCATGTTATTTTAATTTTTTTAACCTCCTATTGTTTACAGTGTAGAAGTGGATGCTCAGCAAAATCTCCTAAAGTCCGAGTCAGTAGATTTCTTTCCTCATTTCAATAGCTGCTTAAATTTATATAGCACTTTATAACTGGTGGAGAGCTTTCGTGTATATCTTTAATCCACACTGGTTTCTTTTTCGTTCCACACAATGGCTGTACTTCATTACCAAAAGTATTTTCCACGTGTGAAATGAGGGGACGCATGCTGGGGAAAGACCATGTGAGGGAAGTTTATTGCGAATAAAGGAAGAATCATGGGACAGAAAGCCGGAGTGGAGCTTCAGGTAAATCTGAACCCTAATGGACATTCAGAAGCTATCTATTTTTTATTCTATCTATTTCTTAAAAAACATGTTTGCCTATTATTGCTGAGAATCACATCAGCCAAATAGGAGTAAATTGTGTGATAGCTGAAAAGATTTTGCTCATGTTAAGTCAATTATGATTAAAGGCTGTGAAGACACTGAATGAAAAATTTCAGTGTTCACCAGCATTGATACAACTCCATTATTTAAGGAAAACTTAAAGTGTGCTACAATGACTCTCACTCTCTTGTCAGAAAGGCCCCTCTATTCACACCAGTCAGAACACCTTCCTGATGGAGCTTAACTGCTGAGGCCTTCGCAGCACTGACAAGTACAACACAGCATCGGAACGTGAAGGATGGAGTCAGTTTACTCGCTGAAAGGGAGCATCAAATGCAAAGAATTTAATCAATTGTGACTTTGGTCAGGTCGCTTAACTTCTCTGAGTCTCAATTTACACCTCTGTATAACGAGGGGCTTCCTGTATAGGTGCTATTCACACATTTTTAGGCAAAGAACGTCTTTTCCTCATCTCAGTTTGTATCCATAACTGCCCAGTGAGAGTTATCAATATTTTTATCATTTCATAGATGGAAAAAATAATCAAATTAAAAAATAATTGGCGACCTAATTGAGGTAACACCTGTTGCCTTAGCTTGTAAGCGGGGAAGTGTCCAATTCTGAGCTTCCACCTTCAAATACTCTCCCTTTTCTGACCTCCCAAACTGCTTCACTCTCTGTAGTGGGAAGACGATGTAGATTGTGCATTATCTTTTTGAAAATCTCCCGAATAATACAGATCCAAATATCTTGTCAAGTTCAAAATAACTTGGGTTAGTATTGTCATTAATTTGCTAGTGTAGAATTTGTCCCGGTCTTCCATCCCCCAAGGGTAATGGTAATGAAAGAAGAGACTTGTTTTTGTATGATTTTTTCCTTAGACAACACAGGCAAATTGATGGTATTGAAACTCCTGAAGGGTGAGAATGGAGAACTTGTTGTTCCTCATATCTATTTCACTTTGCAGGTTCACTGTGAAGTCAGTACAAACACGTATCTGGAAACAGAACTTACTGGTCGTGGGGCATTATCACATATGATTTGAAAACAAAACAAAGCTAGAGCTGGTGTTTTCTATTAGCCACCAGCCCTGCTGCATAAGCTGCAGATGTGGGCGAATCTGGGCATTTGGGCTGAACCGGCTACAAAAATGCATTCTTAGCAGGACCTGTGAACTTCAAAGAGTATGTCAAACAACCTTTCAATAATCCAGAATTCAACGTATTAGTCACTTACTAAATATTTTAATGGAAATGATTGCAAATAAATACACTGAAAAATCTCCATAAATAAGGAAACGATTTGGTGAATGTGGTTTGGTTTAGCGGAGATATTTCTTGACACGCAACATACCTCATAACAATGTATATCAATGTCAAACCCCCCCTCCTTCAATAGCCATCGTACAGCTGTGCCTCAGGAATTTTAGAATATTCTCAGCAAAGACATTACATCACACCTCTTGACCTCTTTGTTTGGGCCCTGTGTAACTGACCAGGTCACATGCCCACGAAGCAGCCCTGCTTAAAAGCAAGACCAGAAAGGGTCAAAATAGCTTAACTTTGTTTCCAAGTACTTAACTTTGTCTCTCAAGCCCACGTAGATCCGTTGCTATTGTTTGCTTTTTATTTTTCCTTCATATTCTTTTGATTCTCCATTGGCATGATTATTTTTGATTGAATGCTGGATATGGTATGTGAAAAACTGTAGAAATAATCTGCAACTTAGAATGATGATATCGATGGGGTTCGGGGCAGACCACCCCAAGATGCGCCACTCTGGTTTGTGGATTATTTCCAGCTGAAGACAATAAAGGCTCAGAAGACTCAGGAAGAACATTCCACTTTCCCCTCCAAACTGCCTAAAAGACTTTAACGTAGAAGCCTGTTCCAGGAGGGAGCTCACACCATATGATAGCTATAGTATAGAGAGATATCAACAAACCCATTTCTGGGCCCAGCAAAACCTGTTTGACAAATATTTGCATTTCCATCTCCATGTAAATTGTCTTCCCGACTGAAATCCTAAATCACTACCCCCAACATCCTCTTTGTAGCTGAAGATATTTCAACAGGCAGCCTCAGCCAGATGGCTGAGTCGCTCAGTTTTCCTGGGTTTCTCCCAGGTATACGTTATAAAGTTTTGTTTGATTTTCTCCTGCTATTCTGTCTCCTGTCAATTTAATTCGTAGCCCAGCCAGAAGGAACTAGAGTGGGTAGAGGATTTGTCCTCCTCCGCTACACCTCATTTTGGAGAGCTGGAATCTGGTTCTCAGACGGGTTAAATAAAATACCCCAGGTCACACAGTGAGTGACAAAGTTACAATCTAACTGAGGTCTTGCTAACTTCAAAGCCTGTCTTCTTTCAATAAAACTACAATCTCTCATTTGACATAATGTGGATTGCAGATTTTTCAAGTAATATTTATAGTGTTATGGAGACTGCCAGAACTAAATTGGAAAACTGCATTTTGATGAGTAAAATAGCTAACAGTGTCAGATGTGTTCTTCCATGATGACACTCTATTTAAGGACTGGTTTTAAAATTTATTCTAGTTGGTCAATTGGATAATGACGATTTCTGCCCTTGTATGGAGGTAGATGGAAGACTCAGTGGTGGGGCCAGCCCAGTGGTGGAACGGTTAAGTTCGGGCGTTCCGGTTTGGCAGCCTGGGGTTCACCGGTTCGGATCCTGGGTGCGGCCATGGCACCGCTTGTGAAGCCATGCTGTGGAAAGTGTCCCATGTATAAAGTAGAGGAAGATGGGCATGGATGTTAGCTCAGGCCAGTCTTCCTCAGCAAAAAGAGGAGGATTGGCAGCAGATGTTAGCTCAGGGCTAATCTTCCTCAAAAAGAAAAAGAAAAATGAAGACTCAGTGGAAGAATCTTTCACAAATACTTCCCAGTGATATATTGCAAATATAAGGTATCTATTATACAGCAAGTCACATACGTGTGTGTGCATGGTCACATGTGTCTGATGGAGATCAGAACACAGACAGGTGTCTCAGGAGCATTTCAGTCCATCTTTTAGCACTTATCGCCTGCACTGGGATGATCTGCTGGCTGGGAATAGTAATAACATGGTGTGGCATTAGACTTTTTCACTGTATTGGAACCGCTTTGAAGGCCTCGCTAATTCCTGCAGAGTTATGGTTTTATCGTAAACTCTGACATGAAATGCAATATGATCTTTTCATGAAAACCCGGCTGTACGATACTTATCTTATATAAATGTAAGCATATATAACCAGGCAGTTTTCCTCTCACCTTAGAGCCAGTATTAACATGTTACCACGTCCAGGAGAAAGAAATACAAATTCAATTTTAGAAACACTATTTTGGTGTTTTGGTTGACAAATAATTACACCACTCATCGCACCTAAAACCTCCCTAAGATTTCTCCTTAAGAATTTCTTCTCTCCAAATTCGCACTCCACAGAACAGCTACCTACAGCTCTGTCTTTCTTCTCTCTGGCTGCCCTGCCCTCCTCCCTCTGGCTGCTCTGTCTTTGGTATGTAAAGCTGAGGTCACAACTCAAGACCTGCACTTGGAATAGAGCCAGAGGGTATTCAGAGTTTGGCCTTCACAGAGTGTTGAAAAATTTGAATTAGTTGCCAACCTTTGAAAGTCAGAATATTTCATGTTAAAATCCAGATATCTCCCCTTCCCTTGGCAAACCAGAAGATCTGGCGACCCCAGACTTTCTTTCCATCTGGCACTTTTTCCTCTGTGCTTCCAAGCAGTTAGCAGGCCCACTTACCCCTTCTTAGACATTCAAATTGGCAGCCTTTGTAGTAAAGTGGGCCAGGCTGGATTTTTCTTCTTTTACTTGGATCCACCTCACTCAGCTAAACATAAATGATATACTCCTGGGTCTACGTTCCTTAAAAGGCTGGGAGTGGGGGTGTCTGAATGAGCAAGTATAAGTACTTGTAATCTAAATGTTTCCATCACAGAAAAATCAACAAAAAGGCACTATTGGCAGTGAACACAACACAATTATGCAGAAAGTGAAATATAATAATGTACACCTGAAATTTACACAATGTTAAAAGCCAATATGACCTCAATAAAATAAAATAAAATAAAATAAAAAAATAAAGCCAGGTCTCTCGGAAAAAAAGAAAATCAACAAAAATGCAAGTGTCTACTGCTTTACAATCTCCGTGATAGTGGCGATGTTAGGTGCTCAGGCCTGTGCTGCTCCCTCCAGATGGGAGCATCTATTAGTACTCCCTGGACCACTGAGGGCAGGGTGACACTTGGCTGTCTTCTATCTAAATCTGTCAAACAACATCCCTCATGATGTGAAATTCTGCCTCACTGGTGTTGAACTTTTTCATGCCCTTAAGTACAGGTAGCATTGCGAGCTCAATTTTCCTAGAGATCTCGATAAGTGAGAATTTTCATATTTTCTCACTGCACATGACATACAGATTTGCTCTATAGTTCAGCATATACTTTTTCTCCACAGTCAAGCTTCTGAGGCATTTTGCCAATATAAGTATTTGAGTGGTGACATTTTCTTAAATAATAGAGAAGTTAAACTGACCCCAACTATTGATGGTGAAGGCAGAAAGAAGCAGAGTTATAGGCACTTGCCTGGGCCCTCAATAAGAGAAGCAGAAGATATTTGGATGTTACAGGTTAGCAAAGAGGGAATAAAAAGATCTGGGGATAGTTAGATAGCAGAGTACAGAATATGTCTGTGTATAATTTCCAGCATTTGGGTCTCAGATAAATAGCGAAAATCAAGAATGTTTAAAATTTGGAATCTTGTGGACATTTATTTATCAAGCTGCCAGAAGTTGACGGCCTCTAGATGCAAGCCCTGTTTTATTTTACAGATTCGATCTCCTAGGCAACTATCTTATTACATTCACAAGTCCCCACATTGCCTAATTTTAAAGTATTTTAAAGAATTTTAAAGTACAAATGTAGAAATATTGCTTTAGGATAGGTGTTTAGATTTTGCAATTTAAATTTATCTCAGATTTATCATAATCTAAGCTATTGCTGCTCCCTGAAACACTATGATCTTGCTCTATAATCTAGGACAAGTTTTTACTTTTTAAAAATTTTTAAAATTGTGGTAAAATATACATAACATAGAATTTACCGTCTCAGACATTTTAAAGTGTACAGTTCAGTAGTTTTAAGTGCATTACAATATTGTGCAACCAATGTCTGGAACGTTCTTTGGGACAAGACTTTTAACCTCCATCAGAGATGCAACATCTATAAAATGGGTCATTTTAAATATTAATTAGCTTTTAAGTGCAATCATAATAATGCCCTTCATAAAAGGGTTGGTGAATTCTTTGATATCTGCCTCAGGATGTAATGTGCTTTTTGGAATATGAGGTAGAATCCTCCCTCGGTACTTGCAGGGATAAGTTCCAGGACCCTCATGGATCCTGGGCACAGACCTGGGCACAGCTCATCAAGCCACGTTGTGGCAGGTATCCCACATATAAAGTAGAGGAAGATGGGCATGGATGTTAGCTCAGGGCCAATCTTCCTCAGCAAAAAGAGGAGGATTGGCAGCAGATGTTGGTTTATGGCTAATCTTCCTCAAAAAAATAATAAAAGTAGATAAAATGATGTAGTATTTGCATATAACCTATGCACATCCTCCCGTACACTTTAAATAATCTCTAGATTACTTATAATACCTAACACAATGTAAATGCTATTTTAATAGTTGTTATACTGTATCGTTTAGGGAATGATGACGAGGAAAAAACCAGTACATGTTCAGTACAAACGCAACCATTGTAGGCTTCTTGATCTATGGTTGACTGAATCTGCAGATGTGGAACCTGCGCACACGGAGGGCCGACTGTGGTATTTTGTTGCCAGGCAAATGTAAACACAATATTAGTGAAATATCCTTTCAGTATGATTGATTTCAAATATACAAAAAATAAAAGAACAAATGTCACTGGATACCCTAAAAACCAATGTTTTTATATTTATCTTCCCATTGGCATCTCTTCAGTCTCCTCCAGGTCAAAGTCATCCTTCCCTCTGCATGTGTGACTGCTACAGAATTTCGAGGAAGCCTAGACGCGCTGTTTGGGAAACTAGGCAATTTTCCAACAATTTGGCTTTTTCTTTGTCACCTTTGGTTTCCTTTCCTAGATACTATCTTAGTTCAATTTCTTCTCTTTTCCTGAATCTTTTTTTATCTACCTATTTCATTCCAATGTTCTACGGTCGCTTATTTTTCTTTCCTTTTTACTGATTTTCACATTCTGGGATGGTATTTCCTCCTTTCTTTTTTTTCATACCCTTCTCTTCCCTTCCCCTTCTTTCCTTCTCATTCATCCTTTCACTCATTTACTTATATTATTTACTTATTTACTTTTACTTATTTTGTGCATATAAAAAACTAACTGCCATTTGTGCTGTCCCACTAATTTTCATAAAGCATAACGTATAAACTTGAGCAAAGGAACTGTATCTGACTTGTGTTCCCCACCCACATAGTCTCCACCTACGAGGGACAGAGTCCAGCATCCCTCTACTTCTTCCCCTTCCAAGGGTCGCCTTCTTCAGGTGTGCAGTGGTCCGGCCAGCATCATCTCCAACGCACCTCCTGCCTCCTGTGGCTATCTTCTGCTCTCCGCCGCATGTTGCTCCAAGGATGCACCAGGTTCTGCAGAGAACCATTAATACAAGACTGGTTGGCATCACAGGCTTTTAGAGAAGGTTGAGGATATGGTGGCAATTACAGCAAAGCCAGAAAATAACTTCCCCTAAGTGTTAGGCATAAATTTTCCTGGAAATGTATCAGCCTTCCTCTGTCAGAGAGAACTTTTTTCTCATGAGCAGCGTTTCTTCTAAAGCCCTGGGCGCCCCTGGTGATATTCAGGCTTTATTGCATATGGTTCCACGTCAAGATATCCTAAAATCCTAAATTTCCCTAAGCCAATTTAAATTCAAGGAATGTACTGTCAACATAATGACACCTCCCTACTTTTGAATCAATGGTGAAACTCTGTGTTTCAGAGTAAAATTAAACTTTGTAACAGTTGAACTCAGCATCCCAGGACAAAGAAGTTCTATTTCATCAATGTATCTTGAATAAATCAATGATATTTTCTGCTCTCCAAAACGAAGCTGTTAGTTTTAATCATTAGAATAAAGTTAGATTTTTTTTTTAATTCCAGTAAGTGACAATGAATCCAACTAGCTCAAAATATAATGCTGGTTCTATTGTCAGTAATCTAACATAGCTCAGTTTTATTTTTAAAAAAACTTATGCTAACAAAGACAATAAACATTATTATTTAAAAACCCAAAATGTATCATAACCCCATTATACCAACAAAGCATTTTCATTTTTTCTTGTTCCATATTCACAGGAAATTTGATGTAGTTGCCCTTCGAGGGTACTTATGATTGTTTTCTATGTTTAAAACTATTTCATTGTAAAAATTTATACGGATGGTGCAGTTAATATAATTAATAATTTAATAAGTGTCTAATATTCTATTGAAAAGTATCATTACTCATTTAGCCATTCTTTTGTTGAATATGTAGTTTGTTTCCAATATTTTGCTATTTTAAGTAATGCTAAGATGAATAGCTTGTCTCGTCATTGAATAAATATTTGTTGAGTGTCTACCATATCCCAGACACTATTCTTGGCAATAAAATATAGGAGTTATCAGCTGGAAATTCCTGCCTTCATGGACCTTATATCCACTGGGAAAGAAGCAGGCGATAAACAAATGAGCAAATTGTATTGTATGATTGGAGGTGATAAGTACCCTGCAAAACAGTAAAGCAGGGAAGGAACTGGGAAATGCGGAGAGTGGGGATGTCATTTTAATAGGATGGTCTGGGAGACCTGCGTGAGAAGGTGACGTTTGAGTAAACACTTGAAGAGGTGAGGGATAAGTCATGGGATATCTGGCCTGGGTAGGAACATGCCCAGCACGGTTGTGGTCCTAGGAAGGACAGGGGGTCCATGTGAGTGGAACAGTAGCAGAGGACGTCAGACAGATAATGGAATCTGGTTCTTCTATGGCCTTGAAGAAGTCTGTAAGGGCTCTGATTTTCTTTCACTCTAGAGAGATAGGAAGCTATTGGTAGATTTTAAGCAGAGAAATATGGACTGACATGTTAACACAATTACTCTTGCTACTGTGTTGATTCTTATGGAGTGAGAATAAGGCAAGGAGAGCAGTTAGGACACTGTTGCAATAACGCAGGTAAGAGATGGCAGTGCCTTGGACCATGGTGGGGGCTGGGAATTTATGGAAAGTGGTCAGATTCCACATACACTTTCATGGTAGAGCTCGCAGGATGCTTACAATGCCTCCGTCAACATAAATAAATACTTCCTAAACATTTGATGCTTTTTTTCCCCGAAAAATTTACTAATATTTTAAAATTATTCCAAAGTTTACTTTTAATTTCCTGAGCTAGCCAATCTGAACATTCTCCCACGTGTTTATTGATATTGTTTCTTGTCTTAATGGTCTCTTCCACCTCACTTTGCTCACTTAGCTATTTAGAGTTTCGCAGACATTCTAATAAATTTCAGATCTTTGTATATTAAAATAACAAAACATATTTGACTTATGATACCTAAAAATATTACACATTGTATATTACCTGTCCATCCCAGCTCTTTGCTTTTTCTTTTTCAAAATAAGCTGTAAAATAACTGTGATGTTGTAAAACTGATCAACTAACCCAAACTGCAGAAAATACTGTTTCAATTTTCATTCCCATGGAGCAAAATATTAACATCTTAAATATTACGGTATTTTATTCTAAAATGATATTCCTGGGAGAGAAGAGTCAGAATCAAGAACCTGGCACCAGCCATGATGGCTGATGTTATTTGACTCCTGTGTCCTTATGTCTGAGCCTGGTGTTGTGGAGGGCCTGAGCTCAGAGTTCAGAAGCTCGCCATCTGCCCTAACCACTCTGGGTAATCTTCAACTGCATCCTGCTGCTGAATTCTTTGTCTTTCCACATCACTTGATATTTCAAACTATTTTAAAGATATTATTCATGTAGGGTATTCACAAATGCCAGTTCCTTTCAGAGACCACATGTTTAACTTGTGTATTAATTTCTGGGAGATGCCATAGCCAGGTACCTCAAAGTGGGTGGCTTACCAGAAACAGCTTACCAGAAACTTGTTCCCTCACAGTTGCAGAGGTTAGAAGTCCAGAATCGAGGTGTCATAGGGCCCTGCTCTTTCTGAAGTTTCTATGGGAGAGTCTGTTCCTTGCTTTTTTCTTAGTTTCTGGTGTTGCTGGCAATCCTTGACATTCCTTAGCTTGCAGACACATCACTCTAATCCCTGCCTCTTTTGTCACATGACATTGTCCCTGTGTGTTTTCGTATCATCTTCCCCCTGTTTTGTTCTCTGTGTCCCTTTTCCTCTTCTTATAAGGATACCAGTCATATTGGATTAAGGCCCACTCTAATTCAATATGACTTCATTTTAACCTAATTATATCTGCACTGAACCTATTTATAAATAAGGTCACAATCACAAATACCAAGGGTTAGGACTTCAACCTATTTTTCTTTTCTTTTTTTTTTTTTTCTTTTTGAGTGATACAATTCAACCAATAAGAATGGGTTTGAGAAAAAAATGGTTTCCAAAAGAACTAATCTGAAAAAAAAAATGTATTCAGAATTAATGTTGGGGATAGAATCTGGCCAGAACTTGAGATGAGGTTAGTGAAATCAGGAGAAGACACAAATGCCAGCCTTCCTGCCCATCCATCTTTCAAGCCTCAGCTCAGTTCCACATTTTTACTGAAGGGTATTGAACGACTCTGAGAATCTCTCCTACAACAATATTACTTATATCACATATCTTAGTTTTTAATCAAATATACTTCTGCATTGTACCCTAATTGGTTCAAGGGTTGTGATTTAGTTTTCTCAAACAGAATTACAATCTTTTGACGGCAGGCATCTCGGTATTATATTTCTCTGATATCCTCCTGAAATTTCTATCACAGTGTTAGAAACACACAAGATTTATTAGTTTAAACTGAAATACCTAGAAGCCAAGCTTGATTGGGTGGCCAGTAAGTTTGACAGTGAGTTATTTTCCTGACCAACCATTGACTTCTCTTTCAAGTCGCGGCTAAACCGTCCCCTTTTTAGGAAGTTATTTCTCCACGCCCCAAGACTACACTAAGTGCCCCTCTTAGGACCTCCCATTCCACTCTGAGTGTGTGCTTATCATGCTGCATTTGAAATTCCTGATGCTTTGTCTCTCTTTTCTGCTGGGTTGCGAGCTCCACCAGGGCAGGGACTGTGCCTTGTCACGGTGGTATTCCCAGTGTCCAAAATAGTGGCTAGTCGATGGTTGGCGCTTAATAATTCATTGCGGAATTAGTTCAATGAGTCACTAAACACTAAGCTGAATCATTTCCTCTCCCCTGGATTTATTTTCCCCACGTGTAAAATAACAGTGGAGAAAGGGTGATGCTTAACAGAGCCTGCAATTCCAACTGAGGGTAGGTAAATATGGACATGGTTAGGTAGCTGTACTTCCTTTCTGTAAGGCTTAGACAATTGTGATTAAGCCATTGGTCTCTACTGTGGCTCTGGCCAGGTTGGCAGAGGGCTCTACCCTGGAGCTCAATTTTACGCAGGCTCTGAGGAGGAATCCAGCTGACGTTGTCGAAGTTCAAGTGCGTAAAACGCCAGGCAGGACAAGACATGAAAAAGATATGATACTGATGACAAATAAACAGAAGCCAAGAGGCACAACAGTCAACTTCCATCAATTTATTTCCATCTGTTCATATCCACTTAACTACCCTGAGTTTATTTAGGGACAATTAACCATGGTAACAAACTACATCAGTCCCTCTGAGGAATATGTAATTTTTCATAAAAATACTCAATGAAAATTCAAAACCAAGAGGCCTTACAGTATAATTCCCAAAATAGTTATTGTTAATTACAAAATAAAATTAAATCTGCTGAAGGGGAAGCAATAAACGCACTCCACTCTTCTATAAAGGCATTAGGAGAATGAAGTGTAAATTTCTTGAGAAGGAGAGACTCTCACGTAGAAGAAGATGACGGATGAAGCCTATAAGTCAAACTTGGCCACTGCTTTGGAAATCCTGAATTTCTTCCCCTTATCTGAGCAGAACCAGTATTCAGTACTGTTGATCATATGAACAAATCAAAATATTGACGTTTCTCCTCATTGATGCATTAGAAAAACTTCTTAACAGACCTTTTCTGTGAGGGTTTTTTTTCTCCCATCTGAGCTATTTCACAATCTAATTAGCTGGGCAAGTGTGTGACGTACCGATAATTAAGTTTACTGTAACTTTTGACGAATACTCAATACAGTTTGAAGGTTTTACAGGCTTGAGATTTCCCATCTTGCTGGGCATTTCAGTTGGAATATTTACTATTATCTCATACTCTACAGAGTGACCAAATGACTCATGGCTCCAGTTCCTAGTCTTGTTGCACCTTAGCTATTTCTGTAAGTGATATTACTATTTCTCTAGCCATCCCGACAGGGAACTCTGAGGTCATTGTTGTAGCCTTCTTTTCTTTTAGAACAATAATATATGTAAGCATTATTTGTGTTATTAGTCAAGAAGACACTGCTTTTTAAAAGTTTGTTCTTTACTAGGTTTCAGGTGCCCATACCATTCTTTCCACTACATGGTGACCACTGTCAGTTGTATTCTTATCTTATACATTAATGGCTATAATAGCCTGCTAGTCTCTTTCCCTCACTTATCACTGATTAATCGTCCTAAAGATGTTGGTCTAATATGCTAAGCATTTTACTAAAAATGTTTCTCTAACTTATTTTCCTGCTTTTTCCCACTGTAAATTATTTTAAAATTTCATTTTCTAATTGTTTGTTTCTATAACTCGGAGTATTTATATCTTACATGGATGTTACAGATCAAATAATTCACCTGCTCTTAGCTACAAAATAATTCTTAGATAAAAGCTCAACATCACAGACAGGTAAAAGCAGAAATACCCTAGTTTAGTGGGAAGGACAGAAGAGCATGTGGGGGAGGTCACCTGCATCCATTCTCCAAGACCCAGCTGGAGGATTGCTTCATCCATTGTTTCCACATTTGAATTACCTTTTATGTTGTTTCCCCTGATACCATAAACAGTTAATTCACAAGCAATGCACATTAAACACCTACTGTGTGTCAGTTAATGTGTTGGATATAGTAGAAGTTAATTTTTGTCTGTGTTCACAGTGTTACACGGAGACACACACAATACACATCTGAATGTATGATATACTTATATTAGGACAAGTCTTGTGTATAAAGCAAAGCCCAGATGGGAACACAGAAATCACTGTAAACATTCAAAACTGAAGAAATTCAATATTAGGACGTGGTTACACAGGTGGTAGAATCTCTGAGAAGCCAAAGAGCAGATGGTGAGGCAACCGAGAGATTAACATCAGCAGGCAGCCCCTATCACCTGGCTACAGAAATGAGGAGGAGGTGGACTGTGGTTCCCCAGCAATGGACCACACACGGCCTGTCCAACAGGAGCTGCCGTTGCAGAGGAAATGTAGTCACTGCCAAAGACACCACAGGAGATGGGGAAGGGGGAGAAATACGTCAGTTTACCTGCTTGTGCTGTCTTTCAGTCCTTGGCCACTGCCTTCCAATTGGCCAAGTCTACCCAGAAGCTTGGGGAGAGAAGAGCCTAGAAAATATTTCCTATGGAACGAAAGCAGAGCAGGAGAAGGGGGAGAAGGTATTATGTAGGAGACCGAGAGGCACCTCTTTGTAAAGTGATGCTATATGACAGAGACAGGGAGACCTGTAGGTTTATTTGCCCACTCTGGACACTGAAATCCTACTTCATTTGTCACTAGCATCTACGTGCTTCAGTTTCCTCTTTTCAATTCCTTAAAAGTTATTTTAGATCACAGGAAGATGAGAATTAACACCCACTTTGCAGCATAAACTATATTCTGTTTATGAAACTAAGATAGGTATGACATGAACGCATCTCTTTTACAGACAAATATATGATTATTGATATAATTCTAAAGCTATACTGTCATCTCCTACTAATTAACACCCTCCCCGCAACAGGTATTTGTGAAACTCTTAGGTATGTGTGGTTAAGGGGAAAATATATAACTTTTTTCTGTTCAAAGCCTTAACTGAACTGCAGATTTCTTGAGGGAGAACCTGGGTTTTATTTGTGCACACTTGTGTGTGCACGTGTGTGTGTGTAAGAATAGAACCATGCATTGTTGAGTGAGTGAACCACCCTGTGCTCCAAAAGGCAAGGAGGGCGCAGGGGTCAAGGCAGGGAAGGGCTTGGAAGGGTGGGTGGGCTTTCGTTCAGGAAGAACAGGTTCCAGTTCCAAGAGACTGTAGCTAAGGGTGCCTTCTCTTCACCAGCTACTGGGAATAGATCAACAGGAGTCGCAGCCTATTTACTCAAATCCTCCTCTTCAAAAGGGGAGAAAGGAGTAGAGAATGGAATCAGTTTGTTTGTTGCCCTAAGCACTATAAGATGTACTATATTCTTCCTCACGTGCAATGTTTCTTAACACACTTCTGATCAGAATTCGTAAGCCCAATTGGCAGATTAGAATATTGCTGCTAAGAAAAGTTAAGTAATTTACTGAAGGTTACAGAGCCAGTAACTGGGAGAGTCAGCTTTACAACCTAGGCATGGAGAGCTGCAAAGAAAATATTATATAGTATCTCCTGATTTCTACCTAAGGTGCTTAACATCACTGAAGCCAGTTGGAGACCTCTGCTTCATGCAGCAGGCTGGAGCTGTCACCTGAATGACGACCCCACACTGTTCCCAATTGCTGGAAATGTTCATTAACAGAGGAGCTTACATCTCAATTAAAAAGAAAAGTCGTATAAAGCAATTTGGATTGTGATTGGACAAATATTAGTGTAAATAGTTTTAAATCAATCTACCAATGACAGTTTTCAGCTTTAAATAAAAGAGAGAATTAGTCTGCAGAGGGACTAAACGCATCGGAAGTAGGGACAGGCCGGAAGACCAAAGAGAGAAAAGGGCATGATAGCGGTTCTGTAAGCACTAACTACAGATTTCAACAACTTGGCAATTTTCTCTTCATTGTTCCTTCTAATCTTCACGTGCGCCTAGGAAAAGGAAAGCCGGGTCCTTGCTATTCCATGTTGGTGGAATGTCTCCCCAATTCTCCCACTAGATCTCCCCTTCTTTTGTCTGTTGCTGACATCAGGCTTTGAGTTGGAATTTATTTGAGGAAGAGTTTCTTCCACAAAAGAAAAAATTATTTAAACAACACAAATCTAGAACCTTATTGGTAGTTGTAGAAAAATCACTGAAATGGAGGTGAGGGGACCCAGGATTATTCCAGCTCTGTCTCCTTTTGGAATGTGGGAAAAATATTGAACCTCCTGAACCTCCTCGTCTTTACAGGATCTAGGCGTCTCATTCATTACAGTACTCCCAGCTTCTACAGTCTGTGATACCTGCATGGAGAGATGCATTTTGCAGTGTAATTTGATTGATATCAGTCCTCCTTTTTGTTGTCATCTCTGAAGGAATTTAAAATTTAGGGGATGATTGAGCATGGTGAGCTGTGGTTAAGGACAGGGGAATGGCCTTTTGAGGAGTGGCTGTGAAATGGTATAAAAACACATGATTTCCAATTGCTTTATGTTCAGTTATCGTGAAAAGAACTTGTTCCAGGACTTCCTTCTTCTACAGTGTATAGAGGTGACCACAGATATTGTTAAAATTCTCTGGTACCAAGATAGCACTGCCAGACTCTTGTTATAGGGACCTACATAATTTCGTCATCTCTAGATCCATCTGGAAGTCTTAGGCCTGGGACTGTTGCCCCTGCTTCTCAGGGCGGAGGAGGGATGTCCAGGAATGGATCTAGGAGAGCTAAGAAGAGGTGCCTGGTGCTTGTTTGTGTGGTAGTTTATCAAAGCCACCTGGCAGACACCAGCATCTCTGTACACCAAGCGTCATGGAGACTTGTCAGGCCCAGCAATATCTGGTTAAACTAAGGAGGACTCTTAATTTTATTCTAAGGATTTCACTCAGTGGGAAGTTTCTTGGTAGTGACGTGCATAAATCCTAGTGGAATTTTTTTTTAGGAGTTTCATTTATAATAGAAAATAAAACAAATCCGCTGGTCCAGAGATGCAAATTTAATTCTTTTCCACTGATTTTCCTTTTTTAAAAAATTTATTGACAGGGGTATCCAGGGAGCCTATAATGAGGAGCCTTTCTAGAATGTGAGTTGTAAGGGACATTTTCACCTGCCGGGGTATAGAGCACATAAAAAATAACTAAAATAAAGTGTGGGCTTTGACTTCAAATGATCACGTTAGAAGGTGTTTGTGGTCCATGAGGTGCTCTGAGTTTGGGATGAGAAATGGCAGGATAGGATGTAATTCATTGATTGGTTCCTAAGCCCCTCACAGCACAATGGAAACAAAGGAGAGACACAAATCCAAAGGTTTATTGCTACTCCGTTAATTCAACAAATATTTATTGGGTCCTAATGTCTACCAGGTAGGCTTTGAGAGCATAGTGTGAACAAGACATTTGGACAGTGTTTCTACATTCATGGATACTGTTTTATTGTGTACAAGAGAGTAAACAGATACTCCATTACTACGTAATGTGATGTCAGATGCTGACAATGCTTCAAAAATAAATAAATAACTAAAGTTGAGTAAGGCGATAGAGCAAGAGGATTGAGGGTTAACGTTATGCACCGTGGCATTAGGAGGGCTGTCCGACGAGGTGACGTTTCAGCAGAGATCTGAAAATGTATGAAAGCAATAATATGGATATTTGAAAAAGAAATTCATATTTTTCAGTATTCTTAGGTTAAAATTGTGATTTAATCATTTTGTTTCCTACACTTAAAATAGACTCTCCCTTCTCGAAATTCAGCCTTTAAGGCCCAGTTCATAGTTCATCTTGGTTCTTGGTATGATCTTTGGTAAAATTCCTCTCCCTGAGTCTAAAGATCCCCTTCTAGACTTTCACCAGGCAACTAATATCTTTTTCTCTTTCTGGAAAAAATAGAATTAATAAATGTGACAATAAAGTGGATTGCATGAGCTTTGTAGGCCCTTTCTCACAAACAAAATGTTATAGTAAATAATCCTAGCAACATTTTTGTGAGAACTTTCCTTGCGCAGAAGTTGTCCTTCCTTGATTTGTTAATGCTTATACTGAAGACTAGGAAACGTCTACCCCACTACAGCTGCCTCAGATGAGGTTCAGAGGCATGAGTGAATTTTATCACTTCCTGTCATTCTTCTACAGGTGGAGATAGTAACTGCAGACTCATGCTGAGTGTGGCTGGTGGAACCTCACATCTGTCCCCAAGGGTGAGTGAATGGGTGTCCTGAACTCCTTTGACTTGTTTGTTAAAGCATTTTTTTTATTGTGGTAAAAAAATATATATATTTAATATTAATATATATATAAAACATAAATTGACCATCTTAAGCATTTCTAAGTGTACAGTTCAGTAGTATTAAGTATATTCACATTGTTGTGCAACCAATCTCCAGAATTTCTTCATCTTTCAAAACTGAAACTCTGTACCTATGAGCAATGACTCCCCATTTCCCCTTCTCCCCAGACCATAACCACCATTCTACTTTCTGTTTCTATGAATGGGACGATTCTGGATACCTCATATAAGTGGAATCACACAGTATTTGGCTTTTTGTGACTAGCTTCATTCACTTAGCATAATGTCCTCAAGATTCATGATGCATCCATGTTGTAGCATGTATCATGATATTTTGTTGTGTGTGTGTCTAGATACCACATTTTGTTTACCCATTCATAAAGCAGTTTTATTGAGACAGAATTGATATAAAATGAATTGCACACATTTAAAATATATAGTTTTGTAAGTTTGGACATATAAATATACCCACTACTACAATCAAGATAGTGGACATATCCACCCCCTGCAGAAGTTCCCTCATGCGCCTTTGTAATCTCCCATCCCCCGTCTTCAGGCAACAACTGATCTGCTGTCTGTTACTACAGACTAGTTTGCATTTTTAGAATTGTTTCTCTGACTCAGTATATTATTTTGAGATTCAGCTGTGCTATTGCATATATAAACAGTTCATTCTTTTTATCACTAATCAGTATTCTATAGTACCAACACACAACAATTTGTTTATCTATTCACCTGTGATCGATATTTGGGTTGTTTCTAGTTTTTCTAAATTTGAAACAAATGAGTATTACAACTGCAATTAAAACACACACAAATGCTATGAACATTCAAGTTTAAGTTTTTGTATGGATATTCTTCCATTTCTCTCGGATAAATACCTAGGAATAAAATGGCAAGACCATATGTTAAGTGTATGTCTAACTTTTTGACAAATTGTCTAACTGTTTTGTAAAGTGGTTGAAACATCTTATGTTCCTACCAGTAATAAATAATAGTTCCAGTTCTTCCACATTCTTGCCAATACTTGGTATGGTCAGTCTTTAATTTTACACATTCTAATAGATGTACGGGGTATCTCATTGTGATTTTAATTTGCATTTCCTTAATGACTAACCAAGATGAGAGAAAGAAAAAATGACCATCTTTTCATGTGCTTATTTGTCATCCATATATCTTCTTTGATGAAGTGTCTGTTCAAATCCTTGTTCTATTTTTTATTGGGTGGTTTGTTTTCTTATTATTGAGTTTGGAGCTTTTAAAAATATATTCTGGACACAATTTCTTTAGCAAATATATGGTTTGCAAATACTTTCTCCCAATCTGTGGCTTGCATTTTCATTCTGTTAACTGTGCCTTCCAGAAAACAGAAGTTTTTAGTTTTAATAAAGTCTGATTTGTGTATTCTTCTCTACTGTGGATGATATTTCTGATATCATTTCTAAGAAATCTTAGCCTAATTCAAATTCATAAAGATTTTCTTCTGTATTTTCCTCTAGAAGTTTTATGTTCTACATTCAGGTTTATGACCCATTTTGAGTGTTTTTATGCATAGGTATAGATAAAGTTTTTTCTGTGTTTTTTTGTTTTGTTTTACTTATTTGTTTTTATTTGTGCACATGCATAGCCAATTGTCCAAGCACAACTTGTTGAAAGGCTATTTTTTCTCCACTGAATTGGTCATGCCCTTTGTCAAAAGTCAGTTTTCTCTATATGTATGTGTCTATCTTTGGACTCTCTTCTGGTCCATTGCTCTATTTGCCTATTTTTATGCCAATTCCACACTGTCTTGCTTACTGTAACTGGAAGAAGTCTTAATACTAGAAAGTCCATTCAAGGCTGTTTTAACTATTCTCTGTCCTTTGCATTTCCATATGCATTTTAGAATTAGTTTGCCAATTTCTTTGAAAACACTGTTGGGATTCTGGATAGAACTGTGTTGAATCTATAGATCAATTTATCAAGAATTGGTGTTATAAAAGTAGTGAGTATGTGTCTCTTTTTAAAAAATGTCTTCTTTAATTTCTGTCAGCAATATATTATGGTTTTTAGTGTACAAGTCTTGAACATATTTTGTTAGATTTAGCCTTAATTATTTCATAGTTTTTTGATGCTATTGTAAATGATATTTTTAAACTGAAATTTCTAATTTTTTGCTAATTCAAAGAAAAACAATTGATTTTTGTATAATAATCTTTTATTCTGCAAACCTGATAAACTTGCTTATTAGTTCTAGTTATGTGTTTGTAGATCCCATGGCATTTTCTACATGGACAATCATGTTATTTGTGAATAAAGGCAGTTTTATTTTTTCTCTCCAATCTGTATGCCATTTATTTATGCCTGTCTGTTTGTCTGTATTTCTCTCTCTCTCTGCCTTATTGCACCAGCCTGGGCATCCAGGACATTGTCAAATAAGACTAGTAAGAGAAGACATCCTATCATCTTTCCCGGTCCTGGTGGGAATGCATTCAGTATTTCAGGATTAAGTATGGGATTAGATGTGTCTTTTCTATAGACACCCTATATCAAGTTGGGGAG
Organism: Equus asinus; assembly: GCF_041296235.1. Taxonomy (NCBI): domain Eukaryota; kingdom Metazoa; phylum Chordata; class Mammalia; order Perissodactyla; family Equidae; genus Equus; species Equus asinus. The sequence continues at coordinate 13,304,372 of NC_091794.1, read as the reverse complement.
GGTCCCTTCTCTTCCTTTGTGCTAAGGGTTTTTTACCTGGAATGGATGTGAGGTTTTGTCAATTGCTTTTTCTGCATTTCATAAGAAGATCATATGGTTTTTCTTTTGTTAGTTTTTAATTATGAAGAATTATATTGATTAATTTTTAAATGTTTAACCAATTTTGTATTCTCAGGATAAAACCCACTTGGACATGATTTATATGTTGCAGAATTTGATTTACACAATTAAAAAAATAATTTAAGTATCTACACTCATGAGGAATTTGGTCTACAGTTTTCTTTCTTCTAACTACTTTGTTTGGTTTTGGTATCAGAATAATGCTGTTCTTGTCGAATGTTTATTAATTTCTTGCTTAACTATCTGCTAGAATTCATTAATAAGGCCATCTGAGCCTAGAGTTTTCTTTGTGAACAAGTTTTTTGCTGTAACATAAATCTATTTAGTGGACAGAGGGCTATTTGATTTATTCTTGGATTTATGTATTTCAAAGAATTTTTCCATTTCTTGTAAGTTGCTAAATTTATGAGCATAAAGTTGTTTATGATATCTCCTTATTTTCTTTTTAATATATGTGAATCTATAGTGGTGTCACCTCTCTCATTCCTGGTGATATATATCATTTTTTTCTTTTTGATCAGTCCGGGCATTTATCAATTTTATTGATCTTCTCAAAGAACCACTTTTTTTGTTTTATTGGTATTTTCTGTTTTCTATTTCACTGATTTATTCTATGATGTTTCTTCTGCTTGTTTGTTTTATTTTCTAATTTCCTACAGTAGAAGCTGAGGATTGATTTGAGAAGTTTCTTCTTTTCTAATATAGTCCTTTAGTGCTATAATTTTCCTTCTAAGCACTACTTTAACTGCATCCCACAAATTTTAATTTGTTTGTTTTTATTTCCATTCTACTGCAAATACTTTCTAATTTCCCTTTTGATTTCTTCCTTAATCAATGTGTGACTTACAAGTGTGCTATTTGGTTTCCACATATTTGGTGATGTTCTCCAAGTTTTCATTTTTGCTGAGCCTCAAACCTAGTGTTTTGTGGGGTGACTTACTAGAGGACATCATGGCCTCATCTCTTGATGTTCTGAAGCTTCTGTCTCACTGTTTATATTTTAAATTAAAAACAGAATGATTAGCTGACTTCTACTTCTAGCTATTCTGGCTGCAATCTTTCTTTCCCACCGAGAGAAATTATTAAAGCTGAAGTAAATACATAAAATAGATATTATAAAACATAAAAACCATCAAGTTCTTGAAGATCCATGAAGGAATTAAGGTTCCCAGGCAGGAAGGACTTGAGGATCCAAGATCCCAGAAAGAAGTCATAGCAGACACCTTTGGTACACAATTACCTCAGTGCACTCAGTTCCACATGTTGAAAATATGTGTGGCTTTCTGCCTGATAGTTTTTGTCTTCCTAAAAGAATATGTTTGGCTCATGTGAGTGGAAACTGCAAGCTCTGAATATTCAACTCTCCCAAAGCAGCCTCATCTAGTGATGCCTAGAGAGTTAGCACACAATTAATTTAACTTCTTTTTTGTTTGATTAATATATCTCTGAGACTTAATTTATATTTTCCATAGTTTCAGAATATACTTTATCTGCCTTCCAGAACAAAATTAAATTCTCTTTGAAGGACGATAAAAATTCCAAAAATCTCCACTGTTATTCATTCCATCCTCTTTCTTCTCTTTCTTTCAATCATTTACTCAAAATAACCATGCCTTGCAGGAAGGAAAACCAAATAAGCTGAAAACTAAGAGAAAAAAAACGAGCAACAGAAACAGATCCAGAAATAATCAGTTTATTAATATTATTAGGCCCTGAAATTAAAAAAGTGATTTGACTACAAACTTGGTATAGAAGAAGGGAGGATTAGAGAATAGGAATACAGGACCAGAGAAAGTATGAAAATTAAAGAGGGATTCAAAGATGGAAAATACAGAAGAGAGAGTAAGAGTCTATGTGAAAAAGTCCAACATATGTATAAGTAGAATCCTAGATGGAGAATGGAAAGAAGCATTTTTTTTTCAGGAAGATTTACCCTGAGCTAGCATCTGTTGCCAATCTTCCTCTTTTTGCTTGAGGTAGATTGTCCCTGAGCTAACATCTGTGCCAGTCTTCTTCTATTTCACATGTGGGCCACCACCACAGCATGGCCGACAAGTGGTATAGGTCAGTTCCCAGCATCTGAACCTGCAAATCCAGACCGCCAAAGCAGAGGGCCTTGAGCTTAACCACTACGCCATGGGGCCTGCCCCCAAAGAAGCAATTTTTGAAGAAAAAATGGTCAAAAATTTCCCAACACTAATGAAAGACATCAATCTACAGGTTTAAGAAGTTTAGCAAGCCAAGGAAGGACTAATACAAAGAAAAGCATACCCAGATGTATTATAATAAAACGACTGAAACTAAAACAAGAGAAGACCATAAATGCAGTCATAGAGGCAGTGAATACTCACTAACTTCCAAAGAGCAGCAATATACTGACAACTAATTCCTCAAGAGGAATAATGGGAGTATGCAGTTAAACCACTTTTTAAAGCTTAAGATGATATTGATAATAACAGCTTGTGGTGTGCCTGTGTGTTTGTGTGTGTGTATGTCTGCTCTTGTGCTAAAATGGCAGAGTTGAGTATTTGTGACAGAGACCACATGGACTGCAAAGCCAGCTCTTTATAAACATTTGCCAACCCCTGTAGATATTCTTGCGATTTTTAAAGCTGATTAGTTGTGATACTTTAAAGCAGATTTTTTCAGCAAGTGGGTTGAAAGCCATGACATTTTGTCCATGGATAGGATAATCAGATAGAGTAACATATCCGTCTTCCAGGGCTAGAACTAGATCCTGGAAATAATGAAGTCTAATGAATGGGCCCTTGTCAGGAACTAGGAGATTCTACTTAACTGATGTCTGTGTTACTAACTGGCAATTTTCTTTCTGGAGCCTCTTCATCTGTAAAGTCAAAATAAAATTACAGTAGCTGCCTGTTTCAAGGCTCACATAATATAACAAAGTATGTAATGATAATAAATGTGAAAAATGTAAAAATGAAAATTATTAACATTGCACTTAAATAGGAAAAAATACATATGGCAGAGTGTGAATACAAACCGCAAGTCTCTAGGTAACTTCTAACTTGGTTCTTTTTGGTTGACTTATTTCGTCTATCTTAGTTGATCTTTTCCACAATTGATTAGAATAACCACACAAAATTGCTTATGTTACCTTCCTGCCACTATCAAACTGCACTCCTCCTTGCCTCTTCTCTTCCTCCTTTTTCACTATTATTACTGATGTCATTTATTGAGCACTTACTATGTACCATATACTGTATTAAATATATATTTCTCTTTTGAGGAAGATTAGCCCTGCGCTAACTACTGCCAATCCTCCTCTTTGTGCTGAGGAAGACTGGCCCTGAGCTAACATGCATGCTCATCTTCCTCTACTTTATATGTGGGACGCCTACCGCAGCATAGCTTTTGCAAAGCGGTGCCATGTCCGCACCCGGGATCCAAGATGGTGAACCCTGGGCTGCTGAGAAGTGGAATGTGCGAACTTAACCACTGCGCCACTGGGCCGACCCCAGTATTATATATTTTATACACAATATCTAATCCCTAGAATGCTGTAAAGTACACATTATTATTGTTGTCTTGATTTTACAGATGCAGATATTGATATAAGGATAGTTTAAATATTATGTTCTAGGTTGCAAAATTCTTAAGTGGTGGACCTGAAGTTTAAACTCATCTGTTGGAGTTTACAGTGTGCAAGAACAGTGTGCATGTTCTCTCTTTCTCTCCTAGAATTTATTGCACCTTGTGTTTGGAACCCCTGACTTATCCCTCTCCAAATTTGCCATGCCCAGATCGGTGCCCTGCATGGAGTACGCCCATTATAAAAATTAATAAAAATTAGTCATAATAATGATAGAGTTTTAAAAGTGATTAAATGAATGCAATGGTTTATTTGTGTTAAAATTGGGGAATTCTGTGGTCAAATAGGTTTAGAGAATGCCGAGTTGAACAGATTTCCTTACAGCAGAAATTTTCAAAGATTTTAAGAAGAAATATGCATTGTGAATCTAATTGAGTTGATATATACTGTAGCATGTAGCATTCATTAAAGATGCACGGAATTCCCTTTTTGGGTAAACACCTCTTAGACTTTGGGCAAGTTTAAATTAATCTATAAGAGGAAATGGATTTAAAAATTGTTAACAAGCTACGTTTTTAAGCAGTGAAATGTTAAAGTTTATTCAGCAAACAAATGAATATCTTCTTGTATTTGGCCATTTTCAAAAGAGAGCATAATTTGGCATGAAGCAAATGATCTATAAAAGCAATATTGCTATTAGATATGAGCTTTTGACTTTTTGAACAAATTCCTCATTAATACCTATGGACTACATTTTATATTAAATATAAAAACTGCAGCAATGTTAACTTATGCCAAGTGCTTCCTAATTTAACTCTGTGATTTATGCTAAAGTAATTGGAGATTTAGATTGAGCCTTCAATGATGTGATCAATTATTTTGAATATGCTAAACTGGTAACTCAGTAAAAATCAATGGGGTTTCCTTAAAAGCAAACGACCATATTATTTTTGTTTGATTTTACTGACAATTAAATCAAGCAATGGTTTGGAATTGTATGAATATAACCTCAGACATTTGTTTTATTGTGCTGCAGTTTTTACATACAAGATGGGATTATGTCAGAGGTTAAGAATACGTGAAACAATCGCTCTCTCAAGAATTGTTTTTTTTTTCAAAACAGTGATAACTACGGGTTTGTACCATTCATTTCGCACAATTTCTCAGCAAAGTAAGCTGGTTTAGGTCTTCCTGTTCCTCTCCCAGCTCCACATTAGTGACATCTTTGTGGGTTAATAAATTCTTGCATTTTTTTGGCAACAGAAATAGAATTAATACATTTTCCTGATGCACATTTTTCAAAGAGCATCTCTGTAAAACATGAACTGTAGATTGATCCCATGTCTTGGGAAGAATATTACTAGAACTAATAAACACAGATTTTCCAGGTCACAAAATTGGGAGCTGAAAAGAGCCCACAAGGGTCAGCTGAATGGCCACAGCTGTTGAAACAGGAGTAGACTAGGTGTATAGTGAATGAGAATGGAACTGCCACTAATTCATGGATCCTCGCTGCTTCACCCACACACAGTAGCAAAGACTGGCGTGATTGTTGCTGAAATCCTGCCCTGGGATATTGATTTAGGGAGTCTGCAGGTTTTCTGAAAGGCTTACCAACTTTCCAGCAAGTGCACTGAAGTTCATTGAATCTATTCATCCTAGTCTAGCTTTTCCCAGACAACCGCCCGTTCACCATCTCATGTTCTAGGAACACACCAGCTTTTGCTGCTCAGACTCACTTTATATCAATCTATCTCCACGAAAAGTCTAGCCAGAGAGATTAAAAAGGAGAGGCGATATTTATTCAATTTCTTTCAAGTCTGCTGCCTAATTTCTTGCTAACTGAATGGTTTTGGGTGTTTGGCATGTGGACTTATGTAAAGGGACAAAGCAGGAGTCCCAATGAGTCATGTATTCAGAAACACTGACAGCAGGGTTTCTTGACCGTAGTTGCAGAGAATCCCCTGGGGAGCTTTTAAACATTACTGGCTCCCCCCGCCACCCCCCTATGGCCAATTAAGTCACAATTTCTGAGGGTGTGTTCTGTGTACTGGAATTTATTTAGTTCCCAAGAAGATTCCAATTTGCAGCCAGGGTTGAGAATAATGGCTTTAGTTTTCTAAGATGAATTAAAGACAATGCAAAACACCTAAGAAATAATTTAATTCAGTCTATAAAACAGATCAAACTACCTGGTTAACATGGAGAGGATTCCAGACTTCTGTGCGTTTGCCCTCCTATATGGATCAAGGAGACGACTATTCAGGTTACTGGGTGGAAATAATTACTGAATTCTCTGTTTATCATTACCAAAGTGAGAATTAAAAAATCAGAGAATTTAGTGACCCGCCTGAAGTAACACAGCTTGTAACAGACCGGTCTTGCCTCCTGACTTCAGTCCACTGCTTGTTTCATTTTTCCTATTGCTTCAGTCATGTTAACATGAATCAAGTGGTAAGTATAACTTAAAACAACTTTTAGCATTATAACTATGATGAATTTGAAAGTGTTGAGCTCAAGTACTTTGTGAACCACCACTAACTTTGTGTGCCATTTTCATCATATTTTTAAAAATATTTGTTTCATATTATATTTTTATTGAAATATAGTTGACGTGTAACATTGTGTAAATTTAAGGTGTACAACATGTTGATTTGATCCATTTATATATTAGAATGTTATTGTCATTATAGTCATAATTAGCACCTCTATCATGACACATAATTATTTCTTTTTGGTGGTTGGAATAATTAAGATCTAGTCTCTTAGCAAGTTTAATAATTGTAATACAATATTATTATCTATATTCACTATACTGTGCATTAGATCTCTAGGACTTATTTACTACTCATTACAAGTTTGTATCCTTATATAGAAAATGCCAAAGACTCAACCCAAAAACTGTTGGAACTAATCAACAAATTCAGAAAAGATGTAGGATACAAATCAACATACAGAAATTAGTTGCATTTCTATACACTAATAATGAAACACTTGAAAAAGAAATTTAAAAAGCTATCCCATTCACGATAGCATCAAAAAACAATAAACTACTCAGAAATAAATTTACCCAAGGAAGTGAAAGAGCTGTAGAGTGAGAACTAAAGACTTTGTAGAAAGAAACTGAAGAAGACTCAGACAAATGGAAAGGCATCTCGTGTTCATTGATAGGAAGAATTAATATTGTTAAAATGTCTTTACTACCCAAGGCCGTCTATAGATTCAACATAATCCCTATAAAAATGTCAATGACAGTCTTCAGAGAAATAGAAAAAAACAATCCTAAAATTTGTATGGAACCGTAAAAGACCTTGGATCGCCAAAGCAACCTTGAGAAAGAGCATCATATTTTTTAAAACGTAAGGGAGCATAATTTTCATTCTGCCTTTATTTCAGGTCCAGGACTCTAGACCTGAAATAATTTGAAAGACATATTGTAGTATCTAATCCAATGGAGATTCCTACCAACTTGGTTTTTAGAGTTTAGATTACTTACAAGGTCATTTGTACCCATGAATGTTCTTTTCCCACCTTGCAGGTGACAAGGTAGAAGAAGCCAATGACTCTGGTCATTGCAGAGGGAAGAATGAGAGCCCCAGCCTGAGGAAGAGCAAAGTGAATTAAGGCAGCTGCCAGTGGTTCTGTGATGAGCAAACAGATTAATTTTTTATGTTGCATTTATTCATATTTTTATGTTTGATTTTGTCCTTTGATTGTAATGACAGGTTTTGGTTACACATTATTAGAGATGAATAGTAAAGAAGTGTCTAAATAAAAGGGCGAGAAATTGAGGATGATTGGTGTCATCCCCACAGGGAGGGAAGGCAGAAGACAATATCTTTTTTTCTCAGTCTCAGATGCTGTGTGTACCTCACCCACACATTCTGGAATAACCTGGGCATATTTTCTTTATTCCGTGGTGCTTTTGTGCTGCTGTCCAATGATCAGAAACCGTGGTTGGTGGAGGACAGATGCAGCTCTGCAATCCTGAGGCTATTCAGTGTGTTTATTTACATATGATATATATTTTCTGGGCATGCTCTTGCACTTATTACTCCATTTCTGAAGGTCTTCTCTCAAACCCTTTATTCTTTTCCAGAAATACAGCCAAACCGAGTCACTTCTGAGGAGAGAAAGCTAACCAGGTCTTATGTCTTGGAAATACTGTACGTATCAGGACTTATTTTTTGAGAAAAATTCTAGAAATCTCAGGAATTGGAGATTAGAATCTAAACCTTAGACACAGATGTATCATCTCAGACTCTGTAATTGATTTACTCTCAAATGTGGGGTATGCTCTTATCTTTGAGATACTTATATTTTGCATATACTAGGGAGAAACTTTGCCAATGGATACCAAGAGTCACATTCAAGAATGTCCATAGCAGCAATGTTTATAATAGCAAGAACTGGAAAAAATATGAAAGTCCTTTGAAAGGAGAATGATTAAACTGAGCTAAGTGAATACACTGGAATACTATACAACAGAGACAGTGAAACCTATAGCTATTCACATTTGTCTTGGATGAAAGTCCAACAGTATCAGGTGCACAAAAACATTTTTTTTTTTAACATAATTTTTTTTTTTTTTTAAAGATTTTATTTTTTCCTTTTTCTCCCCAAAGCCCCCCGGTACATAGTTGTGTATTCTTCGTTGTGGGTTCCTCTAGTTGTGGCATGTGGGACGCTGCCTCAGCGTGGTCTGATGAGCAGTGCCATGTCCGCGCCCAGTATTCGAACCAATGAAACACTGGGCCGCCTGCGGCGGAGCGCGCGAACTTAACCACTCGGCCACGGGGCCAGCCCCTGCACAAAAACATTTGTATCACTAATGGAAGGATAAATTCATATGACCACTTTGGAGAATGATTTATTATTATCTTCTACTTTGGGAAATGTACTAAAAATTCATGGAGTGTTTATTATGTCTCAGTTATTTTCTTAAATGCACAAATGCTAATTCATTTTATCCTTATGTAGGTACTGTAATTTTCATCATTTTATATATGAGGGAACTGACACAGAGAGCTTGGGTAACTTGGCCAAGATGAGAAAGCCTGTTACTAATACAACCAGCATTGAACCCTGGCTGTCTGGCCTCAGAGTTCATCCTCTTAACCATTTTTTATACTGTCCTGTCCAACTAGCAAAGCCAGTAATTTCACTTATTGACATATACTGTGGAGAAATTTTGTTCATGGTGCAAAGAGACGAGTATGCTCATGGCAACTATGTTGATAATAATAATAAAAAAAACCCAAACAACCTAAAAATCCATTGATAAGAGAATGGGTAAATAATGGAGATATAGTTCTACAGAATAATATTATACAATAGTGAAAATGAACTAACTGCACTATGCAAATCAATATCAAGTAATGTTGAATGATAAAACAAGGGATGAAGAGTATATATCGTATATAAATATGTGTTCAAATACATGCAAAACCAATGAATATGCATTTACATGTGCATCACACTACTACCACACAAAATAATGGCCAAGAACGATTTGAAAAAAAAGATCTACTTCACCTGAATTTTAAAAAGTGCAAAATTAAACACATAGAGTGATGTGATTTTTTTTGCTTATTGAATTGGAAAAATTTTTGTATGTTTGTGAAGTATAACTTTTAATGAGACAATTTAAAACATATTTAAATATTTTAATGAATTTTTTAAAACAATTTTTTGTAAAAATTTTGTGAGAAAATAATCAGACTTATACACAAAGTTTTTTTTTTTTTTTTTCTGAAGAAGATTAGCCCTGAGCTGACATCTATGGCCAATCCTTCTCGTTTTTCGCTTGAGGAAGATTAGCCCTGAGCTAACATCTGTTCCCTCTTCTTCTCCTTTATATGTGGGCCACCACCACAGCAGGGCTGACAAGTAGTTTAGGCCTGCACCCAGGATCCAAACCTGCGAACCCAGGCAGCCCAAGCAGAACATGCCAAACTTTAACCACCCTGGGGCTATCCTCCATAAAGATTTTTTTGAAATAGCTTTATTTATAAAAAAGAAGAATTAGAAATAAAGTGTATTAGTTTACTAGGGCTGCCATAAGAAAATATCATAGATTAGGAGATTTAAAGAACAGAAATTGATTTTCTCACAGTACTGGAAGCTAGATGTCCAAGATCAAAGGGCGGCAGGTTTGGTTTCCTCTGAGCCTCTCTTGTTGACCTGCAGATTTGCAGATGCTTCCTTCTTGCTGTCCTCACATGGCCATCCCTGTGTCTCTGTTGTCTGTGTCCTAATCTCTAATTATTATTAGAACACCAGTCATGTTGATTTAAGTTCCACCCTAAGGATCTCATGTTAACTTAGTTGCATCTTTAAAGCCCTGTCTCAAATACCGTCACATTCTGAGGTACTGTGGGTTCAGGATTCAACATATGAATTTGGAGGGGCTGCAATTCAGTCTTTAAATTAAAGTAAATTTTAGATAATCCAAAATGAAGTCATATAATATAATTGAATACCATACAGCTAAAAGAAGTAGAAGCCATTAGAAGCTTTCTCAATGACATGGAACAAAGCACATGATATGTTATGTGAAAAAAATAAGTTTATAAGATATGAACATATATTCCAAGTTCATTTAGAAAAACTTTAAGACAGCAAAAAGATTAATAGTAGTTATGTTTAACTGTTATCATCTTAGTTATTTTTTCTTATTATCTGTGATGAATATTATTATTTTTATAATCAGAAGAGTTTTAAAATTTACTACATGGAGAAGATTCCACATGAAGAGCAAGCATTAATATTTTAAGAGCAGTATGTTCTGGTTAAATTTATTTATTAATTCAACCAATATTTATTCATTGCTTACTGTCTACCTGGCAATCAGGATGGGGGCGGGAGGATTTGGAAGATACATAATTGTATCTTTTTATGTAAAATGGCTATGCATTTATTTGCTTCTGACCTAGGTTTGTAAATTTGTGATTCAGAACAAAACTTACACTTCACAATTTTTAAAACAATATTCCTAGGGCAAAGTCATCAAATTCTATCATGCACCTAAAATACAGGAGACAGACACGTAGGACACAAAAAAGAAGAAGAGGTCCATGAAAACTTTCTTGAAGTATTTGAAAGGCTACCGTGTAGAAGAGCATGTGCTTTGTAGGTTTGTTTTAGGAAATGGAGCTAGGACAAATGAGTAGAAGTTTTATTACATATATGGGAAAACTTCCTAAGAAAACAATAGTCTAAAAGTATCACAGATACTCCAGGATGTTGTGAGTTTACTGTAAGGAAAATGTTAAAGCTTATTTACATCAGCACTGTCTAATAGAATTTTCCTTGATGATGGAAATGCTCTATACCTGTGTTGCCCAATACGGAAGCCACTAGCCACATGTAGCTTATGAGCACCTGAGATGTGGCTAACATAACTGAGGAACTGAATATTGATTTTATTTAATTTTCACTAATTTAAACTTAAACATCCACATGTGGCTAGTGGCTCCCTACTGGACAGTGCAGACCCTAGTGGACCTCTTGATAGGGACACACTGATTTGAATGGTCAATGAGTAGCACACTAGGAGAATATGACTGTTTAAGGTCAATGAGTAGCACAGTTGGAGAATATGACTGTTAAAGGTCTCTTCTAGCCTTAGATGGTAGGATTCTTTGAACTTGAAATTATGGGACAGTTGTTTCTTCTGTGGGGCATTAAAAGAAGATATCCAAGTTGGAAAAGGCTGATGAGCACACCTTAGATTGTCCAAAGTACTTTAAAACATGTTTGCCAATTTTGAAAGAGTGGTAGAGAGCAGAGTGTGCAAACGAATATGAATATCCAGGGACCACTGAACGTTTGAGTTGTTATAATTCAGCTAATGGTGATAAAGGACAAAATACGTTTGAAATACAATATCAGTGTAGCTACAATTCCTGATCATTTATACAAATCCCAAGTTTGATACATTAGAAAACTGAAACCCAAGCAGTTTGAGTGACATGATCTTTGTCTACTAGACTCTCATATAAACTTTCAGGCGGCCTCTGAGTTTAACAGCAGCATCTCAAACAATGCCGATTTTAAAAAATAGTGATTGTTACAGTAGGCACTGCAACTCAGGTCAGCTGAGTGAGTCCAGTCCACATTCCACCACACCACAGTGCCTCCTGAAAAGGCAGATACACCAAGAGGACCCTGCAAACACACCCAGGGTATTAACACAACTGACACCTGGAGGAATGCCAAAGACCCAGAGTTCACTGGATGTATGTTCCAGAGATATAGGTTGAAATTCCAATTTGGTTTAAAGAAAATGTACCAAGATATGTTTCTTGTAAAAGAATGAGCAATATTTGAACATTTATTTCTATAGACTATTCATGTAACTGAATAAGCACTGACCTATGTCTTTGACAAATATCTCATCTATAATAAGCAGGGCTTTGAGAGGAAAACTGCAACTTTAAAACTAGTTGCCTGGGTTATACCAAGCATTAATGTCAGGAAAGTCAATTAAGAAATGACCTCCAACAACAAGCCTTTGCCATTCAGGTTCAGTCCACATTCTTTGCCAGCCTCAATGTGAGTAACACTAGCTGTTGACCTTTCACTTTGCATTGAAAGGTCATTAGGAAGAGTTAAGCCTCCTATGTGTTCACTCACTTTTGAAAGCTGCCGCTCTCAACATTCCATTAAAGAGGTTATCAAGGGACAGAGAGAAAAAATTAGATAAAGGCAATATGAACTTATCTATAAACTACATCAAGCAGTTCAAATGGTCATCTGCCATTTAGCTGGATAATTAGAAATGCTTTGCTTTCAACTTAATCCAAATTCCGTGTCTCATTGTGATAGCAGCAGTGTGTTACCTTCACAAATGTGCAACTTGTTTATTTCTATACTTTAGTTTTTAGAAATAGAATATCCTGTTTCTCTAAGCTTCCTTCTTCAGTGGATGTTCCATATCAAAGACATCTCAGATAGCCTCTCCAACTGAACTGCTATGGCTTGAAAAAATATGAAAAATAAAAGTAGTGGGTGTTATAAAGTGGTTAGGAAGAGCATTAGCAGATCTAACTGAGAAAAGCTCATTTTAGTTTGGGGGTATGTTTGGGAACCACACGTAAGAACCATAGAAGTACAGATATTACACACATGAAAAATTATTTCTGATTGGACGTTTAACATTACAGAGAGAGAAACAGATAGTGAATTGCTAAGTGTTTAACTGGTTGGTAATAAAAACCCATGATATAGCCATACCAAGGCCAACCTCAGGAACATACTTTTGCCTCCATTTCTCTAGGTGAAAAATGTGTATAATCTGCTTCAACCTATTTTTACTAAGACAACGGGACAGTATATGCATCTATAAATCTCTCCATGCCCTTATGAGAAAAAGTATGCATTTCGCCAGTGTTATTATAGTCATGATTATACTTAACGAAGGAAAAAAATGTGTCGCTATATACGTGTATTGCTATAATTAGAATTTTGGATAAGAAGATTATTCAAGATCCTAGTTGGGCAACAGCATCAATAAGAGTATCTGATTTTACAGGTAAGACATTCTAAAACTCCAGATTCTTAGGTTGGGAAACATACAGCTTCAAAGGAATCATCTCAACCAAATACTGTGGGTTGGCTTTTTATAGAAACCTGTAATTTCCTGAAAGCTGCTATGTTACGAATTATATAGAGTAATAAGTATAGGTCTTTGATAATATGTTGTCCTATTTGGGGCTTTAATTTGTACAGCAGTGAGTGTAATTCCATAAAGTGCCCTCTCTGTGTGAATATACATACTACGTTCAAATGCATCCTTGGGAAGGTATCTTTTTTATATTTATTTTAAAATATTTCTAGCGTTTACTAAAGTAACAGTGAAATGGAAAGAATGTCCTATGTAAAATTGAAGACTAAATCTATTCCTTTTATATTTCTGAAATTTGCCGCATGTTAGGATTAGGTGGCCGTAGAAGCTTCAAGGATAGATTACCACAGAAATCAAGCATTTTCTTTTTAATCATTAAATGGATACTACTGCAGGCAGTTGTTTTGTTCTTTCTTGGCTTTCTCAGAATGCCCGTGATTTTTTGTGTATACTCTATGGACTGAATCATAATTTTGACTCTGCTTTTTGATAAAGTATATTTCCAGCTGGTTCTTTGAGAAGGTCATGCACATATTGTCTTGGTGTCAAGCAGAATGTACTGGCTCATCACAAGAGCCCTGTAGCTTTTAATGAGTTTTGCCGTCAGACAGGTATTTAAATACTGTTCAACAGCCTTGTGTCTCATTGTTATATTTTGCTTCAAGCTTGGATTAAAGGAGAGCTGTAAGCAAGATCCTGGCAAAGCAGTGATATTTACTTTGTGTATAAACTCTTGTAGTAGATCAAACTAAAAAAAATATCTTGTGTTTGTTAGTAATAGCTAATTGGACTCTGACAAACATCAAGTAGGGGTCCCTTTAATTTGGCAGTCTAACCCTAAATGGAGTGATTATCAACACTAAGGTGGTTTGGTTATCTTGAGATAAGAGAGAGATGGCAGTCAGCAGGAGGCAAGGGCAGTTTCTGAGTCATGTGCTCTGCTTGGAAGGAGAGATGGGAGATGCTATTAAAAATAATTTGCTACTCAGCATTTTAGAAAATAAGCTTGCCTAGCCTCAGGGATTTAGCAGTGTCTGGAGCTGCTGTTTCGCGGGCTGTCTGAGAGAGAATGTAAAACATAGTAGAAGAAGAATGAAAAATAGTCATATCTAATCTACTGTGACTTCTCACTTTTCCCTTTCTTTTTCTGTTGGTCTTAAAATGGTCATGAAATGAAGGGATAAAAAGATGCTCAATTGCTGGAATGTTTGTAATGAAAAGGAGGATTACTCAAGTATCTTCTTGGTTAGATGGTAATGAAGAAAGAGATTAAAGCTGAACTGGTGGACTGACTAAAGTAGATGACCCTCCCCAATGTGGGTGGACATATCATCCAATCCACTGAGAGCCTGAATAGAACAAAAAGGCAGAGAAAGGTTAAATTTTCTCTCTGCCTTACTTCTTGAGCTAGGAAATTGATCTCCTGCCTTGGTGCTCCCGGTTCTCAGGACGTCAGACTTGAACTGAAATCTACACCTCAGCTCTGAGGCTCTCAGATCTTCCAACAACACCACCAGCTTTCCTAGGTCTCCAGCTTGTAGTATATGTATATATCTTCTTGGTTCTGTTTTTCTGGAGAATACTGACTAATGCAGCTGCCATTTATTAAGCAAATGCTCTTTTCGGATCTGTATCATATTCTTTGTATGCATCATTATTAGTCCTCACTGCAACCCACATACACAGTTTGCCCTATATTGTAGGTGAGGAAATAGGTTCAGGAAAGTTAAGCACACACAGCAGGTAAATGATGGATACAGAATTGGTACCTGTCATTGTAGCTCAAAAACCTAAGTTTAGTCATCATTTAGTCATACATTTAGTATGTAAGAGGTGCTTACCATCGTGAGGAATTCAGTCTGTAAATCATATACAGCAAACCATATGTACAGAGCTCTTTATCTTAATCTCTCTGATCTGAGCTCTTTTGTCCCTCCATGTGCCATTCTGGTCAGCCCAGCTTGGGGACCATCAGTCAGGGATTCGTGTGATGACCTCAGTCCCACATTGTTGCTCCATTTTTCTCTCACTTCATTTTAGTCCCATTTTTCTTCGGATTTCTCTTTCTAACTAAGACCTTTGTGGAGGTTTTTGACCATTTCCTTTCTAACAGCAAAAACATACTAGCTTTTATTTCAATATCTTTAATATCAATTTGTTCATTCTTTAAAAATTTATTGAGGGTTTACTATATGTTGAGAAAACCAATGCAACCGTGAACTAGTCCATGCTGTTAGGAAAATTGTAGGCTAATAGGACTTGGATACAGAAAAACAGCTAGATACAATTCAGTGTAACATACAGAATTGTAGTGATAAACACAAAGCAATAAGTTCTTAAACTAGAGTGGGAGCATCAGGGGTCTCTCCTTGGAGGAAATAGTGACTGAGTTGAGCGTTAAACACTAAGAATGAGTTAATCAAGTGCAGAAAGGTGGTGCATTTCAAGAAGAGGAAATGCAGTGCATAAAGGTAGAGTTAAAAGAAAATTGCAATTAATTCTGAAGGACTGGAATTTAGGTTTGGGAGGGCAGAGGCACGTGAGAGATCAGATTGGAGAAGTATTCAGAGAGTAAACCAGGAAGGACCTTGGAGATCTGGCAATTTTATATTCGAATCCAGAAAAGAATAATAAGGGCTGAACTAAGGTAGCAACCGTAGACTACAACAAGCAATCACGCCTGGCCCTGTTGTCCCCGCGCTTTAGAAACTGTCATCTCCAAACTACATTATATATGACAATGTTCTACCCACTGCACGAACGGGGTTCAGTAAGGGCGCTATAACTGGAGTCTGTGCAGTCATCCATGGGAGTGATTCCTCACAGATATAGCTTCCTCTGTACCCCAAACTTCCCCCCAAAATCAAAAAGTTATATTTCCCTAACAATTTTGAGTTACTGACACTGATTAAAAACTCTTTTGAAAAAAAGTCAGGACATTTTAACCCAGAGCAGAAGCTTATTAGTTATTGTTGCATGTGTGCATACGTGTGTACATGCTACTTTTTATCAGAGGTGGTCATACCCTTGATCTTTCTAGAAAGCAGAGAGTGATGAGTCTTACCTCGGGGAAGAGCTGGACTATGTTTCTTGGCACATTGATATTGGAACAGCTTTTAGTATCCTGTTAAGTATGCTGGAAGGAGACTCAATCAACAGTATACATTTATTAAGGACCTACTATGTGTCCACATTTTGCTGGAAAAAACCCCAAGGTAGTTAATAAGATTGTAAGACAATGCTATTGCTTTGAACTTGTCAGTATAGGCTATGAAAGCCACGGGAGTTCAGAGAACAGGTCAGGGAAGGATATGCTTGGCAGGTGGTGGGAATAGAAAGAGGCTCTGGCTGAGCAAAAGGGAGGAAGTAAGCTTGGACATTGAGAGTGGAGGGGACAGGGGTGGACATGTAGATTATCAAGAACTTTTAACGTTAGGCGAGAAACGTAGGTTTTATTGGATAAGTTGTGAATAGAAGAATCTATTAACAAGGCCTTTTTTAAGCGGAGAGTACTACTGTTGCAGTGTATGTGGATTTGCAGCTCCGTGCTTCCCTGGGTTTTGTGACTTTAGTGAAACCGCGCTGTCCTAGCCTGCTTCCCCTATGGAAGTGGAGGCTGAGACACAGCCTTACATGGAGGCAGTTTATTTTGGGAAGTCACCCCAGGAATCAGGAGAGGAGGACTGAGATGAGGGAAATAGGGAAAGAGGACAGGCCAATGCAGGATTCAGTACCAAGCAGGCCCTGTGAAGGCAGCTGGGGATGATCAGGCTGGGAGCCTCTGAGGAGCTAGCTTCCAAAATGGTGACCCAAGGGACCGAAGATGGGAACATTTATTCACAACTGCTCCATGGGGTATTAACGCCCTCGTGCTTCCCTTGCATTTGTGTGAGTGCTCTCTGGTGGGTCAGAGAAACCTAAGAATAGATGTGAGAAATACTAGGTAGAACTGAGAAGAGGTGCTGTCATGTTAGACTTTGTCAAAGGCAGTTCGCTGCAGGGGCTGGAGTAGAAGCTGGGTTGAGAAGACGTGACCTGAGAAGGGCATGAGGTGTCGGATACATTTGTCACTTCAGCCTGACAGGAGCAATGCCTGTAAGAATTTTAAGGTATTACACAACAAATTCAGATTTTTACTGTTGGCAAAATTATCATTTTAATAATTGACTAACAAAGTGTTGCCTAGAAATCATTTGGGTATATCTTTTAATGGATAGTTAAAATTAGTTTATTATTAATGTATTAACATCGATATTAATGTATCAATGTTTCTCAAAGCCTGATATGGCACTTGGCACAGAGCAGATGTTCAATACTATGTAGGGAAGGATTGAGTGCATTGATTCATGTAAACAGGTGCTCCCAGAGGTGTTGGAAGTTACATTTCTCAGTCTGGGTAGCAATGATGTCAAGGAATGCAGGAGAGGGTGTCTTATTTAAAAATTTAATCTGTTTTGCAAGCATTTACAGAGGGCACCAGGAAAAACAACAGCTTACCTTTAAACCAAATTATTTCAAGAATTATTTCAAACCATAATTGGGTAGTATTTACGTAATGTGGGTTTTTTTTTCCAATTAAATTCCTTAACTGCCTCTATCTAAAATGTTCTACAATCTGTAGTGACCAAGAATGACTTTGTGTGCAAATGTAAATTAAAAAAAAGCCACTGAAGTGTTATACAAAGAATTAATAAAAGGGTTCTTTTGTAAAGTTTCTTGTCTGCTTCCGTATCACATACACAACTTAGAGTTTTATTTGTAAACGTTATGGTAAAGTGAGGTATTTCCAAGATGTGAAATTGTCTTTTCCATTCTCCTTTGAATGCTTCTTTTGTAATGAATGCATCAGTAAGCAAAAATTTACAGACCACCTGCCACGGGTCCACTCAGTGCTGTTTAGAATAAGTGTCTGTTCCCGTTTATACCTGTACCTTTTCTTGCCTGAAGGAGATCCTTCACATACTCAGAAGTTCTTGGATGCAAAATTTTAATGTTAAAACACAGGTATTTGACTCAATGCTCCTGTCAGGCTCTGGAAAACCACCCTCTAGTTCTGGCATGTTCCCTACAGATCTCCTCCTGACGGGAGGCTTGTGAGCTACAGATATCCGTGTACCTTTTGGGCAGAGAGGAAGCTCTGGGCCCTGGCTTCTGGACTTTAATGGATTACGAAAAGCCAATTCTATTAAATTTGCTGTTGGCTGCGGAGCTTTCGATCTGAGTCGTCACTTGAGAGATATGTTTGTTGGTTTAAATTCTGTGGTATTGTGTGGGCTTGCAAGCTCCCAGGATTGCCAATGCCCATAAATATAACAGGAGATTCTTTTTCTATGGAGGTTAATTTTAATTTCAAGTCATCTTAATCCTCATAACAATGAATGGTTTAATTTTAATGAAGTTATTCATGACAGACAAGATATCACCAGGGAACCAGCTGAAAAATAATTCCTTTCTGTTTCAGGTTGTATTTTGCCAGGATTCTGGAGAAATTAGGAAAATGAGGTCAGAGCCCGCCGCTGCTTGTCTATGTAGCATTGTAAAACTCTTAGTCACCCCATCTAACACATTTATCTTAAACCTTTCATCCCAATGCCTGATAAAATTATATCTTTCCCAGTGCAATCTTATATTTTGATATTAGAAGTCTCACATTTAAGAAAATTCCTGCTTGTAATATGAGAGGTCAGCACCCAGTTGTAAAGTGTGATATGGCAAACCAGCTTTAAATTAGATCTCCTACTTCATACATAATGTGCTCATAAAAATTGAATGTTGAAAAGGCAAGTGATAGGTACTAAAGAGAAGACTTTAAAATACTAAAAATTCACATCATCGCCTCCCTTTTTAGAAAAAAATATTCTCCGTCTAAGAAGATGGCAACACCGCCTACTTATTTGCTCAAACCATTTGCGTAGGTAATCATCCTTAATTCTTCCGTTTTCCTTCACCAGCAGTCCAGCAAATCTTGTAGATCAGTTTCCAAAATACGTCTATTCACTTGTCTATTTCAGGGCTAGCACTCTATTCCAGACATGTCATCTCTCCTGTGGACTGTGATAATAGCCTTCTGTCCCATCTTCCTCTGTCCACTTGTGTCCCCCTTTTGTAAACAATTCACCCAGCAGCCAGAGTAATATTCCTGAAACATAAATGAAAAAATGCCATTCTACTTTTCCGAACTCTCCCATAGACTTAATCACAGTCTAAGTAAAATCCAAATGCTTTACCAAATCAAGGACTCTTCTTCTTCAGGAATCAAGGAACCTAAGAAAATTGGCCATCCTGGACTTTCTCTTCTCTTTTGACTGTGACTGACCTCTTTCTATTCTTCTTTTCTTTGCCCTCCATAAGCATTTCTGGTGTTCTTGTATCTTTTAGGTTCTGTGCTAAGCAGTGAAGTCCCCATGACTGCCATTTTCTTACTTATCAGAGCATGATAAAAATTTTAGCCATCTTTCAAGCCCTAGCTTCCACAGCAAACTGTTAATGAAAAGTCTAGTGACCCTGTGAGAAGCGTAACCTTTCTTGCTCTCTTTAAAGGTATAATTTACATACAATAAAATTCACACAGTTAAAGCTTCAGCTTGATGAATTTTGGTAATTGCATAAAATTGTGTTAAGCACCATTTTAATAAAAATATAGAATAGCTCCTTCATCTTAAAAGTATTCTCATGCCACTTTGCTGTTGATCCCTCCCCGGGTAACCACTGATCTGCTTGGTGTTGAGGTTGGTCTCTTAGAATGTCATAAAATTGATATCATAAAGTTTGACTTCTTTCACTTAGCTTAATGTTTTTTGGATGCATTCACGTTGTTGAGTATTTTATTGTTTTATTTGTATTGCTGAGTAATATTCCATAGTATGGATCTATCACAATGAACAAATCCACTGCTCAGTTGATGTAAATTTGGTTTGTTCCTAATTTTTGGCTACTGTTTTTGTGACCACACGTGTACATGTCTTTGTGGAGACGTGTTTTCATGTCTCTTAGGAATACCTAGGAGTAGATCATTAGTGTACTTCATGATAGAGGATACTGCACATTGGTTTCACAAGTGGGTGTACCATGTGCATTCTTACCAGCAATGTTAGAGAGTTCTATTTGCTCTGCATCCTCACCAATACTTGGTATGGTCAGTTTCTCTAACTCTAGCCATTCTAATGCATGTGAAGTGGCATCTTGCTGTCATTTTAATACGCATTTCTCTGATGGTTGTGATGATGAGCAACACACTGTGTGCTTATTGTGCATTTGTGTATCTTCTTTTGTGAAATATCTTTTCATATATTTTATCTAGCTTTTTACTGTCTTAGAATTGAGTTGTGGGTGTTCTTTGTATGTTCTGGAGACAAGCTGTTTGTTGTACATATGTTTTGCAAAAGCTTTATCACATATTGTGATTTGCCTTTTGGTTCCGGTAACTATGGCTTTCAAAAAGAAAGAGTTTTAATCTTGATGAAGTCTATTTTATCAATTTTTTCTTTTTTAAAATTTGTGCTTTTTGGGTTCTGTTCAAAAATTCATTGCCTAAACTAAAGTCACAAGATTTTCTTCTGTTTTCTTTCAAAGTTTCATAGTTTTAGTTTATTACCAATTTTGACTTAATTTCTTCACATGCTGAGAAGTGAGGGTCAAACTTCATTTTTTTCCATACAGATATCCAGTTGTTCTTGCTTCTCTTGTTGGAAAGGATGTCTTTTCCCCAATTAGTTAACTTTGCATCTTTTTCAAAAATCAGTTTACTGTGTACGTGTAAGTCTATTCCAGGAGTCTCTAATCTGTTGCATGGATCTATTGGTCTACCTTATACCAAGACCATATTGTCTTTTTTCTTTTTAAGATTTTATTTTTTCCTTTTTCTCCCAAAGCCCCCTGGTACATAGTTGTGTATTTTTAGTTGTGGGTCCTTCTAGTTGTGGCATGTGGGATGCTGCCTCAGCATGACTTTGATGAGCAGAGCCATGTCCGCGCCCAGGATTCAAACTAGCGAAATCCTGGGCCGCCAAAGTAGAGCGCAAACTTAACCACTGGGCCACAGGGCTGGACCCCGATCATATTGTCTCGATTATTACATCTTTAGGATAAGTCTTAAAATTAGTTAGTGTAAGTTCTTCAACTTAGTTATCATTTTCCAAAATTATTTTGGCTATTCTTGTTCTTTTTCATTTTCATATAAATTTTAAAATAAACATCAATTTCTTCAAAAAATCCTGTATACTTTTGATTGTGATTGCACTGTAAGTACTAGATATTTTGGTATTTGGAGAAGATTAATCTTATTGGACCATCCATTCATGAACATAGCATATCTATTTTATGTATTTAGGTATACTTTAACTTTGCTTTTTAAAATTTTACCCTTTTCAGTATAAGGTCTTACACGCTTCTGTCAGATTTATCCCTAATTACTTCATATTTTCTGATGCTATTGTAAATGGCATTGCTTTTTTAAATTTTTATTTTCTAATTTTTTTTTGCTACTATATAGAAATGCAATTGATTTTGTATACTGTTCTTGTGTCCAACAACAGTGTAAAATTTGCTTATTTATTCTAGTAACATTTTGTGTATTCTTTGGGGGTTTTCTACATATACAATCATGCCATCTGGAAATAAAAACAATCTATATGGCTTTTATTTCTTTTACTTACTTTAATGTGTTAGTGGGACCTTCAATAGCTGTCTTATATTCACTTGTGCCATATCTACTATTTGGTCTTTTTGTGTTCTTTGTTGCTTGTGTGTAAAAGCAGCTTCTCTACCCTGTACATGCTATCTTTTGAGTTATATAAAATGCTTCACTTTTTTCTCTGAGGATACTAGGGGTATTGGGATCAGCATGATTATATTTTAATTAGAAGATGTGCCATCTGGATATAAAAATCAGTTTTCAAAAATTGATAAAAGAACATTCCACTACAGACCATGAATCTATGCATCTAACAATAGCTTCAAAATATCTAAAACAAGTACTCTGAAAAATGCGAAGAGAAACTGACAAATCCACAATTACAGAGTGACAGTTGAACATGATTCTAGAAAGTGGTCAATCAAGCAGACAAAAAATAATAGCTAACCCTTACTGCACACTTCTTTTGTGAGTGGCACTGGACTATGTATGCTTCTTCATGCTGATATAAGGCTACAGAAAATATTAATAGTAACTTTGAGAAGTCATATACATATATCATATACATGTACCATAAATACCTTTGTGCCTGATAAACAGAGAAGAAACATTTTTTCGAACACCCATTAGGTATTCATTAAAGGCTACGCATTAGGCACCTGCCCCCCAAAGACAACAAGAACAAGCACCATTGCCGTCAACCTGGCTGGCAAGGGCACAATGAAACGAGTATGGAAGCCAAGTAGAAGTGGTGAGAATGAACACGCTTACTTTGTTCTAATCTTAGGTAGGAACGACTGAACATTTCAGCATGTGGGATGTAGGCTGTTGATTTTTCAGATGGCCTTAATCAGATTGAGAAAGTTTCTCTTGATTCCTAGTTTGCTGAGAATTATCATCATTGAAAAGTGTTGAATTATTTTCAAAAGCTTTTCCTGCATCCATTGAAGTGATCATAAGGTTTTATCCTTTATTTTATTAATATGGTGAATTACATTGATTACTTTTTCAAGTATTAAACCAACCTTGAATTCCCAGGATAAACTTCCACATAGTCATAATGCATTTTTTTGTATTTTTATTGGATTTTATTTGCTAAAATATTTTTAAGGAATTTTTGTGTCCGTGTTCATGATTAATATCAGTCTGTAGTTCTCTTTTTCTATGATGTCTTTCTTTTTGAAATCAGGGTAACATTGGCCTCACAAAATGAGTTGGGAATGGTTCCCATCTCTTTTTCCTCAAAGTGTAGGATTTGAATTGTATCTTCCTTAAATGTTTGAAAAAAAATCTTCAGTGAAACCATTTGAGCCTGGAGGACTTTTTTTCTTTTTTGCCAAGGATGGGAGAATTAATTATGAATTCAATTTCTTTAATTTATATAGGGCAGTACACATTTTCTACGTTTTCTTGGATGAGTTTTGGTAATTTATGTCTTTCAAATAATGTGTCCATTTCATATAGGTTGTCATATTTATTGCCATAAAGTTGTTCACACTATTCCCTTATTATCCTTTTAAAGTCTGAAGACTCTAATGATGTCATTTCTTTCATTCCTGTTATCAGTAATTTGTGCTTTATTCCTTTCTGTTTTTCCTCCTTGCTCCCTTCCTTCCTTTCTTCCTTCCTCTCTCTCTGGCTAAACACTTATCCATTTTATTGATTTTTCCCTCAAAATCTTTTAATCTCATTATTGTATCTCTTGTTTGTTGTTTTCTATTCATTGATTTCTGCTCTTATCTTTGCTTTCAATTCTGCATGTTTTAGGCTTAATTTAATTTAATTCTTTTTCCAGTTTTTTAGAGTAGAAGCTTAGATCAGTTATTTCACACTCCTTTTCTCTAATATAGGCTTCTAGTGCTATACATCTCCTTCTAAGCATTACTTTAGCTATAACTCACAAATTTCAATATATTATTTTTTTGTCATTGATTTGTAATTGTTCTTTAACTCAGTATTTATCTAGAAATATATTATTTAATTTCTAAACATCTGGGATTTTTCTGGCAATCTTGTTGTTACTGGGTTTTAATTTAATTACATTGGGGTTAGAGAACATACCGTGTATGATTTCAAACTTTTATAATTTATTGAGGCTTTTTTTTATTGCTCAAACCATAGTTTATCCTGGTAGATGTGCCATTGCATTTGAAAAGCATATATATTTTGCTATTTTGGAGTGTAATGTTTTATAAATATCAATTTTCAAGGTATGTGATAGTGCTGTTCAAATTTTCCATGTCTCTTGATTTTTGCCTAGTTATTTAATAACTAGAGAAAGTATGTTAAAATCTTCATGTAAAATTGTGGAATTGTATAATTCTCCCTTCAATTCTGTTAGTTTTTGCCTTATGTATTTTAAACTTCTGTTATTACATGCTTGCACTTTTATTATCATTCTCTTTTCCTGATGAATTGATACTTTAATTATTATGAAGTGTCCCTCTTTTTGTCTTTGTCTGATAGGTATATAGCTATTGTACCCTTCATAGGCTTAATGTGTGCATGGTGTATCTTTTCCATTCATTTACTTCCAGGTAATCTAGCTTCATATTTTAAAGTGTGTGCCCTACAGGCAGCATTTATATGGGTTTTTTTAAAACCATTCTGACAATCTCTACCTATTAATTAATGTGTTTAGTTAATTAACCTTTAGTGTAATAATTGATATCTGCTGTATTGCAGTCTACTATTTTACTTTTCTATTTTAGTTTTTGTTCCTCTGTTTCTCCTCTCCTGATGTTTTAATTTTTATTTGGATTTTTTTTAGAATTCCATTTAAAATTTTCTATAAACTTTTGGGTTATATTTTTGCATTTTAAATAGTTGCCTTACAAATAACAACAAACATCATTAACTTTTCACAGTCCACTTATAGTTAATACTATGCTACTTGAAATAAATTATAAACTTTTTACTTTTTTGGGGAAGATTAGCCCTGGGCTAACTGCTGCCAATTCTCCCTTTTTTGCTCAGGAAGACTGGCCCTGAGCTAACATCCATGCCCATCTTCCTCTACTTTATACATGGGATGCCTACCACAGCATGGCTTTTGCCAAGTGGTGCCATGTCCGCACCCGGGATCCAAAACCGGCGAACCCGGGGCCACAGAGAAGCGGAACGTGCGAACTTAACTGCTACGCCACTGGCCTGGCCCCAATTATATACATTTTACAAACATATAGATCCATTTTCCTCTTCCTTTTTGTTATCATTGCTTTATATATATATAACATATATATTACATAAACACATTTTAAAATCCTGAAAAAAATTTTTTAAAGTTTTTTTAAACATTTGCATGATTTATAAAGAAATCAAGTTGGTAAAGGGTAAAATGAAAGATAACTTGCATTTACCCCAGTAGTTAACATTTCCATATTTACCATTTATCCAGATATTTACCAGTTCTTCTTTCTTTTCTGGAAATCTGAGTTTCTATCTGGCATCACCTTCCTTCAGCCTGCAGAATTTCCTTTAGTATTTCTTGTAGTGCAGGTTTATGCTGTTGATTCTCTGAAAATTTCTATTTTCCCTTTCTTCTTTTTTTTCCCAGCTTTATTGGGGTATAAGTGGCAAATTAGATATTACATATATTATGTTATAAAATATAAATCTGTGCTGTTGCAAATGGCAGGAGTTTTTCATTTTTTATGGTTGAATAATATTCCATTATGTATCTATCTAGCCATCTATCATCTATCTTAAAGTCCCCTTAATTTTTTCTCTGTGTTTTTGACTCTTGAGTACTTCCAGTAAATTTTTATTTCAAAATTTTACTCTGGAATTTCCATTTGGTTCTTTTTAATTTTTCTTTTTCTTGGCTGGTGCTTTCTATTGTTTTGCTTATATTTTTATTCAATGAAAACATATTTTGCTTTAGTTTATTGAGAATAGTTATCATAGTTGCTTTACAATCTATGCCTGTTAGACCCAATATCTGGTTTGTTTACCAGTCAGACTCAGTAGATATTCTTTCCTCTGGAGAAACTGTTCCATTTTCTTGGTTCTTCTTCTTTCAGTTAAGTTTGGGTGATATTTTGGACATTATGAATGTTAACTCGTAGAGATTCTGGATTGTGCCATTTTCTCCCATGAGTGCCTACTTTGTCTTATAAAGTAATTTTCTTTTGGCTTGCATTGAACTGCAAACTCCACTTCTTGGGCAACATCTGTGATCTTAATTCAGATCTTTTGACTTTAGCTGAGTTGCGTTGAGTCTGTTCTGTACGTGTTTGGTCCAGGAATCAGAGATTTATGAAAGCAGTTTAGGGATTCCCTCTCTGACTCTTTCCCCTTGGGGATCCCCCCCTGCTCCAAGTTTCTTGAGTATTTATGGTTTTCTGGCTTCAGTGTTCTGATTCCCCAGGTTAGAAAGGCTGTGGGTTTTAACACATGTCTTTGTGGACACTGTATAAACAGTGTGAATTGAATTTAGTTCAAGATTAGAAGCCTTGTAGACTTCCTAACCAGTATAGCTCCTGTCTTTCTTCCTCAAGTTATTCGCACTTTTGAGAGAATCTGTTTCTCTTTGCTCTCCAGTCCCTTCAGGGAGTTGCTTTTTGTATTATGTCCATGTTTTATGGTAGTTTTCTCAATGAATTAACCCAATAGGGTCTTAGTTTGTCCTACCTGTAAGGAGAAGTTCTCTCTTGCTGATGAATCTCCGTAGTTTTTGAATCTGCCTTGAAGACTCTCTTACATATAATATTTTGTGTCTTGCTAAACATTAAGTATTTTTGAGACAAGGACAATACCATGCTCGTCCTGTAGCTATGGTATACAGTGGATGTTCAGTATGTTTCTGTTGGATTTAGCTGAAATTAAACTACACTGACTTAAATATATGCAGTAGAGAAAAGATCTCCCAGCTAGAGGAGAGACAAACAGAAGAAGCTTCAAAAATGCTAATTGAGGCATTAAACCTATGCCATACTAATTCAATAGCATAAAGCTATATATGAGTCTCATAAGTACAAAATCCCCTCAGATGACCAATTTGTAAATTTTGGATCCCTTATCGGCTACCCTTTTTATTTAACCTGATTTCTTCTTGTTAAAATTATATTGATAAAGAATGAGGCATATTATTTTTTCAGGAGTTCAAGAGCCTTTACAGATGAGAGTAGATAGGAAAGAATAAAGGTGGCATAAAAAAATTAAAGGAGGAAAGACAATGCATCCGAGGGCACCACAGATTTGGAAAGAAAATTACCCTCTTACTTCACTGGTGCATACCGGCTATGTTATTGTTGATGTGTGGGAAACATGAGCTCAGAATCTGAGGTCACTGAGAAAAATTGTAGCTTCCTGCAGCAAGGCTATCAATACACAGTGGCAGAGTTTAGATTTTCTGCACTCCACGTGAGAGGACTTCATCTTGAGTACAGGAGTTATATATGCTGAGACATTTGAAAACATTTTACTGCTTTTATTATTGTGACATGCAGGTGTGTTTCCTGGCTTCTCATTTTCACTGATTAACTTTGTAAGGAAGGTCTCTATCTTGGATGTATTAGAAATTAAATCATTGATTTCCCAGTAAAACTGTCCATATCTGTTTTGTGATCAAAAGTAAGATTTATTTGTTTTCTAAAAAGTTGGAAGCCTTTTGCAAAGTCTATCTGGAGTTAGCTTTTATTTAGAAATGGATTGAGAGGAAGATCCAGGATTTAAAACAAGTAAAATGAGAGTAAAAGGTTCTTTGAGCCACAGATAATAATAGATACAAGGCTAAAATTATCCAGGTGTTGATCCTGGTATGTGAGTTTAAAAGCACTTATTGAGTATAGAAAAACTAAAGTCTCACTATATCCTTTAAAATTTGGAGAAAGTTAAGAGTTTAAGAATAAAAGTTTGCTCTCAACCTGAGGCCCCAAAATAATGGACCATTCTTGCCTAGTGTAAAGCCCATTTGCCTTATTGTCCATTTTATGAGATTGCCACATGGGCCAACTCTGAACTGAACTCAACTTATGATATCAACTTATGCCCGCCATAGCTTTTCTTCCTTTTCATAATACCTACATAACTTGGTCGACAAAGGGGGGCATTCCTTTTGAGTTTTATTTTGGAAATAATTTATATAAGAAGATAACATTTGAATTCTCTATTTATGAGCTTTTGGATAGATATCAAGTCCTAATAAATCATTTCCCTTGGTGAAAAATTGTAATGAAAAAGAAGTAAATAAATCATTTACTTAACAACAGCCAAAAACCTTTGAAATGTTGCGCTTATTTCCCTGTTATTGTTAGCTTAGTTCAAACATATGTCATAATGAAATGGGTCTCAATTCTATTAGTGAACCTTCCAGAATTTGCTAGAGACTGAGATGTTGGCTCTTAAAGAGTCCCACTGTCTCCATCTTTTGCTTGTTCTCAAATTTCTTCCATGTTTTATGACATCATTTAACTGATCTTTTGAATAAAGCTTTTTGTGTAAGTTTTGAAAAAAATAGATTTATAATATAAGCTCCATCACTGTTTATATAAATTGACAAATCTAAGTGTCTTTGTTTGTTTATTTTGCTTGTTTTTAACAAGGACTTCAGTTCTGATTTGCAATTGCAAAGGATGTAAAATTATCTGATAATTGGAGAAGGGTACTCTTTGCCTGTTTATAACCTTCAGAATAATATTTTTTTTGTACTTTTCATTATTTCAAATACAAGAAAAAAAGCAATGTTATATTCACATTTTATTAGAGATTATTTTTCTTGTGAACACTGATCACTGTTGGAATTCAATTATTCAATTTTAAATTAAACGATAGTTTTCTAATTTAAGTTACATAATTATGGCCTTTCCCTATCCTTCTACTATATCCTTTGAAGAAAAAAGTAACAATTAAGTCTACATTTTTAGAAGAAGGTTCACCATAATTGCATCAAATCAAAAAGGATTAAGATATTAAGGAAGAAAAATACATATTTCCTCCAAAATAGTAATCAACTTCATTGCTTCTCAATAAATAAATGTAAAATTTCCTTGTTTATAAATATAAATATTTGAATTAGGGAAAATTATTTAAAATTTATGTCAAGTTGGTTACAGAATAATTTCAAGATTTTGTAGAGAAATTTTAGAAATGGATTTTATCAATTGGATTTGGTAATGTACTTACAAATTCTGAAA
This sequence comes from Equus asinus, assembly GCF_041296235.1. Taxonomy (NCBI): domain Eukaryota; kingdom Metazoa; phylum Chordata; class Mammalia; order Perissodactyla; family Equidae; genus Equus; species Equus asinus. The sequence continues at coordinate 13,275,303 of NC_091794.1, read as the reverse complement.
CTAGATCCTAATAGGATCATCAATTTATTTTACATTCGATTTAATCCCGCTATACAAATAGAAGATGAGATTAATTAATAAAATATATTTCCTGCCCCTGCTCCATATTTAAAGCGCAGTGACGAGCCTCTGCTGGGTTCTCTAAGGCTTTTTAAAAGAATGGAAAAATAAAGTTCATTTAATCCCATTTATGCTAAAATAGTACAAAGTTTGAGCTAGAAGAGATAATTAGACCTAACATGTATCCCAGCAACCTAAGAATGTTTTAATTTTAAGATTTTAACTTAGCATCTGAATATCCACTTCAATAAGTGATTGTATAGGTAGATGGTTAATAAAGATAAAAAGACAATCAACTTTAATAAATTTATAATTTCATAAATGAATACAAGAATGTCTTGCTTTTGGATATAATGGAGAAAGACATGAAAGACCTTCTCTCCTGCTGATATAGCAAAACGTCAAAGGAGAAACCAAAAATCATACACTTGAAAATTTCACTGAAGAACTGTTTACAAAATAAATCTAAAGTATCCAACCTCCAGAAGGACAAACCCGTCCTGGATGAGTAAGAGACATAGGATGCTTTCATGTTTGGATCCACTTGCTGATGTGGGGACAGGGCAAGCAGAGGAGTGAGCCTGCAGAAGGACGGTCTTTGCCCAGAGAAAGAGAAACCACTTGGACTTTTGATGAACCTGTGTGCTTAATGTTGAATTTGAGCCCAGAATATTGCCAAACACAAACTAATCTTCAGTTCCTTGTTACGTAGACCTCTCCCTGCCTTTCCCAAACAGTGGCTTGCTTCACCAAAGTGTGCAAGACAGGAAGTCAATAGGCAATCAGCTATCAAGACAGAAGTCACACTCTTTTGTAACCTAATCATGGAAGGGCTATCCCATTATCTTCGTAAATTCTTTTGGTTACAAGCAAGTCACTAAATCTAGGTCCCACTCAACAGGAGGTCTCATTACAAGGGCAAGAAAGCCAGAAATTAAACAGAATTGGGGCCCTTAATAGTCTGCCTGACATAGGCCTTTATTGTTCTTTTAGACACACTACTAAGCATTAAATTTTAAAAAAATATAAAACAGGCAAAAATCAGGAAAATGTCAATGGAAACACACTGACAGATAACCCAGATGTGGAAATTATCAGTCAAGATATTTGAAATAACTGTCACAAATATGTTAAACTAAGAATCATATAATGAGTGAACTGAGGCGACATTCCAGAAGTAATTTTAAAAATGTTAAAAAAAATCAGTTTGTAATCAAAAGTCTAAAAATATCATCTGAAATTTAAAAAGTATACTGAATGCTATGTAAAGCAGATAAAAGAATCAATAAACTCGAAGACAGGAAATAGCATTCATTTAAACTGAAACACAGATGGAAGAAAAAGATTGCAAAAAAGTAAAAACACCTCTGATTTGTGAGACAATTTTAAAAGTTCAAACTTATCTGTAATTCAGGTTTCGGAAAGGGAGTAATACAATGGGGCAAAACATAGTTTGAAGGAGTATTAGCTAAAATTTTTCCAAATTTAACCCAAAACGTCAACCCACTTATTCATAAATCTCAGAGGTCTCAAGCAGAATAAATGCAAGAAAAACCACCCAAAGCATTTTAGAGTCAAAATTCTGAAAATATGAGAGGAAAATTTTTAAAGGAGCTGAGATAGAAGAGGGCAATCGATGTTACATAGAGGAAAGCAATGATAAGAATGCCAGGAGATGATGATTTAATTATTTCCTAACATGCTTAGATGCAGACATGCTGGAAACTAAAAATAAAACTCAAAAAAGCTAAGAGCTCAGTCCTTGCCATCCTGTCATACTAAGGTCCCTTATAGTAGAGAGGAGGCCCCACATAACAAGTAAACACGATTCCCAGGGTGTCGGTAATCACGAACACTAACTTCCTGGATTGTCTGAGTGAGAATCTCATTGGCATTGTCTCTTGTTCCTTCTGATTCTTCTCTTGTGCCATATTCTAGTGTTCCTAACTTCTAAATTCTTGTCTTCAAGTTGACTTGCCTCTCTGCCTGGTTTCTTTGCATGGCTCCTCAGCTGGATGGCACCTGCTTTTTATCCACGCTGTGTTGGATCACCCTGAGGGCCCATTCCTTACCCTCTGGCCAGCCTTTGGCTCCTACTTATCCAAAACAGGAGAATAATTCTTGATATGGTCCTCAGTGTGTGGTTATTCTGTATAATTGAGAAATCTTATACTGGTGATTAATTTTGAACTAGATGTAAAAATACATTTTGGCAATTCTTCCTGGGCCCAGTGGAAACTAAGCAAGAAGCTTAAGAATATGTTCTATCTATCTCTGCCTCCTCTGGATAATTTTGGTTGGTTATTTTTTTGGAAGGAGGATAATATTAGATTCTTGGACATGACTTTCAACAATTTAGTTTATATATTTATTCTTTTGTTTTTGTACACCAGTCTCTGTCTTAAGCACTGAGGATTAAATGGAGAACACAAAAGACAAGTATCTATGATTTATGGTTCAGCGTTGGAGGTTGGCTGGGTCAATTTTCCCCTACTTTTTATACTTTCAAGTAGAGGAAAATGGTTGACCTTGGATTTTCTCTACCCCTTTACCAATCGTCACAGAGGAGGTTAGGTGGTTTACCTGTTGGCGAGTTTAGGATCGGGTACTGGGCATGCATGGCTTCACCCTTGTGGAACTACTCAGATTACGATCTTTCTGCTTAATGAAAGCAAGCGCTCAGATCTGCTCTCTGTCATGTGGTAAAGGGACATTTTCTAAGCACCCAGAAACCAACAGTTGTCCAACTATGACACTAGTAAAGTGAATACTTTATATGTAACTCAGTGGTGAATTATTTTTATTTTATCTTATTTTTTTAAAGATTGGCACCTGAGCTAACATCTGTTGCCAATCTTCTTCTTTTTTTCTTCTTCTCCCAAAAGCCCCCCAGTACAAAGTTGTATATTCTAGTTGTGGGTCCTTCTAATTGTGTTATGTGGGTTGCCCCCTCAGCAGGGCCTGATAAGCGGTGCCATGACCTGGCCCAGGATCAGAAACTGCGAAACCCTGGGCCACCGAAGCAGAGCGAGCAAACTTAACCACTTGGCCATGGGGCTGGCCCCAGAGGTGAATTATTATCATGACCATTTGCTCATACAAATTAGCCATATCCTGCATTCCAGTGTTTTTTTCTTTTTTTAAGTCAGTAATAAAATGGACAGTTTAAAATCTCCATCTGTTTGGTTCCTGTGTCTACCTGTCTTTCTTGGGCAAGGAAGAAGGAGTTACTTATTAAACCCTAAAATATCAATAGTGGGAGTAGGTACAGTGCATTCAGTGTCATGAGTGCCAGGACAAATGTAACAGAGAGAAGAACAATAGGCAGAGATGGGGCACCTTTCTGGGAGGACTGTGGTGGCTGGAAGGATTTTAATGTGTACTCATAGAATTCTTTGTTCTCTTTAGCTAGAGTCATATGAAAGGCAGCAGGTTCTGGGATATACATTGGGACTTCATTAATTATGGAATCAAGCTTTGGAAAATAATTTTCAAGTTTGTGTCAGTATATGTAATTGCACCTTACTTCAGAGTTATCTATACATTTATTCAACAATTTATTATTAAATGTATATTATGTGAAGTATTTTTCTAGTTTCTAGGGATACAGAAGTGGAAAAGAAAATTTTAAGAAAAATCTGTAACCTCATGAAACTTACATTCTAGAGGGGTAGGAGGTTGAGATTTGTGGTGGGTTTGAAGAAACATTGTCCTCCTTGAAAGTTCTTTGAATAAGTAAGCTAGGCTCTTGAATCGGGACCTTTACACTTGCTGTTTTTCTGCCTGGAGCAATCCCCCAGATGTTTATACAGCTTGCTCCCTCACGGACTTTAGGTCTCTCCTGACCCACCAGTGTAATATATCGCAACTGACCTCTCCCGCCAGCACTCCCTCTTCCCCACTTCCCTGCGGTATATTTCCTCAGAGCCATTACCGCCATCTGACACACAATGTATCATCTACTCAAAACACCGTAAAGCTTCACGTCTCTTCCACAGTAAATCTCAAGCTCCCAAGAAGCCCTTCAAAGCCCCGACCTGCTCCCAGCTCCATTTCCTCTCTTCCCTCATCTCTTTTCCTCACTCCTCCAGAGTTTCTCTGGGTAAGATCAAAAGTAGTTTGAGCAGAAGAGTTTTCATGCCATAAATTAGGCTTAAAAAGTCTCTCTGGCCACTGAGTTGATGACAGACTGGGATAGGGTGGGACAGGTGGCAGCCAAAGTGTGAAGTGTAGAGTATAAAGCAGGAAGACCAGTTAGAAACCTCCTCACTTAATCCAGGAGAGACATGACGATGGTTTGGAACTGCATGGTTCCAAACCAAGGCCCTGGAAGTGGAGAGAAATTGTCAGTTCTAGACATATTTTGAAAGTAAAGCCAACAGGATTTGCTGAGAGATTGTCTTGTTGTTTGAGGCAAGGCTGACACTAGTGGTCCTGTGAGCAACTGGAATGATGGCATCACTCTTGATAGGTGGAGACGACAGGTGGGGGCTGGAGCTGGGAACGCAGTTTGTGACATGTTGCTTTTCAGCCGCATATTTCATATCCACGTAAAGGTGCTGAAGAGGCAGTTGGACATATAAGACTGCACCGTGAGGGAAAATCTGGGCTGGAAGTCTAAATTTGAGTCTTTGGCATACAAATTGTTTTTACAGTTACCAGGCTGAATAAGATCACCAAAAGCATTGAGCGTAAAGAAAAGGTCTGAGGACTGATCCCTGAGGCACTCGGATGGTTTGAGTTCAGAGGGATGAAGAGAAGCCAGGAAAAACAATGCAAAGGAGCATCTTGGGAAGTGGAAGGGAAGTGAGAAGTGTGGTGTCCTGGAGGCCAGGATAGAAGACTTTCAGTAAGTAGGGAGGGATGAAATGTGTCAAATGCTGCTGACAGGTCAAGTAAGATGTGTTAGCGAGAACACATTGTCTCGATCGCTGGGAATAATGTTTGAGCAAATGTCAGGAGGATAAATTAAACACCTGCTATTTTTTTACCATGTGAAATAGACAAGTTTAGGGAAATTCCCAGTGGGCACAAAATTTATTAATCACAATTTAATCTCAAATAAATTATTACAAACATACACAAATACAAGCATATTCTTTCTTTTTCTGTCATGATTACTATAGGTTGATACCCAGAGCTCTTATTGCTCCACAATACCATTTAAGGGGATGTCTGTGGACAAAAGTCAGAATTTTTTTCACATGATTTCTGACGAGAGGGGGAGATGTGTGGCACAAACATGCTTTGTACTTTATCCACACAACACTTCCGTGGGGCAATTTCCAAGTTGTGGTGTACTCATGGCTGCATCACATCTTGCCACACTGAGTCTAATTGTGGAATCATATGGTAGTTTACCAAACGGTACATTTTGGATTTCGTTGGTCAGTGTGTCTTGTTAAGGCATATTTTGTTATTCTCAGAATGTGTTATGGGAGAATTCCTAAATAAAAATCTCAATAGAGAAATGTCCTTGGATGAGCAACTCTATTGAGTGTTTTTTTTTCTTGATTGCTTAATCCATCGATAACTTCTCGTAAAGACATTTTCAACCACTCTGATTCTATGAATAGAAGTGACTCTATTATTCTATTAACATAAGTGATGTTTCCCAACCGACTACTTCCTAACCTGTTTTTATAAGTTATTACAATTGCAACCAATTTGTTTATTCATGGCCAATACAATCGTAGTTACTATTAGTTTTGCTGCACTCAACAAAACAGAATTGCACTTGTATGAAGCCTGTCCTATAGAAATCTAAAATCAAGCACAGCTGTAACTTGTCTAAACATTTGTATATTCTTTGAATTTGGGGAAATAAAATCATTTTAATTGCCTTTTTTTCCCTGTCATTCTGCCAAATCATCAAATGACTCTATCCTTAAATATCTCTTCCTGCCACTAACTATACCTCTTCCTATTTGGCTTAATTATCAAGACTTTTATAGTATTTTATATTTCCCCAATACAGAAAATACTCTTTTCTTCTGCTGAGAATTGTCTCTTCCAAACACATTTTATGGTAACATCTCATGCATTAGTTTATATTCTTTAATTGTTTTATTGCATCTACGGTGTGTTGCCAACTAGGTTTTAAGTTCTTGAGAGTCAGGATCATAAAACATATTTAAGCAACAGCAACAAGGCCTAATTTTTCAAACATACAAGAGACTTCATCCTTCACAAATTTAGCATCACCTTGGGACCATTTTATATTTATGTCAATGATATTGTTATTGCTAAAAAATAAAAAAGAAATCTTTGCAACTATTCTTGGAATTGCCTGTAGAACCATTCTGAGTAAAGTGAGTAAATAAATCTTTTTATCTTGGAGTCATATTTGTTCCAAGATACACTCCTAACATAATTTTATCCAAGGGAACACCCTATCTTTCTCATCACATTGGACTCTGAAAGACTTTTGGGTATTCCTTAAAAATAAATATGTCCTCAAATACTATTCTTTCTAAAAATTGAACTTGAATCTGCTCAAGCCTCTAGAACCAATTGTCAGTTTCCAGGAGAAGAAGGGGAAATGTGTTGAATGTCGCCATGGGACTGCAATCCCCAAAATCCAGCCTAAAAAAGTCTCAAGACAAGTGAAATCCAAAATCTTCAAGAAATAATTTGCAAGAAAAAGAAACAGGAGATGATGATAGAACCTATAAATCGAACACATTTAAAAAATCTGAGGAAACATATCAACTATTTCCAAAACATAAATCTTTTGGAACCTTGATTTAAATAAACAAGCGATAAATAAATGAGACAATGTAGGCATTTTGAACACTGATTAAATAGTTAAAGATACTAAGGAATTATTATAATATTTAAGCTATTAAAATCATATTATGGTTATATTTTTATAAAAAGTCTTTATCTTTTAGTGATTCAAAAAGCCATAAAAATTGAAATGATATGAATAAAAAAATGAAATGATACGATTCCTGGGATTGGATTCTAGATAATCTGAGGTTGAAGAAGTGGGTCTGTACCCTGTGATTTGGGCCAGAGATATAGAGGTGAGTGAAGCTGCACGGTCTCTGCCATCAAAGGGCTCTGTCTGCTCTATCTCTATCCACTCGCACAGATTCTGAGTCACCTACTACTCCTTATCGTCATTCACTTGTCACTTCACTCTGAAGAAATGTGTGCTCCCAAACTGTGAGAGTTCATTCTGCATTCCTGCTTCAGAACATTTACAAAATGTTAGATAAAAATGGCCCCAGAATTATTTATGAAGAACCCCACTCTTTACTCTTTGCCATACAGAGAAGTAGTTATTATTCCTACCAGTAATTTGCTTCTTAAAAGCCACTTCTTGATTTCTGACCAAATAACATTTCCCTTTCCGCAGTCTTCCTTGTGACTCAATTTTAAAGCAATGGTTAATGTAGTATAGTCCAAATCTTTTCAATAATCTATGTTTACTCTTTTATACCCCAGCCTAGCTGGGCCACCCCACCTTCAATAACCGTAGCAAAAACATTTTTATTTTTTTTTTAACAATTGCACACATACTACACGCAAACTGGGAAGTTAGTCAAATAGAGAAAAGTTTAAAATAGAAAATTATAGTCACCCATAATGCCAACTGGTTATTCTTTTATACAAATCCCTCAAAGGACTAAGCGAATCATCCCACTATGATCCTATTAAACTTGTATTTATGTGGTTGCTTTGAGAACCTTTTTCTTTGTTATGGACCCTACCAGCTTGCCTGGTGTGTAAGTAAAAGTAAGACTACGGTTCTGTGATTCACAGAAACCCCTCAGGGATTCCTTTCTTGTTCAGCAAAAGTCGGTATTCACTCTTCAGGTCTGTTCTGCGGGAATTTTACACAGTCGTGTTTCAGAACTAACTGGACTATATATTTAAATTATGAAGATGTATATACTGTGATTTCTGAACCAGAATTTAGGGATTTGATCTTCCCAACCAGGCAGAGTGATAAAAAATGTGTCTTTGGAAGTGAACTGGTTTTGTCTGTATTAAAAGACCATTTCTAAAATTTTTGTCGTCTTTTTCAAATTGTGCTTTTACTATTTTTTTCGGAAAGTCATTAGTATGCTCTCCTATTCACCTCTGCTTCGCACGCTCCTTTCTAACGTCTCTCTCTGCTGATTATCTCCTTTGAAAAAGTCTTCGGAATTGTGAGGGCAAAGGGAGCTAATGTCCAATGAGCCCCTTTACGACCTCCTGGCAGTAAAATGTTTGATACTTATTAGACAATGTTGACATGTTAAATAAATTATTTGAGAAAATCTAGTGTTTGTGAACCAGAAAAATGTGAATAATAAAATTCCTGTTTTGTGTGTGTGTTTTCCTCTGTATAACAGTATACCCTGAGTCAGAAGCAGATCTTTAGAATTCTGTTTAAATTCGGAATTGGTCACAAGCGCTATTAACGATCACTTCTGCTAAGAAACAATTGTAATTTCACAGTCTATAATGAACTTCACAGTTGAGAGCATTTAAATGTGAGAAGAGAAGCCAGACTTGGTTACTTTTATGATTCTGATTATTACTATTATCATTTAATTATTTCTGGTCAGCATTTATTAAATCAGGGGTTAGCTGATAGATTTCTTTGCCAAATTTCTTTTCTTTTCCAAAATGCTAATACTCAAAGACCTTGTGTTCATTAATTTTGAAAAAATTATTTTGCTTTGAAAAATTTTAAATCAAGTCTTCATTTGATAGGAGTTAAAATTACTTTCATGATTTTGAATGATTAAATATGAATTCCAAATTGGATTTTATACAGAATAAAAAACACGTGAAGAAACATTAGTGAAAAGGAGCTGAAATCCAGAAGAAATAGGAAAGCCTTGGGCTCTTTAAATTAATTTACGGCTACAGGCTCAGCTTAGAATTGGAAGGGTTTTTAGAGGATGAAAAAGGTTCCAGAAGGTTGCAAACAGGCAGATGTAATTTCAGCCTAGAAAAAGGGGAAGTAGGATGGTTCCATAAACTCCAGACTTCTAGTGACTTTGATGTCCACCATGGGGAATAGGTAATACATTGATTGATTAATTCTTTGTTGTAGTCATTGAGTAATCATTTATTGAACTCCTACGTGCCAGATGCGGTATTAGGTGTCCGGCATATAGAAATAAACCAGAAACTGTTCATAACTTTAAAGAGTTTATAATCCAGCAGGGACTACATACAAGTAAATAGGCAATTAATACAAATAATACAAAATGAAATTCAAAAGAGCTTCAAGTGTGAGGAAGATTTTAATCTCTTATCAGGAGACCCACGAAGAGATGAAGATGTGAAAGTCTGTGTGTGGGGGGTGACAAGTTGGGGGAAGGGGACTGTGAGAGTTTTCCAGAAGGAAAAGATGGCATAGGCCAAGGTCTGAAGACAAAAAAGTTCATGGTGTAGTTGAGAGACATATTAGGGGTTAAGGAAAGATTCTAGAACAGTTCACCAAAGGGGTTATTAGGGATCAGCATGGGTTCACAAAGAACCAAATAAAATTATTAAATTTCTTTCTTTCTTTCTTTTTCTTCTTTTTTTGACTATACTCTAGGTGGGTAAGGACAATGCAGTTGATACACCATTTCAGGAATTCAGACACTAAATCTCATTTGACATGCTTGTGGACCATATGGTCGATTAACTCTAAAAGGGTATTGACTAATAAATGGATGTTTTCAGTGACTTAGAGTAAGGCTCTCCCTTGGCCCTGTGTAGCTGAGTCTTTTTATCCAAAATTTGGATGAAGATTTGGAGACCCTCTTTTTCAGGTTTAGAAATAATATAACATACATCAGATGATTGGAACAGGATCCATAAGATCTTAGGGTAGAATTCTGAATCACATGTGACAAAATACATTTTGAAAAGATTGTTTTTTCTGATTGTAAAAGTAATATATATTCATTGTAAAAAGATTAGAGCCATAAAAAGTAGTTACATGCCAGATGTCATATACAAACACACACATTAAGTCAGCATATATATTTACGTAATTTATTCTATCACCCTGAAACTGTCAATTATAAAACTTGATATATATACTTACAATTTTTGTATGTATTTACATACACACAAACCCACTTTGTAATATGAGATCATATTATAATATCATTTCTTTGTATTTTTTCTTAATTTTCATCATCTTTGCAGGTTAATAAATTGATATCTCATTCATCATGAGGAGGCTACATAGTATTCTGCTATGTGGATATGCCATAATTTAATTAACAATTTTCTCTAGCTTGACATTTATTGTCTTCTAAAGGATGTTTTAATAAACATCCATGTATATTCCTCTCCATGTACTGGCCTATACATTTCTTTAAATCTTTGGAAATGGAAATAGAAAGTCAAAAGGTAAACTTCTTCAAATTGTGGCACATATTGACAAATCAACAAGATGAAATTTAACAGGCACCCCTATAAGACTCTGTGAACAAGCACAGCAAGTTGAGAAGTACTAGCAACGAAAAATATGAAAGGATTTTTGTTTTTGGTGAGGAAGATTTTCCCTGAGCTAATATGTGTGCCAATCTTCTACTTTATATATGTGATGCTGCTTCAGTATGGCTTGATCAGCAGTGTGTAGGTGGGAGCCGAACCTGTGAACCTGGGGCCGCCTAAGCGGAGCAGGCAAACTTAACCACTACGCCACCGGGCTGGCCCCTAAAGGATTTTAGATGATGTTATTTCATCAGTGTTATGTGGCTGTTTCAGTAGCCGTGTGTGCTTTAACACTGGTAGCAGAACTTACCTCAGGAGACATTTGGAAATGTGAAGGGACATTTTGGTGTCACAGTGACTGGGGACATTGCAGACATTTATTAGGAAACAATGTGGAGAACAATTTAGCACCATGAAGAATTGTTTCACAGGAAATACCTATAAGACCATCTTTGAAAAAATTGAGCAATTGCAATCTAGGCCTTGTTAATAGAATAGTGTCTAGGTATGAAGGGAAAAACACCAAAATATTAACTGAAGTACATGTGTAATATAGTTTTTAAATTTTAGGTCCTACAGCTTAAGGTATGAATTGGGTAGGGCAAATAAGTTTCTTTTTATTTATCAGCTCTTATTGATTATTAGCAATAGCCTAGAAAGTTATGGTGAAAAGACTCAGAAACCATGTCTGGGCTTGGAATGCCCTTATCAGTCCCTAATGCCAGTCACGTTTGTGAGTCGGGGGGGGCGACAGGACTTACGTCAAGCCTGTGTCCTTCCCACTGGTCTAACTGTACTCTACAGGAAAGAATGCCCTGAATTCAACAGTCTCAGGATGCTATTCATACACGCTATTTTGTCAAAATGCCTCTTAAAGCATTTTGAGCTTTAAACATTCAAAAAGGAGCATAATAATTTTCAAGTCTCTTATGGGCTGAATTCTGTCCCCCTAAATTCACATACTGAAGCCCTATCCCCCAAAACCACAGAATGTGATTGTATTTGGAGACAGGGCATTTTAAAGAGGAGATTAAGTTAAAATAAGGCTGTTAAGGTGTACTTAATCTTTTTTATTCTTTTTTTCCGGAAGATTAGCCCTGAGCTAACATCTGTGCCCATCTTCCTCTATTTTATATGTGGGATGCCTGCCACCGCATGGCTTGAGCAGTGGTGCATAGGTCCACACCTGGGATCCAAACCAGCAAACCCCAGGCTGCCAAAGCAGAGCATGCAAACTTAACCACCACGCCACCGGGCCAGCCCCAAGTTGTACCTAATCTAATGTGACTGGTGTCCTTCTAAGAAGAGGAAATTTGGATACACAAAGAAACACCAGGAATGCAAACACAGAGAAAATGCCATTGAGGACATAGCAAGAAGGTAGCCATCTGCAAGCTAAGGAGAGAGGCCTTAGGAGAAACCAAACTGCCGACACCTTGATCTTGGACTTCTAGCCTCCAGAACTGTGAGAAAATAAATTCCTATTGTTTAAGTCCCCCAGTCTGTTGGTGTTTTGTTATGGCAGCCCTGGAAAACTAATACAATGTCCCAGTTAATATTCACTACATGAGTCTAATTAGAAAATTTCATCGTGATGAAATAAACAGATGATGCAGTTTGAATTCTCATTATACTCGGGACCACTCCTACATACACTGCAGTTAAAAAGATGAAAGAGCTACCTCATATACTGTGTTCAAGGCCCAATCTATCCCAAAATACCACCTTCTCTGGCATTTCCAAACCACTCTTCCACTGTCCTTCTCTTCCTTCTTGCTTGAAATTTTCGATTAAAATCGCCTCTTTGGACAACTGGGAAGAAATACACAAAGAAACCTTTAAAATGTAGGTCATCAGTGAGCATCTCCTTTGCTCCCCTTCCCTTGGAACAGAGGCATGGACGGGCTCATCAGATTAACTAATTCCTGCTCTGGAAAGCTCACAAAAGTCAGGAGACGGGATTCAGGAAGAAGCACATGCAAACAGACAAGTGGTGGATGTGTATGGAAGAAATAAGAGAGTAGAGATAAAAAAAAAAATCATACCAGCCTGGTGGCTTAGTGGTTGAGTTCACACACTCTGCTTCCAAGGCCCAGGGTTCGCAGATTCTGATCCCTGGTGCAGACCTACAGGCCGCTCGTCAAGCCATGCTGTGGCTCATCAAGCCAGGGGGCCCACACACAAAATAGCTAACATATGTTAGCTCAGCAACAATCTTCCTCAAGCAAAAGGAGAAAGATTGGCAATGGATGTTAGCTCAGGGCCAATCTTCCTCATCAAAAAATAATCCCAAATCAAAGCAGCTGTAAATTCTCATTTACTGAGAAACAAAACAAAGTCTCAAGCCTGCAGAGGAGAACAGAAATCATAACTGCACCCTGAGTCTAGACTTTGGGAAGTGTGAGGCCCAAGAGACGCACAGGAGTCGAACTTTTTTCAGGTGATAAGAATAGAATTAAGTCCCTCTTACTAATTGTTCAGCCTTCTCCCATGACATATTCAAGCAGGAGTTAGTCCTATAATTACATTCTTGAATCCTATAGTGTCCTGGAAGTGCTGTTACGTGTGGGGCCAAATTGGGTATTCATGTCCTGATCAGTACCATTCTTTGATGCTGCTTGTGGGAGAAGCTTCGCGAAGCATCATTTTGGGATCCCAGGGATGTTCAGGACTTGCTGCTTTGTCATAAGAGGCTCTGGAGACCCGGGCGGGGGGGGCACATCCTTGAAAGTGTGGCCTCTGTCTGTGGACAGCAAGGTGTTTCTGTTGATACATCAATAGACAGATGGAAATGCCAGATGTACAGTAAAACAATTCAGAATTTCCTAGTATGTTAACTTGAAAACAAGTTGACTATGCATTTTTATTTGTAACTTGGTAATCTGACAAGAGACGGCGTCATAGTCTGTTTGACTTTGCAAGTCTTTCCCGAAGATATGGCATATATTTGGGAGTGCTACAGGGTTGAGTAGACAAAGAAAACAGATTTGAAATTGCAGATGTTATTTCTAAATTGTTCATAAGTAACAGGAAACTGCAGGATGATTTTTAATTACTCTGTAGGTAGCAGGCAATTTGCATTTGTAATATCAGCATAATGAGTTTAAGATGTGCATTGGTCCCATTTCATTTTATATGGAATGCAACAAAGCACGTTAATGGGTAACCTAAAAGCATATAAATCAGGGAAAAATACGAAATGTCATAAACTGCAGAGCTGTCGTAGTAATTGTGCTTATTTGAAACATCCCACGCAAGGTATCCACAACGTCTGTGGCAATTAATACCAAATGTAATTACAGTGAATGGAGAAATGAAGATTTTCCATTTTCAATTTTCCATGAGGTACAATAGATGATTTGTTCTAGAAAGATGCCCCACAGTAAAATCTTATATGATTGATAGTACCTTAATTAAAAATAAGAAGCTCTTTCATCATCATGTTATTCCTCCTATCTCAGAAATAGCTGATAGACTTTGGTTATGCTGGTCTTTCTTTGTGTCTTAGTTGGTGCTCATTATTGAATTTTTCAGAGTCATAACTCACTTAAATATTCAAAGGGTCATTTTATCCCAGCTAGGCAAGTGGGAGTTTACTCATTCATCTCAATTTTGAGAGAAATATATCACATTATTTCAAATTATTCTTATTTTATGATTTTGTTTTTCTCTGTGGTTGCCAATTATTTTAAGAAGGGCAGAGAAAAGTACATGAGAATTGTGAGACTGGATGCTGTCATACAAACACAATAAAATTAATGTAAGCCTTACAGATTATTTTTCTGTTTATAAATGCTATTGTTGAGGTGAATTCAATTACTGTGAGTCTCCAGGCTATAACTAGGTAAGGACCACTTATTTTAGTAACTTACTGGCTGCTGCCTTGTGCCTTAACCCACACCCACACCCCCAAGACAAGAACAAAAAGATGTAAAGTGTAAAAATAAGGGAACTTTTAGAAAATGCTTGCTCCCTCTGGTAATCAGAATAATGCAAATAAAAGGCAATTGCATACCATTTCATATACTTTTAACTGGTAAATTTTAAGAGTCTGATGATATGGGATAATAGCCTTGCTTTTTGGAGAGTGGACTGCTACCAAAATTTTGGAAAGCCATTTGTCAGAACCCAGTAGAGCTGAAGATGCCCCTTGAATCTACTTAATATGTGAAGTAGACATCTAGATATTTACTCTGGAAAAATTCTGCCAAATGTGCAGAAGAAGGAACATTTTAGTATTTTTTTAATAGAAGAAAAATGAAAAAAACCTACCTAATCATCCCTTAATAGAGGAATGAATAAGGGCATAGTTTTAATTAAGTGGAATGCTGCATAGTAATTAAAATGAATCGACCAGAGATTCATGTAGCAAAATATATGTATATCTAAACAAAAATCATTAGGTTGTGTGGTAAAAGGATATTTTACAGTGTGATGGTGTGTATGTAAATTAAAAATATATAAATGGTAGAATACATATTAAAAAGACATACACTAGAAACTGGGGCCCACCCAGGGGTGTAGTGGTTAAGTTCACATACTTCACTTCAGAGGCCCAGGATTCACAGGTTTGGATGCCAGGCATGGACCTACACACTGCTCATCAAGCCATGCTGTGGCAGGGTCCCACATACAAAATAGAGGAAGACTGGCACTGATGTTAGCTAAAGGCCAATTTTCCTCACGCATGCACACGAAAGACGTGTACTAGAAACTGATATGTGCCAACATCTGAAAGGGTTCCCATGGGGAAGGAAGGAGAAGGGATAGACAGTGGGATATCTCTGATGTTTTGTTTTGCTATTGTTTTTGTTTTTGACAAAGAGTGATCTGGAAGAAATATAGCAAAATGTCAACATTTGATAAATCTGAGTTTTTGACATCTAGATATCCATCATATTATTTTCTGTGCTTTTGTGTATGTTTAAATTTAAAATGTGAATTAACATATTGTCTCTCATGTTTTATAATTATGCCAATATCATTTATAAGCAAAATGTCATTGCACATGCTGTCCTATATGTGTAATGTGTGTTGACTCTTTCAATCCACATGGAAACTGATAAGTAAATACTATTACTTTCTACATTTTAGAGATGAGGAAATGGAAGAACAGCACAAGACTTCAGATTTTAGGCTACCATTTGTGTTCTTAACCATAAGTCTATTGTCTCTCAAATTTAATAAATTCTCAAATGATATATGAGATTTATTGTATATTTCATATCATAGATCATATTTTATATATTTATATATACACACACACATAAATATATATATATATATATATATATATATATATACTGTTTGCATTTCTGTATCCTTTATCCTGGGACGCTTTTACCTAGGAGACATCTTAAACATTGTTATAAATTAATTAAGGATAACAGAGCAGATAATAAACTGATCCAAGGACTCAGAATGATGAGGTCTAATTTCTAATCCCATCTCCACCAATGCTCTGCTGACTGATTTGTGGCAAATCCTTTCATTATTCTAAATATTGGCTTCTCCACTTTCAAACACAATTGATCAAATCTGTCTGCCTCCTGCCATAAAGATAAAACAATGGAATGTATTTGGAAGCACAGTGAATAATATACAACTATTTGGAAAGTTATAATATAGAATTTTTTTACTTTAATGTTTTAATACAAAGTGTTATTTATTTTTCACACAAAACCTGGAAAACAATTTACACACTGTCCTGAGTCACTGCACAAGTGTACCCTCTTGTGCATGACTCATGATTATTCAATAAAAACGTATGAAATTCTATTATGGGTTCTTTTCTCAGTCAGAAATGCTGCTCCTGTGGACTTTGCCTGAAACTCTGCCGAGTTGAGCTTACTTCTAGCTTCTATTTTTGTGACTCTGGCTTCACTGTGTTCAACAGACCCCATGATTTCTGTCTTGAAGATGCAAGGTCTGGCTCCCCGTGAGCACAGTCAGGGTGACTCTCAGAAAATGCAGCACATGATATCGATCTCTTTCCTGTGAATGAAGCTCAGAATTAACCAAGAGTCAATTATTGCTAGCACTAAACTGAAGTTGAAATCACTGGGAATTGCACGGCAATTTAAAGAAAATGTGTTAGCATGATCAGGAAATCGCAGATTTGGGTCTCACGAAGGAAATGAGGAAGCTCCATGTGGTAATCCATATGAATCCGGAATGGGCAAAACTTTCTAGAAATATGCTGGTGTAACTGAACTGAATTAACTGAGCTGTGGAGTCCCTGCCTGTTTCTTTAGCATTCTGCTATTATTTGTTCTTTTTATTTTTAGCTTCTATTCTATAAGTAAGCTTAAAAGTTTACTTTCTTAATTTTATTCCTTGACTTCCTCTGTCCCTTTGCCTTATCTCCTGCATCTTCAAGAAGAACTTAAAATGGCAAGTTCTAGAATCCTCATTCTTTAGTTTTCATTTAGAGTTTTCAAAGCCCTGTGGTGATGCATGCTATACAACTGTTTTTAAATTAAGAAGCCTTATGCCTTCTTTGCACTTTATAGACTTGTAGAAACTTCTCCTTCTTACAGATCAAGCTGAGGTGTCCCTGTTTAACAGGGCTCCTCTGATAAAGTAAAAATGCAGGGGGGTAACTCTGATAATGCCAGAGGAAATCATGATCCTGGGGCAGGATGGCTGGAATGACAATCCATTACAGTAGCATCTACTAGGTAAATAGGAGCTATAAAAGGATGTGAATAAAGTCAAGGGCATTATAGAAAAGATAATTAAGAATAGAGGCAAACCCTGGATATGCTGACTGAGATTGAGATTAAAGTAGAGAAGATCTATTTACATCACAGTTCAGGTGACTTTGAGGAGGGTAATTTGGACATGAAGCCCAGGGGATAAATCAGAGTTTCAAAGTACAAGAGTACTTTGCTGTCTCCGGAAGCCGTGACACCTAGAGGGAAAGTTCAGCCTGAAGCTGAGGAATGAAGCCTCAAGCATGGAGTGGGTCTGGTAACCAGAAGAGAAACAAGCAGTAACATTTTGGCAGATGGAATTTGTCCCAAACTTGGTGAATAACACATAACTGTGTATTTATGTTTTACCAAATATGCATGTGATTTTCATTCTAAGCTACCCTAATAAAAATTATTATGCATACTAAAATGTATTATAATATATTCTAGACTCTGAATTATTTTCTAAATATTTGTTTCTGGGTGATAGTCCAAGCAAAAACTCTGGACTGTGTACCTGCTCTTCTATGTTTGGTTGTACAGAGATACTCCAAACTGATTACCAGTGTTACCTAGGGAGTTACCAAAAATAGGTGGACAGATAGATGGATAGATGAACGGATGGATAAATAGGTAGATTTCTGATCCCTTCCCAGATTGACCAAATTGGAAGCCCTAGGAGCAGAATCTGGGAATCAACATATGTAAAAACTTCCCAGATGATTCTGACACTTGGCTAAGCTGGAGAATAATGTGGCATTGCCAAGGAGATTGTGAGGGAAGCATATTCTCCACAAACCAAAAGAAAAAGGGAGAACTGAGATTCCTAGAGGCTTCGTCTCTGGAGAAATAACCAGAGACTCTGCCCAGTCATGGCAGCAGTGAATTCCCAGGAGACACTCCCATGAGAATTGCCCTGTGGAGCCTTCTGTTGGAAGTTGCTATAGGGTGTTGGTTCCAACCTTTGACAGTCAGATGGGCTGAAGGAAGCAAGAGCCCAGAGAATTAAAGTGCTCCATTTTCACTAATAGGCTATTACCAGCGACCCCTGAAAGATGTTAATGACAATATTTTGAAGTCCACCAAAGGGGATGGGGGTAGAAATGACAGGATTGGCCCAATAAAGGAATAGTAAAGGTGTGCCCAAGGATCACACCCTCGGTAAATTGTGACCCACAGTAAGGGTGTATCTCCAAGGATAACCAGGAGGTGATCTTTCTAAATGTGGTGGGAGAGCTCCAACCCTGAAACAGTGCTCACATATCTGAAGATAGGTGACAGCTATGACTCTACCCTGTCCTCTACGGCAGTCCCACATTTCACTCTAGTGGGAATGCTTACATCTCTTCCTTGCTTCTGATGTCACAGATAAAGCATCTTTCCTGAGTGGCCTGGGACATGCTTATCCAAGCCTTGCTCTATTTACCTCGAATGTATCCTCACCACATTAACAATTCCCCACTTGTAGCACACTATCATCATCACCTCTTCACACACTACATCATCTCTCCTCATGTCTTGTTAAGAACTTTAAGGATGTAGTTATGCCATCTGAATTCTAAAAGATATAAGTCATCTAAATTCTAAAAGGCCATCTAAATTCTTAAGCCCAGTGATTACAAAGGCAGTCAAAACAAAAGTGACCATTTTCTTTTTCTGAAGAGCGTTTTAACATGTTAGCCAGTATGGTGTAGTAGAAAGAATGCATCCTTTCTACAAACCAGAGACACTTAACTTAGTTAAATTCTTTTAACGTTTAAATTCATCCTTTGTACAGTCCATAGACTCTTAACCTTAAATTCTCCTATCGCTTTCTAATTGTGTGACAAATTACTAGACCTCTCTGAACTTTCACTATAAAGTGAAGAAAATTCCTACTTTATAGGGCGATTATTAGAATTAAATGGGATAAGAATATAAAGTATTTAACATGTAGACTTCACTCAATAAATATTAAACATCTTTTCTCCTTCTCCTACATTTGTAGACATCGGAGAAAATTTTCCTTTTCTTTTCCATTTGATGAGTTCCCCAAATGTGCAGCATTCTGGTCTTAGAATCTGGGAAAAATAATGAGGGATCCATGGGCAAATAGGGGTTCCATATATGGACTTGAAGTGTCAATAATTGTAGGCACACATATTTTTTGGGTTAAGGTTCATGGCTCTCTTCAGATTCTGAAGTGATTTTTTATCTTCATACCCCCTTAAAATGTTGAGAACCACTGTTTTATCAGACTCATTAATCATACTAATTTCCCCCTAAGTTGGAAATCCTCTTTCTGTGAGATTCCATGATTCTACCTTCAAATTCCTGTGAGCATATTATATCAAGAGACATTTCATATAGTAGGTGTGAGATCAAATGAGATAATGTATATAAAATACTTTCTTAAGCTGTAAAACTCTATATAAATGAAAGGCATTGTTAATATCAGCCACAATCTGTATTGTACAGTTGCTTTTGTGGCTGTGGGATATTTCCTCCTGATTTGTTATGATAGAAATTATCATAATGATTACAGCATTAATCACAATTACATTGCAATCTTATCACAGTGCTCACAGCTGAGCAAGTTAATTGAAAACTCAAGAAAATCTAATTGTGCCTATTTATAATTTTTCTTGGGCACCACTTTCTATGAATTTAGAACTATGATTTTTTCATGCTTGAAGAAATCTTTGATGACATCTAATTTAACCTCTTTGTTTTTAGACGAGGGAGCCAGGCCCTGGTTCCCTCTACGGCTATGAGAAAGCCACTTGCCCATTGCCATGCAGCTAGTTTGTTGAAAGTTAGGACAAGAGGATGTAATTAGGCTGTTTCCCTGTACTCTTTGATTATTAAAATAGTTAGTAATTGGAATGATAATTCCAATTTTTTAAGAGGAACAATGTTTAAGGAAAGCTCTGTTTAAAGTATTTTTTGTGGTAGATAAGGAAGAGAATATTGTCAAGGAAAAAAAAGTCTATCTTCCATAAAGTACCTCCCCTTAGAATATACTTTAATTGGAATAACCCAGAAATCTGTTTTGACTGTACAATGTGTTTTCCCCAGTAAGTAGTAACTTACAGCTCAAACACTGGTGTTTTAGTCAAGGTGCTTTGGTAATAAGGACCACTTTTAGGCTGAAAAATAAAGAAAATCTCAGCTAGGTGCCATGGGGGCAAGCTTTGAGAATCTGGAGACCATCAGGACCAGGACTTTTCTTTATATATCTGTTCTGTTCTTCAAGTCAGGAGAAGAGACCAGCTTTGTCTGATTCTCATCGTTGCACACGTGGTCAAAAGTGAAGGAGTCAAATCTGACCCGATGTGAACTTTCAGTTCAAGTACCCAAACTATTGTACTAGGGTCTCTGTCTCTTTATTCATGTCGGAGAGACAGAATCTGATCACTGAGCAGCTAATAGACTGGCCCCTAGTCTGCAGGGCCCAACTCAGGTCTTTCCAGTGGCTGGAGGTGCCGTATTATTTTGTTCTATCAGTCAACCAATCCCACATTTTTAGTAGAATTAATACAGTGTTCAGTTACCAGAGAAGAGACAGTTGTCTCGAATAGAAAACTTAAAACCAATTTAAAAGACCGAAATAAAAGAATGGCTCTGAAATTTCTAGGGTTCCTTTTTTTTCAGAATTGTGTTTTGAGATATATATTTTGATACACGATCTAGCTCTTGGAAAGGCTATTTTAAATAGATATGGTCCTATATAGCCTAGAATATGTGATTGCTCCACTTTCAGTGTCAGGAAAATACAGAAGATTCTATTTCCTTGGGAAAAGCAATGATCTAAGAAGTTTCTGGGAGATTCTAATTGGCTGTGAGGGAGTCTAGTACTTCTTTATCGTGGTTGAATATAGAATCATGTGAACTGATTGATATAAACCACGCCCATGAAGGTTATTTTAGGCTGTCTTCTAGTTTTGTCACTGCCTGCCACTCCTAATGCTGCTCTTGAGTTAAGTGCATAGTATTTCAATGGTTGCAAAGTACCCAGGGAATTTGGGTTGATTCACCATGAAATATTTACTGAGAAGCTGCATATATTCTCATGTTTTATCAGATTTATATGATGCCATTTTTATCAATTCAGATAACTTCTTCAGAAATGCTATCAATTAGTATATATTTTTGAGCCATTACCATATGCCTATTTATATATACAAATCCTGAAATATGATCCTGATAACTCTAAGCTATTTAGCATTAACTCAACATAGGAAAATTATGATCATCCAGTGCATACTGTTAGCCTTTCTGTTAATGTTTTTTTAAGTAATGGTTATAGTATTCCATATCTCTACTATAATCTTAAAGCTCCAGATTTTATTCTTCCTTTTTCCCTCTCTGCTTGAAAAGTGAAAACTAAAAGAGATAAAAATAAATCTAAAAAGCAATTAGCAAAACAGATATCTTACTGTGTGGTTTACATCTATATTCATAAGAATAAACAGTATTGAAGATAAGATAAGGAATTTCTTTTTCTTAATGGAAGCAATGATTTATTTCAAGGAGGTGGTTGAGGTTTTTAAGACAGCAAACAAGAAAATAATTTTGGCCACAGAATCTAGTATAAATTTCTAGAAAATATTTTTAAGATTATCAAGATAGGACAGGGAGGGACTAAGATTTGATTTTATTGATGAAAGAGAGGAAGAGTAGAATTTTAAATACGCTATGAAAAAATAAACAGGAAATTTTGTTCAAATGATGCAATAAGTAGTAGATACAGAGTCAAAGAAGGTTCTCAGAAGATTCTCAGATTGCAAGTGGGGAAGCAGATGATAAAATATCTATGTCCACTGAAATGTATCATTTCTATAAGTATTTATTGCCTGCCTAGGAGAGGTAAGCATTATAGCAAAAACTGTGAGGGACACAAAAAAGAATCAAATGGGGGAGAATTCCATCAAATTGCTATTAGCCTAAAAGGAAGTACTAGACATTTATAGATTTGGAGTAAATGACTGAATGTAGAAGTACTTAAATGATACGGAAGTTTAGAAACAAACCTTCAATATAGAGAATCAAGACTTTCTTATAAAGGAGATAACATTAGACTTAAGTCTTGAAGATGGAGAGGGTTTGAGTCTGTCAAAGTACAACTAGCATGGGAGAATATTCCAGAAAATACAAACAGAGACACAGAGGCACACACACAAGTAGTCATATATATATCTGTCCATAGAAAGGCCAGTCAGTATGTATGACTGTGAAATAAATGACTCGCGGGAAGAGGCTTCCTTATGTATCATTTCATCGTTTTTTTCTAGTCTAAAATGTAGGCTCAAAAAATGTTGAATTTTGCCAAATATGTGGCAAGGTCAAAGGAGATAAAGTAATTTGACCAATAGTTATTAGAGAAAGAAAGGAAACAAAAATTAATTAAATGCCTTTTATGTGCTAAAAGTTTTTAAATATAAATTACAGGGAAAAGCATTAATATTTAAAAAGAAAGGTAGCTGTTACAGCTTTTGCTTCTGAGGGATGACACAGAGCATACCGGTGGGGAACAATATCTTCATCCCTTTTACTTCAGAGTGTCATGGTGGACAGGAAAAAGACAGAATGGAATGTCCAGTTTCTGCCTATTTTTCTGAGCTACCTAAATTTAAGATGCAGAGTAGATGCACTTCTGTTTAGAAAGGCACATAAATAAATCCTTGGAGATAAAGATAGGCTTACTGGGAAGAGAGTTTGAGAAATAGAGAAAGAATCAGGAAACATGTTTTGAGCTGGCACTTGATGAGAAAAATGCTGCTGCACAGATCTGATGGGGGGACCCCTGGAGGACTTAACAGGAGGGAGTCCTAACCTTCAGTTTTTATGAGGTACATCTTTGGACTATAAACTTCTTCCCCGACCCGGATTTTTAACAGTCTTCTACACACCTAATTGTGTTGAATGAGTGGATTTGGTGAAATCTAGGAAAAAAATGTTGCATTCCACACCTGAGTCAGAAAGAAGATAGAAAAGAGATTAACACTGGAGAAAAGAAGAGATTGAAATAAAAAGCGAAGAGAAGCAGCAAATCAGAGCCAGATGTCATTATGAGGAACTAAATCCCTAGGAATTCACAAAAATCACAAAATTGTGGGTTAGCAGGCTTGAGCAATTTCATTTAAATTTCAGAGGAGAGTGTGAGCTCAGTTCCATATACTTGTCTCATTTAACACCGGTGATTATGTGGCAAAGGTAAAGTTATAACTAGCCGGTCTTTTTGTCCTGGTTTAACATTCTTTCCATTATGTGGATGGAGGAATGTGGAGCAAAAGAGGCCGGAATTGCTAGGGTTTTGGGAGACTATGGTGAGCAAGTATAGAGAAATGTCATATAAGTTACTCAGGTCTAACAACTGAAGACATCGAATGCTTTACCCAAGCAAGGGGGGCAGTGGGAGCGATCCCTTCTAGAGCAGAGCAAGCAATATGCAGCGCATTGTTTTCATAGAGAATTTAAAAGCAACAATAAAATTGCCTGAGAGTCAACCTGCTGTTGTTCTTATCATGTGCTGGCAGATCTAAACAATGTCCGTGATAGAATCCTCCTCCTTGCTGAGGCTGACCTTTCCCCCACTCCCACCTGTGGTGTGCCACTGAAGATATCCATTTGCGAAAGGCCTATAACCCACTTCTCTGTCTGCAAGACTAAACCCGTCAGGGAATAAAGTCTACATGAAGCTGGATGGCTGTGATGAGAGTCTGGTAAAGCATCCCACTCGCTAGAGCCAGGCAGTAGCACGGAGTGGCAACCTCCTTGTTGAGTCTTTCAGCCATTCTTTGAGGTATCTACTTGCCTGCTCCCTCTCCAATCTATTCCACACCTGCACTTCTGCAGTCTGTCCATTCTTATACTCAAATTTTACTTCTAAACTGAATTAGCCAGTTGGAAATAAAAATCACAGAAGTCTAAAATCTAAGCTCTATGTGAGTAGGAATAATGCACGCTTTGCTTTTTTCTTTTCTTCTTTAAAATTGTATAAAAATTGCATACAGTGAAATTCACATATCTTGTATGTACAGTGTGATGTTTTGAGTCTTTCAAGTCTTTTTCCCATTGCTTTTTTATTGGGTAATAGTTTTTTGGGGTTTTTTTTTTGCTGAGCAAGATTTGCCCTGAGCTAACATCTGTGCCAGTCTTCCTCTGTTTTTTAGTACATGGGCTGTCAGCACAGCATGGCCACTAACAGAGCAGCATAGGTTTGTACCCAGGAGCCAAACCTGGGATGCCAAAGTGGAGCACACTGAACTTAACCACTAGACTGCTGGGACTGGCCTCGGTAATTGTATTTTTTTTTTTTAAGATTTTATTTTTTTCCTTTTTCTCCCCAAAGCCCCCCAGTACATAGTTGCATATTCTTCATTGTGGGTCCTTCTAGTTGTGGCATGTGGGACGCTGCCTCAGCGTGATTTGATGAGCAGTGCCATGTCTGCGCCCAGGATTCGAACAAACGAAACACTGGGCCGCCTGCAGCGGAGCGCACGAACTTAACCACTCAGCCACGGGGCCAGCCCTGGGTAATTGTATTTTTAACTGTAAGTTTTAGGAACTATTTATATATTCTGAATATATGTACTTTGTGACCCCCTCCCCCCTTCCAAGTTCACCCCTCCTCTCGCAAGTGGAAGCCACTTTGGCAGCCTGAACTGTCCTTCAACCATCAGACTAGTGAGACTTCAGCTGTCCTTTTAAATTCTAGCTCTCTACATTCTCTGCTGATTTGGAATTTCCTTGGGGGAAAGAGCATAAAACATGGATTTCTTTCGAAGTTCAAATCTTCTCCAGTTTCTGTCCATTTTTGGTCACTCTCCTGTGCTTTTAATTCACTTCAAATATTTTTTTTCTCCAGACTTTACAATTGTTTTCAGTAGGAAGGTTAGTTCAATACATTCTAATCCACCATGAACTGGAACTGGAACATGTTGGTGCTTTTTTCACTGTTGTATTCCCAGATGCTTTAACAGCTGTTTCTCTATTTTTGAAATTAAGTGGATATTAACAAAAATAAAGAAAGAAATATGATGATTTGAAAAACAGAGTGCTATGAACTGAATTGTGTCCGCTCAAAATTCATATGTTAAAGCCCTAACCCCGAGTGTGAGGGTGTTTATAGAGAGGGCCTAGAAGGAGGTTACTATGGTTAAATGAGGGCCTATGGGTGGGGCTCTGATTCAATGGGATTAGTGTCCTTTTGAGAAGAGACTTTAGAGAGCTCTCTCTCCTTCACGTGAAGAATCCGTGAGAAGGCAGGATTCTACAAGTCAGGAGGAGAGCTCTCCCCAGGAACTGAACCAGCCAGCACCTTGATCTTGGACTTCCCAGCCTCCAAGACTGTAAGAAATAAATTTCTGTTGTTTAAGTCATTCAGTTTGTGGTATTTTGTTATGGCACCCTGAGGAGACATTTTTTTCATCAAGTACACCGACACAGTAAAACCTAGATTAAACTGTTTTTTTACAAGACCACACCAACTCATGGCACAGCACCATGTAATTTAGAATTTTGACAACGTAATTCTTTGCTCTCTGTATTAGTTATTTCTTGCTATGTAACAGATTACCCCAAAACTTAGAAGCTTAAAACAACAAACGTTTATTTTCTCACAATTTCCGTGTGTCAGGGATGCAGGTACAGCTCGGCCGAGTGTTGCTGGCTCGAGGCCGCTCGTGAGCTTACAGTCAGTGTGTCGGCTGGCACTGCGGTCTCATCTGAAGTCACAGCGGGAGGAGAATCTGCTTTCGGGCTCAATCACATCATGATTACTGGCTGAATTTCAGTTCCTTGCAGGAGGCTGGACTGAGGGCCTCATTTCTTCTCTGACTGTTGCCCAGAACTTCTTTCAGTTCCTACCATGTGGGCCTCCCTGTACCTGACTTTCCTCAGAGAGGGTCAGGAGAGAGAGCAAGAGAGAGTGACCAAGGTGGGAGTCACAGCCTTTTTGTAACCAACGTCAGAAGCGACATCTCATCACATTTGCTACATTATCTTCACTGGAAGTGAGTCAATAAATTCAGTCCAAGTGGAGGGGATTATCCAAGAGCATAAATACGGGAGGTAAGGCTTACCGGAAGCCATCCTAGAGGCTGTCGACATTTCTCTTACAGACAAAATAAAGAACCATTAAAAATTTAAATTTTAAAAATAAATGGACCTCCTGTCTTATTTTAGGCAGCACTATACTCTAATGGATGCTATCCTCTAAGGGATGGAGAGATAAATATGACACAGCTCCTGTCTTCCAGGAGCTGGTGGTCTGGTTCAAGAGGTATGGCTATATAAATGTGATCAGTCCTGTAAAAGCTGGAGGAGCTCTGGGAACAGGAAGAGCTTTATAAGATGTGGGAAATGTTGCCTTCACAAAGGAGGGAAAGCATGTGCTGTGTGTTGAAGGCAAAGGACAGGCCTGATAGAGGGGACAGAAGGCACCCTCCAGCGGGTGTCTGTGAGAATCTCACAGGAACTACAGGCATTCAGAATGACAAGGCATTCCCCCCGGGGTCTGCACTGGGGGAGTGGTGAGGAACGAGGCTCGGTGGAGGAGCCAGAAGCCATATTGCGAAGGGCATGTTAGCTATACTAAGAACTTTGGACTCTATCCAGTAAGTGGAGTGGAAATACTGAAGGATATGATCAGATACGCACGGTAGAGAATGCTCTGTCCTAAGCTCAGTGTGCCCTGCCTTGCCGATGAACAGACCAAGAAGAAAAGGAATATGTCTCACCTCCAGTTACACAAACTCTGAGACTCCCCTGTCAGAATGACTAGGTCATAATCCAGGTGGAAAGCTCTCTGTGAGTTCCTTTATTTCCAATCAAATCACACATCTCAATGACAATGTACCACATCTCAATGACATGTAATTTCCCACAAGCACCACCTTTTGTAAAGTAACCGTAAGAGTATGATTCGAGTTCATTTCCAGAGAAGAATGAAAGAAAATAGCAGTGTTCCTGCATAATGTTAACCGTGATGCAGCCCAACCCATAGCTCCTTTATTTAGCTTGCTAAATCCGATGAATCTCTAAACGCTTTAATTACTTCCCCATGCATTTCTTTCTCCATGGTACAAACTCGATGCCATTAACTTGCTAAAGCCTCCTTTGAAACTCATTTCTCACTTTTGCCCAAAGATCCATAGGCTTTCTACGTAGAAGTGAAAAGAAGCAGTGAAGCGTGTAGTCAGTGATACTTAAAACTGCAGGAGTCACCCCTAAGGAATGTCTGGGAGGTGTTGGAGGGCGCAGCCATGTGCCCCAGTCCACAGTCTTATGAAAATCCAAACAACCCAGACTCTACTAAATTCCATAATTTATGCTTGTCTAACTTTCTTTTCAGTGTTATACTTTCAGAATCCTCAGAAACCAAGGGACTTACCAATATTTACCAAACTTATGCCATCATCGAAAGGTGATGATATTGTCCTTACAGTATTTCGTGACCTCTGGTCATAGTACACAACTGAGCAAGGAAGATTTAAACAATTTGCATGTGCTGGGTCCCCATGAACTTTGGGCCTTGTTCTGATATTCATCAGAAAAACCCAGAACCACTGGGTCAAAACTACGAGAGGTGAGATCTGGGTCACTCATATGCATACAGATCATATGTCTCTTATCAAAAAAATAGAATTTTTTTCCAGGAAACTTTTAACTTCAGAAACAAGTAGGAAAGATGGGATTATCATCAAAAACTTCTTTTGTTCTAGATTATTATATTTTATAAATTCATCTATAAAAAGATACTTTTTTCCTCTGAAGTTAGATGAATTTATAAGCAGTCCAGCAGGAAGTTCAGATATCAGAAGCAAAAAACACTCGTTTTATTACCCACTTCTTGTTAGCTGGGATCATGTAGGGTTTTAAAATTATTTAATTATGACTGAGGAAAGGCAAGCTTGTGGGAGGATTAAAGGATCTGGCGTGGCCCTTCAGAGAAGGTGATTGCCAGGGAAACTTAGCAAGCATATATTAGGCAAATTTGAGTGATGACAGACATAGGAACTGGGTGACACAGAATGAAGTGACAAAAAACAAAATTGGACAAGACACTCCCTAGTCCACTGTGGTTTATATTGTTAGGTTTAGAAATGTCTTTAAGATGAAATACTAGCTTTTTGTCATCAGATATAAGATATAAGTTAATATAATAACTACTGGAGTTCTAAAATTATAAACCTAGAAGTGATTAAGAAAATAGAGCTGAATTAAAGCACTTATAAAGTATCAATAAAATATTTTCCTATTTTGGAAAGCTGTTAACACCCAAAACTCATGTGGCCATGTTGAAATTGAAAAATGCAAGTATATATGAAAAAAGGAACAACCAAGTAAAGCCAATTCTGACCAGAAGGACATGGTCAATTTAACACACTATTGTTGGACATCTTACTATCAAGACTTTTTTTTACATGGAAATCAATCTATTTCAGCCTTTAGATTATCTTATGAATTTGTGATTACTACCTTAAAAATAGGCATAGAATACATATGACCTGCTGAAGTATATTAAATCCATCTTAAACCAAACTTTAGATTACAATATTTTTTCCAAACATAACTAAGGAGAAGAAACAAGGATCAGTTGGGTAGGTTTTTCTCCTATTCGTTCATTTCAATATTTATCAGAAATCTACTATATTCAAGGTACCACACCAGCCTTTGGGTCTGCAGAGGAAGAAAAAGGGCAAAGTTGGCTCTACACAGATCCAAAGTAAAGATGTAGTGAAAGACAAGCGAAGTCTCCTCGAATTCCATGATTGGGTAACTCTTAATGCTGCCACTGAAGGAAGCAGAAGAAAGTACATTCTCCCAGGTCTTTGGTCTAGGGACATCGATGTTCCATTTTCACCTTCCTCTTCTCTCTTCCTACAAGATTTCTTCAGTCCTGTACATGCTCAGTTAGAGTTATTACCAACTGTGCTAAAATATTCCAACTCATTACATGTACCCCGTCCCTTCGTTTAAACTTCTGACTTTATGCGTTAATTTGGATTTGAATAGTAGTCTCTAGTTTTACTTCTCTGTTTACCACTTTATTTCTCTGCCTTGTCACTGGCCTAAATAAGAGATTCTTAGCTCTTTAAAGATGGAAGACTTAAAATTTCTTAACTTGTTCATTCAAATAAAATGTACTTCAGATAATTTAAGAGGATCTCCCGTACGCCCTTACTATTCCTCTCAGGGAATCTCCTGTGTATCCAGCCTTCCGCGTATCTCATGGAAGATTCACCCTACTGGCACGCTTTTGTTTCCCCTCTTCCTGTTATTTGTCATGCCTCTTCCATGAAACTGGCCCACCTCAATGGGAGCTACTGTCTCTACAAAGCTTCTCCCTTTTTCTGTGTCACCATCTCTCCACTGTCCCACACCTGTTTTCCCTAAACTTGTTCCTCTAAAGCAGTAGTCAGCAGAGTCTGCATTTCTTTACATCCTCCCTTCTTCCCATTAGGATCTTCTAATCTCCAGGCTGACTCATTCTTCTCCTTCGCCTCAGTTCCTAAAATGTCAAGTGCATGGTCCCTGATCACTAGTTACTCCCGTTCATTTCTTTACACAACACAGCATATCTGCGTTTTCATTAGATTTGAACTGGCTTTGGGTTTCCTGCAAATCACCTTACTTTTTCCTTTTCACTCCCTTCCTTTCTTCCTCCCTCTCTTCCTTTTATTTTTTTTCTGTCTCTTTCCTTCTTCCCTCCTCCCTCCTTCCTTCTCTCCTTTCTTTCTTTCTTTCTTTTCTTTCTTTCTTTCTTACTTTTTTTTCCCTCTCTCTCTCCTTTCCTCTCTCCCTCTCTCTCTTTCTCCCTTCCTTTCCAGTTTTTCTTTTTCTCTTCTTTTCTTCTTTCTCTCTTCCTCTTTCCCTCTCTCCCCCTCCTCCTTTCCCTCCCTCTCTTTCTTCCTTCCTCTTTCCTCCTCCAAGTCTTTCTTCCTTTCAGCTTTTAGATCTCCGTAGATGTGAAATAAAAAATAAAGTCTGGATCATCTGATTCAGACAACCATAATATCAGCTATATTTTTCCCACTCCTTCCTAACTTCCTCCATCTCATGATCTCATGTCAAATCATTTTTTAGGTTTTACAAGAAATCCAATCACTTTCAGAATAAGCTTTCCTGAGGATTAAAGGAGATTAGGAGGGAGGAGTCATACTGTATAATTTATAGTATTCTTCCGTCTCCTAAATTTTCTCCCCTTTCTCAATTTCTCTCCTCCTTAACACCCCACCCATGGATTCCTTGTTCACCCTTGATCTCAATCGGTCAGAGTGATGTCTTTCCTCATCTTAAGCCTAGGAGCAGGCACCTGGAGGCTTAGCCAGTACCCAAGGGGATTTATGGTTATAAATTAGATTTGATGGGGAAAATATACACTCACGAAAAATACTCCAAACAGCAGAGATACAAAAATGAAAAGCAGATCTTCTTGGACCCCAGACCCCAGACTCCCTCTGTTTAGCTAAACACTGAACTGGGTATCTTTCTAGGAATATTTCAAAGATATATAAATGTGAATGTGTACATGTCCTTATGTAAAACACATATTGTGGCCTACTACACTGACGGTTCAGCTCAGCAGCCTGGGTTTTTTTTTTGTTGCTGATGTTGTCATAAAGTCACCACAGTATTTCTCTAGTATTTCTTGCTTTACTTTAGCTGAGTAATCGGTAATAGCAACCATTTTGGAGGAGCTCATCAAGTTACACTGTAACTGTGTTTGGCACTAGGGAATAACATGATACTATACCTTCACTCCCAGTTTAAAACCATACCATGGCACCATTTTTAACTCATCACTCTAAGACAGTCCTTCTTAATCTTTTCACTCTGGAAGAACACTCAAAATGATGTTCAGATCTCAGAGAAGTCCTGCATAAAACTATTATTTTTATATTTCACAGTATATTTGCACGATCAATAAGTCATAGATCTAATAATCCCCCCAAAATCCCCATGTTCTTTTGAATCAAGATGACATTTTTAAATGTGGTTTTACTTATTATAACTAACTTATTAGCCTTTTCTTTTCTATGGTTTCCCCTCTCCACAAAAACCATAAACACTTCTTTTTTAAAAAAATCCTACTTAGTTTTTCTAATCTTGTCCATATTAGCCTAAAGTTCTCATTGCATGCTCTTCAACATGGGCTGCTAATGAGGTAGGGCATAGGGTATATGCAAGAGTAATTTTTCTTTGTTTAAAACTGAAAGGGACTTTCAGCCAAACTTTTTTGAAAAAATAAAGGTAGTTAAGTTTATTTTACCTTTCGTGAAATTAATCCTTTTCTTCCCATTTCATAAGTTTAAACACTGATAAGATATGCATAATAAATTTCTGTTAAACAACTGGCTCAAGCCAAAAGCATATTGATATCTTCTAAAAGTAGGCTTGGTAGATTTAATTTCAATGTAGGCTGCAAACTGATTTAATTAATGCTATTCTCAATATGAATATCTATTGACGATATGAATAATAAAATCATAAATCCATAATCCAAAGCAGCATGAGTAAAAAGTATAGCATATGACACAAATTTTATATAAATTTTGAAAATCAATTTTCTAATCAGTGACATGATAAGACAGATATAGGCTTAGAAGTATCAAAATTATACACATGAGTCGATTACTTGATCTTTTTTATGTATCTACACATCATAAAAGTGTAATATTTGAAATCAAAACCTATCTTTTTTGTTTTGTTTTGTGTTTTTGCTGCACAAATAGTTTATGATTGAAACTGTTATAAGGACACACAGATAAAATTTTCAACTAAAATGAGACAATTCCTACTCTTGGTTTTTTGTGCTTCATCAAAAAGAAAAAGCTTAAACATCTAAGAAGCTGAAAAATATAGCAAGAGTTTCATTGATGTCTTATAATGACAGGATACTTTTTTTTGGCAGAAATCCAGAACTTGTCCAGAGGAGATCGGTCAATTTTCTCTCCAGTGTATGATCAGATGTCGCTCACAAAGGTCTTCCTTGTAGCTCAAATTCACATTCTTAGGCTGAGGAGACTATTCAGAGAAAGCTTCCTTCATCCACTCATACGTAAAGACTATTCAGCATGGGCTGCAATCCTTTCAAAAGTTTTCAGTAGGATTTGGGATTTATTAATCTCTTTCCTTACTCTCAAGTCCAAGTGGCAAAGAATCATTTTGCAATTTCCTTTTGCAACATAATATATCCGAGAAGTGTCACTTGGAGTCAAAACATTTTCTCTAGGACCTTTCGGAGATATGTACAACTGGTTCATAGATGAAAAGTGTGTGCCAAA
Organism: Equus asinus; assembly: GCF_041296235.1. Classification (NCBI taxonomy): domain Eukaryota; kingdom Metazoa; phylum Chordata; class Mammalia; order Perissodactyla; family Equidae; genus Equus; species Equus asinus. The sequence goes on along the minus strand of NC_091794.1, from coordinate 13,242,836 downwards.
TTCTACAGACCAGTGATCTGCAGCCGTGCCTCATCTTCAAAGCATTTCAGCAAAGTCTGGCTGCCTGATTTCTTAATAGCTCTCCTGCGATTATCCTTTCAGTGTAAACACCCTGTTGAGATGTCATTGCACAGTTTTCTAAAATATTCTTAAGTGAAAAAGTTTTTGTTTACTAAAACTAACCATTTTTGGACCATCATCCAGAACTTTTGTCATTCCTTCTCCAAGAATATTTGACAGTAGCATCTTTCTGGTGAGAAGAAAGTAGAATGTTGTGATCACATTCAGGATTTTCCTTTTTCCTATGAGAGACAAAAAAACTCTAATGGAGTAGCGTCAGTACGGATACCAAGACAATTCCTCCAAGACACATATTGTGTTTGTAGAAATGAAGAAAATGAATATTTTGGCTTTTGCTTTTGGGGCACAGTTTTTGCAAAAGAAAAAAATTATGAATTTCACAACCATTGTTAAAACATGACATTCACTGATGAAGCCTGTGTAAAAATCAATGTATTTAGAGAAGCTATTGGTTTTTAGTTTATCACACAAAACTTTTTCAACCTCATGTGACATGTCATCAATAAGTTGACTTATTATCTAGTTTTGGATTGAATTTTTTCAATTTCTTTATCATGAGCCTTATCAGAATTATGTTAGGGCAGATCTAAAATTCTCCTTTTACTCTTTATAGCTCATCTTCAAAACTTACCACCTTAGATCTTCAGACATGTTTGTAAATCAGAAAATGTTAGTAAAATATAAAATAAAAAGATATAAAAAATAACTAAATGGGAAAATTGCAAAGAATTTTTAAAATTGTCCTGTTGCAAATAATTTCTAACTTACACAATTCATGCATTGCATCATGTTCAACAACAGAAAAGAGGCAAGTACAGCTGAATGTATCATAATTCCTTCTTTACAATAAAAATTTCCCTCCAAATCCCATTATACTAACACAGTTTCTTCATGTGCATAAGTCAGTTGGTGATATATCACAGGAAATTGTGGAAGGTAATTTGGGAAGGAGAGGTTATTGTCGTCAACCTAGCATGATCTTTTTCTTGGAATACAAAAACTGCTAATTGTCAACAGCCTCCCATGCCAAAAGTGGAGAGCGGAATCAACCATATAAACATGATTCTACTGTTTGCTTCCAAATAGGGTCAATAATGAAATTCATAACAGAACTGCTTGGTCACTGTCTGTCACTGTGAGCACAAGCATTGCACAGTTTTCAAAGCTCAAAAATTATGGTTTTTCAAAAAACATTACTATCTATTGTAGAACCCCTGGCAACATCTCATAGTGCCCTAGAGTTCAACAGAACCTAGTTGAGGAACCTACTGTAGGAAGCCAGAGCTCTACAAAGATTTTATACTTTTCCAGTTAGCCATTGCTATGTAATAGATCATTGCAAAATTTAGTGGCTTAAAACAACAATTTATTACTATTTCTCACATTTCTTGGTTGATTGGGTCAGCTGGGCAATTCTTGCTTGGGATCTCTTGTGTGATTACAACCAGATGGTAGCTGGGGCTGGAGTCATCTGAAGTTTTCTTCACTCCTATGTCTGGCATGTGGCCTAGGATGGCTGGAACATGTGGGATTGGCTGGCTGTCTCTCTGTCTCCATGTGACCACGTGGCTAGCTTAGGCTTCCTCCTCAAACAATTCCTAAGGCTAACTAATGCTGAAATGGAAGGGAATTTGGCTTCATCTCTCAAGGGGAAGAATGACAAAGATTCTGTAACCATCTTTAATGTACCATATTCTATTGTTTAACTCAGGCCGCAGATTTGTAGAACTGTTTTATGTTTTAAAAATGGGGAAGAAACTGAGATTTGGAGAGCTTAAGTGACTTGCTACCTAGTTCCTTCAGTAAATTAGCGACAGAGAAGTGAAAAGAATTATACATAAATCCCTTAATTCTCTAAGCAGCCAATCCTCCAGTTGCTGAGTATTTTTAAAGTGAATAATATATCCTGAAACTTAAAATCTACTGGGATGACATTTTAAAGATTCTTGTTTATGTGCATTAGTAGCTTTTGTGCAAATGAAATCTTTTCTCAATTTAATGTTTTCTTTTTTCCATCTCGAAATCTTCTAATGTTTTAGTCTTTCGTGTTCTAGAGACATGTTACAAAAAGCTACTGCACATATAATTTTCTCAGTGGTTATTTTATCCTAGTGATTCCACCGAATGGAATTGCTGTTTGCCCTTATCTTCTGAAAATTAAACTGTAATGTCAAGTAGATATTGCAAAGGTTTGGCTACTTAACATATTTTACTTATGAAAATCCATTTAAATCTCAATAAGCAGAAGTCGAAATGTTAGCACTTTTGCCTCCATACATTTATTTTAAAGTGGCTTTGGGGAAGGAAAAAGAGAAGAAACAGGTGTATTCTAGAAACTTATTTATATGAAATCCTCGAGGAATGAAGCTCTCTTCTTTAGGGCTTCCCCTAGTTTCCTACCCTGTTTGCTTTCTTACCCAAGTCTGGTTTTTTTTTCTTTATTTTTTTTTCTAGTGTGTTATTCCCATTTTTGGGGATGGTTCTCCTGGGAGGTTTCTTACTTTGCTCATAGACAGAAATTTGATGCTTTTTTGGGTCAGCTGCCAGTGGATATTTGCTTAGAGTTGCCCATTTTGGACCGGACAATGATGACATTAGGACAGACAAGATGATGTTAGGAGGGAAATCTCTTTTCTATGTTTCTGAACTTGCCCCTGCCATGTGTAAAGGCATCCTGTTTCATCTTTTCTAAACTTGCATGGGTTTTTAGTGTGTGTGTGTGGACATGCACATAAAATGCCTTCATCGGCCAAATGAAAATGCCCAGTACCCTTCTCAGATACTGCAATCTGATGGGAAAAACTACCAAACTGCAGCAAGATTAGAACTTCTTTGATTAGAGGAACTTTACACTTTACATTTCCTTGCTTAAAGGATATTTATAAAAATAATTATAACTATATTTTATGATATCACTTTCTTATTTCTAAAGCAAGTTCAAATAGGCCATTTACTGGAACATCACCCACATAGTTGGTCTGGCTCACAAAGCAATTTCCTGGGTACAATTTTATAATATTTTATGTTAATTTCACTATAGGAGAAAATTAACCAACCAGCTGATTAGTCTTTCTATAATTCTACCCTTTATTTTAAATTAATATATCATCATTATGGTCAAGTTTATTGTGAATTAGTTGCTCTGATCCTGATCACCTTTGAGTTTATTGGCAAAATCAGGTTTCCAGACATGTACAGCTATGGACTAGACTCTAGGCTACTTTTTCTTTTACTATTCTAATGGCCACCATTATTAGAATCACCTGAGATCTCTACCGAACTGACAGATTATTTAACTTCTTCCCTGATCCATTGAATAAAATTCTCTTCTGGAAGAGGCTAGGAATTTACTTTTTAAACAAATACCCCTGGTGATTCTTATACAAAGAAAAGGGCAAGAATTACCACACCCTATTGTGTTGACTCCACAAAGGAAAATGGAAAAGTATACAGTAACCTTTTGTTATGTTCCAGGCATTACAGTAGATGCAGGGGACACGTGATTGAATACAGCAGAACTCTGTCTTCAAGGAATACACAAAAATGATAGACCAGTGGTCAGCTGTCTATATATTTTAACGCCTTTTTCATAAAGTTCTATCAAGGGGTATAAAAAGAGCAAGTAAGTTTTCATTTGTCAGGAAAGGAACTTCTAGGGATAATTAAATGGAAAGTTCAGAGTCAGGGTCTTGAGAAACAGCTGAATTTGAAACATTATAAATAATGAGAAGTTCATATGGCCTCTAATGCAGAAATAAAAATCTTAAGAAATATGGAAGACAAGCTATACACAGGTAGTAGCTTTAAAGAGTTTTTTTTTAAGACTTTATCTTTCCTTTTTGTCCCCAAAGCTCCCCAGTACATAGTTGTATATTTTTAGTTGTGGGTCCTTCTATTTGTGGCATGTGGGACACCACCTCAGCATGGCCTGAAGAGCGGTCCCATGTCTGTGCCCAGGATTCAAACCGGCAAAACCCTGGGCCACCAAAGCGGAGTGCGAAACTTAATCAGTTGGCCACAGGGCCGGCCCCATAAAGAGTTTGAATAACTTTCCTGGGAATAGAATTAGGGACAGAATGAAAGCAAAGGATCTGGACCAGAGTTTTCAAGCAGAGGAGTGAGGAGTGAGCACTGGCCATGAGGAGCTGTTAGAATTCCCTGGGGAGTTTTCCAACTGCCCATGTCTGACATTCTCACCTGCCCCAATGGGGGATTGTTGTTATATAAAATGGGGTGAAGTTGGGGAAGAAATATTGTAGCTTAATAAAATTTCCTTAGGATTATTATACACACTTGATCTCCCATTTGAGATCTAGTGATTTAGGAAATAGTGTTTCCTTAATATTTAGGTTATCAACACCACAAACTCTCAGATGCAGATTTTAGATATATATGTTATACGAAGAATTGCATAATCATAAGGTAGAAAATCTTCACCATTATTAGCAAAGTCAAGGTATACTTTGTATTTTTTAGTTATTTATGGGAAAATCTGGCCCTTGTGTTCTCTATCAACAATTCTCAGAAAGATTTAGCTAACCAGATGACAACCATAGCCAGCATCCTCCATTAATGTGGTGGTACTTAACTGAATTGTGGAGCTGTGTCTAGCAATAAATTAACTGACTCTGAAAGTGGTATTTTTGTTGCCCAGATCCATAAGGTAAAAGTAAATCCTACAGCAACAAAATGTAAAAATTAAAAAAAACGAAGAAAGATTTTAAAAATGTGACCAGTCACTGACTGAATAAAAGTACAATATCCTCTTTAACAACGTGAGCAATGAAGTTTGGGTACAATTCATAGAAATTACAATGATAGCTAATATTATATAGTATTTGTTATCACAAATTGCTCTAAATTCTTCACACACATTAATTTATTTAATTCTCATGTTAATCTTTATTATTACCACTATTACTATCTCCATTTTATAGATGAGGAAATTAAATCATAGAGGTTAAGTAATTTCTGCAAGATCACTTGGTACCAAACGTATTATCCACTGTCCCACCTGTGTAACAGCATACCCAACTCCTCCTTATGATTAAGATCAGTTAAATCTGTGAAAATGTTGATTGCTCATTCTTGTCTGTTGGTCTCTTAGTGCATGGAGTCTGAAGTAACTGGGAAGCAGCTGTAGCCCAAGGCTTTATAGAATTTGAGGACATCCCATAGAATGTCACATTGATCCACTACCTCTATGACATCATGTTAATTCAAGTGGATGAGCTAGAAGTGGCAAGTGGGTTGAAGGCACAAAAAGTTCTCCACCTGGAAGAAAAGAGAATCTCTTTACATGCTGTCATTGAGGCCATCTATTTTTCATATTTAGTCCTTAACTGCTGATTAATGATACTCAGCCTTTCATTGTCTTTTTTAAAATCATCAATTATCCCCAACAACAGCCATCAAACTCCATAGTCCTTATAATAAGTCCCCTGTATTTCTGAATCGCCTTATACATTACATTTGCTAGTGCATTTCCTTTCTTCAGTACACCATCCAAATTCACAACCAGTAAAGGTTTTAGCAATTGTACTACTATTATGTGCAAAGGATTACATCTGTACAGTGACCACCAGTGATGGGATTCTCCTTGCTAGCCATCCAGCAGGTGATCCAGCTTCAAAATCCCATTTTAAAGCTGCTTTCTCAGACCACTCCAGCAGGAACTTTTGCAGATTGAATTCCCCAGGAGGCAGCCTCTCAGATGAACATTTGCATGCAGGACATTACTGGGAAGTTCTCTGGGATCAACACCCAGGAAAGAAGGGAGTAAAAAAAAACAAGATAGAACAGAGCGAGAGATTTAACTGCAATGAAGTTATGCAAGAGGCTTAAGCCAATCCTACTGGGAGCCCTCTGTTGACCCTTAAAAGTTGTCTGAGATTGATGTAAGGGTCTTTATATTCTTGTATTAACCAGTCATTGGATATGTACTGCTCCTGGAAATGGAGCATGACTTCTGGGTAAGTCTCAAAGATATACTCACCTATGAACTCTTAGCCACCAACACTGTAAGCAACTAGGGAACAAGTGTTTCAGATCTGTACAGGGCATCTAGGTGGTACATCGTGGGATCCACTGCAATCATTTGGTCTGCAATTGAATGATTCTTAGATAACTTTTCACAGTAAATAAAGTCTAGCTTTTTTTCTATTATAAATAATAAAGTCTTGAACATCTTCAAATATAAATATTTTACGAATCTTTGATAATCTTGAATACTGGGTCAAAGGGCAGAAATATTTTTAATATTCTTGATTCATTTTCAAATAGTCTTGCAAAAGTTTGTACTAATTTACATCCCAGAAAGGTTAACAAGTACTCTTTGATAAAGATTATTTTTCCAATATATTTAAAAGTAGACTCTATATTTATAAGTTTTGTCCTACTTATTTGTTATTGCTGTGGATCAAGTTCATGATTTAAATTCTTCCTTTCAGTAGTAACTCTATTTGCCTTTTTTTATTCCTATTTACCTTCAGCATGATTATTTAATTTTAGTACATAAAAAAACTTGTTACTAAGCTTGTATTCTCATTACTGTTATTATTTTCCTCTTTTGTGAAATCACAGAAAGTATTGGATTTTGTGGATATAAGTAACGCTGAAACTTGATGAGAGATGAGTAAAATTCAACTTTAGATAAGGCAAGATGGCCGTTCTAGAATTAATGACAGGTTGAACTACTGAAGATTGATTTTATTAGACATCTGTAACACAGATTCTTCACCAGCTCAGGATAGCTTGAACATTTTTATGCTTTCAGCAGATAGTGCCCAGTATAACGTTATGTTTCTAATGCAATGCAAAAGGGATGTGATATAAACTTTGTCAGACAATATAAAATAATATATTTCCTGAATACTGGCAGAAATAAAGAAAAATGTGTTTTTCTTTTCTTTCCTTTTTAAATAAATAGTAGGATTTAGTTCATCATACCTGTGAGAATTTCTTGATGAGTCTTTACTGGGTGCCAACATTTGAGTTTTCCCCAAACTACAAGTATGAAACCCCAAAGGGCATTTGGCTGAATTGCAGGAGAAAGGCAGGAAAGGAGACAGGGTGGATCGCTGGGAGTATGTGTAGGGCTCGATTCAGCAAACCATCTGAAAGCTGTAAGGAGGTATACAGATGGGATGAAAATTCATTGAGTGATGAGAGGAGGGAGAAAGAAGGAGAGAAGTGGCTTTGTGGGAGGGGAAAAAAAAGAACCTTTGTGAAAATGATTCAAAGGATTTAACTATAGCTCCTAATCTGTAGTGAGAAACACTCACATGAATGGAGAGCTACCAATAAGAGCATTGGTGTGGCTAGAAGAGAACAAGTGCCCAGAAAGCAGACTGCCGCCTACGTGCAGGGGAGGTTGCGTTCGAGCCACAAGAATTTTGTACCTCTTTCCCTTTTGTTGCTTTCTCTTCACTTTGGTCCTCTGTCCATATGCTTATCTTAATTTTAGTTTATATCTTATGAAAAGCTTCCATGTGTGAAAATGATTGCCAAAAACTAAGGAAGTTCACAGTTTTGAGCCCTCTCTGGCTAATAAATAGATGTTGTACTTTCCTTATTATGGGGTGAAAACGGGGAGAAATCTGAGCCAAGCTTATATGGTCTCCTTTCAAAATAATGCTCCCAACTGATATTTGAAAAATCTAGAATTATTTATTTCATATTGTATTAATCACTATCCTCTCCATAGCCTCCTCATTTAAAATACATCGATTCCTGAAGGTTAACAAGGTCCCTATTATTGTGAAATCTTCTAGAAAATCCTTATAATTTGGCCAGTGAAGTTTTTGAGTTTTATCTAGCAAAAGAGAAATCTCCTTTTACTGATATTTCTGTTGTAGTTCATACATTGGTAACATTACTTTGAAATGTCTCAGTTTCATTGGGGTGCCCTAAACATTCCAAAATTAGGTGAGAGATCACCATACACATGTTGTCCAGGAAGTGGTCCGTTCCAGTTTGTCAATCAATTCCTCATCCCCATCTAGAGATAAATTCCTAAACGTCAGCTTAGATGTTAGAAGAGGATTTTTGGAGAGCACTGTCAGTATCCTTAGAATTGTTTCCCCCCCTGAGTGTCCCAGCCCAGAGGAGGAATGGGAAATTCTTGTCCCCCGCATCAAGTATTACATGAGTCCCCTGGAGCTTGGTGAACTAGTGTCTGACTCACATCTGATAAATCCAGAGGATAAGAGGCCATGGAACTATTCTGATAGCAGACAGAACAGGGTTTAAAGGACTGAGCAGTCTGCAACTCCAGAGTTTGTGGGACGAAGGCTGCCTGAGCACGAAATGTTGGCAACTGGGAAAGGAAAGCTGACCGTAAACATGTTCAAGAAGACTGAAAACGTGGAAAATCTCAACAGCTTGGCACTGTAAGAGACATTGTCCATCATCGATGATGGTGGCAGCTGCAGTGGTGGGGAATGAATGGACTTTGTCAAAGAGCAGGAGGGCCTGGGAGCCACGGAATCAGTGGCTAGCCCAGGAAGGCTGGGTGGATTCCCAGGGAGGGTGCCCATGCAAGTGCACACGTGAGGCCTGCCTGGGAGTGCTCACATATTCCCAAGGAGGATTTACAGCTCTGTGGGTGTTTGGGATTCTTGGCTTAGAGCTGAGCACCGGAGCAGCCAAAGTTGCAAGTGTATAAAGGTAGCTGGAGAGTTTGTCCCAGTGTGTGAAAGAGCACATTCAGGGCACTGAAGACAGACTTTCCACTTCAGAGGATGGCTGAAAATCAGCTCTGTTCTCTTCTTATGAAGAGTTTAGTGGGCGGAGTTAAGGGTAGGCTAAGGTGAGGGCCTTGCGACTGCCTTTTTCCTGCTAAGGACAGGACATCAAATTTTGGAGAATATAGTGTCATAACAAAGTCTGAAAATGCTATCTTTTTGCCCCAAATTTAATCTATTAGTAGAGATGCAATCAGTTGGAATTAAAAATATAAAACAAATTCGAATGTTCTCTTGTGGTATAGTACCATCTTTTGACATATCATCTGTACCACATTCCTTCACTAGTAATTATGTTTAAATTATAAAAAGAGAAGATATAAAATTGGGGCATACTTCCTGCCACTAGGACACACTTACCCTGGGTAATCACAAAAGTTAAATGACCCTGATAAATCTTAAAAAATAATGTCATGTCTGAGAATGCTCTGAAGAAACTGTTGAATGTCTGCAACTAAGTAATAACTAGTCTAGTTGGGTGAGAGAGACTGCTGGGGTTTTCAAATTCAATTCCCCTGCCTACAGGAAAGGTCTTTTAAAAATAGCCCCTTCAGATAGTACTGAAAGCACAAAGAAACATCCTATTTATTCTCATTTCAACTTGGGTTTAAAATCAAAGTCCACTATAAAAACTCTGTATAGACATCACCATAAAGCTCTGTGTTTATAAAGTCAAAGCAGTGGTAATTCTCTAGGATGACTCCTTTGAAAATAATGATGTTAATAATGGTCTAATGCTGCAAAACAATAACAGCTAATATTTCTATTTGCTCAGACACTATTCTAATCAACCTTCATAAATTAACTTCTTTAATCTTCACACCTTATCCAGTTGGTACTATTGGTATATCTTTTTTACAGAACAGGAAACTGAGTCTTAAATAACTTTCCTGAAATGGCGAGTGTAAAACTACCTCTTAATTTTTCGTATGTACAAGATCTGCTACATATAATTCTGATTGTTTTCTTTAAAATAAAACAATTCAATGATATGATTCTATATGAAATATAGAATGAGTTCAAATGAGATCACGCATGAGAAAAAATTGTTATATGATGTACAAATGTGCAATGACATCACGGTCTTATGATGTAATTCCAATCTCTGAGGTTAGGATTGCTAGAAAAGGAACCATATGGGAAAACAAATAATAGACTGATCACTGCAAAAAGAAAAAGAGAGAGAAAATCCTTGATTTTCTTCTAGGCTAACGTTGCTGTTAACCTGCAAAGGCTGTGGTGATTTTATGATATTTATAATTGATGTGCTGTTGGTGGACAGATGCTAGTATTAGTAGATGCACATTAAACTCTATTTCTTTAGGATAAAATCCATCTACCCAAGCAGTGACCCTAACGAATCCCTGTAAGGGTGAGAGAATGTCCATGATCTCAAATAAGTAGATGTTAATTATGCACAGCTGTCTAGGATTGGCCCCAGTTGTACCCTTCTCAGCTGTCCCAGCCCCTGATCTGACCCCCTCTTGCAGCCTGGGAGACAGAGGATTCGGCGTTGCAGAGATTGAGTAGTGCGTTGAGGATGAGATGCTTGAGTGTCTGTACATTTTGGGGAGGAAATGCAGAAAGGAATGGACTGAATGACTATAAGATGACAGTTGTGGCCTGGAGGTAGCTGGAAAAAAGAGCTGGATTCTGATTTTGTAAAGCTGGAAGGTCCTAAGGGGAAGCAATTTATAAATGGATATCTTCTAACATGTTTGGGGCTTCTCTGAAGATTATGCCAGTCATGACCACAAAAGGAATATTACTTTTGGTGCAATTAAAAGAAAATTAACACTAAGTGCATATATAGTAGCAGAAGGAGTTGAGAAATTTTTAGCTTTCATTTGTTTATTGATGTCAATATCTGTATCTATAATCTCTCTCTCATCTATATTATGTGCCAGAATATGTGATATGCTGGCTGGGGATTAAAAAAAAAAAAAAGAAGACACTTAAGATTGGATTCTTACTTTCCAGAACTTCTAGTTAGCTATTTTACCTCTTATAGAAAACTCACAGCAAGGAACATCTATTTAGAATAGACCTCATGGGTGAAGGCCATCCTATTCAGAGCCTGAAGTCGGTATGGGTTTTGCTTCAATTTGTGTGCTACCAGTTATGTGGGGCGAGATGATTGCTTACAGCTCAATTCTGCGAGGATCCACATATCTTACAGCGCTGGCATGAGTAACACAGTCTCGGTTGTGTCTCTTCACACGTCTCCCTCCTGCCAACTGTAGGACAGCCTCCTTTTATATATAATGCTTTATATACATATTTTCTGCTGCTTCCGAGTAGTGACAGACTGCTTTGTGACAGCAGAAACACAAAATCTCTCTTTCGTGAACTCCCAGATGCTGTAAGAAGCTTAAAAGAGAAGGCTGGGGAAAGGTAGCTGGCTGTCTCTGTCAAAGGAAAGAAAAACTATCTTGAAGGGAGTCAGGGAAACACTGTAACAGCTGGCTGGCTATTTTTGTGATTTTAAAAAAGAAACTCCCTTTGTACCCTGGGAGAGATGAACCCAAACACCCTGAGTGTCATCACTATTTATATGTAACCTTGAGCCCCGAGGGGCCTCCTCTGCCGTGTAAATTTGCAATTTTAAGATCTGCAGCATATGCAGACCTGCTTTATTTGACTCAGCTTGGGTAGACAGACTGTTACTGGGCAGTGTCGCTAGGTAACCAAAGAGGAGGCGACAAGAGTTCAAAACTCCTTTTCTTATTTAGGTAAAAACACACTGTTAATTGTTCTGCAGTTTGTTACCTGAATTGTGTGCTGTTTTTATTGTATGCTATTTATCAAAAGCAGTTTTTTCAGCTACTTAGTTACTGAGATCACTATTTGAAGTAAACAATGTCATGAACTATAACACCAACCAAAATAAAATCCCTGAAGCTTTAAACAAGGATGGGAAAAGTCCCGTAAATGGATTTACCTAAGAGCAAGACAAATTTAGGTAAAACCAGATGCCTATTCACAGTGATACCTCACATTCTGCAGCTCTTCCCTGTATGCTGTGTGGTCTACAAGCCGGTATAACAATACGTAAGACAAAGAGATAAAATTTAAATGCCTCATATATGTATATTATTGCGATGTGGTTCTCAATTAGGCGAAAGTAATGTTCTCATGTTTAGACTTTCCTTACAGAGAAAAGACAAAAAATTCAGAACGTTTTAGGAGATACTCATGTCTTCTCTTCCCTATCAAACTTTTCCAAATATTTCTCTACATTCCTTTCATTTTTCTTATCTACACTGACTCTTTTCACCCTAGTCTGATTCTGCCTTCAACACTTGCTGAGATTGTTTTCTCAACTGTCATAAGCCCACCTAGTGGCCAGATACCATTTGACCTCTTTAGAGTGTCTGATGTTGTCAACGTTCATGCCTGGAAATGCTCTCTTTCCCTCCATTGCGTTCTTCTGATGGTGCCCCTTCTTCTCCAATGGGAGCAACTACACCTGTGGAGCCAGACTCTGTTTAAAAAGCTATGTGACTCTGGCAACCTACTTAAAAAATCTGTGCTTCAGATTCTTTGTCTGTAAAATGAACATAATACTTCAACAGTAATGCCTTCTTACAAGGTTCTTATGAGAATTAAATGAATTGATTCATGGACAGGACTATGACAGTGCCTGGCAAATAGTATTATGTTACTCTAATTTATGTTATTGCTCTAGCTAATGGAGTTTAGTTCTGAAAAGATATTGTTCTTAAAAGTTGTTATGTTTCCTTGAACTTTGTATCTCCCTCCTGGCTTACACTTGTACCTAATTTATCAGTATTCACAAGTGTGACCTCTTTCCTTCTGGGCTCATATCTCTCAACTTGCCAGCTACCAACTCATGGATGTCCGATAGAAAGTCAAACTCATGCCAACACTGAGCTCATGCATTTGTTCATCCATTTACTATTGTCCAGACACTGTGCTTCGTCCAAGAGCCCAACAGTTTGTTGGGTATAATATTCTTATACCTTGATATTTTTCCCCTTGAGACATTTGAGCATGGCTCCACTGTATCCTGGTATTGAATGATGTTGCTGACAGAGTGTCTGAGGACAATCTGAATTTTATCCCCCTTGGTGACTCAGGTCTTTCTTTTTTTACTAAGATACATGTTGGTGTTCATCATTCTACATACAATAATCTTTTCTGAGGCACAGAATACTCTTTCAATTTGTAAATTCAACTCTTATTTCTAGAAGACTTCCAAATTTATATCTTTAAATATGTTTTTTCTCTTAGACGTTTGATTTTTTTCTTTGGCCTAATTATGGTCATGTAAGTTGCTCTTTGTCTTCTGAATCTCCCATTTTATCTATAAATCTTTACATTTTTACTTTGCTTACTCTTCTTAATTCTGTTGTTTCCTCTATGTCTACATAAACGTTGCCTTTATTTATGTTATGATTTTCCTTTCTTCTCTACTGTTTCTACTGAGGCCTGTTAGCTGATATTTTATAGGCTCCTGTCTCCTCATCACTACGCTGAATTATTGTGTCTTTGCCGTGACTTTTTGTGACTTAAGTCATTCAAATTCATGATAGCGTGCCATTCAGCAGTAATATTTTTCTCTGTGGTTTATTTTCCCTGTTTTTCCCTTATTGTGTTTGCTAATGGTTTCCAGTTCATTTTTTATTATTCCTCATCTCTGAATGTGATGAGTTTTAACAAGATGATTTAATTTCAGAATAGTCACTAGAAAAGTGAGGTGCACAGGGTTCCCAGGTAGTGAGGATTCTCCCCAATTCCTGTGGAAGTTCCTTATGACACAGAGCTGTATGCGTTTCATGAAGTGTTTCTCTCTTTTCTCCAGACAGCAGGATTGGCAGCTACCGGCATCATCGTGGTTCTGAATCTCTTCCCAAACAGCGTGTGCAAATCTCTTCCGTGTGCACACAGCACACTTTCCGCCTCAGCTCCTGTTGCTCTGGGCACCACTTCAGAGCCCAAGGAAGAACCTCACATCAGTTCCCATGCAATATTTCTGTTGCTCCTGATATGGATTCTGCATTTCTCCCTCAAGGTGTGCCATCTCCTGCGGATGGTTGTGCACCAATGGCTTCAGATCTGGAAATTATTTGCTGTGGTCTTCTTTTCATTCTATCTCCACTGTATAGTTTCTCACACATTTTAGTTTGGGTTATAAATATCTTCCACTTCTCTTAAGATGGGATTTTCACTTTTGTTTCTTGTTCTCCTTCTTTTTATATGCTTTTCAAGAGGAGAAAGGGACAGGACCATTTTTTTCAGCATTTATAAATTAGAAGTGAACGTACACATTTAGATCTAAGCTATGCTAAGAAACACTATCTCGGAAGGACAGAAGGGTAGTTTTACTTCCTTGTATTAAGATTAGGTTTCCAGTCTGGTTCATATGTATGTATTTTTTATCCAATTAGAAACGCATAAAGAAAAAAAGTCATTGTAACAAATAAATGCCAATAATTTGGACAATAAAAATGCGGGCATTGAGTATTTTTAAGCATACAATGAGTTTAACAGTTAACTGGATTTTAGGCTGTAGATACTTTAAGGAATTAGAGGATCGATTTTTCTAAAGTAGCTGTTTAAACAAATTCAATTGCACATAAAGAAGTCAATTGATACTCAAAGGTTTGTATATTCCCATATACTAAGGGTTGTGCTGAAATGCCGGCAAAGCAGGTGCATAATTTCCTGTGGCGGTAAAGAAATTTACTTATTGTTAGACCAATATAGGCATTATAATGTAAAGATCTTATTTGCAGCGATAGTTTAATGCTATTCTGCACTCAATGGGAATTCACTTTGATATTTCAATCTCAGTTATGTTGGGAAATTTTCTTTTGTCCCGGCTTTAGTTTTGTAACTATTTCATATACCTGTGATGGATGAATGCAGAAAAATGATATATTTAAGGCAAATACTGTGTGTTTTTGACTGCTCTATTTTTTGGGCTTGGAAGTGACTCGTAGACTATGTTGTGACAAGATGAGATACTCTGTGCAGGATCTACGAAAGAGACTGAAGGAAACAAAACAAAAAGCGAGGAAACGCTATACGATCATTTATAAAAATGGATAAGGATACTTGGGAAAAAATGGGCTTCTGTTTTAGAGAGCTATTGCGTGGTCAGCTCCTATGTGTTTGGAACCCACATTGTTACCCGAAAAAAACTGTTCTTATCTGAACAGTTCTCCTTTATCCACAGAAGAGGGAAATCTTCTTGGTAGGGCAATTCATATCAGTCATGAAATTTCTACATGAGGATCGAAGTTCAAAGTGTACTTGGAGAAGCGTGGTATGATTTTTCAAGGATCATCTTTCACCATTCTCAGACAGATGGATTCTTAGTGGGTTATTGTGAGATGGGACTTAGACAAAAACACGCCCAAAGAAACATTCTTTAGAGACAAGCTGTCTCAGGAGATTAGTAACAAGACACATGGAAACTTTAACCTCAAGGTCAATAGCTCCCGTCTACACTTAGTCAATAGTAGCTAGGAAGTCATTGCAGTTCAAATGCTGGACAGTTTGCTAGGAGAAAGAAGGAAGGTGTTCTAACCTTGCCATTTGAAGGCGTTTGTATCACAAGTCCCAATCTGAAAATTAGAGGAAATTTACACACATACACAAGTGCACATACTCAAGCACACATAAACATACAAACACACACACACATCCACACATATATAAGAATAGAACTGGAAGAATGCTTGCAGACACATTAGAAGTGTTCCTGAGCAGTAGGATTATGGGTGATTTTAAATTTCTTTCTTTTGCCAATTCCTATTTTCTAAACGTTATACTGTGAAATACATTCCATTTTGTTATAAGAAAAAAATTAAAGCAATTTTCTTTCTCAGGCTTGATTTTTATATAATTAAAATATAACCCCATCATTTTCTCCAACTGTTTATCCCTTTAGATCCTGTCTTTAACGTATCTTGGCCAGTAACTCTTCTGTGAAGCATTCAATCTTGTCTTGTCACTGGTTCAATAGCCAATCTTCTCAATATCCTCATTATTTAGAACTTATGCCTCCAAATCAGGCATCAAAATAGGTTAAATTGTCATACCTCCGAAAACCTCCAAGAGACTATCCAAATATTTTTCAGATTCAATACTTTTTTAGGATTTTTTTCCTCTTTGTATTTGACCTAGTTCATCTTTTTATAAAAATATACTTTTCAATGAGAGTGAATGCATGTATACATTTTTAAAAAAAAGAATTATACTAAGGCTTATAATGAAAAACAAAAAACAAAACGCAGCAGGCCTCTGTGCTACCTTCTCACAGCTCTCATTTTACTCCTCAGAGATAGTAACATTCAACATAGAGCTACTTATTTACTCACCAAATGGCTAATAAAGGCCTACTACGTAGCAGACACTGTTCTAAGTTAACTGCTATGAATTAGCAGTGAGCAGGGACATAAAAGTCCTTTCCAATATGGGATGTATATTCTTGCGGAGAAGACAACAAAGGGTGTGAATAATGAGTATATAATACATTATCCATTGTATCGTGGTAAGTGCTAAGAAAAAATAATGAAGCAAGGAAGGGAATACGAAATATTCCATATATTTGGAAATATTAGATAGATTGTCGAGGGAAGGCTTCTTTGAAGGATGACCTTTGTCGCCTGAAGGAAGTCAGTGAGTTAGTCAAGAGGATATCTAGAGGCAGAGGTTTCTGGGCAGCAAATGCAAAGGCCCTGAGGCAGGAGTATATCCGGTGACTCAAAGAACCTTGATTATTCATGTTCCCCCTCGTGTTTTCCTCTATAACTACTTAACAGGATTTATTAATATTAGACATGCTCTACTGAATCCCACCAGTATGTTAGTCATTGGCTCTCTGTAACACTACTGGCCTATCCCACTTGTCCTCTCTTGTCCCCTAGCACAGTACTATTAGAATATTTTGCTAAGTTGATTGTCAGTCTTTACATTATTTTGACTATGCAAATAATATTCTTAATAACTAGTGAACCATACCACACTTTCCTTTTTTTTCCTTGAGTTAATTTTTCTAAAATTAATACCTACCTTATTCTTTGTTTGCCTGGCTTGTGATGTAACTGATTAGTAGTTTCCGAACACTTCAATAGCCCTACTTAACACCCCTCATGTTGTTCATCATTTACTGCCCCTGGTCTTTTCTGTCTTTCTTATCAGTGAGACTCTTGCTGTTTAGGCTGCTGCCATTCAGTAGGCACCTTTTTTCCATTCTGGGATTCTCTTTGCTGACCACTTGTGTTGAATCTCTTGTTACCTGGGTCTCATCTCTTCTTTCTTGGCATTTTGTGTTTCTTAGTGGACTATCCAAATCAATTTCTCCTTTGTTCGTGGCTGATGCTTGCCTGTGTGTTGCAATTACCTTTTATTATTTATTATTTACTTTTGAGTTCAGTTTCCTGTTAGCTTCAATCCTAAGGAGCCTAGAAGGCACAGAATTTAAAAGACTATGTAAAATCTCATGTAACAAGAAGTCCTGAAGCAGTTTGACTCCATGTCTGGCTCATCCAGTGGTTCAACAACATCATCACAATCCAGATTTTGGCTGTCTATCCACTTGCAGTTTTTGGTATCTTCCCTCATGTTCACAGCTGGATTTACCAGCACTAGGCATCACCAGCATCCAGAGGAAGAGAAAGATGTGCTTTTGTCTTGTGTTATATCCGAGGGCTGTAGAGAACTTTTTCTCTAGGAATAATTAGTTTATGCAGAGAAGAATCTTCTAATCCTCACCTGAGATGCGGAGTGGCCAGGTATTAAGGTCATAGGATGAAGTGTGTCAAAAGGTTCCCTTTCTAGTGGGGAAAGAAGTTTGAGAGCCACACAGCTCAGGATGTTGACTTTAACTTAATTTCTCCATTTTCTTCCAAGACTTCACCCCAGCTGTTCACTATGCCAATTGTTCCTCTCTCCAGAGCCTTTCAGAGTGACATTTTTTGGAGAATTCACCAGCCCAGAAAAAGGTGGGTTATTCTTCTAATTATTCAGATTTGAGGGGTGGGAACTTGGAGCTCACCATTCTGTGTGAAATATTTTGTGTGGACATAATTTTTCATTTCTCTAGGATAGAGTCCCAAGAGGGCAATTTCTGGACAAATGCTGACTGACTGTTCTTTAAAAAACTGTCAAATTATTTTCCAGAGTGGTGGTACCATTTTATGTTCCCACCAGAAATATATGTGAGATATAGTTTCTCTGCATACTCACCAACTTTTGGTATTGTTAATCTTTTTTAATTTTAGCCGTTCTAATATATATGGAGTGATATTTCATCATAGTTTTAATTTGCATTTCCATAGTAGCCAATAATATCTATTGCTGTCAATATTTTACCAGTTCAAGTAAAGCATAGAGACTTCACCACCTTTTCATCCATTTACCTTTTCCTCTTTATATTACAATTGCCTTAATATTTCCTCTCATACTTTAGGAACCACATCAGATAATGTTATAATTTTTACTTCACCCACCTAACATAGTTTAGAAAACTCAAAATGAGAAGGATGGTATGTTGCATTTACCCACATTTCTATTCTTACCATTGTTCTTTCTTCACAGCTGATGTTTCAAGTTTCCTTTCTTTATTATTTTATTTCTGTTTGAAGAACTCCCTTTAGATATTATTTTAGGATAAGCCTGCTGATGTCACATTCTCTTAGATTTCCTTCATCTGAGAATGTCTTGATTTCACCTTCATTTCTAAGGGATATTTTTGCTGGTTATAGAATCCTGCAATGACAGTTCTTTTCTTTCAGCAGCGGAAAATGTTGTGTTACTTCCTCCTGACCTCTGTGGTTTCGGGTAAGAAATTTGTTGTCATTTCAAATGTTGTTCCTCTATAGATACTGTATCATTTCTTTCTGAGTGCTTCCAAGATATTTTCTTTGTCTTTGATTTTCAGAAGTTTGGCTATGGATTTATTTGGATTTATCCTGTTTGGAGTTTACTAAGACTCTTGAATCTGTAAGTTTATGTCTTTTTGCCAAAGTTTTAGTTCATCAGCCATTATTTCCTTGAATACTTTTTTTTACTAAGACAATCTTTTTAGAGAAGTTTTCGATTCATTGCAAAATTGAGGGAATTGGAATACTTTTTAAGCCCCATTTTCTTTCTCCTTTGCTTCCAGGACTTTGATAAAATGGATGTAAATTCTTTTGTTATAGTCCCCTAGGTCTCCGAGGCCCTGATCTTCATTTTTTTTCACTCCATTGTCCCTCAATTATTGAGATTGGGTAATTTCTATTGCCCTATCTTTGAGTTTATGAATTCTTTTCTCTGTCCCTTCTATTCTGCTCTTGAGCCCATCATTGAGCTCTTTATTTTGCTAATTTTATTTCTAAAATTTTCGTTCGATTTCTATTTATATCTTGTATTTTTTTGCTGACACTTTCTATTGTTTCATTTGTTTAAAACACTTTTGAAACCACTTAATGTACCATTTCTGTGATGGCTGCTTTAACATCCTTGTCAGATATTTCAACATCAGTGTCATGTTGGTGTTGGTATCTGTTGATTGAGTTTTTCTTGGTTCTTAGTATGATGAGAGATTTTTGATTCTGACCCTGAGTGTTTTGGGTTTCGTTTTATGACAACTGAATCTTATTTAAGGTTGCTTTTTTTTTTTTCGCAGGGAGTCACTCTGTTTATGTGAAGAGTGAAGGGCTGGTGGGGGCAAAAGCTCAGTTCACCATAGTAGGCCACTAGGTTAGTGCCATGGTGAGGGAAGAAGAATGCCAACTAGCCACACCCTGCACCATCTCACTCCACCTCTTTGCTGCTGTGTGGTGGTAGAAGTTATGCTTTGCATTTGGTCCTACTGACACCAATCAGTGAGGGGAAGTGGGCAGCCAACTTGCTGTGCCTTGTTGTGTTTGGATGGGACCAGAACTTCAGCTCCTCAACAACCCCACTGATTCTACAGGGTAGGGGGCAGTTTTTCTTTTGATGTTTGGCTGGATTGGGGTGTGTATTTTTAGAAAGACATTCTTTACTTCCATGTCACCTTTTTTCTGGTCTTTTTGGTTAGAGGGTATAGTCTTTTCTTTGGGCTTTTTCTTATCTGTGCCAGTTGGCAGTTCTGGGTTGTAGCTTTCTCCAGTGCCTCATCCAGGATATGTGAAAGGCAAAAAGAAAGCCCAAGGAACTCATTGCCCTCATCATTACATTGTTCTTCAAGTCCTACAGTCTCTACTCAGTCTACCTTCTTCATTTACCTTCAGTCTTTCTATGTTTGCTTATTGTATTGCATTCAGGATTTTTTTTCAATGTATGAGGGAAGACTAGCAAGGAATGGGCCTTCCATCTTAGCCACAACCAGAAGTCCTGGCCTTCATTTTCAGTTTATTTCATAACATTATTCATTCAGTTGGCATATTACATTAAGTAGAGTCATCCATCAATCCATCCATTTATCCATTTATCCATTTATTCTTCTTTCATACCATTCTTTTATCCACAATACATTTGGTGTGTGTTGAGTAGGGGTGAGGTAATATTCTGGAGGCATCTGGGGCATGGGATAGGAAACATGACTCCCAAGACTAGTTAGCCCCTGGTCAAGTCCATACTTCATTGTGGGAGACATCACTGAAAAAATGAATTGTGTTCCACATAGGAGAACAAAAGACAAATTATTGGGTCTGTTTATGTGCATATCTATTTATAATAAGCAATAAACATTTTCTTGAAAGGAAAGATTATTTGTAAAATGTAAATATGTATCACAAGGGTTTGATGTGAAAGATTCAAAGTCCTCCCCACCCACTGGTTTTGCTGATGGTACTTACGTAGATGCACTTAAGTTATCTCTTGGTATCAGAGTACTACCTGAGTCTCCCACACCTTGCTTCCCACCTCCAGGCCTGGAAGCATCTTGCAGTTCTCTGAAAGCTCTGAAACACTAGGACAGTCTTACAGTGAGGATTACAATCCATAAATAGTATTCACAAAATAATCAGTTTACAATTGATCTTGGTTAATAATAGTCCATTTTCCTCACTATCAGATTTTCTATTGGAGCTTTGATGTCTCCCAAAGCATGAAGCACAGAGGGATCACCTTGCTTACTGTACTCCAGTGACAGCTGCTGCCAGTCACAGACAATTACAGACCCTCAGGTCAGATACACTAAGCCAACCAGAGTGTCATAAATTGCATATGTGAATTGCTCAAGCGCCCCTGCTTAAGTCTGCAACAGAGCTGGACATAAAACTCTGACTCTTCCCACACAACTGCCTGGCCTCTCTGAATCAGTCTCAATACCCTGCGCTTTTGCTGCCCTGGGTATCTCCCTTTGCTATTCTTGTCAGCTGTCTCCTCTAATCTCTGCAGCCTCAGTAACAATTTCCATTTTTTTCTGACCTTATTAACAGGTGGTACCAAAGATATATGTGCCATTATGCCATGGAAATAGATGTATTCTTAATTTGGTCTCTCTCCTCTTACTATATTGCTAACACAGACACATACACACACAGAATTTTCTCTGTTTTTTTTTTTGTTGCAAGTATTATGATGTAAATCTTACCTTTGAGTTGTGTTCTGGGGAAGCTTAGTCTCTAAAGGTGGTCATTAAAATGTTTTCTGGCAAAAAGTTTACTTACTACAGCTCTTGGAGATTTACAGTGCACATTAGTACCATCAAAGAAATAGTACTGTTAGTACGATTAAGGAAATCTTACTTTGTTTAAATCTATGTTTTTCAAACTTATTGACCAAGACAAATTTTTATAATATTTTTTAAAATTGCTTTTATGAAAGTATTATTTTTATACGGTATAGTGCACCAGTATCAAGTTTACAGTTTGTCTAGCTTTGACATGTACAAACATCTATGTAATCCATGCCTCCTGATCAACATACAAAACATTTCGTCATTGCAGAAAGTTCCTTCTCCTTCGCAATCCATGAATCTGTGTTCTGCCATTGTAGACCATTTTTGCCTTTTTCCTAGAAATGGAATCACACATATACACTCTTCTGTGTCTAGCTTCTTTTGGTGAGCATACTGTTTTTGAGATTCAGCATTTTGTGCATTTTAGTAGTTCAATCACTTCTATTTCTCAATAGTATTCCATTGTATATGTCAGTTTGTTTATTAATTCTCCTCTTGATGGACACAAAGATTGTTTATGCTTTTTGGCTATCATGAATAAATCTTTTATGAGCATTCTATACAAGCTTTCGGTGGACGTATGCTTTTGGATGAATCCCCAGGAGTGGATGTGAGGGTCACAGGGTAAAAGTATGTTTGACTTTTTATAAAACTTCCAGCTTTTTATCCAAATTGGTAGTACCATTCTACACTCTCACAGAAGTATATGAGCATTTCTGACCATAAAGATGTTTTTGTATTTTTTTGTCAAACACTTGGTAACAGACTAAAGTATACAGTATGAAAAGCTGATGCAGCTGTTATAGAAATGGGTATCATCAAAAGAGATGAGAAAAATAAGAGCTTACTTATTAAAGGTCTGATTCAGAGAAACTCAGCTATATATCTTGAGTTTGTTCCATTCATGGCTAAAAGTTTTCTCAAGGAGTAATTCATTTCTGGTGGCTGAGAGACTGTAGGTATTTCTTCATGTTTCTATAGAGTATTCAGGTAATTTCACTGCAAAATGTCCTTCAATTAAATTATGAAAGCTCGTGCAAAATTTCTGGTCTAGTTTATTCCTGTGTGGTAGAATTGGTAGTTCTGGAAATTTATATTTCACTTTTATATTAAAATAACAGACATTGAATGACAATAAGAGTTTGGGTATTGAAAGTAGGGAAATTTTCTTTTCAGTTCTGTACATTGAAACTCCACCGTATTCTTACAATGAAGGTTGAGTTTTGTAAACATTGTTTAAATCTGGACTATCGGCAGTGCAGCTTGGCCAATAACATTTCAGGCAATTCTGTGGAGGCATTCTAAAAATATGTGCTTTGGAAGGTCATTTATTCACGATAAGTAATCACATGTTTATGTTTTGCATGAGAGAATGTCTGTTTACCCAGGGTAGGTTGGGGAAGGGTTGACTGATTTTTTTTTTTTTTGACTTAGCAGGCAGAATGAGAATATGATGACTCGTAACTACTGAGTCACTCATATCCACTTTACTTGACCCTAAAATCTTCTAAACATTTTATGATATATTTTCTATTCATAGGTACATATAATGGTAGGGTAGGGAAGGGACTTAAAAACGTCTAGTCAAAACTTTCATTTGCTCCAAACCATCTTCTCCAATTGTGGTTTACCTTCAACAATGGAAGTATTTACTTCACTAGGCTTGGAGGTCTATGAAACACATATTTATGGGATGGAGATGAGTTTTCTCACGCATATCTGTCATGCTTCCTTTTTTATTCCAAGACAAAAAAGAACATGGAGAGTGTGCATGATGACAAAAGGCACACTCCTTACCTGGTACCAAGTCTCACAATGAAGGAAAGGCAGCTTGATGTCTTTAAAGTGGAAAGCACAGATTAAGATACCTGGAAAGCACGTGGCATCTGTGCCTAAAGATCACAATCCACAGCCACCAAAACACCTTCTTTTCTGAGATTCCTTTGCGTGCGATCATCCGCCCAGCATTGTCGACTTCATACTACATTTATTATTTTAATTTTTTATCGTGAAATAGTTTCTCCCTGGAAAGAACAAATGAGTATTTTAGGAATCATGATTTTAGTTTGCTCTCACCAACCCAAACTAATAATATTCCGAATAAATGCATTTTCTTTTCTAATGAAGTTCTATTTAAAAGAAAACTGATATGAGTGTCAGAGAGTAGGAGGTTGTCTGACTGAGAATATCTCCCAAACTGTTTTTGTTAAAAAAAATCAGAATTTCTCTTCCTCTAGATATAGTAACTACTCCTTGCTAATATTATCATGAGCCTCTTATTATCTTGTAAACATTTAGATTGCTTTCGAAGGGACAGAGGTTGAAGAAGGGATGAAAGTAATAGCTAGGGGTTACAGGTAGCCATTCAGCTCCATTTGAGCATTGCTTATGCACTGTGGACTGGCTTACACTGGAGTCCCTGTGAGCATTCATCAGCCTTTTATGTGATTGCGGTGGGCAGAAATCTAAGATGTTCCCTAAGGTTCTGAGCCCCTTGATGCACATGCCCTGTACAATTCCAGGGCCTATGACTGTAATTCATTTCACTCTGGTGATTAGCTTGTGTAATAGGCAGAGTTCACTTTAAGAAAGGGAGGTTATCCAGGTGGGCCTAACTTAATCACATGAGCCCTTGAAAAGCAGAACATTTTTCCAGCTGGTCACACAAGAGAAAGTCAGAGAGACACACTCTGGCTGACCAAGAAGAAAAGCAAACAGCCCTGTTGTGAACTGCCTGTGGAGGCCACATGGCAAGAAACTGTGGACAGCCTCTAGGAGCTGAGAGTGGTCCCCAGCTAATGGCCAACAGGAAAACGGGGACCTCCATCTTAGAAATGCAAGGAAATGGATTCTGCCAACAACCAGTGAGCTTGGAAGGGACTCCATGCCCCAGATGGTAGCCCTACATGACTGGCACCTTGATTTCAGCTCCATGAGACCCTGAGCAGAGAATCCAGCCATACCATGTCCAGATTTCTGACCCACAGAAACTGAAATAATAAATTTGTGTTGTTTAAAGCTGCTAGTAGAAAAGTAATACACTGAGGCAATTAAGGTGAGTTGGTTTATTAGTCAAACCTTTATTTAAAGCAGAAAATCATGACAAGTGATATAGTCATCATATTTAAAATTTTAAAAACCAAATATATAAGTCTTTATCAACTTCCCAATTTTTGTTGTAGGACAAATGGATTCTGCAGTTGAAATTTCAATCATCTTTTTATATAAATCGTATTTATAACGCTTCCTCTATATTTTCTAGATTTGTGTTCTTTCAAGTGGAGCAAGATCTTAGAGGCAGTTGGGTAATAGTCTGGTTAAAGAAGTATTCCAAATGTTGAGATTCTCTCCCACCCCTGCCCCCAATCTTTTCAGTTGTCTGGGTGGTACCTAGCTCCACCGCGATCATTTAAAGGATCACTTTTATTAAATCTTTTGAAAGCATTCAACTTAATTTTCATCATTGCAACAACATTTTACTTTACTTTTATTTTAGCATTGTATATCATACTTAATTAAATTATTTATTTTTAGTAATGCATAAAGCTGGCATAAACAGGTTTGGGAACATCACGATGACTGGGATGCATTTAATGTAGTGTAAGTACATACACACAGGCACCCTCGCCTATTGGCCACAATGTGCTGTGGCTCTCAGAGGGAGTGGAGAATGTCACTTAGTAAGCAAACTTTTACTTACATTTGGCAAGTAAGTAAAGTGGAGGTAGGTTAGGAGACTTTCTATTAAACATAACTATATATAATTATCGATATCATTTTTACTGCTTTATAAAACTTCATCAAAATTAGAGAATAATAATATTAACCCCTCAAAACTCAGCTGCCAAGAGGACCATTTAAATGGATCGTTTAAATGTGGACACAGAAATACTGTGTTAATATGAACGTCCTTAACTCCTTGAGGTCAAGTGAGTATTGACTTTCACGTGCTCCTATCTCAAGCACAGGCAGGCATGGGTTTTAAATGGATTCTCTAGCTCTGTGGTTTTGGACCAGTTATTCAGGCTTTCCAAAACTCCATTTGTCCCTCTCTAAAATGGGGTAACGCAACCCCCGGGATTGTCGTGGAGTGAATGGGAAAACCAGAGAAGTGTCTGCCATTTATCAGGAGCTCAGCAAATATTACTTCCCTTCCTGGTTGGGCTTCCTTGTTATGGTGGAATTGTCGCTAGCATTTGATTTGCAAAGTATGGGCTATAGCCATTTGTACTTCTAATTCTTCCATACTTTGACTTATGGTTATTTGCTGGGTGTGTTTGGAAAGCTATTTATGAGTATCATTAGGCAGGGTTTTTTTTTAAGAATTGAGATACAATCCCTGGAATTAGTACCAAGAAATGCACAACACTATATCCACCTTGTTCCTAATTTTTAAGTGATTATGAATGCAGTTTCCTAATAATAAAACAATAGTAAAATTCAAAATTGAGAAAAATTTACCTATCATCTCCCTACCCTAATCAGTCAGTGTTTCTATGTTCCCTGTTCCATTTGATTCCTTGTTCTCTTACAAAATGGTAATTGTAGTTTTTAAAAAAGATACCAAATGTGATTTTCTCCCCATTTTTCATCACCTTATGGGACTATCTTAATGGTATCTGCAGTTAGAAAAGCTATAGAATAGCTTCGCGTTATTCCTGTCACTGCTGTCAGTCAGTAAGATGTTTCCAACTCCCCTCCTCCAGGTCTCCTCCATTGTTCTTCCTGCCAGGTTTAGGGCATACACGTCTAGAGGAAATTCGTGTCTTTATATCGTACCAGCAGAGCCGGTACCAACAGAAAAACGTGTTCCCTACTGATACTGATTTGAAGTTTCTGACAGACTATTTGCTTCCTCTTGAGAGCAGAGCATCCACGTTGGTGTTGGACAGAGCTAGTTTCAAGAACCGTGAGGCAAGCTAAAGTCTCTCTCCTCACCCAATGACGTGCAGGTAGAAAATAGAAACAACAGTGGCGATATTCTAGACCTGGGAGAATTGACACTTTTCAGGAAGGTAGAAAAGATGATGTGTGTGAAGTGAAAAAGAATCGAGAAGCCAAGGAAGAAAAGGGGAAATGGATTTAAAAAGATAACTGGAAAGTAACAGAATCTCAAAACCAGTTTTGAATCCCCACTTTCCACTGGTGAGTAGTAATTTAGTTGCCTATTGAAGCTCCAAATGGAGGCTAAGGGTCCCAGGTCACACCTGTCGCATTGAGCGAGGCTCATGATTTATGTCTGTGTGACCTCTTGGGGCATGCTGCAGACATCAGTTCTACAAAAATGAAACATAAATACGCTTCCCCTCTTTGACACACACGTACCAACCCCCAATTTTTTATCTGTGAGCTTCAAACATTTGTGTGGCACCTGTCAGCCCAGCTGTAATGTCTTCACAATATCTTTACTAATAAAAGATGAACAAAATTGAGCCCAAACTCAGCTGTTTCACAATTTGTTTTACTATACTTTTATCTATCCCTATTCCTTCATTTATTAAAAATATGTTTTGAGCATCAACTATAAGCTCTTCTCTGTTCTCGGAAAAACAGTAGGGGACAAAGCAGACAAGACCTCATGGAGCTCAGCTTCTAGTTGGCAGAAAGAGGCAATAAAAATTTACAAAGCAAAGAGTATATAGTATGCCTGGGGGCTAGGGAGAACCAAGGTGGAAAGAAGTTGCTTTTCATGCAGCACGGTCAAGAAAGGCCCTACATGATCAAATGACATTTGAGTAGGTAACTGAAAGAGGTGAGGGAACAAGTGATGAGAATAGGTCTGGAAAGAGCATTTCAGGCTGAACACTCAGTGAGTCAAAAGGCCCTGAGCTGGGTGTGTGCCTCGTGTTCTTAAGGAACAGTAAGAAAGCCAACATGGCTAGGAAACAAAGCAGCATGGAAGAGAAGAGTAGGAGAGGAAGTTAGGGAGGTAACAGATAACCCACAATCCTACAGCCCAAAGAAAGGAATTTGGATGTTTTAGATTTGGGATTTTTTTCTGAGGGAGATAAGAAGCCATTGAAGGTTCTGGCAAAGTGACATGAGCTGACTTGGATTTTTCACAGGTGATTCGAGCTGCATGTTGAAATAGAAGTTGAACTGTGCCAGTATGACCTGTATGTATGTAAATGAGGGAAGCCAGCATCCAGGTGTCTCTCCAGTGTTCAAGAAAGTAAGTGGATGTTAAATTGCTGAAAGGAGACAATTTTCACAGTTCTTATAATAAAAACATTAATAGTGTTCCATAATTAAAGGCAAAGGTGTTCTGGAAATTATTCTTAAAAAGTATACTCCTATACAAAGACAAACTTTCTTTCGGTTTTTGACATGCAATTTCATCACTTCAGTGATCTTGAGCTCACAAATTCATAGAAGGGTGTACAAGAGTCCTCTAGAATTAGTCTATTTTCAGCATCAACATGTGATAAAATATAGGGAATCATCTAACAGAAAGGTGTACAGTCAGCATCCTTTCTTGATTCACTCATATGAATGAATTATTTCTCCTTCTTGACTCAATTGCTCAATTTCTCAAAAGTAAATACTCTGTTCTGATCTGCCTTGTAAAAGTCTCAAAAGCTTTCTTAATCCTTGAGCATGCACTATTTTGAAAACACTAAATCCCTAAAATTTTTCAACTCTTGTAAGTCATTATGTAAATGACTATAAATAGTTAGAAAACCAAGAAATACCTAACAAGTAGGCATTGCTACTGTGGTAGAATAATTAAGAAACAAGGGGGAAAGGTTTTACAAATTATTTTATACAAGATTTATAATACACTAGGAATATCACTAGAGTAAATGTGTTCTTGTGAATGTCGTGTATTTTTTGAAGTGATTGAAGGGTATACTCAGATATTCAACTTTTGGCTGAATCTCAACAATAAAGAATTATCAGAATTGAGTGTTGACATAGCCTCCGACCCTGAGGCATTAAGTTTAAATATAGCCAGGAGTCCTCATCCAGTACAGCACATTCCAGAGAACCTGTTCCGAAACTATCTGTGTGTGTAATCTGCACACACATACACAGATGCTCACGTACACACATGTAAATACATATGGATAATTTCACATGGAAGATCACAAAAGGTTTAGACTACTATTATAAGTCCAGGCTTCTTCACTGACTCTTGGTTCAGTCATTTCCTTGTGGGATACCCGGGGACCTAACAAGAAACCAACTCCAAAATCAAAGTGAAGGCTTATTCAGTAAGTTTCCAGTTATGTTATGTAAGGAATATGACTACTGTCAAAAATTAAAGTTAAAATTATTTTAATTGTAGCTCAAAGATGTCCTACTTTCTGAATTTCCTTAGTCTGGACCCAGTACCATGCTGAGTGAAGGGTAAAGTCTGAAAAATGTCTATATTCATAACCCATCACTGGAACTTTCTGTATTTACCGTCTGATACCTGCAACAGCTGCACTGAAGACTTTCTTGTCAATTTAGGTCTTTGTGCCTGGACCTGGGAAAAAGAGATCATGGGAGGTAATCCAGTCAATTTGATGCTGGTATTTTTCCCAGGACATATGGGAAGAGATTGGGGTGCTCAGCTCTATCTAGGATGAGTTTAATAGGAAATGCTGGCAGATAACAGGCTAGAGCATAGGAAGAAGGAGTTGGACTGGAAGGGGAGACAATATATTTGAGAAAGGGAGCTGACAGCCCCACAATCCAGTTCCTTCCCAATCCTTTCTTCCTTACCTGTATATCCTTCTTTTCCACGATTAAAATAGGATTTCTCGAGGCTTCAGCTATTTGCCTTTTCTTTATTGATCTTTCCTATTGGTGTGTTCCTGTCAATCTTCTCTAATCCAGCCAATCTAACAAACCTATACATGGCAATATGATAAAGCATTTTATGTGTTTTATGCATATAAAATTCTCTCACTTATTTAAATGTAAATTAAACCTCTGTAACTGTGTTTTAACCAGAGAAGTGGTCCAAATTTGAAAGCTCATGGTAAAATGGTTAGAGATAGTACTTTTGAAAGTTCTTTCTTTAATTGCAGGTTGCCTTGATCAAACACAGAGTACTTCCTCAAAGATCTAGGTGAAAGATTTTAAAATGTAACAGTTCATAAGAATCACATGGAAAACTACCCAAATATCCATCACTCAACTATAAAACAATTAAAACAGAATACACTATTCATACACTCAACATCATGGATGAATCTAAAATATACAATTTTGAAAGAAGTCAATCAGTTACAAAAAACATATACCATTTATTCCATTTGTGTGAAGTTTAGGGAAAGGAACCATAGTGTAGTTTTTTCTCTGGAGTGTTATTACATGAAAAAGAGTATGAAATATCCTTCTAGGATGATGAGAATTTTCTATTTCCTGATTCCTAATGATGATTACAGAAGTATATTCATATGTAAATATTCCTCCAGATGCACACTTGTGATTTTGTACTTTACTATTATACTTCAGTTACAAAAATCACTTGGGGTACTTACTGAAACGCAGATTCGTGGGCTCTCCTATAGATACTATGATTTAGTAGCCTGGTAGTCCCAGGAATCTGTATTTTTTATTAAGCCCTTCAGGGCATTATGATGTAAATAGTCTATGGACCATGTTTTAAGAAACATTGGGGTAACAGTGGGACTCTATACCTCCAGTGAGAAGTCAGGGCCAGTCTGGTTATTGAGTCTTTCTCATTTGATAGTTTATATTGTGATTTATGAGCATATTCAATTTCAACCAATCTTTTCTTATTGTGAACCAAATCATAATTCTATCACTAAATTGCTTTTTTTATTCAAGTCAACAAGAGGAAATAATTTGGGGATGATATGGAATTCTTTAAACTATTTCCCGACAGCTATCAAAAGCCAGGCTATGTAGCCCTTACAACCTCTTCATCCTTTATCCCTAATTCCCACCTGCAATTCCCATTCCCTGATGAGCATCAAGTTTTGAGCTCAAATCCAAGGGATACAGTATAAGGAGTGAGTTGTGGGACTACCTATTTAAAACAATTGGCTTTCATCTATTAACTGTACACAATGCTGTGTTTCCATACACAACTTTATTCCAAAAGTTTTTAAATAATTTCCTTTTGTTTGGAAATTGAATATCTATTTTTCCTCCTCACAGTTCTCCCAGTAATTCTCATAAGGATGCAATTGTGAAGGTAAATAATAATTCAAATTTAAATACAATTATGGCAAAATTTGTGTTGAAGTCTACCCAGCACATGAATTTAATTTTCTTCCTTTTCAATTTGCTTACAGGTAATTCAAGTCAAAATAATATAATCACTCTGCTAAATTCCTTTGCCAAATCTTGAAGGTGTTCAAGGAATGTTGTTGTATTAAAAAGGAATTTGAATTTTTGGTATGATGGCTAATTTTATTCTCTAAACCTTCTTTAATCTGTTGAATTAAATAAATAGTATAGGTAAAGAATTCTTTCAAAATATGTTATCTGTACAACTTTGCTAAAGATACCTTGATTTGAATGGAAATTCATTATCTTAAAAATAAAATGCAAACTTTTTTTGGGAATATGGAATATACTGATAAATTTAATGACCCTGTTGTCCACAAAAATTCAAAATAGAGAAAATGAGAAAGAAAGGAAGAGAAAGGAGAGGCAGCAAACACAAGTAATAAGGAAAAGATTTTATATGTATTGAATTTAGTATTGAGCATGCTCATTTTAATAGATGTTTTTAGCAGAATAAGAATAAAATATGTGCTGGCAAACTTAGTAGCTAAGTTTGGTAACTTCATGGTCAAATCCACCCAAATACAAGGCCTTGCTTCTCTATTTAGTAACTGTGAAACTTTGGTCAAGTTACTTAATTTCTTGAAATAATGGTACTTATATATTAAGTTTGCTGTAAGTATTAAATCAGATAATATTTGAAAAATACTAAACGTAGTGCTTGGTACATAGTAATTGCTCAAAAAATTGTTACTTGGTGACATGGTGATGATGATGACACTTCTAAGTAATGATTGATGTAGGGTACTAGTTAAAAGGGAAGTATCTTTATTTGGAGTAAAAAGAGCAACACCTAATTCAAAATGATCCTCCTGAATTTCACTAGTTCAGCTCTAAGATATTCCATAAAAATTTAATTAAATATCGAGAAATACATTTATTTGTGTTAAGACCTATTTTAAAACCATAGCAAACAAGGAATTTTGCCTTTCTTGGGTGTAGCACTGACCTATTATACTAGTATGTGCACAAAGTTTATAAATATATTGGATATGCTGGATGACAATTTACTTTTTTACTATTAGACTTTAATAACGGAGGCCCAATAGCAAAATTGAACCAAACAAAAGTCTTCCCAAACTAAACCAGACTCGCGTAATTCAAACCAACAGAACTAAACTAAAGAGAGTCCATTCACAGGTGAAATGGCATAAATAGAACACAAAGACCATAAAATGTTTAACAAATTCCTAAAAGTACCTAAATTATAATTTTGACTTTCACGCTATTTCTATCTGGTAAATCTTGAAGAACTGAAACTAATGGTGTTCTCAAAGGAAATAATTCAAAGAAATAATGTAAAAATGATCATACATTTCATTAGCTTATTTCTGCATTTAAAATTTTAGTATAAATTGCTCATTTCTAGAAGGCCACTTGAAATAATTAATAACAATGTTATTTATCTTTTCGTTACTGTCACATGATAACATGTTGATATTGCCTCTTAAATGAGAGTAAGAGAGCTTGGAAAACCAAAACGTCTCCTCCCATCTCATTCATCCCCTCCTGGCTCTTATTTCTGACAAGTCAAATTGTCAGTCAACAAGTTTAAGAAAGTTCTTCACATATGACTCAAACTTACAAATTATATTTACAGGAGCTAGACACTCTGATATTTATAAAATGCTTAAAGAAGATAATTAGTGGTGGCATAATTTTTATTTCATTAATGGGTTGTGGAAGAGCTTTTCGTTTCCACCAGGCTCTTCTGTCTCAGAAGGTAACCCTGTTGGGGCTGGCCTCGTGGCCAAGTGGTTAAGTTCGCGCGCTCCGCTGCAGGCGGCCCAGGGTTTCGTTGGTTCGAAGCCTGGGCGTGGACATGGCCCCACTCATCAAACCATGCTGCGGCAGCGTCCCACATGCCATAACTAGAAGGACCCACAATGAAGAATATACAACTATGTACTGGGTAGATTTGGGGAGAAAAAGGAAAAGAAATAAAATGTTTAAAAAAAAAAAATCTTAAAAAAAAAAAAAAGAAAGTAACCCTGCTGCATCAGTGATCTCCAGGATTAACACGGTTGAGGGATGCTTAGGTGTATGCACCCTTCTTTTCTCACTTTCCAAGCAAGTTCATCTCAAAGCCGTGTGCTTGCTCAAACATTCCCGTTTAGAAGGATGATTCCTTAAATAGAAAATGGGTGAAAAATACTTATTACAGTGCATGGTACTATATTGCACGAGTTTTATGGATGAGGAACAAAGAGGTTAAATAAATGCTCAAAAGTCAGATAGTAAGTGGCAGAGCTTGGATATACGTCCAGGCAACTGTTAATCACTGCCTTCAACAAGCCCTGACTACTTTTACTCTCTCAGTGTGGTTACTTCTCAATCAAGTGAATTTGATCAGGTGAGCCCTGACTTTTATCCTAGGATAGGGCTAGACCCTGGGGCACACAGTCATTTAGCTCAGGACACATTGAGACATGTGCAGTTGGTGCCACCTGCCAGCAGCCCTTTCCGCAAATGTAGTGCTTGGCTTTCTGTTGATTGACCTTCCAAGTGAACATCGAGGTGTATGCTCCTAAAGCTGGGTGCTGCTTAGAGTAACCCATCTCCATCAGGTCACCAGCTGAAAACAGAGAGAAATGGGGACAACTAGTATTTGGCAAGATTTAAGGGGAAGAGGAAAATGGGATTCTAAAACGATCAATGACAAGACAGTGGAAAATCCTAAAACTCTAGTAACATGCCTACTCCTCTAGCACTTGAGCTGCCTCTCCCTGTGCTATTGTTTCAGAGCTTTATCACTCTGGGAAATAAAAACTATAGTTAAAGCATTTATTTTAAAGACTATCTTTGTAAACATTTAGTTAAACTGATGGCGTGGGAAGCACTGTGCCAATTGTCTAATTTCATAAGCTACCAGCTAATGACACTTGGAAACTTACTGAATTGTTGTGCTGCAGGTGAGGCAAGAAAAGTGCACTTTTCTACCTGCAGGTAGTAGAAGGAAGTTGGCTTCAATCATTGGCAAGTAGCACTGTGCTTGCTAGCAGCAGCTCTGTAGAAAACCCTCCCCGACATAGGTTTCTGGTGTCTGTTCTCTCTCTTTCCCTTGGTTTTTCCTTCATATCCTTCTATACACAAAAGCAAAACAAACAAATGAAAAACAAAACTCCCAAAGAAATTTTAGTGATCTCTCTCTCATATTGCCTTCTCAATGTATAAGTGAAGAAATTGACACACACAGAAAAACCAAAAAAGTTAAGTTGCTGGACTGAGGTCAGGCAGCTGATGCTGAAAAAAAAGAAAAGAAAATTAAGTGTAAGCTATTGACTAGTTTAGGGAAAGAGCACAATTTAACAACTAGAATACAAAGCAGAGTAGATAAATCACAGGGCCATAGAGTTTTAAAGCTTAAGAGTATCTCAAATATATCATCCAAATTAAGTCTCCCACTCCATATCTCATGGCATTCTCAGTAGGAAAGTCAAACGCAAAGTCTCCACTGATGGCTGTACTTCAGCTTCTCAGATTCCAGAATGTCTCAAAGGTCTCATGCTACTCACCTTGACCAACCTGCTCTTTTTTACATTGGGTTGTGTTGAACGTTTCAAAACCCATTCCTCTACTTATGAGGGCAGCATATGTGACAGGAATCAAGAGAATTTAGGAATACAGAAGGCTGAGCAAGACAAGCAACATGTTTACCCTCAAAGAGCTAATATTTACATGGGGAATCTGACAATAAACACATAAATAAATAAATAGACAGGAAAATTCAAATTTGTTATTACCATGCAGAGAATAATTGGGCATTGAGATAGAGGGTGAAATTAGGGAAGCCACATTGGGCAAGATGGTCAGGGAAGATCTCTGGGTGGCTGTGACGTTTGAGCTGAGACAATAGAACGAGGATGAGGCAGGTACACCAAGAGCTAAGAGAGAAACCCATTGGGCAGAGGGACCGTTCGCTTGAGTTGGATCTATGCAGAGAGTGACAGGGAGCTCTCCACAGATGAAGAGGCAAACACAAGGGCCAGGGCATGAAAGCTTGGGCACCTTCCAGGAATGGCAAGAGCATAAGGTGCGATGGGAGGAAGGACCAACCCTGGGGCTGAAGGGTGGGCAGGGGCTAGATGAGGACCAGCCCTAAATGTTCTGCAAAGGTGTGAAAAGCTTGGAGGCATTCTGAGATTTCAATACATTGTTTCTTTCTTTATTCTTGAGTGGATTGCATTTGGCTGATTTAGATTATAAAAGTGTCTGGGAAGTCATGTTTTTAAGAATCCTCAGGAAATCTTTTTCAAAAGGAAAATAATCAAATTGTGATTATTAAGTTTGAAATAAACAAACATAACTAGTTCACATTTTAAAGAAAGTGTCTAATGCAGAGTTTTGACTGCTTTTTAATTTGTAATCTAACTTTAAAAACTGTTAAATTTTAAATCAGCTGTTAAATTTTAGAATATCAAATTATTGTCTATAGCTTATCTGCATAACATCACTGTCTACCTACTGTTTTTTTTTTTTTTAACTAAGAGTTATTTAGGAGCACGTAAAAAGCAAAATATAAAAACTGAAAACCTCTTGTCATGTGTTCTAGGTGATTATTGCTATTACAACATATCAGTTTTGAATGAGGTGAGAATCTACTGCAGGAAATCTTTTAATTACCGGTACAAAAGACTATGAATTTTTCTATTTATGAAACCCACAAGAGGGGAAACAGCTACTTTATAGAGTTGTATTATTGCTATACTTTTGTTTAAATTATAGAGATATAAAATGTTTAACACACTCTTACATTTAATGTCAATAAGTCCATAAATAAAGATTTATTAAAACTTGACAAGTTTTAAATTGCTTTATTGAATGTTTGGTGGTTATTCAGAAATGAAAACCATAAGGTTAGAGCCTAGGAGGGGAAAATTAGATACTCATGAAAAGATGACTAATAAGACAAGGCCACACAGGATCAATTAAAACTGAGTGGTGGAAATCAAAAATGTCATTGAGGATGAGACTGGACAGCATGCATTTCACAATAGTTGTCAGAATTGTGGTTCAGACTAGCCTTTGGAAAAAGAGTTTGAGACAGGAGGAGAGGAGGGTGACAGCAGAGGAGGAGAGAACAATGCAGGTTACGTAACTATGACAAACACTGAAGGATTGCTCCAGTCTAACCTTGTTGTCCTGCCAAAAATCCAGAAACAGTAGAAATAAAACCAGGTCAGTAAAGCAGTATTTAGTAAGAATTTATTGTGCACAAAAGAACAGTTCATGAACTGGGCATCTTCAAATCCAACACTGATATCAAGCTCAGAGGCATGATGGTTCAGGATGACTTATAAGGTGAAAATGAGGAATGGGTTTAACCTTTCCAACGATAGATTATTACCAGGAGGGTTTCTAGACAGCAGAGATTGGTGAAAAGTGATAACTTTATACCATTTTAGGAAGATGACTTAAGTTTCTTTTATGATTATCCGAGACATTTGCAAGAAATAACCTAAATGAAATTTCACTTATGTTCATGAAATATGCTAGATTTAGTTTTGCTGGCGTGGCTTAAATGGTCTTGTCTGCTTGGGAAATTTTCAAGCCTGGTATTCATTTTGCCTTATTTTGACAGTCTCTAAGCCACAGCAGCCGATGGGTAAACACTGGATCGTGTTAACAATCTTTCACTCTGTGAAGCTAGCCCTCCATCAGAGAAATTGCTGGGATTTCAGCCTCGTACAAATTGCACACTCTGCCGCTCACCCTCAGTTATCACTGAGGGTCATAAGAAGGTGTTACTCATGCACTTTCTAAGTCCCCTCTGCTCCCTCATGGTGCCCATCCTTGTCACTCTCTCAAGGAATGAGGATGAAACCTCTGCAGCTGCTCTCACTTGAGGGAGGTCTCACCACTGTCTCAGATCCTGCTGTCTTCCCTGAGACGTCTGGAGTCCCTGCCAAAGGCCGGGTCTCCGTTTCCCAAGGCCCACACCCCACTTCATTGCTGCTGAGATGCTCAGTGTCTCAAATGCCAGATGCACAGTGTGTTCTCTTCAGTCTCCCCTGCACAGAGTTGTGCATGGATGGGGAGAGTCTCTTTCTCTCGGCATTACACTGTCCACTCAGCTATATGGGCCCAGAAATGACACTAACTGGTGTTCCAAGGTCTCTCTTACAGAATGCTTTGTAAAAACAATGCATTCCTTCTTTTTCCCAGCAGGATTTCTCACCTCAGGCCCCACAAAAGGATTGATGAAATTTGTCATCCATGAAATGTTGGCTCACCGTGAAGAACAATACCATTCTGCAGACGAGCTACTGAAAGAATACGATTTTCTGAATGCAGCAGCAGTAACTAGACAAATTCGCCCTAAATGAAGGTGGACGTTTCCTCTTCTCAATTTCTCACTTTTTGAAGTAGACCTCAGACTGGCTTGGGTGCTTTATGAGTGCAATGTGGGAAGCAGGCGATGCTGTGGCTGTGTTCCTGGAACTGTGAGCTCTGGTCCCAACTTCACCTCTCAACTGTGTGATTTTACAGGTCAGTTTATGACTTTGGATTTAAGCTTCTTTTTAATCTGAAAAAAAAAAAATAACAAGTTTGGCTTAAATGATCTTTTGTTTGTTTTTCTTCCTAAAATTCTACAAGCCTATAAATATATTAAAGATCAGTATATTCCCATGTGTTTGAAAATACCAATTCAATCTAAGCAAGAACAGTACTTCTTGTGGGACCCTTGAAGCTCTGTGTCAGATGAGCCCTGTTGACTTAATATGTAAAGTATTATTATCAAGCACATACCATGAGCAAATATTAATTTGCAAGCTCTAAAGTGTAAGAAACAAAAACACTTTTAAAATTCTCTTTAGATCCAC
Source organism: Equus asinus (assembly GCF_041296235.1). Classification (NCBI taxonomy): domain Eukaryota; kingdom Metazoa; phylum Chordata; class Mammalia; order Perissodactyla; family Equidae; genus Equus; species Equus asinus. The sequence continues at coordinate 13,205,313 of NC_091794.1, read as the reverse complement.
ATAAAACTGCCTCCAAACACCTCCCTGATTTACTCCTCTGCACTCTGGAAGGAAATTCTATTCTAATCAATGTCACGGCCCTTCCTAGGTGGCCCCAGACACTGGGAAGGTTATGTCACTTCTGAAATCTGGGCGGGACCTTCAGTCTCTACCTGCACTACGATGGCCGCTGCTGTCCTCATTTTCTATAACTGGCAGGTCTCCACTTCTGACACTGCTGAGCTATTCCTGGGGCATGGGCCCCTTTGCAGAGGCCTATGCTTCTGTCCAGGGTCCACCCTCCCCACATGCAACACGCTTCCATACCCTTTGAGGTCTTGCCTTCCCCTCAGGGCATTACCATAGAGCAGAGCACAAGCATCCACAAATATCAGCGTTAACTGATTTCTAGGAATTCTCTCCCTTTTCATTCTCCATCCGTAGTCTCTTCAACAGGTTTGACATTTACTGAACAAAGGAAGGGCTGTTATCTGCTTCTCCTGTGAAATTATCTACGGCAATGGATACATGGGCCTGGCTATGTGCTTGAATGGGAGGAGAAGAAATTAAGGAAAAACCGTAAACGGGTTAATATCCAAATGGATTATCCTGCTTACATCAGCTGGCTGTCGGAGTAAAGGGAAGTGACTCATTTAACTAGCATAAAATAAGGATAAAACCTAGCACTGGCTTCAGGTAAATCAGATCAGGTTAGTGGGTGCTCTTGTTGGTTTTAAAATTGGCTCTAGTTTGGTAGATAATCCCCTCTTGACCATATTGCCGAAAAGAAGACAAAGCAAAACAAAAACCTCAAGTCTAAGTGAAGACAGTTACATTAAGTTCTTAATTCAAAATCATACGTGTAAATTTCTGAGCAATCATAGCAGACTGCCTAGATTTGCCTCTTTTCTACCCAAGTACATTTCTCTCTCCAGTCAACTGACATTTCCTGCCTGCTCGCATACTTGAGTTTTGCGTTGTCTTGGTCAGAAACAGTGTCCTGCCTTGATGACAGATGCATTAAGGCTAATGCTAAAGGTTGCATCAACTATTGTTTCTTTGGGGCTGATGCCTAGTGGCTTTCTCTTGCCTCCCTTTCCAACTTCCATGGCCCTCGGCCCTCTGAGTTCCTGTTTCCCTCATTCTAGACTAAGCAGCACATCTTTTTATATTTGTGAGGTTTGGTTTTAGGCCTGTCTAAGAGGGTCTGCCTTTGGCTCCTCTGTGTTTCTGAGCTCTACCCCCAGGTCTTGCTGCTAACAGGGCCTTCCCACCATCCCTAATCCAGTTTTCTACCTACACACATGGCACAAAATGGACTTGAGTACCCACTTCAACAAAACCACATTATCCCAGAAACCCTGTATTCATGCAGTTTCACAGAAAGCTTTGTATGCAGTGTTCAGTACATACTAAATATTGACAATAACACAAGGTGCACAGCTTGCAAAGTGAATGATTATTTAGACAACTTAATGACTCAGGTTTTCTCTAAGAATTATTTTTCATTTGCCTGGGCATTTGTCAACACATATTCAAAGAATGGGGGAAAGACTAGCCTTGTTCTTCACAGAAAAACAATTTGATGAACTTTTTTATGATTATACATTTGATGGCTCTGGGACATTGCAAGAAATATCAAAAAGGAAGCAACCATTATTTTGTTAACAATATGCCACTTTAGTTATGATGTGGCTCTGGATATACTGCTGCCACCTGCCCAGCAAGCTCCTGTGAAGACAAAGAATTTCCTGAAGGGAGGGTCTTCTACTAAGCAACATCCTCTCATCAAGGCCACTTGTCTTATATGTCACAGAGTCACCTCGGGACAGAAGGGAACAACAACAAAGTAACAATCAAAATACCTCATCTGCATCTACACATCACAAGAACCCTGATTAATAATAAGTAAGTGCCGTATAAAAATGTAATGGAGATTGCAGAAATGCTGAATCAGACATTTACCTCATCAGCCTTTCCAAGCCTCAGTTTCCTACTCCCAACATACAGTAAGTATCTGTGTGATGACAACTTAATTTGTAGGCTTGTTGTGAAGACTCAACGGTGTGATGGATATAAAATGCACAATATTGTACTTGACACAAAGCGAGTATTAGCATTTTTAATTAGTTTCTCTTATCTCAACTTTTTTCCTTGGGAATATATCTATAATATATCAACTATCATAAGGCTCCTCATGTAGGAACCAGAAATGAGAGTTTTAACTCGACACCTACACAAAGGCTGGGAACGGGAAGCTGAATAAAAATATTGCAAGGGCATTTTTTATAATTTAGTTTTTTAAAGGCATACAGCACATTCAGTCTTTGTGGTGCACCATTTGGTGAATTTTTACAGAGTCGTGCATCTACCAACATAATCATGATACGGAACAGTTTCTTCACCTTAAAAATTTCCCTTGTGCTGCCCCTTTTTAGTCAATGCCTCACTCCGATTCCAAGCTCTGCAGCCACTGATCTGTCCTGTTTCCCAGCAGTTTTGTCATTTCTGAATATCTTATATGGAAAATCATACAGAATCAGACTTTGAATTCTGGCAACTTTTGTTTACCAAAGAGCAAATGCGATTTATTCATGTGGTTGCATGCGTCTGTAGTTGAGTCCTTTTTATTACTTCGGGTAGCTTTACCTGTTTATTTTTCCATTCATTAGTCAAAAGATATTTGGGTTGTTTCCAGTTTTTGGTGATTTTGAATAAAGTTGCTATAAACATTCACATACAGGTTTTTGTGTGAACTTAAGTTTTCACTTATTTTTGAGTAAATGCTTAGGAGTTTAATTGCTGGGTAGTATAATAAGTGTATGCTTAACTATAAAAGAAATTGCCATACTGTTTTCCAAAGTAGCTGCAACATTTTATATTTTCACCAGCAATGTTGAGGAGTTCAAGTTGCTCTATATCTTTGTCAGCACTTAGTTGTGTCAGGTTTTCCCCCAGCATTCTTACAGGTATGTAGTGGTATCCCATTATTATTAAAAGGCACAACATTGCTATTCATCTCCCTAATGAGCAGCAATGTTGTGCATCTTTTCATATGTGTAATTGCCATCATTTATGTCCTTTGATGAAATGTCTATTCAAATCTTTTGCCCATTTTAAAAATTGTGTTGTTGGTTATTCAACTGTTCAGTTTTGAGAACAATTTACATGTTCTTGATAAAACTCCTGTCAGATATACAATTTCCAAACATATTCTCCCATTCTGTGATTTGACTTTTCATTCTCTTGACAGTGTCTTTTGCAGAACAAAAATTTTTAACTTTGACACAGTACAATTTATCTTTTTTCTTTTATGAATTGTGCTTTTGGAGTAGCATTGTATTAGTCAGAGTTCTTCAGAGAAACAGAACCAATAGGTGTGCAAATATAGAGGGAAAGAGAGATTTATTTTACAAAATTGGTTCATGCAATTACGGAGGCTGGCAAGTCCAAAATCTGCAGGATGGTCTGTCAGGCTAGAGAAACAAAAGAGAGCAGCTCAAGTCTGAAAAAGAGCAGCTCAGGCAAGGCCATCTGCTGGCAGAATTCCCTCTTGCTTGGGACAGGTCAGTCTTTTGTTCTATTAAGACCCTCAACTGACTGGGTGAACCTGACTCACATAATGGGGAGCCACCTGCTTTACTCAAAGCCCACCCATTTAAATTACACTCTCATCCAAAACGCCATCAGAGAAACATCTAGAATAATGTTTGACCAAATATCTGGGCACTGTGGCCCAGCCAAGTTGACCATAAAGTTAACTATCACAAGCATCTAAGGACTCTTTGCCAAACCAAATAATAGGAGAATTTTTTTCTTATGTTTTATTCTAAAGTTTTACGTTTGTAGTTTTGGAAAGAAGATCAGTTCAAAGACTTTAATTACAAAAATATATTTAGTAGCAACAAAATCCCAAACACACAATATCTAAGAAAACATATGCAACATTTTTATGATAAAAATTATAAAACTGTATTGAAAAGCATTAAAGAAGACCTGAATAAATGGAGAACTAAATAAACAAGGTCTAAATAAATAAATATTCATGAAAAGGAAGATTTATTATAGTGAAAATGTAAATTCTTCACAAACTAATTTAGGCAATTCAAAATCTCAACAGAGTATTTATGTATTTTTTTATGTCTATTTATGTATTTTTTAATGTATTTTTTATGTATTTTTTAAAGTGTAACTTAAGCTGATTCTATAATTACATTGAAGTATAAAAGAAAGAGACTAGCTAACATTACTATGCAGACACACCTTTCTAGATAGCAAGACTTGTGTTAGCACTTTGCTGAGACAATCTAATATCGTTTCAAGATAAAAACCAATGGAACAAAACAGAAAGTGCAGAAATGGAACTAAACATAGATATGACAAAAATGGCATTAAAAACCAAGGGGAAAAGAAGGGATATTCAATATTTGGTTCTAGGGCAACTGGCTATCCACATGGAATACAATGGAATTGTATAACTTCCTCATAAGTCATTTAAATGTCAATTCTGTGAGAATTAAAGACATAAGTCTGAGAAGCAAAATTCAAAATTTTTAAAAGAATTGAGGATACCTTAGTGATCTCAGAGTAGGAAAGTATTTCTTAAATAAATTTCACACTCACACACACACACACACACACACCATTAAAAGTGAAAAGGCAAGCCAATGACTGGAAGAAGATATTTGTAATGTGCACAGCAAAGGTTTAATATAAGAATATATATAAAACTCCCATAAACCAACTTTTTAATAAAACAAACAAAACAATAAAAATTATAGCAAAAACTACAAACAAGCAATTTACAAATGAGAAAACCCAAATGGCCGGGAAATACAAGAAAAGATGCTAAACCTCATCAAGGACATGCCAGTGTAAACCATACTTTCAAACATTTCGTGTATACTGGACTGGCACAAATAGCAAAAATTCTGATAACAAGAAATGTAGGCAATGATGTGGAACAAATGGAACCTTTATTTACAATCCCAAGTTAAAACATATTCTGAAAAATGAGAATTTTTCATTATTCACATTACAGTAAAAACCAACATGACCCAACCTGATTTGGAAGCAAAATCTGATCTTCACTGAAGTGAAGCTCTTTATAGTCTTAATCCTACTTACTGTCATTATTTATACCTTTCACTGCAAAAATACTAACATATTGTTTATGGGATGGTGTTGTAGTGTCTACTGGGTTGTTGCATGCTATATGGGAGTAATCATGTTACCCTCCTAAAATCTAAACATTATGAATTCCAAAGAACAGCTGGCCCAAAAGTTCTGGAGTAGGATTATAGATCTGTTCAAACTTGTTAGAATACAATTTGGCAACATCTAGTAAAGAGTAATAGTGTGTATCCCCTAAAACAATAATTCCATTTCATTCTTAGAAACTCTAGTACATGTGCATTGGGATACATGAGCAAGGATATTTATAGCAGCAGTGTTTATAGTTGCAAACAATTGGAAACGACTCAGCTGTCCATCACCAGAAGAAAGTACAAATGATACATCAAAATTCTATATTGCTTTAAAAATGATCAAACTCTAGCCACCTGTAGTCACATGGATAGATTTCATACATAAATGTGAGAGGAAAAAAGCCAATGGCAAGTCAACATCTAATATTTTATACCAATTATATAAAGTTTAAAATATGCAAAATAACACTATATATATTTTAAGGATAGAAGCTGTGATGGTTAATTTTATGTCTACTTGGCTAGACTCTGATGACCAGCTCTTTGGTCAAACACTAGTCTAGATATAGCTGAAAAGGTATTTTTAGATGCAATTAATGTTTACAATCATTTGACTTTAAATAAAGCAGATTACCCTCCATAATGTGGGTGGATGGGTGAACCTCACCCAGTCAGTTCAAGGCCTGAAGAGCAAGGACTGAGGTTTCCTGAAGAAGAACAAATTACGTCTCCAGACTGCAACATAGAAATTCTAAATTTTCAGGCTTTAGAGTCAAGATTATAACATCAACTCTTATCTGAACCCTAGTCTGCCACCCTGCCCTACGGATTTCAGACTTACTAGCCCCCACAATCATGTAAGTCAATTCCTCTTTTATAGCAAATCTTTCTCTCTCTCTCTTTATATATATACTATTGGTTCTGTTTCTCTGGAGAACCGTAATACAGAAATATATGTAATAAAATTATAAAGAGATTCACAGGAACAATATGAAACAAGATCACAATTTTCTCTGGTAGAAAGGGAGAAGCATGTATTCAGGAAGGGATGCACTATGGGTTTCAAATCTATTCATAATTTATTCTTAAGCCATGTGGTAAGTACACAGATATTTATTATATTATTCTTTTTTCCTATTTGTACATCTAAACTTTTTATTATAAATTTAAAATAATTTAAAAAATAAAGTCAAACAAAAGACACTTTCAGAGAAGAATGGTGAAAAAAACTTTCGGGTATCCAAAGAGAAAATTTCCCATGTGAATTTTAAGAGGAATTCGGACTCATGCTAGAGATTTAACGAAAGCATTTCATACCGGTAGTTAATGACCTGGATTATCAAATACTTCATATTACCATGATGAGGCAAGGTGATTCAGTAAAAGAATTTTCTTTGGTGCTTGTTCTGTCACTATACTCATTCAGATAATAACACCATTATCCATACACATCGCATCGGCCTAAACTGCTAATGGCTGATAGCCTGTGATTCTGCTGACCACCTAATGATCAGCTTTCTATTCCTTTGTCCAGTAATGCTTACAGTTACAGAGGAGTGCTTTGCTGGTGTGAGTAGAACCTAGGCTCTCTCTAGTCAAATAATGAGCCAGAACTACTGCTTTAAATTTCAAATCAATTACACTTTCTATTGATTCTATGATTGACAAAAATGCCCTCCTCTATACTGGTCTGAAAGGTAAGGTGTTTCCAAATCCATATCAGTTTTTTTCAGAATATATTGACTACATGAAAAAGATTAATAATGAAGAATGAAGTCCTGGTTCATAGTTTTTTATATTCTTCATGTCTTTCCACTTTCTCTTTTACTCTCTAGGGAAATTTTGAATGGAAACTAATATACGTGGGTTGGGAGAGTGGCATCTGTTCATATTTGGGATATCCACATCAAAATTTGGTTGAATTATATTTCCAGGGATAAAAATAAGTTTATAAACTATTCCTTTAGATCCTTAATTTCTTATTCCCCAATAGAAGTATATGCTTTTCTGTTGAACATTATCAAAGGTTGAGGAGTTGTTTATGATAAATTTTATATTTGAGTTCTCATTTTGATGTTCAACATAAAATATTAATATAAGCATATATTTAGTTAACACGGTATATTTAAGTACCACCCTACAATTTCTGTTCCTATATTTGGGCTTGCTTTTTTAAAAAAAAAATCATCCTATTAGCACCATGTCAAAGGCGCATGAGCTCACAGCACACTGCAGAAATCAAATATTTCAACGTAGCTTTAAGAGAGAAAAATGCGGTAGAAAGATTGTGTTATACAATAAGGATGGTACTAACATGGCAAACTAAAAAATTAAACCTAAACTAGAGGAAAACATACTCTATGTTTATTTGCAGTTAGTGGAATTGTTAATATGGAACAAAAAACTTTTATGTTCCAAATTGCATTAAAATTGACATAAATGGATTTTTAATGAACATTTCAATAATGCAGCAATGCTAACCTCACCTTTATGTGAACAAGTTAGGTTTAAAGATTTATCAATTGACACTATATTTAATTTGGCATTCTGCAGCTCATTGGTAGAATTCTGACTAAAGATGAATCCTGGTTGAGGTCATTCATACCAGGTTGTAAGAACACTTTTATGAATAGCCATTCTCAACATTAGTATTGTTTAACTCAAAGTTCAGAATTGCTTAAGCATGGAACTGGACCGGAAGTGCTGTTTTTATATCATTAAAACCAATCTCAGCTATTTATTTTAAAAAGAACAAGAACAACCATTACAACATATGGATTTTTTCTGTTTTTTTAAAGATTGGCACCTGAGCTGACATCTGTTGCCAATCTTCTTCTCCTTTCCCTTCTCCTTCTTTGCCCCAAAGCCCCCCAGTACGTAGTTGTATACTCTAGTTGTGAGTGCCTCTGGTTGTGCTACGTGGGACGCCACCTCAGCATGGCCTGATGCGTGGTGCCATGTTTGTGCCTGGGATCTGAACAATTGAAACCCTGGGCCGCCGAAGCAGAGCACGTGAACTTAACCACTCGGCCAGGGGCCAGCCCCTGGATTTTGTTGATTTTAACTATATTAGCTTTGTAATCTTTGTTTTTTTGATTTGGTAAGTCCACAGATTAAGTTAGTTATGCATAGCTTTAAGCTTGTATCAATTGAACTTTGTGTTAATGTGCATGGAATTAAGGTCTTAATACTATTTAGACAACAACCAAGTTTGTGACTGTCATTGAATGAATAGTATTTAATATCTATGATGTGTAGCTCAGGGCCAGGTGATTTAAAGTTAAGTTCTATTCCAAATACACCAGTAATTTTTTCTGTTTCTGTTTTTCTGGATGATCTCTTAATACTGCTTGCCACTCCCAGTTTCCCAACTAGCCACTAGTGTTCTAGCAGTTGTATTCAAGGAAAAAGCAATACAAGTCTTAGCAAATTATCATTTTTCACTCGAAAGCATTACACTGTCTTTTTCCAGAAGCAGATCTCTTCAGCAAAAAATGTTTGTCAATGATACTAGACTATATTCACATGGTACTTACCGTTGGCAAAGCAAGTATGCCCACTTTCACGTCAACACCACTCCACTCCAGGAAGGCCTCCAGGCTGGATTCACATCCCTCGTAAGTACCCCTTGGCATTGCATTAATCTGTCATTTCTGGCCCCGGTACATTGTTCTGTGATCTTTGATGAACGTTGTGTCTTGCCCAAAAAGCTGTAAGCTTCTTAAGGTTAGGTATCATGCTGTGTTAATCCTTGAGTCCCCAGGGCTTAATGTGGCACCTGGAAGTTTTTAGATGTTTAGTTAATATTTGATAAATGAATTAAATGGCCAAATCTACAAAACTCTGTGTGAATTTCATAATCTTACACTTTTCAGCAGGGTTCCAGTTATACTAAACATTTTAAATAATGACACTGGTTTTCTAGGTTGAAAAATTACCCTCATAATAGGACTATATATACTAACAAATTTTGTTACATTCTAATTTTCCCTGGAAATGACCTTAGCCTGATATTGGTTGTAGTAGATAGAAAGATACCACCTAAAGTTAATATTTTTGATTACTAAGTCAATTTAACAAACATTTGTTGAACACCTACATTGTATAGTATGTTATATACTAGAAACTATCAACATGACAAAAACGTATATAGTATGTTCTTATAAGCAGCTTAAAATCTAATAGAGAAATGTAGGTTTTGGCATGTTGAGAGGCAACAGTAAGGCTTACACTAAACGTAATAAGAAAAACTATGGAGATGTAGAATGATCTGAGTTGGGTGAAGTGTGGGTAATAGGAATGGTTTCACAGAGGAAGGCCTTAAAACTGTTTTTGCATTGACATAAAATAATTTCACATGAATACAAGAAAACATAAGATGTTTTACATTAATTTAGAATTTTACATTATATAAAATGGTGTAAGATTTTATATCAATGTAAAGTTTTACCTTAATATAAAATAATATTAACCTGAGCTATGGCTCGATGTAAAGCACTGTTTAATTTGTTCTCTCCAGTTGTGACGGTCTTTAGTTTGCACAATGTTTGAATGCATTTTTGCACTTTTGGAATAGAGACAGATTTAGATTTTTGTATTTTGGGGTTCTAGACTCCTGGTCTGATTATAGACCTTAATTGTGATTAGAAGCTTTGATTAGGTTACCCGGTCCCCTAGGTATCTTACAACAATACTTAACTTTTTTTTTCTACCATGTTCAAAAAAATAGGCTTTACCCTTGTTTTCATCTATAAGTGAATCAAGATTTCAAATTAGATACTTATTATCCTAAGTAATCAAAAGATAATTCTTCTCATGAATTAAAATGGCTTTGTAAAAACATGTAAACATAATATATAATCCTTGTATAAGAGTCAGGCAATACAGAAAGGAAATAAAAATTACCCATGATTCCACTGCCCCAGATAATAACTACTGACATTTTGTCGAGTAGATCCCAGTAATTTTTCTGTAGACATCCGAATCTACCCACACTGAGACATGCCCACACATGTGAGTGGAATACTCCTATAATTCACACTGCTCTGTTAAGTGACTTTTTCACTTAAAATACATCATTGACATCTTTTGGACTAAAATTGCTCAACAGAGATTTTTACTCTTAATATATTTTAATTTAGCAATTGTTTCCTTGACAATTTACGGCTTTCGAGAGATTCTTTAAAAATAATTTCCTCCCACAGTATTGTAGAAATAATCAACTAAATTTTCCTCTAGTAGTTATATGGATGTATTTTTATATTTAATTAGTTAATTCTGTCAGGAGATTTGTAACAGTTCAACTTTTGGACAGTTTTGCCCCAATATTCGTCACAAAATACTATACTGAATAACCACTAATTAAAAAAATATTCTATTTTGGCATTCTGTAATCTACCACATTGAAATATTTGTTTCTTCAACAGTATCACAATATTTTATGTACTGTAATTTTATAAGACATCTCGATATCTGGAAGAGTAAATCTTTCTGCAAGGATTTGAATTTTTTTCAACTTTTTATTGACGGTTGTTAAAAATTCATACTTCTAGGTAATCTTTAGGATCACTTTGAGGTGAAGAATTGAAATAACAATCCGTGGAGAATTGAAAATTCCTTTTGGTCTGTTGTTACTAAGTTAAACAATTTTTTTCCAAATGTATCCGTCCTTGTTTTCTAAATTTCTTAGCACTTATTGAGACTTCTAATTTAACAGTAACAGACTAGCACTTGTTAAAATGAAAAATTATGCATAGATTTTTAAATTTTAAACTATCTTCATATTCAAGAAAAAAGCTCCATTTGGTCATATATGTTATTCTTAATGTCATGCCAGATTCTGCTTGCTGAGATTTTACTTAGGATTTTTGATTCTGTATTCACAGATGATTTTGTTCCATTTCTCCCCTTTTTGTGATGTCAATTAGTATTACCTTGGTAAAAAGAATTGGGAAGTTTTCTATATTGAATGTATGTTCTCAACTCACTGATAAATTTTCTGGTCCTCTCTCAGATTTCCTCTAGGTTTGAGCTCAAGAAAAAGATATTCTAAAGCCATAAACATGGAAGTGTAGTGGATCCAGTTGGTCAGCTTACCCAGTCCCAAACTCTATCTAGTGTAGACTCTTGTGCCACAACCCCTGTAAAACTAAAAATACAAAATGAAATAGCCCAGCATGTCCTAAAAGTAAAATAAAAATAATAAAGCTTTCATTTCATCCTTTAAAGGAGAAGCTTTCAAAAAATGGGAAATAAATCTATATTATTTTCACTGGGATTTATTTTTTGTAAAAGTTACATTAAATGAGGAGAAAAAAATAAGTCTGGGGTTTAAGTGGCAAAGTCATCATCCTTGTGTTATAGGTGTTGTAAACTCTGCTTTTCTTTCTTTTTTCTTTTTCTTTCAGAACGTTTTCATTTTCATGAGTCCCAGATTGAATGGGGATATGTGGTTCAAACTGTGAGAGATGCTTTAAAATTTAAATAACGTTACTTGGCAAATAATAAAAGTTAAAAGTGTATTTCAGTAAAGCTTTAAACAGGGCCAGCCTCAGGAGCTTTTTCAAAAAATCATTTCAGAAACACGAAGGTTCAATGCAATTGAGAAAAAAAGTGTGGATTTTGCAGTCAGACAGACCTGCATAGGAATCCCAGTTCCGCTACTTACCACGTGGTAACCTTCAGTAAATTGCTTAATCTTTCCCAAACACAGCTCTCTAGCTATATATAAAAAAGCATAATATCCAACCACAAGGTTATTGTACAGATAAAAGAAGATAATATCCAAGAAAACTCCTTTTGCAGTGTCAGGTGCACACTGCATTCAATAAATATTAGGACTGTTCCCTCCCAATTAGATTTAAAACCTGAAATTTTACCTATTTAGAGATACAGATTTAACTTGTTTCTCTTTTCTTTTGATCCACTGCATTTCCTTAATAAATCATTAAGTGATATCAATTATTTACTACTTGAGGAAACATGTTTATCCATCTTTCACACAAAAAAAGACTTTTATATGTGGAAGGGAGCATTGGGGAAAGCAGTATGTTAGAAAACGCCTGGCTCCCTGTGATGTGAGAGAGCTGGGAGGGAACAGGATTTGTGGGATATTAAAAGTAGATACAAGAAGAGCTAAGAACCGAGGAAGAGGAACTTGAGAGAGAGGAAGATTAATCTTATCTACTTCATAACGTCTAACATAGAGTGAGGATGAGTAGAACAGGCTGCGAAGATTAATTTTCCAAGTCCTCCAAGTGAAAGAAAGTGCTGAAAACTTAGTTGATTCTCAATGAAACTCACCAAGTAATTATTATTCAAATCGCTATGAGCCAAGAGAGTGTAAACGTGTGCTTTCATGTCTATTTCTAAGAACTCCTTATAACTATTTCGTGCAGTAGATCAGTACTATCCCAGCCAGTTCTCAAAGAAAAAAACCAAACCGGAAGAATATAGTCACCAATTTACTTGCCCATAGTGGGGAAGGAGGCTTATAATGATGGGAGAATAAAAAGGGGCTTATATTGCACTTCACCTTATGGCCCTCGAAAATAACCTTTAAAATTAGAGCTCAAGCAGTGACATTCTCAAGTGGTTCTACTGAAAGACACTATGACTTGAAATAATCTTCAAGTCCATTTAAAACATATCTTGAATCTTCCAATCCAACTCCTTAACTATAACAATGCATCTTTAAAACCATATTAAGTATAATAATCATCTTTGTGCTTAAAATGGGGAGTAAAATTTTCCTACTGTTAAGATATCATCTTGTAGTTTCTACATAAAAGTATAACATTTGAAACCATAAGGATTATTTCGATTATTTATTCCAGCACTTTTATTTCATAGACAAGGAAACTGAGACCCAGAGACAGTAGCTGACTGGGGTCAAGGAACAACAATCATGTTCACAGGCAAGACTCGCCTGTACATCTTCTGACTCTCAGACCTCTGTTCTTCCCATAACACCTCAGCTTTCCTCTCTTTCAGCAATTTTGTGGGATGGAGAATATAAGTCATTAGCACTATTTATTGGTATTCTAGGCAAAGGATTTAGAAATTAAATCGAGAGAGAAGGAGATTAGAATTTCATTGTCCATTTTGCTAAAACACACATACTTGTATGTGTGTGTGTATATATATATTTATACATGTATATACACATGTATACATCTATATATACATGCATGTATGTAAAATATATATATTTTATATATATATAAATTAAATATATATAATATAATAAATAAAATATGTATTATATATTTTATATATTTATATACAAAATATATTTTATATATTTATATACAAAATATATTTTATATATTTTACATACATGCATGTATACATATGGTTACAGTGGAGTAAAGAGTGCTTTCTTTTGGTAGCTAGGTGCATGGACCAGAATATTTAAACTCATCAATCACTTTCCTTTTTTTCCTCCTCAAATCCCCCCAGCACATAGCTGTATATTATTAGTTGTGGGTCCTTCTAGTTGTGACATGTGGGACAGTGCCTCAATGTGGCCAGACGAGTGGTGCCATGTCCGCTCCCAAGACCCGAACCAGCGAAACCCTGGGCCACCGAAGCGGAGCCTGGGAACTTACCCACTCCGCTAGGGGCCGGCCCCGCACTTTCCTTACTGATTAAAAGGGAATATGATTCTCCCCCTGGCTCTCTAATGAGGATCACAGTAGATGCTTTGCATGAATATTCTTCATAAATTCTAAATTGTTAAGCAAGGGTAGAGGGTTATTAGGTCCTCACACACAGTGAGTGCTAGGGGAGTGAAATGTATTTTCATTTCTGACTGAGGTGCAGAATGAAACCTTCTTTAGGCTCATCTTTCTCTGCTCACTGGAGGAATACGTTGCCTATTTTATTAGTCAAAGTAATTCACACTAACAACCACAATAAAAAAGCCTTCAGAAATCTCAATGGCTTAACACAAAAGTTTACTTCTCCTTCTCGCAAAATGTGATGCAGGTTGGTGGGAGTGTTTTGGCTTAGAAAATAGGATTGACCTGGCTGCGACACAACCATCTCAACACAAGACCTCTAAGCCAGAGAGAGAGATGGAGGAGGAACATTGGCCCTTGACTGTTTCAGCCCAGAAGTAATACTCACAATTCTTGGGCACGATCCATGGACAAAACTAGCCATTTTACTGAACTTTACCCACTTTACTGCAAAAGAAGCTACAAAGGGTAGGAGAGAGTTGGAGAATGAGGTGAACACCACCTGTCTCCAGGACATCGAGGGATCATGTTAGAATAGATTGTGTCAAAACCTCATGAGACGGAGCCTTTTATCCAAGGTCCTACAGAACTAAGAGGTAAGTGAAGAGAATCACAAAGCAACCGTATTGGTGGAAACCCAAGAGAGAAAAATATTCATAATACTGGAGTCTATCTCTGCAGCCACAAAGAGGGAATATTATACTTATTTAATTTTATAATTATTTATGTATAGATATACATGAAATATAATACATTACATATATATTGTAAGCATGGGCCCTCCAGGACCAGTTCAACTGACCCAATCTCTTATCAGCAGAGTGATTAAGAATTGCCTTTCAGAAAATGTGCAAAGTCACATAGTCAGATGCACAGAAGAAGAAATCTTGACATGAAATGACCATAGAACCAAAGATTATCCTCCCCACAGAACCGAAGGACAGGGACATGACCAGAACTTAAAAGTGGGACTCTTATCAGAAGCAAGGGTCCCCCATTCAGGAAGATCTAGTGTTAAAATTCCTTCCCCACTTCATCATAAATGTTTAGAATTCTATCATAAAAGTTTAGAACCTCATCATAAATGTTTAGAGCCCTGTTGTAAATGTTTGAAGCTCACCAATGAAAACCTGTCCCACCAGCGTTTCCACATGCCAGCCTGTTCTCCCTAACCCCTTAAATTTCACCCCAAATCCTGAATCAGGGAGACAGATCTGAGGGCACATGCCTGCTGTGTCCCTAAAGATCAATCTCACAGAATAAAGCTGATTTCCCCCCAAAAAGCTGATGCCATAATTAATTGTTTTTTTTTTAATGTGCATCGGGCAAGAGAACCCTAATTTTGTGTGGTAAAAACATCATATCATATATCATAGAATCATGGAATGTAAACAGCACAAATCATAGAATGTAACTCCCTTGCTTAAAACTCAATACAGACTTTAAACAGTTTAATTAAAGCTGAGTTGCTAAAGCGTTGCTGTCAAATCAGGTATAGGAAAACAACTGTAAAAGATTGGAGGAGAATTGACTAAAAACTAGCTGCATGCTGAGTTCAGATTACAAAAATTAAAAAAGCAGAATTCCGCTTAACAAATATAAACTCAAACACGTGGCCCCTAGTTCAAAGATTGTAATTGCATGTGCCTTTTTTGTTTGTTTCTCTTACTTAAAAATAAAATACACGGGACATAAATAAATCATAAAAACTTTTTTTCCCATTAAGTGATTTTTCTTTAAGGAACAGTATCATAGGTTTAAATAACAGAGTTTATTTATAATTTATAATCTTTAAATTTAAATCTTTAAAGAATTTATAATCTTTAAATAAGAGAATTGCAACTCTATTACCCCTATTTAACTGACTGAAAACATGGAGCTTCAGAGGAGTGGATGACCTGGCCAGCAGCAAACAAGCAAAGGACATTTCTCCTGACTGCCAGCCTGGTGTTCTTCCATCTTAAACTGTCTCCTCAACTGTTATTGACCTTTTATTTTAGAACTTTGTCTTAATTTTGAAGAATGTCTTTAAAATGTAATGTCTGAAAGTTCTAAGTTAATGCTTAATGTGGGGGTAGGGGAGGTACTGCACAGATCCCTCCAGGAGAACCTGCTCTGGGTGACAGCCCTGCTTCCGTACCTTTGACTTCACCTCAGTATTAATGCTAAGGCTACTTGTGTCCCAGGCTCTTTCCAGCCAATAACTGAGCACAGTAGGGGGCAGTAGAGCCAGACCACCACCATTGCGTGTGGAATTCCTCTACTGTGCAACCTCTGCCTCGAGTAGGCAACCTATGGGATTCCCCACAGGCCTGGTCAGAACATTTTCAGAACTGAGCTGCAGTCTGAGGCCCTTTCTATCCAATCCTGCCTTCCCTCCTCTCAGATGGGTCAAGTGTTCATCACGGTAAGAAGGCTCTGCTGGCCTACTCTTGCTCTCTCCCCCACTTCGTCTTTCACAGGTGTGTCCCCCAATAAATGGCTTGCATATTTAAATCCAGTCTTGTCATCTGCTTCTAGAAGGACCTGGACAGACACAGGTGGTACTTATAGTGGTCTAAGAAAATAAGTGGTGAAATGAGGTGCCAGAATTTCTCACTCACTGTCCAGGTGTTGAGGAGCACCACATCTTGAGTTCAAAATGGGGCACTGTTAGTCCCTAATGCAAGGAGATGGTCCAGTTGCTGAAGATTTCACCAGCGGTGATTAGAAAAAATGTCCCAGAGGAGAAGAATACTCTTGCCAGTGGGATGATTGAATTTTTTTCTCCACTCATTTTGGGTTCTCTGGCTGGGGCCCTGTAAATTGGATTGGTGAAAGACAGATTAACAAAAGAAAAACAAACAGAAGTTTATTAACATGTGCATAGGCCTACACATGCGAGCAACCAGTGATGAATCATCCAAAGAGGTGATTAGAACTTGGGCTTATATACTATTTTAGGTTAAACAAAAGAAAAGGAGTGCTGAGCTTCTGAGCAGGTGAGGCAAGTTATGGGAAGGTGACCATAACTATGGTAAACAAAGTATAGACAAAGGTTGGCTAGTAAGGTGGAGAGGGCTAACAGAACACGGTGTCCCTAGGTGCATGCCATTAGGCAGCCACTGAGGGCGCTATTTACTATCTATAATCAGAAGATTGGAGAAGCAGGAGGCTGAGTGCAACCAGCCTAACAAAAAGCTGTGATCCCTTGCTTAGGTCCAGGGCCAGAGCCAATATTCATATCTGGAAACTACTGACTGAAGACGTAGCTGGATCCCTAAGAGGAGGGACCCTACAACACCATGGCCAGGATAGGCTCTAATGATTCCATGAGTGCTAAACTGAAGGGCCCTACAGAATTTTACTCAGGTGACTGTGCACTGGGAAAGTAGAATACCCAGACACTTCAAGAACATTCGGACATCAATCTGACATTGATACTCGGAGATCCAAAATGTCATCACACCCTCCCTGTTAGAGTGGAGGTGTACAGGGTCAACTAACAAATGAAGCCCTAGTAAAGTCAGTCTCTCTGTGGTCCACTAGTGGTCCCAGGGTCATCTCCAGGTCCTGAGTATATAATAAAAATTGACATGTTTGGTGGTTGAAGTAACTCCAACACCGGGTCTTTGGCCTGTGAGTGAAAGCTAGCGAAATGGAAAAGTCCAAGTAGAAGCCTCTGAAACTGCCCCCTGCTGAGGATAAGAAATCAAAAGCAATTGCACATCATGATGGGGTTGGTGGAGAATAGTGCCACCATTAAGGACCTGAAGGATGAAAGGGTGACGGTCTTTATTATATCATACCTCAATTTTCTTTGCCACTCAGGCCCTTGCAGAAAATGGACAGATCCTGGAGAATGACTATGGACTTTCACAGGTTCGATCAATTCTACTGTGCTGGATGTAGCATCATTGCTGGAGGAGAGTAATAGGATCTTGGGAATACACTCTGCTGTCATTGATTTGGTAGATGCATTCTTTTCTATTTTTATAGAAAAAAGAATACGAAACAGTTCCTATTCACATGAAACAGACAAAAATATTCATCAACAGTTTATTCTCAGAGCTATGTTCACCCTCCCACCTTCATCATAATAGTGTCCAAAGAGATCTGGACTATCTGGACATCTCACAGAAAATCACATTTATGGAGCACATGGAAGACGTCATGTAGAGGGGGCAGGAGGAGCAAGAGGTAGCTAGTAGACTAGAGGTGGTGGTTTGACGCATGTGCTCCAGAGGGTAGTAGATAAACCCACAGCAAAGTTTTTAAGAGTTCAGTAGTCAGGGGTATGTTGGGACATACCCTTCAAGGTAAACTTTAAATTTCCAAATCTTACATCCATGGCTCCAAAGAATGAAGCCTAGTTGGCATCTTTGGCTTCAGAAGGCAACATATTGTACATCCAAAAATCGTGATCAGACCCATATACCAGGTGACACAAAAGGCTGCCTGCTGTTCGGGAGGAGCAGCTTGGAAAGGGCTACGAAGCACATCCAGCCTGTGGTGCAAGCAGCCTCGTCACTCAGGCCTCACAAGCTGGTAAATCAGTGCTGTTGGAGGTGCTAGTGGTGAGAAGACGTGTGGTGTTGAGTTTATAGCAGTCTCTAAAAAAAGAATCCCAACCCAGGCCCCTAGAGTTCAGGAGCAAGGGCATGCCATTTGTACCAGAATTATCTGACTTTTGAGAAACATCTTCTGGCCTTTGACTGGGCCCTGGTAGAGATGGAACACTTGACCATGGGGTACTAAGTCATTGTACATCTCGAATGCCTGCCAGAAAGCCCATTTTGATCTGGCCTGACTATGTCATAAAGACAGACAGACGTACCAGCAGTCCATCATAAGATGGAAATGGTACAACTGCTATTGTACTCACACAGGACTAGAGGACACAGTAAGCTGCTGCCAAGAGGTGGTACAGACCCTCACACCACCTATGCCATTGATGCCCACTTCTCCCCCATAGCTATATGGAGACAGGGTCCCAGATAATCAGCTAAAAGAGGAGGAAAATCCCAGCTTTGTCTTCTTAAGAATGCCTTGGCTCTTTATGTGAGTACAAGCTAGAAATGGGTGGTGGCTGCATTACAGTAATATTGGGGGTAGCAGAGCAGGGCAGTTTTCCCCAATGAGCGAAGCTGCAAATGGTTCACCTGACCCTCCCCACTCTGGAAGGAAAGTGGCTGGAGGTAAGAATATATATATGGATTCTTGAACAGGGGTCAATGGCTTAGCTAGCTGTTCAGGGGCCTGGAAGGAAAAGGACTGGAAGATTGAAGATAAGGATGTGCTGGTTGCTAATAGTAGAAGTTGCTAATTTACTTTTCCAGGTTACACAACTGCTATTGGATCTAAACGTTTTAGACTCACATCAAAAAGACTTGAGTGTAAAATTAAGCAAGTAAACTTCTCCTATCTATGCCCAAGGAAAGTTTTTACCTGTCTTCTGGAAATGTATCAAGGGAAGTGGGCGATTATCTCGAGGTCTGAGGATGGACATTTATTTCTGTGCCCATGTTTCTTTCTGTTGGGTCCTGAATAAAACCATATCCTATCAAACATCTCTGAATAGGAATTTCTACATTGTCTGACTTCTCCAGAGACAACTTGATAGTTCAGAGTTGGAACAGGATGTGTACAATCTGTGCATCTATGCATGGGTGTAAGTGTGTGTGTGTAGTGGGGGAGACTGACAAGCACATGAGTACTTCTTTGCTCAAACTCTTGCATTCTCTCTCTATCTTTTCTCATTATTTTTATCCTAAAGTCCCTTTTTAAGCTCTTCCTATTTTGTGCTCTTTTTCTGTGGGACACACCACCTCTGCAAAGGACAAGAGAGTTCCTGTTCCAGTTCCATCATGTTCTTGCAACTTCTGTCACCATAGATATCAGCTAACGTCGAGCAGTCTTGCTGTGTCACTTAGTCTTCTCAGGATATTGATATGGGTGACAGGTGAGCTCTACTTCCCATCTCAGGGTGACGATGCGTTAATAGAAACAATTGGTTCTTCAAATTCAGTTCTTTCATCACCAGCAATGCTACTGCTAGTTTTCCCTCTAAAGAGTGGCTTGCAAACTTTTTTTGATTATGACCCACATTCAGATCAGCATACCTACAGATGTTGAGTACTTACTCTACTCTCCTGGCAGAGGTTGTCTTGAGTTCAGATCAACAAACTCATAAGGCACAATACATACACCCAGAACTAAGTCTACTTATCTTTAAGAAAGGATACTGAATAAGACCAAACACAGTAAACACAGAAATGACAAAGTTGAGATCTTATGACCCCTAGGCTCAACTTCTAATGTCACAATTATTCTAAGCATGGGGCGTGCAAGGTCAAGAGAGATGGAGCTGAGTGTGTACAGAAAAACTTAGGGAAAGCATCAACTCTGAAGTTCCTTAGGCTTTTTTACTAGCTAGTCACATAACCTCAGGTGTGTGTGACTAGCTAATTAATGCAGATCCCGGAGGGGTATATGACTAGTGACCATTTTCTGGGGCAGTTCTAGCTCATCACTACCAGTTTTCATTAATCAGTCTTGACAACAAGCTATAGGTGTTCGGTCTGGTACATCGTTCTTGGCCAGTTTCTCACTTATCTTAGATCTACTATCATATCCTCCTATAAATTCCATGAGTTAATATTATAAGGAAAATTGATGACTCCTGAAATCTTCGGGAGTTCTTGAGTCTAGAGAAAAGATTCATAGTCTAGAAGAAAAACTACAAAACTGTTCCCTTCCTCTATATAAAACTGCAACAAAATTTCATGAGATAATACTTTTAATTTATATATGATGCACTTTGATAGCTTCCATTTCTCTATTTTATCTTATTTAAAAAATTTTGGTTGTAATTCACTTCATTAATTTTGAATCTCATGAATATGGTTTAACCCACAGCGTCATTACTACTGTCCTAATATATTTAAAGGTAAATGTACCTCATCATTTCAAGAATCCTTTTTTTTCTGAATATATCTAGTCAAGTCTATGTGGAGAATGTGTATACTTGCAATTAATATGACTTTGACTCTATTCCTTGGGAAATACTAACCCTGGATTAACTATGTAAAATGTACTTCCACTTCTGTCCTTGCTGGGTAACAAATGCTCCCCACTCTAACTGAAAAAACCTCCCATTTTGAACCATGCTGCACAGTGATTCTCAGATTTCTACCCTCCCTGAGGGACATAGGGTTCAGTAAATTTTGCTACATTTAGTAAATAGTTTACTTCCTTCTTTATTTAGAAAATATCATTTGAAACAAAGCAAAAATGTAATCTTTTACTAAAGTATTTAGTAACTGATATAGTTACAGATGCACTATTTCCCTATGTTGCTTTCTTACCTTACAGATTACCAAGACCATGTCCATTGCTGGAGACCTTGCTAGTGAAATCCATTATAGACACATTACTCAGTGTGTTTTGAAGAAAGAGTCATGGAATAGGAGTCACGATACGTGGGGTTTTGGGATTTTTTTTTTTTTTTTAGGAGGAAGATAGCCCTGAGCTAACATCTCTTGCCAACCTTCCTCTTTCTGCTTGATGAAGATCATCCCTGAGCTAACATCTGTGCCAATCTTCCTTTATTTTGTAGGTGAGATGTTGCCACAGCATGGATTCATGACTGGTGTGTAGATCTGTGCCTGGGATCTGAACTCATGAACCCTGGGCCACCAAAGTGGAGCAGGTGAACTTAACCACTATGCCACTGGGTCAGCCCTAGGATATGTGGTTTTAATGGCAAGCTTTCTATCTAATATCTTTGTGACTTTTATTTTATTAATACTATTGGTTTGAAGTAAAGCATAGGTTGAATTAGTTTTACATCATTTATCTCTTCCAGAATCAAGAAAGTGTTAAATATGATATGTGAAGAGGTAAGGGTACGCATTTTACTCACTTTTTAAAAATCTTCAAGTTAGGAACACTGTCTATAAAGAAACTATTAAAGGGATTTTAAAATTAAGAATACAATGATTAGTTTGAAGCACATCAAACTTTTTTTATCACATATTAGCAATTTTGTATAATCACACTTTTTAAAATTATTTAATTAAAGTGTTTAACTTAGAAAAAGCCACAGAATAACATTTGGTGTTGCCTTTACCTAAAGTTATGTGTACCTCAGTATATAAGGTGAGGTGCCTAAGCAATCTATTCCTACTTAGATAACTATCTTCAGGAATAAACTGTTTGCACAATTAGCAGGAATATTCTAAAGGTAATCTGCATTGACATAAACATTTGTCTGAATCAGTTCAGGCTGCTATAACAGAATACTGTAGATTGTGTGGTTTAAACAGCAAACGTTTATCGTCACGGGTCTGGAGGCTGGAAGTTCAAGATCAGGCGCAGGCAGATTCGGTGTCTGATGAGAGCCCTCTTTCTGGTTGCAGATGGCCAACTTCTTGTTGTGTTCTAACATGGCGGAAAGAGGGAGAGAGCATTCTGGGGCCTCTTTTATAAAGACACTAATCCCATTCATGATAGCTCCTCCTTCATGACCCAATCACCTCCCAAAGGCCCCGCCTCCTAATACCGTCACATTGAGAGTTGGGATTTCAACACATGAATTTTCGGGGAGCCA
Organism: Equus asinus; assembly: GCF_041296235.1. NCBI lineage: Eukaryota > Metazoa > Chordata > Mammalia > Perissodactyla > Equidae > Equus > Equus asinus. The sequence goes on along the minus strand of NC_091794.1, from coordinate 13,182,796 downwards.
CACGCATTCAGTCCACTGCAACATGTAAAATTGGAAACTTATGAACCAAGGAATTGAGATGCTAGTAAGTCTTCTGACTCTCTGTTAAGCTTTCAAAGAATAAGCATTTCACTTGCAAGTTATTTCTAAAACTTATAGGAGTTTTTGTTCTAGAAGTATTTTAAATGTCTTCCTAAAGTCAATTTTAAAAATTGTTTTCCTTGTTTTCAGAGAAAGCTGTGTGCAGAGAAAAACAAGTAAATTTAGATGGTTGAAATAAAGATAGTAAATAATGTCATCTTAATGGTGACATTGGAGTTGGCTAATGTTACTTTATGTTCATTCTTGTTGGTTTAGAGATGATTCTCATGACTACCCCTTTTATGCCTCCTTATCAACCCCTTACCACTACTCTCAAGGTCTAAACCATCCCCATCAATCACCATTATCATCACTTTCTCTTACTATTCTCAGCACGCTGCGAAAGCTCAGAAAATCCAAATGTAGAATGTGTGAATGAACTGTTTTTCTACCGCCTGTAGTCCTTGGAGATGGTTGATCCCAATGATATACATACGGATTTCAATTAAAAGGTTTGAAATGCGCTGCTTTTGAATTCTCATAGATCTAAGGATAGGACATTTATGAAGAGATATGTTTATAAAGAAGAAATGCACTTAATATTATTGGCCACAAAATATCCATATCTAGGCAGTAAGCCAACCCAATTCAAGAGAGGAAACTGGAAAAAGAAGTAGGAATATATCTCTCCTAGGGGATGGTGAATGGTAGCCACTGTATATCTACAGAGAAGATCACTGACAACACGGTGAGGTTTGAGGATTGTCATATTTAGAGTACTATTCCATAATGCTTTGTATTTCTAACATTAGAATGACTCCTCTGTGTTAAGATGTGTGTCCACACAGATACGTACAGACGCACGCAGCTCTCAGAGTCACTTTGTTATGGGCTCTCCCAGGTAGATTGCAGGTGTGTGTGAGCTAAGATGAGGAGGGCAACGGGTACCTAGCCCTACATGAGAAATAAAAATGTTTCTCTCCCCTTCATCTTTTTTCTGTTGATAAAACTGGTTTCTAATATATAAGTTTGTGATGGTTAATTTTATGTGTCAACTTGGCTGTGCCCTGGTGCCCAGATAATTGGTCAAATATTATTCTGGAGGTTTTCTGCAAAGGCGCTTTTAGGCTGAGGTTAATATTTAAATCAGTGAACTTTGAGTAAAGCAGATTACCCCCTCCTTAATGTGAGCGGGCCTCATCCAGTCAGCTGAAGGCCTTAACACCAGAAAGACTGATCTCTCCTTGAGCAAGAAGGAATTCTGCCGGAATACTGCCTTTGGACCTGAACTGCAACACTGTGTCTAGCCTGTTGGCCTGCTTCAGCGTGAGAGATCTTGGATTTACCAAGCCTCTCTCTCTCTAAATATAGATATACACACATACATACAAACATCTATATATGTGATACGAACTCTTGGTTCTATTTCCTTGGAGAATCCTGACTAATTCAGATTTTGGTACCTTGAGTTGTTCCATCAGCAAAATAAGTTCTTTGCATTTATAGGTTTCTTTCTGTTCAAATTAAAAGTTTTTGTAGTTGTTAGAAAAGTGTAAATTCTGCTTCCAATTTTTCTAAATCAGGAAAATCCAGTTTTGTTATGAAAACTGGCAAAGGTTTTATAATTTCCTTTCGTCCTCTCTCTCTCTCCTTCATCCCTTCCTCCCTCCTTCCCTCTCTTGCTCTCTCCCTTCCCTCTGTCCTTCTTTCCTCCCTTCCTCCCTCCTTCTCTTCCTCCCTCTCTTCCCTCTTTCTTTCCTTCCTCCCTTCCCCCATTCCTCCCTCCCTCCCTTCCTTCCCTCCTTTTTAAAGAACAGTGCAAGGATGGCTCAGTTGGACTGTTGCAATTCCGAAGGGAAGAATCCCAAGAGATAAAGGCATAAGTGATGCTCGGAATTCATAACACATGGCAATTACCATGGGTGATTGAACCTTAAAAATAAACAGAATAAAGTTTCTAAAATGCTTCTTTCAAAATTTAGCCTACTGTCTTCATCACATGCATGAATGGAGGCATAGTGCCCTGGCAGAATCTGTTTACCAAGATTTTCTTAGTTCTATACATCTTTTTCTTCAAGATTGTGCCTTGTTTATAAACACCTAGCTTTCACATTATTCTTTTAAACGTAAAATTACTGTTAGTAGACACAAAGAAAAAAAAGGGAAACACATTTTCCTGTGGTTCTCAGGACCTCATACAACTCTTTTGTTAATTCAGATATTTCAGAAGGTTAGTGGCACAGTGTGGAATTGTCTGTAGTGACAATGGGTAATCACCAGGGATCCAACCATAAAAACATAATAGTGATGACATTTCTCAACGCTAATAAAAATAAAATTCCCCTACGTCAGAGTTTTCAAGGTCTTATAAACTGTGGGATGCCTCTATCAGGGAAAGCAATAAAGCACAAATTCACTGAGTGACCAATTTTGAATTTCTCGAAGGGCAGGATACTTTTCTTCATATTTCCTAATACTCAAGCAAGAGTCTGTATTATGTACCAAAGGAATCTAAGGAACTTTTATTAATATGACTACTTATTATAAAAAATATGTTTTGCTCCTGTCACACTAGATATGGAAGACTGAGTGGTATCAGATACAACCCCAATGTTGCTTAAAGGCAGATACGCTGTGGAATCAAACTATGTCTATACAGAAGGTAGAAAAATCTCACCATGGTGGAATTATGTGTCCAACTTGAATGATATTTCAACATTGACATTCTCTTTACTTGAGCATCTCAATAATTAGACCTTGATTCCCACTTGCATGCTGTGTGATTTTGCACCCCAGTGTCAGGTTTAGTTATAGGACCTGGTGATTCTCCTATTTCACGTCTATTGTTTTACAGCTTTTATAGTGGCTTTCTTCCTTTACTTGATTCTGGATGCAGTGCTCACATCAACTCAGTCCTACCCCATATATCTCTTCTATAGTTCTCAGAAGCCCTTTTTGTCTGCACTAAGCCACCTTTTAGACGGCAAATGGCAGGAATCAAGGCATTCAGGAAAACCTCTCTATTTCTTATTTGTTATTTTTGGAACAGCTTTTTTCTCTGTCCACTTCCTTAAGCTTCTTGGTGTTCTCCCTGTTTTAGCCTGGATGTTAAATTGGATGACCTTAAATAGAAGCTGTATTATCTCTTTTTTACTAGTTAATAGGGAAAAACTCTGAAAGCCCCAATTTTATTTTTTTATGGGACAAAAGAAGAAAAGAAGGATAAGGTAATGTGAACAATTGACTGGGGGAAAAACTGTATATATATATTTTTTATTTGTATTTATTTATATTATATGTTATATTATATACATATACTAAACTATATTTATAATAATACATGTATCTGTATGTATAGATGAAATGTTTTCCAGCATTTCATGAAAAAATTCAAACCTGATCAAAGGAGCTCAGCTTCAGGTATGGGATGGTTCGGCTGATATATCTAAAGAGGAATAACCATTAGATAACCAAGCCGAAATCAATTTTCGAGTTTCTGATGAAGGTAGATTAGGAGAAAAGAAGAGGAAAATGTATGTATAGATAGATGAGTGATCATTCATTAGCTGATACTTACAACAGCTAGATGACATAAAAACTTTTTCAGGCCAGAAATAAGGAACCCAAAATTGAGGGAAATCCTAGTTTTCATACATGTAAAAAGTTGCTTATTCAAAGCCTTCCTCTTTCTACTTCCTTATTCGTCTAGGCTCATCATTACAAGGAACCGTTAACCCAGGGGGTACTATCCCCACTTTTAGTCTTAGTGAAGTGGCCATTTACTGGTGATGGAGCGTTGATGGGATATTAGAAAAGAATGTTGTAATAAAGACTTGAAGAAACTGCTTATTCTTTTGAGGACTTTAGATTCTTTTGGAAAAAGAGACATATTAAAATGAATGTAGCCTGGAATGGCCCTAAGAGGACTGAGTCTCTCTAGCTATGTGACACTGTGCCTGGCCCTTACCAGCTATGTGACATTGTGTAAATTACTGTATTTCTCTGTCCAAAAGGTTCCTATCTCATAGAAGAAGTCTTGGACCATTTCATCTCTAAGGCGTTTTCCAGTTCCAACAGTTTTTATTTTAAATATTTGTGAAGTTCTACCTCTGAGCTCTTCTTCCAGTTATCTCAGGACATTTATTCTCTCGATAACCTTGTAGATTATTACAGTTTTTAAGAGGCTTGAGAGTGGTACAGCAAGGCAAAGTGACTCGATCAAGGCTATACAATCTTCAAAAGGGCTAAATTGCATTTTGTTGTATTCATTCTTTTATTTTTTCAAGGGAGAATGATGCATCCTACCTTGAACGTGTAAACTAGAATACAAATGTTCTCAAAATATTACCCACAATCCAGAACTATAAGTCTTAGAAATGAAAGAATCTTTTCAAATCTGCCAGTGCATATTAAAAGCATCAGCTTTGTCAAGGTAATAGGAGAACAATACAGTAGATAGAGGGAAAAGCAATGATGTGAATTGGTCTTCCACATGTTATAAGCCAAGGCCAATCTATACGCAGTCAAACTTTTTGAGTTGCATTAAGAGTCTGGGCTGGGCTGGGGCTTCCCTCACTCCTTGTAGCACTTGGCGTGAGGTACTGAGGGCTTCTGATAAATTTGGACAACAGTCTCTATGAGCTGTAACATAGCTCTTCAGAAAGGTCAAGGAGGCACTGGGAAAACGTTGGTCTCTAACTTGCATCCAAATCTGCAGAGCTCGGAATTCTCCCTAATATTTGAGACCATCAGAAATCCTAGGATTGGGGTTCGCCAGGGCAACCCAATCCAGACTGCTGACATACCAATAATTTCCTATGGCCACTGTAACAAATTGTCATCTTCTTAGTGGCTTAAAACAACACAGATTTATTTTCTTACAGTTGTGGAGATCAGGAGTTCTAAAATCAAAGTTCCTTCTAGAGGCTCTAAGGGAGAAAGTAGTTCCTTGCCTTTTTCAGCTTCTAGAGGCTGCCTGCATTCCTTGGTTCTTGGCTCCTTCCTCCATCTTCAAAGTCAGCAACATGCACTTCAAATCTCTCTTTTGCTGATTCTGACTCTTCAACAACCCTCTCATTAGGACCCTTGTGATTACACTGTGCCCACCCAGATATTCCAGGATAATCTTCCCCATCTCAAGATCCTTAGCTTAATCATATCTGCAACGTCCCTTTTCCCACATAAGGTAATTTACTCAGAGGGTCTGGGGATTAGGATGTGGGCATGTTTAGGGGCTGCAGTTCTGTCTACCACAAGTGCTAAACTGAATGGATCCATCTGGATCCACTCTACGCTCAGAAATGATGTTTAGCAAGTTTTAGTCACCATCAATTAGATAAAAGCAGATTCCCAGTTGTCTCCTGGGAATAATAGCATCTGAGCCATACAAAGGGACAGTGACTGCAAAAGCTCCAGAGGGCTAATGGACACAACATTAAAGGTAGATACTTTGGCTAGCCACTCAGAAATTAGTGGAGTCAGTAAACTTTGATATGCTCCCATATTCTTTAACCTTGTAGCCAATTCAACACAAAAGGACCTCCAGCCTCCCGAGATTAAGATGCACTTCTGCCACAGGGCATGCACTGACTGCTCCTTCTGCATAGGACATGATTTCCTCAGATATTTACTTGCAAATCCCCTTATCTTTTTCAAATCTTTGTTTAAATGTCATTTTCTCAATGAAGTTTACTCTGATCATATTAAAATTGCAAACCTATCCCCCTCCTCATATGTCTGATCTGCATTACCCTGGTCTAGTTTAAATTTTTCTATAGCCCTTATCACCTTCTTGTAATAATATAATTTACTTTGTTATGTTCACAGGGCTTTCTCTTCTCCTAGCCCTGCACCTAGGAATTAGAGCCTAAGGAACCAGAGATTGGTAACCGTTTTTTTTACTTAAGGAGCCCAACTGCTGAGAATAGTGTCTGGCATAAAGTTGGTGCTCAATAAAGATTTTGAATGAATTGAACACTAAAGATAAACCTCAGGTACTTCAGTTAAGCGTACCCTAATTGGCCTGTTTTTAATTGCACCCAAATGTTAATTGATTGTTCCAATTTTAATTGATTCCGAATTTTCAGCTTGTTAGCTGTTTTTGCTCTTCTTGTATTTTTGACTTATAGATCAATATTTGGCACTCAAGAGAAATCATGCTCAGACTCATTGCTCCAGTTATTCCAACCCTGGCTACATCCAGAAGGAAGATTCACTCTAGCTCTGGCCTTGGGAAGCAAGTTTGGCGCCAGTTTACTTGGCAGATGCCTCCACTGGGCCCATACAGCCTGGGATCAGGATTAGTTAGATATTTCTGTAACAAATGCTTCTCTGAAGTGCTCTCATAGTGGTTCCACGAAACTGTTGGAGTCCAAAGGGAAAGGATTTGCTGTTCAAAAGTAATAGAATCTCACTTGATAAACATTATATAGGATATAATTCTTTTCCTTTTGCTATTTCCTAAGCATCCTAACTTTGTTTTCTATCTTGGGTAAGAAATGAAAATGTTCTTCATACCTCTGATATGATTCATTTCCTGTCAGGCAATTCTGCAGAACAGTAGAATCTCATGGGTTTGCCAATGTGGCTTTGAGGCCAGTGCTAAATTTATGTGAAACAAAACCGGGAGTAAGAGGGAACAATTTTAGAGGTGGCACTGTAATGCCAATTTTCGAAACATATTAATAACAAATATGAATGTTTGCCCAGTTTGATGACCTGCTAACCTAGCACAGTAATTGGTCATCTCTTCTAGACCAAATAATCTAGGCTACACATAGTATGTTTTCAAAATGGGACCAATATAAATGCGTAGTTTTTTTTGACATCTATCATGTCTAAGACAGTTGGGGTGTTAGGAAGAGTCACTACAACGTTAATAACCAAGGGGATAAAAATATTTAATTTGGCATGTCATGTGGATCCTGAGGAAGTGAAAGTCCTTGTGCTGTGCAAGCACAGTTATCAAAGCCTTTCTTTAAATCTCCCTCAGCTGGCTTCACCACCCAGCATGCTGAGCTCACTACTTGCCTGTCATATTCTATTGAAAAGAACAGGATGACAAGACTTGATCCATGTCTGCAGCAGCACAGCAGGTGAGTTTTATTTGGATGAGCCAGAAACAATTCTCAGCCAAAGAGATGTCTTATTAACAAGCATGAAAGGATGAGACAAATTCAACTAAAATGTAGATTACAGAAAATATTCTGCAGGAGCGTCAGAAGTCCTCTGAATTCATTTGTCAATTCCTTTATACACAAAATCATTTTGTGGCTTAAAAATATTTATGGAGTAAGGCTTAGATATCTCTAGACAGGTTATATCATCTAAGAATCTAAAGTTTTCATCTAAATGAAAACATGTGGAGAAATCATATTTCTATTCTAAGCCTTTATTATCTATGTAGTGGATAAGTTAACCAATGCCTGATATCAAATTTGAGACCAAGTTTTGGTCCTAAGATTTTTTGTTTCACTCATGTCATCAAATTTGTGATAACTCTGATTTTTCCAATACCAATTTTAAAAATAAATTAAGCTTAAAGGAAAATGGAAAATTTCCCTGACTGCAGAATTGACGGGGTGTTGAGAGTGGGATGGAGCGCACCATATTCTCTCAAGTGTGATCTTATTCCAAACACCCTCAGGTCTTTCACTCCTTAAATTTTTCAAGATGCCAGAAAGAAACCTTAGATTTCTCTATTCTCCTCCTTTACATCTTACATCCAATATGTCTTATCTAGCCATATCCTCCAACTTCCCCAACGTTTTATTTTTATCTGACTACCTCTTAATTTCCATTCATAGATTTTCAGACCTAATTGAAGATAATAGACAAGGGCCTGATTTTGTCCTCCTAACTAGTCTCTTGAATGGCAGTTACAGTCAGTTCCCCTGAGGCCCTCCATCTCCAATCTACCCTACACACACTTTTTCTTATTTGGAATCTCAGAAACTTTGTGCATTATTAGCTACTCCCTTTGTGGGAAATGCTCTCTTCCTTTGGATTCAGTAACCCCATAACTTCCCATCTACTTTCCTCTCTACTGTTTATCAGCTTCTTTTGCTGACTTATCTATCTCTATTGGGCTTTAAATCCTTCAAAGACGACCCCATTGACTCTTCTTTTCAGATTCCATGCACTCTACCTGGTAATGTTGTCCATGCCCATGACTCTAATTATGATTGCTACATTGACTTTCTCAAATTTCTCTAGCTCAGTTCTCTCCTCTTATCCCCATAAGCATGTATACAGTCACTACTCAACACTGCTGTTTAATTCAAAAATACCTCAAAATTCACATGTCCTAATATGAATTATCTCCCATCCCTAACCTGGGCCTTCTTTAGATTTCTTACAATAAATATCATCACTGTCTAGGGCCAGCCCGGTGGCGCAGCAGCTAAGTTTGCACATTCTGCTTCTCAGCAGAATCTGGTTGGCTGGTTCGGATCCCAGGTGCGGACACGGCACTGTTTGGCAAAAGCCATGCTGTGGCAGGTGCCCCACATATAAAGTAGAGGAAGATGGGCACGGATGTTAGTTCAGGGCCGGTCTTCCTCAGCAAAAAGAGGAGGATTGGCAGCAGATGTTAGCTCAGGGATAATCTTGCTCAAAAAAAAAAAAAAAAAACCTCAAAAAAAAAATATCATCACTGTCTAATTGCTCAAGTCAAAGTCCTGAATCTCACACTTGATTTCAATCACCCTCTTTCTTCCTATATCTAGTCTTCTATCTCTTAAATATCTCTTAAATGGTCCCAATTCTCTCCTGCTCCCTAAAACCTCTGTAACCTAAGCCACTATCATACCTTCCTGGCATTACTGAAATGGCTTCCAAACTGGTTTCTCTGTCTACTCTTTCCTCAGATTTTACCACTTTCCAAAGAGCAATTTTTAAATCTTCTAAAGAAGTATGTCGGTTCATTCCATGTGTGAAAACTTTCATTAGTTCTTCACTGTTCTGCAGTAAAGACCAATATCTTTAACACGGCCTTACAAGGCTTTGCATTATATAATACAGCCCTTGACTATTTTCTGCTTGCACCACTTGCCTACTTGTTCTCTGCATTCCATCTGCTTTGGACTTTATTTAGTCCTGAAAAGTTCTGTACTTTTTCCTGTATCAGAACTCTTGCCTACACTCTTTCCTCTGCCTGGGTCCTCCTTCTACACCTTCCTTGCTTTATGCATTCTCATTCATCCCTGAATTCTTAGCTTAAATGTGCTTCCTCAAGACGGCCTTCCCCACACAGCAGCAGCCTTCCTTGTACCACACAAACATTTGCTCTACATGGAGATACAGATACCATTCTGTATCTCTCTTTAGCACATTTCCAATCAACATATTATTTGTTTTTATGTATATACAAATATACATAAATAAATAAGCTCCATAAGGGCAGAAATTATATTCATCTTATTCAAGACATATTATTAGTGGCTATACAGGTGTGTGATATATAGAAATCTCTCAACCAACTTGTTAAATCAAGGCCAGATAAATTCACTTAAAATTGAACTTTCACCATGTCCTTTCATTATTAAAAAGAAAAAACACTAAAATTCCTTCTTATTGTTTGGTTTTAAACTTTACCCTGTGGCTTTCAATACTACATAAGCCTGGGTGCCTTACGTTTTATAAGACCTGGCCCTAATAAGTATTGTGTGTATGAATGTATTCTTAAAGTAGAGTCTAGGAGGTGGTGTGGAATAAGTTGAATATATATGATTTGTTCCAAAGACATGTTAACCCAAGTTCTGTAAGAGAATGTAATTCAGATTTGTGGAAGTGAATGAAATGATACAAAGCAGAAGACATTTAGGCACTTTAGTACCACTTGGGTGTGAGCTCTGTAAGAGAAAATCTCACTTGTTCTTAGTAAATCTGAAACAAACAAATGTGAGGAGTAATGATGTGCAGTGACTGTGTGGGCGGAGTACTTTAGATTATGATGACTATGGAACAGAAAATACAATGCCATGTAAAAATTGAATTGAACAAATACAAGTATTTGAAGCAAGAGAAGTTTCTAAGAGGCAAAATGGTCTTCAGCAAAATAAAGAAAGTTTGCTAGAGCCATTATGGTCCACTATATTTTAGTCACATCTCACCTCTTGCTCAATGATTTTGAAACAGTCCATTACGAAGGACATATATACCAGAAAGTAATAAAATCAATCTTGAATAGGAGAAAGCAAGTAGATGGGAGGTTGAATCATTCAGAATTCATGGTTGCAACCAAGAGAAACAGACCCTAACTGATTTAAGCAGAAATGAGCTTAAAGGAGCTGTAGAAATCATGTGGTCCAATCCTCTCAATTTTTAACTGACAAAATTAAGGATGGTTTGAAACTCCTTCCCTGAGGTCTCATGGCTCAATTGTATTAATGCCATGGGTCATGACTTCTCTTTATATTATCTTATTCTTTTCAATGCATTTTATTTTACTTTTTGAATAATTTCTTGTGGTTCTTGGGTGTGAGCACTTATATGAATCTACTTTCACTTTTTTCCTATTCTCCTGACTTACTAGAATATATCATGGATAAATGAAAAGAGATTAGAAAAAATGCATTACATTTCACAGTAAAAGGTATAAGTAAGTGCAAATTAATCATTTGTATTTTGAAGTAAAAAGGTGTTAGAGGTCATTTCTTTAACTTTTAAAAGTTTATGAGAAACAAATGCAAATACCCAATTGACATTCTCTTGACATGATCTGCTCTATTTGCCAAAGCTTTGTCATTTGTGAGTAATACAGACAAAAGAAACTTCTGCCAAAAAATTGGATATTGCAAAAATGTATTTACTGGTCACATATTTAAAAGTGTTTATAGAGAAATATTTTCAGTGCTATAGTAAAAACTTCTCTGACTTGTGAAAAAAACTTCTATTAAACATCCTCATGTTTCTATCTACAATATAATGCATTCTCTCAGTTGTGAATTTGAGTCAATAACCTCAAGTATAATTTTTGAACTTAGTTCATAAAACAGACATTGTTTAAATAAATAGTCTTACTTCTGCCTTTCACTCAAGGGTTTTGCTTAACCCCTAACCACAGTCTATTACAATTTAAGGAATTCAACATGAAGAGATTTTGTACATACATGGAATGTTTAGTTGTTAGGCTAAATGAAGAGGTTTAAAAACAGATATGCACAGTTAAAATCTACCTTTCTTTAGATATAGGAAACTTTTAGTGAATTAGGTTCTAGATCAGTCAATCAAGCAAGTCAACTATTTTTTATCAATTTTTTGACAAAGTAAATGATATACTCTAAGAGTAAACTTAGCAATTCTAATGATATAGAAGTAATTTCTAAAGATATTTTTAGCTAAGATTTCTATAAAATGCTAATTATTTTACATGCATTATTTTATTTAATTTTTACAACAAAACCATGAGGATTTATTATTATCATTCTCTTTTTCCAATGACAAACCTGAAACTTACACAGGATAAGTAACTGAATTCAGACAGCTAGAACATAGAGGAGTTAAGATTTGAACCCAAAATGCAGGACTTTGGCGTTCAAGTATACAATCACAAAATTACATTTCCGTTCCGTGTTTTATTATATCTGTAATTTCAAGAGTTTTAAGGCTTTGTCACAAGATATTTATCAAATACAACTTTTATGAATGATATAGGGTTGGTAACTACTATTATTCCTAATTGGAATATTGAACTAGTGAGACTAGGGGAACACGGATGATCTCATTAAAGGCACTCAGGAGAATCATTGCAAAGTTAAGGATTGATTTGGCAAAATGTCTAAGAAAGTTATATCGCCTGTTATAATGACACAAAGGATGGTTTGGAATCCAAATAAAAATCTCAATTTCTCTGGATTGTCAAAGTATCTGAAATTACTCTACATTGTATATTTCTAGTTGATTTTCTTCAAAAGTGGTTTCACACCACTAAATATTCCAAATCTATTTATTAAGTAGCACCTGAGCCTGTAATTTTGCTCTGTCCTTTTAAGAATGCTGTTCAAATTAATAAGTAGTACAGTTTACTGCTCTGGTGACTGCTAATGTTCTGAATGTTTCTGTCCCCCCAAAATTCATATGTTGAAATTCTTATGCCCAATGTGATGGTATTAGGAGGTAGGGCCTTTGGAAGGTGATAAAGATTAGTGCTCTTATACAAGGGACCTAAGAGAACTCCCTTACCACTTCTACCCTGAAAGACACAGGAAACAGCGAGGACATGAGAATTGGTAGTCTGCAGTCCAGAAGAGTGCCCTCACTTAACCATGTTGGCATCCTGATCTTGGACTTTCACCCTCCAGAACTGTGAGAAAAAAAAATTCTGTTGTTTATAGGCTACCAATTATGTGGTATTTTGTTATAGCAGCCTGAACAGACTACGAAAGTGACTTTAAAATGTATCTACACATTCAGTCACACTCCTCCCATGGAGATATAGGGCTATGGCTCCTCTTCTTGAATTTGGACTGGCTTTACTGACTCATTTATAACCAACAAATGCAGCAAAATTCACACTGGGTGACTTCTGAGGCTATATCAGAAAAGACCATGCAGCCTCTACTGGAGCTCTTGAGATACTCTGTAGGAATCCAGACACCATGTAAAAAGTGTAACTACCTTGAGTCGACCATGTTGGCTGGTGAAGCATGTGTAAGGGCTTTGAGTGACAGCCACAACTGAACCCCATTTGACAGCTGGCATCAATAGCCGTCTACACAAGTGAGCCTTCTTGGATGTCTAGCCCAGTCTAACCTGCAGATGACTGAAGGCCCAGCTGACAACTGACTGTAACTACATGAGAATTCCCAAGTCAGAAATACCCACCCAAGCCCTTTCTAAATTCTTAACCCCCCAAACCATAACTGTTTTAAACCATTAAGTTTTGTGGTAATTTGTTCTGTATTCATAGTAACTAGAAATCTGTGATTGGCTCAAAGGAGATATTCTTCTTAGGGTCCCGCAGTAGATACCAGGCTGGGGATGATTCATGAGCTTGGCTGGTTGAAAAACCCTAGTGTTTTAAGGAGAAGAGCTTGGGTTGTTGATGGTATTCTGTGTGGACAAGGTAAGGTCCTGCTGATCCTTGGACCAGCCCAACTGAGAACTCCCTAAGACTATTATATACCTCACCACATTCCGTAAAATCATGTCAATTTGTATAGTTGTAGAAAACACCTTTTCAAAGTTATGTCATTTGAATCTAACATTAAGATTTCAGGAACAACTTTTTACAGTCAGAGTCAACTTGCTTTATAATCCACAGGTTGTAAAAATGCGATGAAATAATACACATGTGCATCACACTTTGCCTCTTGAGTATACGACAGGCAGTTATCCACAAAGTCTATGAAGGACGGGCAGCTGGTCTGACTATAGCCTACAACAAAAACCAAGTACAACTGACAGTCAAGTATGATATAATTTCACACGTATCCCACATTTTCTTATAATGCTTTGGCACATATTTGAGAAACCATGACCATAAAAGATTTCTTCTTCCTGGTTTTCAAACTGATCCATCACTAATTCATTTATGTTATTTATTTAATCGTTCAACAAATGTTGACTGAGCACCTATGCCAAGACCAAAAACCTGTTACTTCCCATGTAGTTTAGTAAGAAGAATGGCTTAAATATTTTCGGATGCTCTAAAACATACATTTCAAACAAGTCTGAAGGATGGATTATGCAATAAAATGCTAGTAGGGCAATTGGTCGTTTTTGGGAAAAGTAAAGATAATTCCTATATTCTGCAGTAAATTCATTGTCTTTGAAATGAAACTGATCCTTAACTCTTCCTCACAACTGTTTCCTGTTTTCACATTTAACTTTTTTCCCTTTTTGTCCTTCTTAGCAGCTAGTGACCCAAATAAACTGAGATGACCTCATTTTATTTCACAGAATTAGATACCATCAAATGCATGAAATTTACAAAGCCACCTGCATCTTCACCTATTCATCTCACTGCCCTCTTCTCGTGTTAAAAGAGATGATTTGTCCTTCCCTTTTATGAGGCCAATCCCTCCACTAGTGCTCTGGTCTCACCTTTTTTGCTTTACCATGATCCTTGCACTATAAGCCACGTTATATCTGTCTTGTGTGTCCAGTGTCTTAGCAAATGATTCTGTCCTATCAGTATTTAAATTCTGTTATGTGGGCCCCTTGCTAAAACTCAAATGAAAATTGAACCATATTTATCTCATGTTCCACTATATCGCTTCTCTCTCCCTCTCTCTCTCCCTCTCTCTCTCTCTCTCACACACACACACACACAGAATTGACTATTTCCACACTTATTATCTCCATTTCCTCAATCTTCTATAAAGTTCTTATATTGCTCTAGCCTGGTAACATGCTCCAAAATTCGTCTGCTCAGTAAAGTTTTCATTGACTTTCATTTGGCCTGGATAACAGCAATAGTGCCTGATTGGCCCATGCTTCCCCAATTTCCTCTCTACAAGGCTTTCTCCACCCTGAATCTGGAATGATATTTGAAGAATTTAAATCAAATCATGTTAATGTTGCTTAAGGTATTAGAGTCTACCTCCTTAGGATAGGGTTCAAAATCCTTTAGTTTACAAGGTCCTCTACGATTTGGTGCCTGCATTTCCAATCTCACCTCTCTCAATTCCTCACACCGATTTTCCTCTAAGGTCTCATCATAGTGAACTTCCTTTAATGCAAAATGCTCTTCTTTACCATGAGCCTTCCTACATAGTCTTTTCCTGCTAAGAGTCTTCTATTCTCTTTACCCTTTAGGTTTCATCTTAGATATTAATTCCTATGGAAAGACACATTTTAGCTTTCAAAGCTGGTGTTTTATGCCCTTCCAGTGGCTTTCTATCTCACACTGAGTTACTTTGTCATAGGACTTATCACATTGTCTTTAATTACCTGTTCATTTGTCTGTGTTCCCCAGTAGACTGTAAGCTCTATCAGGTTTATTGCTCAAGGACCCAGAACAAATGCCTGCATAACTGAATAAATAAATCATGCTATAAACAAATAATAAATTCCAAATGGACTAAATATTTAAATATACAAAACAGATTTGGTAAACAACTAACAAAGGATAAATTTCCATCTGGTTTTGGCATGGGAAAACCTATCAGAGCTGACAAGGAAAGGGATATATTATCAATAAAGCAATTGATTGGTAGATCAGTCAGCATAAAAAAAACCCAAATGTATACAGTAAAGATTCATCACAAACAACAGCAGGAGCCAGATGACAAGCTGGGGGAAAATATTTGCAAGATACATAAAGAAAGTAGTAAATACTCACAAATTTTAAAAGCTCTGAAATTTCAATATGAGAAAAACAAATACTCCACTAGAAATGTACACCACAATATGAAGATGTATATTGAAGAAAAGAAACACAAATGACATATAAATACATGTAGTAAATATCTGCAAATGCTTACTGAGTGCTTATAACTGTGTCAGGCATGTTCAAAGCACTTTACAGTGTTACTCAAACTAATGAGTTAGATGATATTATTATCCTCTTATTTATCTTATAGCTGAGGAAACTGAGTCACAGAGAAGTTAAGTAACTTGCCCCAAATCACACAGTAGTGGTGGAGCCTGGATTTAAACCCAGACAATCTAATGTGAGTGCTTACACACTTAAAAGCTCTGCTAAGAGTGATGCCAGCATTAAGGTGGAGTGAGTGGTTCCTTTAGTTTCTCTCCTCTAAGTTACAACAAAATGGACATTTGTTAACCAACTGAGGAATTCCTACAAAGCACAGTAGGATATCTGAGAGAGACACATAGCCATATATCTGATGGCAGGGTACTGGATTCCCAGGAAGTAGTGGAAGGAGGTGAGTGGATCCCTCCCACTCCCTGGAGGCAGTGACCTAGGTCATGGGTTCTCAAACAGCAGCCACCGTGTGACTGTAAGAGGAGGTGGGAGGGGGTAGGAAAGTCTTCAAGTGAACACTTTTGTTTTTAGAGTTGCAGCCTGGCCTGTAGGAGTTCCCAATATGCCATAGTGACCTCTCCTGAAGGAACACTCCACATTGAGTAGCATGGCACAGCCATCATGTGGGAGCCCCACCAAACAAGATAGCCCAGGAGAACCACCCATGAGTGCAGAGTGGGCCCATGTCTACCAGCTGGACCAGTCCCCAGCCAAGGCAGTAGTCCCACACCAGAGTGCCTATGAGTATATATGTGACTCATCAAGCAGCTATGGCCAGTGAGCAAACATAGATGAGCCCTATCAGCACAACTTCCAGCAGACACAGTGGGTTCAGAAAACACAGCTCTCATCCCACCCCCCTCCAAGAGCAGGGAGTTGGAGCCTGTAACCTGATACTACTACAAATACCTCAACAAAGGATCAGTTCATCAAACACCATGAAAAACTACAGTAACACTTCAGAGCAGAAGGGAAATGACAAATCTCCAGAAACCAATCCTGAAGTCACAGAAATTTACAATCTAAATGACAGAGAATTCAAAATAGTTGTTATAAAGAAACTCAATGAGTTACAAGAAAACTCAGAAAGACAATATAATGAACTTAGGAATAAAATTAATGAGCATAAGGAATACTTCATCAAAGAGGTTCAAGTTCTTAAAAAAAAAGCCAAACAGAAAGTCTGGAGATGAAGAATAGAATGAATGAGAAACAAAACAACCTAGAATACTTAAAAAACAGAGCTGATGCTATGGAGAACAGAATTAGTGATTTAGAGGATAGAAGTACTTCAGGTGGAGGAGGAGAGAGAATTAAGATTTTAAAAAAATGAAGAAATTATTCAAGAAATATCCATTTCAATTAGAAAATGCAACATAAGGATTATAGATATCAAGAGGGAGAAGTGAAGGAGAAAGGAGCAAAGAGCGTGTTCAAAGAAATAATAGGTGAGAGCTTCTAAAAGCTGCAGAAGAAACTGGACTTACAAGTACATGAAGTCAATAGAACTCCTAATTACATCAATACAAAAAGATGTTCTCCAAGGCATATAATAGTAAAAGAGGCAAAAGTCAATGATGAAGAAAAAATATTAAGGGCAGCAAGGCAGAAGAGAATAATCTAAAATGGAACTTCTATCAGGCATTCAGTAGATTTCTCAGGAGAAATTTTACAGGCTAGGGGAGATTGGAATGATATATTCAAAACACTGAAAGGCAAAACTTTCAGCCAAGAATACTCTATTCAGTGAAACTGCCCTTCAGATATGATGGAGAAATAAAAGCTTTCCCAGATAAACTAAACCTGAGAAGGCTCATCCCCTCTAGAGTTCCCTTACAAGAAATGATCAAGGATGTCTTCATGCCTGAAACAAAAGGCAAAGGCTTACAAAGCCTTGAGCATGGAGATAGACAAAATCAGAAAATTGCAGCTCTCTATTAGACAGGTTAGCAAACAATTAATCATAATATAAAAGAAAAAGGGAAGGAAAGCATCAAAAATAACCATAAACATTTCAATTTAGTTACAAACTTGCGGCACAAAACAGAATAATTGGTGACAATAACTTAGAAGGGGAAGAAGAAGCAGATGGGAACTGCTTAGGCTAATGGAGATAAGAGGCTATAAGAAAATGGACTATCTCATCCATGAGATCTTTTATGCAAACCTCATCCATGAGATCTTTTATGGTAACCACTAAATAAAAAATCAGAACAGAGACAGATCATAAGTAAAGAGAAAACTGAGAAAACCATCACAGAAAACCACCAAACTGAAATGGCAGTCAGGAATGCAAGGGAAAAGAAACAACGGAAATATAGAACAACCAGAAAACAAGAGATAAAATGGCAATATTAAACCTTCATATATAAATAATCACTTTAAACACAAATGAATTGAATTCTCCAATCAAAAGAGACAGATTGGATTAAAAAACAAGACCCAACAATATGTCGCCTCCAGGAAATACATCTCAGTTCTAAAGACAAACACAGGCTCAGAGTGAAAGGATGGAAGGCAATATTCCAAGGAAATGGCAAACAAAAGAAAATAGGTGTTAACATAGTTCTATCAGACAAATCAGATTTCAAAATAAAAAAGGCAATGAGAGAAAAAGAGGGGCAGTATATAGTGATAAAAGAGACATTCTACCAAGAGGATATAATACGTATGAATATATATGCACCTAACACAGGAGCACCAAAGTACATAAAGCAACTATTAACAGAACTAAAGGGAGGATTAACAGCAACACAATAATAGTAGGAGACTTCAACAGCCCACCTACATCAATGGATAGAACACCCAGATAGAGAGTCAACAAGAAAATAGTAGACTTAAATGAAAAACTAGACCAGGTAGATTTAATAAATATATAAAGAACATTTCATCCAAAATCAGAAGAATACACATTCTTCTCAAATGCACACGGAAATTCTCAAACATAGACCACATATTGGGAAAAAAGGCAAGCCTCAATAAATTTAAGGAGATTGAAATCATACCAAGCATCTTTTCTGACCACAATGGTATAAAACTAGAAATCAACTACAAGAAAAATGCTGAGAAAGTCACAAGTATGTGGAGACTAAACAACATGCTGCTGAACAACTAAGTGACCAATGAAGAAATCAAAGAAGAAATTAAAAAGTACCTGGAGACAAATGAAAATGAAATTACAACACACCAACTTTTATGGGATGAAGCACAAGCAGTTCTAAGAGGAAATTCATAGCAATACAGACCCACCTCAATAAACAAGAAAAATATCAAATAAGAAGTCTTAAACTACACCTAACAGAACTAGGAAGAGGAGAAAAAGAAAGTGCAAAGTCAACAGAAGGAGGAGAACAATAACAATTAGAGCGGAAACTAATGAAACAGAGAACAAAAAACAGTAGAAAGGATCAATGAAACTAAGAGCTGATTCTTTCAGAAGATAAACAAAATAGACAAACCCTTAGCCAGACTCACTAAGAAAAAAAGACTGAAGGCTCAAATAAATAAAATTACAAATGAAAGAGGAGAAATTACAAGGATACCACAGAAATACAAAGGATAAGAGAATACTATGAAAAACTATATGCCTAAAAATTTGATAACATAGAAGAAATGAATACATTCTTAGACTCATAAAACCTAAATCTGAATCAAGAATAAATCAAGAATCTGAATACATCAATCACAGGTAAAGATATTGAAACAGTAATCAAAACCTCCTCAAAAGCAAAAGTTAAGAATCAAATGGCTTCTTAGAGAATTCTATCGAACATTCAAAGAAGATTTAATACCTATCCTCCTCAAACTATTCCAAAAAATTGAAGAACATGGAATGCTTCCTAACTCATTTTATGAGGCCAACATTACCCTGATGGTATAACCAGATGAAGACAGAATGAAAATTACAGGCCAATATCACTGATGAATACAGATATAAAAATCCTCAACAAAATATTGGCAAACCAAATACAGTAAGATATTATAAGGATCATACACCATGATTGAGTGGGATTTATAGCAGGAATGCAGAGAAGCTTCAATATCTGTAAATCAATCAATGTGATTTAACAAAATGAGGCATAAAATCACATGATAATCTCAAAAGATGCAGAGAAAGCATTTGACAAGATCCAACATTCATTTATCATAAAAACTCTCAGTAAAATATTTATTGACGGCAAGTACTTCAACATAATAAAGACCATATATGACAAACCCACAGCCAACATCATACTCAAGCTTGAAAAATGAAAGCCATCTCTCTGAGAATGGGAAGAAGACAAGGGGTCCCACTATCACCACTCCTATTCAACATAGTACTGTAGGTTTTGGCCAGAGCAATTAGGCAAGATAAAGAAATAAAAGGTATCCAAATTGGAAAGGAAGACACTCACTGTGGATGATATGATTCTATATGTAGAAAACTCTACAGAATCCACCAGAAAACTATTAGAATTAATCAACAGCTACAGCAAAGTTGCAGGGTACAAAATCAACTTCCAAAAATCAGTTGCATTTCTATACTAATAACAAACTAGTGGAAAGAGAAGTCAAAAATACAATCCCATTTACAATCGCAACAAAAAGAAAAAAATAGCTAAGAATACATTTAAGAAAGGAGGTGGAAGACCTGTACACTGAAAACTATAATACATTACTGAAAGAAACTGAAGAAGATATAAAGAAATGAAAAGATATTCCATGCTCATGGATTGCAAGAATAAACATAGTTAAAATGTCTGTATTACCTAAAGCAATCTAATGATTCAATGCAATCCCAATCAGAATCTCAATGACATTCTTCATGGAAATAGAACAAGGAATCCTAAAATTTATAGGGAATAAGAAAAGACCCCAAACAGCCAAAACAATCATGAGAAAAAAATAACCAAGTTGGAGGCATCACAACATCTAACTTCAAAATGTACTACAAGGCTGTAGTAATCAAAACAGCATGGTACTGGCACAAAAACAGACACATAGATCACTGGAACACAATTCAAAGCCTAGAAATAAAACCACATATTTATGGGCAGCTAATCTTCAACAAAGGAGCCAAGAACATACAATAGAGAAAGGAAAATCTCTTCAATAGATGATGTTGAGAAAACTGGACAGCCACATGAAAAAGAGTTAAAACAGATCATTATCTTTCACCACACATAAATATTAACTCAAAGTGAATTAAAGACTTAAATGTAAGACCTGAAACCATAAAACTCCTCGAAGAAAATACAGGCAGTACACTCTTTGACATCAGTCTTAGCAGCATCTTTTTGAATACCATGTCTACTCAGGGAAGGGAAACAAAAGAAAAAATAAACAAATGGGACTACATAAGACTAAAAAGCTTTTGCAAGGCAAAAGAACCCATGAACAAAACGATAAGACAAGCCACTAAATGGGAGAAAACATTTGCAAATCATATATGTGACAAGGGGTTAATTTCCAAAATACATAAAGAATTTATACAACTCAACAACAAAAAAAACAAACAACCCAATCAAAAAAGGGGAAGAGGATATGAACAGACATTTTTCCAAAGAAGCAATAGGGATGGCCAACAGGCACATGAAAAGGTGTTCAACATCACTAATTATTAGGGAAATGCAAATCAAAACTACAATGAAATATCACTTACACCTGTCAGAATGGCTGTAATTAACAAGACAAAGAATAAAAAATGTTGGAGAGGATGTGGAGAAAAGGAAACCCTCATACACGCTTGTGGGAGTGCAAACTGGTGCAGCCACTATGGAAAACAGTTTGGGGATTTCTCAAAAAATTAAAAATGGAAATACCATATGACCTAGCTATCCCAGTCCTGGGTATTTATCCAAAGAACTTGAAATCAACAATTCAAAGAGATTTATGCAGCACTATGTTCATTGCAGCGTTATTCACAACAGCCAAGATGTGGAAGCAACCCAAGTGCCCACCAACAAATGGACAAAGAAGATGTGGTGTGTGTGTGTGTGTGTGTATATATATATATATATATATATATATATATATATATATACACAATGGAATACTATTCAGCCATAAAAAAGACAAAATTGTCCCATTTGCAACAACATGGATGGACCTTGAGGGTATGATCTTAAGCAAAATAAGCCAGACAGAGAAAGACAAACAATGTATGATATCACTCATATGTGGAAGATAACAAATACATAGATAAGGAGAACAGATTAGTGGTTACCAGAGTAGAAGGGGTGGGGGGAGGGTGAAAGGGGTAAAGGGGCATATATATATGATGATGGATAAAAATTAGATTATTGGTGGTGAGCACGATGCAGTTTATACAGAAATTGATAAATAATAATGTACACCTGAAATTACACAATGTCATAAACCATTATGACCTTAATCATAAAACTGGAAAAAAAAAAAAGCTCTGCTAATTCCTCAGTGCTGTATGATGTTGGGGAAACCTTTAACCTTGTTAACGACAGATTGACATCATAAAGTGCCAGATTTGGGTGATCACATTGGGAGCTTCATAGACCATCAACAATTGAAGACTTGAGTAAAAGGTACTTTTATGTACTTCTGATAGGAAATTAAATAGGTCCAAACTTTCTGGAGAAGAAATCTTAAAATAGTGCCTTTGCTTTGACCCGCTCATTATATCATGGATGACTGGTTCAAAGATTTAACATCAATTCTATTCATTGCAGCATTGTTTATAAGAGAATGAAACCTTAGTTAGTTAAACGACTAGCAATGGGGGAGGGAATAAATAAATTATACTATATGCATAAAATGTATCTCCATGCAGATATTAAAATGACATTTAGAAGATGATATAATGATGAGAAAATGTTCCTCAGATATTATTAAATGAAAAAGATACAGTAATATCACAATATTACAAAATGAAAAATATTTTCAAATTGAAGGTTATGCAATAATTAAATAAAATGATCATTTCTGGCTAGTAAAGTATAGATAACTTTTTCTCTTTTTCTTTACTGCCTGGATTTTCTAAGAGTTCTATGTTGAAAAGAATTTCTTCAGTCCAAAAAGTTAATGTGATAAAATTCTGGACTTTAGGATTTGATTCCTGGTTTTGAAGTCTGAAAACTTTTTGTGTAGTCACTGGGCCTTGAGTTTCTCTTACATGTTCTGGGCTACTAAAACATGTCTCACAAGACAATGTAAGGATTAAATAAAGTTATGAATAAAGCACCAAGTATATAAAATATGATCAAAACATGCAAATTCCCACTTTCTTGATGGTTAAGGGGCCTTGGGATAGCACCTAAATTTGTTCAACCAATTTCTAAAATTTCCACAGCCAGTAGAATTAGGATATAAGCCAGGAACTGTTGTGATGTTGAGGGTACAAAAAACTGAGGCTACTGAGGATCTGGGCCGAGGCTGCTTCCAATACAGGCAATCAATACTTCAAAGTAGGCTGCCCAACATACGGTTTACACATGAGGGCTCGATTCAAGGGAATGCCAATTTCAAAGGAGTCCAATCTGGAGGGTGCTGAAAGGTAGCATGAATTTTCAGTGAGCAGGAGTAGTCAGAGAAAAACAGGTGACTGTTTCTGTTCTGAGTGATGAGTTTAACTTGGAGCATATTTGCAATGAGTGCCTTAGGCTATGTGTAAATATGGTCATTCTTCTCAGCAGAAGATTCTTACAAAAGGTTTGCCAGGACATCTGGAGTTCAAGACATCAACCCAGTCCCAACAGATTACAGTAGAGAGCTAATCAGAAATCTAAGGCAGTTTTAGGGTAACCAAACACGGCAGGATTACAAGTAGGTTCCAGTCAGCCATGAACATTGGGTACCAGCCTTAAATCTTCCTGATGAAAAAATGATTATTGGCTTGGGATGTGGCATGGCTAAATCTCTCAACTCACATGTTGATGGCCTGTGGTCTACATTCCATCTAACAGATACATCTGTTACATCTGACTGATGTATTTTGCTTGGCTTCCAGAATTTAAACAAAATTAGAAACTTAGTTTCCAATATTTAAATATTGGAAGATTTCATGCTGAAATTTGGATTTTGGCTTTTTATGAAACATGGAAAGAACTGGCAACAATGGGGCTATATTTTTATATTGTCAAAACTGTCTCGAGCTGAGTAGCTGCTGCTCCCTTTAGATGAGGCATAGGGTCTCCACTTGTCCATACTTCTCACTTTACCTACCCAGCCTGCTTCACTCAGTCATTACCTGCCTGGCCCCTTGAGTGATTCGTTTACAATCTCTGTTAGTTCACAGTGCTGCCTGCTTCCTAGGGGAAGTCAGAGACTGATGCGTGTGTACGTCAGGCAGACAGTGTAGTACCCTTTGGTCTAATCACAAAATTTCAAAACCAGAGGGCTAAGTGGAGTTAGGGTTTGCAGGCATTGTCTGGCTTACTACTCTCTATGTATGTAAAAGGAACCAAGGAGTTGTGGACAAGCAGTCAACTTAAAATTAGGAGCTCATTGAAAGCTATAATTTCCAGGAAAAAAAAGCTCTCTGCTCTCCCACAATCTGAATGGTTCAGTGGAAACAATATTTAACAGAGAAAGTAACATGTATGTTCGATTTAAGTGTGAAGGTAACATATTCAAGATATGTGTGAATTTATATATAACTTTTAAACTCACTAGGGCTTAGTTTTCCAATACGTAAATAAAGACATTAGAAATTGAGCCTCTCCAAGATCCCTTTCACCTCTCCCATTCTATTATTCCATGCAAAATCTTGCCATCCTGAATCATGAGCTACCATATTCTCAACAGTGTCTAGTCTCCCAGCTCTTAAAGGAGGGTATATGAAGATGGTTCTACGTCAGACTAATACAGTGGCTTCTTGATATGTTCTATGTTAAAAGACTAACAACATTACCCGAACAAGCTCTTTATCTAGGAATCTGAGTCTATAGCTTTCAATAAAGAAATCCAGGAAGTTCAGTAGATATTTTTCAGCATTAGTTTCCGATGTCACATAACAAGACCTGCTTCAGCACTTATTTTATATATGCTGTAAATCAAGTTTTCTAAACAAATAGTTTCCATCTAAAGCATGTCTTGTTAGCATTTTTCCTTTGCACAGTACTCAAAATTTTCTTTTATCATGGCAATGGTAAGAAAACGTTGCTTAGGTTGTGTTTATTTTCTATCATAAATGTGATGACAGCTGCAATTTCTGTTTGGTCTTTTTCAAGGCACCATTTTATTACAGCAAGAAAATATACATTTTCATGCTGTCTAGACAGAACTTTTGCTCCAAGTCAACACCAGAAGTGATCGAAGATGTGTTGTCCAAGGTCTGACTTTATGTATGACTTCCCCAGTTGGCAATATAGTAAGACTTAGGTATCGGGCAACTTTCAGCATTCAAATCCCAGCTCTACCCTTTCCTGGAGGCATAAAACTATGCACACCACTCAATAGCTCTGAGACTTTTTCCCTGTTGTAAACTGGATTAATTTAAAAAAATATTAGGTAATTTTTAAGTTTCTACGAGTATTAAATGAGATAAAATATTAAGTGTTAAGCTCAAAACTAATACTGGTTGTTAATAATAACAGCAATACTGCTAATATTGCTATTAATCCAAAATTACACCAGCATGAATAAAAATAGATTTTACTTCCAAAAATTCTTATCAACAGATGTGCCCAATATAGAAAACAACCTTTTTTAGTACTTTTTAGTACCCTAGAGGGGCTAAATAATGAGACTCATCTGCCCCAACTTTCCTGAGGCAGGTCCGTGACATCTGGCACCTTGATATTCAACATTCTCCAGAGGTCAGTCTAAATTACAAATTATGCTAATCAGATCATCTTGCATAGTTAATGAATTGATGACAAGAATGAAGAGAACTGATGATTATCATTGACCAACCGCTACTGACTCTGAATAAAATTGGAAAAAATAGACAAATAGGGATACGGAAAAGTTTGGTATAGCTTTAGTAAATTTACCTTAGAGAATTTGAGGCAATAATCCTGTGTAATTCATGCTGATGATTTCCAAAAACTTTGCTTCTGTATCTTCAAAAGAATTTTTTAAAATTATGTAACTCTTGTACATTTATAACCTGGTTTCTGAAGATTTTCATCTTAAATTTATATAGCTCCATGTGATATAATAGTCACCAGATTGTAATTATTGAAGTTGTTAAAATAAAACTTTCATATCGATCTTCTAAATTAAGCCAGTCATCTAAATACTTAGCAAGTTCACATCACCCTTGATTTGTTTAAAAATACACGAACTGGTTTTTCTTAATTAGACAGAAATATTAGTTTTTTTCTCTTCTTGAACTCATATTTCCATTCCATGTCCAAACAGAATGTTATCGGTAATGTTTTTGAGCATCTAACAATACTACTCTAGGGGACAATTTTGTATATCAATTAATCTTGATTTTTTAAAAGTTTTGGTAATTATAAATTTCCATTATTTTTTCTTTTGGAAGCTATGTTACAACTATTATTAGTGCAGAATTTATCAAAATAGCATAACATGACCCAGATTTTAATTAATAACAAATATTTACAGTAAAATATTATTAGGAATTTATTTCTCAATGATTAGTTCGCTTATATATGCATTAATAATTAATTATCGCTATATTGAGACAGACTTTAGTATCAAATTTATTCTAATTTTTCTATATACATGAATGAAAATTTGTTCATATAAATAAGTAAATGGGAATTTGAAGGTCTTTTTACAAAAATAGTGTCCCTTAATTCTTAAAACTCCTTTCATCTATATGTTAAAATTCACATTGTGATCTAGCATCAAAAATAATTTTTAGTGATATACCACTAATACATCAATTACCTTCCTGCAATTTTTCAGACAGCAAAGAATTGTAAACAATCTAGCTTGCGAACTGCTTTATTACATAGTCATTAGATTTCTGAAAAGTAAACTAAAAATTATCAAAAGTTGTCAAATGACTATTTAGTTGCATTCTACTCTTACAGCTGGAGGTATGTTGTTTATAATATGACATATGCAATACTTTTGCAAAAATTGAAATAATAAATTGAAATATATCTTTGCCAATAATTTTTTTAATAACATGGTTCTCTTTTAAGACGTACTTTAAGTATGTATGGGAGTACTCGCCAAGGCCTTCCTCATTCCCAGAGTGGTGCAAATGCAGAATGGGGCAAATTGGTGTTGCATTACTTCTGAAATTTTGTATGTATATGCTCTTTGCTTTGCATGTCCCTGTTCCTTTAATTCTTTACCAATAATCCTAGGTTCTGAAAGAAAAATTATGCATGCTGCCCACACTACAGTTTTTCTTGATTTATAATACCACAACATGGACCATAATACACAGCTTCTAATAACACACTTCCACCCTAAACATAAATATGTATAAGACTGAAGAATACATGAAGCATTATGATGCCTTAATTAAAAGATGTTTCACTGCCACCAATAATTTAAATTATTTATTCATGTGGTATCCAGAGACTTCTACACCCTCAGTAGTTATAGTAAAATATAGAATGACTGAGAGGCATACTTTTCTTTTAAACAATGAAAACAGAATGATTATAAAAGGGAAGATGGGATAGAAAAGGAAATATTTCATTATAGATGCAAGGTAAAAACACAAGAGGAACTTCAGAAGCTGAAAATTTGTTCCATTAAAACTATCTGGGGGTACTTTTGGTATCCAGGCCAGCATGTCAGAGATTAGAAGTTACCATTCCATCCTAACAAGTAAAACCTGAACAAACTAAAAAATTAGCAACTCTTCTTAGATGGGTCAGTGAAATAAGGCCACAGGACAAACTGCTGCCCTACAATTGGAAATACACACAGGCGGACACAGAGAATCACAACTTACCAGAGCAGAAACCCAGGAGCAGATGCATCACAGGAATGAGTGCTAGGACAGGAAAACCTGATTTGTAATTGATGAATGGCTGCAGGCTCAGCGTAGACAACTCTGAGAGTTAAAACTCCAAAGGGGCCCAGTTATTGGGGGTGGGGCACACTTTTGTGAATTTCTCCTCCAGGAGTTCCACTAAGTCTTCACAGTGAATAACAAAGGAAATTCCCCAGTGCTTCCATCAAGGGGAGGGAAGAAGAAACCATTTTGAAATATGCCAGAGCATTCTGTTCTTCTTAAAAGGCCCTTAAAAGGGCCTCAGGGGAAACTATTTTACTGGAGGCTAACCTGCTGGGGTTTTATGAGAGCCTAACCTACCTGGGGAAAGGGTAGTACCTGACTCCAGCAAGCTCTAGCCTTTCACATAAAGGAAGGGAAATACACAACTCTAGCCCCTTCTAGCCATTCTCTCCCACCTTATGGGAGGGAAACTAAGAAGCGCAAGTACAGCTCACAATACAGGGGCACAGACTCCTAAAAGACTGAGATCTAATTATAGGACTATAGAACACCTCCCTTTCCCCACAACTTAAAACTACATTACTAAAGGCTCATTTACCACAGCTCCTTTTATCCAGTAGATCATGTTCACCTTTCAACACAAAAATTACAAGGCATGCCAAAAGGTAAAAAACACAGTTTGAAGAGACTAAATAAGCATCAGAATGAGAGTCATATATGGTAGGAATATTGGAATTATCAAACCAGGGATTTAAAAACAGTTATCATTAATGCTAAGGGCTTTAATCTATAAGGTAGACAACATGCAAGAACTAGATGGATAGTGTAAGGAGAGAGATAGAAATTCTAAGAAAAATCAAAAAGAAATGCTAGAAATCCAAAACACTAACAGAAATAAAGAATGCCTTTGATGGGCTCATTAGTAGACTAGAAACACCTGAGTAAAGAATCTTGGAGCTTGAGAATGACAATAGAAATGTCTAAAATTGAAAAGCAAGGAGAAAAAGAGACAAAATCTCCTGCAGAATATACAAAAATCATGAAACAATTACAAAAGGTGTAAAATATGCATAAAGAAAATGCCAGAAGAAGAGGAAAGAGAGAAAGGAACGGAAGCAATCATGAAGGAGAATTTCTCCAAATAAATGTCAGACACAAGGTCATAGATCCAGGAAGATGAGAGAAGGTGACACAGGATAAATGCCAATAAAAACTAAATCTACGCATATCATATTCAAACTTCAAAAATTCAAAGATAAAGAAAAAAATCTTGAGAGGATCAAGAGAAAAAAACACCTTACCTATAGAGGAACAAAGAATTACATTTGACTTCTCTTCAGAAACCACGCAAGCAAGGAGAGAGTGCAGTGAAATCTTTAAAACTTTGAGAGAAAAAACCACCAAGCTAGAATTCCATACCCTATGAAATTATCCTTCAAAAGTGGAGGAGAAAAAAGACTTTCTCAGACTAACAACAATTGAGAGAATTTTTTACCAATAGACCTACCTTGCAAGAAATTTTCAAAGAAGTTCTTCAAAGAGAAGAAAAATGGTATGGGTTAGGAACACAGATCTACATAAAGTCAGAGCACCAGAGGATGAATAAGTAAAGGTAAAATAAAAGTTATTTTTCTTGTTATTAATTGATAACATTTGTTCCAAATAATAGCAGTAGCTACATATAGCTCTACAAGTAGGCTTGAAAACCAACATCCTGCAGTCATTGTGAAAACCAACTGCTGCTAGGCAGTGGAATGGGAAGATGGGGTTGTAACTCCTTCAAAGACCCATTCCCAGAAAACCATCATTATTTGACCTCTCTGGTGATTCCCTGGGAAGACCTCATTAACAAGGCTCTTTATTAGACCAGATTTGGAGCTCATTCAGTGTGAACAGCCTTTTCCCTGGGAGTTTTTACAAAAAAAAAGTAGCAATTTTTAACATTGTAAATGCCTAAGGTGATGGATAACAGTTGGAGCAAAGAAAAATAGGCTAACCAAAAAGGAGAAACTGGAGAATGAGATGTCCATAGAGAACTTTGGAAAACACTGACATATTCTTGGGACTCTAGACAGCCACATTCATGTGTAGGTCTATATGCATGCTTAAGGCTCTGAACATGCTCAGGAAAGATCTAAAAAGGCCTTAACCTCTCATCTCTGGCTGACCTTGAGGCTCTGTACAAGCAGGAAATAAAAGCTTCCTGACTTATCGCCAAGGGCATGCTCCAAGATGTGCACAGAGCTCCTTAGTAAAGACTTAGAGATTATTGGTCTCAGCCATCTAGGAAATCTCTGACCAGTTATCAGCTGACCACTAAAATAACTGAGGAGAGATTTCACTAGCTATACGTGAAAAGGAATGCAGACTTCACGGAATTAGTTCAGAAAAGTCACTAAATAAACAACAACAAACTATGGAGTGGGGGACAATCTGATTTCCTCAGTTACCACACTATATTATTTGAAATGTCCAGTTTTCAAAAAAAAAATAAGCATACCAATAAATACGAAAATATGGTCCATCCACAGGGAAGAAAATAATCAATGGAAACCATCCCTGGTGAAGCCTGGATGTTGGTCTTACTCAGACTGTAAATCAGCTAATTAAAATATGTTCAAATAACTAAACGTAACCATGTCTAAAGACCTAACTGAAAGTAGGGGAATGATTTCCAATTAATACAGAATATCAGTGAAAAAATATATAAATTATAGAAAAGAACCAAATAGAAAGTCTGAAGTTGAAAAATACAATGACTGAAATGAAGAGTTCACTAGAGAAACTCAACAGCACATTTCCGCAGGCAAAAGAATCAGTGAACTTGAAAATAGGTCAATTGAGATTATCCTTGTAAAGGAATGGAAAGAAAAAAGAGTGAAGAAAAATGAGTGTCTCAGAGGCCTGTGGGACATCATCAAACACACCATTGTACTCATAGAAATCTCAGAAGAAGACAGACAGGAAGGGGCAAAAAGAAGATTTAAAGAAATAATAAAAACATTAATCTACACATCCAAGAAGCTCAATAAACTCACAGTAGGATAAACTCAGTGATCCATACCTAGACATGTCATAAAGAATATTTCTAGGTGAAAATTAATATTACAGAGAATTATTTTAACTTCTAAAACTATGAATATATAAAGCTAATTTTTTATGGTAAAAAGTCTAAATACATTTAATAAACAAGACAACATGGTGTTGGTGGTTGTGGTAGAGTATCAGAGACAGAATTTAACTTTGAGTAATAACTTAGCAGGTATGATTTAGTTTTTGTTGCTTAATTTCTCCATTTTTCTTTTCTCCCTCCTGCTCTTATCTGTTAAAATAAGGATTAAAGTGACAAGATGGATCTGAGCGATGATGAGAAAAGGTCAACAGAATAGCAGCCACTTGCTTATGAAATTCCACATGGGGTTCGGTCACCATGAAATTATAATTCAGATACTTATGTTAAATGAGAAAATTTGGCATTCTTCTCTCAAGACACACTGTGACATTTACTGTTACTTAATAAGTTTGGAAATGCAAGGTCAGCCTTAGAGAGAATGTTTATGTCCTCCTTGGTACTCCTCTTAAATATGAGTAACTTTAGATGAATATTGATTCCTTGGGTTGTGCTGCTTATTCTTAAAGGTATGAGTTCATTAGGACATTAATAAGCAAGGACAGGTACAGAAATAAAGTAACATTTTTTGAGTACCTGCTATTTGCTTTGGTATACAAGATAGACAAAATCTCAAAATTTTTCATAGAAAATGAACATGCAGTAGAGTAAATAAGATAATTTCAAATGGAGGCCATCTGAAGTGGGGCGAGATACATAATTCGCAGTTTCAGCCATGCCTGAAAACAAATGCTAAGAAGGAAACAATGGCTTAGCTAGATTGAGTAAAATTAGATAAATTGTCTAAAGAAGGACTATTAAAGCTTAAACAGTTTAAATTACTTAAAAAGACACCTCTATCCAAATAACTGTATATGCCGTGTTTTACAACATAGGTCACGGTGTTTTAAAAATGCAGCTAGCAAGACATAGTTTAAATGTGTGCTCTCATTACACTAATAAGATCTAGCACTTTTATGGAGGAATAAGCTCAGCCTTTGAATTCAGTAAGCTCTGAGTGCCCTTGAAAAGCCTAGCATGTGAAGTTGCTCTTGGGATGAAATAAGATGATTTTAAATCATGGTCTCAGCACAGTGCCAAGAATGTAATAAAAACTCAAAAATGCTAATTATTAGTAAAAGCAAGCGTTATCCTTGCTGCTTAATTTTTTACAGAATTTCTCCTCAGGAAAAATTTTACTTCTTCTCCCAGTTTTTCTATAAAGATTTGTTTAGGTATATTGACTATTGGTGACCACTACTCAAACCTTTCCTGGCATTTAAAAGAAAAACAAAACATTGACAAAACAAACAAAAATTTGATTATATTCTTTTTGTTTGCTTTTGGTAATTGAGGATTACTGATAGTGTAGAATTCTCACTCAATAATCAATAAGTAACTACATGGTCTCTGAAAGAAAAATTACTTATTCACCTGTGGGAAAGTTTCAAACTCCTGTTGGAGCTCTTGTCCGTATACTTTGTTGTTCCTTCTTCTCTGTAGTAAGAGGTGTGGGAGTGTAATCTTTCCATATATATTATATGGAAAGACTATGTATATATAAGACAGACTATATACATAGTCTATGTATGTATATAGTCTATGCATATGCATACATATGTATATACAAACTGTGTATATAGTCTGTCTTTCTCTGTGGAAACCTAACTGATGAAGACTTTGGCATTGAGAATGGTTCCTGAGGAGCAGAACCTTAAAGATGAGTTTTCTAAAGTGGTTCTGAGTTTTCTGGAATTGGTTCTTTAATCCAATTAGATTTAGATTTAAAGGCACTAATGACTCTATCTCCAGTGATAAAGTGGGCATTGGTAGTTCATACTGTGATGTGGCAGTAGAGATGTGAAAATATCACCACTGGATGCTTCTAATCAAATAGAGGCGCAGCTCAGAGATATGGTGGGCTTGGTTCCAGACCACTGCAATAGAGCAAATAATGCAGTACAACAAGTAACACAAATTTTTTGGTTTCCCAGTGCATATAGAAGTTATGTTTACACTATGCTATAGTCTATTAAGTGAGAAGTTGCATTATGTCTAAAAGAAAATCTACACACCTTAATTGAAAAATGCTAAAGCTTAAAAATGCTAACCATCATCTAAGCCTTTGGCAAGTTGTAATTTTTTTGCTGGTGGAGGGTCTTGTAAAAAACACAATATCTGCAAAGCACAATAAACCAAAGTGCACCAAAATACTGTTAAAAAGTGCGTGTATCTATAAAAGGCAAAGTTCTGGGTGATCATCTGTTAGATACTTTAGGACAGTTTAGTCAAACTAAGAAGTATCATGAGATTTGTTGGTTTCTCCTAACTGAACTGGAAGTAAAAGGAATGAGCTCAGAGTTACAAATTCGCAACTCCAAGGAAATGACTTGAAAGCTTCTATGTCTGTCCTGAAAGAAATCCTTATCTCTTATAGCCACAACACTGAAGTTGCTGAAAACTAAGTCCACAGTCTGATAAAGTGAGTGGCTGAATTATAACAAAAATTGAATTCCCAACCTCTTAGGGTACCTGATACTTAAGTGAAGGATTGGTTGTGAGGGAATAGGATTCTGAAAATTGGAAGAGGGACGTCTGGGCATAGCGTGATGAAGCTTGGTGCACTGAACACCTAAATGCTGCTGAGCCTTCTTTTCCAGTAGAAACAGCCCTTCCACCCTTGTCTGAGATCAACATCGCTTTACCTGAAGAAACTATAATGGCCTCCCTGAGGTAGTTGCCTTGAAAGATACTACTGATTCTCCTCTGGACCCGCTCTTACCATCTTTCTTTGTTTCTAGACGCATTAGTATACTCAAGTACTAGGAGGCTTCTAAAGATGAGGTACAAAGTGTGACTCATGAGGAGGTGCACTGCACTCCAAAAGAACTGCATGATTTTTTCAGTTTATACAAGCAGAAATCTAGGTAATGTGTTTGGGAATAAATATTAAGGATGTGAGATAATGGTGGAAAGAATATAAAGTTGGATTAGGTCAAATTTATTGATATGGGCCCACTTAGCAGACATTCTAGATTTAATGCTGCAGCTTGAGGAGTTAGAAAGGGCACTAAAAGTTTGTTTGATGGGCTGAAACATGGACCAAAAGCTAGCCTACACTCAGTGAAATTCAAGTATCAGAAGTGCCTTGTTATACAGTAGAGGGAGGTATCCAAAGGATTAGGGAGACTGTAATGTCAGAGAAGATTTATCATGTAAAACGTACTCCTTCACCCTGGGAGGGTTCAGAGGGTATACTTTTCATCACAACTGTGAGAACTAAATTTGTGAAAGAAGCCCCAAGATTGTTGACTTGCTCTGTGGTTGCTCTCCTCTGTAGGTCAGAAATTACAGTGAGAAGTGCTGTCACTGAATTGAGAAACCTAAATGCAATGAGGATAATTGGTTCCCAGGGTGGCAGGGGCCAAGTGGCGACACTTAATCACCACAGACAAGGTAGATGTAACTTCCATAATGGACAGCAAAGTCAAAGCACTAAGCAGATTAGTCTGACTTGCAGAGACCTATGGCACTGGCTGGTTGATCATGGAGTCCTTAAAAGAGAAATAGATGGACAGTCTACTAAATTCTTATGCGATCTGTATAAGCGGAAGAGTTCTGGGTCAAATGAACAGAAATCTAACTTAAATCATCAAAACAGAAAGCCAAGGCCCCTTAACCTGTTTCCAGACTTGAGACAGTTTACAGACCCAGAACCCCTTTAACAAAGGGAAACTGGGTCTCCTTGAAGAAAGACCTTGCTTCATTGTCAAAAATTTATACTGTTCATTTTTACCTCAGCTTTCCTCATAGGGACCTAGGGCCTTATACGAGTCTCACAGTGAAGGAGGAAAAAGATATAATCAGAACTTTCAGAGATTACTGGACACTGTCTCTGAACTGACACTAATTCCATGAGACCCGAAATATCTCTGTGGTCCACTAGTCAGAATAAGGGCTCATAGAGGGTGGGTTATCAATAGTGTTTCAGCTCAGATCAAACTCACAGTGAGTCCAGAAAGTCCCTAAATCTGTTCTATGTTTATTTCCCAAGTTTTAGAATAGATCACTGGAATAGACATACTTAGCATGTAACAGAGTCCCCACATTTGTTCCCTGACCTTTGGAGTAAGGGCTTTTATGATTGAAAAGGCCAAATGGAAGCCAATAGAACTGCCTCTACTTGGAAAAATATTAAACCAAAAGCAATGCTATATTCTGGAGGAGTGGCAGGGATTAGTGCCACCATCAGGGACTTGAAATATTCAGCGATGGTGATTCCCACCATATCCGCATTCAACTCATCTGTTTGGCCTGTGTGAAAAACACAGATGGGTCTTGGTATGCAACCACTCATATGGAAAAGGACTTTTTTCAATATTTTTTAGTAAAGACCACCAAAAGCAGTTTGCTATGAATTGGAAGGCCAGCAATATACCTTCACTTTCCGACCTTGGGAGTAAATCCACTCTCCATCCTATGTCATAGTTTAGTCTGCAGAGACCTTGATCATCTCTTCCCTTCATGAGACAACGTAATCATCCGTTACTTTATTGTATTGCCTGGACCTAGTGAGCAAGAAGTAGCAACTACTCTAGCATATTGTTAAGTCATTTGTGTCTCAGAGGGTGGGAGATAAATCCAACAAAAATTCTAGGGTCTTCCACCTCAGTGAAATGTCTGGCGGGTGCAGTTGTGTGGGGTATGTTGAAATATCTCTTCTAACATGAATGATAAATTATTACAGTCTAACCCTTTGTACAACCAGAGCACATGGCACAATGCCAAGTAGACCTTTTGGATTTCAGAACCAACGTATTCCTCATTACTCTGTTCTATTCATCGAGTGACTGACCATAAAAGCTGCTAGTTTTATGTGGGGTCCAGAAGAAGAGAAGGCTCTCCAGCAAGTCCAGGGTGCCATGCAAGCTGCTCTGCCACTTGGGCCAAAGGATTCAATAGATCTGACAGTTTTTGAGGTGCCAGTGGCATGTGGAGAAGCTCTTTGGAGACCTTGGCAGGCCTCCATAGGTAAATCGCAGCTCAGACTCTTAGATTTTGCAGGAAGCCATGCCATACATGATGGAAAACTACTCTCATTTTGTGAAACAGCTTTAGGTTTGCTACTGGACCTTACTAGAGACAAAACACTTCACCATGGGCCACCAAGTTACCATGTGACTTGAACTTACCATCATGAACTATGTTTTGTGTGATCCACTAAATGTAAGGTTGAGTGTACATCGCATCTCTGCATTATCAAAAAGAAATGGTATATACAAGATCAGGCTTGAGCAGGCCCTGAAGGCACAAGTAAGGTCCATGAACAAGTGGCGCAAATGCGATGGTGCCTATACCTTCTACATTCTTTTTCTCTCCCAGCTCACTTTTATAGCCCCATGAGGAGTTACCCATGACCAGGTAGCTGAGGAAGAAGAAACTTGGGCCTGGTTTACTGATAGATCTATACAACATCCAGGCACCACCTGAAAGTGAACAGCTGTAGCACTATAGCTTCTTTCTGGGACATCCCTGAAGGACAGTGGTGAAATTAAATCATTCCATTGGGCAGGACTTTGAGAGGTGTGCCTTATTGTTCATTTTGCTTGGAAGGAAAAATGGCCAGAAGTACAAGTCTATACTGCTTAGTGAGCTGTTGTCAATGGTTTGGCCACATATTAAAGAACTTAGAAGGAATATGATTGGAAAATTGGTGACAACGAGGTCTGTGGTGAGTTGTGGGTAGGGTTCTCTGAATGAAAAGGAAAAATGAAGATATTTGTGTCACATGTGAATGCTCACAAAAGGGTGACCTTGGCAGAGGAGGATTTTAGTAATCAAGTGGATAGAATGACTTATTCTGAGGATGCAAGTCAGGCTTTTTCCCCAGCCACCCTTGCTATCACCCAATAGGCTCATGAATAAAGTGGCCATGGTGGCAGGGATGGAAGTCGGGCTCAGCAACATGGACTTCCACTCACCAAATCCGGCCTGGCTATGCCCACTAGTGAGTGCTCAATCTGCTAATGGCAGAGACCAACACTGAGTTCCTGATATGGCACTATTTCCTGGAATGATCAGCCACTCATTTGGGGGCAGGTGGGTTACATTGGACCTCTTCCATAATGGAAAGAACAGCAGTTTGTTCTTACTGGAATGGGCACTTATTCTGGATACAGATTTTCTTTCTTTGAATGCAATGCTTCTACCAAACTACCATCCATGTACTTATGTAACGCCTTATGGTATTCCACACAGCGTTGCTTCTGATTGAGGAATTCACTTCACAGCAAATGAAATGTGGCGATGGGCTCAGGCTCATGGAATGTATTGGCCATACCATATTCCTCAACCTCCTGAAGCAGCTGGCTTGATAAAATGATGGTATGGCCTTTTGAAGAGTCAATTTCAGTGCTGTCTAGGTATTGACATTGGGACAAAGTCTTACCAGAGGCTGCATATGCTCTAAATCAGTGTCTAACATATGATGCTCTATCCCCAATAAACAGGATTCACAGGATCAGGAATCAAGCAGTGGAATGGG
This sequence comes from Equus asinus, assembly GCF_041296235.1. Classification (NCBI taxonomy): domain Eukaryota; kingdom Metazoa; phylum Chordata; class Mammalia; order Perissodactyla; family Equidae; genus Equus; species Equus asinus. The sequence continues at coordinate 13,145,802 of NC_091794.1, read as the reverse complement.
TGTGGTACCACTCACTATTCCCCCTAGTAATCCACAAGAAAAATTTTTGCTTCTTTTCCCCATGACCTTATGCTATGCTAGTCTTGAGCCTTAATTCCAAAGAGAGGAAAGCTTCCACCAGGAGACACAATAATGATCCCATTGAATAGAAGTTAGGACTGCCACCCAGCCGCTCTGAACTCTTCAGGCCTCTGAATCAACAGGCAAAGAAGGGAGTTACTGTACTTGCTGGGATGATTGATCCTGAGTAACAGGGAAAAAATGAGCTGTTACTACACAATGGTGGTAAGGAGGAGTATGTCTGATATACAGGAGAACCCCTAGGGTGTCTTTTAGAACTACCACATCCTGTGATTAAAGTTAGTTGAAAATTACAATAATCCAATTCAGGAAGGACTGCTAATAACCCAGACTCTTCAAGAGTTAAGATTTGGGTCGCCTGCCAGGCAAAGAACCACAACCAGCTGAGATACTTGCTGAGGTCAAAGGGAATATGGAATGCATAGTAGAAGAATGTAATTATAAATATAGCCTTTGACCATGTGACCCATCACAGAAATGAGGACTGCAATACTATGAGTATTTCCTACTTATTTTGTTATGAACACACTTGTGTGTGTGTGTGTATACAGCATATGCAGTAGCAAAATTATTTATTCGGTCTATATGTTCTTATTAAGTAATTTTACTTTCCACACCATAGAGGGTCTTGTTTACTCTGCTTTTACAGCAAATAACAAAGCTGATTTTTAAAATATGAGTTTATTTTGGAGAGGGAATAAACATTTAAAAAATCACCATATAGTGTTTCTGAAAAATTTAGTTTTTATCTTTTTAATTTACTCCAACTACTGTGTATGTGTGTTTGCATCTATCAACTCACAGACTACAAGGGACTTTGCTGAAACTGGAGCCTTTTAGGGACAATTCTGGATTTCTAAAATTGTGCTTGAGGGACAGGCAAAAGACTTCTCTGCTGGCGTGGTATGGGTGACGCCTTGACAAGAACTGCTGTGGGAATTTACACCTGACCTGAGGATGCTCCTGATAAATCAGCAATGCTTCTTTGGGAAGAGGTCTCTCTTCCGTCCCCCACCCCTACCCCCCGAGTCAGATGAATCACCAAGTGCTGGGAACATCAAGGCTGGCAGGGCCAAAATGATCATGCTTTTTAATTATCACCAATCAAAATCATTTGGGCTCCCTTTGTGAACACGGGCTCACAATTGCACCTTGTATTCGTAGCCTTCTTCTAGAGTGTTTCAGTGATTTGGGGCATAGAAAAATGTGTTTTAGATATTCAGTAGGAAATCTCTGGGCTCCCTATTAATTGGAGAAGCTGATGTGATACATTGCAAGTGAAAATACTCAGAATAAGTATGTAAATGATTAAAAGCCTATCTTTGTCCCTCACTTTCCAATTCTGGTCCTCTGTTCTAACATGAAGTGTGGCATATTCTACCAGCCCAACAGAACTCTGACGTTTGTCATTAGATTTTGAAAGAATTGCCATGGGCAAGGTTTTTTCTTTTCCTTAATATATTTTTCTTATATGGTTTTTCCTAATAGTAACATGAGCTATTGTCTCTAGAGGTTTGTACTGCTTCCAAATGAATGTGACCTTTCTATAAGCCTTCAGGAAATCCTGAATAAAAACATATTGTTTTTGCACCTTGCTGTTCTCTGTTTCCTTCTAAAAATACACAAAAGCTGAGAACTTTCATTCAACACCCACTGTGTGCAATTCCTGTCTCAGACTAAGTCCAAGCAGGTAGGCAGACAACGTGAGTGTGTCCTGGTGTCATTAACATTTGAATTCTCAGGAAAAAGCTTTTGATTGCTGCTTACTGTATACATATAACTTCTGTCTTGGTGCAAGCCTAAGTCTATAACCCTTCCTTCAGAATCTAATGATCAGTCTCCATTTGTCTTTTCATTTGCAAATATTCACTGAATACTCTATGGCACATGCCTGGCAAGGCACTAATGATGGATGAGAGTCATCTCTGCACTCGGGCACGAGATTTAGACAATAAATCTCTGTAAATTGCCCAGCTTATGTTCTCTTTAACCAGGGGGATCTTGTCCATCTTTCTCCATTTTTTCCATCTCTCAAGTCTTCAGTTATAAAACTGAGAGAATGTGTTTCACCTAGCCGATGGTGATTAAAGAAGTTTTAGTTTGAGGTAGTCCCATTTGTTCATTTTTTCTTTGTTTCCCCTGCCCAGTCAGACATAGTACTTGAAAATATGCTGCTCAGACCAGTGTCAAAGAACTTACTGCCTATGTTTTCTTCTAGAAGTTTATGGTTTCGGGTCTTACATTCAAGTCTTTAATCCATTTTGAGTTGATTTTTGTGCATGGTGTAAGGGAATGGTCTAAATGGATGGACCTTGAGAGTATTATGCTGAGTGAAATAAATCAGGGGGAGAAAGTCAAATACTGTATGATCTCACTCATAAGTACAAGATAAAAACAATGACAAACAAACACATAGCAATGGAAATTGGATGGGTGGTTACCATAGGGGAAGGGGGGAGGGCAAAAGGGGTCATTAGGCTCACATGTGAGGGGATGGATTATAATTAGTTTTTGGGTGGTGAACATGATGTAATCTGCACAGAATTTGAAATATATTATGATGTACATCTGAAAGCTATATAATGTTATAATCCAATGTTACTGCAACTAAAAAATAAATAAATAAATAGAATTTTAAAAAAAGAAGAAGTTTTAGCATCATTCTTAAACACCTTTGCCTATAGACATGAGGTGCATAATGAAAGGTGCTATATAAATAATAAGCACTTAGAATGGTGTCTGGCATACAATAAGCCTGAATTAATGTTCTCTGTTTTGTCTTGAAAGTCTCCCAGTCACTTAGTTGCAAACTGTCTGTGGTGGGAACTAGAAAGGCTAGTAATAGAAAACACAGATAATAGTGGTCCTAGGGCCCAGTAAGCATAAAAGAGGAAGAGCCATACAAGAGGCAGAGTATGTGAGAAGAAACAGTATGAGAAAGAAAGTGTTCTCAGAAGGGTGAGCTTATTGGGTCCTTTACACGAAATTCCAGTGGGAAGCGTGGTAAGTTCTGTGAATGATTTGCCTATATTTACTCTGTTAACTCAACCGTAAATGAGAATTTATTTTTATTCACTTTAAATTTAATTTAATCAGTAATATTAGGAAGATTTATTGCATATCATCTCTGGTCATTTTTAGTTTTACAATAACCTTACCAGGTAGGTCTAATATTTTCATTTTCCATGTGAGGCAACCAAGACTCAGAGAGATTCTTGCATGAGATGGCACAGTCTTTATTTGGTGCAGCTGCCTCAGACCTCCTTGCTACAATGCTGTGCTGACTGCCAGAATCAAAAATTAACTTTGATTTGTAATATTATTTTTTAGTAAACATTAGCACAAATTTGAGGATAATGTTTTTAAGTTTCCATATTCCATTTAAAGTTCCATGTAAGTTTCAACTCATTGCCAACAATGGCTAAGTCAGATCAGGCTTAATAAGTGGCTTTTGTTATTGTCGTTGCTAATTCACAGTGACTGTTGGAGATTCTCTATGTCCAATGTGTTGGTCTATTTACACCTGTATTTATGCCCTATATTCTGTATGCTAACCATGCTTAAAGAATAAACACCATAGACAGGTTTTGTTGTTATTGTCTTTTGGGTTTTGTTGTTGTTGTTGTTGTTGTTGTTTTTGCTGAGGAAGATTTGGCCTGAGCTAACATCTGTGCCAATCTTCCTTTTTATTTTGTATGTGGGTCACTTCCACAGCATGACTGACAGTGAGTGGTGTAGGTCTGCACCCAGGAACCAAACCCTGGTTGCCAAAGCAGAGAGCAGCGAACTTAACTACTAGGTCACGGGGCCAGAAGAATTTTCTTTCAGGGTCAGAAGATGTACATAGGGTATCTTAGAAAATTTTTCAGGAGGCTCAATAATGGAGTCATTAGCAATGGGAAGATCCTAAAATGATCAACTTGTAAAGAGTCAAGCCTTTGAGTCTAAACCTAGAGCAAATAAAGACATAGAATCCAGATTACAAGATGGCACAAGTGGTCTTATCAACCAAGTACACGTACTTTCCTACCTTCCTTTTTATCACTTGTTGAAAATACTTAAGAGATTTGGAGTTGAAGTTTGTTGTATCACTTTCTCTCAATTAAATTTCTTTCATTCCTTGGTGATAAGAATGCTTGCAGCTTTTTGGCTATCTATTATAGTCTATTTTTCAGATGCACTTGGTGAAGGTTTACAGAATATAGAGAGACCATAGAGTAACTCAGGCTCCTCGTGGCAAGGGCTTCTCCAGCCACAGGCGTTATACACCACCACAACTCTACTTGTGCCTGTTAGGTCCCTAAGCCATTTCCTGCCTCCTCTCTACATGTTCATCTGTGTTAGTGAGACACGTTTGATATAGAAAATCCAACTCAATCCATACAATTCAATTAAACCTATATTAATTGGATTACCCTGGTTGTATGTCAAGTTTTGGGTAAGGAAAAAATCAAATGCTCAAAAATAATCCAAATTAAAGTGGAGAATTAAAGTTTACAACAAAATTGTAGAGTTTGATCTCTAGGTAGGTGCATGCTGATTGCAAAGATGATGATTTATACTTAATGGGTAATTTTTCACTGATTGTCAGTTTCTTGGAGTCTAAAATGGCAGCGATTTTAAGAGACTTTATTCTTTGAGCCTCAGCAAACAACATGGTTATGACTTCAAAACAAAGAGCATGTTTGTACTGCCCCAACTGTACTTAAATTAGATAATAGGAATCGTAGGCGATACTATGACTAACTAGGGAAACTGAAACACCTGTAGTGTTGGGTCTCACATGAAGCTCCCCAGGCAGAGAGAGAATTTGAAATAAGTTGACTCCAAGTTAGAATAAATCAACAAAAACACATTGAATGCTTATTACATGCTTAGAGTAAATTGTGTGAATGAGGTATCTCTGATTGTACCAGGCTGCTAACTTTAACTTTTAGACTGTGACAGGTCCAGGTGTAACAGGTAGAACAAACAGACAGAAAAGACAATCCTTACACAGTCAGGCACCACATAATGATGTTTCAGTCAATGATGGACTGTGTATATCATGGGGGTTCCATAAGATTAGCATCATATAACCTAAGTGTGTAGCAGGCTGTACCATCTAAGTTTGTGTAAGTACACTTTATGATGTTTGCGCGACAATGAAATTGCCTAATGACACATTTCTTGGAACATATTCCTGTCATGAAGTGACACATGACTGTATCTAGGTAAATACTCTGTATAAGAGGCCTGCTTTCATGATCTACCCAGAGATGGTAGATGGCTAGAGTTGATAGACTGCTAAAATCAAAGTTCAACAGCCTAGATATCAGAACTTATTTCTATATCTTTGAAATTCAACCTAAGAGTAGAAAATAAGACAGGATTTATTGAAAATGATTCGAAAGAGTACTATCTACATATTGTAATGTAGTAAACACATGTGTGACAGTAATTCAATCATATAATTCAGTCATGTATGTGTATAAACTTTGATATAAACCACTACCCCTGATTATTTATTCTTTCATTCAATAAATATCTATTGGGCATCCATCATGTACCAGGTATTGTCTTGAGTAATAGGCATTCAGTAAACAACGTAGACAAATATCTTTGTCTTGTCAAACTTACATTTTATGGGGCATGCAGATAAGAAAAAATAAGCATAGGAAACAAATACATTTTATAGTATGTTGGATGATATATGCATGTCATGATAGTGACATTTACATCTAGTAGTAAAGGAAAGTAGGCATTTTCAGGCTGCGATGTGTATCATTGTCACTTGAGTTTGGTCAGGGCTGGGAAGATGAACACTGACAGCTGGTTGCAGCAGCACTGTTATGGTTATTGCCTTTTGGGGATATGGTAAAGACCTGGTTGGACATTTTAGAATAACTGGATAATTGGGTGAATGCATTTACTAAATTTGCACAATTATGGCTGAATTTTTGCAGAACAGCATAGGGATTAAGATTATTGATTTTTTTCTCAAGATGACCATGATTCAAATCCTGCCTTCATAATTTTATAACTGTGTGGCTTTGTCCAGTCATTTAATCTCTCTAAGTCTTTGTACCCTTATTTATAAAATGGGGCTTATAACTTCCTCCTCAGAGAAGTGATTTGATGCTTTAATAAAATAACGCAGGTAAGACACTTAGCATCATGATAGATACATAAAAAATATTTGGTGAATAGCACATGTCATCACTTTATGTTCAAACACTCAAGGAATTTCAAAAATGGAAACCATTTGAGAGATCATCTAATGCAGTCAAATTATTTCATAGAAGGAGAAAACTGAGGTCCTTCTAAGTGAAATGAGTTATCCTAGACCACAAAGCTAATCACAGGGGTAGGCCTAGTTTCTACTAATTGCCAAACTCTGGAACAAGATGGCCATACTTGGACATCTCCAAAGTATCATGTACATACCAATATATAGGAATTCCTTCTCTCCATTTAAGAGAAAGGGTAAGCATAGTCATAGTCTGAGCATGCATGGCCATCAGGAGCTCAATATCAGGCCTTCAAGTATTACTCCAAGCTTAATTCCTCCTCCTTCTGTTGGTTTTTGCCAAGTTGTGGACTTAGATTTGCATTGTGGTCACCTCATCTGCTGGAGAGATGTGCTGTGCTATAATCTGATTGAAATGAGAAGATAAATGCACCTTTAATATATGAATATCACATTTTAAAAATAAATTATTTTCAGAAGTGTGAAGTGTTGAGTTAATGTACTTATATTTACTGCTATGACAGAGTAAATTAAAGCAACAATTCCAACGTTTATCAGATATAATAATTTAATGAAAGAATGCCAATTCTGATGATCGTGGAACTTTATCCTTTTTCTAGTCATGGGGATGGGAGTCAGAGTGAAGTGAATGATGGGGGAAATGTGCAGTGGGAGTACCAAAGGGAAGCAGAAAAAAGTGGGAAAACAAGACAAGCCTGATCCGTCCCCGAGGATTCTTAGGCAGTCTAGTGCTATAGACAGAGTTGAGAAATGGCGGCATGGATCTCCAACTCACCACAAAGAATGACGCGTTGGGATTATTATGACATTTCCCCCGCTGATTACAAATAAGGACAGTTTGAGTTTTTCTCTCCTGATTTTTGTTGCTTTTTTGGATTAGTTAGAACTTTCAGCACCAAAATTGAATAGAAATAGTGACAGCAGGAATTCTTGTGTTTTCCTTGCCTTAATAATCGTGCCTTTAAATTTTCACCATTAAATTTGATATATCCTATCTTTTTTTTTTTTTTCTTAAAACAACAGAAATTATCTCTCAGTCTGGAAGCCGTAAGTCCAAAATCGAAGTGTGGCAGGGCCATGCTTTCTCCAAAAGCTCGAGGGGAGCTTCTGTTCCTCGCTTCTTCCAGCTCCTGGTGGCTCCAGCATTCCTTAGCTTGTGGCAGGATCTCTCTAATCTCTGCCTCCATGGTCACATTGCCTCCTTCTCTTCTCTTTGTCAAATCTCCCCTGTGTATCTCTTATAAGGACATTTGTCATTGGATTTAGCACCCACTGGATAATGTGTGATAATCTCTTCATCTCAAAATCCTTAATATAATTGTATCTGCAACGACTTTTTTTCCAAATAAGGTGGCATTGACTAGTTCTGGGAATTAGGGTGTAGACACATCTTTTGAGGTCCCAAGTTTTGTTTGGTTATTTAAAAATCTTTCCTTTGTATTCAGTCCGGTGAGATTTAGTGAATGTAAGCATGGGGGGCACTAGAGCAAAGGTGCCAGAAACATCAATTTCGGAATTGGATGCACGTGGCTTTGAACTGCAGCATCCATCATCTTCTAGCTGTGTGGCATTGGACAAATAATCTCCCTGAATCTCAGGCACCTCATCTATAAAATGCAAAGGAAATTCTTACCTCATAGAACTGTAAAAATTAAATGAGATATATGAAGTTCTTGGGACCATGTCTAGAAAACAGAAGTGGTCAGTAGAATACATTTATAGCAGTGTCGTACTGCTTAAATATGGTAGTAGTAAAAACTGAATGTTTGTTGAACTATTCAAAATAGCTTAGTAAATAATTTAAGTATATGCTGCTGATAGGACAAAATTATTTGTATCTTCCCACACTTATTTTTTAAAAAAATTTATGTATATTTTTATTGTGCTAAAATATAGGTAATGTAAAATTTACCATTTTAACCATTTTTGAGTGTACACCTCAGTGGCATTAAGTGCATTCACATTGCTATTCCACTCTATAGGGTTTTTTTTTTTTTTTGAGGAAGATTAGCTCTGAGCTAACATCTGCTGCCAATCCTCCTCTTTTTTGTTTTTTTCCCTGAGGAATATTGGCCCTGAGCTAACATCTGTGTCCATCTTCCTCTATTTTGTACGTGGGATGCCTGCCATAGCACGACTTGATGAGCAGTACATAGGTCTGCACCTGGGATCTGAACTAGCAAACCCAAGGCCATGGAAGCAGAGCACACAAACTTATCTGCTGTGCCACTAGGCTGGCCCCAAACCTATAGGTTGGTTTTTAATAGATATTCTCTATTCTATTCTATTCTGACAGCTATATTTTTTAAAAGTCAAGAATTTAAGTTATTATCAAATGACTTTTCTTTATCTCTTGAGATAGTCATACAATTTATTTTATATTCTGTTAAATTGATGAGTTTTTAATTGAAATGACTTTGCATTTCTAGGATAGCTCAATATTTTCATGGGGAAATGTATCCAGCATACAAATGTACAGAGTTGCCAAATAGAGGAAGAATCTAGACTAAAAGTCTAGATTAAAAGGAGAAGATAATTTTAACAACACACATGAAAAGGAAAAAAAAACATAATAAAAACATACATCTTCAAGTCATTTGAAAATTTCTTGTGTTAGCATACTGTTTTGTTAAATTTCAGTAAAAAGAAAGTCAATCAGCGCATATCATTTCTTACAAGTTTTGCAGTTCTCAAAAAACAGAAAACCTATATAATCAACATGATTCATTCTACAAATATTTTATTGTCAATACATTCCCAGACTTAATAAAAACATCCTTTTGCTTACTGTTATCGTTATTATGCCTCAGAGTGTCTGTGCCAGCCACTAGCTCATAGTATTTCTTTAGACGCTGTGATAGTTTCCAGCTGTTGGTTCTTCTATCTTCATTGATATTTTGGATCTTCACATACTGCTAAAGTATGTACAAGAGGATACTGAGCTATCTTAGCAGGGGAAAGTCAGAGTGGTTATCTTACAGCACATAAGAGCAAAGCAAGATTTCTTTTAGTTAAATTTTACCTAAAAATGTACAACCATAATTTATTCCAAGGGAGAGAGCCATTTAAGTACAAGCCTGACCCTACCATTACACTCTCAGCAGGAAAAGAGACAATCTAGTCCAAGGGTCTTAGCCAGACACCGGGTGCTGTACAAAATAACTCTCAGTCATTATGAATTCACAGAAAATGTAAAATACTAATTGGAGCTTTGAAGAATATTTGAGGAAAAATAAACCTACTGGTGGATTCAGACAAGGGCCAAATTTGTCCTCCTTTGCTTAAGAAAGGTTAAACTGCCACAGAGCTATTTGACTTAAACAACATAAAAATAGTTCTGAGCTGAGCAAGTGGATGCCTGGAGCTGATTTTCAGTCAAATCCTATCCCCTTGAAACACTAGGGTTGAAATGGAATGTTGACAGGCTATTTACCAGTTAGGCCTTGGTGAGCGCAGGGAAACAAATGTAATCCATTTTGTTAACGTGATGAAGTTATCATAATTAAGCAGTTGGTAAAGAAACAAATCTATTAGGAGATTGCATTTCCAGCCATTTAATGAAATCTGATGGTCAAAAACATGGGTATCATGGGGTTCTGCCATTGTGCATATTAAAAGAACCCAGCCAGAAAAGCCACTATTGTAATTGTGGCCAGATCTTTTTAACAAGCAGACTTTTTTAATCCACTCTTGGCAGCACTCTCAATTTGCTGCTTAAATAGGCCTTGTTCACTAATATTTTCCCATTTAAATTAGATCTATGGGGCTAGTTGATGTGTTGTTGCCCTATTTCCAGTGAATATATATTTTAGGTCTTTTGTTGTCTTTTCAAAAAGGCAACAAATCCTTAATGGGGGCCTCTGTTAAATGAGATAAGATAACCCAAAAGACAAGTCAGTGGCCCTGAACCGATTTATTTGGATTCTGGATTCCCAAATTGATGGATGACATTCTGAAATCTGCTGCACTTATGGAGATTGCAGCAGCCAAAAGATGTTTCTTCTTCGATTGCAGCACAATCCAACCAAAAAGATTCAGAGGAAAGGGAAGACTGTGGTTATTCCTTAGTCATTATTGCTATGCTAAATTCCAAGTACAGCCAAGATAAGGAGTTGCTTTATAAAAAGTGAAATCCATAGGGCGTTAGAATTCTGTGTTTTGCATTAATCTCCTTTTGATACTTTCACTTTCTATCATTAAAAGAATTTTAGAATTAGAAAAGTATGTAAGATTATATACATTATATATTAATGATAAGAGTATGATAAATGTTACCACACTTATGTTATACCCAACTTTTTGTTTCACTCAATAATGCATTGTAAAATTCTTCCATGTCATCTGTGTTATTTAGATCACCATGAAGACAACTGATCCAATATTCTAAATAATATAACTACTCCAATGGGCAAAGCTACATTTTAATATCACTCCGATAATCTATATTAATTCTCACCTGTTGTTGGATTTGTAGAATTTTTTTCTCTCACGTTACTAATACTGCAATGATTACACTAGTAGCAAAATCTTTGTGCATACCCATATTTTCTTCTTGGGCTATTCCTGGTAGTACCATTGCTGTGATGATAAGCACATATTTAAAACTTTTGATATGCAAAGGCAAACTGTCTTCTGGAAGTGACTAATTCCTGTCTTCACAACTAGTTTGAATAATGTGGCTGAGATGGTTAATTGTCCTCCAGAATCCATTTTCCTCTTTGTTTTCTTTAGTAACAGAACCTTCCCCATACAGTTCTAGCTGGGTCTGGGCTACCCAGGTGGGGACTATATTCCCCATCCTTTCTTGGAATTAGATGTGATAATATGACTTAATTCTGGCAAATGGCAGGCACACCAAGTGATGTTTGCAACTAGGCCACATCCCTAAAAGGAAGCTACTTGCCCTCTGCTTCCTCTTCCCCCTCATCCCTAGGGCTAGACTGAGTTACGTGGAGCCAGCTTGGACGAAGCAGAATTGGGAATGGTGGAACGATAAAAGGGAGGTGTCCCACATTTCAGGACCACATCATGGAACCGGACTGCCCTCCATCTCAGACATTTCTATGAGAGTGAAATAAGCATTCTATCTTGGTGTAAATCACTGTTAAATCAGCCTAACTAGTACCCTAAGTAATATAACTATCTCAGTGGGTCAACAAAACTGAAATTTTTTGAGGTTTAAAGCAGAATGGAAATGAGAAGGGGGAACATAATGATCCATCTCTGAAGGCTGCTTATTTTCCTGAAACCACATATTTGTGCCATTAGCTTTGTGTTACCCTCCAACAGGACGTGCTTCAAGCCTGTGGTTATAAGTGATACTGTGGTCCCTGGAACATAGCTCTTCAAAAATGAGGACTTAAAGGAAATCTGCCCTGTGCCTGAGGCTGGGGGAGAGTGCTACTCTAGCTCCAGTTTCTCTCCTAACATCTCAGTTATGAAGTCTTTGTTTGATAAAGTTTTTATATCTAAAGTTGAATTACTCTGGCTACAATTCTATTTAGATTGTTCCATTTATATTCCCACTTTTGGCACATAGCAATGAGACCGCCCATAAAATAATTTAAGTAAGAAGAAAAAGGTCACTCACCCATCTCCAGTTGTTCTCAAAGAGCCCTCCACTCCAATTTCAGCATGCCTAGCAGAAAGAGCACCAAAAGGAAATTTTTATATTGTGACTGATTTTATAAAATATAATCATCATAGTGGGCTATGGTTAAAATAGCAGGGTAATGTGAAATTGGAATTTAAAAGGAGAAATAGGAATCCAAAAATTTAGAGAAAGAAGGGCTCAACAGTAGGATTTTTACAGGTGATGTCAGAGCACAGACATGGCGCACAAACAGATCCGTACACAACAACAGTTACCGTTTGCGGGAAAATAAATATTAGGTTACTTGGAGCTAGATGGAAATCACTATTCTTTAAAAAAGGGCATATAGAACAAGTAGACCAGATTCAAGACAATTATTTGAAAGCATTTAAAATTAATCTTTTAGAAACAATAACAATGTGAAGGAGAGGAAATAGTTTATTTTTGCAAAATCACTATTAGGGTCATTTTTTTCAAGGGAAGAAGAAATTCCAGTACTTATATGTTGATGTGATAGATTATTTGCAAAGACGGCCACAAAAACTTCTCTCATCTCTGTTATATGCTTTTTTTTCTGTAGGACTTTGCAATTCTTCTCATGAAGGGGTGGAGTCTTTTCCCTCCTCCCCCCTTTAATATGAGCTGACCTTGTGACTTCCTTTGACAGACAGAGTGGTAAAGTAACGTGGCATGACTTCCAAGCCCAGGACTCAGGAGGTGTCTAGCCTCTGTTCTTGTCCTCTTAGAAATCAGATGCTGTATAAGAAAGCCTGAGGTAGCCGTCTGGAGATGCCATATGAAGAGAACCGACATGCCCTGGCTGATGACCCCAGCCAGTTGCCATTAATGTAAGTGAAGCCATCCAGAGCCAACCAGCTGACCTGCCAACTGACCACAACAGTGTGACTGAGTCCAGCTGGCTCCATGAGGAGCAGAGATGAACCATCCCAGCTAAGCCCTGCTCTTCTTGTCAATCCTCAGTATCCTGAGCAAATAAATGGTTATTTTAAACACTCAGAAATATGTAATTAATGCGGTTGATAAATTTTAAAATTAATTTGCAATCCCCTTCCTTATGCCTCTTACCAAGTAAATTAGTTGAGATAAGAATATTAATTTACTTGAATGGTGGTATTTCACTGTCGCTTAGAAAAAAAGGTCTTAGTTTGCTGAATATTTCTACCACCAGTTAAATACGCTGTTACTGCAGAGGTGGCCTACTTCCCTGTAGCATAAGTTAGGAAGATTTGACTTCAGTTTATGATAGGTCTTTGCATGAGTGACACTCTATAAAAGGTGGATTTATTGGTCACAAGTTACCTCTTAATACATGGGAGCACATGCGCACTGATGATGGAAGGCTTATTCCGTGGATGAATAAAGTCTGACGCACATATTTCAAAACGTGTAGTTGAATTTATCCGAAGACAGCTGAAGCTTGCTTTGATCTACTGGACTGATGAAGCTTTTTGTTCGATATGGCATAGTGATCCTTGGGACCTGAAATTGTTTGGGTCTGGCTTTTGGATGCATTGATATTTTCACAGGATGATTTATGGTACTTATTAAGAGAGTCATTTGTAATATCAAAGCTTAAATTAAAGTCAACTTGGCAGCTTTCCAATTCGAAACTTGGTCTATACACTGAAACACTCCTTAAGGGTGGACAATCATTAAACAAAAATAGCATCTGGTGGTCCACACTATATCTATAACACAAGTGGGAAAATTTCTACGTATAACAGATTCATAAAATAATCTATCAGGCAACCTATTTATAGAAACAAAAATGACCGAAATTGATGTTTTTCATTCTTGTAGCTCCTTAAAATGATATAGTAGTATTTACTGGCCTATATTTCCACGTTCATCACTCCATGGAGCTGAGAGATAATAAATCAGGTGATTTTGTGTGGGAGAAATGGAATAAGGTTCAGAAACAATTTTTTTTAAAATTAGCATTTCATTTGTATTTACGTGTATTCTATTATTTGAAACAAAAGAAAAGAAGTGAAGAAATGTTCATCGCTTTCTGAGAGAATTTTGTCTGAGTACAGTTATCTGTAAAGCAAATATGTGTAGTCTTGTTTCACATTTATTCTCAAGTTATACAGGCTATATTGTATTTAAATCACGCTTTGAATCACTCATCAAAAAATAACTTCATGATGTAAGTGACTAATCTGAAGACCTCTATTTTACATTAAATTTCTTTTTGTTCTTTTCTGACATTCTTTTTTTCTGACCTTTTATTTTGGCATAATTTTAGACTTACAGAATAATTGCCAAAATAGTACAAATATTTCTTATATAATTGTCCCTAAATTTTCTATATTGTTAATATTTTACCCACATTTTTTGTCCATCTTTATTTAAATATAGGTTGGTAGATCATAGATGGATAGATAGATAGATAGGTAGATAGATGGATAATATTTTCCTGAGCTAGTTCAAAGTAAGTTGAAGGTATAGTATCATCCGTTTCCTCATAAATACCTCAATTTTCATTTTCTAGAAACGAGGCAATCCTCTTCATAATTACCATAGTTATTTAAATTAAGAAGTTGATCTCTTTTGGTATATTTTTAATTCATTTTTTTTCAAACAGTATATCTCTTCTTCTAGGAGTACTTGTCTGTTGCCCATTTTAAATTCAGAATTCGTACAGACCTCAGAGTTCATCAAGACATAAACTACTCCGTTTGAAGCAATTTATTTTAGCATTTTAAAGATTAATTTACAACTTCATCAGAAAATTAAATAACTTAAAGGATAAATTAATTACTTTATTTACAAAACTAATTAATTATAATAGCCCAAATTTATGGAAGCATTACTGTGTTTGAGGCACCTTGTGAGTATTTCACATATCTTTATTATTTAATCAGAATAATATGCAATATTTCCCAAGTGCTTACCATGTTTTAAGCACTACGTTAAGCACATTACAAGGATGATCAAATCTAACAATAAAATGACAAATGCTTATGAACATTTTCCTATGTTTCAGGTACAAGAGCAATGATGGGGATACGATTATTATTCTTATAGATGAGGAAACTCAGATTACAAAGAATTAAGTCCTCAAGGGGAATGATTATGTCTATTTGAAAGAACGGAAAACCTGAAACTTCAGTAAAAGTTATTTACGTGTATTAGTTGCCTGAGGCTGCTGTGACAAATTATCACAAACTGGGGGCCTTAAAACAGCAAGCGTATTCTCTCACAGCTCTGGAGGCTAGGAGTCTGAAATCACGGTGTCTGCAGGCCCACGCTGTTTCTGAAAGCTCAAGGGGAGAACCTATTTCACAGCTTTCTCTTAGCTTCTGGGGTCGCCCATGTTTCTAACCATTCTGTTCCATGCAACATACAAGACTTGACTCACCTCCAATTCTCTCAGTTAACTAAATTATTAATGACCATGGCAATCATCAAAACAAAAGAAATTAATTTTTTATAAATAATAAATACATAGTTTAGATACTAGTTATAAACACACACACAAATAGCTGTTTTAATAAATGGAATATTTGAATTTAACTCTTTTGAACTATAAACATGAGATTTTTTTTTTAATCGAATAGACTTTTACACATAAAAGCTGACTTGTTTACGCTGCTACCAACACAAACATCTCATTCCTAAAGAAAATTTCTATTAAAAACTTTGCTCGTCTCTCCTTATTAAAATCATTTATGTGTCCTTTAGTAAAACAATGTGCTTTTATTCATATACGATTTGTACTTTCTTTTAAATTGTATTGTATTAAGAACTCTATATTTTTACTAACTTTAAATTTAATTTTTTATATCTGTTTATATTTATATAAATGTGAACTTTTGTTTTTTAGCATATCTTTCCACATAATATCCTACAACTAGTCATTATTACCATATAGAGAAAAAAACTTCAATATTTATTTTACGCTTGTGTATCTGACTATACTCAATTATATATAATTATATCTAATAATTTTTAAGCATAATTTACATTGCTCTATAAGACAAAAAAGATTAATGCTATTTACTTAATCAATTTGTCTAATTTGGGACATTAAGTTTATTTTTATAGGTCCATTAGAAATATCTGTGGTGTAGAGAAAGGCTTTAATCTTAACTAAGTAGGTAAATTTATTACAGCATTGATCACATAGCTTAATCACATACACTATAGACATTCATGAATCCATTGCCTCTTGCCTTGCAAGAGCATCCTAACTGGTTTCCAGTATGTTTTCTTCCATGTAGTACATCCTCCATACCACAGGCATGGAAAGCTTGGTAAAGCTCAATTGTGGTCGAACCACTCCCTTGCTCAGCATCATTCTGCAGTTTACCATTGCCTGTAGAAATATTATTTGTGAATTGCCTTAAACAAAGAATAACAAACCAAACAAAACCATAGCAGAATAATATTTAGAAGCAAGGAGCAGGCAAGAAGAATGTTTTGAGTAAGATGAAAACAAGGGTGAAAATGACTCAAGCAACATGAATAAGAGGCACTAATTCGAATGTGAATATTTAATCACATATTTTACTAATTTTATCTTTATTTTGTTAGAATTTTTGCATCTATTTTAACAAGGAGATTGGTCTGTAATTTTCTTTGCTTGCTCTGAGCTAATTTTCTTTTTCAAGTTAATATTAGCTTAGATAGGTTAGATAGAAATATAGATATTTATCTATTTTATTACCTTGCTTAGTGTTGCTAAACATTTATCACTATTGTGAGATTTTTTTCCAAAGAATCAACTTTTAATTTTATTTTTTTGTTTTGTTCTGTTTCCTATTTCTTATGCTTAAACTATCCTCTAGATTTCTCATTTCAGCTGCCATGATACTATCGTCAATAATCTTAGTTCTTCTTTTAAAACCAAGATTTAAGTATTACCATTATTGTTATTAGGCTTTATAGTCACATATTTCATGCTCATCACTTTTATCTGTGTTACCTTGGGCAACTTTCTTAAAGTCTCTGAATGTAGGGGTTGATCGTCATCTTATGATAGATAATTCTAGTGCCTATTTTATAAAGTGGTTATGATAATTAAAATAGTAATTTAAAGTGCTTTAGCATGGTGCTGACAATGATTAAAGCTTCTCATAGATAATGATGATGAAGAAGAAGATGATGATGACGTTAATGATAGGATGTTGTGCCTATTTAAATCAGGCACAACATTTTGGGTTTTTTTCTTCTTGAGTTATCCGGATTGATATTTCAATGATCCATTCTATGTGATTTCCATGAATGTTTATGTATGAGAGCTTATGAGAAAAATAAGACAATCTACAGATAAATTTATTTTGTTTAGTTCAAATGTTCTACATGGCCTATTTTAGGCAATTAATTCTTCACATGTACTTTCAAATAAATTTTACTGTCTTATAGTTTATGTACTTACACTTTATCTTGGGATTAATGAGGTAATGTCTAAAAAGAACTGTGATTTCTTTGGAGGACATACAAGGTCAGAGTCCAAATTGTGTCAGGCTTTATGTTTGTGTTTATAAACTAGAAAGACGCCTTTTCTACCTCATAAAATTTGAGTTGCCAAGCACTCACTACTGAATTTGGAGAGCTATTTTTATGAGGAAAAGGGAGTGGGCAAAGACGCTGGGACTTCTGACCCCTAAATGTGAGAATGTTCCAGTTTTCAGTCATTGACCCTCTTTTCTATCTACACATCCTCATTTAATGATCTCATATAGACTCATGACTTTAAATATCATCTACATGCTAATAATTCCCAAATATATTTCTCCAGCTTGGAACTCTCCCCTGAAATCTAGACTTTGTATCAATTGCCTATTTGACATCTCTACTTGGATGTCCAAGATGTATCTCAAATTCAACATGTCCAAAGCTGAACTTTAGATAGCTTTACCCCCACCCTGGTCCTGGTCCTTTGAAAATCTGCTCTCATAGTCTTTGACATCTCAGTACACGGCCAATTCATTTTTCCCTTTTTGCTCGGGCCCAAAAGCTTCTAGTCCTTCCTGGTTCCTCTGCTTTCCATCACACCCCAGATCCAATCCACCAACATATGATGTCAACTCTATCTTCAATATATATCCAGAATCTCAGCACTTCTTAACCCCACCAGTTCCGCTTTCCTGAACTGTTATAATAATTCCTAACTGGACTCTGCTTCTACCTTTGCTTTTGCTGTAAGCCTTCAAATAGAGGTGTGGTTGAAAGAATCTAGCTTTGGTTGGACATTTCTGGCTACATGTTATTTGATATCTTATAATGCATCCCTATCAGAGACAGGATCACACCAGGAACTGTTATTCGAAAGATGTTTCATTCTCCTTTGCAGATGGCATAACTTTGCTTCAGAACCCAAGGGGACCACATTGTAATTTTCTCGTTAAGCTTAACATACAACCTGCATAACACCGTTTTCTATCTCATATGTACCTAAGAACACAGGGTCTGTCAGATTAAATGGCTCAAGCATTAGGGCCACTTACACCAAAATCTGCAAATCTAGATCTGCTACAGAGACTTTTCCTGCTCCGTGTGTTACTCAAACTTTGCAGCTTTTCCTATCGCTATGTATAATAGCCAGAGCAGTCCTCTAAGTGTGGCCCACTAGGCATGGCACTTCCTTCTCTATGTGGGAGGTTGGAGGTGCATTAATTGTCCTTTATTTTGGAAGATATTTCCTGGAATGCAACAAAACATTGGATCTCTAAAAATTCAATGAATGTGGTAGCATCTTAACTCTTTCTATCCCACTCTCCGAAGTTCATGGGTTTTTCCAAGGCCTCTAATATACATGCTATTTGCTGCTTATTTGTTTGATTAGTATGATGTCATCAATGTAGTGGACCAATGGGATGTTCTGCTGGATGCAGAACCAACGTCCAACATCCAAACAACCACAGAATCCAGCTCTGTATGTTTCCTCCTGAATTCTGCCATTAAGTATTTCCTAGGTCCTACAGTTCTTTCATAATATTGTCCCTTTCCTCCCTTGAGAGGCCCGGGACATCTCTGAATTTGTTATGTGGTGATTTAATTTACTTGTTAGCCTAGTGGTCAGGAAGAAAAGCCAAGGAAGTTCCTGAGAGGCGGAGAGTTGTCTTATGGGGACAGCCAAGGGTCTTTGGGAAAGGGTGAAGCACTGACCTTAACCAGAAAGAGTAATTCACTTCAGCAGGCTCAGAAGATTCAGTACGTCTGGAGGAACCAAGATTTTTAAGTGCATCAATCTCAGATGTCCTCATCATATGTTTTATAGTTGCATGGCTACTTTGTACTATAAATTCACCCACCACAAGTGATAGGATCCTTACTCCCAGGAAAGCAGATAAACCAGATCTAAAATCTAATCCTAGCCTCTTCCTTTTCAGATCTCTCCAGGAAACAGATTCTGAGATGGAAAATAGCTTGTAGGAATTTTTATTAGTAAGTGCTCTAAGAATCAACACTTCTAGGGTGAAGGCAAGAAAGGAGGATTTGGCAATGTGAATGTGGGTTATAGCATAGTCAGCTATGACTTTGGTTCACGCCACAAGGAACTCTGAAGCTGGAATGGCATTGTAGAGGGGTCCTGAGATGAGACAAAGGGCTGGGTGTTTGTATCCCCAATTCAATGAGTCATTGGATAAAGGTTGCCAAGGTGAGGGGCAGCCTGATTTTGCACAAGGCAATTATTAAAGGCAATTCTCAAAGAGGTTGATAGCTGGGAGTGGTGCAGGACAGATCTACGACACCCAAATTTGGAATCAATATTGTAGAGATTTCTCCTTTAACAAACATAATTTTTGGCTACTCTGGAACTCTTACTGGGTCAAATGAGTCTCTATCTTGGTAAGTATCAACCATCTTTAAGGCAAATAAAAGACATAGACTTGTGGAGTTGGAAGGGGCTGAAAAATCAACTTGTAAAATTCTTGATTAGAACTTGAACACTTCTGATAGCATTCTCAACACACACCCAGATACTTGCATTGTTGGAATACTGATTTCTAGTTTCAGTAGTTCTAGTCCTTTGAAAACTTTTCTCTCTTGTTGAGTAGACTCTGCCTCCCTGTCACTTTTACCTTTTCTCCTTCTGACAGGAAGAATCACATACACAGATCAAATTGTAATGAAGGTGCTTCACACATAGAAAGATGACTATTAAATTGTACCCCCACATCCCCATCCACTGACTTCAACCGCTGTTCATGTGGCCTAGTTTTAATGCCATCATGATCTGGTTACTATCTTGTGACTTCACTCCAATTTGTCAATTTCCAAGTGTTACTTTCACAACTGTGAAAGTAACAGTGCTCCAAGGTATGACTCACACAGAACATAGGATGTCCCATTTTTTAAGACACTGTGCTTCTATTAAGACAGTTTCATATCTTATTAGCTCTTTTGACAGCTACAAAGGACGTTTTACTCAGTCCTTGAAAACTGCTATATCATTGTTATAATTAAAATATGAAAAGCAACATTCCATTTAACTAATTGATATGGACTTCTCTATGATTTTTTCCCTTTATTCATCTTCCAGAAAATTATGAGTGAGATATCGTTCTACATAATTTTTAAAAGAGAAATAATTGCAAATAGAAGTGAAAAAGAATATAAAGAGAAGTAAAGATGAAGAGGTGAGAACATGCCCCCGAGTGATGAATGAAATAATCTATGAAGAACAGTGTTATTACACTGAGTAAAAACTTTGTATTTTTGACAATTAATTGTCTTAAGAAAGAATATTATCAAAGACCATAGGAGAAGAAATAAATAAAGAAAGTCAAGAACTTAAGTTATAGTTATCTTACACAAATGGTTTTACAGCTATTAAAGTTATACAATTATGGTTGGAAATTTCATAATTTTTAAACTTCTGGATTACAAGATTCATTTTAAGCATCATATCATGAACAAGATTCATTTCTTCTTTTAAAAGAGCTAATAATACCTCCCCCCTTCCCACCCTTTATTTCTGCAAAGGATTCTATCTTACCTCTGTTTGAAGTCCAAACATTTCAAGACAACTTCATATAACATCTTGCTGAGTTGCCATAAATTTATAGTGATCCTGAACCTGTTGTTCTTGAAACAAAAGAATGGTTCAGAGACATATAATTTATTACCTGGCTTAATAGATGACTTCATTATCTCTCTTTCCCTAACATCTTTTCCAACTATCTCAACAAATATTCCCAACGTCAAAGAAAAATGCAGAGATAGTCAAGTTTGGCATTGTAAAAAGTTATGATCTACAAATGAAGGGCAAATCTTACAGGTTCTGGAAAGCTAGAACGCTTTAACAGATGCTGGCAGAAGTTAGTAATATTAGCTTTCCCTAAGAATCTGTGTGAGACTAATTTAGAATTATGGACTGGGGGACTTAAATTATTTATTAGGAACATTTTACTGGCAAGTGCTGAGAGGAGGAAGAAAGACACAGTTTGATAGAGAGCAAAATCCTGAGTTAAGACCTTGTTGGCAGCAGCATCACCACGAAACTGCTATTTTACTTTTATTGTTATTTAATGCTTAATTATCTAAAATGCTTAAATGATCATTCAAATGGTGCCATAATTTACCGCTGAGACATTAATTGTATGCTTTTAAATGGTTAAAATTGGAACTTATCTTTTAAGCATATGGCTATATTTTTAGAGTTCTTCTGTAATCACTGTAACACTAGTTTTCTCAATTGATTTTAAGCAGTCAATGACAAATCATTTTACAAACCACAATTAAATCTCACAATAGCACTGACCGGCAGGTAATGACATCCAAACTTTGACTGATTAATAATGATTTGTTCTTTTGTGTTCTGCAAATATATGTTAGTCAATTCACTGAAGTCTCAAATAGTTGACAGAATGGCAAGTGTACATAGAGGAGGAGAAACCAAGGGATGGAGACTGGCCTTGACCATGAACAGAGGCTGGAGTTTCAGGTCGCTCACTTCTAAAATGCTTCTCATAGGATTTAAGTAATTAAGTACAGTGCACCTGAAGCAGCAAGATCTATTCTCTAGTTTCATACTATCACCAATTTGGTAGCCATAGGCTAGTCTCTTTAATTATTCCAGTCCCAGTTTTCCAACAGTTTTCCTCAGTTTTCCATGTGGAGTGGAATAGATGCTCTCAATAGCCTCTTCTTTATCTAAGATGCCAGAGTTCTAATCTTTTATATATATTCTTAGATATATAATATATAACATATATGCATATTA
Source organism: Equus asinus (assembly GCF_041296235.1). Taxonomy (NCBI): domain Eukaryota; kingdom Metazoa; phylum Chordata; class Mammalia; order Perissodactyla; family Equidae; genus Equus; species Equus asinus. The sequence continues at coordinate 13,123,680 of NC_091794.1, read as the reverse complement.
AACAAAGTATAGTCAGAAAAAAATTGGCTCCTAGCTTCAAGAAATTGCAATTTAATGTTAGTAGAACCCACATATGAGTTAATGTAAAGAGAAGCATCTTATCCATATTAAAAAATAAAGCTACTGATTCACTTATGATCAAAATGGATTAATAGAGGCTAGATTTACCCTTCTGCTGGAAATAACAACAAAAAACCCCCAAATATGTGCAATAATAATTTTCAAGATATTGGACATACAGCAACGAAGTAGAATGATCTCTGAGAGATGGCAAACAAGTGAGGTGAACCCTACGATTTCTTTAGCTAACTTCCTGGAGGAAGTTTCCAGGCCACAGTATGGAAAGAAAAACTCCAGACAAAGTCCAGAAATCTCCCTAAAGAGAGGTCAAGGCAGTTATAATTCTTAGCCACTGGAGACACAATCCATGAAAGAAATAATTGATAAGCTGGACTTCATTAAAATTAAAAACTTCTGCTCTGTAAAAGACAATGTCAAAAGAATGAGAAGAATAAGCTATCAATTGGGAGAAAATATTTGCAAGAAACACATCTGACAAAGGACTATTAATCCAAAATATGCAAAGAACTCTTAAAACTCAACAATAAGAAAATGAACAACTTGATTAAAAAATGGGACAAAGACCTTAGCAGACACCTCAGAAAAGAAGACCTAGAGATGGTAAATAAGCATATGAACACTTGCTGCACATCATACATCATCAGGGAAATGCAAATTAAAACAGCATTGAGGGGCCAACCTGGTGGTGCAGTGGTTAAGTGCGCAAGTTCCACTTCGGCAGCCCGGGTTTCACCGGTTCGGATCCCAGGTGCAGACATGGCACCACTTGACAAGCCATGCTGTGGTAGGTGTCCCACATATAAAGTAGAGGAAGATGGGCACGGATGTTAGCTCAGAGCCAGTCTTCCTCAGCAAAAAGAGGAGGATTGGCGGCAGATGTTAGCTCAGGGCTAATCTTCCTCAAATAAAAAAAATAAAAGACAGCATTGAGATACTACAACGTATCTATTAGAAAGGCCTAAATCCAGAACACTGACAACATCAAATGCTGGTGAGGATGTGGAGCAACGGGAACATTCATTCACTGCTGGTGGGAATGCAAAATGATACAGCCACTTTGGAAGGTAATTTGGTGGTTTCTTATAAAACTAAATATACTCTTACCATGAGATCCAACAATTGAACTCCTTGGTATTTACCCAAATGAGTTGAAAAGTTGTGTCTACATAAAAATCCGCACATGGATATTTATAGTAGCTGTATTCATAATTGCCAAAAGTTTAAAGCAACCAAGATGTCCTTCAGTAAGTGAATGGATAAATAAATTGTGTTACATCAACACAATGGAATATTATTCAGCCCAAAAAATAAATGTGTTATCAAGCCATGAAAAGACTTGGGTAATCTAAAATGTATATTACTAAGTGAAAGAAGCCAATCTGAGAAGGCAACATATGGATGATTCCAATTATATGACATTCTAGAAAAGGCAAAACTATGGAGACAATAAAAAGGTCAATGGTTGACAGGGGTTAGGTGCTGGGGTGGAAAGATTAGGCAGGGCACACAAGATTTTCATGGTAGTAAAAAACTCTATATGATTCCATAATGATAGATATATGCCATTATACATTTGTGAAAATCCATAGAAGGTACAACACTCAGAATAAACCATAATGTAACCTGTGGACTTTGGGTGATTCTGACAAGTCAATGTAGGATCATCAATAATAACAAATATATCACTTTGGTTAGGGATATTGACAATGGAGGTGGCTACATATGTGTGAGAGCAGGGTGTATAAGGGAAATCTCTGTACTTTCCCCTCAATTTTACTATGAATCTTAAACTGCCCTAAAAAATAAAGTCTTAATTTAAAAAAAAAAGTTCAACTGCAAAAAAATTTTGAAAAGCCAATCCAGAAGTGACATACATGTTAGAACTAGCAGCAAGAACATTAAAAACGTTGTTAGAGCTGAATACTATGTGTGCAAGAAGCCAGAGGAAAGACTGATAATATTAGAGACATGGGAAATTTCAAAAAAATTCAATAAAACTTCTAGAGATGAAAAGTTCAATATTGGAACTAAAAAAATACACTATTTGGGATGAACATTGGATTTGAAATTACAGAAGAAAGAATTAGCAAATTTGAAGATGTTGTAATAAAAGCTATCCTAAAAGAGACACAGAGATTAAAAAAAGACTGAAAAGAGAAAACACATAAACAAAGCATCAGAGAACTTCGAGACAACCTCAAATGTCCAAATATATATATAATTTGAGTCTCCAAATGAGAAGAGACAGGAGGGGAGACAACAAAAGGCGTTGAATAAATAATGGCCAATTTTTTTCAAATTCAGAGAAAACTATAAACTCACAGATCAAGAAGCCCAACAAAATCCAAGCACCAGGAATATGAAGAAAATTGTTATAAGATACATCACAATCACCTTGCTCAAAACCAATGATAAAAGCAACCAGAGTAAAAGAATACACTACTTTTGGGAAAGCATTCTTAAGGGATCCCTCACATTTCTTCACATCTTATAAGCAAAATATTAACTGGCCTGTGGACTATCTTTTCAAAAATGTCAGTAGAGTGAACAGCTTTTTCTCCCTCCAGAGCAAAGAGCAGTCATGCTTCAGGTTCATTATAAAAGATCTGGATTCCCTAAGCTCAGGGTTCCCCTGCCATAGAGCAACGTATTGCTTGTGCAGCCAGCTGTCACCTCTGTCTCTACATCACCTTGCGGCAATTGAAGCTTAGGGATTGGCACAAAAATACTGATAATCTGGCTACTGCTATTGCTATGAGTAATAAATTGTCTTTTGTCTATGACCTGTGAATCTTGTGTTTTCTAACAGTATCCATGAAAATACAGCAGGCTGACATTGCCTGTAAATCAGGTAAAATCTCGGACCCTTCACACTCCTTGAGAACTTTGTGATAAGCCTAGGATGTTGACAGAGACATGGCTTTCTGGAAAAAGAAGGTTGAAAGTTTCATGAGTCCATTATCAGCATTTAAGAGAAGACCGTGGAATCAATAACAAATGTATTGATCAAATTACACGATTAATTGGGCATTAAATACTCCTCCATGTTATTGCCTGCTAATGAGGGGGCAGTTGAAGATGTGGTTGAAAGCTGAGTAGCGGGAATGAGAATCAAAAACAGCTGCCCAAATGATACCCTAACTCTCCTGCAGGTAAGTTCCTCATTAACCTGACAGTCAACCTCAGGTGTGCACATTGTAACAGCTAGTATTAAGATTCATCGCTCATCAAGTCATGCTGTGGCAGCGTCCTACACACCAAATAGAGGAACATTGGCACAGATGTTAGCTCAGTGACAATCTTCCTCAAGCAAGAAGAGGAAGACTGGCAACAGATGTTAGCTCAGAGCCAATATTCCTCGCCAAAAAAAAAAAAAATGATTCATTCTGAATAGACAGAAAGTTTCGCCCTTTTTAGATAAGAGTTATACAAATGTGCAGCTACACTTAGAAGGAAAGGAGGGAAATTAGTGATAACTGTGGGTCAACCAGGCAAAAGGTTAGCAGTTTGGCTGGTTCCGTTGGCATATGAGGGGGTGGTGATCATAATGTTTGTTAAAGAAGAATGGCAAAAAACACCTCATTTTATGGTTCAGGCTGTCCTGCAGTCTATGTGCCAACTTTAGATCCATACAGGGATGACAGTGAAAGCCTCAGAGTTGTTGTTGTTTTCCCCAGTGGATCCTGGCTGTTATATGGATACGTAGGTCCTTTTGGGGAGATTTTCCTAAAACATGAAAAGTCCCACAGGTAACAATAGATGAGGTATTGAATAGTATTTGAGACACCATCATAGACTGGGTTTACAAAACTCCTGAGAGTGACCCCAGGAGAAAGAGAAACTGACACAAAGGATTCTAGATAAATTCTTGTCATTATCTTCACAACTTGGAAATTGCTTTTAGACCTTAAGAGATGTTATTGTAAAAATTCAGTAAGTGAAGCCACATATTGAAGTGAGCTCCTTAAAAAAACAACTGTCTCTGCAAATCAAGTCTACAGAGAAAAAAGGAGTAAAACTCTCGTCCCGATACTGAATGTCATGTAGCTGTGGCGGCAGAATCAACAGGTTCCTAAAGCTGAAATAAAGGGTATTGCAATAAGACCTTTGTTCTTCAATATATAGCTTTGGTTGGAGTAAAAATATTGTACATTTAATTGGTTGAGCTGCACCACAGTAATCCAAAAGTAAATTGGATTTACTTGCAGCCTTACTTGCTGGAATGGAGCTGCTTTTTCTCTCTCTCTTTCTCTGTCTGCAATATGTGATCCCAAACACAGTTACTTTAAAGAAAAAGATTATTAGGGGTGGGACTAAAGTCTTCCTGTCCCCAAGAGGAGTGAAGGCCATTTGCACCCGTCCAATTATGCTGCATAACCTCCAGGAAAAGAGGGGTTCAAATTTTTATGACTTTCTTGGATGCAAGCCCAAATCATCACTCTACCCTCTCCCATAGCAGGAGGGAATTTAACTGATGGGGTTTGAACAAGCTTCGCTGTGGGGGATAAAAGTTGAATTAACCTTGAGATATAGCCCATTGGGCTGATTCAACGTACAGTTGTTGTGGTTTCCACTGCTGAACATATAATTTGTGTTGATAATTCTTGCACTTCCTTATCCAATAGACGTTAGAGGGAATTCTAACACGGTAAAACTTCTAGAAAAAAATATGAGAAAATTTTTATGACCTGGAATTAGGCAAATTGTCTTTAGATTCCATGCCAAAGTATGATTCATAAAAGAAAAAATGAAGATAATTGGACTTCATCAAAATTAAGACTCTCTGTTCTTCAAAGGATGCGATGAAGACAATGAAAAGACAAGCCACAGACAGGGGAGGAATATTTGCAGATCACATATGATGGACTTATCCAAAATATGTAAAGAACTCTCAAAGCTCAGCAATAAGAAAACAACCCAATTTTTAAAAATGGAGAAAAGAGTCAACTTTTACCGAAAAAGATACATTGATGTCAAGTAAACATGAAAAAATGCTCAACAACGTTAGATATCGGGGACACGAAAATTACAATCACGAGTGGAAACCATTTCACACCTATTAGAATGTCTGAAATGAAAAATACTGAGCATTCCAAGTGTTGGTGAAGATGTAGAACAATGGGAACTCTCACACACTGCTGGAGAGAATGTAAAATGTGACAAACCCTTTGGAAAACTGTTCAACACTTTCTTAAAAGTTAAACATACACCTCCCATAGGTCCCAGTGATTTCACTCCTAGGTATGGATCCAAGAGAAATGAAAACGCAGGTTCATACAAGGTCTTGTACACAAATGTTCATAACAGCTTTGTTTATAATAGCTCCGAAGTGGAAACAACCCAAATCTCAGGTGAATGGGTCAACTTAGGTGAATGGATAAACAATGGAGTACTACTCAGTAATAAAAAAAGAAACTATTGATCCATACAACATTAAAAATTCTCAAATAATTACACAATGAAAAGTCAGCCAAAAAGAATTCTTACTATATGATTCCAATTATATAAAATTCTAGTAAATGCAAACTAGTTTCTACTGACAGAATCCATGGTTCCCTTGAGATGAGGGGCAGGATGGGAGAAGGGCGATTTTTTATAAAGGGCACAAAGAATCTTTGGTGGTGACACTTATGTTCACCACCTTGATTGATTCTGGTGATGGTTTTATAGGTGTATATATTTACCAAATTTATCAAGTTTTATGCTTTAAATATGTAAATTTTTGGTATGTCGATTGTATCTCAATCATTTAAAAAATAATTTAGAGGAATCTTCATTTTCCCCTTTCTTCTCATTTTCATTAATTTTCTCTAATCTTTTTTTCCTAATAATTAATCAAAGGCTGGGCTACAAAATATATCGATAGTAAAGTTATTTTAGAATATCTATTGCATCTCAGACACTGTATCCAAGAACTCTACTTACTTGATCCTATTTTATCCTCATAAGGACTATATTTAAGTCCAGTTTACAAATTTGAGTCTGAGGTTTAATGAGCCTAACCACCCTATACTTGCTTTTCTAATCTCAAGATAACTAATTTACCATTCTCTTACTTTCTCTCTCATCAAACTTCCAAACTTTACACAGAACGACAGACACACCCAGAGCAGGAACTCCCTCATCTTGCCTCCAAATCTCCTAACTTACTTGCATCTATATCTATATCTATATTCTATGTCTCTACCTTACTAATTAGAAAGCAAAGCTTATATTGAAGGCCAAGTCTCTCCACTTTTCCCCTGCAGCTCATTCTGTTACTTCTTTTAAGGGCTTGACTTTTATGGTTCCTGCCTCTACTGTCTGCATCTGATTTCCCCTAACTTCTTTTATGGATCATTCCTATCAACATGCATAAAATGGTCCAACATATTAAAAACAAACAAACCAACCTCTCTTTAATCTCACATTTACCTCACTGCTACAAACCATTTTTCCGTTAATCATTACAGTGAAACTTTCAAAAATAGTTGTCTGTATTCTTTCTGTACTGTCTATTCATCTGTCATTTCTTTCACTACTTTGTCACCTTCCGGTCCTTCCTAAGTTTCCTCTAATCCAGCTTCCTTCTCCACCATATCTCTGAAACTGCTCTTGTCTAGGTTACCAATGATCTCTATGTTACCAATTTCATTGGCCACTACTCTGTCTTCATTTTACTCATTCTGTTGGCAATATTTCCCAGTGTATACAAACTGTACTCCCTCTTTTGAAACACTTCACTAGGCTTCCATGGCACGAATGTCCTGCCTTCCTCCTATTCCACGTACTAGTCTTTTGCAGGCTCGCTTCCTGACTCTTTATTCTTCTCAGCTTTCACCTTCTGAAGAATCACAGGGCCTTATTCTCTTCTACCTACAATTCTCTCCCAAAGTGATTATTCTTCGAGCTCTGGCTTTAGAATCCTTCCTTTTGCTGATGACACTCAAAATTTTATGCTCCACATATCTTTTCCCATGGCTCACAAAATGTAAATACAACCTCCTATTTATCACCTCTATTTGAATGTTGTATAGACATTTCAAATTTAACATGTTTGCAACACAATTCTTGATTACCCCCTACTAATCCTCCTCCCATCTCCCCACACCTGTTTCTTCCCCAGAATTCCCCATCACAGTAAATTACACCAGATTCCATCTAGTGGTTCAAGCCCCCAAGTTCAGATTTATGCTTGATTCTTCTATTCCTTTGATCCTATACACAATACATTAGTATTTCTGACCAATCCTACTTTCCAGTAATTCTCCAACATACCCTGACTATAACTACTCCTCTTCATCTCCACTATGAACAGTTTCCTTTACACCATCCTCACTTTTCACCTTGACTGACACAAGAACTCTTTTCCTAATCTTGTGTCTTCAACTATCGCCCTTTGATAATCAGTTTCCTACATAACAGAGAGTGATCCTTTTATAAATGGAAATCAGATTATGCTATTCTGAATGCCTTCCAAGGACTTTCCTCAGGTTTGCGGCATTACCTGTCTCTCTGCGTGAAAAACTCTTTCTATTCGCATGAATATTTCTCTCTCATTTAAGCTGACAAATTTGATGTCACTACCACAGAAAAACTTTCAGTAAAACCTAAATCACTTTCTATCATGTTATCCTGATTTATTTCCTCCATGACACTTCCAACTATTGAGACTATTATTTTTTTACTTCTTTATATTATTCTTCTGTATTTTTCTGTATGAACCTATATTATATGAAAAAGTATCCATGCAAATAAGAAGCTCAGACAATAGGAACATTAGAACTTTAGAAGCTATTGACTAAGTCAAAATCCTTAATAGACCTGATAACGTAATTCAAAATTATAACTTTCAACTCTCTGCTTCATTATCTCCTTCTGAATATATTGTCAGAATAGTTGTTTAATCTCTGGTAGGATAGACTTGAAGTGACATAGAATGGAAAGAAAAACAAAATATTCTTAACATCTTTTCTCCCAAAGGTCTATGATTTACTTTTCTTTCTTTTTTAATTTTTCCCTTCTTCAATCTGTTGTTTATTCTGGTCTCTAAAGAGTAAAATTTCCCTTCTTTTTAGGTTGAAAAATCATAATGACTTTCTTGGGAGGATAAAAAAATGAATGCATACCACATTTCCAATGCAAACAGAACATTGCCCAAGAAATACTGGTTTACATTTTTGCTTTCCGAAAGAATTTTTAGCAACAAATGGGCCTGAACTGAAATGCATTTCTCAGATGACAAAGCAAAAGTTACCATATAGATTTTGCTATATCCTGTTGAAATGTCCATATAACGTCCTCTTTTGAAAGAGAGGTTGGTTTAGAGAATATTTGCAATTTTTCCTGATCTCCACTCTCCCCCTCTTCAAATGCCACTTTCCCCCTGACATTCTTATTAGGGTAGCTGAAGGGACAGGTGGTGGGTCAAAATATAGAAAAAGAAGACCTTTGCTTAGAGATTGGTCAATGATCTTAGAAATTAACTGACAGGCTCTGAAATCAATAAATGTCTTCTTTCTGTTATGTAAGTCATCTGAGATTACTAGCCATAAGCGAAGGCATTTACATCTGCTTCCATTATACTCTTTGAATAGACGTTTTACACGACTGACTGTTGCATTATGGGTTATCTCTTGACATATCTGACATGCCCACTCAACAGTGAGTTCTTAAGGTCATAGGAACCTTAACCTAGAACATCTGAAGTGCTCAGTAATATCTATCATATATAATGAATGAATTTTAACCTAAAATATAATATAGTACTTTTGCTTCTTATACTTTTACCCTCTGCTGAGATTTGCACTGTGGAGTGTTTGGCTTCCTGATCATCTGTATCATCAATTCTGAAGACTGGGTAACCAGGTGGAGGTGTTAGAAAAACTCATAGAATCGTATTCATGTCATCAGTTCCTGCCACATTATTCCAATCTGTAGCAACATTAATTGTTGAATTCCAACAGAGGGAGAAATCTCATCAAATATTTTCCCATATGTATGTATGTTGTGACATTTTCGGGATCAAAAATTAATTCCAAAAAGGAAGTTGCATTCTAAAGAAATAGAATATTTCTGAGCTTAAGTTTGTAATGTCATCTGACCTCTGTGAAATATACAATCATTATTGTCAAATGAAAAAAGAACATTTTAAATCCATTTTATGGGGAAAAAAAGACAGAAACTATAGCTATAACTTCCCTTCATTTAGGCAGCTGTGAAGATACAATGAGAAAAAGGGAATTATCAATGTAGATAATTTTTAATCATGGCTATATCAGGGGAGAGATCTGAACACACATTTTATAAAGGATTTGAGGTCCAAGGGCTGTTATAGGCTCTTCTGCTGGAAAGGGAATGGGTAAATATAACAATTACATAGAATTTGTCACTATCTCTAGATGTATACATATCAATTAAATGTGTACATATGAATCAAAATGACTTTTATAAGGAGACTTTGAGGTACTAAAGAGAACTACGATATAATGTTACATCAAAAAATTAGGACAACAAATATTATATTAAGGATATATACATATAGCCGCATTGATCTCAACTAGGTAAAATCTGCAGACAAAGTAGGAAATAGTTCAAAAGTTAATGGTAAATTTTAGGGGGAAAAGGGGATGGTGGGATTGTGGGAAAGTTTTGATCTCATTATAATTTTCTAAATTTTCCATGTTTTAGACAATAAAATTATGTATATTTCATAATGAGAAAAAAAATTTATTGTAAACAGAGAGTGACATGCCTCCAAATTAAATATATCACAAATTATTCACCATGAAAAATTCTGCCTGAGATATGAACATAACTAAATTCATTTAAATAAAACTTATTGAATGGCTGTCATGGGAAAAGTGGTAATTATAGGCGCGTGGTATATTTATTCATATCCAGAGAGTAATATGGGCTCATGGAGCTCACAGTTCAGTGGGGAATAACATAAAAATATATATCTATTATTTTATAACTTCATTCCAATCAATATGAAAACTTTTAAATACCCAGAAGCAACACGATATATATTAAAAGTCCTCAGTACCATTGAATGCCATGGTTGAGTGAGCAGTCATTAAAGGGTTGCAGCAAAATGGCAGTCATAAATTCTTTATGTTCAATTGCCAGGGTCACCTTCAGGCCATCCACACCTGCCATCTTTCTTTGTGAAGGGGTAACTCAAGAAGGATGGTTTTATGAGAAATTGGGGAGAGTTGCCTGTATGTAACCAAGGCACTTCAGTTGTTCTTTGTTCTCATAAGCCAAGGAGGACAAGTAGGAATGGAAGACTTTGGCCACCTTTCTCTCAGCCTCCACTAATAGCTTGCGTCTAAGTGGTCTGGTCTCTCTGTGGAAGTGCGCGTGTGGGTACAGGGAGTAAACTGCAGGAAGTTTTCCAGCACAATGTGTTTTGTAGTGTGTTTAACCAATTTCTTTGATCATCTGGGACGTTTTGTCAAATGTATGGAAAGGAATATATTTGTTCTAGTCTGTGGATTAGTTTTGGGTTAAAGGGTCCAAACTCCACTGACCTTTGTCTCTTAATTCACTTCTCTCTTTTTCCTTATTTTCCACTAAAAAAAATGAAGTCGTCTGTGTTAAAGATATCAGATTTGAGGAATGGAGATATCAGGCTTGTGAGAGAGGTATTGCTAGCTATAGCTAGTAATAAACCAATAAGAAATAGTGAAAATATTGGCTATTAACATTTCTTTTGCCTGAAATGACTTAATGCTTGTGGATTTCAGACTGATTACACATCATATTTATATTTTGCTTTACAAAGGAATATGTGTGCGTAAAGTACAAATAATTCGATATGACACCTATTATTCTGCCACCCAGAAAAAGTTTTTAACAGCATTTTGTTTAATATATTTTCTATATATGCTCACATGTACATACATAAATCTAAAATTTTAATGAAATTTTGATTTCTCGTATTTATTGTTCAATAAATTAACTTTTTAATTTAACAACATATTATGTCACTAAATATTAAGTTACAAAAGTCTTTTTATTGTGTAGAATTCTGTTTTATACATGTAAAATCATTTATTTAACTAAATGCTTCTTTGGGGGCATTTTTATATTTCTTTTGCTGAAAATGCTGTCATGAATATCTTCGTCTATTTTTTATGTACTTTATTTTTTCCAATAACCTATTAAAAGTTAGGTTACAAATGGACATTTTAAGTTCAAATTTCTTTCCGGAAAATCTGGAGTAACATAGAACCCCATTTGCTTGTGTGAGAGTTACCAGACCTCCCCTCCTTCACTGCCAGGTCTTGATAATACAGAATCTTTAAGAGTTTTAAGTGTTTTTACTAAGTTGATAAATTAAAGTGGCATACCATTTTAATTAGTATTTTTATTATAAGAGCTGCTAAGCATTCTTTCTTATATTTAATGGTTATTTGTTTTTCTCCTTCTGGGAATTACTTATGTGTGTTCATTCACTATGCATTGTTAAAGGCTTAATCAGCCAAAGACCACCAGGCATAAATTTGAAGTCTGACAGAATCAGATTTATTGATTTAATGCAGCAAAGGAGGACACTCCAGAGGAGCTATGGAATGCCGCGTGACAAGAGGGAAGCAGGAAGCATCTCCTGTAAGGTTTTGGTTACTGCTGAATGATTCTGAAGAGTGTCTCAGGGAAGAGGACATTAATTCTGGATTAGTTGCTGCTTTTAGGTGGGATTAAGAAAAGCGAGGATTAACTAGGGTTTAGATGCTGTCGCGAGGTGACAGCGTTTTAGCAATTAAATGTCCCCCGTAATAGATGAGAAAAGCAAAGAACTTCTGAGAGCATCACTGTTAAGCAAGCAGAAGTCATGCGAAGAGAGGTTTGTTATGACATTTTACTGCAGGGCCTTTGGGAAACATTTCTATGAATTTGGGGACTAGCTTTGTCTGTGTCCACCCTCCTACCCAGCCTGATTAATTGCAGAGCTGCCTTTTCCTTTTTCAGTCTTAGCTGATATTCATTCTTGCAGTCCAGGATGGGTTTTTACACTTTTCAGAGAAGAGCTTACCAAAGTTTAAGCCATGTAGATTATTGGTTAATGGCGCAGAATTTTCAATTGAATTTCTTGAGTTGGAGGCTAGGCATGCCTCCTTACTGATTGTGTCATTTCAGGCAAGGTATTTAATCACTTTAGGCTCAGTTTTCTTATCTGTGAAAAGGAACTAGTGCTACGATCACTACTAATACATACCTCCTAGGACCTTTGAAAAATTAAATGTGATTATGAACTAATGGATGGAAACAATTAATGAAAAGAGCACGATTAGTGTGGTTGTGCATATGTGTACATATGAAAATTTAAGGATATTGGACTGAGTGGAAGCTGCTAATGAAAGTTCTGTGAATTGGCAATGTGGTTTTTGTTTAATGATTCTAGACATTTCCAGAAGAAAGAGGAGCGCTGTTTTGTAGATTTAGATAATCTTAGAGACAGAGCTCTTCTATTAGCCTAACAGAAAAGCTGAAGAGATCATTGAGAAATAGTTGCAGATACTGCAGTCTAGTAAGCAAGGGTTCCTATTAAAGAAACAAGGACCTACCCCTGTCCAGAATGTTCCCTGGAAGAAGAGTGAGGTTCTGTCTTCATGGCTCTGGATATGACTTAATGAACTTTGAGAGCACACATACAATAAAGAGAAAAGGAATAATTTCAGGAGAATAGATCAATAAACTGAGAGGCAGAGGTGTATAAGAAATGAAGAAAGCATTGAGGGGACAGGTGTTAAAATGCTAATCGTCAGGTTAGAAAACAGAAACATCTCAGGAGAGGAGGAATATCCTCCATCTTGAAAGGAAGGAGAAGCAGGAATCCAAGTAAGTGTGGACTCAGAGCAAAAGTAATGAAAGGCAGATGGGTTCGAATTAAACGTGGTGAAACAGTTGATGTAAGGCTCAGATATGCATCTTGGCTGTGCTACAAACGCAGTCAGTCTGCTCCTCAGGCTGTGATGTGCAGTGGTCTGGGATGGTGAAGAAATGGTACAATCTGTGCTAGAAAAAATGTTACTAAATCTCGTCAGCTGAAAGACCATCTAGGGGGTCCTAGAAATAGCCTTTGTAGTAGTTAATACAAGCCAGCTATTCTGGCTCCACTCCAATGCCTGACCACTGGGAGAGTGTGGGCTTGGTGATTTCAACACAGCAAATCACGGAGGAAACCATGTCGATGAATGCAACAGCCAATCCGCTATCGTCATACAGCCAGAAGGACTCACGCTCTTGCTGCCAACTGAACCAAGAAAATGTTAGAGAAGTTCTGGACAAAAGAGGGTGGATATATAAAATTTAGATGTATTGCTGTTTTTTTCAATAATTGGGCAAGTTACAGAAAAAAATACTTAAATAGAAACTATGCCATTAATGTATGATATCTAGTCAACTTTATCCTGGACCAGCTTATTCAAAAAGTACTATTTTTACAATTGAATAGGTCAACCTTTCTCAACAGTGAGTCATTGGCAGAACCAAATTTAGCTAAATCCAGGCCACTGAACACCTGCATTCATAATGTCTCTCTTAAATGATTGTAGGGGAAGGGCTGTGTTCTTGTTTTTAATCGCAGCTTTACCCTTTTTGTTTTATTTGACCTTTTTTTTTTGTAAAGCTAAGAATACATTGAAAAGAAGACAAGCTACTCTATCTTAAGCATGTCAGTAGAGATGATAGAGTTCCAAATAAGTCTCACTGGAAAAATCTGAAACTGCCCTTCTGTTGTGATAAACTGTAACAAGATCACACTATTTTGAGCATTCCTTCTTTGCCCATCTGACCTTTCAGATACTAACACAAGCATTATTTGCCTTAAGCAGCCATGGAACAGCTGTTCAAAGCCTAGTTACAGATTTCTGAAAGTTTTCACCATGCTATTTTCAACTTATTTTCAGACCAGTGCTAGGCAAACATTTCTTGGAAATATATATATATATGTTTTATTCTTTGAAGAAGATATATATGTATATCTGTGTATATATATATGTGTGTATGTTTAGCATGTATATATATACAAAAAGTTTAAAATAAATTTGGAAGACATAAAATTCGTTAATTTAATATAAGACTTTTATTGGCAGAATTCAATGTCAAGCCCATTAATACTATATTAGAAAATTCCCTAATCAGGGAAAAAATGTGGTTTTACTTAAATAATGTTATAATGTATTTAATATCCCCCAAATCATTTCATAGATTGTTGCATCTTGCTATGATCTGCACAGAGTCACAATTCAAAAAGTCTTTGTGTTTCTAAGGTAAAATCACAAATGTTCATTTAAGTGTGAAACATCCGATTTAGTTTTTGAAAGTTTTGTAATTTAAGAAGAAAAATAAGATATTCAAATCATACTGGTCTTTTCAGATGAGAAAAATTGATCTGAAATTTTCTCTTCTTAGATTTGGGATAGAACGAAGCCATTTCTATTTCGTGAATAAAAATAGATGGAGCCACAACAAAAATAAAGTGTAATAAATGAAAAGTGAAAGCATATATTTAGTTTGTTGACCTTGCTGTAATAAGCCTGCATCCATTGGCTCATAACATGTGAAAAATTTTCCTCACTTCCATTATAATGTAGGTAAGAGAAGTAGTTTCATAGACACTTAGCACTTTCATGCTTATAATAATTGTCATTTTATTTTGTCTATATTCAATTAAATTAAGAAAACATAGTGGAACAGGGAAAACCCCTGAAAATGCAACTGATACCTCAGAACTGAAAAAAGCTTTTATATAAAAAATTAATTCAGAATTGATTTAACGCAAAGTATAACTGTAAATAGGAAAAAAGAATGAAATCTAGTCCTTAGCCAGATCTTTCTTAATCTTTGTCAAATGTGAATTCAACTATATGTCTTTCTTGCTCTGAAACATACTATTTTTGCAGCCTCAACATTTGTATCCACATCCTTTCCTGAGTCTAAAAGTGATCATTCACATTTCCTAGAGTGGATTGAGAGTGAAGGTTGATAACCAGGACCTAATCGATAAATGAAGAAACTGAGAGGCCGATAAGTAATTAATTTGCTCAACATATTTTCCTAGCAGGTGACAGAAATGAAATTCAAGCTCAGATTTCTCTGACTCTAAAATTTCTCTCCTCAGTCAGTAGTTCCTGAAATTTTTAGTATATGGATCTCCATTTAATCATTAAACAATTGCAGATACCAATATCTTTTTGAGATTAAGTGATTGGCACTGCCATCAGGTTCTCTGGATTTGAACCTCAACTCTTCTGGTCAACAGCTGCATGACTTTGAGTAAATGATTTACACTCTCTATGACTCAATTTTCTAATCTCAAAAAAAGAGGATAATTATACCCTCAAAATATTCTTATGAATAGGGGTTAAGCATGACAATTCATGCTAAAATGACTGGTAGTCCAGGCTTGTAGTTGGGAACTGCTACACTACACCTGCTGTATCTTAATAGAGTTCTTTAACATTATATTTTTACAGCAGGTGAAATTTATCTTCCTTTTTTGTTGCTATAATAAGGGATGGTTTTCTAGCTAAAATTTATTCTTCATTGGCACTGTTTCCTGAGCAGTCTCCTGATGGAAGTTATTTCTATTGTTTGTCACAGTTAACTTTACCCAGCATAGTTTTTTTTTTATTATTTTTATTGAGTTCATAATAGTTTACTTCAATGTGAGATTTCAGTTGTACATTATTTCTTGACTATCACCACATAAGTTCTTCCCTTCACCCCCTGTGCCCCACCCCACTCCCCTTCCCCTGGTAACCACTGAACTATTTTCTTTGTCCCAGTACTTCTTTATATTCCACATATGAGTGAAATCATCTGGTGTTTGTCTTTCTCAGTCTGGCTTATTTCACTTAGCATGATTCTCTTTAGGTCCTTCCATGTTATTGCAAATGGGATGAATTTGTCTTTTTTTCTGGCTGAGTAGTATTCCATTGTATATATATACCACATCTTCTTTATCCAATCATTGGTCAGTGGGCACTTGGGTTGCTTCCATGTCTTGGCTATTGTGAATAGTGCTTCAATGAACATAGGAGTGCATATGTTACTTTGTACTGTTGATTTCAAATTGTTTGGGTAGATCCCAAGTAGTGGGATAGCTGGGTCATATAGAAGTTCTGTTTTTATTTTTTTGAGGAATCTCCATACTGTTTTACATAGTGGTTGCCCTAGTTTGCATTCCCACCAGCAGTGTCCAGCATAGTTTTTTTCTCTCAACGTATCAGCAAACTCCTCTCCGTAGAGGATGATCTTACTTTCTGCATTTTACTTCACACATGGAAACAGGGACCCTCTTCCATCTTTGAGAAGAGGTCAAAAACTATTATGGCATATATAGTGACTGCTAGAAAGCTCCCTGATAACTGGTAATGTCTTGGGTTATATTATTTTGCAAAAGTTGAATATCTGCTCAAGTTTGTACTGACCATAATACTGACATTTTTTTCAGAGACTGAACTCCACTTAGTTAAATCATGATAAGGTCTACTTTCTGTTCAACCTCTCTGCATAACAACCACTTTGTTTAAAATTGTCTGTGTGCACCATTAAAGAAACTTTATTTATCCCTTAAATGTAACAGTTCTAGAAGGAAAGGAACTATCTTGAATCTGCCACATTTTCCCATTTAGAGAAGAAATGATTCTTTTGCAATGACTGCTATAAGCTATTCAGACTATTGAAGCTTAGAAAACATGTTAACACTGATAAGTGTTTATAAATGGAATGGAGAGTCATAATTTCAATTGAATTCTCCCTGTTCTTAGCCATGAGAGACTTGCATGGCTAATGCACCGATGCTATAAGAGTCTCTTCATTATATTGATTTTGCTTGCATATCTTGAATATACGTGAAGCAATGATTCTAAGATACACCTCTGAAATACAACATACAGAGAACAATACTAGTACAGTCATGAAATTGGAAATAAACACGTGGTTTAGAAATTAGTTCTAAGGATAATTACATCTTTACCATCAACACTTAGAGACTAGCCTTTTCCATTAATGCTGTAATAGAAATTGTATACATATTTTAATAACTGACAGTTTAAACGTAATCTCACCTTAAATTATTTTTGAAACAGTAATATCAAAATCATGAAACACTAAACATTACCATTAAAATGAAAAGCATTCTACTTCATTGTTCACTTAACATGCTTACATCTGATTTTTCAGTCTAATTGAAAATAGTACATGCAAGCAAACTAAAATAATGTGCTCATACATTTTATTCTTTACATGATCACAACTTTTCCATTTAATTAGATTGCTTATTTTAAACTTTGTTGCTAGAAAGTATGGCATGACCAAAAAAACCCCCAAAACACAATATTTGTAGAAATTGAAGAGTTGGGAGACCTATCTTCTAATCTCACTTCTGCCACAGGGCCGTAAATGTACTGAGTGAGCTCAGCCTCCCCAAACTTCTGGTCTCTTGTTTGAAAATGACATATTTGACCCAGATATTCTCTAAAAACAGATTTTTCCATTAACAATTTGAATTTAAATTACTGTCAAATTTTTACACAGCAATGATTGAAATGAAAGGGACCTTTCTTCATATCGGGCATTGCTACTTGAAATTGAGTTGATTATGATTCATCATTATTAACAAGTAATATGTCCCCGACAGCACTTTTGGATGTAATGCCACTATATCATAGAACATAATTAGATTAGAATCAAATTAGGTTAGCTCTTGCCTGGTGCAGACTGAGTATAGTCAGTGGGATTGTTACAGTAGAATCATGCTTGGTAGTAATATACGACCAAATGGCTTGACTGTAGGGCCCTAAGTGGATAACAGCATGGAACTAGTCCTGAGTACCAGTGGGCTAGTCTCCAAGAGTTGATGTTGGAAAACCAATGAGGCGAAGGTGGTTTAGGTAAGGCTTTGCCCAAATACTTTGGTTTCTTTTTGTTATATTGACTCACCTCCAACTTCAAAGCAAGGAATGAAAAGTATCCATAGAGAATCAGCAAGAGAAAGACGCTTGCTACAAAATTGTCCCTTGATGTTATTGTGATTGGTCAAATTTTTTTAAGTCCATTCAATACTGGATAATCGCATAGCCACTTTATGTCAACTTCCTTCCCTCTCTCTTATTCTTTTCATCAACAATCAGGCATGTGTGGAATTGGGCATTCAAGAGGAGTGAAGATGACGTCCTCACCTTAAAAGGTTCCAATCCGGTTGAGAAGATAATTGGTAAACTAGTTTGTAATCAGGAACCTCATGTAAGACATTTAAGGCAAATCATCGATACACACAGCATGCCCATGCAATTGATTAGTTAATCACGACATTGTAAATTTACGTGCACAGTCCACACTTATGACAATTTGTCCACTTACAATTACAGTGATAAATTTGCCAGGAACTATTACTGGTTTGCCAGAAAAAGAAGAAGCCATCTTAAACTCTGTTTTGATGGAATGTTCTCAATAAATTTGCATTTTCATGGAGTTTTTGTATAGAAACCAGCAGAGCTGATTCTTTTATTTGAAAAATATTTATTAAATAGAGAGCAGGTATTATAGACTAGACATTATGCTGAGAACTGGGTAGAGAGCACAGTTCCCCCTCGTGTACTGCCTCTCTGCTTTACAGCCCGCAGGTTTTGAAGGTTACTTTCCATACTGATAGATCCATAGTCTCAATGCTTGAACTGAACCTCTTGAATGACATTAGTATCTTCCTCACTAACTCCCTTGTGACTTCAGGGTGTCTTGGCAAACAATGCATGCCATAGCATAGATAGAATAATTGGTACCCAGATCGACCAGTGACCTTGAGAAGAGCTCTTCAGAAAGCTCATATTGTTGGGGCTGATAGTGGAAAACAAGGAGAATAAATAGAATTTTATGTGAGCTGTGAAGGAAAGACTTAGATGACTGAAGAAACAAAGAAGAGGTATTCTAGGTAGGCAATACTGCTTAAACAAATAAGGCAGTGCCGATGCACTTGGAAAATGTAGAAAAAGGATCCAAATAGTGAAGAACATGTCAGAGTTTCAGGCTTGTGAGATGTTTTATTCTCCTTCACTTCTCTCTTAAACATTGCATTAAGCAAAGAGTTCACTGCAGAGAGGATTTATAATGCTGAGTTGATTCAGATAAACTATGGCTTAGGTAAACCATAACATTTCTTAAGGAGCTGCACCGATACAATTCATTATTCAGTGACTATTTCTCAAGTTACTCTACTTGGTGAATTGGTCACATTATAGAGAAATTGCAAAGTGCTAACACATAGCCTTCTGATTCTTGGAAAGTCCTCAAATTTACTCTTGCAAAAATGAAATGATGAGTTTGATCGATACTAACATGCTGACATTTCTGACTTGGCTTATTTGTTAAATTCCATAAATCACCAGAATTCAGAACTTAAAATCTGATGGGAATTTTAAGCAAATATTGTATTTTTTTCCAAATTACTGAATTTTAAATCACTGTGTTTAAAATTTATTACATCCAAATATTCCAACATTTAACTTATGCTTGTTTCATTACCTGGTCTTGATCATTATTTTACTGTAATTTTAATTAAGGAGTAATTCTTTTACCGTTAAACACTCTTTTTTGAATAGGTTTATAGGCTAAAATTCTATATATGTCTATATACATGTATTTGTGGGTTTATAGATTTGTATGTGAGTGTGTTTGCTAGAAAAATTCTCTCTCCTAATCCCTTTCACTATCCTCCAAGTTCCCACTCCACAGTGCCCCCTACTGCCAACAAATAAACACTGTTACTATGTTTTTACATCTTTCCAAATATTTTCATACATATACAAGTAGAAATCCATCTTAGCCGTCATCTTTTTTTACCCAGTAGGTAGTACACTCATCACTCTCCCCTCATCTTACTTTCTTTTTCCTTCCAAATATATTTTGAAGATGTTTTCATCCCATTACCTAAAGTTTATTTTAGCCGTGATCTATTATTTTATCTTCAAAAAAATGTTATGTCTTGTATTTCCTGTTTCAGATCGTTCTTTGAGATAGGAGAGATATGAATGACTGTAGGCTCAAATGCTGAAGGTCTAAAACCCAGTCATAACCACATGGGGTGGCTGTTATTTTACTGTGATTAAATAAGGACTTATTAAGGCTTGATTATCCATTCCCAATTTAGTTTGAAATCTTTAGAAGAGATCCCATAATAAGTCATCTATTTTTCGACTTTATCTAAATCAGAAGCTCATCTTCCTCATATGATGTTCTTGAAGTCCATCTAGTTATTACAGACTGGGTCGTCTCAGAAGTTAGAAAGTCACCCCTCTGGGATTTAATGAAGCCCCTGAATGGAATATTTTTCAAAGGCAGACTCTCAGATGCACCACAGGCATGCTATGCAACTTTTGGCCGCCAGGGATTTCCCTGCCAGAGTGTTCTAAGGACACTTTGAAACCAGTGATCCGTGAACACCGGTAAGAGGAAGCAAAAACTTGAATTGTAAACCATCTCTCAAATGTGAGGCAAAAATTTTATGCAATATCCTGAGTTCTTATCTCTCTTCTCATTCCACTGATGTGAAAGGAAAGTGTATCTGTATCCCAAAGTTCTCTCCCATGCTATTCTTTAAACTAATGTTGCCTTCTAAATCTATTACATCCACACTTCAATTTTCTAGGTTTGACACTGACAGTGTTAACTTGTCTTATTAACAGAAGAAAATGAACACAATTTAGCTTTTTTTTAATGGGATGATCTTCCTGTGAACTTTAGTTGTTAGGAGCACTAATCAGTAAAGTATAAACAAATGCTAACTTTGGCGATTATTGAGGCATGGAGGACTCAGCCTGCCACTTCCTTCAGGGTGGCTGCATATCTCCTGTGCTGGTGGCTCCTGCTCATCTGTGGAATCACTTCCTTTCTGTCAGCAAAGATGCTTCTTATCTCTGTTATGCTTGCTTCCTGTGTTGCTGTCACCACTTTAGCAGTTCACTGCTATATTTCATTTTCTGACAACTGGACATTTATTTCTCCTTCCTTCTTGTCTCTGTTATCCTGTGCTTCCCAGCTTTGGCACAGGCAGGGCTTGGTGCTCACAGCTAGGTTGGCCACTGTGAATTATTCGTGCCATTTGACAAAAATTTCCAGTTCTCCTCATTCAAAGCATGAGGTAGCTTGCATTTGGGGGATCTCTTCAGGGTTAGGTGGAGTCAAGCAACTAATTCTGGTCAATAAGTTGTGATTAGAAGTATATGTGTCACTTCCTGGCTGAATACTTAACGACCTACGTGACCTATGAGGAACTTTTCTCTTTCTCCTCTCTCACAGGCGTTGGGAATGTTCAGGTTAGTGATTTCTATGAGAAACTGGGGTCCGGAGTGACTACAATAAGCAGCTGCCTCCTTAGTAACCCCAAGTAGGTATATGGTATGAGCCAAAACTGGTTTGTTTTTGTTTATTTGTTTTAAACCACTGAGATTTGGAGGTGTTTGCTGCCATGGCGTCACCTCATCTATTAGCCTATCCTGTATAGCCATTGAGAATATTTCTTATTTCTTGTTGGTGAATGAACAACTCGTCATAGTTTCTCTGCATTTTACATAGTTGTGAGGGCAGGAAGGGAGGAGCCCCTCTTCTAGCACTGGCGTATTAATTTCTTTTACATTCACTTCCAAGTTCAAGTCTCTTCTGGAGGCTGAGGACACCATAGACCTGACAGCTGAATCACCGACAAAGTAAGGGAATACCCAATTAGGGACAGAGAAGATGATGAGATGTAGAGCTTGGCACTGGGAAAGGGCTGGTGTTGGAACAGTGAGCTGGGTGAGGCAACGGGAAGAAAGCCTATACAGCAGACTCCCTAATATAAAAAGTATAACATAGAGTAAGAGCTTACTCAAGACACCAGCTAGTATCATAGGGAACATCAACTGAAGTGACAAGTGCCTTCTGACTGACAAGCAGAGCACAGTCAAGAGATTCAGAATGCCTTGGGTAGCAGGAGAAGGCAGAATTTAGTCACAAATCTAGCTTTTAGATCTAGGACCACTATTCCCGAAGGACTAGCAAACTAAGTAGGATTCCAAATCAAGGTTTGCTGTACTATACTAGTAATCAAGAGAGATGCCTGGGCTAGGTTGTCCAAAGCACAAGCACATTTAGAACATGGGTATAAAGTCAAGAGTTAAATGGTAGAACAAGGGAGAGACCCAGTTATTGGGTCTGTGGTTCACAGTCTGGATCATACCAAACACATTAGTGAAAATACTGAGTGATAGTGTTCAAGTTTTTTAGATTTCTCCTGTTCGTGATGAGAATTGGTTCTTGATATTGAGGTAGACTTGATCTTAAAAATAAAGATCAAGTGATCTGAACCTTAGAAAAAGGGGCCATGCTGAGGAAGGAGGACCTAGAAGAAACTTACCAGCTGAATAATTACTGTTTTCTTCTATTTCTGTTTTTCTCTCTGCTTTGCCCTCATTTTAATTATGTGAATAATCAGGATTGCTGCAAGTGGTTGGCAGAGTAATGAAAGAATAGAATAGATCAATAGCTTGACCAGATCCTCACTTGTTTGTCCTGGACCTGGTATGCATGGTTCTAACTCTGTATGGTTCTTTTTAGCACCTGTTTCTGAGTGACTCACATGGCATTGTTCCCAGGTATGACCTTGGTTGCCTCTTAATTACATCTGGCATACCACCCCCCTCCCGAGGCCCAAAAGCATGCCTCAGAGTTTGCTTGGGCTCATGAACCTTTACGTCAGTGCTCCAGTGTGGCCAACTGGTGTCACCCAGCTTTTTAAACAGGATTCAGATAGGTTCCATGGCAATAAATGTAACTGTGCCAGCCTTAAAGGATGGATCCTAATGCTTCTTGGAATCTAAAGAGGTCTCATAGGTATAATCTTCCTACTCAATAGACAGAAATATATCCTATATAACACAAGTAATTTGGGCAATTAAGGTATATCCTTTTACACAGAAATAAGGAAATACAAATTAATTTTGAAAAATAGGAAGAGAAAAAAAGAAAAACTCTTTTATTTAGCAATATGGAAATTTTATAAGATAAAACAAACATAGCTATAAGTAGCATATGTTTTAAAATAATTCTTGAATGAAAGTCTGGAGGTTTGTACAAAAAAGAATGGTTTTGCCTCTGACTTGTGTTCTACCCAGACGAAAGTTATATGATCTCTCTGTTCTCAGTACAAGGAAGGGAGAAGAGCTAGACTAGATTACCTCCAAGGTCATTTTTAATATATAATTATAATTATTATTTAAGAGAGATTTTTTAGGTCACAGTCTGATTTGTTCTAAGAATTGATGAAAAAATTGCAATTGCATTTTATTTCAGGACTAACCATGCAGAAAGAAAATCTGTGGTTAGTCATGAGAACTTCTATATTTTAAAAATAATAATAACAAATACTATTTATTAAGTTTATTTTGTACCAACCACTTGCTAGAATTTTACCCAGGAGGTCTCATTTAATGTACCCAGTAACCTTGCATTAGTTTCCTGGGGCTGCCATAACAAAGGACGACAGACTGGATAGTTTAAACAATGGAAATTTATTTTCTCACAGTTCAGGAGGCTAGGAGTCTGAGATTAAAGTATTGGCAAAATTGGTTCCTTCTGAGAGTTGTGAGGAAAGGATCTAGTCCAGGCTTCTCTCCATGGCTGGTAGAAGGTCATCTTTTCCCTGTGTCTCTTTATATTGGATTTCCTCTGTACCTGTCTGTGTTCAAATTTCCTCTTCTTATAAGGATGTCAGCCATATTGGATTAGTGTCCACCTTAATGATTTCATTTTAACTTAGTTATCTCTATAAACCTCTATCTCAATATGTACTCACATTCTGAGATACTGAGGATTCGGACTTCAACATAGGGAGGGAACAATTCAGTCCATAACAAACCTTATGCAATACTTACTAGTACTTTCCTTATTTGAAAAATAAAGAAACTAACAAATGAGATGATTTGTCTCCGATCACACAGCTAGTGCACAGATTTGAACCCAAGTCCATTTCAGTTGTAGTCCCTACTCTGAATTATTAACCATTCTTGTTTTCAGACAATTAACAATTGTAAGGGATTGAAAGCCACACTGCCTATGACTACAGTCACAGAAGTGAGTTATTTTAAGAGTTAAAACAGTCTTCAATGGAACTCAAGTATATGTTAATTATCAGAGGAAAAGGAAAAAAGAATACAATACATGTTAACTTTCCAGAGATGAATATTTGGCCTTAAACTATGTAATTACGTGTAAAATATGTTTAACATTTTTTTCTGACGATAAAATAATGCATATCCATTGTCTTATTTGGATAACATGGAAATGTATAAAGAAGAAAAGTAATAATCACACACAATCCCAACCTTTAGAGTTAAATATTATTAATATTTTTCTTTCTTTGTAGCATTTTAAATAAATATATCTGATACATCATAGTTTTAAACCTTGATTTTTTTCACTAAAAATAGTATATAATTAACCTTTCTTCTGCAATTCACTATTCTCTGGCATCATGACATTTTTCTATGGCTTTGTATATTGAAATAATTTCAGGTCCATAGAAAAATTGTAAAAACCAGTACAAAGCTCTTTGGTTATTCACCCAGATTCCCCCATTGTTAATGCTTAACCATATTTTTCCTATCGTTGCTTTTTTGTGTGTGTGCATGTGTTTCCTAAGATCAAGGGCATTGAATCACATAACCACTGTACAATTATGAAAATTAAGAAATTAACATAGATAGAAGACTATTATCTAATGTACAGATCATATTCAAGTTTTGCCTGTGATCCCAATAACATCATTTGTAGCAAGAGAAGAAATTGTGGGGGGCTGGCCCCGTGGCCGAGTGGTTAAGTTTGCATCCTCCGCTGCAGGCGGCCCAGTGTTTCGTTGGTTCGAATCCTGGGCGCGGACATGGCACTGCTCATCAAACCACGCTGAGGCAGCGTCCCACATGCCACAACTAGAAGAACCCACAACGAAGAATACACAACTATGTACCGGGGGGTTTTGGGGAAAAAAAGGAAAGAAATTGAATCTTTAAAAAAAAAACCCAGAAGAAATTGCTCCAGGATTTCATCCACGTTCACATAATCCATTCAGTTCTCCTCAGCCTTAAATACATTAAACTTGAACAGCTCTTAGGTCTGTCTTTGTCTTTCATGGCCCTTATAATTTTAAACAGTCCAGGCCAGTTATCTTGTAGATTGTAACCCTCCACTTGGGTTTTATTATATTTCCTCATGATTAGACTCAGTTTCTGCATTTTTGGCAAGAATGCTACCAAGTATGTCCTGTCTTTCTCAGCATAATTTGTCAGGAGGTATGTGATGTTGGTTTATCTGATTACTTGTGATATTAAATTTGGTTACTTTATTAAAATGACGTCTACCAGGTTTACTCACAGGAAAATTATACTGTGTGGCATTGGCAAATAAAGCCAAATAGTACAGAATAAAAAATCAGGGAATGAAATGACATATGGTCAATGGATTTTCGACACAGATGCCAGGCAATTGAGTGGGGACAATATTTTTTAACCAATTTGGGTGGAAAAACTGTAAAACTATGTGAAAAAAATGAGCATAAACTCTGATCTCACAATCTATATGGAAATAACTCAAAGTGGATTTTATACCTAATTGTATGCTCTAATTATAAAATGTCTAAAAAAAACAATAAAAAAGTTGTAGTCACTTTGACTTTGGCAAATATTTCTTAAATAAGACACAAAAATTCCAAGCTATAAAAGCAAAACACTCAGTAAATTGAGATTAATCAAAATTAAACCTTTTGCTCTTAAAAACCACTATTTAAAAAAAGTGAAACAACGGGGCTGGCCCCGTGGCCGAGTGGTTAAGTTCACGCGCTCCGCTGCAGGCTGCCCAGTGTTTTGTTGGTTCGAATCCTGGGCACGGACATGGCACTGCTCATCAGACCACGCTGAGGCAGCGTCCCACATACCACAACTAGAAGAACCCACAACGAAGAATATACAACTATGTACCAGGGGGCTTTGGGGAGAAAAAGGAAATAATAAAATCTTCAAAAAAAAAAAAAGTGAAACAACAAACTATGGACAAGGAATTTTTGTAAAACATATATCTGACAAAGGATTTATATCCAGAATATCTATAATATATAAACAACCTTTCCAACACAATAATAAGTAGACAAACTCCAAATTAAAAAACAGAGAGCAAAATATTTGAATACATGTTTTAAAAAGATATACGGATGGCAAATAAGCATATGAAAATATGATCAATATCACTTGTCATCAGGGAAGTGCAAATTTAAACCACAACAAGATGTCACTATATTTAAAATTTAAAATGAAAAAGACTGACTATACCAAGTTTTGGCGAGAATGTGAAGGAATTGGAGCTCTTCCACACTGAGGAGGAAATAAAATGGTACCATTGAATGAGTTGTCAGTTTCTCAAACATTAAATATGCACACATACCATAAGACTCAGCCATTCCACTCCACATTTCTCCAGGAGAAAGACTTATAAATAAAAAAAATGTCTTTTGGATTTTGATAAGAATTACATTGAATTTGTAGATTGCTTTGGATATTTGAGTAATATTATTTTTTCTAATCCATGAACATGGGATGACTTTCCATTTAATTTTGTCTGCTTTAGTTTCTTGCATCAGTGTTTTCCAGTTTTCAGTGTTAGGTTTATTCCTAAGTATTTCACTGTTTTTGGTGCTATTGTAAATGGGATTGCTTTCTTAATTTCCTTTTCAGATAGTTCATGGTTGGTGTACAGAAACGCAATTGGTTTTTGTATGTTGATTTTGTGTCCTGGAATTTTACCGAATTTGTTTACTAGTTCTAACATTTTTTTTTGAGTCATTAGGATTTTCTACATAAAAGATCATGCGATCTGCAAGCAGAGATAATTTTCCTTCTTTTCGGATTTGGATAGCTTTTATTTCTTTTTTTTTTGACTAATTGCTCTGGCTAGGACTTCTAATACTATGTTGAACAGACATGGCAAGAGTAGGCACATTTACCATATTCCAGATCTTAGAGGAAAAACTTTCAGCCTTTCACCATTGAGTATGATACTGGCTGAGAGCTTTCATATATGGCCTCTATTGTGCTGAGATAAGTTCCTTCTATACTAAATTTTTTTTTATGAAAGGATATCAAAGATTTTCAAGTTCTTTTTCTGCATCTATTGAGATGATCATATGATTTTTGTCCTTCATTCTGTTAATGAGCTGAAAATATTTCCAAACAATATATCTGATAAGGGATTAATTTCCAAAATGCGAAAGGAAGTCCTACAACTTAATAACAAAAAATTAAAATAACTTGATAAAAACAACAAAGAAATTAAAGCAACAATGAGATACCACAACACACCTATTAAAATGGCCAAAATCAAGAACACTGACAACACGAAATGCTGGCAAGGATGTAGAGCAAAAGGAACTCCCATTCATTGCTGCTGGGAGTGCAAAATTGTGCAATCACTTTGGATAGAATTTGGCAATTTCTTACAAAATTAAACATACTCATACTATACAATCCAGCAGTCATGCTCCTTGGTGTTTACTCAAAGGAGTGTAAAACTTAAGACCATACAAAAACCTGCATGCAGATGTTTATAGCAGCTTTATTCAAAATTGCTAAAATTTGGAAACAACCAAGATGTCTTTCAATAGGTGACTATGTAAACAAACTGCAGTATATCCAGACAATGGAACATTGTTCATCACTAAACAAAACGAGCTATCAAGCCATGATAAGACATGGAGGAAACTTAAATGCATATTACTAAGTTAAAGAAGCCAATCTGAAAAGGCTACATACTGCATTATTTCAATTATATAGCGATCTGGAAAAAGCAAAACTATGGAAACAGTAAAAAGATCAGTGATTGCCAGGGGTAAGAGTGGGAGAAAAGTGAATAGGCAGAGTACAGAGGATATTTAGGGCAGTGAAAATACTCTGTATGATATTGTAATGATGTCTGTTTGTCATTATACATTCTTCCAAACCCATAGAATGTACAACACCAAGAATAAATCCTAAGGTAAACTATGGACTTTGGGTGATCATGATGTGTCAGTGTAGGTTTATTCTTCATAAAAAATGTACCACTCTGGTGAGTGATGTTGATAACGGGGGAGACTATGCATGGTAGGGGCAGAGATGTATGGGAAATCTCTGTCCTTTCCTCTCAATTTTATTGTAAACCTAAAATCAAATGTAAACTCCTCTAAAAATATTAAATGTTAAATTTTTTTAATGGTAAAAATTCAGAGCTCAAACTTGCTTTAAAAAGTGGGCAAAGGACCTGAATAGACATTTCAAAGAAGACGTACGAAAACTATATAAAAAAACGCTGAACATCATGAAACATTTTCAAAAAATGCAAATCAAAACCATGAGATATCCCCTCACATCTGTTAGGATAGCTATGATCCAAAAAAAAAAAAAAAAAACCAAAACTGTTTGAGGGGTTGTGGAGACATTGAAACCCTGTACACTGTTGGTGAGAATATAAATTGGCGTAGCTGCTATGGAAAACAGTATGGAGGTTCCTCAAAAAATTAAAAATAGGGTCAGCCCCTGTGGCTTAGTGGTTAAGTTCAGCATGCTGTGCATCAGCAGCCTGGGTTCAGTTCCTGGCACGGACCTACACTGCTCTGTTAGCGGCCGTGCTGTGCTGGTGGCCCACAGAATAAAAAATAGGAGAAGACAGGCATGGATGTTAGCTCAGGGAAAATCTTCCTCAGCAAAATAAATAAATAAAAAATAACAAATACATAACTAAATTAATTAATAAAACATAAAGCTATCATAAGATCCAGCAATCCCACTTCTGGGTATACATCCAAAAGAAGTGAAATCAGAATCTCACAGATATCTGCACCCCCATGCTCATTGCAGCATTATTTTGGGGTTTTTTTTTTTTTGAGAATTACAATAGCTAACCTATGGAAACAATCCAAATGTCCATTGACAGGTGAATGGATAAAGACAATATGGTATATACATACAATGGAATATTATTCACCCTTTAAAAAGAAGGAAATTCTACCATCTGTGGCAATACGGGTGGATCTGGAAAACATTAAGGACCTAGAAGGTACAAGCTAAGTGAAATAACTCAAGTCACAGTAACACAAATATTGCATGCTTTCTTTTGTATAAGACACCTAAAATAGGCAAATGTATAGAACTGGAAAATAGAATGGTGGCAACCAGAGGATGGGGGGAGGAAGATATAGGGAGCGGTTGTTGTTCAACGGGTGTAAAGGTACAGTGATACAAGTCGAGTAAGTTCCAGAGATCTGCTGGACAACATAGCACCTATGGTTAACAATAAGGCATTGTGCAATTAAAAATTTATTAAAAGGGTCAATCTCATGTTAAGTTTTCTTATCACAAAAAAGTACTAAAAAACACCAAAGGGGCACAACGAAACTTTTGGAGTGATATATATGTTTATTACGTTGATAGTGGTGATGTAACACGAGTGTATATATATGCTCATAATTACCAAATTGTATACATTAATTTTGTGCAATCTTTTGTTATGCCTCAATTATACCTCAATAAAACTGGGGAAAAGAAGACTTGTAAATAAATGTTCATAGCAACTTTATTTTTAATAGCCCCAAACTGGAAACAGTCCATATATGTATCAACATGTAAGTGGAAACAGTCCATATATGTATCAACATGTAAGTGGATAAACAATTTTTGGTGTATCCATACAACGGGACTGCATTCAGCAATAAAAACGAATGAAGTTTGGTGCATGCAAAACTATGGATGTAATAGTTACGCTGAGGGCAAGAAGTCAGACCCTCCTCCCCCAATGTACATACTGTAAGATTGCATGTATAGAAAATGCTAAAAAAATGCAAACTAATCCATAATTACAGAGAGCAGAACATTAGTTTCTAGAGGATGAGAATGACAAGCACAGAGTAGAGAGGGGGAGGCATTACAGAGGGCACAGGGAGACCTTTGGAAGTAATAGATATGTGCATTACGTAGTGGTGGGGATGGTTTCATGAGTGAATACATACGTCAAACTCATCATAGCGTTCACTTTAAATATGTATGGCTTATTGTATCTCACTTATATCTTAATAAAGCTGAAAAAATTAGGAAATCTAAAATAAGATATTTTTAAAGATTTGAATTTTTGATGACATTTTAAAAATAGAACATATTTTAAAAATAGAAAGTCTCTGTGAATACTTTAAGGGACACTAATATATTAGTGATGCTTTTTTTTTCTGCTTTATCTCTCCAAATCCCACCCCCATACATAGTTGTATATCTTAGTTGCAGGTCCTTCTGATTGTGCTATGTGGGCTGCTGCGTCAACGTGGTCTGACGAGCAGTGCCATGTCCGCGCCCAGGATCCGAACTGGCGAAACCCTGGGCCTCTGCAGCGGAGCCTGCAAGCTTAACCACTCGGCCACAGGGCCGGCCCCTAATGATACTTTTTATACGGGATATAC
This sequence comes from Equus asinus, assembly GCF_041296235.1. NCBI lineage: Eukaryota > Metazoa > Chordata > Mammalia > Perissodactyla > Equidae > Equus > Equus asinus. The sequence goes on along the minus strand of NC_091794.1, from coordinate 13,093,109 downwards.
CTTTGAGAAAGGTTACACTCCTCTATATACCCCTTAGCAGTATAAAGTGAATCCCTAGGTGTGCAAAAAGATGTTTGCCATACAAGACCATACAAGAACAGTGTTCATACGTGTATTTTAATCACAATTTTTTAATTTAAGCAAACCAAGTCATTTCATTTGGCATGAACGTAAAGAGATCAGATTAACTAGAGATCAACATGGGATTATTATTATTATTATTATTATTATTATTGCTGCTGTATTTTAAGTTGCTTTACTTTTGGTTAACCACTTTAACAAAGAGTCCTTTAGAATATTTGACTCTACATAAACTGGAAATTTTGTGGTTCAGAGAAAACCTAGTAAAAACCAGCCTAGGTTCTGAGCTTGGTAATTCCAAAAGATGTACTCAAACGTGATTGATTAGAGATTAGTTGCATACTAGCAAAGTTTTAGTTACACTAAAGTGAATGCTGGAGAACGGTAGAATTGTAGGCAACACTTCTTCCTGAGGATATAGGCAAGCCTTAGAATTGAGAAACCGATATACCTCACACACACAAACTCATGATAGGAGTTTACAAAACCAATTCTTTCAACTCTCTACTTTGCAAGCTCGACATGCTCAATAGGGAATTCATCTGACAGTCTTGAATATGAGCAGAAAATTTTGGGATAAAGAGGACAAAGTCAAAGTATGATAAATATCCGTAAGCTAAAGCCTTTATGAAATAATTCCAGAAAGATTCATAATTTTCTGACCACCCGTCTATCAAGAGTTTGCCTCTTGAAGATCATTTCTAAAGGCGTTTTGCTTCTGGAGGAATTGAGATGGCTTTCGGATACCATTCTTTACAGAACATGAGCTATTTTAAGGCTAAGTTCTCTCCTTTAAAAGTACAATCATATGCAAGCGTCTTCATTTTTTTCTCATTGGCTGATTGGAGCAAACAAATGTCTTCCCATTCTTTCCCCTATAAGCAAATGCTTCTACAACTGCAGCTAAGAAGATATCCTTTCAGTAAGCAGTTGATTTAATCAGTAAGCAGAAATTGGAATTAATTGATGTGACACCAAATGCAAATTTCTTTTGTAGTTGCCACAGTGATGCAAATGCTGAAACATGAAAATGACTGAACATTGTTTATTTTTCTTACTTAATTGTACTTTCTTGTCAAACTCAGGTTCAACAGATAGGACTACGTGTGAATAGGGGTTTTAATGCAGTGTGGTAAAATTTCCCATTTGGTGATAGCTTTTCTAGAAGAAATACATCAAGGAAAAATGCTTACAATGGACAATGTTTGCGAAGTTTATCCGGAGTGGATGAGTTCAATTCAGTGTTAAGAAGTATGCGTAAGTCGGGTGAAAGTCATCACCACGGGGGAGAACACAAGACACATACAGATCATTGTCTTCTGACTCAGGCGTTGTTTCCAACCTCTTCTGAACCTCAGTTTCCTTATCTATTAAACAGGAATACAGTGATGATTAATTTTATGCGTCAACTTGCCTGGGCTAAGGGATACCCAGATAACTGGTGAAACATTATTTCTGGGTGTATCTGTGGGAATGTCTTCTGAATAGGTTAGCATTTGCATCAGCAGACTCAGTAGACATCCACCCTCACTGATGTGGGGAGGCATCATCCAATCTGCGGAAGGTCCCAAATTGAACAAAGAGGTAAAGCAAGGGTGAATTCTTGCTCGCTCTTCTTGAGCGGCAACATCCATCTTCTCCTGCCCTTGGACATCAGAGTTCCTGGTTGGGGGCCTTCAGACACCAGGACTTACACCAGCAGCTCCCTCGGTTCTCAGGACTTTGGCCTCGGACTGGGAGTCACAACATCAGCGCCTCTGGTTCTCAGGCCTTTGGACTCCAGCTAAATTATACCACCGCTTTCCTGGTTCTTCAGCTGGCATATGGCAGATTGCGGGACGTCTTGGCCTCGGTAAGCACTTGAGCCAATTCCTACAATAAATATCTTCATATATAAACATAATATTTATATTTATAATATTATGAATATTATAATAATATATAATATATAATAATATACATAACATATTATATTATATATAATTATATATTTTTAATTTATATATTTATTTATATATAAATAAATTATATTTATAATATATAATATATATATTAGTGTAATTATATATTATGTATATATAATTATATAATATACAGTAATTAATATATATTATATTATAATATAATTATAATATATAATATATACATAATATATATTTTATTAAATAATATTATAAATATAATAATATATATTATATAATAATATGTATATTATTGAATAATATAAATATTATAACATACATAAATATATATACACCACATCTTCTGTGGGTTCTGTTTCTCTGGAGAACCCTCACTAGCATAGATACTTAACAATAGTACCTAGCGGTTAAGGAAGCTGTGAAGCTTAAACTTACATAAAAACACTACAGTGCCTGTAACATGGTCAGTACTTAATAAATGCTAGTTTGTTTTTATTGGATTTAGATTTTTAAAATTACTTTGCTAAAATACAAATAATTACGGAAACACATTAATCTCATTTATCCACTTGCATTATTAAAATAATTTAATTAAGTAGAGACTGTGTGCCAGGTACCAGCGTACCAGTGATGGAAAGATGACTTTAACATAGTCCCTGGCCTCAAAGAGCTCTCAACCTGGTTAACTGATTTGAACTCTTATAAACACTCTTATCTTCAGCACACAATTTAACATTCCATTATATATAGCTGTGCATTGATGGTTATTATTTTCTGTCTATTCCATTAGATTCTTTTCTATGCTACTTGGTCTTTATTCAACAATCATAGTCATAAAGGATCTTCATTTCACTGACCTTGGCCCCTCATTTAAGATGGAAGGTAGCTGAGGTCTTGGGGCAGTGTGGGAGGAGACCCAGAGAGAGGAAGGGAGAGTTCTGATCTCATACCACGACAGACTCAAAGCTGTAGAGCAGGTCTCTATACCCTGTCCAGGACTCCTTTTCCTTCTACAAATCACTAGGTACTAAACTCTTAGGAGCAGGAAATTGCCTTGCGCTCTGTGGCATTCTCTAAAACCGGAATTCCTCTGTTCTGACACCTTTAGGGGCCTTGCTTTGGTAAACTACAACCTTCCTGTATGGCTAGTTGAGAATAACTTTATAATACACATTGTATGCCACTAGTCTCTGGGTACAATTGAAGTCTCATTAAAATGAAAATTAAATAATGCTTATGAGCCCCCTATCTCCCGATGCAAGTCCTTAGTCTACCCTCTCTCCTTCCTCAACGCCTGCTTCAGCTCCGTGGAGCATTCCCAGAGAAATACATCCCAGGCCACTCGCATTCTTCTCCATCTTCCTCGGGGTCTTTTTCTTCTGGTGGTTTCCAGGGAGTGCTCTTCCATCTGGAGGCCTGCTCACTCCCGTTGCACTGAGGTCTGGGTGCACGTGTTTGTAAGCAGGGGGTTAACGGTGCAGCGCTGCTGGAGATGGTGAAATTGCCCGCTCACCCAGGAGAACCCTCAAGAGGCACGTTTCATGGCAGATTCTCCCAGCATTTTATGAACACTTATTTAGCTGCTGATTTTTACTTTTCTCTCTCTTGGAGGTCCAAATCAGTCACTCCAACCTGGTGGGGCAGAAGAGGGAAAGATGGTGAGGGCAAGGGGCAGATGAAAACCCAGCTGTCCTTTCTCTTGTCAGGTGCCCCCGTGCAGGGTGCGGTAAGACAAAACAAAATAAAAACGAGCTTCTTTCTTCCTTTAGTTAAACAACCAAACACAAAGTCCCCAGTCATGTCCCCCAGTTCACAGGGGCTATTGGCCACTCGTTCCATAAACAATCAAATACAAAATTCTACGTGCAGTTTCTGCCCAGATAAAACACGCTGCCAAATTTGTTTTTACAAATGAAGAAATTAAAACTCAGAGAGGCAAAATGACTTTCTCCATATAACGAAACAAACTGGTACTGGCGCTGGAATTAGCATCCAGAATTACGTCTGTACCAGTTGTCTTTTCTAACAACTGTCTCATTATAAAATAAAATGAAATGAAATAAAAACTCCTCTCTGAATAGTAATAGTGAAATATTCTCTTACGAGCACATGGGGTACATCGTGTGATGAGTGACATATAAACATATTTTCAAAGTTGTTTCTTTATACCTGAAATGAGCCTTCCTAGTGAGTCTGCTGGTTGTGATAATAATACCTTTTATGTGGATACAAAAAAAAAGGAAAAGGGAAAAGGAAATTAATATTTCTTACCTTCTATACAAACAATGCCTTGGAACAAATCCTGTATTTCAGAAGCTTTAGAATATCCCAGCTATAGGCTAAAACTGCAAGAGAACAAATAGATCTTTATTTCCAACTTTCTTTTGAAACTGCTTTTGCTCTGTCCTTGCATCCATAAGACATTAATACTTCCACACCAAATACACTGTTTACGCACAAGGTAGATCAGCCAACTTCTAGAAGCTTACTGAATATATTTTCAAACTTTTGGTAGTTGTTGCTGTTAATGGAGCTGACTGAATTTACAAAATAACTCACTCCAGGTTTTGCATGAAAACAAGGTCATTGTCTCCATTAGTTTGCCAAAATAACATTTTTGCTGTGATAGATGGGCAAACCATGATCCTGTGCTTAATTTTCCTTTTAAAATTCAGACAGATGCTCTCTTCTCAATCAGCTTTCTTATTTTGTAGTCTGTGTGATGCCTTAATAAAAGAGACCTTTCTTTTGTTTTAAAACAATTGGTGCAATGACGCCTTTCTTTGTTTTTTAATACGTTTTAGTTCCAAAACTAGTGGACTGTGTTCTGACGACCCCAATGATCTATCTTCAAATGAGCTAGATCGTTCTTTTTCATTTTAATATATAGTTTCTTCTTTAGATCCAGTTAAAAACATTGTCTGCCAATACTTGTTGAACTGCTTCAAATTGTCAGAGGCAGCTTGCCCTCTCATTGCATAAACTGAAAGACATCACTAAGCTGTAGTGAAATTCAATATTTAGGATTCTAAATGGTTTTTGCAAATCAAAGGTGAGCATCGCAGAAGAATCCTTTCTGTACCTGTAAAGGGCATGGAAACTTTCATCACTTTTGTTCTTTTTGCTCAATATTTCAGATTCTTATTAAATTTTTCAAATATCTTCAATGATTTTTCCTTTGTCAGATGGGAATTTTAAATGATCAGTATAAAAAAGGAGCTCATAACACTTTTCCATCTTTACAAGTCACCGGAGTATCACTGTAGGAGTTTAAGATTATATTCTGATTTTTAAACAAAAGTAGCATCTTTTTCAAATTCCCTCTTATACAGAGTTGCTGTTGGGCAAAAGCAGCTGCAGCACTGGAGTGTGCTTGGCTTAGCTTCTGACGGCCCGTCTCTTCCAGAGGAAGATTCTATCTGCATTGCCCTTGAGTGCTTGGCAGATCATAGAGAAATCAGAGAAAGTCAACTCCTTTGAGAATAATGAACTATTTATATTTGAGTATTTAAAACATAGTAAAATTTATCATTATTTATATACAAATTGTCCCAGTGTTAAATATTTGAGTAACTAAGAAATATACACATGTATAAGGTTTGGAATTTAAAGCATTTGCATTGTGACTTCTTGTTTTATTAGTAGAAAATAAATTTTAAAAATTATATATACTAAATCTTACAAATGTTATTAAAGAAACTGTTCCCCTGTTCCTTGTTCTTCATTAGATATGTAGATATTAATAATATTACCTTACAATTTTTGATGCTTTTAACATTTCAGAACACCTATGTTCCTACATATCTTTCAATATATTGTAAAATATTTCTGGCTTCCCTGCTTAAGATATTGTATAGAACAAGAGCCATATGCCAGCTGCAAAAGGATACAAGTCTGAACGCTTTTGAAGACTATAATTCTTTTAAGAAAGATACAGACATCATTCGTTGTGAAACAAGGATAAAATCATGCCCCTTATTCATTGTCAATGGGCCTGCTCTTCCAGAATACATTACTATCTTTCATCTAATAGCCTATTACAGACTGCAGAGCATGTAAAAGCAGTGATATTGCTCAGGGTCTACAGATTTCATTTTTTATTTCAATGCCATTATTAAATATCCCCTCAGATGGAAATTCAATACTGGCATGCTACATGATAAGCTATGTTAATGGCTCATGTTATGCAAGAATTGAGCAATTACTTGAAACTTAATAGCAGGCCTGTGAAAATGTGTAATTGGCTAGATTCTCATCCACAGTAATGTCACATAGTTACTTTATCGTTAGCAGATTAGAATGTGGTCCTTTGAAAAGAGCTCACGAAGCATAGCAGATTACTAAAGAGGGGATTCCTGCTCTATGGCTCTATCAGGATGAGAGAGATAGAAACACTTTAAGGAGTGGTTGGTTTGAACAGATGTTGAGGTGCTAGAAGGAGATTCTAGCAGTGGAGACATGACAACTGTGATGTTCTTCAGTCTTATACACATATATGTCCCCTTGAAAGCAGGGCTTGAAGAGACTTCTTCTGCAGTATGAAGACTATTACAGGTTTTAAACATACTTCAGATAAGAAGGTTAATTTAAAAGGAAAAAAAAATCCAAAACATAAAAAGTCAAGAATGAAGAAGGAAAAATAATCACCGGCTGGCGGATTAGGTGTAATTACAATTAATGATGATGATGTTATTATATTCAGAAAGCAGTGATACAGGGAAATCACATTGGAAAATAGAGCAATCATGAAAAATTGGAAACGTTGGCTCATCAGGAGGAGTCATACAGTTGTGTACTCATTGAGTTGATATAGGTGATGCTCGTGGCATTTCATAATTCATAAATAATATCTTTTGTTCTATACCAGCAAAAACAAATGTACCCTTCGATAAATCACTGAGCTAAAAATTAAATCAGGTGTAGGATTTTAAAAGGGGCTTTACTTTGAAATTCTCAGCAAAACTTTATCTATCCAATAGTAAGAAATAGGCTAATCACTGACTTAGAGCTGGAGGAGACCACTGTGTACAAACTCTGACATTTCCAATGAAGATAGTCATACCCAGAGCAGTTATTCATCCAAGATCACAATAGCGAGTTAGTGAAAGAGTCAGGGTGAAATCCCAAGATTCTTGTCTCACAGATCAGGGATTATTAAAACTGATTCTTTTTTTTTTTTTTTTTTTTGAGGAAGATTAGCCCTCAGCTGACTACTGCCAATCCTCCTCTTTATTTTTTTTTTTTTTACTGAGGAAGCCTGGCCCTGAGCTAACATCCGTGCCCATCTGCCTCTACTTTATATGTGGGACGCCTACCACAGCATGGCGTGCCAGGTGGTGCCATGACCACACCCAGGATCTGAACCAGTGAATTCTGGGCCACCGAAGCAGAACACACAAACTTAACCGCTGCACCACTGGGCCGGCCCTAAAACTGATTCTTAAGGTGGAGTCTTTTAGTTGAAATAAAGGGAACACTTTTTTTAGACCTCCCATTGGGGAAAAACAGTAACAATTTTCCTTCTGAGGCAATAGTGGTCCTCTAATTTATTATCTAAAGATCATCTTTTCTTTGGGCTTTCTAGAATTACTTGCACATAAGGAGGAGAATGAGCATATTTTAAATAACCTAAGGAGTTTCAGAAACATGTCTACTACTAAAATTATACAACTTACTTTCAAAGATCTAGAAAATTACAGGATATCAAGTCATGAGGTAGAGATCTTAGGTACAAGACAGTCTGGGTGATGAAATGTACAAGATGTCCAGATAGGTAGTCTCAAAGAGTTAATCGTATAATCTCAGGATTATCATCTTTTCTATTAAATAAACTAAACATGTAATGTACTTGGGATAGTGCCTGGCACATGGAAGGTGTCATACAGGTGTGTGCTACTGCTGTTATTACATTTACGATCACCACCTTCATCTCACTCTCTAATGTTCTCCTTGGGGCTCTGAGCCTGACATGGCTCAAGGAGATGGAGAATTCCTAGCACTTACATTGCATGTCTCTAATGCTGAGCGCTTTGTCTGCCATACAAAAGGTAATCAAACATTACCTATTGAATGAAAGCTGTTGAATATTGTCACAAGGTGCCAGCTTAACATATCTCTTTCTGTGTAAGATAAATCCAAATGTACAACTTTGAACTTAGTCAAATTGCTATAAAGAGTCCAAGCATTTAAAGCAAAGGAAAGTAAGAGATGTGAGCAAAAATAGTTTTACCCTGGGAAAGAGAAAAAAATGGAAAAGGACAGAATTGGTTATGAGGTATAAACTCATGGCTCCTATACACGCATGTGGCAGGCTGAATAATGGACCTCAAAGATGTTCACTCCCTAATGCCCACAACCTGTGAATATGTTATCTTCCATGGTAATATGGACTTTGCAGATGTGATGAAGTGAAGAATCTTGAGATGGGAAGACTATCCTGGATTATCTGGGGCAGTTAATGTAATCATAAGGTGCTTATGAGAAGGAGGCAGGAGGATCTGAACTAGAGAGGGAAGATAACAACATGGAAGCAGAAGTCAGAGAGCAGAGAAGATGCTACTGTGTTGACTTTGAAGGTGGAGGAAGGGGTCATGAGCCAAGGAACGGAGGCAAGCTCTAGTAGCTGAAAAAGACAATGGAATGGGTTCTGCCCTAGATAGGATAAAGACCTGCCAAGGCTTTGATTTTATCCTAGTGAAACTGATTTTAGATGTCCGACTCCCAGAGCTGTAATGTAATAAACTTGTGTTACTTTAAGCAACTAAGTTTGTGGTGAATTCTTTACAGCAGCAAGAGAAAAGTGGAACAATGCAGCATCTCTGTATATGAAATGTATTTGATTGGAATATGAAGTTACTAGGCTTTGTGTCTTCGTAGTTGTGATTCTTGCACCTGTTAGCTCTGTCCATCCATCCCATTCTGAGAAAGTGCCTTTCTTCTTCTTTCCTGCCTCAGCTTGTTTTAAATGTACCTTTGTTCATGAAACCTGATTCTTCCCAGGCCTTATCAGCCCCTGAACACTTCTACAGTCATGGCAATTGTAATTCAGAATCCACTTGCCCTTCTCTCCACTTTGCAAAGGCTCCACCTCCAAACTGTGCCTGGCAGTCTCCAGAGGCTGACTTACATTTGCTTACAGAACAGTCCACTGCTGCTGGGGGTTACGCTGCACTCTGGCCACCACAGTGCTCCAGAGGGCATCCCCAGCAGACGCATTTGTAGTGTTAGAGTATACCGGGCTCTGAACTAGGTGCCACTGGACCCTTGCTGGATGTACCAGCAAAACAACGGATGTTTTTGCAATTTAGTTTTCGAGGAAAAAAACATAGCTCTCTGTTCTTGGTACTCTCCTGTGCTAAATGAGTCCCAAGGCAGTGCTCCCGATATCTCACAGAGTTTTTAGTGAGACAGTTGTTTCGTATGTTTTTTAGGTCCTCAGTGTTATCCATGGGATCCAAAAGTGAATTCAAGTTGGGGATGCCAGGGAGACAATGGGCATGAAGACTCCGTGCTGCAGTCACAATGCCCCTTCCCTTGAGAACCATGGCATTTGTACAGCACCTAACTCCTTTGGCTTCGATCCTTCTCCCTCTAGGAAGCTTTCTCTCCCAGAAGCTAGCTCATTCTTTTTCCAAACGCATTTGTCTTCAGTCCCTTTGCTCCATCTACGAAGTCATGGCTAGCTTTGAATAAGGCTTGAAGTCTCTCAGACCTCATGAAAATTGACTTTTGGAAGGTATTCTCCACCTGTTCACCAATTATGACATAATGTCACTAGAACTCAGCATGGATTCCTCTTTACTCTATTTTTATGCTTACCTAAGCCTTATATATTTTTAATGACCTGGGAGCAACTGTTTGGTATGTTTCCTTACAGCATAACGCCAGGATTAAAATACTGATCCACATGAAGAGATTGCTATGTAAATAGTTTTGTGTTTGAAAAATATGATCTATTTTAAGTCCTCAGATCTAGGTTTTGTTGTCACAATATAAAGAATCCAATCCACCTGTGTATGCTGTGTTTGCAAGAGTTGTCATCACCTGCAGGATTTGTAAGAAATGTTTATCTACCCTAATCAGGAGAGGTGGATTTGAGGTCTGCCCCGTTTAGGTTGAACCTGAGTAAACACCAGAAAAGGCTGGTAAATCAAGAGTGTTATCAGTGCATTCAATTCTTTATAGCTGAATAATGAGCTCATTTGAAATAATAATTTCAACCTTAAGCTAATTTGAACTAATAATCAAATTATTTAAACTAATGATTTCCAACTTTATATTATTGCTCTGGGCTGTTGTGAAAACTTAGGAAAAATAATGATAATTCCATGCTTTACTCAGGGAAATTGCTATCTACTCAGCAAGAACACTATGCTCTGGTAACAGCTCTGTCTCTTTATTATCTATCTATTGATGTATAACAAATTTGCCCAAATATTAGCAGCGTAAAACAACAAGAAAGTACTATCTCACACAGTTTCTAGGGCCAGGAATCTGGAAGTAGCTTAGCTGGATGGTTCTGACTCAGAGATTCTCATGAGGTTGTGGCCAACTTGATGCTCGGGTCACCACTCATCTGAAGACATGACTGGGGATGGAAGATCTACCTTCAAACTCACTCACCTGGCTGTTGGCAGAAGGCTTCACTTCCTTGCCAACTGAGCTTCTCCATTTGGCTGCTTATGACTTGGAAGCTGGATTCCAACAGAATGAATGGGAGGGTGGGGAAAGCAAGAGAGAGGGAGAGAAAACACTGTCTTTTGTGACCTACATTTCAGAGTCAGATACCACTACTTCTACTTATTACATCCCTTAGAAGCAAATCATTAAGTCAAGCCCACACACCAGGAGGGGCTGATGTAAGGGCAAGAATACCAGGAGGTGAAGATCGTTGGGGGCCATCTTCTGTGGTGGCTACCACAGTCACCAACTTGCTGACTGAACATGAGCAAGGCACTATGCCTCTTGGAGTTTTCATTTTCTCTTCTTACAAATTCAGGGATTTTATCTTGAAGAAGACAATCTCTTCTACACGGATGTGCACTCTCAAAGACAGTAATATCCTGGGAACGATTACATAGTGGAAGACTGGGATAGAAATGTACTCAGTGAAGGCGAGAATTTAGCCTTGGCGCCTTGACCACAATTCTCCAAAGCAACTGCTAAATTGTTTTTATTTTTGTTTTGTACCATCTGAAACATCTTCCACAGATGATCAAAGCAATTGTAATTAAATATCATAGATTATTTTACAAATTACTTTTTTCAGGCTTGTTTCTCAAATTCCCTCATCTTACCACTAAGAAAACTGAGAACCAGAATTATGTCATATGCTGCCACAAGTCACAAGGCTGATTATTGGCATCTGTCTCCATACAATATTGTATGTAAAGGATTATTTCTGCTAAGGAAATAAAATAAATAATATGTATTGAGAATTACTATGTGCCTTGCAATCTTCTAAGCATTCTTTTAATCCTCCCAACCATCCTGATGAGGTGGAACCAAAATGATTTGCTTCAGTCACACATGCATGCCATGGTACAGTCAGGATTCGAAACCAGCCAGTCTGGCCCCCAAACCCAGGCTGTCAACACCTATATTCTGCTGTGTATAAAGAGGCAACGGGACTTGCACACGATCAAAAAGCAGATTCAAGGGAAGGACCACATCAGGAATGCAGCTTAGTTATCTAGTAACAGATTCAGTGAATTCACTCTCACGGCAGACGTGTTGGTCGTACTGGAATGGCTCAACTCTTCCTTAAGTATGTTCGGACTCCAAACTCCAGGAACTTAAAGAGGCCAACTGCGTCAGATCTAAATTAGGGTTTTGAGTACCTCAGACATTCCTAAATTTTATAAAGTCAAGGTGAACTCCAGTTTCTTAATTACATGTCAAACTTTGTAATTTACATTCCAAAAGCACAAAGTCTCCCCTTTGCTATATTGTCCGTTAGATACGAAGATTTCATCATTTGTCCAGTATGCTAAGAAGGAGCTGGGTTTCAGTGTGGGATAAAATGATGACAGTAGCCAGGTATGAGTTGACAAACACTAGTCTCAGTAAACACCAATTATTTCTCCTGTTTTTGTTTTCAGAGTGAGTCACACACTAGAGAATCCCTGGAATAGCTTACGATGAGGTACACAGGATAACTAAAGCATCTCTGAAGGTTTTTTTCAGTATTCGTTCTGTTTTGTAGACCTACTCAACAATTCAGAGAAAATTCTGAGCATATTTGCCGACTGCTTCAGTGAAAACAGCACAGAGCACATAGCTATTATCTAAGGCTTTGAGGAAATAGTCATCCGAACTAGAATATTGACTCTGAGTTTTCTTCATTTTAAATGTGTTTAATACAAATTAACACTGGGAGTATCTAACCACAGTGTAGTGTATGGAGTATGGTTGACTGGCCAAAATATAGAACACCCAGTTAAATTTGCATTTCAGATAAACAACAAATAAATATTTAGTACAAAATACTTCGTACATATTTATGCTAAAAAATATTTGTTCCTTATCTGAGATGCAAATTTAACTGGACATCTGTATTTTTATTTGCTAAATCTGACAAACTTAATTTGTGGGCCTTAAGAAGAATTGAGAAAGTTCTCCTCTCTACTGTTTTGGGGACTGATGGTCTCATTTCTTTGGACTCCACTTTAAAGTGTAAACTAAGTAACAGCTGAGACTCCATATTTTATTTAAAAAAGGCCTGAGCCAGCCCTGGTGGCCCAGTGTTAAGTTCAGTGAACTCTGCTTTGGTGGCCTGGGGTCCTGGATGTGGATCAACACCATTCATCGAAGGTCATGCTTTGGTGATGACTCACATACAAAAAGAGGAAGATTGGCATAGATGTTAGCTCAGGGCGAATCTTCCTCAGCAAAGAAAAAAAAAGAAAAGAAAAAAAAGCAGAGGCTTTGAGGTAAGATAGATTAGGTTCCAACTTAGCCCTGCTATTTATTATCTGTATGACCAGGAGCAAAGTACTTAACATGCCTGTTTCTCATTTTTCTCACTAGAATCATAGGGATGATAACGCCAACTTCAGAGTATTCTATTTAGAATCAAATGTATCTAAATCCTGTGGCTGGCCCAGTGGCACAACAGTTAAGTTTGCATGTTCTGCTTTGGTGGCCTGGAATTTGCTGATTCAGATCGCTGGTCCTACACACCACCTGTCAGGTCATGCTGTGGTGCTGTCCCACATATAAAGTAGAGGAAGATGGGCATAGATGTTAGCTCAGGGTCAATCATCCTCAGCAAAAAAAAGAGGAGGATTGGCAGCAGATGTTAGCTCAGAGCTAATCTTCCTCAAAAAAAAAAAAAAAGTATCTAAATCCTTGAGGTTGTCTTATATAGTAGCCATGGAATATCTTTTAATTATGCTAGTCATCTTTCTTGTTGCTATAAAAAAATGTGGTCTGAACTGGCCTGCTATGGGTATAAATGATATTATGTTAATATCAATCGTTTGAATTTCCTCAGTTTTTCCGCTACACGTGTAATAGAGTTAACCCACTCTCTGGATATTTTCCCATTTAGTTTTGGAAATCTCAGAGGGTATCTCACACGTTCTTGTAAACTGTTCTCTTACATTTTCCCATCTCAAACCTAATTTTTTTTAAAGATTTTATATTTTTTTAGAGCAGTTTTAGGTTTACAACAAAATTGAGAGGCAGGTACAGAGATTTCTCGTGTACTGCTGCCCACGCACATGCACAGCTTCCCCCATCATCAGTATCACTCACCAGAGTGGTAAATTTTTACCAAGGATGAACCTACACTGAAGAATCATACCACCCAAGTCCATATTCACCTTGGGGTTCACTGTTGGTGTTGTACCTTCTATGGGTTTGGACAAATGTATAATGACATACACACATCATTATAATATCATACAGAGTGTTTTCACTGCACTAAATATTCTCAGTGCTCTGCCCATCCATCTCCCCACCTCCCACCACCACCCTCCCCACCACCCCTGGAAACCACTGATCTTTTTACTGTCTCCATAGTTTTGCCTTTTCCAGAACATCATATAGTTGGAATCATACAGTATGTAGCCTTTTCACATTGGCTTCTTTCACTTAGAAACATGCATTTAAGTTTCCTCCATGTCTTTTCATGGCTTTTTAGCTGATTTCTTTTTAGTGGTAAACAATATTCCATTGTCTGGATGTACCACAGTTTTTTTTTTATCTACTCACCTACTGAAGGGCATCTTGTTTGCTTCCAACTTATTCTTATCTGTTGTCCATGGAGCAAATGACAGTTCAAATTTAAAGCTTCAGGAAAGGTCTTGGGGGAACATGGTGCAACAGTGGCGTTTGTTTTTGGATGAACACTGGAATCTGTTTACGTTCTGTTTTGGATAGACCTTTTGTGTATAAAGTAACAGGACTTAATGGAGTGATATTCTGGGAAACGCCAGAACTAAGAATCAAAAGAATGACTTCAGTTAGGTCAACATTCAAAGGTACGATAATGGCAAAAACCACAAAGCTATGTCTCAGCCAAACAGAACGTTCAGGACTCAGAAGGTAGCTGAGCGTTTCCTGGACATGCTAGTCTCATTTCCTAGAAAACTCTTTTTCCCTTATCTTTCTAAAATTGTCTTATTCTTCTCATGAGCTATCTTTCTTCTGCCCAAATGCCCTTGGCCTTCTCACACAGACAGCCATTTTACAGCCTATGCACCCTACAAATATTTCTTCCATCCCATATCCCACTTGCAATCGTAATGATTTCTTTGCATCTTTCTCCCTTCTTAAAGACAGGGACCGTCTCAGGGTCCCTTTAGGACAGAGCTTAGTGCAGAGTATTCCTCAGTCACAGTTTGGTGAATTGAACATCACAGGATCATGGGCCATAAAAGTGAGAAATGCACATTCAGATTATTTCATTCTATCATATATATTATTCTCAACTATTAAACATGTTTAATGCTTTAAGGAACTATAAAAAAAGCAATAGAGATGTGAACAATTTGATATGTCTGGAGTTGAAAGATGTGAATCTTCTGGCATGTAGACGCTCATTCCAACTGATATGTATCTTTTATTTTTTAATCATGCAGAGAGTCCAGATGGATTTTTATTAGTTCTTCAAACAATGCAACCAACTGGACTCATATTTAAATCAGTATAACTAGTATAATCTTAAAGTAAAGCAAATGAAATTGCTACATGGGCCTGGACATTTAGTTATGACTTTTTTAGTGCCTAATAAAGTTAAATGAGATAAAAGAGCAATATACCTCCCTCTGGTCTGATGCATAGCTTTTTGATAGCACAGCTGACGTTGCAGACTCTGCCTAACCTTTGGGGTTCTAGCCCAGATAACTTGATCCAGATAAGGTTTCGTTTACAGAAAATTTTTATGGATTTTACCCCAATAGCAAATACGCTTTTTGCTTCTATATCGGAAGCCCGTTTTCCATGAATTCCAGTTAGTCTGAAACTTTCTGTTCTCTTGATGAAGAGGCTCCAGTCCAGAGGGTTTTCTGAGAAAGCTTTTTTCTTACAAACTGGAAGTGAATGAGATAACATTAATAATGAACATTTGTTAAGCGCTTACCCATCCCACACACCGCTAGGTGCTTCATTCCATCCTCACAGCATAGGATGAGATGGGCAGGATTCCTAAGCTCACCTGACTCGGCTAGTAGCTGTGGGAAAAGTCTATGCAGACCCTGTTCTCTTAAAAGCTATTCAATTAGCTGTGGGATGGGTACAAAGTATTGTAAAAACTTCTGATTAGAAGGTATTGATTATGTAAATTGTTTTCGCTGCACTAAGGTTACCCCGGATGGAGGAACTCATGAGCAACTGGTCGCAGGTATTACTAGTTGAACCTTGAGCAAGTTCATAGCCACCAGGACCGCAGCCCATGTGGTCATTCACGCTATGGCCACGAGGGGGCGTTTGCTAAAGACAAAGGAGCCAGCACCCTCCTACGGGAAGGGTCTTATCTCTGAAATGCGTTCCTTGATTTAGAGTGATGCCTTGGTTCCGAGTTTAACCTTGCGACAACTTCTCCAGTGCTTTACAAAGGTCTTCTGACAGTACTCTGCTCTTTATGCCTAATTGCATCACGGTCTGACACATTCCACAAAAATAACACGTTTTAGAAAGGCCCTTTCCGCGGTAGGTGCTAAAAGACACCATGATCATCTAACACAACACAATTCAGCTACTCTTAAATGAGATTCTTTCTTTTTTAGTAGCTCTTTCCTAGAGTCTGCTGGTAAGTTCTGTGGAGCTAGACGATGGATAGATCAAGAGCTTTAGCTCACAGCAAAGGGGAATTTGATCATCAACGTAAAATTGAATAAAGAATGCAGCCTGGAACCAAGTGGTTGAAAACACAGTTTTCATCCACTTAAGATAATTATGCTAAATGCACTTATTTAATTTAACAACTATATTATTATAACTATGAATTAAAAACATATGCCACAGTAAAAGTTTGGGAGAATGCATGATAGAAAAATAGAAAATTGACTCATCATTTAATAAACTTCTAACGAGGAGAGGAGTTCATTTTAAGCAGCTGTAGAAATTCGAGGGTTTAATGTAATCTCTTTCTTCAGGTTTTTTTTCATTTGATGTACTTATGTAGATCATTCCTTATAAGCCTATCGAGGGTTCATCTCTCTATGCATAGTTTTATAAACTGGATAGGGAGAAGCAACTAAAAATAATTATCATGAAAATCTAGATGCCTGTATGTAAATGTGTTTATGTATATTCAACATTCTGTTTTCAGAGTTTTAATATCCATAATAGCACTTGAATATCGCCCTCTGCATTCACATGTGAATATAATTTATTCCTTCATTCAATGGATATTTATTAAAAGCCTAAGACATGACAGGCACTATTCCAGGCACTTGGGATCTATTAGTAAACCCGAGAGCCCCAAGTCCCCATCACTGTGAAGTATACATTTTAGTGAAAGAAAAAAGACAACAAATAAAAAACATCATGAATAAGTAAGTTACATGGTGTGTTAGTATATGATACTATTGAACATTAGATCACGTTAAAGAGGATTCAGAGTACGGGGGACCACTGCAATGAGGCCAGAGTGGGTGTCAGTGAGAAGGCGAGATCTGAGCAAAGACTTGAAGGAACAGAGGGTGTTTGCCTTCCCGATGACTGGAGCAGAAGGATGGACACTCCAGACAAGGGAACAGCCAAAGCAAAGGCTACCACAGGCAGAAGAATGAGGAGTATGACGTTATCTGATTGAAGTTTTTAAACAATTCACTTTGATGTTTATGTTACAGATGGACTGGGTGTGTGTCTGAATGGGTCGTATCTAGGTTTCCTAGAAGAGATGATGGTAACTACTATCAGAGTTGTAACAGTGGATTCTGGATTTATTCTCAAAGATGAGCCAACTGGATACCCTGAGAGATTAGATGCGAAGGGTGGAAGGAAGAGAGGAGTCAGAGATGCCTCCAAGGTCTTTGGCCTGAGCTGCTAGAAGGATGAGGGGGTCTTCAACCGGCATAGAGAAGACTACAGGAGTCAGGGTACAGGCGAGCAGAGGATGAGAACTTCACTTATGGGCAGGATGAATTTCAGATGTTCACTTGACATCTCAGGGGCAGTTGGATATAATCCTCTCTCCCCATTGGGAATAACAGCCCCTGCACAAGTCCACCTCACCCTCTCCCAGCCATGACAGACATCCCTGATCACAAAGTCCTTCATTCCTGCTGGCTTGATGGAGTTCAGACTCTTTCTTCATACATGGACCTAGATAATCAATACTTCCTTACTGAAGTTAGAGAGTAAGAGAACTCTATTGGCTTCCTTTCTAGGCTACATCTGAAGCCAGTCAGATTCTCCAAGTCATCTCATTGTAGCCAAAGATTTCTTTTAAATACATACTTTATCAATATCTAAATGTGGACAGGCCTGGCACAAAACCCAGTTATTCCAGGTGATAAGTTAGCACTTCCCTGTGGAATAACTGTGGCTTTCTGCATTTTCCTAGCATGGGAAGGGGCAATGTAGCGTCCTAGAAATCTGTCTCAGGCCTGCCTAACAGCAGACTTTTCCGGAACTGCTTTGTAGCTGTCATCCTATTCTCTTTGGCAAGAGAGAATTAATTGTTTTCTCATTTGCAGGGTGAGAGAAAGGAGAACAGGCATTCTGGATTTTGCCAGCGATGAAGGCATGTCTGATGTGAGAGAAGGCTGCCCTTCTGATTTCCTAATGAGAAAATACTGATTGTCGGAAGGAGGGGGACAGAGCTCTGATTCTCTTTTACCAATGAAATCTCTGCATTTTGCATGTTCTTCCCATTCCTTCCACAGAGCAAACATATTCTTTCTAGCGTCTACTAGAATTAAACAAAGGGTAAGTGAGAGTTCACAGTAAATGTCTTCCCCAGCACCTAGGCACCAGAGAGGAGGGTATTTAAAAAGAAATATTTGAAATAAGTCTAAAGGACATGCTGTAAAAATCTATCACTTCTCATTTCAAAAAGAGTTTATTAAGTGTGTCCAGACTTTTGTTCAGTTAAAGAAAAATGTTTTACGTTTCTTTGAGGGTGGCAATCAGCCATTTGGTGGTAAGTGACAAGAAATATATGTACAGTTCATGCTGGTTAGTAAATTGTCTGTGTTTGTCTTGCTTGCGGCATGTAAACACAGATGTCAGACGAGAATCCCCTTGTCCGTTAATCTGAGTCTAGAAAACTGCAGACACAGCAGCTCAGATACTGTATCAGCTGTCTACATGCTTCTCCTTTCCTGGTTTATCGAGTAGGGTTTCTTGTCTGAATAGAAACAACAGAACAAGAACTTCTGAACTATTTAGAATTCTGACCACTGTTATTAAGACAAAAATCCCTTTGATTAGGTAATACATCCATGAATTCACTCATTTAGTAAAAACACCACTGTCTCCCTTTCCATTATCCTGAATTAATGTGTCTGAAAGAAGGAGCAATGTACCTAAAAATAGATTTCCAAATAAATCAGTCGTTTCTTTAAAAAGAATTAATCATTTTACAATACCAAATGCATGCAAGATTCTTTACTAGCGAAAGAACATTTTGATAAAATTGGCTAATTAAAGTTTACAGGAGCCAGCACTTGTCCTCCTCGAGCCACAGCCAAGTCGACCTGTCGTGCTTCCCGCTGGGGGCTACATGTGCTGTGGGGTGTAAATGCTCCCCAAGCAACTGAGGAGCTCGTGCCTAGTAGGGTCTGTGGGAAGCAATATCATCAAGGAGGTAAAATGATAAGGTAATGGGGATGAAAAAATGTTCTTAGGATCAATGATGAAGTGTAAAACAAAACATTCCTGTTGCTCAACATGCTCCAGGTTGATGGCTTGTTTTCTATATATATTATGAAGAGAAGATGACAGAAAATATCAGAGAAGAGCAATGTGAATTCAATTCTGTTAAATTTGAATTATAAAGCCACAGGGTTCCCCATAAGCATGTTGTAAGACTGAGTGAGTATATATTTATTCAAATAAATGTTATCTCCTTCTGAAAAACCTTGTTCCTGGTCTTTTTTTGGTTTATTTATTTTGTTTTTTGCAATTGTGTGTACATCCTGCAGCATATTTTCTTGGTATCCTCAATGATAAGGACATTTCGTCTTCTGGGGTGGCTTTCTGGAAGCTAGTCAGCCATTGAGGGACAAGTTTAGCGGATAAGATGAAAGAATGGTTAAACTGGATAATATTGATTTGGTCAAAATAACACCATGAAAAGCGGGATCCCCAGATGAACAGCATCCGCACCACCTGGAGAGCTCAGGGAGGTCCCCCCAGAGCCTCTGAGTCAGCGGGTCTGGGTGAGACTGAGAATCTGCCTTTCTAACAAGTTTCCAGATGACGCTGATGCTACTGCTTTAGGGACTATATTTTGAGAACCACTGAAATAATATATGATCTTAAAATACTCATATTGATTTTATTTTGTATTTTTAAACTGGTTTTCAAAGCAGTTCCAAAGAGTTCCCCAAAGTTAGTATTATTATAAAAAGTTTAAAATGTGTTAAAGTCACTGTTTTACACAGACAAATATTCTATCGATTCTGTCTCATTCGTTTCTAAACAAAGAGCCTAGGACTTCATGGCTGCCCATGGGATGCTGACCCTACTTAGCCTGGAAGGAGCCTGGCATGCGGCATGCAGAAACTTCCCACAGGGTCGTTGCCACCCAGATGCTTCTTGTTTGTGTGTCATAAGAACAGGGAGAGATGATCTGGGATCCAGCTTTCTAACATCCAGGAACTTTGCTGGAAGCTTATCATGCGTCTTCACTTCTCCAGCCAAGAACAAAAAATACTAAATTAGACTTGGAGAGCGGATTCCTGGAAACTCACCTATGTGAAACTCTTCAAATGTCTCCCCATCAGGCATCATTGTGTGCCTCGTCTGCAAGACACTAAGTTCCATGAGGCAGGAATCATTTCTGTCATGGTAACTATTGGGTATTCCATGCTTCAAATGATGCCCAGGACAGACTCTGTAAATTTATTTTGAATATTGAAGTCTAAAATCTTTAGCACATAAGGCCCTTCCTGTTTTGCCACTTTCTTGCCTCTCCTCCATCTCTCCCGAACCACACCTTGGACCATCCAGCAATACTGGTTTGACTTAGTTTTCCCATGCTCTTTGTCATTACCATAGAACCAAATGACAATTATTTTTTTCTATTGGTGACAATTGTTGTGAACATTGGGAAAATAAATTAGAATTGGTTGGGCGTGATCTAGTAATTCGCTCTTGGATCCTGAAGACAGTTTAGTATTTTGACTATGAAGTTAAAATGAATTATTGGTTAGCAGAAATGGTAACTATTTTAGGTATAACACTGGAGGATTTGAAGACTATCTCAAGTGGCGACGGTGGGAATAGGAACTGAAAGGCTGGAGCACAAAGGATTTCGCTGACATTTTCCTAGCCCTCAAAGAGCTTGGCATTCCGTCTGAAAATCAGTATTATCTTTAACACTTAAATTAAATACTTTTTACTTGTTTGGTTAGAAAGGAAAAAGTAGAGGTGTTTGGTTTTGAAATTCTGAAATGTCAGCAAGCAGTGTGAATGTTCCAGACCGAAGAGATGATACCTTGGTTTATATTAATAAGAACGTGTGAGTTACAGTGTATTCTAATTGGAATAAAGCAGGAGTAGAGCAATTGTATTCAATATTATTCTAAATTGCCAGGTGCATTATAAGCATAGGTTAGGTGTGCTGAGGAGTGCTATGGTCTGAATGTTTGTATTCCCCCCAAATTCATATGCTGGAATCCTAACTCTCAAAGGTGATGGTATTAGCAGATGGGGCCTTTGAGAGGCACTTAAGTCATAAAGGTAGAGCTTTCATGAATGAGATGCATGCCTTACAAGAGAGGTTCCCGAGAGATCTCTAGCTCCTTCCTCCATGTAAGTACACAGTGAGAAGGGTTGGCTGCAGAACCAAGAAAAGCGACCTCACCCAAACATGTTGGCACCTTGATCTTGGTCTTCCCAGCCTCCAGCATTGTGAGAAATAAATTCTGCTGTTTATAAGCCACCCAGGATGTGTTATTTTGATATACAACCCAGATGGACTAAGACAAGGGGCAAAATATAGGCATGGCCGTGGGCACAGAGTTAGGAAGACCCAGGAATTTGCTTTGGTGGAGGGAGACTAAGTGACTGCAGCCAATTCCCCTTTTTGCTCATCTGTCAGGACTCTTGCGTAGATAAGTATAGGTGATATGTGCAGAAAAATAAAAGGTCTATGGAAATCCATTTATTATTACTATTCATCAAAAGCCAGGAGCTGTTGTAGATTTTCCACCTAGCATGGTGGTTATGAGTGTAGACTTGGGGATTAGAGGTATCTGCATTCAAATTCCAGCTCTATCACTGAGGGCTCTGCAATTTTGGACACTGATGATGTAAACTTTTGTGTAAAATGAGGATGTTAATAGTACTAACATCACAGGGATGTTTTGAGGATTCAACCAGATAATTAATGCAAACCTCTTAGCAGAGTAACTGCTCAATACACACAAGCTATGACTATTAGCACACTATTGCTATACTTGCTATATGTCAGGATATGGAGCAGACATTCACTTTCCAGGATGTCTTACTTTTTCTGATGGTAGCTGGGATTTTTTTGTTTTTTGGTGAGGAAGATTGTCCCTGAGCTAACATCTGTTGCCAATCTTCCTCTATTTTGTATGTGGGATGCCACCACAGCATGGCTTGATGAGCCGTGTGTAGGCCCACACCTGGGATCTGAACCCGTGAACCCCAGGCCACTGAAGCAGAGTGCATGAACCCAACTATTCTATGCCATGGAGCCAGCTCCTGACGGTAGCTGTTTTTGTTCATAAGATCATCATTTGCTTCTCCTCTTTATTGTCAAGTGTATTATAGAGGCATATTTAAGTAGCAGTAGCTTACTTATTCACTAGAAGACCTACTGCAATCACAGGCTATTTCTTAAGGACCTGGTTTTCTTGATTCAACTCTGTAGGATGACAGCTTATACTTCGTTCACATTCTTGTAACTCAGCTCACTGATTTAAAATTGACTCCATCCATCCTTGTGAATTCATGGATGATAGGTCCAAATTTAGACCAAGTACATGGCAACAGATTTTTAACATGTAAATATGAAGTACTGACGTGCTGGGTGCTAGACAAAACGCTTCAAAAAGCAAACCCACCCTGCGTGGCTCAAAACCATACAAAAGTTGCTCTCATTCTGAAATGCACCATTAAATGTTATCATGAGTTTTACAAAAGCTTCAGTGAGTTCAGAGTGCTTGACGAATTCAAAGAAACAACAGGTGCTCACTGTACGGGCAGACAGGAGAAAGCTTGGAATAGCGGAGTTTCTGTCTTTTTTCTTTTCTCCTTGATTACTTCCTTCCTGTCTGAGTGCCTAAAGGTGGTTTCCATACTTTTATTTAAAACGTGGTATCCATTTACTTTTGTTCATGGTCAAGTACCACTTTAGAATAAAAAAAAGCTACGCTACCCTCACAGCCCTGATCATCTCATCGGTACGTATCCATCGCCTGGTCTCAGGAAAGTGGGGTTGCATCACCTCCACCATTGCATCCCATAAAGGCAGCAATGGTGACCTCTGTCTCTGTGAGATCTGCATTTTTGGGCAGTGGGGACAATTCTAGGCTTCTGGATCCTGCCCTTCCCTGTCTCCACCACCATCTCTGGGCTATGCAAGGTACCCAAGTCTTCAGGGTGCCCAAGTCACTCTGGATCAAAACTTAACATCTCTGCAAAACACTGGGAAAAATGTCATGGGTCTCAGTTTCTATGATGTGGTTTACTTTCTGCTCCTCTTCATAAAAATACCTATTCTGTGTCCCATTATTTTTGGTTCCCTCATTTATCCCAGCTAAACCGAACATTGAACTCCAGAGAGCAGAGCCCTAAGCAAATGAATATTGCATGTATTTGATAAAAGAGAGAGAACAGCACAAAAGCACTGGTGATAAACATTGTATGCACAGATTCAGTACTTCAAAGGAGAAGAGCAAAAAGCAAAGACTAGTGATTCAACTCTCTATGACACTCATGTGTCCCCAGCCATCCTCATATTGCAGGTGCCCAAGATGAGCAGGGCCACCCGCTCCCTTTAGCCCCATGGCACAATTTCAGCCACAAAAGACTGACCATTATTTTAGATGCTAAGTACATGGAAACTTATGAAAAAATATAAAATATTAAAATTAGAAGTAACTGGTATTTTTCTGTAGTTGGTAGTAGAAAGCTACAGAAGAGCCTGAGGGCCACAGAAATGAAACTACTCAGCAAGGTTTGAATCGGTTTCTACAAATTCTTAAACCTTTTCTCTTCTTCTGTATTTTTTTCTATAAGATTGGCACCTGGGCTAACAACTGTTGCCAGTCTTTTTTTTTTTTTTCTGCTTTATTTCCCAAACCCCCCTGGTACATAGTTGTATATCTTAGTTGCAGGTCTTTCTAGTTGTGGGATGTGGGATGCCGCCTCAACGTGGCCTGACGAGCGGTGCCATGTCCGTGCCCAGGATCCGAATCCTGGGCCGCCGCAGCGGAGCGCGCGAACTTAACCACTCGGCCACAGAGCCGGCCCCTCTTCTTCTGTATTTAATTTCTTAAATTTTTCTTCCTAAAAACTTTTGGTTCTCCCTTGTCTGTAGAAAGTTTGAGATTTACCATTGCTATTTTTCTGCTTCTCTCCATCAGAGTTACACTTGTATGTTGCCTGCTAACTCCTCCTTCCACGCCTCCTGCTTGACTCAATTGATCAGTGCCTTTCTGTACCATATGCTGTACTGCGTGAAAACTACCTCAGACTAGAGGGTCAGGGGAATAACATTTCTTGTTTTACAAATATACCTTCTAAACGTTTAATGTTGTGAACAGATGGACTTGCTGTGTAAGCAGAACACCATGAAGATAAAACATAGAGGTATGGAATTTTCTACTAGAATACTACGAGACTTGCAAAAAAGATAACCAAACTCATGCTTCATGACGTGAACAATCAAATATCGCACTGAGTGGTAATGTGTCGTAATTACCAGACTACTCCCTCTGTAACATCATGTACCTGAAAGCTCTTTGAGAAGGAATCTTAGCTGATCGTGCCTTGAGAGTCCTGGATGAAGAGGCAGAAACTCTAAATCTTTCTTAGAGGAGAATATAGTCAGCTCATGGGGAACAAGATGCAATACACTGAGAATGAGCTCTTCCTTGGAATCTTAAAAGAGATGAATGTGAGAGGAGAACTGAGATATAAAGGATGACGAAGAGGAAGCGTGGCTGTTAGTTGTTGTCTCCATAAAAGTTGTTTTCCACTTTGTCATTTGATTAAAGAACTCATTTCTCAAACCAAGACACCCTGCTAAGGGAATGAATCATGACCCATCTAAGCTGTTCGTAGTACTCTCATTCTTCTTTATCAAATGCTGGATTAGGGAGGGGCTTGTGAGCCTTTTTGTCCAATGGCATGTGAGAAGTCTGTTGGGATGTTTATGGAAAACATTTTCTTCCTCAAATAAACAAATAAAAAGGCTGCTGTGGTAAAACCATTCTTCCCTGGCTTTGGCTTTGAAAGTACTTTCATATGCTTGAAGCTGCTGTTGCTTTCTAGTTTGGAAGATTTCCCAGACACTTTGAGAATGATCGAGCAATGAAGAGAACCTCAGTCCTTCATTACATCACTGAACTGCTGCACCAATCTAGGATCACCTGTCCAGTGATTTATTAAAATCGATCTCACTTATAGCAGGAGTAAGGAGGGAAGACCCACATTAATATTAATGCCTTCTCTTTCTTCTCCACCTATACAAAACCTATCTTCTTTCAGCACCTAGATTAAACTCCACCTCCTCTGGGATAATTTTTTAACCACTCCAGACTAAATTTACAACTTTCCTTATGTGAATTCCTGGAGATTCATTGCTTGTGCTTTTAATCCCATATTTATATAACCTATTGCATTTTCAGTTGGATTCCATAATTCTTAGGGGACAGGGCATGCAACCTAACTCATCTTTCTTTTATATTTATTAGAGTTTTTACCCCTGTGCAAACTATCCATTAAGACGTCAAAACCATGGCTTTAACAGCAAACAATTACTGAGCCCCTACTCTGTGCCAGATCATTTTGTGTTGTAATGGTTAATCCTCAATAATCCTCTTGCACTGTAATAGTTCATCCTCATGACAACATTGCAGACTGTGCTGTTATATTCCACAGTGCTCTCCTAGAGACTAGATTGGATGCTCATTAAATGCTGTCGTGACATTCTATACTTTTCCTTCATGGAACTTATAGTTTCAATTAAAAGACAGAGAAACTAAGAATGCATTTGCCTGCCTATTGTCTATTTCTCCCCAAATAAAGTCCGTGAGGACAGGGATGATTTCTATCAAATATCCCCAGGCCATGGAACAAGGCTTTCACGGGCTAGCCTTAAGTATTTGGTGCATTAGTAAAGAAATACTCATTTTTTTTTGAGAATGGGAAACAGAGGCTTAAAGCATGACACACATCTGAGTCAAGTTCACATCTTTGGTCTTAAGGTCCATACTCATCACCAGGTTGTCTCTTTCCAGGGGCTCTGCCCATAATATCTATACTATGTTATTCTCCACTGATGTGAGTTGCTTCAAACTCCAATTGAGGCTCTGGGTTTACCATCCCATTTGCTGTGTGGAAAACTAAGAAAACTCATTTTTAACAGTCAATGCAAAGATTTCAGACTCCTGAAGTGAGCAGCTAAGAATGATGATGGTGATGGTATCACCATGATTTACAGGCCACCCCAGTTTTGCTGGGGATATTACCTTCAATCCTTAAGTTATCATTGTAAGTTAGGTTTTATTTCTTGCTCATAGAGGAAATTAATATTTATAGAGGCTAAGAAATACAGTGAAGATCGCATAACGAACGAGCCATGGAGATATACTATTAACTCAGGCTTACCCGAAAATAAAATCCAGGGGCTTCCCACTCTGTCGTGCTATAGCTGTCATTCATCAAACACCTACTATGTGCCAGGAACTCTTTTAGATACTTCTTCAATTATCCAAATAATCTCCTAAAGGAATTACTATCAGAGTAAGAAAGGTAACAATGGTTACATGTGGCTGAATTTAAAAGCAAAACAAGTCAAAGAGTAGGTTTAGAATCTGGCAGGGTTTTCTAAAAATATGTCAAATTTTCACAGGAGTTTTTGAACCTATGCCTTACAGAGAAATGTTTAGATTTATATTTAATCCATATGCTGGGACTAGCAGGAGGACAATGGACTTGAGTAAGAAGTAAAATGAGGTAAGTGCACGGCCAGGTCATATTTTGCAGGCCTTGGTAAACTAGTTGCAGGCATCCTCAAAGGGTCAGACAGTGATGGGATGGATAGAAACTCCAAGTTTAAAGCAGTTGCATCCATCCAGAGTTTGGTCATTTCTAAGGACATTTGACCTTTTAAAAAGAAAACATATAACTCGGTAAGAGCTGACATGGGAGAAATTGAATCTTCATCTTGGGTGCCATAGGAACGGGAGTTGAAATAGAAAATCAGATAAAGATTAGCTGCTTTCTTTTAAACTACAACATCCAACCCAGCGTCATTGGCCACAGCCATGTTCTTACTTTCCGGCTCCTTCCCACCAGACATCTGCTGTTGGAGATTTAATTGTATCTGTCACTTCAGTAATCATGTGCATGAGTGTTTTCCAGAAGGATGACTTGTAGACTTCCAGTCTCGGTCTGGATGGTACGATTGTGCTGCTGCTGTAATGCTAACAAGAACGTTTCATCTACCGTCTCTAACCACTCTGATCATGATAGGGTAATGGCCACTGCCAGGCGTCCTTCTCTTGCTAAATGCTCCATGATGAAACCAAGAAAGGCAACACTCAAAATTAGCAGATGCTGAAAGCTGAAGAATTTAACTCTGCTAAGAGGAAATATTGATGTCTGCAGCCCTAGGAAACAGGGAAAAGAAAAAAAAAAACAAGCAAAATTGGTTATTTTCAAAAGGATGTTTACTTCTCCTTACTTGCTTTTATTTTATACTTTAACATTTTATTCTCATTAAAGGATGTTTTTGAATCAGTAAGAGGATTGAAAAATCCAATAAGAAATATTGAAAAGGACTCAGCTTATTTGGTCTGAAAACAAGCAAACAGAAAGTCCCAAATCACCTTGCCCTCATAAATAACACAATTTTGATGTCAAGCCAGTCATTTAACCTGTCTAATTTTCAGGGTCTTTTTTTTTCCTGGAAAAAATGGCAGTATTTACTAGACAATCTCTCGACTCCTTCCTGACAAATAACTCTATGTAAACTTACTTCCTCAATTTTAAGCAACCCACATAGACGTATGCGTCCTAAAATATTATACCCCAATTATATGTAACATACAAAATTATTTTGCCTATTTTTCTAAATGGCATGGCTCTGGAAACAGTGTAATAAGTCACTCTGTGAGATGATGGACCACAGAGGCCATTCTTCTTCAGTCATTCTATGGGGGAGTAGAGTGTGTCGTCAGAGCTTCAAGGTTATTCTCCAGAAACAGGACAAAGATTAGTTGTTTCACAACTTCTACGTATTTTTAATAACTGCATCCCAAGGTGGAGAGATCATTGGCTAACTGCCAAGTGATACACCAGATTGGGGAATTCTGACAGAGATTCCAAACTTTAAGGTAGTTCTTAATCATCCGAAAGTAAATAGCACAAGAAATAATACAGAATAAACCTAGTAGTGAAGAAACAGAAAAGTGCTGATTTTTTTTCTGACTTTTCTTTCAACATACCAGATGCCATACCCTTGCTTAGTCAACAAGATGCTTGTTATTGATTGGAGCCAGGATTACACACACACACTCTTACAAGAGTTATTAAGAAGGAATAAAAGATGCCTCCTATAACGAGCCCCCTTGTAACTGGAATTTATAGTGTCCTGTCTTTCTCCTCCATATCACCGTTACTAAAATTACAAATGTATAATTCATTTTGGAATTATTTGTTTAGTGTCTGACTTCCTGTCATGTTCACATCTGTATGTACAACATCTAGCATCATGCTTTCATTTCACAGATATTCAAAATATTGGTTGAATAGTTAAATAAAAGAGTGAATGAATGAATACTCTTTCTTTATTCATGGACCTCATTGATTTTATGTAGTGTCTTTTTGTCAACTATTCTTGAAGTGTAATTAAACACACTGAAGAAAAATATTTTTTGTTTGGCTAGCTTAATAAAATGATCGATTTCACTCTAGAAGTCAAAAATTGACTTTATGGTGCAAGCTTTGCACTTCTTAACTACAGTTTCATATATCATTGAACCCAATCACTGTCTCATTCTTCCTCTCTCTCTCTCCCTCTCCTTTTCTCTCTCTCTCTCCCTTTCTCTCTCTCTTTTTCACACACCCAGATGCATACACTCACCCTATACCTACACAACTGTGTTTTTGTAGTACAACCATTGTAATTATCCTCAGTGATTCTTGCTCAGTTCTCAAACCCTACTCTTTGGAAGAAATAGGAACCGCATTCTGAATGAGCAGTTGGTAGGCTCGTGAAAGTGGTTAGAGTTGCAGATTTTCAAAGTCTGGCTGGTGCTATCCTAAATAGCACAATAAGGCAAAATATATCATCTTTCAAAGAAACCTGCATTTGAATCTGAGTGACTAGATGAATAACCACTAAGTGCCCTTATTTTTGGGCAAAGATCAATGTCTTTGAGAGCGACAAAGTATTAGAAGATGGAGAATAACTCCTTAAGTCTGCCTCTGGCAGGAATAGATAGGGAGCTGCGAGTTACCCTCCTTCCTGAAGACTCAGCATTCTGCATCACTGTGCACTTCATTATCTCTGCTTTTTATATAAAATCTTAGAATATTTGAGTTTTTCAAGAGTCACATTTCCTTTGATTGAACTTCCCTTGCAGTCATATAAATACTTCCATGGACTTTAGTTTTTACTCCAATTGAAAAAATGTAATGCTGATGAGAGAAAGCTCTACTCCTTTTCAAAAAATAATATAAAGAACATGTTGCTCATTATGCAAATGCCACACAAAAGCCAACCTAAGAAATCCATCTGAAAAAAGCAAAAGTCACATACTTGGAAATATTTTTAAAAGATTTTGTGTGGATGTTCTTAAGTACTGTGTAAGAAGTGTAGGAAGAGGTTTCTCAGAATTTAAAACATACTCATTATCTTTCTTTAAGAATTTAAAATATGTTCTCATTGAAAATGGAGTTATATAACATGTATTCCATGGTGTTGTTGTGAAGAAGAATTGAGACTGTAAGTGTATAAGAGCTTAGCACAGAATCTGTGCTGCAGCAGGTGCTCAAAATATGGCAGTCGAATCTGCATTTAAATACATTGCATTTATACCGTGTACCCACTGTGGAAAAATTATACAGAAGGAGGCCCCCAAGAATTCCCCTAGTGGAATTTTGAAGCCACTTTTCAAATGAACTAATAAATCAAAAGCAGCATCATAGAATTCAGTCAATAGTTAATGGAAGTTCAAATGTCATCATTACGTGCTGGCTCTTGGCTGCAGACTTTATGAAAAAATGAAACCAATGTGCTATTAAAACCCAACATTGAAACACTTTAGTAATGAAATTTTATTCCTAAAGATCTTAATACTTCTTTAAAAAGTATTCATAGAAATTATGATATAAAAATTCTTTTCCAATGACAACAATAACAAAAACCTAAAATAATAAGAAACACAAGAAATATGAGTGACTAAAACTGTGAGAGACACACTAAAGAGAAATCAAAACCAGTTTTAAGTGGAAACATCAAATAGTAAAAAGAAGCTAATTCTTTCCAAATTGAATAATAAATTAAATATACTTCCAATAAAAATCTCAATGAGCTATTTTTCTGAAACTTGATAAATTTTTGAAATAGTGATATGAAAGAATAAATGTGAAAATAGCTGTGTGGAAATAGCTAAGAAAATGTGAAATGGAGGAATACTAAAAAGAAAATTAACTCCACTAGAAATTAAATATAGAGTGATAATCTAAACTAGAGAAGGTATGATTTTAAGTTGGAGTGCGTATTTATTTTCTATTGTCATTGTCTTTTAATTTGAATGTTTAGTCTGTTTACATTTACTGTTAGTACACTTTACATTAAATATTTTCTGTTATAAAATTTATTTTTAATTTTAAAATCAGTTGTGTGATGAAGTTTGTCAAAATGATACCAATTTTCAGTGCTAATCACCCGTGTATTTGCATCATGACAATTTTTGTGAAGCTCTTTTTTTTTTCAGTTCTTACTTGGTAAGAATATATTTCTATATATTCTCTAACTCTGCCAATTACTATTTTTATGATGTTGATCATGTAATTTGACCTTCTAAACTCGTTTTCTTATCTATTAAATGCATATAACAATAGTAACATCACAGAATTATTGTTAAGATGAAGTGAAATAACTGATGGAAATGGTTTACTATAGCGCAAATCAACCATCAATAAATGTTAGGCAATAATACTGACAGAAGTGGTAATAGTAACAGTTTAAAGACTATCCTTTCTCCGCTGAATTTATCTTGAATCTTTGTTAAAAATTAACTAATGTGTCAATGTAGGTCTATTTCTGGACTTTCTATTCTGTTCCAGTCCCTGTGTCTAATCTTTTGACGGTACCACACTGTGTTGAGTACTGTTGGTTTATGGGGAACTTTGATATCAAGTAGATTGAAAGTTCCGTTTTTATCCTTCTTTCAAAGTTGTTCTGGTTATTCTAATTTCTTTATCTTTCTAAGTAAATTTCATAATCCACAGTGGTTTTTCTCCCGGGCCCCAGGGATGACAGGGCTTGCTGTTCTTTAGGGAAGGTGAACCCAAGTAGTGCTTTCTGTCTCCCCTCCCCCAGGCCTGCACCACTGACGGGAGCTTCCTCCAGTCTTCCTCTACAGCCCCACTCTTTCTGGTGACTATTTTGTGAAGGTCTGTGCAGTGGAGACTGTGAACAGGGGTAAACTCTTCTATGTCTGCAGCTCTTAGGGGTTCCAAACACTCGTGATAGCTGTTCTTAGCCTTTCTGAACTAGTTAATAGTATTAGCTGAATTCTTCTTACTCACTTTTCCAGTGGCTTTGTCTTTTCTCATGATTTGCCCCAGTTGAACTTGTGCTGGTGTTCTGTCTCTACTTGAAGGTACCTGTCTTTAAACAGACTTCAGGGTATTTGGTTACTTTGTGACATCAATTCTTTAAAAAATTTGATTTTGTGTAGTATCCGTGCTTTTCATACTGTTAGGATGGGAATGATGCTCTTTCCAAGTTTCTATATCTTAAGAAGAAGCTAGAAGCCCCCAGTGATATTCTTCTTTATCTAGGCTATCACCTCTTTCAATATATCCAGTTTTCTTCTTTTTTTGTTGTCTTTTCAGCTTAGTCTTTTCTCTCTACGTGAATTTTTGCATTAAATTTTAGTGGCCCCACCTCATTGAATTCTGTTGAGTTAGTCAAATAATGTATGAATTGTGCATTAGGTCATTTTTAGCAGCATATTCTTGACTTAGTTCTTCTGGATGTTCTCTTCTTTCTTTTATTCTGCTCAACTTTTTTATGACCCTGGCTTGACTTTGGATACAGTGAGATTTCTTTAGCTGAGCATTTGCCCCTTGCAGGAGGTATGGCTTGACCTTGGACCAGGTTTCTGTTCAGATGTGTCATGGCTAAGTCTCCTTTCGAAATCTATCAGTGGAAGTGGGTGCCGGGCACAGCAGCCTCTTCAATCCCAAGTGTCTAACATGCTTCTGCTCTAATGAGATGGTATCTCCTCCTATGCCTAAGGCTGGCTCTCTGATATGTTAAACTACAAAAACATACACTTTTAGCATATATTTGTACACTAAATAATATAATTTCCATCATGCCCAATTAACAGAGCTCTTATTTAGACACTACCTTGCCTACAACCCCAGGGAGCATTATTTTCACCCTGAATTAGCCTTATCATACTCAGTTATCTTATTTTCTACAGTCCATTCTCTCTTTCTTTCTGGAAAAAGAAAGGTAAAAGACAGAAAATGGCTTTAGATGGGTCAAGAGGATAAAAATATTACTTTGTTCCCCTCAGAGAGCAATTTCTTGAGATGACATATACCCGGGGTTTTGAATCTTCTTATTGTCCTGTCTTTAAGGAAGAACAGCCTGTCTGTACCATGAGTTGAAATCTGCATTTTACCTCAATTCAACTTGAATTTCTTATTGGTAAGTGAAAATTCTTCCCAATTTTTTTTTTTGGTGACTAAGAGCCAGGAACCTTAAGTCCTGGTGTGTTATTGCAAAAACAGAGTTGAAATTGTAAGTTGGATTGAAATAAGATTATTATATTTGGCAAAGACTTATGACCTTAGAATCTTCAACAACTAAATCCTTGAGGAGTTTCTTAGAGTAAGGTTTCTAATGGGAATAGGAAGAGAGGATGCTCTAGGGAAATTCATAATCTTCATTATAAGTTTTAAAACCACAGTTATTAATATATATTCCTTGTGTACTTTTCGATAATGGGGAACCATCAACATTGATCCTATTTATTAGAGACAAACGCAGTATTTTGAACACAGCAGAACAAAAGCCTTCTTGTCCCCCTTTGTCTTTAAGCCAATGGTTCTCAGCCAGGAATGACTTACTCCCCCAGGGGATATTTGTCAATGTCTGGAGACATTTTTGCTTATCACAACTGGAGATCACTTTGGCACCTAGTGAACAGAGGTCATAGATGTTGCCAAACATCATATAATGCATAGGACGGCCCCATACAGCAAAGAATTATCTGGCCAAAATATCAATAACGGTGAGTTTGGGAAACTCTTTTCTCAGCCCACATTGAAATACCAGCTCCTCTAAAGAGTCTAGGAACAAGTAGGGCAAAGCAAGAGGGGGCCTTTTTTCCCTCAGCCCTAAAACAAGAGAGCTAAGCTTCCTCTGTTAGGTCACCTCAGTCGGTCTTATTGCACCAGCTCCGTGGGACAAAGACTCAATCCAAAGAAAGAACCATAATAGAGACTATTAAACAAGACAATAAAGGGAGAGCGTTTACTCCTATGAAGACTCAGAAATCTTCTTCTTTCCTAAAAGTACAGAAATATCTATTCCTCTTACTAAGACCCAAAGATGGAGTAAAGGGAAATTTACCTCTCCCAAGAGCTCAGTGTGTACCTTTATTTTTTTCCTTTATTACTCCTTGGAGAGAACATCGAGGACTTAAATATATTTATTCTTAGTCTGAAAACTCTTTCTTGATTCATGTTTTTCTAGGTCAAAACTCCTAAACACAGTATGAGAAATACTCCACAAACAAGCCCTTTCTTATTTCTTTAAATCTATTGACTATTACACATTGCTGCCTATTCCATGGCTCATTCATACTAAACTTATGGCTTTTTCCTGGGTGTAATATATATCAATATAGCTTTCTTAAGCTTTCATTCACCTGGGATTGTTTGGAGGCCAGGAAATGCCAAATCATCATTCAATGCTCAAATCAAAGGGCATCACATCTGTGCAGCATTTTCAGCCCCTGTCAGTCAGACTCGCCTCTTTTCCTTCTGTTGTCCCACAGCACTATATGATTGCCTTGATTTGGTACTGATTCCTTTTGGCTTTGTATTAGACTTAGTTATTTAAGGTTAACTCCTAGAGAACAGAATTCTAACTATTAGTTTCTGTACGCCCATAGCATCTGGCAGAGTATGTACTCTATAATGTTTGTTAAACATTGGATGTTTGCAACAGAAATGGAGGGAGAGGATACAATCAATGGACTTCAACTACATTTTCTATCAACTTGGAACTTAGTCAAAAATGAATCTTCCTAATGAGAAGGAGGAAAGCAGTAGTTATTTGCCAATGTTGTTCTAACAAATATTTCATAAGACATTTGTTTTAGTTAAACAAGTTGTCTTCTGTGCCCAAAATCTACTGGGAGTTAATGACTGTAAGTGACCACATGGGATCAAGACTAGAAGATTCCCTCATGACAAACTGCCTATGGACTCCTTTTCACTTTTAAAGAAAAGGCTGTTGTGAGGAGACTGTTAGCTTAGATATCAACCTGATGGCAAATATGTCAACATTCGAGGTAGCGTGAAAATATCCCATAGGCTTGCCCATATGTAGGAGCTCATGAATGAAGGATTTGGGTAGTAACTTTTGATAAGATGCCCCTATAGCTAAACTTTCATTTTATCATTGTAAAAAATCAAATGTAAAGAAAATGCTTAAAAATAGATTTGGGTAAAGAACTACAACTTGGAATATGTTGGAATAATAGAGCTTCTCAAAATACTTCATATGATGAGGATTATTGTGCCCCCAAATCAAAAGTTTTGTGTTTGCATTTATCATAAAATCCATGAAAAATTAAGAACAACATACTTTGGCTAAGTATGCTAATTGTGAAAAACTGTTCTGTTCTCTTATTTGCAGTATTTTAAGATGCAAAGTATTATCAGATACATTTCCTCTTAGGCTGTGTTTATTCATAATAATTTTAGCTAATATATGAGAAATATGTTAGCCTCTGCTAAAAGTAGTTTACATGTGTTAAATAATTTAATTCTCACTGCAACTCTATAAAGCAAGGGCCAGTAAACTGTTTATATAAAGGGCCAGATAATAAATATTTCAGGCTTTGCAGGCTGTGTAGTCTCTGTCTCAACTATTCAACTCTGCCGTTGTAGCTCAAATGCAGCCATAAGCAATAAGTAAATGAATGAATATGGCTGAACTCCAATAAAGTTTTCTTTATAGAAACATGCAGTGGGTTAGGATTGGCCAACAAGTCATACTTTGACAAGCAGACAATAAGGTAAAAGTCGTTTTAGGTTCAGCGGCTGGCTTGGAGGCATAGCAGTTAAGTTCTCAGGCTCCACTTCGGTGGCCTGGGGTTGGCCGGTTTGGATACCTGGTGCAGACCTACGCACCACTCATCAAGCCATGCTGTGGCAGGCGTCTCATGTGAAAAATAAAGGAAAATGAGCACAGATGTTAGCTCATGGCCAATCTTCCTCAGCAAAAAGAGGAGAATTGATGTTGGATGTTACTCAGGGCTAATCTTCCTCAAAAAAAAATAATAAAGTCGTTTTAGGTTCATGTTTCACAAATTGAGAAAATTCAAATGAGACACAAATAAGTAAACAGCAAAGGTAATTCAGCCTGCAAGTGGCAGAATAGTGATTAACCCAAGTAGTCTTGTTCTAGCACTGTGCTCTAAAATGTGGTACTCATCCCTATATTCATCACAGCATTATTCACAATAGCCAAGACTTGGAAGCAACCTAGGTGCCCATCAAGGGACGAATAGACAAAGAAGATGTCGTATATATACACAATGGAATACTACTCAGCCATAAGAAATGATGAAATCCAGCCATTTGTGACATGGATGAACCTTGAGGGTATTATGCTAAGGGAAATAAGTTGGAGGGAGAAAGTCAAATACCATATGATCTCATTCATAAGCAGAAGATAAAAACAATGACAAACAAACACATAGAAACAGAATTGGATTGGTGGTTACCAGGGTGGAAAAAGGGGAGAGATGAGGGAGAAAGGGGTGGTTAGGTACATGTGTGTGGTGATTGATGCTTATTAGTCTTTGGATGGGACATGATGTAATCTACACAGAAAGCAAAATATGTAATGCACACCTGAAATGCATATAATGTTGTAAATCAACATTACCACAATCAAAAAATAAATTAAAAAAATGGCCCTAAGCAAACATAAAAAAAATAGATAAAATACAAATAAATAAATAAAATATGGTAGTTACCAGCTGTATGCAGCTCTTGGGTACTTGAAATATGGCTAGTGTGAATTAAATTATGATATAAGTTAAAATACACACCAGATTTAAAAACCTTACTGTAAAAAAAAGAATATAAAAATCTTAAGTTTTAGAATGATTGCATGATGAACTGAAAATGATTTGGATATATACTATTAAATACATTATTAAAATTAAGTTCACTTGTTTCTTTTTACTTATTTTGATATAACTACTAAATATTTAAATTAACATATGTGGTACTTGCATTTGTGACTCACATTGCATTTCCATTGAATGCTAGACTGTTCCTAACAAGGTGTACAAGAAGGGGTCATATTAAAATATTCCCCTTAAAATATCTCCAGGGGTGGGACTTCCAGAAAGGCAGAGTGAGGCCCTCCATAAACCTGTTTATCTAAAACAGCAACAAAAACACTAGCAAAAACATTTCAAAATCAACTTTTTCAAAACTCTATAAATTTACAAATACTTGCAGAAATCTGAAGAATATTTATTCAAGGAAGATTGTAGTACAGGAAAACTTTTGCTCCCCTGGGTCCCCTCTTTCTCCCTGCTGACATCTGGGGCTTTGACCCTTTCTTTTTTAATCTACTCTTGCTAAGATGCATTTAATTAAAAACAAAAAAGAAGGGGCAGGCCCAGTGGCACAGCAGTTGTTTGCGCGCTCTGCTTCAGCAGCCTGGAGTTCACCGGTTCGGATACCGGGTGTAGACATGGCACCGCTCATCCCACATCTAAAGTAGAGGAAGATGGGCACAGATGTTAGCTCAGGATCAGTCTTCTTCAGCAAAAAGAGGAGGATTGGCAGCAGATGTTAGCTCAGGGATAATCCTCCAAAAAAATAAAATAAAAATAAAAACCATAAAAACAAAAAAGGGACAAAATGCAAATTTACATCCCTCACCTCTTGGGTTTCTTGGATGTCATCACCTCCAGTTTGTTGAGTTTGTTTCCAATTATTAATAAATCATTAA
Organism: Equus asinus; assembly: GCF_041296235.1. Lineage (NCBI taxonomy): Eukaryota > Metazoa > Chordata > Mammalia > Perissodactyla > Equidae > Equus > Equus asinus. Next base: position 13,055,774 of record NC_091794.1, on the reverse strand, counting down.
ACAGGTATATTATTGAAACAATAATAAAAATATATTTATATTGAATATAAATGGATTAAACACACTAATCTGTTAGCCAAAAGGCAGTGATTGGCAGAAGATTAAAAACATGATGTAACCATATGCTATCTACAAGAGGCACACTTTGGATTAAAGAAACAAATATGTTGAAAGGGAAAGGATGAAAAAGTACTGTGCAAAGAACGACCAAAAGAGATTCGGATTGGCACAATTAATATCAGACAAATTGGATTTTAAAACAAAATTTTAGTATATACAAAGGGAGATATTTTATGCTGATAAAAAGGTTATTCCATAAGTAAGATATACCAATTACAAACATATATGCACCTAATAATATAATACCAAAATGCATGAAGTCAAAACTGATGGTATTCAAGGGGAAAACCCACAATCACAGTAGATTTCACCACCTCACTTTCAGTAATCTATACCACAGCCAGACAGAAGAGCAACAAGTGAACAGAAGACTTGGACAACGCTGTAAATCAACTATACCAATAACTCTAGTTCTATAAATTATATATCATATACTATATAGTTTGATCAACTATACACCCAACAACAGAATATGCATTCTTCTCAAGTGAACATAGAATATTATCAAAGCTATACCATATATTAGGACATAAAACAAGCCTCAATAAATTTGAAAGGATTAAGGTCATACAAAGTGTTGTTTTCTTTTCTTATTATATATAAAAATAGATACACTTTTTTTTTCTTGATGAGGCAGATTGGCCCTGAGCTAACATCTATTGCCATGCTTCCTCTTTTTTTTTTTTTTCTTCCCAAAGCCCCAGTACATAGTTGTATATCCTAGTTGTAGGTCATTCTAGCTCTTCTACGTGGGATGCTGCCAAGCATGGCTTGATGAGCCGTCTGTAGGTCCATGCCCAGGATCCCAATTGGTGAACCCCAGCCAGCTGAAATGGGGCATGCCAACTTGACCACTCAGCCATGGGGCCAGGTCCTATATTATTTTATTTTATTGGGGTGATAATCATTTATAACATTGTGAAATTTCAGTTACAAATTATTATTTGTCAGTCACCATTTATATGTGCCCTTTTACCCTTTATGGCCAACCCCCATCTCACTTCCCCTGTGGTAACCACTAATATATTCTCTTTGTTCATGTGTTTGCTTATCTTCCACATATGAGTGAAATCATGAGGTGTTTGTCTTTCTCTGTCTGGCTTATTTCGCTTAACATAATACCCTCAGCATCAGTCCACATTGTTGCAAATGTGACAATTTATCTTTTTATGACTATTATTCCATTGTATATATACATCACATCTTCTTTATCCATTCATCAGTTGATGGACACTTGGGTTGCTTCCACATCTTGGCTATTGTGAATAATGCTGCAGTGAACTTAGGGGTGCATAATCTCTTTGAATTGTTGATTTCAAGTTCTTTGGATAAATACCCAGTAGTGAGATAGCAGGGTCATATGGTATTTCTACTTTTAATTTTTTGAGAAATCTCCATACTGTTTTCCATAGTGGCTGCATCAATTTGCATTCCCACCAGCAATGTATGAGGGTTCCCTTTTCTCCACGTCCTCTCCAACTTTTGCTATTTTTTGTCTTGGTAATTACAGCCATTCTAACAAGTGTAAGATGATATCTCACTGTAGTTTTGATTTGCATTTCCATTATGATTAGTGATGTTGATCATTTTTTCATGTACCTATTGGCCATCTGTATATCTTCTTTTGAAAAATGTCTTTTCATATTCTCTTCCCATTTTTTCATTGGGCTGTTTGTTTTTTGTTGTAGAGTTGTGTGAGTTCTTTATATATTTTGGAGATTAACCCCTTGTCACATATAAGATTTGCAAATATCTTCTCCCAGTTGGTGGGTCATATTTTCATTTTGTTCATGGTTTCCTTTGCCTTGCAGAAGCTCTTTAGTTTGATGAAGTCTCATTTCTTTATTTTTTCTTTTGTTTCCCTTGCCCAAGTAGACATGGTATTCAAAAAGATCCTTCTAAGACCGTTGTCAAAGACTGTACTCACTATATTTTCTTCTAGGAGTTTTATGGCTTCAGGTCTTACCTTCAAGTCTTTAATCCAATTTGAGTTTATTTTTGTGTATGGTGAAAGATAATGGTCTACTTTCATTCTTTTGCATGTGGCTGTCCAGTTTTCCCAACATCATTTTCTGAAAAGACTTCCCTTTCTCCATTGTATGTTCTTGGCTCCTCTGTCACAAATTAGCTGTCCATAGATGTGTGGGTTTATTTCTGGGCTTTCAACACTGTCCCATTGATCTGTGTGTTTGTTTCTGTACCAGTACCATGCTGTTTTGATTGCTATAGCTTTGCAGTATATTTCAAAGTGAGGGGTTGTGATGCCTCCCACTCTGTTCTTTTTTCTCAAGGTTGCTTTAGCTATTCCGGATCTTTTGTTGACCCATATGAATTTTAGGATTCTTTGTTCTATTTCCATGAAAAATGCCATTGGGATTCTGATTGGGGTTGTGTTGAATCTGTAGATTGCTTTAAGTAGTATGCATATTTTGACTATGTTTATTCTTCCATTCTGTGTGCATGGAATATCATTCTATTTCTTTACGTCATCATCGATTTCTTTCAATAATGCCTTACAATTTTCAGTGTGTAGGTCTTTCACCTCCTTTGTTAAATTTATTCCTAGATATTTTATTCTTCTTATTGCAATTGTAAGTGGGGTTGTATAAGTTCTCTTTCTGTTAGTTCACTATTAGAGTATAGAAGTACAGCTGATTTTTGTAAGTTGATTTTATACCCTGAAACTTTGCTAAGGTTGTTAGTTATTTCTAATAGCTTTCCAATGGATTCTTTAGGACTTTATATATGTAGATTTATGTCATCTGCAAATAGTGAGAGTTTCACTTCTTCCTTTCCAACTGGGATACCTTTTACTTCTTTTTCTTGCTGAATTGCTCTGACCAAAACCTCCAGTATTCTGTTGAATAGGAGTGGCAAGAGTGGGACCCCTTGTCTTTTTCCTGTTCTCAGAGGGGTGCCTTTCAGTTTTTCCCCATTGAGTATGATGCTGGCTGTCAGTTTGTCATATATGGCCTATATTATGTTGAGGTGCTTTCCTCATATAGCCATTTTATTGAGAGTTTTTATCATAAAGTGATGTTGGATCTTGTCAAATGCTTTCTCTGAATCTATTGAGATGATCGTGTGATTTTTATTCCTCATTTTCTTTTTTTTTTTTTTTAAAGATTTTATTATTTCCTTTTTCTCCCCAAAGCCCCCCGGTACATAGTTGTATATTCTTCGTTGTGGGTCCTTCTAGTTGTGGCATGTGGGACGCTGCCTCAGCGTGGTCTGATGAGCAGTGCCATGTCCGCGCCCAGGATTCGAACCAATGAAACACTGGGCCGCCTGCTGCGGAGCGCGCAAACTTAACCACTCGGCCACAGGGCCAGCCCCTTATTCCTCATTTTCTTAAGGTGGTGTATCACATTGATTGATTGCAGATGTTGAACCATCCCTGCATCCCTGGTATAAATTCAGCTAGATTTTCGTGTATGATCCTTTTAATGTATTGCTGCATTTGGCTTGCCAATATTTTGTTGAGGGTTTTTGCCTTTGTGTTCATCAGAAATATTGGCCCATAATTTTCCTTCTTTGTTTTCTCCTTGTCTGGCTTTGGGATCATGGTGATATTGACCTCATAGAATGTGCTGGGAAATGTTCTGTCTTCTTCAATTTTTTGGAAGAGTTTGAGAAGAATAGGTATTAAATCTTTGAATTTTTGGTGGAATTCTCCTGAAAAGACTTCTGGTCTTGAACTTTTATTTTTGGGGAGTTTTTTGATTCCTGTTTCAGTCTCTTTACTTGTGGTTGGTCTATTCATATTCTCCACTTCTTCTTGATTCAGTTTTGCAAGGTTGTATGAGTCTAAGAATTTATCCATTTCCTCTAGATTGTCCAATTTGTTGGCATTTAGTTTTTCATAGCATTCTCTCGTAATCCTTTGTATTTCTGTGGTATCCGTTGTAATTTCTCCTTTTTTATTTCTAATTTTACTTCTCTGAGCCTTCTCTCTTTTTTCCGTAGTGAGTCTGCCTAAGGGGTTGTCAATTTTTTTTTTATCTTCTCAAAGAACCAGCTCTTTGTTTCATTGATCCTTTCTATGTTCTTTTTTTTGGTCTGTATTTCATTCATTTCTGCTCTAATTTTTATTATTTCCATCTTTCTGCTACTTTTGGGCTTTGTATGTTATTCTTGCTCTAGTTCTGTTAGCTGTAGTTTAAGATTATTTATACAAAATTTTTCTTGTATGTTAAGGTGCACCTGCATTGCTATGAATTTCCCTCTTAGGACCGCTTTTGTTGCATCCTATATGAGTTGGTATGTTGTTTTTTCATTTTCATTTATCTCCAGATATTTTTTGATTTCTTCTTTAATTTAGTCATTAATCCATTGGTTGTTCAGTAGCACATTGTTTAGTCTCCACATCTTTGTCATATTCCCAGCTTTTTTCTTGTGGTTGATTTCTAGTTTCATAGCATTATGGTGGGAAAAGAAGCTTGATATGATTTCAACCTTCTTAAATTTATTGAGGCTTGCCTTTTTTCCCCATCATCTTGTCTATCTTTGAGAATGTTCCATGTTCACTTGAGAAGAATGTATATTCTGCTGATTTGGGATAGAGGGTTCCTTATATATCTATTAAATCCATCTGGTCTACTTCTTCATTTAATTCCATTATTTCCTTGTTGGCTTTCTGTCTAGATGATCTATCCATTGATGTAAGTGGGGTAGTGAGGTCCCCTACTATTATTATGTTGCAGTTCATTTCTCCTTTTAGATTTGTTAATAGTTGCTTTATGTACTTTGGTGCTCCTGTGTTAGGTGTATATATATTTATAAATTTTATGTCTTCTTGGTGTAATGTCCCTTTTATCATTATATACTGACCCCTTTTGTCTCTCATTGCCTTTTTTATCTGGAAGTCTACTTTGTTTGATATAAGTATGGCAACACCTGCTTTCTTTTGCTTGCCATCAACTTGGAGTATCATCTTCCATCCCTTCATGCTGAGCCTGTGTTTGTCTTTAGAGCTGAGATGTGTTTCCTGGAGGAAGCATATTGTTGGTCTTCTTTTCTAGTCCATCCAGCCATTCTGTGTCTGTTAATTGGAAAAGTCAATCTATTACATTTAGAGTGATTATTTATATAAGAGGGCTTAATACTGCCATTTTATCACTTGTTTTCCAGTTGTTCTGTACTTCCAACGGCCAGTTCAGTTTGGTGTTTCTCTATGGTGGTTTTCTCTGTTTTCTCTTTATTTATCATTTGTGCCTCTGTTCTTGTTTTTTTAAAGTGATGGCTGTGAGGTTTGTATAAAAGATCTCATGGATGAGGCAGTCCATTTTCTGACAGCCTCTTATTTCCTCAGTTTATCAGGTTCCATCCCTTTCCTCTTCCTCCTCTAAATTATTGTTATCACAACTTATTCATTTTGTGTTGTGAGTTTGTGATTAAAATTAAGTGATTATAGTTATTTTTATTTTCCTTCCCTTTATCATCAGTTATAAATAACTGTTTGCTAGTCTCTTCTGAAAGAGAGCTACAGTTTTCTGATTTGTCTTTCTGTTTATCTCCTTGCATGAGGCTTTGTAAATCCTTTTTTATTTTTTCAGGAGTGAGGGCCTTCTTGATCATTTCTTGTAGGGGTAATCTTGTGGCTTGAACTCCCTCAGCCTTTGTCTACCCAGGAAAGTTTTTTATTTCTCAATCATATTTGAAGGATTGTTTTTTGCTGGATAGAATATTCTTGGCTGAAATTTTTGTCTTTCAGAATTTTGAATATGTCATTCTACTCTCTCCTAGCCTGTAAGCTTTCTGTTGAGAAATACATTGAAAGTCTAATAGGTGTTCCTTTGTATGCTATTTTCTTCTGCCTTGCTACCCTTAATATTTTTTGTCATTGACTTTTGCCAGTTTTACTAATATATGCCTTAGAGGAGGTCTTTTTACATTGATGTAATTAGGAGCTCTATTATCTTCATTTACATGTAACTCCAGCTTCTTCTCCGGGTTTAGGAAGTTCTCAGTTATTATATCTTTGAACAAGCTCTCTGCTCCTTTCTCCCTTTCTTCTCCTTCTGTTATACCTATAATCTTTATGTTGCATTTCCTAATTGAGTTGATATTTCTTAGAAAATTTCTTCATTTCTTTTTAATCTTCTCCCACCTCCCCTGCCTTTCCTCTGTCTGCAGCATGTCTATATTTCTGTCCTCTTACTTACTGATTCGGTCCTCCATAATGTCGGCTCTAGTTTTTAAGGACTCTAGATTTTCCTTTATCTCATTCATGATGCTTTTCATCTCCAACATTTCTGGTTGTTTATTTATTTATTTATTTTGGTAAGGAAGGTTGGCCTTGAGCTAACATCAGCTGCCAATCTTCCTCTTTTTGCTTGTGGATGATTGTCCCTTATCTAACATCTGTGCCAATCTTCCCCTATTTTGTATGTGGGATGCCACCACAGCATGACTGGAAGAGTAATGTGTAGGTCCACACCAGTGACTTGAACCCAAGGATCCCCTGTTCTGGCCAATCTGCTGAGCTGGTGTGCCAGGCAGGGTCAGGGGAGAGGGGTGCTTTCTATTGCGTGCATGATCCTGTGTGCCTCTGCTCTGCACTCACTGTCTGCTATCTTGGGCTGCTCAACTTGGTGTGGACACCCCTGTGACGGCTTAGCTCTCTTGGTGTGGAGCATTTGCACAGGCTGGGAGGCAGTTCAGAGAGCACAAATATTCCCACAGGGGCCTGCCTTTTTCCCCTTTTCCTCTCAGTTTTGTGTGCTCTCTGTCACAATGTCCCACCCCTAGATTGCTGCTGCTCAGGGAGGGAAAGGAGATCTCCTTATCTTCTTCCACTCCCTCCCAGTGGGTCGAGCACCCCCACCTGCAGACATATGGCTGAATGAATCTCTCAGATGTCTATTGTGTTGTGTGAATGTCCTCTGTCAGTTTGTGAATGTCTTTTTCACTGTATCTTAGGGGAAGATACTAAGAGAAGAGATCACTCTGCCGTGATGCTGACATCACTCCCTCATAAAAAGTGTTTTTGACCACAATTGAATGGTATTAAAGATGAAGAAATTGGGGGAATTCACAAATATGTGAAAATTAAAAAAAATGCTATCCCAAATAACCAGTGAGTCAAAGAAGAATCACAAGGGAAATTAGAAAATGCATTAACATGAAAAAAATCATAACATATAAAAACTTGTAGGATGCAGCTAAAGCAGCCCTTACAGGAAAATTTTTAGCTGTAAAAGCCTGCATGTAAAGTAGAAATATCTTAAATAAATACTGTAACATTCCACCATAAGAAACCAGAAAAGAAAGAAAAAAGTGAACCTAAATCAAACAAAAGAAGGAATAATAAAGATTAGAGTAAAAATAAAAAATATACAGATATAAAATCAATAGAGAAAATCAATGATACCAAATTTAGTTCTTTAAAAAAATCAGCAAAAGTGACAAATCTTTAGTTAGAATGATCAAGAAAAAATCAGAAGAGACTATAACAAAGATCAGGAATAAACAACATTTTACCACTTACCTTATAGAAATTTTTAAAAAAAGATTTTAAGAGAATATTATCACTAACTATGTTCCAAAAAATTGGAAAATCTAAGTGAAATGAACAAGTCCTAGAAAGACACAAATTACTGGCCCTGATTCAAGAAGAAATAGAAAACCTGAATATCCAAAAATAAGTAAAGAGACTGAATTAGTAACTTAAAAATTTTCAACAAAGAAATTCCAGGTATGATGATTTCATTGGTGGATTCTATCAACATTTTTTTCCAGGTTTACTGAGAAATAATTGATATATATCCCTGTGTCAGTTTAAGGCATACAGCATGATGGTTTGGTTTACATATACTGTACAATGATTACCACAATAGGTTCAGCTAACATCTGTTTTCTCATATAGATACAATAAAAAGAAACGAAAGAAATTTTTTTTTCCTTGTGTTGAGAACTCAGGATTTACTCTTAGCAACTTTCCTTTATCATCATTTAAAGAATTAATATTCATCCTTCACAAAATCTTATAAAACATAGAAAAGGAGAAAACACTTCTCAATTCATTCTGTAAGGTCAATAATATCCTGATAACAAAACCAAAGACGAAACAAGAAACAAAAACTATACAATAATATCCTTTATGAAATAGATGCAAAATTCTCAGCTAAGTACTAGCAAACTGAATCCACAAAATATGAAAAGGGTTATATATCCTGGCAAAGTAGAATTCAGTCCAGGAATGCAAGATTGATTTAACATCCAAAATTCATTCAGTGTAAGATACCATGTTAATAGATTAAAGGCAAAAAACACATGATTATCTCAATAAGCACAGAAAGAGCAATTGAAAAAATCCAATAACCTTTCATGATAAAACAAACAAACTAGAAATAGAAAAGAAATATCCCAACCTGATAAAGCACATCTACAATAAATGCACAGCTAACATCATACCTAACAATGAAACGCTAAATGCTTACACGTTGAACTCAGTGACAGGACAAAGATATTTGCACTCGCCACTTCTATTCCACATTGTACTATAGGTTCTAGGCAGGGCAATTAGGCAAGAAAAAAGAAACAAAAGGCAACCAGGTTGAGAAGGAAGGGATAAACCACTTCTATTTGCAAATGATATGATCTTGTACACAGAAATCTTAAGGAATACACAAATGAAGACTATTATTAGTAGTGAAAGTGTTCATAAGGATTGCAGGACACCAGGTCAATATAAAAATCACTTGTATTTCTATAAACTAACAAAAAACAACTTGAAAATGAAACTAAGAAAATCACGTAACTGATAATAGCATCAAAAAGAGTAAAATTCTTAGGAATAAATAAGGCAAAAGATATGCAAGACTTATTGAAAACTTGTTAATGAAAACAAACATCTTTGAAATAAATTAAAGAAGAGCAAATAAACGGAAAGGCATCCCATCATCATGGATTGAAGACCTAATAAGATATCAAGATAGCACTACTCCCCAAATGGATCAGCATATTCAATACAATCCGTCTCAAAATTATAACTGGCCTCTGCAGAAATTGACATGCTGATCCAAAATTCACATGGAAGTTTAATAGATCCAGATAATCAAAATAACTTTGAAAAATAATTACAAATTTAGATGACTCATACATCTCTGTTTCAAAACTTCCTAGAAAACTACAGTAATGAAATATATCAAGTCAGTTAAATGGAACTAAGAGTAATCTTTTCAACAAATGGTCCGGAGACAACTGGACATCTGCATGAAAAAAATAAAGTTTGAATTTTACCTCACACCGTATAAAAAGTTTACTCAAAAGGATCCATAGATCTAAAGGTAAGAGCTAAAACTATAAAAATCTTAGGGAAAAAAACCCACGTAGGAGTATATCTTTAAAACTTCGGATTAGTCAATGTTTTCTCAGATATGATAGGCAAAGCACAACAGAAAAAAGAAAAAATAAATTGGACTTCATCAAAATTAACTTTTGTGCTGCAAATGATACCGTCAAGAAAGCAATAAGGTAAGCCAGCTGTTAACACTACCAGCTGAAAGAACAAAGGGAGGAGCGAGTGTTATCAGATCATCAACCACAGTTGGGTTCACCTGTAAGAAGTGGGACTGTCCAGGTGGGAGGGACAACTTTAGTAGGAGCTGAAGCCAAGGGTAAGAACAAAGCCACTGCTCACTGCTCGAGGCAGAGAGTCAGAAGAGGAGACATACTCTGGCTTTTTATTTCTCCTACCCTTCAGTGTCATGCCAGTTCCCTCCCACCAGCTGAACTTTAATAGAAGCAAGTGAACCTGGGAAATATAGTTTTAGGGAGGTGGACCCCTTCAACAGAGCACAACACAGGAAGTGTGGGGGGATGCATCTAAGGGGAAATAAGGGAATAAATGCCTGGCACAATACAGCATCATCTTCTGGATTTAGGCATATAAGCTACAATTTAATTGTCATGGTTTTCCAATAGAGACAATATGATAATATGGAAGATTCATGCCAGAATGTTTCTCTTCCCAGATCTACATAAACAGCATGAACTTCTAGCCTGGGTTTGAGCATGTGGGTGTGTGTCTGAAAGTGAGTTTGTGTGTGTTTTTGTATTAATTGCAAAGGAGCTTGAGGTGGTGGAGACAGAGATGTTAGTTGCTTGGATTCCCGTACAGAAACAATATCCCTCCACCTCATCTGTTAAACAACATTAGTAGTATCTGTTCCATTATTGAGAAGACAGAATGAAATAATGCATGTGCAATTTCTAGTACAAGACCTGGCATGTAGTGAATAATCGAAACTGATAGTTACTTTCCCATTCCTGCCTTACAATCCCATTATAACAGTATCCTCCTAGAGGCTTTCTCCTTTTGGTAATTTTTGGGCTGTCACCACAAAGTCAGAGTTTGGTTCATGTTAAGAAGCTCTCGAAAAGTCTACCATCTCGTAAATGATGCTTGGTATTCAACCTGAAGTCTGTCATTTTATCTGGCAATTTCCAAGACTGCTGTTTTGGCAAACAGAAGTGGATGCTGGGCTGTGTGATTTACATTACATGGATCTCTGCTCAATTATGATTTGCAATCTGGCCAATCTGTCATCCATTCACCACAAATCAAACACGTGTGCAAAATTAGTCCAAACAGAGAAACCATGACTAATGAACAAAAGTAAAACCGGAGTCGAGGAGGACAAGAGAGCTGTTCTGAGCAGCAGCGGAAGCAGTATTGAGCCCTTATAGATGCTCTCCACTTTGTCATTAAAATACGAAATTTCTCTATAAAAATTAATTAAGCAGATTTGCAGCTTGCTACTAGTAGCCGAACAGCACTGTTACTATCCTGTAAAATTAGTCATTTAATTGAATTGAATAATTTTTGCAGGGATCCTCATTATCCCCATGGCTATCACAGACTTCTTAATCCGTAGTTCTAAATCAGTGCCCCGCAGCCTGGGTTGAGGGAGGGAACACCCCAGCATTGTTGTTGAGAAGTTCTTTTTGTGGCTGGAGCATAAAATTCAAGGTCATGACCATTTGTGTTCATTAAAAATCCCACAGAATTTTGAGATGGGATAGGCATGTTCACTCTCCCTGGTGTTCTGGATAACTTCCAGCTGGATAATTACTTTCTGCCTGTAAAAATGACCCGCTTGCTGTTGGAGTTGGCTAGGGTCTTCATTTATTTATTTATTTTTCCCACTTTCAGTTCACATCTGTGGTGAGACTGGTGCCAATTTCAAGAGGTCAAATGCTACCTGCTCTTTGTGGGATGAGCTTTTGCAAACATTCTCTACAACCCTGAGAATTTTCCTTGGATTCTAGAAGTTTGATTTTGTAGCATGACAATCTCTGCCTCTTTACAGTAAGTTTTCTAGAATTATTGGAGGACCGTATCTACTATTTTCTTGAAAGTATGCCTCCTTTGGACTTTATTGCATTACTTGCATATATACATGTTCAATATTCTATAGCTTTTTTCATAATTTTGTTGATACATATATAGGAATGTCAGGATAGACAGATACACAAATATTACATCACAATAGGTTGTTCATTTCTTTGTATTTGTTTTCTATTTCTATTGGATATATTTGCATGTCTTAACACAAATTCCTTCACCACAACATATATGTCTTCATTGATGTCTGGTATTGATGTGGACAATTCATGAACTTTACACACAAAATTATCTCTGAAGATCAGAAATCTAAAAAGGCCAATTTTGTTGCCATATTTTCTCTCACAGAAAATGTTTTAATCAAATGGATTTTTCTCCCTTGGGCTTCTTGTTTAGCATACCTGTGGGAGCCAAAGGGAAAAGCCTATCGAAAAATTCACCTGCAGGTTGATTGCTATTTATTGAAAAGATTGACTCAAGGTTTATTTCAAAGTAGGAAAAGATTGCTTCCTCCTTTTTTTGAAAATACTTTCCTCCTCCATTTGTGCCCCTTTCTTATACGCTAATCTTAGAGAACAACGTTTATTCCAAGAAGTCTATATTCGTAAGTTGGTAAGCCTTGAGAAATCATTTCTCCCCATGATTAAACAGATTTCATGATCAAAAAAAAGTGCCACAAATTTATTTTCAGATTCAGAGTGTAGGATAGGTAGATGCTTTTTGAAATGGTGTCTTTCTCACATACCTTAAATCAAAGAAGTTAGGTTTAGTCACTTCAAAACCCAATCCTATCTACTTCTGGTATCAAGGTTTAGATCAACCAAAGGCAAACTTTGAAAAGCTGCTAACAGTTATTTGCACCAATCTTTCAGTGACATAGACAGGAAGATTAAATTGACATTATTAGTTCAAAGTCACAAAACTGAAAGAGCTGAGACTAGAATCTAAGTGTCATTGTGACTCTTTCTACTCGTCTGAAAATCTTCCTCAGGACTTCAAAAGTTTGACGTTTTTATCTGGTACTATCACATCCTGTACCTTTTCCTTGATACATTTTTCCAGAATGCTTGAAAGAACATTTCTGCTGTTCCTCCTAAAGTGATGCCTCTTTTGGACTGTATTACATTGTTTGTTCCCAACCAAGACTCTGCATCTACACGATCATATAAGAAATGCGACTTCCTACTTCTTGTGGAATAAAATAACATTCTACATCGAATCTTATCTATTCAGAAAGCTTGGAATCTGAGGCACAGAAGGAAGACACTGAGCTACAAAAACAGTGAGACATTAGCATAAATGCGATGGTTCATGTCATCAATTTATCAGTGCAGGCGTGGAACATTGGATGCTGCATGAAGGAGAGGAGCATGGTTTGTGAAGGTGATTTTGAAGACTGAGCTGAGGTGGTGAATAGAGCTTGTGACCAGGTGCTCCACGTGAGAGGTGGACACAGTAAAAGAGAATTCAACTCATTCCATAGGAGTTGCCAGTCTGGATTAGATTACTGATCCATAAATTTTGGATATCTTCCCATAGCAACAGAGGTTTATTCCAAGACCTCATCAAGAAGTCAGAATTCTTTCATCAGATTCCAAGCCAAATGAACTATGCAAAGGAAAGTCATTTGTAAAAGACTTGAAAGGAGGTCAGTTAGATAAGAAATGGAAAGCCCAAAACAATGAACACTTAGTTTTTTTAAATAATAAATTATACCACTCTCTTTGAATATGTGTATTACATATAATATACATCAGTAATCATATAACATCATTAAAATGTACTTGACTGACTGTAAGAGAAAATATTGACACTCTTGGGGCTGCAATAAGCATAGATACCTTCTAAGAAAAATGACTTTAAAAACGTTTGTTGTGCGTATTTTATAGTGGCATGTAATTGATAATTGCAGTAGATATATACATCTGCCCCAACAGATTGAGGTAGGGATCAGCACCAGTGCTAGGAAAACTCAGTAAGATTGGATCAAAGATAGGCTGGTCATTGGGGAAGAGCTGGACATGACAGTTCATCTGGTAGAATATGTTGGATCACAGCCAACAGATCTAATCACTAAACACAAAAATGCACAAATGCAGATGATTTAAGATTAAGCTTCGATTTTATTTTTGTCCATAAAGCTATCCAGTTGGAACATTGCTGCTTATTAACACTTTCATCTTGGGGCCAGCCCCATGGCCTCATGGTTAAGTTTGGCACACTCCTCTTCAGCAGCCTGGGTTCAGTTCCTGAGGGTAGACCTACACCATTCATCAGTGACCATGCTGTGGTGGTGACCCACATATGAAACTGAGGAAGATTGGCACGGATGTTAGTTCAGGGGGAATTTTCCTCAGCAAAAAACAAAAAAAAACCAAAAAAACAACCACAACAAAACACCCTCTATCTTTCCCCCCGAGTTGAGATGCCACTTTTATCAAATATTAGAGGTCCATATTCAAATGGCTTTTCTTCTGCTCTATTAGTTTATCTCTCTATTCATGAGCTAATGCAACACTATTTAAATTATAGAGGTTTTACAATATGTTCTAATATCTGCAGAGACAACTCACCTCTCACATCATTACTTTCATTTTTTAGCTTTTCTTTTTTGGCTAGTCACACTAGTTTGATTTTCTAAAAAAGAATTTACAATCAATTTATTAGGTTCAAGGATGCAAAGGGGAAGGGGAAACTGATGGGGTTTATACTGCAATTGCTTTAATTTTATAGTTTAGCATAAGCATATTTACATCTTTATAAAGTTGAGATTCCTTAATCAAGAACATAACATGTCATTCCATTTATCCAAGTAATCTTTTATGTTTGGTTAAATTTCATGTATGTATTTTATATCTACTTATTCTTCTATCTGTTTATTTATCGCTATAGCAACGGAATCTTTTCTTCTATGACATCATCTAATTGATTTTTATTCATATATATGAAAACTATTAGTCTTTGTATGTTAGATTTTATAATTTGTTATATTTTTAAATTCTCATATTACTTGAGGTAAGTTTCCCATTCATTTTTTTTTAAGGTTTCTATACATTGTCATATCTGAAATTACTCCAGTGGCCACTCGTAGTATTAAAATAGAGACAATTATACATTATGTACCATCAAATGAAAAATACACCATCATCTAGGAAGTGTAATTGGTAAAAAAAATCAAGCTTGGATCAGGTCAATGTGTAGATCCAATTACTGATTGAAAAGAAGAACAGGGGATGGCAGAATACATTGAATGACAACACAGGGTACAATCAGAAAAATTCATGACTGAAGGAAACTCTGCAAAAAGATGAAACAACCTATAGAAACTTAGCAATTGAATATTTCAATGAAAGTGGGAAAAGCAACATATTATATTAGACTTTATATTTTATATTAATTTAAATATATACAATGTATTTCATATTATATAATTTTAATTGCATTAATTCAAAAATGCATTTTATATTCTTTAGGATATATCTAAATAGAATAGTAAAAGAATATATAAGTAACTTTTCCCTTGGACTTTCCTCTTGACAGGGAAGAGTCATGTAATAAAAATAGTTTAATTCAAAAAGAGGCAAAATGGAGAGGAAAGAGTAATACAAAAATGATGCGGCAAAGAGGAAATAAATCATAATATGATAAATATAAACCTAAATATATCAATAATATACAAAAATTCAACTATATGCTGCATACAAGAGACACCTTAAATATAAAGATGTACTTTAAATAAAAATATAAGAACACCTCTTAAATATAAATATAAGAAACGTTGAAATTAGAAGTATGAAAAAGGTTATAGGATGCAAAGATTAAAGCAAAATAAAACTAGTGAAGCTATATCAATACCAGACAAAGTAGACTTTAAATCTGGAAGACTTGCAAGAAATAAGGAGAGATATTTCATGATAATAAAAGGTTGACCCACAAGGAAGATACCAAAATGTAAAATTCATGTTCCCAATATCAGAGCTTCAAAATATATGAAGGAAAAATAGACATAACTAAAAGAAGAAATAGAAAAATCCATGTTCCACATCAGAGATTGTAGAATAAATCTTTCTTCATAGCTAATGGGATATTCAGACAGAAACATTGGAAAAGACATAGATCTAAACAAGATTAACAAAGTTAACCTAATTATTGTATGAAAGAACACAATGAGAGAATAAATCTTTTCCCTGAGTGTACATGCATTATTTACTGAAATGATAGCATGTTGGCTCCTAAAGTAAGGTCCAAGCTTTTTCAAAGCTTTAAAATTATTTCAAAGCATGTTCTTTGACTAGACAGGAATTATGGTAGAAATCAATTTTAAAAAAGAACACAAACAATGCCCACTTGTTGGGAATTAAGCAATTCTACTCTAAAATAAATCATGAGTAAAGGAAGAAACCACACAAAAAAATAGAAATTAATCTGAATCAAATGATAATGAAAACAAAATAGGTAAAAGACTATGGG
Organism: Equus asinus; assembly: GCF_041296235.1. Lineage (NCBI taxonomy): Eukaryota > Metazoa > Chordata > Mammalia > Perissodactyla > Equidae > Equus > Equus asinus. Next base: position 13,039,834 of record NC_091794.1, on the reverse strand, counting down.
ATACAGTGAAAGATATGCTGAGAGAGAAATTTGTGCTACCAAATGCATATATCAAAAAAGAAAAACACCTGAAACTTAATGATCTAAAATTCATGTCAAGGAATTAACAGATACAGCAAATTAAACCCAAAGAGAATAAAATAGAGATAATAAAAAGAAGAACCAGTATGAATTAAATAGAAAACAAACATACATAGAAAAACAGCAATACCAAATATGGGTCCTTTGACAATACTAATAAGGATGATACACCTCTATTAAGACTGATCAAGAAAAATTTAAAAGGAAAGAATAAATTCCTAATATCAAGTGTGAAAAAGTGGAACATCACTAGAGATCCTAAACTTAATACAATAATAATAACTGCATATTATAAACAAGTTTTGTGCCAAAACATGTAAAAATGGAGATGTAATGGAAAAATACAACTTAACAAAACTGAATCTAATAGAAATAGAAAATCTAAATAATCTTATATCTGTTAAATTAATTTGAACCTTAATTATAGACCTTTCCCCAAAGAAAACTTTAGTCGTAGGTAGTTTCCCTAATGTTCTTCCCAAGACTGATTGAAGGAAAAAAAATCTCACTATTACATAAAATGACCCAAAGAATAAAGAAAGAGGGAATACTTTCTAATTCATTTTATGAGGCCAGAATAAACTTGTTGTTAAAAGTTGAAAAAGGTCGTTGAAATGTAAGGGAAAAAAAGTATTACTGAACAATCTGTATTATAAACATAGATCCAAAGATTCTAAACAAAAATTAAGAAGTTACATCCTTTACTGTATAAAACAGTTATACCCCGACCAAGTTGGGTTTATTTCAGGAATGCTAAATTCATTTAACATTGGAAAAGCAGTGCAACTTACTACCTTAACAGAAAGAAGGAGGATCATCAATGATAATGTCAATAATCCATTCATGATAAAACTAGGGAGAGAATAATCTTTTAATTTGATAAAGAACAACCACAGAAACCTTACAATACACGTTAAACTTAATAGTAAGATATTGAGAGCTTTCTTACCAGATTGAGAACAAGATTAAGATGCTAATGTTATCACTTTTATTCAACCCTGTACTGGATGTTCTAGCCAGTGCAATAAAGTAAGGAAAATAAATAAAAGGTATATTACTTTAGAAGAAAAAAATAGCATAAAACTATCATCATTTGTAAAATAGAAAATTCAAAAGAGTCTACAGATAAATATTAGAATTAACAAATAAATTTAGCAAAGTCACAAGGTACAAAGTTAATATGCAAATATCAATCTACCAACAGCAACAGAAAATAAAATTTAAAATCATACCATTTACAAATAAATCAAATAATCAGAAATAGTAGGAGTAGGGTCCAGCCCCATGGCATCATGATTAAGTTTGGCACATTCTGCTTCAGCAGCCTGGGTTTGTGGGTTTGGATCCTGGGTCTAGACCTACACCACTTGTCAGCCATGCTGTGGTGGAGACCCACATATAAAGTAGAGGAAGATTTTCACAGATGTTAGGTCAAGGCAAATCTTCCTCAGCAAAAAAAAAAAAGTAGGAAGAAACTAATGAATGATATTCGATTCCTCCAAAGGAAATCTCTACTAGAATACAACAAAACATTATCAAGAGAAATTAAATAAGTGGAGGAATATACTATGATCTTGGATTAGAATACTCACTAGTGTAAAGATACTTACCATTTTTAAACTGATATATAGTTTCAGTGCAATTCTAATGGAAAGATCAGCAGCAGTTTTTTTGCTTTTTAATTTCCGGTGGAATTTGACAAGTATATTCTAAAATATGTATGAAAAAGCAAAGGACCAAGCCAAAATAAACTAGAAGAAAATTCCTAGAGGACTTACACTATTAGGTATAAAACTGTAATAAGTAAAATACTGCAGTATTGATGCAGATTCATACACATACAATCAGGTAATAATGACAAAAGTGCCGCTGCATTGTGAAAAAGGATATTCTTTTCAATAGATGATGCTGGAACAATTCAATACTGATATTAAAAAGTGAAACTTGGCCCCTACTTCATACATTACACAAATGTAAATTCTAGTTAGAGTGAAGATAAATATAAAAGTTAAAAAATAAAGTTTCTCGATATGTCTTAGTCTGTTTGGGCTGCTATAACAAAATATTACAGACCAGGTAGTTTGCAAACAACAGAAATTTGGTTCTCCCAGTTCTGGAAGTTGGAAGTCCAAGCTGGGGATGCCAGCACGGTCAGATTCTGGCAATGGCCTTCCTCCAGGTTTCAGACTGCTCACTTCTAGCTGTGTCCTCACAGGGTGGAAGGGGCTAGCAAGCTGGTGGGGTCTCTTTTACAAGAATCCTAATCCCATTTGTGAGAGCTCCACCCTCATGATGTAAGCACCTCCCAAAGACCCCACCTTCTAATACAATCACAGTGAGCATTAGGATTCAAGATAAGAACACAAGCATTCAGACCACAGCAACATACGTATCCATGACCTTGGTGTAGGCCAAACTTTCATCTGCTAGAAGAAAAATTACTGACTAGATAAAGGACAAAAATTGATAAGATGTACTACAAAAAAATGGGAAATTCTCTTTATCAAAATACACCATAAAGAAACTCAAAGACGTGTTACAGAGTGGAAGAAGCTATTGTTTAAATATATACACAAATATATAAAAGCAAAAGATTCACGTGTAAAGTATATAATGCATTCCCATAAATCAATACTAAAAGACAACCCAATAGAAAAAATGAGCAAAATATTTATTTAACCAGGTACTTTCAAAATATCACGCCCAATTTGCCAATTTAAAACTGTGACACATCTATAAATATGTAAAGATGTAAAATATGTAAAGATATAAAGGTGAAATGATATGATGTCTGGGATTTGCTTCAGAATAATCCAGTGAGGTAAGGGCCAGTGGGTTAAAATAGGAATGAAACAAGAGTGACGATGAATTGATGACTGTCACAGTTGTGAGATGAGGATGTGGGGGTCACTGAACTAGTTTTGTGCATTAAAATTTTCCATGATAAACATTAAAGAAGAAAACTCCAGTTAAGAAAAATCAGGACATATCTTAAGTGGTTCTGGGATAATGTCCTAGTACTCCATAGAAGTTTTGCTATATCCAGGGTTAGAAACACTAGGACCCAGAGTGGCCGAATAGTTAGAAGATTAAATTATTTTCTGTTCCTAAACTCCCGAGTACCTTATCAATAAGTTCCAAGTTTGAATGTTATCTGAGGCTGTCTTTTCTTTGCAACCTTAAAGACCTCATACATTGAGTAAATTCATTGAAGAGAACTGTTTGTTCATTCACTTAGCAAGTATTTATTTAGCATTTGTATGCTAGGACAAAATAAGAAATATTTGCACAGCATGGCTTTATTCTCTTAGTTCTTCTATTTTACGACACAATTCATCAAAATAACAAGTGTGCATATGTGTGTGTATGTGTGTGTTTATAGCAAGCATATACTGACTTTTTTGGTACTTTCCTTTTCCACTCTGACTTTTGATCACTGTGAGAGTGTGTGTACAGAAGCTAAAGGGACAAATCAGCTATGTTTATTCAGCTAAAGTGATTGTAACAAAAACAGTTTTTCTCTACCTGTCACATTCTCTCAAAAAGATGCCAGTGTGCTTAACCAACCTGCATTGGTTCACATTTGCAGTTTTAGTTTTAAAAATAAAAAATGGAGCATTCTATTTTAGATTAATTAAATTACCATATATAAAATTATATATAATAATTATATACATATTTACCTTATACTTATATTATTATAGTATATTGTATTATTATATTCATATTTAATATAATTATATAGTTATAGTAATATAAAATTACTATATACAGTCTTTTATATTAAATTAATTACTTAAAATAAAACATAAGGTGATATAAAGGTAGTATTTCATATCATCTCTTTTTTATTCTCTCCTCTACCAGATATATAAATTCTAGGACACTATATCCTGTAAAATTTTGTATCCTTCCAAATGTCGCATATGATAAGCACTTAGTAACTAAGTTAAATTGAAAATATATGTTTGTATATTATTTGCAAAAGAGTGTATTATTGATTAAAATAATTTATATTTGAGCATTTTCCAAGATCATCAAAGTAGCGTTATGCTATTTTTTAATATTCTCTTTGTACAAAGCATGATTGGAATATTAGTTATTTGTAAAACTGATATTGTGCATTTATAGTAATAGAAACCATTTTATATTTCCAAATCTGTTGTTAAATGTGGGCATTTCTTCAATCATACTCACTTCTTAAAATTTTTCACAACTTGAAATCAAAATACACTGAATCTTAATTTCAAATTCAGTGTATTCCCTATTGCAAAGTTTATGTTTTTCTTTATTAAACTGTTTGAAAATTTGCAACTGTCAGCTGACCCAATGATAAAGAGAGTTGGAGGACAATTCAATTGTGTACTGTTGATTAAATGCACTTTAATTTACACCTATAATCTGATTAGAGTATTATCCAATTTTAAAAGGCCTATTTTTCAGAAGCCAGAAATTAAAATGCCCATAGAGTAGCAGTATTTAGATCAATCCAGGTTCAAAACTTAATGATTTGATTTCCTTGTCCTTTACCTTATTACATTACAGGCACAAGAAAGTATGTGTTCTGATATATTTACAAGACTATTGTAGTAGGGAGAAAAAAAAAAAAGAAGACGAAAAATGGTCTCCCAAAGATGCCTGCATTCTAATTCCTAAAACCTGGGAAGATTTTGTGTTACATGGTAAAAGAGAATTAAGGTTGCAGATGAAATTAAGATTTCTAACCAGATGACTTCGAATTGGGAGATTTTCCTCAATTACCTGGATGAGTCCAATATAGTCACAAGGGATTTTAAAAAATAAAAGAGGGAGGGAGAAGAATCGTTTCAAAGTGAGGAAATGTGAAAAAGACTCGATTGGACATTGTCGGCCATGTCCAATATATATGGAAGGTCAGTGTGGATTTTGTTTCTGCTTACTGTACTCTCAACAGGCCAGTTATTAAAGATTCTACCAGTACAGTTGCATATACACACATTATTGGAGAATGCAAGAGAAATTTCTAGAAAGGGAACTGCTGTGAACTGAATTGTGTCCCCCTGCAAACTCATACGTTGAAGCTCTGACCCCCCAGTGTGACTGTATTTAGAGTAGGGAGGTAATTAAGGTTAAATAAGGTCATAAAGGTGGGGCCCTGATAGGATTACTGCCCTAGTAAGAAGAGACACCAGACAGCTCTCTCTCTCTCTCTACTACATAAGGACACAGTGTGACAGAGGCTGTCTGCAAGTTAGAAGACTGCTCTCACCAGAACTCAACAATGCTGGAACCCTGACGTGAGACTTCCAGCCTCCAGAGCTGTGAGAAAATAAATTTCTGTTGTGTAAGCCACCCAGTTTATGGCATTTTGCTAGGGCAGCCCAAGTAGAGTAACACAGGACCATACTGAGTTGGATGAGCATGATGCAGATTTCTTAGTGCAAAATTCTTACGTATTTGCATTCTCGAATTTTAGAGTGGCAATGACTGTGGTTCTCATGTTCCTTGAAGGCTTGACTGGTCTCAGGCCTTAGTTTCTTCCAGCTCCAGCTCATGTAATTGTGGGTCGGTCCTCCCCTGCCACAGAGATTGTCATGATGTCCTTCATAAGGTCAATCCCCACCTCCCCACTCTCCTTTATACCCTGCTTCCTTGACCTCCTCCTTGAAGCTGCCTCAAACCTCAAGCTTGCATGGGACTTTCCCTTTGTTTCTTTTGGTAGGTACATCACCGTCACTGGTATGTCTTGCATGTGTCTAAAACTATTAACAAGAACACAGAATAAATGGCAAAAGAGCTTAAAGTGTAATAAACAAACACACCCCACACTTTCCTGTGTGGCATTCCAGTGACTGAAGGTGTCCCCAGTATGCAGAGTTCACATTGGTTGTGGCTAGATAGAAAATTATGGGTGTGGATCTAGATATAGAAATCTAGAGATATAGAAATGTAAAAAAGAGTAAAAGAGATGTATTTATTTATTTTAACATTTCAGTGATACATACAGTAATGAATTATTCCATATGGAAGTTTGTTAAATGGGGTGTCAGGATAGTACATAAAAGTAAGTCTGATTTTTCCTGTGTCTTTTTGGATTTCATTAGTATTTCTTTTCATGTCAAGAAAGACCTACTGGGGCCAGCCCGGTGGAGCAGCAGTTAAATTTGCACGTTCCGCTTCAGTGGCCTGGGTTCGCCAGTTCGGATCCCAGGTGCAGACCTATGCACAGCTTATCAAGCCATGCTGTGGCAGGCGTCCCACATAAAATACAGGTAAATGGATATGGATGTTAGCTCAGTGCCAGTTTTGTTCAGCAAAAAAGAGGAGGATTGGCGGCAGATGTTATCTCAGGGCTAATTCCCCCCCCCCCAAAAAAAAGATCTGCTAAAGATTCTATGAAAAGGAAAAGAAATACTATATTTCTTATGACTTAAGTCTTATTTTTTTTCTTAATCCGTTGATCTCCTTTTACAGTTTTGGCTGGTTTGTTAACATTCATAGTCAAAGAAGCACAAAGCATGTGGTATGTGATAGGTATGTGTGGTAGGCACACATGGCAGGGTGACGTGCATGAGGAGTCCTTCCTCTTCTGCTCTCCCTCACATAGCTGTAGAGAGCGCCAGGTCCATGGATGACCAACACCCCTGAGGCACGATGGACTAACCTTTATGTTTAATGCCTTATTTTGTCTCTCACGGACTAACACCGGTGTCACTTCTCTGTTCTAGAACAGCAGTAGGGAGAGAAGTAAGAGGACTTCTTGTTGCATAAAAGCCAGGAAGAAAATCTTTGAAGTGAACTGAAGGACAAAAGTTTACATTCTCCCGGCAGATAAAAAAGAAGACTATGGGTATTAAGATCTCTGAATATTTTTTATAATCATTATGTTGTTAATTATCCACTTTAAAGATTTTATTAAATGATGAAAGATAGGCTCCTCTGGCCCTTTGCTAAGAGTATTCAGCCACACATAGAAATCAAATCAGAAATTTGGTGTCCTTAAATCTGTAGACCATCCCCGTGTGTGACCAGCATTTGGAATTCAATCACCATCTGAAGAGTTGTAGCTGTGCAAGGACTGGAGGTGTTTTTTGGGAAAATGAATGACATAGAGCTGATAGGCTATTCCATCCCTTTTCTATGCTAAAATGCTTTCTTTGCATCTTCATACTCAGATATAGTGACTTCCACCAAAAAAATCTGAAGAAAAATATGGTTTTACCTTCTCCACTCAGGGCCACTGTCTTTTATTTATAGTTATCTCAGCAAGTCAGAGAAAGCAGCAGTTAAGACAGCTGATACTTTCATTACCCAACTGTCATATAATTCTTCAGGATCAGTTACCAGGATGTCTGACTCCTTGGATGTCGGGGGAGATGCTGGGCAGGTAACAAGTCTAACTGCAGCATCAAACTGCACACACACACACACACGCACACACATGCATTCTACTGCACTTCAATTTTACCAGCTTCCAAAATTTCCTTTCTTCCCTAGTAGTGACAGGATCCCTGTTGTGCTTTCCAAATGCAATCAAACAGACTAGGACTGAGCGATGGATTAGTCCCAGCCAGAATACAGAACAGAAGATTTAAAAACTCAAACAAGGAGAGATACTCTTCTTACTCACTTAGCATCAGAGGAAGTGACTTCAAAGAGGTGTCTCAGTGCATGCCACGTGTTTACTTGGTGATCCTGTAATTTCTGGTGATCTGTGGACCAGAGGATGACTTTATCAACACGTTCTTACCAGTAAACTCTAGTGAGATTTGTTTTTGTGGTTCTTCATTTTTCCAAGAGTGAAATAAATTTTCATTCTGTTCAAAATGTGGTGATACTTTTTTTTTTTAATTCTCTTTATACTTCAAGTTTCAAACTTTTATTGAGATTTTGGTAATCATCTGTATGTGTATGAGTATATCAAACTTCATAACTTACTTCTCTAGAGAGACTTATTTGCTGACAATATCTAGAAACACAGGAAATAAACAAAAAGATCCACGAATAACAAAAATAGATTCTTAAGACCAATGCACTAAAAAGTATGCTTACTTTATGTCATAAAAATATCCCTTAGATTGTCTTCCTGAGCCTATTTAATTTTATTTCACACACAGCCTTAACAAGTTCAATTACCTGGTAGAACATTTCACAGATACCATAGCCAGTAAATTAGAAATGGAAGGCTTCTAGAGCAAGATACACTGATACTAGAAGGAGTAATAATTGAAAATCTAAAGGTGATGATAGAGGTAGAAATTTATGAAAGTTGAACACAGGATATAAGAAATATAAATTTCCCGAGTTTTTTAATATATAAAACATACTTATTAGCTAGTTAAGTTATTTATTCATTCAATAAATATTTCTTTATATCCACAAGGAGAACAATAAGTGTGAACACATGTAGGAATAGATATATTAATAACGAACACATATTGTGCTCACTCTGTGCCAGGTACGTGTTTAACTTTTCTCCTGTATTAATTTATTTAATTCCCAATGTAGAAAGTGGATATTATTGTTATACTCATTTTATAGATAGGAAAGAGAGACACAAAAAGATTAAGTAACTTATCAAAGGCCACACACAGAGTAATGACAAGAGCTCAGTTTGAACTGGCTCTAGGACTCAGAGACAATGCACTGTATTTGCTTTTGAAAAGCGAAATGACTTTCAAAATAAGATGCTTTCGACTGTAAAAATAATTTCAAAACAGGAACTTGAGTCAGACCACTATTTGTTTTCTAAAATCTCTTCGCTCTTTCTTCCATAATAACTTTATTAGCTGCGCACATGGCACCCAGCTTGAGACTACATTTTCTTGTTTCCTTTGTAGTTAGATGTCTTCCCAATAGAACGTGAGCTGAAATGACACATGCAACTTCCGTTTCACAAGATTAAAAGAAACCTTGTCTCCTACTTCCTCTCTTGCCTCTTCCTATGGGCAGTCAAGTGTTGGTAGCAGCATCCCAGCTTCAACTATGTAGCCAAGAGCAACAGGGGAAACAAGAGGGAAGTAGTATGGGTACCTGGATGGCTTCCTGGAACAGAACCATTTTGCAGTTGTGGTACATAATAAGAAATATGTTCGGTCTTTGTACCTGGTTCCTGACACAGAGCTCCTAAAACCCTTGGAATTTCCTGAGGGATATGAGTGCTAGGAGTGTCTGAGCCCCTGGATAGCTTCAGGATGGGGACTGGTTGCCAGAAAGATCAAGCCTTGATTAGAAGCTGAGAACTTTCAGCCCCACTCCCCAACCTCCAGGGAGGGGAGAGGGGCTGGAGATTGTGTTAATAACCAATGGCCAATGATTTATTCAATTGTGCCTGGATAATGGAACCTCAATAAAAACCTCTAAATGATGGGGTTCTGGGAGCTTCCAGGTTTGCAAACACATCCATGTGCTGGGAGGACAGCCCACCCCAACTCCACGGGGACAGAAGCCCCTGCACTCAGGACCCTTAGGGACCTACCTTCCTATGTACCTCTTCATCTGGCTTCTTATTTGTATCCTTTATAATGAACCATAATAGAAAGTATAGCATTTTCCTGAATTCTGTGAGTAGTTCTAGTAAATTATCAAACCTGGAGGAGATGTTTATTATTATTATGGAACTCCTAACTTTGCAGCAAAATCAGCCTAAAGTGTGGCTGACCTGAGGACCTGATGCTTGCAATTGGTTTCTGAAGTGAGGGCAATCTTGTGGGACTGAGTTCTCAACCCGTGGAATCTGACACTAACTCTGGTTAGTTAGTGTCATAATTGAATCAAATTGTAAGACACCTAGTTGGTGTCATATAATTGGAGAATTGACGTGGAAAAAAAACTAACAGCAGCCTAGGCCAATCTCTCTAGAATGTTATGTGAGAGAGCAAGGAACTTTAATTGTGCTTAATCTTCTACGTCTTTCTTATAGCATCTTAATCTGTTTCCTATCTAACCAGAACTAGGAAAGTGTTGTGTAGTGATGGCATCATCAAAATAACTATGTGATCTATCGTGGAGAGAGCTATTTCCATGGAAAGTGGTATGATGCAATGGAAATTATTTGGAAAAGCAGGGCAGAGATCTAGGACTTAGTTCTAGATTTGTTACGTTCTCCCTTTTCCAATATTTATTGGGCACCCACCACCTGTCCTGTTATGTATTCTGGGCATAAGCAACATCATTTACAAAAACTAAGAGACATAAACCAGCATGAGATAATGACTCAGCAGAAGTATTTCCTTATAGTTGAAACATAAAATAGAAAAGTAGTGAAAGATGATATGAGAGAGCTGCTGAAGAGTGTGCCCTTTATACTGAAAACAATGAGAGGTCATTGAAAATTTTAAAACATGGGGCACATGGTAATATCCATTTATGATATTTAATATATTCCTTATGCTATGTTCTCTGCTGGATGTAGGGGATACAGAAAACTGAAACATGGTGTCTGCCTTTAAGAAGTTCACAATCTACTGGGAAACCATATAAATAAATAACAATGTCTTGTGAGAAATGTTACTAGGAAGGCAAATAGTGTGCTCAGGTTATGGGAGAAGAGCAGAATGTGGGAAATTATGAAGATGAGAAGGAAGACAGTTCATTTGAGGAACTGCAAGTAGTTTAATAGTCATTTTGTGGGGGCTGCAAAATAGCAGGGACAACAGAGAAGGAGATGGAAGAATATTTAGGGGCCAGATCAGGAAGGCCTTTTATGCCATGCTAAAGGGATTGGATTTTCTTCTGAAATCAATTGCAAACTGTAAAAAGAGGAATCTAGGAAGTAGAGCCAATAGGAGAAATGCAGGAGGGAAAAGAAAGAAGATGGACCTTCTCATGTGTCTCATTGAGCAACTAGAATGATGGGGTCTTTAACTGAGATAGGAATAAAAGGAACAGAGTTGGTGCAGGAGCAGGAAAGGAATGAGCCATTGCACAGATGATCATTAAGGGGCTTGCCCTGTCCACAGCCCTTGATGAGAAAAGCAGCCCATTTTACTACCCAGTCCCCTGGCCACAGTTGGGGTAACTGGATTAAGAATCTGACTGAAGAGTAGCCAATTTGTAGTTAGGGCCAGCCAGCAATTCTGTGTCCTAGCATGAAAGAAGAGCCTGAGAGAACTATCCAGATAATGAAGTAGTTAGCAGCGGGAACTGACTTTCTAAGGTCTCAGTGCAGAAATAGAATCCTATGACAGTCCATGGTGAGCTGTGTGCGAATCAAAGTTATGAGGAAGCTGATGTGTGGAAAGTAGCAAAGAGGCTGTGGAGAGACTGTGTGAGCTGCTGACAGTGACGGGGAAAGAAGTGGTCACCCAAGGTGCTCTGCTGTTGATGGCTTTCCATACCCATGCCTTCCAACAGACTCACTTTTCCTTAAAGGAGTGTCAGTGATTCTCCATTGGTTACTAAAAAAAAAAAATCTACCTGAAAGAGTCACCAGCTAGCTTTGTGCCCTCTGTCTCACTCCTAGAAGAGTCTTTTAAAAGTGGGAGTCATAGTTGAAATTTCTTTAGAAGCATTTTTTTTCTTTTAGTAAAATTTTCTTTAATGGATGAATAAGACTTTTAGATCTACTGTTATGAGAGTAATGAGGGACCCAGTGTTTAGAATTATTGGGGTTGAGACAGGGCTGGCTATTGCCATGCCACATACAAAATGAAAATTTGGGGTCCTTGCTGGGGGTGGTGAGGTTAATTTCTCCTTTCACAGTCTGCCATCCCAACCCTCAGAGGACAGATGACTTGAAATGGATTGCAACCTCAGCGTGGGGACACTCCTGGCTCCTGGATGGGATGGGTGAAACCCCACTCTGAGTTGTCCAGGGAATATGTCAGGCACAGGTAGCCTAGGGTGGAGATGGCTGCTGCCTTGCCTGCCTCAGAGAGACCGTGAGGTGTGTGCGACCCCTGTGTCTGCACCCAGATCTCCATGGGGTGGGTTGGGCAGCAGTGGTCACTGGGTGGCAATGGGGAGGAGGAAGCCCAGTTGGACCAGGGCACCAGGGAGCTGGGAGTGGGCAGTAGAGAGCTTGTTCCAGGGAGATGAAGAGCTAATGTAAGGTGAACCACCCATTTGCTGAGGCTCCATGCCCTCAACACATGCTTCTTTGCCCTTGGACTTCATTTACAGAACATAAATTCAAAGATAACTTTATTCAGAATTTCAAGCCAGAGATTTCAAAGCGTTAAACCCCACGCAGGAGCCCTGCTTAACTTGAGTCCCAATGTGACTGTACTGGTCACACACCCATAAAGCCAAGCCTAAGCTGAGGGAATCTGGATAGAGAAAGGAAAAAATTTGTGAGTAAAATGAATATTTGTTAAAGAATCCCAATTTCCTTTTCAACACAAGCAAATCTTATTCATAAGTTATGTTTTGAAATAGAGTGCTTAATACATCATTTTCCCCAAAGGTCATTTTTTTACTAGACAGAATCCCCAGGAAATTAGCACTATTGCTAAAAACCAAAACCAAACCACACCAGCAAAAACAGTAACAGAAGTATTATAAAAGCCTCATTGTAAAACAGCGGTATTTATAAATTCTCATAATGTTAAGGTAATTCTGAGAACTAACCATCCCGATGTTAGTGACTCATTTGCTTAACCTCTTTACCTTCAAGAATTTGCTTTATACCAGTGAGCGAACAGAGGGTTGTAATTTATAAGCATATATCACTATGCCCTATAGGCCAAATTCCCATTATAATACATGAAAAGTCGAAATCCCTCAATGAAGACATAGCCTGGGGACTGTGGCCTTTGAACCCCGAATATAGCCAGCCTTTGAGAAACAGTCTCACAATTTGTGCTTATTTCTCATCAAGCAGCTATTTTTCAGGAAGTAGCAAAAAACATGTTTTGTTTTGTTCTGTTCTATTTTTTAAAGGAAATAGGGGAGTTCCCAGATTCTAAGCGGTATGCTTATGTTCCTAATCATGCAGAAAACTCTTGGAAAGAGTGGTTGTTAAGCCAATCGGTGGTTTTGTTTCTAGAAGCCTTCAAGAACATGCAGCATTATTCACAACACTTTTCTCTGAAGCAGCGGCAACTTCCCTAGCAACTTGCTCGCACAAAGCTCCCGTTGAACAGAGAGAGTAGGGGTAAGAGGAAGCTCACGTATGAGAACATGAGGGTAACTTCAGCATCACAGGCATCCACGGGAGCCACACAGTGGCCAAAGGGCACAAAAGACCACATAGTGAGCTTTTGACACTGTTGGAGTGGCTCAGGAGTTCTTTATTATTCAAGCAAAAAATAAAAAGATTATTTTTCCCTAGCGATGATTAGTACAGGCCATTGAACGAGAAGGACCTCTCGGGACTACAATGTGCTGGCTCTCGGTTCTCACAGCAGTTTTCTTTCCTCTAATGAACGCCCAGTATGATGATTTGCGGTGCTATCCTGCAAAGTCATGCTAATCCCCGTGAATGATGCTCAAGACAGCACCGGTCTGTTGTCATCTCCCTGTACTCTCTTACGTTCGCAGCAGACAGACCTTCAAAGCTGGAAATTTGCAATGTAAAGGAAAAGATAGAGTAGAGTTGATTATTCAGCTGGGATGTTGCCCATATGTCCATGTGTGATAGCAGTGTTCTCTTTTCCTATATCTGTCTTCAAAAGGGATTAATAAATGCCACAGCACTGAGTTAGTGTAGGGTACACGAATGCCCTCATGATGCTTAAATGTTCCCTGGAAATGAGCCAGGGTATTTGTAACGCCAACAGCCTTCATTAGTGCTGCCCCTGCCTCACTGACACTGAGGTGTCATGATCTTGTTCGCTTCCCCATACCCAAAAGCTGTGTGCAATTTTCTGCTCTGCCTAGTAAGGATGATTTAGTCATTGCTATGTTTAGGTCATAGTTAATTTAATCACTCCTGATGTTAATGCACTGTAATACATATGTTCATACTCTTGGCACCCTGCTTAGGGGACCTTTGGGCTATTTAGTGTCAGCCCATTTCACTGGCATAGACCAGGCTCAGGAAGTTTCATCCCTTCACAAAAGCACTTTGCACTCATTAATTCTTACAATGCTCTTGTGTGTGAGGCAGATTATATTCATAGCTGAAGAGGCAGGACGAGCAGAAACAGGATTTCCCAGCACCTTACTACGTGTACAGCCTTCTTTGAAATTCTTTGACAAATAAAAGATCCAGTTACCTACTAGGCATCAGACTTCTATTGTCTCAAGCCCGCAGTTGGGTGAAGTCCTTGTGTTAGTCGTCTGCTGCACTGGACACTCCATGCTCAGAAAACAATTCCTTCTATCATACGCTTACAAGCATAACCATTATACCGTCATCCTATTGGGAGGATTGTAAACAGCTAGACACTGCCTCTGACCACAGCATTGCCTACCATTAGTTATAGTCTCTAGGAAAAGCTTTGGTTTATTTGAGATATTATCAATAGAATCATGGATTCCCATAATATTGTATCTAAAAGTTACTCTAGAGATAATCTCATTCAATTCCATATATATATCTGAGTGTCAAAGAAGGTAGGCAATTTGCCCAAGATCATCCAGCTGATTAGTGTCAGAGAAGGTGGCAAGCTAGATTCCCAGAATTCCTTGTCCCTTCACTCCCTAAGCTCTTCAGAGACCTGTCTGTCAAAGTCATGACTAAACTTTCTGGAAACCTTTGGTCCTGGGACGATGTCCTGTTTCTCTGAGGCATTGCTAAGATTTGTTTTGCCACCAGTCATTAGACCATGGAATACTGTGCACTTATAATGTGCTAGACACTGAGCTTGAGACCTGGAATACAGATATAAAAGCCCCAGTGAGTCCTTGTGTTCAGAGAAATCTCTATGTTAGGCCCTAACTCTGGCACCCAAGGTGCCATCTGATATTTTCAAATGGGTCTGGAAGTAGCTGTACTCCTGAAAAAAATCCTCTTTTCTTTTGTTGAGCAGAATTGGGAGGCAGAGGGTAAAGACTATTTTCAACGAGACTGAAATATGCAAGTATAACTTAATAACTTAGAATATGTTCTACAAAATAGACAAATATGCCAGTGGGATGACAATGAGTTCTAAATAAATAACGAAGTTAAAACCAAACTATCTTTTTATTAGCTGTAAACTGAAGCAGATGAGTGTGTTTAGTAGGAACGGAGAATAGAAGAAGAACACAATGGAAGTGACATATTGGAATTAATCATTTCTTCTTTAATTTATTAGAACTGCTTCCTGCAGGAGATGAGATTTCAAGATCTGTTTGAGTGATGAAGAAAAGGGAATTTGTCAGGAAGAATCAGAAGTTTTGTGAAAGAAAGCAATTTGCCCAAGGTCACTTAACTAGCCAGTGTCAGAAGAGGGAATTAACACACTCAAAAGAAATGAATGCTTCTACAGTGAGTCTCCTATAAGAGCACCTTCAAGCTGATGTGAAGAATTTTCTCCAGAAGGTAGATGAGAATTATAGTGACCTTTGTGAAATTGCACATTGTGTCTCAGAGAAAAGGGACTCTGAGGTTTTTTGACCGAAAACCCTGGGTTCCAAGGACAGATCTAAACCTCCTTTCTCTATTATCCAAGAAAACGCTTTCCAAATCTCTATTGAAACTAGAGCAAGACAAAAATACCCCTCTGAAAAGGATGAAAACTTACTTTACTCAACCCTTTATCTGAGGAGTGTAATCTTCATTTTCCTCTTGAAAATAAGAGTAATGAGTGAATGCAAACATTTACAGCCGATGTCTGTCAAGAATCTCTCCCAACTAATTAACCTGAGAAAGAATGGAGCAAAGCAAGCAGCTTGACTGATCACATAAATGCCACGTCAGAGAGAAATTTCTTTCAATTAGTCATATCATCTGGACAAATTTACTTTGCTTGTGATCAGATTTCTGTCCTTATCAGTCCCTGACTATTCTCTTATCTGTTTGTTCTTCTTCACAGCAAGCATCCTTGTCTGAAGTTTATATCACTTTTTTTTTCCCCACTTTGTCTTTCCCACTACAGTGAAAGCTGTGTGGAGGCATAAACTCCATCTAGCTCGCTGCCATAGCCACAGCACCTAGAACAGGACCCAGCACACAGGTAAAAGTCAATGCATATTTGCTAAACAAATAAAGGCCTAATGAATCCCATAAAATAGTCAAAGTAATTTTTTCCAAATAACAACAAAAAATAAAAAGAGCATAAAATTGTTGAACAAAAACGGAGAGTAAACCTCAATACAATGTTTCACCATTAGTGGGAACTGTAGCCATTAAAGATTACAAGTTACACATTATGAACAGTATCTTCTCATAAGTGTGATATATAGGATTCCACCTGAAGAATACACATAGAGGCATCACTTCAGACCAAAGTTCTGGAGATCATGCAGTAATAATCACTGGTAGAAGTTACTAGAAACAATCCATTTTTTTAAGATGTATGTGTTATTATAGAAGGAAAGATGTCCAGATGAGAAATAATACAATTCCTTAAAAGAGGTGTTACTACAAGAGTGATCACAGACTTTCAGGTCAGCTACACCTGGGATTTGGATCTCAGATCTGCTACTCACTGAATTTGTCACCTTGGGGAACTTACCCACACTGAGACTACACTTTCCTCTCCATAAATCGGATGAAATGATATCCACCTTGGGGCTGGTCGGTGCCGTAGCGGTTAAGTTTGCGCACTCTGCTTCAGCGGGCTGGGCATGGACCTACACACTGCTCATCAAGCCATGCTACAGAGGCATCCCACATACGAAACAGAGGAAGATGAGCACTGATGTTAGCTCAGGGACAGTCTTCCTCACCAACAAAATGAATAAATAAAAATAAATCCACCTTACAGGACTGTTGTAAATATTATAATAAATATTATTAGTATGTGTTATAATAATGATTTTAATAAATAATGTAGTTAAAGCCTGAGGAATAGCAAACAGATAACAAATTCTTGTTCCCACCCAGTCCACTTTGCATATCCTGTCTATTTCTCCAAAAGTCTTCTGCCACCCAACCCACACTGCCCAAGTGAGAAGTGCATTGGTATGTTTACAGTACTGGTGGAATCAGACTTTTGTCCAAGTTTAGTGATAAATGAATTTGGGAAGAGGGGACTTAGATCACTCAGTGAATCAGCTGTGGATCATATAGCGTTTTATCTACGTGTTTTCAGGCCTCACCACTTTCTCAGGTGTGTTCAGTGATTCACACATCCTCCATTTCTCCGCAAGATAGTGTGTGCCTCATGGGCAGGGGTGAGTGTTATCTTCACTGTGTGCCCTGCAGAATCTTAGTGACCCTCACATTGTTAGTGCTTGAAAGGTTTGTTTAATGACTAAACATGGATTTGATGAGAATCTCATAGGCATATATTATATGCTTACCACATATAATATGTGCATTTAATTGATACACAGTAATATAATTTTAAACAGTTATAACTTTAAAGCTTTGCAAGTATTGTAATACTGTACTACCATTCTACAAGTTAATTTTAAGTGAAAATGCAGGTTTTTGTGACCTAAATATTTGTTTCCTTATTACTAATGAGATTAAGCAAAATTTCTCAGAGTTATCAGATATTTTTGTTTCCTTTCCATGAATGTGAATTATAACTTTTAATGTTTTACTGAATTGTTTATTTGGACGAAATCTGTATATGTTCTGCATACGACTATTTTTGTTGTTGCTGTGTGTGCTAAAACTTCCCAGGCAGTAGCTTATCATTTTATTTCATTTAAGATGATTCTTTAAGAAAAATTTTTAATTTTAACGTCACCAAACTTGAATTTTTAAATTTAATTTGTTTTATGTTTTTTAATAGATAGATCCAAATTTGGCCAGAGGTCTTAAAAATAGTCACCTGTGTTTTCCTGAACATGTTAAAGCTTCACTTTCACATTAGGATTTTACTCCGGCTAGATGGGCTTTTGGTGTAGGGTGTGAGGTAGAAATTCGTTTGCTTTCCAATTTGGATAATTGACTTTCCAGCACCAGTTTTTGAGGAGCCCATCTTTTCCTCATGATTTCCATAATCACTGCTGAGGTATGGGAAAGGTTCATATATGTGTGGGGCTCCGTTGTAGTCTGTTAGTTTGCTTCTTCTTGTGATCATTTCATTGATTTAATTACTATGTTTACTTTAAATATTGACATCTGTTGGTGTCAGTCCCTCTCAATGACATTAATGTTCTGTTTTTGGCCTCTTCTCAGTATATGGTACCTGATTTTTTTTGAAACTCAACCACAGATGAAAGGTTATTTACAGTTTTACTTATTTTTCCCAATTCTGTCATTTCTGGGTGTTTGTATTAGGAGGTTTCTGGGGTTATTTATTTCGACAGGTTCTAATGCGTCTTGTTCATATTTCTCTCGGATCACTTTGATCTGCCTAGTAGAACAGGCAACACAATTTGTAGGGCCCAGCATAAAATGAGAATGTGGTGCTCTTCAATCAAAAACTGTTAAGAATTACGACGTGGCAAGAACAGAACATTAAACCAAGGATTTCTAGGCCTTCTAAAGTGTG
The DNA here is from genome assembly GCF_041296235.1 of Equus asinus. Classification (NCBI taxonomy): domain Eukaryota; kingdom Metazoa; phylum Chordata; class Mammalia; order Perissodactyla; family Equidae; genus Equus; species Equus asinus. Next base: position 13,021,295 of record NC_091794.1, on the reverse strand, counting down.
TCTTTCCCATGGAGCCAGTTCGACTGCCTAGTCACATTACTGCGGTAACTGCTACTTGCTTTAGGTTTATTCCTCACTGTCTCCCCTCAGTCCGTTTAATGCCTTCCATTTCTGGAGGTTCCATATAGCTCTACAGCCACTGCCGGTCCTCTGATCCTCTTCCAGTGTCCTAGCTTTCTCAGTTTCACATGTGGCCTTTCCATGGTTATAACAAGGGCTGCACGGTGCCTGGCGTAGCTCGATTATCAGATCTGCCAGGTACAGCAATGTTGGTATCTTCAATAAATATTTATACCTCATAACTTGATGCGTGGTCTAACCAGCAACAAAGCATGACACTTACATAATTAGAAAGATAAGACTAACCTAATTTGCAAAACAGAAAAAAACAGAAGATAATATATACCAGAAGTTATGAGACTAGGGGCCAGCCCAGTGGTGCATCAATTCACACATTCTGCTTCCAAGGCCCAGGGTCCGCTGGTTTGGATCCCAGGTACAGACGTGGCACAGCTTGGCAAGCCATGCTGTGGTAGGTGTCCCACATAAAAAGTAGAGGAAGATGGGCATGGATGTTAGCTCAGGGCTAGTCTTCCTCAGCAAAAAGAGGAGGATTGGTGGTGGATGTTAGCTCAGGGCTAATCTTCCTCAAAAATAAAAAAAAAAAGTTCTGAGCCTAGAATACTTAAGACAAACAGATGGATTCAAATCTCAGCTCTACTGCTTCTTAACTGCTATTTAACCTCTCTGAGCCTCAGTTTCCTCTTCTGAAAAATGGGGATAGTAATATTTCCCTCCTTACAGTGTTATGTGTGGATTCAATAAGAAGTTTTTAAAACAGTATAATTGCTAGTAAATAATAAACATTAGAATTGTTTACTAAAGTTATTAAAAGATGAAACTGAAAATGTTTATAGGAGATCAGAGAAAGAAGAGAGAGTCTAAGCAATAAGAGAAGGGTTTGTGCAGTGTGTAGGACACCGGCCGGATCTCTTCACCTCCACCGTGATTCCCCTTGTTTCAACAAACATCATCATTCCTTCAAATGGTCAGAATAACCTTTTAATGGGTGCCACTGTTTCTACTCTTGACTCTGGAATCCATGCTTCACATAGTAGCCAGTGTGATATTTTTAAAGCATACATCATTTCACGCCCTCCCGCTACTTGTAAGCATGCAGTGGTATTGCAGGACACCGACAATCCATCATCCTGGCCATGGCTCCGAGGCCCCTACATAATCTCTCCTGCTTACCTTGCAGAATTTATCTCCTACCATTTTCTGTTTTGCTTAGTGGTCTCCTAATTTTTAGGTTCCACTAGGCGTCCTTCTGTCCCCCAGATAACTCAACTTGGCTCCTTTGCGCTCACAGTTCTTTTTTGCCTAGAAAGTTCTTACCCCAGATCTCTACATGGCCAGCTCCTTCTCAACGTCTAGGTTTTGACCCAAAAATCACCTTCCTGAGAAGCCTCTTTAATCATTTTGTCTAATTTAATTCATTTCAGTTACTCTCTATTTTTTTTTAAAAAAATTTCATAGCAGTATCTGAAATTATATTATGTATTTACTTGCTTGTTCATTATGTGTCTCTGCCAGTAGAGCAAAAGTGCCATAAGAGGGAAGCCAAGCTTGCTCTGTTCAGCTCACATCCCCTGAGTTTAGTTACTAGATGTAATAAATGCATATTAAATAGACGAATAAATCCTAGAGGTTTAATAAGTGGAGGGGATGCGGAGAGTCAGGATCCTTCCAGGGGACTATACAACACACAGGACAGTGGAAATGAAAGTGGCATGTAAAAAGAGAGTGTGGAGGGGCCACCCGGTGGCTGAGTGGTTCAGTTCGCGTGCTCTGCTTTGGCGGCCCGGGGTTTCTCTGGTTCGGATCCTCGGCACGGACACGGCACCACTCATCAGGCCACATTGAGGCAGCATCTCACATGCCACAACTATAAGGACCCACAACTAAAGTATACAACTATGTACTAGGGGGATTTGAGGAGAAAAAGCAGGAAAAAGAAAAGAAGATTGGCAAGAGTTGTTAGCTCAAGTGTCAATCTTAAAAAAAAAAAAAAAGAAAGAGTGTGGAGAAGTCAATGGGCTGTTTCCAGAGCCTCAGTGTTGAAGCCATTACTTTAACAATTACACAGTGAATTTCTCAAAGTCAGGGAACTGGGTCTCAATCATCTTTGTGACCCCAAATCCTAGCACAGAGTGTAACTTATGTTAGGTTTTCAATAAACGGTTGTTGAAATGAATTAGCTCATTTCTCTTGAATACTATACAAATGTATTTATAGTTCCAATCTTAAGCCCAGGAGAGATTTTCCTTTTCCCCTTAGGAGAGGAAAACTCTTTTGCATTAGTTGTCAGCAAGAATTGTGTCCAAAAGCAAGTCACACAGGCACTGCAGGGTAAACAGGCTCTGGCTTTCTTTTGTCACCTGAGAGGGTGTCTAATGTATAGACTGAGGTTTATGATGGCGATTAGGGTAGAGATGCTCTTACACATCTCTGTCTGAAGGTGGCTTTAGAATTTATTTTTTGTAAAAGCTTAAAAAGCTGACTATCTGGACACATCATCCAGGAGACAAAATGGACCTCAGCCTCAGGTGTCCATGTCCCCAGTACGGCTGGACTGCGGTGCCACCACCCTCAGCGAGTGAAGCACTCTGGATGATTGCCCGAGCCTCAAGTTCGCAGGCACCTGAAGGCTTCCTTGGCATTCCACGTGGCAGAGACTTTTGATCCTGATGGATTCATGTTGGACATGAAGCTTTAGTGCATGAGGTTACTCTCACGTCCTCTGAAGGAATATAAAGGGGACGGATTAAGAATTGGAAATAAGAAGGGGAAATGACTTATTGTTCACAAAAGGAGGGCAATAGGTGCCAGCACATTAAATAATGTTAAACATATGTCAAACAAATACTCTGGAGGAGCAAGGGATGTGAATTTGGCTGCCCACATAGTCTTGAATCTCATTGAAAGGGATGATGTAGATTCATTTTTTTCCCTTCAAAACATATAGTGGATTTGTGTGTGTGTGTGTGTGTGCCTGTATTTAGTGGATTATTCAGGAGATCTCAAGTCTTAGTCTAATTCAAGACATATGCACGTGTGTAGGTATGTATGTGTGTGTGTGTCCGAGGGGTATCCTCCTGTGCCTGAGCTCAAGTGTAGTGAGAAAAGAGGAAGAGTGGAGGAGCAGCCTTTCTCATTGACTTAGTCTTCCATTAAGGAGGGAGTATGAGGAGAGTCAGTGGGATGCAAGATGAGGGCCTGGCTATTTGGCTATGGAACCAGCCCGGTGACTTGGGCCTGTCCCAGTATCTGCAATGTATTTTAAAAAAAGAAAAAGAAAGAAAACAGAAAAAAAAGTGTTGATATCTTCCCACAAGGGTACTTAGGACTCACGTCAAGTCTACCTGGGTCTAGATCTGGCGCTGTCATAATGTGTCCTGTGGAACCAGCCAAGTCACTACCCCTCTCTGGGCCTGAATTCAATCATTATTTAAAAACGGGAAGGAAGGATGATGATTTTGAATCTGAGGTTCCTTCTATCAGTGCCCCAGCTACTAATATTAGTGTATAGAAGAAGCTGGTCCCCTGATAACCGGGGATGATGCTGAACCAGGATGGTAAATGGGCGCATGTAAATTACATGACCTAGAGAAAACGTTGAGAGTAAAAGGAAGTCACTGGAACAGGACTCATTGTTGGAAGTAGTTTTGTTTGGAATAGTCTGTAAAGATGTGCTTGGTTCAAAAACCAAAAATTAAAAGATTGACACCTGAACCTGGAGCAGGGTCAAGATGATCATGACTGCAGAAGATTCTGGGGCAAAGAGTGCTGTCAGGTAAAGGCACCCATTCTCACTTTTTTTATTATTGAGATATAATTGACATACAACATTATACTATTTTCAGGTGTACAATGTAATGATTCGATATTTATATATTTTGCAAAATGGTCATCAAAATAAGTCTGGTTAACACCTGTCACCTTACGTAGTTAAAAAACGTTTTTTTTTCTCATGAAGAGAACTTTTAAGATCTGCTCTCTTAGCAACTTTCAAATATGCAATACAGTATTGTTAACTATAGTCATCATGTTGTACATTACGTCCCCAGGACTTATTTATTTTATAACTGGAAGTTTGTACCTTTTGACCCCTCTTTGACATTTCTCCTGCATAGTATCACATGGTAAAATTCTATAACTGTTTTAGGTGAGAGAGATGAATTCCAAGAGAAGCAAACAATGAAAATCTGGTAGATCCTTCTTGAAGGTTTTAGGACTGAGAAACATTTCAAAACAGGGGAGATGGAAAAAAGCAATGAGGAAGAGAGAGCCTGACTCCAGGCAACAAAGTGTGTTTAGGGGGCCTGATAGGAAACATCAGGACAGCTGCTCTTTAGAGCTTAGGTGGACAAACCACTTTGGGCCCACAGTTCATTATTAAGTGAAATCTATCTGACTTCAAAGACAGTTTGCGGGGCTAAAACTGGATTTGAATCCTTATCCAACACTTTTTAGCTCTTCGATCTTGGGGAAGTTATACAGACATCATTTTATTCATTTGAAAAATAGGAATTATATTATTCAAAGATCTGTTATAAGGATAAATGTGATACTGTAAGAAACAAAATAAGCATTCACAAAAGGACAGCTATTAGCATATACCGCACCATCATCTCGCTATGTCTACACTCACCATGTAAAGCAAACAAAATCAAATTTGTTTACCTTGACATTTCAAATAATTATAAATCTAGAACATCTGATAAATAGCATAGTGGCTAAATTCACAATAAAAAAAAAGAGCCAGGGGTAGTAGAGAATAAACAGCAACAGAAGCAAGGTCAAACAGGAGAATGAAAGCAGTTCGGTTAGGAGGTATGTAAATAGCTTCATATTTCATGTGGGCTAATTAGAGTGCTTGAGGATAAATGAGATGTAGAAGAAATAATTTCCAAATAATCTTTCTTTGTTTAAGTGATGAAAAATTAAACTATCTGATTGGCTACTTTAAAAAGGAGGGGGAATTCTGAAAAGCAAAATGTCCATTTTCATTCTGGATTAATGATTCACTATCCAAGTGTGAAATTAGATAAATACACACTCGTTCATGCAGAGCTAAAATTTGAAATGCCCAGGGATTTTTGATGGGCATAGGGTCTCCGTCTTCCCTTTCTGCTTATTTTCCATCATTTGCAGAATGATGTCAAAATATTTGTCTCTATGACAGAGAAAAAGAGAGAAAAGCAAGAGAGAGGTTTCGTCATTCACAAAAAGCATACTACAAATCACTTGCAAAGTTCTTTGCTTTCCTGGTAAAGCAGTTGAAAAAAGATATGCTTTTTGTGTAAAGCAAGGTGACCTTCTGTTTTAAAAATTCTTGCAAAGACCTCACATAAGCCTCTCTTAAGAGAGACAGAGTATCCTTATTCACTGAGTCATCTCCTCCACACTTTCCAACACCATTCTGTGGAAATTGTAGCAACTGATTTAAAAAAAGTCTTAGGAACATGATAAGCACTGGGCTCTCAAAAAACTTTTCAATAAAAACTATATTGGCTTCCATCAAAATGTTTGCCATAGAGAACAACAGTACAATGAAGTGTCTGATTTCATGCACATTTGCTATAATTCGTTTTGTCAAAGAACTTTTTACTAACCCCCTTCACAGTTTTGATATGAACAAGGAAATTCTTCCACATTGAAGATATTCTCAGAGCACAGCAGGCAAGCAGTGACAATGTCAAACCGATCATGAACCCAGATGCTTTGTTTTTGCTGTGCAGGAATGTTATAATGTTGTTGGACATTCTCCTATCTCTTTGGAGGGAGAAAGATTCTGTAATGCCAGAATACATAGCGTATTTTGTTGCCCTACAGGGACCATAACCTGCTTCTCTTGTCCTGCCTAAACTCTAACCTTTGTGTTTGACCTAATTCTCTTGTCTTCTTGTAAAATGAAGGTGTTCCTTTATCTAACACCTTGGGGCCTTGAGCTTATGGAGTTTTCAGCTACTTTCCAGGAAGAAACTCTAAGCAACAACTTCCCTGGACCCAGGCAATCTGAACAAGACCAGACCGGCCCAGACGGCAACCACAAGACTATCACCTGCACAGATGGGCAGAGAGTTGGACTAAAGTAACCTGCCCTCATTAACATTATAAATTCCCCTCCTCTAGGGGAGGGGAAACAGCTGTTTTTAGATCATGCAATGTATGTAAAAACATGATTTCAAACCATGCATGTGCAAGCTTATGCCCACCTCTACATGTGATGATGAAATTTCCCCTTTGAATATTCATTCTCTACCCTAAATAAAGATACCCACCTCCCCATGCTCAGGGAGCCACAGCTTTGTAAAATTATTCCCTATGGTTTCCATCTTTTTCTTTGCTGCATGCCACAAACAAAAATTCAACTTTGTGAAATAACTGCTTCTGGTGAAGTTTAACTCACAAGAAAGGATCCACATTTGACTGGGTAACAATTTCATCAGGAAAAAAAAAAAATACTGTAGGTACCAAGGAGCCACAACTTGATCTTCTTTTCAGTCTTCTGGTTCATACTATTCAGTGACACAAAAATCCTACATGCCCAATGTAGGTAAAGAGGGTGAGGAATCCCTACCCTGGATACAGAATTGAATCCTGTGAGATCTGCTGGAATTCAATAACAAAACATTTACAGACCTTGTTGGTTCAATATTCAATTTGACACATTTGGATAAAGCCAACATTGCCCCACTGTTTCCCAACAAGATGGCTGGGGAAGCAAAGGAACATTGGAGAAGCCCCAACAAAGAGCTAGCATTTCAGCAAATTTGAGGGGGCATGTTAGATGACCCAGAAAATGCCATTCTAGCAAATGTAAGAACAGTCGTCTCCAGGTCAGGGGGAGCATTCTGTCATCTGGAGAGCACAGGGGAACAATTGGCCTCCTCTGTTCTTCGACAGGAGAAATACCCCGGGAAGCAGTCCAACTCGGTTGAAAAGGTTGGTAGAAAACCTTGACTTTTATAGCTCATTACTTAAAAAAGTCAAAATGCATCATTTATTGAATTTATAACTTGTAAGAAAAAAATTTCTCAAGAGAAAGCAGTCAGTCATATATTGTATTTCAAAGGTCTCAGAAAATACATGTTTGTTTTGACCTCAGTCCTCATCAGAACTGGTGTGAAGGCCATAATTTTCATTTTTCTTATGGGAAATAAAGAAGGTGAGGAATAATAAGTAAAGTGAAACTGAGTATTTTCTGCATTGCTATCAGATTATATTCTTGTTTCCACCCGTGGATACTGACCCAACATACCCCTGAAACGCAAATGCACACACTTATATGTAATAGTCTTCTTAAGAACAACACAGTTTAGATTTCACATTTCAAAAGCCCCTCTCTCCTTTCTGGATCAATTCTAACTAACACGTTTAGATAAAGGAGAAGTCAGTGGCTCATTCAAAAATCAACTAGTAAGAAATAGACTTGTTCAACATCCCTGGAAGCAAACCTCCAGATATAGAAGCTATCAGACGGCAGGGTTGGTAACTTTTCCTCTTTCTTTTCTTGCTCCTCTGGCAGTTGAGTGACGCTAACTGTTCCCTGTTCTAAGGACAGCAAAAGAAGATGGTTCACAGCATTTAGTGCTCATGTCCTGGAGCAGAAAGAACAGTGAGGAGAAGCTGACAAAGATAGCTCACATTCAGTTAGGAATCCTAGTCCTACCTTATAGCCTCTGAGTTCCTATGGTAACTCTCATTTCCATTCAATGGAAAAGAATTAGCTAGCAGAAGAGCCGAGTTACACAATCAAACCATTGAAGATATTTCAAAACTTCTGGCTAGAGTCAGTTCTAGCAATCAATGTCTCAGCTTTGGATTGTTGATGAGTCAAATATTACTGAAAATGTTCCTGCTCTCCTCCACTGGATTTTATTTTAATACAAATGAGTAAATACCATATACAGAAATTATGCATTTTACTGTTTGTCACCATAAATCATTCACAATGTCTCAACTCAGCCTGGAGAGGAAAATTAGGGCATATAAGGTAACACATACCAGAACTGTTCAGCTTGGAAAATATCCATCTGGAAATTTGGATTGATTTTTTTTTGCAAGATCTCTCTTAAAACATAGCTTTTATGGTACATTTAATTCAAATATTGTGTTCATTTGGATATATTGCAGTCAAATTATGTTGCGAGTATATATCTGCATATAGTTCACTAGGTATCATTTTAAAGCACATATAATGAAGGCCTGTCTTGTCAATGGACTAAATGGCTAGCCAACTGGCCACTCTCCCAGTGTTGATGTGGGCAGCTGTTAAACTCCACTGACTGATGGTCCGTACTTTATAAATAAGAAATAAATGCATAAATGATGATTTCTGGATTCTTCTATTTGAGTCAGCCCTCTTGATATCATTTTGGCTTTTTGATCATTGACCAACTGTCCACTATTGGCAGAACCTTGGATATTAAAGTATATTCATCTATCAATCACCTATGCCTTAAAAAAGAAAAAAAAAATGTTAATTATCTAGTCTGCTAAAACGTGTGGTGTCCATCTATAAATTATCTCACTTACTTGATGAATTTGTTCCCCAACCCATCCTTCTGTCGATGCTATTATGGCTCATTTTTTTCTCTCATCTCCAGAAAGAAGAAATCTCAGCTTGGATCAATTTTTCACTTCTCTTTAGTCCCAAATGAGGGAGTGTTTTGGTGTCTGAGTGAGTGAGTGAGTGTGTGTGGTGGGAGTGAGTTCTACTGAAGATGAGCGATTAGGAGGTAAGGTAGACAAATTTCTCTTTTTCTTTCCTCAGAGTGAGGCATCTTATTTAAAGAGATATGACTGATGTACTCTGAAGAAACGCTTTTACTTCCCACAGATTAAAGTCTCACTGACAAATAATAGTTTGGGATTATAGGAGAGTGCCTCTAATTTAACAGGCACAGGAGTCACCTTGGGACTTGTTCAATTCTGATCCTCACACCAGATTTTGAGTAGCAAGGTAACAGACCATATGTGTTTCTTAAAAAAAGGTGTAATTATTCTCATATTTCAAAATTATACAATCATCCTATTTGAGACTCTCAAAGAGGATTCTGTGGAATACTAGTTAAGTTGGGTTTTAAAAAAAGGATTTGATGGGGGATGGCCCCCTGGCCGAGTGGTTAAGTTCGCGCGCTCCGCTGCAGGCGGCCCAGTGTTTCGTTGGTTCGAATCCTGGGCGCGGACATGGCACTGCTCATCAGACCAGGCTGAGGCAGCGTCCCACATACCACAACTAGAAGAACCCACAACGAAGAATATACAACTATGTACCGGGGGGCTTTGGGGAGAAAAAGGAAATAATAAAATCTTTAAAAAAAAAAAAAAAAAAAGGATTTGATGGTCACAAAATTTCAGGAAATGTTCACTATTTTCTCCTTTTGGAGATTTCAACTACAATATTAACATACCAAAGGATATAAGAATCTTACCATAAAGAAATCTATTTGTATTTGTTTAACCTAATCTTTCCCGAACTCATTTGGTAAACAAAATATTTTTAAACAAAGCATCTATAAAGATGAAGAAGTAGTTTTCCATGGAACAACTTTAGAAAAGCCATTTAGACACTCCTATTTATTTTTGAATTATTTTGTTTTCAAATTCCCTAAATTATGGGGGTCAGGAGCAGCTGCAGAGTATGCTATAGGAAAACCAGGATAGGATTTAGAGAGTCAGACCTGCATTTGAACTACACTTCGGGAAGCAAGGGAACGGTCTCTTTTGCTGAGCTTCAACTGGAGTGTGGAAATAGCCAGCAGAACCCACCTTGCTCAAGTGTAGGATATTTTAACCTAGACCTGGAGAATAAGCAGTTTGGCCAAGAATGTGACAGACTGATGACCACAGGCCTTGTCTGCATATTCTTGCAGAGAGGGGAACACCTCCACCCAAAAACATCTAGCTATACTTCGTTATGACACTGGTAAGTGAGGTCTCAGCTGAATTTTGAGGGATCTAGAAAAAATAAAAATAAAAGAGTGAAATGTAATAATTTTGGTGCACTAAATATTTTAGAAGTGTTTATATTTTATTGTATCTCAAACACGTGTAAAGCAAAGCTCTTATTAAATTCAATAACAAAACAGCACAAATTAAAGTAGGAGCAGGAAGGACTGAGAGAGTAAACAGTGGAATACAAACACAGAGCTGAGACATAAAAGAACAATCAGAAATTGGCTGAGGTCCAAAAAGGAGAGGAGCAAATAAGGGAGCCTGATGCCAACTAGAGATATGATACATGAACTCACGTCCTCCTGGTCCTTTCATACTCCTCAGCATTTTCTCATGCAATTTCTCTTCAGGTTATTTCTGAGAATTTGGGCTAGATCAGAGAGGTGCCAAGCCTCAAATATGGTTCCTGCCCACATGCCATTGTAGAAGGTTTCTTCTGTATTATGAAACAGTTTCGTTAGGGACACATCATTACTATACTAAAAATATCAATGAAGCTACACTGGAATTCTCAAAGTTGTACCCAATATTGACATTTTGCCTATGAATATATTTATTATGATGATCACCCCATAGAAACTATTTTTACAAAAATAACACTTCCAATATTTTAAAGAGCAACAAAATTGGGTTTGATGCCTAGTTAACATATCTGGAGCTTCAATTATTTTTGATACTTATTATTGATCTCTAATAAAAACAGGTGTGAAACAAAAGAAAAAGCAAAATTAAATTCCTGTGTTAAGATGAACACTAATACTGTGGAGATTATTAAACTTGATAACTGATCACATCTACATTTTACAGAAATCAAAAAGAAATAGTCAAGGTGAAGGTAATCACTTAAAATTTTAAAAAGCCCTGAGAAATTTCATTATTACTTTTTGGCAAAGCTTAGCCTTATTAACTCTGATGGATAATGATGCAATCATTCCAATATTATGCAAATCCTATGGATTTTCATGCTCTGAGTTCAAAATGTATGCATCCATTTTCACTACTTCATAGTGTGATTTATTGTCATTATTTAGTTTCTTTTCATGTATTACATCAAACCAGCATGGGAGACATTCATCAGCACAAATGTAGTTACTTCAGGAGAGACTCATCCAGGCCATATGGTAAATTGTACCAAAGTTACTTCCTTTAATACATGTGTTTTACATATAGTTTAGGTTGATCTTTGGATTTGCATTTGCATTCATCTAAGAAATATTTATTGGCCAATTGTGTACCAAGCAACGCATTAGAAACTGGGGATGAATCAGTCAATGTTTAAAAAGATAAGATTCCTCTTCTTAATCCTCTCATTGAATTTACATTCCAGTGTGAGGGGAAGTGGGAGAGAGAATGAGGGAGACAATATAAAATAAAACAAATAAATTAAAAAGTAATATCAAACCCTGTCAAATGTGACCAGGTAAAACAGGGTGATGTGAAAGAGAACGATTGGGGGTGTTACTGCACAATGCAGAAAGGTCTTACTGAAGAAAATAAATTTAAGCTGTAATCTGAACAATGAGGACCTGTCAATGATTTGAAGAGACAAAAGAGAAACTTCTAATTGGAATGTAACAACAATTAAAAAGATTTGGTTTCTTTGAGGAACAGAAAGAAAGCCTTGAGACTGGAGGATGATGAGTAAGGGACGGAGTGGTATGAGGCGAGATACTGGATGGTGGCACACCCAGGTGGAGGAGTGTGGAGTTGATTTGGCATGGAAGGGAGAACATTGTTTAGAACTGCTGGTGCAATTGTTGCTGATAATAAAAAGCAGATCAACTTTTATTTGGTTCCATTATTAAACTGTCTACAGACTATATAGCCCCTTGTTGCACCTGCTGGGGCTGGGGGAGACTGGATTGCCTCTTTTGAAACACTCATACTCATGAACACCACCATTGATAACTACAACTGAGCCTAGTGTGATCCCGATCACATATAGGACAGAGGTGCTAAGTCTTTGCTTAAGTTAGAGCTGGTCCACATATGTGTTTTATTTGGCTTGCATAGTATTTTTGGAAAATAAATTGAAATAATTTTTGATATTCAAAAATTGGGAGATTTTAACATGGAATTGTGGGTTTAAAGTTCCTCTTGAAAAATCAAATCATCTGACAACACTGACCCCACTCTTTTCCACAAAAATCATGCCATTTAGACAGGGAAGTCACTTTCTACTTTGCCACAGGACCTGCTACTCCATAGCGTCTCAATTCCATTCTGCTTCACTCATTTATACTTCCTTCTTGTCCCTGTAGGCTCTTGGCTTTGTCATCCCACAGAGAAAGCACAAGACAGGTTTGTTCAACATATGTTGTACCTGGGATATGATACCATCTAATTTTTTTTAAATCTATCTGGTTGCTGTCAGGAGGATAGATTTTTTACAGTTGGGCAAGAGTGAGACCAAAGAAACAAATAGGAAGACAATAGAACATCCAAAGGAAATAAAATGGTATCTTGGAGGAGACTAGAGGCAATGGAGATGAAGAGAAGTGGGTGAAACAATAAATGTGACTTTCTTCTGGATTCGATGGTGTTGGGGTGTAACTAAGGGGAAAAGTTAGAGGATTAAATATGACTGTGGGTTTCTGATTTGCAAAATGTTTTCGTTTGAAAATATTGGTTAATGTGGGCAGGAACATAAGAAGCTTAAAAGTCAGTTAAAACCAAAATGGTTTCTGTTTGATTTTTTGAAATTAGTTGTGAAGAGCAAGAAATTTGTTTAATGTTTTTAACTGAAAAGACTCAATTCCTAAAAATCTAACACTCTTCTTTTATTTCCAATACCATCTCTTAATTGCAGAACATGTTTACCTTTTCCAGCTGATTCTTCTTTTTTCTTCATAACCAGAAGATCTAGTTTCTCATGATACCACTGCCCCTTTCTGCTTGTGGTTAGGAGTATATTTTTTTAGTGTACGATGTACAATAACACTGTAAGTAGGTTAATGAGGCTTGATGTTGCATACACATTATTGAATTCTTTTCCTTTAATTTTATGTATAACCATAATGCTAGATGATTCTTTGCTTGAGGCAATTATCTCAGAAGAGTTGCTGATAAAAATTTATCCCCACATAACACTGTTTAATGATGTTAACTAGCTACTTAATTACTGCATCTAAGTAAGTCAAACATGTTGAGATATTAAGGATTTTGTGAAGATCTTATGTGCGGCCATCATGGAGAGAGGCTGTGGACTCTAGAAAGACGGTCTTGAGGATTCAGGGTTAAATGTCCTGAGGAAAGTCGCCTATGTGCCGCTAAGAGGCAGAGACTCTAAGGGCAACTAACAGAGAGAACCTAGAACGTTGAAATTCTTTCCCTTCTAGATGATGTGGAATTAACAGGGCAGCAGTGGCCACCCTTGTATTAGAAGTCACATGAATGAGGGGGCAGTTTATAGGACCTTCCGTCTTAGTTTGCTAGGGCCGCCTTAACAAAGGACCATAAACTGAGTGGCTGAAACAACAGAAATCTGTCTCATGGTTTGGGAGGCTAGAAGTCTGAGATCAAGGTGTCAGCAGGGCCATGCTGTCTCTGAAGGCTCTAGGGCAGGATATAAGCCTCTTTACTAGGGACTGGCAACTCCTTTGTGGTAGCAGAACTCAAGTATTTACATGGCGCTCTCTCTGTGTGCATGTTGGTGTCCAAATTTCTCATTTTCATAAGGATAACCATCATATCAGATCAGGGGCCCACCCTCTCCAGTATGACTCATCTTAACTAATTACATCTGCCATCTGCGATGTCCTCATTTGCAAATAAGGACGTATTCTGAGGTTCTTGGGATTAGGACTTTAAAATATGAATTTGGGGATGGACACCTTTCAACTCCAAACCACTTCCTTATTGGCAGATGATCCACGGCCCACCTGGTTCTCCATCTCTTTTGGAGCAGTGGTGCAATCCAGCTGTTCTGTATTAAGTGAGCCTGCAACATAGTCACTTATCTGCAGTTACATAAAACTATAAAGGGTAGCAAAGGAGAAAGATCTGGCAGGACAGGCAACAACACCTCATAGAGGCATTAAATGGACACAAAAGTAAAAACTAAAGAAAAGGAAACAGAGGGATAAAGATGATAACACACTTAGAGAAAAAAAAGACAACTTTGTTTATAGAAAAATAAACTTAATTCTCTATTTCTCTTCCATTCAATTTACGAAGAGTGCAGAGAATGCTCAGCTCACAGCTGTAGATAACCCATAGATTGCAGAAGCTTCTGTGGATTCTGATGGATCAGAAAGGATACCCTCAAGTGGAGTTCTGGAAAAGAGGACCACCTCTCAAAAATTAAAATAACTCATTGGCCAGGCAAAGGACATGCACACTTTGGAAGGATGACAGTTATTTATAAATGTGTTACACTATATAAATTAAGGAGCTAGGTTTTTTATGTTGTATATTTTGCTAATTAAATTACTGTTCAGATAGCCTTATACTAAAAATTCTGGCATGACTTTCTCATATTTTGGTTATTACCAGAAGTGATGAGAAAATGAGGAATGTGCCAACAATAGCATAAGAACTTGTGGAAATACTCATTGATATGGTCACTGTATTTCAAATTCAAAGGGTGATATTTTCTGACCTCAATTCATTTCCTATTGATGTTAAAAAATTACCACAAACTTGCTGGCTTTAGCCAAACAAACTTATTATCTTATATTCTGTAGGTCAGAAGTTCAACGTGGGTCTCAACTAGGCTATTGTCAAAGGGGCTGTATTCCTTTCTAGTAGGCAGCTCTAGAGAAATCATTTCTTTTCCTTTTCCATCTTCTAGAGGTTGATCATATTCCTTATCGCATGTCCCCCTCCTCCATCTTCAAAGCCAGCAACGTTGCATCTCTTTGACCATGCTTTCTTAGCCACATGTCTCTCTGACCACAGCTGGAAAGGCTCTCTGCTTTTAAGGACTGTTGGATACTGATTAACCCAGTATCATCTCCCTATCTCAAGATATGTACCCTTAATCAAGTTGCAAAATCTCTTTGCCATGTGATGTAACATATTCACAGTTTCCAGGAGTCATGGACATCTGTAGAAGGTTGTTATTCTGCCTACCTCATGACCATTTGCCCTATTCTGGGGCTACATTCAATCTGGAAACTGCAGCTATCTATCAATGATATTAACTACAGTGGGTATGTGTTCAACAAACACGTGTTGATCAATTTATTACAATATATTAATGCATAACTTTCACAAAAGTAACCCTGAAGTCTCCCAAATAAGGTCATACCATGCCAAGTGTGGTGTCAATTCTGAACAAGCTAAGCAAATGCTCGTCGGCAAATGAAAGACACCTGCACATACTGAAATGACTTAAAGTGTGCCTTATAAGCCAAATCAGATTTGTTTTTCCTTATGGCAAAGCAAAGGGCAAAATTTATGGTTAATATAAGTACAAAATAGGGGTTGAGGGGAGGAAGGGAGGGATGACTAGGAGAAGCACAGAGGATGTTTAGAGCAGTGAAATTATTCTGTATAATACAGTAATGGTGGATGCTTGTCATTACACATTTGTCAAAACCCATAGAGCATTCAAAACCAACAATGAACCCTAATGTCATCTATGGACTTTGGGTGATGATGATGTGTCCGTGTAGCTTCATAGATTGTAACACATGCACCGCTCTGCGGAGGATGTTGATAGTGGGAGAGGCTATGCGTGTGTGAGGGCAGGCAGTCTATGGGAACTCTGTGCTTTCCCCTTAATTTTTGCTATGAATCTAAACCTTCTCTAAAAAATTAAGTCCATTAAAAATAAATAAATACAAAGATTAGCATCAGACAGAAGACTTCAAGCATAAAAATATGTAATCATTTAGAGTTGGACTTGGAAAAACCTATCAGACCAAAGCATCATAAACAAACATATCTTGATTTTGGATGAAAATATAAATGTCTAGAATACTAACCTATATCTACGAAGATAACAGTAAAATGATAAGGAAAAAGCAATGAATGGGAAGTGAGGAGATCTGGGGTCTAGTCTTGACCTGGTCACTAACCACCATCATGGCCACAATGTTTGTCTCTTCACCTTTTTGAATCATAGTTTCTTAGTCTATAAATAAAGTACAGAGAATAATCCTTAAAGTTTCTCACAAAGTTTCAAATTTAAAATTCATGAATGAACGTCTACAGTTTTAAATAATTACCAATACTATTACCAGTGGAAAATTCTGGATGAATTAGAAGGGGAATGGTGGTGGAGGACCAGGTAGGATAACAAGAGAAAATGTGCGAGGCAATATGTTTGACCTGATGTAGGGAAAATAATATTTGAGCCAAAAAGTACTGGGTTTAAATCTTCACTCTACAACTTAGAATTTGTGTCATTTTTGGGTAAGCTACTTAAGATTTCGGATTCTTAGTCTCTTCTATATAATGTGAATAGTAAAAATCACCTCATTGAGTTTCTATTAGAAACACATGGGCAAATATATGTGAAACAGATTCTAAATAATAATAATAGCTGCTAATATTAATTCAAAGCCTATTATGTGACAGAAGCTATTTTAAATGTATTTCAGTTGTAAGGTTTCTTATTCTGCACATCAAACCAGTACAAAGAGGAACTATTATGGGCCCATTGAACAGATGAGGAAATTGAAGCGCAGAGTTTCTATAACTTGCCCAAGGCCACAAAACTATCAAGTACAACAATCAGGGTTGAGACTGGGCTCTGTGCTTCCAGCCCGCGTTTTTAACCAGGCTGGCATAATTCCTCATGGCCAGAGTTTCCATTCCTCTTCTTCTGTCCCACCCTTCCTAAAACAATGGTTTAGGGAATTGACAGAATGTGTACACTGTCAGGTACATAACCATTTTACTACTGTGGCTAATTCTATCATAGAGGATCCATCTTCCACTTTGTGAAAAAGAAAATACATCAGTGCATAAGATATTATTTTGTAAATTATTACTTCATCAGCATGACGTATTTGTGAACTCTCTGAAAATGTAATGTGCACTTATTGGCCGATAACTTTTTAGAGTTGGAAAGAACTCTGGCAACCAGCTAAATCCAATTATTACTTTATGTAGATGAAGAAACCAAGGTAGGAAACCATAAAATAGTTTGTCAAGGTTCATGCAATTAATAGAAATGAGCAATTTATTCTCCATACATTTATCCTCTTGCTCTTAATGTTTTCAATACATTAATCATTTGCCAAGACTGACACATTCTCAAATTGTATTATGTAACAAAGGAAGCACTAAGTCAAGATCATACACCTTTAGTATATTAAAAGAGAAGAGGTTCTAACATCCTCTAGCTGGCAAAATAACCCATTCTTCCCACCTCCACATATTTTAATGATGATGAATCCAATGATAATGTTGATTTTGTAGCTGAAAATCACGGAGAATTAGAGTTGTGATTATATTATGTTCCAATTCATATTTTTGCCCGTATTTTATTTCATTGTAATTTTTATTAACTCAGTCTCTCAGTGTTGTTTGAATGTGAATGTTTATTGAGTGCTTAAATTCAGGGCTATTACTGGTTTCTATTACCTTGTTTATTTTTAAGTCACAATTCTAGTACTGCATATTTTTATTTTAATAATAATTTGTCCCTTTTATGCATGCTTTAAACATAAAATCATGAAAATATACCTTTCCCAGGCTGAACTGAACAGTTACAAACCTAACTGGATGCATACAATTCCAAAGTTTTTTCTTACACTGTATTTACCTAAGAGGCTGAACAGCTGTCTCTCAAGCAAACAATGTAATCTTTACCATCCTGACACAAGAGAATTATATTCTTTTAAAGAGAACTCTAATACTAAATGTCAAAAACGTACTTCAAACCTCTTAAAAATTCAACTTCAACTAAAATAACCAAGAAACTTAATGAGATTTTCTTTTGTCTCTTGGAGTAAAATAACTGACAACTCTACTCAGCGTATCTGTCAGAAAATTTAACTTGGAATTTCTAAGGTAACTTCAGCATAAGCACTCCCTTCAGAAGCTTATTTAAATGAGTTTCTATGTGATTAAAAATATATTTCCTCTTGCTTACAATCAAAATAATTGTAAGCCATGGCCCTGGCTACTATGGCCATCCAGACGTTGATTTGTGCTGGTGTTGCTACATTTCAGTTTTCAAACATGTGCTTTTCTCTAATATGCTTTACTTTCAGTCATTTCAATTGCATTATTTTCTGGCATCAGAAACCAGCATACGTTATTGGCAGCCATGCATTCTAAGGAGATGCAGTTGATTCTTGGGATAACAGAGCCTCTATCCAACACATTTTAGCATAAGTAGGTATTATGGTCGGCAGTCCTCAGGACAGATGAAATGGGGAAAGCACAGATTTAGATGTACATCTCAATCCTGCACTGATGGTTTCCCATAAATGTGCGTAGAAAATGAAATGCAAATAAATACAGCATTTAGGACTGCCACTGCAGAGGCAAGTGTGGGAAGATAGCCAAGTTTTTCTTGACTCAAGATTTTCTACTTTGCTTCAGTTAGCCAACTAAATGTTCTTGTATAGGTGTTGTGTACATGGTAAGCTAACCTTTAGCCAGGGAGAGGACCTAAAATTCAGACCCTGCAAGCTCTCAGTCAGTCTATTTGGAAGAATCTCTGAAGACTAGGTGGTATCTTTAATTGTGCACAAGTAAACATTAGTCTGGATCATGTGAACAATTCAACAGATGAAATGAGACAGAAGTTTTCTCTGCAGGTGGGTTAACAGCTGCTGCCAAATGCCTCTCCATCTTCACATCTTGGAGCAAGCCTTACAGCTGAAAGGTTGAATCATTTTCTCGGTCATGAAGCCTTAAGAGCTGAAAAATTCTGTGTCTTGTGAAAAATGTGATTGATGCCAAAGGCTAAGGCCTTTGATTCTCTAAGAGACAAAGCTTTTGATCCTTTGAAACAATACGGTTCCTTTTTATAAGATGTATTTAAGTTATCTCCTATTTTATTTTTCTATGATTGAAATCATTGGAAAAATTAGCCCTCTAAATTTAATTGCCTATAATTTTGCTATCAAGACAGCCCATCAAAGTGCACTACAAACAGAGGAGTGATTGAAAATGAGAGACAAGTGTCTAGCTATCTGCAAAACTAATTTGATCACTAAATTAGGATCACCCTCTTTTGCTTTGCCTGGATCTCCTTCATTTGCATCTTGTGTACATACCACTCCCAAAATGCCTGTCTTTCTTTCCCACATCTCTCTAACATTCTGTTAAATGATGATGCCAGAATGCTTCTCCAGGGCTGAGCTTGCAATCAGTTTTGATTTTCAAGAATCAAATCCCAACTGCAGGAAATGAACAAAATTCAGAGATGTCGTTGATTTAAAGATCTGTAAATATGTAGCTGAGAGGAAGAAGAAAAAGACAATACGAATAAAAAGGCAACATACAATTAATATATGGGTATTTAAGGACAATCAGCCCTGGCAGTCTAGTGCTTAAGATTCAGTGTTCTCACCCAGCTCAGCCCAGGTCCTGTTTCCCCATCAGAGAACCACACCACCTGCCTGTACTGTGGCGGCTGAGTGTTGTTGTGATGCTGAAAGCTATGCCATTGGTATTTCAAATACCAGCGGGGTCACCCATGGTGGACAGGTTTCAGTAGAGCTTCTAGACTCAGACAGACTAGGAAGAAGGACCTGGCCACCCACTTCTGAAAAAATTGGCCTTGAAAACCCTATGAAGAGCAGCGGACGTTGTATGATATAGATCTGGAAGGTGAGAGGATGGCTCAAAAAGTCCAGCAGGGTTCTGCTTCGCTGTATACAGGGTCACTAGGAGTCAGAATCAACTCAACAGCACTAACCAAAAAAATTAAGGACATCTTTGTGACTTTCAGAGTCCAATAAAGTGGATGACTGATTCTCCTATTTCTCTAATCTCAGCCATAATTAGTGTTTCACCATCTTTCTGGTATAATCACTTGCTCAATTTTCACCTTGTGTTGAAAACATTGCTCTTCTTGTTTCAACAGGTGTAACTTCAAATAGTGATGTCAGTACAAGACTTTTTAACAGAGATGGAATAGGAAATGGTATGTTATCGTGTGTTGTCATGTGATCCATGAGCCTCTTCCGCTCAGGAATCAGCATGGGCCCAGGTTGGAGTAGGATTGCTGCACCATCTGATGTGTGGTCTTCCCAGTGTTGTATTTTTACTAAAATGAGTGATCAGGCACAAAATAAAGGTGAAAACATTGTAGTAGTTTTCCAAGTAGGGAAATTCTCTGAAATTGTAGTGTTATGAGTTTGTTCAGCTTAGCTGATCCTTGAGCATGTGTCTAACTGGACAACTCTAATTCAGTTTAAGTCTTTGCATTACAAAGGTCTATTTATTTACGAATCATTGATAGAATGCAAACCAATGGAGTAATAATGTTGTTCTATTGGGATATTACTAAAATCAAAGAAAGAAGCCTTGCTGCATCCTTTTCTAATATCCAAATTTTACATTCACAGAATGTGAAAGTAGTATGGATAATGCAAAACATTGGATGATTCACAGAACTTTCCTAGAATTTTCCTTGCTGTGTAAGAATAGAAAAAATATACATGAGAGGGAAAAATTTTAAATGCAGATAACATTTTTCTGAATATGTTTATTGTTTCAGCAAAAAAGTTAAAAAAAAAAAAAAGCAAAAGAATACAAAGCATGCAAGGAGTTGAGAGGCCATTTTCGGAAGACTGTGGTACTCCAAACTACCCATGCCCTTTCACATGCATGCTTCTGCTTGAGCTGCTTGCCCCTGCCTGGACTGACCATACTTGTTACAGTTTGGGTTCCCTGAGAAGCAGATTCTGAGATGCAATTAGCACACAGGATTCTTATTAGGGAGTGCTCTTGGTACGAAAATCTGTGGAAGGGAAGATTGAGCAGAGGGACAGATTAGTTTGTGATTCAGTCCCAAAAAAGTTGTCAGCCAACTCCACAGGGAGTTCTTTAGTTGGAATGGATCTTCAGAGTTGTCCCAAGTTAAGGATGATAGGTCTAAGTTTTTAAATGCCGGTGATCAGTCATCACATGTGGGTTACCCGTGGAAAGAAAGCACAACCTTAGGCAAGGCAGTTTGGTTTTGGTTTTTGTTTATGTTTTTAATTGGAGGCTATCCCAAAGAGGACTGTCAGCTGAGAGTCAACCTGCAGCACTTCCAGCAGTGGGGGAGCAAGTCCTACCTCACTCAAGGGGGCACTGGGAGAGGCAGTAATTCACAGCATTCACCAAGTACTTCTTCCTGTTTTCCACAACGTGAATTCCAACAAATTTTCTAAGACTCATGTAAAATATTATCATATGTGTGAAGACTTCCCTGATTTCTTAGGTAGAATTTGCCATCATTTTTCTATGCAACTATTGTGTCTTGTACAGACATGTGTCATGGGCCTTCAAAATTTTATTACCATATTCCTTTGCATATTGATCTTTCTCTCTATACTCTAAGCTATTAGAAGATGGGGGCTGTGTCTTTTTCATCTTTGTGCTTTTATCACCTAGCACAGGACCAAGCATACAGAATGTGCTCAATAAAAAGAAGGATGAATGGACAAATTGCAACAAAGGATTCTGAATCTGCTAATCATTACTGAAAAGCAATTAAACCTGAACATACTATACCGCAGAAATAATAAAGGGAGAAAGTTTGCCACATTGAAAATGGTGTGCATTGAAGAGAACCAACAGGCCATGCAAGTTACTTTCTAGTGGCTGTAAGTGTCCCCTAAAATAAGATAACAATCCATTTGGTTGAGTTGAGCAAAGAGTTGATGAATGCCTCCTATATGTCAGGTAGTGTGATAAGCAATGTAGAAGAATAAATACTTTTAAAAGTAGCATAATAGTGTCTATCTTCTAATTATAAAACTAAAGCAAGAAAAAATTAAAAGGAGATAGGTTTTATAAAACTCTCTTAGAAAATATAGAGTTTTCTTGTGGGAAGGAGTTCGAGGAATAAGATGCTATAACCACTTGGAAGGATTAGAGGAGTCTTCATGAAAGTAGTGAGTGACATTTGAGCTTGGCCTTGATTTTCCATAAGTGCATGTGATGGCTTTTGGAGTGTGTGCTAGTTCAGGCACTCTGAGAAGCAGCACCAAGAGGAAATTAAATGTGGGTGAGATTTATTGGGTGAAATGCCTCTGGAGGATAAAGGAAAGCTAACAGGAGTAGGTAGAGAGAGCTCCAGAAAATGATGCAGATCAGAAACCCATGTAAGGAGAGGGCAGGTTGGAGGATTGAGTAGGAGGAGCCGCAAACTGCCGTGAAGCCCTGAGACAGCCTCAGGCAGGCTGATGGAGATGCCTCAGAGCAAATTCTGTTCATTACAGGACAGCCGCAGTCAATGGCTGGGAGCAGCCTGGGAAGAGCACAGCCTTAGCATGAATATTGTGACAGCCAGAGAGAACCTCAAGTTCTTTCTTCAAGGAAGAACCGAGAGGCATGTGCCCATGGATGTCACAGATGGAGAGAGAAAACATTTCAGGAGAAGCAACAACGTGTCTCAAGACATGGGAACATGTAGCTGAATCTTTGATTACCAATATCATCATGACCTATGAACCATCACTGGCCTCCATGCTAAGTAGGAGTGGCAAGTAACTTTCCAAGTTCCACTGATATTTTATTTATTTTCTTGCTTTTTTTTGTTTATGCTTTCTGCTTTTTTTCTTACACCAAAGAACAGGGCCATGTGCCCAACATCCAAGCCATCGTGACTTTCTAACCATGTTTGAAGAAAAGATGAATGAAAGGCCAAGGACACTCTTTTTTCTCACAAATGGCACTCAACCATAGTGCCTTATCATTTTCTTATCCCTGTAAGTCATCATTTTGTGCCTCTCTCACCAAGAATGTGAGACTCTCAGCCAGTGTCATTGAATGCTCTTTTCCAACAGCAAACATTTTCAGTGCTAAAAAAGAATAATTCCAAGATAGATCATGTATGCATATGTCGGTAAAATATTCATTGCTGTGTCTGAGCTCCAATGTTTATCAACCTTCTACAGAGTCAGGTTTTGGCAAGTGGTTTATGTGCTCCACTGGAAATAGCTGCTTCCAGTGAAAGACAAAAAGAAGTGCATGGAAGCATCTCTAATAATCTTTGTAAAATTTTCTTGGCAATAATTTATTTGCATAAGTTTCCAGTAGCCTGGTGATGCCTTGACTGCGGCCACCTGACCGAGATCACACACTGGGCCTCAATTTTGTTATTTCTTTTGGTTTCCTCTGCTAAAGTGATCTATACCTTAAAGTTGTGAAAACTCTCTTTAAAAGTGCTGTGATTTCCAACTGTATTGATGGAAGGAGACACTTTGCTCCAATAACAGCCTCCTGCACTTCAAAACTAACTTTTGGGTTTGGCCTTCCTGATTATCTGTCAGCACTAGAACATGCTTTGGGAGGGCAGATGTGAATTCCCTTAATATTCTTACTTAATGAATCAGAGACGACTGTACCCCACATCTCCAAAACAAAAGCAGCAGGAAGCCTGAACGAAGCAAGCAATTTTTGATCTTGCATCTCATGGAGCCAGATGATGGCCCAGAGCCCAGGTAAGGGGCAAAGGAAGGACACTCATAAGTTCCCTCAGAGTAAAGACAAGCGATGGAAAAGAGAGGTTCACACAGTTGTGTACGACCTGTAACCGCCAGTTCAAGACCAGGTCCTCACTGAGAATTTCAACTTGTCTTCTGCGCTTTCCCAATGGGAAGTCAGGCAAAAATGGACTTATGGTAGACTGAGATGATGGAGCATGAAAAGGCCAAGGTGATTACCTGCGTAAAAACAAATCTTCCCACACAAGGATTTTAGAAATACAAGACAACTGGCATGTTAACAAGTGTATGGGGGTAGAAGTAGGAAGTGAAAGGAGGAGATGGCCCCCTAAACAAATTCCACAAATTATGTATTTTTAATTTATGTCAAGAAGTTTGGTCTCTCTCTCTTCTTTTTGTTTTATTTTGAGATTTGTTTTTAGCCATGCTTTGTGCTGTTCTTTGCAATACTTTATAATAACTGTTAATTCCAAAATCATTTACTAAAATTATACTTGATATTGGAAACAAGTGAAAATATTCAAATATCGGCCCATACCTGGTAATGCTGGAGATGAGAATTCTACTCTTTTCTAGGAACAGTTTCTCTGTCTAAGAGGAAACAGATTTCCCTCTGCAGGGATTTGAACTAAGGACCTCCAGATCCCCAGGCAGTTGCTCTTTCACAGGACCTTAAAACAGTTTACTCGGAATAAATGAATCTCTGATGAATCTAATTTATATTAAAAATAACACAACTGTGTCCTGAATTTCTAGGAGAAGGATGAATCAGCATTCATTGTCCATCACAAAGGCTGCATTTTCAAATTCAGAGCAAGACCTTTGCTCACTGAGGAATAAAGTCCTGCTAATTGTGTGGCATCCTCTAGGATTTAGGTAAAAATAAACTATTTTCCTGACTTTTTAAAGAGAAGTTATGATCTTGTTTCCACGCTTCTTTACACTGCCTTGTCCCAATCCATAAAAATAACTTTGACAGGACAAAGAACTAAAACTAAATAGATTAAAGTCTGAGAGAACTTCTTACGAAATAGTAACATTTCTCCCTTTTTATTTTTCTTCTTAACACTTGTGTGTATTATTCTGTTTTGCCTTTCTATTCTAACATGTGCTTTTCTAAGTGGCCTCTGCCTTTAAGAGTATAAATATATTGACCTTAAAAAATAAAGCCCTATACCACAGAAGATTTAACTTTGGCATATTTTGAATATACAATTTTTCTCTTATTAATCATGCACTTACTACGCCATGAATGTACTCTCTTTGTTGACTGACCTATTATCTACTCCTACTACCTCCACCACCATTACCACCACCTCCCCCAATTTTTCTATTATCACCTTATCCTTTGCATATCTCTGCCTTGATGTAATTTTTATCTTGTTCACACTTCTGACCTCTTGACGCTTTGGCACTAAACTGACAAACTGATTCACTTTCCACTGAAAAGCAAATATGTATCCCTGTCCTCTGCAATTCTCTGTTTCTGGCTTTGTATGCACAGCTCTGAAAACAGCTCTAGAATTAAATTAAGAATGTTAAAATATTCTTCACTAGTAAAATTCTTTCATCTCTAACTCTGACATATAACAAGTTAGATATCAAGGAAGGGGTACATTTCTTCTGTGGTAGCAGTCTTTTTTAACGTTGCACTAGAAAGAGAAGTGGAGGAAATGGCAATGGACTCAGTCAGCATCTCAACAGAGGAACCAAGTACGAGGAGATTCAGATGAAGGAGAGGTCAGTTCTAGTTGGGATCATCAAGAAAAGCTTCCTGATGGAGCTGTATTTTGGTTTGGTCATTGATGAATGTGTAGGGTTCGAGTTTAGGGCCTTAGGTAGTACTCAGTCAGCTCCAGGTTTCTTGAAGCTGCTGATGAGAATGGTATACTCAGGGAGAAATGGCCACAAGAGCAAACAGGGGGAACAAATCACAGCAGTGAGCAATGTTGAGCAACAATCCATCCAGAATGCCCAGCGGCTGGCCCGGTGGTGTAGTGGTTAAGTTCTTGCTCTCCGCATCAGTGACCCGGGGTTCACAGGTTTGGATCCCAGGTGCGGACCTAGCACTGCTTGTCAAGCCACACTGTGGTGGCATCCCACATAAAATAGGAGAAGATTGGCACAGATGTTAGCTCAGCTACCATCTTCCTCAAGCAAAAGGGGGAAGATTGGCAATGGATGTTAGCTCACAGCCAATCTTCCTCGACAAAAACAAACAAATAAGCAAGAAAAGAATGCCCAGACTAATAAATAAACCCTAGTTGCTATAATCTATAAGTGCTTTTTTAAGACTGCAGGAAACTCTTGTCTTAATTTAGGCCTAAAATAGAATGAAATTGCATGGTCTTAGAAACTCATCATTTCCTTCTTTCTTTTGGGGTTTTCTCCTCTTTTCCCTTTGAAAAGATGTTTTAGAATAATATTAATTATTCTGAACATTGACAAATATTACAATGTAATGCCATTCACTCATTCACTTATTTAACATGTGTGTATCGAGCACTTAATGTGTTTCTGATACATTTCCATAGATAGCTAGAGAAATGCTTGAAAAAGAAAATAAGTGTAAGTAATTGAAATAAATGTACTTCAGTCTATTCTTTATAAAATAAAATGAAGTAATAGTTCTATACTTTTTATATGACAAAATACACAAGTGTGTTGTCTCTGAAAAGTTTCTGTTATAAATTTGAAATTATAGTTTTTGGTATTTGATAAGTTTGTTTTATGTTTCCCAAATAAACCTGGAAGAATGTAGGCAGATTGTTTCATCTTTTTCTTTACTTTATCAAAGAATATTGTTTGTTTTTTTTCTCTTGGGGAAAGAGGAAATAAAAGGAAAACAAAGAAAAATTCAAATAGCAAAAAAGGAGATTAAAATGTGAATTATATTTCAATAAAGTTATTATAAAAATCCCAATTTATAATATTACAAAAGTGTTTCAGAGAACTGGATATAAAATTATCTTTTTTAGAATAAGAATAAAATTACATATGCTTCCTAAATGTCAATGTTTTCTTAGTTTTCTAAAGAGATCTTGACTTTTGAGGAAAAAACATTTAGGAATTTCTTCTCACATAAATATAGAAAGATAGTATTTTGGAAAACAATGTTTATGATTCTAACTGAGAAGGAATTAACCTTATTCCACTTGTAACACAGTTTGACAACTGACTGTGGCACCGTGTAAATGAAACGAAAGCACTTAGATTTTTCCTGTTTTCTGTGTGAACACAGCTTTCTTCCTCCAGGAAGACTGATCTTAGCAATAGCACTACATAACCTTCTATTAGTTACAAATTGTTGGGTTCCTGTGTCTAGCATTTACTACCTGAGATTATTGGCGATAAAATACCTATTTCTTAGGATTGTTGTGAGGATTATAAGAGTTAACATATCAGCAAGATAGTAGGTAGAATAAAAGTGGATTCATTCCTTACCTACCCCATCATCACTTGAAACTCTAGGACTCCTGCACATTTGGCCTACGACAAAAGGCACGATTGAACCAAAGGGGTGAGTAAATTTAAAAATCAGCAGGGACTCTCACTTTATCCATCAAAAACAAGCAGTCATGAAAGACAAAGAAGGGCTGTGGAAATGTGCCAGATCAAAGGAGACTAAAGAGACATGGCACCCACACACAATACCCACACACAATACCTGTCACTAGACTAAATCTCATACTAGAGGGGAAAAAATTCCTCTAAGTGATATCATTGGTGTAATTGGCAAAACTGGAAAACAAATGATAGATTAGCTTAAAGTACTGTATCATCATTTAGTATCCTAGAGTTGATAACTGTAGTGTTGGGATTCTTTTTAAAAGAATATAACTATTCTTAGGAAATACACACTGAAAAGTTGAGGAGGAAACAACCATAGTGTATATAATTTAACCTCAAATGATTCGGGAAAAAATGTTTGTGTATATGTGTGTGGCTTTGTGTGTGAGTGTGTGTGTGTGTGTGCATGTGAAAGGTAGAAAATGATAAAGTAAATAAAGAGAAAGAATAAACAATAATAGGTGAATTTGGGTAAAGGATAAATTGCTATTTTTTCACTATCCTTATTCTTGCAACTTTTCTGTAACTTTGAAATTATTTACAAAAAAAATTAAAATAAAAACAGAAATTAGTTTCCAGGAGACATGCCCAAACTCATGCAATACTAAAGGAATACTTTCAAAAGAAGAAAATTACTTAAGATGAAACCACAAAAGAAATTTTTCCCAGATGAAACTACAGAAAGGCAGGAAAGAAGAAAAGCAACAGGAAGTGTAAATGTGTGGGTAAATATAAGTAACTGTTAGCAGTATCAAACAAAATCACATTGTCTAGATTATTTCACAGTATGTGTAGAATTCAAACCCAGGAGAATAATAACACAAAAGGTGGAAAGGAGTAAAGGTAAAAGTTTTGTAAGATCATTTTACTTTGATACATGAAGTGGTAAAGGTAATGATTTATACAGAATCTGTTATGTCAAGAATAAATATTATAATCTATGGTTGCCGACAGTGGAAGAGTAGAATAATATATAACAAACGAATTAGTAGAAGAGGTAAATAGAATGATAAAACTGAAAAACCAATCTGAGGAAAGGCAAAAAAAAAAAAAAAAACAGATTAAAAGAACACATATATCAAATATAAAGCAAAGAGTAAGGTGGCAGATATAAACCCCTAATATCAGTAATTACACTAAATGGAATTAAACATACCAGTTTTTTCCTTAGATCTATTAATATGGTAGATTCTACTAATAGGTTTTTCTAATACTGAAACATCCTTGCATTCCTGGTATAAACCCCACTAGGTCATGGTGTACTCTTTTCCTACTATGGTATTAGGGTCTTGTCACTAATATTTTAGTTACAATTGCCCAATATGTGTCTAAAAAATTTTATTTTGCTTTCATTTTTTTAATGATATTTTTTCTGGGTATAGAATTCTACGCTGCTACTTCTTTCAGCTAATTGATGATGTCAAACTATTGTGTTCTCCCTGTCATTGTTTCTGCTGAAGAAGAGCTGTTATTTTCACTGTGTCTCCTATGATGGTGATGTGTTTCTCATCTCCCAAGTCACCCTGCATCTCTGACTCCCACTGATTTTACAATTTATTCTCTGTCTTTCATTTCTATTAAATATCCTATGATATACCTGTGGTTTTCTTTGTATTTATTTTGCTTATGGTTCATAAAGCTGCTTGAATCTGTGGCTTGAATTCTTACATCTCTCATTTAGATAATTCTTGGTCAATATCTCTGCAAATATTGTTTGGGCCCAATTGTTATCTTCTTATTTTGGGACTATATATTAACTTTCTCATTTTCCTATTTGTTTCATATGGCCTTTCATAGATTCCATTCTTTTTTTCTTCTCCAGGCCTTATTTTGAATATTTTATGTAGACCTTTCCCTACTCTACTAACACCCTACTGTGGTAAGTCTAACTACTGGGAAAGCCATATATGGACTTCCTAGTTTCAATTACTGCATTTTCAGTTAAAAATTTTCATTTGATTCTTTTTAATGAATTAAATTCTCTGGTAGCATTTTTCATTTTGTCAGTTTTTTTAAATTATTAATTAAGTTTTATAAAAGCTTATACCTGCTAATTCTAACATCTGGGGCAGCTCTGGGTCTATTTCTATCATTGTGTAACCTTCTGGTTTTTGGTCATTTTTTCCCATCTTTTGGCTTTCCTGTTAAATTTTAACTGAATGCTAGGCGTGCTATATAAGAAATTATAAAGATTCCGTTTAATGTTATATTCTTCCAGAGAGGATGTATTTCTGTCAGAGATTAAATGGGGAAAAATCATGGTAATTTCTATATGGAATTGAGCTAATTTGAAACTTGAGGACCTTTCTATTTCCTGTTCATGTTACCTCTATGCTACATCTCCAACTGGAAGTTTGGCGCATTTTCCACAGTACTTCTTCATCGTGGATCTTCACTTTCATTTTTTGGATCTCTCCAGTGCTGTAAGACTATCAACAGCCCTGCTTGTCTTCTCAGCAACTATGCTGCCTCTTTCTTCTCTTCTTCTCTCGCTCCATTTAAAAATCTCCAAATGCCTTGAAAGAAAAAGCACTAGGTAATCTCAGTGTTTTTCCTTTCTCTCCCGAACTTTGGTCCCTCAAACTTGGTTGTTTTGGAAGTCCTGAATACCAAATTTTGTCTCCCCAGTCACTTGAGTCTACTGAAAACTTGGCTTAGTTTTCCAGTGTCTTATTTACTGGATTCTGCTCAGCTTTTTGACCTCACACTTCACACCTCACCTCAGAAAATGTTTTGAGGCAAAGCACGATAGTTCAATATGCTTCCCTGCTATATTAGTCTGCTAGGGCTGTTGTAACAAACTGCCACAAACTGAGTGGCTTAAACAACAGAAATTTATTGTCTTGCAACTTTGGAGGCTCGTCTAAGATCAAGATGTCACTGTGGTTGAGTCCTTCAGAGGACTGTGAGGGAAGGATCTGTTCCAGACTGCTCCCTGACTTCTGGTGGTCTTCTGGCAAACTCTGGCATTCCTTGACTTGTAGATACATCACCATTCTCTGCCGTCATTGTCACATGGCATCCTCCCTGTGTGCAGCTGTTTTCAAATTTTCTCTTCTTATAAGGGCACCAGTCATATTGGCTTAGGGGCCTGCTCTTCTCCAATATGAACTCATTCCAACTTAATTATATCAGTGGTGGCTGTGTTTCCAAATAAGGTCAAATTCTAAGGTACTGAGAGTTAGGACTTTAACATATGGATTTGAGGGGGACAGAATTCAACCATAACACTACCCTCAGAGCCCTGGGTTCCTCAAGTCCTATTTGCTTGGGTAGGTTTCTAATGCCTTCAAACAGGTATTTTGCATTTTATTCAATTTTTCTAATTGTTCTTGGGAGAATGATTTTTCTGATACCAGCTAGTCCATAATGTTCGTAAGTGGAAGTCTCAGGTTTAATCTGATATCAGTAATTAGTCATAGAAATATCACACCTTCAAATGTCTCTTTAAGAGTTTTCCCAATTGATGTAGGCACAGAATTGAGAACACCTGTCCCAAAGTCTCATTAATTTTTATTTTACTTGATAATCCTTTCACCACTTTTTGAATTTTATTTACCTTAGCTTGAGGGCCATTTGTAAGGGTCTTGTATGATGATCACAGAGAAAGGCAGATGGCTAAAATGGCACCTGAGAGGGTCTCTATTTTGAGAGAGCAGGTCTCTATACGCTGCTTGTCCTTCAATCTGTGCAGTTATAGAAAAAGATACATTTTCTAGTAATGAATAAAGTCTAAGAGTTAAGGCTAT
This sequence comes from Equus asinus, assembly GCF_041296235.1. Lineage (NCBI taxonomy): Eukaryota > Metazoa > Chordata > Mammalia > Perissodactyla > Equidae > Equus > Equus asinus. The sequence continues at coordinate 12,990,382 of NC_091794.1, read as the reverse complement.
CGAGTGAGTGACAGTTGGAAAGCTTCCCAAAATTCATCTAGAAACTTTTGTGCCTAAAATCTTTGAAAAAGCTTTCAATTTTTGTCATGATGGGGATAAACAGTAAGCAATGCCAGTTGAAGAAGATGCAACAAAGACAACAAAAAGTTCCACCACATAGCGAAAAAACTTCATTTTCACAGTCTGAAAACAGCATTACCATAGCTGTCAAATAAGTGACAGAAGCATCGGATCCACTCGTTGCCTTATCTTTCATATTTCATTTGGTTGTATCAGTACAAGATTTTTGATTTGTTATATTCAAAATAAGTTGTAATACTGCTATGTTTTAATTCCTCATAACAAATTCTTCTTCACTTGTAGGAATTGATCCAGATGTTTTTCAAGAAGGTAGTACAACTCTTATAATAGCAATGCTTGATATATGTTACTTCCTTTCACATTTTCCTTTTTTGTACACATAAATTTTCCTTTTTAAAGACAGAATATTCACTTGATTTATTGTTGCTTCACATTGAACAAAGCAATATATTGAAGTGCTTAAGAAGTCGGTTTTTGATCAGATAGACTGGCTTCAAAACCTACCTGCAACGTTTAATGTTGAATGAGGTCATGGGTGAGATTCTTCCCACTCTATGCTCCAACATACAGGAATACATACCCCATAGACTTTTTATACAGATTAAAGGAAATAATATAAGTAAAGTTCTTGGTAGAGTGCCTCACACACATTAAATGACCAAGCAATGAGAATTGTTATTATTAATGAAGAGATATAGCTCAAATCACATTTCCTACAACATTGCAGGGTGAATTCTCTACTCCAGATGCACAAGCTTTCTCAATCTCCAAATACACAGACACACACACTCAAATTTATACATACATATGTGGACTTACATATATATGTATATATATATATGTACATGTTCATTGAATTTTATTAAACTTAATTGAATTGGTAAAAATATCATAAAAGGTGTACCTTGGCTCTAAAGTTAAAGACTTTAAGGTTGTCTAAAATGATTAAGAACAAAGCAGAATTGTTAAAGCTTTAGGTATTATTAATCTCCACAGGAGGAATGTGAGAGGAAGCAGGGTTAGGAATGTCATCCTGAGAGAATATTTCATAATAAAGTCTTCAGTTCCACTGACTTTATTGTGTGATTCATTTTTTACGAAAGTGTAGATTTGTAAATGTTTTATTACTGCTAATATTTTGTATACCATCAATAATGTATTATCTAAAGGTTATTTTTGCTTTGTTCAGCATTAAGAGATTTGCTGAATCCTGAAAAACTTTATTTCTATCTTCCTTTATTCCAAAAAAATGGATTTGAGGCAGGAATCCTTTAACATAAGGAAACAGAATGGATTGAGTTTTGACTAATAAATCTTCTGGGAACCTATTTTGCAATAATATCCATTCAATATACTACAGAAGAATAGATTTAAGTGAGGGCAATGAATGATAACCGCAAATAATTTCTGGTCTGTGATTATTATTTTACAAAGAAAGATATTATTGAGGAACAATTTCGTATACAGTTATATACTCATTCATCACTGATATGCTTTAGATTGTTACAGATCTATGATTTTAAATATTGGTTCCAAACACCTTCCATATGGTGTTCTCAATTATTTGGAAGGGAAAAATAAGGCATAGTGAAACAAGTTTATCAGATAAAGACTTTTCATCGATCAGTGATTAAGTCAAATTTAGCTTTCTGGCTCCCACTCCAGGAGCCTCTTGGCATATGATATGAACATTTCTGTTTCAATCTTGCCTAATAATGATAGTAGTAATTGTAATGATAACTGTTCTAGGGAAAGGTTCACAAGTATTTAATCCAGACAGATGCTCCCTAGATGCCTTTAACTATGGACATTTCAAAACACATACCTCCATCTTGTATTTATCCTCAATTTATGCATCCTGCTGGTCTCAGTGGCATCTGCAATTTCCTTTCCTTCCTCTACTACTGAGTACAAGTGAGGTTCTCAAGAGTGGCAGAAAATAGACCACTTCAGCTTCCTGTTTCATTCTCTTCTAGCACTCATTCTACTTGACATTGCCTCCCTACACTGAAGCCTCTTTTATTATTGAAGTTTGTGCCAGCAATCTTAAGTAGGAAATGACTTTAAGTTTATTACAAATTTTTTATTATATTTCCTTGACTAGATCTGGCAGACTGTAACGTAGAGAAATTTGTATAGAATTTGATGCCTACAGCATCATCAAAAGCAGGTGCTATTTGATAAGACAGCACCATCACTGGTCCTAAAACCAGCCTTTTATCTGAGAGTATTGAAAGAAAAGGAGAAAGTTCAGCTCAAGAGAAAAGAAAAAGGAAGCAACAAATCTGTTTCACAACCGGAGCACAAACAGGGAATTTGCTGTTAGCAGGATTCACATGGGATCTACCACTTCTGACGAGTGAAAAAGGCTGATTGGCCATATAGATCTCCTCTGATGTATCAGTTTTGTTTTTTTTCTTTTGACTTCCTCTTATGGAAGATGCATATTTACCTCTCTGACTTACCTCTTCTCTTCCCTCGTTCTCTCAATATGTTGTTTAAAACAATAATTAATGTATATATGATTACAATTTATAAGCAAGAAAGGCCTGTGATTACATTTCTTTGCCTGTGTCTCTTTCTATTTTCCCTAAATTAATAATTGCTAACATTTCACATGCTATATCCAAATCATTCCACCGTCATATAGTTTTCCACAGGAATAAACTCTGTTGAATATATTCATTCTGTCTGTTCCATAGAGACTTCTGTCCCAGAGAATTTTATTTTTATGAGCCAATCAGGATCTTTACTCTCTAGACAATTGTCATATTAGGAATTTTCTTTTCTGTTGTGTTTAATACACTTTACCACAGATTCTATTTCTCCCTCTTTCTTGACCTACATATTTGCTGTGGTAGAGTCCACTCTCTAGCAGCTTTCTGAGAAGCTGTGCAAGAGATAGGAATGTTTCCAGTCCTTTCTTCTCTTAAAATGTCATTATTATACTCTCATGTGTTGGTGGTTTGGCCAATGATCAGATTCTATTTAGAAAACTTTCAAAATATTTTTCTACTGTCCTCTAATATCTCAAATTGCTATGAAGAAGTCTGATTCCATTATGAGTCCTATTTCTTAATATGTACTTCTTTTTCTCCCTTGGTGATTTTAGAATCTGTATTTTATTGTATATATTCTGAAATTTTACCACAATATCTATTGAAAACGTTTATTCATTGTGCCTTCTTTAAGACATCTTAAATGAAAACATACATCATACATTTCTGATAAATTTTCCCATAATACCTTTGATAATTTTTCTTCTCATCAGTATCTCTCTTCCTGGAATGACTGTTTGTTAGATATTGGGCTCACTGGATTTATCCACAATTTTCTTATCTTTTCTTTATTTGTACATCTTATTGCCTATGAAATTTCCTTAATTGTATCTCTCAATCTTTTTATCTTTTATCTTTTAACGTTCATATTTTTAATTTCCAAAAGCTTTCATTGCTCTCTTATTGTTCCTTTAATCTCACACCATATTTTCATTTCAAGGTTGAAATACATTCTTTTATCTCACTTAGAATTTGAGTTATGCTTCCTACCTAGAGCGTTTTCCCCTACATTGTCTCGGTTTCCAATACATTTCCATTAAACATTTATTGCTCTCTAACCTACTCATAGAGGTTTTCCAGAAATGTCCGCTGATTCTTGGATATATATTTATACTTATCAGTGAGGCATTGAAAAGTTGATTTGAAGGTTTTTTGTCTGAGTATAGCCGCTAGAATTCACTGTAGGGTGACCAACTGGGCAGTGAGATATATTTTCTTCTTGGAGTGCTTCAAATCTTACTATGTCCTACTCTGGGACATTTTAGTTTCTTCAGAAAAATAAAATGCTCTCCTCATTTGCCTAGGAGGTTATATTCTTGTTTTCTGGCTTTTGGGATAATGGGAGGGGGGATAAAGAAAAAAGTCACTCTAATCAATATACGAAGCTTCTCCAAAATTCTCTGGTTTGGATCAGGTGTTCCCAACTGCTCATCCCTTTTCTTGCTATCGCCAATCTGGATACATTATGTTATAGTTCAGTTGGTTCTTTTGTGAGTTACCAGTCGGTCACAGGTTGAAAGTGAGGAACTGGAGACATGTAACTCTTCCTTATGCAGATTTCCAACAGGCATCCCTAATTTTAGTGCACTGCCTTCCCTGATAGAGAAGTCTCCAATTACTAAGCTTTGCCGTGGTGCTTTAGCAAATGATGAATGTCTTTTTGCTATCTCCTTCCTTATGCATCTAGATTTATTCTTCATTTCTTCTGCTAAATCAGGAACCATTCTTTATGCTTTCTCTCTTCATATGTTGTTCTTCTTAGTTACAGGTCCCTAAAGTTTAACTAAAGCTAGAATCCGAGGTTTTGCTTCTTATTCTTTGTTTGTGTGTGTGTGTGTGTGTGTGTGTGTGTGAGAGAGAGAGATGTGATAGGGAGGAGGAGGTTGATTTACAGGAGGAGAAGGAAGAAACTTCTTTAGTTTGCCAACTTTAAACGAGATTTTAGAGATAGATTTCTAATTAGTCTTGGCTCAGCCTCTTACCTAAACGTCAAAGTCCCCATGAGCAGCAACAGAAAGCACAATCTGTGAGTGCCGTGGTCTCTCGATATAGAATATAAAGAGCTAAAAGGAAACCTAATCAGCAGTAATTGTCCTTAAAATTCAGTGCTGCCTTGGGTTTTTGTTCTTTCTCTTTCATTTCCACCTGTCTCTTTCTCTAGACATCATAACTAAGGATTTTCGCTATGACTATAACTTGTCCAGCTTCCAAGTAAGCAGTATACTGGGATACGCATAGCTCACATTAGAATAAAACAGCTTGGCCTCCCCAGAAGAGCTGCAAAAGCATAGATGCTGTTTGAATCACTACCACAGGAAGTACATTTTAATCAAAATACTTCTATTTAGATAGTTTATTTTGTGCTTATGATATGAGCTTTTTATAAAATGCACTGAGATAATCTCTCCTTTGGAGATGAACTATATAACATAGTGGTTAAAAGCATGAGTTATAAAGCTGGATTCCTGGTTTTGCTTTCTTGCACTTCTGTTTAATAACTAAAGCAAGTATTTACCTTCCCCGTGTCTTGAGTTCATCTGTAAAATGGGAATGTCACTGAAAATGACCCTACAGAGATATTATGAAATTTGATTAGTGTAAACACATAAAACACTTAGAACAATATGCAATAAATATTAAAGATTCATTTATACGGTTAACCAATACTGTTTTCTAAGTTAAGGATTTTGTCCATAAATTCTTCTACAAGTTGTAAGAGCTGCTCGCTTTGGCCTCCCAGATTTATCTGAGTAATTTACAATCTTATAAAAAGATCTTAAACTTTTAAATGAATAGTTAGCATAATATTGCCACCAACAGCATAGCTACAAGTGGAATTATAATTAACGATTTTGGTTGAGTAGGAATCAAAAAAATAATGTGCTGCTGGGATAATGTATATGCACCGTGAATCACGGAAGAGGAGAGAGAAAAAGGTAAGGGGTTTAGGACATCAGTCTGTCAGTCTGCCACCAACTCTGGAAGGCTGCTGCAGTATCTAGAAGAAAGTTTACCATCAGAGGAGAGAAGGTGATGCTGACACATTATTGAGGAACCGAGTGCAGTCGAGGTGAAGAGGGGAATGGTAAATTGTTCACTATCTTATAAAAACATAATTAACTTTTTTTACCCTGTGAATTACAAAGTTCCAGGGCAAAGTCTCATTCCTACACAACTAATTGCTGCTCTGGCCACATGTGTTCTCTGATATTTTGTATTTACTCAGATGCCAATCAAATTCACTCATTAGCCACATCAGGTGTTGATCCTCAAAACCCAGGTCAGGTAAAAATTTGCTTAAAATTTTTAACAGCTAAAGTGGCAGATAGAAAAATGGTCAGATTCCACTGAGGTTAATAGCAAATGTTTCACATGAACACACAGGATCTTAGATCATTATTTTTGTACTTGGAAACATTTTGTGGTTCTTATATGGATGCAGTTAATGTTATTTGCTTGAAAGTAAAATTACTTCGTAGGTACCAGAATATCAATAAAATTTATATGAAGTAGTTGTTATTCCCTTTTTAAAATTTTTAACACATATAAATATACGTCAACGAAAACAATTTTACTCTATGCTCTTTTCCTGATGAAAATAGCTCCCTAAACTAAGGGAATAGTCAACATTTGGTTTTGGAACAAAATGCTGGGTCTCTAAGTACAAGATTTCTATGGAAATTATTATCTTTTTTAACTTTGCTTTTTAGAAAATATAAATTCGGGCCAATTCTTCTGTCAGAAGTCTTAGATATTAATTTCCTTATCTGACAGTGCGAGAGAAAGAAAATGGGACAAACTGTTACTACCTTTTCTCAAAAGGCAGACCCTTTTTAATGTCATTTTAATCAAGAATGGCTAAAGAGTATAGAAAGAAGTAAGAGTAACTGATATTATCTATGATTCATGAAACATAATCTAAAAAATTAACATGCATGCCGAAGGACTTTCCCAACAAGAAACTCTGCAAATGTTATTCAGTGATAGTGCAGAAAATGTGATTTCCATACCCAATCCTGTGCTGGTAAATATTTAGCAACTGGCTCTCCAGGGAAGCAGAAGCCCTCATTTGTAGTGCTTTACCAATATCTGTGGTGTCAATACTCTCACCATGGCTGATTTCAACCTACTAATGTGACGTTCATCAGCTCACGAAATTCCTAAAATCTTTAACAATTGATTCACTCCATCACACCACTGTACCCACTCTCTAGCCTAAGGATACAGTATGAATTTCTGCTGTTGATTTATGAGTTCTAGTCCAAATTTTGCCAAAGAAACATTTGAAGGTACAAAACCTTAAAATACAATAAAGATATACTTTGACAAGGTGTCTTACATTTGTCCTCAAAAATTTACATTTTTATTTATATCAGAATCTATTATAGATATTCGATGTATGCGTTACTATATATTTCACAGTTCATTACCCATCCCTTGAACTGAGTCATTATACCAGATGGTATAATTTTTCCAGTACTTCATTTGTCCTGAGTGTGCTTCATTTTGGTATTTAGTAATTATAAGCAAGACTGTGTATGCATGTGTGTGGAAGGCACTCTGGGTGATTCTGCTCTTCACAGGTGATTACAATGAAGGGTGAGATTAAACATTAGTTATGATTCCATCTATCTTTGCTCCTCTAGAATGCCTCAGAATAATACACATAACACCAAACAATTTCAAAGCAATTCTCAAACATTCTGAAATTAAAAGTCAACTCCAAAGTTACTCACGATGATGTTTAAATCCACATTTCATTTAAGAGATATTGGACTGGCTAATTAGCTACAATGATATTCCTTCGTTGAAGATGAGTCAAAATGTTTAATTTAGCCAAAAGTCACAAAATTACTATATTTTCATTGCAAATAATATTTTTCCTCTAGAATGTCTCTGCTGTTTAAACCTAAACTCATTCTTTCTCCTTCTTACTCTTTTTTCCTCCTTATTCTGCATTGTGTGGCATCTTTCTCATTGATTTGTTTGTTACTTTTATACCTATTTAATTCTAACATTCCTCAAGACTATCTCTCAAATGTGTTCTACATTCTTTCATATATTTTCCCTTTTAGGAGATCCCACAAATCTAACCTGTATATCAGTAATTTTCTAAAATCATTACTCTATATACAAAGCTACTGGTGTCCAAAATTCCCTTGTAATAGTGCCCAGATCTTTGCCATTCTCTATCCATCTCTCAGACATCTCTTAACATTCTGTGTTGAAATTAATCATTATTTATTTTGAACACATATGATACTCTACTTAACTTTCCATATCAAACTATCCCAGCTTTATCAAATGGTGACAGCCTTATTGTGATAAAGTGCCAATTGACTGGAAAACTGTGCTTGGAGCAAATTATTATCAAATATGTTTTTTTCTGTCACTATTTAGATCATATACTTTTGTCTTTTAACTGTTCATGAGCTGAATTATGTTAAAACATTTTAAAATATTTTTAATTCGAAAAAACATTGTATTCCTAGGATAAGCCAAAATTGTCCAGGATGAACTGCTTTTTTATACATTGAGGTATTCCAGTTGCTAATATTTCTCTTTGAAGGTATTTGTGTAATTTATAAATATCTCTCACATGAATATTTTATAGAACTTTCTGCAAATTCATCCAGGCTTGGTCTTTTCATTGAGAGAAATTGTTCAACTACTCATTGACTATATAAGGAAAAAGAGATTTTTCTTTTGACTTAGTTTTAGTATATTACTCTAGAAAAATTTTCCCCACACTTTCAAACTGATTGCCATAATGTTCTTAATTTTTCTTATTTTTTACTAATTTATGTATCTATAGTTTTATTCCATTTTTTCACTCCTGTTATTATTTATTCAAGTCTTCTCTCTCTCTTTTTTTTCACTCTGATAAATTTTGGCAGAGCTTGGTTAATTTTATCGGTTTTCAAAAAAAGAGATCTTTGTTGATCTTTCTAAAGTAGCTTCTGCTCTTCTTGTTTCATTAATATTAACTCATCTTTATTATTTCACTACCAATAATTTCATTTTGTTTATTTTGCTGATTTTAGACATCACTCACTCATTTTTTAGCCTTTCTTCTTGTCTAATATAAAATATTTAATGCTACAGAGTTACCTTTATGTAGGCAGCTTTAGCTTGGTACAACAAATTTAGTATAGTATTTTTTATCATTAAATATTAGCATTTAAAAATTTCCATTATGATTTTTTTTTTTCAGAGATGAGCTACTAAGGTGATTTTGTTAAATTTTTTAACTGCATGTTTTCTAATTTTCTGGGGTGTTTTAGTTATTCTGTTACTGATTTACAAGTTGATTGCATGCTGGTACAGAAAATACACTATGATATAAATTATTTGAATGTCACTAAGATGTGCTTTATGGCCTTGTTTTGAAAAACGGGTATATTTGTTTACTACGGTATTACACGCATATAGATTAGATAACTTTTGTTGTTTATGTTGTTAGAATAGTCTAGATCCTTACTGACTTTTTGTCTGTTTCATCTGTCAATTGCTGAGAAAGGTATATTGCATTCTCATACGGTTTTAGGGAATTTGTCAATTTCAATTTTTCTTTGTATCTTAGAGACATGTTATGAGCTGTATGTGACTTTAGAATTTTTTCCTAGTAAGTGAAACCATTTTATCCATAAATAATAAGACTCTATATTTTTATCAGTACCTTTTGACTTAAATTCCATTCTAAATTATGTTTTGCCTAAGTAATTTTTCTTTTGTTTACTTGCCTTCTTTTGCTTAGCATTTTCTTGGTATTTTTTGCTATCCTTTTATTTTAAAACTTTTTCTGCCTTAAATTTAAATGTACTTCTTATAAACTTCTTATTACTAAGTATTTTAATTTAACTGACAATCTTTAGTCTCCTAATTGATGAGTTTAGATTTGTTTCTACAATCTTAATTTGTGCTTTCTATTTTTTCTACCTTATGTCTGTCTACCTACGTATCATCTATCTATCCGTCTATCTTTTAAATTTTTTCTTCTGTAATTGTTTGGTTATATCAAACTCCTTACTTTTTCCTCACTCCATTTTTTCCTCTTTAGTAGCTTGGATGGTGTTTTCATCTTTTTATTTCTATTATTGTAAGGGTTAAACTTAAAATTTTAACGTAATTATTCACTTAACCACATCTTAAGTTGGCCAATATGCTTAGTATTCAAAAATTTTAAAAACTTTAGGGTCAGCAACACCCCACCCAGCTGTGTCTTCCTAATATTGCAATGACATTGATATGTTTTGGTGTTAGGATTATTCATGACTGATAAAACTCTATATTCTGAAAGAATTGGTAAAAGATTGGTGCTATTTCTTCCTTAGATGTTTGATAGAATTCACCAGGATACTCATCATCTGGTTCTGGATTGTGTGTGTGTGAGACAGAGAAAGAGAGAAGTTGTTATAATAGACATAGTGATATTAAGATTTTTTGGTTTATAATTGGCCAGCTTTTGATTAGTTGTATTTTTTCAAAGAATTTGTTCATTTCATTTGAGTTGTCAAATTTGTATAAATTCGTTCATAATATATTTGTAGGATCTATATTGCTAATCCTTCTCTAATTTCTGATACTGAGAATTTATGTTCTCTGCCTGTCTGGCTGGCTATCTAGTGGTTGTCATTTTTTTTTAACTTTCCAAAAATCAACTTTTGGCTTTGTTAATCTTCTCTATTGTTTCTCTGTTTTCTATTTCACTTTTTTCTCCTTTAATCTTCATTACTTTCTTTTTTTCCATTTCTATTTGATTTGCTCTCGTTTTTCTAGCTTTTTAAGATGCCACCACATGTCTAGAATCTTAGGATTTTCTTCTTTACTAATATGAGCATGTAACGCTACAATTTCAATCCAAGCACAACTGTGAATGCTGCCAACACATTTGATATGTTATATTTTCATTATTATTTATTTTTTAAAAATATTTTCAGATTTCCCTACTGACATGATATGGTTGTCCCATATTTTGAGTGTTCCATTTTCTACCCCACAAATGTATAATCTTTCTTATTGTTTAGACTAATACACATTTTTTTGGTTGTTGCTGTTTACCATACCTTCTCATATCTAAAATCTAACTTCCGCCATCATTTTTCTTCTTCTTGAACTCTATTTTTTTGTTATTCATGTCTGCTGGAAGCAATGTCTCCCAGTTTATCTTGTTTTAAAAAGTCTATATTTTACCATTATTCTTGAAAAATAGTTACGCTAGGTATACAGTTCTATGTTGTCAGTCATTCTTTCATTGTTTTGAGGATACCAAGAGAATAAGGCATTACAAAGGGATAATATAAAAATGGAGGGGGTGGGGGAGGTGGTAGGCTTAATATATAAAATATACATGCCTATGTCAGAGTAAGCCCAATATCTATTTTGTGGTCATGACCATGTTTTATATTAAAATTTCTTGGACCTAAGACTTCAGACTTGTTATTTTTGTTTTGCATTGGCCAACGGACCAATTATTTTAACTCTAACATCTTAGAATCTAAACATAAAATGTTGTAGGTAACATAAAACATGCATTATATTTTTAAAGAGTTGATGACATGTGAAATCAATATCTGCTATTTTTTACTAATCAAAAAAAATGACATAAGCTTTTTATCCAAAGTGTTGCTTATCATGGATGGAGCTTCAACTCTAAGTGGGACTTGTAAACAATAGTTCAGATGCTCACATATTTTAGTGGACTGCCACATGCTCTGAGAAAACTCCTATTCTTAAAATTGGTGTCATATTAGCAGTAATATAATATATTGTAATACAAATTTTCTCTGTCATTTGAAAAGTATTCAATTCTGTTATAGAGAACAAAGAAAACCCCCAAATAGTATGAATGTAACTCATAAAAAGTGATAAGCCAAGATAATAAGTAAACAGATTATGAGACACAGGCAAAATTCATGTGTTAAATATAGATAATGAGTAAAGAAGTAGCTTGTAAGATACAGTCAAACTCTATAAGCTGAGCTAAATGTAAATAGTAAATAATTAATAATCTATAGGACATGCTAAAGATAGAAAGAATAATTGTAATATATGTATAAATAAACAAGTGTCACATAAAGATAAAAAAAGATGGAAAGGTCATATATTGATAATGCATCTATGTGCTAAAAGCTATCTCATCCCTACATCCGTCACCCATTGGTGACACGTGGTATAGCTCTATTGCAGCCCCAGATATTCTCTACCCAAGAAGGGCAGATAACACCCATGGCTATTCAGCAGACTAATTGGCAAGCTACCCACCTCTGCATCTCTCTGACAAAACAATGTGTGTCATTAGCCCTGGCATCTTCTGTCTATGAGCCCTTTGCACATACTTCAACTCTGGCTCTCAAAATCACACCATGAGTAGGGAAGAGCATGATGGCCAAAAAAAGAGAGACAGGATATTTGAACATTATAAAACTCAGGATACACATAGCAGATCCTTTCACATACAACCTCCCCTAACTGTGTTAGCTGTGACAATTCTCTTTCTCGTTTCTTGTTTTGAGTTTTAAATATATTTAATAAACTGCGATTTGATCTGTAATAAACTATGAATTTCTGTTCTGTGACCTTGAGGTGGTTTGTCTATTAATGTGCTCAGAGATTATCATTGCATCAGATAATGTCCTATATAATAGGTGATAATAAAATAATTAGAGCATATTTGCTAATACTCTTTAAAACAAATATTTAAGCCCAATTATTAAGGAATTAAGAAATCAGGAATACAACATATGTTAAAATCAGAAATATCAGCCTCTTCTTATTGTAGCAAATCAATATTTATCTGTGTGACTTCTCTCTAACCTTGACCAACACCAGATATTTCTAAGGATGAAAGGAAAAGTAAATCCTCTATAAAGCTGTTAATTAATCTCTGGATTATCTTGGGGGGCATTTCTTTTGATACCATCTGGACATGATCATATGTCCTAGAGAATGGGAACTTGTGGTCCATATCCTTTTAATCTCTATTTATGTAATTACAGATAGTTTGCTTTATATAAATCTGTAGTCCTTTTCTAAAATAGTGTTCTACCCCAATGGATTCCACATACCGATAGCATATCAAAAGCTACATTCCAATGATGCCTGCAATATCTCACTAACTGCACTGTAGTCTGACTTGTGTCAGTGCCCCCATCTATAATGTATTCTGTTGTCAGATCAATCTTGCCAAGGACATGCTTTAAGTCACACTCATGTTTAAAATGTTTCAGTTGATCCAAGTTTGGATTCACATAAAGTCCAAATCTCTTATTCTGGCATTCCAAAATCTTAGAGAATCAGGCCCTGCTTCTGTTCCAGGCTTATCTTTTCTATTATTCTAAGTACAAGCTATGGTTACAATGCTTAAATGGTTGGTCAACTCTTCAAATCCAAAAAATCTTAAGAAAGTATGGGATTTGGAACTACAAGTCAATGTCTGTGTTCTGTAGCAACCTAGTCATTAGATAATGTTTTGAGCAATAGTCTCATCATCTGCAAAATGGGAAGATCATAATAGTAATTATAATCAAAGTCATAATTATACTATCCTCACAAAGCTGTAATTATTACAAGTGTGATATTGCCCAAGTTTAAGAATGGTAGGATAACACGCAAATGGTATATAACAGAATAGCACTGCAAAGGCTTTGAAACTAAATTGCTATTTGAATCATAGGCTACAAAATTAGATTAGGACATGAATTCTGAACCTAAACATGTATACTGCCTGCTAAAATATAAATAACTCATAAAAGGTGCAGAACATAATCCAAAATTACCTGTCATATCAAGAACCAAAGATCTTTCATCTTTGATTAGAAAAGCAATCAACAGGTGTAAACATTGAGATGACACGCATGAGGAAACTATCTGGGAAGGATTTTAAAGCAGCTGTCATAAAAATGCATCAGTGAAATTATAGACCCTCGTGAAACATCTCAAAACAATAAATTGAAGATATAAAGAAGAGCCAAATTTACATTTAAAACAAAATAATAGAAATAAAGAACCCAACAGATGGATTTATTAGAAAATGGAGATGACAGAGGAAATTGTCACTGAGCTTGATGACAGATCAATAGAAATTATCTAATTTGAACAATAAAAAGAACATGGATTTTTAAGAAGTGAAGAGAGACTCAAGAATCTTTGGACAATTATAAAAGATCTAATAGTTGTTTCATTGGAGTCCAAAAAAAAAAAGAGAAACAGTAGATGATCAAAAAAAATAGGTGAAGAAATGAAGACTGAAATCTTTCCAAATTTGATCAAGAAGCTAAGTCCAAAGAAATATATACATAAAAACATCAAAATCAAACATTTTGTCTCTAAACAAAAGACAGAAAAAATATTGAAAGTAGTCAGAGATGTAATGTGTTACCTCTAGGGAAATAACAATTTGAATGACAGGGGAGTGTTTCATTAGAAATTATGGTGGAAGAGGGAAGTTGCTCAACATTTTTCAAGTGCTGAAAAAAAGAACTGACATCCTCAAATTCTATATCTAGGGAAAATATCCTTCAGAAACATAGGAGAAATAAAAACAATCTGAGATCACAGAAAACTAAGAGATTTTTCACCAGCATACTCGCTATAAAGTGCTAAAGTGTTTTATAGAAAGAAAGGGCATAATAATAGAAGGAAACTCGGACCATCAAGAATGAAGAAAAATAGTGCAATGGAAAGAATAAATGTAAGGTCAAACGAAATAGACTATATTTCTCTCCCTGAGCTTTTTTAAATGAAATATTTTAACATTATCTGATGTGATTCTCAATGTATACAGAGTAACATTAAAGAAAATTATATCATAAAACATGGAGGGTAAAAGAATTTCAAATGTAATAAGGTTTCTACATTCCACTATACTCATAAAATTTTGATAGTAGAAGATAGTGATGTTATATAAGTATCTTATAATTCCTAGGGAAACCACTAAATGAAAAAACTATACAAAGATATATCCTCAAATACTAGAGATAATTCAAAATTAAAGTAACCCACAGGAGAGAAAGAAATGGGAAACAAAGGAGTGAAAAACATAAGGAATAAACAGAAAACAAGTAATTTGCTGACAGATTTAAACCCTAACATATTAAGAATTATGTTAAATACAAATGGTCTAAATATATTGATTTAAAGACAGAGATTGGCAAAGTCACTTATAAAAATTTCCCTAAATTATTTGAAATTGATAAAAAATTTCACTTCAAATATAGGATGAGCTAAAGGTAAAATTAATGGAAAAAATATACCATGAGAACAATAATCAAAAGAATGTTGGAATTGCTATGTTATTTTTGGACAAAGTAAACTTCAGAGCAAAGAAAATTACTAGCAGAAAAATAAGGATATCACATAATGATGAATGAGTCATTCTTTAAGAAAGAATGATAATTCTAAGTGTGTTTCCATCAAATAACATGTCTTCAAAATGTATGAAAAGGTATCTGACAGAACTGAAAGAATAAGCAGACAAAACCATCATTATAGTAAGAATCTTCAGCACCTTTCTCTCAGCAATTGACAGAATGAATAGACAAAATCTCTTCAAAGATATAGAAAAATTGTCTACTACAATCAACCAATGGGATCTAATTAACGTTTATAGGAAACTGCACCTAATAACATCACAATACAAATTCCTTTCTAGCACACACAGCACGCTTACTAAGATAGACCATAATCAGGGCAATTAAACCTTGAAGATTTTAAGTAACTGAAATTATGCAAAGGATATACTCTGTCCATAACATATTTAGACTAGAAATCACCAATAAAATATACCTGGGAAATCTGAAAATATTTATGAATTAAACCACATACTTCCATTTTAATTCAGGGGAATGATTAGGAGTAAGTCTCAAGAGAAATTAGAAAATATTTTCAACTGAATGAAATAAAAATGTAATACATGAAAAAGTATGTTATGCAAACACAGTAGTGCTTATCAGGAAATCTGTAGCAACACACGCTTAATTTTTTTTAAAAAAGGTAAAAATTTAAGTTGATAATCTAAAGTTCACATTAAGAAATTTGAGAAAAAAACTAAAGCCAAAGCAATTGAAGGAAGAAAGTATTAAAATGTGGAAACTTAAGAAATTGGAAAACAGAAAAATAAATTTAACCAAAAGCAAGTTCTCTGAAGAAATTGATAAAATTGATAAAAACTCTAGCCAAAGTAACCAAGAATAAAATAAAGATAAAAAATACCACTTATTGATATCATGAATGAAAGAGAATATGTCACTACAGACAGTACAGATAATAAAAACAATTTCAACAAATGTGTGGCCATGAAATCAACAATTTAAATTAAATGGACTAATTCTTTGGAAGACAATAACAACCAAGTTTCACTTAAGAAGAAACATATTACTTGTATTGTCCTATAGCTAATAAAAAAAATTGAAATTGTAGTTAATATCCTTCTAATAAGGAAATCACCAGGCGTAAGTGGTTTCCCAGGTGAATTCCACCACATTAAAAAATTAGTACCAATTCTACATAATCTATTCCAGAAAATAGAAGAGGAGTTAGACAGTACCTCTCAACTAAATATATGAAGTCACATTTACTCTGATACCAAAAAGACAAACCTTACAAGAAATGAAAACTGCAAAGCAATATCGCTCATGAACATACATACAAGATACTCAATAAAATATAATCAAATAGAACTCAGGTGTGTATAAAAAAGATAATACACCATGAGTAATCAGGGATTATTCTGGTAATGCAAGGATAGTTTCACACTCAAATATCAAACAATGTAATTCAGCATATTAACAAACTAAAGAAGAAAAAATAAAATCACATCAATAAAGACAGAAAAATCATTTGACAAAATTCAACATGATTTATAATAATATCTCTTAGCAAACCAGGAATAAAAGGACACTTCCTTAACATGGTAGAGGGGATTTAAAAAAATGCAGCAGATAATATCAAATTGAAAGATGAAAGATTGAATATTTCCTGCTGGAATTGAGAAAGGATGTATGTTCCCTTCACTTCTATTCAACTTTGAAATGCAACTCCTACCCAGACAACCAAACAAGAAAAAGAAAAGGCATATTTATAATTGGAGATAAAAAGTTTTTAAGTAGTATATTTATAATAATGTAACAAAACTTTGTTATTAATCTAATAAATATATGTAGCGTATGTACATGTATACTGAAAATTGAAAAATAGAGTTCTGGTTTTGGCTCTGATGTGTAAAAAGCTTAAAAGTCATCACTTCACTCCTTACAACAAGAAAAGAGCAGAACAAACCGAAAATCAACAACTTTTCTTGGGCTCATTAGAGAATTATGGTCACTGGGCAAACTTTTACTCTGAAATCTGAAGAGACAAGCGAATACAGAGAGACACATCTGAGATCTGCTTGGAGCAGATGCTGCTAGAGCCATAAATGGAGCAGATGTCACTAGTGCCATTCATAATAAGAATATTTAAATAATTATATAGACAAATTGCTGAAGACTGCGTGTGGAAAAGCTTGAGAGTGAGAATCTCCTGGGGGCCACAGTCTTAGGGTGACCCTACACTCTTGTAGGTTCTATCTCAAGGAAACTCACCAGATTCTCGAGGTACAGAGAAAAATTCTCTAATGGCTCCAGAAGAAGGAGAGAAAAGTAACCAATTTTCTTTTTTTTTAACCACTTTATGATTGACATTAAAAAACCTCTACATATTTAATATATACAACTTGATGTGTTTGGGGATAAGTATACTCCCATGAAACTATCAACACAATCTATGCTGTAAACATAGCCAACATTTTTAAAAGTCTCCTCCTGCCCTCTTTTTTATTAGCATTAGTATTTATTATTATTATTATGACACAACGTAAGATCTACCTTTTAAGTCTACAATGCAATGTTATTAACTGTAGGCTCAATGTTGTAAAATTTCTAGGACTTATTAATCATGTATAACTGAACTAAATAGACATTTCTTCAAAGAAGACATACAAAATGGTCAACAAAGATATGAAAATGTGCTCAACATCACTGATCAACAGCGAAATGTAGATTAAAACCACAATGAGATATCACCTCATGCCAGTTAAGATGGCTAGTATCAAAAAAAAAAAAAAGGATCATATGTATGGGTGAGGATATGAAGAAAAGGGAACACTTGTACACTGTTGGTGGGAATGTAAATTGGTGCAGCCACTATAGAAAACAATATAGACGTTCCTCAAGAAATTAAAATAGAGCTACCATATGATTCAGCACTCCCACTTCTGGATATACATCTAAAGGAAATGAAATCATTATCTGAGATATCCGCACTCCCATGTTCATTGCAGCATTATTTGCTATTTCCAAAACATGGAAGCAGCCCTAATAACCATAAATGCATGAATGGATAAAGAAAATGTGATATACAGATACAGTGGAATATTATCCAGCCTTAAAAAAGAAGCCATTTGTGACATTATTGAACCTGAAGGACTCTATATTACCAATTTTAAAATACTCCCTGAGCGTTCTGCATTACATTACAAAGGCCTACTTGCCAGAGGAAAATACTCTACCAGAGCCTTATCCCACCTTGGGTAAATCCCAAGGGAATTTACCCAACTCCAACTCCTTCCAACCTTCCTGTCTCATGTAAGTACTGGCAGAGCTAAGAAACTATTATGAAGGACATAGCTCAGACAATACTAAGCAGGATAAATAAAAAAGAATACACCTAGGTATTTAAGTGGCAGAAAATCAAAGACAAAGAGAAAAATCTAGAAAAAGGCCAAACAAAAGAAGAAGAAATATAAGAGGTACAGTGGATTTCTTGTTAGAAACCACGCAAAGAAGAAAAGAGTGGAATAGGATATTTAAAGTTTTGAAAGAAAAAAAACCTTGGAATTCTATACCCAATGAAATTATCTTTCAAAAATGAGGGAAAAATAAACAAAGACTTTGTCAAATAAGTAAAACTGAAGGAATTCATCATCAGCACATTTGTCCTGCCAGATATGTTAAAGAATTCTTAAGGGAGCAGGAAATGACACAGGATATGAATTCAGATATATATAAAGAGAGGAAGAGCATACGAGAAATAAATAAATAAAGGTAAAATAATATCTTTGTTTTTCTTATTCTTACTTGACCTAAAAGATAACTTTTTGTTTAAAGTGTAGGCTGGCAGAGCATACAGATAAATAAAAAGAAAGACATTTTTGCCATAAAGGATGGGAGGAAGAAATTGGGAGTACCTTTATGAGGTATCTGCACTACATGTGAAGGGATATAGAGTTATTAGAAGGTGGACTTAGATCAGCTTAAAATGTACATTGCAAACTCTACAGCAACCACTAAGAATTTGAAACAGAAGTATAATTGACATGCTAAGAAAAGAGATAAAATGGAATCATATAAAATGTTCTATTAAAACCAGAAAACCTAGGGGGGAAAAAGGCAAAGAAAGTGCAACAAATAGAAAAGAGTTATAAATTTGGTAGAAATTAATCCAGCTGTATCAATGATCCCTTTAAATGTCAATAGTTAAATATGCCAATTAAAAAAAAGAACTTATAAGAGTGAATAAATTTTAAAAAGTCCCAACTATATGTTATCTACAAGAAATTCATTTTAATATAAATGGATTCCAATAGGATAAAAGTAAAGCAACTGGGAAAGAGACAGGATAAGAACAATAATCAAAGGAAAGATAGAGTAGCTATATTAATTTCACACGAAGTCACCTTAAGAACAAGGAAAATTTGTAAGAGTAGTGAATTCAGAGCTTAAAAGTAAATTTATAAAATTAAATGCATATATGAGAAAAGAAGAAAGATGCAACACCAATAATCTTGGCTTCCATCTACGGAAACCAGAGAAAGAAGAACAATTTAGGTCCAAAATCAAGTAGTAGAAGAAATTAGAAGTTAAAAGAAATTAGAGAAGAAAACAATGAAATTGAAAGTAGGAAATCAACAGAGAAAAATCCTTGAAACCTAACCCCACTCTTTGAAAAGAACTGAGAAATTAGTTCTCTGAAATAAAATTAATAAAACTCTAGCCAGGCTAAACAATAAAAAAGAGAGAAGGCACAACTTGGTGATATTTGAAATAAAAAAGCGGTCATTGGGGCTGGCCTGGTGGTGTGGTGGTGAAGTTCGTGGGCTCTGCTTTGGCGGCCCAAGGTTCCCCCGGTGTGGATCCTGGGTGTGGACATAGCACTGCTGGTCAGGCCATGTTGAGGTGGCATCCCACATAGAACAACTAAATGGTCCCGCAGCTAGGATATACAACTACGCGCTGGGGGAGGAAAAAAAATAAGAGGATGATTGGCAACAGATATTAGGTCAGGGTCAATCTTCCTTAAAAAAAAAGAAGCGAAAATCCCGAACAACTGCATTTCAGGAAAAAAAAGGGGGGTCATCACTACCGATCTCATGGACATTAACGGATAGCAAAGGAGTACTGTGAACTATATTCCTACAAATGTTACAACCTAGATGAGAAGTACCAATTCCTTAAAAGACACAAACCACAAATACTCATACAAGGAGAAATAGATAATCTGCATAGGCCAATATCTATCAAAGAAATTGAACCAAAAGTTAGTAACACTTCAAAATGACAGAGCACAGACCATTATGCTTTTACTGAAAAATTCTATCAAACCTTTCCAGAAGAAATGATACCAATTCTTCACAATCATTTCCAAAATATATATGCAAATCAAGAACTTTCTAACATTCTGTGAGGCCAACATAATCTTAATAACAAACCAGATAAAGACAGCAGAAGTAAGAATATTACAAAGTGATATCTCTCATGAACATAGATTTTAAAAATCCTCAAGGAAATGTTAAACTGAGTACAACAATTATGAAACATAATTGTGTACCATAATAAAGTGGGATTTAATGCAGATATTAAAGACTGGTTCAGCTTTCAAATGTAATCTACCACATCAAAATGCTAAAGAAAAAAATCATATGTTTATACAATTAAGGAATAAAAGCATTTGATAAAATCGACACCCATTCATAGTAAATATTTTCAGCAATCTAGTAATAGAAGGGAAATTCCTCACCTGCTAAAGAACATCTACAAAAAGCCTACACATAGCATCATATTTAGTGATGAAATACTAGATGTATTCCCCCTAAGACTGGAAACAAGGCAAGGATGTCCCCTTTCACCCTTTCTAATCAATGTCACCCTGGAAGCCCTAGCTGAGACAATAAGGACAAGAAAGGGAAATAAATGTATACCAATGAGAAGGAAGATAAACTGACTATGTTTGCAGATGACATGACTGTATATGCAGGAAAAAAAAAAAAAAACACCTGGAGTATTAATGAGTTTTTCAAAGTCACAAGATACAAGGTTAATATAGTAAAGTTATTTTTTCCATTATATCGGCAATGGACAATTGGAATTTGAAATTTTTAAAAACATAGTTCTTATAATTATTGTTAGTGCTGTCGAGGTGATTCTGACTCCTATCAACTCTGTGTACAGTAGAGATGAACGCTGCTCAGTCTTTTCACACCATCCTCTCAGCTTTCAGCGCTCTATCAGACAATACTCCACTACTATTCATAGGGTTTCCATGGTCAGTTTTTTGGAAGTCAGTGGCCAGGTCCTTCTTCGTAGTCTGTCTATTCTGAAAGCTCTGCTGAAATCTGTCCACCAAGGGTGACTCTACACATATTTGAAATACCTGTGGCATAGCTTTCAGCAGCACAGCAGCACACAACTGCCACAGTATGACAACCATGGTGTGGTTTTTTGACTGGGAAATGAACCCAGTCTACAACTGTGAGTGCCAAATTGTAACCGCTAGACCACCAGAATTGGTCGGCTCTCATTAGCACACAAAACTATTTAGATATTGATCTAACAAAATGTCTACAGGACCTATATGCAGAAAACTATAAAACTCTGATGAAAGAAATTAAAGAAAATCTAAATAAATAGGAAGATATTCCATTTCATAGGTTCGAAGACTCAATATTGCTAAGATGTCAGTTCTTCTGAACTTGATCTCTAGATTCAACACAACACCAACCAAGAGCCCATGAAGCTGTTTTAGAGGTATTTACAGAGTCATTCTAAAGTTTATATGGAAAGGAGAAAGAGAGAATAGCCAACACAATACTGAATAACAAAGTTGGAGGACTGTCACAACCATATGTTAAGACTTACTGTAGAGTTACAATGCTCAAGACAGCATGGTTATCAGCAAAACACAGACACAGAGATCAACAGGAATGAGTACAGGGCCCAGAAATCAACTGACACACATATAGTCAAGTGATCCTTGACAAATGGACATGACGATTCAATGAAGAAAGGGCGGTTTTGCAATGAATGATGCTGGAACAACTGGACATCCATGTGCAAAAGAAGAAAACTAGACTTCTACCTCACATTTTTCACAAAAATTAATTCAAGATGGATCATAGAGCTAAATGTAAAATGCAAAACTATAAAATTTCTACAGAGAACATAGGAAAAATCTAAGTGACTTTGGACTTTTCATGGAGTTTTCAGGTATAACACCAAAATCATTACCCATGAAAGAAAAAATCAATAAATTGGACTTTATTAAATTTTAAAGCTTATGCACTGCAAAAACGCCATTAAAGAATGAAAAGACAAGCTACAGACTGGGAGAAAATCCTTGAAAAACACGTATCCGATAAAAGACTGGTGTCTAAAATATACAGAGAAAACTTAAAAATCGACAGTAAAAAATTAACATCAAAATATGTAAACAGACGTCGCATCAAAGAAAACATAGAAATGTCATAGAAGCGTAGCAAAGGTGATTTTGAAGAAGAAAAAGCATATGTTGGCAGAATTAACTTATTCCTGCTCTCTCCCCTATGTTTCACAAATACTACCTCTGTATAGCTGTTAGAATTCTAACTCTACCCTGGTGTCTGTTTCCAGAAAGAATAAACCAGTGCAATGTAGAAAATACGTGAAAGCACGCATGCTATTAAACATCAAATTCAGCTTTCCAGATCTCTCCGGGGTAGGTGCAGGAAAGGTAATGTAATCAGGGAGGCATTTACGGGGAACTTTATGTCTATTTGTAACGTTTTGCCATTTAAGCTTTGTGTTTATATTATTAGCATTTGTATTATCTTGTATTGCATTACATCAATCGTTTTTTATGTCATTCTCCATATTTCTTTGTATATCTGAAATATTTCATAGCTAAGTATTTTAAAAAGTGAATAAAAATGAGTCTTCATATAAAAGTCTTTTTCGAAAATTAGCTTTTGAAGTGGAATCACAAGAAATGGTAGTTGCCAGAGGGGAATATAGCCAAGAGAAGGGGTAAGATAGGAAGGTAGGCAGGCAGTTTGTTTTACAGAGAAGTGATGCAAAGCCTGGATCCACAATTTTACTATGTGTGCCCTTGGGCAAATTATTTAAGTTCTCTGAATCTCAATTTCCTCATATGAAAGCGGAGGTTAAAGTGTTTACTACTTGTTCTTATGAGGATTAGATTACAGAAAGCACCTGCAGCCCAGCACCTGTCATCATGCACTGTCACAGTTAGCCGATATCATTTCCATGCATTTTACTTTAGTAATTTGGAAATAATACAGAAGAAGGCAGTACCAGAGTTAAAATTCATTTTTATATTTAATACATTTGAGGAATAGAGTATCTGATTTGCTCTCTCTCTTATAATATTTATAGAGATTTTTAAAAGTCTCTATC
The DNA here is from genome assembly GCF_041296235.1 of Equus asinus. Taxonomy (NCBI): domain Eukaryota; kingdom Metazoa; phylum Chordata; class Mammalia; order Perissodactyla; family Equidae; genus Equus; species Equus asinus. The sequence continues at coordinate 12,967,038 of NC_091794.1, read as the reverse complement.
AATGTACCAACATGTACCAGCATCCAAATGATTTTGCAGCAATAGAGGAGTCAGGGGATATATTACTTTTTCTTTTTTACCTTAACAGAGAAAAACTGAAATTCCACTGGCCTCAACTTTCTATGGAAGGTAGATTCCAATATTTTTATGGATTGTAAGTACTTTGTCTTCAGATAGGCTTAACATACTAATTGCATTTAACTGCGGAGGTTGTGTCTTGTGTGTTTGGTTTAGTTGTGGTCAATTTAGTATATTCAGGTTATAAAAACATTTGTTACATTATAAAAAAGAAGATTACATTTTCATCTGTAATTTTTCAAAGACTCAAGAGTTCTCACGTATTTCTTGTTAGAAATTACTTAGAGGTAATTAATTTATCCCCGCTTGGGCACAAACGTTTTACTAAGCAAGCAGAGTTTTGAAGTCTCCATGGGTATAGGAGTTGGTGCATCGTTTTCTCAGTCAGAGTATAGGAAATAGTTTTACATTGGTCCTGATGCTGTTCTTTGGTGACTTTAAGTCAGATTTGATTTATATAGTGCAGTAACATTGAAAGTACGTTTTTAGAAAACATGTATTATCTTTTCACTCCTGTGTTCTACTAGCCCAGTATATCCTAAAGGCAACATTATCAATTCTGAACATTTGAGAGGAATTATAAACATACACGACCTCAGTAGAGACGAATATTTGATGCTCATGGTTCCCTGAAAGACTTATATAAATGCACTTTAACCTAAGGGAGAAATGCATGGGTTCAATAAATTACCTTACAAATAGGCTTATATTCATGAGTTTTAATTTTTCTCACTAAACTGAACTCATTCATTCCCAATTTAATTCATTATTCATTCTTCAGTAGGCAATATAAATGTAATAAACAGAAAAAAAATGTGTCCTGTTAAAATAACCCTACTTTGTTGTTTTATATAATTAGCAATACTTGGTAATCAATATGAAGTGGGCACGGGGTTTGTTATGTTTTTTATTAGAAGAAAAAGATACATCATTTGACATTGTACAGATAGCATCTGCAGACTGTTGCTAGTTGCTAGATTTGTCTTTCAATGCTATGGCAACAGTCTCCCAGCAGGGTACTACAGGAGGGTCATGTGACGAGTCGCAGTGGACTTCATGTCCTTGGGGTTGCAATACCAAAACTGACATTTTTTTATACCACAGGGTTTGAATTCTGACGAGTGTCTGTGAGACTTTCTGCTTCCTCTCACTCCTGTCTAGCATATCATACTATAGCTTTATCTAAAACAGGAAAATGTGATTGTCATTTAAAAAACCAGGTTTAAAGATGTGGAGAATAGAAATTATCAGGTGCTTGAATGTATATTTTTAGCAGCTTCCTTCTTCACCTCAAGTTTTCACTTAACTCAGACAAAACAATATTTGTATGTAAGAAAATGTCTATATTAACAAATGTCTCAAAGATTAACTGGGGATAGTGTCAATAGAGTAGATAAAAAAGAAAAAAGAGAAATCCATTTTACTGTTTGCTTTCTATGACACAATGGAAAATATTGACATGAACAGAAATCAATTTTGGAAACAGAAACACTCTAAGATAAGGGCATTTAGTTTACTGATAGGTTCTATTTTCTTTATAACATATTATCACTTAAATAGCAATAAAACTTTACATAGGAGATGGATGGGCAGTTAAGTTAAACAGGACTGATTCAAAGCTTGAATAAAAAGCAGGGACTAAAACACACCATTTGATTAAGAACTGGCTCTCGTTACTTAGGAGTCTGCCAAAAAGTCTGAATCTTATCCAAAGCAGTCTATTACAGTTTTCATTTGTTTTAAGACCCTCAAAGCAAGGGAGACATAAAATACACAAGCATTGTACAAAAACTGAAAAGAAGCAATCAAATTGGAATAAATGTTCAACGCATGTGATAAAATCACATGAAAAAAAGAGACCAGTGATAATTTTTAGGTGTTAGATTTCCCCCTCCAGGCATAAAATTGTTTTTAAGTCTATTGTTGGATATTTCAAGTTTTTAGACTCAAGAAAAATTTTCCTTTCAAACTTTGAACATTAAATTTACCCATGGTGTGTTCACTTTTGTTGTTGCTAATGCCGGGGAGTCTATTCTGATTCCTGGTGACCCTGTGTACAGCAGAGGGGACCCCTGCCTCGTCTTTTTGCGCCATCCTCTCACCTTCTAGTGCTCTATGGGACATTGCTCCACTGCTTTTCACAGTTTTCATGGACAATTTTTTCAGAAGTGGGTGGCCAGGTCCTTCTTCCTAGTCTGTCTAGTCTATAAGCTCCAGTGAAACATTTCTACCATGGGTGATGCTACTGGTATTTGACATACTGGTGGCATAGCTTTCAGCCTCACAGCAACACACATCTGTTACAGTATGACAATCGACAGACAGATAGTGTGGTTCCCTGACCAGGAAAACAACCCCGACCATGGAGGTGAGAGTGCTGGATCTTAACCACTACTCCACCAGGGCTGCCTTTGGTATACTTACATGCTGCAAAATGACTGCTACCATAGCGATAGCTAATGTCTCCACATAATTACCATTACTTTTTTGTGGTATGAACATTTAAGATAGACTCTCTAGAAACTTTCAAGTATGTAATGCAGTATTATTAATTATAATCACCAGGCTGTACATCAGATCCCCAGAACTTATTCACCTTATAACTAGATGTTTGTACTCTTTGACCAACATCTCCCTGTTTCCCCCATTCCAATGGCCCTGGTAACCACAACTCTACTCTGTTTCTACGAGTTAGACATTTTAGATTACACATGTAAGTATGTAAGTGATATCACATAGTATGTATATTTCTCTGTCTGGATTATTTTATTAGCATAATGCCCTCATGATCCACCAATGTTGTCTCAAATGGCAGAATTTCCTCCCTTCTCATGACTGAGTAATATTTCAGTGTGTGTGTGTGTGTGTATTTCACATCTTCTTTATCCATTCATCCATTGATGGACACTTAAGTTGCTTTCATATCTTGGCTGTTATTAATAACGCTGTAAGTGAACGTGAGAGTACAGATATCTCTTCCAATTAACAGTTTCTTCTTCTTTGGAAATACACTCAGAAGTGGGATTGCTGGACCATATAATAGTTCTATTTTTAAATTTTGAGGACCCTCCATACTGTTTTCCATCATGGCTGTAACAATTTACATTCACACCAACAGTGCTCAAGGGTTCCCTTTTCTCCACGTCTTTACCAATGTCTTTTTGGTGATAGCTATTCTAACAGGTGTGAGGTGATATCTCATTGTGGTTTTGATTTGCATTTCCCTAATAATTAATGATGTCAAGCACATTTTCATGTATGTCATTTGTATATCTTCTTTGGAAAAATACCTATTCAGTTCCTCTGCTCATTTTTTAATCGTTTGTTTTTTGTATTGAGTTGTATGAGTCCTTTACATATTTGGATATTATTAACTCCTTACCAGATATGTGATTTGCAAGTATTTTCTCCCATTTAATAGGTTGCTTTTTTATTTTGCTGATTGTTTCTTTCACAAGAAAGCTTTTTAGTTTGATGTAGTCCCAATTACTAATTTTTGCTTTTATTGCTTGTGCTTTTGGAGTAATATCTAAAAATTCATCACCAAAATGTTTTCTTCTAGGAGTTTTTTAGTTTCAGGTCTTATGTTTAAGTCTTTAATCCATTTCAAGTTAATTTTTGTGAGTGGTATAAGACAGGGGTCCAATTTCATTCTTCTTCATATGGTTACCCAGTTTTCCCAAGACTGTTTATTGAAGAGACTATCCTTCCCCCATTGTATAATATTGGCTCTGTTGTGAAACTCTAGTTGATGATATATACAAGGGCTTATTTGGGGGCTCTCAATTCTGTTCCATTGGTTTGTATATTTTATGCCAGTACCATACTGCTTTGATTACTATAGCTTTGTAATATAGTGTGAAATTGGCAAGTGTGATACCTCCAGATTTGTTCTTTTTTCTCAGGACTTCTTTGCCTATTCAGGACCATGTGTGTTTCCATACAAATTTTAGGGTTATTTTCTCTATTTCTGTGAAAAATGTCATGGGCAGGGGCCAGCCCAGTGGCGTAGTGGTTAAGTTTGTGGTCTCCGCTTCAGTGGCCCAGGGTTTGCAGGTTCAGATCCTGGGCATGGACCTGGCACCACTAGTCAAACCACGCTGTGGTGGCATCCCACATAAAATAAAGGAAGCTTGGCACAGATGTTAGCTCAGTGACAATCTTCCTCAAGCAAAAAGGAGAAGATTGGCAGCAGAAGTTAGCTCAGGGCCAATCTTCCTCACACACACACGTACACACAAATGCCATGGGAATTTTGAGAGGGATTGCATTGAATCTACAGATAGCTTTGGGTAGCATGGACATTTTAACAATATGAATTCTTCTCATCAATTTGTTTGTGTCTTCTTCAATTTATTTAATCAGTGTCTTATAGTTTTTAGTGCGCAGGCCTTTCACCCCCTGACATAAGTTTATTCCTCAATACTTTATTCTTTTTGAGGCTATTGTAAATGGGATTGTTTTCTTAATGTCTCTTTCTGATAGTTCATTGTTAGTATCTAGAGATGCAATTGATTTTTATATATTGATTTTGTATCCTGAAACTTTGCCAAATTCACTGATTAGTTCTCGCAGTTTTTTAGCATAGTCTTTAGGATTTTCTGTATATAAGATCATATCATCTGCAAACAAAGGCAGTTTTTCTTCTTCCTTTCCAATTTGCATGCTTTTTAATTTCTTTTTCCTGTTTGAGTGCTCTGGCTAGGGATTCCACTACTATCTTGAATAAGAGTGGTGAGAATGGACACGTTGGTCTTATTCCTGACCTTAGGGAAAAAGCTTTCAACCTTTCATCCTTGAGTATGATATCAGCTATGGTCTTGCAATAAATGGCTTTTATTATGTTGAGGTATGTATCTTCTATACCCAATTTATTGTGTTTTTTATCATAAAAAGATGTTTTACTTTGTGAAATGTTTTTTTCTCTATCTATTGAGATGATCATATGATTTTTATCTTTCATTTTATTGGTATGCTGTCTCACATTTATTGATTTACATATGTTGAAACATCTTTACATCCTAGGGATAATCCCACTCGATTATGGTGTATGATCTTTTCAATGTGCTCCTGAATTCAGTTTGCTAATATTATGTCGAGAATTTTTACATCTGTATTCATCAGGGATATTAGTCTGTAGTTTTCTTTTCTTGCAGCGTCCTTGTCTGGCTTTGGTATCAGAGTAATGCTAGGCTCATAAAACGAGTTTGGGAGTGTTAACTCCACTTCAATTTTTTGGAAGAGTTTGAGAAGGAATATGTTAGTTCTTCTGTAAATGTTTGGTAGGATTTACCAATGAAGCCGTCTGGTCTTGGGCATTTCTGTGTTAGGAGATTTTTGGTTACTGATTCAATCTTCTTTCTCATTGTTGGTTTGTTCAGATTTTCTATTTCTTTATGATTCACCTTTCTTAGGTTGCATATTTCTAAGAAACTCTTATATGTAATGTCAGTTAGTAAATATAAGGATGAGGTGTGTAGGGTTAGAGTAGTGAGGTAGGAAGTAGAAGATCCAGTCATCTATTTTACCCTTCCACGTGCAAGATGATAAGCAGAGAAGTATCATGTAGCCCTGAGAGACAAAAAAGTAGCCTACCTTAGTGGTTTTCCAAGCCACATTTACATCCCAAGAAACCCAGCTGAACTTTCCTTAAAGTCTTTGGAGTCTATGAGTTATATTCATTTTTTATAGCAACCATCTTTTTATTTTCTTTCTGGAGTTAGTTTTCTGATTCTGATAACTAAAAGAGCGTCCCCTACTAGACAACCTTCAGAAGAGTACTTACATTTAACAGTTTTCATAGATTAATCTATGCATGCCAACCAAGCATACCTTGGTTTTACTGGTTTCTGTTTTTCCCAGTTATTTAAGTCCTGATTCTTTGATGCTCCTATGTTCCCACTGAAGTCCATCCCAATGCCTTAGTCAGTGCTTACAGAAATAGAGCAAATAAGATTGTCATTTTCTTTCCTTCATGCCCCATGTATGCATTCATTCTCTTTGTGTAACTATAATCACAGCCATTTAGAACACACCCCCCAGATATAGACATCCTGGATATAGCTAATTGCTTGCAGTCCTAGAAATGCCTCACTCACATCTTGTTTTTACCATTAGGTAATGCTTCTCAGATAGTTGGTGCTCTGGTTGTTTATCCATCTGAACTTGGCTGTGCCTTTGGTTTCCTCATCTCATTTTTGGTCACCAAGCCCTATCCCTAAGTAGAAAGTAGAGACAGGTGACTGGTAGCTCACAACACAACAGATGTGACGACTAGAGAACGACACCCAGAGCTGCCACCACTAGGAATGATGTTTTAATTGAGGCACTCCTCAATTAGGCAAAGGATTTTCAGCTGGGATTCCAAGTAAAAAATGTTGTGCCCCATTGTATGAACTTAAAATAACCCTCCAAATGCCACAGTTCTCACAGAGTAATGGTCACAGCAAAGGGAACACATTATAGCAGTGAGTACTAAGGTAGTAGAGAGAGACTTAGAACTGCCACACCACGTACCCATCCCACCAAGTGATAGAGCCGCCCATGAGCTTCCATAGAAGTTCAATGATGAAGACTCAGAACCGAAAGACTATCCTTCAAGCAAGTGCATGAGCAAACACAAAAACATCGAGTCTAGATAGAACATTCTCAAGTTCGAATCTAGTGTCCCTGGAACAGATGGGAAGATTGCTTAAAAGTCTGAATAAGAAATCTGGAACAGAAACCATTCTCTTGATCTCACTAGAGGCGGGTTATCTTTTCTTGAAGATGAAATAGAAAGTGACCAGCCCACTGTTTATACTTTGTAGCTCTTCAAGTATAATTATGTAAAGATAAGCGTACAACAGTATAAGATGGACTTCATTTATTCCCACCAAAAGCCTTTGCTATATTCAGTAAGTCCTGGGCAAAAACAAACAAAAAACATGGCTGGTCTAGGAACCTAGACAATGTGCCTCATCTCTTTTTCTTGCATTCTTGATTCTAGTGGTCAGAGCAGAAAAAGTAAACCAGGAAGCAGCTCCATTTCATAACAGTGTTTGTTTTTGTCTTGCAGCCTCATTTAATCTAAAATTATACACACACACAAATAATCTGGTTATGGATATGTATATTATACATATGTGTATATAATCTCTTGCATATAATCCTGCTCAATCCACATAAAGAAAAGGAAGTAAAATATAAATAGAGAGATTTAATCTGGTGACAACTTCTAATCCATACCCGTATCCAGATAATCCAGTAATCCAAATTGTAGAAATACATAAGCAGTCATCTCTGATTTCTGGAAGATTCCTGAGTGGAATCAATTTAACTGCTGCCAAGGGAACACTACAAGAATTCAACGAGCTACTGTCGCACAAGAGCCCCTGGAGATTGGCTGCTGTGGAGTTTGACACGGTTCTAATTTGGTTTCCTTTCAAAGGATGCATTCCAATCTTTTCTTCAAATAATTGAGCAAAGCAATTATGCAGTCTTTAGAAAAGCATTAATCCGCACACAGAGGACACTACAAAGTATTTTCGCATCATTCCATAATTTATTGATTTTAGAAAACAGTTTATTCTTCTTTAAACGAACCACCTTCCTCAATACATGAAACTAACCTGGATACCCACTTCTTAAATACAAATAAAGAAGAAGCTTTCCCTGCCTAGTCATGTATCAATGATTTCAACACTTATTTACTCTGAGGCATTCTTGTAAACCTTGGTTTAAACTCTACTATTTATTTCAATTAGCTCATATTTTGTAATGCACTTGAAATTATTTATAACAAGATTGCTCAATTGCTACTTGATTAGTTACAGTAACCCCCAGGGATACTCTACTTTGGGAGTGTGAAAGGCTCATCCTTATCTGAAATGACTGTAAAGTGACAGTGATGAATAAATCGGGAGGGGAACATCCATCAGGTGAGCGGTGGTTGTAGGGAGTTTGGGAGCCTGATATCCTGAAAATTGAATAGAAATGAAAAGAGATACGAACTTAAGAAAAACATCAACAACATTCAGGGCCAAAATAAAATGGGGCATTAACACTTGAAATCATGAGTGAAAGCCCAGGATAGAGAAAGCTCAAAAATTTTCGGAGTAGGAAGATTGCTGGTCAGTGTCAAGAGTAAAGTAGAATATTTCTCTCTTTCTATCCAACCTAATGACTTTATCACATCCATTCCACCTTTGGTAGCTTTTTCTTCCATCCTTTTTCCTAACTACTACTTTTAGATGTATATAGATGTTTGGCAAAGAAAAGAGAAAAAAATAATCAATAATTAAACTTTTCAGATTAAATCCTCCAAAATATTTTAGCAGATACACTTCCAATACTATGTTGCTCATTATACACCTCTCTATTGTTTTAACACACAGGTACTATACAATAATCATAGAAAAATAAAAGATACAAATAACAAAATAAAAGTTAATATAAGACCTGGAAACCCCAAATCAAGATATAAGCACTGTTAACATACTGGTTTGTATTTTTTTTATAACAAAATGACCTCAGAATCAGATTGAAGGCCCGTGTTTTTTCAATCTTGATTGGCAGTATAAAAAAGATGAACTGAGTTTTGTATTGACGCATTAAGATTGTATTGTTCTGGCCCCACTTATGGAAAATATACTGGTGCCACACTCTTGTATGATTGTGGTTGAGGCCAAAAGATCAGGCCGCAGCCCTGTACAAGAGCAGGCTTTACCTTTCAATCCAATGGAGAGTTCCATCGTCAATCATCGTGGGAAAATTCTAGCAATGTCTTCCCTCCCCCAAAGAGGGTGGGGAAGAGGACTCAGGAGACAGGATTTAGATCAGGATAAGTAAAATTTTCTTCTCTCTTTGAAGTTGATAAATATCAGATATATATTGCTTTAAAACTCTCTAACATAAGGATTAGGTAAAGCATTAAGTATTTGAATTTGTAGCAAATAAACTAACACTTTCTCTCTCTCTCTGCACTGTTCAAAGTATTAGTTACATTACGATCAATACAATAAGATCCATGATATAGACACTATGCTTTGTAACAATAATTCCTGAAGATGGAGATGAAAATACAAATATATATACAGTTATTAATTATAATAAAATAGTATGCAAATGCACCCTAAAAATTATTTTAAATTTCACTAAAATATCTTATTTCTTGTAAAATAAATGTTCAAAATTGACTCAAAATGCAATAGCTAGACAAATAGTATTATTAAAATGTTTTAATGATAGTAAAATTATATTTATCAAATTAAATAGGACCAGTAAGATGCATTTTTATTAATTCTTTCAAAATCTCAGAAAATTGATAATTTCTTATTATACAAATATTTCAGAGCATTAACAATATGATATACTTTACAATTTGTTTTATGAATCTAGTGAAATGAATCTAATTAATTTGCCTGATAAAAAATTCTGTTAAGTTTACTAAAAAAAACTGACAGATGCATGAATGCAAGCACATAAAAACACTGAGCATTCAAATTAAATAACGTAACAAAAGATTAATCTACATAATCAAGTAAAATACATCCTTATATTTTGTTCACTTAATATGAAAAATTATTTTCACATATTATATATCACATTAGTAGTAGAAAACCAAGAACTCAATAGATGTAGGAAAGGTTTTTCAATTTAGTTTGACATCATTCTTAATATTAAAATCATTTAAAAGTCAAAAATAAAAAATAATTTTAAATAATAATGAAACATTTTAAGACTACAGCATAGAACTACTCAGCATTTGTAAAACAGCTCCTGGCATTCTATGGGGCCCTAAAAAGAATCTTATAAAAGACAAACGCAACAATTAAGAAGTTAAGTGATTGCAATGGGGAGATATTCATTAGTCAGAAATGTCTCAAAGTGAAGAAAAGGACCTTGAATTAGATAGACACAGGTGTGAGTCTAATGGGAATCGTGAAAAAGTTTAGAGATGGGTCTTATTTGAGACATTCAAGAAAGGTGGCGATGGGTCTTATCTTAGACTAAGCAAGAGTAGAATGGCCCTTGGTCATTAGATGGTTCCTGGAACACAAAGGAGTGGGAAGATTTCTGAACCATTGATGTTTTCTTGGAGGAAAGGACTCAGATGAAGTGCAACATTGCCAATCTCTTACCAGGAACATCAAATGACTATGCAACTGAAGTTATCCACCATAAGCTTGACATTTATCAGATCCACTGAATCATGTGGTCAGATAAGCACAGTAGTCATTATATAATGCAAATAGTATATTTTGTATTAGACCCAGGAAGCTCCAAAAAACATGAGTAAATTATATACACAGGTGACTCAAACTCTTATGTTACCTACTTCTATTGTATCTATGCTTCTTCCTCAAGGCAAACTATAACCTTACAGAGAAATTCATGTTATCAACTGACAAAGAAGAAGAAAACAAGAGAACTGATTAATATATAGGTGCCCTATGTTATTCTAGCTGTTGTGACTGTCATTACAAACCTACTCAGGGATTGCCTTAATGACAGTCCTGAGAGAATAGTCTCTTAGTAGGCAGACTAGATTATTACAGGGAGAAAAGTCACTTGAAGTATGGGTATCCACAGACTCCTCAGCTGTGGGGGAATAGCTTTTGCTGATTGATCAAGCCTCTGGAAGGAGCAAGACTTGGAGATTAGAGATTAGAAGCTCTGGAGAAAAGTTGTATAGATATATCTGGGAGAAAAACCACAGAGCATATGGTTACTAGAAAGTATGTACCATAGAAAAAGTTCTAAAAAATGTCACAGATAGATAGGATGACCCATTTGATGGATGTTGGCCTATGTCTCTTCGGTCACCTAGTGCTGGGGTAAAGGAGAGAGCAAGCGTGGAGACAGATCAAGAGAATATACATGGACTCAACTCCAATAGCTCCCTCTTACTTCATATTCCTAATTATTTAATGACACTATATAATGCCCCAATTGCCACCCAAGAGATTGATGCTGAGTAATTGATACAGCATCATGTGAATTTAACTGCTGCACCACTGGGCTGGTCCAGCTGTGTCTTTAAGGAATGATGACTCTCGGTAACTTGCTCCACTTAATTAGTTCAATCTTACCTTCTACTACCACTAAATTATGCTTTGTACACTAATTACCTGAACATTTGAATAGTTAAGTTTCTTTGACACTTAATGGAGAATGATGTACAGACAGAACTTGGTGATCTGAGACAAAAATAGAAAATGAAAATAAGATTGTTCTCTTCACCTCTCAGGGTCTATATGATCTCTTTTCTGCTTTTATCTTTTCCTCTCATGATTGTCATCCTTTTGTACCGAACTCAAGCCAACTACCCGACACCCATTTATATATTCTTTGAGCTCCAGGATACACAATGCATACACTTCAATCTTTATGTTTACTGTACATATTGTTCCTAAAGGAAATTTTATTACCTCGTCCAGGACTAAGGGTGTCATTCCAGGGACTAGAGGCCCCTTGGTCCAATCAGCTGTGACTGGGATGAGGGGCTGTGGAGCTGAGGGTGAAAATCCATTCCAAAAACAAGATTTTAGTGTGGACAGAAAAGCAACACAAAACACTGACTACTTCATTTTTTTTCTAGCAAACTAATTGTAACTAGTAAATAATTTATGCAGAACTAGTCAGTGTAAATATATGGCTTTCATTAGGCTTTTTGAAAAGTACTAAATGGCCCCATTATGATTTTAATATCCTTACATAACTAGGACTCCAATCTTAGAATCGATTTTAATGCTCATTTGGATGCATGAGTGAGTGCATTTCCTCCGAGAAACAGACAGCAGGATGAAATTAGTCATGTAAGAGATTTATTGGATAAAACACTTGAGGAAAAAGAAAGGGGGAAGGAGCAAGAAAATAGGAAGAGCCTTCATACCTCAATGCAGGTGTGACTCCTATGAAAGGAAAGGAGAATAAAGGAGGATGCAGTAAGAAGAGCTTCAGATTATAGTACAGCTCTGAGAAATCCTTCATGGTTTTCTCTCACTGATGGGAAGCCCCAGAGCAAAATTTGCCCATTAAATGAGCCACATATTAGGCAGTGGAATGGCTGAAGTGCCCCCATCACACACAGTTATTAGCTGGAAGAAGGCTGAGGAGAGATTAGCCTCAGCATGGACACTGCAGTGGGAGCTGTCAGTTAACTATACTCCTTTTAGCATTTTCTCTCATGAAAGAAGATCTGAACAGTGCACTCCCATGACTGCCTCAACCACTCACTCTGTTTTCTTTACTGTCTTCTTCCCAACAGAATATAAGCATCACAAAATCAAGTAAGATATATCTTTGTCATTTACCGCATGTGCCTCAGCCGATGCAGGGGACAGAGTATTGTAAAAGTTAAAAGGTTATGTACTTGTTAAAATATATTTAAGACAGGCCTTGGTGTGGCAGTGGGTATTTTCCTCACTACAAAAGTAATTTGTTTATTTTTCAAACTTAGTAGCTGTCAGAACATTCAGATTCACTGACGTATTTAAGACCTACTTTGATTTCTATGAGTATGAAAACATTCGGTATACCATATGTCCTTTTTGCCAACCTGACTCCATACATTAATTATAGCTCACTATTAAATATTGATGTTTTATAGTAGCTTTTATCATCTACTTCTTTGCGAGCAATGCTATGATATTAAGACATAGTGTTTCATTTCAGATTTACAGATGAGAAAATTGGGCCAGGTAGACTGAGGAAAAAAGCTAAGGACTTCTTCAAAATCACAAAATATATGAATGGAAAATTGAAATTAGGATTCACAGCTGATGAACTTTTCATTTGCTTTTCTCATTCATTTACACCACCTTTATCTTGTTGATTTTCTTCTTTTTAAAACAAAACTGTCTGCATCTCTGTATAGGAAATATTTAAAGATGGAGAACACTGAGAGGTGATGCTCAATGAATATCTGCTGGTCATCTTCAGGGCATCAGGTTCTCCTGGATGGGGCAAGTTGATAGGTAAGTCTCCTTTGGAAAATAAAGGAGCTCCAGAACTATCCTGCCCTTGATTCAGTTTGATTACGTTAACCAATGTGTTATCCTAATTGCCTAAGATACTTTTTGTTGGTTTTCAGTCCTTTGCAGCCAAAAGTTGCCTACACATTTTGATAAAGCAAACAGGAATTCAGATTCTTAGTCCAACATCTCACTAACCAGTGAGTGACAAAACAGACTGAAATCCAGGTCCATCTACTTCTCTATTTAGACTCTTTTTTTTTCTTATTAATTTCTATTCCACAGTAGGACATAAATGTGTTTGAGTCACTGATATATAACCACTAAGGGTGATTACATGATTCTTTTCATTCAGCTAAACTTATGAGTGGAAAGTAAGTGGTAGATATTGTGCCTTCATATACCACGTCCACTTTGCTCTTACCTTTTGGGGAGTGAATAGCACCTTAGTGGCTGTAAAGAGTTAATCTAATTCACCCAAACTTCTTTTGGATAAATAGGGCTTTAATTTGGGTTTTAACTGAATGAAATAGGCACTATCAGGTGAAATCCTAAATATAGTTGACCTAACTCACATTCCATCTAAAGAAATACAGCTTTCACACATTTCCCCCCAAATATCTTGGTATACCTGTTTCTTTTCACACATATCTGAGCAACTTCTTTTTGATGTGCTGCCTGCTTCAGAACATAGCTGTAAAAAATTTCCCCAGAGAATGCTATAAATGCAGCTTCAAGCATAAGATCATTGAAGCCAGTGCAAGGAATATAAGTGGAAATACTGGAAGACAGCTACTAATGAACTGGATTTTTGCACAAGCCCAATCTGCTTTTCTCCTAAATATTAAGGATCCTAAATCAAGCCAAAACTATGCGACAGAAATATAAAAACATTATTAGCTAATTGAGTTTGACTAGAGTGAATTAATTACAACGGAGAGAAGACAGGTAGATATTAAGGATCATGCAGAAACTAATGAGGTTCTGGGAAGGGTTCTCCCTTCTTTTTTTCCTTTCTGGTTTTATCTACTTTCAAAATGTGAAAGACACTTGGAACAATATTCATCTTTAAATGACCATTATACAGCATTTCTGATTATCATTTTTCACATAATTATATGAATAATGGAAATTGATAGAGTTTTTTTGATATATATTTGTTTATATATATAGATAACATATATATTTTTTTTACCTTGGAAAAGAGAGTGGTATAAAAGTAATAGTGTATTTTGTGGGACTTTGCAGAGAATGACTGCTGTAAAAATTGAGTAATATCCTGAAATATGACACGTATATATAATAAATGCTTGTACAAAGTGGTTAATCTATATAAAATGGAAAATAGTGTATCCTTGAATGTACTAGGTAGCTTTCTTTCTCATCTCCTTATTTCAGTAAACTATATTGTATTTCCTTCCTGAAAGATGGGATATTGAGTTGTGTACACACACATATGTAAGTGTGTATAGTGTATGCATATATACACTATACACTATATTTAGTATATATAGAGAGAGTGTGTAAATTATAACAACTATTCAGGCTTTTGGTCTTCTGTTTCATACACACATATGTGTACACAAACACATATACACATAGGCACACATATATGTGTATAAAATAGAAAACCAAATAACCTGAATATCTGTTATAATAAGAGTCTTTGTGATGTCACTATGTGACATCAGTATGCATTATATAATCATATTATGTCTAAAGATAATAAAGTTCCCATAAAGTAAATATCAAGACAGTGTTTTAGCTTGGAAAATAGCCTAATTTCAGCTTTTAGAATACTTTTCTTGTTATTGATGAGTATTTTTAACCCAAGACAATTTTACCTTTGTTTTATGTTAGTCCAAATATTCATGGCCTTCTACTCATAGGTATATGTAATCTCATCATATTTATAATTATTTGTTTGAAACTATCATTAGAGAAATCATAGAGCAGGTTTTCATAAGCAGAACCATGTTTCCTGGCTTCAGCACCCTAACCTCTGTGCCTTCTTTCTCTGTGTCTTGATATGACCCTACATCACAAAGATATAATTTATAAGGTCATGCAGAGTAATTCCAAGCAACTTTTGGCAAACAGCTTTGTCATCCATCACTAATGAGTACACGCACATGAAATTCCGTGGAAGGCAGCACTTTATGTGAATACTAAAATGCGGTTCATGCGATGCTGTTGGTCCTGGCAGGCAAGAAAAGAAAAAGAAGTCTCACCAAGGCTGAATGCTTTAGCTTCCTTGTCCGCAGTGAATAGATCATTGTGATATCTGTTTAATCTCTCTTAAATTTTGTCTCCTTGCAGGCAAGGCTTGTCTTCTTTTCATATAAAAAGCTTGTCCTCTTAAGCAAAAGTAGAACATTTCCCTATATAACAAGCAGGGAACTCAGTCTTGAAATGGGCTGATGTTGGATAGGCTAATGTACAGAAAGGATCTCTGAGTCCCCACTACTCCCTATATATGAATCCACAGTTCCACGAAAACTTCTGCCCCTTTAATGACTGTCTTTTCCTATGCTAGCACTTTTGTTCATGCTTATTTCACCTAAAACTCTCTCTCTTTTACTTAGCATGTAAGACCTACTTAAGTCTCAGGTCATCCAAGAAGATTCCTCCGATCACACTTACTCAGTGAACTCTTATTCCTATTAACTCCTATAGTCATTACTCTCGACATGACATAATTAGAATTTATATACTGTCTGGTACTGAAGTTATCTTTACCTTTTTGCTCACCCTGCTTTGCTGTGTCCATTTCTAATTTTTGAGTAGAAGGCAGGCTTATAATTCATTTTTCTTTGCTTTCTCCATTATATCAAGCACAATATCATTCCAATTAAGGTTAATTAATATGTGTTGGACCATCCACATTTGACGGTAAAGGAAATCAAGCTTAGGTTATAACTACTAGATTAAAACTGACAAATATTTACATGGTTTTATGCTTGAGAGACATTTCTAAAAATCTAAATGTAAGCAAATCCTCTGTTCTGATCTCCTTTTCTGTCAAAGTCCTGAGTGGTTCATTCCCCACAAGCTGTAGTGTGATAATGGTATGTTCTATAACAAAAGCAGGATCTAGTTATGGAAATTAGAATTGGCAAAGAATCATGGTTCTGCAAATATGTGTTCATAAAACACATTCACATTTCAACAATGATTTAGTTAGAATTTTCTAACTGGCTGAAAGTAATTTACATGCCCACCTCCAAAAACAGCCTTGAAATGGCATAAGTGTTTGAATTATCTAATGTCAAAAAATTGGCTGGTGTTGATGAACTAAGTCATATCAAATTCTTGTGCTCCAATCATCAGTCAGTCAGTTACTCACTACTATGCCACTAATGTCTTTTAGAACAAGTTACCCTGTTAGGTTTAGAGTTCCTCCCCCGTACAAAAATAAGCTTTGATATTTGAAGAGATCACAGCCATAAGGTGAAGGTTCTTTAATGCTATAGAATGTAGCATTTATCTCACTGAATAGGCTTGCACACACACAAAAAACATAGAGGAAAACAGTCTTAGAGCAAAATGAAATCATGGATTAGTTCTGTTGGTTACTAATGTACTTAAACCCTGGGAGTGTTTATGATTTTGAGTTTAAAAGCATCTTAACATCACTGGATTACATTATTTGGAGTTGAAAGAGAGTATCCTTTTTAGTGGTAAGAACAATCATATTTGAAGCTGCAGTAAATGATAAGAATGATGACTGAAAAATGAACAGGTTCTCATCAACTCCGAAGTCATTGCCTTTATATGTCTTTAGTACTTTCTATTAAAGATCTGGATAACTATTTTCAACATGAAACATGGCCTCTAGCTTTATGTACAAATAGTGGGTTTCTTAAATATCTCATGCCTACCAACCTGATGCATTTTAAAACTAAGCATAGTGGGAGCGGCAAAATCAGCAAGATTCAAATATACGTGTATGACATTTGTCTGAGACTGTGAATGAAGTCCTCATAAAATTTACCTTATCAAATGTCTACAATCTGGGACAGCTGCATTTTAATATCCAGAATGAAAGGCTCTTTCATTATTATAATTGTTAGTGAAAATTAAGACATGATCACTGTATTAGAAAATGACACTCAATTGGTTATAACACTTGCAAAGATGGAAAACATTCTACAATGCACAAGTCCAGAATTGATATTCTAAAACCAGTTTACATAAACCAAGTAGTTTTTAGGTTTAAGGTTAACCATGCATGCTTTTATGAGAAAGAGGATTAGCTTCTTCAAAGAAATATAACAAATCAATCTTGATTTTAGTGGCACAAATGACAAATATTTCAAGAGTATACATTTGTGAAAAAGGTCAATATTATATGTTGTGATAATAGCACTTTAAGCTAAAATAACATTTTAGAAACATAAATAATGTACAATGAGCTATTCTCATTACTTTTGGTCTTTTTATTTTGGTGGTGATTCACAGAAAGTCTAAATAATTTGCTCCAGGATTCACAAAACATTCAAAGTGATGCTTAGAGCTGTCATCAATACTATATCAATCTGAGCAAGGCATATTTTTACAGAAGGAACCTGTTGTGCTCAGTTCAAGCTTTTGCATAAGGAGGACTTGCCATGTCCACAGACGTGTTTATTTGGGATGATAAGCTTAAATTGAAGCATCACATACTCTGCAATAGCCTTCCATTTGGAATAGATCCAACAGCCACCCAGAAAGCTGCTGCACATATCCAGACCGGCAGCTATCTCACTGCGGACACAGTGGCCTCTGACAAGATAAGAACATCACAGTGCTGCTGCATAGGTCACCGATGAAGCATGTAACGGAGAAACGGTGAGACTAAGCCACAGTCACAAAAATAGAGCAATAAAATAATTTAGGCCATGTTAGTCCCTAAAAAATGTTGAAAAATGGGCTTCATGTCCTTTGAATGTGTATATTTTTAGGCTTTTCAGTTTAGTGGCACAACACCCTGGCTATGGAAGTGATGCTGTAAAAAAAAATGCCATAGACTGTAATGGCTAAGAGCTCAGGCTCAGCGGTGAAAGAGAATTCACTTTGAGTCCTAGTGGTGGCTTATAATCTGCATGAGTTTGGGCAAGTTACTTAAACTTGATAAGTCTTCATTTCTTTGGATTAATTTAATATTGATACCAACCTCACAGAAGGGTTCTAAGGAGAAATAATGTAAGTGCTTAGCACAATTTCTGGAAAACAGTAAGTGTTCAATTAGTGCTAAATATATTTAAGATGGTCCATGAAAAGAGGTTCACAGTTGACACAGTGGTAGAACTGTGTGTATGAATGTAATGACACTTACTCTCTAAACTCAATTTTCTCAACTCAGTAACGTTATGTATGGTCCTGTCTGTTACAATAGAAACAAATAAACTACAGTTTGTTTTCCATCGTTATCCACTTACATAAATGTTTTCCATAGTCTATCAAGTAAAATGTGTGGTGATTTAAGCATAGATACTTCCAAGAAAACCATATTAACTTTATTCTTAGGACCACCCCCAAGTATTGACGTATGTTATGGACCAACTGTGTTGAGTAATTTAACAATCTTGATTTAGTTTCTCATACGAGGAAAAAAAGACACATTTGTTTCGGTATGCAAATTTAGTATCTAAAATTATATCAAATGCTGCTTTGGAGACAAGATTTAGTCATTAATATTTTAACTGGCTTAAAGTATCCATTGTTCCCCACCAAATTTCTTTTTCAAAATTTCTGTGGAACTACATGCAGAAAAAATACAATCTAAGGGGCATCACACATTAACAAAGAAAGTGAATTAGTGAAAATTATAGAATAAAGTTTGAGTAACGGTGTGTCACATGTTACAGTGTATTTGGCGGCTATCAGAAAAATTGTGGTCATGCGACTTTAAAACTTGTGTATTTTTTAGAAATGTGAATTACAATGTCTTGTATTATAAGATGATTTTTTTTATAATATTCCATAATGAGAGACTAGTTGCAACTTATTCATTTCTTGGTAGACATTTTTGGTAGTGAATGATAAGAATGGCTATCATTTCCTCTGCAAACAGTTGCTAATAGAGTAGAAGTTGGGCCTTATGGTTATTATGTTTAGGATGATGCATTTTAATGAAAATGATTTACATTGATAAAATACCTAATCTGATTTAATTGGCTTAGAATGTTGGAGACTGAATGCATTGGCCTTTGAACTGACTCTAGAGAAAAATGTGCTTAAGATCATCTGAGGAAGGGGTGTGGAGCATATCAGAGACACATCCAGGAGATTACAGGAAGCGAGTGAGTGAATCTAGGTTTGAGATCTGAGCTGGGAGAATAGAGCCTATATCACAGGTTGGTGGGGTAGGAAGTCTTACAGGAAATGTATCTCCTTTTGATTAACTCGTCTAAGTGTCTCATAGTCTTGTTTTCTCCAATGTCTTTCTATTCTGTAAAAGGAATAATCAAGTGAATATATGACCCATTTTTTTACAACATTCTTAGATGTTTATGCTCAGGGTAAGCATGTACTCCCCCTACTCTCCTCATTTTCAGCTATGATTTTGGGACACAGGTGCAATCAATTAATGCCAATCTAAATAACTAGTGCAAAACTTATGCTACCTATATATATTTATTTTACCTCCAGTGTCCAGCATTGAATTACAAATTAATAATAATTCTTGATTCAAAACATATACTCATCATTGGTACATACATGACCTACTTTTATTTCTTTAGTTACTAGCAATTAATTTTATGTAAGACCTATCTACAAACACTTTACCCAAAGAAAGAAGTACAACTTTGGAAATAATTTATGTGTAATCTTCTCTCTCCTCTTCTCCTTCCCCTCTCTCCAACCTCAGGTAACCATAGGCTAAAGCCTTTGCTCACAATTCCCTTAATTTTGGTTTTTAGGTAATAGGGTATGTATATGCATTCCTAAAATGTATATTTTAGAATTTTTGTAGTTTTTAACTTTATAAAAATTGTATCATACTCTTTGTAGTAGTTTTGGACTCCTTTCTTTCACCTGTCAGTGGTAGTTAGTTGATTTTGACGGCTGCATAGTATTTCATTGCATGAATATACCTTGGTTTATTCTTCCACTCTTTTGTGAATGAGCATGGGTAGTTTCTAAGATTTTCCTGGTTAAGCAGTGTTATCATAGACATTCTTGAATACATCTTTTGTTGAAGTACAACTGTGTTTTTGGAACAAAAGGGCCTGCCTGCATTGGGAGGGAGCATGGTAAGCACATATATCTAGAAGAGGGCCATTGGAGATGGAGCTAAAAGACAGAGAGTAAGAGTAATGTGAGATGGGGCTAAAGGATGGAAGAAAAGACTCGATTCAAGATGTTCTTAACCATGTTAAAATGTTTGTTTTTATTTCAAGAACATAGGAAGCCATCAAAGAGTTTCAAGTAAGGTTTGACATAATCAGATATGCAAATTAACAGAATACCTTTGGTCACAATTTGAAAGAGAGACGTGCTGTAGCCCATGCAAAAACTGACGGTAGCTTGGACTGAGATTTTAGTGGTAAAGAGGGAAAAAAAAGGCTGGATAATGCAATTTTTTAAAGTGAATTTTTTCTGTAGCAGTGCATTAAATAAAATCAACTGTTCTTTTTTACCCCAATGGCATTAGCAAAAATGACCATTCAAAATTGTCAGAACATTAGTATTTCCTTTTTTTTTAAGACTTTAATTTTTAGAGCAATTTTAGGATCACAGAAGAGGACACAGATATTTCCCTTATACCCCCTACCCCCACACATGCACAACTTCCTCCAGTATCAATACCACCATCAGAATGGTTCCTTGGTTACAACTGATAAAGTTCTATTGACACATTATAATCAGCCAAAGCCCACTGTTTGCTCTTGGTGTTGTGTAGTCTATGGGTTTGGACAAATGGGTTTGGATACAAATAATGTATCCATCATTAATCACCACACAGAATATTTTTACCACCCTGAAAATCCTCTGTGCTCCATCTGTTCCTCACTTCTTGCCACCCCAACCCCTGGCAACCACTGATCTCTTTACTATCGCCACAATTTTGCCTTTTCCAGAATGTTGTGCAGTTGGAATTATACAGTATGTAGCCTTTTCAGGTTGGCTTTTTTCACTTAGCATATGCATTTACAATTCCTCCATGTCTCTTTGTGGCTCGATAGCTCATTTCTCTTTTTTTTTCAGCTTTATTGAGATATAATTGACAAATAAAATTGTAATATATTTAATGTGTTGAACACAATGATTTGATACACACAAACACTGTGAATGGATTCCCACTATTGAGTTAATTAACACATTCATCACCTCACATATTTACTTTTTTTGATGTGTTTTTTTGTCTTTTATTTTCTTACATAGACAACACAAATTCTACTCTCTTAGCAAATTTCAAATATACAATATAATATTAAAAACTATAGTCACCATGTTTACATTAGCTCCTCAGAACTCATTCATCTTATAAATGAAAGTTTTTACCAGCATCTCTGTGTTTCCCCTGCTGCCTAGCCCCTGGCAACCGCCATTCTACTCTCTGTTGTTTCCATGAGTTTGACTCTTTTTTTTAGATTCCACGTATAAGTGATACTATGCAGTGTTTACCTTTCTCTGCTTGGCTTATTTCACTTAGCATAATGCTCTCCAGATTCATCCACATTGTTCTAAAATGGCAAAATTTTCTTCTTTTTTAGGGATGAATAATATTCCTGTGTGTCTGTGTGTATAACATAATCCTTTGGATAAGATAACATTGTTAAGATGCCCTATCTTGCTCCGTAATACCATTTCAAAAACATGATATTTTTATAAAGTTTGGTCCCAACAGGAGGATAATTTATGAATTTCACATCGAAAGAGAGTTCTTTATATGACTGTTCTAAAAATGTGACTTATTTTCACATTCTTATAAAGTCCATCTATTGCTTACAATTTTTTAAAATTCTGTATTTTCCAAATGTTCAACTTTATACTTTTAGGAATATGGTTAGTAATTCTATTTGTGGTTTTTTTGGAGGTTAATAACTTTGCTGAAGAAGATTTTCATTAAAAGAATGAAGAGTTACAAGCTTACATAAGATATTTATATGCTTATCACTTTTTTTAATCCATTCACCTGTTGACAGATACTTGGTTGTGTCCATACCTTGGCTATTGTGAATATTGCTGCAACGAACATGAGAATACAGCTATGTTTTCCAGGCAAGGATTTCATTTTCTTTGGATATATACACAGAAGTGGGATTGCTGGATCATATAGTAGTTCTGTTTTTAATTTCTTGAGGAACATCCATACTGTTTTCCATAGTGAGTGGCTGTACCAGTTTACATTCCCACCATCAGTGTATGAGGGTTCTCTTCTCTCTACATCTTTGTCAACATTTGTTATCTCTTGTCTTTTTGATAATAATCATCCTAACAGATGTGAGATGAAATTTCATAGTGGTTTTGATTTGTGTTCCCTGATAATTAGTGATGTTGAGCACATTTTCCATGTACCTGTTGTCCACTGTGTATGTCATCTTAGGAAAAACAAATATTCAGGTCCTTTGCCCATTTTTTTTAATAGGGTTATTTGTTTTTTTGGCTGTTGAGTTCTATGAATTCCTTGTATGTTTTGGATATTAATCCCTTAGGAGATACATGGTTTGCAAATATTTTCTCACACTCCATGGGTTGACTTTTCATTTTGTGGATGGTTTCCTTTATTGTACAGAAATTTTTAGTTTGATGCAGTCCCACTTTTATGTTGCTTTTGTTGCCTTTGCTTTTGGTGTCATATCCAAAATGTCACTGCCAAGACCAATGTCAAGGAGGTTACCCACTATGTTTTCTTCTAGGCATTTTGTAGTTTCAAGTCTTACATTCAAGTTTTTGACCCATTTTGAGTTAATTTTTGTGTGTAGTATAAAATAAGAGTCCAGTTTCGTTCTTTTGCTTGTGGCTATCCTGTTTTCTCAACATCATTTACTGAAAATATTGTCCTTTCCCCCAGTGTATGTTATTGGATCCCTTGTCAAAAATTAATTGACCATACATGCATGAGTTTAATTCTGGGCTCTCTATTCTGTTCCATTGATTTCTGGGTCTGCTTTTATGCCAATACTATATTATTTTGATTACTATACCTTTGTAATATAGTTTGAAATCAAGAACTGTGATGCCTTCAATTCTGTTTTTCTTTATCAAGAATATTGGCTATTTGGAGTCTTCTGTGGTTCCATACAAATTTTAAGATTGTTTGTTCTATTTCTGTGAAAAATGCCATTGGATTTTTATAGGGATTGAATTGAATTTTAGATCACGTTGCGTAGCATGGACATTTTAACAATATTAATTTTTCCAATCCGTGAACATGGAATATCTTTTCATTTATTTGTGTCCTCTTCAATTTCTTTCATGAATGTCTTATAGTTTTCAGTGTACAGATCTTTCACCTTCTTGGTTAAATTT
The DNA here is from genome assembly GCF_041296235.1 of Equus asinus. NCBI lineage: Eukaryota > Metazoa > Chordata > Mammalia > Perissodactyla > Equidae > Equus > Equus asinus. Next base: position 12,943,543 of record NC_091794.1, on the reverse strand, counting down.
ATTCCTCAGTATTTTATTGTCCAAAACACTGACAACACCAAATGCTGGTAAGGATGTAGAACAATGAATGAGAGTTCCTGTTGCTCCACATCCTTCTGGCATTTGGTGAGAGTGTCCTGGATTTTGGCCATTCTAATAGGTGTGTGGTGGTATCTCATTGTTGTTTTAATTTGCGTTTCTCTGATGAGATATGATTTGGAGCATCTTTTTATATCCTTACTTGCCATCTCTATATCTTCTTTGGTGAGGTGTCTTCTTTGGTGAAGTGACTTTTTAGATACACCAAGATCAAAATCCATACAGGAAAGAATTGATAAGTGTTAGTGAGGTACAGTCTTTGGTCCTTCTTTGAAGTGGATTGTTTATTTTCTTACTGTTGAGTTTTAAGAGTTCCTTGTGTATTTTCCATAACAGTCCTTTGTTAGATGTCTTTTGCAAATATTTTCTCCCAGTCTGTGGCTTGTCTTCTAATTTTATTAATATTACCTTTCACAGAGCAGAAGTTTTTAACTTTAATCAAGTCCAGCTTATCCATTCTTTGTTGTATGGAATGTGTCTTCAGTGTTGTATCTAAAACATCATCACCATATCCAAGTTTATCTTGTTCTCTTTCTATAGTGTCTTCTAGGAGTTTTATAGTTTTGTGTTTTACCCCTAGGTATGATCCATTTTGAGTTAATTTTTGTGAAAGGTGTAAGATCTGTATCTACATTCATTTTTTTTATGTGTGGATGTCCAGTTGTTCCAGCACCATTTGTTGAAAAGATTTTCTTTGTTCCATTGTATTTTCTTTGCTCCTTTGTCAAAGATCAGTTGATTATATTTAAGTGGGTCTATTTCTAGGCTCTCTATTCTTTTCCACTGATCTATTTGTCTACTATTTTGCTAATACCATACTGTGTTGATTACTGTAGCTTTGGACTGTCTTGAAGTCAGATAGGGTAGTGCAGTCCTCCGGCTGTATTCTTCTTGTTCAGTATTGTCTTGGTTACTGTGAGTATTTTGCTTCTTCATATAAACTTTAGAATCAGTTTGTGGATATCCACAAAATAACTTGTTGAGATTTTGATTGGGACTACATTCAATCTTTAGATCAAATTGGGAAGAGAATTGGCATTTTGAAAGTATCTAGTCTTCCTACCCATGAATATGGGTGGAATATATTTCCATTTACTTAGTTCTTATTCTATTTCTTTCATCAATGTTTTGCAGTTCTCCTTATATAGATCTTGTACAGGTTTCATTGGATTTATTTGTAAGTATTTATTTTTGTGCTAATGTAAATGGTATCATGTTTTTATTTAAAATTCTACTTGTTTATTGAGGGTATATAGGAATGTGATTGACTTTTTTGTATTGATCTTGCATCCTGCAACAAGGATTTAATCATGTTTTAGTTCTAGGAGTTTTTTTTGTCTGTTCTTTTGGATTTTCTACAAAGACAATCAAATCACCTGCAGGCAATGTCAGTTTAATTTCTTCACTCCCAAACTTTTATATCCTTTTCTTGTCTTATTGCTTTAGCTAGTATTTCCAGTACAATGTTGAAAAGGAGTGGTGAAAGGGGACATTCTTGACTTGTTTCTCACCATTAAGTATGATGTTAGCTATAGGTTTTTTATAGCCAAATAACCTTACAAGAATCAGATAAAGATACAAGGACAGATAACAGCCTTCTATTTTTATTAAGGATGAAAATAAAAGGCCCAGAGAAATTAAGTGTCTTGCCTGAAGCCACACAGCAATGAAAGAGGGGGCTGGGCCTTGAATGCAGATATTCATTATCAAGTTGAAGAAGTTCCTATCTATTCCTAATTTACTGAGAGTTCAAGTGATCTTTTAAACTCCAACATCATCACATCTGTCTGTGTCCATAGATACATCACTGGCATATAAAATGCTTAATATAATTGAATTGTTTATGATATTATTTAAATCTCAGTGATTGGTACATAATAGGTACTGAAAATAAAACTTCTGAATGACTGACAATTCATCTTACCAGAAAAATGTGACATTACTTCAGCAGAAAAATAAATAAATAAATAAATGCTCCAAACCACATGCAATTACAACAGAAATTTGCAAAACTCCTCCCAAATGGCAAAGCTAAATTTATCTACAATTCAAATTGTATGTAAATGGTAGCAAATTAGTGAATGGAAGAACTTTAGTCAGTGTAATAATATTGTAATAAATTGATCCACATATTTGAAATCATTTCTTCTCAAAGCAGTGAAGCTTGACAATAGAAATTATTAATTTTTGTAAATATACTAACAGCTAACTTTTAAATATTTTATATCAAATTTTAAAACATGTTAAATACTAAAAATTAAAAATTATTTAAATCATAAGATGGCCAAATGAACAGAACTTATCTTTAAGAAGAAAAAAATTATAGGCTGTAGTTCAGACACTATGAATAAATAGCCATTTAATAAATACTCCTCATTGTATGTAAGATATTTAGTCCAGTTCTTTAATAAGTTACAAATTTAGTGGTAAATATTACATAATATTTTTAAATGACAGGAATTTAAGAGATTTTCTAGTGTAGCACTTCCCAATACTATTTCTTGTGGTGACAGAAATGTGTTAAATTGTGCTGTCCTCTATGGTAATGCCTCATGATGTGCATATATTGAACACTTGAAATTTGTCTAGGCTGACTGGGAAATTAAAATTTAAAACTTTATTTGATTTTTATTATACAAATTCAAATAGCTACATGTGGCTAGTGATGGGTGTGTCAGAGAGCAAATATCCAGGAGATTAAATTTCTTCAACTGATAGATATTAAAATTAATGGACAGATTTGACTGTCTCAAGGTCATACAATGAAGACAAAAAATTCAGCCATTTGGTATTTGAAAATTTCCCATTAATTTAAGCAATTTCTAACAATTCTGCTAAATTTTGTGGTGCTGTTAATAGAATTAATAGGAATTAGTAGAAGGAGAAAAAATTGTGTCAAGAATAGCTCATGGATGAGTCAGAGATTCACTGAACTTTGAAGAATGGCTGAGAAGAATGGATCTTAAATATTTCAGGGAAGATTTATTAAAATAATTTTTATGAGTTTGTTGTTGTTCTTATTGTTGAGAGTGACTACTTTAGAAATGAGCTTCATTTTCAAAAAGGGATAATATTCTGACAAACCAAGAACTAAACATATTTCTCATATTAGGTGAAGTATTAATGTCTGCAATCAATACTTGTTACTTCAAAGTTTATGCAGGTCATTAATTTGAGCATGACTTAGCTGAGACTTCTGCCTCAAGGTCTCTCACAAGGCTGCAGTCAAGGTGTTGGGAAGAGCTGCAGTCTCATCTGAAGGCTCAATCAGGGATGGATCCTAGGATCTATTCTAAGCTCAGTCATGTGCTAATTACCAGGATTCAGTTTCTCAAGAACTGTTGAATTGGTGGTTTCCACTCTTTGCTGACTATTGGCCAGAAGCCATCCTCAAGTTCTTTCCATGCTCCATAGGGCAACTCACATCATGGCAGCTTGCTTCATTGAATCAAAAGCTAAAAAAACCAAAGAGACAGAGACTGCAAGCAGAATGGGAATTACATTTTTTTCTGACAATTTCAGAAGTGGCATTCTATAACTTTTACTTTAGAAGCTAGTCACTAGGTCCAGGACACAAGAAAGTGGATAAGATTACACAAGGGCATAAATACCAAGAAATGTGAATGATTGGTTCCCATTTTGTCAAGCTTCTCATCACATTAAGTAAAGAAGATGCCAAAAACTTTCCTAGAAAGCATGTGATATTTCTCAATACCATTTATCAGAAGTCCTGCAAAGAATTTCTACTTTAAATATTGAAAATAAATGGAAGACTATGAAGCCATAAATGTGATTTTTTTTACAATAAGTTCACACTGACAACCTAAATTCTACAAATATCAGTTTTTAATACTGTCAGCTGTGTTTCATATGGTGTCAGTTGCTGAATGAAAAGTGAAAGCTGGAAATGTTCTACTAGAGGAAGTTTTAGTTTTCCAGTCCTGAACACCATTTATTGTGTTTTATTTAATATTGTTCAGTAGCTCCATTATTTGCAACCTTCCTCTATTACTAAGGTAGTGATATGTGAACTTTGCCACAAATTGCACAATCCTATAAAGACAGTTTGTCTTGAAAGATTAGCTTCTGAGCTAAGAATGAGCAAGGTACTCTAGTATGAGCAAGGTAATTTATCACAGTCCTGTAGCCTAGGAGACTGGTCATACATATGAAACAGTCGTTAATTACAAAAGGAATTCAGACATTCCATTCCTATGAATTTTGGTTAGCGATTTTCTGAAGTGTTTAAGATCATGCAGCCCCGAAATGGCAGACTTTAACTCTGATTACATGCTACTAACTAGATGTTGTATTATTCTAAAAAGATGACAGAGTTATTTAAGTGAGAAAGGTGTATGACATAGGATGCAAATCTTGTGTCAGTTTCTACAGAATTATAAAATAATTAAGATCAAATACTTGAAAAGACATAAATTCTCATACCACTCATGCTCTCTTTCTTCTAGAATCAGTCATCTTCTTAGAGCTTTCAATTTCCTTATCTCTTTGCAGCATTTCAGCCTAGCGTACACATTATCCTATTTTTTCCTCTATTTACAGTAAACTCCCATCAGTAGTCGTGAAAGCTTGTCATCCTCTTTTCCTCAACAGACGGTAACTCCTAAACTTCCACTTTTCGTATAAAAATGTGCGCCAAAGGTTAACAATAATCTACAAATAAAATTAAATGCCCTAAATATCTACCTTCTCCAGCACTGAATTTCTCTGACCTTTGACCCATTTTTGTAACTCTTTCTTTCCTCTTCTGCCTGAGGCTCATCTCCCCATGACCAACCTACATTCCTTGAGCTTGATTCCTTCTCTGGCTTTTTAAATTTAGAAATGCATTAAGATTGAGAGTTCAGCTTTTTCTTCTTCTTTGTCTAAGCTCTGTTTAGACACTGTCCATTGAAGAAATTATCCACTTCAGTGATCATGTCTGAATTGGTGACTCCCAGCTCTGCATTTCCAGGGTCGCCATCATCCTTCCTGAATACAGTTCTGCTTGTGCAACCGCGTGCTGAGCATTTGCATTTGGACAAACCTGTGTTACCTCAACTAAAAGATCTTAGACACTGAATTACATTGTATCCTAGATTAATCAAACTTTTCTTTAAATTTTTATCTCTTTCTATCAAATTTAGCATTGTGCTCTCAGTTAGCCAAGCTTAAAATAAAAATTATCTTTGACTCTCGACTTGAAACATTGAGATGATTTGACCTTTCCAATTCCCACCTTTCTCACCTTAAAATGAATATGATAGTAAGACTGATCTCAAAATGCTGTTCTAGAGTTTAAGTGATATAAAGCATTCAAAATACTTTAGCACAGTGCCTGACATGTAATAATCCCTTTTTGTTCTTATTATATCATATTCCAGAATGTGATAATGTAATATTTGAATATGTATTTCTTTAAAAATTTACAGTATTATTGAAATTGCATTCAAAATATCTACGAAATATTTTTCAGAGCTTGGCAAAATATGTCTAAATAGGCAAGATGAGCCTGGCAAATTCTGAAAAAGAATAATGACAGAGATACACCAAATAGGTTATTGCAGCTATTTTTATAGTTTAATTTTGTATCAGATGAACACCTATTTATGCAATAAGAAAGTAATTTCTAAGTAAAATAATTAAGTGAGGACATCAAAAAGGAATAGTACGTATTGTCTGGACTATAACAAAATTAAAGTTTTTGTTCATAAAACATCAAAAAAATTGAAAGGGCAAAAAATTCGATAAGCAGTAAATATTTTTCACCAGTATTTTAGATAACTATATCAACAACAAATGAGAGTATCTCTTTATAACAGCAACATCGACAGTATTCATATGGCCATTAATAAAAGAAAACAAAGACAGACAAAACTATAGAATTTCATGAAAACTTAGGCTCTCATTGAGATTTTAATTTCAATTTCTGTTCCAAGTAAATTTGAATGTTTTTCCTTTTTGTTGACCATCTTTATTTTTCTGTAAAAGTCACTTTTAAAAACCACTGAGAAAATGTAATGGTGACAGAGGACAGTAGTTTGAGCTAATCTCAAACTCTCTCAGTTATATATTCCTGCTTAAACATTTTAGCAGATGGTGTCTCTTAAAAGTACACAGTTGATAAGTAGATTGAGAAAAGAGTGCTTCATGCCCAATTAACTTCTTGTCTACAGAGATGTCTAAAGAAAGTTGAATGACTTAAAGACAAAATGCTCTATATTTTGCTAGAGTAGAAAAGGGCCGTGATGAGAGAGTTGGGTTTTCTAACACGGTCCAGAATTTAACTGCATTTTGTAAACTAATACTATACCAGTACCATTTCTCTGAATAGGCTCTGCTAACTTGGAGAAGCATAGAGGCTCAGTAGAGGGACTGGCTCTGAACAGCTTGGCTGTTTATAGAAAAAGAACCTGAGGGGATCCAGGAATGATTTTAAGTATAATAGGCATAAAATAAAATATTACTGTCATGTATCTATTGTTGAGAAGCAACTAACATTTTCATAGCTCTGCACAATTAGGGTTTTCTAAGCAAAAATTACTGGCAACCAGGATTAAAGCATGTTTGTCTGGTACACATGCCTTGGAAGTTAGAGACCTCCAGAAAGATTTACAGACCTATCTGCCCTGGAGACTTTATTTACATTCCAAAGGGTTGCAGACATCAAGGGACCTTCCTCTCTTTTCCAAGAGAGGATTTGTTTATGTTGGAAACTAATGTCTTTTCCTCTCTCTGGAGGAAAGAGGGGCAGCTGTGCAGCAGTTTCTATATAAGCTGCAAAATTCATAGCTCAGGGTTCCTCCCCTGTGGTAGAGACTACTTCTGTCCATGCAGGGTCCATTTTCCCTCATCACATCACCTCAAGGAAGAGAAGGGGGCGTGGAGAACTCGCGTGATTATTGCTATAAATAATAATGATCTCTGATCCAGAAACCTTTTATTTGCTTATCTTGTATTAAAAACTTATCTGTTTATGTCATTTGTGGATATTAAAACCTACACAGATCTAAAGTGGGGAGTTTCATCCTCTCTCTTGTTGTTAATACATGTTTTTCCAACTTATTAGTCTATTCCCATAGCCACAGAGTGTGTAAATAGTGCTAGTTATTTGCATAGTATTGTGGGCACTCTGGGCCTCACTTGTCTCTAGGGACAATGGAGCTTTGCGAAAGGGGAATTGCTAGCAAATGAGACCAAATAAGAAAACGAAAACAGTAACAGCACTTCTGGGGCTTGAAGCCGTGATACTTACCAACATTTAGTAAGCTGGATTTGCAAGTCCACAGAGGAGTAGATCCTAAATAGGGTTTAAAATCCATTCAGAAATGAGAAGAGAGAGATAAGGGCAAGTTCATTGTCATGAGTTTTTCCATAATGAGAAATTCACTCACTCTGAAGGACTGTCCTTTATTCTGAGATTTGCTTCCTACTTTTTGGGGTTAAAATATTCTTTTAAACAATAATGATAATGGTAAATTATATTTTGTCTGTTGGTTCATTACATGGTAGCAAAATGTCCCTATTATTGTTTTAAAGTTGTATTTACAGTGAAAGCACAGTCTTGGAGCCACTGCTTTAAATGATTTGTATTTCTTACTGGGCTTGACATCTCAGGTCCTAGCTGCAGCCTCCATGAAAATGGATGCCCTGGGGTAGGATGCGATAGGATGAATGCCAGGTTTGGATAACGCATAGAAATGTGATAAAACAATTAAGTCATTGTTAAGTTTTAAAGTAGAAAATGTGTCACTTTATTATTATCTGTATATATATTTAAATATATTTATTTAATATTTCTCCAAAAAATGAGAGACAGGAAAGTTTTACACAAATACATCAGGACCAATCAAATTCCTTCTTGGTTAAGTTTCTTCTTAGAAGATATTACCCACTTCCTCCTGAAATTGAAAAACAGATTTAAACAGACAGTGTTATTGCTGAACATAGTTTCATGAAAATTCTTAAGAAAATTTCAAACTTTAACTTAGTTACATGCTGAATTCCCCAGGATTGATAAGCATCAGTTCCAGACAGCTGAGATGCTTGGGAACGCTGGACTTTGAAAAATTTAACTAATAACCAAGTCTTATCTGTCGAATTTACTGTCTTTGTGACTTTTCACTAAGTTGAAGGGAAATTTAGTTGAATTTTGACACTGGCTTCCACTTTTTCTATTTTACTCATTGGTTAATCTCTATTCTAGAGGTTGGGGACTGTGTTTATTCATGTCGTATCCTTCTTAGGCAGGCCTGCTCTACTCAGCTACGTGCCCAATAAATATCTTAGTGGACCCAAGGAATGATCAAAATACAGAGAATGAATGTGGACCCCATCAGTGGTGGTACTTGTAGTAAACCATAAAGTTCTGAAGTTGAGGCCACAATTCTAGTTCCAGTTGTGGTCCATGTAGATACTGCTTTCTAGGGGTTAACCCATTCAGTGAATGAAAATACCATGAAGCATAGGGAAATAATTCTAGAGTTCATTTTAAAAAACTCAAGACAGAGATAATAGTATGAGGATAATGTCATCCAGAATGTTTCTGTTCTTTAAATTTCTACCAATTTTAATTCCATTCGCAACTGGTTCTCACAATGTGGGCCACTGTCTTACCAGAGATCCCTTGTAGCTCTCAAAGGATTGCTCATTAACATAAAGAAAGGGACATACGTGCTATCCTAATAATCAGTAATAGCAAATGCCAAGCTTTGATAGATGTGTGTAGGAGTGTATGAAAGATGCCTGGCCACTGACTACAGATACAAAAAAATGTGTAAATGGTGATTTAATTTTGTAAAGTATTATTTAAATATATACACCTATGTACATACACATGTGTATCAAAATTATACACTAAAAATTCAACAAAAATAATGAGATTCTAGATCATTTTGTTCTTTTAACTCTATAAATGAATTTGATCTTAGGATGTACAAGTAAATCCTGAAAAATTCTGAAACTCCATTGTTCTGATCATATCCAAAGTTGGTTCAATATTACAAACCTGACAAAAGGAGCCCACGAGGGAATAATTGAGATAAAACATGTACAAACTAAATAATACGAAGGATGATCAAGCTGCAAGGAGAGCGAGAGGAATATTGGAGAAGACTGTGTGTGCCTGTGAGAAAGTGTGTATAGTGAAATACTGGTTTGAAAGGCTATCTTCAAATTTCAGAAGAGCTATCATGTTAAAGATGTGTGTGTATTTGTAAATGTGCATATGTGCATGTCTCCGGGGTTCCTCCAGAGGAATAGGACTAAGGTCAATGGAGGGAGATACAGGAAAGCAAATTTCTGTATAATTCAATTAAAAGTCTAAAATATTTAAACAGTTCAAAATTTGAATAATTGACCTTTTGAAATAATAAAACTTCCTTTCTCTCCAATCCCTCCAAAAATTTCAAAGACAGGTCAGAATGTTTGAGGAAATGTACATTCCAAATCTAAGATTCTAGGACTGTAAGAATTAAACACAAATTATCTTCCTGATTATGTATCTATCATAAGTTCTTATACTTATATAATCATCAAATATTTTGTTTATCATTAAGCTAGAACCCTGATTTTAATAGTTATAAAAAGTTAGATTATTTTAAAAACTGTTCAAAGCAAAGGATGTAAATGAAAACTCAATTTCTTCACAAAAGTATCCAGTAGTCCGGTCTTTGAAGGAATTACATGAACTCCTAATTTAATGAAACAAACTTTTGTTTGATCACTCCTCAACCTCCATCAAAGTTTGAATGACTTATTTCATTGCTCTTTAAAACTTACCTCAGGCCTCTTCCAACGTTCCTCATGCAGGGAGATAGTAGAATATGAAAGGATATTTAAAAACAGACCAGCATCTGGCTTGGCAAAGTACTAGCTTTGTGACCATGGATAAACTTGTAACCTCTCTGGGCTATTAGTGTTTATCCCACTCACTCACTTACTACGAGTATCAAATGGTATAATGTATAATATGCAATGTTTACCACAGAGCCTGGCCAAAACTATTACCACTAATATTTGCAGCATTCAAACCAATTGATTTCCCTGAGAACAAGTACAACATATACTCTCTAAGTATTGCAAAATTTCTGGGGTTTCAAGTCTTGAATATTTTCTAAGTTTTCAGTGTATGTTTTTCATTGGAAGATCTATTTATCCATTCCCCATATTCATGTCAATAGTCATTAAATATGCATAATGTGCCATTCTGTTAGGCACTGTTTGAAACAAATACAAAAAATTCAATTAAAAAATAAAAAGAAATACAATTTGTTTATTTTAAATAAAATAAATGCCTAGCCTTTGTAGAGTTTGTAGATTAATATAGACAAATAAACAATGTTAATAAATACTATTAGTACTGTGATAGGGACCGTGCCCATACAATTTATTGCCCCACTAGGACAATAAATATATATAGTGTATAAAGATGCACATCCTACTATTTTATATATATGCAAATGTTTTGTGGAAATAATGTACAAATTTATTTATAAATGTTATTGAACTTAAAGTAGCATATTATATGAGATATTTTCTCAATCCGTAAATACAAGAAATACAATCACTATACCATCAGAAGGGGTGAGGAGTCCATGTGATTTTTTAACTTGAAGAAATTGGCCTCAAGAATCTACGATATAAAACTGTGATGAAATGAGTAGATAATTCCATATAATACCTGTAATACAGGAAAATACTTGTTGGTTCAAGAATACTCTCTCTTCCATTCCACATCAATGACAAAAAAAAAATTACTAGAAAATAACAATATTCAGAAAGCAGAATTCAGAAAGCCCATCAAGAATTAACTTTAAATCAATTAATCAACAAGTATTTATTAGGTTCCTATTTTGTTCTTGGCATAGGATTTTAAACTTTTCTTCATTACACTCACTGAACTATGTTGATACACAAACAGATATGATGATGATAAGCTCCTTTATCAGCAGGCTTTTTATGATTAATCTTTAATTATTATGGCTATCTAAACATAACTAGGTAGAACTAATGTGGTACATGTTGTAAGTAAAAGTTTTTTTAAATATGTAACAATTTTGTATATCTTTTTTTATTAATACGAACAAAGTCTATTGAGGGATGGTCTTTTTATTGTCAGCCTAAAAAGCAGCAGCTGTCAACCATGCCTACAGATGTGAATTCTCTGTGGAGCATAATAACAATGAAACTCATGACGTTTCCAGACATACTGAATCAAAATCTTCAGGTTCGAGGATGGATATTTTAAAACTTTCCAGTTTTTTCTATGATAATTGAAGTTTAGGAAACACTACCACAGACCTTAATAAGAGTTTTCATTTGCCTCATATTCCCAAGAGATTTGAACACTATTTGTTGTAATTAGAAAGACCTTTATTCACTTAACAAGTGTTAATAAAGTGTGCTGAATATGAAGAGGACTATAAAATATGTAAAAGACTGCCCTTTAGGACCTTAAAGTGCATGTGGGCTGTCATCAAAGAAGGATTAACTGTTGTAGAAAATTAGAGCAGTAATCAATACACACCTGAAGAAGGTATCCTGGTGGTGAAAAGTGAATTGGGCAGTTGGGTCTTGAAAGATAATTAGAGTTAGAATACATCAAAGTTTCTTATAGACCAGTGCGTAGGTGAATTTAAGTGGAAGACATAGTGGAGGACATGAGTCAAAATCTTAGTAAGTCCCACAATGAAGAAAGACTAAGGAATCACTGGAATAGGTAGAAAAGACAGGAAAAGTTATCTCAATTGGGAATCAGGGAGTGGTAAGTAAACGCTCCAGATTTATCATGAGCATGTTCATGTTCTGTGATCCATGTGGAGGAATTGAGGGTGTGCGTCCTGGGAATACTTGGGTAGGTATGGTAAGAATTGCTAATGGTGTCTCTGAATGGCTAGATTGAAGAATTTGCATTTTATCCAGAAGAAAGAGGGAGAGGGGATATAATGGAGGCAGGGATGAGGTGTGGGAAAGCTTTGGGAAGTGAATTCACATACTTTGTGTTTGGGAAATGTTAATCTAAGGACACTTTGCAGGAGGAATTATAGGATGAGGCTCCAGAGCAGAGAATTAAACTAAAAGCTCTTACAATTATCCATTGGTGTTGTGCCATATGTTGTTTTCTTTCCTGTGCACTGTGGCATAAAGTTAGGATCAAACCATCTGGATAAAACTCTCTGTAAAGAAAATTTTAACCATGGGATCCTCTCTCTGCTTCAAGTGGGAATTTTGGTTTCTCTTTGCAACTCAACTACCAAAATCACCTGAATCATTAGATTGTAATCTCTTCAAATCTCTTTAATATCCAGTAAAGTTTATACAATGCCTGGTGCATAGTAGATGCTCAGTAAACCTTGTTTTACTACTGTGTCAAGCAATCTCTCCCATCATCAAATGGTAGGAAAGTTAAAATTATTTAGACGTCATTTCATGAAATCGTATTATGCACATAGCATGTGTTTATACACTAAAGTGTTTAAAAATTTACCTCAAAAGGGGCCAGTCCGGTGGTGCAGCGGTTAAGTGTGCACGTTCCCTTCGGTGGCCCAGGGTTCGCTGGTTGGGATCCTGGGTGTGGACATGGCACCGCTTGGCAAAAGCCATGCTGTGGTAGGTGTCCCACATATAAAGCAGAGAAAGATGGGCACAGATGTTAGCTCAGGGCCAGTCTTCCTCAGCAAAAAGAGGAGGATTGGGGGCAAATGTTAGCTCAGGGCTAATCTTCCTCAAAAAAAATTAAAATGCATAAAAGTTTACCTCAAAAAATGTGAAGTTCAAGTAAGATAATATATTGAAATTGTTTTGTGAATAATTTTAAGTGTTCTCCAGTTGTGAGGTGCTACTAGAAGTTCTAATAGTACTTACATTATAAATTATTTTTTTCTATATATGAAGGCAACAGAACTCTTAAGTTATTGAAACTGGTATAGTATAATTAGCCAATTAACACCTATACCAGGATCTGATTTTTTTTTTTACCCAATTAAACTGTAGGGAATAAAGAAAAGTAAGACATATTTCCTACCCACAAATAGAGTAAAAGTCTAACTGAGGTGCTAAAACAAACACCCATTATTGAGCAGATACAAATACAAAAGAAGATACAATTAAGTATGCATACACATTGTACAAAGTCATATAAAAATTCAAAGCTCTTTTAGTCATGTTGTAGTCATTTCACAAGGTTGCTCTTTTGAAAAGTACAGGATATTATTTACTGTATAAGAAATCAGAAGCTTCAGAAGTTCTTTTTTATCATTAACTGACTCTACTTCTTTTTGTGCCTATAATCAAAATTCTAATGCTGAATCCATAAGTAGACTCACAGATCATTAGTAGTAACTGAGTAAAAACAGTGACTTTTGAAAATAGCATTAAGATCGTAGCCAATGCAATAAGGCAAGAAAAAAAACAATAAAAATTAGAAAAACTGTCATTACTCACAGACAAACATTATAAGAGAAAATTTAAAAGAATCAACAGACCACCTATTAACATTTATATGTAAATTTGTGTGTAAATTTACATATAAATTTAGATGTAAATAGAACCAGGTCACTGGATTCAAGGTGACTGTATTATGTTTAATAATATAAAATTGATAATTTCATAGGTCAAAAATAATTAATATTGAATATTTTATATGATTCTATTCAATGTATTAATGTATTTCTGTAAGCAATATCAATGTATCGAAAATGAAATTTATGAAAATATACAATTTATGATTGCATTAGAAATATCAAATGTCTAGGAATAAATCTAATAGAAGGTGTGCAAAACTAATGCAACACACACACACATACACACACATTTATATGTAGAACTTACATATATGTGTGAATATGGATAGACAGAAAGAAACAAAGACAGCAAGAAGGAATGAGAGAGATTTTAAGTCTAAATAAATGAGGGATAGGCATATTTCTAAATACATAGAGGGGTATGTCGTTTTAATGAATTTCAAAATAATATTGCAAGTATAGCAGTTCTCTTCAAATTGATCTTCAAAACTCAGCATAATCCCAATCAATATCCTAGAAACTTTGTGTGTGTATGTGTCTGTGTTTGTAAACTGATAAGCTAATTTTACATGAAAAAATAAAGGTCCAAGAATAGCCAAGGCAATTTTGAAGATACAGAAGGCTGGAGGATTTAACTACGAAACATCAGTATCGTGCTGCCTTAATTGGAATAAAGCTGTATTACTTATTATGGTGTGGAAATGGCATAACTATAGACATAGATCAATGGCACATATTAACATATGCAAGAACACTTAAGCGCAATTGTGAAAGGATGGTCATTGTGTTCAAAATAATGCTGGGTTGATTGGATGTCCATAAGGGAAAAAAATGGACCCTAACCTCTACTTCACATCCAACACAAAAGTCATTTCAGACAGATTGTAGATATAAATATAAAATTTAAACTATAAGGATTTTAGAAGAAAACGTAGAAAAATATCTTGAAGATTTAGGTATAAGCAAAGATTTCTTTTTTGTTTTTACATTCTTTTATTTATTGAGCTCATAATAGTTTCCATCATTGTGAAATTTGAGTTATACATGTTTCTTGTGCTCCCTTTCCCCTCTGTGCCCACCCTCCATCCTCCTCCCCATGGTAACCACTGAACTGTTTTCTCTGTCCATGTGTTCGTTTATATTCCACATACGAGTGAAATCATATGGAGTTTGTCTTTCTCAGTCTGGCTTATTTCACTTAGCATAATACCCTCCAGATCCATCACTGTTGTTGCAAATGGGCTGATTTTGTCTTTTTTTACAGCTGAGTAGTAGGCCATTGTATAAATATACCACATCTTCTTTATCCAATCATTGGACAATGGGCACTTGGATTGTTTCCATGTCTTGGCTATTGTGAATAGTGCTGCAATGAACATAGGGATACATATGTTACTTTGGATCGTTATTGCAAGTTGTTTGGGTAGATGCCCAATAACGGGATAGCTGGGTCATTTGATGTTTCTATTTTTAGTTTTTTGAGGAATCTCCATCCTGTTTTCCACAGTGGCTGCACTAGTTTGCATTCCCACCAGCAGTGTATGAGTGTTCCCTGTTCTCCACATCCTCTCCAACATTTGTTTTTTGTCTTGATAATTATAGCCATTTTGACTAAGGTGATTTCTCATTGTAGTTTTTATTGCAAAGATTTCTTAAGAGGGCATAAGGAAACACCAACAATAAAGTAAATGTGCATGCATATGCAAGTGTGTGCATATGCAGGCACATCTATATTAAGATTTAAAGCTTCTGTTTATTAAAAGGCACCATTAAAAATTGTAAACAACCTACACATTGGAAAAAGACATTTGTAATACATACATCTAACAAGACTTTCACCCAAAATATATAAAGAATTCCTATATGTCAATAAGAAACAGGCAATTTTTAAGAAAATTGAGGAGAACACAAACAACTTTTTCACAAAAGAGGAGAGCCAAGTGTCCAATAAATTTATTAAAAAATATTATTCAATTCTATTATTTAATGAAGAAATACAGATTAAAACTATATATACCCCTATATATGAACAAAAATGGCAAAATTGAAAAAGACCAAAAAAAATTGTTGGTGGGAGTGTGGAGCAGTCAGAACTCTCTCATACACTGCTGATGATAGTGCAAATGCACACTCATTTTGGGAAATTATTTGGCAATGTCTCAAAAGGTAAATGTAGGTATACCCTATGATTCAACAATTCAGCTCCTTGATATATATGTAACAGAAATACATACATCTGTTCACCAGAAGATACATACAAGAATGTTTACACCAGCACTATTCATAATCTCCCAATACTAGAATCTACCCAAATATCCAACAATAGAATAAATAATCGTGGTGTATTCTTAAATAGAATATTATGCAAGAGTTATAATAAAATGATGACAAACACATGCAACAAAATAGTTGAAACTCATGAAAATAATATTGAGCAATACAGGTCAGGCATAAAAAGTACATACTATATGATTTAATTTATATGAAGTGCAAAAAACAATAATAATCTATGGTGTTAGAAGTCAGGTTATTGGTTACTTTTGAGAGTAATGACTGAAGAGGGATATTGGGGCTTTCTGTGGTGTTGGTAACGTAGTATTTCTTGATCTGCATGCTGGTAACATGGTATATTCACTTCATAATAAATTACTAATCTATACACTGATGATTTGTGTTTTTTTTCTATGTACATTTCAGTAAAAATTTCAGAATTTTGCCTTTAATGTCATTTTTTTTGGCATGGACATCATACACAAATAAACATAGATTTCTTGTTAGCAATTTAGCAAAACAAAACATAAGCAAAGGAAGGATGTGTTCCGAAGTGATCTTTAATACACTTTCTAATTTTGACATTTTAGTGATTTTCATTTTGCCATCTTTTAGTCTTATTATTCAAATGTATATAAATAATTTATCTTCAAATGTTGCTAAGTAAACATAAAGACATACTCCTATGCAAGTCTATAAATCTAAGTGATGCATAGATCTTCATCCACCATTTCTTTTCCTCTCTGTGAGCCTCATGTTGTGCACTTTTCATTCTGTAAAGGTCATGATGGCTCATAAATCCTCTCCCTGACAAAGTTAGATTCATTTTCCAAAAGCAAGGAACAGTCACTTTACATAGTTTGAAAAATATTGGTAGTATTAGGAAACATTCACTGTTTTTGTGGACTTTTATAAGCATTTGGATAATTTACGTAAAAACTTTGCCCTCAAGGAGGTAGAGTATAACTCTCACCATCCCCACTCCTTAAGTGTGGACTGTGCATATTGACTTCCATCCATCTTTCATGTTTGTTTGGCTCCTCTTGGCTGTGGCAGTTTTTCAGACTTTACTTGTTTGTAATGACCTTGAAGTTTGGAGGAGTACTGGTTGGATATTTGTAGGATGCCCCTCTACTGGAAAGAGAAGAAAAAGGGATAACTTTACAGTGGAGAAACCTGATAACACTACCTCAATAAGGTGATCAAGGTCAGTACCAATAACTCATGTCGATAGTTATATAGCAGTGAGGTGAAGTGATGTGGTGATAATGGTGCTCTAACTCTGTAGTCTTTCTCCCAGAAAAAGCCATAACCCCAGCCTAATCATGAGAAAAATACCCAACAAATCCCAATACAGGGACATCCTACAAATACCTGACCAATACTCCACAAAACTGTCAAGGTCATTAAGAACAAGTAAAGTCTGATAAACTATCACAGCCAAGGGAAGCTGAAGCAGACATGACAACTAAATGTAACATGGTATTCTGAATGAGATCCTGGAACTGAAAAAAGAACATTAGATAAAAACTAGGAAAATCAGTGTAAAGTGTTGACTTTAATTCCTAATAGTGTATTAATATTGGTTCATTAATTGTAGCAAATTTACTATACTAATAAAAGATATTAATAATAGGGAAAACTGGATGAAAAGTACATACGAGGTCTCTGTACTGTCTTTGCAAACTTTCTGTAAATTTAGATCTATTACAAAGCAATAAAATTTATATCTAAAAAGAAAAACATTAGAGTCCTGTGTGTATATGTGTGTGTGTTTTACAAAATATAGAATATTACTTGATAATGAACAGAGAAGAGAACAGATATTTTTACTTCATGACCAGTTGTGTTTTTACCTACAATATCCATAATCAACATCTGGCTTTATGTAAGATCATGGATAACATAGGTGAAATAAATGAATGAAACAGAATAAATTAGATTTTCTTTTCCTGTTCATATACAGCATGACTTTACTATAGCGATTTAGTACAGTGGCTAACGGTGGGCTCTGGAATTAGGCTATCTGGTATCAAATGACAGCCTCACCACTTCCTCCCTGTGCTTCCTTGAACGTCTACTTAACTTCCTAGTACCTCCGTTTTTCTCACTGGTTAAGGGACTGGGCAGTGGGTAACACAAGGAAACCACTTATTCGAAGCTGAAGAGATGGCAATATATTGATACATGACATGCAGTGGCAGAACATTTGGTAAATGCTTGCCAACAATAATTTGGAAGACAGATCATATACCCAACAAACTTGTAACCTTAGGGGAAAAGTTAGGAAAACAGACAATGTTGGCAGCACATGACAATTACGATAGTAAAGAGTTGATCTCAGGAAGAATTATTTGATCTGCAAGCAGAAATGAAAGGAAAGGGTCAGATTTGGCAGAAGCAACTAATTCTCAATCCCATTGTTACAAATTGAGGAGAACTTTCCATGACAAAGCCAATTAAACAAATTTGACCCTTGAGCAACCGTCAAATCAAGGGCAATGATGTCACACGCATTATTAAAACTTCTGCATGGTTTTAAGATTAAAAGATCAACTATGGAGAGGTTTTGCAGAAAAATTTTCCATTGAACAAATGGAATCAGGATAAGGAGACTAATTGTATGGTTCTTCCCTGAAGCCTGATATGTCAAGATCTCTGTGATCAAGAGTTAAGAAAAACAAAGAGGGAGAGGGAGAAAGTGAGAGAGAGAGAAAGAGAGAGAGAGAGAGAGAGGAGGGCAGCAATGATGGGAGATAAAAATCAATGCAATGTAACAAATGTGGATATGGCTTCTGACACAGGACACTAACTGTAATAAAATAGATAAGACGTGAAATTCTTAAAAGCTTTGTACTGCCAAACTCCTATTAGCCTGGACTAAAAAAGATCACATCTGATTGAAACATAAAATAACTTAGGGTACTCCACCATCTATGAGGCCTATTTTCTAATGCTTTCTTCAGATGTGACCAAGGCAGGCGATGTCAATGATTAATGAGAAAATAGAATAGAGACCCATCCCAAAATCGTGGCTTAACCAAAGAACATTGTGTTTGGAAATCAGATACATTGAAAATATTTGTAAAAGATATAAATAATTATGTGAAATCTATAAATAAGACATTATAATATTTTAATTGAAGATATTGAAGCAATAAATTTGAAGGCAGAAAAAATGGAAATACAAATATCAGCATTTTCTTTAGGATTTGGTAAAGTGCTTCTACAGTTTTTCTGCAAGAATAAAGATCTATGAAACCAAGAAAACACATCATAAACCATTGATTATCAAAATAATGTGATATTATATAATAAGAATAGAGATAAAACATTTATTCAGATAAAATCTGAATATAAATCAATAAATGGATTTATGAATTATAAATCAATAATAAGAAGAATAAATAATAATAAATGAATTATAAATCAATAGTGATTAAATAATTTCTTAACAAGTGATACTGGGTTAATTGGTTAACAATTTGGAAAAATTCAACTTAGACCGTAATACTGTATCTTCTATTAAAGTTAACTTTATACTAAAATTAATTGTATTAAAAATTAGTTCCTATCAGATTAGAGTTATCTGTAAAAAGAAAAAATTAAGCATAAGTATAAAATATAGGAGAATATGTATTTTGGAATGTTTAAAGACTTTCTAAGCAGAAAAGTAAAATAAAAATTCACAATGATAATTTTACTTCTTTCTCTCTAATTTGGATGCCTTTTATTTCTTTTTCTTGTCTAATTCCTCTGGCTTCCACCACTATGTTGAAAAAGAGTGGCAAGAGTGGGTACCCTTGCCTTGTTCCAGATCTTAGAGAAAAGGCTTTTGTTTATTCACCACTGAATATGTTAGCAGTGGGCTCTTCATATATGGCCTTTATTGTATGAAGTAAGTTCCTTCTATATCTAATTTGTTGAGAGTTTTTATCATAAAAGAGTGTTAGATTTTGTCAAGTGCTTTTTCTGCATCTATTGAGATGGTCATGTGATTTTTATCCTTCATTCTGTTAATGTGGTGTAACATTTCAATATATTTGCATAAATAGAACCATCCTAGCATCCCAAAGATAAATCCCACTTGATCATGGTGTATGAAGGACCTGGAGGATATTATGCTAAATGAAATCATTCAGACACAGAAGGACAAATATTGCATGATGTCGCTTATATGAGGAATCTAACATAGTCAAATTCTTAGAAGCAGAGAGTAGAATGGTGGTTGTCAGGGACTGGGGGGAGAAGGAAATAGGTATTAGTCAAAAGGTACAAAGTTTCAGTTATACAAAATAAATAAGTTCTAGAGATCTATTATATCACATAGAACCTATAGTTAACAATACTGTATAGTATATTCAAAAATTTGCTGAGAGGGTAGATCTTATATTAAGTGTTCTTATTAAATAAATAAATAAATAGGGCAGGAGGAACCTTTTGGAGGTAATGGATATGTTTATGAAACAGATTGTGGCAATGGTTTCATGGGTATATACTTATCTCCAACCGCAAGTTATAGACATCAAATAAATCCAGCTTTTTGTATGTCAATCATATCTCAATAAAGTGCTTTCAAAAAAAAGAATTCACAAGTAAAATATTGATAAATTTGACTAAATATTTTCCAAACATGATTTAGCTTAAAAAAATAAAAGACAAATGATAAACAGAAATATTTTCAGAAATGTGAAGGGCAACAAATTAATATCTATAGTATATAATTATAAATATCAATTAATACTGTAATAGAAAATAGTCAGAAAACAAGAACAAATTTTATTAAAAAAGAAAATAAACTGCCAACTAGAGGAGATTATCTATATCATTTGTAATAAATACGTTAAGCAAAATACAGCAGAATAACATTTTTCACTTATGTTTTTAAATGATATTCAATGATGGCAAAATTGTATTATTGGAACTCATTCACTAGATGACAATTTGGTGATATGTGTCAGAAGATAAGAACATTCATCTCCTTTGGATTAGCGTTATAACTACTAGGAATCTAGCCCATGGAAATAATCACAAAGATTAAAATGTTTATCGCTATAAACAGGGGTGAAACATTTAACACAAAGTAAACATCTAATAAACAAAGAGGAAACTAAGGATCTTTATGATAGAATATTATAGGAATATTAAAAGTCCCGGTTCTAAAATTATTAAATGACACATGAAATAATAACTGAAAAAATAAAATGTAAACAGCATAATTCAAAATACATATTCACACATATTTTTATGTGTAGATGTTACAAAGTTAGATAAATATTGGAAAGGAATGAAACACTGATACTGGCTATTTTCAGTATTTGATTACCTGTTATGTTTCTAATTTGCTATAGCAAACGTGTCACTTTTATAAACATCAAAATGAATCAATAGTATTTTATTAAAGTATTTATTAAAGGTACATTTCTGAGTTAACACATAGTCATGAACTTTGAAAAAACTGAGAAACTGCCTACTTTTTCCCAGGGTAAAAGAGAAAAGACCCAAAAAGAGACACAGTAAAACACAGCCTTTATTTAGACATTTTCTATATGAACTGAGAATAGGTTTTGTATTTTTTACATTACAATTTACATCACCTGCACTTCTAGGAGTACTTACATTCAATAGACGGCTAAATGTTGCTAAGTTATTTTACAAAGCCTACATTGCTAATTTTTAAAAATAAAATTTTATGAAAAACATCTAAGATATTGTTAAGCAGACAAAAGCAATCTCATGCAAAATGCTTATAGTATAACATTTACCTTTTAAACTCTAAAATAATACATTTTTAAGCAGTTATATGTGATATTTAAGTAATTTATTTAAACTGAATTACAAGGTAATTGAATTTAAAAGGTGTGGAAAAATGCACATCAAACTAGTAACAAGGATCATCTCTATGGAAGGGACGGAGGGACTGGCCTGGGTCAGTGATCAGCTGGGGTTCCTTGTCTCCGTTATTTGAAATACTTGCACGAAAAGTACAACTATTTATTGTTTACGTTGTTAAACATGATACATAAAATAAAGTATATTTTTTGGACTCTCTCAAAGCCTCATTCAAAAGATAAAGAACATGTCACAACCTGTAAAGATGTAGAAAGCATGACCCACAAGAGGGTGGCTTTGAGAATCCAGCTGAACTCCCTAATAGCACCCTGCGAAATTCCCACGCTGCTTCCTTTAAAGTATGGCCCTCAGTCCAGCTGCATCAGCATCACCCGGGAACTGTTGGTTGCCAGATTCTTAGATCCCATCTCAGATCTTCCGGATCAGAAGCTCTGGAGGTGGGGCCCAGCAATCTGTGTTTGAACAAGTCTCTAGGTGCTGTTAATGCACACCAAACTTTGAAAATCACTGTGATAACAAGTTAGTATCAGATATTTTAAATGCCTTCTAGAAATGGGCTGTTTAATAAGTCCATTGATTTAATTAAAGAAATTGCAATCTGATTGTACAATTATAGATAATACAGGAGGCAGAAAACAGCCTGAACTCAGGAGGCCCACTGCAGTATACATTAGCTGTCTCCTCCAAATCATTCTCCTTTACCAAGGAGAATCCCAATTTTGACTCAGTCCCCTCCTATAGGGTGGCCTTGTTAAGCTGTTCTGGTCAATGTGGCATAAACAGAAGCGAATGTTTTTAAAAGCATAAAATTCAACTGATGTGTTCCTTTTGACTTTTTTCTCCCTCTTTTCCCCTTTTTCTTCCCTAGCATGTAGATAGGTTGCCCATAGGTACAGCAGCATCTTGGAAGTGTGAGAATGAAAGAGTTATGCTAAAGATGGTGTGGAAGGAAAACTACAGCTGGCTGGGGCGCTCTTGACCTGGTGGACATGGCGACATTTCACAGGCCCACCACAGTTTTACCTTCAGACTTCAAAAGTAAACTCTTATTTGCTGAAGCCACTGTTGTTTCACGCAAATGAATGTAATCCTAACCAATACTATCGCAAATAATACAGAGGTTCAATTTGGATTAGATAAAGGGAGTAAAGTAAAATGAGAAGTAGGCAAAATGGAGAAAAGAGAGATATGAAATGTATATGGGCAAAGGAGTAAAAGTTCATAAAGATCAATAAGAATGACATTCCATTCAATCTATGCTTTGGATGGTCTAAATTTAGATCTGAATTTTACTTATTACTCTGTTATAAATGTGCCTGCCAGTGTTCAGCTCTGCGCTTGTCCGGCAGCAGCTTTCATATTTCTATTATCTAGGATGCCATCTGACAGTTTTTTCATGGGCCCCAAATAGATGTTCCGACAGTTTTTTCAAAGGCCCCAAATAGACATGAGCTTCTTGCTTATAAAACAGCCACACTGTAGACCCGCAGAAAGTTTTAGGAAGATAAATAGCGGGACTTCGTCCTATTATGCTGCTTGCTCTTTTAGATCCACGGTTTCTGGCAGGCCTTAGCCGTAACTGGTGGCCTCTTTTCATGCTTGCTTAAAAAATTCTAAAAGAGGACGGCAAGTCCTTTAAAAAAAAATTAGTCCCATTATTTTATCCCAATTCTTTTGCAGGGAGGGTGACTCCCCCCAGCACATCCGGGCGCTGCTCCCCACTAGGCAACAGGAACTCTCTCACCAGATAGATAGATATCATTCTCTCACTCTTTTGAGTTCTTGATTTCTGATACAGCTGTAGTCCAGTGCTGAAAAGCCTTTTCCCACATGGCTTCTTACTACCCTTTACAAAGGCGCGCTCATTCAATATGCTTTCTTTGTGTAATATTGTCCGTTGATGGCAGGGATTTCACATCCACCCTGGGGCCAGTGTTGTATTCATTTCCAAAGAAAGCTCTGCCGCTTGTTTTCCCCTTTCGTATAATAGCAGCAACAATTCCAGCTTTTGGCATGAAACACAAAACAACACTACTTACCATTCGATTCTTGCCAACTTTCTACAGCCTTGTCTGTTTTGCACTTCCACCTCTGGGACAGTGGATTAAAGAAATAACTTTCAGTAACCTTTATACGCTTAGTCTGAGCGTCAGGAAGCCACAACTAAGTGTGTGGTGGGAGTTTGTTGTTGTTCAACAGGATTTGAAAAGTGCAAATGAAAAATAACTCATTAAAGTAACATCTATTAACTCTGTTTCCTGACCTCTCCAGTACTTTAGAATTAAATTTTATCCCTACCAATGTCTAGGGGCATAGTCCTTTGTCTAAGCCACAGTACATCTGCTCTGCAACTTCAGTGATAACCTCCCCTGAGCCTTTTATTTAACTCTAGCTAGTGAAGTTGGCTATGTTCTGGATAGTTCACACAAATGCTAATTTGTCCTCCTTTTGTTTACACAATGACGTGAAAATTTTCTTCCATAAATTTCAAAGAATCCTACACTTTACTAATAAGACCCAGAAGACAACCATTCTTTCCATTGTTTCTATTTTCCTGATGGGAAAGCCAAAGCACAAGGAGGCTCTGATTTTTGTACCTAAGTGCAATGCTCCAACAGAGCACCATTTCTCCTCAAAGACAGAGAATGGCTCTTTTGATATTTACAAGAGCTCTATAATTCCAAGAGAATTAGTCTGAAAGAAGGAATGGAAACATGGCACCTTGAACGTGAAGCACTGGTTCTTAAGTGTTCCTTGCTTTTCTTCTATTATTAACTGCATAAGCTTTGCTCTTTGACTTCCAGAGAAACTGTGCCAGTTCACAGGAGGCTGAAAGTGTCTTAGAAAATTTCAATAAGTACTTATGTTTCCACCCGTAAGTCTATCCATCCTCAGTGATGACTCACCAGTCGGTGCAGGTGGCCACTTGAGGAACAATACATTTCACTGAAGTGTGACCTCTGACAGGCAGGAGCAGCCTTCCTTAATTTGGCATAAATCAGGCAGTTTCTGGTATGTCCAGTTTTCTTAGTCCCGCAAAGGATCTGGAACTCCTGGCACAGTCCAGAAATATTTTGGCGTTTTACTTTTAATATGAGGGAGTTCTACCCGTAAGTGTAAGCTAATCTTGTTCAATAACCATACGGCTTCTGCTCCTTCAGAGACTCAGTCACCACTGATGGACACAGAATGATTTTGTATCATGGTAGCACTACTTGGAAATGTCTAATAAATAATAATCAGTTCATAAGTAGCAGACACCCCTTTCCTTTCCCTTCTATTTTAAAAACGTCTCTATCTCCAAACTTTAGCTCTGATTTTTTTAAAAAACTTTATACTTTAGACAATAGTGGCAAGTATCGTCTTTGCATCTCTTGATCTTTTCTCTAAAATGTTCATCAGTGTCAAGACAATGTATCGATAATTAAGACCATTAACAATTATTAAGACTATAAATAATTATTGAAATTTGCTAATGTTAAGTATTAATAATTAAAATACTTTTACTCACATTAACTTGAATCTGAGTTTTACATACATTTATCTCATATAAAAGTTGACTTGGACAGTGAGAATCCTGGGTCCCATTATCTACGGTTTATTGTTCAATATTGTTCACTTTATTACTTATTCAACCCTAGAATGTATGTAAATTACTTTCAGAATTGCCAACATATAATCTCTACAAGAAATAAATTTATGAATTACTATGCAGTGCTTATACAAAATTCTTTTTGTTTTTAGCTTTACAGCCTCCTGTTGAAATAGTTTTCAAAAAGTGGTCAGTTCATTTTTTTTATCTTGTTCAGTGAGGTTAGATTCACATGGCATAACCTGCATTTCATCCAGGAATTTCCCAACATCCTAATATATATATATATATTTAATTGACATACAGATAAATATATATATATATTTAATTTGCATACAGGTAACTTTACAATGAATATGTTTTGACAGATTCATACAGTCATATATGTTCACCAATCCAGTATCATGTAGAAGAGTTCCATTACCCCAAAACCTCCCTTATGTGGCCACTTTGTAATCAACTATCACCCTCTCCCTCAAATTGGCAATACCTATTTGTTTTATTTTCCTTTCCAGCTTTATTGAGGTATATATTGACAAATAAAATTTTATAATAAAGTGTACAATATGATGATTGATATATGTATACATTTTAAAAGGATTCCCTCCATCAAGTTAATCAACAGATTCATCATCTCAAATATTTACCTTCTTTTTTTTTGGTGAGGAAGATTTGCCCTGAGTTAACATTGCTTGCCAATCTTTCTCTTTTTTCTGCTTGAGGAAGATTAGCCCTGAGCTAACATCTGCACCAATCCTTCTCCACTTTGTATGTGGATTGCTGTCTGAGCATGGCTGACAAGTGGTAGGTCCATGCTCAGGATCTGAACCCGCGAACCCAGGCCACTGAACTGGAGAGCACCAAACTTAACCACTATGCCACGGGGCTGACCCCTTACCTTTTATTTTTGGTGAGAACATTTAATTTCCACTGTCTCAGTAAATTTCAATTATACAACAAGTGTTATCAACTATAGCCATCATGTTATACATTAGATCTTCAGAACTTCTTTATCTTATAAATGAAAATTTGTACTCTTTTACTAGCCTCTCTCTATTTCTCCATCCTACACTCCTGGCAAACACCACTCTACTCTTTGTTTCTATGAGTTCAACTTTTTTTTGGATTCCACATATAAGTGTTACCATACAGTATTTGTCTTTCTCTGTCTGGTTTATTTCACTTAAGCCATATTGTCACAAATGACAGTATTTTTTTCTTTTTAAAGGCTGAATAATATTTCATTGTGTATATATACATATATATCACATTTATCCATTCATTCATCAAAGGACACCTATGCTGTTTCCATGCTGTCACTGATTAATTGCCTCAAGTATCTCAAAGGAGGTTTCAGAAGCACTTAACTGCTTTTCCAAATTGTTTTTTAGTTATGTTAAGAGATGCAATCACCAACCACCCTGAACCAGTCCAAATCCTACCACAAGAGTGACACCTGCATAGGTGGGCCAAGAAGTGCCCAGAGGTTCATTTTAATGTTAAGATCTCCACCCTAGGAGGAGCTTAGGCCTTATTACCAGCATGCGATGTATGTGGAAGCATATTTTCCAATTGCGCCTGTGCAAGCTTTTACCCACCTCTACATGTAATGATGAAACTTGCCTTTTAAATATTCATTCCCCATCTAAAATAAAAGACCACTGCTTTCCTTGCTTAGGCAGCCATGAATTTGGCAATAATAGCCCATGAACTCCTTATTTGCTGCAAATAAATCTTACTTTGTGTGATAACTACTTCTGGTGAAGGCTTTGATTTCAGCTCACCAAGAAGTGGACGCACTTTTCTTCAGTAAAAATACCTTGGCTATGGTGAATAATGCTGCTAGGAACATGGGAGTACAGATTCTTCTCCAAGATAATGATTTCACTTCCTTTGGATATATACCCAGAAGTAAGATTGCTAGATCCTACAGTAGTTCTATTTTTAATTTTTTGAGAAACCTCCATACTGTTTTCTGTAGTGGCTGCACCAATTTACATTCCCACTAACAGTGCGCAAGGGTTCCCTCTTTACACATTCACCAGCACTTGTTATCTCTTGTGTTTTTGGTGATAGCCATCTTGGGTCTGGGAGACTGGTGATTTTGCCTGCTCTCTCTGCACTGAGCTCTAGGGGATGGCCATTTTAGAATTGCTTCTTTGTTGGCTATAGTCCTCTGGCACTTGTGAATGGAAGGCCCTTTGGCTATCAGAGCCAGGAAGTCCAGCAATCCATCCCTTTGGCTGCAGCCATAAAAGCTGGGATGCAGATGTGTGGACAGCTCCTTCCAGGTAGATACTGGTGACTTGGAGATGGTTGGAGGGAGAAGGTGAGAGATATGTCCACCAGCATCATTTATGTCTAGGGAGGATCACAGCCAGCTCCTAATCTCTGCTAAATCAGAAGGCTGATGCTCAGGCAGCAGTTTTCAAAGAATGTAAATGAACTGCAAGCAGGGAAAGCCTGGGAGATGGGTGATTTTGCCTGTTCACTCTGCACTGAGCCCTGGGGGAATAGCTGCAGCAAGTTCTCAAGCACTCATTAAGGACTGCTTCTTTGTTTGCTATAGTCTTGCAGGTCTCATGGACACAAGCCCTGATGGTTTTCAGAACTAGGTGTTTTGGGAGCCCCTCCCTCCAGTGAGAGTCTTAAAAGTTGGGGCTAGCCATGGGGTCCAAACCCCTCACTACTCAGGGAGAAGCTAGTAGTGGGAGGTTCCTTCCGGACTGTGTGATGCTCTGCTTGGGTTGGGGTTTATGATGAAAGTGTGTCTCAGCCTTTCCTCCCCATTTCCCTGTGGGTATTTTTTCATTTGTCTGATGGGCAGGAGTAGCTCAGGCAATTTCTGGATCTCTTTCAGAGGGAACTGCTTCATGTGTAGCCGTACATTCGGTGATCTGTGGAAGGAGTGGCACTCAGGAACCTCCTGTATTGCCATCTTGGTCGATTCACCTGATGTACTTTTTTGCCAATTTATTTTATATACCTATAATTCTTGCTTTTCAAAGAATGTCATATAAATTTGTTAGTGCCATCAAGTCTATTCTAACTCCTAGTGACCCTGTGTACAGCAGAGCAGAGCCCTGCCCAGTTTTTGCACCATCCTCTCACCTTCCAGTGCTATATCAGACAATGCTCTGCTGCTATTCATAGGGTTTTCCTGGTCAATTTTTTCAGAAATGAGTAGCTAGTCCTTCTTCCTGTCTGTCTTAGTATGGAAGCTCCACCAAAAGATGTCCACTGTGGGGACTGGAATTGGCCACCCCAAGATATGTCTCTTTGGCATGAGGATTATTTGAGTCTGATTGCTTTTGATAAACTGGGACAGGGAAGGAGGCTCTGAGGAGTGGAACTTGCTTGCCCTTTGTTAGGAGACATTTACATTGTAAAGGAAATCTCTATCTGTAAAGGTTCCTCCCTCTCTGTACCAGGAAGAAGAAAGGAGATGACCTTCTCTCTAGAAACTCTTAATCAATGCCAAAGGAAAGGACTTAAATCTGCATAATAATCTTATTCTTGTTTCTGGTAACCTCCTGTAACTGACTTCCCTCCCTCTCCCAACATTGGCATTTCTTTAAGGATTAAGCATCTTTCCTTAGGCTAGGAACTGATTGCTGCGCTCACCTGTGACCACCAGCTCAAGACAATTGACTTGCCTCCTGCTACGCCCACTGAGATAGCAGACCCACTATCTGCTGTGTCCATCAAGCACTGTGCTGACAGGGCAATCTTGTGACTATTGTGGGAGGGACATTTCAATCATATGTGAAACATCCTGTTTGGGGGTATATAACCACTCTGTGCACCCCACTTCTTCGGTGCCCTTTCTTCCTCCAGGAAGAAAGGCCCTGGGCCATGGTCCTCATAAAGCTTTGTTTAATTTTCTCTTGCTATTCTGTCTCATGTGAATTTAATTTGTTCTCCAGCCAGACGAACCCAGAGAAGATAGAGGAAATGTCTTCCTCCCCTACACCACCATGGATGCCTTGCTTGTCTTTGACATAATGGTAGCATAACTTTCAGCATCACAGCAACACACAGCTGCCACAGTATGACAACTGACAGAAGAGCGGTTTGGTTCCCTGACTGGGAAACGAACCCAGGCCATGAGAGCACCAAATCTTAACCACCGGACCTCCAGGGCTGGTTTGTCATATAAATAGAATTATACAAAATGTAACACTTTGAGTCTGAATTCCGTCACTAAGCAAAATACCTCTAGGATTTGTCTATGTCATTGTGTGAATCAATAGCTCTTCCCTATTTATTGCTGAGCAGTTTTCTATCTTGTAGATGAACCATAAACTGTTTATCCATTCACCTGTTAAAGGACATCTTGGTGGTTTCCAGTTTTTCATGATTATGAATTACGGAGCTTCTACAAACATTTATGCCTGGGTCCTTGTATAAATGTAATTAACTTCAAACAGCTTTGCCGATCTAACTAACAGAATGTACAATTTACCCATTTAAAGTGTACAATTCAATAGTATTTAGTATATTCACAGATATGCACAACATGCACTGCAATTTAGAACATTTTCATCACCCTGAAAAGAAACCCTGTGCCCTTTAGCTGTCACCTTTCCCTATCTCTGCGTATCCCTTTCCAACCCTGAACAAACACTAATCTATTTTCCATCTTGCTTTTTCTGGATGTTTCGCATAAAGACTTTCTCCTTGTCTTTGGCTTTCAGTATTTTTACTCTGCTGCGTCTGTTTGAGGATCTCTTTTAATTTATCCTATTTGGAGTTCACTGAGCTTCCTGGATATTTAACTCGTTATTTTTCAATATATTTGGGATGTGTTTCGCCATAATTTCTTTGAATGTTTTCCTGCTCCTTACTTTCTCTGCTCTCCTTCTCCCTTCCTTTACACGTATTTTGTTGTGCTTAATAGTGTCCCACATTTCCCTGAGACTCTGTTCATTTTTCTTCCTTATTTCTTTTCTCTGTTCTTTGGATTGTGCAGTCTCTATCAATCTATCTCCAAGGTCCCTAATTCTTTCTTCAGCCAATCAAATCTACTGTTAAGTGCTGATACTGAGCAATTGGGCTATCTCTACTCACTGCAATCTGAGCCAATTAATCACAGTGAGAGATTTAGAAAGGAAGTTTAATTAGATTAGTCAGCTTATTGGAAGACCGGTGACTAATGTTTCAAAAACCCATCTTCAAGATTACAGTATCTTGAGATAGTTATATAGGGAAAATGGGCAGTGAGGAGGGGATCCAGGGCTGTTGGTCTCCAGGCCTGGTGGGCTCCAGGCATCACATTGTTCCATTCTTCTGTCAGCTGTGATGGATACTTTGTAGGTGTGTTTTCCACCTGTGGTCAGCCTGTTCCCGGAGAGAAACTCACAGAACAAAAGTTTAAATTATCAAGATATCAGGGAGTACGTACATAAGTAGAAGTCATAAATCAAGAGAGCATGTGCATTTTTTAGAGTACATGCAGAGCAGCGAGTAGTCACACAGAAGAGGGGCTGGGGCCATTTAGCATAACAAGATGGCCTCACTTTTGCTCACTTACAGTGCCCTCAGTGAATTTATTTCAATAATTATACTTTCAACTCCAGAATTTCCATTTGGTTCTTCTTTATTATTTCTTTTTTCTATTTCTATTTTATTTTTTTCTGATATTCTCTGATTTGACATTGTCATATCTTCTTTACTTCTTTAATCATATTTTCCTTTAGTTATTGGACATATTTGTAATGGCTACCTTGAAGTCTCTTTTAGTTAAATGCAACAGCTAGTTGCTCTCACAGGCAATTTCTGTTTCCTGCCTTTTTACCAGGAGATGGCTTATACTTTCCTCATTCTTTGCATGTCTCATAAATTTTTGTTGGAAACTGGACATTTTAGACAATATACTGTAGCAACTCTAAGTACTTATTTCCCACCTCTAGGACTTGTTATTGTTATTTGCTTGTTATTGTTATTTAATGAGTGGCTGGATTATTTTAGTGAAGTCTATTTCCGACCCACCTCTCCCACACAGCCCCACACAGTATTAAACCTCTGATGTTTCTTCTCATGAGGCACAGTCTGGGTCTACCCACAGTTGCCCTGGGACAAAGGTGGTTTTGGCAGGGCCCTGTTTGACTGTCTTTTTCCCGGACCACACCTAGCTGTTAAACTCCACTAATTGCTTATTTATTACTCTATTGTTTTCAACAATGCCCTTTGGCATAAATTGCTCCACAAACTAAACCAATCAAATTTAGGCTCCTTTGAAAGGATAGTTTTCTAAGGTCAGTGGTTGAGATTTGTTCTAACCCCAGGTTTTCTCAGGCAAACTAAGCCTAAAGTTTAACTAATATCTCCAAAGAATCTACCAGTATCCTCCCAGTTGTCATTTGCTACAACCTCCACTCTTTTTCAGAACATCCTTAGGCTTGAACTTCTTCATATTATATTACAAATGAAGTCAATTCTTTTAGGACAGGTTAGGAACTGTCTGTTTCAAAGCCTGCTTTCCCCCTAGGCAAAATCTCTGGGCCATAGCTCTGGAGCTGGGGGGTTGAGACGATGCCTTGCATCTTGGGAGTGACATCCCCACTTTAGAAGCTGAATGTTTCATGGGGATGGGATAGTTGTTTCAGATCTTCTTGGCTTTCCTCTTCAAGTATGGAAGAACCATCTTACAAGGTCCTCCTTACGAGGGAGGACAAGAGCAATCAGGACCCACTATTCACAGTGATGCCATGATAAGGTAAAGCCTTCATCCTGTGAGGAGGATTTGGTTGGAAGAGGGAGCCCCACTTCTCAGTTGCAATCTCCTGGAACTTCTCTTAACAACTGGGGGTCGAGTGAGAAGGGCTGATGTTTTACACACCCTGGGAATATAGCCTTCTGACTGGGAGCTGAGGGAGGAGGGAGCCGTGTGTTTTTGGCTACATCACGCTGGAGTGAAGTTTCTGCCATGTGTTTGGATGTGGGAGGGTGGGAGTGAGTGTTGGTTCAAATACCACAAAATTTTCCTCTTACTGAATTTTAGTATAGTTTCTTGAATAAATATTTCTTAATTATCTCTATGTCTTTTTGACCATTTCCAGAGATTTTAAATGGTTATTCTTTTTAAATAATATTCACCAGTTTTGCTGAAGATGGTGTGTGGAGCTCCTCATGCTGGCATATGTGAAAATTCCTCTCGTCTTAAACCTTAATTCACTTGTGTAAATATCTAGGAGTGGAATTTTTAAAGCACCATAATCTTGAGACAAGAGCTATTGAGTACCTTTTCATATGCTTGTAAAAGAGGCTATATGAATGGCAAATAAGTATATAAAAAGATGTTCAACATCGTTATCCTCAAGGGAAATATAAATTGAAACCACAATCCTATAGCACCACACACCTATTAGAATGGCTAAAATACAACAAGATGACAATACCAAGTCCTAGTGAGGATCTGAAGCAACTGAAACTCTAATCCATAGCTTCTAGGGAAGCAGAATGGTACAGCTACTCTGGAAAAGTCTGGGAGTTTCTTAGAAAGTTTAACACATACTCACGTTATGACCTAGTAATCCTGGGTATTGACCTTAGAGAAAGTAAAAAGAAAAACCAAATAACAATTTATGTTCACTCAAAACCTGTACTTGAATGTTTAGAGTAGCTTTATTGATAATTGCTGAAATTGGAACAATCCAAATGTCTCTGAAAAACTGAATACATAAAAAACTTTTTTAAAATCCATAAAAAGGGACATCAGTGTTAAAAAGGAACAAATTCTTAATACCCACGATAACATGGAATCTTAAAGGCATTATGCCAAGTAAAAGAAGCTCATTTCAAAAGGTTACATACTATTTGATTCCACTTATGACATTTTTGAAAAGACCAAACTATATGACACAGGAAAGATCAGTGGTTGCCACCAATTAGGGGTTGATGATTAAATGAAAAGCAATAGGATATATTTGACCATATGAGGAAGCCATTTGATTTAAAACTAATTCAGCCTGACCTTATTTTTCCAGAAAGGCCTGATGTGGCTTGTTGAGCATGCATTGTACATCTGCTTTCAACATGTATAATGTTCCAAAGACAAGAATGATGCCCTTAAAGACACAAATGTAACTTGCCCCCATATCAGCATTTCTTTAAGGATAAGCATCTCTTCCTAGAAACTAAGGATTAATTACCGACCTGCTGAGTTCACCTTGTGACCACTGACTTCCTGTGCCAGCAAAACAATCTCATGACTGTTGTAAAAGGGACATTCCTGTCATATGTGATGTTTGTTCTTTGTTCCAAGACAGTATATAACCACTCTGTGCACCCCGCTTCTTTGATGTGCTCCTTTCCTTGGGGAAGGAAGCCCCTGGGGCTATAGTCCTCAGGTCTGACTTGTATAATAAACTTGCTCTAGTTTTGATTTATAGATTGATTATGGATTATTTTCATTGACAGGGTGAAGGAGGATGTAACTATGAAGACATGGTATAGGGAAATGTTGGGGATATTGAAATTTTCCTTAACCTGAGTTTGGTAGTAGTTACGTAAACCAAAACAAGTGTATAGCCACAAAACTAAGTCACTAATAAAAAAAAGTCAACTGTAATATATGTTAATTTATAAAATAATTGTTTTTAATGAGGGGGAATCTGAACATAAACCTGTTCTGAATGAAAGGAGTTAGAACTAAAACTATATATTTCAACCCAAGAAATCCCATACTTTCCCTGAGGCCTTGAAAGAAAGAATGCCATGGTCACAGTAACATCCTAAGTTAATGCCTTATAAATTTTTGAACACAGCATTCCTTGTTTTGCTAATAATTTTCAGTTTTATTGAGATATCATCAAACAAGATATATGTCAAAACATAAATCCTCTATTTATTGATTAAGCGAAGGTTGTGTCTGATTAACAACCATTGATTTTATTTATTTTTGTGGAATGCATCCTCTGGATGAGCAAGCTTTATTTTCTACATCTATTTAAAATATGTATTTCTTAAAATTTTTTCTTGAGTGGCTTGAATTTAGTGTCATTTATAAAGAGAATCTTATTTTGTGGACATAGTGCTTTAAGAAGTCATTGAGAGATATTGAATAGAAATCAAGCAAATTTACCTAGAAATTCATGATGGGCTTAGTGGTGGGGAGAAAAGTTTATTCTGAAATATTGTTACTATGGTACAGAGGGAGCCTTTAAAACTTTAGAAGTGCAGCATTAAATTCAGATAAATCAGTCATTTTAAAGATTTTTTAGTAATCAGGTGACAGGCAAAACAGCAGAATTTAACATTAATAGTTTAAATTTAAAATATCAATTGTCAAGCTACAAAATGTTAATTTTTTCAAACCAAGAAAAAAATAGTTTGATATTTGATATTCAATAACCATTTTAATTAGAAAAAGAAAAAAAAAAACTGTGGTTAAGACATTCTTGTTCTAATCTTCCTCAAACAAAGAGGAATATTGGCAACAGATGTTAGCTCAGGACCAAAATTCCTCACCAAAAAAAAAAAAGTTAACCATAGTGTTTTAGGACACCAAAGTCCTTTAGAGATCATATACTCCTAATTATTATTTAATGCTTGAGTCCTCTCCATAACGTCCCTGAAACTCTGCAATTGCAATACCTAGCAAGATAGTTTATAGAAATGACAAACTAAATTTATCTAAGTTAAATTTTATTGAGAAGTGATATCCACCTTTTGCCATTATATAACATTTTAGCTCTACATCTTGTATACTACTCCGGTTTCAAAATTATAATTGATACAGTCAGTAGATATAATGTTGAATGATAAGTGAATAGAATGACTTGCTTTTATCCTTGGCTTTAATATTTATACAGTGATTGGAATTCTATAAATGTTTTGAGCTCTCTGAGCTCATTTTTGATTATCTATAAAATAAAGGTCTTAGCATCTTATTCACCTAACTTCATTAGATAAGCTTCCAATAACATTGTAAGTGAAACCAATTTACAAAACTGTCGAGAGAGATTATATTATTATTTTCTTTTGAGTACATATAGAATATTTATAAAAATTGTCCATGCCTTAGACCACAAAAAAGAGTCAATAAATTCTCATATTCAATAGCATAGAGATTTTTAACAAAATGTCATAAAATAAGAAATAAGTAACATTCAAATAGTTAAAATAAGTACCTTAAGCCCATAATCCTTAATACAAAACAAGTCACATGGATGTTAAAAATATAGAACTGAAACTGGAGATAGTGCAAACATTGCATGTCAAAATTTTCGGTAAACAGCTGAAGTAGTCCTTAGAGAGAACTTTATAAAATATGTTTACTAGAAACCAAGAAAAATTAAAACTGGAGAGGGTAACAATCTAAGAAATATAAATAAAAATACAAAAATAAATAGTATAGATGAGGGCATAAATCAATGAAATAGAGAAAAGTAACAAAGTCAATATTAACACCACCAAAAATTGGTTTCTTAAAAATATAAATAACATAGACAAATTTATAACAAAAAATATCATGAAAGAAAAGAAACCAATAAACAAAATATAGAGTAAAAAGGAGAAATAGCTGCAAAAAACATCAGGATCGAACGTAATAAAAGAGAGCTTTGTTTCTCCTTAGGAGGTAGAAAGCCACAACAGAATGTTGTTCCCACCTAACAATAATAAATCAAATAATTTACAAAATATTACTTTTTTATTTGTGCCAAAAGTATCCCTGAAGTTGCAAGGAAACTAAATTCCAAATATTACAAGTCCCTCTGGGGAGAGATGAGACCAAAGGACTGTTTCATATTTGGGAGAGCACAAGAAGAAAAAGTGACATCCATAAAAGTGGATAAGAAGAAAATAATTAAATTTTTAACCAATTCTTAAAGGCTACATGTACTAGCATTTCAGCTTAGGATACCTGAATGCCCAGACACAAGGTGAGTCTGTGCTCACTCACTGGCTCTTTTCACAGGTCTCCTCAGGTGCTTAGGAGAAAGATCAGAGGCAGAGCAGGAGCTTGGAAGCACAGGCCTTCAGGAGGTGACCAGTGACAGTTGAGGGAAAGGAACAAAGCCCCATATGTTTCCCTGGATCCTTCTCTCTTACAAAGAATAAAACTTAAGCCTCTGAAACAAGGGCAACAAACTCCCCCAACCACAGGGCTCAGCCTTAGATCCACTGTTCCTGTGGGAGAGGTACAAGCAAAACCCATCTCCTAGAACAGATAGATAAAATGCAGGAAACTGGAGGATTTCAGTAAAGAGAAGGAAACTATGTGAAAAGCCAAATGGAAATGCTAGACACAAACAAAATGGAGCAATGATGCATTATTCAAGAGCTCAGGAAATATTTAGAGAAATAAGAGCAAAGTTCCCCAAAAACAATGAAAAACAATTGCATTAGTTTTCTTGGGCAGATGTAATAAATTACCACAGATTTGGTGGCTTTCTTTTTTTACAGAAATTTTTTCTCTCACAGTTCTAGAGACCAGAAGTCTGAAATCAAGGTGTTTCCTGAACCACATTCCCTCTACAGGCTCTAGGGAAGAAGCCTTCCTTGCCTCCTCCAGGTTCTTGTGGTGCCAGGCCCTCCTTGTCTTGTGGCTTCATAACTGAAATGTCTGTCTCCATCTTCACATGGTCTATTCTCCATGTTTCTCTTCTACCTGACTGTTATAAGGACACTTGGCCATTGGAGTGAAGATCCACCAGATAATCCAGAATGATCTTATCTTGAGATCTTTTACTTAATTACATTTGTAAAGAGTTTACTTCCAGATACAGTCACATTCATGGACATATATCTTTTGGAGGGCCACCATTTAACCCATTACAAAAACTAATCACAGATCCAGGAAGCTCAATAGGAGAAAAATCAAAGAAAAATATACTTATGTACATGATGGCCAAATTGCTGAAGATCAAAGAGAAACTCTTAGAGCAGCCAGGAGGATGAAGGAGAAACCATTACATATAGAGGGACACAGGTAAGAATTACACAGACTTCTAATCAGAAACTATGCAAGACAGAAGATATACAGTGACATCTTTATGGTATGGGAAACAAAGATATACATCTTCAAAGTGAAGATAAAATATGAGCTTTTTCAGTCAAAAACTGACAGAATTCCTTGCAGGAACAAGAGAAATATTTAAAGTTCTTCAAATGTAAAAAATATGACACCAGACAGAAACTTAGACACCATGCATACATGCAAAAACACAAGCACACACATTCACACACATAATGAAGAGCACTGGAAATGGCAAATTTGTGGGTAAATGTAAAAGGCATTTTTTTTTTTTTACTTTTTATTGAGATTATGATAGTTTACAACCTTGTGAAATTTCAGTTGTTCATTATTATTTGTCAGTTGTGTTGTAGGTGCACCACTTCACCCTTTGTGCCCAGCCCCACAGCCCCCTTGCCCTGGTAACCACTAATTTGTTCTCTTTGTCCACTTGTTTAATTTCCACATATGAGTGGAGACATACAGAGATTGTCTTTCTCTATCTGGCTTATTTCACTTAACATAATACCCTCAAGGTCCATCCATGGTGTTGTGAATGGGGCGATTTTATCCTTTTTTCTGGCTGAGTAGTATTCCATTGTATATATATATATATACCATATCTTCTTTATCAAATCATCAGTTGATGGGCACTTAGGTTGCTCCCACATCTGGACAATTGTGAATAATGCTGCAATGAACATAGGGGTGCATGGGTCTTTTTTAATTGCTGATTTCAAGTTCTTTGGATAGATGTCCAGTAGTGGGATGGCTGGGTCATATGGTATTTCTATGTTTGATTTTTTGAGGAATCTCCATACTGTTTTCCACAGTGGCTGCACCAGTTTGCATTCCCACCAGCAGTGTATGAGGGTTCCTTTTTGTCCACAACCTCTCCAACATTTGTTATTTTTTGTTTTGGTTATTTTAGCAATTCTAATGAGTGTAAGGTCCCATCTTAGTGTAGTTTTGATTTGCATTTCCCTGATGATCAGTGATGATGAGCATCATTTCATGTGCCTATTGGCCATCCGTATATCTTCTTCGGAGAAATGTCTTTTCATGTCCACTGCCCATTTTTCGATCGGGTTATTTGATTTTTTGTGGTTGAGTTGTGTGAGCTCTTTATATATTATGGAAATAAACCCTTTGTCAGATATATGATTTACAAATATTTTTTCCAAACTGGTGGGAGTTTTTTTTTGTTTCAATCCTGTTTTCCCTTACCTTGCAGAAGCTCTTTAGTGAAGTCCCACTTGTTTATTCTTTCTATTGTTTTCCTTGTCTGAGAAGACATGGTGTCCAAAAAGATCTAAAAGGCATTTTTTTATTTTAATTTCTTCATAATATAATTGAGTGTCTAAGGTAAATATAGAAACATTGTATTGTGTGGTTTATAACATATGTAGAATTCAAGTGAATAATAATACAATTTAAAATACATGGTAAGGTTAATATATATTCACACTATATATATGAACTGGCATTATATGATTGGGAGGTAGATGATGACAAGTTAAAAATGTGTATTATAAACCTTAGCAACCAATAAAAAATTAAAATAACTAATAAGCCAATAGTAGATATAAAATGATAATAAAAAATTCAAGTGATTTTTTAAAAGTCAGAAATAGAAAAAAGAAAGAATAGAGAATGGATTCCTCAATTAGAGAACAAAAAATCAGATGGTAACTTTAAACCCAACTATATCAAAACTGCATTAAATGCTCTAAATAGCCAATTAAAAGACCGAGATTATCAGTCTGTATAACAAATAAAGACTTAACTATATACTATGTAAAAGAAATACTTCTTAAATGTAAAGACAAAGGTTAAAAGTAAAAGAACAAAAAATTGTATACAATGCAAATATTGATCAAAAGAGATTGGGAGAAGCTATATTAATATATGACAAAGTATATTTCAGAACAACATTTAATTATAAAATATAAATATAGATACACGCATACACACACAGACATACACACAACAATTAGATCAGTTAAGAAGTTATAACAATCTTAAGTGTATATCCAGTTAGTGACAGAGTTTTAATACATGAAGAAAAAAACTGATAAAACTGAAAGGAGAAATAGATTAATTCACATTTGCTGTTAGAGTCTTCAACATTCTGCTTTCAGAAACTGATAGAACAGCTAAATAAAAAATTAGTAAGAATATAGAAGATGTGAACAACACCATCAACATAATTGATTTTATTGACATTTATAGAATACTCCATCCAGCAAAAGCAAATACACATTCTTCTCAGGTACACCTAGAACATATACCCAGATAGATCATAATCTGAACCATAAATGAAATCTCAATCAGTTCAAAGGGTGAAGTCAATAAGAATTTTCTCTGGTCATAACAAAATTAAACTAGAAATCAATATCATAAAGATATATGAAAAAAATTAAATATATGTTGATTAAACAACATACTGCTAAATAATCCATTGGTCAAATAAATAAAAAATCACAAAGAAAATACTTTGAACTGTAAATAAATACTTTGAAAACAAAACATGAAAATTTGTGAGATGCAGTTATTATTTATAGCATTAAATACTCAAATTAGAAAAAAAGAATCCTAAATCAGTGATCTAATTTTATACCATGAAAATTTTTAAATGAAGAGCAGATTAAAACCCAAAGCCAGTAACACAAAGAAAGCAAAAATAACAAGAGCAGAAACCAATGACATTTAAATCATAAAAATCAATGAAACTAGGAAAAGATCAATAAAATTAATAAACTCCTAGTCATACTTGCCAAGAACAAAATGGAAGAAACACAAATTACTAATATAAAGAACAAAAGAGGGAACATCACTAGAGATCTGACAGACAGTAAAAGAATGATAAGGGAATATTTTAAACAAATATACCAACAAATTTGGTAATACAGATGAAAATAAATTCTTAGAAAGAACAAACTGATAAAATTCATTAAAGAAGGAATTACTATTCCTATATCTTTTACAGAAATTGAATTCAAAGTTAATAAATTTACACAAAGTTTAAAAGTCAGGCCCAGATTGCAATAGTTATGAATTCTACAAAATATTCAGGAAAGAATTAATACAATTTCCACACTAATACTATCAGAAGACAGAAAAAAGGAAATATTTTCCAACTCATTTCTCGAGCTCAGCATTACCCTGAAACTGTACAGATGTTATACAAAGAAGAAGAAAAACTACAGACCAAAGTTCTTATGAACTTAGAGGCAAAATGGCCTTAACTCAACATTAATAACTATTCCACGTCATACTGGTGGTCTTAGTCCATGGAATAAGGGAAGATAAAAAGTTATCAAAAGCACAAAAATTGGAAAGTAAAAATCTCTTTATTTACTGAATAATTATGACATATGATGAATGATGAATATAATCATCTACATAGAAAATCCCAAGAAATCTACTAAGGCCATAGGGTACAAGGTTGACATAAAAAAATCAATAATGGGGCTGGCCTGGTGGCATAGTGGTTAAGTTGATGTGGTCCGATTCATCAGTCTTGGGTTTGCAGGTTCAGATCCTGGGCTGGACATACACACCCTTCATCAAGCCATGCTGTGGTGGTGTCCCACATACAAAGTAGAGCAAGATTGCCACAGATGTTCAGCAACAATCCTCCTCAAGCAAAAAGAGGAAGGTTGGCAGCAGATGTTAGCTCAGGGCCAATCTTCCTCACCAAAAAAGAAAAAAAAAATCAATAATGTTTGGATATGCTAGCATTGAAAAACTGTGCATTAAAATTTTAGATAAAAATATTCCCAGGAAATTGAAGGAGTCCTATGGAATAGCAACAGCTCTTTCTTTCTCAGGAGGGTCTCACACATGTTCTCCCCTCTCAAGAAGCTTTTATATTCTCCGAGTCAGTGAAAATCCATAGAGCTAGCTCCTCTT
Source organism: Equus asinus (assembly GCF_041296235.1). Taxonomy (NCBI): domain Eukaryota; kingdom Metazoa; phylum Chordata; class Mammalia; order Perissodactyla; family Equidae; genus Equus; species Equus asinus. The sequence goes on along the minus strand of NC_091794.1, from coordinate 12,902,355 downwards.
AAAAAAATAATAAATTATAGGGGCTGGCCCAGTGGCATAATGGTTAAGTTGCATGTTCCACTTTGGCAGCTCGGGGTTCACAGGTTCGGATGCTGGGTGTGGACCTACATGCTACTCATCAAGCCATGCTGTGGAAGCATCCAGCATATAAAATAGTGGAAGATTGGCACAGATGTTTGCTCAGGGACAATCTTCCTCACCAAAAAAAAAGTAATAATAAGTAAATAAATAAATAATAATAAATCATCATATGGAGATAAGTTTCACACTGAGCTTGATATCTGATATGCCATTTACCCTGTGGAATCCTCAGAGTGGAATCCTCAGAGATAAGGACGATGCCCATTTTTACATTATTACATAAATTTCCAATGAAATTAGTTATTACCCGCCTCTCCCACTAAATAAAAATTTCTTCAGAGCAGAGTTAGGCTTTTTGTTCACAGCTCTGTACCTAGTATCTAGAACACAGTGTATGTTTGAGGCTCAGCAAATCTTTGTTGAATGAATGAATTAATTAATAATATTTATCAGTCTCTGAAATTTTGTTGTCCAGTTATTTACTTAAGTATTGTCGGTTTCCTTTCTAGAATGCAAGCTCTTGAAAAAAACAACCATGTTTATCTTCTTTACTGCTGTATCCCCAGATCTTATAATTCACAGCACGTAAGAAGCACTTAATTATTGTTCTAAAATTCTAGAAAGTATCTGTGAATCCATGTTTCCAATTAGGTTATGAAGTTCACTTTTTAAAATGTTCTAAGTCTCAGTAAATAAGTGAGGCATTTTTATAATCTTTATGAGGCTCTACTGGTATTCTTCATGTAGTCAGTTAACTTCATAAATGGTTCTTCTTGCTGTAGGTGATAACATGTGACTTGAATCATAAAACATGTTTATAGCTAGCATTTGTGTCACAGAATACTGTAGTTAATTAACTAAATTGATTTGATTCAGATTACACCTGTTTCTAATTTCCAAGGGATTAAAAAAATGACATTTAAAACTAAAATGTCCTGTACCTCATTTTAAGTGATGAGTGATTGTATTAAGTATTAAATTACTTCTGTTTCAAGTTTTTCCTTCATCATTTCTTAAGATGAAATAATACAGAGAAACTTAACTAGTGAACTAATGCAAACATTTCCACTGGTGAAGCGATGAACATTTGCATGACGTGGAAGTGGCAATAAGTAAGTGTTGGCAAACATTTAGTGATCGATGAAGAAGAAGAATTGGGGATACCTCAGGAGAGGAGAGAAATGATAAGCGATTACTTCCGTAGAGCTCACGGACACCCTATGAATACATCACAAATGAGCCACAGGCTAGACAGACGATGTTGTATATAATTTGTAACATTGACGTTCAAGAAACTGGAGACCAAAAGCAGCAATTTTGGCAAGATTGGCCACATAAATATGCTCAAAGATAAAAGAGAAATAATCATAATTTGGCAAACAAGAGAGTGATTTCTTTTTTCTGAGACATCTTTGTGAAACAGGAAATTATTTCTTGAGGACAATATTTGTCTACTGAAATCCATAATCTTGAAGAGAAACATCCATGGGTTTGTTAACAAAAGTTTATGGATAAGAGGGGAGATGTTATCTAGAACTTCCACTTAGAACTGGTTGAAGGTGGTGAAATTCTATGATTGTGATAGTCCCATATCTTACTAATTTTCAAAGAATGAGCAGTTTAGTTATTAGAAAATGTGCTTTGAAAAGTTTGGTAAAACATCTTCTAAAACCCGTTCATGTTGAACATTATCAGCTTTAGTAAAGCATATTTCCTGTAGCTCTGGGTGAGTTTTGTGTTTCTTCCTTCTTAATGTTATTCTAATTTTTCTAGGGCTTCAGGAAGAGTGTTAAACTACTAGGAGGCTGGTACATTATACAATTCTATTTCTTCAGAACTTATCCAAGATAGTTATGTCAGTATGGTGCCTTGAGAAAAGAAGTGATTTTTACGTACTTTCCATTATAATACTGAGCCTGTTTTATTCTATGCCTCAAGGCCCTTGGCTTTTAAAATTGATAGTTCCCTTAAAGCGTGGACTGGTTAAGATATGTTAGCCAATCTCCATTCTTGGATTCATAAAATATATTCTCCCGTGAAAGCGAGGTACATTCACATCTGTCATATTTATCTCTGCATCTACATGAGAAAGAGCTTGTCCTAGCTGTGTTCCTTAGTAAGAGTTCCAATTTAATGTCATCTTATTTTCTTAACTTTTCCACCTCATTTTTTTTGTTTTTTTTTGTAGTAATTTAGTTTTTTTACTAGCATGGTTAATGATAATTAAAATTCTATAACCATTTTCCTTTCTTCCTCTCTGTTAACTTAGGGATAGGAGCAAAAAAGTACAATTGATCTTTCCATCAGCATTCTAAATACCCAAATTTTAAATTGTATTATCCTCATTCCTTTTTAAGAGTTAGAATAGAAAAGGATGTTTAAAAGGTAGCTGGTTAAGCCTCTGATTTTCTCTTTGCAGCTATTTTTCTATATTTGTGTGCCTCTTAGATAATGTTTGTATTAAAAACTTCTTGCCAAAAATATATATATTTCATCATCTCTTTAATAATCTACAGGCTTTACTCATTAATAATGTTTCAGTGAATTTCCCTGGAAGTATTTTCTCCTTGTTTTGTATCTATTTTTCTTCTTTTGCTAATACAACTAAATCAACCCATCATTTGTGCTAGGTAAGACCTTGAGTTGATGGCAGCCATGTTTGAAGAGCTTATTTCTGCTGAGGCTTTGTTTTCACACGGTTTGGGAACAATTGTCCTTTGTGATAACATCAAGGCTATTAATTGCTTTTGAGCGCACTGTGTAAAAATCCACAAAGGCAACAGCTCAGCACTTGACTTTAAATCTTTGGGAATCCCTTACTTCTTCATGTTCTTCTTTCCTAGATTTTCTAAAGGTCACATGTACAAAGTCAATCCATAGTGTGTGTGTGTGTGTGTGTGTGTGTGTGTAAGACCATTGAAACCAAGGTTTCTGCACTTCTGAGTAAATGACTCATGGCTACAAGAAGCAATCTCTATTACCGCTCGACAGAGTTCCAAAAGATAGCATTTCATCCACTGAGATTGCAGTGCTTCAGTCAAGGGAGGGACGCTAATAGGATGGGAACATTTGCTGAGAAGCTGTTGAAATAGACTGTCTATAAAATCAATTTTCTGAGACATTCATGGATAGTACTTTATGTGGCTTACTTTAGAATTTTCTTCTTTCTCTTTCCATTTCCCCCTATTTCATTTGGGGTGTGTGTGTGTGTGCACACTCACGCACGTGAGCATGTACTTGTGTGATATTGTGTGTATGCTTGTCTTTTCCTTTGTTGAAGTTAAATATTAGAACTATTCCTGGTATTCAAGTATCATCCAATTTTCTTTTTTCCTCTCTCACAGATTCCCTTTTATTAAGGCTGATTATTGATCCACTAGGTTTGCCCCTCCTCATAATTATCTCCCTATCGCTCTTTAGCTCTTTAATGACTTCCCTTCTTCATAACTGAGATAGTAAGATGCTTCCTCTTTTTCTTTTCTAAGAAACTAATGTATCATTATCCCTATAGGCTAAACTGATCAATTTCTCTGCTTGAAGCTGTTTGGATATTCTCATTTTCTAACTAGCTTCACTCCTTTTTCTATTTATTGCTTGAAGCCTGGGGTAAAGAAAGTTCCAAGCAAAATAATAGTTAAGGCAGATGAGTTTCTCATTCAATAATTTTTGTTGGCTAAACTATTTCTTCCAGATTTTCTCTTTTTCTTTAGTCTCTGACTCCCTGCCCCAAGGAGCAAAAGGGTGCAAACCTTCGAAAACAAGCCAAGGAATTGTCAATGAAAATCAGAGAATAGTTGTTCGAATATTTTCCTCATGCAAAAGTCAGTAAATATGTGCCAACTGGAAATATAATGATGATGTTAATAACAGGGAAACTGATAAAGAACAAGAGTGGAAACGGAATAGTAGGAATCCAAGTGCCACTGTGACTCTTATCTGAAATTCTGTGATGTCATCAACCAATAATTATTGAGTAGTGTTTGAAGAACAGTAAGCTGAGCACTTAGAAACAGGAGAAAAGGAAACACAAATTTATCAATAGCCTATTTTATGTTCATCTATTTCATAAAAGTGTATTCTCCATAATGCTTGAACATGCTAAGGTAACTGAGGTTCAGAAATGTAAAGCGCCGTACGTGTGTTTACACAACTAGGGAAATGCAGGCTTGGTGCTTGCAACCACTTCTATCTGATGCCCAAGCCCATCCCTTTCCCATACGCAACATTACCCCTTACTAAGAGTTAACTGAAAAACTAATGTTCCAAACCACGTGGGAGTTTAGTAAAATAACAAGTTAATGAATCATTAATCTACATATATGCAAAATGGAGTATTTGACCCACTCACTACGTATGGTACTAAAGACCCCACAGCATGTTTCTGAGTATTCTCATTTAGAAAGGTGTCTTCTAAGTGAGGGGTACAAAATATAATGATACTTGAAAACCGCTGAGTTAGTATAAAATAAATTAAAAAGGGCAGGTCAGAATGAAGCCTAAATGGGAGTCTAGCTGACAAAAATGACTCTTTTCCCCCTTTGGTAGTATTATGAAGATTTTATCCAGCTATTTCTAAGCCTTCTCAAAGCTTAAACAGATTCCCCAAACCATTTCCAGAGTGGAGATTTGAACATAAGTGTGAAACATTTACTTACATTCACAACTCCTAAGGGTCAGAACTGTGTTTTCAATACTTTCTGTAGCATTAAATACCACCAAAAGTTGCCAACCAGAGAATGGTAATAATTAGTGGTCACAATGACGAGTGTCAAAAGGTCTTCCTTCTTCATCAACTTTTCTTGGTAACTATAGATTGGCTGGATTTCCTTAGGGGCTGCAACATGGCTTTGCATTGGGCTGGCATCTTGGTTATATCAGACAGAAATCATACCAATTGCATTTTATCAAAGTTTCACATTTGCAAGAGAATAGGAAGTTATAGTAAAATTATTTAGCACTTTCAAGTCCTATCCAGTTTATAAAGTCTTCTGGATTCTGCAGGACATTGAACTCAAATTTAAGCCAGCATCCACTGCTGTCCCTCCCATGCAGTTCTGCTAAGACAGGAATTAACTGGCCACCTCCCTGTGCTCTTCTGTCCATACGACTGAGAATGGCATCACCTAAAATAACAGAAGCATGGAAGTTCGAACTTTTGCAAAAACTCCATGAGTTTGAAAAAGACACAGCTTGGCTCGTGGGTGGATTTATAAAACACTTTTTTTTGGTGCATCATCAGTTTATTTCTTCTAGGTTCCATTTGGTTATCTATTTCCTCTGTTTTCTTCAAATGTTATTTCTTTGCACTTGTTTCTTGGTTGGATCGTATTTTTAAGTCTCTAATTGGAGAGGCCACCTGTGGATAGTGCCTTCTGTCTGCTAACATTGCCATTGAAAATTCCCTTTGTTCCTCTCCCATTCTGGTTTTGTGCAATTTCCCCTGTCTCATTTTTTTTTTTAATTTCACACTGACAAAATATAGACCTCCATACAGAAGGAGAAGTGTATTTCAGTATACTTAGAAATCTCTATGGGGCTAATAGTGTGCAGCTTTATGTTGTTTAGAAAAAAGAAACTTGCAATCTATTTTTGATTGTAGATAGACATTAACCCATCCTTATTGCCAGCAGTCAAGGCCTCTCTGATTTATTCTTAAGTTATACTTGTCCTCATGTTAAATCATCTCTCCACAGGGCGGTCCAAGCCACCTTGGCCAGTGCACTATTTCTCCTTGCTATTTTTCTTCCTTCTCTTGTTTTCTCCCTTTTGCCTTAGGATCCTTCATATCTCCAATCATCAGTTCTGCAATTTCCCTCATCAAACTTCAAGGCCAATCTAGGGCCGATTCTTCAGTGGCAGCATTAAAATGTGAATTGTGACTAGAGGAAGGATAACTTCTTTGTGTTCCTTTTTCTACCAACTGAGGGCAGAAGTGGTTTCACGGTGTCATCATCACCCTCCTACCATCCCCCTTTTGTTCTTTACTCCAAAATTTAGCTATTTGTTTACTTATGCATATTTTATTCTTCGTACCTGTTATATATGTGAGGCACTGTGCTAGATTCTAGCACACAGTAGTGAGTAGAAAATAAGAGAAACTCCTCGTTCTGTTTAAGCATACAGCTTAGCATGGGAAGATGAACATAAATAAAAGAGTCACACATGTAAATATAATACTTCCCTGTGAAAAGTGCTACAAAGAGTATATGATGCTAGGAAGGTATGTAAATAGAGAAAATGGACTTGGTCCTGGATGTGGCAATTGATCTGAATCTGAAGAAAGATTGGGAGTTAGCTAGGCCAGAAGGGAGAGAAGCAGGTGTATCCTGGATTGAATAGTGTCCCATCAAAATTCATGTCCCCCTGCAACCTTAGAATGTGATCTTATTTGAAAACAGGGTCTCTCTGTAGATGCAACCAACTTAAGTAAGATGAGATCATACTATGTTAGGGTAGGCCTTGATCCAATGACTGGTGTTCTTATACGAAGAGGGAAATTTGAACACAAAGATACACACAGAAGGAAGACGATGTGAAGACATGTAGGCAGAAGGTCACATGAAGACAGAGGCAGAGATTGGATTGATCTGTCTACAGGCCAAGGAATGATAAGGACTGGTAGCAACCATCAGAAACTAGGGGGAAGCCATGGGATAGTTCTCCCTCAGAGCTTCCAGAAGGAATTGACCCTGCCAACACCTTGATTTCAGACATCTAACATCCAGAACTGTGAGAGAATAAATTTCTGCTGTTTTAAGACATCTAGTTTGTGGTACTTTGTTATGACAGCTGTAGGAAACTAATAAAGGATATTAAGGAGTTGATCAAAAAAATGTACAAAGACTGTGAGAAGGCCCTATTTCTGCAGAGCCCATGGTGCCAACAGCAGGGAGCTTAGTTGGCTGATGGCTCAGTTAGCCGTTCCTATTCCAAATCCGTTCCCACATTCACTGTGAGATGACATTTCCCACAGGCCGTTCCCAGCCAGCGAAAGATCATGGTAGGGCTATGAATACAGGCTCATTTCTGTGAGATATGGGATGCTTTTTCTGGGTGACATTGGCTCAGGGACATCCCATCAGACTGGCTGAAATTTCTCAGAACTGTGCTTCAGTCTGTGATTCTTTCTAGATACAACTTTTCTGTCATCCTCTTCTCCTTCACAGGTATCAGACCTGCATCATGATCTTAAGGCCATCCTAGCCTTCTCAGGCTCCCTTTCCTTTACCTATTTCAGGTGTTCCCCCAATAAATATCTTGCATATCTTGTCCCATCTTGATGTCTGCTTCTCGGAGGAGCTGAATGAACACAAGTGGTGTCAGGAGTGATCCAAGAAGACAGGCAGTAAGATGGGGTTTGGCATTGTCTCATTCACCACCCAGAAGGCAAAGAGGATGCCTCTCTAAGTGGTATTTGGGACATCAAATTGATTAAAGGGAACCATTGGAGAGTAATACCCTTGCAGATATTTGAAAAACATGGTGAAGTGATGCTAGAGCTGCTGTGAAAATACACCCTGCTGACCTTCAACTACAGGGAGCTTAATTGACCAAGAGCTCCAGTGGCTCTGTACCGAAATATATCACATTTAGCCCAAAACCATACTTACCATAGGCTGCTCCCAGCCGCTGACTGAGCACCGCAGGGCTTGCAAGGCAGGTCTGCTCTTGGGAGATACAGGACTGCCCTAAGAGGCAATTTTAGCTGGAGGACTCTCTGTTGGCCATACTAATGCTTCTTTAGAATCCATAACAGTCTCTGACACTTTCATCTATCTTTCTTTCCTTTTACCTCCATGTATCATCATCTCAGGACTCCTTTGCTCTTCATTCATTTCCTCTCCATTTTCACTCCCTGACATTTTCCTAATAAAACCCTTGCACATGTCATCTCATCTTGCTATCTCCTTCTCAGAGGATGTGGACTAACACAAAATCCTGCAAGGAAAATGGAGTTGGCTGGTTACCGCTAAGATGTCTTGATTCCCAGAGGGATAATAAAGCTGTAAACAGCTGTTAAAAGCTAAATGTGGGGATTGCCAAGAAGATGGTGGTGTAAAAGAACTCTGAGTTCACCTCCTCCCATGGACACAAGAAATCTACAACTACCTGTGGAACAATTACCTCTGAGAGAGAACTCAAAACTAGATAAGAAGAACCCCCACAACCAGGGGCAATACTGACAGAGGTGAAAGAGGAGAAATAAGCCTCTGCTGTGAAGAAAACCACTTTCTAGGCATGACACTTCATGATCAGGGGCAATCTTAAGATATGAAGCTTTTCCTGGAGGTGCAGGGGATCTGAGCTGGAGAGCTATGCCACAACAAGCAGCCTTTGAATTCAGCACATCTGATACAAGTGCCGTAATACCTGGCTGTACTGGCTATTAAAACTAAGAGGGAATACCCCCAGAAAAGTGATCAAACATAAGAGAAAGAAAAGCCTGCTCTTAAAGGGTCCATATACAGATTCGTTCGTTCCAGAAACCAACAAAATCACCAGAAAGAAAGGTGTATAGTGTTTCAGTAAAGGAGACTCACTTTATAAGCTCCAAATACATCTTAGAGAGGCAGGAGGTGGCTAAGCCCACCTCCCCAGGGACTGAGATGCTGGCAGCAGCCATTATTGTGACCTAGTGCAGGGGCCTGACAGATGCTGGCAGACGGCATTGGATTTCTTCCTCTGGCCTGTTAGCACAGGAGTTTGCCTTCCCACTAGAGTACCAATTTAATCCAGCTTTGCTGTGGCAGACACCCTGCCCTAGGGACTGGCCCTACCCACCAACAAGCCTGCAAGGAACCTGTGGGCCCATGTAGGTGAGGTGTATGGGACCTCTGCAGCAAGACAACTGGGTCAGCCTAAGTGGGGCAGAGTGTGCTTGTAGGGCAGGACTGCATTGGTGGGCTGTGTGGGCCCATGGGCAGTGGAGTGTGTAGGCTGCAGCAGACTTGTGCTGCTGGCCATCTCAAACAGCCACACAGGAGATCTTCCCCCCATTCCAATGCTTGAAACAATTGTGTGCTGCCACTCATGGGGCTGGCCCTACCCAGCTGCACTCCTGAGAGAGCGGACAAAAACCTCACAGGCCAGAGGCCTACAGCAATTTTGAGTCCCTGAGGCTAGCAACCAGCCATGCTGGGACCTGACTTGCTTAACAGGAAGACAGCAGCAGGTGTGTGCTATTAGGTCTTGCAGCCAGTCATGCTGGGGCTTGTCTCACCCAATAAAGTGACTAAAGTGACCATAGCAGCCTCAGCCTTACAACCAGCCAGCCCAGGGGCCATCCTGGGCTACCCATGCACCCAAGGCAAAAACAACCTCACCACAAGAGAAGGGCACATGTAGTCCACACAGGAAACACTCCTGGAACATTTGGAACTGGTGACAAGAAGGAGGGACATTTCTGGGCCCCATAAAGCATCTCTTACATAAGGCCACACCTCCAAGATTGGGAGACACACCTGATCTACTTAACACATGGAAATAATCACAGAGAAGTATGCAAAATGGGGAGACAAAGGAATATGTTCCAAATAAGGGAACAAGACAAATCCTCAGAAAAAGAACTAAATGAAACTGAGATAAACAATCTACCTGATAAAAAGTGCAAAGTAATAGTCATAAGGATACTTACTGATCTTGGGAGAAGAATAGATGAGCACTGTGAGAACTTCAACAAAAAACTGGAAAATATAAAAAAGAGCCAATCAGAAATGAATAATATGATAATGGAAATGAAAAATTCACTAGAGAGAATCAACAACAGAGTAGATGACAGAGAAAAACGGATCAGTGAGCTGGATGAAAGAGTAAAAGAAATCACCCAAGCTGAACAGAAAAAAGAAAAAATAATTTAAAAGAATGATGACAGACTAAAAGAACTCTGGGACAATATCAAGCATACTAACATCCATATTATCAGTGTGCCAGAAGGAGAAATAAAAGGGGCAGAGAATCTATTTGAAGAAATAATAGCTGAAAACTTTCCTAACCTAAGGAAGGAAATAGACATCCAGGTACAGGAAGCACAGAAAGCACCAAACAAGATGAACCCAAAGAGGCCCACACAAAGACACAATGTAATTAAAATGTCAAGATTTAAACATAAAGAGAGAATCCTGAAAGCTGCAAGAGAAAGCCAACAAGGTACATACAAAGGAAACCCCATAAGGCTATCAGCTGACTTCTCAGCAGAAACCTTACAGGCTAGAAAGGAGTGGCACGATATATTCAAAGTGCTGAAAGGAAAAACCCTACAGCCAGGAATACTCTACATGGTAAGCTTATCATTCAGAATGGAAGGAGAGATAAAGAGCTTTCCAGACAAGCAAAAACTAAAGGAGTTTATCATCAATAAACCAGCCTTACAAGAAATGTTAAAGGAACTTATTTAAGTGGAAAAGAAAAGATGACAAATAGGAATAAGAAAATTATCAAAGAAAAAAATCACCAGTAAAGGCAAATACACAGTAAAGGTAGCAGATCAACCACCTATAAAGCTAATATGAAGACAAAAGACAAAAGTACTAAAAATACCAATCTCCTTGATAAGAAGTTAAGAGATACATACACACGAAAAAGAGGTTAAATATGATATCAAAAACATAAAATGTGGGGGAAGGGAGTAAAAGTGTGGGGCTTTTAGTAAGAGATCAAACTTGAGACCATCAACTTAATATAGATTGCTATTTACATAGTCCACAAAACAAGTCTCAATAAATTTAAGAAGACTGAAATAATACCAAGCATCTTTTCTGACCACAATGGTACGTAACTAGAAATCAATTACAAGAAGAAAATGGGAAAAGCCACAAATTTGTGGAGATTAAACAAAATGCTACTGAACACTATTGGGTCAATGAAGTGAAATCAAAGCAGAAATCAAAAAACTCCTGGGGACAAACGAAAATGAAAATACACCATGCCAAAATTTATGGGATACAGCAAAAGGGATACTAAGAGGGAAGTTTCTAGCAATACAGGCTTGTCCCAAGAAACAAGAAAATTCTCAAATAAACTATTTAAAATTACACCTAAAGGAACAGAACTAGAAAAGGATGAACAAACAAAGCTCAAAATCAGTTGAAGGAAATAATAAAAATCAGAGTGGAAATAAATGAAATAGAGACAAAAATAGAAAAAAAAATCAATGAAACTAAGAGCTGCTTTTTTTAAAAAATAAATAAAATTAACAAATCTTTACTTAGACTCACCAAGAAAAAGAGAAGTCTCAAATAAATAAAATCAGAAATAAAAGAGGAGAAATTACAATGGACACTACAGAAATATGAAGGATTACAAGACAATACTGTGAAAAGCTATATGCCTACAAACTGAATAATCCAGAACTGGATAAATTCTTAGAATCATACAATCTTCCAAAACTGAAACAAGAAGAAATAGAGAATTTGAATAGATCAATCACCAGTGAGAAGATCAAAACAGTAATCAAAAATCTTCCAAAAATCAAAAGTCCAGGACCAGACGACTTCCCTGGTGAATTCTTCCAAACATTCAAAGAAGACAATACATCAAATCAAATCAATCAACATGACACACCACATTAACAGAATGAAGAATAAAAATTGCATGAGCATGCCAATAGATGCAGAGAAAACATTCAAAAAGATACAACATCCATTTATGATAGAAACTATGAATAAAATGGGTCTAGAAGGAAAGTACCTCAACATAACAGGGATCATATATGACAAACCCACAGCTAATATCACACTAAATGGTGAAAAACTGAAAGTTATCTCTTTAAAAACAGGAACCAGACAAGGACGCCCGCTATCACCACTCTTATTTAACATAGTATTGGAACTCCCAGCCAGAGCAATCAGGCAAGAAAAAGAAATAAAAAGGATCCAAATCAGAAAAGAAGAAGTAAAACTGTCACTATTTGCAGATGACATGATTTTATATAGAGAAAACCCTAAAGAATCAACCAAAAAACTATTACAAATAACAAGTGAACATAGTAAAATTTCAGGATACAAAATCAACACACAAAAATCAGTTGTGTTTCTATACATTAACAACAAAGTAACAGAAATATTGAGAATACAATGTCATTTACAATTGCAACAAAAAGAATAAAATACCTAGGAATCAATTTCACCAAAGAGAAGAAAGACCTATACACTGAAAACTGTAAAACATAGTTGAAAGAAATCAAAGAAGACATAAAGAAATGGAAAGATATTCCATGCTCATGGATTGGAAGAATTAACACAGTTAAAATGCCCACACTTCCTAAAGCAATCTACAAATTCAATGCAATCTCTCTCTAAGTCCCAAAGACATTTTTCATAGAAATAGAACAAAAAATCCTAAAATTTATATGGAATAAAAGACCCCGAATAGACAAAGGAACCCTAAGAGAAAAGCACAAACCTGGAGGTATCATACTTCCTGATTTCAAAATATACTACAAAGCTAGTAATCAAAACAGCATGCTACTGGAACAAAATAGATACAAGGATCAATGGAGCAGAATTGAGAGCCCAAAAATAAGCCCACACATCTGTGGACAGCTAATTTTTAACAAGGCAACCATGAACATACAATGGAGAAAGTAAAATCTCTTCAATAAATGGTGTTGGGAAAACTGGACAGCCACATGCAAAAGAATGAAAAAAGACCACTATCCTACACCATCCACAAAAATTAACTCACAATGTATTAAAGACTTGAATGTAAGACCTGAAACCACAAAACTTCTAGAAGAAAACATAGGTAGTCCTCAACATCAGACTCAACATAAGACTCCTCAACATCAGTCTTAGCAACATCTTTTCAAATACCTTGTCTGACCAGGCAAGGGAAACAAAAGAAAAATAAACAAACGGGACTACATTCAAGTAAAAAGCTTCTGCACAGCAAAGGAAACCATCAACAAAATGAAAAGACAACTTAACAATTGGCAGAAGATATTTGCAAACCATATATCTGATAAGGGGTTAATATCCAAAATATGTAAAGAACTCATACAACTCAACAGCAAAGAAATAAACAACCCAATTAAAAAATGGGCAAAGGAGCTGAACAGACATTTTTCCAAAGAAGATATGCAGATGGTCAACAGGCATAAGAAAAGATGTTCAACATTGCTAATTATTAGGGAAATACAAATCAAAACTACAATGAGATATCACTTCACACCTGTCAGAATGTCTATAATTAACAAGACAAGAAATAACAAGTGTTGGAGAGGTTGTGGAGAAAAGGGAGTCTCCTACACTGCTGGTGGGAATGTAAACTGGTGCAGCCACTTTGGAAAACAGTATGGAGATTCCTCAAAAAATTAAGAATAGAACTACCACATGATACAGCTATTCCAATTCTGGGTATTTATCTGAAGTACAGAAATGTGTAAAGATATTTGCATCCCTATGTTCACTGAAGCATTATTCACAATAGCCAAGGCTTGGAAACAACCTAAGTGCTACTCAATGGATGAATGGCTAAAGAAGATGTGGTAGATATACACAGTGGAATATTACTTAGTTATGAAAAGAAGATGAAACCTTGCCATACGTGACAACATAGATGGACCTTGAGGGTATTATGCTAAGTGATATAAGTCAGACAAAGTCAAATACTCTATGATTTCACTTATAAGTAGAAGATAAAAACAACAACAAAACACATAGACACAGAGATCAGATTGGTGGTTACCAGAAGGGAAAGAGAGAGGAAAGAGGAAGAAAGAGGTGAGAGGTCGCATGTGTAGTAATTAGTCTTTGGGTAGTAAACATGATGTAGCATACACAGAAATCAAAATAATATGAAAGAGAAGTATGTACATCTTGAATTTATATAATGTTATAAACCAATGTTACCTCACTAAGAAAAAAGAACATTGAAAAAAAAAGTTAAATGTGAGAGCCATAGAGCCTCATTTGCAGATGTTAAAGAGGTCCTATGTTCTTCAGTGGAAGAGCTGACACAGCCAAGATGCAGACTAAGAATCTGATAGCATCTTAAAGAACCAAAGACATCTAAATGGTCAGCCAAGTTAAATCTGTCCTGCTAAGGTCAGGGTTTTAGTTGAGAAAATTTTGGGAGCCTGAAATATAGAATGAGGACATCTGGTTGGATTCTCCTGAAGATATTGTCCTTCAGACCCCTCTGGACTTTCAGAGCTTTCATAGGTGGCCCACTCTTACCTAATGAGAGCTAACACATCCCTGGTTCTAGAAGAGGTGGCTCTCTCAGGAGCTGCACTCACCTCTCCTAGCTGCCAGGGCTAAATCCCAGCATAACATGGCTGGGGATGTGACGGACTTAATAAGGTAGGAAGAACACTGAAGTAGGCGCAAGAATTAGGTAGTATATACCAGCAGAAGTACCCCTATGGTAGATTTTGAGGGTGCTTGATCAAGGGGATTGGACTATAATACTGGATTAGCAGGAACTCATTGATTTGGAAGCAATTTCTCAGGGCATGAAATTTAACTGCTTGCCAAGAAACTCAGGTGATGGGGCAAAGTTGCTGTTGGGGTGGCTCTTAGAAACTTGGAGAAAGCACTGGCTAAAGCTAAGCTTCTGGAATTCCTTTGAGGATGAACCAGACACATGGTGACATGTTCCATCCTTTAGAGGCTAACAGTACATAGGGATAGATACCTATTCCAGTTATGAATTTGCCTTTCCTGCTCTCAGAATCTCAGTTTGCACCATTATTCATGGAGTTACAAAATGCTTGATCCACAGGTATGGAATCCCACACAATGTAGCATATGGTCAGGGACCCACTTCACAATGAAGGAGGTGCATCAGTCGACCCATGACCATCCTAGATGGTATCACATACCATACCATCAAGAGGCAGCTGGCCTCAAAGAGAACTGAAATGACCTTGTTACAGGCATAGCTGAAAAAGCAGTTTGGAGAAAACACTCCAAAAGTTTGGGGTGCCATTCTTTAGGGTAAAATATATTCATGAATGTCCCTATGTGGTGCTGTGTCCCCAAAAGGAAGATTACACGGATCCAGGAACCCAAAATTAGAATGAAGAGAGACTCCATTGGCTGTCACTCCCAATTACCCACTAGGAGATTTTGGGCTCCTCATCCCCATACCTCTGGGGTCTGCATGGTTGGATGCCCTGGTTCCCAAACTGTACCAGTTGATTGAATAGTCAGTGGTTGGTTGGATGTCTTGACCCCCTAAAATCTAATTAACTTTTATAGAATTCTGCATTTGCAAACTATATAAAATATTCTCTTCAAGGCACATGGTACAATCATTAAGATATACCATGTAGGATATCACAAAAAATGAGAGTTAAAGCTACAGGAATTAGCCCCTCCACTAAAACAATGAATGAGCTGAAAAGAACAGTCTGAATCAACTATTTTGGCATCAAGTTTTGAAAGCACAGGACTATCCCTGAAGATTGGATAGAGAAAGAATTTGAGTCTAGAATCCTAGGATATAATGGCTATGGAAGATGGGGACCAGGACCAGCTAAGGCTGCCACCAGGGTACTCGGAGTTCCTTGTGTTCAGGGACGAACAAGTAAGAGAGCAGTCACCGTCCTAAAAGAAGTAAGTAAACATCATTAGCTGGAGGAGGTAGGAATGCTTTTACACAATTTCATCATGAAGACACATATATAGATCCAGGTCATCAACTTGGGCATCTCCTGGTAGTGCTCTGCCCATTGTTGACTCTGAATGGACATGTATAGCAACCCTGGACTGAAAAGGGTAGGATTGCCGAGAGCTCAGATGGTTGAAGAATGAAAGTTTGGATCATACCACCAGGTAAGTCTCTATGATGTGCCAAAGTAATGGCTGAAGAGAGAGGAATGTAGAATGAAGAGTAGCAAGGGAGGGGATAAGTATCAATTGCAGCCCTGAGACCCAGTACAGAAATATGGGCTATAGTTCTTCCCATTAACCTCTGTTGTCCCTCAGAAATAAAAGCCCAAAGGAATTACGAAGAAGCTGTTTCCTGAACCCACACAGAGAAATAGATCTCTTTAGAGCAAGGGGTGGACATGGTAGCCATCAAAATGAGCCTTTCAGGTCTACTTCTGCAAGTAGCATAATTGATTGACAGACCCAGCTACTTCGCTCCTGGATCCTGGTCAAGTTCTAAGCACCTTTGGGTGTACTGGTGCAGACCCATTCCTGTTAGACATAAAACTCTTTTAACAGGAGACTTTGGCTCAAGGATTCCTTATTAACCTGGCTGAAACCTTGGAACTGGTCTGTAATCGTTGACTCTTCCTCTGCTTTTCCTTCACAGGTATCAGATCCACAACGCAGTCTGAAGACTCTCCTTTTCTTGTCTGGACCAGTTCCCCTTTATCCTTCTCAAGCATTGCTTGCACATCTACTCCCGTCTTGGCATCTGCTTCCTGGGGGACATGAGCTAACACAATACTTGAGAGGAACTGAAACTGCAATCCAATGGGAAAACAGACTGAGGGAAGGCATGGTGTCACATTAAACTAAGGATGCAAGTAGGCCCAGATCATGGAACCAGGTAAGTCTTTATGCTTTGGATTTTGATATTTACCCTAAGAAAAATGACAAATCTCTTTAAGAGGCTAATGCTAAGGAAATCCTGTAATGAAACATTTACTTGAAATATGAACACTTCAGGATTGTGTGCCCGTAAACACCCATAAGAAGCACACATTTTCGTGGCCTGCCTGGTGGCTGAGTGGTTAAGTTCGCGCGCTCTGCATCAGTGGCCCAGGGTTTCACCAGTTCAGATCCTGGGCATGCACATGGCACTACTCATCAAGCCATGCTGAGGTGGCATCCCGCATGCCACAACTAGAAGGACCCACAACTAAAAATACACAGCTATGTACTGGGGGGCTTAGGGGAGAAAAAAGAAAAATAAAATCTTTAAAAAAAAAAAGCAGCACACATTTTCATATTTTTCTCCAACTAAAGTTGCAAGGAAATACAACAGACAAATCTAAGCTACTAAGCCTATGAATGATAACAAGTCATCAAACTTCAATAACAACTGGTACCAATAAAAAGCCACTTAAAGAGAGACTTCATAAAATGGTACAACTTGATCCTCTTGGCTGCAAGAAAAGTAAGAAAAAAAAGGACCCTGAATAACTTAAGCAGAAAAATAGAATCTTTAGAATAATACCAACAGGTTATAGAATTGATGAAAATTCTGAAGGCTCAATGTGGTGACCAGGAAAATGTACCTTTGGAGCCAACCTGATGTTCCCATCAGATTATGCTTCTCCCAAGCTGCTCCCAGCCAATGACTGAGCGCAGCAAAGTTACTACAGATAAGCTGGGCTATTTCTTCCCAATGTGGCCTTTCTCTAAGGTGCAACTTTTTTCTAGAGATATCCTACTGAACTGACCAAAACTCTTCCAGAAATTCCCAACCCTGCTCTCCTCCTCCCTCTCCTTTCACGGGTGTCAGACATGTATCATGGGCTGAAGCCTTTCTTGGTTTATTGCCACTTCCTCCCCCTTCAGGTGTTTCCCCCTATTAAATCTTTTCCATGTCTTAACCAATCTGGTGTAGGCTTTTTGGAGGCTACCAAGGCTTTAAAAATGGACAAAAACCAAGGGAGAATGATTGAGCCACAAAATCACAACTAAGTTCATCCTGCAGGAGCAGCCAGGTCAAACACTGCTGATGGCGACCCTTTTACTGCTCTGCTCAATACCGTCATCAGAAACAGTCACCAATGCTTCTGCTAGACTCTCGCTACTATCTCACCCGCAGCCATCCCCATCATGATAAATGTGTCCTCAATTGTATCTCCACTTCACATTATTCCCTCAAGATTCAAAGTCCCAGGAAGTAGTGAATGATTAGCTGAGCCTGAATATGTGTCTGGACTGCCAATGACAGGAAAAGGAATGTTGTTCCTTAGATTATTCTAGAAGGAAGCAGTGTGTTACATTCTACAAATATTTCACGCAGTGAGGAGCTATATAAGTAGAGGATTAGACATTTGAAGACAAACCAAACAAAAGTATTCACAGCAAATGCAGACTAAAATTTCTTGGTAAATAATGAAAAAATGTTTTAATTAGGACTTCAAAATTTTACTTAAAAAATAAGTATTGTATATTTGTCATAAATTTAACAGAAAGTAAGTGGTGCATTAATTTTTGGAAATCACGAATTATTTATATGTGATTATTCCAGCCAAAATTCATAATAGTCCAATGTAATATTCTTAAATTTTAACTTTTAAAAAAACAATAACAAAAATGATCATTTATGCAAATTATTCAAGGATCTTATCAATTTTCCCAATAGCTTCCTCTAATACTGGATATTCAAGTCATTCTCTGAGATGCCAGTCACATCAGTATTCTTTTACTGTACTTTTAACAGGTTTAATTTTGCCAATCCAAGAGACAGTAGCGTGCTATGTGCTCTGGTTCAGATTGCCTGCATCTGACGCTCAGCTAACTCATCTACCTTTGAGCAGAGTTGCAGAGACATGCTACTACCTCTGCATGAATTCTTTTCTGCATCTAAAAATGGGGATAAAGTATCTCTTTCATAGGTTTGCTGTGAGGACCAAATAAGTATCCATCTTAGAACACTGCCTAACACATAGGAAGTATTTAATAAATGCAAACTGCTATCTTAATCTTTATTTGATAATATTTTGTCTGAAATGTCAGAATATTCCCAACATTATTTCCTTAGACTTCCTGAAACTATCAGTTGCAATTTTATAGTTTTTTTTCCTTTTTCTTTTTTTTGAGGAAGATTAGCCATGAGCTAACTACTGCCAATCCTCCTCCTTTTGCTGAAGAAGACTGGCCCTGAGCTAACCCCTACTTTACTGGAGTAAATACTGGCCCATCTTCCTCTTTTTGCCAAGTGGTGCCATGTCCGCACCTGGGATCCGAACCGGCGAACTCTGGGCCGCCGAAAAGCGGAACTTGTGCACTCAAGTGCTGCGCCACTGGGCCAGCCTGCAATTTTATAGTTTAAATTTGCAGTTGACTTATATTTTTAATAATATTTTGGACATTCAAGGTAGATAGATGACAGTGATAGATATGAGTATATGCACATTAGCAAGAAATTTATTTAAATGTTGACAAATTAATTGCTATAATGAGTTAGGATAAACCTTATCTTAAACTAAGAGGGATGGCTGAGTGGAAACTAATTAAATAAGTGGTGATTCAATTAGTGAATATTTCCATATTATGACTATGTTTACATGCATTTCTCTAATGGATTTATGGAAAAGAGAATCACAGTTACATAAAATAAGAAATAAGTAATGGAAGAGGGAGATTCTGGATCAAAGTTATATTTTAAATTATTTTTTAAAATTACTAATCCATTTTCCCTTATTACTAGTTTGAAAATGAATATTCTAGAAAGCAAAAATATTTTCATCCTATTTTGTAGTTTGCAAAAAGCTCACAAAAATAACATTCACTCAGATAAACTTGGTTTTAAATACCTATCATGAAAGCTGTTGAAAACAGCATAGAAAATATTTTGTAAGGAAACACTATGAGTTTTTTGATGGTCTGAGAGATTCATTAATTTTTTCAAATCTCATTTGATATGTAAATTGGCATAAGGAAGAACTTTAGAGAATTTCTTTTCCAGTTCTCTTGCGATAAAGAGTAAAACCCTTCTGCACCCTATAGGACAGTCTTCCCTCTCCGTCTTCAAATCATAGGCTTTCTTTTGCCTTCTGCTCTCTAGGAAGGCATCCTTTTAAAATTTTCTCTTGCAGATCATGCTTTCTCTTGCCACAGGGGCTTTGCATATGTCCTTCCCTCCTCCTAGATTATTTTTTTTCCCCGCTCTCACCCTTGCTTCTTAACTTTTACTCATTCCTCAAATTTCCATTCAGTTATTATGTTCTCAGGGAAATCTTTCCTGATCATCAATTTTTCAGTACTCTCATGGAACTGTGTTCCTTTGCCTCATAGCAATTCTTATTCATTAGTTATCAGTGATTAATTCTTATTCACTAGTTATTAGTGGTTATTTACTTTCCACAAATTATAAACATCATAAAAGCACAGAGCATGTCTTTGTCGTTCCTGGCTGTAACTAGTGCCTAGCAGAGTTCTGGCCACAGAGTAGGTGCTCGATATGTATTTAACATGTAAATAAAGAGAATTTTATGCAAAATAAGTAGAGTGGACTTCACTGAATCAATGAGCCTATTTAAATTTCATGCAGCTGTGTATGAGTATATTTTAAGAGAAAAGAATGAATAGTGTCTGTTAAATGTGCGCCAGTGTTTTTAAAATAAGGACTGAGGACAATGAAGATTCAGAGAGAGAGATTCCTCCCAACATCATTGAGCCAATAAGCAGAAAAGTTAAGATTTTCCTTCTGCCTCCAACTCCAGGAATAATCTACTATACTACACTACACACTTTAACACCTATTCAAACAGCAACTTTTTTAAAAAAAACTTGGTATTAAAAACATGGTACTACACACTGTTCTAGGTACTAAGGATTCAGAGCAAAAAAGCACAGACCACTTCAGATGCTACTCATAAAATGATGTTTACAATAAAAAATGCATTCATTGCACACAAAATATTACCAAAACTAGAAATAATAGAATATTTCCATCTCTAAACTCAACAGAAAACTGTATATATACACATATATACCCATCAGTATTTGCAGAGTATCTTAGAGCACTATATATTTGGTCCTTTCCAACAACCCTGTAAGTTGTTTGTACAATCTTATTTCTCCCACTTTTCAAGTAAGAAAACTAAGATATTAGTAATTTATTCAAAATTAAATATCAATTTAGTAGACAGAGGAGTTGTGGTTAGGACTAGAATCCCTGGTACTGGGTGTCCTAGAGTGGATTCTTCTCAACAAACTTCACTGCACTAAAGAAATAATGTTTTAGGATAACAGAAAATTCAAACTTCTGGGCTGCTAAATAAAGGATACTTTTCTCATTATGGTAAAAAATGGTGGTAATGATCAAGATGTTCTTTTATATATTTTTAATATAAAGAATGCTCTTTTGAATGTCATAATATAGGAAATCTATTGCTGGTAGTACATTCTATCACAATATGGCTGACTGATCTTGGATGTGTTGATGTTTTGTCAATTGCAGTGTATTTGGGTGTGAAGAGAAATTTGGGCATATGCTGAGGAACTCTTTGTCTTCTCTTCATACATGAATAGGTAATATGGATATTTTCTATGTTACCCAGGGTAAAAACAACAACAACAACAACAGACAGAATCTTAGGCTAAGGGACAACTATGACACCTGGTCCAATTCATATCACGTTTCATAATTAAGTGTACTTCTGAGGCTCATCAGCAACCCCCTCCCACTTCCTCCTTAACTATTCAAATTCCATATAATTTCAGTATCTAACTCAACTCATTTCCTCTTTGATGAGTATTCAATGAAGTATGCCAACCCATATCAATTTATCCCTTCTCAAATTCCTTCAGGTCTATGCCGGAGATTCTCAGTCTCTTATTCAAAAAATAACGAATATTTGTATTCATAATGTACTCTCCCTAGATATATCCACAGTTTGATATCCGAAAAACACTTTTCAACAACATAAAACAAATGGTTACACAGCATTTTTTGACATAGCATGCATAAGAATATCTACAACATAAATATTAATAGCCTTTCAAAATGGTAGAACATAAAACTCTGTAACATAATAATAATACCTAACACTTCCACAGTACTTGCCATATGTCAGAAACTGTCATTTATTCCTCACAACTTGATAAAGTAGGAATAGTAGTATCCCCACTTTACAGATGAGGAAATAAAAGTGCAAGTAAGTTAAATGATGGGCTCAAGAGGATACAACTAGTAAATCACAAAGCTAAGACTTAAATTTATGCAACCTGACCCCAGAGCCTATGCTTTTAATTGAGTTCACTTTTAAGTGGTGTACATAATTTCTAGATCTTACCAGCATAACTGCAACTCTTTCTTTCTCATCAGAATACATCAGATTGCAATTGAGATAATATTATTGTAAAGATTTTAATATAAGAAAAACCTAAATAATTCAAAACTTTAGAGAATTTAACTTTATTAATAGCAATTTTCTTAGGTACAGTCTGTAACTGATACATTAGGAAGTATAAGCCCACACTTACTCACTAACTCTGATTTTAGAAATAAATGTTTATTGCAGTAAATTTGTAAGCAGTGTGAAGACAGCCTAGCGTTTATGCCGCTCTTATATGCCGATAAAGCTAAGGCAGTGGCTGAGTACATAGTGGGTGTTAGGTAAAAACTTTCTGACTAATCTTGTTAATTCTGAGAAGATAGTTCTTCAAAATTGGCTGCACATTAAAATCAACAAGGGAGCTCTTTAAAAAGCAAGTATCGGGACCTCACTTTTCCTGAGATTCTGATTTCATTTTCCTTGGGTGGGTATGCACCTCAGGCGATTCTCTTGTGCACTGAGGGTGGAAACCAGGGATCTAACCGGTGGTTTCTTTCAGAGTAACTGATGGTGGAGGAGGGAGTGGCATGTGCTGGAAGGAGGGAAAGAGTAGCCATAGGAAAGAATAAAGGGTCGGAGAAAGCTAAAGAAAAAAGCCACTTATTTATACCTTTCATCTTAAAATAACCCCTACAATCAGTTACATTTTTCCCTAACAGTGAGATCTTTGCAATTCTTGTGTTTTCATGTAATATTAGAGTGTATTCACTTTCCGTCTCCAAAATAGTCCCCCAAACCTTAATTTTAGATTTGGAAAAATATTGAGGGAGATTTTTGTTTTAACTTTAGAATTAAAATCATACTGTCTTAAGTCATACTGACAGGTCAAATTATATTTGTTTGCTGAATATCTGAATGCATAAGTCAACGAATAAACATTTATGAAATTATCACCCTCAGTTTCCATTTGTTTTCTAAAGCTTGCTTTCTATTGAAGGTGGGTTCTGATAACCATGTAACTTAACCCCTTTCAGGCAGGTCCACTAGCCTTCCGCGACCTGTTTCAGGAGATGGCCGTGCATACACAATAATCCAGACCTTCTGAATTTGTTTCTACCAGCCCTATTCTCATATTGCTAGGATATGTGATTCACTGGCTGATATTAAATTTCTAATTTCAGCTCACTCCCTAATCCTATGGAGATTCACCTCACTGCCATTTAAAGTTTCCTATAGATTAACTTACCATGTTTTACCATTTATTATTGTTGTTTTGTCACCATATGCCAAAGACTCTAAAAGTACTTTCACCTCTAGAAGTCACAAGTTGAGACAGTTTATTTTTCTTACTCTGTTCATAAAATGGCTTTTTCTTTTCCAATGTATGTTGGTTTCATTTAGAGGCGAAATCTAAACCAGAACTTGATCAGGAGATACTGTTAAATTTTGAAAAGGAAACCTGTGAGTAATCCTAGATCTATTGCATTGTCTATAGTTTAACAAAATCTTATCCATGCAATGGCTTTGAGGCAAACAGAAAAAGAATTGTTTGTGCTTAGAGGAAATACACTTGATGACAAAGTCAAAAATCTATTTAACGTATTTCATTTTTGGTTATTGAATACTCGATTCTTGGTAAATAACTCATTTTTAGAAGTTTTGACTAAATTTTTGAGCACAGAATGTTATTTATTATCCATGATTCTTTGTATTTGACATGTAAAAAACGATTAAATTGTATGCATTAACTAGAAAACATTGATCCATTAGGTTATGAAATAATTGTTCCATTTCCATTGTTTAATTCTCTTACTCCTTTTTAAAAAATATCTTTTCAATAAATCATGAAGATGTTATGCCCCTCTTTAAAATTAAAGTAATATGGAAATTTTCCATCAGAATGATGTTGTTAGGTTGAAAATGGCATCTTTAGTGTTTTTATTTATAAATAGTAATTTTTTTCTTCCTATGAACTTCATTTTTTTAATTAAAATTAATTTAAAGCAAGACAACCTTATAATACAATGTTCATCTTTTCCCTTATTCAAATGAAAATTCATAATCAAAAAGAAGAGTTCTGTTTTCAAGAATGTAAATTTTGACAAATATAATTTTGTCTTAATTTATTTATTTTTCAATGCATTCCAAGGAAGTATTATTAAAATTTTATTTTGTTCTTTTTTGTTGTAACAACCTATGAGTGAGTGTGTAAGCTCGAAACCCAATTATAAATTGGCTTCACTGTCAATTGCTACGATTCTTTGTGTTAATTCACAACTCGTTTTGAGTATAATATATGAGATATCTTTCAAAACAACAAGAGTACAAAATTCTTGCTTACTATTGCATAGTTAAGAATTGTTGTTGACTCTAGTCGTACAGAGGGAGAACAGAATATTACAGAAAGATTAATCAAATCTCTATTTGTGCTCATTTTATTAATGAGTTATATATCTTGTATATTAATAAAGGGCATTCTTCTATCCTTCTCCATTTACCTGTGCCAGAATATGATGGGAAAAAACATGCATACACATATACAAAATCACACGCATGCAATATATTTCCACTCAGAGGTGTTTGTAACCACAGTTCAGTTAATAGCCTATAGCTATCCTTACAGGGAGGGATCCTATTTAAAATTAGATATTCAACACTATTGTCTTACACATTTAGCAAACATTTATCTTTATCCTGGTCTAGTTTTTGTATAGAAGGTCATTGCCTTCAAGAAGCTCACAGTATAGAGGGGACTAAAAATTCATAAAAGGTCTAGATAGTATGGTGTGAAAGGTGAAATTCAATTTTAATGTAGACTTTCAACAAATATTTCATGACCCACTGCAGTGTGCATAGGCCTTGCCCTTCTGGGGCTTAGAGTCGGGGGAGGGGACAGATTGTGTGCTCTGCCTAAAAGTAAACAAAGGTTAAATTTTAATTTATTATTTTTTTAAGTAACCTACAGATTTTATTTGAGTTTTATCAGTTTTTCTGTTAATGTCACTTTTCTATTTCCGGATCCAATCTGGAATCCCATAATGCGTTTAGTTCTCATGTTTCCTTAGCCTTCCTAATCTGCCACAGTTCTTCTGTCTCATTTTGTCTTTCACAACCTTGATACTTTTGAAGAGTACTGGGAAGTTCTTTTGCAGAATTTCCCTTGTTTCAGGTGTTTTCTCTTGATCAGATTGAGGTTGCGCATTTTAAGCAAGAATACCACAAAGTGTCATATCAAGGGTACATGATGTCGATCCATATTAGCACTAGTGATGCTGTCCTTGACCACTTGGTCAAGATGGTGTCTCCCAGGTCTTCTATTGTAAAATTACTATTTTTCCTTTTGTTATGAATATATATCTTGGGAAAGGATACTTTGGGACTATGTATACATCCTGTTTTCCTCAAACTTTTACCTACTACTTTTAGCATCCATCATGCAACAACTATTACTGTGTCATTCTAATGGTAATTTTTTATATCCCTTGTTTCTTCTACATTTATTAACTGGAATCCTTTGATAAGGAAACACTGCCCCCTTTCCTCCATTTATTATTTATTCAATTATTTATTTATATCATGGATATTATTTTATTTTAAATATTATAATCTAATAGTACAGCCATGTGTCACTTGACAGTGATACTTTCTGAAAATGCATCATTAGGCAATTTCATTATGTGAACATCATAGAGTGTGCTTACACAAACCTAGATGATATAGCCCACTACACATCTAGGCTACATGGTGCTAACCTTTTGGGACCACCATTGTAAATGCTGTCTGGCGTTGACTGAAACATTGTTATGCAACACATGACTGTATTGTTATTTCTTTTGTACCCAATCTGTTCCAATTGCCATTAAGACCTCTTTCAGGTTGATTCCTTTGCCCTTTTTGATGTCGAACCTGAAGTGAGTTCGCTCACCCGTTGTGCAGCAAGCCAATCTCTGACACCGGGGGTAGTGGAAGAAAGTAAGAATTTTATTATTTCACAGCACTAAACAAGGAGAGAGGGCAGCTAATGCTGAAATCCCAAACTCCCCAAAAAGCTAAAAGGAAGGGTTTTTATGTGGGGTTTTAGGTAGGGAAGATGAGCATATGGCCTTGCTGGTCAGAGCTTTCCCACCAGCCTGTATCTCCTTGCATGGGGGAGATAGCAAATCCAGGTGCTTGTCCTTGTCTGTGTCTGTCTCCATGGAGGAGAGTGGATTCTGGAGCCAGGAAGCCAGGGAGTAAGCAGGGAATGAGTGTTTTGGTTTTCACCCCATTTATGCTGGGTTTAATAAACTGCTAGGGTAGATATCATTTTGATGTGTCCTCATCCTTTTTGAGCACTTCTTTGCTTGCTGGCACTACCAAATGCTCAAGGCTCACCTTGTATTTTCCCTGCTGTAGCTCTTAATCAACCACTTTTCCAAGGAGCCCTGGTTCCTTCTGTTGGAGAATGGCCTTTAGAAACCAAGATCAGAGTGGTAGGTGTGTTCATTTCTACTGGGATGTCAGTTATTTTAAGCCCTCTCAGGGGGCAGTGCTAGGAGATTGCACACACACACACAAACACATCCTTCATCTATATGTATATCTGTATTGATTTCTCTATCTACATATATGGTATGTATTTTTTAAACACATGGCTCATATTGATACTTCTGGTTCCAATCTCATACCATAGGGTTTATTCTAGTCTTCACTCTTTCCTTATTTTTGACTTCTTTTTCTGACAGGAGAATCTAGCTCTCATTCTCTACAACATATGTACTTATTTGTTCCACCTTGGTGCACAAATAAAGAATTTTTCAAATGGCTAAGCCATGCCCCTGTGAGAAACCCAAACAGAGCACAGTATTTGTGTATCACTCCTTTTGTCTTTAGCCTGTATCCAGTCAAAACACTGTTTTCCAAAGTTTCTTAGATATGGTTTTTTTCTTCTCTGTCATTATTGTTATATAATTCATTTGTACTAAGTTAGATCTACTTGTTACAAATTGTATTCCATTTTGGGTTCCTCCACATTTGGGTTGATTTTATTTAATTTACATACTGTAAAATTCGTTCTTTGTGGTATACGATTCTATGGGTTTTGACAAAGCATGGATTATTGTTTATTAAGAAGAATTAAAGCTCAACGGTACATGCTTCTAATTTTCCTTTAATGCTATGTCTAATTTTATAGCCACAATGGGCTTAATAAGAAACGTGACTAATTGGATCAGCAAGCAAATATTACAGAAATGAGTGAGAAAAAATGCAGAGGCGCTGGCTCCATGGCCCAGTGGTTAAGTTCATGCACTCCACTTTGGAGGCCCAGGATTTCACCAGTTTGGATCCTGGGTGCAGACCTAGCATCGCTCATCAAGCCATGCTGAGTCCCACATAGCAGAAGTAAAAGGACCTACAACTAGAATATACAACTATGTATTTGGGGGCTTTGGGAAGAAGAAAATAAAAGTTTGGCAACAGTTGTTAGTTCAGGGTCTATTTTTAAAAAAAAGGTGAAGAAAAAAATTAGATTATTAAAAAAGAAACTATTGTCTTCAGCCATTGCCAACCTGAACTTGAGTAGAAGTTGTACATTTCCCATGGAAGCACATTGCCCATGATTTCCCATTTCCTTGGTCTTCCGTTGTGTGGTAGGGTGGCATTGAATTAATCATGTCCAGAGTTTAGCGATAGGATTCAACTTAAAGCATTTAGAACTTATATTTAAATGTAAACCAGCAAAGCAATGGTTTTCAGAGTTTCTAGAAGAAAAGGGAAGAGCTTTGAAGATTTACTTCATTTACATGTATAAGTAATTGTGGTAATAAAATAGGATTTGCCTATGGAATAGGACAAAATATATTATATAATCTTAACTTTGTGTAACTTTCTTCTAGAGTCAATTGCTCTCCCACTTTCCTAAATAAGAAATGTCTTCTCATCTCAAATATCAAAAACCTCCTCCACCATCTGTACTCTTGACTGATGACCTTGTTTCACATTTCTGTGAGAAAATAGGTGTAACTAAAATAAAAATTTACAAATCTCAAAAACAAACATTTACCATTTACCTGTCCATATGTTCTAGCTTCTCTCCTTTTACCATTAGATAGACAGGTAGATAGATAGATAGATCGATAGATAGTAGATGGATAGATAGATAGAAGATAGATAGATGATAGATAGATGATAGATAGATAGATAGATAGATAGATAGATAGATAGATAGATAGATAGAACTTTTCTTGCTCCTAACAAGGGCTTATCACTTACTCAACACTGATCCAGAAATTGTCTTCGTGCAAGCACAATAATAATTTTCTTCTCTGTACTACATTATTGTTATCCCAATACAAATATGTCAATGTTTCTATGTAGTATTTTATATATTTTTTAAAAGCCTTTCCGTATAAGAGTTCTCTCAAACTCCTTTTCTCCTTTTGTTCCACTGAGACTGGACAAAGTCTTGACAAGCTCTCGACAGCCACAGTCTCAATCCTCACTCTTAAGTCTAATAGATAATTCCAAGTCCTCATTTTATTCATCTCTGTAAGTTCACACTATTTTTATCACTCTCTCCTGGAAAAAATTCCTTCACTTGGCTCCGAGGATAGTAAACTGATCCAATAACATCCTCAGTCTCACTTTATAGTTGTTCCTCATCTTCCTAACCAAAATAAACGTTGGAATGCCCCAGAATTCAGTTCTTGGATGGATTTTCTTTTCTTCTTACATTTATTTCCTTGGTAGCCTCATTAAGTTTTATGCTTTTGGTACCATCTGCTTATGGATTGCAAATGTAAATCTCCAACCTGGACTTTTCCCTGAATTTCAGACTTATAGATACTATCGCCTACTTAACATATTCACTTGGATGTCTAATGAGTATCTCCAACTTAACATGCCAAATATGAATTGATCTTTTCCCCAAATCCTTCTACTTCCACAGTGCTATCCAGCTCAGCAATTGGTAACTCTATCCTTCAATTGTTTAGGCCAAATATCTTAGAGGAAGCCTTGCCTTCTCATTTTCTCACATATTCCATTTACTACTGCAATATTGTGATTTATAAGAAGTATATCTAGTCATTCAGTTGACCATTTATGTTTGGTCTTAGTTCACAGTTCCTGGCTCACAGCTCCCAATACCCTTGGAATTTCCTGAGTGATAAGAACAATGGGAGTATCTTTTGTTAGAATATTTGGTCTTCTGTCCTCAGTTCCTGAAATCGCTTCAGAGCCATAAACGTGAAATTGGTGTCTTCTTATTCAGAACAAGCCCCTTCCCACCATAGTTAGTCTTATGTTAATGAGGTGACTTTGGAAAGCTCTTGAGGATGGGGGCTGGTAGCCATGAATAGAGGGTGGAACTTTCAGTCACTCTGGTTTTTGAGGAGAGGTGGGGGGTTGAAGGTTGAATCAATCATCAATGGCCAATGATTTAATCAACTGTGCTTAAGTAATGAGGCCTCCATAAAAACTGAAAAGGAGGGGGTTCAGAGAACTTCCAGGTTGGGGAACCAGAATGTTTCCATGTGCCTCTGTGGCAGGCCCCAAACTCCATGAGGACGGAAGCTCCTTTGTTCAGGACCTAGCCCTATGTGTCTCTTCATCTGGCTGTTGATTTGTATCCTTTAATATCCTTTGTAATAAACTGGTACTCCAGTGAATAAACGGGTTTCCTGAGTTCTGTGAGCCACACCAGCAAATTAGTGGAACCCAAGTGTTGTGGGAACCTCTGATTTATAGCCAATTAGTCAGAAGTACAAGTAATAACCTACACTTGCAATTGATATCCTGAGTTGGAGGGGCTGGTTGGAATCTCTAGTTTGTAGCCAGCCAATCAGAAGCACAAGTAACAACCTGGGCTTACTATTGGCTTCTGAAGTGGAGGGTGGTCTTCTGAGACTGAGCTCTTTTCCTGTGGAATTTGATGCTATCTCTGGGTAGTTAGTGTTAGAATTGAACTGTAGGACACCCAGCTAGTGTCCCAAGCATTGTTGGTGGTGTGGGAAGAAACCCTCCCTCACTCCCCCCACCATGGTAGAATTGGATGATCAGAAGCCCTTAACTCCTCAAGCAAATGTTGCTGGCTTTACTTTTACACCAAGAATCTGACCATTTTTCAAAATTTCTGCTGCTATCTCCCCAGACCAAGATACCATGATCTCTCATTTGAACTATACAACAGTCTCCTAGTGGGTTTCCATGATGGCACCTCTTTTCTGCTGCTGTGTGTTCTCAACACAGTAGTCAGAGTAAGCCTCTTAAAAGGTAAATCCCTTCTCTACTCAAATCCCTCCACTGTCTTCCCATATCACTCAGAATAAATGCCAAAAACTTTACAGTGACCTACACTGGCCCCTTGCTCTCTCTTTGACCTCTTCTCTGAATTGCTTCCTCTATGCACTATATTCCAGCTACATATTCTCTTTTTCGTTCCTCAGACCCACTAGAACTACTTCTGCCTCAGAGCCTTTTTATTTGCCTTTGCCAAGAACCCTCTCCTATCCTTATATTACCATAGCTGGCTCTCTCATCCACTGCAAGTCTTTGTTCAAATGTCACCTTCTCTTTCAGCCTTTATTGACCACGGTTTAAAATTGCAACCTCTTCATCTTTGGGATTCCGTATCCATATTCCCTAACTTACTTTTCTCCAAAACACACATCATCTGTCTTAAACAACCATATGTGTTACTGATTTATTAATTATTTCTCTTCCTCCATGAAAATGAAGGTAGAGACTTTTGTCTGTTGTATTTTCTGTTTTATCCTTAATGATTAGAACCAAGTCTGTCACATTATAGGTACCCAATAGAAAAATAAGACTTTCAAATATCCTGAATGGTAGTAATTCCTCTCCCTGCTTCTACTGTCGCCTTAGTTAAAATGCTCATCTTTTCTGTGGACCTTCATAGTAGCTTCCTACATGATCTTCATGATTTCCACTCTTGTTCTATTTGGCAGAGTGATTTCTTTCTAAATTTATCACATTCTTCTTAAAGCTCTTTAATGAGTCCCCACTATTTATTGCCATAATTTTCAAACTCTGTTCTACATGAATTTACAGAGAACTCTTTTCCTATTGTAAAGAGGGAAAGGAACTTTGCAAAGGTGGATAAAAATGTAGGTAAGTGTATAGTAATGATGTAAAAGTTGAGATTCTTGTCTTGTTTGTGACTTCTAGCATCCCTGTAAATAGGTTAGGAGGCCGTTTTCCCAGAACAGGTCAAGGGAAGATGTGAGGGTGTGAGATATATAAGATAATAAAAATTTAAATAATAGTTGTGGAGAATAGATGAGAGAATAGACCAGAGAAATTTATAAGTAATATAAGATAGTTTACACACTGTTTCGATGTGTGGATCATACATTTATATTAGCATTAGTCTGGGCTGCTTGTTATTTTTCCCAGCTCAATTCAGCTACTGAGAATAGAGAACTGAAGACGGCCAGCTGAATTCATGCAGCATTGATTCTTTCTACCTGGATTTACCATGGAAAGATAACACGACAAGTGAGCTGAAGATATTGTCAAAAGAGTAAAATCTAGGATGGTCTGAAAATACAAACCAAGAAAACACAGTTGTGATAGTTAATTTTATGTGCCAACTTGATGAGGCTAAGGGATTCCCAGATAGCTGGTAAAACATTATTCTTAGGTGCATCTGTTAAGGTGTCTTTAGAAGAGATTATCACTTGAATCAGCAGACTGAATAAAGAAGATCCACCCTCACCAATGTGGACAGCCATCATGCATTCTGTTGAGGGTGCCAATAGAACAAAAAGTGGAGGTAGGGTAAATTCTATTTCTCGTCTTGAGCTGAGACGTCCTTCTCCTCCTGCTTCAGATGTCAGAGCCTCAGTTCTCAGGTCTTTAGACTCTGACTTACACCAGTGTCTCACTCACCTCAGTTCTCAGTCCTTCAACTTTGGACTAGGAGTTATACCATCAGCTCCCTTGGTTCTCAGATCTTCAGGCTTGGACTGAAATATACCACCAGCTTCCTGGTTCTCCAGGTTGCAGATGGCATATAGTGCCATATCTCAGCATCCGTAATTACATGACACAAATCTCATAATAAATCTCCTCTTATATATGTATATATATCTTATTGCTTCTCTTTCTCTGAAGAACCATGATTATACTGTAGGATAGGGCTAAAATATGGGAATAAAATAGAAGAATCAAGAAATAAGAACAATATCAAACTGGGACATATACCCATTTGTTTGTAATGAAATCTATTCTTGGATCATGAGAAACATTTTTAATGAAATAGACTAGAAAAGAAAAACAAAGTTCATCTTATATAATAAAGATAAGCATTCTTTTAAGAAAAATGCTTTCAGATATATACATATATGTAGTTATATTTGGGCTTACAATGTAAAAATGTAATTGATAGTGTGGATTATGGTCAACAAACTTTTACAAAACTAGAATAGAGATCTGGTATATAGAAGTAACTCTGTGAGAGAAATGATTCCTACTAAATTCCTATTCTAGAAACCCAAGGTCAGAGTGTGAAAATATGATGGAGGATGGGAATAAAAATTAGGTCAACAAAGAGTGATTAAAAGAAGGTCTGGCTTTATATTTCCTGGTTCAATGTTGAGCTAGCTAATGTGCTGTAGTGCTCCTTCTCTAAAATTAATCATGAAGAAACTAAAAAATTGAGAAAATATTTTGGATGTCAAGAACTAAGAAAACAACTGAGGGAACATCCCCCAGTTTGAATGCTGTCCTGAAATTGTGGGTGGTGTGCATAGGGGTGTGAGTGTATATGTGTGTATGAGTGTGTGTGCCTTGAGCTGGTAGTAATAGGATAAGTTGAAGAAAACTTTTAAGAGTTTCCTCTTTCCTCTCTTGCACATTGATTTGGGACTTCCATTCCTTGTTCTCATACCACATATATCCCCAGAAACCAGGATACTGGTATTCAAGAGGAAAATCAAGGCTGTGCAAAAGCTCTGCTGGAACGGGAAATTGATGAAATAAGTGTGGGCTGGCTGGCACTGCTCAAATAATCATTCATTTTTCCCACCCTTCCAAACACCAAGTCTGGAAATTTCAATCTAGGAGGGCTGCTCATGTCAGTGCTGTTTCTGCCTAAAGTACAGCCTGGCTACAGGAGTTATCCAAGGGAACTGCGGCAAAGTAGAGTGATCAACAATGTTTTTGTGGCCTTGGTGATCCACTCAAGGATCATATTCTCCCTGACCAAAGATTTATGGGGCCTGGCTTTTGATACATACTACCTCCTCAATGTACACTACTACATCATCTAGTTGATGATTCAAGGGAACATGGGTGGCCAAGAAAAAAAAAGCAGAAAAAAAAACGGAAAACATAGTCATCTAAAGCAAAATTATGAAACTTGGGGAAACAAGAATTTAAAATAAGCAAAAAAAAAAAATGCTTGAGATCTAAGAGTGGATTAGTAATAAACACAAAATCCTTTAAACAAGGATTTTTAAACAAAAAATCCTTTAAAAAATCAAGTAGAACAATTAGACACAAACACCATAAGATTAAAATACAGAGTAAAATATTTGGCACAAATAGCAGAATGGATGGATAGGGCTGCAAGATGAATAGTGAACAGTATATCAGATTGAGGAGCTAATTTAGAAGGCTGGGGAAAAGAGAAAGTGATAGAAAGTGCTAAAACAAAGCTCAGAAATATGGAGGCTAAAAATAAATGTGTTATCAGCTTGACAGTAGTAGTCCTATAATACAGATATATTTAAAGAATTAACAAAAAGTAAATGACATTGAGTTGAAAGAGCTATAGACTAAACAAAACCAAATTGATAACAAAGTTCCTAAGAGCAAGACTGGGTGTGAGAGGACTGTGCTAATACGTTTAAAGTATTCAAAGAAAATTTGGAAACCATAATTGTTTATTCATCTACATTGTCATTCAAGTATGAGTATAATAGTATACTATTAGTATACTAATAGTATAATAAATGTATTCTCATGCATATAAGACTCCAGGTTAATGATAAAAACAGCTATGCTGAAAATTTTGAAGGAAGTTCTCGAATACAAGGCAAGATAAATAGAAGATATTGCTAGAGATTAGGAACATGAAGGCAAGCTAGTTTCTTAGTAAGCTTTATTGTGATCAAAAACAAAACAAAAACAAGTAAATAATAAAAAGTAAATTCCTAAACTCCAAGAACTAAAATGCCAGACCATACCAACACATTGGTGGTGGAGTAATGAAAGGGTGATGAAGAATTATCTTGACAGAAGATAGAAACAGTTTAATGAATCAGGAAGATTAAATAAACACAAGTATATGTCTTATGTTAAAAGCATGTGGAACTCAAAAATCAATCTACCCAACATAATGCAGAAAAGGAGAAAATTAGTACACTGAAGAGAAAATTTGAAATAAGATTACAGAAATAACTTCTAATATAACAGTAATTACACTGAACCAACTAGAGAATGGAAACATTAAGATTGGATCAACAAATAGAATGAAAAAGAAAGGTCAAAAATAAACAGTGTAGAAAACAGACCAATGTACACCAAAAGAAAGCTGCAAGAGGACTAGCCCCAGTGGCCTAGTAGTTAAGTTCAGCACACTCCCCTTTGGCAGTCCAGGTTTGATTCCTGGGTGCAGACCTACATCACTTGTCACTCAGTAGCCATGCTGTGGTGGCTGCTCACATTCAAAAAGAGGAAGATTGGCAATAGATGTTAGCTCAGGGCAAATCATCCAAAAAAAAAAAAAAAGGCTGCAAAAATAATCTTCATATCTGACAAAACAAAATTTAAAACAAAAGTTATCATGAGTCAAGAAGGGGTATTATACACACATCAAAAGAACAAAAGAAAAGGAATTCACGACCAAGATAAACATATATGCAATACACAATGCATCCTACAACTATAACAAGCAGTAGTTGACAAAATTAGAAAGAATAAATTTATTGATCAATAATTATTGTTAGAGATTTTAAATAGCCTCCTAAAAAACTGATAGGTCAAACTATAAGAGCATAGTATCTCTATAAGAGATACTAAACAGATACATAGACAATTAGAATATACCAACTGCAACCTTGACTTACATGTGTGTGTATTCTTTTCTTTTTCAAAACCTAGTCAATTATTGAAAGCATAGAGATAGAAACTGCTAGAGTTAAATCTTGAGTTAATAGGCACTCTAAGAAGAAATAAAAAATATAGGAGAACAAATTATCACAGGGATATAATAAGACAATTTCTCAAAGTTTTTAAAGACACATGATTCTATTGAAAGAGCCCACTTAGTGCTAAGTAAAATAAAAGGAAAATCACCCCACATTTATTTAGATACATAACAGTGAAATTTCAGAATACAGAACATGGAAAGAAAACTCCAAAATTTTCCAGGGAGAGAAGAAAGAAAAATAAAATGTATATACATATGTGTGTGTATATATATGTATGGAATAAAAAATATATATAAATATATATGTGTGTATATAAAGGTATATAAATATGCACACATACACACACACACATATATACATCCCAGCAAATGAAAAGAAAGAAAGAAAAACTAGAATCATGTCAAGAGCTAGGATCCATGCTATCTTCTGAATAGCAGCGGTATGGGGTTCAATAACTTCCAAGTTCTGAGAAAACAATAATCTCAAGCTGTGATTTCTTTTTTTATTTAGGTCATAGTAGTTTATAACATTGTGAAATTTCAGTTATACATTATTATTTGTCAGACACCATATATATGTGCCCCTTTACCCCATATGCCCATCCTCAGCCCCCTTCCCCTCTGGTAACCACTAATCTGATCTCTGTGTCTGTATGTTTGTTTACCTTCCACATATGAGTGAAATCATGCAGTATTTGTCTTTGTCTGTTTACCTTATTTCACGTAACATAATACCCTCAAGGTCCATCCATGTTGTTGCAAATTGGATGATTTTGTCCATTTTTTTATGACAGAGTAGCATTCCATATATGTATATACCACATCTTTGTTATCTATTCATCAGTTGCTGGACACTTGGGTTGCTCCCACATGTTGGCTATTGTGAATAATGCTGCAGTGAACATAGGGATGCATTAGTCTCTTTGAATTGTTGATTTCAAGTTCTTTGGATAAATACTCAGTAGGGGGTAGCTGGGTCATATGGTATTTCTATTTTTAACTTTTTGAGAACTCTCCATACTGTTTCCCATAGTGGTTGTACCAGTTTGCATTCCCACCAGCAGTGTATACGAGTTCTTTTTTCTCCACATCCTCTCCAACGTTTGTTGTTTATTGTCTTGGTAATTATAGACATTCTAACAGGTGTAAGATGATATCTCATAGTTTTGACTTACATTTCTCTAATGATTAGTGATGTTGAACATCTTTTCATGTGCTTGTGGGCCATCTGTATATCTTCTTTGGAAAAATATCTGTTCATAGTCTGCCCATTTTTGATTGGGTTGTTTGTTTTTTTATTGTTGAGCTGTGTGAGTTCTTTGGGAGATTAACCCCTTGTTGGATATATGATTTGCAAATATTCTCTCCCAGTTTGTGAGTTGTCTTTTCATTTTTTTGATGGTTTCCTTTGCCTTGCAGAAGCTCTTTAGTCTGAGGAAGTCTCATTTGTTTATTTTTTCTTTTGTTTCCCTTGCCCGAGTAGACATGGCATTTGAGAAGAGCTTTCTAAGACTGATGTCAAAGAGTATACTGTCTATATTTTCTTTGAGGAGTTTTATGGGTTCATGTCTTACCTTCAAGTCTTTAATTCATTTTGAGTTAATTCTTGTTTATGGTGAAAGATAATGGTCTACTTTCATTCTTTTGCATATCCATTTCTTCTAGATTGTCCAATTTTTAGGCATATAATTTTTCATAGTGTTTTCTTATAAGCCCTTGTTTTGCTGTGGTATTCATTGCAATTTCTCCTCTTTTATTTCTAATTTTATATATTTGAGACTTCTCTCTTTTTTCTTAGTGAATCTGTCCAAAGGTTTGTCAATTTTGTTTATCTTCTCAAAGAACCAGCTCTTAGTTTCATTGATCCTTTCTACTGTTTTTTGGTTTTAATTTAATTTATTTCTGCTCTAATTTTTATTATTTATTTCCTTCTGTTGACTTTGGGCTTTATTTGTTCTTCTTTTTCTAGTTCTGTTAACTATAGTTAAGATTGCTTATTTGAGATTTTTCTTTTTTGTTAAGGTTGGCCTAAATTGCTATGAATTTCCCTCTTAGGACCGCTTTTGCTGCATCCCCTATGAGTTGGCATACTGTATTTTCATTTTCATTTGTCTCCAGATATTTTTTGAGTTCTCCTTTAATTTCTCCTTTTTTTGAGGAAGATTAGCCATGAGCTAACATCTGCTGCCAATCCTCCTCTTTTTGCTGAGGAAGACTGGCCCTGAGCTAACATCCATGCCCATCTTCCTCTACTTTATATGTGGGATGCCTACCACAGCATGGGTTGCCAAGTGGTGCCATGTCCGCATCGGGGATCAAAACCGGTGAACCCCAGGCTGCTGAAGCAGAATGTGCAAACTTAACCACTGGGCCGGCCCCTTCTCCTTTAATTTCTTCAATGATCCCTTGGTTGTTCAGTAGCATGTTGTTTAGTCTCCACATATTTGTCACTTTACCAGGTTTTTTCTTGTGGTTGATTTCTAGTTTCATAGCATTATGATTGGAAAAGATGCTTGATATGATTTCAATCTTAAATAGAGGCTTGACCTGTTTCCCAACATATCTTCTAACTTTGAGAATGTTCCCTGTGCACTTGAGAAGAATGTGTATTCTACTAATTTTGGATGGAAAGTTCTCTATATATCTATTAAGTCCATCTGGTCTAGATTTTCATTTAAGTCCATTATTTCCTTGTTGACTTTCTGTCTGAATGATCTATCCATTGATGTAAGTGGAGTGTTAACGTCCCCTACTATTACTGTGCTGCTGTTAATATCTCCTTTTAGATCATTTAATAGTTGCTTTATGTACTTTGTACTCCTGTGTTAGGTGCAAATATATTTATAACTGTTATGTCCTCTTTGTGGAGTGTCCCTTTTGTCATTATATACTGCCCCTCTGTCTCTCATTGCCTTTTTTATCTTGAAGTCTACTTTTTCTGATATAAGTATGGCAACACTTGCTTTCGTTTGTTTTCCATTAACTTGGAGTGTCATCTTCTATCCCTTCATCCCTTCACTCTGAGCATGCGCTTATCTTTAGAGCTGTGATGTGTTTCCTGGAGGCAGCATATTTTTTTCTAATCTTGTTTTCTAATCCATCCAGCTACTCTGTGTCTTTTGATTGGAGAATTCAATCTATTTACATTTAGAGTGATTATTGATATATCAGGGCTTAATGCTGCCATTTCATCACTTGTTTTCTGGTTTTCCTGTGTTTCCCTTTTTCTCATCCTGTGTGTTTCTGACTGCTAATTCATTTTGGTTATTCTCTATGATAGTTTTGTCATTATTTATCATTTGTGTCTCTGTTCTGATTTTTTGTTTAGGATTAATTTGAACTTTGTATAAAAGATCTCATAGATGAGACAGTCCATTTCCTGATAGCCTCTTATTTCCTTAGTCCAAGCAGGTTCCATCCCTTTCTTCTTCTCCATCTAAGCTTTTGTTGTCACAACTTATTCCATTTTACATTGTGATTAAAATTAAGTGATCATAGTTATTTTTGATTCTTACCTTTCCTTTGTCTTTAATGTTATAATTAAGTCTTGGCTAACTTGTTCTGATAACAATCTGAAATATTCTGATTTTGTCTGCCTATTTATTTCTTTGCTCAAGGCTTTTTAAACCCTTTCTCTTTTTTGGTCAGGTGTGAGAGCCTTCTTGATCATCTCTTAGGGGGAGGGTCTTGTGGCAATAACTCTCTCAGCTTTTGTTTTCCGGTAAGGTTTTTATTTCTCTACTGTATCTGAAGGTTGCTTTTGCTGGATAGAGTATTCTTGGCTGAAAGTATTTGTCTTTTAGAATTTTGAATATATCATTCCACTCTCTCCTACCCTCTAAGATTTCCGCTGAGAAATATACTGAAAGCCTGATAGAGGTTCCTTTGTAGGTTATTTTATTATGCCTTGCTACCCTTAATATTTTTTCTTTTTCATTGACTTTTGCCAGTTTTACTAATATATGCCTTAAAGAAGGTCTTTTTACATTGATGTAATTAGGAGTTCTATTGGCTTCATGTATTTTTAGGTCCAGGTCCTTCCCCAGGTTTGGGAAGTTCTTAGCTATTATTTCTTTGAACATGCTCTGTGCTCCTTTCTCCCTCTCTTTTCCTTATTGAATACCTATAATCCTTATGTTGCGTTTCCTAACTGAGTCAGATATTTTCTCAGAGAATTTCTTCATTTATTTTTAGTCTTAGTTCTCTCTCCTCACCTATATGAAACATGTCTATATTTCTATCCTCTAAATTGTTAATTCTGTCTTCCACAATAACAGCTCTGTTATTCAAGGGCTCCAGATTTTTCTTTATTGTATTCATTGTGTTTTTCATCTCCAAAATTTCTTATTGGTTGTTTTTTTTTTTATAGTTTCAATCTATTTTGTGAAGAATTCCCTCTGTTCATTAATTTTATTTCTAATTTCATTAAGCTGTCTTTCTGAGTTTTCTTGTAACTCATTGTTTCTTTATGATAACTATTTTGAATTCTCTGTCTTTTAGATGGTAAATTTATGTGTCTTCAGTATTGATTTCTGGCTGGTTGTCATTTTCCTTCTGGTCTGGAATGTTAATACACCTCTTCATACTATTTGATGGAGTGGGTGTGTGCCACTGCATAGTGGTAGTAACTGTTCGCAGATTCCACCTGCTGCCATGGTGGAGCAGTAGGGTGGCAGGAGCTGTGCATTCTGATCCCGCCACAATCCCTGTCAGCTGTGCCTGTCGTTTGGAGGCTATGCTGACAGGGCCCATCTTTGTTTGCCCACTGGCTGCCACTGCTTTTCACATGGATGCACAGGTGCTGTGGCAGGGGTCCCCTACTCTGTCCCACTGGTTGAGCTTGTGTTCCAGGCATGTGGAGTAGCACTTTCTTTCACCCTCAATGTGTGTGATCCTGAGGGTGCTCCCACTCTGCACTTGCTGTCTTCCCTTCTTGGATACTCATCTTGGTGAAGACACTGCTGGGATTGCTTAGTCTCCTCGGTGTGTAACTTTCCCATGGGCTGGGAGGCAATTCTGAGAGCAAAGACATTCACTCAGAGGGCTGCCACTTCACCCCTCTCCTCTCAGAGCCACATGTGGTCCTGTGCCCTAGGTCACTGCTGTTCAGGCAGGGAGAGGAGATCCCCCTCTCTCCTTCCACTGCCTCCCAGGGCCTGCAGCACCTCCACCTTCAGATGTATGGCTGTGTGGATCTCACAGACATCTTTTATGTTGTGTGAATGTCCTCTGTTGGTTTATGAGTGTCCTTATCTTAGGAGGGAGATTCTAAGGGAAGAGCTTACTCCACCCTAGTGCTAACGTCACTCCTCAGCCTATGATTTTATACCTGACTGATTGGTAATTTCAGACAGGAAAGATTCAGGAAGTTCACATTCAGCATACTTTTCCTAAGGAAGTTACCTAAGGACGTGCTTTAGTCAAACAAGTAAGAAAATGAAAAGAAGAAAGAATGAGGTTCAAAAAACAATGGAATTACCCCAAGACCTTAATAAAAATCAATTTCAGAATGACAGTTTGTGACAGAGCTGAAGAGTAACAATCCAAAATAAAATAGGAAATCAATAGCCTCAAAATTCAAGTAACAGAATAAGAATCTAAAATTTATTAGCCACAAGTCAAAGAAGACATTTGTATCTTTTCTAAATAAATCAAAAGCAATAAAAAACTCAATAAATTGAAAAAACCTACAATAAAGTTTTGACCAAAATTTGAAGTACACTGATTTGCCTACTCTTAAGCCACTGATAGACTACAAGAAAAGATTAAATTTGACACTAGGACCATTTTTTTTCAGTGGCACAAGGACTGTTATAATGAATCTATAAGAAATAAATGAGGTCTTATCACTCTACTTGTCTCTGCACTGAGTAATATTTCATTGCAATGTAAATCCTGTTTATTTTGCTTTTTAACACTTAGAATTGACCTTGAGATCAAAGGAAGAAGATTAAATGGAGTTTAAAAACAAAGCATAAGTCTTATCTATTTTGAACATATAGTAGAACAGCTGACAGAAGTTGGGAGACTTAGAAGAAAAATAGGTTTGGAGGAAAAGGTGGAGTTAATAAGTAAGATACAGCTGACAGAGTTGGAAGTTTAAGAAGGAAACGAGATGTTTCTTACAAAGCCAATAATAAGGAAACTTCCAATTATCTGAAGTTAGCTAAGGATATGAAATGATAAATGAAAAATGATCACATAAGAATAAAGTATGGAAGGGTGAGAATGGTAGGTGAGAGAGTATGTGAATAAGAAGTCTTCACTTTTCACAAACTCAATAAGTAATGTCTAGATAATAAATAATGTCATATGCCTATTATTTATTTTTAGAGAAATAATTAGCAAAAGAAATAAAAATAGAATTTTTTTTTTTCTGGGAGAAGAGACTGGGAGGTTAAAGGAATAAGCCAGAGCTGGAGGCTGCCAGTTTGTGGGGTTTTTTGAGGAAGATTGGCCCTGAGCTAAGATCCATGCCCATCTTCCTCTAATTTATATGTTGGACGCGTGCTGCAGCATGGCTTCATAAGCGGTGTGTATGTCCATGCCTGGGATCCAAACTGGTGAACCTCAGGCTGCCAAAGCAGAGCACACGAACCCAATTGCTGCACCACTGGGCCAGCCCCCATGGAGGCTGCTAGCTTTTTATTGTAGCCTTTCTGTCATTTGATTTATTTATTACTGTGTGCATGTATAAATTTGTTTCCTTTTGACTTATGTTTTTACCAAATAGGGAAGTCTTTTTCTCAGCTAGGTATATAAAAGCATGCTACCTTCATTTAGCTGATATCTTCTCTAGCCGTGGTGTGAGTTATTCAGGAGAGGATCAGAGCAGGATTCCTAGGAGCTGCTCAGTGATGGTGGATATCTTACCCATGAAGTCACAGTCCGAGTTCAGAGAAAACAGCTGAAGTGCAGGGAACTAGTTGGTAAAAGAAATCAATGCAGAAAGGCAGAGCCTAGAGTCAAAAAAGTAGATATTCACAAAACATGATTATGAGAGAAAAAACACTGACAAGTTTGAACCCATGTCCAAAACTTCTGTCTGCTCATTGGATCCTCAAGCACTAAGAGTAGCCAGAAAACAGCAGAGATGGGGCAAACATAATGAAATCACTAGGAAATTGCCAAATTGATTCTTGCCTGACATTCCATGGTCACTGTGGTAAGTAATCCGAACAAGAAATTACCACGAAAAGTCAATGTCCACTTCCTTCAACTGTATATATTCATTCTCATTATTCATACTAATCATTTTCTATAAAGTCCCCACAAACACTGCATTGGTGAATATTGAACCGTTGCTCCTACTCTAGTCACAACATTTTTGTCAAGAGATCAGTACATAGCCTTGTTTTATGTGTATTTCTATTTACAGACTCCTTATTTAATACATATTGTTAATTCATTAACATTGAACTCTTGGCCAACAACACTGTAACTCCCACCTGAATGAAGCTTATCTAACATGTGTATTTCCTCCGTAAGGCACATCATGGCATTTTTGCATTTAGGAACACTAGACAACCATTTAGCACCATGCTTAGAGGCCATTTTAAACAGTGAAATCACCAACTAAAAGCACAAAAGTGTGAAAAATGTGGCAATAAAGATATCATGAAAAGGACATTTGTTTGCAGTACGAGAGCTGAAACAAGAAGGCAGAGCATTGCCTTGTTCAAACTCAGCTGGGGATGTGCACAATGAGTAACTAAAATTTTTGCCTGTCTGAGCATGCCTATGAAAGACTGTAAAAGTGCCATGAATATTGACTTTGGGTTTACAAATAAATTTTACTAAGTAACTGAATTCCTAAATTTGGAATCTGTAAATAATGAAGATCTGCTGAGTAAATATCCATACGTATCACATATATATAACGCCTAATAATGAAGTTCTACTGTGTACCCTTACACTCATGAATGTGTGTGTGTAACCTAGGAAAATTAAAAAACATCAGCAGGTGCATTTCATTTCCCTGCCCTTTTTCCTGCTGATATTAAAGAAAAAGGACTATTATTCTTAATGTGATAACAGTAACCTCTTTGATTTAGCCTGCTGCAATTGACATAAATTTGAATAATTTTTCCAGGCCGGGATAGCATCTTGGAGGTGTTATTATAAAGATGATGATAGTCATAAAAATATTTTATGCAATTTCTTTCACATGAAAATTAGCATGTACCTTTCACATTGTCATCCCATAATTAATGCCATATGTCTTTTTTATTGAAAAGACAATTTGGGCTGATGCACCAGGAGAACATCTTTCAAGCCCGTTCTAAATTACATTACTTACAAAAACACCATTTCCTGAAAACACTATCAGAATATTACCATTTTTCTTCATAATCAGATTTTATGTCTACATAACACATTTAGTCATTGTTTACATGAAAAATTACCAATTAGTATAAATAATTCTATCCTTCCTTTGCCACCTGCTTTTTTTCCCTCTTTCCATTCTATGAGTATCTTCTTTTTCTTTAGCAATTTTAGATCCTTTAATAATCTTTTAGACAGTGTTTTTATTGTGTTTATTTCTGAAATAATCATTCTTAAGATGTTTTCATAACATTTAGCTTTTTACACCCTGATTACTTTTACTGTGTACATTTTTTCATCATCTTTTAAGAAATAAACTTTGAGGTATAATTTATAGAAACAAAATACATTCTTTTTAAGCATGCAGTTTATTAACTTGGATAATATATACACCTGTGTAACATCAAAATTAAGATATAAACCAAAATGTTTCTTAAGTGTCTCTTTTCAGCCAATCCAATGCATCTCAGTTGGAAATCACTGATTTTATTTCTGTTACTAAAGATTGAGTTTCTAACATTTCATATGAATGGATTCATATGGTATGAACTTATTTGCATCTGGTTGATTTCCTACAACATAATATTTTTTATATCCACCCATGCTATTGCCTGGATCAGTAGTTTGTTTCTTTTTATTATTTAGTAGTATTAATTGTATGAATTTATGAAAATATGTTTATCAGTTCACCTACTAATAAATATTTGGGTTGCTTTTAGTTCCTGGCTCTTATGAACAAAGATACTAAGAACATTCCCGTACAAGTCTTTTCAATGGACAGATGTTTCCACATCTCTTTGATAAAAGTGAAATTGTTGAGTGATATAGTAGGTATATATTTACATTTGTAAGAAACTGCCAAATAGTCTTCTAAAGTGGCTCTATCATTTTACGTTGCCACCTGCAAAGCGTAAGTGATCAAGCTGCTCCACATCCTTGTCAACAATTGTTGTAAATCTTTTTAATTTCAGTCATTCTATTGGATGGGAAATTGTATCTACCTGTGATGTTTAACTTGGATTTTCCTGATAACTAAGGATGTTGACCATCCTTACAATGCCTACTTGCCTTTCATATATCTTCTTTTGTGAAATGTCTGTTCCAGTATTTTGAGATTTTACACATTTTCCCATTGCATTGATTTGTTTTTCTTTCTGTGACAACTCATGTGTCTATTATCTGTCTACATCTATCTCTGTATGTATTATAAACAAATACGTCTATAGGAAGTTTTGAAATCATGGTAGTGCAAATCCTCCAGATTTGTTCTTATTTTATAAAACCGTTTTCATTATTTGAGATTGTTTGTATTTTCATATACATTTTAGAATAAGCTTGTCAATTT
This sequence comes from Equus asinus, assembly GCF_041296235.1. Classification (NCBI taxonomy): domain Eukaryota; kingdom Metazoa; phylum Chordata; class Mammalia; order Perissodactyla; family Equidae; genus Equus; species Equus asinus. The sequence goes on along the minus strand of NC_091794.1, from coordinate 12,857,535 downwards.
CTACCAAAATATACCTGTTGGCATTTTTATTTAGATTGCATTGAATCAACAAATAACTTGGGGGAAAATTAATACCTTAACATTGGGTCTCCCAATATATGAACTTGGCATATCTCATCGTTTATTTAGGTCTCCTTTCATTTCTCTCAGCATTATTTTGTAGCTTTCAGTGTACAAGGCTAGTAACTATTTTGATAAATTTATCTCTAAATATTTCATGTTTTTTGATGTGTCATCCTTTTTTAAATTAGCTTCTACAATTATTTTTATACCATCTATTTAGAAATAATCAATTTGGGGGGTATTAATAGAGTTAATACAGTTTGAGAGTTAAACCAAGTATCTATTAGATCTTCTAATCTATAACCTCACAGCTCAATAACAGTTGTGTCCCTTGACCATTTCCAGTGATAAGAAACACCCTTCTTGTTAAAGCATCCCATTGTAGTTTTTAAAAGTGGTTCTGAATATTAGGAGGGTTTTTTTTAATGTTAAAGTGAAAATTATAGCCTTACATTTTTCATCTGCCTCCTACCTCCTGGAAGCCTTAAAAAAACATTATAATTGATCTTTAATATAAAAGTTCCTCAAACATTTGAAGACCACTATCAAGTTTGTTTATTTGTTTGCTTTCTCACTGGCCTTTTCTCCAAGTTAAATATCCCTGGTTACTCCAGTAGTTAATTATATGGTACCATCTGAGGTCCCAGCAATCGATGTGATTGTTGTCCAGACAGCTCCATTACATGAATATCCCCCTTCAAGGGTGACGTCCAGAACTAAACACAGTGCTTACAGAGTGGCCTTTAGAATATTATATATAATGGGAAGATTATCCCTAAACTCTGACAAATCTGTAGTCTCACAATTTGATCCTAAAGACGTTTGGAATTGGATGTTCAACAATTAGATGAATCAGTTCTTTGGTTAAGTATGCCTGGTACTCTTGATCAGTGTTCATTTTGTTTGTTTGTTGATCTGTTTCTCAAAGTTCTCATAGTTTTCTGGTGCAGTGAAGGAGAGTGCCAAAACAATTGCTCTCACAATGAAGAGCTGTTTGTTGAAAATCTCTCCTTTTTGTGCCTGGTTTTATGTTATCTACACATGACATTAATTTCTCCTTTTAGACCAGACACCAGGTTAGGTGAACATTAAATATGTCTGCAATTCTAATTGGATACAGGCTTAGTTAATCAAAAGAAAAGGTCAACAATCAACATAAATGAACATAAACACTTTACCCCTGATGTAAGCCAGGTAAAATAAGAATTTTATGTAATCAAAGAGGAACATAAATCATTATGTTAATTAACCCTCTATCCCTTGGGTAAGTTCAAAGTTTTTAGTTGTTTATTTTCAAGAAGAATATGAGTAGATAACAAAAAATGCAGTATGCTTCAGGAAACAATAAATATTTGGAAATAAGTAAAGTTATTTGAAATTTAGGTTTAAAATCACTTTAATAAGATCTAATTTGCAAAAAAAATCAGGTAATTAAATTTTTACTTATGCTTAAATGGCTATTAATGTACAAAAAGATTTTTCATCATAGCTTTACCTGTAATGGGATACTTTTGAATATAATTCACTGATATTAATTATGAGTGTTTCAGCTGATCAACTAGTCATCTCTGTTTAATACATATTAAATTGACCAAAGAGAGTGATGTTAGCAAGACTGTAGTAAAGGAGGTTTCAGGCCCCATTCCCCCACAGAAACACCACTTTAGCAACCATCCATGGACAGAAAAGCCTTCATGAAAGCTCCAGAATCCAGGGGAGATTACGGTACCCTGCAGGAGCACAGAAATGAGAAAAGATGCATTGAAAGGGTAAGAAAAATGGCATTTCTTTACCTGTGCCACCCGTCTCCTAAGCCAGCCCAGCACAGCCCTGAGAGATATCCCTCAGTCCATGAGTTTTCCCATCAGTTGAAGAGAGTGAAATGAGCATCTAACTTCCACACGTGTTTGAAGACCTGCTTATGTCACACCTCACCCAGGACACCGAGGGGATTAGCACGGCTAGATCATTTGAGGGTAGCCAAGAACAAAGAAAAGGGGTAGGAGCTCTCAACAACCAGGGTGAGAATCTCAACTGCCAGCCCATGACCCCCGGTTGTGGGCCTGCCTCCTCCTCCAGGAAGCAGGCTCACCCACCCTGGGACCCTGGCACTGGGCCCGCCCACCTCTGGCTGATGGAGGTGGCTCACTTGCTGAAAGGAAAGGGTCTCTTGGTGTTCAGAGTAGCACCTTTCCTATAGTTATGGGAAACAATTGCTGTAAGGGCTGCACAGCTGGTGTTCTGGATGCAGCTCTGAGAGTACGGATCCCGAGCTATGATTAACCAGACAGTTACTAGATGCCATTGTCACTGACTAACCACCCCAAGTAACTCAAAGGAGGTTTCAAAAGCACTTAACTGTTTCTCAAAGTTGTTTTTTACTTATGTTAAGAGATGCGATCACCAACCATCCTGAACCTTTCCAAACCCCACTGCAAGAGTGATGCCTGCACAGATGGGCGGAGAAGAGTCCAAAAGTTACCTTTGCTTCACTTTAATGTTAAGAGCTCTGCCCCCTGAGGAGCCTAAGCCTTATTAGCGTGATCTGCAATGTATGTGAAAGCATGTTTTCAAACTATGCCTGTGTGAGCTTATACCCACCTCTATGTGTGATGATGAAACTTCTCTTCTGAATATTCATTCCCCATCTGAAGTAAAAGGCACTTATTCTCTTGCTCTGGGGGCCACAGCTTTGGAAATGATTCCCCATGGTCTCCTTATTTGCTGCAAAAGAATAGTACTTTTTGTGACAACTACTGCTGGTGAAGGCTTTGATTTCAACTCACCGGGAAGTGAGCCCACTTTGGTTCAGTAATACCACCTTAGGCAAAAGAACATGATATAGGAGAAAGAAACAAAGTAGCTCTGTTTTTGCAAGAAAGTAATAATATACTCAGTCCTGAACACCAGCTAAATATTTTGCAAATATTATTTGTAAGCCTTTCAAATAACAAGGCAAAGTATTCCAACTTGATAAATGAGAAAACTTACACATGGAGATGTGTGAGTAACTTGTACAAATTCTTACAGCCAGAAAGTTTTAAGTTGGGGTTTCAGCTGAATGAATCCCACTTGTCTTTTAAACCTTACTTTTTTCACTGCAACAGGATCTTTCTGCGCAGTACTTAAAAAAGATATAAATAACCATTAAGTGGCTATTTATGGTTAAAATTAAATTAAATGGTTAAAAAATCATTAACTTTTTAAAATGACCATTAAAAAAAGTTTGTAACTAAATAAATTACCAAATTTCTGAGATGCTATTGGCTTGTTTCACAGAGACCATTGAGATCACTTTTTTGAGAAATGTCTTCATTGTAAATGCTGTTGCTCTCTAGAAACATTGAGACAGTCCTCCTAGTAGGAGAGGAATCATTGTAATGTTGTCTAAACCATGCAAAATTTAACTGTATTGACCATTCCATGCTACAGCTTGTAAATAGATTCCGGAAATATCTAGGAGATGCTATCATTAAGTAATATTGAACCAAATCCTAAAAGCTAAAATAAAGAAAAAACTTGGAAACATTAAATTAAGAAAGCTTTTTTTGCTTTACAGCTATAGAAGTTATTCATAAGAACATAGTAAGAAAAGGAATAGCTAAATGAAAAGTCATATACAATATAAAAATGTAACGTAAAACCTAAGTAAATGTAACAGTAAAATTCTATTTACTGTAAAATTTTGATCTCTTTCTGTGATAACAAGAAAATAGACTATCATATCTGACATTTGAGATATTCAAAATTTAAATGATAGTCCAAGAACCCTTTTAGATCAGATGTAAGAGTACCTATATTTTTTACTAAAGCACTCAGTTTGTGTGTTTATAAATTATAATTGGCTATTTATATCTCTGATGAGCTTGTTATTCCACAAATAGAAGGGATTCACTGGGCTGTAGTAGATAGATATGCTACTAGTTATGAAGGCAGGAAGAAGTAATAATTGGGGAAAATAAGTCACATGTTCCGCCACATGCCCATCTGGATGAGCAGTGTGAGATAGGCTGCCGAGAGACTAAAGGAAAGACCCAGAGACAGCAAATGAGACATGGGTTTATTGGGAGTTACTTACAGGGAAGGTCCAGTGGCAGCCAGCTGGACAGCAATATGCACCTGCTACAGCCCCCTGAGAGAAGCTTGCGTAGTAGGCAGAAGGACAAAGCCTGCATACTTGCCAATGGGCTTGGTACGACCAGCGTTCCCAGGAGCAGTAGCTCACATGGAGGGGCTGTGTGTCCCTGTAAGATGTGATGTTCTTTACGTGAGATAAGGGAGGATCCAGGCTGGCTAGGCCCTAGCATGTTACAAATCCCAGCAGCTGGGCAGCCTGCACAGAAGGGAGCCAGAAGGACACATGGTTGCAATGGGCCTGGGGGCTTTTGCTGAACAAGTAAGGCCCAGACTCTACATCATGGAAGTCAGTATTGGCTGGAAGAGTGCTCACAGCCTTGAGTAAGCATTAATACAGTACTCTTAATGGAGTAAATTAAAAATATTTAAGTTCATGCAACCTTAGTCTAGGGCTAATGAATAAGAATTATGCTTAGATGCATGTCATTCTTCTGTGTTACTAGAGATTGGTATGGGACCTCCTGCCCTTTTGTGGTTCTCAGCTAACCTTAAAGATGATTCCCTGAGACAATTGTGGAAATGTCAGATGGTCTAACTTGTGTTATCAAAGAAAGAAATACAACAAACTGAAGAAATGACCCTTTTATGTATGTATGTATTTTGCTGTAATATTTCCTAAGTATTAAGATTTTTAAGGTTTTTATGTTCATTACACACATATTTACTTACCCTTTAAAACAGGCCAGACGCTAGGAAGGCTGCTTGTGAAACAATATCAAAACAGGATGTGGACCCTGCTCTGAATAGCTTATGTTCATGTGGAGAATATAGACAAGAGTGGCTTAGGGGAAAAAAAGATATTAGTCTAAACTAATATTGGCAACACAATTGATTTTTTTCTTTTTTTAATAAGAATTACTTTCTAAAAAATAGACAATTTTGCTTAGCAAACATCTTATCGAGAGATAGACTTCAAGTCATGACTGGAATAGGCTAAGCATCAGAGATAGTTAAAATGTAGAAAATGGATAGTTAGAAAGATGAAGGAAGGACAGAAAGGAGATGGGGTTCAGGGAGGCCTTAAGAATATCAGAGGGGACTAGAACTTTAGAAGAGATGACCGGTTTCTCTAGAGGTGTGAGCACATGATTTTTTGGTGCTGTCAAGTCGATTCTGACTGCTAGTGACCCTGTGGACAGCAGAGTGGAACCTTGACTAATCTTTTTATGCCATTCTCTCACTGTCTGGTGCCATATCAGGCAATGCTTTGCTGCCATTCACAGGGTTTTCATGGCCAACTTTTTCAGAAGTGGCTGGCCAGGTCTTCCTTCCTAATCTGTCTTAGTCTGCAAGTCCCCTGAAACCTGCCCCATGGGTGACCCTGCTGGCATTTGAAATACCAATGGCATAGCTTTCAGCACCATAGCAACATGCAGCGCCACAGTATGACAATTGACATATGGGTGATGTGGTTCTCTGACCGGGACACAAACCTGAGCTGCAGTGCTGAGAGCACCAGATCTTAGCCACTAGATCACCAGGGTTGGCTCTGTGAACCAGCGTGGAGCTTTAAAATACAGGAATGTCTACTATTAATTTTTAATTTGTTTCTGTTCTATGCAGGCTGTACTGCAAATCCACCGTTTCTTCACATCTTCAGTCACACAGTCTTGAATTAGTGCTGTATCCTAAAGTTACCCATTAATGTAGTTCAGTGTTGAGATGGTTAATTTTATGTATCAACTTGACTAGGCCACAGGGTGCCCAGATGTCTGGTTAAACATTTTGGCTGGGTCTATGAGGATGTTTCTGGATGAGATTAACATTAGAGTTGATAGAGTGAGTAAAGCAGATTGCTCTCCCCAGTGTAGGTGGGCTTCATCCAATCCACTGAAGCCTTGAATAGAACAAAAAGCTGAGTAAGGAGGAATTTGCTCTCTCTGTCTGTCTTTGAGCTGGGACATCAGTCTCCTGTCTTCAGACTCAAACTGGGACTGGAAATTACACCATTGGCTGTCCTAGTTTTCACAGTCATACTTGGACTGGAATTTGCATCGTCAGCTCTCCTTCTCAGGCCTTCAGACTCAGACTGGAAGTATACCATTGGCTCTTCCAGATCTCCAGCTTGCCAACTGACGATCTTGGGAATCCTCAGTCTCTATAATCGTGTGAGCCAATTTCTTAGAGTAAATCTCGAGATAGATACACAGATAGATAGATACATAGATAGACAGACAGACAGTCACTCATCCAATTGATTTCTCTGGAGAACCCTGGTACTGAGAGTGGTCATAGAGGAACAGAATTTTAAGCATGAGTTTTCTGAATCTGTTCTGGGGTTTCTGGAATTGGTTATTCAATCTGGTAAGATTTAAAGATGGCCATGACCCTATTTTTTATAGTAAAAAGAGCACTGATCGTCTGTGGCATGCTCTCACAATAGAGATAGGCAAAAGATCACCATTGGATACCCCTAATTAACCAGTTATGAGAAGAAAGATCTGGTTAACTGTGTATTTCATACTTTCAAGCATTTTGGGCAACTAACATATATGATGAGATTGGCTGGTTGTTCTTATTATCCCTGGACAAAGCGGGGAAAGAAAAGGAGGGGGTCAGAGATTCCAATTCCCAGCTCAAGCACTGCATAAATGACCCAAAAGCTTCTACATGTGCCCTGAAGGATGCCTTTAACTTCTTTAGCCACAGGGCTGAGATTGTTGAAAATCAAACGTAGGAGCTCATCCTGCAATGGGCTGAATTGCAGCACAAGTTGAACCCCCAGTTTCACCGGGTATCTACTGTTAAAGTGAGGGCACTGATTGACAAAGAATGGGATCCTGTAAGTTGGAATAAGGACATTGATCCCCTAAATTCTGTTTAGTCTTTTTTGCCGAAGAAAGAGGCCCCCCCACCCAAGAAGTGACTTCTTTACCACAGTGGTAGCAGCTTCCCCACTCACAGTGGCACCAGCTTCTCCACCAAGTTTTGAGGGAATTAACCCTACGTTGTCTGAAGAAACTTTAATGGCCTCCCCTGAGACACATGCCATGCAACACAATGCTGATTCTCTTCAGGACCCATCCCCAGCACTCCTCTTTGCTTCTAGTACTATAGCTAGACTCAAGTCCCAGTAGGCCCTTAAGGATGAGGTACAAAGTGTGACCCATGAGGAGGTGCACTCTCTGAAAGAACCACTTGAGTATTCTAATCTATGCAGATGGAAATCCAGAGAACACCATGAGAATAAGTATGTGAGAAACAACTGAAGGAACATAAAGTTGGATCAGGCTGAATTTATTGATATGGGCTACTAAACAGAAATTCTGCATTAATGCTGCAGCCAAGGAAGTTAGGAAGGGCTCCAACAGTTCATTTGGTTGACTGGCTAACCCATGGAACAAAAAATGGCCCAAAGTGAGCCTGGGTTTAATATGAGGAAAGGATTTAAAGGCTTAGGTATTTTGCAGTTTTAGAGTTGATTTGCCATTTAAGATTTACTCACTCGCATTGGAAGTGTCCAAAAGACATACCTTTCCCTAATACTTAGAAGTAAATTCATAAGTGGAGCCCCAGCATCCTTGAAGTGCTCTGTGATCACTCTTCTCTTTAGACCAGACATTAGAGTGGGAACTGTGATCACTGAATTGGGAAACCTAAATATAATGGGAGTAATTGGATTCTGAAGTGGCAGTGCTCAAATGACAAGGTGAGTGTGGTTACCATAATGAACAACAGAGTCAAAGAAGCAATCAGCATAGTCTGACGTGAGCAGACCTATGGTGTTGGCTAGTTGATCATGGTTATCCTAGAAGTAAAATAAATAGAAAGCCTTCCTAAATTCTTATTTGATCTATGCAAGCAGAAAAGTTCTAGGTCAAGTGAATAGAAGTCTAACCTGAATCATAAAAACAGAGAGTCATGGCTCCTCAATCAATTCCCATCTTGAACCAGTTTACAGACTAGAAAAATCGCTGGAATGAAGAAGAGGCTGAGTCCCCATGAGGAAGGACCCTGGTACACTGCCAAAAATATATCCCATTAGTCTTTCTCCTAGACTTTGGCAAAAGGGTCTATGGCCTTTTATCAGGGTAACTGTACATTGGGAAAAAGGATGTAATCAGAACTTTGGGGGGCTACTGAACACTGGATCTGATCTGACACTAATTCTAGGAGATGCAAAATGTCACTCTGGTCCACCAGTCAAAGTAGGGGTCATGATCAATGGAGTTTTAGCTTGGGGTCCATCTCACAGTGGGCCGAATGAATCCCCAAACCTATTGATAGTTATTTCCCCAGTTCTGGAATGCGTAGTTGGAATAGACATACTTGGCAACTGGAAAAATCCCCACATTGGTTCCCTGACCTATGCAGTGAGGGCTGTTATTGTAGGAAAGACCAAGTGGAAACCACCAGACCTTCCATTACCTAGAAAAATAGTAAACCACAAGCAATATCACATTCCTGGAGGGATTTCAAGTTCTGCATCAAGAACTTGAAAGACGCAGGGTGGTGATTCCTACCACATCCCCATTTAACTCTCCTATTTGGCCTATGTACAAGACAGATGGATCTTGGAGAATGACAGTGGATTATTGTAAGCTTATCCAGGTATTGACTCCAAGTGTAGCAATTGAAGCTGCTGAATCAGATGTGGTTTCATTGCTTGAGCAAATTAACACATCCTCAGTAGCAGGTATGCAGCTTAGTCTGGCACATGCCTTTTCCTCGCCCATCCTTGTCAATAAGGCTCATCAGAAGCAGTCTGTTTTCAGCTGGCAAGGCCAGGAATACACCTTCACTGTCCTACCTCAGGACTATATAAGCTCCAGCTCTATGTTGTAATTTCTCTTTCAGCGATCTTGGTCAACTTCCCTTCCACAAGATATCACACTGGTCCACTACATTGTTGACTTTATGCTGATTGGACCTAGCAAGCAAGAAGTAGCAACTACTCTAGACTTATTGGTAAGACATATGTGTGTCAGAAGGTGAGAAATAAATGTAACAATAATTTAGGGAACCTTCTACTTCCGTAAAATTTCTAAGGTCCTGTAGTATGGGGCACGTTGAGATATCTTTCTAAGATGAAGGGTGAGTTATTGCATCTGGCCCCTCCTATAACTAAAAAAGAGGCACAATACCTAGTGAGCCTATTTGGAATTTGGAAGCAACTTATTTATCATTGGGGTGTGCTACTCTGGCCCATTTACCAAGAAATCCCAAAAGCTGTCAGTTTTGAGAAGGGTCCAGAACAAGAGAAGACTCTGAAACAGGTCCAGGCTGCTGTACAAGCTGCTCTGCCACTGGCCATATGATCCAGCAGATCCAATGGTACTTGAAGTGGCAGTGGCAGATTGGGATGCTCTTTGGTGCCTCCGGCAGGCCCCCATAAGTGAATCAAGGGGCAAACCCTCAGAATTTTGTGAGAAAACCCTGCCATCCTCTGTGGATAACTACCTTCCTCTTGAGAAACATCTCTTGGCATCCTCTTGGGCCCTAGTAAAAACTGAATGCTTAAATGTTAGCCACTGAGTTTCTGTGTGACTTAAGCTTCCCATCATGAAGTAGGTATTATGTGACCCACAAATCCATAAAATTGGATGTGCACAGCAGTGTTCCATCATCAAATGGGAATGGTATATAAGAGATTGGGCCTGAGAAGGCCCTGAAGGCTTAGGTAAGTTACACGAGAAGTTGCCTAAATGTCCATGGCCCCACTTCTACTACACTGCTGTCTCTCTCCCAGACTTCACCTATAGCCTCATGGGGAGCTCCCTACAATCCATTGACAGAGAAAGAGAAGACTCACAACTGGTTTACAGATGGTTTTGCACAATACGTGTGTACTACCTGAAAGTGGACAGCTGCAGCACCACACACCCTTTCTGGGACAACCCTGAAGGACAGTGGTAAAAGGAGATACTCCCAGTGGGCAGAACTTCCTGCACTGCCTCTGGTAGTTCACTTTGCTTGGAAGGAGAAATGACCAGACATGTAATTATATACTGATTCATGGACTGTGGCCAATAGTTTGGCGGGATGGTAGGGGGCCTGGAAGGAACACGATTGGAAAATTGATAACAAGGAATTTGGGGAAGAAGTATGTAGAGAATCCTCTATGAATAGGTAAAAAACATGAAGATATTTGTGTCCCATGTGATTGTTCACCAAAAGATGATCTCAGTAGAGGAGGATTTTAATAATCAAGTGGTTAGGTATTCATTCTATGAGTACCAATCAGCCTCTTTCCTCAGCTACCCTTGTAACTGCCCAATGGGCTCCTGAACAAAGTGGACTTGGTGGTAGAGATGGAAGTTATGCATGGGTTCAGCAACATGAACTTTCACTCATGGAAACCCATCTCACTAAGGCTACTTCCAAGTGGCTAATTAGCCAGGAGTAGACATCAACATTAAGTCTTCAGTATGGCACTATTCCCTGGGTAGCTCAGCCACCTACCTAATGGCAATGATTACGTTGAATCACTTCCATCATGGAAGGAGTAGCATATTGTTCATAACGGAGTAAGCACTTACTCTGAATATGGATTTGCCTTCCCTACCTGCAATGCTTCTTCCAAAATACTGTCTGTGGACTCACAGAATGCCTCAGCCATCAGCATGGTATTCCACACAGCATTGCTTCTGATCAAGGAACTCACTTCACAGCAAATGAAGTGCGGCAACGGACCCATGTTCATGGAATTCACTGGTCCCACTATTCCCCACTATCATGAAGCAGCTGGTTTGATAAAATGATGGAATGACCTCTTGAAGATTCGGTTATAGTGCTAGTTAGATGGCAATATCTTGCTGGGTTGGGGCAAGGTTTCCAGAAGACTGTACAATATCTGAATCAGCATCTAATATATGGTCCCGTTCCTCCTAAAATCAGGATTCATGGGTCCAAGAATTAAGGTGTAGAAATGAGAGTGGTACCCCTCACCATTAGCCCTAGTGACCCTCTAGCAAAATTTTTGCTTGCTGTTACTGTGACTTTATGCTCTGCTGTCCTGGAGGTAGTAGTTCCAAAGAGAAGAATGCTTCTACCATGAGACATAACAGTGATTCCACTGGAATAGAAGTTAAGATTGCTGCCCAGACACTTTGGATTCCCATGCCACTGAATCAACAGGCCAAGAAGGGAGTTAATGGCTGGCCAGGGTGGTTGATTCTGACTGCAAAGGGGAAACTGGACTGCTGCTCCACAGTGGAGGTAAGGAAGAGTATAGGAGACCCCTTAGGACGTCTCTTAGTATTACCATGACCTGGGATTAAGGTCAGTGTAAAATTACAATAATCCAATCCAGGCAGGACTATTAATTTCCCAAACCTTCAGGAATAAAGGCAAAGAACCACAACCAACTGAGGTGCTGAAGCAAAGGGAATACAGGACGGGTAGTGGAGGAAGGTAGTTATAAACGCCAGCTACGACCACATAACCACTTAGAGAAGTGAGGACTATCATTGAGGAAAATGGGGCAAAAAAATATAGAGCCCTGTCTCCAAAGTAGGGGTTGATTTATTGTGGTTTTGCAAGAAAAGTTTAAAATTTGTAATTTTATTTTGTAAATTTTATCCTTCCAATTGTCCATTTTAAAATAATTTTAATAATTAATATTTTAATTATTTAATATTCATTAATTAATTAAATTTTTTTGAGGAAGATTAGCCCTGAGCTGACATCTGCCACCAATCCTCCTCTTTTTGCTGAGGAAAACTGGCCCTGAGCTAACAGCCATGCCCATCTTCCTCTACCTTATATGTGGGATGCCTGCCACAGCATGGCTTGACAAGCAGTATGTAGGTCCACACCCGGGCACTGAACTGGTGAACCCTGGGCCACAAAAGCAGAACATGTGAACTTAACTGCTGTGCCACATTGCTGGCCCCAATGTTAATATTTATTTAACAAAATAATGTAAAACTAATGTGTGTTACTATATTGTTACATTATATACATACAAATATAGTTTTATATATGTACAGAGATAGTGAATATTCAACAATGTCTTTCTGATAGTAGTGTGAAACTCAGATAAAATAGATTTGAACATACATTTATCGAAGTCTACTGTATAGTTTAAGTGATGCTAAAACACGAAAGCTGATTTCATTAATGCATCTAATTCCTGGTATTCCTTTACCTACCCTTCCTCAATGCCTTTGTATTTATCTGAAACTCATGGAATGAGCATAACTGAGTTAGATAACTGGAAGTATAGGAGATTTCATCACTGAGAACTGTTCCATCTCAGAGCTCTGAAAGCTAAACATTTCAACACGTGATCCAGAAATGCAGAGTGGCTGTGGGCGCACTCCTACAATGCAGGAGAGGCAGTGATCCTGGGGAAAAGGAGGTCAAGAAACGGAGAAGTTAGGGTTTTATATAGGTCTTTCACACAAACATTGAAATTACCCAGGATGATAGCAAAATTGGCTAATAGTGAGAGGAAGAAGATGGTCCAGATGTCAAAGTCCTAAGAATGATGATGTGGGACCGTGTAGTTTGTAAACATCAACCACTTTGATTATTAAGGATATGAAGGAGATTATAAAATATGAAACATGGAATCTGGAGGACACAGGTTTAGAAAAAGTTTTGGAAGAAATGGTGAGTGAGTTTTCCAGAGAAAAGACGTAAGTGGGATGAGGGTGAGGATTGATAGACAAAGCAGGACAGTGAGGTCCTGACAAGCTGCTAAAAGAGCCAGGGCTATTTCCTCTTTGATGGAAAGAGAATATTCAAAGTAAACTACAGCCTGGGTGGATTTCAGTTTTGAGGGATTTGGGGGTTCTGCTGGATGGAGAGACTCCCCCTCTTTGGAAGGGGTCCATTTCCGTCTACATTGACTGTGTGGCTCTGGCTTTGAGGTTGCTAATACATTGACTCTGAAGGATTGATAAGAGGTCTGATCTGCGTATAATGAGATTAACGGGCAAAGGGCCTGGAGTTCAGAGGCCGTGTTCATCACTGAGGACTGTTCCATCTCAACATTCTCTCACCTCAAAGTCCAGAGCATAGTCAGGGGGGTACTGGTACACGTGCAGAGGAGGTAATGGTCCTGGGGAGGGCACAAAAAGGAGGTTATGAAATTGGGAGTTTAGAGCAGCCCACAAGATATGTTACTATGTAGATGACTAGATAACATAAACGAGATTTGCACTTAACAACAGTGTTGCTTAGATATTTGTCTAATTCTGAAAGTGAACACATTAAGTCAAAATAAACATTAGTACACTAGAGTTCCAACACTCAACAAGACGCTAGAGAATTACGAGACAATTCCTTACTGCCCTGCATCCCTCACATTATGACATTTTCTTCATTTTGAAGAAGGATGAGGAAATAGAGGCAAAGAGTACTGGCCTGCAATTTAGTTCCTTCTATCGGCAAACTGTGTGTCTTTAAATAAATTAGTTAACATTCCAGGTTCTTCATCTAGAAAATACTGTTATAAACATTTATAATTTAAATATGTATATATTTAAACAACCATTATCATACACTAAAGTGAGTAGGATAGATTTGAAATCTCTTTCTTTGAGGGCAATATGTCAGAGGTCAAATGATTCGCCCAATGTCGCACAACTCTACACCACGTTCTCGCTTATCAAGTTGCATTTAGAGCCCAGGTCTCTGACTCAGAGCATCACATGAATCTACAAATGCGAATTATGCTTGTTAACTGCATTTATATCTGTTTTACAAAATAGTAATTTCTGTATCTCAAAGAATTCAAGATAAAATTCAACTTAAAAGAACATAATAATAATCAAGCCTCATTTCAATTTTCTAAAGAAATCCAGAAATACACTAGTTCTGTCCTGACAAGCCACTCTTCGCTATAAATTTACTATGAGACTCATTCTACATATAGGGAATAAGTATAATTGGGGGAAAAATGTCAATTTTGTATATATTAGTCTCACGTTTGAGATCTCAAAGCAGAGACCTGGTAAAGCTGAGTTAGAAAATATGGCCAAGCATAAAGGCCCAAGTATAAAACTAAAATTGTAGCATTTTAGCAATCTCAGCCTGGATTAGTAGGAGGAAATGAATGCATTCATGAATGTGCTTCAAGTCAATTTGAAGAAAGAGTGCAAAGCAAGATGAATGAGTCCTAAGAGGGCCATGAGTTGGCTCTCCATTGCCCAGAGTAGAAGAGACAGCTGCTTCTAGGTGCACACAGTGTGAGCTTTCCACACAAATTGAGCTTGCCCATTAGTGAAAGCTGTCTAACCAATTTTCTTGTGTCTGACCAATAATCTTAGTGATCATTCCTTTTGTGTGCATGGGCAGACAAGGAGAAGAACAAAGAGGATAATAGAAGGGAGAAGCAGAGAGGTGGGGCAGAGACGCTTACATACACACTAATAAAAAGCTATGCCAGTTTCCGGAGGGTGAGGGCAGAGACTGAGCAAGAGCTATAGTTACTGCTGAGATTCACATATTGAACTGTACATCTGTTACCCTGGTGCTCTGAGACAGGTCTCAGGATTTTATTTTATTATATTTGTTTTTTCTTAGGACAAGTAAGCAGTAGATATATTCTAGCACCCTGGAGATAGAAGAGGAATGCAACAGGCAAACTTTGGAGGTGACTCTTTCTCAGATTGGAAACAAAACTTCCTAGTGGAGGTGTTACTGGAGCAAAGCCTGGAAATATAATATGGTCGAGTGAATATACACATAGTGCTCACAATGTGGTACAATTTGTTCTAAGTGTTTTAGAAACTTTAACTCATTCAATCTTTGTATTAACCCTAAAGATGTTATTATCTCCATTTTACAAGTAAGGAAATTGAGGGACATGCTAGTAAGAAGCTGAATCAGTATTTGAACTCAGCAGTCTGCCTCCAGAGTCCATGATTTCCTACTATACTATCTGCCATCTAAGAAAAGGTGATGGTGGTTTTTACAGAATATGTAATGGCATGGAGGCCTAGAGAGAATGGGGCATTTGAAGAGCCAAAAAAATTGGGCATTGCCAGGGTACACGTATTTGTGTGCCTACTCACGTATATACGTATATACATTTGTATATATATTATAAAACTCAAAATGTGTACTTAAAAAGTCACCTTTTTCATACATAAATAGAAACAAAGAACAGAATAGAGTCTAGAAATAGATTCACATATTTTTGGGCAATTGATTTTCAACAAAAGCTCCAAGACAATTCAGTAGGGAAAGTCTACACACCGAAGTTTGCTAGAACAACTTGATAAATATATGAAAAAAAATAACCCTACCTCACACCAAATACACGCACACACAAAATAATTTTGAGTTGGCCTACAGACCTAAATATAAAAGAAAACCTATAAACATTCTAGAAGAATGCATAGATTGGTAAAGATTTCTCAGAGAGGACAGAAAATAGCACCAAAATAAAAGAAAAATGTTGATTTGCCTTCATTAAAATTTAAAACTTTTCTTATCAATGGTCAACATTTAAAAAATGAAAGAGCAAGACAGACAGA
The DNA here is from genome assembly GCF_041296235.1 of Equus asinus. Taxonomy (NCBI): domain Eukaryota; kingdom Metazoa; phylum Chordata; class Mammalia; order Perissodactyla; family Equidae; genus Equus; species Equus asinus. Next base: position 12,841,906 of record NC_091794.1, on the reverse strand, counting down.
GAAAAAAGTTTATGGGAAGTAGGGTGGGGTGGATGAGTCTGGCAAAGCACGTGTATTCAGAAAATATAAAATGGACTCCTACAAATCAATACCCCAAATACAAACAACTCAATAAAAAACAGGCAAAAGTATTGGGAAGACTCTTCACAAAAGAAGACATATGAAGTGTCAGATCATTAGTTATCAGCAAAATGAAAATGAAAATCACAATATGATACCATTTCACATGCACTACAATCACCAAAAGTTTTTTGAAAAGCTGATAACATCAAGTATTGGCAATGATTATGGAGTAAGTTGAACTCTCATACTTTACAGCTGGAAATATAAAATGATGCAACCACTTTGAAAAGCTGTTCAACAGCCTCTTATGAAATTAAGCGTGCACTTATTATATGACTCACAATTCCACCTTTAAGTATTTGCCCAAGAGATTTTGAAACCTATGTCCATAAGAAGACTTGTATATGAATGCTCATAGATGATTTACTCATAATGGCCCCAAACTGAAAACAACCTGAATGTCTATCAACAGAATAAACAATAAACAAATTGTGATATGAAATACCATTCAGCAATTAAAAAAACTATTGATATATTCAACAACCTGGAAGAATGGGAACAAAACATCTTGCTGAGTGAAGAAAGCCAGACAAAAAGAATCCATATGGTATGGGTTCATTTCCATTTATTCTAGACCAGGAAAAACTAATTTATTGTTGTGAATATCATGACTCTGATTGCCTTGGAAGTGGTGTGGATTGATTAGAAGGGGGCATGAGCAAACTTTGTGGGGTACTAGAAATGTTTGATATCTTAATTGAGATAAAGATTACACAGGGAACAAATCAACCAAATCTCATGGGAATGTACTCTTAGATCTGTGCATTTCCCTACAAAAAGCAAACATAAACAAGAAGAATGACTTGGGGCTGGGCCGCAACAGCCGGAGCCTCACTCTCTGGTAAGACTATTGGAACATGTACAGTCCTGGCGGCCATCACCAGCTAAGGCAATGACTGTTTCCCTCTAACCAAGACCATCTGAGATCTGAAACTCCTTTACTTAAGTTTTGGGTTTTTTAGTAGACTAGCACACTGGGTAACTGACACAAACTATTATAACAAACAAACTCTGAATTCTTGGCGACTTGATAAAAGTTTATTGCTTGCTTTAAAAAAATCATCATTTCAATGAAGATGGAGAGGAAGACTAGCGATATGTTTATAAGTCAAAGACTGTCAAAATCAATCAGTTTTTCTCTCTTTCTCTTCCCCATCCACAACTGCAGTCTTTCTAGAAACTTAATTAAATAAGAAATCCAGGCAGTGGTTGGTTAATCAAATAATAAGAGATTACCTGAAAATTATTGCCTTTCCTAATATGTTTTTTTTCAGTGTGAGTCACACATAGTGGGAAAACTGATGCGAATATAAATGGACCAAGAGGGCCGTGCTTTATAATACTTAACTAACTGTGGTAGAGGAGTGAAATATTTAGATGACTAAGATATGAAAACTTTCAGTTAAATTTCAATGGGAACATAATCACAGCTAGTTAACAAATATATTTCATTTTGTCCATAGCTGAATCCAGCTCCTTCTAATATGCCCTCCAGCCAGAGGCAATATGAAAGACTTTGACTTTTCCCGTTCTCTAGTCTTTTCAATTTTCAAAAAGCTCTTCTCTCTACTGTTGCTAAGAAGAAAAAGGAACTGTTGCCAAGTAACAAGAAAATATATTGTCCAGCACCTATGTGTGTCTCCACAGTTGCATTTCAAACGCAAAACCCTCAGCTGCTCTCAAGGACATGGTGCGGGTGAGATATCATTCAGAACCCTGTAGTACGGGAGCTTCAGGCCCATCTGGTCCATGAAGCTCAGAGCTTCCCCAATCATGCTATTCAGCTGTATATGTCATTTTTATATTCCACTTTGAGGAACAAGCACATTACTAATGCAATTGCACTTTTCAATTACCTGAAGCTCTTTGCTTAATCGTGAGCAAGTAATTTGAAGGAAGATTATCTTATTTCAATTCTTCTTCCTGACCAAGAACAGATGTCATATCTGACCTGCTTAACAAGACTTCCTCTTTGTTCACAAGCAATAGGTAGATAGATCTATTATGATTCACCTTGATGCAATACAAGAGAGTCACTTTGTGACTTGAGAGAGTTACAGATACACATTCAAGAAATTGACTCATCCAGAAGGCACCACAATCCACAAACGTTAAATGAACACTCACTCTGAGCAACTTCCAATGACTACCTGCTTGCCGTCTCCCCTTCTAAGAAAATTTACACAACCCTTCATTTTGCTGCCATTTGTACCATGTGTGTACACCACGGCTGAAGCCAACTGGATCAATGATGCACCTAAGGAAAACTGATTTGCTAGATGAGTTAAGCAAGTTAAATACCTTCTCTTGAAAATGTGTATTGGGAGACAGTCAGATGGTGGTTTGTACTGAGTTTGTATAACTTGGGGCCAGGTTAAGTTACTTTCAGGCAGGACAAATTCAAGTGGATAGAGAGGTGATAAGTAAAGAAAATAAGAGAATGAGAGAGACTGTCCCCCACCTGAGATTGAAAAAAGCAGGAGATGAACAATCCATGAGAGAAGTAGACATTGACTTTCATAAGACTAGATTTTATTAACATTAGTTGGTTTTATTTTTCGATTATTCCTTTCAAATTGTGACCTATTAAATCCTTTTCCTTTCTCTTAGAAAGATTCTATAATTTCTTGGTCACTGTCAAGTTACTAAAATTTAGTTGAGGAGTCGGCCTGGTAGTGTAGCAGTTAAGTTCGCCACTCCGCTTCAGCAGCCCGTGGTTCTCTGGTTCAGATCCTGGGCGCGGACATACCTATCACTTATCAAGCCATGCTGTGACAGGCATCCCTCATATAAAGTAGAGGAAGATGGGCACAGATGTTAGCTCAGGGCCAATTTTCCTCAGCAAAGATAGAGGAGGATTCGTGGTGGATGTTAGCTCAGGGCTAATCTTCCTCAAAACAAAATTTAGTTCAGTCTAGTTTAACACTCCAGTCTCATATCTGATTCAAAGCACTTCCTACCCTGCCCCACTCCCACCTACCCACTTCTAGTCGCTTGCTCCTTTTAAGGCTTGGAAGTAAAAAGGAAAGACAGGAAAATGAGGAAATGTGCCCATACCTAACCTGGCAAGGTCATCTGTGGTCACAAATATCCCTCGACATTTTGGTTCAGTCTTTTTCTATCTGATGCTAGATGTCCCTGAGGAGATGATAAGTGTGATTTTCTTAGACTAGACTTCACTTCGATCCTAGACCCCTCCACTGTTGATCATCCCCTCAGACAGAGGCAGCTTGTCCCTATGTGATCCTGCTTGAAGTCTAGCTTCTGATCCTTTTTTTAATGTTGGACATCCCCTTACTTTGCCTGGCAGCTGTCTGGGCAGCTCTCTATCTTCTGCCACTTCATTAATTCTCTTTCTCCTTCAATCGTATATCCAGTAACTGCTGAAATCCTCTCTCTCATTAACTAAGGATCAAAGAGAACAAAGATGGACTAGAGGTTGCCTCCATCTTTCTCCAAATATCCTTCCTCCAAGCCCTGATAGTATGAGATACTCCAGATGAGCCTCAGCCTGCCAAAATCTGTAGACAATAAATGGACAACACCTCAGACTCAGAGGATACAAATCAGGGTTCACCAAGAGCTTCCTCATTATTCTCTTCTCTCACAATCACACAACAATGGGCCTTCAGGCTCTGCAATTTGACCACCATCCACCCAGGGAATGAGATGACCAACTCTATTTCTTAGAGGTAGCTCCAATCTGTCCTAGTGTTTCTCTTCAACCACCCCTGAACCTTAGCTTTGGTAGTGCTAAGGAGCCCTTACTTTCTCTCTTCCATGCTTGAGAAGGGGGGAAAAGGGTGGGGGGATACTGATTAGCCTCTTACCATCTTTTATGCATTCTGCCCAAGTGTACTGCCAAGACCCTCTGCCTCTTCCACCTATGCTCAAGCCTCTCTTTTTATTCACTAGGGAGGGAGTGGTGGAGTGATCACTGGTAAGCTCTGTGGGGAGAAATCTGGCCACCATTGTGGGTTGTTCTTTGGAATACTCTTGAGAATATAAAGCACTTAATTTATAATTAGACTTATAACTGCTATTCCAGATTATCAGAAGTCTCATTCAACATCATTTACATCGACAATACAGTTTAAGCTCCTTTTCTGATGAGATCTGGCTGTATTTCCTGTCCTTGGTTTCTGTGAGTATAAAATAATTTTCTAGTATTAAAATAAACCAACTACTTAGTTTTCCAATTTCTGTGGGTTTCTGTTTTTATGCTCAAACATTACCCAATGGAGGCAATGGGCAGGCTCCCGTAAAAGTCCCTGGGGAGAAATGACAGGATATATTATCAAGAAACTTAGAATCTGCTTGAAAGACAAAACTCACAGACACAAAAATAACAATATACCACATTATTTCAGTGAGTACCAAGAGAACTGTGAAAGACAATCGTCACTCAAGGAATGGCTGGTTCATAGCTGGCAATCACGCCCTTGTCATACAGAATTGGTAAGTGGAAAATAGAATCACGGTTCCAGTTAGAAGAAAAAAAAGACAGGCTGCCTCCTCACTGTGAAAGCTTTGAATTTACTGTCTTTAGACAAACGTTTTTATCAGAATAAAAATAATTTGTGTATCTATAATCACAGTACTGTCTAAGGTAAAATCCTTTAGATGATAGAAGGTAAATTCAAAACCTTTTACATACATGTATGTGTGTGTAGTGTGTATGCATATTTATGTATGTCTATATATAAGTATATATGGTACATATTCGTATGTATATATATATTTGTATACATAAATTTTAAACAAAAAGTAATAGAAATAAAGTAAAATTGGACTCATATCTATAAAATGTATTTCATTGATCATTATATTTTAATATTTGTGTTGAAAAACTTAACTAAGAAAACAACCAAGGGGCTGGCCCCGTGGCCGAGTGGTTAAGTTCGCGCGCTCCGCTGCAGGCGGCCCAGTGTTTCGTTGGTTCGAATCCTGGGCGCGGACATGGCACTGCTCATCAAACCATGCTGAGGCAGCGTCCCACATGCCAAAACTAGAAGGACCCACAACGAAGAATATACAACTATGTCCTGGGGGGCTTTGGGGAGAAAAAGGAAAAAATAAAATCTTTTAAAAAAAAATAGCAACCAAAAAACTTAAAACAAATTTGGCAATTATTCTGGAGTAAAACAGTAAGGTGTACTTCACAGGCAAACTTACTTTGGGGTCCGCTTCTACTACTTACTATCCAGGTCGTTTTCTTGTTCTGTTCAGGCTGCTATAACAAAATTATCACAGACTGGGTGGCTTACACAACAAACATTTATTTTCCCATAGTTCTGGATGCTGGGAAGTCCAAGATCGTGGCACCTGCAGGTTCGGTGTCTGGTGAGAGCTCACTTCCTGATTCCTGTAGATGGCTGTCCCCTCCCTGTGTCCTCACATGGCTGCAGGGGGGAGGATTTGGGCTCTCTTTTATAAGTGACAGGCCCCAAGTAAGTCCAAAACCTAATGGGGCAAATGCCAATAGATCTTAAGTCTTGAGAATAATCCTCTTTGGCTCAATGCTCTGCCTTCCAGGCCCACTGGGGTGTCAACATCATGGCTCAGCAGGATAGCCCCACAGGGGCTCTCTCCAGCCCTGCAGGGGCTGTGCCTGTGCCTTTCCTGGGTTAGGGCCTTGTACCTGCCATGGCTTAGGTGGCTCTATCCTTTGAAAGCTAGGTAGAGACAGCCATGCCCCCCTGGCCTGTGTACTCTGTCCCTGGCAGAGACTGCCCTGCATAGACACTGCCAAAGTTAGCTGCTCACAGCCTCTGGAAGGGTTGTGCACTACACTGGGACACACCAGGGCCATACCTGGGGCAGCTGAGCAGCACAGCACTGAAGTGTAAGGAGAGGAACCTGTGACATAGGCGGCACCAGGGGATGCGAGTTGAGGTCCCACAGATGCCAGCAGCCCCTCCTTTAAGACTGTTCTGCCTCCTGGGCCCTTGCAGTCTGGACCTGTGATGGGAGTGGCAGCTCTCATGATCTCCATTGTTATGGAGATTAGCTCCCGGCTTCTGTTAAGATGGCTGATCCATGCTAATCTTCTTATCAAATGGTAGCTTGGCAACATCCATAGCATTCTTATTTTTCATAAAATTAATAGGCTGAGAATTTTCCAAATCTTTAAGTTCTGCTTCCTTTTTTTACTTAAAAGTTCTTTCTATAAGTCGTTTCTCTCTTCTCTCATTTTACTATAAGCAGGCATGGAGAGCCAAGCCACACCTTCAACAATTTGCTTAGAAATAGCTTCAGCTAAATATCCAATTTCATCACTTGTGAGTTCTACATTCCAAAAAGCACCAGGACAGGAACACAATTCAGCCAAGTTTTTGCCACTCTGTAACAGGATGGCCTTTCCTCCAGTTTCTAATAACATGTTCCTCATTTCCATCTGAGACCTCATCAGAATAACCTTTACCATCCATATTTCTACCAACATCAGGATTACTTAGGTATTCTCTGAGAAGACTGGGGCTTTCTTTACAGCTCTCCTCTTTTCTTTCTGAGCTCTCACCCAAATCACCCTTAATGATTGGTTCACGGCAATGTAGGCTTTTCCTAGCAGGTACCTCAAAGCTCTTCCAGCCTCTGTCCGTTACCCAGTTCCAAAACCTCTTCCATGGTATTTATTACAGTGACATCTCAACTTTTTGGTATCAATTTCTGTCTTAGTTTATTCGGCCTGCTTTAACAAAAATACCGTTGACTGGGTGGCTTAGGCAATAAACATTTATTTCTCACAGCTCTGGAGGCTGGGAAGTCTAAGATCAAGGTTTCAGCAGATTCAGTGTCTGGTGAGGGTCCCTTTCTTGGTTCATAGACAGTCACTGTAACCTCAGATGGTGGAAGGGTAAGGAATTCTCTGGGGTCCATTCTATAAAGATGCTAATCTCATTCATGAGGTCTCTAGTCTCATGAACTAATCACTTCCTAAAGACTTCGCCTCCTAATACCATCACAATGGAATTATATTTCAACACATGAATTTTGATGGGACACTAATATTCAGTCTACGGTAGTAGTCTTGAGTAAGTTAAACTTTCTAAATGTCAGTTTTCTTATTGTTTATTGGTGATAAATTTTCACCCACTCATGGAATAGTTTTAAATATTATATAATAGAATATATTTAAAACATGGCATTATGTAATGTCATGGCCTATATTACACATGATGCGATATATCTTACATGATTATAATATAATATATAATAGCATTATAATATGTGATGTATAATATAACACAGGTAATAAACAGCATATAATAAAGTGCCTTTTATATGACAAGTACTCAATAGTTTGTTGTGCAATTATTAGTCATTTCATTAAATATTTATTCATGAATAATTTATTAATTTGAAATAAATATTATTGTTATTAATATTTTATCACTGTGGATTTTATGGCTTTACCTCTATTCTTAGAAAAATCCTTAGAGATATTTAGTTCAATCTCCTGGTTTCATAGTGTGACTACTAATGAGTTTTTACCCAGACTTGAAACTATCAATATTAGCAGCACATAAAGAGCACACACACAATTATTTCATCAGTCAATCTTTTGTTTCTGCTTTATAGAAGAAAAAAATAAAATAAAATTCTCATTCATACTTCTACTACCATCTGGGTTGGCTGAATCAGAAAAAGACACTTTACCCAAGCTGGCTCAATTATACTCTATCTAGTATTTGGAATATGCATGACTTGGAGTGACTAAACAAGTCTTAGTTGATTGTTTTACCTGATATACCTTGTAGAGCTGGGTGTGAGGTAATATACACATATTAAAGTGGAAAGAACTAATCTGGAAAATGAAATGAAGAGAAAGAAAGGGAAGGAAGAAGAGAAAGAGGCAGAGAGAAAGAGAGAAGCTATGGTGATGAGGGAGTGTAAGAATAAAGTGAGTTGTGTAGGGGCAGAAAACTTTTCCGTTCTAGGTTCTTTGACTGGCCTCATAACTAAATTGACATAAGACAGATTAACAAGAGAAAAACAAATTTAATTTCATACATACAGGAGTCACATAAAAAAATAAGAGACTCAAAGAAGTGATCAAAGTAGGCAGCTTTTATACCTTTTAGACAAGGAAACAGTAAATTTGTGAAGAATTGACAAGGCAAAGGGGTTTGGTTTGGTTTTGGGGTAACAAATGAGTGAATAAGTAACAAGATTTGTTTACACAGCCTTCTCAGCCCTAAATTCCCTATCTGTGGTAATAAGAATGCCTTCTCCCCTCCTGGTACAGGGAAGGTAACTTTTACATGTATTGATCTTAAACAAATAGCCAGTTATTTCTCCAGCAAAAGCTGATTTATTCAGGATAAGCGAAGAATTGCAATTTGGGGTCTGCAGCCATGGTAAGTCAGCAAAAGGAAGAGAAACTCTTTATGGAGGGGAAGAGGAAGTTGGGAGAGTTATTGCAAACAGAGAGTCCACTGGAGGAATTGAAAGTTGACGTGTAGTTCCTTTCCACGGTCTGAGTTGTGACAGCCTCTCATTGGCCGAGCTTCTTGTTGGTCAAGAAGAAGTCTTTCTTCCTCCTGTTGGGCTCTGCTATCTATGTAAGCCATGAGAGTTCCCCTTTTTGGCCTTCCAATTCCATTTTAATGAGGTTTCTGTTCATTCATTTTCACACATGGGAGATTTCTTTCCTGCTTTCAGGGGGACAAAGGAGGGTCAGATTGTCCTTCCTGCACCAGCTGTTTCTTGAGTAACTTTGATTCAAAATAATCAAGATGTAGTGGCTTTTCATGGGCTTTTCATCAAAGTGGTATATTTTTGGGTCAACTGCTCTCCTTCAGTTGATCCTGCCTTTTTGGTCCCTGGTTCCCATTGTCAAGAGGTTCTTGTGTATTTCTTGCTCCAAATTCTGAGAGACAGCCTCCTAAGGGGCTCTGTGGATGTTGATATCAATTAAGAATAATGTGAGGCTTCAGGTGAGTGAGCTACTTTGTAGCTCATCAGAATCCTCCTTTCCCAGCACCCACCCCCGACTTCAAGGAAGCCCTGAGATGACTGATAGAGCATCTCGACATTATGGTTCCTATGGAAGCAAAAACCCATTGTTGTTGCAATTTTCCTAGACCTGGAACATTTTTGCAACGTCACACAAAATAGAGAGGGTATGTATTAAATAGGACAGAATGTGCCTTCTTTAAAAATGATACTACAGGTGTCTTCTCTTGACATCATCAATATATCAAATCAACATTATTTCAGTAAGATCTCAGAAAAAATAGTGATCCTTTTCTACGGGAGTGTAACCTGTAGCATACCAAAGCAGAAGGCTTATTAGGATAGCATCTGAAGATGAGGTGAGCTGCTTACCTTATGTACCTACGATAAAGTATCAAAACCTTGATTTTTAAATAGTAGGTCCTCTCTATCCAGTTCACTTGCAATTGTTTATCTTTTTAAATTTTTATTTATTTATTTTTTTAAGATGATTAGCCCTGAGTTAACATCTGCCACCAATCCTCCTCTTTTTTGATCAGGAAGACTGGCCCTGAGCCAACATCCGTGCCCATCTTCCTCTACTTTATACGTGGGACGCCTGCCACAGCATGGCTTGACAAGCAGTGCACAGGTCCACACCCGGGATCTGAACCAGCGAACCCCAGGCCGCCAAAACAGAACATGTGAACTTAACCACTGCACCACCAGGCTGACCCCTCACTTGCAATTTTTTGGCTTAACCTTTTGAACAGACCGTTTCCTTGCCTTTATGGCAACTCACACTTGTTTATTTCTACTTCACGTATGCAGCAAACACTGCAGACTCCATAGCGCAGTGGTTCTGACGTGGATTTCCAGTTCTTCCTCCATAAAGATCTGCCTTCGTTCTATTTTTCATCATCTTTTTTTCTGTATCTAATATGTTCTTATCCCAGGCTGTCTGTCTTAGGATAAGCTATTAGCTGTTTCAAGGCTCTTGTTCAATTTTTCTACCACTCGATAAGTCCACTTTCAGTACTGACTTTACTAATTGACTTATCCAGAGATTTGTTTACTGCAATGAAGCTGTACAACAGCCACTGTTATTTACTTAGTAACTTTGGATGACCTTTTTTTGTCAATTTCGAGATGTTCTGTTGTATGTCTGGGTTATGTGTTGTGATCATGAAGTGCTAGTAATGCTGGAGTTAAAAACATTTTCAACAAGATGGTCATTTCTTGATTAGAGTCTCAATTGCATATGGAGTTCCCCATTGAGAAGAAATGTTTCCTGAAGCAAGATCTGCTTTGCCTGTAGCAGCACAGGGGGACGTTTGCGTTTAATTATTTCACAACCAACATCATGTGATCTATTTAAGCATCCGGCAGAGAGAGAAATTCTTCCTATTCAAGTCTATGCATTATGGATTTCTTTATCCTTAGCTTGGAGCACAGGATCAGACATATAGTAAAAACTCAGTAAATCCTCATGCATTTCAGTTGAATTGTTTAGTTACAAAACACATGTAACCTATGCACCTTTCAGTGTCTTTATTTTTACATATAAAGGAAAAAGAATTGACTGAGAATAATAATATTCCCAGATTTGACAAAGTTTCTCATGTGTGACTCAAAGGCCTCTCTAACAAATAGGGTGCCATAAGGTAGTATATCCTTTTTGTAGTGGGAACACGCCAACATCCAAGATTAAGGTATTGCAAAATGATAAAAATTTCAAACACTAGAAAAATCTGAGTACGGTTGTAGTAACAGAAACCCAGGAAAGGCAATTGTGATGGCTTCTAATATGTATTTTGTTTATCGGCCAATGAAATTCTTAGGGTATTCAGCTCGAAAAGACGTTCCAGTACTGAAACCTATTTTCAGGTGCATAATACAAAGTAATACACAATGATATTATTTGTAGATTTACATTGAGCTTCACTCTAATGTAACCACCTCTGAGAAGACTTCTCTGAACTAGACATTTCCTCCTTTGTAAGAGTTCTTTTAATCCATTATTATTAATCACTGTGTGTTGTAATTATGTTTAACATGCTTTTCAACCCTTTGAAACTATGAGTTTTTTTTATTTTTTTATTTTTTTCCTTTTTTCTCCCCAAAGTCCCCTGGTACATAGTTGTATATTCTTTGTTGTGAGTCCTTCTAGTTGTGGCATGTGGGACGCTGCCTCAGCGTGGTTTGACGAGCAGTGCCATGTCCGCGCCCAGGATTCGAACCAACGAAACACTGGGCCGCCTGCAGCGGAGCGCGCGAACTTAACCACTCGGGCACGGGGACAGCCCCGAAACTATGAGTTTTTTAAAAAATGTTTTTGAGGAAGAGTAGCCCTGAGCTAACATCTGCCGCCAATCCTCCTCTTTTTGCTGGGGAAGACAGGCGCTGAGCTAACATCTGTGCCCATCTTCCTCTACTTTATATGTGGGATACCTGCCACAGCATGGCTTGACGGGCGGTGCATAGGTCCATACCCGGGATATGCACCAGCAAGCTCCAGGCCGACGAAGAGGAATGTGCGCACTTAACCACTGCACCACCAGGTCAGCCTCTGAAACGATAAGCTTTTTGAAAGCAAGAGCCATGATTTATCTATCTTTTTATTCGTAATACTTAGTATAGATGTTCTCAATACATATTTGTAAAGACAAAGTGATTTTTTCCCTAATAGAATAAAAAAATTGATAACATGATTAAAAAATATGAATTATTGTGCCCCGGTTTAATAACAAGAGTATATTCAGAATATATTGTGGCTTATGCATATGAAAGTTTGGAATGCCTCCCATTTAACATTTTTCTCAAAACTTCTTTCACTCTTATAGCTCCTAAGCAAAGAAATATCAATTCTGTGTACCACTGCAAGTTTGTCCCTGGGAATAGCTACAAAATATTTTTCTTTATATAGATTGTGTGTCTATTTGTAATGCATTTGTGCCTGTGAGGGTGTTCAGAGTAAGACAGTACAGATTTTAAGCAATGCTGATCTCAATCTCATAGATGTCATTTCACTTGTCTCTCACTTGCTGTTTATTATAACTGCATTTTCTTCTTTTTTTCCCATTTTGAAAGAATATTCTGCCAGATTGAACACTGATCAGAATTCTAGAGATTACTTTAAAAAATATTTAACAGTTTTACAATAGGATAATAATTAAAATGATGTAATATGGCTTCAAGAGGAAATAAAATAATTTAATAGAATGCATACTTATAAATTTAGCATATAATAAAAGAGCTATCACAAACCAAAAGGGAAATAAAGAAGAGTTCAATAAAGTAATTTTAAAGTAACGGTTGTTTGTGTAAAAATCAATTTAAGTTTAGATTCCTATCTCATATCATTTATATAATATATTCCAAGTATACTAAAGAAATAAAGACACCACTAAGAACTAGAACTAGAATTATGGGAGAATATTTGTTTTTGAAATAGAGGAGTTACATTGTAATCTTTGAGGCAAAGGAAGAAATTAAATAAGCTGATAGTTTGACCACATACAAGCTTCTAATTTCTGCACAATAAGAACATTGTGGATAAAATGGAAAAGTAAATAATAAACTTGGCAAATTATCTACAAAAAAAGACTATTACAGGAACATTATTGATCACCATGATATAAAAAGAGAGAGGATTAGCTGTGTGGATTTGGCGAATCTCCTCTCGTCATCTCTCTGGGTCTCAGTTTCCTAATATATAAAATGGAAATGTCAAGAGTGTTTATTTACAGGCCTGCTTTTGGGACCATGTTAAGGAGTTCATGTAAAGCTTCTAAATGGTGCCTGCCATATATAAACTGTTGTTGTTATCAGATGAAAATATTGAGGAAAAACGAAGGACACAAATATACTGTTTATCTAAGAAAATATAAAAATAGTTAAAAAAGGTATGAAAACTATGATTTCAATATACCACTTTATCACATTAGCAAAAATGAAAAGTGATACTGTGCAATGAGGGGATGAATATAATTGAAGTCACTTCACATACTGCTGGTTATAAGTTTGTATGTATTTCTAGAAAGGAATTTTGCATAATGTATTCAGAATTCTTAAGTCATTTGCTTTTTAAATAAAATAGTTCTTTTAGGAATATATCCTGAAGAAATAGGTATTTGAAAAATAAGGATATATGCATATGTGTGTGTATATATGTTTATTGCAATATTGTTCAGTGTTTAAAAACTTTACTGAGGTATTCAATGATTTTATAATAGCAAATAATTATAAACAAAGAATCGAAAAACAGGAGAGTGGTTAGATTAAGCTAATAGAATATTAGGCAACCATTGAGGGTAAAATTTTTATAGATGGTTAGATTAAGCTAATAGAATATTAGGCAACCATTGAGGGTAAAATTTTTATAGATGTTATAAAGATATGGGAAAATGCTTACTAGACATAAAAGTAGAAATATTCCTGTATGCACACATCACATCAGAAATAAAAGCTGCATATATCACAAAAAAATATGCAAAGAGATACAAGAATGCTTCAAATTATTAACGGTAGTTAACCGCCTAATGAGCATAATTTTATTTTTTATTTTACGTTTCTTTTGCTTCCAACCTAATTAGGTAACCGTAAGTGCTAATTTAAAAAGAATTTCTAGAGGATAAAATATTGAGGCTGTGTTACATGAGAATGTAATAGAATAAGAATGAGAAAGTGGCTTTTGCAGATCTGACTGGGATTCCCGGCACTGTCACTTACACTCTGTGTGACTTTGGCCACATTTCTTAACCTCTAATGCCTCAGTTTTGTCACTTGAAAATAAAGATAGTAATATCATAGGCCCAGCGTAAGGATCACACAGGCTTATGGAAGATAGCTCAGTGATTAGAATGCACTCAGTAATTATTAGCTACAACTACCATTGTACGATTATTACAATTATTTTGCATTCTCCAAAGCAAACACTGAGGCAATCCATTCCCTTCCTTTTCAGCGTTCTGATGGCCCAACATACTCATTGTGAGCTCTAGGCTGTTGGTAGGCCCTGGAGGACCATTGTCAAGATCCCCATTTCCAGAATGCATATGGTCATCAGAGCTGCCTGGGAACTTTGTAAAACTACAGAAGGTGCCTCTGTTCTCCACTCCTGCTGGATAAGTTCTGATTCAGTTTGTCCAGTACTGAATCTGAGTATTTACATACTTACAAGTTCCCCAGGTAAGTCTATGAGATTAGAATCACTGGTATAGAGTCATCAAACACCGGGTAGGGGTTGTTAACTTTTAAAGACAGAGCTATTATAAATATCATGTGGAATACTGGATTGTCAGGCTAAAGAAGTGTGGGCTGGAAGATTTGAATTCCCAGACCTTATAACCTGATGATTTTCCTTCACAGTAGAGGCCAGTGGCAAGGAGCTTTGCCCTAGGCATGGCGATATCAGGTAACACAAATAATTTATGAAAAATGGATATATTATTAAGGTGGTTTCCTCCTCTGGTTTTCCTGGTCCGAAGAGTATGATTATGCATGTAATGGGGCCAGGAAGGCTGCGAGAGTGTGGGGTGATAGATTGGCAAGCAGGGGTGGTGGGGGAGAATGACACTTCTTCCCTGGCGCTGCCTTCTTCTAGATGTTGATAAGGACTCTCACTTTTACCAAACATTTTTCAGGGTCCTTTGAGCACTTTCTTGAACAAGACCTTGTCCTTGACCCCATCTTTGGCCTGCTGAGCCTAATTTTCAAAAGGAAGCTTGCGAGTCCTGTTTAGAGACACTCCCTCAGCTATTAACATCTAATCAATTTCCTCTTCCCCTACACTGATTCCTAAGCAAGTTCTTAGTAATGTTCTATCCAGTTCTTCACCCTGCCCACTGGCATTTATCAACTCCTACTTGTTCCTCTGAAATTCAGAGTTCAATCTCTCCTATTGCAACAGTCTTGAATAAAGTCTTCCTTGCCTGTTTAACTCTGTCCAGTGCAATTTTTCTTTGGCAATATCCAGGGTACCACCTTCTATCACAGAGCTTTCCCATGTTCTGGCAAATCAGAAGGAAGCTTTGTACACAGAGTAAGTCATTGAGGTAGAAGGGGAGTCAAATGGATTCACTGCTTTTAGAAAGTCTAAAGGAAGCACCCTGGCTGCTGCCTACGGAAGTCTTCCCTGCCAACGGACAGTGAAAGGATAGCTAATTGTTGGCACAGGTGATGGTTGGCGTGCAATGACTACAGCCTGGGAATTATGCATGGCTGAGAATTTAGCTGCTAGGTGTGGGTAATGGATGCATTTCCTCAAGTGGCTGCTAGTGGCTGGGAGCACTCTAAATGCTGACTCTTTCTGGTACACTTGGTACCTCCGCATCTGGCCCCTGTCATTGGTCACATTTCCTTTATTTTCCCCCAATCCCTCCAAATCCAGAATGTCTCTCTACTCCAGCATAAGAATCTTTTCTCTCATTCCGTACATTCTCCCCAGCAATTGTCCATGTGCACAAGTGCCTTCCATTTCACTGAGGCCTTGAATTTTAAATTCAAAAGCAACAGTGCTTTACTTTTTTCTCTCCCTCTGCATTTTTGCTGGGCCATGCCATCATTGAACATGGACACCCACCTGAGTTAATGAGTTCAATGAGCCAAAGAAAATAATAGGAAAAAAATTACCTCAATTAAACTTCAAAAATGCCATTCTACCACATAAGCAAAACAAGCAGTTTAAAAACAGAGATAAATTACTTATCTCAGTAAGTCAGTCTGGAAAATCACCAACTCTTTATTTAGAATTCATCTGCCCATTTGCTCTGAAAATTCTAATACCTTTTCAGACATTCAAAAACATGTGACCTTCAAGTACTTGTAACTTCATTTATTTTTAGGTGCCAGAATCCACCTGGATTTAACCCCAGCTCCTCTCCACTTTGGGAATTGCCAAGGATCTCTTCATCAGGTTACACATTCCAAGGATACATCAGTATCATCCAGATTAAGGGCAGACAAATCAACGCTGAATTTAGCCTTGCTAGCCCCATCCATCGTGATTACCTCCATCTGAGGATCACACACACAAATTTCTCAGCAGTCTTCCTCTTGCAAAACGTGATATCATATTAAAAAATACAAAAAATTAATTAAAGTCTGATGAGACTTGTCATACAAAGCATATTGTTTCTATATTTATTGCATATTTACATGTTATTTCTATATTTATTTTAGAGCACCTCTAAAAGTAATAAAGAGGATGTATAATTACTACATATAGTAAGTACTTCTAACTAGGTATTAAGTGTTTATATAGTATGCTCTGGAATCCTTATTTCAGAAATAGGTCTGTCTGTCTTAATATGCTGCCTCTGAAAATTTTATTTTTCATACATATTTTTATTTAGAAAAATCTGTGTTCAGATTGCTCAAAGAATATATGCGGGCTGCCATAACATAGCAAAGCACAAGGACCTCAGCTCTTCAGGTACAACAAAGGACATTTTATAACAAAAAACAAATTTAACTATTGAAAGATTTTTAGAGAATAGAGGATTCCACTGTTCTACTGCTTTTTGTAAAAACGGTTATTAGAGAAAATATTCACTAAATAGTTTTGTAATTATTTGTTCCTTTTGTTGCTATTCATTTAGGGTACGTATTTGCTGAATAAACACTTATTTTAGTGGCTCCTGTATGTGCCAGGCACCATGCAAAATGCTCCACGTCAGAGGTGAATAGGTGAGGTCTTTGCCCCATTCAAGCACACGAACAAAGCATCCTTCTGTGCACACAGCCAACAACATCTGTGCTTGCTGGATGCTTGTGGAGGGGGCAGCACTGCTTAGGAAGTCCAAATGCTATGGGTGCTCTGACATTCCTCCATCAGCAAAATTCTAAGATTATCTCATCCTTATTATCTCATTTGTTTCCAAAGCCATTTAATTTTTCAGGCTCTTACTTTTCTCTAAGGAGTGAGTCACGACAATATGAAATTTCTCTGGAAGATCCTGCAATGGCTCTGTGAAAGCTATGTGGATCGAGTAGATACTGTATTTTCAGTTTCTTGAGAGAATTACTTCTAACATCAAGACTCAATGCTTATCTATTTTTCCATATGCTGTATCTGTCTGATTGTATTTACCGTCTGCTTCTAATATAGCACCTGCTATACTGAAGGATAAGGAAAAACTCCAATTGGAAGAATAAAAAGAAAATCTAACGTAAATAGAAACTCTCTTTTTAATCACATTTGTGTTTTATCTTCATGGCTCTGAACCTCAGTTTCTTCGTCTATAAAATACAGATTGAACACCCTAAAGGGTTGCTGGATTGAGTGACTGAATAACTCCTAGAGCTCAGTGGATGTTAAATAAATAGTTACTATTATAATTTGCAATATTGAGGCCTTCACAAAATAAGTCTCCGATAACATTTTTTGCTTTTGTAAGAATGATTTTTTTTTCAGTAATGGGATAAATGAAAAGAAAAATATATAGCAACATTGATTGCAAAGAATTTTGTCACTGAGCATCTTATAATTTTAAGAAGGCCTTGTCCTTTGGCAATTGGGATGACAATCTCAAAAACTAATTTTGATTTTGAGAAGAACCTGTTCTTTCATGATCTTAAAATTAAGTAAAGTTTCTCAAGAATGGTTATATAGTAGGCTGCTAACACAGTCCTCACTTACAATAATGATAATACATGGAGAAGGAAGATTCTCTGTAAAAATGGTATGTCCTTTTCTCAATCCATTAAAATAATGATATATTTCAGTATTCTGAATTAAAGTGATGTAAAATGCCAAACATTTGTAAAAAAAAAATTTAAAACCTTAAAAATGCTATGTCTAAGCAGCTACGGCAGCAATTTTGAAACAGTCAAAAACTCTGCAACATAATTAGCAATAAAATACACACACACAATTTCCAAGAAAGAGAAAGAATTCTCCCTGACATTCCAACAATTACAATACAATACTAAAAGTACAGTAGTTTTGTGCATTTACGCATACAACATGAAACTTGTAAATAATTAAATTATATTGCAGTGGCTGTGAAATTCACCCATAATTATTACTTCAAAAATAGAGCTTATTGCAGTATAGAAATATTAACTCTGCATGTAGTCAACATGGTGACCCATTGGCTTTAGAATATTTTGACTGAATCTCTTTATTTATGTGTTTACTCTACGGTCCTATATTAGCAACTCCTTATACGTTTGCATGTTGGTCAAATATCAATGAAGAGAGGATGTTTCTTTCTACTGTAGGGGCTTAAAAACAGCAATCACTCCGGGCCCAGCGCAGTGGTGTACTGGCTAAGTTCACATGCTCCGCTTCAGCAGCCTGGGGTTCGTGGGTTTGGATCCTGGCTGTGGATCTACACACTGCTCATCAGGCCATGCTGTGGCAGTGTCCCACATACAAAATAGAGGAAGATTGGCACAGATATTAGCTCTGGAACAATCTTCCTCAAGCAAAAAGAGGAAGGTTGGCAGTAGATGTTAGCTCAAGGCCAATCTTTCTCACCAAAAAAGCCCCCAAAACCAAAACGGCAATCATTTAATAGAATTTGAGTGAAATACATTGGTCTTGCAGCTGAAGGGATGAAGATGTAAAACCATGTGGCCAGTTTGGACTGTGTTCCACATCCCTTTTACTTCTCTAAGCAAGGGACTTCCATGATCACTACTATTGCTTTCACCACTTTACATCTCCTTTCCTTAGAATATTTTACAGTTCTTTTGTCATCAGAGCTTACAGGTGAGGTTGGAATTCTCCATATTTGCTCTGTTGGGTCTATATACTGTTTGGGTTAGCTCATCTATTGAAATTGTATACTGGGGAGGATGTGCGTGGGTCTAAGAAATGCCCCCTTAAGCCAAGATTTCAGGAAAGCCTGAATCAGAAGGAGGCCTTCAGAATCTACTGGCCCTTGCTACACTCCTGGGCATGGCAACCGCCCGTGAAGTGAGAGGATGACAAAAAAGTCCTCACTCCCTCCTCTTTGCTGATAACAGTCATCCTGCTTATTACGGTGCACAGGCTGTTCTGGTGAGAAGCAGTAGACACCAAGTTAGGAAGAAATCGTATAGAGAAGTTAACCTGGACACAATTTTCAGAAACCCTGTTTCTTTGATCTGGACTGAGACACATCGGCTGTCAGCATGACTCCAGCAGGAATCCGGAGGTTGTTAAAGCCTCCAGATTTCTTCAAGCCAGACTGGTCTCTGCCTTCAGTGGATTACCTGCTGATACAGGAGAGGCCAACTGCTACTGAGGACTATTTGGTGCCAATGCCAGCTTTCCTGGAGAATTCTATGCTTCCAACTTGCCTTAGGACAATTTATAGGGCATATCCACCTCTACGCTCTTAATTTACAATAGCTTCAGAAGCTTAGCTTGTTTCATGATCATGGGGGAAAAATCATTTTCACAAAGTTGTTTATACGATTTTCTTGCATTCCGGCATTATCTCTAACGGCAGTGGTTTTAAGAGTCTCAATTTGAAATTATGCTATGGCTTAGGATTTTTTCTTTTGACAGATGTGTGTGTGTGTGTGTGTGTGTGTGTGTAGTTTCCTTCAGTTTATCTATCATTATGCTTTCCATTGCAAAATAACTTTAGTTGATATTCTAGTCAATTCAATAGCAACTCTCTTTTTAGTGCTTAAATTTTTAGATTTTCCCTCAGATCATTCTAGAAGTCAGTTAAATGCTGGCTTAAAGCAGGGTCAGACATTCACTCACAAAATGACACCAAGCGTTGCTCTCGTGTAAACTGGATTCTTCATGATACTTGCAATGGAATTAAAATGGATGAGTAGCAAAATTTGCCAGTTAGTTAATTGTATGCCCAGTAAAGAAAGCTGTTCCTTTCTGAGTTAAAGTTTCCTCATGGAGATGACTGGATTTGCCCTGTATGTCTCTCAGAGTTGTTGTGGGGGTCAAGTAAATATGGGGTGGGGGGCTCTGCTATAAATTGCAGAGTTCTACGAAAATCTAAGGTGTATCACTAATGCATCAAGTTTTCCAGATATCTGGCAAAACCTGCTCTGTTCGGCTTATACTTTGTTAATATCCTGGGCATTTGCTATTCCTAGAATCTAATCCATTTAATTACAACATTCTTGGTATCCTAACTACCCTTCTATATATTATAAATTTAAGAAATATTTTAAAATTCAAATATAAAAAAAAGTCTACCTACTCTGAGGAAGATTTGAAGAAGTAATTTGGGATAGTTAAAATAATATTGAGTCATTTCTGACTGAAAACTACCCTAAATATTGCTGATTGATGCGTCAATGTCCCCCGGAAGGAGCACTATTGTGATTTCTCACATCATGTATTCGGTTCAGAAATGCTCTGCAATTTTACCAGCTACTTTAATGAGGTAAGAGAAAGTATATTTGTCAAATTTGTAAATTCTGAAAACATAATAGGAACAAAAATCAAGGTTTAAAAAGTTCATAGGGCCTGTTCAGTGGCATAGTGATTAAGTTTGCATGCTCCTCTTCGGTGGCCTGGGGTTCACAGGTTCGGATCCCAGGCGCAGACCTAGCACTGCTCATCAAGCCGCACTGTGGCGGCATCTCACATAAAATAGAGGGAGATGGGCACAGATGTTAGCTCAGGGCTCACAGACACACACAAAATGTTCTTTACATTCTGAAAAAATGGAATTAGCTTTGGGAAAAAAAGATATAAGAAAGATACATGTAAGTTTCTAGAAGCAGTTCAAGCAATCAAAAATCAGATAAATAAGGCACCAGCTGGTGGCATAGCAGTTAAATTTATATGCTCTGCTTCGGTGGTCTGAGGGTTTGTGGTTTCTGATCCAGGGCCAGACCTACCCACTGCGTATCAAGCCATGCTGTGACAGGCATACCACATAGAAAGTAGAGGAAGATGGGCATAGATGTTAGCTCAGAGCCAATCTTCCTCAAGAAAAAGAGGAAGATTGGTAGCGGATGTTAGTTCAGGGCTAATCTTTCTCAGAAAAAGAAAAATCATATAAATAAGATAGTATGACATCTGTTGATATGTACTTTAGGAGATAATTTTTTTCTTATTTACTTTAAACTCACACAATTTGACTACATTCATACAAATTCAGTATCCGGGACAAGACAGGACAATATTCCTCTACTATGTGTAACTATGTGTACTTTAGGTGGCCTGCTTTAGAAAGCCTTATTTCTACGCTATTGGATGTATAAACAATGCTACATCCACACAGCAGTACACTATGCAGTTATAATAAAAAATAGAAAAAGCTGTAAAATTATGTTATATTTTATAATATCCAGCATATATCACTAAATTGAAAAAAGAAAGATTGAGGAAAGTATGTATGGTATACTGCCATTTATTTGATAAAAAGGATATATATATATATATATACACACACGTGCCTATATTTAAAAAAATAGAAGGATAAGCCATAAAATTTTAAAGAATGTATTTATAAAAGAGGTGACTCAATGCAGGAGGCCGATACAAAACTTAAGTTTTATAGAACGTGCATTAACTTAGAGATTTGATTATTGAAAATTCTAGATTTTTATAAAATCACACAAAATTACATTTTAAAAAGAAAGAAATTTCCAAAAGTTGAAAAGAAAATAAAACAAAGGCGTTTTGTATCTAGTTGGTGGCATGTCAATACAGAGGATCTATTCCAAGTGGTTTAAGACGATATGACGTTTTGGCTACGTGGCTTATAGTGTGAGGACAGAAGAACTTAAAAAAGCAAACTGCTTTTAATAATCACGTTATTGTTGGTGGAGTCACGGATGGTATTGTTATTTGAGACTTTTGCCTGTAATATAGGATACAGCAAATGAATAATTATATCTAATTCTGTCTTTCCCAGTGAAGAGGCTCTCACTGATGTTAACAGCAATAATCACCACAATAGATGCAACACATCATATATTATATTAAATTTATGAGTTAATAAAATATTACTTTAAAAGAGATAGTTGGTTCCCACTGGAAGATGCTAGAGAAAAATACATTATTTTGCAAACTGCTAATTAAGGGAAAAATTTAACCTTCTCCTGCTTTCCTGTACACATTCTGCCACTAGAGAAGAGGAAATCTGCTCTTTGTAGAAATATCTCTGCTAGTAAGATAAGGATTAATGTTCGACTTAGAACATCACCATTTTGCAATTCCTATTAAATGAATGAATCTAGTCACTGAGCATGAGCAGCTGTTAACATTACAAAAAGGGAGACAACCAGACATTATGTGTCTCCTGATAGAAGAACATTACATTACCTATAAAATATTCTTGCCAAAAAATTGAACTCAAATCAAATCAAGGCTGTAGATCCAATTTACAGGAAATAAAGACATCAGAGGCATAGGTTCAAGTATACTGTGTGAAACTACATGGCACAAATGATTCAGTTTATAGTTTCTTCAACAAATACACGTCATGGATTTTATACATATATATTATACACTACAAATATGTATTTATTATATATATAAGCCTTAAATATATATAATATATATTTTTCAAATATATGTAAACATATTATTACCTCTATATAAATTCAATATTACAAAGGACAGTTGGATATTTGATGATGTTGAGAAATATGTACAGAAATTTTTGTGGACAAAATGATTTCATGTCTGGAATTGTTCAAAATAACATGGATAGAGTGCAGATGAAACCATATTAGTGCCATTGGATAGTGAGCAAACAGAGATTCATTTATTATTTTGCTCATTTTTGTTTGTTTGAAACATATAACGCTTCATGTTTTAAATATTTTCTTAATATAGAGCCAACACATTTATTTTAATTGTATTCCTGGGTATTTGAATTACATAAAGGCTTTTCTTTCATTATATTTTCAAACTATTTCCTTTGTTAGTGAATATGAAGAATAGTGTCTTTAATAATAATCTTATTGAATGCACACATCTTACTAAAATTTTTCAAGAATTATGATAATGGTCTAATTAACTCTGGGTTTTTCCAGATAAACAAACATGTCCCCTACAAATCATATTTTGTCTTATTTTCAGTTGTATGCCTCTTATTTCTTTCTTCTACCTGAATGTATTGTTTGGGTTCACTCGAGCAATGGCAAATAATAGTTGTGACAAAGGTCATTCTTGTCTAATTTTTAACTTTGATGAGAATGCTTCTCTTTATGTCCTTACCTCTGCCTTACCATTAAGTATGATGCTGGGTTTTTGCTGTGTGGGTGTGTGTGTTTACGTGTGTGTGTGTGTGTGTATGTGCATTGGATACGTACTTTATTGTGAATTTTGATCACGAATAGATGTCAATTTTAATAAACATCTCTTCAAAATCTATGTAAATTATAAAAAGTATCAATCATTAATTGAATAGCCAATATGCTCATAAGGCTTCTCTCTTTTCATTGAATAATATTCTCGCACTTTTTCTTTACCTTCACTTCATAAACACACTGATCTAGGTACAGATCATTGTGGTGAGACAACAAATTATTTTGCAACTTCATTAACGTTTGTTGTTTCCATCTGTGATAGGCTGAATAATGGGTCCCCCCAAAGATTTCCACATCCTAATCTCTGGGCCCTATAACCATATAAGGCAAAAAAAAAGAAAAAGACTTTGCAGATATAATTAAGGGTCTTGAAATGGTAAGATTATCCAAATAGATCCTAAACCTTTTTCTTTTTTTTTTTTTTTTTTTGAGGAAGATTAGCCCTGAGCTAACTACTGCCAATCCTCCTCTTTTTGCTGAGGAAGACTGGCCCTGAGCTAACATCCATGCCCATCTTCCTCTACTTTCTACGTGGGACACCTATCGTAGCATGGCTTTTGCCAAGCAGTGCCTTGTCCACACACAAGATCTGAACCCGGCAAACCCCGGGCCGCCGAGAAGCAGAACGTGTGAACTTAACTGCTGTGCCACTGGGCTGGCCCCCTAAACCTTTTTCATACAAGAGAAGCAGAGGGACATTTGACAAAAGGAGAAGAGGAGAAGGCAGTGTGATCACAGAGGCAGAGATTGGACGGATGAAGCCACAAGCCAAGGAATGCTGGCAGCCACTAGAAGCTAGATGAGGCAAGGAACAGATCTTCCCTGGAGCCTCTGCAGAAAGCACCATCCTGCACACCTTGATTTTGGCCCAGGGAAACTGATCTTAGGCTTCTGATCTCCAGAACTGTGAGAGAATAAATTTTTGTTATTTAGCCACAAGTTTTCGGTAATTTGTTACAGGAGTCATAGAAGCTAATACGCTACATGCATGTAGATAGTGTATTACTCTTTAAATCACTGCTCTTCAAATTGCTACACTTCAATCATTACTCTGCAAATCACAGGATGCTCTGCTTTATTCTTTCTATCTGGCCTGGCCGCTTGGGAAAGCTAGTTAAGTTGTGCCTGCACTGGTCCCAGTACCAATCATCATCTTGCCCTTCTTTCCTGTGTAGCTCCCGGTCTGACAAAGCAATGTTTGTTTAAGTCAAGAACCTATCCTGTTAGATCAACTACAAATTTCTTTTACTGAGCTATCCTGAGAGTGTGTTGCTGCTTGGAAATTCTCTTCTTCATCTTTTTTTTTTTTCTTTTAAATCAATATTTCAGTTTGATATGTTGAAGAATTTAGGTTTTAAAATCTAGTTATAATTGCCTCAACAATGACTCATACATCCAGCTTCTCTTTCCAATTTATTCTACCTTAGTTTGGGTATGCACTCTTTCTGTTTTGGGAATCTTCAGTGTACGTCTCACTGATATTCCTACCAGTAGACTTGCTTGCTCTTCCTATCTTGTGTCCACACTGCCACCAAATACCAAAGTCTGTAGAAAACAACATGGATTGTGTTATTCCCCTCCTTCAGAACCAATGCCGGTTCCTGAAGAAATTCGGAAGAAAAGTCTTTCACAGTTTATTCACAATCAACCCTTCTCAAGGTTCCTGACCTTATTCCACTCCTCTCTCCTCACTCCCAATGCTTCTGTCACACCAAATGCCTCACCATTTTTGGGGTAGTTCAAGTCTTTTGTATTCTTTACCTTAGCATGTGCTATTCTTTCTACCCAGAATTCTTTTTCCTTATATTTTTGACAAAATTTGATAAAGTTTCCTCTCTACCCAACCAGACTTAGTTGCTCTTGGTTTTAAGTTCCCAAAACGTAATTTCCATTACATGTAGTATCCATTGCCATATGGCATTTGCTTTGTTCTTATTCACATGGCTCTCATACCAGGGTAGGAATTACCCCAAAATGGAATGTTAATCTTATGCTTCTTTTTATCCCCAAAACTTTGCCAAGTCAGTCAAATAGTAGACAGTCAATAAAACCATCATGATTAAATAGTTAACTGTCACGTAAAAGACACTCAATAAATACCTGTTGATTGAATGCACAAATGGGACCTCAAGGCTCATCTACTTACATATTTTCCATGGGAGCTTGATTGTTGGCTTGATTATCCATTATAAGTCCAGAGCGTAGCATAGTGTTTACTATGTAAATACACCTAGAATAAATGAACCAATAAATTACTAACGAAGTCCTAACCTTTAGACTTATGACTCTATGATTTAACGTCTCCCTGTCACATTACTTAGATCATTTGTTCCAAAATTACTTGAGTCCCTCATCTTATATGTTCACTTCGTAGCTTTAACTGCCATTGTAGGGGAGACAATCCAGACCTCTGGATCAAACTCTTTGATCTGCCTTGTTCTTCAGTTCTCACCAGGGACAAAGTCTTCTTTGTTTTGTTGTTTGTGTTTTTCTTTTCTTTTCTTTTTTCTTGAAAGGTCTCTTTGTTTGTATTGTTAAAATATATCTTTTAATTTATGATTTAAGCACTTATTTTTTATACTCTCCAAAAATTTCCAACATCAATAAAATTCTCTTCTCCCGACACATCCAATTTCTTAAACCTCTAATTTGTGCTATTGTACTCTTAAGTATCTCTAGTCTTCTACCTTCACAAGTGTCAGTTTCTCCCCTCAAGTCAAGAATTTTACAAAGAAGTGGCCCCTAAGACTCTGGAGGAGGCATTTGAGTGGATGTGCCTCATGATCTTGAACCCCAGATTAGTGAGAACCCTGTGGGGAGAAAGAAGCATCTTTTCTCCCCCTTGCTGAACTTATCTAACCTTCCTAGAGACTTTACAAGGACTTTACATCAGGTAATGAGCTCACCTCCCCAAAGATACTCCCCTGCCTTTCCTATTTGCCTCCAGTCCACGGGAGCACACTCCTAGGTTTCAGGATTTAGCATCCTAGCACAGAGGCTTGGGGCTTATCACGATATCCTCCTGATCTGAGCTTCTTAAAGCTTGAAAATGATAATGGCCATAATATATAATGTGGAGATTCTGGCCTGCCCTTACAAAGTATGTAGAAAGAGGTCAAAAGACTCAGGGATGTAAGTATGATCAGAGAGAGTTTTACACAAGGATGGAGAGCTACCACTCGACTATATTCCTTGCAAGGACCCCAAAGAAACTCTTTTCATTAAGGCCTTGAGAAATTCCTTGGTGAGGGAAGGCAGTGGTATCCCTGAGAATCTTGGCAGTAATTATTCTCTAGAGGACAAGTTTGACGGTAACAAGTGCTGCCATGGAACTGAGTATGCTAGTGTCAATGAGCATGATAATGTTATAGAATAGCAGAAGCAAGTGGGTGCACTTAGCATATCAGGCACCAAAGTAACCAGGGTGTCTTGGCCACAGGGGTCTGTGACAATGGCTAATGGACCATGGTATTCTAGGGACAAGAGAAATGAACAGCAAATAGTGGATACTTTAGCTTATGTAGTCATAAAAATAAAAACCAAGGTGTGGTGAGCAAAAGGTTGTTTTCATCTGCTTGAGACCAAAAGTTCCCTTCTGAAACTTCCTAAGAGAAAAATATTGATTCTTCTTTAGTTATGGCCCCATCCATGAAGAACTTACTGCCATAGCCAGTTAAAACCCACCCCAATCGATCAGTGACAGCTCTGCCTCAGCGCTCATGCCTCTGAAGTCAGGCGATCAGGACAGCCCACACTTCTTAAAGCCAGACAATCAACAAAAGCTGCTCCAGTAGACGGGCTTCCACGGCTGAAAACCGACCCATCCTTAAATGTTTCCTTGGCTGAATGTTAGCCAATCCCTGAATTCCATGCTTCTCAAAATTGTATATAAAATTATTGCTTGGAGGCACAGTGCTTGCCAAGACTAGCTATCCCTTGTTTAGTAAGCAATAAATTCAGCTTTTATGTTTATGTTTTCAAATGATTTGAGAGTCGGGGGAGGGAGTTTCTTTCATATCCTAAAAGTGGGAAAGTCTGACCCCTCCCCTTATTTCCTGATCTGAGCTGGCTGTCATACACAGAGCCCACCCATCTAGGGGGGGTTCCCACCTCCTTGAGATAGGACCATGTAATGCTGTTACAACTTTATATGTTGAATGCTCCTAGAAATATTTCCCCCCAATGAAGCCTGCAGCCATTTCCCAGAGTAGATATACACTATAAAAAGGAAAATATCCAGACCTGAGAGACTAGGAAGGCCCCCAGTAAGACTGTGGGTTATGAAAGCCACTGTAAATGGAGTCCAGGGCCAGGTTCCTTTCATGGGAGATCCAGTAGGTTCGTGGATTCACTTTACAGCCATTTCCCCAAAAAGTCTTCTCTGATTTTTGGAGTAAGAATCGTTATTACGACTGTGTATAGAGCTGGCCCCATCTAACATAGTAAATCACAATCAATATTCTATCTCAGGTAAATTTCACAAGTTAGTGCCCCCTCAAAGAATTAAAGCACACAAGGGCTAAAATTCCCAACATCTGTTAGTTTCCCTGTGTGGCAAAAAACAGATAGATCATAGAAGGTAAGGATAGATGATAAATTTAATAATAACCATTAATTTAATAATAACAGTTGCTGTGTGACATGGGACCTCTACTCGAGCAGACCAATACTGCTCAGGAGGGCTGTGTGTAGCTACTGATATGGCAAGTCCATTCTTTCCTACCTTGATAAGTAGGAGGAGTAAAGGAGTTTGTTTTCACAAGGGTGTTTACAGTTCACTGCCGTGTTCCAGGGCCATACTAACTTTCCTGCTGTCTGTGACATATGATCTGTAGGGACCTCAACTGTCCTGACAGTCTGCAGAACATCACATTTGCCCACTACACTGATGACGTCGTGTTAATTGCACCTGGAGAGCAGTGAATGGCAAGTACTCTGGATGCCTTAGAAAGACACATTTCATGCCAGTTGAAGACAGACTTTACAAATATTCAGGGCCTACCACATCAGTGAAGTTTTAAGGGTCCAATGATCTATGGAATGTCCTTTCCATGAAGAGAGCATGTTTTTACATCCTGTATTCCCTACCACTAAAACAGTACAGTTCTGGGTGTACCTCTTTGGGTTTTAGACATTGCATATTCCACACTTAGGACTAGTGCTCTGAACCTTTTTATGTGTGACTTGGAAGGCTTTCAGATTTAGGTGGGACCAAAGCAAGAGAGGGCTCAGCATCAGGCTGCCCTACCACTCTGGCCATATAACCCAGTAGATCCAATTGAGCTATAGGTGCTTATAATAGAAAAAGATGCCTGAGGAGTCTGTAGAAAGTGTCAACAGATTTGAAGCATACACTCTTAGAGTTTTGATGCAATTTTGTTTCTTTAACAGTTGTTTGAAAAGCAGCTCCTGTTGTGCTCTTGGGGGTCTAGTAGAGCCTAAGCACTTGACTGAGACATCAAGTGACTGCGCAGGAGCTGTCCATAGTGAGCTGGTATTGTCAGGTCTTCCAACTCACATTGTTAAGCAGGAGCAGTATGAGTATATCATATGCTAGAAATGATACATTTGGTATGGAAGTTGTGCAAGCCCAGAAGCCAGAAGTAAATTACATCTATAGTTGGCCCAAACCAACCATGCTGTCCATCATTGTTGCATTATAACGTTTCTTTCTACTCACACTTAAGGCTTCATGGGGTGAGGATGCTGGGCATGAGAAGGAGGTATCTTCAAGCAATGGATGGAGAAAAATGAAACTTTTCCTGGTTCATAAATGAGTCCTCTCTATATGTTGGTGTGAATAAAAATGTACTGCTGCTTCACTCAGCTTCACCTGTAGGTAGATGATGGATACTCTAAGAGCAGCGAGGGAAACTCCTCTCAGGAAGTGTAGAAGTACACTGCTCACTATTTTTACATACAGGGAGAACTAGAATGAAGTAAAACTTTATATATGTATATATATATATATACACACACACGCACTGAAGATAGAAAGTGTGTGTATATATATAAAGAAAGAAAGAAGTTCATATTTCTCTTACATAATAGAGGCAAGGAAGAGTATCTCTCAAAGTCAGTAGATTTACTGACATAATTCTTGTTGTTTTATTTTCAGTGATGAAAACAAATGGAGAATTGCGTCAACACAATCTGACAAGGTCAAGGCGATCAAGAATCAACCCGTAGGAATAAAAGTCTGGATTTCTTCACCAGGCAAAAAACTTTGACGAATTTATTTCAGTGTGGGTGAGTAAAATCTGGGTTGTGGAAGAGGAAGATGATGAATATCAATTTCAGCTACAAGACCATAGCTTGTCTCATTAGCCCTCTTAAGTCTTTTTTCTTAGTGATTGCTATCAACCATGAAGACATGAGGACATTTGATGAATCTAAGGGGTAGGTTCTTCCAAATGGTTGTTATGCACCACCTCACAGCTCCATTACCCCCCGGATCTCAGCAATACGTGGCCAGCACTGCACATCAAATGGGTGGCACAATCTCTCTCTCCCTTTTTTTCAGTCTCACATCTCTCTCTGGCTACTCAGGTGGATAAAGTCTTAGTCTAGAGGTTCAGGGGAGTTAAGATTCACGGGGGAATCCTCAACAGTGTTTTTATTTATATATTTTCCAAACAGGATTTCTTGAGACTATACAGCCTCAAGGAAGTGAGCTATTATTATCAAAATTTCTTACTTTTCTCTTCTTCCTGAATTTTCCTGTACTTAATGGAGCAATATAATAGCACTTGAATTCTAAGTCACTCAAATAGTAAAATATCATTATTTTCTGATATTAGAAAAAAATAAAACTTTAAGCTATTGCATAGGTAATTCTAGTAGTAGAAGCATAAATGGAATACCTAATTAGGCAATATAATAATGTAAAAGAAAGTATGATTAAACCAAAACTCACTTTATATGGCAAAATTATCACGAGACTCTTTGCTTCAGGATGAAGTTGACTTTCATGATGTGATTTTTTGTCTTTTGTTTTTGGACAACTTAATGTGTCTTCTTGTACATGGCTCTCAAATATGGAGTTATGCAAGGCTTTCCATTTTAGCCAAGATTTAGAAGCCATAGGCTATTACTGAAAGTGAGGCTAGTTTCTTGTTTCATTGAGTCTCTTTATTGCTCACATCCAACCTTCTGTGGGTAAAGGCATCAAGAATATTGGCAGAATTGAAAGCTGTGGAATCACCCAGCTATGTCCCTGAATGCTAACCCCTAGTTGTCACCAAGTTTAGGTTTTATAAAATGTGAGTTCTAATCTTACTCTGCAGTGTTGAACCTAGTTGTCTAAGCTTTAGTTTTAACTTTTATAAAGCCTCAATAATCAGACTTTGTCACATTGTTGTGGGGAGTATGTGAAAAATACCACAGAAGCATAATATATTGTCTATAAAATAATATAAACATTCTATAAATATTAGATAATTTCTCCCACTATGCCAGAGGAAGGATATAGATGAGCTACCGTGCATGACTAGGCAGATTGTGGAACTGAATAACATTAGGGAGCAATTATTTAAGACTAATCATTAACCAACAAACACTTTAGATATATTTGTAATGACATGGGAAGAGAAGTCCAGAATTTACAAATGTATTTGCTACTCAAGGTAAGGTGTTAGCATGAACATATCAATGAGACAAGAAATAAACCACTGAATTGATTTTATTTTACATATTGTGTCCAACTTTTAATTTTTGAATAATGTCTCATAGAAGTAAGTACAGATGTATTTAAGATTTTAACAAATAAAATCATTGATTGATTCATACTGTTAAAACGTACATTTGAAAATTATTTTCAGTCAAATAATAAAGACGTATTCCTAAGTGAGGTGCTCACTAAAGTCAAAACAAAGTGACCACTTACCAGGTAAGCAATTAGAATAATTGTCAGATATTTTTAGTGATTAAATTTTGAAAAATAATATTTCTTATAATCCTTACAAGCTTCCAAATTAGTTTAATAAAATGCTAATATTATAATGTGACCTGTAAATAATCACTACTTTTTACAAGTACTTATCTGTATGAAATAGGATTTCAGAAATTTCATGCAACCAAACCAAAACATAGAAATAATTAGATGCCAAGGCATCTGCACTCTAAGCGGCAGCATGAGAGGCTGAACCAGTGCTCCTCAAAGTCACTGACCCACAGACCACGCCTTGAACAGCACAGGTCTAAGAAACCCAACTCCCTAGACAAGGTAGTTAAAAGTACCCAAATAAAGCTGAAAGTTACGTTTGTTTCTGAATGACTTGGGAAAATTTATACCCAATTATTAAGAGGTGTAAAGTAAGCTAAAGAAAATAGTGACAAGTCAGTGGAACTTTCATACAACAGAACCCTGAATTATAGCTTACTATATACTAATAATATGATTCATAATGTTACAAGTAGCATACTCCAGAGAAAGGAGAGGAGACAAATCCTGAAGGATCATTTTCCAGACAAAGAAACTCAAATGGTGGAAGACCTCAATGGATACTTTCCTGTTGTGGTGGTGAACTTTGTGTATCAACTTGGCTGCGCCACAGGGCCCAGATATTTGGTCAAATATTATTCTGGATGTTTCTGTGAGGGTGTTTTTGGATGATGTTAGCATTTAAATCAGTGGACTTTGAGTAAAGCAGATAGTTCTCCATAATGTGGGTGGGCC
The DNA here is from genome assembly GCF_041296235.1 of Equus asinus. Taxonomy (NCBI): domain Eukaryota; kingdom Metazoa; phylum Chordata; class Mammalia; order Perissodactyla; family Equidae; genus Equus; species Equus asinus. The sequence goes on along the minus strand of NC_091794.1, from coordinate 12,809,934 downwards.
TCATCCAATCAGCTGAAGGACTGGATATAACCAAAGACTGACCTCTTCCTCCCCATGGAAAGAAGAAATTTCCCAGCAGATGGCCTTTGGATCTGAATTGTAACATCAATTCAAGCTCTTCCTTGGATTTCCAGCCTGTCAGCCCACTCTGCAGATTTTGGTTGACCAGCATCCATAACCACATGAATAAATATCTCTTATATGCATATTTCCTACTGCTTCTGTTTCTTTGGAGAACCCTGACTAATAACCTTACAATTAAAAATTTCTTCACTATTTTTAATATACAGCTCAACTAAACGATTTACTAAGTCATTAGAATCACATTCTTGTATCTATTCAGAAAGCATATGGCAAAAATAAAGCTTATAGGCAGGGAAAACACAGATGTTCATCAGAGGAAAGGAGCAATTGTTAAGACTAAAATGAAACATTGCCCATCCTCCATGTTGGGTTACATGCTTATTTCCTTAGGTTATTGATGGTGAGTGGCTATATTCAAGAACACGAACCAGTCGGTAGTGGATCATAAGACATAGTATGTTCTCATCCCTTTGAACATCATTGATTATCTATAGGCATTCCAATCTATCATAATATTGGTTACTGATAGAGAATGACGAATATTGTCGTGAAAAAGGTCGCAGATAGAGGAAGAAAGGCATCCTGACATCACTCAGTAACCATATCAGAGTTTTGGAAACTGGACACTTGGTCTCTAAAGAATTCTAATAATAGAATCTTAAGTTTTTAAGGAGCTTTAAAGGTTATCTGGTCTAATATCTCATCTGGTACTTGAGTCCCCTCTATGACGTCTTTTTCATGACTGCTCGTCATGCTTAACAATGGCCACCCTATGGGGAATATGATAATTCAGTAAAATTCATCTCCTTTTCTCCATGGAGCCTACTATTGCTCTTTTGAAATACGTAAAACAAACATAATCCTTATCTTCAGATGTTCAAATATTTGAAGACAGTCTGAAGAAGATTCAGAAGAGATAGACAGCCAAGTATTTCTAGCTTTCCATTCTCCAAAATGTCCTTCTCGATGTGGTCTTATGGATGTGGATTTCTCTCACCCATTTAGGCTCTATAAGTCAGCAGTCCTATGAATGCTTTTCTGATAGTAAATCTTAGGAATTTGGACAAAATTTCTTTTTAGTATTTAATGAAATTATGTATACAAAACTTTTGGCATTATGGATGCGTTCAAGTTAATTTTACCTGGAAGACAATAGTGGCAGATACGGGACAAAGTGTGGGAGAAAGACACATCCTATTGAGAAATACAAGGTACTTCAGTTGAAACACAGAAGGGCATCTTTGACAGCACTTAATTCTTCAAAACAAATTTTCTCTCATTAAAATGGGTTACTAAATAATAGTTTATTATAAGCGTTTTTTAAGTGGAAGATAATTAAATACTATACAATTAAATTAACAATTAAATTAATTAACTAAATCCTATGAGATTTAATTGTAAATAAATGTTCCAAAGGTTCTAAAGATTAACTCAGAATGAAACCAAGCATCCCACTGAATGAGTACTGTCCTTTTCTGAAGTAGCTAAGGGGTCTTGGATATTTCTTGTATGTTTCTCTTGTTGGTGGATTTCAACCCATAAATTCAAACTAATTGTACATCAAGACAATAGGATAATTAGATGTTTAACTGGACTATATCTTGCATTATGTTGTTTGAGCAGAACTGAACCTTATTCTATTTCCATTTTTATTTAATATTTCAAGTGTGTTCATATTCTATGATACAAATGTAACCAGACAAGCCATAGCTTCAGCAGTCAAACATCAGCATAACACTTATAAAAAATATTGTGATTGAGTTACTTGTACATTTACAAAGGGAGAGGAGATAAATAACTGGATTGCAGGCTACAGAATCATGGCAACAGCCTGGAAAGCCCCTGGGAAGAACTGAACAGGCCGTGGAACATCTTCCCACCTGTCACTGCTAGCTCGCCACTCAATTTAGTGCACATGCATGCACAAAATTCACAGAAAAAAACTGCACTCAGCCAATATGCAACAGATTGTACCAAAAGGGAAATTATCTAAAGAAAATAAAATATGATCCTGAAAAAGTTAGTGAATTCAAAAAAATAAAAGTAGAGGCATTTCTTTTCTCTCCAGAGTTAATCTCTCTTAACGTAGCTGCTACTTTGTCACTACATTACAGGACTCTCATGCAAAGTAACAGTTTACATTAGAAGAGTGAAGAGAAATATGTTGAATAAGATGATCTTAGATGCCAAAGCCATATAAAATTCTGAAGGCAGCTACCACAGGGACAAAAAAGAGATTTTATCAGGGTTAAGAACTGGGATTTCTACTTTCATTCAATGAGACATTTTGATTCCACAAATGCTATTCTTGTCTTATTTTTCTCCCAGGCTTGACTTCGCTTATTTTACGAATGGAGAAAACTCATGTAAATCACATGAAAGAAAACAGTATCTATAAAGCATAATCATGAGGAGGGTTATGGAATTTGTGACAGGGCGTAGAGGAAATATTGTGATTGAATAACAACAATAAAAAATCCCCACCTCTTCGCTCACCAAGTAACGATCCTTCTTAGTATTGTTTCTACGCCCATATTTCTTTTAAAATTTCAAATAATAAATATCTCAGATCCCTTCCTATTGTAATGCTTTAAGAAAATGAAAAAAGTGAGATGGTTGCAGGGAAGAGCAGGACCTGTACAATGGAGGGTGTGCATCTGGAGGGAAGAGAGTAAGCACGTGACAATGTCTGACCTGCACTGAACACTAATGACGGGGCTCGATAACAGATGAGACCATATTCCACAAAGACTTACAGTGTGATACGATTATGACAGACACTCAACTGTTTATAGACATGTCTTCTCTCCTTTAGCAGCATAATTGTAAGTCGCTTTCTACCTTAATCACATCTTTTACGATATTTTTAAGTACTGAATGGGCACAAATAGAGTGAGATTAAGGTTTTTGTGGAAAAATGTCTCCTAGACAAGTTAAATCTGAGCTGAAGTTCAAGGGGAGGGGTGCTCAAGGAGATGAGTGTGAAGGGCATCCTGAAAAGAAGGAACAACAAAACTCAAAGCATAGAGACCGGGGACCAAAAGGCTTATTTGGAAAAGGAAGGGAAGTGAAAAAGAAGGGAAATTAATATTTACTATGTGCCTGCAATGTTCCAAAAATTGCAATAATGCTTCCATGTGTTGTATAATTGAATACTCAGGAAAACTTTTCAATTAACATTATCCCCTATATTGCAGGGAAGATAATTGTACACCAGTGAGTTACTTAATATCAGCATTTTGTAGATAAGAATCCTGACTATTTAGAATAGTCTTGTGTGATGGGAATTTCCAACACACACATGACTGTAAGAAGCAGCTAAAAAGGTAACGAAATTATGGAAGGCTTTGATTTTTGCATTATTTTTCTATGGCTGTGTAACAAAATACCAAAATTTAGTGCGTACAACAACACACTTTTATTATTTCAGAACTTCTGTGGGTCAGGAGCCTGGATGCAGTTTAACTGAGTTCTGTTTAGGGTCTTACAGGCTGCAGTCCAAGCGCTAGTCAGCTGCATTCTCATCTGGAGGCTCAACGGGGTAAAAGGCCTCTTTCCCCCTCAAAGAATTGTTGGCACAACTCAGTTTCTCGCAACTGTAAGGCTGAGCGTCGGTTGCTTTTGTTGGCAGTTGGCTAGAAGCCATCCTCACCTCCTACTTGTTTCCTCAAATTCCTAGAGATCCACAGTTTCTTGACATGTGGGCTTCCCTATTATGGCCACGTACTTCATCAAGGCACCAAGAAGAGTCTTTAGAGCGATCATACTAGCACAATATTATATAATTGTGGGAATCACATGCCACCACCTTTGCCACATACTATTAGTTAGGAGCAAGTTACAGATTCTGCCCACATTCAAGGAGAGGGGATAAGTCAAGGCATAAACACCCAGAGGTGGGGATAAGTGGCGACACCCTGGAGTCCATCATGACTGCCATGTTAAGAAAATTAAAATTCTGTTTGAAACAATTAGGTATTCATTAAAGATTTTTGAGCAGGGAGGCAAATATTCAGATTTGTGCTAAAAGAAGGAGAAAATTCAACTTTGCTTCCAAATAGAAACAGGAGGATGAAAGAAATAGAACTTGAAGGTATTGCCTTGATTGCCTTCCTAATAGTGGGCCATAGCCCATGGAGTGCTCCAAAAGCCAACCTCCTCTGGTCATTCGCAAGTGGAGGGGCCCATGGGCTGCCTATGAAACGTCCACTCCACGTGAGGAATTAACACCATCTCCCCGCCGTGTGTCCTGATGACCATGAATAATGAGAGTTAGAAATGCAATGAAGAAAACTAACCTGCTCTCTTCAGAAACTCCTGGCTGCTAAGATGCGTGATGCCTGGGGAACTCAGCATTGATTGAATTTTGCACAGCTGGACAATTTGCAAATTGGCCTTTGGGGTCAAACAGGACCCAAGGAAAACAGCAACTTGCAGCAAAGGTGACATATGAAATTAACCAGCGGACAGCCTCAAATAAAGTCTATGCCTAGGTTCCTCAGGTAAGAGGATAAAGTGTTCAAGTGAACCAGAGGAAGATGGAGCAAAATCAGCTAAGGAACTGATTAACCAAATCATAAGCCAAGCATGTGGCAACTATACTGATAATTGCACTCCCATGAGTCACTTACAACGCCATTACAGGGCACATTAGTCACCCTGCTGCCCTACTTGCCCAAAATATACTGCAGATTGCCAGTATAACTGCTACTCTCTGCTTTGTAGAGGTTATAAATGTTGTGGAAACAAAGAATAAAGTATATACCTTCTTGCATTCTGCTAGCTTGACTGCTAGGAACAGCTCAGTACTTTCTCTATTTAATAAACCAACGTACCTCCCATGGAAAGCCTCCTAATTCTTACAGATGTTCAGGATTTAAAAAAAAAAAAAGGTTTCCCAAGCACTAATTAGATTATTTTGGTTTCTGTTATCTAGGGTAAGCTTTCATTGTTAGGAAGTAAACTGAGACTAATGGAAAATGACTCCTTAATGGGGGTGATGACGTTGTGTATTCAAAGTACTGTCTGTCTTGGGAGAGATTTCTTGGTAAAGTTGTTGATTGTAAAAATAAGACAAGGATCTAGAATCCTCAGAAATATGATATAAGGGCCTGGATGATTCTGCAGGTGTGAAATAACTGTAAAATGTAACCTCTGTCTGAGATGAGAACTGAGTTTTGAAAATATAAGTTCATTCATTTAACAAATGTTTCTTGTGGGCCTAAATTTTTACACATACCATAATATACATGGGAGTTTCAAGTGAATTACACATGGTCTTCACTCTCAAGGACTCATAATTTAGTCACTGATAAATATGTAAATAAGTAATGAAAATAAATTGTGGTAGTATTTCAATGAAGTACGCACAGAAATACACCAAAGGATATTCTTGCTGCTGGAGACAGAAAGATTTCAGAAAAGAGGTGATATTTGAACTGGATTTGAAGGAAAAGAATTTGACAGATAGAAAAGAGAGGGGGAAGGAGGTAACATTCATCATGCACTCATTGTGGGGGACCCCAAGCAAGATCTTTGTTTACATAATCTTATTTAATCCTGGTATCACATGTCAGCTCCCACTCTTAATTCTTTCTTGGCTAACTTCTAACTGCTAGTTTTTGCATCTCTATGCCCGAGGCCTTCATTCCAGAGCCAGGGAGGGCAGTTCTTTCTCCTTATTGGAAAGGAGTGAAAACTAAGAGGCTTCAACAGAAAATGCTTGGGAGGCGTATAAACACTTCAGTTCCTCGTCTTTCGGGTGCTCCAATTTTGAGGCATTTTAATTTTCACAAAATTTGTACTAGTTCCTCTTACTGCTGCAACAAATTTAGTGGCTTAAAGCAACACAAATTTATTATCTTAGAGTTCTGGAGTTCAGAAGTCCAAAATGGATCTCACTGAGCTCAATCGGAGGCATCAGTCAGGCTGGATTCCCTCCGAAGTTCCAGAGGAGAATTCTTGCCTTGCCTTTTCCAGCTTCTAGAGGCTGCCTGCATTTCTTGGCTTATGGCTACATCACTCCTACTTCTGCTTCCATCATCACATGGACAAGCAATTCCCTGCAGGATCAAGCTCTATCATCCACTGTGGTAGCTGGTTTAATAGTGCAGTCCTGTTACTGGCAGCCTTCCCTTCTGGTCTTCCTTACGTTTCCCCCCAAAATTAACTGCTTGCACTGGAATCAATTCTTACTTCTGCAGGAACCCACACTAAGACAAAATCTATGTTGCAGGACATTGCTAACTTCTTTGTAGAGATGAGGAAATAAACTGTAGAGAGATGAAATCGCTTTTTCAAATTTTCAAAGCTGGAAGGTGTGAAGCTTACTCCAAGGCATTTACTCTATTCACATATCACGCTACTGTTTATTAATACAATAATAGTTCAGCAGTAGCAATAATACCAATGTTGCTAGTAATAATTACAATTGTCAGCAAGTACCAATAATAGCAATACTGTAATAATAATTACAGTACCAAATCCCCCAAATCTAGCATCTTAACATGGTGTAGATGCTCGGGAGCTACCAGATCCTCTCACATACATCATCTCACTTGAGTTTGCAACAAGCGTATGATATCACCAGATAAATTTTTCAGGGGGAGGAAATAGCACATATTCTGATAATTTGCATTATGTGGCTACAAAGACCACAGAGGCATGAAAGAGGACTTTGTCATGTCCTGTTTTGTGTCACTTTCAGAAACCTCGCTGAAATGCAGAATGTGCAGTAGCTTGTGGTAAGTGATTAGGCTGAAAAAACACCTATACCATGCAGCAATGCAAGGGAGGGTGTGGGGCACGCAATCAGTCCACATCTCAGAGCACCTATGCATTCCTTGGGACATGGACAATTTCCCAAAATTCCTGCCTCAGAACCTCTTGAATATTTGATATCTCACCTGGAGCCAATTTCTAATTTGGGGGGTTAAAATTAACAAGGCAAATCAAGTTACACTCTAATCAGATTTGCCTAAGACCTTCTCAATTTAAAAGATTTCATTTAAAAAGTTTGAATTTGTGTCTTTCAGTTTGTTATCAGTTTGTATTGGAGCTTCCGTGAACCCCAGTTTAAATCCAGAAGTTTGACCTCACGATTATGAAGACACAACTCTTATTCAAACTTTGTAAGATGGAGACATACCTAGTACATTCAATTTGGTTCCATGGTCCTGGACCCAGGGAATGACTATATGAACATAGATCACATCTTCCAGAGGCATTGAGACACTGTTTCTCAAACTTTAATGTGCATTGGAAACACTCAGCTAGTTGTTAAAATGCAGATTCTAATTCAGTAGGAATCTAGTGGGCACTCAATTTTGCATTGGCGATGTCCACTGCTGCTGGTCCAGGGACTATGGTTTGCAAAGCAAAATCCTAGAACGGTGGTAAATGTCACCTGGTGGTCCATAGCCTTCATGTGACCTTGCTAACTTTGCTTGTAGTCTGTGTTCTTCATTCAGAAAGAGTCTTTAAGCTCATCCTAAGCAGAGGACTAAGGAAAAAAAGAAAAAATGTAGTAGTTGGAGGATAGGAAGGGCAATCACCCAGGCAGAGTGGAGCCTTTCTGTATTTGCCCGTCCCTGGGCAGGTGCAAGCCAGAAAGTAGCTGGGAACTGTTTGCAGCCTCTTGGCACCAGAAGCCAGCAAACATAGCACAGGGTGACCCAGAGCAATCACAATTACAGAGTCCCTCCAACCATGTGTGTGTTGCTGCAGTGCCTAGACTTCCTGTCCTACCTGCTCAGCATAAGAACTGAATTCACTTCGGTGTCCTCACTCATTGACTGAAATGTTTATTGAGCATGCCCGTCATGTCTGCTTACTAGTAGGCGTGCCAGGTGTGCATTGATCTAGTTCACAGCTAAATCCTCAATGCCTAGGGGGAGAGAATCTCTGCCCCAGTGAAAGTCAGCTGTACGGAGGCTGGCACACAACTACGCTAAGTGTGAAACCAAAAGTTAATTCACCGCGTAGAAAATTGTTACCTTATAACCACCTCTCACGCATGCCCAAGTAGCAACTTTTTAGTGACCAAGAAGTAATGACCTCTTATCACTGACATCATTCAGTAAAGAAGGATATGTGCGTTGACCTCCATACAGTTATTATCATTTCTAATGGGAAAAATTGTGTCCTAAGTGTGTCTTACGTTTTTTCCTGAATTACCCCATATGTAAAAAAGGTTCTTCATCATTTTACTAAAAAACCTTGGTTTCCATGGTGCCATGCAGGTAGGAAAGCTGCCATTTCTTTTTGACCATGCAGATACTGTCATCCTGGGAAATTTTTTTCTCAGGTGGCTCTCAATAGTACATACTCCAAAGCACAAATGGATGAAACTTTAATCCAGAAAAATCTGGCTACAGTGCTAAATCAAGAGCCTGAAAACAGGCTCCCTGTCTACTCGTAGCCCTGGGACCTCTGAGAGCTGGCTCTCTGGGCTTCTGACGTTGACTCCTTTATGAATACTACTCTTGGCCTTCAGACTCCAGACCTTTGAGTTTCTCTGGATCTCCAACCTTCACTCCCCTCAACTTCAATATCCAAATGTCATCTCTCTCCTTTACTTGTACTCTCTCTATACTGATTCCTCACTGTATGTCAACCAATCAGGTTTAAATTCAGGCAATGGTAAGAAAAAAAATCATTTTACAACTGAAGATTGAATAGGCAATGTTTATTCAAAGTGTGCTATGTCCAAAACACTGTGACACATTCTATAGGGAATAAAAATATGCAGAAGATGTAGTCCATATCATCAATACATATTGCCTATTAGGCAGTCAAAATGAAATACTGTTGCAACGCCTTGTTGCAAGATTCTGGAGTTTCTTTGCTTTGAGTGTTTATTTTTATCTGTCATGGTGAAAAAAATAAATAATTAAAATTAAAAAAATAAATAATGAGAAGAACTTAGCGATGATATTTGTCCCAGGTAATAGTAAGAGCTATATTAGTAACTCTAGTCAAGTCTTATGGGAGCCATTTTTCATTGCAATGACTTTTCATGTCTCAGTCCTCATTCATTATGCGTTGATTTTATAATATGACTTTCAGAGGACAACCCTTTTTCTCAGGTCTGTCCCACTTTTCTTCTCATGTGACAGACTCTTCCTGAGAGATCGTAATAGCAGATAATATTTATTCAGTTCTTTCCATGTGCCAGTCATTGTTCTCAGCTCTATATGTACTAACTCATTTATTAATGTATTACAGGTATCACTTCAACTACCCCCTATTTGCAAATGATGACCAACACGGACCTCAATTCTACATGCACACATAAATTTATGCCTCCTCACTGGGCATCTCTACAAGATATTCCATAGGCCCCTCCATCATATGGTGCCCAAAAAGAGACTTATCGTCTTCTCTGAAAACTTGTCCCTCTTCCTTCTTTAGTGCTATCTTGGAGAAGGATTGCATCACTACTTAGCTGACCTGACTCACTGTAGGCTTCTTTCTCCCCCTCTAACTTTGCATTTGATTAATTTATCAGCAAATTCTATAGATTCCAATGATTAAAAGGCCCCTAAATCTGTCCTCCCATCTTGCCCCCACCACATTGCCTTTCTGGACTATTCCAATAGTCCTGTAAAAGTTTCCCTGACTCCTGCAGAATCATTCACTGCCAGAGTGATTTTCCTAACATACTTATGTCACTCTTTTGCTTGAAAATTTTCCATGGTTCTCCATCACATACCATTCAGGCATTCAAAACGCAAACTATGTGTAGATACATGCCAATTCGTGCCCACCTGGTTCTAGAATAGGGCTCACTTTAAATTGTGTTAATCTTAACTTTATAAGTTGACTTAATTACTGGACCCCATGCATGAGTCTTTGTCTGTTTGCTTCTGCCTCAGGTTCATGGGAAAAATAAAAGTACATCTTTAAAAAACTCAAGATATAATTTGAAATCAAGCATCAGTAATTTTAAGGTTTAAATATTGTACAAAGTTTAAAGGATATTTTCTGTGATTTACTCACTGTTCAGTGAATCTTTTAGGGTCCTCATTATAGTGTAGACAGTGTAAACAGACTTAATGACATAACTTTCAGAATTTGAATTTTAAGACCAAATTACTTAGGTTAAAAAAACCCTGTATTTTTAACATTTAAACATTAAAATTATGAGCATTAACATTTAGCATCCTTATGGTAAGTTTATGTTCATGAATTACTCATCATTGAATACAATATAATCAAATGATATTTAAGAAAATGGCTCATACTATTCCAAGTATTCAATTTTGCCAATATTCTCCATATTCTTGTTTGCTTAAAAACAATATTTTAAATAAACAATCCAACTTCATTTGGATTTTTGATGTGGTTCCAAACAAATAGAAAAATGAGACATTACTTTAAACTATGAAATTCATTTTACTTATCTTTCTAAATTAAAAATACATGCACTGGGGCCCAGCCTGGCGGCACAGTGGTGAAGTTCCCATATTCCTCTTCGGCAGCCTGAGGTTCGTCAGTTCAGATCCCCAGTGTGGACATAGACACCACTTGGCAAGCCATGCTGTGGCAGGTGTCTCATATATAAAGTAGAGGAAGATGGGCATGGATGTTAGGTCAGGGCCAGTCTTCCTCAGCAAAAAGAGGAGGATTGGCAGTAATTAGCTCAGGGCTAATCTTCCTCAAAAGAAAAAAAATGCACTGAGGTTTAATTAAAAAAAAATAAAGATAAGGGGCTGGCCCCGTGACCGAGCGGTTAAGTTCACGCGCTCCGCTGCAGGCGGCCCAGTGTTTCGTTGGTTCGTGTCCTGGGCGCGGACATGGCGCTGCTCGTCGAACCACGCTGAGGCGGCGTCCCACATGCCACAACTAGAAGGACCCACAACGAAGAACATACAACTATGTACCGGGGGGCTTTGGGGAGAAAAAGGAAAAAATAAAATCTTTAAAAAAAATAATAATAAAGATAACTTTGGATCGAGATATTTTGAAAATGATTTTTTTTCCTGAACAGTAATTGATAATGACTAATTTAGGATGACACACAGGTATTGATTTTTTTGCATTCTTTATAAATAAGATTTTCCTAAAGTGCACAGGCAGAAATTCCACCCCCTTCATAAGACAATGCAATCTGTGCGTCTTTTGAACCTCTATCCCTTTTTCTTTAATATAAGCTGTTAAACATGTCTTGCTAGGATGTGTGACCCAGTCTTGACTCACAAAGCTGAGTTCCCGTCAAGTTCTCTCTTTGTTACGCTTGACAAACATTTCAATGAAGTTTCCATCAATGAACAGTTACAAACACTAAGGATTAGAATATTGTTTCCAAGGACACTCAACTCTTTCTTTGTGAAACGTGTAGAATGTGTGAACAAATCTGTGTTAGATACCAAATATAAGAGGCTACAGTCACCTGTAGGAGCAGAAGCATTGTAAAACAGAAATATCAGCGTACTAGAGAGGACTGTCCAGTGGTTACTGACAGGTACAGCTTCAGTTTTTAGCTACGTAGCAATATAGTCATCTTAGTTCACATTTTCTGTACTTTGACCCTCTTTTAGAGGGGTAGAGTGAATGTGGCAGTGGTGGGGGCTAGGAATGTAGATAGAAGTTTTGCCTCATAATCTCTCTCTCTAATGAGCCATAAAACTTCACCCCTTTCTCTACCTGAGTATCCATTCTTCATGCTCCCTGTACTCACTGTTCTCCCATTGCCAGTGCTTGACTGTCTGCTGCCATATGAGGCTGAAAATAAATTATTTTGAAACTAACTAGGCTTAAGAAATAGAAGAATTAGAATTGGAAGTCAAAGCACATACTGTTGTTATAGCCGGAGTGGGAGGAATGTGTGTGTGTGTGTGTGTGTATCTTTCTCTCTCTCCGTATCTCTCTATCTATTGAAAGGGAGAGAGGGAGAGGAAGAGAGAAAGAGAAAGACACAGAGAGAAGGAGCCGGAGTGCTATTAAGATAATTGTAGGCAAATAACCCCAAAAAGCTTCTTGAAATGTATCTTCGCCTATGATACACAAAGTGAGTTATGGAGTAGGTGGAAGAAAAAACAATAATGCCCCTTTTGGAACATGTCTATCTATCCAAAGATGTCTCCTGTTTGACACTTGGGAAACATGGCCACATGATGAAGTGAGGACAATGTACTCTTCTACGTTAGTTCCTATGTAGTCTTATCAGGTTTGCAATCCTCAGGAACAATGTTCACTTCTGTCCATCGTCATTAGGGTCTGGCGGTGGGGTGAGCGGGGACTGGCACAGCCTCGTGGTTGTAAATTGCATCTGTAATAGGTGTTGGAGGGCTGGGTGAAGAAGGGAGCAGAGGGTGACTTGGACTGAGGCTGGTTAACCCAGGCCCCATTCGAATGTGGAAAACTTAGAATCCTATTGTGGAAAAATTTCCTATGTGTGGAAAATGGTCTATTTTTCACAAAGTCAGAATAATTTTTGTTCATTGTTCACAAGGGAATTTATGTTATCTTTAGCATTCTTTACTGCCTTTTTAAAAGTTTTTACCTTTTGTGATTAATGTCTGTAAAAATGTTTTATGTAAAAGTGTTTTTAAATACAGAGTTTAATGTTAACCAAATAAATCTATGTTAAAGAACTTTTGCCCATATTTTGACCTGATTTGAATTAAATGTGATTTGGATTTATTCATGACCTCCGTTATTTCTACTACTACAATCATTTGAGAAATAATTATAATTGTTTTTCAAAATATTGTATTCCTACTAAGATGTTTATTAATAATGATTTCTAATTTACAGAGCTGTTTACATACATGAGTTCATTTCATCTTCACTTGAGTTCATGGAGGTGAATAAGGATTATTACTTCCGTTTTACAGAAAATACGACTCAGAAAGATGAAGTCATGGGTAAATTTTTCAGGGCCAGAGTAAAACTTTAATAATAGAATTGTGACAATTAGATAATGGCAGTGTGATTTTGCAGAAAGGGTCAGAAAAACTTAGATTCAGAGTATCCTTTGAAAGTTACTGACTATGTGACCTGGTCAAGTAATTAAATCCAGTGAGCCTGAGTTTATTGACTGCCAAAATGGAGATGCTAACTACCTTGCAGAAATAATATGAATGTAGAAATAATATACATAAAGCAAACACTAAGGGCATGGTGTCTATTACGTGATCAGTGAATCGTGGTTCTTGTTATAGTTACTATCCTTCCTGTTGAACATATACTAGTGTGTCTTTTCTTCACATTCAAGAAACAGGCATGTCAGGCTTCTCATTATGTACCCAGCCCCTGCCCCCCTACAGTACTGGGTTTTGATCAGATAGGCCTAGAGGGAAAGCTCTTGGCTTTGAAAATTTCATAGCAGAAGAACAACTGCTCTGAAAACCTTCAGGTGAAAAATCTATAACTAAATAGGCAAGGGTAAATTCTCATTTTTTTAAATGCCAAAACAGTATAGCAGAGTAAAGTGTCACACTAAGTCTTAGACATCTTAGAGTCGAAGACATCCTGAACTTGCTTGGTACCAAAGATCCTCATGGAGGTGCTCAGAGTGGACCGAGTGAAGAGACTTAGCAGCAAGGTTCTTAGACCCAAGGCCAGCAATGATGAAGTCACACAAGCTTAGTGGAGAAGCAGTCCTAGACCTGCCAGTTTCAGGGAAGCCATTATACCAGCTTAGGGGCTGACAAGAGCAGAAAGTCTGCCAATGGCTTTAGTGTCACTGGGAAAACATTGAACATACTATGAGTTTCTTTCCTTTTGATAAAACATCCTTAGTAGGCATTGTATCCAACATATTTGAAAAGAGAACCGTTGTCTCCCTTTCTGGCTATCTAGAAGAAGGGTTTTCACATGCTTCTGAAACATAAAAAGCTGCTGGGGAAGTACTTTGGACACAGTATCAGAAACTTTTCGTATTTTTTAATTAATCAATTGATATTGAAAAGCCAACAAACAGTAGAGGACTGAAGTAAACAGAAAGTGGATATATCCAGTGAAAGAGAACTTCTGGGAATCACACCATGTAAATATAGTAAAAATTTTAAACATTAACCCCAGATACTCATCAAAAACAATAAAAGAAGAATCTAAAAGTAGTATTGTTTTCATATTCTGAAGAAGTTTCTCAGTTAGAACTGGCAGCCTTGGACTAAAAGACGTTTAACTAACTTTCCAAGAATTTAGCTTGTATTCATTTATCTTAGAAAAAAACAGAATTTTTAAAATAAACCTTCACTCTTCTGTGACATCTTATTTCCTTGCGCACTTCCTGCTCTCGACACTGCTTCAGCTATTGTCCTATAACTCATTTGCACGTTGTCTCCTTCTTATCTTCACTAGTGTATTACCTTGTGCCATTATTTAATTAAAGAATAATTATAGACACTGACGTAATAAAACACTCAGATGAATGAGCAATTCACTTTCACGTGAAAAGCACTGGACTCAGCTGTGCAACGGAAAGTAATCTCTTTCAACGAGACCACAGGCTTGGAGAATGATAGTTATCTTCAGAAACAACATAAACACATTTGACTTTGAAAGGTTAGAAACATCCATAATCTCTCATTTATAGGGGAACAGACAGTCCTAATTATAAACATAATTTAAATGTGCCTTGTTGTTAAATATGGGGATGTTCAAGATCTTTTTTATGTTTTAGAAATGACTAAGCAGGGAATACAGAAGCAGATGATGAAATTACAGAACAAGAAGTGTTGTGTTGCAAGAATTAGGTTAGCAGACACCACATATATACTAGCAATCAGAAATTTCTATAGATATACTAAATTAAGTCTCTGTTTATATGGGTTGAAAATTCTTGTGTCAGAAGCAGAGATTCCAACATAATAGAAAGGATGCGTGACAAAGTACAGAAGCAGATGATACATGTTCATCAGATTTTAAGTAATAAAATGTTAAGAGATCTATATTGTGCCTTTGGAATTGAAGACAAGATTAGAGTTCTAAGAATACAATTAGTGAGGATATTTCAGGATTTGAAAGTTAATCACGTTCTTTGATGTCAGTTCAGGGCTGGATCCTAATTAGTCAAATTTGATATCAAAGACAGCTATTTAATATATAGAGTTTCTAAGAAGTTTTATTGTTAAAATAAAATGTATGTAGTATTTCAATATGCTCATGAATGTGGTCATGACTAATCACATTTCTTGTGATGCAATTGCAAATTTCTGTTTTGAGATAAGAATGTAACAATTTCTACTTTCTTCACCATAGAGGAATGAATGTGCTTGGAGAATAACATCATATTCTATAACCAAGATTCAACTAAAAAAATAATGTTATCACTATCTAAGTGTTAAAGTATGATACAAGTTATAATACAAGTTTTCTGGTCATTTCTAAATAGCCCTCTTTAATCTGTACTGTTTGTCATACTGATTTGGATTCAATATTAAAAATCAAGTGCAAATATCTTTAAAAATCAACTCCATCTTGCTGGAGGTTAGAAGGGTCTGAAGTCAGGCATCAAACAGGAAAGAGTCATAGGAGGAAAACAACTCTGTCATTCACATCCACTTAAGAACCAATTCCAGCTGTCTAAATTACAGTTGGCCATTAGTGTATCAAAACATGTGCTTATTGGACTATCTGGGAATGACCAACAATTTAGAATAGTGCTGTCCACATTGTAAACTGAAGACCCCGCACAAGTCCTCCCCATCTTCATATTCACTGCTCCTCCCACCTCTAGACTCCCTCTCTTCTGTCTACCAAGCACTTTTGGTAAGTAGGACCTAGGGCAACAGTGAGTCAGAGAGAAGGAAAATAAACACATCAAGCAATGGCAAAGACAATCATATAATAGTAATATTTATAACTTAATCTTATGTACTAGGCCTTGGATACAAACTTGTATCATAGTGCTGTTTGGAAAATTTAACATTATAAAGAATGTAAACGATTTATTGTTTACTATCCCCATTTAACAGAAGAGAATACTACATGTAGAGGTGTTGAATAACTTGCCCAAGATTCCACAACTAGGAAGTGGATGAGATCAAACCCTGGCAGTATGACTCCAAAATTCAGATTCCACCACTCCACTAATTTGAAAATATCACAATCAAGTTGTGCGTGTGTGTGATATTTATTTATTTAATTTTTTAAATTTTTTTTTCCTCTTTGCACAACTTTACTTGGATTCCATAATTTCAACTTAACTCATATGACCTTTTCCCCAAATCAAGCATAAACAATTTAAAATCTTATTTTTTCTTCTTCATCCCTTTCTCTCTCATTAGTACAGCTTAATGATGCTCTGCTGTCTCTTCTCTGGGGAAATTCTTGACCTTCACTAGGGCTGCAGGTTTCCATGTCATCTTCTCTCTTCACATCATTTACTCTGGTCTAGTAAGTTGAAATTCCTTTTTCTTTCTTTGAGCAGGCTCTCTGACATGCTCTTCTTTATTCATTCATGGCACTTCTCAAACCTCAAGTTCTGCATGCTGGATGTCTGAGGTGTAGGCGTTGGCGGAATTGGTTCCTTCTGAGGGCTCTGAGGGAAGCTTCTGTTCCAGCCCTCTCCACTTGGCTTGTAGATGACTGTCTTCTCCCTGGGTCTTCACATTGTCTTCCCTCTGTACCTCACAGTTCTGGAGGTCAGCAGTCTGGGTCAAGCATGGTGCAGCTGGTTCTCAGTCTACGGTTTTACAAGGCCAAAATCAAGATGTTGGTGGGGATGTATTTCCTTCTGGAGGCTCTGGTCATGAATCCTTTTCCAAGCTCATTAAGATTATTGACTGAGTTCAGTTCCTTGTGGTTATGACTGAAGTCTCAATTTCCTTGGCAGCTGGGAGCTGGTCTTTGAGTCTAGAGATTGACAGCATCCCTTTCCGTGCCTTCCATGGGTTTCTCCAGTTACCCTCATGCTCCAGTTACCCTCATGCTTTGACTCCCTCTGACTTCCCCTTCTGCTGCATCCCTCTTCTTCCAGCCAGAGACCATTGTTTGTTCTTTTTTAAATTTATTTTATTTTATTTTATTGCTGTAACATCGGATTATAACGTTATATAGCTTTCAGATGTACATCGTAATATATTTTGAATTCCGTGTAGATTACATTCACAATCAATTTTTTTTATTTATTTATTTTTTAATTGCAGTAACATTGGGTTATAACATTATATAGCTTTTGGATGTACATCATAATATATTTTGAATTCTGTGTAGATTACATCATGTTCACCACCCAAAAACTAATTATAGTCCATCCCCTCACATATGAGCCTAATCACCCCTTTTACCCTCCCCCACAATCCCCCATGGTAACTACCAATCCATTCTTCATTGCTATGTGTTTGTCTATCTTGTACTTATGAGTGAGATCATATGATATTTGACTTTCTCCCTCTGACTTATTTCACTCAGCATAATATCTTCAAGATCCATCCATGTTGTCACAAATGGCCAGATTTCATCATTTCTTTTGGCTGAGTAGTATTCCATTGTGTATAAATACCACATCTTCTTTATCCATTCGTCCCTTGATGGGCACTTAGGTTGTTTCCAAGTCTCGGCTATTGTGAATAATGCTGCAATGAACATAGGGGTGCAGGTATCTTTATGCCTTTGCACTTTCAAGCTCTTTGGATAAATACCCAGCAGTGGGATAGCTGGGTCATATGGTAAATCTAGTCTTAATTTTCTGAGGAATCTCCATACTGCTTTCCATAGTAGCTGCACCAGTTTGCACTCCCACCAGCAGTATATGAGGGTTCCCTTCTCTCTACATCCTCTCCAACATTTGTTGTTTCCTGTCTTGTTAATTATAGCCATTCTGACAGAGTGAGGTGATACCTCATTGTAGTTTTGATTTGCTTTTCCCTGATAGCTAATGACGTTGAGCATCTTTTCATATGCCTGTTGGCCATCCATATATCTTCTTTGGAAAAATCTCTGTTCAGATCCTTTGACCATTTTTAAATTGGGTTGTTGGATTTTTGTTGTTGAGCTGTATAAGTTCTTTGCATAGTTTGGATATTAACCCCTTATCTGATATATGGTTTGCAAATATCTTCTCCCAACTGTTAGGTTGTCTTTTCATTTTGTTGATGGTTTCCTTTGCTGTGCAGAAGCTTTTTAGTTTGATGTAGTCCCATTTATGCATTTTTTCTTTTGTTTCCCTTGCGCTGTCAGACATGGGACTTGAAAATATGCTGCTAAAACCAATGTCAAAGAAGATACTGTTTACGTTTTCTTCTAGAAGTTTCATGGTTTCGGGTCTTACATCCGAGTCTTTAATCCATTTTGTGTTGATTTTTGTGCATGGTATAAGGTAATGATCTACTTTGATTTTTCTGCATGTGGCTGTCCAGTTTTCCCAACAGCGTTTATTGAAGAGACTCTGCTTTCTCCATCGTTTGCTCTTGGCTCCCTTGTCAAATATTAGCTGTCCATAAATGTGTGGGTTTATTTCTGGGCTCTCAATTCTGTTCCATTGATCTGTGTCTCTGTTTTTCTGCCAGTACCATGCTGTTTTGGTTACTATGGCTTTGTAGTATATTTTGAAATCAGGGAGTGTGGTACCTCCAGCTTTCTTCTCTTTTCTCAGGAATCCTTTGGCTATTCGGGGTCTTTTGTTGCTCCATATAAATTTTAGGATTCTTTGTTCTATTTCTGTGAAAAATGCTCTTGGAAAGTTGATAGGGGTTGTGTTGAATCTATATATTGCTTTAGGAAGTATGAACATTTTAACGATGTTAATTTTTCCAATCCAAGAGCACGGCATATCTTTCCATTTCTTTGTGTCTTCTTTGATTTCTTTCAGCAATGTTCTGTAGTTTTTGGTGTACCGATCTTTCACCTCTTTGATTAAGTTTATTCCTAGGTATTTTATTTTTTTGTTGTTGTTGCAATTGTAAATGGGATTGTATTCTTAATTTCTCTTTCTGCTACTTCGTTGTTAGTGTATAGAAATGTAACCGATTTTGTATGTTGATTTTGTGTTCCACAACTTGACTGCATTCCTTTATTATTTCTAAAAGTTTTTTAGTGGATTCTTTAGGGTTTTCTAGATATAAAATCATGTCGTCTGCAAAGCATGACAGTTTCACTTCTTCTTTTCCATTGATCCCTTTTATTTCTTTTTCTTGCCTGATTGCTCGGGATAGGACTTCCAATACTGTGTTAAATAAGAGTGGTGACAGTGGACATCCTTGTCTGGTTCCTGTTCTTAAAGGGATAGCTTTCAGCTTTTCTCTGTTGAGAATGATATTTGCTGTGTGTTTGTCATATATGGCCTTTATTATGTTGAGTTATTTTCCTTCTATACCCATTTTATTTAAAGTTTTTATCATAAATGGATGCTGTATCTTGTCAAATGCCTTCTCTGCATCTATTGAGATAATCATGTGATTTTTATTCTTCATTTTGTTAATGTGGTGTATCACATTGATAGATTTGCAGATGTTGAACTATCCCTGCATCCCTGGAATGAAACCCACTTAATCATGACGCATGATCTTTTTAATGTATTGCTGTAATCAATTTGCTAGTATTTTGTGGAGGATTTTTGCATAGATGTTCATCAGTGATACTGTCCTATAATTTTCTTTTTTTCTGTTGTCCTTGTCTGGTTTTGGTATCAGGATAATGTTGGCTTCACAGAAGGAGTTAGGAAGCCTCCCCTCCTCTTCAATTTTTTGGAAGAGTTTGAGAAGGATACTTATTAAGTCTTCTTTGGATGTTTAGTAGAATTCACCAGGGAAGCCATCTAGTCCCGAACTTTTATTTTTGGGGAGGTTTTTGATTGTTGTTTCAATCTCCTTACTGGTGATGGGTCTAGTCAAATTCTCTACTTCTTCTTGGTCCAGTTTTGGAAGGTTGTATGTTTCTAAACATTTATCCATTTCTTCTAGATTATCCAATTTGTTGGCGTATAGCTTTTCATAGTATTCTCTTATTATCTTTTTTATTTCTGAGGTGTCCGTTGTAATATCTCTTCTTTCATTTCTGATTTTATTTATTTGAGCCTTCTCTCCTTTTTTCTTAGTGAGTCTAGCTAAGGGTTTATCAATCTTGTTTATCTTTTCGAAGAACCAGCTCTTGGTTTCATTAATTTTTTCTGTTGTTGTTTTTAGTCTCTATATCGTTTATTTCTGCTCTGATTTTTATTGTTTTCTTCCTTCAGCTGATTTTGGGTTTTGTTTGTTGTTCTTTTTCCTGAACCTTTAGACGTGCTTTTAGATCACCTATTTGGGATTTTTCTTGTTTGTTGAGGTAGGCCTGAATTGCTATAAATTTCCCTCTTAGAACCTCTTTTGCTGTATCCAACAGATTTCAGCATGTCGTATTTTTATTTTCATTTGTCTCCAGGAATTTTTTTATTTCTCCTTTGATTTCTTCATTGACCCAATGATTGTTCAGTAGCATTTTGTTTAATTTCCACGTTTTTGTGGCTTTTCTGCTTTTTTTCCTGTAGTTGATTTCTAGTTTCATACCTTTGTGGTCAGAAAAGATGCATGGTATTATTTTGATCTTCTTAAATTTATTGAGACTTGTTTTGTGGCCTAATACATGATCAATCTTGGAGAATATTCCACGTGCATTTGAAAAGAATGTGTATTCTGTGGTTTTTGGATGGAGTGTTCTGTATAAATCTACTAAGTCCATCTGGTCTAATGTGTCCTTTAAGTCTGGTGTTTCCTTATTGATCTTCTGTTTGGACAATCTATCCATTGGTGTAAGTAGCGTGTTAAAGTCCCCTAGTATTATTGTGTTGCTGTCTATTTCTCCCTTTATGTCTGTTAATAATTTCTTTATATATTTAGGTGCTCCTATGTTGGGTGCATAGATATTTACAAGTGTTATATTTTCTTTTTGGGTTGCTCCCTTTATCATTATGCAGTGCCCATCTTTGTCTCTTGTTACAGGTTTTGTTTTAAAGTCTATTTTGTCTGATATAAATATTGCTACCCCTGCTTTCTTTTCTCTGCCATTTGCATGGAATATCTTTTTCCATCCTTTCACTTTCAGTTTGTGAGTGTCTTTAAGTCTGAAGTCTGTCTCTTGTATGCAGCATATACATGAGTCTTGCTTTTTTATCCAATTGGCCACCCTATGGCATTTGATTGGAACATTTAGTCCATTGACATTTAAAGTAGCTATTGATAAATATGTGTTTATTGCCATTTTGTTACTTTTTTTCTTGGTGTTTTAGTAGTTCTTCTCTGTTCCTCTCTTTCTCTCTTGCTCTCTTCCCTTGTGGTTTGATGGCTATCTTTAGTAATACATTTGATTTCTTTTGTCTTCCTTTTTTGCTTGCTTATTATAGGTTTCTGATTTGTGATTACCATGAAGATCCTATTTAATATTCTATGTATATAACAGTCTATATTGAGTTGATAGACTCTTTAGCTTGACCTCTTTGTAAAAGCTCTGCTTTTTCACTCCCTTCCTCCCACATTTTATGTTTTTCAAATCATATATAGTCTCTTGTTTAGTGTGTGTGCATCCAGTACCCTCTTTTCATTGAAATAGGTGATTTTAGTACATTTGTCTTTTAACCTTCATATCTTCTTCACAGGTAGTTAATCTGCTAGCTTTACTATATTTTTACCTTTACAAGTGATTTTATTGCCTGCTTTTTGTTGTTGTTTTGCTTTTTTGATGATAATTTTTTAATCTCTATTTGTGGTCATTGCTTTTCCACTTAAATAAGTCCCTTCAGCATTTCTTGCAGAACTGGTTTCTTGGTGATAAACTCCTTTAATTTTTGCTTGTCTGGGAAGCTCTTTATCTCTCTTTCCAATCTGAATGACAGCCTTGATGGATAGAGTATTCTTGGCTGTAGGTTTTTTCCTTTTAGCACTTTAAATATGCTGTGCCATTCTCTTCTTTCCTGTAGGGTCTCGGCTGAGAATTCTGCTAATAGCCTGATGGGCTTCCCTTTATATGTGACTTGTGGCCTTTCTCTTGCTGCTTTTAGGATTCTCTTTATCCCTAATTTTGGATATTTTAATTATAACATGTCTTGATGTGGGCCTCTTTGGGCTTATCTTGTTTGGAACTCTCTGTGCTTTCTGTACTTGGATGTCTGTTTCCTTCCTCAGATTAGGAAAATTTTCATCTATTATTTCTTCAAATAAACTTTCTGCCCCTTTGTCTCCCTCTTCTCCTTCTGGGACACCTATAATACGAATGTTCGCATGCTTGATATTGTCCCAGAATTCCCTTAGACTGTTCTCATTCTGTCTAATTCTTTTTTCTTTTTCTGTTCTGCTTTGGTGATTTCCTCTAGTCTTTTGTCTAGCCCGCTGATCCATTCTTCTTCACCCTCTACTCTGCTACTGAGTTCCTTTAGTGAATTTCTCATTTCCAGTATTGCATTCTTCATTTCTGATTGGGTTTTTCTCCTATCTTCCAGTTCTTTGCTGATGTGCTCACTGTGTTCATCCAGTCTTCTCCCCATATCTGTGAGCATCCTCATGATATTTCGTTTGAACTCTTTGTTGAGTAGGTTGCTTGTTTCTGTTTCATTTAGTCCTTTTTCTGGGGTTTTGTCCTGTTCCCTTGCTTAGAAAGAATTCCTTTGTCACCTCATTATGCCTCTTTCTCTGTGCTTATTTTTCTATGTATTAGGTGAGTCGGCTATGTCTCCTGATCTTGGAGAAGTGACCTTACGCATGAGATGCCTTATGAGGCCCAGCAGTGTGCTTCCCTCTCATCACCTGTCCATAAGAACCAGGAGTGACCCCTTTGTGGGCTACCTGTGTCCTTCTGCTGTGGCAGGGTTGCTCCCACTGCAGGTACTCAGGGAGTCTAGTCTTTCCTTCCCTGGCCAGCTGTTTGTAAATCCTGTTTGGGGAGCCTCAGCACTGTTGGCTACAAAGTCTATCAGCACACTCCTATTGCAGTTTTCCTCTTAATTGGGTTGTTAACCAGTGTAGCTGGTTACTAGACTCAGGGGCTTACAGGTGTGATAGGCCTCAGGCCTACAAGGCTGTTGTTAGTTCTCTTAGGAGTGCAGCTGAGTGGGGCTGGCCCTAGGCACAGGAGCACTCAATTGTTTCAGGCTTTGGAAGGTGGGGCTGATCCTTTTTATGGCTATTTGTGAAGCACAGGTCTTCTGCTGCTTATAAGCCTCACCCCCCACAGAACCAAACACACCATCAACACAGTCCTGGTCCGTGCATACTTAACCCCCTGGAGCGTACCCTGATGTTGCACTGCAGAGGCCGCCACCTCTCCACTGATGTCCCCCACAGTTGACCTGGTCCTCGCACAGGCCCTGCCCCACAGAGGCAGACACCCTTGCCTGCCTGTAGAGGATCAAGGCACCAGGTCAATGCAGGCTGAAAAGTAGGTTGAAGGCTTGCTGCTAGATGAGGCCAGTCCCTAAGGCGGGTTGCCTGCCCTGGCTGAACTGGATTAAATCTATGCTCTAGTGGGTGTGGCAGACCCCTGGCCTAATAGGCCAAGGGATGAACCTCAGTGGCACCCACTGGGATCTGTGTCAGCACGCATGGACAAGTTCAGAACAATGGCCCCCAACAATGTCTCAGACTCCAGAGAGGTCCCTCCTCTCACCAAGATGCCCCCAGAACCCACCAGGTGAGTCCCGTTTCACCAAAGGACTGTCAGCCTTCTCTCTGGTGATTTTAGGTTGCTGCAATGAATGAGTTTGTGCATGCACCCTTTAAGACCCAGGTCTTTTGGCTTTCAGCCGATAGCTTTTCTGGGGGTATCCTCACTGCAGTTAATAGCCAGCAAAGCCAGACAGTAAGACCCTTGTCTCAGTTGGGCTGAGTCTGAAGGATGCTTATAGCAGCATTGGCCCCTGCTCCAGACCTCACTCCTCCAGGGAGGGCTGTGTACCTTAGGGTGGCTCCCGCCTGGCCAGCTAAGAAGCTCCGCTACTCCCAAAGGTGGCTTTTTTCCTCCCCAGAAGGAATTTCTGCCTCTTCCACTTTAGTCAGGACTGTCCCTTGTTGTGGGGGTTCTTTTTATCCAGTTTTAAGTTTTCTCTCCAGGGTAACTTTTCCAAAAGTAGTTGTGACCTGGATGTATTCATGGAAGGAGATGAGTTCAGAGTCTGCTTACACCACCATCTTGACGAGATTTCACACATGATTAATTTTTAAAATACCTGAAAATAAGTTAGATGGTTAATGAAATGATTTATCAAAAGCTAAAAAGTTTTTGGCCCACTCTGTTATGTAGTATACTTAAGAGGAGATCTAAAAGAAATCCAAAATGCTTTCTTCTGAAAATTACAACAAAAAAGAAAAAATTGTGTAGCTTTCATTCAGTCTAATGAAAATATATTTAGTTATTCAACAAATATACTTTTAGAACCTACTACATGGCACACACTACTCTAGGTATTTGAGTTAGAGAGGTGGAAAAATAGGCAAAAATCTCTGCCTTTGTAAAGTTACCTTCTACTGGAGAAAGACAGACATATGTTAGAAAGTAGTAAATTTTATAGAGAAAAGAAAAATAACAGGGAAATGTGATGAGGCATTGCATTCTAAGTAGGGTAGTCTGGAAAGTGCTTACAAAACATGCCTTTTGAGCAAAACCTCAAAGGAAATGAGGGCTCGAGCCTTACCAGTACTTAGAGGAGGAGCGCTTCAGGGAGAGGAAACATTAGACAAAGGCGCAGAGACAGAGCAAATGCCTGGCTCGTGAAAGGAGCTGGAGACCAGGGCTGAGGAGCAGAAACAGCAAGGGGCACAATGGGAACAGATAGAGCAAGACAGAATAGGGAGACAGATCTTATAGGATTTTTGGAGCACGAAAAAGGGCTTTGATTTTTATTCTGAATGAGATGAAGAGATATCAGAGAGTTTTGGATGTTAGAGAGACATAATCAAATTTACATCTAACAGTATCACTCTGGCTTCTCTGTTGAGAGTATATCGCCTTCAAGGGGACAAGGCAGAAATTGAGGAAAGAAGGCTACCAGCAGTGTTTTCATCAAGAAATAAAGGGGGTAGGCCCATGATGATGGCAATGAGGGGAGTGACAAGGGGTACAATATAAGATATATTTTGAAAGTAGAGCCAAGAGGATTTGCTTGTGGATTCAATTTGGGCTATGAGAGTTTCTTTCTCAACATGTTTGAGATGTCTATTAGACATTCAAATAGAGATAAGAAGTAGGTAGTTGAATATATGAATTTGGTGTTCAGAAGAAGGTGAGGCTGGAGATAAAATTTTAGGAGCATCAGCATATGCACATTATTTAAAATCATAGCATTGGATAAGTGAGTATAGACTTAAAAATGAAAAGGTCAGGGCAGCCCAGTGGCACAGGAGTTAAGTTCACACATTACGCTTCTCAGTTGCCTGGGGTTCTCCAGTTTGGATCCTGGATGTGGACATGGCACAGCTTGGCATGCCATGCTGTGGTAGGTGTGCCATATATAAAGTAGAGGAAGATGGGCATGAATGTTAGCTCAGGGCCAGGCTTCCTCAGCAAAAAAGAGGAGGACTGGCAGTAGTTAGCTCAGGGCTAATCTTCCTCAAAAAAAAAAAAAAGAAATGAAAAGGTCAAAGGACCAAATCTTGGGACATTCTTAAGGAGTTTAGAGGTCAGGAAGAAGAATCAGTAAAGGAGAATGGAAAGGAGGTACCAGTCAGTAGTAGAAAACCTGTAGTGTGCACCAGTGAAACAAAAGCATAACTTACTAAAAGTCTAAGTAAGATAATGACTGAGCATTATCCATTGGATAGCAACACGGAGGTCTTTGGTTATATTAATTTCAGTGGGGTGGTGGGAATAAAATTTTTATTGGAGTGGATTTAAGGGAGTCTGGGAAGAAAGGAATTGGTTGTAGTAAGTATTAATTACCTTTTGAGCATTTTTTATAAGGACAAACAGTGAAATGGAGTGGTAATTACACTGATCTTGGGATCAAAAACATTTTTTAAAGATTTAAATATTGGCATGTTTGAATGTTGATGGGCTTGATCCAAGAAAGGGAGAATTTTTGTTGACATAAGAGAGATAAAGGAAAATTGCTCAAGCAACATCCTTGAGTAAGAAAGAGGGTTGGGTTCTAGTGCCCAAATGAATTTATCCTTAAAGAGTAATATAGTTGATGGTAACAGGAGGGAAGCCAGAGTTTAGTCATGTGCCACACAACAATGTTTCAGTCAATGACATATGGCATATATGGTGATGGTCCCATAAGATTAGTACCATACAGCCTAAGTGTGTAGTAGACTATACCACCTAGATTTGTATAAGTACTGTAGGGGAGGAAAAAATTTTCATCTACCCTCTAGGTCCTTCTGGCTGGTCTAAGAATTAAATTGACATGAGACAGATTAACAGAAGAAAAGCAAACAAAAGTTTCATAACATGTATACATTGGAGAAACCCAAGAAAGCTGAGTAACTCACCAAAATGGCCAAAGCCCTCACCTTAAATAGCATTCTCAAGTAAAGACAAAGAAGATGTTGAGGGTAGAGAGAGTCAGGGGCTTCCAAAGGAAGGAAAGCAATTCACAGGTAGGTGAAAAAGAG
The DNA here is from genome assembly GCF_041296235.1 of Equus asinus. Taxonomy (NCBI): domain Eukaryota; kingdom Metazoa; phylum Chordata; class Mammalia; order Perissodactyla; family Equidae; genus Equus; species Equus asinus. The sequence continues at coordinate 12,783,382 of NC_091794.1, read as the reverse complement.
CAAACATTTAGAAAACAAGTGTTTGGCCACACAGAAACAGAAGAACACAGAGGGGAGCCCAACAAACAGGCTTTCCTAGGTTCCTCCCTGTCTACCACCTAGTTCATGTTATGCTAAGGTGATAGCTCACTTCCTGAGACAGATTTTTTTTAATCTGAATTCTTTTGGACAGTTAAGAGGGAAGTAACAAGAAAAACTTGCTGAGTCTTTTGTTTCTTAAAAATAATCAGCCCAAAATAATCCTGATGTTAAAGGGACACATTTGGAGTGGCAAATTTTGTTTGCCTTCAGTACACTCTATGATGTTTGCATTTGACAAATTCACCTAAGGACACATTTCTCAGAACGTATCCCTGTCGTTGAATGACACAAAATTGTATGTAGGTACAGATGCTGGTAGGAGGGTAGGTGTGGTGGTCGGCATTCAGTAGCTTGAATTTTCCCAGCAAGGTAGGAAGCAAGGACTCCCCTGAAAGGAGGAGAGTTATTTGACTTCAATACATAAGGCAACATTTTTTGCTTTTCCTTTTATTCCCATCCTAGTTTGACGCTCAGTTTATTGCTATACATGCTGGTTTTTTCTCATCCACTCCAGTTTTAAATCCCTTTAACATCTTTCTAAATGACTTGAATGCATTAGGTCTTTTGGTAGTAAACATCCTCATCGTGAACTGCAACAACAGAGAAGCTGCAGCAGCACTGGAATCCAGCCATCAGCACCAGGAAGTCCTCTTAAATCTCTGACTCTGCATTCTTTTCAACAGTAGCAACTTCCAACAGGGGGTGAACGGGGGCACTTGGCACTCGCTGCTTAAGGTGAACATAACAAAAAACCAGAAAAATAACATTAGGGGAGGAGCTGTTGCTCAACAGGAGGTGTCCCTTCAAAAAAGTCCTCTTTTTTTCAGTGTTAGTCGAGTTGGTAGAGACATCAAAATAACACTATAACCTGAGATAGATGCTGGGCTGTTTTATTTATTCACACTATTAACAGTATAGGGTTTAACTTCTCTGACCTGTAGGTAACTGCAGCCACCAATGGAAATTATTCAGTTGTAGCATTGTTCAGGTAGTGAGGATACACATAGAAGCTACTGAATTTATTTATGTTCAAAATAAATTTCAGAAGCAAATGTAGCCACTATTTCCTACGAAATAACTTAAATGAAATGAATTTTTCCCTTGTTTCTGTAAAGCTTCCAGATTACTGGATAGTATGGAATAACAGTGGACTTTTTTTCCCCTCAATTTAAGAAAAATAAATATCTTTTCTGGGTCTTCAAAACAGCCCTTTTGCTGAGGGCAAAACCAAAAGATGATGCCTATACATTTAAAAAAATATTCTTTAAACTCTTTCGGGGGAGGTTATTGTCTTTGGCCCAAGACCCCTACTGCAAATTGCTACTATGCTCCATGTTGTGCTAACAATTTGGTCTAAGGAAAGAAATAATCTGCATTCTCACTGCCGACAGCTATAAAGTGAAACGTATCTGTTAAATTCCCTTCTATTACCTCCATATATTTGCATATTCTTAAATGATTGGCCTGCTAATAAGAGCATGAGAAATACTCTAATTCCATCAGTATTCATTTTTAGCCAGTTTTTTAGCTTAGTCATTGCATACAGATGTGGATGACTGAATATGACATACAAGTAAATTTTCAATCTATAGTTATTAACGACAAAGAAAGTACAACTTACTTATATTGGTCCATTACTTAGCTTTAACTTTACACTACTGGTATTTGTTTAAAGTTCAAATAAGTAATATAAAAAAACATTGAAGTTCAGGTAAAGATTTAAAGAAATTTTACACCACAGTGAGTTAAGTCAAAAGGAGAAAAACACTTTTACATTTACATAAAATACCTATGAATCATTAATGACCTTTCAAAAATTGTGTTTTAAATATCTACTCTGAGACAGTTTTGGCTAAGCCATGATCAAAGAGCAGTAAACTGTCTGAATGAAACTAAAGATAATTTGAAGAACTTTAATAATTCCGTTTAGATGTTAATCTTCCATCTAGGTAAATTTATCATTATTTTGATGTACCACCACATCAATATATGACTCTGGGAACTACCATGAACTATTGTATTTATCGTGTGTGTGTATTGTTGCTTTCTAGATGTGTTCTAGAATATGGATTAGAACTCTTCACTATGACTTCTGTTTGCAACACAAAGCCCATAATTTCAATACCTGTTCATATAACTGTTTTTAAAAATACTGGATTGGCTTTAATCACCAGGAGGATAGGTGGTGTCATAGATGCCCAATTACTCTTGTTTTTTTTTTCTGGATAATCCTCTGTTTGTTTTTGTTTTCTTTCAAAGACTCTCTGATACAGCGTCTAACTTTGGTAGATGTGTTATGCCTGTTGGACTCCAAGTTTCTGGGAGGATTCAATCAAAGGAGAGAAAATGTCATTTTCAAGTGACTTAACACAACTCTCTTGACCACATCCTATGCAGTGTTTCTAAATGTTCTTGGCAAACTAATAGGCAAATGTGTTTCAATATAATGTAATTGCTTGTAACAATTCTTTTATTCTCCTTCCACATTTAGCAATTTTTTCCTATTTTAATATTTTTCCTACCACAACAACTTAGTCCCATATCTACCTCTTCTTCCTCCCATATGATTTATACAAGGCATAATATGTGTTTAATAGCTCATCCCTATCTCTTGATCATCTATCTCTTCCGATTTTTTCATGTAGTTCATGTTCTGTTGTTCACGTTATCATTTAGATTCCCTTCCTACCTACCATTTGCCTTAAGTCTCTTCTCTTTGGTTCTCAGTCTACCTGGAGCAGAAGGGAGGGAGAGAAAGAGAACAAATATTTTGAACTCATTCAACCAGAAAGTCACTATACTAGGAGCTGAATATCTATTGTGCAATTTAATTTTCACAGCAAATATATGAAGTATACAATACATATCTGTAATTTTACTATATATATATATATACACACACACACACACAAAGATTAAAAAACTCAGTGTTGAGACGTTGGTGGTAGCCATTGTTGTGACCTAGTACAGGCAAGCTGACACAGACGTTGGCAGACACCATTGAAGTTCTTTCCTGACCTGTTAGTCCTGGGGTCTGCCACATCCACTAGAGTGCAGATTTAATTCAGTTCAGCCAGGGCAGGCAGCCCACCCTAGACCAGTCCCACCCAACAGGAAGCCCTCAGGTTACTTGTCAGTCTCCATAGACTGGGTGCCTTGATCCTCGACAGGCAGGCAAGTGTGTCCACCTCTGCAGGGCAGGACCTGTGTGAGGACCAGGTCAACTATGGGGGACGCTGATGGAGAGGTGGGGGCCTCCACAGTTGGGTGACCGGATACACACCAGGGGGTTGGGAAGTATGCATGGGCCAGGACTATGTTGATGGTTTGTGTGGACCTGCAGGGGGTGGGGCTTATCAGCAGCAGAAGACCTGTGCTTCACAAATAGCCACAAAAATGATTGATACCACCTTCCAAAGCTTGAAACAATTGGATGCTCCCAAGGCTAGGGCCAGGCCCACTCAGCTACAATCCTAAGAGAGCTGACAACAACCTTGCAGTCCTGGGGCCTATAGCAACTGTAAGCACCTGAGCCGAGCAACCAGCTACACTGGGTGCCTACTCAATTAACAGGAAAATTGCAACAGGAGGGTGCTATTAGACCTTGTAGCCAATGGTGCTGGGGCTCCCCAAACCTGATTTGGAAACAGCCTGCCAGGGAAGGAAAGCCTAGACTCCCTGGATACCTATAGCAAGAGCAACCTTGCTGCAGCAGAAGGACACAAGTAGCCCACATAGGGGACACTCCTGGAACATTTGGACTGATGACAAAAGAGGAGCACACTGCTGGGCCTCAAAAGACATCTCTTACATAAGGCCATTTCTCCAAGATCAGGAGACATAGCTGACTCACCTAATACATAGATATAAGCACAGAGAAAGAGGTAAATTGAAGAGGCAAAGGAATATATTCCAAGCAAGAGAACAGGACAAAACCTCAGAAAAAGAACTAAATGAAAAAGAAATAAACAATCTACCTGAAAAAGATTTCAAACAAAACCTCATAAGAATGCTCACTGATATTGGGAGAGGACTGGATGGACACAGTGAGAACATCAACAAAGAATTGGAAAATATAAAAAAGAATCAATCAGAAATGAAGAATACAATATTGGAAATGAAAAATTCACTAGAGGGACTCAATAGCAGAGTAGATGATACAGAAGAATGGATCAGCAGGTTGGATGAAAGACTAGAGGAAATCACCCAAGCTGAACAGACAAAAGAAATAAGAATTAAAAATAATGAGAACAGTCTAAAGGAACTCTGAGACAATATCAAGCACACTAACATTTGTATTATAGGTGTCCCAGAGGGAGAAGAGAGAGACAAAGGGGCAGAGAATATATTTGAAGAAATAATAGCTGAAAACTTTCCTAACCTAAGGAAGGAAACAGACATCTAAGTACAGGGAGCACAGAGAGCAACAAAAAAGATAAACCCAAAGAGGACCACACCAAGACACATTATATTTAGAATGTCCAAAATTAAAGATAGAGAATCCTAAAAGTGGCAAGAAAAAGGCAACAAGCAGCATACAAAGGAAAGCCCATAAGGCCATCAGCAGACCTCTCAGCTGAAACCATACAGGCTAGAATAGAGTGGCATGACTTACTTAAAGTGCTGAAAGGAAAAACCTACAGACAAGAATACTCTATCCAGCAAGATTATCATTCAGATTGGAAGGAGAGATAAAGAGTTTCCCAAAGAGGCAAAAATTAAAGGAGTTTATCACCAAAGAAATCAGTTCTATAAAAAGTGCTAAAGGGACTTATTTAAGTGGGAAAGAGAAGACTACAAATAGGGATAAGAAAATTATCAAAGAAAAACCCCAAACAGGCAATAAAATCAGTGGTAAAGGCAAAAATACAGTAAAGGTAGCAGATCAACCACCTATGAAGATAATATGAAGGTTAAAAGACAAAAGTACTAAAATTACCTATTTCAATGATAAGAGGGTAAACAATAGACACACACAAAATAAGAGATTAGATATGATTTCAAAAACATAAATGTGGCAGGAGGGGAGTAAAACGATAGAGCTTATAGAAAGAGTTCAAGCCAAAGAGCCTATCAACTCAAGATATATAGCTATATATGTAGAATATTATATAGGAACCTCATGGTAACCACAAACCAGAAACCAATACTGAATAAACAAATAAGTAAGAGGAAAGAAATCAAACATATTACTAAAGAAAGCCATCAAACTGCAAGGGAAGAGAGCAAGAGAAGAAGAAAGGAACGGAGAAGAACTACTAAAAGACCCAGAAAAAAAAGTAACCAAATGGGAATAAACACATATTTATCAATAGCTACTTTTAGTGTCAATGGATTAAATACTGCAATCAAAAGGCATGGGTGGACGATTGGACAAGAAAACAAGACCCATACATATGCTGCATGCAAGAGACACATTTCAGACCTAAAGACATTCACAAACTGAAAGTGAGAGGATGGAAAAAGATGCTCCACACAAATGGCAAAGAAAAGACACCTGGGGTAGCAATACTTAAATCAGACAAAATAGACTTTAAAACAAAAACTGTACAAAGAGACAAAGAAGGGAACTACATAATGATAAAAGGAAGAATCCAATAAGAGGATATAACACATAAATATCTATGCACACAACATAGGAGCACCTAAATATATAAAGCAATTATTAGAAGACATAAAAGGAGAACTAGACAGTAACACAGTAATAGTAGGGGACTTTAACACTCCACTTACACTAATGGATAGATTATCCAAACAGAAGATCAATAAGAAAACATTGGTCTTAAATGACACAATAGACCAGATGGACTTAGTAGATATATAGAGAGCATTCCCTCCCAAAACTGCAGAATACACATTCTTTTAAAATGTACATGGAACATTCTCCAGGATTGATCACATATTAGGCCACAAAACAAGTCCGAATAAATTTAAGAAGATTGAAATAACACCAAGAGCCTTTTCTGACCACAAAAGTATGAAACTAGATATCAACTATAGGAAGAAAATCAGAAAAGCCACAAAAAATGTGGAGATTAAACAAAAGGCTACTGAACAACCATGGGGTCAACAAAGAAATAAAAAAGAAATCAAAAAATTCCTGGAGACAAATGAAAATGAAAATATGACATGCCAAAATCTATGGGATACAGCAAAAGTGGTTCTAAGGGGGAAATTTATAGCAATTCAGGCCTACCTGAACAAACAAGAAAAATCCCAAATAAGCAATCTAACAGTGCACCTAAAGGAACTGGAAAGAGAAGAATCAACAAATCCCAAAATCAGCAGACGGAAGGAAATAGTAAAAATCAGAGCAGAAATAAACAAAATGAAGACCTAAAAATCAGTAGAAAAATTAATGAAACCAAGAGCTGGTTCTTTGATAAGGAAACAAAATTGACAAGCCTTTAGCTAGACTCACCAAGAAAAAAAGAGAGAAGGCTCAAATAAATAAAATCAGAAATGAAAGAGTAGAAATTGCAACAGACACCTCATAAATACAAAAGATTATAAGAGAATACTATCAAAAGCTATATGCCAACAAAATGGATAATCTAGAAGAAATGGATAAGTTGTGAGAATCATACAACCATCCAAAACTCAATCAAGAAGAAGTAGAGAATTTGAATAGACAAATCACCAGTAAGGAGATCAAAACAACAGTCAAAAACCTCCCAAAAAGTAAAGCTACAGGACCAGATGGCTTCCCTGATGAATCCTACCAAACATCCAAAGACCTAATACCTATCCTTCTCAAACTCTTCCAAAAAATTGAAGAGGAGGGGAAGCTTCCTAACTCATTCTACAAGGCCAACATTATCCTGATACCAAAACCAGACAAGAACAACACAAGAAAAGAAAATTAAAGGTCAATATCCCTGATGAACATTAAGGCAAAAATCCTCAACAAAATGCTAGCAAATCGAATACAACAATACATTAAAAAGATCATACACCGTGATCAAGTGGGATTTATTCCAGGGAGGCAGGGGTGGTTCAACATCCGCAAATCAATAAACATGATACACCACATTAACAAAATGAAGACTAAAAAATCATATGATCATCTTAATAGATGTAGAGAAAGCACTTGAGAAGATACAGCATCCATTTATGATTTAAAAAACTCAATAAAATGGGTATAGAAGGAAAATACCTCAGCATAATAAAGGTCATGTATGGCAAACCCACAGCTAATATCATTTTCAATGGAGAAAAACTGTAAGCTCTGTCTCTAAAAATAGGAACAAGAAAAGGATGCTGACTTTCAACACTCTTATTTAACATAATATTGGAAATCTTAACCAGAGCAATAAGGCAAGAAAAAGAAATAAAAGGGATCCAAATTGGAAAAGAAGAAGTGAAACTGTCACTCTTTGCAGATGACATGATTTTATATACAGAAAACCCTAAAGAATCGACCACGAAACTTTTAGAAATAATAAATAAATACAGTCAAGTCACAGGATACAAAATCAACATACAAAAATCAGTTGCATTTCTCTACACTAACAACAAAGTAGCAGAAAGAGAAATTAAGACTACAATGCTATTTACAATTGAAACAAAAAGAACAAAATACCTAGGAATAAACTTAACTAAAGAAGTGAAAGATCTGTACATCAAAAAGTATAAAACGTTGAAAGAAATTGAAGAAAACACAAACAAATGGAAAGATATTCTGTGCTTTTGAATTGGAAGAATTTACAGAGTTAAAATGTCCATACTTACTAAAGCAATCTATAGATTCAATGCAATCTCTATCAAAGTTCCAACAACATTTTGTACAGAAATAGAACAAAGAATCCTAAACTTTATATGGAAAAAGAAAAGACCCCTGATAGCCAAAGGAATCCTGAGGAAAAAGAACAAAGCTGGAGGTATTACACTCCTTGATTTCAAAATATACTATAAAGTGGTAGTAACGAAAACAGCACAGTGCTGGCACAAAAACAGACACAAAGATCAATGGAACATAATTGAGAACCCAGAAATAAGCCCACACATCTATGGGCACCTAATTTTTGCAAGGGAGCCATAGGGTACAATGGAAAAAGGAGAGTCTCTTCAATAAATGATGTTGGGAAAACTGGACAGACACATGCAAAAGAATGAAAGTAGACCATTCCCTTACACCATGCGCAAAAATAAACTCAAAATGTATTAAAGACTTGAATGTAAGACCTGAAACCATGAAACTTCTAGAAGAAAACATAGGCAGTACACTCTTTGACGTTGGTCTTAGCAACATTTCTTCAAATACCATGTCTGACCAGGCAGGGGAAACAATAGAAAAAATAAACAAATGGGACTACATCAAACTAAAAAGCTTCTGCACAGCAAAGGAAACCGTCAACAAAATGAAAAGACAACCTAAAAAGTGAAAGAAGATATTTGCAAACCATATATCAGATAAGGGGTTAATATCCAAACTCTACAAAGAACTCATACAGCTCAAAAACAAAAAAAAATGGGAAAAAAATCTGAACAGAGATTTCTCCAAAGAAGATGTATGGATGGCCAACAGGCACATGAAAAGATGTTTGACGTCATTAACTATCAGGGAAATGCAAATCAAAACTACAATGAGATATTACCTCACTCCAGTCAGAATGGCTATAGTTAACAAGACAGGAAACAACAAGTGTTGGAGAGGATGTGGAGAGAAGGGAACCCTTGTACACTGCTGGTGGGAGTGCAAACTCGTGTAGCCACTATGGAAAGCAGTAAGGAGTTTCTTCAGAAAATTAAGGATAGATCTACCAAATGATCCAGCTATTCCACTGCTGGGTATTTATCCAAAGAACATTAAAACACAAAGGCGTATAGATACATGCACCCCTATGTTCATTGCAGCCTCATTCACAATAGGCAATACTTGGAAGGAACCTAGGTGCCCATCAAGGGATGAATGGACAAAGAAGATGTGGTATATATACAGTGGAATACTACTCAGCCATAAGAAATGATGAAATCCAGCCATTTGTGATACATGGATGGACTTGAGGGTATTATGCTAAGGGAAAAGTCAGAGGAAGAAAGTCAAATACCGTTTGATCTCACTCATAAGTAGAAGATAAAAACGATGACAAACAGACACATAGCAACAGAGATTGGATTAGTAGTTACCAGAGGGGAGGAAGGGAGGGAGAAGGGTGAAATGGGTGATTAGGCACACGTGTGGTGATGGATAGCAGTTAGTCTTTGGGTGGTGAACATAACGTAATCTACACAGAATTTGAAGGATATTGCGATGTACACCTGAAAATAAAAAGGAACCCCTGTGATTAATGAAATAGGAAACAGAATTAAAATAGTATGAAAAAAAAAGCTCAGTCTCAAAAATATAATTTCTCCAAGTTATACATTTACTACTTGGATAAAACAGAATTTAAATCCAGGTCACATGCTTGTCAAAGTTTGTTCATCTCACTGCCATTCTCTCACCTCTAACCCTAGGAAGAATTTAGCCATAAACCACTTGTTCTGGGCATTTCTGCTTCCCCTAGAGTCCCCTTGCCTGTGGAGCGCCATTAGACCCTCCTTTCTAGACATTGTTACTGCCAGGCAGTTGACGCTTGGGTCCTCCAGGTGTCAGAAAGTGATGGGGCCTTTGAAACTCTCCAGGTGATAGTGACCAGGCTTGTTCTATCCCGTGGCACAGAAATGATTTTCCTCTATTTTATTGTTTTACTTTTCTAAGCGGACATCCATAAAGTATTGCTCATGCCCTAATATTGTTGTAGACTTTTTTTGGTGAAACATTTCTTTCAGCACATAAGACTAAAACATAAGCCCAAAGAGATCTGGGCCTGCCGACAAATCTGAGTGAACATTGCTATACCAGAAACTATGATTCTGTGGGGGTTGTATTTGTTCACCTGACTCTCTCTTCTCTTACGGTGTATTTTCTTCTAACAGACACCTCAGTCCTTCACGTAAATGTGCTTCTGATAAGACACATATCCCATATCTATCATCTACAATAAAATTATTAATGATAATTTATTTAAATAATATTCTATGATAATTGCAATTTTAAATCGTAAAGTGGGGAAGTATAGTTCTTAGCCATGATGAATTGCTGGTATATTAAGAAACAGATTGAAGGAACTTAAAGACACTTCTTTTTAAGATCCACAGACCAAAAGCAACTCAGCAATGACTCCAGGCCTCTTCCGGGTGAGAAATACATGAATAGTCTCCCCTCCCTCAGACATAAAAACCAGCCAGCACCTATTATTCTGTTGTTTTCAGTGCAAATAAAACCCTTCAGGAAAGCTCAAGAATAAAGCAATCAACCACATTTTAAACGACAATGAGTAAGGCCACATGTATGCCGCATACTGTAAGTATCGGGTAGTATATTTCAGCTTTTTTGATTAGGTATTGATTCCAAGCGCCGACAGCTCCATAGCTGATATACCTATGTCCTAAACAAGAGCAATTAAGTCATCCTGTGCAAGAAATTATTATCAATAAACAATATGTCACATGGCTATGTTTATGGGCTCAACTTTAAGAATCATCAGCATAATTGAGAAAACAATCTTTAATATCAAATATGTAAAAATTGACGGGACAATGACTGGTGTTAAGAGATCACAGGAATCAAAGACATTCAAATACAACTGTACTTAGAGAAAAGCATCACGATCCTCACTTTGGTTCTTTTATCTGGTGTCTTGGAAAGCCATGATTCACACAATTTCATACCACTTGTCCATGACACTTCTACAGTTCTCTGCAAGTGAAGACTAAGCCTTTGCATTCTATTCACAGACCACAGGATGTGAGCACATAGCTTCTCCTTTCATTTGAAACCAATGCACGTTGGTACCTATGGAGAACTCAGCAGGAGAGATGGTGTAGATGGACAGCATTGTGACTCCATTTGTGCTCCTAGAACTGAAAATGGACTGCTGTGTTATTAAATTTGTGAGACATTTTTCACACATTGTAAAACAGCTTTTCAAGTATCATCTTGTGAAATAAGTATCCTAAAGACTCTCTCACAATATCCACCTTCAGGACTGTCACAACTAGTTGTGCCTACTAGAATGAATGCAAGATTATGGGAATTAAATTTTTTTAAAAAGAAGGAAGATAAGGTCACTGCCAACCTGTCAGAGAATGCCCCAGATTGGGAGGCTGGGGGCGGTGGGAGATGGGAGTCATCCTGAAGTAGGAAAGAATCAAGGTGCTTTGACTCCATCCCGGGAGAACTTATGAGGACTAACACTGAATGGGACACTGTAATGATGTGCGGGGATCACTCTAATATCCTCACACCTAGATACAGGGAAATTTTCATAGGTTCATTAACATTTTCATTAATAATTTTATATATTCATTCATTTTTATTGTGAACTCATTGTCTCAGTAAATCACAAAACAAACCATATAGTTGCTCAAGCTAAAAACCCAGGGGCCATTCCTAATTCCTTTCTTTCCCTCACTCTTCTCCTATTTTCAATTTTCTACTTCCTGCCTCTACTCACTTCAAACATGCCACCTCCTCAAGGGACCTTCAGTCGTCACCCTGACCTAAAAAGCCTCCCACTCCCAGTTTGTTTCCATCACATCTCTCTGTGTATATGCTTCCTGCTAATTTTTATCACCATCTGTCACCATCATGTTTGTTCTTGTTCATGTCCATATTCCCAAAAGCAACCTAAACACAACTTCAAGTACTATGGGTATTTATTTACATATTTATTAACTCAACATTTTTGCTAGATGTCTGAAATTCTTTCAGAGAGGGCTATACAGCTGAAGCGTTGTGGTTCATTTGGGAGACTAATAAAAGTGAATAAATCTATTGAGAAGAAAGCCCTCTGCCTCCTCAGCAAAGGAACAATACTTGGGTCAATGTAAAGAGAGATGACACCGCGTCAAATCCCAGGCACTGTGCCTTGTTTATTTTTGAATGGCAGCAGCAAAATCAGTAGCAATCCCACGTGGAAATATCACCTTATGAATTTAGAGTGTTATATATCATAGAAGAGGTGAAAGATAATAGCAATCAAGGAGAAATCATGAACAATCAGGAGCCTTCTGGGAAAAGGCGGGCCTCGGGGTTCATATTGATTCCCCTAGATGGGGACTTAGAGGAAAAGGCATTTCATCACCTTGTGATCTAAGCAAGTCAGAGTTACACTTGAGCATAATCATTTATTTGACAAATAGTTATTTAGAATCCACTATATGTGTCATTTATTGTTATATCCCTAGTATTTAGCCGATATCACGAAGCACGCTTCCTGCCCTGAAGGATGATGCACAGGTTTGCTTATAGTCTGCACATTCTTTTGCTCGATTTTCAGCTAATTATAATGGCTGGCATAAAGTAAAGTATGTTGGTTTTACCTATGTTACAATCTGTAAAACACAGACTATAATCTGTCAGTCGAAAGGCTTATTTCTGACAAAAGAAAATTCCTGATAAATTTTTACGTACTTATATATGTAGAAGATGTAAAGAAAGATTTGTACACATCCATTTAGAGCCTTAATTTCTACATAGGTCTCCCTAATATATTCCTAAATTATAAAACCCTAGCAATACAGCTATATATATCTATGTGTATATATATATATATCTATATATATATGTCATATATAAAATAACTAGACTGTCAATTTATCAGAATAAATAACATTTATAGTTATCAACTGTGAAGTGAAAAGCAGACATCTGCCAGTCTAATACAAAAAGACAGTGCTTCTAAACCTTTAACCTACAACAGATCACCTTGAGATCTTATTAAAATGCTGGCTCAGTAGGGTTGGAGTAGGGGCTGAGACTGAATTTTTTACAAGATCAAAGATTTTGTCAATACTGCTGTCCAGGACAACACGGTGGTTCAATATTTGGGTTACTGACTACTGATTTGGAAACTAAGAAGTTTTTTGTCTTTTTTCTTTTTTTTTTTTTTGCTAATCTAGATAAAGAAATGGCTAAATCTTATTGAAAATATGTAAAAAAAAAAAAAGTGAACACATAAAGAAACAAGAAGAGTGGATCCACCACCTAAACGAGGAGAGAGCTCCTTTCCATTACAGGAAAAGTGGTCATAGATTAGTGTGTATCCAGAAAACAAATGCTTTTGAAACTTCACCTTTTGACTTATTTGAGTGATTTCCCTGTAGATCTCCTACTTGAATTTCAATTTTGATATGGAAATTTGGGTCAGCCTCAGAGACACAGAAGTCCCACCCACATATCAAACAAGCTGAGCTGCTCACCGTTCTCACTGAATAGCTGCTCGCTCCTGAAGAACAGGAACTTGCCAGCAACAGTCATTTCTCTCCCCACGTTTGTGGATGTTGACATTCAGCTTTCCAACCAAAGGGGTTTTGTTAAGAGATCCTTGTTTAGTGCCAAATCTTCTGTGACAACATCAGAAGGGATAAGTTACTAAAATAGAGAAAAATACACCGCTGGCGAACTTGGCTAGCATTTTAACACTAAGAGAACTCAGGGTACTCTGTTTTCATGAAGTTATAGGGTGTTAAATTTCCTGTCTAGAACTAATAACTGTTCATCTGTTGAACTGAAATATATAAAGATGGATATTCCTTGGATCTGGGGCTCTATTCATTCCAATTCAGAAGCCATAGGTATACTTAGGCAGGGACTCAAGCACTGTCCTCTCGGTGGAAAGTCAATGTGGTTTAAAATATGATTTGACAAGAGATTTCTGTTTTCTTTCTGCCTCACTCTGAGATGATCAGATTCCTCCTTAGAGAGAAAAACATGGCTACCCAGGAGATCCTGAGTGAAATCATCCTCTTTGTAAAAAGTCCTCTTCTATTAAGGGCCACGTTTCCTCTGTCCTCTAGGACCATTCCTGTGCTCTTGCCATTTTTCACATACTGTTTGAATAACGTTATTGGGACACAAAAGCCCAGAGGTTTTACCTATGAACTCAAAAGGACTACCATGGTTTAAAGGTATTCAGAGTGCTTACTCGGAATTTCAACTTGGCCATTTTATTTTTCAAAGATTTCACAGACCAAAGGCAAGAATTCTGAGCAGAGAATCCATACCCTTGCTTCCCATTTACTGTATCATTTTATTATTTGATAAGACAGGAAATATGTGAGGAGACTCTATCCTTCCAATTTGCTTTCCTGAAAAGTATTTTCAGATTTCTCTCTTACCTGGTAAAAACTTTATTTCTCAAAGCTCAAAAATAGTGCTTATATAGTATTTCTTTGCTTTTTCCAGCAAACCTAAAAGCTTGTTTCTGTTTAGAACAGGACTAAGAGAATACCTATGCCTTCATTCCCAAGAACTTAATATGTTTCCACATATTAACCATTTATTTATCAAAACACCCATACTATAAAATAATAATAATAATTAATAAATTTTAAAAGGATTTACCCCACTTTTAGGCATTAGGGGACTAAGATAACTAGTCGCTCAAGGCTGTAGAGATGAAACAGTGTCAATGTTGAGGCATTGTTGAGAATGCCTGGCTCATAACAGGTTTCAAAAATCTTTATTGCCTAGATTCTTTGTGGACTGACTTGAGCCCAAATTGATGCCCTAATAGTCTTTTTGTTGTTAATTTACCACAGTCTTACTAGGGAAGGATTTTATTTCCTGGATGGCATTAGGTTCTCAGTGTAGAAGATTTGAAGCCTTAGGCTATATCTCCTTTAGAGTTTTCTTTCAGAAAGCCTCTCTTTCCATGTGTACTTTCATCTTAATCCATGGATTTATACATAGTTTTTATGGAACTTGACATTTTCCCACAATTTCTCTCCGCTGGTTGTTGCAAGTTAGGGTTGCTAGGTCATAATGGAATGAATGTGACTTTTGCTTTCTTGTTTTGGTAGGATATTGTCAATAGTTCATTCTTATTGGAAATATCTAATGCAAATTTGTATATGAGTTCTGTTGATGATTAGATAAATTTGGCTTATAATATTTATAAAGAACAATTCAATTGATTGATTTAATTTAATTCATTATTAGTTCTGGGATTCTTTTCTCCTTAGGGTCCATTAATATTATTAAAATATTAAGATTAGGGTCTGGCCTGGTGGTGCAGTGGTTAAGTTCGCACATCCCACTTTGGCGGCCTGGGGTTTGCCGGTTTGGATCCCAGGTGTGGACCTACACACCACTTGTCAAGCCATGCTGTGGCAGGTGTCCCACATATAAAGTAGAGGAAGATGGGCACGGATGTTAGCTCAGGGCCAGTCTTCCTCAGCAAAAAGAAGACAATTGGTAGCAGATGTTAGCTCAGGGCTAATCTTCCTCAAAAAAATAAATAAAATAAAATATTAAAATTAGAGTGTTTATTTAAGCAAGTTGCAGATATTTCACGATAACACAAAATGAAATACTAGAAACTTACTTGCTTTGTTAACTAAACTAGAGGATATCCACTTTGATGGGGATGCAGTGTGCTGTACGGCAAAGGAAAATAGAGACGTTGATTCCAATCAAAACTTTTCTACTAATCAACTTATGGAACTGAGGAAAGTTAACAAACTTTATTTTTTTACTTTACTTTTTAAATTAAATTTAGACTTGGAGAAAAGTTGCAAAAAGTAGTACAGAGAATTCCTGTATATCCCTCACTCAGCCTTTTCTTAATGTTAGCACAATCCATAACCATAATACAATTATAAAATCCAGGAAATTGACATTGGTACAATATTATTAACTACATTGCATATTTTATTCAAATCCCACCAGTTTTTTCCCTAGGTCTTTTTTTCCCACTATGATTCTCTGCGTCTTCTTTTGTTCAAGGATCCTATCTTGTATCCAGCTGTTATTTCTCTTTGCTCTTCTCCAATGTATGACTTTCCTCTCTTTCTCCTTTTCTTTCATGATCTTGACATTTTGGAAGAGTATTCATTATTTATTTCATACAGTGTTCCTCAATTTAGGTTTGTTTGAAGTTTTATCCTAATTAAAATCAGGTTATGATTTTTTTGGTGCAAAATACCTCAGAAAGATGTCGAGTCTCATTTATCCCATTACTAAAACAAGGTAAATTATGATAAAGGTTTTTTTTTAATCTGTGTTCTATTATTTTGTTCTGTTTTTCTTTTCTTTTTATTTTTTTGCACTGTTAAGTAGGTCTCTGTAACAGAAAATGACATTTACAGAAAAACATTTTAGTATTATCGTTTCCTTGGGGTGGAAATTCTCCTTTATCAGTCAACTGCGCCTATGCTTAATGCATCATAGGCATTTTTTTTAAACAGAAAAATTAATGTTTTTTTTAAGAAAATGCATCCAGAGATTTTAGGAACCATATCATGAAACAAAGTTAGCTAGGTTCACCTAAACCACAGCATGATCATGTGTCATCGTTCCTCTTTCAGTAGCCTATTATACTTAATAGGTTCATTCTAAATATTTGCTGTATATACCATTCTATTTTTAAATGAATCTTTTGCCTACTGTCAGCTTAGTTTTATATCGCTTAATATAGCATGTGTGAAGTGATTGTTTACTATTATAATATATCTCAACAAATACTTTATCTTCTAGCTATAGATATCGTTAGTATTCCATTAGGCAAGGGTTGTCAATAATTAGCAAGAATTGAACATGTAGTAGTTTTAAAAAGTTATGAATAATGCCTATAAATAGGTATAAGCATTACAAATGCTTGCAATATAAATAATGCCTAAAAAATAATTTTGGAAGTCTTAATAGAAATCCAAAAAGCTCCAAACATCTACATCTAAATTTTAGAGAATAAATATTGTACTTTGAGTGGAAGGAGAATTCCAAACACTTGCAACAGATTCCAGGAAAATGTACGGTGTCTCTGAATCTCTTCTTGCTATTCTCACTGCCTTCTTTCCTCCCTCCCTGCCTCCTTTCCTTCCAGTTTTATTGAAAGAGACATTGCAAAACAATTACAGTGTAAGAAGTTTGATAATAGAGGTAAGCAGAAGACACTATGAGAACATTAAAAAAAAAAAGGAATATTTTATGCTACCTGAAACCTTCAGCTGACTGTCATTGATGGAATATTAAGGGGAGAGCGGCTGCTACAGGGATGAAGGGAGTAGCTTTTACAGAATTTGTCATTGAAACTTGTAGACTAACATTCTTTTGGGCATGGCAAACTTCCAGCTTGCATATACATAACTGATAAGAGCAAAAAGTCTGGGCAATCCTTACCTATGCTACATGCATGTTCACCAGAAGTGCCAGGATAATTTGATTGTGTAACCAGTTTACAAACTACGTCCACTCTAGCTTTACTACAAAAGTGAATTGCCTGCTTATTAACAGCACTAGTACCTAACTTTTTAACGCTATGTGATATAACAAAGCTGAGAACTTTAAGTATATTATCATTAATGCTCACAAAAACAAACTGCGATGAATATCGTAACGATGGCAATTTTACAAATGAAGGACTGAACTTGGAGAGGTAGGGTAAATTGCCCAGAGATGCATGTAAGTATCAGACTTGATATTCAAGTGAAGACAATCTGACTCCAGAGACTGTCTTCATAATAAGTATAAGCTATAGACTTTTTCTTCACCAAGAAAGCAAGTGTACTTATAATAAGTACAATTATGGTAACTAAACTCATGAGTTTTGGGGTTCCCCAGACTCTTAATATTTCAATTGTGGGCTTGGTAGGGAAAAATAATAAAAAAACAAACATTTTTGTCAGTTAAGCAAAATAATGATAAAAAACAATATGATACAGAAAATCATTTATAAGAAATAAAGGGGAGAAATAAATTTGCATTAGAGAATTCAAAAGTCAAAATCTGTCTTCAGTCTTATTGATTTACTTTCCATTCTTTAAACTCTCAAAATGCAGGCTGTTTAGGATTGGGTCTCTGTAATCTGAGGAGGAGATCAGAGAAAATCATTGTCTTTCACAATTATAATAAATAGAGGATCACTCTATTTTGATGTACGTATATGATTTTCACGTGGAAGCATGATATCATGCTGTGTTTCTTAGCCAGGTACTTAAGCATTATGGTGAAATTTTCTCTTTGCCCAGAGTACAAGGATATAAAGGAAAGCCACACTTCCTCAGGATCAGCTTGGTAACGTCACTGGGTTCAGAGATGAGTACGAGGCTTCCCATTCCTTCCCACTGAAAGAAGAATGTATTTCCATTATTTGCATACATTGCCTGTATTAGCAAGGAAGGAAGAGCCTGAATGCTTCTCTAAAGTACATGAACAGCTTTGAAAAGATAACTCAGGATTCATGACACATTTAAACCCCAGGCTTTATACCTGGTCTTGAATGTTAAAAGACCTTTACATTTGCAACAAGCATTTCTGCTAGGAATTCTTCCAAATTAACCAATATCCTGTGCCCTTAGATCAAACACATATGGAGCAATAATGAAACTTTCTTGGAAAAAACCTTAAGGAGAAAAAATTGATTAAAATCTGCAATAAATAATGATAGATAGAGTTATACTCATTCTTGGGTCTCAGGTCAATGCTAAACTTTGCTGCAAATCCCTATCTTACAGCTACATTCAGCCTATAGGTTTTGCTCACATGTATATTTAAGTCATGGCACATTTATTGATTACCTACTCCAGGATGTTGCTACGCAAGGATTAAAAAGATGAGTGAAATATGGAATCTGCCAGCGCAATCTGGTAATGGTTGGAATAATAAGATAGATACACAAAACGCAAAGCATCGAAAGTAAATGGCTTAAGAAAAATGCAAATAAAGAATAATCTAGATATTTATAGAGAGAGAAAGAGAGAGGCAGAGACAGAGACAGAGAGAATAAGTTTGAGGTAGCCATTAGAAGCTTCCTGGATAAGGAAGTGTTTAAGATTCATTTTAAGGAATTTTGACAGGTAAGGAAGGACGGCATTTTTAGAGGGCAGGAGAGGAGGGGAGAAAAGTGAAGAAGTACAGAGTTCGAGTATGTTCAGTTCCTTTGGAGAGCGGGGCATACAGATCAGGCGGATGATAGAGGTGAAAAGGTATTAGTAAGAATTTATAGGACCTGGTGGCTGATAGTATAGAAGGAAAAATTAAAGATAAATTTGTGGTTTAAAACTCACATGTATAGTGGTGACTTTATTTAAAGAAAGAAGCAAGGCCAGATAATGCACCGAATTTAGGAGCAGGAAAGTGATACATGCTTTTATTAAAATGTTGAGAGTAAAGTATCTCAGTGAACATTTGGGTTTTTGAATTATGATTTGGACCTTAAAAGAGAATGTAAGAGGGCTGGCCCAGTGGCATAGTGGTTAGGTTCGTGTAATCCGCTTTGGTGGCCTGGGGTTCAGATCCTGGGCACAGACCTAGACACCGCTCATCAAGCCATACTCTGGTGGCGTCCCCCACACAAAATAGAGGAAGATTGGCACAGATGTTAGCACAGGGACAACCTTCCTCATGCAAAAAGAAGATTGGCAACAGATGTTATCTCAGGGCCAATCTTCCTCACCAAAATACCCCACAAAAACACAAAAAAAGAGAGAATGTAAAGAGTATAAGAGTTGGAGTATAAGATTTGATATGAAGTCTTGGATCTTCTAAGTTGTATGGCCTCAGGCATGTCCCAAACTCTCTGAGGAGCATTTTATTCACTGTTAAAAATATAACTTAAGAGTGTTTTTTCAATGTAAAATTCCATGATATTCCTGTTGATGATGTCTGCATAAAAGTAACAGTTGAAGCTATTGTTAAAGGGAAAGACTAGAGGAGATCTGAAGAGGGGTTAGGACAATTACTGTGTTTGATAAATGGAAGCAGGAATTCTAACCATCACACGAAATTTTGTTTGTTGATACCTGTTTTTATATTTTTCTGACACACATGTGCATACACTATATGTTACTTGACTTTACCTGTTGATGAACTTCTTAAAAAGGGTGCCATGGAGGATGCAGTCTTCTAGGAGTTGCTTTATTCACCTCAGATTTTGATGCTGAGATTCATCCATGCTCCTTAATTATATATCATCTTTTTATTGCTGCATGATATTCCATTTTAGGAAAATTCCATACTATAGTTATCCATTCTCCTATTTATGGACGCTTTTCTTGGTTCCAGTTTTTTTGCTATTATGAACAGTGTTACAATCAACATTTTAGTTATATCTTCCAGAACATTATGGGCAAGAATTTCTCCTGGGTATATATCTAGGAATGATATGTAATCCAGGAATGATCAACTTTATAAAACAATGCCAAACTGTATTCCAAAGTGTTTGGGTCATATCACACTCTTACCAGCAATGTGTAAAAGCTACGTGTCATCTCCAAAACACAGTCCCATCAGGAGAGGTCTTAAATTCTATTGGTGAGTGACGGAGAATGGTATCTGTTTGTGTTCTTTTTGAAGAAGAAGATTAGCCCTCAGCTAACATCTGCCATCAATCCTCCTCTTTTTGCTGAGGAAGACTGGCCCTGAGCTAACATCCATGCCCATCTTCTTGTTGTTTGTATTCTTTACTGACATTCTCCCAATTACCAAAAGAGCTGGGTGACTTTTCATAAGTTTATTGGTGATATACATCTTTTATGACAAGTCTATTAATATTTCCAACCGTTTTTATTAATTTTCTATATTATTTTAATTTATTGGATTTCTCTCTGTATACTTGAATATAGGCTTCTGCTGACTCTAAGAATTTCAAACAACTTCCCACACTCTCCTCTTTAAAGTGCATTGTGAGAAACAAAATGCTGTTAATTTTCATATATCTATTTAATTTTTTTAAGTTTTGTGCTTTTGAAGTCTTTTATAAAATACTCTCTGACCCATGGTCAGAAAGACATTCTCCTACATTTTCTTCTAAAAGTTTTAGCTTTTGCTTTTTAAAATTCTTAATCCATGTAAAGCTGATTTTTGTATATTGTGTGAGGTAGAAACACAATCTCATTTTTTCCTTATTAATGACCTATTTTTAGCTCTATTGAATATTTCTTCCTTTCTTCTGTAATTTGTCCAAGTATCTAAGTCATATATCAAAGATCTATCTAAGCAAGAGTCTTTTCTTGGATCTTTATTTGTTGCTATAGCTGATTTTTGTCCTCTCCCTAAAGCAGTATCATTCTGCCTTAATTAAAGTGACATGTGGGTCAATTACCCCTTTCTTTCTTTCTTCTCTTTTTTTTTTGCTGAGGAAGATTCACCCTGAGCTAACATCTGTTGCCCATCCTCCTCTTTTTTTGCTTGAGAAAGATTAGCCCTGAGTTAACATCTGTGCCAGTCTTCCTCTACTTCATGTGTGGGTTGCCGCCACAGCATGGTCCACATGTGGTGCAGGTTCACCCCTGGGATTTGAACCCCTGAACCCTGGCCACCAAAGCAGAGCATACCAAACTCAACCACCAGGTCACAGAGCCGGCACCCTTTTCTCCTTTTTTATTAACACATATAAACTTATTTTGTGTCATGTATTATTCTAAGTCCTTTACAAAATGTTAACTCATGTAATGCTCAAAACAACTTTATAAGCAGATACTTTTATTTCTGATTTTACAGATGAGGAAACATGTGAGAGGTTAGGTAGCATTTCTAAGGTCGTAGAGCAGGTGCTGTAGGTGGGACTGGAAAGCAGGCGGTCTGGCTCCAGCATCCATTATTATCAGTAATATGCCTACTGCTTCTTTGTCTCCAGAAGCTCTTTGGCTATTTTTGGTCTTTTTTGCTTTCATATAAATTTTGTAATCAACTTATCAAGTGTTAAGAACAACCCTTTTGTGTGACTGTGTGATTCTCACTGAAATCCCATTACATATACACAATGATTTGGGTATAATCAAACACATTAATATTTCTGTCACAAAAACTTATTTAGCAATATTATTGAGAAAAGTGGATCAGTTCAGGCCCAGTTTTGCTACCAAATAAATTTTGCTGCCAAACTGATGAAAAATCATTTTGCTTAGACCTCTTTAGATTTCTGGAATTGCAGAATGTGTTATTGCCGTTTAATAAATGAGGAAAAAGAGTCTCTGAGTGGTTAAGTAATTAGACCAATTCAATCTGCATTCTTAATTGATAAACTGCCTATAATTTGCTCCAGGTGTTTTTAAAAAATTTTTTTAAGAAATGTTTTTATACGGATTTTTAAACCTCAAAATAAAAATAAAGTGTTTTTTTTTTTAATCTGAGTATAAAATGACTCCAGATCTCTGCCTAATTTCCCTTGCTCATTAAACTTTCCCTGGCTGATAATCTGTTCTTTTTTATTCATCCATTTCCAAGCATCCTCTGTTATCTAGTCTCTGTCAGGAACCAATGAAACAAATAACAAAGTTGGTGAGTAAGTAATGAAAATGTCTGTGAAGTCTGATCCAAGGCATAAAATGACTAGATTTCAAGTCCACTCACAGAATTTTATTAATGTACAATTCAGATTCGAGATTTTGTAAGTTAAGTCAAGTCTTGTTTAAGATAGATAGTTTGCCCTTAATTTGTTAACATTTGCAGGTAAGTGATGTATTTTTTCCCATTTTTTTCCTTTTTCCTTCTTATTGTCTCATCCCCTGACTTTTAATTGATTATGCTGTGTCAAGTTATTAAAAGTTTACTCCCCTTTAAAGTAATAGCTTATTTTTCCATCAAGGTGGGCTGATGTTGCAGCCTCTTACATTAGAAAAGGAGCTTTATTCATGAGCTACCGTTCATTTAGTGCCTGGCACACAGTAAGCATTCAATAAATGCTTCAGAAATGAACAAGACAGCATGACCTCTTAAAATGTTGATGTCTATTCCTCCCAAATTGAAGTTTAATTTAACAATTGCTTCAGAATTACATATTAAAGATCTCAAGAAAAAGTAATAAATTGAAAAACTAGTCCTGCTGCAGACTGAAATATAGGTACTGATTTTCTCACTGAGGTATAAATGAAGCCCTAAATACAACGGGTACAAGGGCGGAAGCATGGTAAACATTCTATAATACTGTTGACTCAAATTGAAGTTCTGAAAGTGTTTAAGTTTGAAAGTTCAGGGCATTCATCCATATACCACTCTATAATTGTAATTAATAATGCTTGAGAATAATTATTATTATTCAGTTATATGCTCTTGCTTATATTTTCTTATCTCTTACCAGTAAATTTGTGTCCCTGTCACCCACGTGCATTCAAGAGTTCAACGCTGGAAGCACACATTAGACCAGCAGTTCCCAAACCACACTCTCCTTGGAAAAAATTATGGATTCCAGGGCCCTATCTCTGACCTACTGTAACATAATCTGTGGGTGTTGGGCTTGGGATTCTGTACTTCTGAAATCTTCCTCAAGTGATCCTAAAGTGCTATCTGTCATTGGCCTGTGGAAGAGTGTTTGGGATCCACTGTTTGTGCCTTATGTGAAGTGCTATCTCCGCCAATCTGAAGAATATTCTGGATCTATTCACAGGTACAGAGGGTTCTAGGATGCCTGGTGTGGATCCTCCATAGTAGTCTTAGAGCAGGGAAAAACTAGTTTGCAAATGGTCTAAGAATATGGAGACATTCAGTGTTAGCTCAGCATTCTAGGGAAGTAGCATAACATATTCTCCAAAGGTCTTTTCTGACTTTGACCCATGTCACTTCTAAGACCTTTTCATATGTTTGCAAGGGATCAATGGCAAAGACAGTTTTGTTCAGATAAGGCATTCATCCACGTACGATCCTGAATCTGGACATGCTAAGAATATTTTGGAGCTCCTTTTAACATTCAAGTCATACGCTGCGAGGTTTACTATAGAATTGGACTCCATTTTTCAAAAACATGCTTGTGGAAATTCACTATAATTACAAGAGAAAACTAAGAAGGAAACCAGTTAAGTGCTTTTTGAAAAATCATATTCACACTATCAGTGGGTACCTTTGCTTACAGACTAGAATCTCCTGGAAACATATGACATTCACTCCCCATCTGTTGTCTCCTGACATTGTTTAATCATCAGTGTCAGAGTGAACAGCATGAGCTCGTCTCATCTCACCCCTTCATTTGCTGTGAAATCACAGGCCTGTAGATAGGCCCAAAGAAGGAACTTCCAGTCCCAGGATGACATCATCACCTGCACCTGGCTCCTGGTGGTTCAGCTCTGCCAGGGGATGCTGTGCGAGTCAACTACAGTGCTTCTTCTCTCACCCACAGAACACACTGTCTCTCCTGCAACTGCCACAGCTCACTGCAAAGCAGAGAAAATTTTATCCCTCTTTCGTAATACTTTCTCCTTTTGTATGATATTTCTTAGATCCCAGAGCCATTTTCCCCCTTTTGGAACATATTTTAAAAATTGATATAAGCCAATGAGAAAATGATTCAAATGATAGATGTTCTCTTTTATCTTTTCTTCTTAGGATATGCCTATTTCATAAAGCACCTATATTAACTGCTGAAAGGACTGTCTCCATCTATGGGGCTAAACCATGTTCTACTGCTTGGTCACAATCTCAAAGATATTCTTTCAGTGAGTTAAAATACTGATATTCAGATTACAGGATCGAGAGATTCAGAAACTTAGTCTGTAGTATCCACATATGGGTTTACATCATTCATATGTCCTACCCATTGAATTTCAAGTATAATATAACAGCTACATGTCACAGTATATTCTAAGCATTTTTTAATTTATTATAGTCTTTAGTAATCACAATAACTCTGTATGTGTTCATGCTTAAGTATGCAGGGAAGATGGATATACTTGTATCCATATTACAGATGAGTAAACTGAGGTTCAAAGACGTTTAGTGACTTACCTAAAGTCACCCTGTTGGTAAGAGACAGATTCATAATTTAAATCCATATTTTCTCACACGAACTTTATAACTTCCTCCTCTACTTTCTAACCTCCCTCCTATGGTGATGTTGATAATAAAGAACCACATGTGAACTTGTCTCTACCTCTCTAAAATGCACGATCTTGCCCATTGGTGTTTTCTCAATAAAACAAAGACATTTCCTTAGCGATGGGCTGTGCCCATTTTTCTTTGAATTCACATGTTAACATTTAGTTCATTGTTAGTTCCTTTCCCATCCTTTGCTTCACAACATGGCAAAGCCCCAAGGTTGGAGTCAGCAACTTGAAAATGTGATGTCAGTGGCTTTGTGGAAGAAAGAATAAAGAGAAGTTGGACTGAACAAGATAGGAAGTTTAGTAATTGTCTTAAAAAGTCATCTTTTTAAAAGCAAGAATTCTGGCCCTCTAATATAAAGACCAAGGGAGAATTTAGATTTTAATTATAGACTTCTGTAAAGTTCACTCTTTGTGTTAACCCAACAGGAAGCAGCTCTTTATAGATACCAATTTATTCACTTTCTTTAACACTCCAAACTGAACAATCACTTTCATGATTTTTTATTATTAAAAGAAGTTTCTTTTTAAACTGCTGCTATAATAAATAAGGTAATGCTTCAACTGAATTGAGAGTCATAGAACAATCTAAACCCCCTTGGGCTTGGGGCTCAAGGTATTTAAGTTACTGTGAAGGGTGTCAGGGTGATAGAGAAGAACAAACAAAGAATTAGTAACCATGGAGCCAAGAACACCAGCAATTCCATTTGTCTTGACCAAGGAGTTGCTACAGAATGGGCTGGAAGTCATCTGCAGAAGTTCCACTCCCAGTTCTCCGAAGAATCACTGTGCAATCTTTTCAAAGTCATGTTTTCCTCTGGGCCTTGGTATCCTTCATCTATAAGGTGAAAGGTGATCTATATGCGCTCAAAGATTCCTTGCAGTGTTAATATTCTAAGATCCTGAAAGCTTACAAAGAGAAAAGTTTAAAAAGATCTCAGTAGGGATTAAACGAGGTGGAAAAAAACAATATTATGGAAGCTGGAAGGACTCAACCTCGGATGTGAAGCCCTTTAAAAATTTGTTTTTCCCCCTGAGTAGGGCTGGTGCTGCTGATAAGGGGATATTTATCAGACTCTGGGAATAATTTCACTTTGATTAAATGTTTGTGATGCTGCTTCAATTCATGCTACTCATCTAGCCTGATTTGATTGTCTGGGTTTTGGTTTCATTTTGTACTCTTAGGAAAGAGTACAAAATAGTATCATGGTGCTATCTCACAGACTGGTTTTTTAAACAACACAAAAATTCTACGCATGTATTATTCTGCAAGAACATTATATCTTTGAGAGTTCAGTAACTAGTATAATGTGATGAGTCCATTAAAATATTTGGCAAAGTAGATCATGTAACACATGATTTCTTGCATGGATGAGACCTATAATCTATGGGTCTCTTTATTTGTTACTATGACTTGGTAATTATTCATGTTAGACATACTACAACAACTTGATAAACCATTGCTACACACTGTTATCATCTTCCTGAGAGTCAGCAATGCCACAGCTCCTTTGAAGCTTTGAACTATTCATTGTCTAAGCACAAAGATGAGAACGGAGTGGAGGCTACAGATAAAGAGAAGAGAACATCCTTTAGGTTGTTTTCCAAAATAAAAGTAAAAAAAATTTTAATGGTCATCATTCTTCTTGAATTTATGCTTCTGGATTGGTTAGTGGAAAGAACATTATTCTAGAAATCACAATATCTTGTTTCTAATCCAGGCTCTGTCACTTGGATGTGTGGACCATGCCATTTACAGCCTCTCAAATTCAGTTTCCTCATCTGTAAACTGGATGATTCATTCTATAATTTTTAAATTCCATTCCTGTATTATTCTATAATTAGCGCGAATCCCTTCCCAAATTCTTGAACCCAGGTTCCTATGAACCTAAATGAAAAATGTGGTTTTGTAACTGATACTTAGTATGTAATAGTTGACCCTGACTTGCTTGCTCAATACTTCTAAAAATCACTTTATTGATAATGAACATTAAAACAGCCATTTTTGAAAAGATTTAAAAAAGGCATAAAATCACCATAAATAAGACTTGCCTTTGGAAAACAGAGAGTTGAATGCATGTTATTGTGTATATAGGGGATGTGAAAGGGACTGTCACTGTGTAACTGATATTCTTCATGTTTAGGAGTTGAACTCAAAGGAACAGCAGATTTCCCATAAAACTAAGCCATGCTGATTTCCTGTGTGAGACGTACAGGGAATCCCATGCGACATCTCTCTTGTTCATGTAAATGTTAGGTAATTTTAGGGTATATTATATTTATAACCATAAGGGAGACATAAATACACTGATATTATTATGATGATTAAACAAGGGTGTGTGTACATGTGTATATTGTGTGTGTGCATTCCCACACACATTTGTACATGTGTTAGGAGGGAAAGAACAAAGAAAGAAGTCAAAGAGTAGAAGAAGTCTAAATTAGCATATAACTGTAATTGAATGTGTTAAAGGAAGTGATCTTTTAAAAAATAAATTGTGTATTGCATGAAAATGCTTTAATTAATAATCTGCATTTGAATTTACTTCCATTTAGCAGTGCAAAACAGTACATCACGATCTATGTGTGAAAGACAGGCACATCGTGTGAAAATCTTATGTTGTATAGTAGACAAAAAGGAAAAAAGAAGTTACTGGCGCAATGCAGAGTTGGACTGAATTACTGACTTACAGTCTAAAGTAATTTACATGTCAGAATGCAGGCGTGTATTCAGAGCAAATGCATAGATCAGACCTGGTCTGACGAGGAAAACAAACAAGCATAAAACTTGTTTCTGAAACCAAAGCTGGAGCTTGCCTAGAACAAAGAAAGTCTTCAGTTGTGGAAGGAATTATAGATGTAAACTGCATCATCGCAACACATATCATTGTTATAAATACAGGAATTAAAACACTTAAACATACAAGAAAAGCAGTATTTATCATTCATTTTCAAGGGCAGGCAGTTAGCCGAGTTAGCAAATAGATTTACCACTTGGGAAATATTCTGCCTGAAGAAAGCAGTTCTGTTCTGATAATGTGGCTTCCTGAGTCAGTGTTTCTCCAAGCAGTATCAGCACCACCTGGGAACTTCCCAGAAATGCAAACTCTCAGGCTCCGCCCCAGATCAGCTGAGTCAGAAAATCCAGGGGAAAGCCCGCCTTCCAGGTGATTCTCATGCACATGGAAATTTGAGAAACACTAATTTAGTAATACAGTTGAGAAACTGGAGAGTAACTATTCCGTCATCACAAAGCCACTATATATTGGATTTCATATTTACATTTTTTAACAACCCTCAAAAAAAGGTTCTACTGAGATGGCTAGATAGATACAGATACTTCTTTAGCTTGTATTTTTTTATTGTATAGAATAACGAAGTCATCAGATGATTAAGAAGCTTTTCGTTGCTGTGCAATAGTCAACAGTTCAGTGAAATAAAACATATACAGATGATCTCCTCGGTCCCAGGCACGAAGCCCTGTTTGCAGCCAAATATCCCGCCCTCCCAACTCATTGTATACCTTCCACAAAGCTGGCCGAGGAGAAGGGAAAGGAACAGAGATGAAGAGGGCAGTGAACTTGAATTCATCTAAATGTATTTCTTCTACTATATAAAGTGAAAGTTAAGTAATCTTAAGCTTCCTTCAAGCACCTTCTTCTGTGTCTAGCTATAATAATACTGGACAGGAACGATTAAACCAAGAATCTTGTGGGAGGATCTAGTGAGAGAATCTAGAAGAAAGTGACACCAATTTCTGCATGACAGCTAAATTCCTCATTCTGTATTATTTTTGAAATAATGGCTATGTGGCATATGAAACACGTTTATCATCCAGTCAGAGTTCAGTATCATGGGGTTCTTCTACTAGATAATGAGAAGGTGAAAAATCCACAATTAATAGTTTTTGTGGTTCAAAGATAGTATGACTTGGAGAGGATAGGATCTTCCCACATGCTCTGTGTGTGGATGCTTGTATGTATTTAATATCATGATGCCTAAAGGTACACTGACGTGTTCACTCCAGTTACTCTCACTCTGGACACGATATGCTGAAAGGCTCCATTTTGACTTGAGAAAAACCAGACAGAGCTCCAACTAGAACTGGGCAGCTTAGTAGGATTTTTGAGAGTATACGTTAGAGATTCAGGAGTTCAGAGATTTAATTTTATAAAATGAAATCACTAGGAACGAATGGTTTTTTACCATATTTTACTTTTTAAATATCTACTTCCAAATTGAATTGCTAGTCTGTTAGAGACCTTCCACCCTGATGGACCCTGATGGGGGAACTGGCACTGGACTGGCCCTCTCACCATGACAACTGCAAACTGGGCAAAATACATACAGCAATGGTTTTGACACATTGAGCAACAGGCAGCATATGGCTGTGATCCCTGAGAGAAGGAAAATCAAGTAGGTGAGCCCAAAACTCACCCAGACTTTCTGTGTGGAGACACTTTCTGGACTGAAGATAATTTCTGTACTGGAATCCAAGTAGAGCATGAATATCTCACAGCTAATACACTAGAGTATTCAGATGAGGTGGAGGCATCTTGTCAGTAACTTACTCTCAAGTGATTCAGCAGTTACAAAAAAATTCTTGAAGAGAGAGAGATTGGAGTTCATTCAGGACACAGAAACAGCTGGAATTTATAGGGCAGAGCACTATAGTGTGGAGAACATCAAAGAGAAAAAGCTCCATAATTCTGCTCGAGAGTAGCATTGAGGCTGTTGTTGAATATGCAAAGATTTTTCAGTACGGACACATAAAAGCAACAAATATTAAAAGAAAAAAATTTAATTGGATTTTATCAAAGTCAAAAACTTTTGCTCTTCCAAAAACACTTTCAAGAACACAAGCCACAGAATGGTTTAAAATACTTGCAATACGTAAAACCGATAAAGGAATTGCATTACAAATATAAAAGGAATTCTTATAACTCAACAAGAAGAAAATGAACAACACAACAGAAAACTAAAAAGAAAATATTTAGACACATCACAAAACAACATGTATGTGTAGTCAACAAACACATGTAAAAATGCTTGGGCATCAAGAAAATGCACATTAAACCCATAGTGAGATACCATTGCACACCAACTAGAGTGGTGAAAATAAAGAAGTCTGACAGTGCCAAGTATTGATGAAGATATGAAACATGTGGAACTCTGTCATGCTGCTTGTAGAAATATTAAATGCTACAGCCACTTTGACAAATGGGCAGTTTATTAAAGTTAAATATATACTAATCACAAAACTCAGCAATTCTACCCGTAAGTATTTGCGCAAGAGAAAGAAAATCACATATCCAGTCCACAAAAAGACTTGTACATCAACGTTCATAGCAGTTTTATTCCAAAACTGAAGAATACCAAAATGTCCATCAATCAATAAATGGATAAACAGATTTTGGTATAGAAGTGGAAAAATTCACACCAATAAAAAGAAACAAGCCACTGATACACTCAACTGAATAGATAAATATCAGAAATATTTTAATTAGCAAAATAATCCAGACACAAGAGTACATATGGAAGAGTTACATTTATATAAAATTCTAGAATAGGCAAAACTGCACTTTAGTGACTGAAAACAAAAGAATAGTTGCCTGCGACCATGTGATGTGGGTGAAGAGATCGACTGCAAAGGAATGTGAGAGAAAATTTTAAGGTGAAAGTAACGTTCCATCTCTTGATTGGTTTGATAGTGACACAGATGCACACATTTGTCAAAATTCATAAGAATACACTTAAAATTTCATTTTATTGTAGCTAATTTACATTTAGAAAAGTTTATTTTAAAACAAAATATATAGCGAAATAAAAAATCATTACTAATTTTAGCTCATTAAAACAAAGAGGAATCCAAGAGCCTAGACTGACAGCTAATTAATTGAGTGTAGAGAAACTGTCACTTACAGTAGAATGTTAATATCTAAATATAGAAGGAATAATTCATTTAGAAGATCACTATTTGGAAATCTTATTTGAAATAATTAATTCAGACAAGAAACACCAATACATGTTAAGATTAGTGGGTAAATGTTTGCTGAGCAATGTGATATTTACATAGTTTCAAATACCTCGAAATAAAACACTTGTTGAATATATAGGAAAGAAAGAGTGATGTACAGTGAAGGAACATGACAAACACTGGCTGAATCAAGTGATCAAGGTTAGCAAATGTGTACTACCTGATGAGATGCAATGAAAATAAAGCATCACTTCTGGGATAGTCTTGGCAGAAGTGAATACCGTGAGTCTAATCGTGAGGAGACATAAAACAAACCCAAATTAAATAACATTCTACAAAATTATTGGAAGAATCTAAAGAAACATGACAAATAAATGCAACATGTGATCGTGGATTGGATACTTCTGCTATAAAGGACATTATTGGTACAACAGGAGTGGCAAAACTTGAACGGGGTCTGCTTATTAGATGATAGCATGTGTCACAGTTAATTTCCTGATTCTGATGGATGTAGTCTGGTTATGTAAGAGAATATTCTGTTTGTAGGAAATATATTTTAGAGTATTCTGAAATGCTAGGGTACCTTGTCAGTAACTTACTCTCAAGTGATTCAAAAATAAAGGAAAAGAAAAAACCTCTTAGTACTATTTTTTGTTATATTTTACTGACTTCCTAGAGGATTCATTAGAGCCATAAAATGAAGAAACTAATATTTCTCCAGTCTGAGAAAAGTCATTCTTCTATTTTTACTAGATTATCCTTACAAAATGCACACAGAAGGTAAGTTCTGTGTGTCAATGTAAAGCTAACAGTAATTATCAACTGTGATTGGGAAGATAATATAATTAATATATATACTGCAGAAAAATATTTATTGAAACAGTATTCACCAGGATGTTCAAAACCTTTGTAATTAAAAGCAATCATTGTGAATTATTATTTTCTTACATTTTATTTAGTCAGTTTTTTAATTCAGCCTCTTCCACAAAGAAATTATATGTTCTTCTAACCCTTTTTCCTGGCCCATTTGCCACAGTTTAAATAGTAGGATGTGAAAACCACAGAACTATTATTATCTTGTGAAATTACATGCTTATCTTGGATCACTCTTGACTCTTTCTGATTTTTATTTTGAGATTCTACAATTCAGTCCCTGCTATTGTATTAATACCTCCAACTTTCCAGTGCCTTGATCCAACTCAACTCCAGACGTTAAATTTTATGACATTTCCATATACTCAGTGTAATGTGTTAAAACTAAAGTCATTTAGCAGATATATGTGATCATAAACTTTTCAAAACAAACCAATAAAATATAGCTAGGGCTGACGTTCATCAGTACACAGCAGTACGTCCAGGCCAGTTGTTAAAATATTGAGATATTTCCATTCCATTTGATAGTTAGCTGATACTCTGAATCCTTCAAGTGTCTCATTGTGGTCTTTTCCACCCGTTGCCACCCCAGGATTCCTCCTCTCAACTCTCATTATCCAGAAGCTAACGAGGTAATGCTTGGAACACCAGAGGGCATCCAGAATTCAGCTTCAGCACCATGGTCAGTGTCTCCAAAGACTTGCCCTTGTGTAACGATACTGCTTTGTATATTTGAAAGCTGCTAAGAGAGTAGATCTTAAAAATTCTCATCACTAGGCTGGCCCCGTAGCCTAGTGGTTAAGTTTGGCATGCTCCGCTTTGGCAGCCCAGTTCAGCTCCAGGGCACAGACCTACACTACTTGTTGGCGGCCACGCTGTGGCGGCAACCCACATACAAAATAGAGGAAGACAGGCACAGATGTCAGCTAAGGGTGAATCTTCCACAGGAAAAAGAAAACAGTTATCATCACAAGAAAAACGTTTTGTAACTATGTGAGGTGATAGATGTTAACTAAACTTATTATGGTAATCATTTTGCAATATATACATATATCAAATCATTATGTTGCACACTTTAAACTTATAAAATGTTATATGTCAATTATATCTCAATAAAACTGGAAGAAAAAAATATTTTCAATAGTACCATTGGGGATGTCCATTCATTTACAAAATTTTCTCACATTTATTTATAGCGATCATTTTATTATAATTTTATCTGTATTACTATTGGCTTGAACAAATTTTTTAAGGTGAAATTATTTACCTTGTAGATAAATGTCTTATAAGGTAAACCTAAAATAGTATTGAACATTTTTTGAATTCCTATAATTTTATTTATTTACAAAAAACTCTCTACACTATGAATTTTAATTTTAATGAGGACCATAAATTACTCAGTACAAATCTAAATTCTGCTTTGTCCCATTAAGTAACCCAAATAAAATATTGAATGAAAACATTTTTTCGAGTTCCCAGATGATGATGATGCTGCTGATCCAGGGATCATGTTTTGAGAACCATTGATATAGATAAGCACAGTAGTTCCAAACTACACAACACTATAATCAACTGGGATGATTTTTTTCTGTGGATTTTTATTTATTTCGAATTGTGGTAAAATATACATAACATAAAATTTATCACCTTAGCTCCTTTTAAGTGTACAGTTCAGCAGTGTTAAGTATATTCATATTGTTGTCCATCCAATTTCCAGAAGAGTTATTTTCATGTTTCAAAACTAAAACTCTAAACTCATTAAACAAGTCCCCATTTTTCCCTATACCCCACCCCTGGCAACCACCATTATACTTTCTGTCTTTATGAATTTGACTACTCTATATATTTCATATAAGTGGAATATGTCACTTTTATAACTGGCTTATTTCACTTAATACCATGTCCTCAAGGTTCATGGCAGTTGTACCATTTGTCAGAATTGTCTTCCTTTTTAAAGCTGAATAATATTCCATTGTATGTATATATCACATTTTGTTTATCCATTCATCCATTGATAGACACACGGATTGCTTCCACCTTTTGGCTATTGTGACTAAGGATGCCATGAACACGAGTGTACAAATATCTCTTTGAGATCTTGCCTTCAATTCTTTGGGGTATATACCCAGGAGTAGAATCACTGGATCATATGGTAATTCTATTCACAATTTTTTGAGAAACTGCTATACTGTTTTCCGTAGTGACTGCACATTTCCACCAACAGCGCACAAGAGTTCCAGTTTCTCCACACCCTCTCCACCACTTGTTATTTTTTTTATAGTAGTCATCCTAATGAGTATGAAGTGACATGGGATTTGTGTGTGTGTGTGTGTGAGGAAGATTGGCCCCGAGCTAATATCTGTTGCCAATCTTCCTCTTTTTGCTTGAGGAAGATTGTCCCTGAACTGATATCTGTGCCAATCTTTCTCTATTTTATGTGGGATGCCACCACAGTGTGGCTTGACAAGCAGTGCTAGGTCCACTCCTGGAATCTGAATCTGTGAACTCTGAGCCACTAAAGTGGAGCATGCAAACTTAACTACTACGCCACCAGGCCAGCCTCGACTTGGAATTATATTTTATGAAACCAAAACATATTGAAGTTAAATCACTTGAGAAAAAAGGGCTCAAAGATAGTCTCTGGTGTCTCTGGTGTCCTCAGTCCTTTCTTTTTCTCCTGATTTATAGATTCAAAGCTAGAATTTTATTTTAGCCATATAGTTATTTTAGGAGATTACACATGATTTCTTAAATACAATCTTTATTTTAGCACAAAATTCAGCATTGACTAAAATAATACTTTTACAATGTTATTAAAATGGTGATGATTATTAATGTTACCAATCATGTGCCCCAAATAGCAAAGCAAGAGGGACATGAAAATGGGACACTTTTCTTCAGATCTCTTTTTTACAAATTCTGCATGTTGTTATTGAATAAAATTTCCTAGGTAAATTTCATGGCCTCAATTCCATTTCTAGCTAGTTGTGTGATTTGGGGCAAGATTTTTATTGTCCCTATGTTCTGACTTCTAAAAAATTTCCAAGAATCTTTCCACCTCTTTTTTTTGGTGTTAAAATAGAGATTCTTTCTTTCTGTCTTTCTCTCTTTCTCTCTCACTCTCTCTCTTTCTTTCTTTCTTTGTTTCTTCCTTCCTTCCTTCCTTCCTTCCTTTCTTTTACATAGAAGTAGTTTACTGCTATATATTTTTGATTTAAGGATACACTTATTTTATCTTTTTTATATTAAAACATAATTTACATATAATATTTTATTAATTTTATACACCTCTCATTTTGGTGATCTGTGACTTAAATTATCCTGGGATAAAGGATATTTTATCTGCAGGAGTTTTAAGACAAAGAAACACATTACAAGGAGACCAACAACTTACCTTGGGATCCCACAGTCCCCTGGGTCAGCACATAAATTACAGAGAGGGTTTCCATATACATCCTGGGGAATCTACTCTTTTGGGATACTCTTTCCACTTTCATCTACATGTTAAGTCAATAACAAACTTCTTAAGTAGTCATTGAGTGGAGAACGGATATACGTAGCACTGAGAGGAATTAAACATGAAGGACTCACCATGTGTAAGTTTAAAATTTGATATGGGCTCTGAACAAATGAATATATGGACAATTGATATAGGCATGTGAACAACCCAGTAAACACTATTTCCCATCAAATTTGTAAACTAAAGTTACATCTCTCTTTTTGAGACATTTAAGATCTAATTTTTAAAAGTGAAAATATTTTTAAATAATTTAAAGTACATACACGTTGCTGGACAATTCACTTTTGAGATGGGTATTGCAAAATTACTTTTTTAAATAAGAGCCCTGACTGGGTTGACTAAGTCTATGTTTGGAAGGGAAATTAGATTTGACATTTTTAGAGGAGATTATTTATTAAAAAACAAAAATTACATCAAAAAATTATTTTAAAGGTTGACACCTGAGCTAACTGTTGCCAATCTTCTTTTTCTTTTTTCCTGCTTTTTCTCCTCAAATCCCCCCAATACATAGTTGTATATTTTTAACTAGTGGATCCTTCTAGTCATAGTATGTGGGATGCAGCCTCAACGTGGCCTGACAAGCAGTGCCCTGTCTGCGCCCAGGATCTGAACCAGCGAAACACTGGGCTGCCCAAGCAGAGTGCGTGAACTTCACTTGGCCATGGGGCCAGCCCCCAAAATTATTTATATCAAAAAATTATATCAAAGTTCAATGAGCATATTTTTTCTGTCTAGAGAAGAGTTGCCCTGAAATGTGATGAGATGAAAATAGGAAAATGAGACTTGAGGAAGACAAATAGGAAGTAATTTAGAGCCATAGTTGGTTCCTTTGTCAAGTGATTGCTAATCATGAGAGGCAGAAGATTGTATTGGTTAAGCACACAGACCAGATCCCCTGTGTTGGAATCCTGATTTTACCACCCCTCTGCTCTATGATCTTAAGTAAATTATCATACCTCTCTGTGCCTTAGTTTTCTCATCTATAAAATAGGAATCAAAATATCTACATAAAAGTAGATAACTTTATAATAATAAAGTTATTTCAAATAATCAAATGAATTTTTATAAAGTGTTTACAATTTTAATACATAATAAATCAATGGATACATAGTTTCTTAAAATGTCCCTAGCATTCAGATGCTTATGGTCACCAGGGAGATCTCCAAAATTTCCCTGGATTCTAAATGGTCCAGTTAGAAAATTGTTGACCCACTGCCTCACTACATTAAATCAGCGTTCATCTTTTGGCACCTATACAAATTTACCAAATTTATAAAAATCATAATTTTAATAAATAAAACAATATTTCAATTGTTTTGAATGATTATTTTAGTGCTACCAATAAGATAAATGTTAATTAGAATCTTTCAACAAACTATCTCTGTTTGATTAGATGATACATAGCTTGAATCATTAGTCAGATTCCACATCTCCTCAGCTTCATATCCTACTCATTCTCTCTTCTAAATTAAAAAAAATCTATTTCACATTTATTCATTAAAATGGCAAAAACTATTTGGCAGCCCCCATATCTGAGTACTTCAATTAAATGCAGATGTGGAAATTTTAGAGAGGTTGCTCATGGAGGACTACACAGCCCTCTTTGGCATGCCTGAGAGAGAAAACAAATTAAAAGCAGCTTCTATAAACCTTCATAATAATCTATTCCTTTGAGCAGCGCTTTCTACTTTAAACCACTTGCTGAAGTTAATACTTCCTTCCTAAACAGGCATGGGTGAAGAATGGGTATACCTAGCAGAGGGAAATTACAAAAAAATTACTTGAACTATTCAAAACCTGAAATATTTTGTAAAGTTTCAATTTGGTATAGTAGTGATGGATTCCCATTCCATTCTTTTGTTTTATTCAGCTCTAAAAAGTATTTTTGTGTTTGTAGGTTCTCTTGCATATTTGGATGAAGTTTTTAATAGCTGAAAACTCATATATAAATGGTAATAAAGATAAAAATAATTAAATTAGCACTGAGTCATTAAGATATGCCAGATATACTCAATTCTTTTACATATATTTAATTTACAGATATTACAATTTACATAAATTATCTTCTTTAACCATCACGAAAAGACTTTGAGATAAGGACTATTATTGTCCTCATTTTTTGTAGACGATGAAAGTACGGCACAGAAAAATTGAGAAACTTGTACTAGGTCACACAATAAGCAAGTTGTGGGGGCAAGATTTAAACCTATTTAACTTGACTCCAGAATCTGGGCTCTTAATTGCCACAGTATACCTTGTATTTAGGACTCTTTCCCTTTCAAGTGATAAAATAGCACATCATTCAAATGGCTAAAGGAAAAAAACCCTAAAAATTCATGGCAAATGTACCTTCAATCACAAATAAATCCATTGGCTCAAACAATAGCCTAGGGGCTTGATCAAGCCTTCTCTAAATCTCAGATCTATTTCCTTCTTTTTTGGATCCTTTCTCAAGCAAACTGTCCTCTTGAACTGGTAATGGTGCAATTCTATCCTCTCAAAACACCCATCATAGAGGAGAGAGAGAGCTGGGGGAAAACCTTTTTCTTCCCAATAGTTTCAGGGAAATCTTTGATCACATGCTCACATTTTAATCAATTGCTATTGCCCTGTCATCAGTGGATCTGAGTCACCAAGTCTTGGTCACCTGCTTATGCAGCATTGAGTCAAACAGTGTACTGATAATGTGCACAATAAAATAGCTGTGATGGAAAATATCCACATTTATCACTAGGTCCTTCAACACTAAATCAAGATCTATTGATGACTGCCATATTTCTCCAGAAACTATATATTCTATTAGTTTAATAATCTTTAACCTATTCTAGTCAATCCAATGGCTCACAAAAGAATCATTAAATGAATAAATTAAGAGAAAAATTATTCTCTTGTATTATACGCTTTCCGTGATAAACAGAAGAAAAAGTGATCAAGCAATTCTCCCTCTTGTAAACACAGATAAAATGGGCTGATTCGTCCTCAGTAAATCAAAATTTTTCTTCAAATTTAAGGAAAACATATACTAGTAGCTATCCTTTTACATTCTATACCATATACTGATATAAAGTGATTTCCAACATTATCACTTGATAAAAAATTGCTTTTTATCCTAATATTAACTAGGTATTCCAGTTTTTAACATCCTCAGCTGTTGCATGGCTTGTAACAATTTTTTTCCCCTTCAAGAGTGTATCGTAGAATGATATTTTTGTATTTTTGCTCTTTTCTCTGCCTTTTTTCAGCCAATAATTAATTTCCTTTGTTCTTGGAAAACTTATTTTGCCAAAAAGTTTACTCTGCTACATTTGAGAAAGACATGTCATTAATTGACAGAATTTTATACTAGACAATACACTGATAAGTTAGAGCAACAAGATTATAAGCCCAATAAATTTTAGTTTTCAGTTATTCATGAGGTTTTCCTATACTCACTTTCCTTTCACTTTATGCTTAGAGATTTACTTGTCCCAGAACATAAAAATTCATATTCTGTACTTATAATGAAACACCAAACACTATTACCTTTTATAGTATTATTCCAACTTGTAACAATATTTATGCAATATTTTTGTAATTATTTTCATCAGGCAGCCTGTTAGTCAGTAAACTAATAAAATTAAGCTCCTGCAAAAGTGACTATTCCAGCATAAACCAGTAGCATAAATGTCATCAAGTTGTGCAATGGGGCATTCACACACTGACCACTAGGAATGCATGGTGTAAAGTACCATTAAGAAACTTACACACCTAGAAGCTGCAGAATGCATGGTGCCCTCATTCTCTTGCCATTCTGTGGAAATGTCTTATCGTGTCAAGCTTGGCTAGATGCACCATAGAAAGTGTCTTGGAAAGAAAGAGTTAAAGCAACTATAATATATTTTTCCCCACTGGCCAGTGGGATGAGGAGGGGTGCTTTTGGAGAAAATAAAATAAGACAAATAATCCAGTATAATTGCCTTGTAAACATAACTGGACCTGCTGGTAAATAGCCTAATAGTGTATTCTAGGAGAAGAATTTCCACCTTGGGAATGCTATAAGTAGGATGTCCCTGATTTAGGATTGCCTAACCAAAACACACCTAAAATCTATAGGTTGATGAGTCATGTCTCCCTGGAGAATACCATCTATACTCT
Organism: Equus asinus; assembly: GCF_041296235.1. Lineage (NCBI taxonomy): Eukaryota > Metazoa > Chordata > Mammalia > Perissodactyla > Equidae > Equus > Equus asinus. Next base: position 12,743,999 of record NC_091794.1, on the reverse strand, counting down.
GGGGTATAACTGCAGATGTTTCACAACTTAAGTGCTCCCAGTTGTGTGAGGTGATACTTAAATCTGATTAGATTCTTCTTCATATATTTTTCTGAGTCAAAAAGTGTGTGTCCAATGCAGAAAGCAGGAAACTGGAGAGTCCTGTTATATATCTCAGACTTTTCCTTATTTCTCCTCTCTCAATCTCACTTGATTGCTTGTATTTTTGAAATTACTAATAAATTTTATATTTGGTAAGATTTTAGATTGGTTTGAATTTTATCTGACAATCTGGTTCTTTATTTTACCTCAGACCATTTTTAATTTAACATACACGCACACACATACACGCATAATCATACATATTTTAGTAATAAATAGAGGTGAAATAAAACTACAAAATTTAAACAAGGGAAAACAAGATTCAGGATTACAGTTAACTTAGATGAAGGGAGGGTAGGGCATGGGTTGATGGGAGGGCAAAATCAGGTGGTTAGAAGTAGATTATTGTCAATATCTTTGTTTTTGTTTGGAGTGGTGATTTCATGGGTGCTTGTCATCAAAAAGAGAAGCAATAATGAATGTTAGCAAGGAGGTTGTATATATACACATGCAATGGAATATTATTCAGCCATGAAAAATAAGGAAATCCTGCCATTTATGATAATATGAATGGACTTTGAGAGCATTATGCCAACTGAAATAAGTCAGAGAAAGACAAATACTGCATAATATTATTTATATGTGGGATCTAAAAAAAAAAGCCAAACTCATAGAAATAGAAAGTAGAAAAGTGGTTGTCAGTAAACAGACTGAAAGTAGTAGGGTGAAAAAATATCACATGAAAATGGAAATGAAAAGAAAGCTGGATAGCAATACTTCTAACAGAAAAGATAGACTTTAAAGCCAAGACTGTAACAATGATAATGATAAAAGGATCAATCCAACAAGAGGATATAACACTTGTAAATATCTATGCACCCAACATAGAAGAACCAAAATACATAAAGCAAACATTAACAGACATAAAGGGAGAAACTGATAGTAATACAATAATAGTAGAGTACTTTTAACACCCCATTTATATCAAGGGATAGATCATCCAGACAGAAAATCAACAAGGAAATTTTGGCTTTAAATGATACATTAGACCAGTTGGACTTAATAGATATATACAGAACATTCTATCCAAAAGCCGCAGAATACATATTCTTTTCAAGTGCAGCTGGAATATTCTCCAGGATACATCTCATGTTAGGCCACAAAATAAGTCCCAAGAAATTTAAGAAGATTCAAATAATATTAAGCAACTGTTCCAACCATAATGGTAGGAAACTAGAAAACAATTATAAGAAGAAAAGTGAAAAAAATACAGACACATGGAGGCTAACGAACATGCTACTAAACAACCAATGAGTCAATGAAGAAATTAAAGAAGAAATTTAAAAAATACCTTGAGACAAATGAAAATGGAAAAAACAACGTTCTAAAATATATAAGATACAAGAAAAGCAGTTCTAAGAGTGAAGTTTATAGCGACACAGGCCCACCTCAAGATACAAGAAAAACCTCAAATAAAACAATTGAACACTACACCTAAAGGAATCAGAAAAAGAAAAACAAACAAAGCCTAAAGTTAGTAGAAGTAAGAAAGATCAGAGTGGAAATATATGAAATAGAGACTAAAAAAAAAAATCAAGAGAAAAGATCAATGAAACTAAGAGATAGCTCTTAGAGAAGATAAATAAAATTAATAAAACTTTACCTACGCTCATCAAGAGAAAAAAAAGAGAGGGCTCAAATAAACAAAATCAGAAATGAAAGAGGAGATGTTACAACCAACAACACAGAAATACAAAAGATCATAAAAGATTACCATGAACAATTATATGCTAACAAATTGGACAACCTAGAAAAAAATGGATAAATTCTTAGAAACACACAATCTTCCAAATCTGAATCAAAAGGAATAGAAAATCTGAACAGACTGATTACTAGTAATGAAATTGAATCACTAATCAAAAAACTCCCAACAAACAAAAGTCCAGGACGAGATGGCTTCACAGGTAGAGTCCCCTAAACGTTTAAAGAAGAGTTAATACCTATCCTTATCAAATTATTCCAAAAAAATTGAAGAAGGAATACGTCCAAACTCATTCTATGAGACCAGCATTACCCTGATTCCAAAACCAAAGACACTACAAAAAAAAAAAAAGCTAAAATTACAGGCCAATATCCTTAATGAATACAGATGCAAAAATCCTCAAGAAAATATGAGCAAACCAAATTCAACAATGCATTAAAATAATCATGCACCATGACCAAGTGGGATTTATCCCAGGGAGGCAAAAATGTTTCAATATCTGCAAATCAATCAACATGATACACCACATTAACAAAATTAAAGATAAAAGTCATATGATCATCTCAATAGATGTAGAAAAAAATATTTGACAAAATTCAACATCCATTTATGATAAAAACTCTCAACGAAGTGGGTATAGAGGAAACATACATTAACATAATAAAGGTCATATACAACAAACCCATAGCTAACATCATACTTAGTGAAAGGCTTAAAGCTTTTCCTCTAAGACTAAGAACAAGACAAGGATGCACACTCTCAAGACTTTTATTCAACATAGCATTGGAAGTCCTAACCACTGCAATCAGACAAGAAAGAGAAATGAAAGGCATCCAAATTGGAACAGAAGAAGTAAAACTGTTACTATTTGCAGATGGCACGATGCTATATATAGAAAACTCTAAAGACTTCATCAAAAAAGTAGTAGAATAAATGGATTCAGTAAAGTTGCAGGATACAAAATCAATATACAGAAATCTGTTGCATTTCTATACACTAATAATGACATTTGGAAAGGTAAATTAAAAAAAATCTCATTTACAATTACATCAAAAAGAATAAAATACCTAGGAATAAAGTTAATGAAGAAGGTGAAAGATCTGGGCTCTGAAAACCAAATGATACTGAGGAAAGAAACTGAAGAAGACACAAATGGGTGGAAAGATATGCTGTGCTGATGAATTGGAAGAATTAATATTGTTAAAATGTCCATACTACCCAAACAAATCTACAGACTCAATGCAATTTCTATCAAATTATCAAGCACATTTTTCACAGAACTAGAACAAATAATCCTAAAATTTTTCTGGAACAACAGAAGACCACAAAGAGCCAAAGCAATCTTGAGAAAGAAGAATAAAGCTGGAGGTAGCACGTTCCTTGATTCAAACTATACTGCAAAGCTGTCGTAATTGAAACTGTAGAGTACTGGCAGAAAAACAGACACACACATCAGTGGAACAGAATAGACAGCCCAGAAATAAACCCATAAATATACAGTCAATTAACCTACAACAAAGGAGGCAAGAATATACACTGGGGAAAAGACAGTCTCTTCCATAAACGGTGTTGGGAAAACTGGGCAGCTACATGTAAAAGAATGAAGTTGAACCACTTTCTTACATCACATACAAAAATAAACGCAAAATGGATTATAGACTTAAATGTAAGACCTGAAGCCATAAAACTCCTAGAAGAAAATATAGGCAGTAGTCTCTTTGACATCAATCTTAGCAATATTTTTTTTTTTTTGGATCTATCTCTTCAGGCAAAGACAACAAAAACAAATTAATCAAATAGTACTACATCAAACTAAAAAGCTTTAGCAAAGTGAAGGAGACCATCAACAAAATTAAAACACAACCTTCAAATAAGAGAAGATATTTGCAAATAATATATCTGAGAAAGAGTTAATGTCCAAAATAAACAACTCATACAACTCAATATCAAAAACTCAAAAAATTTGGTTAAAAAATGGGGAGAGGACCTGAACAGACATTTTTCCAAAGAAGACATACAGATGGCCAGCAGTCACGTGAAAAGGTGCGCATCGCTAATCCTCAGGGAAATGCAAACCAAAACCACAATGAGATATCACCTCACACCTGTCAGAATGGCTATTATCAAAAAGACAACAAACAACAAGTGTTGGCAAGGATGTGGAGAAAAGGGAACCCTCATGCGCTGTTGGTGGGAATGTAAATTAGTGCAGCTACCATGGAAAACAATATGGAGCATCCTCAAAAGTTAAAAATAGAACTACCATATGATCCAACAATTCTACTTTTGGGTATTTATCCGAAGAAAATAGAAACAATAATTCAAAACGGTCTATGCACTTCTGTTTTCACTACAACATTATTTACAATAGCCAAGATATGAAAACAACCTAAGTGTCCACTAATAGGTAAGTGGATAAAGAAAATGTGCTTTCTGTGTATATATATGTGTGTATGTATATATATATATATATATATATATATATATATATACATACACACACTGCAATATTATCCAGTCTTAAAAAGGAATGAAATCTTGCCATTTGCGACAACATGCATGGACTTAGAGGGTATTATGCTAAGTGAAATAAGTCAGACACAGACAAATACTGTATGATTTCATTTATATGTGGATTCTAAAAACCAAAACAAACAACAAATGAAACAAAACAGAAACAAACTTATAGATACAAAGAGCAAACTAGTGGTTGCCAGAAGAAAGAAGAGTCGGGGGATGGGCAAAATAGGTGAAGTGGATTAAGAGGTACAAATTTCCAGTTATAAAATAAATAAGTCACGGGGATGTAACGTACAGCATAGTAAACATGGTCAATAATATTGTAACAACTTCGTATGGTGACAAATGGTTACAGGACTTGTCATGGTGATCATTTTGTAATGTATATAGATGTCGAATCACTATGTTGTGAACTTGAAACTAATATAATATTGTACGTCCACTATACTCAATAAAAAAAATAAAGCGTCTGGGAACATGGTAAAAAAAAAGGAAAGGGAGGGGATGGGGGAAATAGGGAGAGGTTAGCAAAAGTGTACAAAGTTTCACTGTAAGATGAATAAGGTCTGAGGATCTAATGTACAGCATGGTGACTATGGTTGATAACACTATATACAAGTTAGGGAAGGGATATAAGACAATATCTTAATCATATTTAATTTCTAATGCTTAGTATAATAGCTGCTATTTGGTGTGAACTCCTTTTATATATGATTGAATTTAACGGAAATGGACATTTAAGAAGAAACTACCAAACTATTGAAGAGTTCTGGGAAGGGGAGGGACATGAACAATCTTCCTCCATCTTCACTCAAGTTCATTCAATAAAGTAACATGAAAGAGTTAAAATGAAGCTGTCAACTTCTAGTTAAACACGGCAAATTGACTAACCACATTCGCTTCTGATCCTTTGGAGGCCATCATTGAAATGCAATAATAATCTGGCATGATTTACAGCGCTTAAAGATAATGCTGGCAGTGCAGAAAAAAGACCTCTGTATCTGGCATTTAGGATTACCCTCATGAACATCCTGTTAGGAAACGTACATAGAGGTTTGAACATAATATTCTCCAGTCTGGGGGAAAGAAAGGTGTGTAAACTCATATCTGTTTAAATAGATTCTATAGCGTGTGATCATGGTGCTGTAGAAAATTTTCAAGATAATCTAACCAACAAACGAAAGATTGCTGCACAGACACTGAAAAGCATCAGCCTCAAATAAATGATTCGTTTTATAATGAGCACATAAAATTTGATAATTAAATAGCTAAATTGGCAAAAAATAACTCACACACAAAGATATTGGTTAAGCAATGTATGAAAAATATCAACAATAAAGAACAACTTTCCACACTTGATTCAACATAAAAATAAATATTATAAACAAATATTCAAATAATACTACTACTCAACATTTGCAAGAAAGTCAAAAAAGTATATTTATGGATTGCCAGTGGCAGTATACATTCAACAATTTCTTTGGATGGCAATTTGGCAGTATATTCTTTTAAAGCCATAAAATCACTCATATCTCTCGATTCTAGAATTTTACTTTGGGGAACTTATTCTACAAATATAGATTATTTCTAGTGTTAAGTTAAATAAATCTGTTGAAATTTTTTAATTAGCCACTAAAGAATAGATATCAAATATATAACTTCCAAAGCATTAGAGGAACAAAAAAAGAAAAGAAAATATAATTCAAAAGTCAGTACAAAAGAAGGTAAGACAGTAGGAGAAGAATGAATATAGAAAAAGCTGGCCCCAAAACAGAAAACAAGATAGAATGGCAGAACAAATCCAAGCATATCTGTAATCAAAGTAAATAAACCAAAATTTCCAATTTAAAATACTGTCAGAAAGGCCTTCTTAAAACAAAATCCAGTCACATGCCATACATAAGAGGTATACTTGAAACAAGGTCAAAGAGAGATGAGAAAGAGGGTAGATACAGAAGGGAAAATGCCTAGAGCAAGCTCAAGCTGGTACAGCTACACAAAAACCTTAAAGAGGAGCTTTAAGACAAAAACACATCACTAGGGATAAAAAGCATCTTTACATAAAGAAATATGACCTTTCTAAATTTGTAAATGCCTAATCCATGTAAGTAAAACTATAAGGAAAGATGAGGGAAGGATAACCAGAAACTTGAGCTTAGTGACCAATTCTAGAATGAAAGGTGGGGCAGCAGCAATGATTGCGCTGTATTGAAGATAAGTACTGGCACCTCAGGTTTTATTTATTAGCCTTTATAAACTGAACATATATGTTATATATACTAATTTTACATATGCTATTTCATAAAAATGTATCATAATAGAATGTATCATAATTCTATCATATGTATCATGCCCTATCGTGTCATAATAGAATATAATGTTATCTGGACAAATTTGAAGGTATGAGTAATAGTTAACAAGTTGTGTTAGAATGGTTGAATTTTTGTCTTGTCTTACATTTAGCCTGAAAATAATTTCAAATTCCCCCTTACTCCATATGATTTATAAAAGAAGGTAAATTGAACACTAGATGTGGGAATATAGATGAGCAATGTCTCTATTATTAAAAAGTTAGTGAACAGAGAGCTTTTAAAATATTATGATAAATTTTGCTCTTACCTTGTGTGGAAATTGGAATTTATGTCACATAGTTGTAGAAACTAGGAAACAAAGGAGATCAAGAATTCCCAAGAACAGAAAATGTCAGCCCAAAGTTTAATAATTCCCAAAAGTTTGAGTCATAAATTTTCTGGTGTGATAAATATCAATATAGCATTTTACACACACTTAAGTTTTAAATTCGCACTATAAATAATTCAACAACAAACCATTCCAATTTCTATGTACAGGACAGTGAATGTAAAGACTACTTTTTAGAGAAGAAATTGAATGTTGAAGTACAGACATTTAATTTTTAATCATTAATATTTTAACTTTTTCCTGAAGGCATGTACTTAGAGATACAAAATGAAAATATAATTCTTTGTAATGACATTCTCCTCTTTTCAGCAGATGGCATAAGGCTCTTTGAAAGGCATTTTGCCTGAGACATATAATCAATTATAGTTTAATACTAAGTATGCTTCTATTCAAATACACCTACTTAGACTGGATAGGTATATTTATTCACTTTGCTTCCACTGAAAAGACTAGGAAATATAAAGATTCAGAAGATTCTATGAACCTATAACTAAAAATAAGACTTTCTTACAAGAATAGGTAGTTTTGCACTGTACATTACTGAATTTTTTAACTGAATCTTGGATGGGTTAAGTGAGGAATTAGCATAAATAAAGCAAGTGTTAAGGGTGGTACCGCATTACTCTGTAGAATGTAGTTAGCAAGCATTTTCTATTCGGTATTATTACTTTTGTGCTTATTTATTTGCCAGATGTGTGGACTGTGACTTCTGTTCTGAGTTCAGTGTAGTAAAATCTTCTAAAAGATAAAAAGTAATATAAAGTTCTAACAGAGAAGTATAAAATAGATTATGACCCCTCAGTAATTATGCCACAATTCTGTTGGAGAAAGCAATTCTAATACAGACCCTATTTGCACACACTTGCTTTAACTTTCTAGAAAAAGGAAAACTATTCCTATTAGCTGGGATTTTTTGGTTCTTGGCAGGTGCTCAAAAATTATTATTTCCTGAACATTCTTAAAGAAGAGAGAACACAGCATACATACATGCATATCTCCACACACACACACATACACATCTGTATAGACCGGCACATATCTTTATGCTCTATCTTCTTTAAAACATCAGTCTTGCCATGTTCATTCATAGAAGCATAAGATCTTATTAGCTTACTAAGTCCGAAAAGGGACCTCAAGAGTTCAAATTGAAAAAAAGCAAGTTCAAATTCAGCTTCCAGACAAAAGAGTGAGAGTTAGTAGGGTTCTCATTTTATTGTTTGAGAAAGATTCACGACCAGATAGTACAAGTCAACCTCATTTTGGATATAAATCATTTCTTCATATTTACTCATTGAATAATGCTTAGCACAGAATCAGTTTATATCCCTTCTCACTTGCAACTGAATCCTCCAAGAATCCTGATAGGCCAAAACATCCTGTACATAATGAGAATCTTTACTCATACCATGAAAAATAAATATCTGACCTATATATTTTTTTTGGTTACTAAAAGGACACTAAATGGTACTTGGATGCTTCTAACCAGAACATAGTACCAAGAATTTGTTTACTCATCTGCCAGAACTTTCCCCTCCTGGTGAATGTGCTGATTAACTTTAGAAGACAAATAAAATTCTCATTTTACATCCAAAATAAGGTGTGTTCTTTCAGAAGGCAGGGATGCCATGTGTGAGCTTGGAAAATCTCTTCCAGCCTGATAAGTCTATAAGGGTACCTTAATTCTCCAAGATTATATTTGCAAAGATCCTATCAATGCTATCCTTTATGAGGACCCAATAACAAGGTGACCTGTCCATCGGCTAACTCATGCTGTAAATAACAATAATTGATGAATTTTGCCTTATTTTATACAACAGTAGTGCCACTTCCTAAGACCTGGATTCATGGATGTCATTCCATCTGATAGTTGATTCTGTTCATTTCCCAGACACTCTGCACAACCAACTACTCAGAGATAGCAACCACCATAACTCAACTACATGGCAAAACACATCAAAAGACTGAAACTATGAAAGAAAATCAATATGTTTTAAATCTTTATCTTTCTCAAGAGTTAACACAGAGCAGCAGTAAGTCAAACTCACTAAATGGCAATGCCTTGTCAAACATTTAAGAACAACTAATACATCTGTAAGCAGCTATGCAATGCTGGAATAGTATAAAGAGCAGGAGGCTTTGGAATCAGACCTGGAGAGAATCTGACTTTACCAAAGGCAAACTATACAGCTTTCCTGAGTCTACCTTTTACTCACTTCTAAAATTGGATAATAATACCTAGGACTAAATGAGAAAAAGAAATGAGATAGTGCATATAAATTAGCAGGAAAATAGTAGGCCCTTGACAAAATGATTCCTTTATCGGCAACAAAGACGAAGAATTTGGTCTCTTAAGAATGGATAAAATATAATAATAAAGTATTAGAGAATCTTAAATTTGGAAGCCCTTTGGTTATGATTACTGAAGAAAATCACCCCCTCCAAGAAAAAAATCCTAAGTTGAAAAAGAAAAAATACCTTATAGAGGGAGACCACAGTTATGAGTATAAATTAGACTAGAATGAAAATCAAATAAAAATGACAGAAATCAGCCCCAATATGGGGGTGGGGACAAAATTTGAAGATAAAAGGAAGTAGAATTTGGAGCAAGTTATTGTCCCAGAAGAACTGGAAGATAACCCCAATTCAAATTAATTTCCCAAACATAGGCACAGATGTTTCACATGCTTTCCATAATTTTACCTCACATATTGGTTCCTAGTATTTAGGAAATGAAATTTACTCAACAGTTATATGTAAAAATATACCTCATTTCTTCTCACTTACGTTTATTTTAAGATAGGCATTTAATAAATTGGAGCAAAAAGATGAGTGTGACTAATGCAGACATGAATGTGTGAGATTTGAACTGACATACTTAGGGTACTGGGGATATGTACAAAATGGAATTTATGGATACAAGTATCACTTGAAATAATTGCTGTCTTGATCAAGATGTACTTTGCAATTAGGTTGGACAATCAAGAATAATACTGTATACAGTACAACCAGTGGCTCATGATTAAGCCTGGTGTAATTCTCAACATTGGAATTAACAAGAGTGCGGAATATCATTGTAGGTTAGAAGATAATTCCTCCATAGAGATGATTGCTGTAGCTTTAAAAGTCAACAAGATTCCTACCACTTACAGGTTTTGTAGTTGATCCTAATGACCAGTACTATGAAAAGAACACAATCTTTAAAACATTAGAGACATTAAAATTGCCCATGGATGTTTTTGCAAAACTAATAACAGTGAAAGTTCATACTAACATATATGAGAGAGCTTCATTATTCTCAAGTGAATATAATTTCTCTCTTTCTGATTGAATTACACTCCAGAAACTCCTACAAGTGGGAAAATGATCATGTTGTTAAAGTAATTTGTTGAAGGACATCAGTTATGCTTACTCTGAATATTTGAATTAAATTTGAATTTTTTCATTAATTTACTCATTTATTCAACAAACTTTGAGTTCCTACTGTATGTCAGATATTGGGAAAAATGTTAGTGACCAAAAAAGTAAGTTATGTTAACTTCTCTTTAGCAATTGAGCAAAAACCTAACTCAGTGAACGAACAGAGTAGCTAACAGAATATTGCTTTGACAATTTTAGTTTTCTTCATTTATTTTTTATTATACTTTAAGACCACCCCATCTGAAAAATGCAAAGCCATTTGATGTGGTTATCTTCAATGTGTGGAAGCAGCAGGAAACACCCTGTCCTGGATGCAGGAGGTCACCAGATTTGAGGAAATTTGGTGCTTTAGGTCATAAACAATGCCACCTAAGAGTTTAGCGTCCAGTTTGGGAGAACAGGCACGTAAAAAGCATGACAATATTAGACATATTTTTTAAAAAACTGAATGAGTTGTGTGGATAATAATTGCTAAATAGATTCCAGGGAACAGAGGCCATGAAGAGGCAAATATGGTAGTTTAGCCTTAAAAATTCAGGTACTGAACTTTTAATCCTAGGAAGGCATTTGAAGTAAGAATCAAAAATTGGATATGACAGGTGGGCTCACTCTAACATAAACCTCTAAGGTTTTCAGGTAGTGACTAGTGCTGCTAAAACCAAGAGGAAAATGGAAACAAATAAAAAAATGTAAAAAGCCAGAGACATTTTTGTGAGTGTGTGTTACAGGAAAGAAATAAAGACAGAAATGCGGAAAGCATTGCAATAAGATAGGTTTGGTTTTCTATCTGAAGAATTTGAGATGCTCTGTCAGCGGTTAAGAATGTGGGTATAATTTAAGAGAAAATAAAAAGTGGGCAAGTCCTGAGAGATTTAAAAGGTAGGGCCTTTTAGGAGAAGACTATGCTAAAACTTTGTGATAGGATGTCCACAGTCAGGGACCAGGAGTAGAAAGAGCAGGTAAGTTTTAGAAATGTCAGAGGGAAGGAGAACTACAGTGTTCAGTTTTTCAGGGAGCTGTAGAACTGCCACTAAGACGGAAGTAGGTAGACGGCAGTGAACTGTTAGCAAAAGGATTGAAGACCACGAGAGTTCTAAATTGGTTTAAGTCGGCCGCTGATGGAGATGAAAAGGTGTGCACAATCATGGTAATTTACAGCAGTTTATGTTAGTTTATATGTGTTTAATTACAATAAAATAGCACATATACATGTGTATGTGTATACATTCTTATATACATGCACACATTATCTTGCCAGGAATCTTATGGAAAAGCAGGGATAGAAAATAAGAAAACAACATAACACAACAAAAATGCTGCACCCCTTACTTACTAACCAGAATGTTTCAGAACTCAGTGTGTCAGCCACATCCCTCTATCTCCAATGCAAATAAGTGTTGTATAAGCCTGATGAGAGAAATAACTCACCAGGGCTCAGCTGGAACTTTGAGAAGAGTAAGAGGAAATTGCCGTGGGTAGGAGCCAGGAAGGGGAGTGCTCTTCCGGCATAGCCCCTACATTTGCTTTGAAACATTGCTCTGGACCCTCCTCCTTGTAGCAAGGTCAAATCCTTCCCCTGTAACCCACTTTTGTGACTATTGAGGAAAAACTGGAGTCAGAGGATGTCTTGTCAACTCCGCAGTAACACAGAGGGAATGAACACTTATGGAGCTCTTTTTACATTTGCTGTGTGCTAAACCTGGGTTGTCCCATTTCATCCTCACTACCATACTGTGCGGTAACTAGGATTAGATGAGGAAATTGAGTTAGAGAGCTTATATGAAATGTACAAGAGAAGAATTCAAAGACAGAGCCAGAATTCAAAGCCAAGAGTCCCCATCTTACTAAATACCCTTCTTTTCAAGGCCTTGTCCCAATGTCATGAATCCCAGAGCCCCTTCCAGGCACAAACTAAAAGAAACAGCAATGCAGGGTTACCCATTTGTAAACTGCAGTGTTTGCCTGTCTCCTTTCCCAGCCTACTTTAGGTCTAGTACTTGATTAACCATGTAAGTTGACGTGTCACCGACTCTTATTACTTCATTTTTTAAAAATCCAGAGTCCTTATAAAACACTCTTACCCTAAGTGAGATAAAATGTATCTTACCTAAGGACAAGTTAGAATAGCTGCATAAATGATACAGTTTAAGCACCTTGATAAGGCATGAGATGGGGTAATACTTACTGCCTTCACTGGGGGGGTTTCTAACATCATGCTTGCAGCCTAGGACTGCCTGCACATAAATCTACCCGAAGGCAAACAGAGATAATGAAACCTAGATAGTACTTAGGTCATCCTAGGATAAAGGAGCAACAAAGGTCTAAATTATGCTTCATAATTTAGAATTCTCCCCAGATGAGTTAAACACTCAGATTTGAAATCTTTTTTTCACAAAGCTAAGGCTAATTAGATTTTGAACATCTTATAAACAGAGACATAGATTTTCTTATGGAGATACCTGAAATTTGCTACCTGATAACAACAGACAAGCAATCCAGTAGCTAGCTAGACACCCCTGATTACTAAGCCAGGCATCCTGTAAGGCAATGGGGCAATGGTCTCCAGGGATCCAGATTATCGACCATGAGATGAACAATCCATCCCACTTGGGAAGGTTAGTGTTCACTCAACAACTTGGCACAGTGTCAGCGTTTCATGCATGCTGAAGCAAAAATGGTAACTTATAAATGGAATATAACAAATTCCAAGCTACTGAGCTCTAGCATTTTGGATAAGGGTAGTGTGTTAGCTAGCACAATATGTCTTATTTATTGATTTATTAGTTTGTTTGCTTATTTATTTTTGTGACCTCTACCCCTTCCTTCAAATAAAAGTTATTTATTCCTTCTAGAACTATCCGAACGGCTAAAGTTTCATTCTTATTGCCTTGCTTTGGCTTCTGAACAGGTCCAACACACTGAAAATTATGAAAAATAAACTTTGAGCTCTATCATTCAGGTGACATATCCTTGTTTAAAAAATTCAAAAAGAACTATTTAAAACTAGACAGCATTAATGAATTTGCAATTCCAAATGATTCAGCCTGCCGTCCTTGAACAAGAACTGTATTCTTTGGATACCATGGCATAGTAAAGGATAATGAAGTCATTACCTAAAGAAGGAAATCAGAAGGTTTATACTTCCGAGTGGTCTCCTCTTTGTGATACTTTTCAGGAGGTTGATCTATTTGATAGATATATTTTAGATGGAAATTTTGAATACTTAACAGATGCACCTAAATTATAATTAAAGTTACCTACGAAATTCTGTGGTTTTAGGACATAATGTTACTATTTCAGTTTTGAGATGCTCCTGTTGTTTCCTTGGTCTCAATTTATAGATTCTATATTTTTTTCTTTGGGTTTGTCAAATTATATTTTTCTCATTATTTTACACTTTCAAATAAGAATTTTGACGATCGTTCTAAAAATATTTTAGCTCTTAATTTTACCACATTCACAGCCAATAGTTAATGTAATTTTTCTAAAACAATAATAAATATTTTAAATAATCAGCTACAGATAGAAAGAAGTTAGAAATTCACAATTAGCATACAATTGAAAAGTTTACAGCAAAAGCGAAAATAACGTAGAAGCAAACAAAACACACTTGACAGATCACAATTTTTTTTTAAATCATTGCTCTTTAGTCCCTGGGTAGAATTTTGTGTTGGTCTGGGATAAAGGAAGAGAACACTGGGAATTTTTTTAACATAACACTTTTCTTGAAATATAACTAACATAGTGTATAATTCACCCATTTAAAGTATGCAATTCAATGTTTTTAGTATATTCACAGAGTTGTGAAACCATAACAATAATCAATTTTAGAACATCTTCATCCTTCCAAAAAGAAATCTTGTACCAGTTAACAGTCACTCCCCATTTCCTCCCAAACTCCCAATCCTAGGCCACAGTGAATCTACTTTCTGTCTCTAGATATTTGCCTATGATGGACATGTCTTACACAGCATGTGGTATTTTGTGAGTGGCTTCTTTCATTTAGCCTTACATTAGCAAGGTTCACCTCTATGTTGTGGCATGTGTAAGTACTTCATTCCTTTGTATTGCTGAATAATACTCCATTGTATCAATACAGCCTATTTTATCTATCCATTCATCAGTTGATGGACATGTGAGTTTTTTCTACTTCATGGCTCTTATAAATAATGGTGCTATAAGTATTTGGGTTCAGTTTTTGAGTGAACATAGATTTTCATTTCTTTGGGATATATGCCCTAGGAGTGGAACTGCTGAGTTGTATGGTAAATCTATGTTTAACCTTTTGAAGAACTGAAACACTGTTTTCCAAAGTGGCTGCACCATTTTACATTCCTGCCAGCAGAGTTGAGGGTTCCAATTTCTCTAACTGTATCTTTTTCAACACATTATTATTATCTTTGTGTTTTTTCATGTGGTCATTCTAGGGGGTGTGACATGGTATCTTACCATGGCTTTCATTTCCAGTTCCCTGATGGTTAATAAAGTTGAGCATCTTTCCATGTGCTTATTTAAATGCTTATTAGACATTTGTATATCTTCTTGGGATAAGTGTGTATTTAGATCCTTTGCCCTTTTTTTTTTTGAAGTGACAAAGTTTTTATTTTATTTCTTTTTTTTTAATTTTTTTAATTTCTATTTATTTATTTATTTTTAGATGTACATCATATTTTGAATTCTGTGTATATTACATCATGTTAACCACCCCAAAACTAATTATAGTCCATCCCCTCACATGTGAGCCTAATCACGCCCTTTGTCCTCCCTTCCCCAATGGTAACCACCAATCCAATCTCCAACGCTATGTTTTTATTTTTCGTTGTTTTTACCTTCTACTTATGACTGAGATCATATGGTATTTGACTTTCTCCCTCTGACTTATTTCACTCAGAATAATACCCTCAAGGTCCATCCATGTTGTCACAAATGGCCGGATTTCGTCATTTCTTATGGCTGAGTAGTAGTCCATCGTGTATAAATACCACATCTTCTTTATTCATTCGTCCCTTGATGGGCATCTAGGTTGCTTCCAAGTCTTTGCTATTCTGTATAATGCTGCAATGAACATAGGGGTGCAAGTATCTTTATGCCTTTGTGTTTTCAAGTTCTTTGGGTAAATACCCAGCAGTGGAATAGCTGGATCATATGGTAGATCTATCCTTAATTTTCTGAGGAAACTCCAAACTGCTTTCCATAGTGGCTGCACCAGTTTGCACTCCCACCAGCAGTGTCCGAGAGTTCCCATCTCTCCACATCCTCTCCAATATTTGTTGTTTCCTGTCTTTTTAATTATAGCCATTCTGACCAGAGTGAGGTGATACCTCATTGTAGTTTTGATTTGCATTTCCCTGATAGCTAATGATGTTGAGCATCTTTTCATATGCCTGTTGGCCATCCATGTATCTTCTTTGGAGAAATCTCTGTTCAGATCTTTTGCCCATTTTCTAATTCGATTGTTGGTTTTCTTGCTGTTGAGCTGTATGAGTTCTCTGTATATTTTGGATATTAACCCCTTATCTGATATATGGTTTGCAAATATTGTCTCCCAATTAATTGTTAGGTTGTCTTTTCATTTTGTTGATGGTTTCCTTTGCTGTGCAGAAGCTTTTTAGTTTGATGTAGTCCCATTTGTTCATTTTTTCCTTTTGCCCATTTTTAAAACAGATTATTGGAGCCAGCCCCGGGGCCGAATGGCTAAGTTCTCGCGGTCCACTTCGGCGGCCCAGGGTTTCACCGGTTCAGATCCTGGGCGCGGACATGGCACTACTCATCAAGCCATGCTGAGGCGGCATCCCACATGCCACAACTAGAGGGACCCACAACTAAAAATACACAACTATGTACCAGGGGACTTTGGGGAGAAAAAGGAAAAATAAAATCTTTAAAAATGGATTATTTATCTCTTTTGTAATTAATTTGTAAGAGATACATATTCTAGATCCACAAATCTCTTATCAGATGTTATTTGTAAATATTTCTTCTATTATGTAGGTTGTATTTTCATTTTCTTGATGGTGTCCTTTGAAGCAGAAAATTTTACAATTTGATGAAGCTCAATTTATCTGTGTTTTTCTTTTGCCACTTGTGTTTTTGGTGTCAGATCTAAGAAGGATTTGCCTAACCCAAAGTCACAGTTTACTCCTGTATCTTCTTCTAAGAGTTTTATAGCTTTAACTCTTGTACATATGTATGTATTTTGAGTTATTTTTGTTTATGCTGTGAGGAAGGGATCTAACGTCATTCTTTGGCATGTGTATTGTAGTTGTCCTGGTGCCATTTGCTGAAAAGACAACTATTTTCTTCATTGAATTGTCTTGGCACATTTGTCCCAATTGATAATACACAGAAAGGTTTCATTTGGACTCTCCTAATTCTGTTTGATTGACTGTATGCATATCCTTGGCCGGTAAAACACTATCCTGATTACAGGAGCTTTTCAGTAATCTTTTTCCCCTAGCTTTATTGAGATATAATTGACATATAACATTGTGAAGTTTAAGGTGAGCAATGTGATGATTTGATACACATATATGTCTCCCAATGATTACCACCATGAAGTTAAAGACACGATTCACTTCACAAAATCACAACATTTTTTGTGATGAGAACATTTAAGATTTATTCTGTTAGCAACTTTCAAGTATAGAATACAGTATTGTTAACTATAACAATACAGTATTGTTAACAGATGCCCAGAACTTATTCATCTTATAACCGGAAGTTTGTACCATTTGACCAACATCTACCCATTTCTCCCACCACCCCCTGCCACTGACAATCACCATTCTACTCTCTGTTTCTACGAATTTGGCTTTTTTTAGATTCTACATGTAAGTGTGATCATACAGTATTTTTCTTTCTCTGCCTGACATTTCAATTAGCATAATGCCCTCAAGGTCCATCCATATTGTTGCAAACAGCAATATTTCTTTCTTTTTAATGGCTGAATAATATCACACACACACACACTCCACATCTTCTTTATCCATTCATCTGTTGAGGAACACTTAGGTTGTTTCCATATCTTGGCCATTGTGATTTCATTTCCTTCAGATACATACTCAGAAATGGGGTTGTTGGATCATATGTTTATTCTATTTTTAATCTTTCAAAGAACCTCCATACTATTTTTCATGGTGGCTGTCCCAATTTATATTGTGAGAGTGCACAAAGGTTCTCTTTTTTCTACATCCTTACCAACTCTTGTCTTCGTAATAACAGCTATTCTAACAGGTGTGAGGTGATAGCTCATTGAATTCAATAGGTCTGGAGCAAAGCCTGAGATTCTGCCCTTCTGCCTAACTTCAGATGACACTGATGTACAGATCTACAGGCCACACTGTGAGAAGCAAGGCCCTCATCTGTTTGTAAATCCTCTTTCTTTCCATTGCCTCACTGGCTGCAAAGCAGGACACTGACACATTACTTCTTTATCCACAGATTTCTCTTGGTGTTCATATTAACTGATTTCAGTAGGATAAATGGCAACAAGGTCAGAATATGACTTTCCAAGAATATCACATTCCCTAATAATCAAATGAGTTAATGAATGTGAAAAAATTTTATAAACTGGAAATTATTGTATACAGTTTGTTGTTTTAAATGTTGATACCTATTTGAGTAACATAATAATTATTTATAAATATAAAGGAAAAGCAAGGTTGGCTATGTCCAGCTGACACAAGTTCATTTACACTAACTTACAGAGTTGATATTAAAAGTCCTGGGGCTAGATTCTACTCCTTTCTCGTCTTAGTCAGCTCAGGCTGCCGTAACAGAAAACCACAGACTGGATGGGTTAGACAACAGAAATTCATTTTCTTCCAGTTAGGGAGGTTGCACTCCTGATGTCTCTTCCTCTTCTTATAAGGACACCAGTCCTATTGGATTAGGGCCCCCTCTTATGACTTCACTTAACCTTAATTACCTCCTTAAAGGCTGCATCCCCAAAACAGTTACATTGGGGTTAGGGCTTCAGCATATGGATTCTGGAGGAACAAAACTCAGTCCATGACAGACATCTCCTGTCTTTCTGTTTAAATCTCCATTATAACCACTTCATGCCTTTTCTCTATTTTTAAAGCCAAATAGAGACAGAAGGGTACTCACAGCAGCAGAGAGCAGTGGTACAGATAGAAAAAAGAAAAAAATGTATTTTGTTTAGCTTTTATCTCTCATCAGTTTTCCATTTCTTCAATGGCATAAATTATTATAATTTAATTTCCTTTTATTAGATAACTAGCTAATAGTTATTTACTAATTTATAGCATCTACATAAAACCAACCCCCTGGAATTTTGAAACCTGTCCTTAGACACAACTAGCCCTCTTTGAAAGAGAGCATGACCCTTTCCACAGAATAAAACATTTTAAATAACATTAAACAAAGCATAAGAAGATTATTGAGCTATGAGAGGGTACTCTACAATTACAAACAATTTCTCTTAATTATATGCTGTTCTGACACTCAATAGAAAATGCAGATGAACCATTTAATGCATTTATAAATAAAATCAAATTCGAATATTCCCACAAAATATGCCAGTGGTATCTGCTATTAGCTCCTTGCTCGGGTTTTGTTTTCTTCCTCACCTTTGGCTGGGTCTGATTATTGGAACAGAGATACTGGTTTCAGGCTTTTAGTCCTGTTAAGCAATTGAGAGAAAACATCTAAAACACCATCCAAATCATCATTTGTGAATTGTAAGCCCGACTTGTTATTAGAGTCAGGCTATTAGAGTTTTGCTCCACGGTGATAACACTTTCTCTAACACAAAGTTCACATATAATCATTTGTGCTTTCTTATTCATGAAATAAAACCACAGGAGGCATTGATCTGATTAAAAGAGAAGTGCGTAATCGTGGAAAGAGACAAATGCAAATTAAGACAGATTTTTTTTCTCAATGTCTCCCTTTAAGAGCTGGCTTTAGAGTCATGCAAGGCATATTATGCTGGTTCTCTGTTGTCTGAGGGTAAGGACAATTTGAAAGAAAGGACAGGGCCAGGATGATTTCTGTTAAAATGCAAACACACACACACACACACACACACACACACACACACATACACACTTACTTTCCTGGGGAAAAATTTCTTACAATTCTTGATCTTTCATTTTGTTTCCTTTATATACATTTTTCAGTTCATTTCCAAAATGTTGCTTTCCTTAAGGTGGTTTTGTTCTCCCAGCTGGCATACTCCTATTTTTTAAAAAGAGTCACTAAAGGTATAATTTTGGAAATCTACATTTAAAATTAAATACTTGTTTACTTACAAAAACTTTTTATCAAAGCAGAACGGAGTTGCATTACCACTCCAAATATATTTTTTGTAGAACTGATTACATTATATATCTGTGTATTCTTGGAAATATTAAATAACAGAAAGCAAACACAAAGGTCTCATCTTGGGTCTTTCATGCAATACATCTTTGTAAATTAGGTTGACAAATTCGCCTAGTCTTCCTTTCTTCTGCTTACTGTCAGTATAAGATTGAATGACAAATTGGTCTTAATCAAAACGGAAAGCTTCTGCTCACCAAAAAATACCATCAAGAAATGAACAGGTGTTGGGCTGGCCCAGTGGCTCAGAGCTTAAGTTCGCACATTCCGCTTCAGTGGCCCGGGGTTCACTGGTTCGGATCCCGGGTGTGGACATGGCACCGCTTGGCAAACCATGCTGTGGTAGGTGTTCCAGAGATAAAGTAGAGGAAAGTGGGCATGAATGTTAGCTCAGGGTCAATCTTCCTCAGCAAAAAGAGGAGAATTGGCCACAGATGTTAGCTCAGGGCTAATCTTCCTCAAAAGAATAACTAAGTAAATAAATTGAAAAAAGAGAAATGAACAGGTATAGAGGAGGAAAAATATCTTTTCCCTCTACTTTTTTAAGTTCTCAACTGAGATCCCTATAACGTAGACAGATTAATAAGAGAAAAGCATACAAATTTATTTAAATTTTATGTGACAGGGGAATCTTTATAGGGAAAGGAAGACCCAAAGAAGCGGTTAACTCTGTTCTATATGGCCTGGGCTTCTTCACAACCTGGTGGTTGGTTCAAAGGGCAAGTGGCCAGAGAGGAGCCAAGCAGAAGCCATAATTCCTTGAATAATCTAGCTGCAGAAGTCAAACTGCATCACTTCACCATATTCTGCTGGTCAAGACATTTACGCAAGTGCACCCAATTTCAAGGGAGGCAATGGTAATATAGACTTTCCACCTCTTGACAGAGGCATGTCAACATCAAATTGTAAGAAGAACATATTGGACGGGATGCACTCACACACAGATAGTTAGCAATCTTTGAAGAAACAATTTGTCATGGATATCACATAAATCACAAATTTCTTAGTATCAATTTTATGAGTTTCATTTCCCATAAGACTGTCTCTACATGAGAACACTGAACACATAAAAGGGAAATAACTGAAAGGAAGCACAGGGCATGTAAGGAGGGAAGGGGAATATGAAAGACCAACCTCACCTGTTTTTTCTGCCAGCCCTCCCAGAGCACGTGGGTGAGAATACACTACTAACACGTTAAAATCTCACAATAAAGTCTGACTTCAATCAAAGAAAAATTATATGAATACTTAGTAAGCACTTTTAATTAAGTATATACAGCTACTTGTCTACAATCACACTTACTGAGAGCTTTCAAAGTAATGAAAATATTGCATGCATACCCTCATTGAATTTTGTTCTTAAGACAACCCCATGATATAGATTTATTTTAATCCCTATCTTACAGGTGAGAAAAACAAGTCTAGAAAGGTTAAGTAATTTATTCAAGGTCATATAGCTCATTAATGGCAAAACTGGGATCTTAACTTCTAAGTATAACGTAACTTTTCAACATGCATTCTTTTTAACTCCAATTTTTATCATGCACATGATTAAGCTGCAAAAGCCCAAAAGAAGAACATACATCAGTATTCTAAAAGTACACGTGCCATGAACTGCAATATCTACAAATCAGGCCATGGGTAAACTTGAAATCGGCTTTTTGTCTCCATCCACCTTCCACTTAGAGTTTCCAAAGAGGAGACATGGGATGAGGGAATGGGGAAAAAACAAGACAGAAAATGAAAACCTAAAATATTCTTCAGGCAAAGTATTAAAATTAGTAAGAGAGTTTAACATGATTGCAGAAGTATAACGTCAGTATACAAAACCATTCCTTACCCACAGCAACAAACAAAATTTTATTTTAATAAAATACATATAACAACATTAAAACTAAAAAGTATGTAGAAAAATATGGCAAAAGTGTATAAGGCCTTTTGGAGGAGATTTTAAAACATTATTGAAATAATTAAACGATTAAATGAAGAAATAAACAGATTGATAGGAAGATTCAATATCATAATAATATCATTCCCCTAAAATTTGTCAATAAATGTAATTTAATTCCCATCAAGGTACCAACAGAGATTGTAAAGAAACTATAAAAGTTGATTTTAAAATTTATTTGGGAAAGCAACGAAGAAGAATAGGTAAGATACTAAAAAACAAATATATGTGATAACTTGTCCCTATTAATTATTGTTTTGATTGTCTACTGCTATATAGCAAATTATTCCAAATTTTA
Source organism: Equus asinus (assembly GCF_041296235.1). Taxonomy (NCBI): domain Eukaryota; kingdom Metazoa; phylum Chordata; class Mammalia; order Perissodactyla; family Equidae; genus Equus; species Equus asinus. The sequence goes on along the minus strand of NC_091794.1, from coordinate 12,721,931 downwards.
GTGGCTTAACACAACGATTTTATTAATCTCCTGATTTTACGGATCGGGAATTTGGTCAGGGCTTGGCTAGTGTGTCAGTAAAAGTTCAACCAAAGGAGAAAAACCAGTAGAATTTATTACAAAGATTCATTATTTCAAGGAATTGCCCTACACAATTGTGGGGGGCTGGCTAAGTAAGTCTGTATGGCAAGAGATCAGGAAGAGAAGATTATATGCAGGTCTGAATTCCATGGGCATAGGCAGGCGCTGCTCTCTGAAGGTGAAATTTCTTCTCTCCTTCGGGAAACATTCAGGCCTGCTTTTAGGCCACCCAACAAATTAAGTTAGGCCCACCGGGATAATGCTCTTCCTTCAAGTCAACTGATTTAATTGCATCTGCAAAATCTTTTCACAGAAGCACCTACATCAGTGCTTGATTGAATAAAGGGTTGAGCGGCCCAGCCAAGTCAACATATCAGGAAGCCTTCACACCTGGGTTACTATTGTTTTTGACTCTGTGCGGTGTTTATTGAATCATTCCATTGTACTCAGCTGGATACTAATTGATCTGGAGCGTCCAAGACAGCTTCACTCAAATACCTGGGACCTTGGCAGGAACAGTCAGCAGAGAGGATTTAGCTGGTCCCCTCTCCCTCCCCATGCGGTTGTAAGGTCTCACCATCTGGCATCTCCAGCAGGGCAGTTAGACTTCTTTCTTGGTGGCACAGCAATCACTTGGACCACACTGGAAACTGCCAAATATCTGAAAGTCTGGTTCCGGAGCCGTATTCCACTGATCAAAGCAATCATAGGGCAGCACAATTTCTAGTGGAGGACAGACTCTACTGTTTGATGGGAAACTTGTCAAAAATTTGCTGCCATCTTTAATCTGCTACAGATATCCAGACTTATTATAAAATTACAGAAGTAAAGAGAGGGTGGTATTAGCATAGGTATAGAAAGTGAGTAAAGGAAAATAAAAAGTCCAGAAACAGACCTGCACAAACACAAAACTTGATATATAGTAGAGATGGCACTGCAGATCATTAGGCAAGAGATGCACTAAACAATAAACAGTTCTGGATATTGGTGCAAAAAACTGAAATTGAATTTCTACTTCAAATCACACACAAAAATCAATTTAAAGGTGAAACAAAAAACTTTTAGAAAACATATAGGATGAAGATATCTTTATAAACATTGGGTAGAAAATAATTTTTCAATTAATACAAAAAGCTCTAATCATAAAAGACCAAAAAAAGTTCAGACTGCATTTAATTCAGAAATTCTGTTCATCAAGAGATTCCATAAAGAATATGAAAAGACTAGCCAAAAAGTAAGAGAAGATATTTGCAACATATTTAACAAATAACTTACTAAAATCCAAAATATATAAATAAATTCTACAAAATAATAACAAAAAGACAAACACTCCAGTAGAAAAAGTTATGCACTGGCATTGCACAGAAAAGAAATCCTGAATGGCAAATAAACATAAGGAAAGATGCTGCATTTAGTTAGTAAATTAGTAATCACAGAAATGCTATTTAAAACCAAGGTGTAATTTCATTGTATATCTACTAGGTTCTCTAAAGTTAATAATGTGTCAGTAAGTATTGGAAAAATATGGAGAAAATGAAAATTCTCTCCGGTTGGAGTGTTAATTTGAACGATTATTTAGCTAAACAATTCAGCTTATCTCGTAAAAAGGAAAAGGAGCAGACAAGACAGAACAATCTACTTCCAAGTATTTATCAGAAGTCTTCACATTGGACATGTGTGACCTTGGGGTACCTGAGGAGTTTCTGACAGGCACAGATAAATTTAAGGGAATAAAATGCTGGATTCCCAGCCTCCACATGTAACGTATGTATTCTGAAGTGACCTGAGAATGTATCCTTAGCAGAGGCTATACACGTCATAACAATTACTTCCCATGTCTCCTTTCGCAAAATCATCCTTTCTTCCACTTTATTTAAAAAACCTCTCATCTTCAATTTCATAATGATGCATTAGCCTAAACAGCACAAACTTCAAAGATGCCAAATAGAGGGAACAATTCAAAATACTGGTGACAATTCTCCTTTAATGATGGTAACATCAACAATGATGTTGACCATATAGCTTTGTGTCTTTCCCAGCCTTATATATTAATATGTTTCTATTAAGGACAAGGTGGGCATTAGAAATATCCCCTCCCACACACACACCATATTAGGGTGCAGTGAATACACATATATTGTAGAGTGGGATTATGCTCTGTAATCTTGGAAGAAGGCATTATACCTGAGAGAGGGGCCTTTGTCCATGAGGAGGAAGCAAAAACGGTGAGGGTCAAAAATATCAAAGACAGCAACAGGCGCAAGATGAGGGTACCTGCCTTATCATTCTATCCAACACAGAATTAAAATATTCAGAATATTTGAAAAAGCACCCCAGAATTAAAACAATTTGCTCCAAATCTCATGCCTGTATTTTGTCTGGGGCTGTATCTCATTTGGATATCTTATCTGATTTCAAAGAATTAAAAATGAAAATTATATTATTTCTAACATCTCAGCATTACGTCTTTGAGAACATGGAACATATTGGAAGTAAAAAGTGTTTTGTACTTTCTCTGACATTTATTATTCATAGGAAAAACATTTCCTTGCATTTTACCAAGAAAAAAAATCACTGGAAGCTTAAAAATTGAATTTGTTTTTTACTTAGCAATAAATATCCTTTCTGGCACTTGTTGACCACTTCTCTACTTGTTGATTCCTTCCTAAGGAAATAGCAGTAGATTCTAAAGCAGATTCTACTATACACAATGCATACTTAGCAACGATCATTGCAAAACTTTATGTAAACCCTGCATTTACTGGTGGCCTGATACTTTGTCTTACTGTGAGTTTCCACTGAATCCTATCTCATTCCAGCAGTAGGTGATAGTCATCCAAGAACCAGAAACAAACAAAAAAATAATATTCCCATCCATCTGAAGAGATGCATTTCCAAATAAAATTTTGCATTATGTTCAATGACTGTTTTTTGAAATGGCTTTAACTAACTGTGTACTAACAATAATTGCTATGATAACTAAATTCAGAAAAAAATTAACACAAGAGTTTTAATGACACAAGAAATTTTTTAAACATCAAGTTTATATATATATATATATATATATAATTATTATTGCAAAGTATAATAGGGTGACCAATAAAAAGAATCTAAGTGCAAATATATGTTACATTGAGATAAAATTCTGTGGGAGTAGTGAAGTGGAAATATGAGTCCAGGAGAAAAAAAATATAAAATTTCTGACTTTTGAAAAAGAACTTTTTATCTGCATTTTATAAGTAAATGATGGTGAGTGAAAAATCACAATGGTGTGGGCTGACCCACAGTCTAGTGTTTAAGTTTCATGTGCTCCACTTCAGCAGTCTGGGTTTGATTCCTGGGCGAGAATCTACACCACTTGTCAGTGGTCATGCTGTGGCAGCAACCCACACACAAAATAGAGGAAGATTGGTACAGATGTTAGCTCAGAGACAATCTTCCTCAAGCAAAAAAAATTAAAAATAAATAAATAAGTAAATCACAGTGGTATTTGGATTTCATTGGATCTATTTAAGATTAATATTACAGTATTAATTTAAAATTTCAATATGCAAACATATCAGAAATTATATCATTTGAAATCACTTAAACAGTTGATAAAAAAAATTAGATATCCACTTAAAAATCTGTAAAAAGTCATACAGGTTTTCAAAATTCTGGTGGGGGATATGTAGGCAAAATTGAATCACATGTATATATATAATCACTTGTATATAATAAGAAACCTCTTGCACAGGTACATTGTGGAATCACACACAATATTTTTTGTTCTTTTTTTCCTCTCAAGAATGACAAGCACTTATTATCGAGTACTCACACAAACCAGGCACTTTTCTTGGTTAAAATAAATCAATACACAAATATCTCTGCAGGAGTGAAGTTTACACTTTAGGAGCATATTTATAGCAGCATTATAATAGCAAAAAATTAAAGAAAGGAAAGAAAACAACCACAGCCAACTCAAATGTCCATACATAGGAGAATTATCAATATGACACAGTGGTAAAAGTAAATATACTCGACTATAGGCAACAATTTAAGTCAAAAATATCACTTGTAGGAGCCAACCCAGTGTGCAGCAGTTAAGTTTGCATGTTCCGCTTCGGTGGCCCGAAGTTCGCCAGTTCGGATCCCAGATGCGGATATGGCACCGCTTGGCAAGCCATGCTGTGGTAGGTGTCCCACATATAAAGTAGAGGAAGATGGGCATGGATGTTAGCTCAGGGCCAGTCTTCCTCAGCAAAAAGAGGAGGATTGGCAGTGGATGTTAGCTCAGGGCTAATCTTTCTCAGGGAAAATAAATAAACAAATAAATCACTTGTAGTATGATAGAATTTTTTTTTTTTTAAGATTTTTACTTTTTCCTTTTTCTCCCCAAAGTCCCCGGTACATAGTTGTATATCCTTCGTTCTGGATCCTTCTAGTTGTGGCATGTGGGATGCTGCCTCAGCGTGGCTTGATGAGCAGTGCCATGTCCACGCCCAGGATTCGAACCAACGAAACACTGGGCCGCCTGCAGCAGAGTGCGCGAACTTAACCACTCGACCATGGGGCCAGCCCCAGTATGATAGAATTTTTATAAAGCTCAAAAAAAAACAAAATAAAGCAAACGTTTAAAAACACCTATGTGGTACAACTATAAACATGTCGTAAAAAGACAATGGTTATGTATACAGGAGTGGCACAAGGATGAGATCAAAGAACAACAAACAAAAGCAGCTTCAACATTAGACATCAAGTTCTCGTCCTTAGGTTTTTAGGTCGGATGTGAGTTCATGGGTGTTTATTTTCATGACCCATTTTCTACATATATCAGCTACTACCTGAAACATAAATGAAGGCAGAAATAAACGTGGTGGAGGTTCCTTATAATTGTTTGCAGCTGTTCAGAAATTGAAAGGCGAAGTAGGTTTATGACTATCAGGGAAGAATCGTAGCCCTTCTGCCCAACATGAAGCACCGCCCCATGATTTAATCTGCTCCTCATTCTGTCAGCCATTCACACATCCACTCCTTTATTGGACGTTAACTGATCGGCCACTATGTGCTGGACACCAGGCAAAGTGTCAAAATAAACATTCTGCACAGCTGTGCAAGACCAAGGAAGCTGTCTGAAATACAACAGCTTTTTCATTTTGTTCCTTAAGACTACTTGTCAGTGCCAGATGTTCTATATTTTGCCTCTATTTTAATAAAATAAACTGACAAGTAAGTAGAATCTTGTTTTTAATTTAAATAATCCTTATTGCTATAAAATTCACTCTAAGTCATTGAGGAAATTCCTTCTCCTGTGACCAAGATCCTTTCTATTAATCTGTCTTGTCCCCAGTAGCTTGATACACAGCATGAGCTACACTTTATTTGTATGCGCTATCTCATTTCAAAACACATTTGAAATTGATAAGACATTGGAATTTAATAATTATTGAATAAACAACAAGACACAAAATTGAGCAATATTCCTCTCTGCCAGCTGGCGTGCAAATATCTTTTCTTCTTTAGTATATGTGACATTTTGTTTAATAAAGTGATGCTCATTATTCAGACATATTTATCATTAAAATAATTATTTAAGTAAAAAGACAATTATATTTTTTACATTTAACGTTTTCAGATTTGTTACAGAAAATCATAAAGGTAAAAAAGGAAAATTACATGACTTATGTTTCAGATTTTGAATGACAGCTGTGATTTCAAATATTCTGTCCCATATAAGTTCAAGTTTACTCCTCTGTGAATATGAGCTAATATGTGGATGTTAAAACATGGACTCTATGACTTTCTTACCACTGCCTCCTTCTCCTTTTCCTCCTTCACCCTCAGCCCCCTGGCTCAACAGTGTGGAAAGGTGATAAACAGATAAAACGAAGCTTCAGCATGTTCCAGAACATTCTGTACAGAATTCACACTTGCTCCATAGGAGTCATATCCTTGTATTTAGAAGTCGTATAATGTACACATTTATTTGTATACAATAGAATTACTATTACTTTTAGCATGACAATGTTAAAAACTTGAGAGGAGCTGAGATTTAGGTTTGGAAAAGAGAGAGCAATTAGTGATTTCATTCATTGGGATCATCCTCCCATTATCAACAATGTTAATAGTTTTTTGTAATAAAGAGTTTCTTTATTCCAGTAATTACTACTCATCTGAGACAATATTCTTGAATTTAAAAAAAAACATGTAAATAAAAATCAATTGCAAATTTCCCGGTATGACTGTGTATAAATTACACCATAACTACAGTCTTAAGACACAGTGTAAAAACAGAAGCTAAATTGCTCTCCTTCATTATCTATCACACTAGCATGACCCTAACTGATGAATCTGCTGAGAGTTACTTCCTATTTATAAATCTTTCCCAAGTTTAGTCTTTACACATACAGTATACATTATATGCTTTCTTGTGACATGTCCTTATAAACGGTAATTATATTTCTATGCAGAAAACGTAGAAAGAATCCTGTATCTTCGTTAGCAGTTGGAGTATGACTATTCTGACTATGACAGGATTTAGGAATAAGAGAATGGCACAATAAGAAGTAACTTAGAATGAGAAAGAGGAAAAGAGAAAGAGATTTTTATCCATTTAATATGCATACATTCATCACTCTGTTGTTACGGCTCATATATTAATTTTTTAAAAGCAGTTTCACAACTTCTTAAAGATAATATTTATATTGCCTCCCATTTTTTTCTCCCTGCTGAGAAAACAAAACAAACCAAAAACAAATGAGATTACCAGAGGAGAATGAACATTCTTCGGTTTTGTCTCTGGAGTTTTTTTTGAGTGGGTGAGAGGGTGGCAAGGAGTTCAGGAGAATGCAGGAAATTATTGATGTTGAAAAATTTAAATGGGTGAATATTAACAGAGCAGTGGGTTTCTATATCTGATTTCTATACCTTAAGAAAGTTTTATATACCTGAAGAAAGCTAATGCAATACAATGCAGTACAAATAGATTAAGGCTAAGGGAGAAAACTGTTTGATATATCCTGTCTATACAGGATGCAAGACTTCTGGAGTTTCATTAGGCTTGTTTTGTTGTGCACAGTGCTCTTTATCTTTGTCCCTTAACGAGACTGGATGACAAACAACTAGAGGAGAGGGACTAAGAAGGTGAGAGATAAACACGTCCTAAGAATACTTAAAAGACCATGGATGTTTAATACAGAGCAGAATTGGGACAAATGCCAGCCATAGTCAAGTTGCTGTAGCGAAAGTTTCCATTACCTTTGTGCACCAGAAATGAAGCACTCAATAATTACTTACTAAGTATATATTCTGTGTGAAGCATTCTGCTAATCACCAGACGTGGGTTGGTGACACAGACCATCACATTTCCTATCCTCCTGGAGCTTTTTCTCTTGGGTCTTGCAGAGATAAAGTGTGGTTATCGTTCTCATTACCACTTTTCTCTCTGAGAGTTTCCCATTAGCAAGTCTTCATAAATAATGTCTAGAGTGATGAGTAGAGCTGACATCTTAGATCAGAAAGGTGAGGGAGTTCAATCAAGTTCAGTAAGTTTCTCTAACATAAACTGCCAGAAAGGAAGCTAGGAGATTGGGGACTTTGAACCAAAGTTTCTTGAATTTCATCCTGGAGGAGACGCTGTGAGACAATCATATTATGGGAGGAAAGAAACCAGAGCACAGTCTTAACTAAAACTCTTCCTGGATTCTTCTGATGCTTGGAACAAGAATCCCTTCCTGAGGATACTTCTCTCTGCTTGTGCTTCTAGAATTTTCTCTAATCACTTCTGGTTTTGATCTCTCTTAATAATAAAATTAATAAAAATAGCAATGATACATTTAATGATAATACACGTAGTAACTATCATTTATTGAACACCATCTATGTTCCAGTCATCGTACTAAGTGATTTATTTGTACTTTCTTTGAGGTAAGCAACCTTCCAAGGTAATCATCATTTCCTCCATTTTTACAAAAGAAAAAAATTAAAGTTCACAGAGATGAACTGCTTTTTTGAAGGCCACATAGATAGTTTTGAGTTTGGCTCTGCCATTTACTAAGCCTCTGCTAAAGCCAAAGCTTCTGTTGGTTTCCAAGTAGCCAGAGAATACCATTGCTGTGTAGAGTGCGAGAAGAGGGAGCAAAAATTTCTTGCAAATGCATAAAGAAGTAACTGCTTATTTCTGAGAAGGAAAACTGGGATGAGGACAAGCTTTACTTTATAATGTATACTTTTTTGTATATTTGAATTTTATCACATCTTCATGTGCAATGTTTTATTTTCAGTGCAAATACTAAACTGCTTCTTAAATTCATTCTTTTCTGTCCTTCTTAGTTGTGCCAAGACAATAGAAGGGAAGGGAATTTCAGTCCATGTTCACCTAAATTTCAGGGGTGTATTGATATGTTGAAGACTTGACATGATAAACGCAGAACTTAGGCAAGAGCGAGAACACTCCTGCACAGATGATGGTGAAGAGGAAAATGTTAGTATGCAGCTCAGCCTCTAGCCTAGACTGTTTCCTCCTGAACTCCTTTCTGCTAAAATCTTGGATTACTTTTTAATTTTAACATTGGAGGAACATCCTTAGTGGCTTTCATTCAGAAGGGAAAATGACATTCTATAATAATTCTGAACTAGGCTAAAAAAAAGCATGTTATAACAAACAGATCTCAGCACACCACAAATATAACTTTCTAACAGTTAAAGTGTTCAAATGTGGAAGGCCATCAAATAGTCAACTTTGCCAATGTATTCAAATTAAATAAGAAGAAACTTGATAGTTGAGCGAAACCTGAAATTGATGTCAGTACCAAATGCTGACAACGTTTAAATGGAACTTCTGTACTCATACATTGTTGGTAACAGAATAAGTTGGTTCAACCACTTTGAAAAATAAAATTGGCAAAATGCATCAAAAGCCTTAAAACCATTCACAGCTTTTGACCTAGTAATCTAATTTCTGGAAATTTCTCCTTTGAAATTATAATATTTCCACTTTGTGTAAGTTATGTTTTTAAGCATGTGTAGTCAAACCTATAAAATCTTATTATAAATGTTTTATATTTATACTAAAATAAAAATATAAAAGCACAATGAATAAAAGAATATCAATAGTATTTCACAAGTGAATGCTTTATGTCAGGTGCTGAGCTAGATGCTATAAATATAGAAGCTCATCCAAAATTTTTTGATTCAGTAGTCTATGAACCCAAAATCTTTATTACTAAGCGATTCTGGGTTTTCTTAGTTCAGAGATGAATGATGTCATAGGATAATCCTAAACGTGATAAACACATTTCAAAAGAACTTTATTAGTCATCAAGAAAGACTACATTTAGTTCAAAATAGTTACATATTTAAGAATATGTGATCTAACTGGACCATTGAGTCATCAGCATTTACTGATGGACACTACTATAAGCCATTTACCCAAAGACAGGCCATTATAAGGAAAATATTTTTAATTTCTTGAGAACAGGGATCCCCTCTTATTTTGTATCCTATAGCTAATCATGTCAGCCAACTTTGAAAAGTTTTTATTTGGCTAATATTAGAAGCTTGGTTCTGAATTCATAACTGCTAGAGAATGGGTTATTGTGAAACATTGAAGTTTAACCCATTTCCATTTAGCAACAGACTTTACGTGAGAAAAACAGAAAGCTGTATACACACCACAATAGCGACAAAGTAAAACATATTTAAGATAAAAGACTAGAAAGGAATCAATACAAACTAGAACAGGAATGATGGAGTATCGGCACTATGAGTGAGTGATTTTTCTTCTTTTTTCCAAAACTTTCTTCCAAGCAACACACAGTTGAGTCTTCCTTTTTCATCCAATGTGACTCTCTCTTTTAAAGAAGGATGCTTAGGCCATATACCGTGAATGCGATTTTTGATATGATTAGGTTTAAATCTATCTGCTTGTGATGTGTTTTCTCTTTGTCTTATCTGTTCTTTGTTTGCTTTTCCCTCTCTTTCTGCCTTTTGGATTAATTGATTATATTTAATGATTCAATTTTCTCTCCTTTGTTGGGTTATTAGCTGTAATTCCTTGTGTTATTTTAGTGCTTGCTTTCAGAGATATAACACACCTCTTTAACAGTCTACCTTCAAGTGATTTAATACCACTGCACATCTGGTATAACACATTTACAACAGTATTCTTCCATCTCCTTGCCTTAGGACTATTGTCACGCATTTTACTTCTGCATATGATTTAAACTCTACAGTACATTGTTATTAATTTTTCTGTAAGCAAAAATTATGTTTTAAAAATATTTAAAGAAAAAAGTTATTGATATTTACCCATATACTTATAATTTCTGCTGCAAAATAACGGCAAAATACAAAGCTACATGCACATCATGTATGTGTGTGTGTGTATACATGTATAGCATAAAGAAGACAGAGTGGTGGAATTTTGTTTTCTTTTCTCTATTTTGCAATTTGCTTTAATGGACATATTAATTTTACAAGGAAAGAAAAAAGTTAATATAATATACCTCTGGTTCATTCCAAGTTTATGGGAAGTATAAAAATGTTTAGGGTACAATAAAATGTTAAGTGGAATGAGGAAGAATAAAAATATGTTATATGGCCATAATTACTATTATGTTCAAAATAAAAAGCAATCCTTAAGAAATTATACTATATACAAAATCAGGCAGTGCCACTTTACTGAGCTGCTGTAGACTGTGCTGGGATGGGGTGAGTGGGGCAACAGACTACCCAAGAAGTACCATCCATCTGCTAAGTATCTCAAATCCTAAAGAAGAAATTACTCCTCCTGCCATAAAATATTTAAAACATTCACTTTTCCCTTGTTACACAGAAGGAATGCTGATTAAGAAGGAAATAAAATGGCAACAGAGAAGACTGAGATGAGAAGGGGAGTTACAGCGTTAAATGGATAGAGCTGGCATTGCTGGGGTGTGTAAAGCAATAGACAGCATCCTACAAAATGCAGAAAAGAAAGCACACCAATGAATTAAATAAAGACTTCTTTGAGTAACTTTGATTATGAAGCATTCAAAGACTAAGTATAAGTGTCTTAAAATATTTTTCAAATAAAAGTGTACATCACAGCATAAACCAGCATAATATACAAACGGTGTGAAGCATATCAAGGAGAGTTAGTAAAATTTGGAAGACTAGGAATCCAGAAAGGATTACACCAATGATTACTTTCCTAGCCAGAGCTCGAGGTATTTCTATCTGTTCCTTGGTGATGAGGAAAGAAAGGTTTATAGTAGACTCTTTTACATATTCATTATGGTTTATAAAATACATTTGTCCCAATGTAATCTTCATTATAAGCCATACTAGAGTCATTACTGGGTTTGTGTTCAATCATTTGCAATAAATTCTTCAACTCTGTTTTTAAAGTCTCACATTGAAGTCACCTTTAAAATTGGTATGGAAAGGTGTCACCTTGCTGGACTTCATGGGACTACCTCAAAAAAACAGAATTTTGCTCAGAGTGGGACAAAAGAGGTAAGCTGCTTCCTTTATGGAAGGTTGCTTTAATAAGATTTATTTTTGTTCACCATAACCAAAGAACAGGAGATAGGGCAAAATGTGAATAGGATTTGTCTTTGAAAGATGAGACTTTGAGTATTTTTAGCCTAATCTTTGCTTTTTTCCCAAATATTTCTAACAGTTAACTTTGCTATGGAAAGCAAACACCTTTAAAAGTTGCACACTTCCTAAACTTAGTGAGGAGATCCTACGGACTACACTTAAACCTTCCCTTGGCGTCTAGGAGCCATCCTCATGATTCTCAGTCGGATAACTCTCTTAGGATAACTGAAATATGGAGAATACAGTTTAGACATCCCCTTAGGATGCTATGATTCTTCTATCGTCTACCTCAGTTGTAGTTGAGATAATCCATGTGGCAATTTCTGGTAGTCTTTTGTAATTTGGTATTTGGTATCTGATGTATCATCAGTTGTCTGCTAGTATTAGTTAGGCTTCTTAAAGCATCTTATTGTACACATAACATTGACCCAACAGTGTCTTTACCAAGGTATATGTATATGGATATATATGTAGATATACACGTATATCTACATATACATATATATACATATATACCTATGTACATATATATACAGATATACGTATATATACAGATATACATATATATACACATATATGAATATATACATATATGTTCCCAGGAAATTTTTCTCCTTAGAGCTAAGGTCTCTCTCTCTCCCCTTCACCCACCTTCTTCTCTCTCTCTTCTTATCCCTTTTATCTCCCTTGTTTCTCCTTCCTTTTTCCCTCCCTCCTCCCTCTCTGTCTCTCTCTCTTTCTTCTTTCTTTCCTTCTTATTGGAAGGGCTATATTTGACTCCAGAAAAGAGAAGCTGCTGCAAGTCTGAGACATTAGAGAAACATTACTTAGATTACCTTAAGGTGTCAGTATCTCTTTAGCCTACTCCTGACTGATGAACTATATCTATAGATCACAGCATCCCAGACACTCAGATCCAAGAGACCCATCTGTGAATTTTGGGTAGCTAGCAACTCAAGGTTCATAGCACCCTTTTCCTAACTGTATTAGCCAGCTGTTCCCATTGCTCAGTTGGCTGAGAACCCTGAGAAGCACAAAAATAAAGGACAGAGATCTTAGGAGGCAATTCCTTATTCCTGCCGTATGCTGGTCTGCAGGCAGCTCCTGAAGATCACTACCAATTCTTATGACCTGACGTTTAGTTCAAAGGTATTTTAGAGTTCAGAAAGCAGTTAGAAAAGCAATGGCAGAAGCAACTTACATAGTTTCCTTTATGGGAGCTACAGTACCCAGTACCAGAAATGCTGAAATGTCTTCTCGTGTCGTCGATGACTGGTTAACTCAGATTCTCCCTACGCCCTCAACCTTCCATTCATTTAGTTATGAAGGTAGATCCCTCAGCTTGTGAGTATTTTCTTCCCAAGAATAAAACCATTGTATTTTCTCAGAGCATTTTCTTGTATGTAACAACGTGTGACTAAAAGTAAGAATAATATTAGTTTTGTGCCGTAGTTCTCAACAGGAGATATATCAGAATTACTAGGGAAATTTTTCAAAAATCACTATTTCCTGCAAATAAATATGCTCTGGTGAAAGGGAGTAGGGGAGAGGGAGAGTGTGATCGGTGGCTGTGCCCTTTGACTGAAATTCCCAAATGACCCGTGCCCTCTCATCACTCATTGGTATGATGGAATGATGCTGAACCTCTGAATCAGGAGACCTAGGTTTTAGTCAGAGCTCTGCCATTCTTCATTAATTTATTCATTCAACTAATACCAAGTGAGTATTTTCTGTCAAGCACCAGGCTAAGTTCTAAGTACAGTATGATGAATAAGACACGCAAGTTTGATGACCTCTTAGAGTTTAAAGGCTAGTTGGTGTGACAGATCTTTAGCAGATGATCATCTTAAAAATAATTCAATTTAAGAATTATACAAAGGGAAAATACAGTCTACTCTTAGAACCTTAACTGTGTGACTGCAGACAAGTAACCAGATCTCTGTGCCTCAGCTTCATCATCTGCAAGATGGCATAATCCAGCCTTGGCAAATGACCTTACAGACATATGATAAGATTATTTAGAGAAGAAAGATGAAAATGTGATTTGGAAAATTTCATGGGTAAATAAATATGGATATGGCTACCATCAGTTAGAGAAATTGTTTTTAAATATGCAGTAGCCCACATCTTCCACTTTAGCTAGCATATATATTTTGGTGATGCCACCACCAAAGAGAAAGACAGCACAGTATAGCCAATTATCCTCAATGAGTCCATAGTGGATATGAAACATTTAAAATATTTGTTAATTGATGACTAGGTACAAACTGTACTAATTACCTATTATTGACAACAAACTACCCCAAATGTTAGTGGATTAGTTTAGTTTAAGAATTCAGGAAGGACTAATCTGGAAGACTGTTCTGCTCCCAGAAGAATGGAGCATCGATTTCAGTCACTCAGTATTCAGTGGGGAGCTGGTCTGGCCTGAGGGATCCAAGCCTGGCTCCTTTCAAGGAGATCTAGAAGACCGAGCTCAATGGGCCCCTTTCTCCCTCCATGCAGTCACGCCCCTTACAGAGTCACCACATTAGGTTTCTTACCCAGTAAATCAGGGCTCCAAGAATGAGAGCTCCAAGAAACAGAAAGTAGCAACCATCAAGGTATTAAAGCCCAAGCTTGGAAATTCACATTGTATCACATCCACTATATTACATCAGTCAAAGCAATCACAAAGTCTGCCCAAATTCAAGGGAAGGAGAAATAAATCTCACTTCCTTATGGGAAGAATGTCAAAGAATGTGCAGCCATCTTCAATCTGCTACACAAACACTGGTAAAAATCAGCTGTAGCTTCACTCTTTCTCCATTTGCCCCAGCCCCAATCATCCATCCTTGTTTGTGCAACATATATAGACCAAGGAAGCTCCTGCATTTATATAAATTTATAACAAGGAGATGAAATAGGCAAAAAAATCTTTCTCCATAGGCCCCCATTACAGGAGTGATTGAAGAGAGAAACTGGAAACAAGAAACAGCTTCTGTAAGCAAACCACGTGGGTACATTCAATCCACAGGCTTGGAGAAGGGAGATGCTATTTGCATTGAATCTTTCTCCTTCTTCCATTGGGTGCAAAATTTATTTTGTTTTTCCATCTGATAATTTGTTAAAAAATAGAAAAGCAAAATAGTCCTAAGTGCCTGTTTTCTTACGTTCAGATCCCGACTGTAAAACGGATATCTAACAATATGCTCATTATGATCAAGTGACAAGTCAATTTGAAGGTCTCAAGGAGTCTATTATGACAGAATTTAAACTGTAGCATATTCTTACTTGCTATATAAAATGTACACAAAATTATGCTTTACTGCCGAGGAAAAAGCATGGCATAAAAAAGGAGCTTGGGTTTTGGAGTCACATAGATCTGAGTTTGAGAAGCCCTTCTGCCACACAGGAACTGTAAGACTGACTAGATCCCATCTGAGCTTCCATTTCTTCAACACCGTTGTTACTGAGGAAATCGAGAGTGAAATATGCCCATGTAATGACTGACACATAGGAGATTCTCAAGAAATGTTTGCCAAGGGAATGAATAAAATCCACATCATCAAAGCAATAGGCTGAAAAATAAGATCTGATGAAGAAAGGGATGTCCTCTAAGACAATAGAAGAGGGAAACTAAGGTTTATTAAGTACTGACTATGTGGTAGGCATTGTGCAAGTTGCCAGGATAAAGATGAAAAACAGGCTCTCCTCTCAGAGAAATGCAGGTCACACAAGAGCAAGAGCTAGGGAAACACAACGCGTGTGGAAACGCAAAGTGTGTGCATCCAGCCTCAGGTCCAGAGAGGCACAGGTGGGCAGGGGCCTGGGTGGGTTTTTAAGAATAAGTACAAATCAAGCAAAAAATAGGGAGGAGGAAAGGTGGGCATAAAGATGATTATGCAAAAAGGCTCATTTAAACATCCTTGAGATTAGGGCTGAGAGGTAGAGAAAAATGACCCTCAGGTCTCTATTCCTTATTCATCATCACATCCTTGGCAATGAGCCCAGTTCCTTGCATATAGTAGGCACTCAGTAAATACGAAATAAAGGAAAGGAGGGACAGGGAATGTGAATGCCTCATGAATTTTGTACTCTGTTCTAATGACTTTGGATGCTCTTTGAAAGATTTTAAGTAGGGTCAATGTGATTGGATTTCTCCTTTCCAACCATGCATCTGGCAACACTCTGGAGGAAGAATTGGAGTTGGTCAAACAGAGGTAGGGAAGAGTTAAGAATCTATTATAGGAATCTTCCTCTGGTGGGTTACTAAACTTTTACAAAGATTAAGGCAGGAGTAATATTCTCTGACTGTTTCACCTGAATCAGAGAATCGCAAACCTACTTCCACAGTTGCCTTGATTTCGACATTTAGACCTGGGTCAGAGTGCCAGTCAGCTCACAGAGTGTTTCTACTGCCCTGCCAGGTGCTCTCCTGGCTAACGCAACTCTCTCCTGATGAACTGACAATCTGGCTTCTAAGCACATCCTGGCTGTGAGAAGATGTGTGAAGCACAGCCCAACAGAAAATGTCTTGTTTTCTGGGAACTATTTTCTTTTTCAAGTCTTTTCAGCTTCTTTCTTGGATTTTGCTCTAAGCTCTGACTATCAGTAACCTCTTGCACTCAAAAGTTCAATCGAAGAAGACACTAGTTCGTATGTGATTCTCATCTTGGCAAAGTGGCATTATCTGTTTGAGGCTGTAAGACTGTAGATGAAAAGGGGATTGAACATCAAGTTACTAGTATAAGTGGCTGTCAGGCAGAAAACAGCAAGTGGTCAGTTGGATGAAATGGCTTACAAGCCTCCCTTACAAAGTCAAATATTTATCTAAAGGTGGTCAGAAAATAATCTTGACCCACCCAGCCTTACTTTTGGCTTCTCACTTACTTGAATTTGCATTCATTCATTCAGTCAGTCAACAAACATCTCTTGAGCACCTATTTTACCATAGGCCCCACAGTGGGTGTGGGAAGTAAAATAGTGAACTAGATAAAGACAGGCCCCATTTTCAACATACCACCTCTAGGCAATTTAGAGTTAGGCCCATCTTCTCCTGGCTTCTGAAACATCATCTAATTAGTCCTACTCTCACATTTCGTTTGTGCCCTCATTCTCAGAATAAATATTTCTGTCATACAAAGATTTGCTCTTAATCTCATTCTTCTATGACTCTTCCTTATTAAGTTGGCTTCAAGTAATTTCCTTGTTGTATAGCTGTTTTACAAATTTTAGCCCTTGGTCATATAATGTGTTACTCTCTGACGTATTATTTGAAAGAATATATGTAGATATGTTGATATATAGATTTCACAGCATAACAGGTGGTTTTCCAAATTTCCCTTTGAACCACAAACAAGACATGTGTTTACAATTGATTATGTATTTGAGACACCTTCAGCAAGACTGAATTTCAACTAGTTCATATGAATTCCACAAAAGATGAACTTAAAGCGATTATTTTATCCTTCGGGCCAGAATCCATTTAAGAAGTATGACTAGATATGTCCCACATTCAATAGGAAAATAATGTTAGTGTCTGGATGTGACAAGTCGCATTTCTCAACCGTGAATTTTTAAAAGTTGACATATAAAGAAATGAAGAAAAGAGAAGGAAAGAAATTCTACTGCTCATCGTCCTCTAAAGAACACATAAACCTGTCACAGAGGAGAAGAACAGAATTGTTCTCTACCCTCTAGCTGAAATAGTCCAGAAACAGGAGATTAAAATGTGATTCAATCCTAAATGCAGTGCCTGGGAGAAAATGTGCCGTGGGTTTTATAAACAGGATCAGGTTTGGGAGAAAGTCTCAAAAGCTTATCTATCATTATTATCTATAAACTGCTAAACACAAAAGAGAAAGAAAAGCCAAATGGGGCAAGGGAAGCTCAATAAATACTGAGACTTTCTTAATGTAAAAAATTTTATTCCACTTCCCCATCTCAGTTCGCTATCCACTACATTAACACTTCCCCCACCTCCTAAAAAAGCTATAAAACATTTCTTCCCTATTTACAGGGTAAGATTTTCAATCTCCTTTCCTCTTATATCCAAATATCAAAGAAATTGCTGTCTTTCTACATTGCACTGCACATAAACACTCAAAAGGAAAAAAGAGAGCTCTATTTTCTTTTAGGTAGCAAATTCCCCTCAGTCCATTAAGAGTTGAGCGGAGCATATGCTTGGTAGTTTTCAAAAGGGCAAATGATATGGAGGCATACTGTGATATATATATTTAGAAAAGATTCCATTTAATCCAATCATTTGTAATCACAAGAATTCATTTTCCACAACTATCAATCAATCCAACTAAATGTTTTGTAAAACCTATCCCCTATCTCTAAAAAGCAAAGCAAATTACTATTATTTCTAACTATAACTCTAGGAGTTTTCATGTTATGCATAACAAAAAAGCTTTTTAATATTAGCACTGATTAATAATAAAAGTTAATTTAAAATTAGAAGTTAAACATGAAAACTATTTGAGACTGTTCTAATTTTCATAGATATATCAGTAATTGTGAATAGGAATGGGTGGTAAATTAAAAATAAATTGAAAGTCATGGGGTACATAGTATTTATTGAGTAAATGAATGGGTAATTTTATTTTTGATAAGCTTTCATGGGAAGAAAATTGGACTCAAATTCATTGGCAGTGTTGAAGTTATCCCAAATGAACCCCAGTCTGCTCCCCTCTATTCCTCCAGAAAGGGAATTTGCTTGCCTTGAGTAGATTTCAGCCCCAAGCATGGCAATTCTTGCATGAGGCATGTAATCATCAGTAACTGCTTTCCTCAGGCTGCTCTAGGCAACTTGCAAAAGGGTAGTGCAGGAAAAACTCACCCGAGTTTGATTGCTCGAAGCAAAGGAGTAGTGTTATTTTTTGTTGCATATCTGTTTTTTATCCAGGGTTAAAAAAACAAAGAAACAAACAAAAACCCCCACTTCTTTAGGGGACCAGAAATCATTTGTGATTTATATTTCTCCAGTTTCATAAGGAAGTGTATGTGAAAATCTAACTTAACTGGCCCTGTTTAGATGTTTGCGTCACCCCCGCCAGAAAAAATTCATATGTTAAAACCCTACATTCCAGTGTGACTATATTTAGAGATGGAGCATTTGAGGAAATAATTAAGTTTAAATGGGGTCATAAAGGCAGGTCCCCAATCTGATAGGATTAGTGTTCTCATAAGAAGAGACGTCAGAGAACTCTCTCTTCACATGCAAATACTAAGGCAAGGCCATGTGAGGACATAGTGAGAAGGTGGCCGCCTGCAAGCCACAAAGAGAGCTCTTGCTGGAAAATGAACTGGTTGAAACCCTGATCTTGGACTTCTAGCCTCCAGAATTGTGAGAAAATAAACTTCTCCCATTTAAGCCACTTAGTCTGAGGTGTTTTGTTATGGTAGCCCAAGCAGACGACTACAGGCCCCATAGCTGCTCTTTACCCCAATGGAGTGGTAGCGGCCCTTGGAGACTGGCGCTAGTGATGCTGCCTGGATGATCCACACATTCATCTGAAGTTGCATCCAGGCAAAACAATACTTTTGGCATCTAGATCTCCACAAAATGGCTTTACCTCCTGCAGTAGATGCTCTGATGTGCTGGCCAGATGCTCCCTCAGGACTGAAAGACTGCTCCAGAAACTACAAGAGTGCTAACAGCTCGGAGATCTCAGCCCTCTCAGGAAACTGCCATCAGCTGGAGAAACCTGCCTCAACTAAGGTTCCACCTCCTTCCTGAGGTAGCACTCATCCTGGCCGCTCATTGTAGGCTGAGAAACGTCATCCCAACCTCAGAGCAACCTGTGGCGTTGGCTGAGATATCCGGTAAGGTTGCATCAGGACCAAACTTCTCTCTCAGCTTAGTCCTGCTTCCTTTCCTTCTCTTTACAGGTATGGATCCCAAGAGCACTTCATAATAAATTTTTTCCAGGCTTACCTTCACATCAGAATCAGCTTCCTAGAGAACCCAAACTATAACTCCTCTCCCCAGAATCACCTCTATTTTATTTTTCTGTATGGCTTAAAGTGGGTTTCCAATGAAAGACTAAATGAAAAAGAAAATGTCAGAAATACAGCTTAATCCAAGGATGAGAGGGAAAACTCAGAGGGAAAAATTTTTGCTGAGCACCTGGATATGCCTGGATTCTAGTTTTGGTTCTTTCACATGTATCAAGTTTTTCTTTCCTAACATTTTTGAGTGGCAATATATTCATATCATTGCCCAGAAACACCATCAAATTAAAATATGCTCACTACTAACAAACTCATAGAAGAAGTCAATGCCCATTTTAATCAGAACACCGATTTACAATGACTTCAAGAACTCTGAAGGTACAATGCCTATTCCTGTCTCCTCTATTTCGTTCACTCTCTCCTCTTCTTGCCACTCACCTTTACTATCCTTCTTTAAAGGCCCAACTCAAGTCTCGATTCCATTATGAGACCTTCCTCACCCATCTGTATCTCTTCTAGTTGCAGAGTCTGTGTGTACTATTGAATGAATGCACTGAAAGCCCTTGAGTTCTACAGTTTACATCTCCAAACGTCTCACTAGCTTTTAGAGACAGAGTACGTGCTGCAGTTGTTTACACTCCTCGTCGGGCCCAGTGCCTTGAACATCCCCTACTGGACAGAGATACAAGGAGGAGAAAACGCTCCATTGCAGATTTTTAAAGAAAAGTGGAGGTAATCCTTTCATGAAGAATGTCTAAATTGTCTTCTACGTAAAGAGTAAGAGAAACATTCCCAGCCCGTAATTGCATGGATGAATTATCTGTATCAATAGCCTTCATCTATATTTAATATTGAAGAGTGAGTTTGGAGATAACTGGTAATCTTTAAGCACTACCCAGATATTCTACAGGTAAACTTAAATAGTTCTAATAAATAAAGTCAGGCTGGTTTAATTTTTGGTATTAATTAATTTAACAAATATTTATTATGCACTCACAATATTCCAGGAATTAGGGATTAATTCCTTTGATAATTCCTGCTGTCTAATCAAAGCCACATCATTTCTTTTATTAGTTCCAGTGAGCAAGTAAGAGCAGGTAGTCCATATAGCACTGGCCAACCAAACTGAGGAAAGGAAGACACATTTATGAGATGCACAAAACCAAGTCCATGAAAAGAAAAATTCCTCAGAGTATTAATCCATAGACTTCAATTTTTACAAAAACCTGCCCCATTTTTTAAGTATTTGCTGTGCGCCAAGGGCTGCCACATGCTGTAACATTGCCTTATTTAATTCTCACTAAACTCTATGATCGTGCATTTTGCAAAGGAGAAAACTGAGAATCAGACACCTTAAATAACTTGCCAATATTACACTAAGGTGCTGTCTGCTCTTAGCTACTGCACAGTACTGGTAGCATTATTCTAACATGGGTCAGTGAAAACATCTTTCAGAGATTCTTTGTCTGCTAAAGCTTTCCTACTGGATATTTCTTGTTTACATCTTTATGAGGCATAATCTGCTCTCTCTTTTCTTTTCTTTTTGTAACAGCAGTTACAACTTTAGCTAGCTAAAGAGTATACTCAAACAGACCCTACTGGAACTTAGAAATAAAACTTTAATGTGTTTTCTCTATATCTGCCCCATTCTCTTTCTACCTACCTAATTTCATAGGTACTGACTTTTCTTTTTACAAGGCATCGAAACCCATATTTTGCTTTAGGAGTTTTACACAATATTTAAGAGTCTGGAAGGAAAAATGTCAAGAAGTATTATTTTTGTCTTTCTTGAAACATACTAAGCAATGAACACCCAACTATTTTTGTATTATATTAGGAACTATCTCCAAAATCCGGCTTCACTCTTATTGAACACAGCTTACCATACTTGGTGAACAAATGAAATTGTTGTATGTTACATTACTGTTTTAAATTTAAATAAAACTATATGAATTACGATTTAAAATGGTGTCTTGTAAAAGACTTGAAAAGCTCTCCCAACTTCCCCCTAAAAATATTTAGTAAGACATAAAGATGACCAGGATTTGAAATAACACTGAAAATTAAGCAGAAAATCACCCATGTCGACGTTCGCTGGAAATCCCCGTAGCTCTAAAGTTTACAGGCATTTAAACACAATCATTGGTCCGCTGGTGCTGTGATCAGCACTAGGGGAGGAGGAACCACCTTCACCATTTATTTCTTTCCTCTGAAAGCACAGAAAGGCAATAACTCTCCAAATCTGAGAACCGGAAGAAGTGAGCCAGTTCTGTGATATTGTGTAAATAGTCTTCTGACAGTCCTCCAGACTCACTCTGACACACACAAACTCACCAATGAATGCTTCAATTATAGCCAGAAAGAGGCCAAAAAGTGTGTGGCAGAAAGTAGAGGGGGATTAGCAGTGCTGTAGATGATGCCAGGAGAAAATTGGCACAGGAAGAGCAAAAAGAAGAGAAGAAAAAGAGGAAAACGAGGGAGGATGTTGGAAATAGTGGTCTATGGGTACTCCCTCTGTAGGGAGTTTCAACACTTCACAGTGAGAAGTGTCTGATGAGACCCCACCAAGGGCTCATGATGAGTGGCGTGGGCTGAGCAGGCCAGGCTGGCAGGACTGCACAAACGCACTGCATATCGCAGACTTTAGGAGAGATTTCCAACAGCAGCCAGATGGAGTGCTGCTAAAGTAAACACAGAAGAACCAACACAGGAGCCTCAAAGATTTCCTCAGTACTAGAGAAAGTGAGTATGATTAGAATCACTCTGACAAGTCAAAGTTAGAGATCCTGTGTGAAAACCAGGAGCCACAGACATTTTTTAAATGTTTTGGAAATCTGAATAGGATGTATGAAAACACAACTTCTGTGAAAACAGAACATAGAGTCTTGAAAAGAGAACACAATGAGAAGAAAAGGGAGATGGCTGACACCATTATAGTCTGAAGTGTTGGCAGCAAAATGCTGAACTGATACTGCAGAAAATAAAATTTTTTATTAACGCCCAAGGGCAATTAACACAAAAGAGGAGATAACATAAACAAAAAAAAAAAATAATTAATTATTTATTTATTTTCAGATGTACATCATAATATATTTCAAATTCTCTGTAGATGATCTATTCTTAATTTTCAGAGGAAACTCCATACTGCTTTTCATAGTGGCTGCACCAGTTTGCACTCCCACCAGCAATGAACAAGGGTTCCCTTCTCCCCACATCCTCTCCAACATTTGTTGTTTCCTGTCTTGTTAATTATAGCCATTCTGACCAGAGTGAGGTGATACCTCATTGTAGTTTTGATTTGCATTTCCCTGATAGCTGATGATGTTGAGCATCTTTTCATATGCCTATTGGCCATCCATATATCTTCTTTGGAGAAATCCCTGTTCAGATCTTTTGCCCATTTTTTAATTGGATTGTTTGTTTTGTTGTTGTTGAGCTGTATGAGTTCTCTGTATATTTTGGATATTAACCCCCTATCTGATATATGGTTTGCAAATATCTTCTCCCAATTGTTAGGTTGTCTTTTCATTTTGTTGACAGTTTCCTTTGCTGTGCAGAAGCTTTTTAGTTTGATGTGGTCCCATTTGTTCATTTTTTCTTTTGTTTCCCTTACCCGGTCAGACATGGGACTTGAAAATATGCCGCTAAGACCGATGTCAAAGAGCATATTGCCTATATTTTCTTCTAGAAGTCTCATGGTTTCAGGTCTTACATTCAAGTCTTTAATCCATTTCGAGTTGATTTTTGTGCATGGTGTAATGGAATTGTCTACTTTCATTCCTTTGCATGTGGCTGTCCAGTTTTCCCAACACCATTTATTGAAGAGACTCTCCTTTCTACAGCGTATGCTCTTGGCTCCCTTGTTGAAAAGAAAATTTCAATAAATATTTGGAGGATGAAAAACAGAGGAGGTACGATAACTGATTTGTTTGGGTAAAGTAACAACCTAGGTGCCTGCAGGTAAACTGTGAAGCAATGAGGCAATTTGCCCCAAAGCTTTTGAGAGGTTTAACTATTGGAGGCACCCGGCACCAAGGAAGTGGGACTCACAGGGACTGAAAAGACAGAGATTAGTTGGCAGACGGTATACAGGGCAGGAACATCCCAAGCAGCCAGAGGATTACTCCCCACATCCCCCTGCACTGGCAGCAAGAAGTCTCTCTTCTCTGAGAGGCTCTAGACTTTGTGACGGGGCACCGGGAGGAACAGGAAGGCATGTGGGAGTAACAATGAGATGCAATCAAGTCCACATCCTGCACACTCTTGGGATCGCTCTCCTTCTCTTGCCTAGAAATGGGTTGTAGGAATTTTCTCTCTTCATCCTGCCACAAGAAGCTGAAAAAGGGAGCTTCTTGGGTGCAGCTCCACAGCTTGGGGGAAAAAAAAGTCGTCATTGTGACATTTTGTGGTCCTTAAATGAAAAGACTGGCTCTCTGTCTGCTCACTCTAGAGTTAGCTAATCTGCCAACTAACAGCCCACTGGCCCACGAAAGCACTAGCTTCCAGGGAGCTTTCTGATGCTTCTTGAGTAGGAATGGACAGGCAGGATTGGCTGTTATTTAAAGAATGTTTTCAGTGTAAAAAAGAGAAGGCAAAGGAATTCAAAACAAAACTACAAGAAAGTTAAAAAAAAAAAAGAAAAGAAAAAACTAAGTGAAAAGAACAGATGAAAATTAGCTATGTATAGGGGCCGGCCCCGTGGCCCAGTGGTTAAGCTCGTGCGCTCTGCTGCAGCGGCCCAGGGTTCGGATCCGGGCTCGGACATGGAACTGTCCGTCAGGTCACGTTGAGGCGGCGTCCCACGTGTCACAACTAGAAGGACCCACAACTAAGATATACAACTATATATGGGGGGGAGGGGGGTTGGGGAGATAAAGCAGAAAAAAAAAAAAGATTGGCAACAGTTGTTAGCTCAGGTGCCAATCTTTAAAACAAAACAAAACAAAAAGAAAATTAGCTATATATAATATACACTCAGAATCAAGAGAAGACAAAAAATAAATAATAAATACAAAAACAGATAACATAACTGCTGTTATGAAAGAAAGATAAGAATAAACAGGCCTTTAAATTAAAACATAATTGAAATTAGAAATCAGAAGTGTTACTACATAAAGCCATGTAAGTCTCTCAAAAAAGAACGTGCAAAAGATAAGCTATGATAGTCTTTGAGGATCAATCTGGAAGGTCCAAAACCTGACAAT
Organism: Equus asinus; assembly: GCF_041296235.1. Lineage (NCBI taxonomy): Eukaryota > Metazoa > Chordata > Mammalia > Perissodactyla > Equidae > Equus > Equus asinus. The sequence goes on along the minus strand of NC_091794.1, from coordinate 12,697,143 downwards.
TATGAATTTCATCTCCACACCACCTCCAAAATAAAGAACTAAAAAATTAGAGAGAAATAAATTATGCATATGAAAGTTTCTCAGAATGGCCAGGCTAATGGCTGAAATTAAAATTTCAGAACAACAGGCATAAAAGGAAACTCTCAAAGCTTCCAGAAAATAATGCAACAACAAATACCAAAACACAATCAAATGAAAAGGAATCACGACAGCATTTGGAATTTTCATCAGCGACACCGGACTTAACGACTGAGGAACGATGCCTTCCAGCTTCCCATGGAAAATGATTTCTACCCTAGTACTCTATTCTTACCCAAACTACTGGTCAAGTGGGAGGGTAGAATAAAGATATTTCCAGACACCTAACAACTCATAATTTACTACCCATTTCCCTCTCCTTGGGAGGTTCCTGGAGGGCATATTTCAGCAAAATAAATGAAAGAGAGAGGTAGACGTGGTATACAGGAAAGGGGGGTTCAATAGAGAAGATGCACCAAGAAATTCCAGGGCAGGAGCTGTGCAGCAGGCCTGCAGAGCAGCAGTCCGTATGAGAGCACGACGCTAGAGAGGGCGGTTTTCATGAAGAATAACAAAAGGAACTGTAAACTATCTGATGTCTTTGAGTGTTTGGGGAAAATTATCACTAGGATTTCCCATAGCTATAGGGGGATTTAGCACAGGATTATTGATAGGCACATAGAAAACTAAGCAAAACAAAAAGCAATTATCAACTACAGGACAAACTGAAGGTAGTATATTATTGAAATCATCATGTATTCTTTGGCTCACCAACAGCTAAGATTTAGATAATCATAGTAATGTAAACACTGACTGCTGATTTAGCGAAAAGTTGTAACAAAACCATTTTTGGAACACAAAGAGGGGAAGGATGGTAGTAGCGTAAAACTCAACTAGTCAATAGGTCATATTTAAAATGGATACATCAATAAATAATAGTACAAAAATATTACTTTACATATAAAGGTAAATAGAATTGACAGCTAAAAGAATTAAATGAGAGTAGAACTATGTGTATGAAGGGATAGAGAGGGATGAGAAGCGAGGATCTTCGAGGATCTTTTCTTTCTTGTTTTGGTTTGTTTTGCTTTTTGAGGAAGATTAGCCCTGAGCTAACTGCCGCCAATCCTCCTCTTTTTGCTGAGGAAGGCTGGCTGTGAGATAACATCTGTGCCCATTTTCCTCTACTTTATATGTGGGACGCCTACCACATCATAGCTTTTGCCAAGCAGTGCCATGCCCGCACCTGGGATCTGAACGGGCGAACCCAGGCCGCCAAGCGAAACGCGTGCACTTAACATCTGTGCCACAGGGCCGGCCTCGAACTTTTCATTTTTAACATAAGCCCTTTAGTTCTATTTTAGTTTTTAATTGTATAATTGTACCACTTTATTTCTTAAAAATCAACATTAAAGAAAGATGTTTAGATGTTCTAAGAAAGAAGTGAGAATAACTGAAGTGCCTTAAAAGATATAACCAAGCACATAACTGAAAAAGAGCTCTATGCTTAGAAAAATAAATATAGAGGACATGGCAAAAGCGTTTAAAGTAAATTCACCCTTAAATACATCATGGCAAGTTTTTTTAATTAACAGGTTTTTAAAAATTCCCAAGTCTCCAGGCCAATATATCTATATATGTTACACGTGTAGATCACTATGGAGCTTTGAAGGCAAAGGCTATGATTCAATGATTTAATAATGAAATAAATTCTTGCTGCATGTACGAAAGCAAATGAAATATACTTTCAGTTAAATTTGGAAGTATTCAGAGCTAAAATATTAGCTACCTGCGTAGCATTCTTAAGATAAACTACTTAAAGTTTTCAGATAGTTCAAAGATGATTCAAAATTAACCTGAAGAGAACAGAGGTGTTATGATAAATATTAATAAAAAGATCCTCCTGCTTCACTGCAAGAAAATCAACAGGCAGAATGAAAACTTAATTACAAGATTCCTGAGGGGAGTGGCTCCCAGAGCAAATCTTACCAAAACGCTAACAAAACTGAGAAAATGGAGAGGAGTTTTGCCACTTTTCGCTAGGACGTCTGGCTGAAACTTAAAAGCTCACAGTCCGTTATTAAGCTTTATTTCTCGTAATGGGAAGAGTCGTGTGGTTAGACTGAGACATCCCGAGGGAACCAGCTATACTTTCTGAAGTCCAACAAAAATTGACTTTCGACTTTTTTTAAAAAGCAAAACAGCTGAAGTATGACATGGTGGGTGATTTTTTTTCCTTTTATCTTGTCTATATTTTAAAAACCTTCCTTAACAATGAGAATGTATTTGTTTTATGAAAGAAGTAAAGTGTAGATTCTAAAGAAAAATTCCAGAAGTAGAAACAATATGCTGAACAAAAAGTGGAATTTATACCAATGTAAAAATATGATTACTCAATTAATAATTACTCATTTAAATATCTGTAGATAATTCTATAGAGTCATAGAGTTACAGGCACTGGGGAGGGAGAGCATACATGTGTACCCTGCTTTCCTGGAACTTTCAGTTTCGCAGGAAAGAGGTTCTTAATACAGAATCACAAAAACGTTTAATCGAAGATTAAAATTCGATTGTTACTTGCCAATGATTTCTGTCAGTTCAATAATGGTAAACAACTATTTGCTAAGGTGACAATCTTGGTTCTATTTTTATTTACTTCGTTTACCTTTGGTGTATGAACTATGAAAAAAACAGAGACCATACCTATCCCAAAGATGACTGAGAGCTAGATTTGAAATGTTGAAAAAATTATAAGATTCCAATGTTTATTTGCTTTGATAAATAAGAGGCTTTTTGGCCATCCTGGTTATTCTTTTTTACTTAACATAGGAACTTGGAGAAACCACATCACCACTCTGAACTTCAGATTCTTCTTCTACGAAATGTAGATAACATATTTCTCATATTGCTTATATGAGGATGAAATAAAATAAAACGTCAATATCTAGTGCCAAATACCATGCTAGAAACTTTACAAAGGTTATATCATTTAACCCTTATAATAATTTATGAAGTTATTATATCCCCATCTTGCAGATGAGGAAAGTAAGGTTCAGAATGATTGAAAAAAAATGATTACAAGTTGTACAAAGGGTCAGAGATGAAGTTAGGAAATGAAATGAAGTCCTTCTGATTGCAGATCCCATCCTCCTTGCAGTAAGTCTTACCTCATCTCATGGCTATTTAGATCTTAAAAGAATCTTTTTACAGATGATACATAATCCAAGAGATGTAGCTTTACTGGTGAAATGGCTGATGCCACAGCCTGCAAACAAATGTCTACCAGGAGTGAGTGTAATTCTGCTTGGGAACAGGGAAATCAACTGGATATTTACGTGTGTGTGTGTGTGTCTTGATCTAACCACTCCTTCCCCCATCTATAGGTAAGACCTGCAAGTTTCTTCTTAAAAAGCCAAAAGCAGTAGCAGTCACCAAGAAAATATCTTGCATTTGTTTCTGATGCAGGTGGTTGAAACTCGAGTTATGCTGAAACACAATAGCAATTTATGTGTTGGAAAGATCCCATGTCTGTCAAAACATGTTCGACATTGCATCAACAGCAGGCTGCTTAAACTGTCACAGGGAATTGCTTAGCTATTTGCAAACTGTTTGGAAGGGAAAAGTGTAAACAATTCATAAAATTTACAAAACTGTTTCAGCATCTTGGAAATATAGCTATTTTTTAACTCACGCGTCTTTTAAAATTAAAGCAATGAAAATGCGAAATTTAAAATATCTAGACTCTAAATCATCAGAAGACTAAAGTTGGGCTTAGTAGCCAGGGGTAACTTTTTCATGTTGTCTTCCCATCGCAGTGCATTCAGGAGGAAAGCAAAGATCATGGCCATCTTTCTGCCATTTGGAAACTGATTCCTCAGAACAATTTATTTTTGATTCAATCTACAAAAAAAAAAAGGCAATATGTACAGTTGATATTCAAAAAGACTTCCTCTTACTCCCTAACTTCCTTCCTATCAAACCAACTCTGCTAAAGAAAGGAGGAAGGGCACTTGCCCTCCCGCCCCGGCCCAGTACAGTCATTTTGCTCTTGAGATTTCTTGAGTTTGTTAAAATGTGGCCGGAAAGCAAATAAGCTGATTAAGACCAAAGACCAATAGCAGAAGCGTCTCTTTTGGACAATCTATTTCTGCCTCCAATGTAGATTCTGGTTCTAAAATTAAGAATTCTAATCCTGGTTTTCTGGCTTTTTGAATCCATCACACAGTTCCATGTCTCAGTTTCTCAATCTCTAAAATAAGGATGACAATACTTGTGTTCTACAATCTATAGAGAAGCTGAAAAGAAAATATCTGTCTAATGCATTCTCTAAATGCCTTTTAGGAGAAAAGGATGATTTACACAAATCATCATCATCATTCCTAGACAAAAGAATACAACAAGCTCAATTCATTTCAATTTAGATATTCACAGTTTAACTAAATTTAAATTAGCCAAAAAAAGATTTTCTGAAACGGTTAATTATTAAACATCCGATGCCAATCACGTCATTTGGATACCTTTTGTGTGTGTGTCTGGTTGCAGACAGAAGTCGGGCGTGTGTGTGTTTTAACTCTGACAGACACTAAGGACTAAAGCCATCTGGGAGGAGCCACATGACAGCAGCTTCACTCTAGTTGTTTGGTACCCAGGTGTTGCTCAGGACCCTATCTATCTACCTTATGCCGTAACCCGACCCTGAATCCAGGGACTTGTTATATTTAGTGTCTTTACTTAGTTATGCCTCCAAGTGTATTTGTGTGGCTAGTTTCTAATCTAGATTACTAAACAAATAAATCAGTCTATGAGATAAAATTGCATTTTCCAGGTGATGAAAACAAGGGCAGAGACCAGGTTTTATATTCATCTCCTATCCCCCTTCAAAAGCTGATACAATGCCTGGCACACAATAAATGTTTGTTGAAGGGAAATTAAATACTAAACAGAGATTGAGATTGTGACTATGGAGGGGAGAGTGGTGATAGCTGCAATAGAGGATGGGGGCCCAGAATCCCAACTAGGAAAACTGCTTTTGTGTTCATTCGATTTCTGTTTGTGAGACTGCAGATCGACCGATAGACAACTTAAGAGCAGAGTGCAACCCAAGAGAGATCTTTTTTGCTTGTTTTCCATGAGGCAGAAACTAAAAACCTCTGAGACTTCCCTGACAGATCCTGATCATAGAGATTCCTGAACAAAGGATGTGGGACGCAGTGTCTTCCTGAGTCCCAAATCCTGGATATTTATCAAAGCCACACCTTCAAAATCCCTTCCACTCCTGCTGCCATTACCTCCTTTTAGTGCTAATCACACTATCATCAGCCCCAAAAAAAGAAACGGAGTCCAGGGTTGCTAATCTATATAAAAGTCCTACACAAAGCAAATACAGTTAATACCATGTTTTATTAAATTGCACCTTCCCTTGCCAAAGTGATAAAAGGTGATAGGATCTATAAGACTGAATCTATTTTACACACCACTATTCAAACTAATCCTCCCTGTGGTTCACGGAACAAAGAATTCTGCAATGGGAAAAACAGGGGTCCTGCTTTTTATTCCCTAACTCTCTTGTTCTTGCTGGTCAAAGCAAAAGCCATTAATCTAATACTCCGCACTTTATTCAGAGCCACAGCATCATAAAGCAATTGGTGGTCTGGCCAACTGGCTATTAAAAAACAAATAATCTTTCTAGCTTTAGAATCTTCTCGCACGGACAGAGTAACCACAGAGAAAGCATCAGCAAAAGGTAATAACTGGGCTGACAGGACTTCTATTTTGGACCTCTGGCTTAGTCTTGAATTTAACTAAAGCTCTTTGAGGAGTTTTAATACTTTCAAATGACAATTTTTTCTCCCTGGTGAAGCCATTCCAATTAGTATTATTTTAACTTGGTGGACATTAAATTGTTTCCAAAAGATTTTCAATAAATCCATCTACTAAAGCAAGGTCAAAACTTTTCCCCTAATATTGAATATTAATCAACATGTAAAAAAAGAGTGCAGTTGGAACATTATTTTTTATTATACAGAAAAATATCAGGATTATTCTGAACTATAAATTTTTCAAGACACTATTATCTATGACTTTCTAAAATATTTTTCACCTACTTTAATGACAGTCCTTGTAGATTAGCTACTCAGCTACCGAACTCCTTAGATTAAGCATAATGAAGCACAGATTAACCTTTTGTTAATTAGCAAGTACCGTGATGTGCTAAAGGTACCATCATGGAAGCAAAAGCGGAAGAACACGAATGAATATGACGTAGGACAGAGAGCCAAGGAATACTGACCACAAGAGAGAACCAAGAATGTGGTACCTTTTTCCCATTAATTAATTAATGTTTATTTATCCTCAAGCTACTTTTATAGTTGTGTGTAAAATTCAAGTATGAGTTCCTGACAGACGAAGAAAGAATAAGAGAGAAAGATAGAGGGAGGGAAAGAGAGTGAGAAAGAGAAGAGAGAGAGAAGAAAAATTAATTGCATAGTATCCATATTTAGTGAAAGACAGTTTGGGAAAGGTAGTTTGGGACAGTTTAATGAAAGTCCATCCTGTCTTGAGGTGAGAGGGGAGTTTGTTTATTGGAAAAGTAAAAAAAAAAATTAAGAAACGTTGATTGGAGCCGCATCAGACTAAGATGTGTTTATTGGAGGAGAAAGGAAAGAAGGAGCTGTGGTAGTACACCACTGATTAAGGACAAGGTTGTAAGGATTTAAAGCGAATGATGGTAGAGGAATTGAAAAGGAAGGAACAATTTCAGAAAAAAATACTACAAGAAAAGAATGCATCAGATTTTGTCATTGATTAGATTTCTGGAACGATGGATGATAACACTGAAAAAGTCAGAGTGATGTGTCAATATGGAAGAATGGTGATGCCACTGCAGGGAAGATAAAAGTCCAACATCCAAGTGGGTGATGTCCAGCACCCAAATAGATGTCGAAGCAAGATTAAAGCCGTATCTACAACACTGGGGATTACCTGCTTAGAAGTGACAAGTGAAAATCCAGACTCAGTAAGATGGTGAACGTAAAGAGGATAGCAGAGAGATCAGGGTTGAATTTCATAATTACCTAGTTCTGTCTCTCCTTTCTCGGTCACTTCCATTTATCCTCTTTGGTGCTCACTGTTCAAATATTTACTGATCAATCTGATTCTGTGGAGCACTAGAAAAACATTGGTGAGATAGGAATGGTCTCAGTCTTCAAAGAGTTTCCACTATGGTGAGGAAGAGAAACTTAAGCAGGGCATTGCTACAGAACTCCAGAAGCACAACACCAAGTCCAGCAGGAATGGGTCACACGGGACTTTCTGGAGGAAATGAATGCAAATTGAGTGCCAAGGGAGGAGTAAGAGCCTTATAGAAGAGGAGTAAGGTTATGGAATGGATGGGGACAGGGCTGTCCAGGAAGGGGAAATAACATAATAGAGCACTGAAGTGTACAATATGGAGTGTTCATGTAAGTGTGAGTACATAAAGCTGGGAAGGTTACAAGTAGCTTGAGTTTGGAGCCAGGAAGTGTAAGCATATATGAGATACTGTACTAAATCATGGAAGGTTTCATATACCCTGTTAAGAAACTTAAACTATATCCTCTGAAATAGATGTACCGCTTCCACCATGGTGCAGGATGAATTTGAGGAGAGCAAGAGCTGAGTAAGGAAATAGGTAAGAGATGAGGGCTTGAACCAAAGTAGTGGCAATGACAATGAGGACAGAGGGCCGGAATGTATCTAGGAAATATTTAAGAGGTAAAATCCCTTAGTCTTACTAATTAATAGGACATGGAAGGCTGAAGGAGAAGTTAAGGATGGCTATAGATACCCAGGCTAGATGACTATTTAAATGTTGAGATGGTTAGCTGAGAGAAAGAATCCAGGTGAAGCAGCAGGTTATACTCCTGTTTTGTTAGGACGATGGGGGCAAAACAAGCCAAGTTCAGGCTAGGATATTTTGACTTTCATATAGTCTATCAGAAATCTAGTTCAACATTGTAATGTATGGCTAAATCTCAGGCAAGAATCAGTGCTGGTGTCTAAATTGTCAGTAAACAAATGATGGATAAACATCAAATCCAAGGGATAGAATTTCAAGGAGAATTTAATTTTCTACTCTACAGGTGAGATTTGTATAATTTCTTTTTATTCATGACCCTAGTTGCTTTTTGCCCCAAGAGGGAAAAATCGTCAAATCTGTTTTCACTTTTGTATCATATGAGAAGTGTGAAGATGGAAACATGGGAACACCAAAATTTATAAGACATCTAGAAAAAGAACACTAGAAAGAGGCAAAGGAGCCACCATTAGACAACCAGAAGTGGTTTTTAACTTTACTTTTACATTCATGAGATGATAAATGGTGCTTTCCTTGCCTTGCTTCCTCTTCACCTTCTAGACTGATATATATGTATACATTAATGCAAATCAATATAGCATGTGCTGTAATGCTTAGGTATAAGAAACTCTAGAAAACAAAAGCTGAATGATGGTACAGGTTTATTTGTGCTAAGCTGATTCTCATGGCATTTTTCCATGATGAATCCAGTAGCAAATCTTTAATGGCATAAATTCTGTGATTTTTGCTGCTTTCCCTCCAGCGAACTCAACATCTTTCTCAGGCATTACAGTCATTATGCAAAGTGTGTAGATGGTTCTTTCACTGCTGTCTAAGCATAAGTTATTAAATATTTATTAAGTGCTGATCCAACCTAACTATGGCATATTCTGCTTCCCTACAGAAAAATATTAGTCTAGGGAAGATATGTATGCCATCTCCTAGATGAGCTCTGGAAAAAAATGACAAGGTCACAGAGCTTTCTTCCCGGGAATGAGCTGCAGACAAAACATTCATATTTTTCTAAATAGTTTCATCAATATTTATTTGGATATTTTGAACATAAATGTTGGAAGGCAAGGGATTGGATTCTTTGCTAGAATTTATGATGGCTTCTAGTATGTGGATTCCTAAATTCGATGGGTTAGAAGATTTTTTTACTAAATTCCATGTTTATACCTCATTCATCTTTGTCACCCCACCTAGTGTCTGACACATTGTTTTGTAAATGGTAGACACTCCACTAGTTGAATGGTGCTGAAGTTACTGAATTATTTTCAGGCATAATATTACTTTTATCTTATTATTGGCTTGGAAAATCCAGGTTATAAATTATATAATTTTATCACTTTATTTACAATATTTTACTCATCAAATTGGCTGTTATACTAATTCAAATATTGATCACACCTGATTTACTTAAATATTGTTCCACTACCTAGAGAAGCACTTGTAGAAAAAGTCTTGATTGGCATCTCTCACTGTCCTCTAAGATTTTGTCAGTTACGCAGTTGAGCAGTTACCTTTCTTGGTCTCAGAAGCATACGCGATCTACTAATAATCTGAATCAATTTTATTAGGAAAAAGGGAATATTGGTTTTATTTTCTCCTAATCTCTATGAAACCTCCTCCTTTCTATAACATCTTCTTTGTTCATCAACACATTTACTCATCCAAGAGTCTCTATATCCTGTCAATTTTTTAATCTTGACTTTTTGACCTTGTATTCTCACATAAAGTCTTCCTAAATAACTTTTAAGTTATAGTACTTGTTAAGATAATTTGCATTCAATGGACAACAGCCCGTATTTTAGTAAGGTGTGCCTTTTTTGTTCTGATATTTTCATGATAGAAGCAAAAAGAGCAGAGAGGACAGTAGAGAGAGACTGTCAACGCTCATGAGCTGGCGGAGATGTTAGGAAAGGAGAGAGTGATAAGCGAGGTTTTCAGAGGCGGTAAAGAGGAGACCCCAAGCTGCTGAAAATCAGTCTGCAGGCCATCTTTAAGGTATGTGCCTTAGACTTGATTGCTACTTTACATTTAAACAAGATTTTGTAACTTTCAAAGCTTTTTTATATAAATGTTCTCTTCCTGGCTCCTAACAATTCAACGTTACGCAAAATAGAATAATGCAGTACTGATCTTAAATACCTGCTAATATGTTATTATATGATTTTTTTCCTAATGAAGTTTCTTTACATATGAAAACCATTTTACTCGGTTTGAGGAGTTAAGAGTCTGCTCTGCTTAAAATTTTGGCTCTAAAATAGAAGGATGTTTCTAGATCAGACCTGGTAAACGTTTGGCTGTCATCGACTGTGTTGCAGATGAGCTTTTTGTTGAAGACATAAAACTGGTATAAGTTTCAAGACATTTTCATGATGGCACTTAGGGAAATGTTAACATTACCTTTGTTTTAAGCCTGCAGATCTTCATTTGCATTAGGAACCAAATAATGAAAAGAGAGAAAGCACAAAGCAAATAACCTTATTTGGAATTACTTCTGCAATGCAATCAGTCTTTTTTCAAATTGGCATAGACTGGTTTTAAGCTAAGAAGATTTTTATTGATGTTTATTGAAACAGAACAGAAAAATCAATATGTTTCTTATGAGATAGGCAAGAAACACTTGGGAGTATGTGGAGGAAGTTTTCTGAGTTTGGGAAGGAGTGTTAGCTGCTATGAACTGAAACAAATGTAGAACTGTAAATTCTGTGTCCTGTTTCTAAATTTTTCACTGTAGGTCAAATCACAATCTTGGCACAATGTTTCTTTTTAAAAATTGGCCAAAAATAGATCTATAGTTATGTCTCACTTAACAACAGGGATGCTTTCTGAGGAATTCATTGTTACGTGATTTCATCATTTTGCAAACATTAAAGAGTGTACTTACACAAACCTTGATGGTATAGCCTCCTACACACCTAGACCATTTGGTACTAATCTTACGGGAACACTGGCGTATACATGGTCCATCATTAAGAGAAACGTCCTTAGGCAGCAAATGACTACGTTTACAAAAATTTAACTGAAACATAGAGTCCTTTATAGAAGTTATCCTTTCAAGTAATGTTTAGGAGTACCTGGGTTACGTATGGCCAAGAACCAAAATACAAATTGGAAAGTAAGCTTTTGCATTTTTATATTTTATAAGTGGTAAAACTAAAACAGGCGAGTTAAATTACAGTGGCAGCCACATAAGCAGTCAGTCTTAGAACCAGAAGATTTAATGCATTAAGCTTTTATTTCTTTTTCTTCTAGAGGAATTCAGTAGAAACACGTTTCTTCAGAAGCATAAGAAATTATTAAAATAAACATCCTTAAAATTATGGCCGTGTCTTCATTGAATAGAGATATCTCTGAAGAGCGTGTTTGGCTTGGAGGAGTAAGAGGGTAACAGCTAGTGGCTGATTCTTTATAGTACTTTGGAGTCTAAGTGGCATCGTGACAAATTCCTCTAGACACAGTTGCTATTGGTTATGGGTGTGCATCATAGCAATAGTATCGATAATGCCCACATGACCAATATCATCCACTGTGCTTCCTTCTTATGTGAAAATAATGATAGAGAATGCATTGTAAAAATTCTAATATGTTGATTGTGCATATACTGGCTATTTCTTACAGATTATTCCAGATTGTATTTTCTGATTGAATGACTATTCTATAATAAAGGAAGGAAGGGAGGAAGGAAGGAAGGAAGGAAGGTAGGAAGGAAGGAAGGAAGGGGAAAAAGTAAGTGAGTCAACCTTGTAAGACTGCATCAATGCTGTGAACTGGTATCACAAACAACAGGCAGATTTAGATTACTATGAAGAAATCATTATAGGAACCCTGGCTAGCATTTCTCTTTATATCTAATATGGGCAAAACAAACATATTCAGATATCCAGACAGTTGGACAGAGACCACCATGGAAACTGTCATCAGCTTATAGAGTCTCAGAAATGAAAAATAAATTTAAAAAAGTGTGGGGTACAGAGAAAGTATTACAATCGACGGAAGGGGAAAATTTGCCCTATGAGGACTGGCAAGAGTTAAAGTCATCACAGGGAGTAAAACATTCATTCATCCTTTACTAACTTTGTATTAAACATTTCCTACATGGCAGAAACTGTCCTAATGCTAGGAATTGAGAAATGAACTATACAAAGTTATTGTTCTCAGACACCTAATCTGAGGGAGAAAGCCCAAGGTCAATTGGTAAAGAAATAAAAATACAATATATTATTAGGCATTTTAAGTGCTATAGAGAAAAATAAATAGATTAAGTAATTTGAGAATAACTGAGGCATATTTTAAGTGAAATGATTAAAAAGGTCTCTTTGAGGAGATGATATTGGGGACAGACGAATATAATGAAAGGCCAATGCAATAAGAAAGGGATTTATGCAAAGATGCAGGAGAATAACATTTCAAGAAGAGGAAACAGCAATTCTACAGTCCTAAGACAAGCAAGAAGAAGTGCAGTAGGAGATGACAGCAAAGATGTAGACAGGGACAGATAATGGAGGCATTTGTCATTTACCTAAGTCAGATGAAAGTCCACTGGAGAGTTTTGAGCAGGGGAGACATGATTGATCACGATGAGACTGATGTGTTTTCTGACTGGAGGATACATTTTTTTTTTTGAAAAAAATTGCATCTTTATTTTCAATAATCTCTAGCTAAAATATAGCATTTTCTTCAATAAGTGTAAGCAATAATCCACAGTAGTATTAGCAGTGTCTCTGTCTTTGTCATCAATAGAAATACGATATTTTCACATCACATTAAAGTAGTTACAAGTATCTCAAAATATAATTTATACTCATTATTTTGAAATTACATAATTACACGTGCTGCCAGATGTTATTTAATGAATAAAGAAGCACATATATAACTAACCCACACACTTGTTTTAGTCTTTTTTAAATTTTTACATTATAATTTTTTTATTAAGATTATGATAGTTTACAACCTTGTGAAATTTCAGTTGTACATTATTGTTATTCATGTTGTAGGTGCACCACTTCACCCTTTGTGCCCTCCCCTCACCTCCCCTTTCCCCTGGTAACCACCAATCAGTTCTCTTTGCCTATATGTTAACTTTCACCTATGACTGGAATCATACAGAGTTCGTCTTTCTCTATCTGGCTTATTTCACTTAACATAATACCCCCAAGGTCCATCCACGTTGTTGTGAATGGGCCGATTTTATCCTTTTTTATGGCTGAGTAGTATTCCACTGTATATACATATATATATATATATATATATATATATATATATATATATATATACACCACATCTTCTTTACCCAATCATCAGTTGATGGGCTAGAGGATACATTTTTAAAGAGACAAGAGTGGAGGAGGGAAACCAGTTAAATAGCTATTGCAGAAATCATGGAGAGAAATCATAGCTTGAATTAGAAAGGTGGTGATGGAGCTGTGGTGAGACATGGTGGGATTCTGACTATACCTTGGGGGTGGAGTTCATTTTTGAATAAATTAAATTTGAATGAAATTAATAATGATGATGATGGTGTGTGAGATATTGCTATACAATCACCTTACTTCACTTGTTTTTCTTCCTGGACACGTGGCTAGATTGTATTTCCCAATTTCCCTTGCAGTTAGGTTGGGCCATATGACTGGATAAAGGCAATGGAATGAAGGTAGAACTGATATTCCACACTTCTAGCCTCAGCTCCAACCAAAACAGTTCCCATATACTCTTCCATATGCTGGCACTCTTTCCTAATCTACCAGAGGTTGCAGAGGATCTACTCAAAGACTCCAGGAAAAGGAGATGGGCCCTATCTAGTTCTGGTGATAACAGTAATGGTAATAATGATAGTATAGCAAACATTTTTATAGAGACTTTCAGGCCTTATGTTCACACCCATTAAAACATTTGATACTTCTGACAGCACCATGAGGAAAGTAGCATCATCAATGCCATTTTATGATGAAGCCACCTGCAAGTGACAATCTCTGGTAGCCAGTTGTTAGACGTGGAGTTTAATTAGTGAGCACAGTGGCTGGACTTGGACCACAGAGTCACACAGACATGAGCTCCCGTCCCAGCTCTGCTGATTACAAGTATTATGGTCTTCTGAAAATTATTTAATTTTTCTGTTTCTCAGGTTTTTTGTACCTATAAAATGAGGACAATAATATCTACCTAGGTAGCCGGGAGAATGGAATAATTTTTTTTTTAAAGATTTTATTTTTTCCTTTTTCTCCCCAAAGCCCCCCGGTACATAGTTGTGTATTCTTCGTTGTGGGTTCTTCTAGTTGTGGCATGTGGGACGCTGCCTCAGCGTGGTCTGATGAGCAGCGCCATGTCCGCGCCCAGGATTCGAACTAACGAAACACTGGGCCGCTGCAGCGGAGCACGCAAACTTAACCGCTCGGCCACGGGGCCAGCCCCAAGAATGGAATAATTTTTAAGCATTTTTTACAGTATTTGCCAAAATTGCTTTATAACTAATAATTGGTATTGCTATTGTTGTTTTATAATAAAACTGGAGATGCCTTCAAGAATAAAGTAGAAACTCAGTGATAAGATTTAGGCCAAAAAGGCAGAGCTAAGAGGCCATCAAACTGCACCACCGTAAAGTAACCCTAGCCTATGGACAAGTATCAGCTCAACACATAAGATGGACTACATGTGGGAATCAGGGAACTCAAGGAATATATATCCTTCCAGTCGTCAACTTAATCCTTTCCTATTTGCCACTTGGAAAGGAAAAAAGATTGTCTTAATTTGGTTTTCCCTAAAAGAAGACCCTGAGATGAGGACTCAGCTTATTCGGGAGATGATCTCAGGAAGCAGAAGTGAAAGTGAGAAAGGAATGGGGGGAAAATCAATAAACTGTAGGCTATTGAGCTGGTTACCACTATGGACAAACAAACTCAATCTCACTGAGGATCTCCACGAATCACATAGACTGCACCTCAGGGTTATCTATCTAAAGGACAGAGTCTGGGGCACTCATCTTTCCCCTTATTGACTAGGAGTTGCCACTCAGAGGTGAATGCCCCCTCTCACACCTTCTACCTCAGCACTTTCAGAAGCGCTGTGTTTGGAGTGAGTGACGTGCCAGACTTCACAGAAGTCCTGAGGCAGGGAAGTGGAGAACACAGGCAGGAACTTGGACTTGATGCTGTGTGCAAAGGAGCTGTCCACTGGAGCCACAGCTGATATCAGAATTGTGCCAAGAGACGGGTTTCAGGGTATCAAAAGAAACGGATGTGAAAAATCAGCTTCTCTTTAGGATCACCTGTCTTCGAGTTCTTAACTTTCCACACTCTTCCTATGTTAGGTGAAAGATGAGGAGACTCAGTGAGTTGTCTCCAGGAGGAAACAAGTGATTCACTTGGATCCTATTTTCTGAATGCTTCTGCACAAGAAGGAGGCAGTTGCATCACATCAGAAAGGCTCCTAATCAAATACTGGAAATCTTGACTTAAAAAGTGTTCAACAGATATCTTTAGACTGGAATTTTTCTCATCCTTTAATATGAGAATATCTACAGTGAATACTCAAGAGGACACAGCATGTGGTATTTTTAGAACTTATTTAAATACTCATCAACTTTTCATGATACACTATTGACATTTCCCAGAAGAGCGTCTTGGAGAATCTGTTTGAGGAAATATTAGATAGGACCATATTGTGGGTAGAATAATAAAATTAACCTTCTTCATGATGTAAATGGAAGGAAGTTCTGAGAGATTCACAACCAAATTATTAAGCTCGATAAAGGTATTCTCTGGGAATACGGGCTTGAGATATATGGCCACCTCAAGAGAGGACACCTTTCTGCTTTCATGTTTAGGTCTGACCTAGGTGTGAGAACAGTGGAGAAGGGTACATAGATGCTACTGCTTTACTCTTACCCTCTCTTCTTTCTCCCACGTAGGCTTTAACCCAGCATCCCAGCTGATGGCCCCCAAATTTTGACCTTGCCAGAATCTCCTAAAGCGTGTGGGAATCAGACTGCCCCTCAACACAGGAATTCAATTCTCTTTACATCAGTTCTTAAATAAATGGAATAAGCTTTGAAATGATTCAAAATGGGAAAGTGAGACAAAATTGTAAAAGACAGGAAGGCTCTAACAGAGAGTCTAAAGAGGACTTTAAAATATGATTCAGCTTGGGAAATTGAAAATTAATGCAATGAAGAGAAATTGAGCAAGATGCTAAGTTTCAAATGTTAGGAGAACCTTAGAGATCAGTAAAATTAAAGAGAAATGTGTGTGCACCAAAGGGATAGTAGACACAGTTAACAGCATGATATGAACATTCTTTGCCAAGGTTGCTTTGACCACCGTACGAGGAATAATAAAATGAGAAACACTTACGTAACTGAGTACTCTGTTTTAACTATCAAGCTAAAGCAAAAGATGAGAGATATGACTGTGGAATAGTCATCTAGCTTAAGCCCATGGTCCATAGACTATATTTGCCAATTACATCAGTTCTGGTACAGAATCACTTATAATTTGATGCTACCAACATGAGCAATGAAAGTCTAAATTAGCAAACTAGAGCCTAATAACAAGAATCAAAAAAGCAAAGCGAAATATGTTACCTGAAACCTAGTCAAGGAACAGGTCAGGAAGGAACATGGGAAGTCTAAAAATAAAGGATAGCTTCTGGAAACCTTTCAGTGAAGATCAAAATTTTTTATAACGTTCTGCTAAATCAAAGCCTATTTATGAGGGTTACTGAGGACAAATCTCATGCTCACTATTCCCACAATCTGGAATGGTATTCCTCCCAGGCTTGCAATGGGCCAGCATCTCTCAGCTTGGGTGCTACCTTCTCAGCAGAGGTGAGTTTGGCTTTTCACTGCTCTCTCTGAGGTTTCTTACCCTCTGTCACAGCACTTAACAGATTGTTCATTTTCTCACAAACTGTTAATTAGTTGAAGGCAGCGTCTATGACTTTTCACATTTTGCATGCCTAGCAATCAACAGAGAGTTAAAGCTCTTAGTAGGTACTTAACAAATGATTAGTAATAGAGTGAAAGAAAGAATGAATGAACGAACAGTTCAATGGTCTCTACAGTTAAAAATGGACTTTGGGGAACATGTGTGAGATACTAGCTTTTAAAATAGAATTCAATTAAACAAACCAGAGTCCAACCTTTAGTTTTGACCTAGGCAGCCAGAATAATTTTTTCTTTGCTTTGTTTCACTTGAAATACTGCCAAACACTCAAAACTTTTAAGGGCAATTTTTAAATAAATTATTTGTCATTTCCATACCTTCTCAAAATTCACACTTTATTTAGCTATGTTAGAGCTTAAATTAAAAATGATCTTTCATTATTTCAGTATGTGCTAATTTTTTTTTTAATTAGCTAGGTTTTCTTTTAATGGCCTCCGTTAAAGGATCTTACTGAGAGAGTAACACATAATGGTTAGGCATGGGGCCTCTAGAGAGACTGGGTTTCAACCTAGCTCTACCGTCTAAGGATTGTTTCATTTTTCACTAATTATTTAGCTTCATTGATTTTTTTTGTTGAGGAAGTTTGGCCCTGAACTAACATCTGTTGCCAATCTTCCTCTTTTCTTTTTCCTTTCTCCCCAAAGCCCCAGTAAATAGTTGTACATCCTAGTTGAAAGTCATTCGAGTTCCTCTATTTGGGATGCTGCCACAGCAGGGCTTGACAAGCGGTGTGGAGGTCTGCGCCCAGGATCCAAACCAGTGAACCGTAGACTGCTGAAGCTGAGCATGCAAACTTAACCACTGGGCCACAGGGCCAGCTCCTATTTAGCTTCTTTATGCCTCCATTTCTTTCATTTTTAAAATGAAAATAATAATTATACCTGACATATAGTTAATGTAAGACTTAAATGAGATAATCCATGGAAAACATATGATTCTGTTTCTTATGTACATTAAACACTCAATAAATATTAGTGCCACTTGACTATTCGTATAATGAGGAAATGTTCACGACAATATTCACAGATGTTATATTTATTACCTGGAAAATCCACAAAGTGAAATATAAAATATGAAAATTCTTGCTGAGCTGAGCTCCCTCCTCAGAGCCCTCACAGGCCGGTCCTGTTCTCATGTTTGGGCATCACCCACGTGATCTCTACTTCTTCGTCCTGCTCTGTAAGTTACAATTCTAAAAGTTGAGGAAACACCTTCCCCTAATCTGAGCTAAACTCTGTTGTTAGGCCACAAAACACAGTGGCTTTACACTTCCCAATTTTTTCTGTGTCTCTAGTCATATTACTTTCTTATTTAACTTATACCTTAATATATTTTTGCCCCTCTTGATCTTCTATCAATTCCAGGAGAAGGTAATACTCAAAAGGAATTTGGGTCAGATCATAACTGAGTAATGGTGGAACGCTCTGCTCTCAAATGCAGTCCTCCTCTCATTCCCATACTGGATTCCCCACACCTAACTTGTTTCCCTGAAATTTTCTCTCAATCCTGACTGGGAAAAATGGGAGGCTACTGTTTTGGAGTATTGGATGGTCTTACCCCAGGGCCCAGCTTATAGCCAGAGACCATCTCATTAGTGTCAGTTCAATCAGGTACAAGGAACCCCCTGGTCAATGACACTGGAGTCGACATTGCCCAAACAATCGAGTATGCACCTTAAGCCCTGACTGAATTCTCTCTATATAAGCATCTTGTCTTCCATGCTGGTGCCATTAGAAACATAATATGATAGCGAAAAAACCATTCATCTCATATTTGAAACTTAGATCCAAGAAAAATCACCTCTATCACAAATTAGAAATAGGATGTCAGTTTTTCTACGGTGATTTTCATTTCCTTATCTCTGAGATGAGGATATTCACTTCTTTTGATCAATTTTACAGAGTTTTCATAAGAATCAAGCAAAATAACATAAAAAATAGCAAGGCTTGAAAACTTAAGATGCCAGCATAGTGGAGTGGGAGAAACATCAAACTTCAAGTCAGAAAGACCAGGGTTTGTAGTGACATTCTGCCCCTGTTCAGGTGGATGGAACTGACCCTGAGCCAGCTCGCACGCCATGTGAACCTCGTCTGTAAAAGAGGGGCTTCTGTGATTTCCTCTTGGAGTTTCATGATGCGTAAATGAGAAGTACTAGAAGCATCAGGCAAAGTTTCTGGAGCATGGAGCTCATCCACTAGCAGCTGAACTGTTTCCTTGTCTCTTCCTCCAAAACAAATTAAATAATTATACAAACATTAAATATATTTTTCATTATATAAATACACCAAGAGTTCAAATGCATGGCCTTTAGCTCATGCAATGTGTTTTATTCTGATACATCATTTGAAATAATCATCCTTCGAGGTCATTCCTTTCCTTTTAAGTTTATGACTTACCCGGTCACATTCTCTGGGAAAAGCAGAAGATCTAATTTCTTTTTAAGTTTTTGTTTTTCAGTAAACACATTCTAAGTAATTCTTCCTATTATTTCTTTTCAGTTTCTACATTGCCTTCAATTTCAGTGTTTTTCTTTGACTCATAGAACAAAGCTTTTCTACACGATTCTTTAGAGATCACACATATAAATTTCCAAGAATCTCTTGTCGCATCATTTGTTAAAACTCCTCTCTTTCTGTTGCAAAGCAGGTTGTACTGGTTTTTTTACTCCCTTCATGAGCTCTTAATTTTTCCTATTTCATCTATAGATTCTTGATGTGGTAACAGTTAAAGGGAAGGCAAAATTTAGTATTTTACTGAACAACACTTCTCAAACTTGAAATGTGAAAGTATTTTTGAGAAATGCATTGTTTTTTTCTTATAAAGATATTCAAGGTAGGGGTCATGTTCTATTCTTCTATGATACAGGTGACTGGAAAAAATTTTTTTAAGGTTGCAAAAATAATAGCACAGACACATGCTGAGTTCTGCTAGGAATCATGGTATCAATTTGATTTATTCTGTGGGTTTTGAAAAGATACTCGACAAAATTTTATCACAATATGTGTAATTGTGTATTCAATATATACAATATGCTTTTCAAAAACCTCTTCTTTGTTTCAGAGCTCACCTTGTTGCTGTCGTGCAAATCACACCAGGAACATTCTTTTGTCTCTCCATGTGAACACTTTTCTTATAACCTTCAGTAGCTATACACATCAAGGAGGTAAAATACTTTGAAAATAAGGTACTTAGTAGAAGGCTGTGTGCCCTCCTTTTCTGCAATCTCGCTCAGTCTCTTTGTAAAGTTTTATTTAAATGTCTATATTAATGATGTTTCTGTGTGGGTGTCTCTCTTAATTTCAGGGCAGCTGAATGAACTTCTTTAAAGGTACTAAAATTCAAGTGCAACTGAGTTAAGGACACTGGTAAGTTGAGAATGAATAGAGTTTATGAAAAGCTTTTCACTCAGCTATGGCTTGAAAACTGTACTTTTGATACAAGATGTTTTGTCGTGAATCTATGCTCCTACTGATACAAGGAAAGCCAAAGGTCTCTATGCTCCCACTCTGAAATGAGCCAAATGCATTTTGAAATGCTACATGCATATTAGACTTATATATTTCATAAATATTTGGTCCAAAATGCATGCAAGAGTTATTTCTACTTATTAGCACTTAATATTGAAATGCTTTTATATTTATGTATCGAGCTTTCCCATCATGTTTACAGTTACTGGTATTCAGCAGGAACTTCACAAATACGAGACAAGGCCCTGAGTGGAACCTTGAATTGTACAGAATCTTGAATCTGGAATTGTACAGATGAACTCACAGATTGGAGAGCAGACACATGTTACATTGTGTGCTTATATCTTTGTGCTGTACGGCACATATGTACACACACGTCTGTGCGTGTCATATTTTTATGGAAGTTTGCAGCAATCCATGCAAGAATGACCTAAATTTCCCAAGTTCTTGTGAAACTAATGGTCTACTGCATTTCGCATTTGAGGTTAACCTAAATCATGATATGTTCTTAATATGCCAGTGCAAGAACAAAATGGTGGATTTCAAAACAATGCAACCAATTTACATAAGGCAAATAAAACAACTCCAAATGCTTGAACATTTACTGTACCTTTAAATAAAGGTTAGCTGTGAGGGCTTCAAAGACACCAGAGAGAGCTCTAGATCCACACAGAGACTGTTAGGCCAAGCTAAAGGCCAGGCAGCCGTGATCTCCGAGTTTCTGTGTTGACACATGGTAAACCATGGCTACAGCATGAGCTGCATTCCCAGGAGACTGGACCACTCAGAATAACAGAGTTTACTGAATTTTTAAAAATGACTCAAAACTCTTCTGATCAGTTAACAGAAAGATCAGCATTACTTAGAACCAAAAAATAATAACAACACGTGAATTTTTCTCCTCATTTGGCTCCTTAGGGTCATTTCAGTTGTTAATATTGCATTTTGAGGGCATTCATAAAGTAAACATGATCCTTTCCAGGAGCCATCTAACTGCAATTGACATCAGCCAAACGAACACCGTGAAATTTCCCTCATTTTTACTTTTTAATGACACTTTCCATATTGTTTTCCTACCTATACAATAAACATCATAAAATACTGGACTTGGAGGCCAAAACTGGTATAATCTAGGAAAAAAATATACAGCACAATCCCACAAAAACAAACATTGTAGTCATGGTTTTCTTTCGGTGGCAGATTCACTCGGTTATTCAGCAGGGTGGTAACAGCCTGCCGTGATCAAAGCCCTCTAATGACTAAGTTTTGCATCCCTGCATGCCAGCATGTGTCTTACAAGATAAAATGTCAATGACAAAGGGGACTAACCTAGCAAGGTTGACAGATCTCTCCCCAAAACATCTCCCACAAACACGCACACACACTTTATAGTAGGTCTGTAGTTTTCTTTATTTTTTTCCGACTTCATGTCTGTAAAAATCATTGACCTTAAACTAATGAAAATCTATACATTTGGGCATCAGGAGCTATAGAACATCAAAACAATGCATTGGACTTTTGGAGATAAGTGAGTTCAATCCAGCAGAATTGGGTTGACATTCTTACCTTAGGCTGAACCTTCTATTTATCCTTGAAACATGACTTTCAGGATATACCAACTGGTTTTTCTAATGGTGAAATAATTTTAATTTGGTAAATGGACCAACTGTTGCTTTTGCAGTTGAGCACAATTATGAAAATGGAAAACAATATAAAAGTAACAAAATAAAATTTGAGTTCTTAGAAACTAGATAATATTTTTCATATTAACTCCACCCCGTATATTAAAACCCAGGTTTTTTTTTCTTTTTTAACATGAAAATCATTTTTCCTAATCATAAATTAATGCAATCTTGGAAAGCATATGATTTGTTTTTTAAAGAAGAATAAAATGAGAATAAATGAAAGTCCCTTTCTACTCAAGCAAGCATTGACATTCTGAGATTGAATTGAGCAGACTTTTTAAGGTAGCAAGAATGGCCTTTGAATCAGTGCCCCAGATGGCTATGAGGTATATTTCAAAAGAGTTCACCAGGGTTTCTCTTCAGACCTTCCTTGTGAAGGACAGACATTACCTTGTCTCATTTATGTGTATTGGACTCATTCATTACAAGAGATTTAAAAAGAACAAAACCAAGTGCTGAGGATTTTTAAACATGCTTTTCTATTTGCCATTAAAAAGTTTTCTTAGTCTACTTATCCAGGAAGCATTATTCTGCCTCATCTATATTTCATATGTTTTTAAAGTTCCTTTACTTTTCTCAAATGCTTTCCAACAAGCTCTGAAACATTTCACTGTGAGACGATACTCCCCTTCTTTTCCTGGGAATGTATCACTTCTCTGTCTTTCTACTTTATTTTTCTCCTCCTTGTTTTCCATGATGAAAATTTGAGATATCAATAAGAACTTCATGTAGCAAATAAAATAACATTTCTATTAACAATAGGATGTTTATCAAAGGGGCAGTGAGACAAAAAGCCTTCTTGGTAAAGGTTAATTATTAGAATTTCATTCAAAATATATGTGGAAGAAAAGTTTGGAGAAGAAACACAGGACTTAAGAATTTAGCAATACTCACTAGAAAATGTTTCTGTTGAACAGGGAAAACCCATATATATACAAAGCCAGAGGAAACACCTGCTTATTCTAACCATCATAGTATGAAGTAGGACAAATAAAATAAAAGATCCCAGTAGAAAAATTTAATCACTTTGAATATCTTAAATTATTATCAGAGGTGACAAAGAAAGAAAAATCAGAAAACAAGGCAGTCATTGTGACTTTTTACAAATATGGAGAGAGTGGCAGAAAAGGGAACACGGCTGAAAATCAAATTAATGATTTTAAAGACCAATTTTAAGACCGATAAAGCAAAAACAAACACATAGAAATTGAGGGGAAAATTATGAAAGACCCAGAAAGTCTGACAGCCATCTAAAAACACTTTCAATAGAGAAAGCAGAAACAGTGGAGAGAGGGAACAATTAGAATACAATAGAATATTCCCCTAATTTGAAGACATTTCACATTGAAAATACCTAAAGGATTCGTGAAGAAAAAGGCCAACTCCTGGATACAACATTATGAATTCTAAGAACAAGGAGAAAATTCTGAAAACTTCTAAAGAGAAATAAGTTACTTAGATAAGAGGCAGTGTTCACTAAATACTACAAAGATATACTGACAAAAATTTTCTCATAGGCTATAAGGGGTGAAAGAATGCCTTCAAATTGTGGATGAAAAATATTTGGAACATCATCACATCCTATACCCTACCAAAGTACCTAGAAAATGTGAGAATGACACAGAATCGGTTTTAGAGTCTAGTTTTATAATGCAAGAAGGCAGAAAATTTATCATCCATACACCACATATGACCCAGGGGCTTGCAGGAAACTGTACAGAGAATAAAATAACAGAGTTCATTTGACATGAACACTTAGAAGGGTCTTTTTAAAAATGTGAACTTTTAGGGGCTGGTCCAGTGGCCGAGTGGTTAAGTTCGCATGCTCTGCTGCAGGCGGCCCAGTGTTTCGTTGGTTCGAATCCTGGGCGTGGACATGGCACCACTCATCAAACCACACTGAGGCAGCGTCCCACATGCCACAACTAGAAGGACCCACAATGAAGAATACACAACTATGTACCGGGGGGCTTTGGGGAGAAAAAGGAAAAAATAAAATCTTAAAAGAAAAATGAACTTTTAATTCCTTAGGATCATATTTTCTTTTCTATGAGTCCATTCACATTTCTGATTTTATACCACAAAATATATAAAAATTCTTATTGTAAATTCTGCTGCTTAGCATTTGATTATTTGGAATCAGTCTAGACACACATGGAAGATTCACTGTTTAAAGAACAATAAAATGCTATAAAATTTGGCAATGTAAAAACAGTAATATAACTAACAAAAATTGAGAGGTAGAATGGCGAATTGAAAGAAAAGTTAAGTGTGCACAATTTCTTATTTTTAATGGTAGAGCTTCATTAGGTACTGTGTTAATTTGACAAGTCAGTAAATCATATATTAAATGAATATGTTATTTGAAATTCGAGGGGCAATTAAAAAAAACAGTTAATAGTGGTTTCCTTTGGGTAGTGAGATCTGTGGAGAATGGATATTGGAGAGGGAAGAAGCCATTCAGATTTCATATTTTATTTAATTCACTATATAGTGTGAATTTTTTAACCAAGCAAATGAAGCAATTCTATAATTAAAAGTTTAATAAGAAATACATTAAAGTAACTCTTGTCTCTGAAAATTGCGAGCAGTTAAAAAATAAAGTATAATTTTGCTTAAACATTGCAAAAGCCATAACCTCAGAAATGCCTTAAGATGATTCATTTGCTGGATGACAGCTGTTGAATAAACAAAACCATTTAACCCCAAGGGTCAAAACACTAGCAACATTGTGGGAAGTCTAGATGTTGTCATTCTTTCTTCTGTTCATTGTTTTTGGGATCTGTACCAGATTCATAGGACAGGTACTTAGTAAAACCAAAAACTATGATCTCTGACCAAATATAGAGCTTAAACAGCCCAGACATGGCCAAAGCTCCCCACTCCACTAGCTTACTCTGAGGTGCCATCGTTGTCTCTCCATTTACCCACAGTGACTGAGTAAATGCAATATACGCTGTACCTCCTCAATAAGCTACTGAGAGTCATGCAGAGGGAAGAAACCAGGCCTCATCAGAGAGTAAATTTCACAATAGTTCCAATTGTAAAAAAAGCTTCATCCTAGCTGGTGTTAGAATATGTGAATGTTCCTGTCCTCATAGGAGGTGATATTTTTTAGGGAAAAGACGTATTTGAAGTCAGAGAGCCTTGGGTTTGAATTCCAAATTTACCTTGTGATCTGGGATATCTTGGTTAAGAAACTTGTTTAAGATAGCAGTGCTCTTGATACAGTTTCTTCATCTTCAATGCAGATAACAAAAGCAACTGATCAAGGTTAGGCTATGAGTGGTAAAATAAGCTCTTATCTAGGATCATCCATAATTCTTTCTATGGTTTAGAATGAGCAAATGTAAAGGATAATTAATGTGAACACTTCCATTGTCATTACTAAGGCTAAGCACAATTAAGGCATCCTCGAACAACAGCAATCACTTTCTTGAGAAACCACTAAAGATTGCTAAATTCAGATTTTAATCTGTAGATTTAAACATGCCATTCATGTGAACTAGAGGTTTATGAACAATTACTCATCATAGATCAGGTGTCAGAAAATCACAAACAAAGGTCAGAAAAAGGACCTAAGATAGTTTGTCATCCGAGCTTTCCTAAATCAGTGAAGAATTACCTGTTGGGTGACAAGAGATTCAATAGCTTGGTACCAGGGACTCTATCAGATGGTCTCTTCCACCAGTGATATAAAGGACCAATGATCCTGTTAACTTTCATAGTTGATTTTTCAGATGCTGAAGACCTAAGAATTAAGAGGTCATTTTGTCAAGTATACAATTAAAGGAGGTAGTTTCCTAGATTAAAAGTCAGACTTTCGAAATGCCCTAAATAAATAAAAAGTGTGCTATCCAAAACAAAATTGAGTTTTTCTTATCTCCTACATTCTTTTATTGTCATAACTCAATTCCGTTTTCGAGCACATGCATCAACCAGGGCACAAATCTGTTCCACTAGTGATTTGGCTCTAGGAAAAAGGCTACACTCTAGGGGAAAATATGACTCAGTATTTCCCCCATAAAAAATACTGGGCTATTTATCAATTTTAACTTATTTTTACATTTACAGTGGATGGAATAGTGTACATGTTGACATCCAGCGTTATAAACTGGTTTTCCCATTTATTTCTCGAGGGACTTGGGGTAAATGTGATGAAGGATGTGCATAATTAAACACATCCTAACTTTCTTTTATTCCATGTTGTATTATGACCTGTGTGCCTAGAGAAGGTCACTTATACTTCAGCTCATCTGCAACCACATTCTTGCTCCCCTCCGCCTCCTTGTTGTGATGGAGTATCCATTTAAGTCCAACCCTGTTCAATTCATTGAAGGTCTGATGAAGAATACGTCTTCAATCACTTTTATGATGGGCTAAGTTAGAAAGAGACATTGTTTTTCCAAGGGTGAAAGTACCAGAATGATTTCTCTACTTCTACATCTTCAGATTATTCCACAGAGACCATTATTTTATTTGGTTTCTCTTCCTGGAACTTCCTTTAGCATAGACTGTCTCCCCAAATCAAAGTATTTAATTATTTACAATGATAAGTGTTTCTAAGTAGGATTAATGTACAAGCACTCAAAGTCAATTCCCTGGCTCCCCAAGGAATCTCTCCCCACACATTGTACTCAGCTTGTACAGACTATGAAAGTGTCTATGCTTAACAATACTTGGCTCCTCAACTTTTTGCTGTTATCTTTTTTTTTTCCATGTTTGTATTGGGTAATGAGGATACGAGCTTTTTTTAATGTTCTTGCTGAAATGTACTCTTCTCTACTACTCAATTGACTTGTTGAAAGGGATTTTGAGGAGCACTCAATGGAGGTAGCCACTCTACCAGAAAAAACAGACCTTCTGTACAATAAGTTCATCATCTTTCAATCTTGTGTACCTTTTGGCATTCTGCATACTCTCCAAATGGACCAAAACCTTGTCTATTCAGTGTGACATGTGGAAGATCTGTCTAAATTGCATTTCACACTTTTTTCATAGAACATTTTTTTTAGAAATGCTAAAATCTAAAGAAGTTACCAAATGTCAAAGAAAAAAAAAACAACCCAAAACGCCTCGCTTTCTATTCTCAATTTTCTACTTTCTTCAGCTTTCAACCAAGGCCTGAAAGTTCCATTGCATCCCTCCACTCAAGCCAGAATAAGAGCCTAAAAGAATTTTATTCACTCTGCTTCTACTCTTTTACTCACGTAGCTCCCTGCCAATGTTGCACTCTTGTCTTCTCTACCAACCAACCCGAGGTCTGATTGTACCAAATAAGTCTTTCTTTATGGACACGGTATTATCCCCATCACTCTTTTACTTGCCTCTTCATCTTTTATGTAATTTTTGCTCTACTGTCCATTGCTTGAGGATGTGTTTTGACCTTATGTTAAGCTGTATTTGTTTGTTTTCATTCACAGATCTCAAAATGTGAAATAACTGACACATCATCAAAAAAATACTGAACTTGGTTCAGAACACCTTAATTTAACTCTTAATTCTGCCACTTGCTAATAATAAAAATTTGGTACAATATTTAATCTCTCTAAACTTCTGTTTTCTTACCCTTAAACTAGATTAGAACAATATCTACCTCACATGATTGAAGTCAAATGAGAATATGGGAAAACTTCTTGTAATTTTCCCAGAATAAAGTAAATGTCCAGTGAATACTTACTCGTTTTGAACCAGTACTGTGCCTCCTTTCATCTTGAGTATCTCTGTCTCTTTAAGTTCAAGTTGCAACAGTTGCATTTTAAAAAGTGAGCACATTTTGTAATAAGTTATAATCCATTCCATAAAGGGATCGCTACCTCTACAAATTTCTTTGATCTACACCCTCGCTTCCTTGGGCTAAGAGTCAGTGTGCTCTGGGACAATGCAATTAAAGTTTCTAAGAAGCCCTCTTTTCTAAGAGACTCAGAAGCTTGTCCTTAAAATCTGTTGAAAGAAAGAATGTTTACTGAACACAGATTATCTGTATAGAATTTTGATGTGGAGTGTGAGGCAAAAAGATGAATCAAGGATAACTTCAATAACTTTGGCCTGAGCAACTAGAAGAATGGAATTGCCATTTACTGAGATGGGGGTGACAATAAGAGATACAGAATTGAAGGGCAAGAGGAAAGACGTAAAATGCTCAGTTTTTCATGTGGTATGTTGAGAAGCCTATTAAACATGCAAGTGGAGGGGCCAGCCCGGTGGCGCATCGGTTAAGTTACACCTTCCTCTTCCGAGGCCCAGGGTTGGCAGGTTCGGATCCCAGATGCAGACATGGCACAACTTGGCAAAGTCATGCTGTGGTAGGCATCCCACATATAAAGTAAAGGAAGATGGGCACGGATGTTAGCTCAGGGCCAGTCTTCCTCAGCAAAAAGAGGAGGCTTGGTAGCAGTTAGCTCAGGGCTAATCTTCCTAAAAATAAAACAAAACAAAAAAAACATGCAAGTGGAGATGTTGATCAAGCAGCTGAATATAGAGATCAAGCAGCTGGATATTGATCAAGAGCTAGATTTAGATGAGAGGTACAAACAAGATTCACACTTAGGAGGCACTGTATAGTGTCAGTGTTGTAGCCAGCCTCCAAGATGACCTGCAATGACTCACTTTCTGGTATATGAACCCTTATGTATCCATTCCCACAATTAATCAGAGCTAACCTTGTGTGATATGTGATAGAATGAGAGTATGTGACTTCTCTGGCTGTGTCATAAAAATGCATTATAGCTTCTGTCTTGGTGTCTTGAATTGGTTGCTCTAGGAGAAGCCATCGTCCATGCCATGAGGACATTCAATCAGCCCCGTGGAGAAGCTCATTTAGAGAGAAACTAAGCCTTCTAGAAAACAGCCAGCACCAACTTGCTAGCCATTTGAATAAGCCACCTTGATATTAGACCCTTCAGCCCCAGTCAAGCTTTCAGGTGACTGAAGCCCCAAGCGTATACCTCATAGTAACCTTGTGAAAGACCCCAAGCCAAAAGTATGCAACTAAGGCACCTTGATTCCTGACCTTCCAAAAAACATAAAAAGTCAATTATCTTTGTAGTTTCAAGCAACTTGGTTTTGGGATGAATTGTTTTGCAGAAGCAAAGTAAAACTATAAGTTTTGGTAATAGGAGTAGGGTACCTCAGTAATAAAACCTAAAGCATGTTAATTTGGGATTGAGTAACAGACAAAAGCTGAAAGTACCTCAAGGGAAGAATTAGTGAAACTCTAAGGGACCTAGAAAAGAATGTTAGCAAAAACCCAATAGCTCTAAAAAGACTGTGAGCAAGGGGTTAAAGGAAAGTGATGCAATGGTATTGGAAGCTGGAGAAAAAGGGACTGTTGTTATACAGTGACAGAAAATTTAGCAACATTGTCACCTTCAATGATTTGGGAAATATAAAATATACTTAATAAACAGGATTATTTCGCTCAAGATATTTCTAGGCAGAGTATCAAAGGTGTCACCTGGCTTCTTCTCGCTGCCTATATTAAAATGAAGATGGAAAAGTTAAGCAAAAGGAATAATGATTAAATATATAAATTATCCATAGCTTTCTGTGTTCAAAATAAAAGTGTATCTAAGTCCAGCCTCTCCCAGGGGCAAACAGTGCGAACAAGAAAAAAGCTTGCAGGGAAAGATAAAATCCAACGCATTGTTGGGAAAACATGGCCTAAAGATGAAGGATGTGACCGTAAAGTCCTTTGTCAAGACCTCAGACATATTTAAAGTGGCATCTCACAACAGAAAAAAGGGCCCTGGAGGGATCTCAGAAGCAGGTCTTACAGACCCCGTCCATTAAGCAGTGGGACTGTTAAGAGTCTTAGGTGTGTTTTCCTAGCAGCCTTGCAGGAAGCCCAGGGTAAAGAAGGGTTTATTGTGACAAGATTTATTGATCAGTGTGGCTTTTTTCTAATTGAGTGAAACTCCAGTCTGATTCATAGAAGACCTAAAAAGTTTTTTAAGTGAATTATATTTGTGGAAACACTGCTAGCTTGGACTAAAAGGAAGGGAAACAGTACAAAAGAAAGAGATGGCTTTGGACTCTGAAATTACTATGGGCAGGAAGCAGGCTGAAAAACTGTTCAAACGCCAGTCATTTACTATGAAAAAGAAAGAATGATTCAGAATATGGAATCATGATCTCAAAGGGCAGAGTTAAGTGTCAAAATGAATACTCTCCAGGTAGTTGGCATATGCCTTAACCAAGAGACTGGCGCAACTTATACCCAGCTAGATTTGAGAATTGCTTGAGAGCAGTTACTCTTGTGGGCCTCCTATTTACCTCCTTTATGAAATGGAGCATTTGGGGCCGTTATTCTGTGTCTGTCCCACCAATGTGTATTGGCTGTGTTGGGGATAACTTGTGTCTTTAGTTCCCAGGTCTCCAGATCAATAGGAATTTTACTTGCAGAAGTGTACTCTATGAACTTAACCTTAGCCACCTCAGTCACCTCTGGACTTGATTTAGCCAAGGAAATGCTTGCCATATAGCCTGCACCTGATGCATAAAGACGTGAGATTTTAGAGAGTATTGGGGGAAAAGTAAATGTATTTTGTGGATGGGAGAGATAGGGAGCCATAGGGTAGACTATGGCATCTAGCCTCAAAGATGGCCCCTAAAGATCCAACCTCCTGGTAATTACGTCTTTTTGTAGCCCATTTCCACATTGAAGCAGAGATGGCCCTGTGTAACCAACAAGGAAGTGAAAGTGTATGACTTCCTATCTAGAGAGATCCATGGAGGGTAACAAGCCATTGGCTGGGCCAAGTTACCAGCTTTGTGAATAAACCGCCTTGAAAGCGAATCCTCTAGTCCCAGAAAGTTTTCAGTTGACTGCAGATCCAGTTGACATCTGACTGTAACCT
The DNA here is from genome assembly GCF_041296235.1 of Equus asinus. Taxonomy (NCBI): domain Eukaryota; kingdom Metazoa; phylum Chordata; class Mammalia; order Perissodactyla; family Equidae; genus Equus; species Equus asinus. The sequence continues at coordinate 12,666,336 of NC_091794.1, read as the reverse complement.
CATAAGATACCCAAAATCAGAACCACTCAGCTGAGAAACTGTGAGAGATAATAAATGACTATTATTATTTTTAACCGCTGAATGTTGGGGTGATTTGTTACACAAGAATAGATACATAAAACAGATTATTTAAAGGCATGAGACTATGCGAAACCACCAAGTACAGAAAAATATAGAGAAATGAGAAGAGGTCCAAAGACTGATCTTAGAGACACTTCAACATTTAGAGATCCAATGAATGAAGGTAAGTCAGCAAAGGAAGCTTGAGGCAGTGGTTAGAGAGAAAACCAGGTGGATGTAATATCCTAGAAACCAAGAAAAAATAGTGTTTCAAAGAAGAGGAATGATCAACGGTATCAAAGGCTGTTGATGGGCCAAGAAGGATGAGAATTAAGCATGAGATTTAGCAATGTGAAGGCCACTGGTTACCTTGATAAGAGCTGCTTGGAGCAAATCTGATTTAAGTTAGCTTTAGAAAGGTTGGGAGAAGAGAAATCAGAATTAGCGAGTATAGACCACTCTTTCAATGAGTTTTTCTATAAAGGAAAAGAGAGGAACGAGGCAGTAATATGAATACATTCAGGCCTCCCTCAAAAGATACTGACTCAGAAACAAATGTGCACTATTTCGGCCACTCAAAGAAATACACAAGATCAAAACATACCGGAAAAAGAAAATACTACCAAATTTACATGTACTCCTTCTCTGAAAAGCTGAATCAGAACTGACAAGAAAAGCCAAGCTTTGAAAAGCAGCAGAATGCTCATATGATTTCCTAAATGATGCGCCTGACAGTCCTACCTTCACTGATTCTTCTCATCACATAACTTCCACAATAAGTAGAAACAGAGCCGAAGAATCTCAGTAATTGCACGATGAATGTGCTAGCATATTGCGTCAGACAACTGTCTTATGTCTTCTCCTTATCGTTACAACATTTAATAGTTAGTGAAAAGGATGATACTTCGATCTCAGGAAAAAAAATATTTGCCTGCTTCTATGCCTCCTGAAATCATTATATAGATGATAGTTGATTGTTGAACATTTTGAATGCTTAGAAAACAAGACAAATTAGTTTGTGTGATTATGACTAAATTATGAGATGAAAAAAGTGGAGACTTTGGAAGTTAGAATATAAATAGCTGAGCAGCATATTTTGCTTTATATGGGAACAAAGATTAATGAATCTATGCTGTGAAGTGGTGTCATCTAGTAATGGACACAGATATGGGCTCAAATCCTGACTTACCAGGGAAATTATTTAAGCCCCAGCCTCAGTACACATACTTATAAAATAAGGATAATAATAGCTGCATTCCTGGGACATGGTGAGCATTAAGAAAAACGGAAGGTACCAGGCACGGTGCCTACTACAGGTGGGGTATTATTAGTCAGCTTGGTCTGCCATATCAAAACACCACAGGCTGGGGGCTTAGCAACAGAAAGGTATTTTCTCACAGTTCTGGAGTCTGGAAGTTCAAGATCAGGCTGCCAGCATTGTCCCTTCTGGTGAGAGCTCTCTTCCTGGTCTACAGGCGGCTGACCGCTTACTCTGTGCTTATACGGCCTTTCTTCAGTACATGCACTTGGAGAGAGGGAGAGAGTGAGAGCAAGAAAGAGAAAGGGTGGGGTGGGGAAGTCAGCTCTCTGGTGCCTCTTCTTATCAGGACACTAGTCCCATTATGAGGGCCCCAAGCTCAGGTCCTCATTTAACCCTAATTACCTCCCAAAGTCCCCAGCTCTAAATACCATCGCATTGGGAGTTAGGGCTTCAACATATAAATTTGGGGGGGGGGGGGGTAAATGAATATTCAGTCCATAACAATGGGTGATCAAAAAGAGAAATAAATATGAAATTGTAGCAATTGTTGTTACAGAGACTTTATTATAACTAAATCTATGACAATGGATCCTAGAATTTTACTCATGGTTTCTTTCGCTAACCACGTTATGATAGCTTTTCTTTCCTTTATAATAATTTCATTTTTGTATTTACTATCAAAATACTTTACACTCAAGGTGAGCAGGGTTGGACTGTAAGCCCTTTGAGGGCAACAGCTGTGCCACATTCATTTTTTGAAGACATGGCACCTAGTGCAAGACTTGGAGCATAATAAATGTTTCATAGATGTCTGATGAATAAATACCTGGAATTGCACTTTCTACATCCATTCTCTTTCATTTTTATGCCTGCAGTGGAAAAATAGAATCTGAAAGGGCAGACGATAATATAACTTACCAAAAATAAAGGCATATGACAAAAAAAAAAAAGCTATGATATATAAAGGCTATTTTAGAAACTATTTAGGATATTTGTTGATGAAAGCTACAAATCTTAAATTTCTTATGCCGTCTCTTTGCACTCTGACAAGAAAAGTGGTTCTTCTCCACAGTAACCTGGCCACTGTAAAAATCTAACTCTTATTGGCAGGAAAATTAGCAGACAGACGAGGCTCTGGTCTTTAATGGAAATGTAATCAGCAGTCTATCTTTACGAGGGTGCACTGCCATCACCGAATATCCATTTAGGAGGCGAGGCCAAGGCTGCAGGCAGCAGTCCAAAAGCATTAACATCCCCCAGGTGACAATAAGAGTATGAAAAATGCTCTTGGGGAGAGGATCCATTTCAGATTTCCTATTATTTAAAAGTAAAACAGAAAGTTGGTCATTTTATATCAATTGAGTCTGCTGAGGTTCTCTAATTTGCCAATAAAAGACTCCACCACCATCCATCCAATGAGAATTCTCGGTGATTTGTCAGTTGAAGAGCATATTCCCCTTGCGGTAATGCAAAATGAGCTAACCAGCTCCCAGTAGAAGCTTTCAGAATAGTTCTAGATCCTTCCCAAGATACGAAACACCCTTCCTAATCCAGCCCCTTATCTCCCTGTAAAATTACCTCTCCTCGTTTGCTCTTCTTACAATATGTCTTCCAGGATTGTGGATCTACTTGCACTTTCTAATTATCCGTATGCTTATATGCTTCTGTATCTTTGTGTACTCTTCTATCTCATCCTAGAATGTCTTTCCCCGCTGGTTCATGAGGAAAGTCCTTAATTTCCTCCCAGACCAAAGTTATGCATCACTTCCACTATGAATAGGAATTAGCCAAGAGGACATCCAAGAGGAAAATCTCTCTTATTTTCTTCCTTGGAGTTCCTGCTTTGAATTGGAATATATTTCTCCATGTATATACTGAATTTTAATTACTTATTTAAAAACTCTACCTCCTCCACTAGATTCCAGGTTCCCTGAGAGCAGGGTCTACACCTGTGTTATTTTGTATCCTAAGAGCCTGGGACAGTGTTAGATACATACAATTTGAAGTTATATGTTCAGGTGAGTTTGGCTACTAGAAGTCTATTTAAAGCACCCAAAAAAGTTTTCAAAAGATAAGAGAACCATTATTTCTAGTCCAGCTTTAAATCACAAAGAGCAGCCATCCTTATAATAATAGTTCTGATGATGGGTTAGATTATATAAACCATGAAAAACAACCTTCTGAGATATTCTGATATAGTTTGTTTGTGATCATTCAACCTTTCAAACATTTACTCAACATCTACTCTGAGTCAGGAAAAGTGTTGAGTATTAGGAATTCAGGGTCAAGTAAACCCTTAATTTCCAAGATTTTGCCACCTAACGGAAGAAATAGATATGTATATAGATACATGCAATACAGTTTGCTAAGTGATTTAATAGAAATATGAACAAATGGCTTTGAAAGTAAAGGAGGAAGCAACTAACTCTTTCTACAGGGAGTTGAATAAAGCTTCACAGAGGACATGACATTTGAAGAGAATTTTGGCGATTGAATTGTAGTTTACCGCAAGGGAAGGTGGACAGGCAGAGAACACTGCAAGTGGAAAAGTAAAGTTAGTTTTATGAAAGATACAGTTTCCCACTCAACAGCTATTTCTCAACTTCTTACACATCAAGAAAACCAAAGTTATGTTCAGTCTTCTCCATTCAGTCCTTCCAAGGAGATAGGGTCTCTCTCCAAGCACAGCAAGCGAATCACAACTGGTGTAAGCCAATCTTCCGCTCACCAAGAGACTGGTAAAGGCATGAGATGCAATTCTGGGCAATGGGACAGGCGGAGATGCCTGAAGACTTCCAGGAGAGTTCTCTCACTCTAAAAAAGCTACATAAGACAGAAAAACTCCTTTCTTACTACCTGAAGACCCTGTTGTGTGAACATGTGATTTGTGGAGCTGGTTCAGCCAACTAAAGACCATGAAGAGAACAGAAACAACACACTGAAGATGGCAGAGAGGAAAAAGGAAAGAACCAGATTTCTGATGACTTCATTATCCCACTGAATCAACTAACACTGGAATCACTCTCTCTCTGGGCTTTTTTGTACAAAATAATGAATATTCTTTTATCTAAACTACTTAAGTCAAGTATTCTGAAAACATCTTAATGGATGCAGAGCAAAAATGCATGATGCATTTGAGAAACAGTCAAAATGTCATTTGTAACTAGGGACATATTTTGAAGGGAGGAAGTATGGAAGAGTGAATGGTGAGAGAAGCATGTCTGGAAATATGGGTGAAAGTTAAACCCTGAAGGGCCTTCTCTATTAGACTAAGAAATTCTCTGTCTCTCTGTCTATGGAACCATGGATCCTAAAGTGAAGCAGAAAAGGAAGCCTCTGAAACACGGATCTGAGGCTGACAAGAAGTAAGAGAATTGACAGCATATTGGAAAGGGAATGAAGACAAGAAAAAGTGAATATTTTAAGAGAAGTATAGAGGGACATTTTGAATCAGGTAGAAGTAGAGATAAATTATTTTTTTTAAAAAAGGGATTGAATGAAGACGGAATCCATCCAACACAGTTTTTCCATTTTTCTCTTACAAAGGCAGTAGAATATTCGTCAGAAGTGTTTGAAAAGAGTCAAAACTGACAAATGGTAAGAAATTATGAGAGTTAAACCAAAGGAATACTGAGTTTATCATAGTGGCACTATATTTAATTACTCTTACAAAGTGTTGTTTAATTATAGCTCTCTCAAGACAGATGTAACTGCATTCTGTGAAAACTCAGGAATTTAAATGAACAGTGGGTCATGCTTACTGGAGTGCTAACACTGCTGTATCATGGCTTTCAGAAAGAGAACGACCCTCCATTTAATTACCTAATTGTGTTTATGAGAGGAAATTAATAGACATACCTCCCACGACCCTGTGTATCTAATCAATGTGAAAGAGAGATTGACTTTAACTCATTTTCATTTTTAAAGCTACATTTCTCAGTTTAAGCCTTTGCTAGCTTCTAACTACATAATGCTTTACATTTTACAAAGTTTTTTCAAATATACTCATTCCGTTAACATTCATTTATTCAGCAAATATTTACTAGGGATTATGCTCGACTCTGGAGATAGAATGGTGCACAAACAAGACGTGATCCCTGCTTCTCTTATGGCGATGGGTCCATTGCTAAGGTTCTACCTCAGGCTCATCTGATGGGGGGTTTCAAATTGACTGAGGCCCGGGTCCATGATCTAATCTTTTACCAGCAAGCATGAGTTAAACTAACTCATTCTGCTATTATTTCTCTACTATAAGTAGCATATACAAGTAGCATTCTTGATTAACTAGAAGATATTGAGATTTTTGCAGACGATCCTCTCTCTTCTTGTCTGATTTCATAACAAAAAGAGAAAAATAAATTACTCAGCATGATGCAACTGGTCTCTCTCAACCTCAGTGACTGTGTGTTATTCAGTAAACACTTCTCTGGCACCAACTTGCTCTTTATTCTTTACCTGCCACTCCCAAAATCCATATATTGGGAAACTATCCCTTCCTTATTATTATTATTACAATTCCTTCTAGCTTAAAAAACTTGACTACAGTTATAGGCTGCTATTTTCTAAACGAGCATAATCTGTTTCCTAGTTAATTGCAACATTTAAAATGTTTTATGGACAAAACAGTTTTGAAACAACGGATAGATGACAAGTTTTTAAGACATAAGTGTAAAGACAACTCTCCAAAGGAGAAATTCTATTCCGGCTCATGGTTTTCCAAAAATCTACTTACAATGGTACCATCCTTCTTTATATTTATTTGGTAATTGTCTTTTCATTGCAATGTTCACAGTATTTTTTTTAAGATTGGTCTCTGCTCAGTTCTACAGTTGAACACTTCTGTGAGTTCATTCAACTAGCTCTCTTGTCCTGCTAGGTAAATGGGAGGATGATTTTTACTTGCCTACTTCCCTGAAATTATACAAGGCCATGTGACTAGCTCTGGGCAGTAGTTTGTGGTATGCATCTATTCTGGACTAAAGCATTTTAACTGCTGGTGAAAAACTCCAGCTTTTTTTCTCTTTCTGTGCTAATGTAGAAACTTGGGAAACATGTGTTGCAGATAGTGGAGCTATAACACAGATGGTAGAGCCCTCAATAGTCTGGGTCCCTGAGTGACTACGTGGGACAGAAGCCCCTGCCAATCTGCATGGGATATAGTATAAATAATAAATAGAGATTTGTGAATTGTTTACTACAACATAAGCTTACATAATCTGACTAATATATACCCTGTTGTCTTGGGATCAGAGGCAGTGTTAGTGGAAAACCAGGTTGCTCACAGCTTTATTCTTCTTTTCTCAGTAAACAGCAGGTTTCATCCACCTCTATGAAAGAGATCTGAAAAGCCCAAGAGGTCAAACTCTAAGCTTGAATCTTTAGACATAATAGCTCACTGCTTCTTTTTATGTTCCTCCCAAAATAGTATAAATGGGTGCCATCAGTGGGTGCCAGGAAGGTATATAATTATCTTCAAAGGCACCTGTGACAGCAAATTCTTTGTCCACTTATGTTTTCCAGTCCTGAATTTCTCTTAGTTTTTCTAAAGTCTCTGGTTACTTTTCTTGTTTAGAACTAATCCATTACTCCTTGGAATTGTCTCTCTGGAATAATGCCCTGGACTCAAAGAAGATGCAATGTTGGAAGAGAAACTTAGAGTCATAGATTAGTCAGCCAAAACCGTAGACATTGTGGTTATTCATGGTATTTGTATGTACTTCCAAAGAGAGTAAATTGGATTTACTTTTGCTGAGCCATTCCACTTACAGCTGTCATTCAACACACTGAAATTCTTTTCCCTTTGTGTCCAAAGGTCACCCAGAATGCCAATCTGTCTCCTGAAAAACTGAGTGAACAGCCATTGCAGATGGAACAGAAATCATATGTCAATCCATTCTAAGCATTGTTATGAGTTCCACTGTGTTTAAAATACTTTAACTTTAAAATGAAGGCTTCATTTTTCCTCAGAAAGAAATAAAATTGCTTTACCATTTCTAAGACCATACTATGCCAAACAAACTAATACTCCTATTCATAATTAACCTTTGGCTATGGTGAAAAAATGTATCACTTCTGATTCTATCCATTAGATCAGTGCTTTTTATTACGAGAACACAGTAATATTTTAGGCAAAATTTAATAGTGAATTCAAATTGACACAGACTTGCCAACTAAAGGATTGTTTTACCAAGAGCAATACATCCAAAATGTAACCAGGTAGAAGTCTCCTTGCTGGAGGAAGCAGTGTATTAACCAGTCTGTATTAGCTTTTCTGTAATGATAGACAATCCTCAAGTCTCGGTGACTTTCAACAAAAAGGTTTCTACATTGTTTATGTTTATCTACATTACTGGTCAGCTTTGGCTTTGCTCCATTTTGGGTCCCTCACTATGGGAGGATCTCTATCGAAGACATGCTATTCTCTTGGAAGAGGGAAAAAAGCAATGGTGGAACATGTGACGGCTTTTAAGTCTTCTGCTCTGAAGTGACACATATTACTTTACTCACACTTCATTGACCAAAGCAAGACACATGGTCAAGTCTCTCATCAACAGAGTGGGAAAAATATAATCTCAGAGGGAGAGGTGGTAACTAATTGGAAACAACACTAAAATCTACCCAGAAGGTATTTCTCATCTAATTCTTCCTCAGTTGTTGAGGTTCGAACTGGACTGGCATGCCTGACGTGAAGCTTCACATCAGGCTAGACCAAGAGCCTGACTCCAAATTTACCTCTGTCACCCCTACGTTCCCTGGGGTGTGTCAAGCTATATCCATCCACACGCATACCTCCTCTTAATGGTGAGGTTCTGCCAAAACTTTCTCTGGGGTCTGGTACGCTAGAGGGCTAGGCACATAGAGTGGAAACTTCAAGAAATGAAGTGGAGTTCTGCTTTTCTCTTTTAAAACTATTTACCAAACCCAGCAGAAACAGTGCTCCAGCTTTGTTTTTTTTTTTTTTTTCAAATCAAAGCAATCTTCTGGATCCAGAGCCCCGACTCTGAACCACTATGCAGTCTAAGGATTGAATCCAACCTGTTGGACTTCTTATCATCCCATGACTATCAGATGTTAGTGATTTTAACTCTTTGTTTTTATTTAGGTTTTTAGACATCCTCACATTAAATTGAATTAAGGTTAGTATTGTTTCAAACATTTATAACATTGTGTTTTTTTGCACTGGGTTTGAGGTCTAACCCGACCACTTACAAACAATGTACACATGAGCAATCATGTACTTCCTAAGAACTCTGAGTGTTAAAACTCAAACAGATTTCAGAGTCCTCCACAACACTCTAATCTTAAAGATGAGGCAACTAAGATTGTGTAGTGAACAAGCCCATTTGATGAGAATTGGATGCAGACCACCTAGTGACCTCAGTACTTCTACTCTGCCCCAATCGTAGTCAACCACTTACCCTCCAGCCACAGGTGAAGCATCATTAGATCCAGAGCAGCTTGACAGAATATGAAATAGAGCGTCCAATTAACAGCCTCTGGTGTGGCTGACCACTCTAATGGCTCTTCACTACTCCTGAATCGTTACTTGCATTAGGCTCTGTGCTTTAGAAATACGGCACCCATGTGACAATTTCTGCATTTGCTGAAATCTCTCTTGGTTATCATGTAGCAGCAGCAGGAACAGTAATGGCAAAGGTGGTAGTGGTGGTAGTTGTAGTAATAGCGGGAGTAGCAGCAAAATCATTTTATCTTAGAATAGACCTATAGGGTACGATGGAGTACAGAGGAAGAAACTGAGGCACAGATGGGGTAAGTTTCTTACCCTACATTCCAGAGCTAGAAAGTGGCAGAGCTGGGATTTGAGTCTAGGCAGTGTGATTCCAGAGCCTATCCCTTAGCCACTACGCTTCATTGCTCCCTTTCTTCTATGAAGTCTGCTGATCTGCGCTCTTGTCTCTCTGCCTACTTTGTGACTAAAATTTTGTAAAGCTTCTCTTAAGGAAAATTTGCATTAGTAGAACAAATATATGAAACCAATTATTTATTTCTCCTTATCTTTATTTTATGACATTATAGAAATAAAAGCCAATTAAAGGGCAAAATATCTATAACATTTTGGTTCAAAATGACTAATTTTTGAAGAAGAAGAAGATTAGCCCTGAGCTAACATCTGCCACCAATCCTCCTCTTTTTGCTAAGGAAACTAGCCCCAACCTTACGTCCATGCTCATCTTCCTCTACTTTATACGTGGGACGCCTGCCAAAGCATGGCTTGACAAGCGGTGCGTAGGTCTGCACCTGGGATCCGAACCGGCGAACCCCGGGCCACTGAAGCAGAACACGTGAACTTAGCTGCTGCGCCACCAGGCCAGCCCCTGATGAATATTTTTTAACAATATGCTGTTTTCTTTGATATAAATTACAATGTGACACATTTTTGTATGCACTTACACATCTAATTTTATTTTAATGCAAAGTAGCATTTATGATCATCCGTTTATTAAGATACATACAAATACATTCTCCTTCAAAGTACCTAGACTTATTACTGTGATGGATGTTAAATATATTTTGTTTCCTTTATATATATATAGATATATATATAGCCTCTCCTTCTTTTCCCTAACTCCTAAAGTACATTTGTAGCCATGATTACTATCTATTAGTCTTTCTTAGATTATATTCAAATTTCTGAGCAAAGATTTTTAGTGGAATCTTTTCTCAGGCAATGTTGAAGACACGTTGAGTAAATTACATGAAATTCCTATGTGGTCATGTTGCAGGGATATTCATATCATTTAGAGACTGTTCTAGAGTCGTGTAACTAAAGGGTGAATGATTGTTGGAATCATAAGCGAGAGTGTGAGGTGCTGACTTTGTCAATGACTCATCCTTTACTAGTAAGGAATCACCACTTGGAGCAAGCACTTTTACACCTTATTTTGGGGCTATTTTGGACAATTTTTCCCACTCTAATGTTCCTGCAGCCCTTGTCACTGGGTTTCACTTCTCTAATGGTAATAACAGGTGAAAGTATTTTCAAATGTTTAGAATACTGGCAAATCAAGTCAACTCATATGCATTCAAGCTCCTGTTTGTTTAAATGACTATTTTAACCAACAAGAAAAAAGAGCAATAAACTTAGGATGCTGGTTTAAAAGGGAACACTTTAAGGAATGTTATACAGATTAAAATCCAAGTAATACCTTCATTAAGTCAATTAATTTTTTTTTTTTTTTTTTGCTTCATCTGTACAGCCTAACTCATAGGTCAGGTGATTTAATCGTGTAGTTTCTTGGGGCTTAGGTACTGTATCTTACTCATCTTAGAACCCCCCAGTACATAGAATAATGTATGTGCTCACCAAATATCTGTGAAATTAGTGAACAAATGAACAAATGAAGAAGGGAATAAATAAAACATAGCGAAGTTCTGGAAAATTTAAAATGTGAAAAAAAATTCCCTTACTTCAAGACTCATTAAATTTATATTCAGCAAGAAAAATACTGAAGTCATTTAATCCATCTTCCGCAACAAAACATATTTGTATGTAGGAATATAGAATTATCTAAGTACAAAGGAGCATCAAAGATTAGCTGAAGTACATATAGCTCAACCAGCAGGAAACCCACTCCAATTTGCAGAACTACTCCAAGTGCTATGGATTTTGCAATTTTTTAATTCTAGTTTTATACTCAGAGAGAAAAAAAGGAAGAAGTTACAAATTTGGGGCTTAAATACAATTTTTGTCTCAATCTATAGCTTTCTATTGATGCAGAGCTCCTGTTCATGTTTCCTCGCTGGCGTCCTCAGTACATTAGACCCAGCAATCCAGCAATCTCCCATTCTTGTTGTGGTGGGGAAATCCTTGGTGCTTCAAAGCAGCAACTCAAATCAGTGGTTCAGAGAGGCAGGGAACAAAGTGAAAGGTGTCACTGTGCTGATTTACTGCAGTGTTCCTTTAGCTATTTGTCCCTTTATGCATCTGACTTTGGAGAGTAAAGCTCTATAACTCCCACCTGCAGATCCAGTGCTGCCTCAGGCTTTGAATGATTCTCCCCTAACAAGCAACTGTATGACAGGAGACGAGCAGACCAGCAGCAAGTCCCATCCAGAATTCCTGCCTTAATGCCCGACTCCAATTCCTCTCTCCCACTCATCGAACTTTTCTCTTTGATCTGTCTGGTTTCCAGGACTGAACAATTCTGTTCTGGCTGCGAAAGTCACAGACTTTCTTATCCACCCCTTTGCTCATGCCTAAGACAAATGCATAGACATGTACACACTCTTTGCCAGATTTAAAAACAATCAATAACTCCCCTACATAAAGTCAAGGCTTTTTCTCCCTCTCAAGACATAGCACACGCGTGGAGACAGCTCCATTCTAACCCATTTATTCCCCTGTCAAGTGGCCCCGTGGGGGGGCTGATATTTGTTTTCTTTTGTTTTCAATTTCACCTCATATGTTACTCTGGAATAAAGTATGTTTGACAATGATCTGCTGCTTAGGGTTTTTCTTAAGCTCTGTTCCTGGAAAATACATGTTTCTAATTTATTTAGTCTGGAAAGAACCATTATTTTCTTTCTCCTGCATGTTTCTTAGGGTGCAGCATATAAGGATGCTGAAAATAAAAGAGAGTAAAGGGGCCGGCCCCGTGGCCGAGTGGGTAAGTTCGCCGGCTCTGCTTTGGTGGCCCGGAGTTCACCCGTGCAGACCAAGCCCCATTCACCAAGTTCAGTGGAGGCATCTCACATAGAAGAACTGGAATGACCTACAACTAGGATATACAGTTATGCACTGGGGCTTTAGGGAGAAAAAAATAATGGTGGTTTAAAAAAAAAAGAGGGTAAAAATCTGAGAGTAGGAGAAGCTGAAATGATTTTGATACCCCAATTATAAGAGTTTTTATGAGTTTCAAAATTTAACACCTGGTCGTAAGCTTGTTTTGCTATTATTTTTTAATCTTTGACTCATATGACAAAGAAGTAAGGTCATAACTTAATCTGTCACTGTTAATTCTTTATATGAACCACATTGACGTAATCTAGTTTATGTTTTTAATAATAAATAACTGATTTAATGGCAAACATTTTTTTCCAAATATACCTTTTTGTTTTTAAGGTATGCTTTTTGGTGAGGAAGATTGGTCCTGAGCTAACATAGGTTGCAAATCTTCCTCTTTTTTTTTTTTTCTCCCCAAAGCCCCAGTACATAGCTGTGTATACTAGTTGCAAGTCTTCTATGCGGGATGCTGCCGCAGCACGGCTTGGTGAGCTTAAGCGGTGCATAGGTCCACGCCCAGGATCTGAACCAGTCAACCTCGGGCCACCAAAGCCAAGTGCGTGAACTTAACCACTCAGCCACGGGGCCGGCCCCTAGCTTTTTTTTTAACGTGGACAAACTGTATCTGCAGCCTTAATTTCAGTTTAGTTATTTTCCCAGGACATTTATCAGTAAACATGACAGTGCTTTCTAAATTAATCAAGATATGTTATAAATATTTCATGAATATTAGTGTATAGTAGTCATCGTGCTGCTTGCTGCTGCAACAAAGAAACCCACAAACTTCACTGGCTTATCACAGGAGAAGTGTGTTCCTGGTGTGCAGGAAGCCTCCATGTGGAAATTCAGGTACCAGACTTCTACTATCTGATGGTATTATCCTCTGCCAGGATCCTCAGGCACAGAGAAAAGAAAGCTCTTTGGGACATATGTCACCTCCATTCATACTGCATTAAGGGAACTACTCACAATGCCCCACTAAGATGCGAAAGGAGTGAGTTCAGCAGCTGGTTCAGCAGCTGCTTCTCAGCACTCACTCTATCCCCTCAGAGTGGGGGGAGTTCGAATCTTTGTGGAACAGCTAGCTGTCTTTACCACGGCTGGCATTTATACTGAAATTCACAGACTCAAACGCAAACAGGGACATTAATGAGTGAAGCCGTCTGGATACACCACCACAGAAAGTAGAGGAAACTGTGGAGAATCTGAAATATTCTCTGACTAAAAATGATGGTTCCCATGCAGAAAAGCATACACATTATTGGCAGAGCTTTGCAAGAGAGAAGAAAGTCTGTATTTTTAAAATGTGAAATCTCACGAGTTTTAAAAGTAAGCAACTAAGTAAAGAAAACAACACTGTGCAAGCTACATAAAACATTTCTGTGAACCAGATTTGGCTCAAAGGAAATGTGTTTGCAATCTCTGGTGTATATGGTACCTTTCCTCTGATAAATCCACCCTTCAATAAAGAGACGGAATGGTTATTGTCTTCACAGGATCAGTGTTCTTTAAATTGTTTTATCGTTCTGGAAAAAACTCTGAAGAGGTGCTCCGAGCACATGTTATGTGAAAGTTATACACACATTATACATCATAAATATTGCTAACACCCTAAGGCACAAGATGCATCTAGGGTGAGGGTCATCATTAATGATGTGGGTATGAATCCACACTTCAAATAATCTTCCTCATAATTTCAGTTTTTAAAGTGCTTCATGACAGATATAATTAGGTAATCATTGTTCTCCCTCTTAACGTGGCTGATGAAGAGGACACTGAAATAAGTGAGGCATCATTTTCTCCATTTTATCTTTGCTTATCCTTATCTTTAATGCAAATTTGTTCATAGGAATCTTTTTTAGCCATTTCTTAATTGTATTAACATAATAGTAAAGCCTTATGTCTTCCCAACTTTTACACTAAAACAATACTAATGGAAGTTCTTAAACTTTTTCTCTGTCCCAATGATTTGTATACCCCTTATTACACACACACCCCATTGTTCTCAAGATTATGCCCTCTCTTTGACTAGGTAACATCTGGAATATAACAGTCGGTCGACGTTTGTACACAGTCTGTATTGGTCCATACGGCACCCATTAAGTATTATCTCACCTTGAAAGACCACATTTTAGTTTCACTTATGGTTCTTCAATAAGCTTTTACTTACAAAAGCATAGAGATATACCACTAGCATTTGAAAGACTGAGAGAAATTTTATTAATCATGTTACCAAGAGTATTTTCTTAGTAATTACAACAGCAAAACACTAGTTTCTACAAAATGAGATTTAGAGCCTTTCAGTTAGCCTGAAAAAAAATGGAATAAAGGAAATAAAGATTGGAGCTAGGTTCTCAAGCAACTTGGGGTTAAAATGTGTAAAAAGATGCAGAGAATAATGCTTCTTTCTCCTGGTTTCAGGAGACTTACGATTGTGATTCCTCATACATAAAAATGAGCATATGCCCTGAAGCACGTTGTTACACTAAACAACTACTTTTATTTAAAGTTTGCAATTGGTTGGCAGTCAATCCAATTAGGCAAAAATAAGGTTTTCTTTTCTGTACTACAGAGGAAAGAGATATTTCATATTATTGTCCTTATAAGAAGGTGAATAAAAAAATGCAGATTATGGAATTGCTTATATTGCCCCTTTTGCAATCTACTTATTACCTACTGGCAATTTTCTTTGATATTATAAATCACTTGATGTTTCTGAGAGGAATACTGATTGTAACCAGAATTTTTGGCTTATTACACTCTGTGACCTAATTTCACATATGCTCTATGAAGAGAAGCCTTTCAAATAAATTATAAGCCAAACTCTTAACAGTACGGAAGAACGTTACAGGGACCCTTTTTTTACTTCAAATATTTCTATATTATTTAAATAATATTACATTTATGATAAAGTAAATATATATATGTACAGCAAACAAGAAATAATATCTATCCATCAATCAAATCAATCTATCAAATCAATCTATCTATCTAGTGCTTCTTTTGTGACAGCTACGTCTCTGAGCCCTTTACATTTGTTCTTTTAATCTTGAGCAATTTGAGCAAATTACTTAATGATTCTGTGCCCAAAGAAATAGAAATATCAGTTGTATCTGTCCCATGAAGAGGCTGTCAACATTAAGTGAAAATATATATATATAAATATATATAAATATGTATATACATTGCATTTAGAACAGTGCTTGGAACTCTGTAAGCGTCAAATAAGCATTAGCTATTATCCAGTAGAATGTGAGCTCTATTAGGGCAGGTATTTTTGCCTTTTTTCCCCACTTCTGTCTTCCCAGTACCCAGTATTAAATAGCTCATAATGTGTGCTTGATAAATATTTAGTGAATGAATGATCTTATGAGTTAGACTTTCTGTGATTTTCAATTTACAAGTAAGATAACTGAGATAGAGAAATCAACTCACATGGCAAGGATCCCATGGCTAGTAAATACACTGATTTTAACCCAGCCAATTGAACTCCAAGGGCTCTTCTCTAGCATCATTCTTTTTAGAGCTAACAGGCTAAAAGGGAGATAGAAGGAGAATTAGTCCTAGAAAAGTGAGATCTGATTAAGGCCTTCAGGTCCTTGAAGATCTCCTAGAGTTGTCATGAAGTCACAGCTTCCAGAAACAACTTTCTGGAGCTGAGTGTAGAAAAAGATACTCTTAGCAGTCATATTCTGCCTAAGAAACTAGCGAAGTGTACATCACAATTTTAGAACGATTTCACCAAGTAAATAGTTAAATTTTAAATCCTGTAATAAAAGAGTTAATTCCAACCATCCACTCACACCCAGAAGGCAGAGATTTTACCCTCATTTCAATTTTTTATTCTGGCAGAAGGCATTTTAATATTCCCCCTAGAGATTCTAGAAGATTCTCAACAACTCTTTCCTCAGCCAGTTTTAATGCTGTCCCCAAATGAAGTCGTGTACTGAAATCACTTTGTAAACCACAAAAATCAGAGGTCAAAAGTGATATATAACAAAAGTCATCAAAGAAGCTATTTCTCCAGGTTTTCCTGAGCAGCACCCTGGATTTCTTATTGAAATTCACTTAGATCAAATCAAAATCCTCACTCTGACTCCACTGTTTAATTAGCATATTATTTGTACGTTACAGGCATATCCAATCATGACTTTTATTAAAAAAGTCTAGATTTTTATTGACTAAAAATAAGTTATTTGTGAAAAAATGTTTTACCAAGAGAGCAGTACTGCTATTTAAATGGGTGGGAGAGGACCTAAGAGAAAGATAGGAAAGAAGGAAGATCAAATGTTAAATATCAAATAAACTGAATTTTAGAGAAACCTTTGGAGAGTCTGAGACTTTAAAAATAAGTATATTGAAGCATTTATTCTGTTCAGAAACTTCCCTTCTGGTGGCTGTTGGCTCTGACTCTTACAGATGGACTCAGTAAGGCTGATACTTACAATCTCTAAATTGAATTGTTATCTTGCGGTCATTTATCATCAACTGAGGAATTTCAGATGAAGCAATTTACATGTGACTTTTGCTTAAATGGTCCCATGATTTTTAAGATTTTATCTTTTTTTCTTTCTACTGTTGCCTTTTGCTTTGAACAGAGAGGTGAGGAAGTTCCCACGTCACAATATTAGTTCCACTGACTCTGAGCAGCCTACACACCAAGAGAATGTACTGGAAGGTTACAAACTCAACTAAATCAAATTGAGGCTGGGAGACTGGTCTTGGATGACAGCCAGGAATTGAGGAGTCCCTGGAGGCTAGGACAGCAAAGGCAAACGGGCAGGAGCAGTCTGATCTGAATGCCACTGTGGGCAACATTCCCCAACCATTGCTAGCATCATGTCTCAAGAATCAAAGTCCTGTAAAGAAGATTCCATTTGCTTAGCCCAAGTATGCACCTAATATGACCTCTTTCTCCAACCATGCAAGGACAAGGAAGGGAAGGAATTATATTTCCCTTGAAGATTATTACAAATAAAAGCGTACTCCAAAGTGAGAGCAGGATGCTATTAAGAATATGAGATTGAATACTTACCCTGCAGTCAAAATATTACAAATGTCCAGCACATATACATAAGTAAGGACAGACGTTGGTTGAGCCTTAGGCAAAACTGATCAAGAGATACTGTGTATTATAGTAGAATGAGCACTCATAGGTTTTGAGAAATTTTGGGGGGCAAAATCTTGACCTTAATCGTCCTCATATCCTAGATATAAGACTTTGTGCGAGGAACTTAAGCTCGCTGAGCCTGTTTCTTCATCTATAATACTCTTAACATTCGGACTGTGCTGAGGATTAGCAATGACCCTCTCAACCAGCACACGACAGAGACAGAAAATGACAGCAATCTGCAGAGATGGCAGGAACCTCTCCGCCATCCTCTACTCTCAGGGCTACAACTGCATCCCCTGACATTAGTCCCTCTAGACTAACATCCTAACGACACTGCATTATCTAGCCACAAAAACCTGGCGTGCTTCCCCAAATTATTTGAAAATACCACAAACAGCTCTTATTCAGCCAATTTTCTCCTCTCAACCAATTCTGAGAAATTCATCTTTATTCATCTCTTTAATGTTTTGCATAACCCATTATGATCATCCCAGTTTTCCCCTTTGCTGTTGAGGGGCCATGTGAATTCACTGTTTGAACAATAACTGTCTTGAGAGAAGTGAGAGTTTGCTACATCTTTAATTCTTATCACCTTCACACTGTCAACATTTATTTATGTAATGTTGTCCAAGCCATGGTTAGATCCTTCTGAGGAAAATAGGCTTTTAAAAAATAAGACGCTAGTTGCTGGAAAAATGACTTAAAAACTGATTCCTTTAGGTGGACAACATTGCAGACATTGGTGACTTGAGCAGTAAAGGAAAAGTAAATGCTTATAATTGAACCATGGGTTTTAAAGTAAAAGTTGATTCTGCTGAGCTGGCCCATAATTAGGTTAGTTAGCTCTCTGACTTGTGAATGTATCCACATGTCTTTTCATTGAGAGCCAATGGCCATCTCATCCCTTTAATTGCACAGATGGGCCTCCCCAAGCACTGGGAGGCCCAGCTCTGCTTCCTGTTTGCCTCCCCCAGGAAGCAGTGGCTGGTGCTTAATGAAAAATCTGTTCTCGCTGTAGTTAGTACATAAACCAGTCAATGAGCTTATACTATAAAATTAAAATGTATGTATTGAGTTGTATGGGATCTAACACAACAATCTATTTATCCCATGGATTATCATCTCAATTATAGGTAATTAGCAGAGAAATATACTTACCTAAGCTCATGTTATCATTAATGGAAGGTGATAATTATAGTTTACAAAAGCGTCAGAATAATCTTTTATAATCCTTATGATCCCTTAAATAGATGTCAATTATTTCCAGTTTGCATAAATATAAGGTAGGTTAATGCAAGTGATTGTATTTTTTAATTTATATCATTAAAAGGTAACATTTGTTTTACAACCACTTAGCAGATTAAACCAGGCAGCAAATCTTCTTTCATTTGGAGAACTGTTTTGTGTGCTAATATGCTAATTTGTGCTACATGTAAGTATCACTTGATTTAGAAAGCAAGCAATAGACTCCACTGATGAGTTTACGGTGTACTCAGATTACCTTATTTGTTTGTGAAAAGTTTGGTTAAATATAAATGACATTTTGCTCTGCGATGATGCACATTACTTGTTTATTTTGCATTTAAAAGGGTTACATTTAAGCAGATGCTAATGATACTTTTACTTTTTGTGTAATAAAAGTAGATTAGTAGGTAAAAGGGGAAAATAACTAATTAGTTAGAAAAGGGTATATACTAGTTGCCGAAATCTTGTAGTACTAGTTTCCGCTTTATTTTTTAAATATGTTTTGTAACAATCTACTTCAAGAAACATACAATCTAGTTGTGGAGAGAAGAGTATTACTTTAAAAACAACTGTTTAAAAAACATTGAGACAAAACAGGAACCCTCATCGATACAGAAAACAAACTGGTGGTTACCAGACCGGGGAGGAATTGGGGAGGGGTGAGGTGATTAAGAGGTACAAACTTCCAGACTTCCAGTTATAAAATAAATAAGTCATGGGGAGGTAATGTACAGCACAGGGAGTATAGTCAATAATATTCTAATAATTTTGCCGGGTGACAGATGGTAATTAGACTTACCGTGGTGATCATTTCGGAATGTATATAAATACTGACTCACTATGCTGTACTGAAACTAATAGGATAGTGTATGTTGATTACACTTCAATAAAAAAATAAAACATGACATGAGAATTTTATGGTACAGAGAAAGAAGAGATCAGTGCCCAAAGCACTGAAGACCTCAAATTGTTGACAGGATTCCTGAGATTCAAAGAATGGCTTGGCTTTACTGAGATGGTCCTCTGGTGATTGGTGTGGATACAGCATAAGCGACAGTCACAAGGAAGAAACCAACCCTGTGTGTGTGTCTGTCTGTGAGTGAGTGTATTTATCTGTTAGTGTCTATGTGTTTGTCTCTGTGTGCATTTTTCTGTATGTGTGTCTATGATTCCTTATGTGTGTGTCTCCAGTGCTGTGGATCAAGAGAGAGACAAAGAGAGGAGGCCCTCTCAAAGTTAGGACAGCAATGATCTTCTGATTATGACTGTCTTCTTACTATAACAAGGCCTCTGCTTTTAACTTCTTTCCTCCAGGCTTGAAGCTTCCAGGTTGTTAAAGATAATGGACAGGTTGTTCACAAGACAAGATAAACCTTGACCATCGTGTCTTGACCACCAGCTACTGCACCTAGCCAGGCTCCACTCATGCTCCCTGAAAAGTAGTGATGCCTTAGTCCTTCCACACTAAATTCCAGGGGACTGAACTATGTCCACCCCTGGTGATTCTAGAAGCAGGCCCAGGATGGTATAAAAGGGAGCACAGTAAGGAGGTTGATATTTCCTGTCTTTTGAGTCTAAGTCAATAAGCAAGACACAGACTCAAATCAGAGTGAATCAGTGATCCACCGCAGAACACCTTTGGATAAACCAGGACAAAAATTGAACGATTATTGATACAGAATCATATATACTATTCTAAATTTTAGAAATTTGTGGGATTTTAATTGGTTGTCTGATCTCCCTTACAGGATCCCACCACTTGTAAAAATAGAGCCCAAAAGCCTGGTGCAGGTCAAAGTATAGCCTTGTTAATGGTAAAGTAGATTTGGAGGGCAGCTCACATCAAAGGCTGAAACGGAGCTACTGTCCCTGCCCTTCTGAAGACAGAGATGCAGAGGCAGGCAGTTTGACTCACCTACGCCTTTCTAGATTAAAAACTTTGAGAGAGCAGGACCAGTGGAAGCAGGGCTTTGCCTGCACTCATTGGAGTCTGGTCACAGGCCAGTCCACAAGAGAGAGGGCAAATGACAAAGGGATGGAAAGGGATGGACTCAAGATGGCTTGAGTGTTGTCTTAGTCTATTTGGGGCACCGTAACGGTTTACTATAAACCACAGAAATTTATTTCTCACAATTCTGGAGGATGGAAGGCTGAGATCAGGGTGTCAGCATGGCTGGGTCCTAGGGACGACCCTCTTCCAGGTTGCAGATTGCTCACTCACTTGGCAGAGAGCAGAGCAGAAGAAGTAAACTCTCTGGTGACTCTTATAAAGACATTAATCCCATTCATGAGGACTTCAGCCTCATGACCTCAGCTAATCCTAATTATATCCCAAAGGCTCCACCTCTTCATACCAACACATTAGGGGTAAGGTTTCAACATATGAATTTGGGGAAGACGCAAACATTCAGTCCATGACAAGCTGGCCAGTCACAAGTACAGGAACTAGTTTTTAAAGTTTTTGAAACAAAGGTAAGGAAAGAAAATCCCATGTTTGCTACAGGAAAAAAATCCACATATATGGTTAGAAAAAGCAAGTCATTAGAGAGAAAGGGCAATGAATACAAACTGGTTAAGCCCTGTCAGTGGGTGTCATCAAGGGCTATTCTCAGTGAAAATTTGCTAGAGGCACTCAGAATTTGCCTTTTGGTAAAATTAATTTGAGAAGAGGAGGAGGAAAGGGAGGGGGCATTGAAGACCTTCAGGAAACAGCAGAGACCTCAGAGCCAATGGCTGGCCTTTGTAGCTGATATTGAAATAATCCCAAAATTGGGAGACAAATTTTTGGCAATAAATGCTTCTGTACATGAGAGTAGTCAGAGCTCCTTCCCAGAATCAGAAGGCCCCTCGAGGCATAAATCCAGGCACCCAGGGTGAATGTACTCACTGCTCTGCTCTGGTGTTTGGGAAAGCTGGCCACTGTCAACATAAGTTATGTCAAAAAAAAATGTATATAGGGTAGGTCAGTAAGGAGTATGGCATTTTTAAGGGCATCCAGGAAACAATTTCAAAAGTCACCAAAACAGAAAAGTATTGCCCATCTTTGAAAAGACATTTCTTCTAAAGAAGAGGTAAAGAAGGAAGGCACTAACCAACAGAACTAATCAAATCAATTCAAGTGGACACTAAATTTGGTTTCACGTGTTTGGACACCGAAGGCAAATGGGAAGTCTGTTAGGGCTTTCTAAAAACAAACTGCATACATATTCATCTCCAGAGTTTTTTCCTTATCGTTCAATTCAAACAGAGATCTACAAAATAGGGTATTCTGAGTGGCATAATGAAGACAATTTAAAACTATAATTTTTAAAAAGAGAGAATGTGAATTTTAATTAAAAAACAGGCTTGGCCTCCTGTGTATAAATGGTTCAAGGTTTCTCAGATATAAAATGAGCCTTATGTTCAATCTTGATAAACTTCACTAAGGTAAAGACTGAGATGAACCTTTTGCTGTAAGATTTAAGATCCCTGAAGTAGCATTTACTTGTGCAAAAGAGTAAAATGAAGTGTACATGTTTTTCCATCATTTAAATGGCATAATACCTTTTTGTCTTTGGAGGCTCAGAAAGACTACAAGATTTAAAAACCAATTTTTTTAACAGTTCCTCTCCTGGAACTTGAAAGTTTGATTGGGGGGGTGGGGGGGGGGAGAAATCAATTCTCATTATCTTCAGGAAGAAAAGCGTTTAATCTTTGCACTATAAATTTTCCCTCAGAATTGAGAAATAGAACCCAATTCTGCTGTGTGTCTTAGTATGTGAGCTCATCTAATGAACCTAAGCATGTTGATCACAGTTGATAATTCAGTACTCAATACTTCACAGGCCAGATGTGCATACCTGAAACCATCTGGAATATACACAACATGGGAGCTCAGAGGCAATTCAGTAGGTTCCTTATTGTCCATTTGATGCCACTCCCAAACCCTAATGAAGCTGATGTAAGGAAGAAATAACAGTTTACTGTTTTCTCTGTTTATAAATTTCATAGCTTAAAACTTTGAAGTTTCTTTGATTATCTAATTCAATCTCTTCATTTTACAGAAAAGAACACTAAAACCCAGAAAATTTAAAGATCTTAGCCTAAGTCTCACAGCCAGTAAGCAACAGAACCAAAATCCACCCTGTCATTCAAAGTCCAGCATCTCAACATGACCTGCTGCTTCTAGGTTATTATTTTAACACTACTAAATGGTCTAAATCATTTCCCAAATGATAGGATTACATGGCTTTCTAAATTTTAAAGCATCGTTTTCCATTATAAAAACAATTCTATGAAACTGGAGGGAATCAGATGGAAACTGTATATTTGCATCGCTTCCGTGGGATCGTTTCTTCCCCACTAGGTGCTCTGACCTTCTTTGACCAGATTTTCTTGTCTCATCTTTGGGAACATGTGCCAACTTCACGTGATTGACTTTCGTCACTGGAAACTGACACTTGGCTTTAGATTACTTTTCTCTATGTGACACAAGAGATTAACCTACATTTTAGAGAAAGCTGAGTTGACACTGCAGCCTTCATACCAATCTGCTCCTCCTAACCTCGGGCAAAGAGCAACAGAGGAAGCCAGCTTCCACCAATGCTAACGGGAACTTGTTGCTCAGGAAGAATCTGCCTGCTCTCATTCATTTATTATTGCAACTATGCCTATGACACTCTGATAGCTCATTTTTTAAAAAATTCCAGTAAATATGATGCCATCAAAACACCACTGAGTTCAAAAATATTATCTTATAGCTAGCTTTCAAGTTTCATATGTTTGACAAACTAAGAATTGAAGAAATCACTATTAAGGTGTGAAATAATACTGCTTACTTTTCAAAACAAAAAGTCTAATTATTCAGTTAAACCAAATAATTTGATTGGGTTCGACCTCCTTATTCTTTACTGCCACTTCTAAGCAATGTCTGTACCCTAGTCATGGAATAACAATGTCACCGTAACAACAGAAAAAGCTCACTTGTGTAATCTTTTTTTCCCCCTAATTCCATAATTATGATGGCTGACACTGTCATTTATTTGGCATTTTTCTGAAACTAGTGATTATTTTTGTTCTTGTACTTACTTTGTAAAGGTTACCGATAATTAAATTCCTTTGTGTTTATGTTTTTTAATGATTTGGATGCTCTGTTTTACACGTTTCCAGTTTTTGAGTTTGACTGTCATCCACTTTTACTCAGTCCCTTTTTTAATTGTGATGTTCTTTCATCAAATAAGGGCACAATGTGCTTAGAATAAATTTTGATATATTAAATTTCATTTGAATAATGTAGAGATGAGATAGTCCTCAAATTTAAAGGCATTGGCCCATATCTCCATTGGAAAACTAAAATTAATGAGTACCTTTACTTATTTACTGAATAAACATTTATTGTCCACCTACTATATGACAGGCATTATATACATCCCTGAGACTACAAAAACGAATTAGATGGTGGGCCAGGGGCTGGGGGAGGGCAGAATGGAGGGGTTAGTGTCTAATGGATACACAGTTTCAGTTGGAAAAGACAGAAAAGTTCTGGCGGTGGACGGTGATGATGATTGCAGAACAATGTGAATGTACTTAATGCCACAGAAATAAACACTTAACATTGTTTAAAACGCTAAACTTTATGTTATCTATATTTCACCACAAAAAAAAAAAATCAAACAAGTTAGAGAAGGTCCTCAAGGAGTTTACAACCTAGTGAAAGGAAATGAGAAGGAAACATAGTATTACTGATTATAATAGAGTATGAAAAGCTCTATGATAAAAGTACCCTTTGACTCCTGGATGAACACAAATGAAGAGCATCTGGACCAAACAGGGGAGGGTGAAGTGGAAGAAGGGTGTTACCACACAGTGTCTGGAAGAAGGTGAAGAAATGAGCTTGGCAAATATGGAATAGAAAAACTACAGGCAGTGCTCTAGCTGTGCAAGCACCATAACATAAGAAAACGAACACAAGAGTCCACCCTGCTGTAAAGGCTGGTGATGTCCAGTGCTTTTCTAGGGGCCTACCTCAGTCTCTAGGAATTTACACCAAAGGCTCTCCAGGTCTCCCCACTGCACCTTCAGCCTGGCCTATTTTACTGAGTAATTCCTAACGTTCAAATATGTTCTAGTATCACTCATCTTTAAAACATACACACAAGCAAATGTTCCTTGACTCCTACACTCCCCTAATAGCCTCTAATCTAGTTCCACAAGAAAGTGCACATATCAAGAGGCACATGTAGGGTGAAAGGTGGAAGGCCCTACCTGAGATTCTAGCTAAAATATTCTGCAACCTAATTTTCCAGAAGGTCAGATGAGGTTTCGGTGGTTATCAAGATTCATACGCTTGGTTTCCCGTTTGTCTAGTCATCATTCCATGTCCACATCATTTTCAGGTCTCCAAAAATAAAGAAGCTTGAATGGTAGACTATGAATTCCCAAGAGGAAGACAGACTTGAGGTCTGTCACAAGACAAGAGTGAGAGTCAGAGTGAAGGAGGGATGTTGAAGAGAGCATGGTTGTTACTGACTAGGTTCTTCCTCTGCCCAGGCCCTCTCCTAAGGACTCATACCTGAATTGTCAGCAAGAAGAACTACAGCAAAAGAGGGGGAAAACCTGATCGAGCTGTTTTATCACAGTCTCTGTAGCGAAAGTGACATCCTCAATATTAACTATCTTCAGTCTAAGTGGAGATCCTGGCTGTCACCAACAGGAATGTAACTCTTGCCATAATGAGACTGAAAGGCACTGACTGCAGATGCCTCTTAATGCAAAGGCTTCACTGGACACAAAGACCATCAGTGCAAACATCAGTGGCCTGAGCATCATACATTAGCAACCTCAGAGCAGGTTTGTAGGTGTCAGTGCCAGAAGGTGGCACTCTGAGACTCATTAGCAGCCTGGCTCCTGCTTTGGATACCACTAAGACAGGCTATAGCATCCAGTGAGCCAATGATGAAGAGGAGGAGAGGCCGATGTCATGGAGTTGTCAAGTGCATGGGTCAGTGGAGCGCATACTGACCACTTTCTAAGGATTACCAGAATCATTTGAGAGGAATTGTAGAGCAGCTCTTCTACAGATCAGGTAGATATATGAAGCAAGGGAACTACTATTTTGTGATTCATTATAGCACTCTATTTTTAACCCCTGGCTCATGTGGTTAAATATATTATAGATTAAATATATTTGAGGACACTTTAAGATTATCTCTAAGCTAAAAATAAATATAGCTTGCATAATTAAGTTATAGTTCAAGAAGGTCATGAAGAATACTTTACAATGATCACCTAAGTTTAAAGACTAATTATGGTTAAATATTAACACTGCTTTAAAAAATAACATATGCCTTATTAAGAATTAAATTTTTTAAGTCTGGGCTTCTTGTAAGATCAATCATTATTCATATTATTTTTTTACAAGGTTCACTAAGTCCCTAGGTATTGTATCTATTTTTCATTCATGTCTAGGCTAGAATCAACTGCACATTTGTACTGCAATGTGAAACTGTGCGAAAAGCCATCTATGCTTTTCTTTATATCAATCACTTTATCTCATATAACATTCTTAATATCAGTGCCCTGAAGCATTCTAAATATTCATGTGGACACGTTAAGATGCTTTCAAGTTTTAAGATAAGCAGATTATCCATGTAACCTAAAGGAATTATTCCAATTCTACAAAGAAAAACAAATCTCTGAACAAATCATCAATCTTTCCTTCATAACATTTCTCAGATCTATAGCACAGGAACACTTTTTACTATTCTTATGAGAATAACATAATAATAACATAATGCTCTATGCTTATACACTACTTTTCTAATAATTATCAACTCATTCATCTTCTTGACCGCCATGAGTAACAAAAAGGGAAACAACATTATTTCCACTTTCACATTGAGGAAACTGAGGCAAAGAAACCGTGAGGAAGTGGTCCAAGGTCCAAGTTTATTTACAACTAAGTCAAAAAAGGAAAAGACAGAGAAATAGAGAAACATGGGGCAAATTAATCAATGTCCCTTATAATTAAAAGTAGTCATGAGTTGTTTCATTATTGAAAACAGAAGGGACAAATGAGGTTTGCACAGCAGATAAAAGTACATGTGGATTGAAGCTCACAACTTGTCCTAGGCTTCGTAGGTAAAACAAGCCATGCTGCAGCAACAAAGAAATACTGAAATCTTAGTGGCTTAACACAGCAAGCTTTATTTTTCTCTTACTGCCAGGGAAAGCTAGGTTGTTCTGTTCAATGGCTTTCCTTCAAGTTATGACTCAGGGATCTGGGCCCCTGCCATTATGTGGCTAAACCATCTGGAACATATGGTATCTAAGGTCACCACAGAAGAGAAAAGGAGGCTGGGGGATGGGATCATATAGGGTATTTTAAGTGCAAGTCCTAAAACAAGCTTAAATCAATTCTGATCATATCCCATTGCCCAGAAATTAATTCATGCTCCCAGTCTAAGAAGACTGGAAAATATAGTCTTGTGTGCCCAGGAAGAAGAAAATGAAACAGGATCTGATAAGAACCATAACATTGTCTCTGTTACAGGCTAGCTTGTGGTTAAGCAAAAGGTTGATGGAACATGTTTTAAAAAGCATTAGAGTAAGTTTTAGGAGAACCTGTGTCTGATCTCACTTCTGAGGATAGCTCAATTTTATTTTGGGCAAATCTCTTTGCCTCTCAGGACATCAGTTGACTTGGCTGTAAAATAACAGATGGATTAGATGTGGTAACTATGAGGATATCATATATGATAATAATGATAGTTACTTACTGAGCATTTGCCACATGCCATATGTGTGCTGCAGTCTCTAAATCCTTATCTGATGATTTCAACTTTTAACGTTCTGTGATGCTAAGGGGGAAAGACAATTAAAAATCCTCACATCAGACTTCAGGAATGAATAAAAGAAATTAGTGTTAAACAGTGCTTAGAGTTACAGGGAAACAGAGAAGTAACACTTGCTATAGCTCAGAATGGTCCAGTTAAGAACAGCAAAGACTGTATCTCATTAAAAGAAGAAAAACAAATGGTAGTAGGTTGATAAAGGTCCCTGATTGAGAATCACAATTTTTCCCTGATTATTTCTGAAAATTAGGGCTTACTCTTCCTTCTCTTCATTCAAAGAAATCTCTGTTGAGCACCTGCAATGTGCAAGGCTTCGACACTGTCAGCCTAGAACTAAGAGAAAACTCAGAACGATTTTCAAGGTCCCTGATTTCATTATCACATATAAGTTGTCTTAGTGAGGGTTCTCCAGAGAAACAGAAACAATAGGATGTATGAAGATGTAAGAGGAAATTTATTATAGGAATTGGATTATGGAGACCAAGAAGTCCCACAATCTGCCATTTTCAAGTTGGAGACCCAGGAAACTGGCCGTATCACTCAGTCAGAGTCTGAAGGCCTGTGGACCAGAGGAACTGATGGAGTAACTCCTGGTCCTAGTCCAAAGGTCCCCGAACAGGGGTGCTGATGTCCGTGGGCGGGAGAAGACGGATGTCCCAGCTCAAGGAAGGAGAGCAAATCCAGCCTTCCTCCATCTTTTTTTTCTATTCAGGCCCTCAGTGAATTAGACTATGCCCACCTGCACTGGTGAGGGCACTCTTCCTTATTCAGTCTGCCGATTCAAACACTAATCTCTTCCAGAAACACCGTGACAGACACATCCAGAAATATTGGTTTACCAGCTATCTGGGCATCTCTTAGCCCAGTCAAGTTGATACATAAAATCACCATCACATAAGCTGAGAAAATAAAATATAGTACTTATTATGAGAGAGAAAGAAAACACTGAAATCCTTAGGGATTCACTTTGTCCTTAGAGATTCACTTTGGGGACCACAACATGAGCTCTACAAAAATGTCTTGCAACACCTTTTACTGACACTCTTGCAAAATGAATAGTTTGTTTCATAACTATGCATAAATCAGAAACCTCTTGTATTAGAGAATTGCACTCTCAAACACTGTGCTATTTTTGGTTCTAAAACATATGTTTGTTGGCAACATGGACAGAGTGTTGTCCCTCAACCATCAGGCTATTCCCCAGCATAAATTGGTATGTTGTTTTCTCTTAATAACCTTTGTCCTCAGAAATTCTATAATGGAGGTAGATCCCCTGGCAGATGAGGACCACCTAGGAATGCCTAGCCTTGAAACTTAACTTTCTTTTGGCGAATAAAAAATCAGTTTAAATATTCACATTTTTTTCCTACTCGGATTTAGCAAGGCAAGTGAGAAAGGTGATTTGATTCTGGAAGAAGAAAAAGTGTCCCACAATGCTTTTTAATGGACACTTTAAATAGGCCCCACCAATAGGGTTTTCCGTTAATAATGAAGTGAATTTGTTCTTTGTGCCCGTAGCCACGCAATGACAAATAATTACATGAAAGGCTTTCTCTGACTTCTAAGTTCCAACAGACTTCACTCAACTCACAGACTGTTTGAAGTGTCAAAATGATCCCCATCACCTCTGGGACAGAGCAGGTTTGATTCTCAGAAATGCCTGTGTTGTTAATTAACTATAATCAAATCAGTCAAGCCTTCATCAGCATTCAACTGCTATTATCTTCTACCTAGAGTCTATTGTTTCTCTCTTCCAATGGAAAACAAATACTACTTTGTTATATAGAAATACCTTTGCTCTTGCTAAGGGCTTGCAGGAAAACATTTCTCATTAAAACCATTAACTGTGTATGCTCAGAAGTTTTGCTTTTTTAAAGTTACTATAAAACCCAAAATATATACAGTTCTGGATTTCTATAAATTCTATGTACTATAGTTTTAGATTAAGCTATGAAACAATTTCCAGATATATTCCATTAAAAATTCAATCTTTTAATTCAAATGTTTCTAAATCTTAAAGGTTTTAAAAAATTATTTTTTGTCATTTATAGTTTGAAGAATATATGTATATTAAAAATATACAGCTATAAATGAACAATTTCTTACTTTTTAAAGCATTTGGATCAATAAGGCAGCTTACTTCTAAACTAAATGGTTCAAAGTGGTTCTCCACCTGGACTGCACAGCATGGATGAAACTGAACAGCATTATACTAAGTGAAATAAGCCAGGGAGAGAAAGACAAAAACTGTATGGTATCACTTATAGGCGGAATCTGAAAAATAAAAATTGAACTCATGGAAATGGAGAGTAGGATGGTGGCTGCCAGGGGCTAGGGGTGGGGAATCGGGGAAAGGTTGGCAAAAGGGCACAAACTTTCAGTTATAAGGTGAGTAAGTTCTGAGGATCTAATGTACGACATGGTGACTATAGCTGATACCAGTATTGTATAATTGAAATTTGCTAAGAGAGTGATCTTAAGCATTCTTACCCCCCAAAAAAAGGTAACTATGTGAGGTGATGGATGTATTAATTTCATTGTGCGAATCTCTTCACAATGTGTACATGGATCAACTCATCACGTTGTATACTTTAAATACATTACAATTTTATTTGTCAATTATATCTCAATAAAGCTGGAAAAAAATTTTTTTTTTAATTTGCCAGAGAGATTTAAAAAACTCTGCTGCCCATACCACACCCTAGACCAAATAAATCAGAATCTCTTTGGGTAGTACCAAGGTGTCAGTATTTTTTAAAGCTCCCCAGGAGATTCTAATGTCTCTACAAAGTTGAGAACCACTGCTCTGACAGATGGGCATATAAAGTTAATATGTTTGTTATTTAATGATATAAATTTCTGAAAAAAAACCCAGACATTTAATTCCTAGACATGCCATCATGAGTTAAACTTTTAGCAATGTCCCATCATTTACCACATCTTACAGATGACCTGTTTATAGAAGGCTTGTTTCTCGTTCCTATTCCATTTTAAACTTGCCAAAAGCCATTTTGATTTCCTCTTACTAAACAATAGCATGTATTTAATTAGCATACAAGGCTAAAATTAGCAAAGATGTTAGCCTTTCTGACTAATGCATTTGCATCTCAGGGTACCAAGGGGGACAGCTGTTGGATTTCAGAAAGTCTTTTCTGTTCCCTCTCCATCTTTATTCCCCTTGGAGCTGTGTGAGAGCCCTCGCAATTCGCTTTAGCACTAACGAGGGTAAAGTGCCTGAGCTGCACATTCCATCACACCCACTGCAAACTTAACAACGGGATTTATGAGGTGTGTGTGTGTGCCAGAACGTCTCTAATGCTCAGGCTCACTCAACCCAAGGCCTTAAATTGGCTCTCCCAGTGCTATTTTAATCTGTATAGACCCAATCACACACAACATACAATGGTTCAAAGAAGTACATGACATAACAACATGGCAGAGGATGCAGTTTCTGTCAAGAATACCACTGTTAACTATGATTGAAAAGACATGAATCCTACTAAAGATATGAAACATTTTTATGCCTACTGAATTTTGGAGAGAAGAAATATCCAAAAGATAAAATGTGAATCCCTCAGGGAGCCCCAGGGACCTTCTCAATAAGAGGACATCTACAAATGACATGTAATAGAAAATCCATTTTACAGATTAACAAGCAAAGGTTGCAACAGTCACATAGGCCACACAAAATGGGCTGAACCATCGCTTAGATCTCACCAAACGCCCAAGAGGGTTAAGTGACTGGTTTGGTACCTAAGAACAAAAGGCCAGTATGTTACACAGGGGCAATTCATTTTATTTTTCCTACCCCACAGCAGTCTTCCCTCTTTGAGTTTTTGGAGGGCACTTGAGCAGTTAAAAATTCTAGCAGTTAACAACCCATGTGACATGGGTTTAGAACAATCAGATTAGACAGCAGCTTCTTCCTGCTGGCCCCCTGCCATGCCAAGGTCTAACTCTTTAGTTTCTAGATACTGAAGCAATCTTAAGGGTCTTAGGACCCTTCAAGACCCACCGAGGGACTTTGTGGCAGAATATATTCTGAGGGCTTGGGTCACCTGACATATCCATTTGGTAAGGAGGCATTTCAATATCTCTACGATTGGTCTGGCTCTCCTGACTGCATATTATCCCTGGCTCTAACACATGAGATCCTACAATTCTAGCATTTATTCTATTGATCAGAGATTTGGATTTTTGGCATGATGGGTTTTGTCCTGGTTGTCACATGATATTTTTCCCTGTCTCTAACTAAAACAAAACATCTTGACAAAAATTAATGGAGAAGAAATATAGAAAGAGATGTGGGAGGGAGGGGGGAGGAAAGGAAGTTGAATGAGAAAGAGAAAGAGAGAGAAAGGCAGGTTTGTCTAGACAATGATTCCAATTACACAAACAATTCCCCCCTCCCAACCTTTCTTAATATTCCAGGTTTGCAAAGGACTTGCAACCACAGGTTTCTGCCACTCACAATCAGTCCCTCCATTTATCAATTTTACCTTGCACAGTTGTCGGCAGAATACAAATGCAAAGATACAGGAATAATGATAATCTGAGCACAGCCTCCCCAGATAGTAATGACTGTTGGCTGGAGCAGGTGCTGAGATGCAATAAAATTTATGTTAAGCAGCATTCCTATTCTGAGTCTATCAGATGTGCTAACTAAGATATCTCTTGGTGGCATGTGGCAAACCATCGGTCAATTCTATTTGGCTATTCAATGAGCAGAAAAGGAAATGTACTTCTGTCACAAACAAAAACCTGTCCTGGGCCAATTCTGCTGGATGCCATGAGGTTAACTCAACTTGCCAGCATTCACTGATTGAGTTGTGAGTAGTCTGTGTCCCACAGCTATCTGATCGTGATTTCTGCATCTTTTATGCTATTAACCTTTATTCAATTCAATTGCAAAATGCTCCTTTTTATATGGTCTCAGACTGAATTAATAGTTGTTGCCAGACTGACAGTCTGAAAGATTGAACCATGTTGCTCTGGCCATTGATATCCTTAGGAGCATAGAGATAGGGGATAGGAAGATGGCATTATCACAGAGGTTATAGGAAGCTCCCCTTATCTCTTAAACTATTTCTACTTCCTAAGCTAGGAACCCACTCCAATGAGATGTCATATCTTTCAGCTTAAGGTTTCATCCCTTTTAAAAATGTTTACATTGTTCAGACGAGTGACTCTAAACTTTATCAGTCTTTTAAACAGTAATGAAATTGGGTTTATCAGATCCTTTCCTGAAAGAAGCTTCTGTAAGTAAAGAGACGAGAAACGGATGAAGATGCATATGACTTGAGAGATAAGTGTGCCTGAAGGTGAAAAAGAAGACGATGAATGAATGAGCAAAAACACACTGTTGTATAACTCACATTTTTTGCCTAACTGGCCTTGTGCCTAGCTTTGATTAAAGGAGAGCAACCCCTTCCCCCCAGGCTAAATCAACTTCTTCTGTCTTCCTCTTTCCCAAAGAGACTCATTAGGCAAGACGTTATTTCACACTGCAACAGAGGCGGCTAGTTGCTTTCTATATGCATTCTCCTCCTTTCTTCCCTAGAAAATAGCATGGTTTTTATTAGGACACATTGCTCCTCAGAAGAAAAGAACAGATTTTCCAGAATCCCTTACAGTTATGTATTGTTGTTAGTGCTGTTGAGTCTATTCCAACTCGTAGTGACTGTGTGGACAGCAGTGCGGAATCCTACCCTGTCTTTTTGTGCCATTCTCTCCCCTTCCAGAGCTGTATCAGACAATGCTGTGCTGCTATTTATAGGGTCTTCGTGGCCAATTTTTTCAGAACTGGGTGGCCAGGTCCTTCTTCGTAGTCTGTCTGAGTCTAGAAGCTCCACTGAAACCTGTCCACCATGGGTGACCCTGCTAGTATTTGAAATACTGATGGCATAGCTTTCAGCATCACAGGAACACGCAGCCCCCACAGTACGGCAACCAACACAGAGGTGGTGTGGCTCCCTGACTAAGTCTGGCCTCTAAATGTAAGTGTTTGGGATTTCCAGGAAGGCTTCTCAAAGAAAGTTGACTCATGAAGGTCAAGACACTTCAGTTGTCTCCTACTTCCTTTGCTACCAGCCTGATCTTACTGGCTAGAGTTTTAGTGATCAGCTTATATTCCACAATCAGTCTTTAAATTCATCCTTTGCATGCTCTTAACTCCTTGACTCCTTTCTTATGTCACCTTATGGTCTTATAACCTTGAGAAACTCACATCTTCACTGACTCTGTACCCACATCCACACAATTAAATTAGAGTACAGAAAAGACTCAAAACCATAATGAATGTTCTCATCTTAAATTCATAACTGCTAACTCTATTTTAAACTACTTATTTTTTAAATTGTAGTGAAATATATACAATATAAAATTTACCATTTTAACCATTTTTGAGAGTACAGTTCAGTGGCATTAAGTATGTTCACATTGTTGTACAACCACCACCAACCTGCAGAACTTTTTTCAATGTGCAAAACTGAAACTTTCTCCCACTAAACAATCACTCCCCACTCTCCCCTCTCCCCAGCCCCGGGCAGTCACTATTCTGCTTTCTGTATTTACTGTTCCCATGGGGATTATATTTAACATCCTAAAGCTATAACATTCTAATTTGAATTTATACCATGTTAACTTCAAGAGCACACAAAACTCTGCTCCTATACAGCTCTATCCCTACCCCTTTTCACTTTTGATGTCACAAACTACATCTTTACACATTGTGTGTCCAAAAACATAAACTTAATAGTTATTGATTTTATTCATTAGTTTCTTAAATAATGTAGAAAACAAAAAGTGTAATTATAACCCAGAGTTGCAGTAATACTAGCTTATAATTATCTATGTAAATACATTTGTCAAAATACATTTATCTTTTCACACAGCGTTGAATTACTGTCTAGTGTCCTTTCACTTCAAACTGAAAGTCTCCCTTTAGCATTTCTTGCAGGTCACTTCTAGTGGTAACAAACTCTGTAAGCTTTTGTTTATTGGGAATATCTTCATTTCTCCCTTATTTTTTGAGGGACAATTTTGCCGGATATAGATTCTTGATTGACAGTTTTTATCTTTCTGCACTTTGAATATATCAATGTGTTGCCTCTGACTTCTAAGGTTTCTGCTGAGAATCTATTGATAATATTACTGGAGATTCTCTTGTATGTGATAAGTTTTCAGATTCCCTCTTTGGCTATGACTTTCAACGCTGATTATAACGTGCTTTGGTGTGGGTCTCTCTGAATCTATCCCGCTTAGA
The DNA here is from genome assembly GCF_041296235.1 of Equus asinus. Lineage (NCBI taxonomy): Eukaryota > Metazoa > Chordata > Mammalia > Perissodactyla > Equidae > Equus > Equus asinus. The sequence continues at coordinate 12,631,818 of NC_091794.1, read as the reverse complement.
GTTTGCTGAGTTTCTTATATGTTTATATTCATGTCCTTCATTGAATTTTGGGGGTGTTTGGACACAATTTTTTCAAATAATCTCTCTTCCCCTTTCTCTCTCTCCTTCTGAGACTCCCACAATGTGCATGTTAGTATACTTGATGGTGTCCCAAAGGCCTTTCAGATTCTGTTCATTTTTCTTCAATATTTTTTCTCTCTGTACCTCAATCATTTCAATTGCCCATTCTATAATTAAGTTCATTGATTATTCTAGCTGCTCAAGTCTGCTTTTGAATTCCTCTACTAAACTTTACATTTAAGTTATTGTAATTTTCAGCTCCAGAATTTCTTTTTAGTATCTTTTTATGTTTCTATCTCTTTATTGATATTTCCATTTTGTTTAAACATTGTTTTCTTGACTTTATTCACATCTTGTTTTACCTCTTTGAGCATCTTTAAGACACTTGTTTTAATGTCTTTGCCTAGTAAGTATGCCATCTACTCTTTTTCAGGGATAGTTTCTCTTGGTTTACTTTTCTCCTTTAAATGAGCTAAACTTTCTTATTTCTTTGTATGCCTTGTGATTTTTTTGTTGAAAACTGGACATCTGAATCTTATAATGCAGTAACTCTGGAGCTCAGATTCTCCCTCTTCTCTAGAGTTTGCTGTTTTGTTTTGATTTTGATTGTTGTATGGTGTCCCTGTGCCGGTGCTCAGTCTGAGGTGTAGATTTAAGATCTTCTCAGATCTTTTCTGAGTCTGTGCTTTTCCTGGGCATACATGGTGACTTTCTAAATTCCCTCATAAACGTGGTTGCTTTTGAATATCACAGCTCTTAAATTTGGTTCCCAAAAGGGTACAAAGAGAAAATTGAAGGGGAAAAAATCTCTTAAATCTCCTGGAAGACACTCGGCTATTTGGGAGATCCCTACAACAATGGGGGAAGGAGTGCAACAATGGTTGTCTGCCTCTTTGTCTGCACTTCTGCAATCAGAAGCAGCAATCAGCAGTAAGAGCATAAGTCCTGGATATTTCGGTGGACAGGGTCCTTTTTGTCCACACTGGTTCCTGCAAGCAATATGCAAGCTGCTGCATGAATGTGTGGCCAGCTGCCTGCCACAGGACTGGGAGTGAGGGATGGGTAGCCATTACTGGACTAAGATTGAAATTGACTGTAATTTACCACAATTTACTGTCTCAGCCTTCTTCTGGAAGCTGCAAGCCTTCAATAGACCCCAGAGTTCCAAATTAGTTACATCAAATATATTCTGTCATTGTAATTCCTGTCTATGTAGGAGACAGATTTCTGGTGCTTCCTATTCTGCCATCTTCCTCAAACTCCTCCATGACTACTAGCTCTTAAATTTACCTGCAACTTGTATATTTCTTTAGTTAATGCTTTCTTCCATTCATTTGTAAACTAAATCATGTCTCCTCTCTTCTCAAGCAATAACACTCCCTCACCCATCTTTAATCTCAGCTAATGATCTTACTTCTTATTTCACTGACAAAATAGATTTGATCAAAAATATTTTTACATGTTCCCATACTTATGCAGTAGCATTTGTGCCCAGGTATTTTGTCTTCACTCCTGTGGCCATGGATGAGCCCTACCTCTTATACACTGGATTCCATCCCATCTCTTCTCTTCAGACATTGTTCCAGAATCCAAGGGTTCTTTCTCTCTCCTCCATTGTCACTGTTTTTTTCCTTCTACTAGAACTTTTCCATTTGAATAAAAAATATTGTACATTCACTCATCACTTAAAAAAAGAGAATCATCCCCTTGACCCTATGCTTTCCTCTATCCCATTAATCTATATTTTTCCTTTGTTTCATAGAAAAATTCTTTTAAAGAATTTCTATACTCACTGTCTATAATTTCATTGTCCCATTCTCCCATAAACCCTCTCCAATTAAAATTTAACTCCTTCCACTCCACTGAAACTACCATTATTGCCACAGACCTTCATACTGCCTGATTCAATGGCCAATTCACCACCATTTTTCTAATTGACCAAACAGCTACATTTAATATAGTTGTTTACATTCTCCTCCTTGCAATACTCTCCTGCTTCTTTCTTTCTCTCTCTCCTTTTCTCTCTCTCTCAGGGCTCCTTCTCAGTCTCCTTTGCTACTTCCTCCTTATTTCCCCTGTGTCTAAATTTTAGAACTAATTCAGTCTTGTATCTTTTCTCTCTGAATTAATTTCCTTTGAGAGATGATCCAGTCTTGTGGCTTTCACCAGAATTTATATATTTATGGTTACAAATGTTTATCCCCATCTTTGACCTCTTTTGTGAGCTTTAAACTTGTATAACCAATTGCCTACACACATCTCTACTTGGAGGTTATAGCAGTCTATGTTAAACCAGGAGACAGAAACCATGCAGTAGATTAAACAGGGAAGTTTAAAATAAAGAGTCATGAACTATTACAAATGAACAACCATGACACATATAAAATAAAATGGCACAGTCCAGCCCTTCCTCCACCAGGACCGGAGAGTAGGATAGAGCTTTGACCTACAGTGATTATAGAAAAGAAATCCAATCTCTTATAGACCCCAATTCCTATGATTCCCAATAAATTAACTCAACACCTAAGGAGTACAAGAAACAACCAAACCAACTGAGTAGGAATCCTAAAGCCAAGGAAAAAGACTTCAAAAGACACCCTTATTGGTCTACATCAGGGGATATTTTTACTACAACACCAAATCTAGACCCATTAAATAAAAAATAAGACTGTAGACTCATGGCGTTTCACTGTATTTTATCTATAATCTAGACAGCAAAGAGCCACACATCTATACCCTAGAATAAAAATGAAAGCAATTCCAAGAGGTTTCCCTCACCTCTGCTTCCTGGCTAGCCAATCTTGGCATTGCTGACTGCTCTCCATGCTAAATGACGGGACAGAGCCTTCAGGAACCAAGGACAGAATGGGGAAGGACGTTGTAAGCAAAAAGCCTTTCCCTGGCCCAACAGGAGGATCAATCAAGTCACAATTTCTATACTATTTTTATTATTGAGAAGCAGCATAGCATTGTGCTTATAAATGTTACAGAAGTGTATTATACTTCAGCTTCCTCATTAATAAAATGAGGATAACAATAATATCTCTTACATTAGTCTACTATAGGGATTAAATGAGTTATCACATAAAATGTTTAGAAAAGTGACTAATCCCCTATCAGCACTGGGAAATATTTGCTTTTATTATTTATATTACTAGTAACATTATCATAATTAGTAACATCATCATATAGGGAAATTTATTTCACACTCATCTGGACAAAAGATAGTTGTTATATGCTGAATTGCTCCCTCCCCCAATTCGTACATTCAAGTCCTAACCCCCAGTACCTCAGAATGTGACTATATTTAGAGATAGCGTCTTTAAAGGAGTAATTAAGGTAAAAATGAAGTAATATGGGTGGGGCTTAATCCAATATGACTAGTGTCTTTATGAGAAGAGGAGATTAGGACACAGACACACACAGCGGGAAGAGGACGTGAAGACATTGGGAGAAGGCAGCCATCTACAAGCTAAGGAGAGAGGCTTCAGAAAAAGCTAACCCTACTGTCACCTTGATCTCAGACTTCTAGCCTCCAGAATTGTGAGAATATCATTCCTGTTGTTTAAGCCACCCAGTCGGTGGTACTGTGTCATGGCAGCCCTGGCAAACTAATAAAATAGTACATTTCTTTATTTTCTATAAATGGACTTAATGTTGATTTCTTGCCCCCTCCTTGCCAAGACAGTCTAAATACAATCTCAGCAATTCCTGGGGATTCCCCCCACCACTAGGGTAGAGAAGATATGTGAGGATGTTAGTTAGCACAGTGACAAAGGGTGAACTCTACTCACTGGCCATCTGCCCGATGACTATGACCCAAACAGTCCACACGGTTCCTCTGGGCCCAGCCTTATCTTGCCTGCTGCTTCTGTGTGTCACACTAAGGATGCAGGAATCTTTGGCAAGCCTGGGATCTATACAATATTCTTCCCTGAGGTCTTACTTCCTTATAACAGCCCTGACAGTGAGCAGGGTCCCTGCTGTGACCCTTGAGGTATCCTTGAAATGATTCTCCGTCCTTGCACCCCTAGCAGGAAGAAAATCTTTCCAGTCTGAGGAAAATTAATCCCCTTTCTTTCATCTGTCTCATGGGGCATTCTCCCTCTCCTCTCCCTCAAGCGCATCTAGCACAATTTCATTAAAAGGCCTAGATTGTTAGAAAATGAAAATCTGGAAGTGAAACTTTAGTTTTTACATATCCAGATTTTCCTTGAGCTAAAGAAGCATAGAACCTGCTATGTACTTCAATGAGGAGACGAATGAAAAAACAGAGAAAACCACATAAATTAACATCTTAAAAGTTACCCTGAATCATTACCAATAGTTTTTACACAGACTCTTAAAGCCTTAAATTTCATAGTTTTTAATAAAAAAAAAAAGTATGTGGGCTTCTTTTCTCTTCCTTTCTCCTGTCAACTTATTTAACAAGCTAATTCATGTGTGAAAGGTGGACCATGTACTCAAGCAAAAAGGGTGAAGCGTTTCTACTAGCTAGGCTGCCTGTCCTCTGACCTCTGTTCTTTTGGCCAAGGAGATAGAAAATGTATCAACAGGGATTTTAGTTGCAAGCAAGAGAAACCAACCATGACTGATTAAGCAGGGGAAAAAAGAATTGTTAAAAAGGCTATCGGGTAGCTCCCTGAATCACGAGGAAAGCTGGACCATCTTGCTCAGAACTATGTATGCATCTTGAAACAATGCTACAAATCAGGATGTAAAAGTGGGCTGATGAGGAAATTTTTGCTTCTGCAAGGACCAGAATACTGAATGCCCTAGCTGCTGGTTCTCTGTGTCACTATGTCCACACTTGAAACCTGGTGCGGTACATCCAGTTGAGAGAGCTTTACTTGCCCAAGCCCTAGCTTCCAATGAGGCTGAGAAATATCTGACATTTTTAGTTTCTATAGTTTAAAGTTGTCTCTGTCTCCCACTAAGATGCATCTCACATAGGAAGGAGATTCAAATCTAGGCAGCCAAAAAAACACTTAAAAAATCTCTACAATAGGCAGACCAATAGGAAGCTGAAAGAGAGAAAACAAGAAAGATAGGATTCAGTAGTCAGTTAAGAATGCTTCAGGCTGCAGGTAATAAAATAACTGACTAGGAGTAATTTAAACAATATAGAGTGTTTTTATAATATGACACAAAATCTGACACTAAGACATTGCTTACATTAAGTCAGTAGCTCAGCAATGTCAAGATTAAATCAAAAGACTATCTTGACCTTTCCCTTCTAATTCCAATATAACTGTTTTTAGCTTCAAAGCAGGAAGAAGAAAGGAGGAAGGAGAGTGCCAACAGACTTCTCTATATGTCTCATGGGCCAGAACCACTGGCAACCAGCATATAGAAAAACATCATAGAGCCACAAGCTAGAGCAGGATTCTCCTTATATGTAAGGCAATGTGACCCTACAGAGTTCCTTTAAACAATCTCAATTAAAACGAATTTCTAACAAATTTGTTCCTGTTTTGTGGCCAAAAGTACCTGCATTCCAACTGTGAGTGATGACTTGTTTGAGTTACAATCTTCACATTTTCAAAATTTTAACCATTAATTTTGTCTGGGCATATGTGCATATACATTATGTTAGAGAATTAAAATGAAGGAAATCAAGGAGGGTCACCTTGTTGGTAATTATGTTCTATATTAAAAGATTTCTCTGTATAATTTATAGACAACTTCATCTGTTATTTTTTCTCTTCCATCAGATATAGTTCATAGTATTTCCAAGAACAATCCCATTTACCTTAACTGTTACTGAAAGCATTCATATTTTCATGGACTTCTATCCGTTTTCTTTGGTTCTGGAATTCTTTGAAGGCTTACTTTAAGAGGTGTTGTTTAGTGATATCTAAAACGCCATTTCTTAGGTCCTGGTGTCTTCTCCAATCATCTGTATAATCACCCCTATTGCTACCTAGTTTGATTCTGGACACTCCCTTTTCCCATCTCCATGCTGCTCTTTATTTTAAAGAGGAGACCAGACACATGGTGGTAAACAGAAAGCCACACCACATCTCTCCACATGAATGGGATATCAAAATTAAGTAGGCACAAAGATGAAGACTCCTGGAAAAGATGACTCAGGATACTCTGGACTCTTGGACTTTTGGAGTCCAGGCTGCGCTATTTATCATTCAGGCGACTTTGAGCACATCACTTAATTTCTTCAGGATCAATTTCATCGTATGTATCTTACTTCATATAGATATTCTTGTGAAGAATCTAGTGAAGATTTTGGATACAGAACATTTTTGAAGTCTATAAAATTGTTTTTAAAGAAAAAGTAAGGCATACTATGTATTATTATTTATGGTGCTCTTGAATTCTCCTGGAAAGCATTCAGCAAATACTGTTCACTCAACCTCCTGTGTTTCATTCTCCACTCTCCCCCTCACCCCACACGCCCCTACCTGCCTCCATCTTGACTACAGTATTCTTACACAACACAGGGGATAGAAAAGTTAAACAAATGAAACAAGTTTACATTAGATTCTGCTCAGGGCAGACCGTAGAGATCAATCTGGTTTTAGCCAACTTATTCTTATTCTCTTTGTCAGGACCCTGAGCAGTGGGTCCTGGTCTCTATATTAGCTGTCAAGGGCCGTTATTTATTTCACACTATGGAAGTCTCTGGCCCAGAAGGACTGACTTCTCGAATCTGTCCAGTCTCATCTGAGACTCAGCTCCTGATCTGTACCTTTGCTGCAGACTCTCAACCTGCCTAACGAGTTAACTGTTAAAAGTCAGAATTCTTGATATTTGGCCTTAGCATAGCCTAGTAATTCATCTTGTCGTGCCTCCTATTTTCTCCAGGAGGGGATGGTAAAGATTTTAAAGTGAGTCTTATGGGTAACCCACAGCCAGATTAGAACACCACTTTCACATGTTTATGACTAATGTTTCATGAAGGTGAAACTAACTGACACGATTTCTACAGAGGTGGGAAAGCCTATATGCTAGACCCTTACAACATACCCCCACTTATTCATGAGGGACTTAGCTCGGTGGTTAATCCAAAAGGTGCTCAAAATTTAAAAGAAAGTGTACAACATTTGCTTACAGTTTTCTCATTCATCTGCAGTTTTGTATGTGTGTGAGGAAGATTGGCCTTGAGCTAACGTCTGTTGCCAGTCTTCCTCTTTTTGCTTGAGGAAGACTGTCACTGGGCTGAAATCTGTGCCAATCTTCCTCTATTTGATGTGGGATGCTGCCACCACATGGCTTGATGAGCAGTGCTAGGTCTGTGCCTGGGATCTGAACCCACAAACCCAGGCCACTGAAGCATGCAAACTTAGCCACTACACCACTGGCCCAGCCCCATCTTCAGTTTTTCACTCTCCTTTTTTAAGACTTCTTTTAAGAAAATTTCTTTCTTGCCTGGAGGACTCGTACTGACAATTTTAGTTTATCTTTGCTTTTTAAAATTACTTGAGATATTCATGAAACAAAGTGCCTACTTTTCTGTTTCTTGTATCTCTGCAAGCTTCTGTCATCCAGTGTTCATTCTGTGGTAAATTTGGATTCCACTGTTTTCCTGAATAAAGAACATTTTCCTTATAGGCACCATCACTTCTCGATGCAGTAAGTAAAAGAAAGTGTGTTCCAGCTTCTCCTCTTACCCATGAAGGATTCTGCCCATAAAGTCCTTTCTGGTCTTGAGTTAACAAGGGATCGACCACCCACCAGCAAACATGAGAACAGCCCTCAATGCACCTTCCTGGGGAAAACTAGAGAAGGCCAGGGGCCAGGATAAGGATGTCACATACTCTAAAGGAGTATGAAAAATACAGACGTTAAAAGTGACAGCACCAACTCACACTTGCTTAGGAAAGAAAAATTTATTGACTCACATACCTGGGAAGGATACTGGGGACAGCTCACAGCATAAAGGAAGAGCTGAAGAACCAGGGACAGAAGATGGGAGCTGGAACTCAGGGGTCATTATCTCTTCTGTCACTCAGATATCTGCTTCTCTCTAGTTGGCTTACCTTCCTCCTATTCATCAGGGAAAGTGGCTATCAGATAGGTTTGTATTAGTCTTCCTCCAAACCTTCACAAAAGAAAGAAATTCTCTCCACTAGTATTCATAAAATATAGCCCAAGAGAGGGCTCTGGTCCTGCTTTTAGGGCTGCCAGATTTAGCAAATGAAAACACAAGATACCCAGTTAAAATTGAATTTCAGATAAATAACAAATCATACTTTAGTATAAGTCTGTATCAGTATGAATACATCCCATTCAATATTTGACAAGATTTCTACAGAGGTGAAAAAAATGCTAGGGGCCGATTTGGTGGCATGGTGGTTAAGTTTGCATGCTCCACTTTGGCAGTCTGTGGTTCGTGGGTTCGAATCCTGGGCACGGACCTACACACCACTCATCAAGCCATGCTATGGTAGCTTCCCGCGTACAAAATAGACAAAGATTGGCACAGATGTTAGTCCAGGGCCAATCTTCCTCAAGTAAAAAGAAGAAGATTGGCAACAGATGTTAACTCAGGGCCAACCTTCCTCACCAAAAAAAATTTAATTAAAAATATGCCATAATCTAGACACCTATTCATTGTTTAACTAAAATTCAAATTTCAGCTGCAATTATTTATTTTACCTGGCAACCCTAAATACTTAGGCCAAGCTCCCATCACAGAGCAAACACTGTGTCCAGGGAATGGGGTCACTATGCTTGGTCATACCCCCCACCATCCAGTCTCCATGAAGATGAATCTGATAGCAGAAGAGAGGCAATGAGGGAAACATCATCACGTGCAGCTGAAGCTAACTCCCGCACTCCATGACAGAGATGGGTAAAGTTGGATTGCGGGGAGCCAATAATAAACAAGTCAAATCTATTCCCCATTTGCTCAGGGTCTGATCTGAAAACAGAAGACGCTGACCAAAATTGGTTTTCACTGTTGATGATCCACATTATTATACACCACCATTGATTATAGGAGCAAGACAGAAAACTCTCTTCTGATGGTTTTAGAAAGCAGAATAATTCCTATGTAATTGGTATACTGCTGCAAAAGACAAGTGATAGGGATGGGCTAAATGACTATGTTTTAATATTGGGGGCATTGCCAGGATGGTAGGAAGTCTTATTTTACAGTTTTCCTGGTATTCAAGAAGCTTCCTTGAGCTTCTCTAAGTGGTGATTATAAAATAATAAGCAAAAAATACGTTGGCTCTGGCATCAGGCAGGATGACAGAAATGTAGGCTTGTCTGAGTTTGGCAGCAGCACACTTAATTACATTGACAATGTGTGGCTGTGTCATTTCTTAGGAACTAATTATTCCATTCCTTTGGAAAGAAAATGTCCCTAAGGACACAGTTTTTGAAATACAACTTTGGACCAAAGACCTCAGACACAGTGCATCAAATTAGAATGACTGGTTGCTGATAGAATGGTTTTAAACTTTAAAATAAGGGTAACCATTTTAAACATCTATATTTCTTTACAGAGATAATGTAAGTAGATATGGCTATTGAATAACTACAAAATATTCTTCTCATAAAATTTCAAAGGCTAAATGTAATTCCTCAGAGGAAGACCAGGCTTTAAAATCAAAGTGTTCCACACAGATGGAAAGGGAAGGACGTTTCCAACATCAGTTTAAGTGGCAGCAATCACCTCTGTGGGTAAATAGTGATTTGTCAAAGATCATTTAGCTCTGATAAACTGATCTGAACTGAGAGTGAACTGTCAGAGAGAGTAAAAATACTCATGTACGTGTTTGAGAGAGAGACACACCCAGAGAGAGAAAGAGAGACTGAGAGGGAGACTGACTTTACCTCAGGAAGAGGAGGAAGCAAAACTACGTTCACTGTGAAAGGTTTCATCATGAAGACAGTTTCGGTCATCATGCAGAGGGAGAGACCATGACCATAGCAATGGTACTATTCTGGACCAGTTGGTGCTTTCCTGACTTCTCCCTCTCTCCTTTGCTGGCTTATCTTCCTTTCCTCTTTATCCTCTAAATTTCAGCATTTTCCAAAGTCCTTTCTCTATACTCTCTCCCTCAGTAAACGACCGTGAACAGAACTACCCATCTTTTGGTTACAGCCCCTGTGTGAGTTTGGACACATTGGGCAGTGCACAATCCTGGTGGTGTATCCACGTTGTAGTCTAGGTGCCCTGAAGACCTACCAACTTCTATGGGACAGTCTGACATGGATCATCCAAATCTCTCTCTTCCCCTCTTTTTTCTTCTGATCTCCACTCATGAACCTCTGGCTGCTTATCCAAGAATTCCTTTCAGCCAGAAAATAAATGCCAATTTTACTTATGCTCTAAAACCAGAAAAGAACAAAGAGCAAAGGTCTTCTTCTACCAGAAGGAAATAAAAATTGCACGAAACCACCCCTATTTGGTTGGTATTTTTGAACAAGAGATGGCCTACTGTTATCACTTGCACACATTTCCCCTAGTAGTATACAAATGTAGCGCCAAAGGTGATTCTTGAAGGGCCTGTTACAAGAACAACACACAATTCACAGCAGTAGTGATGGGCAGCTTCATGGGCAACTCGAGACTACAATGATCTTATTTCAGCCTAACAGCAGTTCCTGGTTTCTGGGGCAACCTCTAGTGGTAAGTGGGGAGAATAGGAAAATGTTCAGCTGAGACCACGAAGTGAGTGTTCACAACAGACAGAGCAGCTTCCTCAACAGGCTTCGTAGGAGGGCATGCTCCAGCTACTGCCCAAGGACACTAATGTGAGCTCGAAGCGCTAACAGAGCTAAATGATCTGCCCATTCAATGAACATTCTTATGCTTGGCTACCCCAGGTCATACACTTGCCCCAGATCATGAGATCAATATGGGCTTAGCAGCTGCCGCCTTACAAACCCATAACCTTAACTTCCTTCCCTTGCTTATTTTCTCGCTACTTCTGCATTTGGGCACTCTAAAACAATGTACAAATTACACCCATTTCCAGATTTCCAGCCATGCATCTGAGGTCCTTCTCAGAAGTTTCAATGGTTCCTTCACCCTACTTCTCCAAGAGAGACTACCTCAGTGGCTGCAAAATGTTTCCCTTTTAAGTGAAGCCCTCTAAGTACCCAGCTAATCTTCAATAGGATCTTGCCTTCATTGTCTCCAAAGATTATTATTTCTTTAACACCTCTCTAACTAATGTCAGGAAAAACAAAATCTCCAATAACCTCTCTAAGACAAAATTATAAAGTAATCCTTATATCACCATGTCATTCATTGCTAAAACTTTGAATGATTTCCCATGAGGCACAAAATTAAGAGAACAAATGACTGCAAAGAATTTCTACCATCTGCCTGCACAAGCCTTACCTCACTCCGCCGCCCCTAGAATGACTGCAGTGTGCATCAGTTCTCAAATACGTTCTAACACTGTGCAGTGTTCATTATGTTCTCTCCGCCTGGAATTCCATCCACCTCACCTGTCAAAATGCTACTCTTCATTCAGAGGATAACAGCAACGCCCCTTCTTTCATGGCTCTGCTTAGCTACCCTCAGACAACAGTAATCTCTTCATCTTTTAAAACCCACCAAGTAGACTGCCAAAGCTGCAGCCTGTGAAACTCGGCACAGGAGGGTGCAAGCCCCATTTTCACCACTCCCTTTGCTCTGTGTTCTAGAAAAATTTATTTAACACATTGAACGCCATTTTATTCATTTTTAAAATAACTTTCCTCATTCAGAAAATGTAAATAATAATATTTACTTTTCAGGATAATTATAAGAAAAATATAGGGCTCAGTCTGGTGGTGCAGCAGTTACGTTTGCACATTCTGCTTCGGCGGCCCAGGGTTCGCCGGTTCAGATCCAGGGTGTGGACCTATGCACCACTCATCAAGCCATGTTGTGGCAGGCATCTCACATACAAAATAGAGGAAGATGGGCATGGATGTTACCTTAGGGCCAGTCTTCCTTAGCAAAAAGAGGAGGATTGGCGGCAGATGTTAGCTTAGGGCTAATCTTCCTAAAAAAAAAAAAAAAAAAAAAAAGAAGAATATAAATCACATAGAGAGAACAAGGCACATTATATACACTGAGCAAATAGTAGCTATTGCCATCACCATGGATTGTATAATTTTCTATACCTTTGCTAGGTAGGTAACAAAGGACTTAAGCCAAACATCTGGAAACCAAGGCAGGTCACTTACAGCAGGGCAAGGACAAATCCATAAGTGGATCAAAATCCAAAATAGGTCAAAGTTTGAGGAGTGTTCATAATTGATCCAGAGCTCAGGCAAAATTCTAACCAATGATTGAGAGCTGTTCTGATGGAACTGTGTGACTTCTTGCAGCATATGTGGTTGTTTCTGCCACGAGAGTGCCTTAAAGATATCAAGTTGCAATTTCTGATGGCACTGTAATCAATTATTTATCCATTATCCATTATCTAATTATCACATCTTTGCTTGCACAACTATCTAAAACTTTCCTATGCTTATGACTCGTCTCACTTTGATTATCAGCTTATTGGGGATGACTATATCATGTTTTATAATTCTTTCTATCCTTCTTAGACCTGGATATAGTAAAGAGTAGGTGTCAAGAAACCAAGTGTTGAAGTGGACTTAACTGCACACCAAGAAACATCATTGACAAGCGTATGTAACGTTGGCATCTCTCATAGGGAAGAAGCAGATGTTAGCATCTAAGCAGGGTATTAGAAGCACTCCTGGGTTACTGCCTTAAAATACTGTATAAGGGGGAGCAAGTAACCTAACATAAAACAATGAAATTACAGAGTAACCCAAGTGCAAAGGTGAGAAATTATACTTTCCGACGTGGATACTAATACTTAATGGGGAAGAATCACAATGGAATCTTTACTGTGGATTAAAAATGGTTTTGATTTTTAGGTTCTTATTTCCTTAAATTCACTAACTGAAGCATCCAAACCAAATTTTTATCCAGCAAATATTCGGCCACTTTTATGTTCATTAGTTTTCCCATATGCTGTTAAAAGATGAAAAAAGAGTAACTTTTCACAATTTAGTGGTAAAAATGGATATGTAAAAACCCAATTAATTAAGTGCTAAAGTGAATTATAAAGCCAATAAGGAGGAATAGAGGAACAAGAGTAATTTATCTTACTTGGGGTAACCCAGTAATGCTGTAGGAGGGGATGGCACTTTGTCTAATGCTCGAAGGACTTTTAGCCTTTGAACACACACAGGAAGGAATGCAGAATATTTCATGTGGAAGGAATAACACGACAGAAGATAAATGAACATGAGCCCATGGCTTGTGGATGTTTACACACATGAATGACGTGAGATCATGTGTATTCTGGTCAAACGACGGTTTCTTTCTCTCTTTCTGTGGAGCTATGACCTGCTATAGCTGCCATCTTAAATGCAGCTGTATAGGCAGCTCTTCCTCCTCCGTCATATATTTGCTCTCTTCAATATTGATAATTGCAATCCAATAATCACGTGACAATTGTTGTTTTATGATATCTTGGACCTGAAGTGCTGCATCTTCCTTCAGCTGTTTCCCCAGTTCTTCCATTGAGCCATTTTCTATTTCCAACAACAACTACAGCAGAAAAATAAGAATATCTACTATCTTTTAAGATTTACATAGAATCTGCCTACATAGATTAGGACACCTCACCCTATGACTGTGAAAATTCTACTGTCTCTGCTTGTAACTCCAGGACTTCTCACAAGGTGGGGGCAAAGTGTGTGTTTGGGGCGAGGGTGTCGACGTCAGATCAGGATACGTTTCCCAGGTCATCAGTGTTCCCGCAGTGCTGCTCTGGCAGCTCTCTCCAGCTCAGTGTCTCCTTTCAGCTCTCCCCTCTCTGGAACTCATCAATCCAGACAGAAAATAGCTCTCCTTCTTTAGTCTTTCCGTGACACTACCTCACCCTCTTTCTCCCCTCTCTCCCCAATGAAATACACCTCACAGGAGACTTTTGTGAACATAGCAAAGTCTATTGACATTTATAGCAATGGAAGAGGTTTATATCACAAATGCAAGTGTGTTAGTTTGCTGGGGCTGCCATAACAAAGTACCACACACTGAATGGCTTCAACAACGGAAATTTATTTTCTCACAGTTCTGGAGGCTAGAAGTCTAACATCAAGGTGTCAGCATGGTTGGCATCTCCCGAGGCCTCCCTCCTTGGCCTGCAGATGGCCGCCTGCTCTCTGTGTCCTCACGTGACCTTTTCTCTGTGTGCGCACATCCCTGAAGTTCTTGTGTATCCAAATTCCCTCTTCTTATGAGGACAGCAGTCACATTAGATTAGGGCACACCCTAACAGCCTCATTTTAACTTTGTTACCTCTTTCAAGGCCTTAACTCCTAATACATTCTGACGTACTGGACGTTAAGGCTTCAGCATACGAATTTTGAGGGGACACAATTTAGCCTATAAAGCAAGTAACTTCCAATTCGGGATCAGGTATCCTTGTTCCTATACAAGTCCCTTAGTACTCTAAAACCATGAATTTATTCCAGGCTACTTTTCTTCAGAAGTCCTAGCTCTTGTATAGAGAAACTCTGGTAACAATTGATAATGTTTTATTTTGCTTTGTTTCACCATCCAGCCATAAGGCAGTAGAGTTAAAACTGAAGTTTAGCCTCTTCAGAACATATTGATTCCAGAGACTCTCTCCTGGTAGTCAACCAATCCAAATAAGAGGCTCACTAGATTTATTAAGCACCAAGAACTTTTCAATTACTAATTGTGTTTGCACACAGCAGAGGTCGAGACCGAGGTGAGGCCATTCTTGGCCCTGGGATTTAGATGCCTGAGCATAACTGGTGAGCTGGTTGTATGTGGTTTCAGACTGCATGTCCATACAGGAGGGTACCCTTTGTTTGTTTATGCATCAGTCAGAGGTGAAGAAACAGAAACGACTCTCAGCATTTCAAACACAGGGAACTTGATATAATGAAGGGGTTACATGGGTGATGAAAGAGATGAGGGCCAAGCAGGGCATGGTGAATTAATGAATGATCAGAAACGGCAGAAAGCCACCACCGCCTCGAGGGCTGGAGGATGCAGTAGGGAGGTGATGCTCCCAGAAATTAGAAGCTTGGGATGCCCAGGGGAGCTAGAACCACAGCAGGGCTTGCCTGGTAGGAGCTGGGTCTACAAAGGGAGAGCTGTTCAGAAAGAACTTGCTATCCTGAAGACACAGCCACTCCAGAAACTGCTGCCTAAGGCAGAAGAACCTGAGAAACATCCAGCTTCTGTACTCCCTCAACTCTCTGGTATTTCACCAGTGCCTCCAATAGGCTAAACACCTGCAGGCCTGAAAACATACTATAGGAAAAACACAGCAAATACAGACAAGATAGGAGACGTTAACAGGGCAGGAACTGGGCTTAGACCAAACAGGCTGTATACCAGAACTGTATTCCAGGAGAACTGGGAAAGCACAGTAAATCTGTCTCACAGATTATATCTTCAGGTAGAATGAATGGGTTAATGCCTGAATTCTACAAAGACTGGGGAGACTTCAAAACCACAATGAAAGGAGCTGTTTATACCCAAAGCTCTACATGCTGGGGGGGGGGGGGGGGAATGTGGTTAGCAGAATAATGGCCCCCAAAGATGTCCATGCCCTAATCCTGGGAATTTGTGAATATGGCAAAAGGGACTTTGCAGATATGACAGGACCGTGAGAGGGGAAGCTTATCCTGCATTATCTGGGTGGGCCAAATCTAAACACATAGGTCCTTAAAAGTGAAGAACATTTCCTCACTGTGGTCAGAAGGAGATGTGATCGTGGAAGAATGGTCATAGACACAGTGTTGCTGGTTTGGGAGATGGAGGAAGGGCGTCACATGTCAAGCAATGCGGGCAACCTCTAGATGCCAGAAAATGCGAGGAAACATTCTTCCCTAGAGTCTTAAGGAAGGAATATGGTCCTGACAGCACCTTGATTTGAGCCCAGTGAGACCCGTGTCAGATTTCATATTTACAAAACTGTAAGATAATAAATCTGCGTTGTTATAAAGGCACTAAGTTTGTTATCGCAGCAACAGGAAACTAGTACACTGAATAAGAGCTCGCTCTTATCAGTAACAAAGTTTAATTGAAAGAGGAGATAGGAAAAAAAGGAGCATTACCCCAGCCTCTGCACGGAAAATGAGGTGGCTTTGGTGCACTGTGGTCTCCAAGAAGTCAGCACCAGCATAATGGTCACATGCAGAGGGAGCGACGAGGGGTGGAGGAGCCCCGGGAGAAAGCAGCTTGACGGCCAGCGCTCACAGAGCTGTTGCGGCAGCTCCGAAAGCAGACGTCTCAGCAGGAAGCACCACTGGGAGCCCAAGTCATGCTAAAGGACTAGGCGAGTTCCAGCTGCTGATGGACACACAGAATTCACAGTGAAGAATTCTGATGGCACTCTTGTATTCCTTTATTCTTAATTCTCCCAAAACATATAGATTTTGGATATCTAGAAAAGTCTTGAATGGAGGTCCTAGGTAATATACTGTGACACAGCCTTGTATTCAAAACATAATTTTGAACAATTAAATATTTGGAGAGATAAATTAGTTGCTAACAAAAATGGATAAAGAATTCTCCATTATAATTATTACTAATTATTTTTCTGCACATCTATAGCTCGGGAGTAAATTAAAGGCACAATAATCTGTTTATGGCAGGATGTAGTTAGTAGGCTTTATTTAAGTCTATCCTAAGACTGGTTTGTGACTTTATCCTAAAGAACAAAATCAAATCATAACTTAATTCTTAGAAATAATCCTGCAGGAGGCGGCCCGGTGGTGCAGAGGTTAAGTTCGTAGGTTCTGCTTCCGTGGCCTGGGGTTTGCCGGTTCAGATCCCGGGTACAGACCTACACATCGCTTGTCAAGCCATGCTGTGGCAGGCATCTGACATATAAAGTAGAGGAAGATGGTCATGGATGTTAGCACAGGACCAGTCTTCCTCAGCAAAACGGAGGAGGATTGGTGGTGTATGTTAGCTCAGAGTTAATCTTCCTCAAAAAAAAAAATCCTGCAAAAGTATGACTTGGAATCTAAATATTATATCTTACTCTCTTTAAGTAATTGTACAATTCTGTGAGGATGCATTCCTAAGGAATATATATTCCACCCTTTCTAAAACCCCCCTGACTCAAACCCGACTCCCACTTTTTCCCTACATCTTCCCTTATACTGCAGAGCAAAACAAAGTGATCCGGTAATAGAAGAGAAGATGGACAAAACGCACTTGAATCTTTTGGAATGCTGAGTGCCACTGGGAATGACCGAGGTATAAGAGCAATATGGACTCTTTATCTTGAGTGAAATATTTCTTAAACTAAAAATGTTTGATAGTCAAAGTAATAAACCAAATCAACTTTCCAAACCAGAACTTTAGAATATTTTTCTCTATGATGGAATTACACTCTTTAGACCCATTTTCTCTCCAGGATACAGGTCTGGTAGTGGCTCTGACTTTAGCAACCAAAACACCAAAACAAACTTGGGCAACTATTTTATAGAACACACGAACCCCAGTGCTGAGTGCTCTCCATTTTTCTACTCTTTTACTCCTCTTCTGCTCACAGCTATCCACTTAATGTCCCCACCTTTGATCAGCTCCGAACCACGGCAGTAACTCCCACTTCTTGCAGTACCTACATTGACAGTTTGTATGTTAACAATACCCTCTTTGTGATCATTACACCTGCGCCCCAGGGAGCGATCACTTTTTTGAATCTTTACTACAATGCCCATTGCTAGTATCAGGATTCGGGAGCAACAACAACAAAAAAAGGCCAAGACTGGCATGGTTTTCAGAATGCTAAGATATTTACAATATTTAGTCAGTGTTGCAAGGCTTGGTTGGACAGCATGAAATCTATGATATATTAAGATGAGTCAAAGATATAATTTTGGAGACAAGGAAAGACTTTTTTAACATTTTAATTAATTTTTAAAAATATAAAAGCAATGCACGGCTTTTGTACTGACTCAAACAATATGTAAGAAAAAAAGAAAGCCAAGGCAAAAACACTATTACAAGTATTATTTAACCTTGTTCTCCAAGTCCTAGCCAATTATATTAGCAAAGGAAAATAAGAAAAGAATGCTGGGAAAAAAGAGGGAAATGATCACTGTTTAATGGTGATAAGATCACATATGTAGGAAAATAAAAAGAATTTAATAAAGTAAATCAAATTGCTTGCAGAGTTAATATATAAAAATCAATAACATCAGGACTGGATCCAAGATGGTGCCGTGAGTAGTCCTCTTTGTCTCTCCCCCTTCCAGTCTACAATTATTTGGACACTTATCGCTTGACAAAGGATATCCAGTCAGCATCTCAGGACGTCTGAGAGACCCACGCGACTATACATCGGAAGGCGGACGGACTTTCCTCCGGGAGGATGTGAAAATAGGTGAAAACTCTCTGACCCCGATGAGCAGCCTAGTACCCGCAAGCGGCTTTCTTCCAACGGACGCCCCCAGAGGATCTACAGACATCTAGGGCAGGAGCGAGCACACAACAGAGGAGCGACGGTGGAAACAGGTGACCAGAACCCTACCTAAACCCCCCGCAATTACTCCTAAACGCAGAGGGAAACTTTGGAGTTGCACACCTGAGCCCGCGGGGAGAGTCTCTCCCCGCCATTGGCGGGGAGACCCCGACTGGTATTCGCAGTGCCCGGAGGGTCCCAGAGAGAGTCGCGGAGGGTACGGAGGTCTCCCAGCTGCCATTGCCTGCCCCGTGGGACTAGGGATTGCCGGAGATCTCGGAGACGACTGGGGCTGGGGGAAGTTTCAAAGGCCGGTTCTGCGACCCGGAGGGGAAGCGCGGGAGTTCTGCCCGGGCAGCAGACAAAACTCTCTGTCTGCCATTAGCAGAGGGGCCACGCCGAGCATTCACGGCTCCGGGAGAGGCCCGGAGAGAATCCTAGAGGGCGGGGCGACCCCCAGCTGCCATTGCCCGCCCCGTGGGACTAGGGATTGCGGGAGATCTTGGAGAGGACCGGGGCTGGGGGAAGTTTCAAAGGCCGGCTCTGCGACCTGGATGGGAAGTGCCGGAGTTCCGCCCGGGCAGCAGACAAAACTCTCTGTCTGCCATTAGCAGAGGGGCCACGCCGAGCATTCACGGCTCCGGGAGAGGCCCGGAGAGGATCCCAGAGGGCGGGGCGACCCCCAGCTGCAGTTGCCTGCCCCGTGGGACTAGGGATAGCCGGAGATCTCGGAGAGGACTGGGGCTGGGGGGAGTTCCAGAGACCCAGCTTCGTAGCCTAGGGGGAAACCCTACAGGCTCACAGCAGCCTTAGGGAAAGCCTCTGCACAGCACCAGTAGAAGTCACCCAGCCACCCGCCACAAGGTTGGAAGACCCCAGGGCAAAAGCAGCATAGCTAGGGGAACTAACCACAGACTGTAGAAGATGCCAATAGCTCTCCTGCGACCCATAGAGGACAAGTGAGATTTTGTGGGTGCCGACAGCAATGGAGCGACAAATATAAGTGATCCCACCCCTGGCCGCTGGAAAAGCCCATAACACCGTTGCAGACCCCAAGGAGAGAGCACATCTAGGTGGGCTGCAACAGTAGGCACCAGCAGCCTGAAGCCCCCCTGTGACGGCCCCCACAGCAGAGGAGGGAATCCAAAGGGCCACTGTGGCTACGAGGAGGGGCCCAGGCCCAGTTAGCAACTGCGGACAGGGTTCCTGGTTGGTGCAGTATAAACAGCTGCTCCCCCACCGCAGCAGCTGAAACAAGTGAAAGGAGCAACTAAACTCTATCTCCATGCGGAGGCACAAATCAACAACATCAAGCAATATGAAAAAATACATTAAATCTCCAGAACAGAAAGAAAGTAACAAATACACAGAAAACAATCCCAAAGAAAATGAGATATATAACCTAAATGATGATGACTTCAAAACAGCCATCATTAAAATTCTCAATGAGTTAAGAGAGAGTTCTGACCGTCAACTCAAGGAGTTCAGGAGCTATGTCACAAAAGAGTTTGATACGATAAAGAAGAACCAAACAGAAATATTGGAAATGAAGAACACAATAGAGGAGATTAAGAAAAATCTAGATGCTCTGAACAGTAGGGCCGATAATATGGAGGAAAGAATTAGCAATTTGGAAGATGGGAATATAGAATTGCTGCAGGCAGAGGAGGAGAGAGAAGCAAGACTAAAAACAAATGAAGAAACTCTCCGAGAATTATCAGACACAATTAGGAGATGCAACGTAAGGATTATAGGTATACCAGAGGGAGAAGAGAAGGAGAAAGGGGCAGAAAGCCTATTCAAAGAAATAATGGCTGAGAACTTCCCAAATCTGGTGAGGGAGATGGATCTTCAGGTGACAGAAGCCAATAGATCTCCAAACTTTATCAATGCAAGAAGACCAACTCCACGCCATATAGTAGTGAAGCTGGCAAAAGTCAACGACAAGGAGAAAATACTAAGGACAGCCAGGCAAAAGAAACTAACCTACAAAGGAACCCCCATCAGGCTATCAGCAGATTTCTCAGCAGAAACTTTACAGGCTAGAAGAGAGTGGAATGATATATTCAAAAATCTGAAGGACAAAAATATACAGCCGAGAATTCTCTACCCAGCGAAAATATCCTTCAAATACGATGGAGAAATAAAAACTTTTGCAGATAGACAAAAATTAAGGGAGTTCATTGCCACAAAACCTCCTCTTCAGGAAATCCTCAGGAAAACCCTCACTCCTGAAAAATCCAAAAAAGGAAAGGGGCTACAAAACCAAGAGCAGAGGAGATAAGTAGAAGGACAACAACAGAGAGTAGCAGCTCTACATCAGAACAGATTAAACCATGGGACGAGAAACAAAGGAAACTGAAGAAAAGCGGAAAACAAGACACAAAATGGTAGTGGTAGGCCCCCACATCTCAATAATCACTCTAAATGTAAATGGATTGAACTCCCCAATCAAAAGACACAGAGTGGCAGGATGGATCAAAGAACAAGATCCAACAATATGCTGCCTCCAGGAAACACACCTCAGCCCCAAAGACAAACACAGACTCAGAGTGAAGGGATGGAGAACAATACTCCAAGCTAATAATGAACAAAAGAAAGCAGGTGTCGCTATGCTAATATCAGACAAGGTAGATTTCAAAGCAAAACTGATAAAGAAAGATAAAGAGGGACAGTATATAATGATAAAAGGGACTCTCCACCAAGAAGACATAACACTTATAAATATATATGCACCCAACACAGGAGCACCAAAATTTGTAAAGCAACTCTTAATAGAACTAAAAGAAGACATCAACAACAATACAATAATAGTAGGGGACCTCAACACACCATTAACACCAATGGACAGAACATCCAGACAGAAAATCAACAAGGAAATAATAGAATTAAATGAAAAATTAGACCAGATGGACTTAATAGATATATATAGAACACTTCATCCAAAAACAGCAGGTTACACATTCTTCTCAAGTGCACATGGAACATTCTCAAGGATCAACCATATTTTGGGAACCAAAGCAAACATCAATAAATACAAGAGAGTTGAAATAATATCAAGCATCTTTTCTGATCATAATGCTATTAAACTAGAAATCAACTACAAGAAAAAAGCAGAGAAAGGTGCAAAAATGTGGAGACTAAACAACACGCTTCTCAACAAACAATGGATCATTGAATAAATTAAAGAAGAAATCAAATTTTATCTGGAGACTAATGAAAATGAGAACACGACATACCAAAACATTTGGGATGCAGCAAAAGCAGTCCTAAGAGGGAAATTCATCGCAATACAGGCCCACCTCACTAAACAAGAAAAAGCTCACATAAGCAACCTCAAACGACACCTAACAGAACTAGAAAAAGAAGAACAAACAAAGCCCAGAGTCAGTAGAAGGAGGGAAATAATAAAAATAAGAGCAGAAATAAACGATATTGAAACAAAAAAGACAATAGAAAGGATCAATGAAACAAAGAGTTGGTTCTTCGAAAGAATTAACAAAATTGACAAACCCCTAGCCAGACTCACCAAGAAAAGAAGAGAGAAATCGCAAATTAATAAAATTAGGAATGACAGAGGAGAAATCACAACAGATACCAATGAAATACAAGAGATCATAAGAGAACACTATGAAAAACTATATGCCAACAAATTGAACAACCTGGAAGAAATGGACAAATTCCTAGACTCCTACAATCTCCCCAAATTGAATCAGGAAGAAATGGAGAATCTGAATAGGCCAATCACAAGTAAGGAAATAGAAACGGTAATCAAAAACCTCCCCAAAAATAAGAGTCCACGACCAGACGGCTTCTCTGGAGAATTCTACCAAACATTCAAATAAGACTTAATACCTATTCTCCTCAAACTGTTCCAGAAAATTGAGAAAGATGGAGAACTCCCTAACACATTCTATGAAGCCAACATCACCCTGATCCCCAAACCTGACAAGGACAACACAAAGAAGGAGAACTACAGGCCGATATCACTGATGAACATAGATGCAAAAATCCTCAACAAAATTTTGGCAAACTGATTACAGCAATACATCAAAAAGATTATACACCATGATCAAGTGGGATTTATACCAGGGACACAGGGATGGTTCAACATCCGCAAGTCAATCAATGTGATACACTACATCAACAAAATGAAAAACAAAAACCACATGATCATCTCAATAGATGCAGAGAAAGCATTCAACAAGATCCAACACCCATTTATGATAAAAACCCTCAGTAAAATGGGTATAGAAGGAAAGTACCTCAACATAATAAAGGCCATATATGATAGACCCACAGCCAACATCATACTCAATGGACAAAAACTGAAAGCCATCCCTCTGAGGACAGGAACAAGACAAGGGTGCCCACTTTCACCACTCCTATTCAACATAGTACTGGAGGTGCTGGTCAGAGCAATTCAGCAGGAAAAAGAAATAAAAGGAATCCAAATAGGTAACGAAGAAGTAAAACTCTCGTTGTTTGCAGACGACATGATCTTATATATAGAAAACCCCAAAGAATCCACAGAAAAACTATTAGAAATAATCAACAACTACAGCAAAGTAGCAGGGTATAAAATTAACGTGCATAAATCAGTAGCATTTCTATACACTAACAATGAACTAACAGAAAAAGAACTCAAGAACTCAACCCCATTCACAATCACAATGAAAAGAATAAAATACCTTGGGATAAACTTAACCAAGGAAGTGAAGGATCTATACAATGAAAACTACAAGACTTTCTTGAAAGAAATTGACGATGACATAAAGAGATGGAAAGACATTCCTTGCACATGGATTGGAAGAATAAACATAGTTAAAATGTCCATACTACCTAAAGCAATATACAGATTCAATGCTATCCCAATCAGAATCCCAAGAACATTCTTCACAGATATTGAACAAACAATCCTAAAATTCATATGGGGCAACAAAAGACCGCGGAATTGCTAAAGCAATCCTGAGCAAGAAAAACAAAGCCGGCGGAATCACAATCCCCAATTTCAAAATATACTACAAAGCTACAGTGATCAAAACAGCATGGTACTGGTACAAAAACAGGTCCACAGATCAATGGAACAGAATTGAAAGCCCAGAGATAAAACCACACATCTATGGACAGCTAATCTTCAACAAAGGAGCAGAGGGCCTACAATGGAGAAAAGAAAGTCTCTTCAACAAATGGCGCTGGGAAAACTGGACAGCCACATGCAAAAGATTGAAAATTGACCAGTCTTTTTCACCACACACCAAAATAGACTCAAAATGGATCAAAGACCTAAAGATTAGGCCTGAGACAATAAGTCTTTTGGAAGAGAATATAGGCAGTACACTCTTGGACATCAGTTTCAAAAGAATCTTTTCGGACACTGTAACTCCTCAGTTGAGGGAAACAATAGAAAGAATAAACAAATGGGACTTCATCAGACTAAAGAGCTTCTTCAAGGCAAGGGA
Organism: Equus asinus; assembly: GCF_041296235.1. Taxonomy (NCBI): domain Eukaryota; kingdom Metazoa; phylum Chordata; class Mammalia; order Perissodactyla; family Equidae; genus Equus; species Equus asinus. Next base: position 12,607,850 of record NC_091794.1, on the reverse strand, counting down.
AAACAGGATTGAAACAAAAAAACAGCTAACTAATTGGGAAAAAATATTCACAAGCCACTTATCTGACAAAGGGTTAATCTCCATAATATACAAAGAACTCACACGGCTTAACAACAAAAAAACAAACAACCCGATCAAAAAATGGGCAGAGGACATGAACAGACATTTCTCAAAAGAAGATACGAATATGGCCAATAGACACATGAAAAGATGTTCATCATCGCTAATCATCAGGGAAATGCAAATCAAAACTACACTAAGATATCACCTTACACCGGTTAGATTGGCAAAAACATCCAAAACCAAGAGTGACAAATGTTGGAGAGGTTGTGGAGAAAAAGGAACCCTCATACACTGTTGGTGGGAATGCAAACTGGTACAGCCACTATGGAAAACAGTATGGAGATTTCTCAAAAAGTTAAAAATAGAAATACCCTATGACCCAGCCATCCCATTACTGGGTATCTATCCTAAGAACCTGATATCAGAAATCTCAAGAGTCCGTTGCACCCCTATGTTCATCGCAGCATTATTTACAATAGCCAAGACGTGGAACCAGCCTACATGCCCAGAAACTGATGATTGGATAAAGAAGATGTGGTATATATACACAATGGAATACTACTCAGCCATAAAAAAAGACAAAATTGGCCCGTTCACAACAACGTGGATGGACCTCGAGGGTATTATGTTAAGCGAAATAAGCCAGTCAGAGAAAGACGAACTCTATATGACTCCACTCATAGGTGGAATTTAGTATATTGATAAGGAGATCTGATCGGTGGTTACCAGGGAAAAGGGGGGGTGGGGGGAGGGCACAGAGGGGGAAGTGGTGTACCCACAACATGACTAACAAAAATGTACAACTGAAATCTCACAAGGTTGTAATCTATTATAACATTAATAATAAAAAAAAATCAATAACATCAAACATGCAAAGAATATGTTAAAAATACATGAAAAAAAGGAATCTTTTATGATAGCAATAGACAGATGAGGACAAATTTAAGAAATCTGCTGGTCCCATATGAAAACTATGATAAAAATCAACTGGGGGAAATGAAGCAAAACGAAAGCAGGATGTATCATGTTCTTGGATAGAGATGCTCAGCATTGTGGGATATGAGTTCTCCACAACTTACTCAATATATTTTATACAATCCTAATTAAAACAGTGACAGGATGTTTTAAATTGGAAAACCTTGATGACTCCACGGATAATACAACTCAGGATTCTCATATACCTTTGGAGCTTCTTTCTAGAGCTCCTTTCTGTTTATTTTCCAATATTATTGTTGATTCTCTCAGTTTCCTACATATGTGATCTTATCACCATTCAACAGTTCGGCAATAACTATCAAATATTAAATGTTTATGTCATATAATCTAGTAATTCATCTCTAAAAATTAACCCTATGCATATTCTAACAATAATTAGAATTCCAATCTAAAAATAGTCATCAAAGCCTTGTTTGCAATAAGAAAACGAAAAAAACAGGAATCAAATCGGGTACTGAGTAAATCTACACTTTGCGTAAACGAACTCTTATTGATCACTTTTAGATAAACAATATTGGTGAAAGGACAAATGTGAGAAAGACTTTTTTCCTGTGTTTTGTATTTTCCACTCTTAGGTGGTTTTTATTAACAGGTGAATGTAAAAGCATATTGACCAGGGTCAGCTTTACGGCATGCTATGGGCCATTTTTAAATTTCTTTTTTCCATGATCCATTCTACATTTAATTATTGAATATCTACTCTATGCATCACACTCTTTGGACATTGGTACACTCCATCCAGACATTTTCTGGGCATTCGCATATGTGATAAAGACAGAAACTAGATAAAGATGATAGAGACATTATCACACAGACTCACGTTCATCTAAGCACACTTTTAACATGAATTGAATAATACCACACGTTATTCTGCTGTTTCCCTCCTTAAAAATATATAAATGATTTAGAAATCTTTTCATTTCAGCACAAAAAAATATTTTCTGGCTATTGTACACCTTTCTCTAGTTTAGTTGGGTTATATCTCTGTTCATATGCATTTGAATTGTTTTAAATATTTCCTGATCACAAATATAACTGCAACAAACAACTCTACTCATATATATTAGAAGTGAAATCATTCAGGTGAAGTACATGTGCTTTTGGAATTTTGATACTGTCAATCTGGCCATTAAAAAGCAGTTCCAATTAACACTGAGAGACTGAAAGTGTTTATTTTCCCCTACTCTTGCTAATTCTGCATATTACACTTTGTCTATTAGGTAGGTTAAAAATTATGATTCCTGTATTCACTAGATTGAGACTCTTTTAATAATTATTTTGGCCCATTTGTATTTCTTATTTGTGTGAACTGCTGTTCACTTGCTTTTTGAATTTTTCTACTGGTTGTTTTTCCCGCTGATTTAAAGGTGTTTCTTGCATAGTATGCTTATTAATCCTTTGCTAAATGTTTACAAAGTTTGGCCTAGATTTTTCAATTGCTTTCTAACTTTGTTTATGGCGTTTTTTTTTTTTTCACCAGAAATTTTTTTTTTATTTTTTGGCACCAGTTGTAGATGGTCACATTTGTAAAGCTTTTCTTCTATGGCTTTTTGAGTTTTATATCTTTTTAAGAGATCTTTCTTATTAAAAATTTATGAAAGTATTCTTCAGTACTTTCCTATTACTTTTATAATTTTTAAGTGTGTAATGTTTAATATCACTAGAATTTTTTTGATATGATAAGGAAAGACATTCCTGCTTTACTTATCCTGCTGAACAAACTGTCACATAAATTAACTGAATATTCTATTCTTTTCCTACTGATTTGCAATAAATATTTTTTATTTAGATTCATGTATGCGCTGGAAATACTACTATACTTCTTAAGTTACATGTTCATTCAGATCTTATTACTATTGTGTTTTAATAATTTTGGCTTTGACATCAGCATCAAAAGTTCCCCTTCATTTTTTCCCAGGAAGTTATTGTCTCTTCTTGTACATTTACTATTCCAGATAAGTTTAGAATCAGCCTGCCTCCTTCTACTAAAAAAAAGTCCATTAGAATTTTGATTGAGATTACATCTATTTTATAGATACATTGGCTAAGTGGATATTTTATAAAACAAAGTCCTCACATTCAGGACATGGAACATCTCACCATTTAATCAGGACTCATTTAATATCTTACGGTAAATTTTAAAGTTTTACAGCTTTTTCATTCATGTAATTGTGTGTGTGTGTGTTACATTTTTTCCAGGATACTTTTAATTTCTAGAGTATAGGGAAACACATTTTTCTCCATTTGAATTTGTGTCAGCCTGCTTATCTCTCTTATTTATTCCAATATATAGTTAGTTGACTCTTTGTATTTTCTAGATAGTTCTTCATGTTGTTTCCAAAAAACAAGATTTTTTTCTTATTCTCCAATATCTAGAATTCATTTTGTCTTCAAGATACATTTCACTGAATAGAACTGTCTATAAAATATCTACAGTGGTGTGGAAGGCATACTTCCTTTTGTCATTTCCTATTTTAGTTATAATACTTCTAATATTTTCAACATTTTTGTTTTTGATACCACAGTTTTCTATAGTTTTAAGATCTCTCTTAAGTCCTTTATAAGTTCAAGGAAGTTTCCATTATCATCTAAAATGTCTCCTTTTTTTGTAGCTTGCCAAGCATTCTTATCAGAAACCTTTTATTTTCACTACATTAAGTAGTTCATTAGACTGCCTAATGATTAAAAACTATTCCATTCCTGTGATAAACTCCATTTGTTACAAAGCTGAATTTGATCAGTCAAGGTTTTGCTTGGAGTAGTTGCACCTCTGTTAATAAGGGGGATTGATCTAAATTTCTCTTTCAGTTTATGGCATTTTATTTTATTTTGTGTATGTGCCCTCCTACACAGTGGGGCTTAGACATCAGCTAGTCTCGGAATGAGCTGAGACGCTCCGAAAGGCATTCTCTTCCCCTCCAGTTCTCTGCGTTTCCCCTCCCTATTCCAGTGAGCATGGAGACAGTGGGTTGAAATACGAAGCACAAAATGAGCAGCTCTGACGACTAATTCGCCACGTCCAGAGGGGGCCCTGGAAGTCTCACCTATGCCCTCCTCAGATTCAATCTGATTGGGAAGTCAACTTCTCTGCGTTAAACCACTGATATTGTTGGGATGCTTGTTACTGCATCATCCCGAATAATATAGAAGCTTTCCATCTATTTAATGCTCAGGAATATTCTAAATAATGTATTTCAAGAATTGGTGAAAATCACTGTAAAATCTTTGGGCCTGATGGCTTTTTAAAGGTTAGACTTTTTCACTACTTTTCAGTTTCCTTTTCGCTGGGATATTCTGCCTCTCTTGAGTTTAGGATATAATCTCTTAGAAAACACCTGTATTTTTTATTTCATGACTCAATTTCCAAACTTTTTGGTATGAATTTACACATAGTCTTCTAAGTTTTAAATCTCCAACTTTATTTGTATCTTATATCTTATACCTAACGTTATTTATCCATGCTTTCACTTCTCTAGTTCATTGATCTCTCCTTTATCTTTATGCTTTTTTCCCTTTTGTTAGGTTTATACGCCTAGCTTTTTACAATTGAAGGCATAGTTCATAAGACTGAATTTTCACAACAAATGTGTTGCTAGGTTTCTCTATGTGATTCTATACTTGTTATTTCTCCAAAAGTTTGTAACAATATATTTCAGCATTCCCTTTAATCCACTTAGATAAATGAATTTTAAAATAATTTCTAAGAAGTTTCAGAAATTTATTTTGAATGTGAAGTGAATGTATTTATTCTGAATATGCTTTTCTGCTTAAATTCTACTTTTATTGCTTGGGTTATAAAATTCATTTTGTATAATTTCTCCTGTATAGAATTAGTAGAGGTTATCTTTGTAGCATAATAATATGCTTAAGTTTTATAAATGTTTCATGGATATTTGAAAAGAATGTGTAACTTGTGTTTGTTGGTACAAAGGTACATATGCATACCTATTATAATGAATGTAGTGATTGTGTTATTCAAACTGTTTCCTGTATTTATTATCTCCCTCATCTGGAAATTTTTAAGAAAATTAAAGTTTCCCATTAAAGTCATGGATTTGTTTATTTCTCTGACTAGATTTTGCTTCATATCCCTTGATATTATAAAAATGAGAACATAAAGGTTAATAAAAATGAAAACTTTCTGATTCATTAACTTTTCCCCAACATAAACTCTTTTTCTCATGTAATACATTAGAACTAAAGTCTATTTTTAAAATATTGATATCAGCTTTATTGTGCGTGTGTGTGTGTGTGTGTGTGTGTGTGTGTGTGTGTGTGAGAAAGATTGGCCCTGAGCCAACATCTGTTGCCAATCTTCCTCTCTTTACTTGAGGAAGACTGTCACTGAGCTAACGTCTGTGCCCACCTTCCTCTATTTTACGGGGGATGCCGCCACAGCATGGCTTGATGAACGGTGGTAGGTCCACGCCTGGGATCCGAACTTGCCAACCCCAGGCTGCCAAAGTGGAGCATGCAAACTTAACCACTACACCACCAGGCTGGCCTCTCAGCTTTTTCTTTGTTCGCATGTACTAGGTATATTTTTGTCCAAACCCACTGTATTTAACATAGCTCTGCCATTTTGTTTGGGTATATCTTCTGTAAAAAGAATGTAAGTAGATTATACTTTATTTTTAATACAATATACTTCTGTCATTAATACCATAGTTTAATCATGGTTTATCACTATCACGTTGGTCATGAAGCGCTTCTATTTATTGTTGTATTCTTACACTCAGAAGAGGAAATACAATCCTTATATTATTTAAACTTTGCCACTTAAAAGGAAATCTTTGTGATGAATAATGTTTGATATGAGGTTTTTTCCCATTTTATTTCTAACTTCCTTCACTTTTTATGATTGATAATTTCTACTTCCTCTTTTTGGTTTTTGTAATGCATGGCCTTTTCTTACTTCCATTCCTTTTTCTCATGTTAGGGCCACATCTCCAAATCACCTTTTCATTCCATAGAGAATGTGTCAGTGATGAGCATTTTGAAGTCTCACCCCTGCAAAAATGAATATTTACCTTTACACTTGGTTACAGTTTGACTAGATAGAGAATTCTATGTTAAGAGATCATTTGTCACTTGGAAGTTAGTTTTCAATGTCTTCTAGTAGCCAGGGCTGTAAATGTGAATAGTAATGTCACTAACATTCTTAATCTTTTGCCTGTGTAGTCTGCTACTCTTGCAAGTTACAGATACTTAACTCAAAACATCCAAAGAAAAAAACCAAAACATCTCTTTTCTTACCATAAAGGCTAGGCTACTGGAAGGATAGTACCAGTGTGGATTAATTCATATTGTCGCTAGGAACCTAACTACTTAATTTTTTAGAGCTATCTTAAGTGTATTGACCACATGTCCTTATGGCCAAGGCATGGCTGCCACAATTCCATGAACTGCATTCACTCCTAACAACATCCAGCACAGAGAAGGACTATATGTTTTTTCTTATTCTCTTTATCCAAGAAGGCAAACCTTTCTTCTGAAGACAGACTTCCCTTTATGTCCTGTGAACCAAGTGAATTCCATTTCCATGCCCAAGCCAATTCTTGCAAGGAGAAAAAAAGCATCACAATTCTCCCTTTGGAAAAGAGGTCCACCTTCCCTAAAGAGGCAAAGAGCCTAACACCACCTGAGAAAAGCAAAATTTTTCTAGCATAAAAAGGAGCTTGGGGAACAGATTACTGGCAGACAACCAGAAGTATTTATTGACTAAGTAACTTTTTTGTTGTTCTCCCTGGAACCTTTTGGAATTTTTACCTTTGCCTTTAGAGTCCAAAAATTTACCAGGATTTGTGTAGATGTTTATTTTTATTTTTTTCCAGCTTAGGATTTGGTGAGCTTTCACAAATTGAAAACTTGAATCTTTTCACAACTCAGGAAAATTTTCTGCTACAATTTCTTTGATTATTTCCTGCCTTCCTTTTTCCTGGTCTCACCTTGAACTTCAAATTTAACTTTCAGGTCAAGAACTTGTTCTTCAGCAATAGCCATCAAATTTTTAGCCTATCTCTTGACTCTTTTCATTTTATGTATTATTTTTCCTTGATTAATAGAAATTGTTTTTGTTTTCTCATTACTCATTTTTCATGGTTTCTTGGTCTGGTTTATGAATTTAACATTATCTCTAATCTCTGCAATTACTAAAAATGTTTGTGTGAGGTTATAATCCATTTCTAAAATTATCTCTGCTTTTACTTAAGTTGGCCCTGTTTATTCATATGGTCTTTCTCTCTATACTGTTGATTTATCTCAAATGTTTGATGAGCCTTCATTCTCTACTCCTATTTATAAACAAAGCTCTAGAATCATTAACACAAGGACCCAATCTGAGTTTTCTTTGTGAGTTTTTCTGTATTTCATGGGGGTGGGGACTGACTATATGTTCTCTGTAGATGGATGGAGTGAGCCTCTTGATAAGCTCCCCTTTTGTGCATGGTTGGGTGGAACCCATGCTAAGTACTCCCAAGTTTGCCAAAGTAAGAAAGCTCTGAGGAAGTGAAAAACATTGATATATTTTACTTGTAAAAGGAGCTGCCATTTTTCTTCTTGTTTGTCTATTGCTAAGGTCTACAGTTATCTCACCATCTACCTTGTTTCTCTGTTCATCCTCAGTCTCTAATATAAGATCTATTTCTACATACAGAGCCTATCAATTGATGAGGCATTCTCAGCACCTCATTCAGGAGCAAATTCTAAAGCTAGAAGCTCCATAAAAAGGGGGACATGGAGAATTGAGGGAAAGAATGTTACATCATGTACACTTTAAGAAATTAACCTAATGATAGCATTATTGCACATTTTCGATCTGTGCACTTAACTCTTAAGCTTAAAGTTTCTCCAAAATTTCCTTTCTGGTAATACTTCTCTGTGCCAGTTTGGGGCTTATTTATTTCTATTCTGGTTTTTCTGCCAATCAGATCCCATCTGCTTTTAATCTTCCAGAAATTCTTCAAAATGTGTTCTTCCCTGCTGGTGCTTCTTTCATGATTTCCAAAACATTTATGGGTTAAAAAAAAATCCGTCTGTAATTTCACTGGGTTTGGAACAGACAAGGTAGAGAAGATTCTGTGCTCAGCCTACTCTCTTGACTCATTCTTAAAAATGTGCAGTTTTAAATGCCTTCTCCGATTTCAACACTTGACAGTCCCCTCCACGTTTCAACATCCTCCCAAAGTCATACCAATGAGGGAAACTATCAGAAAAAGTCAGCTAATCATCAGGGCCTTTGCTCCAAACTTTGAGACCATCTGCTCTCAGTGCGCCCAGCCTACCTCCTTCATACGCTTGCTACTCAACTCCACATCATGGCTTGCAGATTTTCTCCTGTGTTCAGCATTCATAGGCTAGGAGCCAAGTTATTAAGACCATACCTTTCACCTTGATAAAAATGAAGGCAAATTTTCCTAAAACAAAACAAAAAAGCTCAGAGTTTTCCTCAGTAATGCTATTTAATACATAAGGGTATGTCAGATGCAAAAGATGAAGCGGTAGCCTGGCTTAATCCTCAAATAGCCCTGATTCTCAACCTCCAATGCATATTGAGCAAGTCCATCCAAAAGAGCTCCCTGCCCCAATTCTGAGCAAAAACACCCTCAATAATGCCTAGAGTAGAACTTTGGCAAATAATCCTTTAAATGCATCCACAGAGCCAATGACTGTTGACTCAGATGATGTAAAGAGAGGCTCTGATAGTGACTAGTTATTGCCCTTAAATAAAATCCTTAACTTCATTGGTCCCCAGTTTCTTTGCTCTAGTAACTGTAATTCTGTGTGCTCTTTTAGGTTCCTCGCAGCTAAATATCTCTACGAGCTGCAGCAGAAGAATGAGACTGGGGATTTACCATAATGCTTTAGGGGAAACATCAGATTTTGAAGCAGTGTGTTTGGTACCCACAGTTAGGATTTAGTATCCCCTTAAGTCAAAAGTATCTGCATTTGATATAGCCTATAATGAAAAATAGGCTTGATAAACAGCAAACGGCTTGGAATTACAAATAAAGTCTTCAGGTGTCTTAAAGTGTCTTGTTTATACAACCTTCCAAAAAATTACAGGTAGCCTAAACAAAGAGTCTCATTTCCCAGATCATGATGAAGATCATATTGGCATAGTAAGCTGCAAATAATAATTATAAAGTTGTCTTTAGAGAGAAACTTAAGAGAGAAGACTATATTTTGCTTTTTTCAGAGGTCGTCATTCTATTCTGGGGCAGGGAGCTAATGGATTAAACATCTTTCCATATCACATGTTAGTCATGAAGACTACAGGCCCTGACATTCATTTCTGCAATATTAAAATCCATTCATTAAACCACCATCTCTTTTTGTGCTATGAGTCTCCCACCTATTGTGTACCCTTTCCTGGAAAGAGAGTGGTTTTCTTTTGCAAATTAAATGCCAGCTTTCAAGCTCGTGGCTCCTAAGTGCATCTGAGTGGGTCCTTCCTCCCCCACAGTCATCAGCAGACGGATCTTGTCTTGAGTCCAGTGTATCATTGGATAAGAACAAGATGTGAAACATGAACTTGCTCAAGGAATGCATATATTTTGTAAAACAGAATACATTTATTTGTAAAAATAAACAAGAAAATAAAACAAAAAATTTTTTTCTTCTTCAATATTTTCAACATTAAAAAAATAAATAAAAACAGCTGCTACTAATGGCACTAAGTAGTCAAAAAAAGGACCAGAAACATTTGGCATTTTGGTTTTGAAGGAAACCAATACGTTTTTTTTCCTTGTTATAATAAGTGAAGGCTGAAAGGAATCAGCAAAGAGGGAGATGAATCTAAGCGATGTCAAACTAGCAGGGAAATAGCACCTGTGAACAAGCCCACTGCCAACTTCAACGATGATTTGTCAGGTTTGATTAAAACCTGAATTAAGAGTCCTCATTAGAACCTCAGAAGGATGAATTATGCTGCATAAGTAGATTACTCATGCCCTGATAGAAACACCGGCACCACACACCCTGCTAGTAACTTTCAATTACATTGATAAATGAGAACTTAAACTGTAATTTTTTTAGCACTATCCATTTTGTCTCTAATATCCTGCCACTTCTGTTTTTATTGTGATGGGAAAAAAAGGCTGCAATGAAACAACAGTCATCTCGATAGTGTCACACTCCAGACCAGGAGACAATGGGAGGTTAGAGCTATGGTAGGAAAAGGATGCCAAGAAGAGTGAAAAGTGTTTTTATATATCTCCAATGCGGCCCCAGATACGTATTAAAGTTGTAAATGTAGGGCTTGTCTTCACCCACGTCATAAATGAAGTAGCCAGATTATGGGATAGCTACTAACGGCAGAGTCTTGAAAGTGCTATTGGAAAATTTAATCTCACAGCTCGAGGACTGGACTTTTTAACCAGCCATGAGTCAAAAGATTTCATTTGCTATAGTCAATCTGTATAACATTTCAAAAATAGAGAAGACAGTAAAAGCACTTCGCATTTTGGTCACCATTTCCTCCTCTCAGCTGTTTATAAGCATTAATTAAATTTATATCTTATCTTATACTTTTGGTTCCTGCCACAGAGTCATTTCTCCTTTTAATGCAGACCTTGAAAACTTGGGCTAGGCATTGTGGGAAAGAGGGAAGGCATCAAAAATGGATAGTTGTATTTTCCACATAAAACTGGGTTTTCTTGCTCTAACTTTGAGGCCCATCTTAATATGATGATGCATCAAATGAAACAAAAATCCATCTCCTCAAGAACTCTCATACACTGCTGGTGGGAATTCAAACTGGTGCAGCCACTATGGAAAACAGGATGGAGATTCCTCAAAAAACTAAAAATAGAAACATCAAATGACCCAGCTATCCCACTACTGGGTATCTACCCAAACAACTTGAAATCAACAATCCAAAGTAACATATGCTCCCCTATGTTCATTGCAGCACTATTCACAATAGCCAAGACATAGAAGCAACCCAAGTGCCCATCGACCAATGATTGGATAAAGAAGATGTATATATATATATATACACATACACACACAATGGAATACTACTTGGCCATAAAAAAGACAAAATCATCCCATTTACAACAACATGGATGGACCTGGAAGGTATTATGCTAAGTGAAAGAAGCCAGACTGAGAAAGACAAACACCAGATGATTTCACTCATATGTGAAACATAAACAAGCACATGGACAACAAAAACAGTTAGGTAGTTAGCAGGGGAAGGGGGGTGGGGGGTGGGCACAAGGGGCAAAGGGGAGCACGTCTGTGGTGACAGACAAGAAATAATATACAACTGAAATTTCACAATGATGTAAACTATTATGAACTCAAATTTTTTTTAAAAAATTTAAAAATCCAACTCCTCAAAGACTGGAAAAGCAGTACTCCTACACTGAAGTCTCCTGGAGAGACAAAAAGGAAGAACTGTATCTAATGACTCACACAAAAAACTGCTTAAAATGCCCTTCACTCATATCTGCCTCTCCCTGAAATTCCACCCCAGGAAGCAGTTGTCTTGGTTTCACTCCTCCATCTCCTCTTTCTTGCTTCTCTCTTCTTGCCTTCTGGATCTTTTCTTTCCTCCATGCCTAACTGTAGGCCCAAAATGTACATTTGTTTAAGTATGCTCAACTTCCTCCAGTTCTCTTCTCTATCCATGACTCTAATCAGACAATAGAGAACCATGATCTAGGTAGCATAAGGAACCTTCCTGATAGTAGAGGAGAAAGGATCTGATTGCTTGTTTTTTAAAATTTTTAGCACATTTCTATTTTACCAAGCAGCTGGGAAGACGTCTCCAAAAGAAATGCATTGCTAGAAATTTCACTGATAGTGGTTTCTGCTGTTAAAGGTTTGAAGGCAAATTCCTCTTAGCTTTTTCACCTCACTCCATAGCAGGTTAATGCCAGCTTAGATCAGAGGCCTTCAGAATCTTCCCTCTTTTATATAAGAGAACTTCAAGTTGAGAGGAAAGAACTGTGAGGGGAAAATTTTAGCACAGAGGCTTGGAGAAGAAAGAGAAAAAAGAAGAGGAATGAGATTTTAAGCAAGAAAGCGTTAAAGTCAAACTGAAGCCTGAAGCTTGCAGTAGGGAGAGAGACCATAAAGAACTAAAAGAAGGATGCAACCATTAAGCCATGAATCCTAAGATCAGAGTCCTGCTCTTCCATGTGTATTGGGAACATCATCTCCCTGGCCCTCCATTTACTCCTCTGTAGAGTGAGGGAATTTGACTAAGACATGAAAGGTCCAAGTCCTATGATTCTATGAATACTTCTTCAACTAACTTGCCCTCTAACCACCTCTGTCACCACCCCCGTTGTTGCTGTAATCCTCAGGACTCTGATTGTGCTCTTGTCCACACAGTCTGAAGACGTGTTGTGTTTTGCCTTATGCTCTGTGCAAACTCCAGCAGTCCCTGAATGCTTGTACGTTATCTCCATTATTAAATTCATCATCTACAACAAAAAAAGTATTTTAATTACCTAATTGATTACGATACTGCACTAAGTTTACAGAATAATGACCTCATAGGAGTTGACAAATTAAGATAGATGAAGCTGCCGTGGTTGCAGCTACACATGCAAAGAAAGAATAAAAGCATTAAGTCAAAATACATCTCATCAGTAAGGAATAAAGTTGCATGAGTGGTTAGCCATGAGCTATTTTATCTGTTAACATCTATATATCCAATGGATAATCTCTTTTGAAAAGTCACCTAGAGAAAAATTGTGCAGCTGTCACAACTGCTCAACAGTCACACACAAAAACTCAGTGCCATTTCCCTGTTGCACCGCCTCAACTTTATTTTCCCAAATGGAGCTTATCGACTTCCTTATCTAACTTAGTCATTGGACTTAATTTCAAATGAACTTGGTCTAGCCCCAGGACAGGGATAAAAACCATGCTCCAGGTTCCAGAGGAAACTCAAAGGAAGAATTCTAAAATAACATGATGCACTGTTTCTAAGGTGAAATTTCTAAGGGGAATACTTTGAAAAGAACAACACTCATTTGGAAGTACAAATTTCGGATTGAGAAAAATATCAGATTATTTTCAGTCTTACGTTCAATATGTCATGTCCATCTTGCGAGTGAGGAGCACTTGGTAAAAAGAAAATACCTCGTGTGAGTCCTCGGAGACACTGAGATAAGATGCTGTCCTTTGCAGGGAAAGATTGGGCTCACTGTTCAGCTCACTGTTGGGTACTAAATCAATGTCGTTACGTGTTTGACTGAATAAGACGCAAATCTTATTTACATTTGACAGAAAACTGAGCATAAGTCATTGAGTTGTCTGTAGGAGGCTGAACCAGAGATAGAATGAAACTTTTAAAATTACTGGTTCTATTCTCAGACTTCTGACACCTAGACTCGGGACAGTGTTTGTAATAAATTGAATTTTGGTTATTTTGATATTTTATTGAATAAAAACCTAGTAAATAAAATGGTAAGGAGAAAAACTTTTTTGCTTCATGTATCTCCTTTTCATCATTCAAATCCTTCCCTTCTCTCCAGGGACTGAATTAGTACTCGAATACAAATTACACTGTACTATTCATATGCACCCGAAATAAAACAGTTCCAGGTGATGGCCTGGGAAAATCTCTTAATCATCAGGTCCTGCAGTGAGAAGAGAGGAGACTTCCATTTTTAAATGTTTTTTTACAAAGTGGTTTATGTTGTTAAAATAAGCAAACAATTCTGCAAGACTTTAAAAAAGAAATTCAACATCCTCTGATTCTCCTCCTACATACACGTTCACACTTTCCTTCCCCGACTCTGAACTTTCCAGGCTCATGTCCTAAACTCAGAATCTCGCTAACTGCACCTCCCCAGAAAATCCACCTGCCTCCATGCAGTGGAAGGCAGCAGTGGGTACTGATAGTGTGGGCTGAAGGAGCAAATCTGGGGGTCAGTGTCTTAAACAGGCTTTCTCATAATCATCCTGCCTTTCAGACCCACTCACACTCCTAGTTTCAGACACTTCATGTCTCATGTTGTCCAAACTGCTTGGCTACTGCGTTTCACCCTCACCCGATTTAACAACGCCCTTCAGTCTGCTCATCTTTCATCTGTCTACTATGTTGTCATCTCCTCCGCTGTTTTCCTTGCCATTGTGGACTTATGACTTTAAAAGAAAATCACCCATTGTCCTTTTATTGGGGTTTTAGGAGGAAGCATGGGTTAAAATGTGTGTGCCATACTTTGCCAAAAATCTCAATGTTTACTTTTTACTCTAAATCCTATGTGTTGGTATTTTACTGGTATATTTTCTGTAATTAAAAGTAAATTCAAATTAAGCCCATGGAATCTGTGATAGTTCTTTGCCTACTCAGAGGCTTTCTATAAGTGTTTCACCATTTTCTATTCTGTGGCTAATTCTAAACTGATTGAAGTTGGCCCTCAGAACCTGGGTACCATTCTGTATAATCCAAATACCTTCAAAAAGGTAGTCGGCAAAAAGATCAATCAAGTCACCCATGTAAGAGTTATGAAAACCAAGTGTTGTCTCCCCAAACTGATTCAGGGTATAGTTTGTGTAGACAAACGTCCAAAAGGCCTTAACAATCACTTGCCCCATAGGTTGTTCAGGTTGCTGCATAGAAAGGCACTTGAAACACAGTTCTTGAAATGGTCCTCCTGCTTGGAGTATTCTCTATCTTCCCTTTTAAAATAAAGAATCTTACTTCAAGGCACAGCTCAAATATTACTTTCTCTCTGCCCTCCTCTTTTCCCTTCCATATCCCTGGCAGAATCAAGTACCCCGCTATCTGAGTTCCTTTAATATCTGTTATAGGGGCTGGATCGGCAGCCGAGTGATTAAGTTCGCATGCTCCGCTACAGGTGGCCCAGTGTTTCGTTGGTTCGAATCCTGGGCGCAGACATGGCACTGCTCATCAAACCACGCTGAGGCAGCGTCCCACATGCCACAACTAGAAGGACCACAACGAAGAATATACAACTATGTACTGGGGGGCTTTGGGGAGAAAAAGGAGAAAAATAAAATCTTTAAAAAAAATATCTGGTATATACTTCTACTGTAACACACAATACAGTGCACTGAGATGACCCATTATCTATACCTCCGCCAGGTTTTGAACAAAGACAGGATCTGTGTTCCATTCCTTTTGATATCACCAGTAGCCAGTATAGTACCTAGAACTCAAAAGAGCGTCAGTAAGCAATCTTGAACTTAATCTCAATGAAACAAATACCCCTTCTACTTTGAGAGCGCCTAGGACTGCATAAGGAGAAATCAGGATGAACATTCAACTGACAGTCTATGATGAAGAGGGTTTATGTATTAATCCAATTCCCCTCACTAAAACTACCTGAGGAAGGTATCTCCGTGTGACAGATGAAAAGACTGAGACTCAAATAACTCGGTCAAGATCAAAGCTAGTAAGCTTTAGAACAAACGCATTTGAACCCACGTCTGCTTCCAAAGCTACACCTATTGTTTTTGTTTTTCTTTTTAATGATTCTTTCTTAAGAGATCATAGAACATAACATGCGAAAATGAACAGTTTTTCATCTGTGTTTTGCCAGATACTGGTATATAATTGACTATAGTCTTCAAATATAAGTGACGTCGAATGGGGCAAGTGATTGTTTTTTGGACTTATTTTTACATTGTTCATTTCTGAGCCATTACATTTGCCACGGTTAGTTAAGCCTGCTGTGATCTTGTATGGTCTGAGCCTGCTATTACTTTAAATGGTAGTTCTTAGTGTAGGAAGATGATACTCCCAACTGGTCTACCTTCAGGGAAGGAGGAAAGGTACAACAAATTCCTTGACCTGTATTCTCAATCACATATTGTGCACCCGCAATTTGCATACTTTGGGAAGTGTGCCTACTGGGGCTTTGATTTTTTTGTGTTTTTAGAAAAGGAAAGTAAAATGTATTGTGGGACTCAGGCACAACACAATAAGCCTTGTTGGGAGGCACACTTGGTGCTATTTATCTTGTTTGTCTCCTTTGGGCACCTACATATTGACTGCAGTAGTCAGATTTGAGTCTACATATCTGTATATCCTGATTTCTGTATAATTAACATGGACATCCTATGCAATGTGAACATAAACAGTTTTCTATATCAATTCCTAATCCCTCTTCTCCAGGAAATTAGTGACTACTAATCAATGTGACCAAGAAAATTTGTTTCCATTGTGACCAGTCTGATTTTTCTTCTAGATCTGAGTAATGTAATTCTAGGTACCTCATAGATTCTGACGCCATACATATCATACTGCCTGTACCATGACTGGTGGGAGAGCAGAACATAAATCCTTGGCATCCACAGTCCCAGACCTGTTGAGGGCTTCTTACTCCAAGCACCTGCAGCTCTTCACAAGGCCTTTATCTACTTGCCAGAGAATGCTCAGCCCATGCGTAGGGGAGTCAGGAGATAGCAGAAAGGTGATGTCCCTAAGCGGCCCTCAACCACTGACAAAGGGAAGTTGGTGAACAAATATCACAGCCCCTTCACTCCTCGGGGGGACAACTGAGAGGGGTGTCCTGCCCTGACTCTCAGAGGTCTCCAGTAGGACTGAGCCCTGCTTTGTCACTGTGGTACTCTTCTTGTTAGAATACTGGCTTCCTTCCTTTCCTAGCCTCACTTCTCTACCGATGCTACCTGGAGTCACCTCCCACCTGGCTTTTAGCCCCTGTGCCTCAAATAGACAAGAGGCCACTTCAGGAATAGTGTTTACTAGGTGATACCATGGAGAGTTGGTCCCTCCACTATGCAGAGAACACCACCACCTCCTAACTCTCATTTCACTAGGATTGGCTTATGCTTATTCCTTCTGTGCATCAGTTCTCCCCAGCCCGGGCGTCCTGTGACAGGGTTGACACTCTCTGCATACTGTAGCAAAATCAGGGGCATTTCCAAGATGAAAATGGATTCCCTCCCACCCTCACCACTGAGTGGTTTCTTTGCAGCCCCAATTACTCCTTCCTCTCCAATCTGCCTTCCATTTCTGGGGTAGCTATCTAACAATATCATATCACCTTGCCCAGTCCTCCCAAGTAAGCGTTTAAACACCATTGTCTTCTGGTATACGATATACACTTGCACACACACACACACTCTTTTATTTTATTTAATAAATGTATTCAGGGGGCCAGCTCCGTGGCCGAGTGGTTAAGTTCATCCACTCTGCTGCGGAGGCCCAGGGTTTCACCAGTTCAGATCCTGGGCGCGTACATGACACCACCCGTCAGGCCACGTTGAGGTGGCGTCCCACATGCCACAACTAGAAGGACCTGCAACTAAAATATACAACTATGTACCAGGGGGATTTGGGGAGATAAAGCAGAAAAAAAAAAAAGATCAGCAACAGTTGTTAGCTCAGGTGCCAATCTTTAAAAATAAATAAATAAATAAATATATTCATTTCTTAATGCTGCTGCAACAAATTACCATAAACTTAGTGGCTTAAAACAAACAAACAAAATATTGTCTTCTAGTTCTGGAGGTCAGAAATCTGAAATGAGTCTCACAGGGCTGAAATCACAGTGTCGACAGGGCTGCATTCCTTCTGGAGGTTCTAAGAGAGAACCTGTCTCCTTGCCTTTTCCAGCCTCCAGAGGCTACCCACACTCCCTAGCTCGTGACCCCATGCCTCCATTTTCAAAGCCAGCACCGATAAACTGAGTCCTTCTCACGCTGCCATCTTTCCAATTCTTCCCTTTTGTCTCCCTCTTCCACTTATAAGGACCCTCGTGATTATATTGGGCCCATCCAGATATCTCAAGGTCAGCTAATTAGTAACTTTAATTCCATCTGTAACCTTAATTCCCCTTGCCATATAAACTAACATATTCAGTTTCTGGGGATTAGGATGTAGACATCTTTGGAAGGGAGAGGCATTATTCTACCTATCACAATAATTCTTTTAAGTGCTAATTATGTTAACTACTGCTGTAAATTACTCTAGATGCTGTGTATAAGGAGGATGATCCTATTATCCCACTCACTCTAGAAATAACATCAATCTAAACACTGAATACCACACTTGTGGGTTCACATTACCAATAGCTGCCATCATTGAGAACCTGCGATGTGTCAGGTATTCGAGGCACTAAGCAATGTTTAATACTGACAGCATGGCCTTCAGAATCACACTGGTCTGGATCTGAATTTGTGTTCCGCCACCTACTAACTGAATATGACTCTGGACAAGTTAACTAACCCCTCTGAATCTCATTCTATCAAGTGTTAAAGAGACAATATACCTCCTTCATGGTGATGAGTTGATCACTGTATTATTTTAATAGCTGACACAGAATTCCTCATTGAAAGGTCTGTCATCGTTTAGAAAAATTAATTGAGAAGACTATTTGATAGCATATAGAATTACGACGTTTTTACCTTTTAACCCTCCCAAAATTACACCAAAATGACAGTTGAGAATTAAGCATGCTATTAACCCATAACATGAAGAATAAGAGAGGAGGCAAAGGTGACAGGAATTATTTCAACAAATATTTGAGAGCTGAAAAATAGACAGAAGGATGGTAACTTACAGGTCAGAAAACAGGAAGTTACATCCTACCTCCATGTGAGAGGGCACCAGAGAAGATGCTAGAAAATTTACCCCACAAAACACCTGGACACTCAGCCTTTGAAATCAGTCAACACGACAAAAACAGGGATGAGTTGAGGTGAACACAGAGAAGTGGTTAAAGATCTACACTCACAGTAAGTGGAGACATGGAGACATTCCCACTCAGCTTCCCTTTCTGACTGTGCAGCCAGGCAACTTACTCCCAGCCTCAGCTCTGTGCGAGGTGGGATATGTCCTACATCTGGAGAAATGGAGTCAGTAAGGCTTCTAATGTAGAAACAACAGGGGGTGATTCATGGCACCGAAAAGAAGGGACTTATGAATAAGTTCACACACTGAACTACAGGACTCTTAGAACTCAATCTTCACCTGGAAGAAAACAAAGGATTTTTGTTTAGACTAAACAGTTTCACATACTGACCTCTGGGTGACCTTCAGTGGAATAACTAACTCTACACTGAAGGCCATCAGACGACAGTCCATCCACCCTTAAACAGAACTTCTGATTGGAGGGTTAGTGACAAACTTTTGAAGATAAGTGGAAAGCCAAAGATTACGGGACATTTGAGGAAAGTCTTCCAAGTGAAAGAGCAAAGCAAACAGAAACAAAAAAAGGATTAAAAGCAATGAAGAAGAGAATCAACACAACACATAAATGTTCAGAGAGGTGTTTTTTCTATAAAACTAGAAAATAACGTAATGAAAAAGGAACTGTCCTACAATAAAAAAAAAGAGCTCCTGAAAATTAAAAATATTATAATTGATTTTTTTAAGTCAAAAGCAGGGATGGAAGTTAAAGTTGAGAAATACAAGAAAATAGACTAAAATGTAAAACAAGATAAAATTAGGAAAGGCATAACAACAAAATGAGAGAATGGCACCCTGCTTTCCAACAGCTAATAGGAGTTCCAGAAAACCCAAAATATAGAAATTAACAAAGAAATAATATTAGATTTCCCTGGACTGAAATAAATAATTTTCCAGAAAGAGAGTACTCATGAATGCCCAGAACCATAAATAAGAAACATTATTAGAAATTTTATCAAGAGATAAGAGAAGATTCTGAAAGCTTACAGGATAACACACGCACGCACACACATGCACACACACACACAGCCCTTATAAAATAATAGACATAATATGACATCAGCAACACTAGATACTCAATGACAGTGAAGCCAAACTTCTGACTTCCTATGCAGAATTATTCTTAGTCTAGAATGCTATACTAACTGAATCAGTCTTAATTGCAAACGAGAATGCACACTGTAGGCTAAGAAAAACGATTTTTTAAAGGATAGTAGATAGCTCACTGAATCACTGGGAGGGCTGGAGAAACAAACTCACGATCAAGGTTCAAGTACCCAGGCCCACAACTGCACTCCAGAACCACTCTGATGGAAAACTTTTATTTTATCCCTCTACCAATTCACTGCAACTACTCCTGCCACCAGCACCAATGACACTACTACACTGAAAAACCACATACCTCTGAACTTTCACCCGCAAAATAGTTGCCTCCTACAAAACTCAAGCTATTTCCCTCTGAATGGAAATCTTGTGCTGGTTTGTCGATGGGCTGAACTCTCTTAACTACATCATAGCTGCAAAAGAGGTTGGTGAAAAGAGTATCCTGGACTACCCCCTGCAAAGACAGAATTCACAAGGTAAGGAATCATAAAAATACAGGGAGGATGTTTGAGTGACACTTAATGGTCACTATTCCAATCAAATGACAGATGGACACTATTCCAGACAAATTACCAATCAAATGTGAGAGTAGAATAAAGACATTTTCGGACATGCAAGGATTCAAATAAATTGCCATGTACCCTTTCTGAGAGAGATGCTAGAAGCTGAGCTTCAGCATAACAAGGGGTAAACCAATAAAGAGGAATATGTGGCATCTCAGACAGAGAATCAAACACTGAAGAAGACTGAAGGGAGATCCAGGATGACACCTGTACACGAGAGCGACACCAGCTAAGAGTGAAGAAGAATGGTGGGGGGACGGGTGGGAGGCTTCCAAGGGAAAAAACAGTTTAAAAGAGCTAATTTATAATTGCTTCTATTTTAACATTTCAAAAAGTATTAGTGTTTGACCAATGTATTGGAGTCTTTGGGAAAAAATGGAAAATAGAATAATAAAAATAGTAAAATAGAGTAAATTTTGGAAAGAAGAAACAGTATACTACGAGGCTCGGCAGTAAATAATATTTAACTACTCAATAATGTGGAGACTAAGTTAACAAAATATGTGCTAAACTAAACTGAGAGAACAGTATGAGAGAACACGTGTGTGTGTGTGTGTGTGTGTGTGTGTGGAGAGGGGTGTATTAAGAGTGAAAGATCCTGGGGCTGGCCCCGTGGCCGAGTGGTTAAGTTCGCGCGCTCCGCCGCAGGCGGCCCAGTGTTTCGTTGGTTCGAATCCTGGGCGCGGACATGGCACTGCTCATCAGACCACGCTGAGGCAGCGTCCCACATACCACAACTAGAAGGACCCACAACGAAATATACAACTATGTACTGGGGGGCTTTGGGGAGAAAAAGGAGAAAAATAAAATCTTTAAAAAAAAAAAAAAAAAAAAAAGAGTGAAAGATCCTGAATTACCAAAACAGGATGTCTAAAAACACTAAGATTGATAAATTGAGAAATAGCAGAATACGTGTAAATATCCATAAAGATGCTGGGAAATTACGGAATAAACCTGTAAAAGAGCTGAAGTTGATGTGTTAGGGGAGCAGGTCTTGAGAATGAGGAAGAGTGAAACAGGAGACTATATTTTATTCAAAATACACCCTGTAGTCCTAGTTGATTTTTAATTATGTATATGCAATACATTGATAAATGTAGGATTGTTTTTAAAAAACAAAACTACTTAGGTAAATGATGGTGTAGAAAGTGGGATCTCAAGAGCCTGGATATCAGATACCAAAACTTTTTAAAAGGATAATTAGTTTTGCATAATAGAAGACAACCAATTTGAAGTTCCCAGGGAAATCGAGGAAGAAAAAAAGCACAAAGAGGAGAGAAGTAACGGGCAGTAGCTCGCAAAACGGTGACTGTGTACCACACGTTATATAATTCTTCCCATGATACTATGAAAAAATCAGTGCCATATTGTAAACTCATAAATGATTGGTGTGAGGGATCTCTGACCAGGAAATTGAAGAAGGAGTTGTCATTCTTTCAAACATGGTTGGTAACAGATGAAGAAAAATCATATAGGCTGAGTTAGCCCTTAGAAAATGAGCTCCTTGAAAATTAACAGAAAACGTAGAAGGATTTTGGATTTACAGATTTACTTTCTCCTGGAACTTGAGGGGCAGTAAAGCACCCAACTAATATCTGACTTTTTGTGCCTTATACATAAAATAATGTATCTGATGAGCACAGTGCTGGCACACAGTAAGGCTTCAGTATAGGGTACATGTTATATAGAATCTCATGCAATCCTCACAACAACCTTTTAAGGTAGGCAACGTTAACTCCATTTTTCTCAAGGAGGAAAAGACTCAGAGACGATTTTCTCAAGATCACATAGACCAGTTCCTTTGTACAAGACCAACAGAATCATCACAGTCATCATAAGGTAGAGGTAGAACCATACGCACTGATCAGATCATTAGCATCTTATCCGCTATGTACCGTTTTTAAATGAGTGTGGCAGAAAGATGAGGAAATAGATGCCCTTTTGCTTTGGAACCTAAGATGCTCTAACTATCTTTAAGCAGACTGAATGGGAAACACTGAGGAGGAGTGGAAATGACTGTGATAACATAGAGGAGTGTTTAAATATGTCCATATTTTATGTAGGAGAGGGTTTTTTTTTTTTTAACAACGTCTTTTTGTAGGAGGGTAACTTCTATCTTTACCCTGTTTTAAAAAACTCATTGCCCTAATCACTGAATGTTATCCTGATTCTGTTGAGTACTAGATCCTCAACTACAGAAATAGAAAGTCTGAAAATACCAACTAAAATTAATAATTAAAAAATGGCCACACAAGTATATTATTCAGAAAGATGCTGGAAAATTTGGTTTGGACATGATTCATTAGTGCCATCAATTGTTGATAAACATGTTGAACAGGTTACACTGCTGACAGAATCCTTTAGTTTTCCACTGTCCCAATTCACTGAATTTTTCTGTTAAATAGTGTCAAAGAAAAGAGTTAGTTGGAAATTATTTGTCCTGTGTCTTAGAGATCACTCTTTTCTCTCCATTTTTTTTCTGTTTACAAACTATTCATCTTTGCAATGACGTATTCTAATACTTTGCATAGAATCAATGCCAACAATCCGTTGGACTCCAAACCACAAATGCTTCTAAGAATTAACCAGCGAATAACATGGGGGAACACAGCAGAGGGAGGTGGAAATTGGTAAACTATAAAATACATGTCCTTTAAATGTATTCAGATTCAGTAACTTTTTCTGTAGCAGTCAATGGAATCTTGCCAGTTTTTTTTTTTGTCCTACAGGTTACTGTTTGTGACTGCTTATTAAAAGTGTCCCTGTTTGCCATCAAAATCCTTTTCAAAATCAGAGTGTCATCACCCTCTTCGGTTCCTGCTGATTCATTGGAGGTCACCTACAAGGATTCAGTAACCTTCACTCATTGTGGGTGTGCTCAGTCCCAACTATGTCTCAGGCACTGTACTAGCTACCAGGGGAAGGGCAGAGGAGCCCAACAGACACAGAGCTTAGCATCTAGATAGAAAAGTAATCATTGGCATAACCACACAAATAAATGTTTATACTCACAAACAGTAACATACACTGCTATACAGGGTGCTATGAGAGAACACAGCAGGGGTATTGATCTGTTTGAAGCTGTCCTAGTCTTCAAGGGCATATTTTATCTACTGGAGCCCTGAGCTCATTTAGACCTGTTAGGTGCTGTCTATAATATCTTCACCCATATAGATTTAAATTCCCCTGTAACCAATATTTGTTTTACCCTCCTATGGTTTGAAGATCATTCTATTTGACAGAGAAGACAAAAGCAAAACAAAAGTTGAGGGTTTCTGCTTCTCCATATTGCTCATCAATATTGTGATGCTGGCCCTAATCAACACACTGTTCCTTCATTGATCTTCTGCCTCAGACGCGGCTTTTTAAAAATGCATTTCTGACAGTCTTTGCATGCTTGTTCTGGTCTGACATCAATTCAAATTTTAAACTTTTTGACACTATTCTTAACAAGCAACTTAGTTTAGCAAAAAGACAGCTTTAGTTCAGATTTAAATCCTTAACCAAACACTAACATGCTGTTTTATCATAATCAAACTACTTTGTCTCTCTGAGCCTCATTTTCCTCATTTTCAAAAATGAGAATAATAATTCCCACTTTGCGGTGCTGTGGTGAAGATTAGATTAGATTACAGGAGCAAAATATCTAGTACAAATATCTGGGCCCAGAGCAGGGACCCACCAAATAACTGATGGTTATTATTTTCACAGGTCCATGCAGTAGGTAATGTCTGTCCTCACCTACCCTATGGATTTCTTCGGGACAGAGACTGAGCCTTCCACTTCTCTTCTCTCCTACTAACACCCAAGGACAAGGAATCTAATAGAGAGCAGGCGGGTGTGCCGACCATTAACAACACTGGTGAAAACTTAAAAGGAATTCCACATTTGACAATATTCTTTAGTTTAGCAGAGAAGAACAGCTTTTATCTTGTACATACCAAATTGCATGCTCCTTTTCCAGTTCAACACAGTTTGTTTACAACTAATTGTCACCTCGGTGGCTTCTGCTTCCGTGAACATTCATACACTGTGTTTACAGGTTTATGCTTCTACTATTGTGTCCCTGTCCTCATAGAATACATATCCTTCATGACAAGGGCTTATCTCTCTACACCAAATAACCCTCTGCCTGAATTTTTCACTGAATCAAACAAAGTGTTCAGTTATTTTGATGCCTGCTGAGCAAAGGTAAATTTCATCAAACACCATTAGAATGAGGCACAGAGGAGAAAATCTAGTCCTACATATTACAGACTGTTTGTGGCAATGAACTCCTAACTCTAAGTGGGCGTATCAAGGAAGAGGAAGGGAGCCTTGAGTATTCCAGTTACGGAAGCACTACTGTAAACATGTAAATGGTTACAGGTGAGCCTCACCTTACAAAATAGAAAAGCAAACAGTCTCTACTTTATGAATCAGTTGAGTTCTGGCAGTTTAGTCCAGCAAGTATTTCTCTTGAAACATCATAATAAGCCTATGTTCCATTTAGTAACTGAATTAAGCTTCTGTGGGTCTCTTCTTAATAACAGAGTTAAGTCCATTTTCTCCTCACCCCCTGCCATATCATTTCTGTGATAATACCAAGATCCCTGGTGTAGTGGACACTGTGAGCATCTGGGATGCTCTTCCCAGATCCCCTCCAATGCCTTTCACAGTTCCTGTGGCCCAATTCTGACTTCTGTGTCCCTTTGTTTCTAGCACCTTGCTTGGGACTCTCTATGGAGTCATACATTGCTAGTTTACACCTTACTACTATTAGACTTAAAATATTTAAGTGCAATTTTAAATGTTATTTCTAAAAGAAGACTAATTTCTATCTTAAAATTAGAAACTAGGAATACATTTTACCTTCTAATACAAAGACTATCCACACTGGTGCCAGAAAAGAGGCTCCCTTACTCACAGAAGAGCAGCAATAATGACAGAAGAGAGCTCCATCGGTAACTTGAACTACACCTGGCCCTGCATTGCAGCCTTTAGGATCACTGCCACAGATTCTTCAGAAGCACCTGGATCTGGAGCTGCAGAAAATCCATACACACAAACATACACACACATGTTAACATGTGTTTTAACTGCAATACCTGGACCAGTGACTATCTTATAGAAGACACTCAAAACACATTAGATAAATTAAAGAATAAATGACGAAAGGAGTAAACAAATAAACTGTGGACTTAGCAGACTCTTAGTGAATATCTTCCATGTGCCAGGTACTGCACTAGGTTCTCAGGACATCACGATCAGCAAAACCATTCATAGACCCTACCCTCATGGAGTTTACATTTTGGTGAGGCAGAAAGAAAGACACTCTTTGCATACGCAGGAGCACACATACACACTCACACAAACATACAATGGAGAGCCAACTGAATTCTCTAAGAGGATCGTGGTTTGTAGGGATAAAGAATAGCCAATATGAATCCAGCAGCAAAGACAACAGTGAGCAGTGTGCCTGCTTGGTTTGGTCCACGACCTGTGGCTCCTGAAGCTATGGACACCAATGCATATACATGTATCAGTGGTATGTCAAGAATGGCCAGTATTCTCAGAAGTGTATATCAAAACAGATGTCTTTACAAGGGAAATTCTATTTTTAATAAACTCTTTAAAGTCATCGTATAGCAAATAGTCATGCAAAGTAAGAAATCATCTCTAACCAGTTTTGCAACTTATCTTTATGGTTTACATAGGGTAAGATGAATCTGCAATGTGATTAAATGATAATGTAGCAAATTGTTAGAGCCAAGAATTAGAGGAAAGCTGGTAATGAGTTTCAGCAAAGGTTGAGAGAATTTGGATCCCTCCCCAAAAGGCATTTCTTCCTCACCCTTTTGAAAGTATGAGCTCTAGCACACCGTGGAATAACATGCTAGTGTTAGCCTGAATATAAATATTATTTTATAGAATTATGATAATTTTTCTGTCAGAATAAAGATTCCAGTTTAATTCGATTAACTGTTTGCTTACTTTAGTAAAAACAGCATTTGGTGTGATGCTATGGGAAATTACATCAACTCCCCTGAAGCTGCAGTGGCAAGCCTATCAACAATTTTACTCATTCTTAGAATATTTCCTAAGTTCAACAGAGTCACCTATAGCTAAAGGAAAGACACCATGAGTGCCACACACAGCAACAGCTATACTGCTGCAGAAGCGGCCGAGGCAAATCCGTTATAAACTTACTGAAAAAAATTACCAAGGTAGAAGACAGCAAATCTGACACGATAAGTAATGAGCTTTACATCTATATATTGTTGCTGCAATCATTTCTTCTTACATCTTAGATCAAACTTGCTCAAATACCTTGGTCCCAAAGCATGAAAACATTGCCATGAACACGCTGTCAGTCTTCCTGGAGGCTCTGGATAATAACTTATTTTTGACATGTCAAAGTAGACATTACTCATGTCTGTAAGAAAAAAGAGAAGGAAAAAGAAAATCTTTAGCCAACTCTGACATCTTGTTTATAGACTGCCTTGTATGGTCCTCTGGTATCTCTATCACTCACTGAGTCTTGAAGCTTGCAGGACAGTATATGTGACAGGCAGTGTGCTGTGGTATAGACAGTACAGGCATTAGAGTCAGAAAACTCTGGTTTAAATTCTAGCCTGGCCACACAGAAGGTGTGCAGCATTGAAGACTTAACACTGAGGATGACTTTCCTCCCCTCTGAGAGGGACGGTGAACGCATACTTTACAGATTATGCATGTAAAATACCTTGCCTGGTCACAGGGCAGGTGTTTAATAAATGTTTAAATAAATATACGGTTGTCTTCATCTCACCACCAAGGAATGAAGCGTGGAGATCTGTACAATTAAGCTGACTCCTTGGGGGACACTCACCAAATTCTTCCAAGTTAGAGAATTGTTTGGGGTCCTCCTCATCTCTACGGGGATCTGTTTTAATACTAATGTCCAGCTGTCCACAGCCTTTCACATGTGATGTCTACTCTTCCCTTTTGAATGCCATGCACCTCTGGACTTATCTCCATCAAGCTTTACTCTGGTCATGTCACCACATTACTCTGCAACCTCCAGTGACTCCCAAACGTCCATAAAAAATGTTCAAATTCTAAGCTAGCACATTGAAGACCTTTCATTCTCAATATACATGTGTGGATGGAATAAAAATAGAAAATCTATAATTAAAATGACTATCAAAATCTACTAATACAAATTATAAACCACAGTACAATATCCTATACCTAAACAGATTCAGGACCAGTTGTACAAACATATGGCTAGTCAGTCAAAGATGTCTTTGAATCCCTTTCTGCTAGAACTGCTAGAATATCTCTAAAATGTTATGAGCATTTTGCTCTTTTATAACAGGTAGAGAGGTTATGCTGGGCTGCATAATAAGATGGTTTGAATAAAGTGGTGACTTGCAGAGTCTCAGGTAAGTAGAATTATACCAACAATAACAGCAACCATCCAATGCTGCCTGTCTCAGCCCAATTTCTCCAGAAAGACTAAGTCAAAACTAATTGCTAATATCTTATTAGGAAGAGCAATTCCAGCAAAGCAGGGATAAAAGAAAAGGCACTAAAGGAGGCAGAGAACATACAAGGGAGTATATTACTGAACCGGCCACAGATTTGTCACAAGGTCCATTGATTGCTCAGGCTCCCTGGATGGCTGTGGAGAGGCATGTGGGACTACTGCGTTTCCAAGCAGTCCAGAGGAAAAGGATAAGGAAGTAATTTCTTTGCTGGTTCCCTCCTGACTCCTGCCCCATGAATAGTCAACGTTCACACCACAAGGAATTAATTCCCTACATCTTGGTGGAGTCACCTACTCCTTCAACAAATGCTGAGGGAGCCAGATCCTATGCCTTTCACCTCAGTGCTCTGAGGCTAGAGTTGGTGAGAGAAGCCAGACCCCTGGTTGAGGTGATGGACCTCACAGGCCTCATGGAGGTGGTCACTGAAATGATGAAGTCTTACTGAAACAGGTGGCTAAGTGAGGTCCATGCTGAGTCAGTCATAGGATCTGTTCTGTGTCCGTTCAGAATTAAAGGGATTATTTTGTGCTAATGCTCATGAAAGATAAAGTTAAACAGGGAGGAAGCAGATTGAGCAGGAAAGTCTCCAGGGCACTTAGCAGATCTGACACCTGTGAAAGGAAAGAGGGAAGGAAGCAGGATTGGGCCACATGAGCCTCAGGTTGTGATGCAGGTATGACAAAGCCTACACCAACTTGAAAGGGTTACCCTGTCAAGACTGCCCAGTAGAGGAGTCCCACATTAGGTAGAAATGGCCAGACCCTAGGACCCCTACCATGCTCAGTGATGCCCTGAAAGCCACCGGGGAAGAGGGTGACCTTGGCCTAAATGCCATAGCAGATCCCAAACGTGTGATAGTTGGACGCCGTTAGCTAAGTGCATGCCTACAGCTGAAGCATAATCCGTCTTGAAAGGAGATCCAAGCAGTGCATCTCCATGACTCCCACAGCCACAGAGACCTCGCCTCAAGAGCGCTGGGCTGAATGAACTGAGAGTTTGATGAGACTGATCCCCTAAATGTAAAATTCAATGCATGGCTTTCTTGTTTTAACTTTCTGATTTCAGTACTGTTGACCAATCCCTTCTAACTAATCCTGCCTGGTATCTAGTAAGTATGCTACTTCACAACAGTAAACTTCCCAGAGAAAAAGATGGTCAAAATAATATCCAGAGATAGGTCTCTATAACTGAAGAACCAAAAGTTTTCATTCTCTTCAGGCCAGTTCAGCAACAGAGAGCAGTTGACAGATAAGAAAGTGTTCCAAGATGAGCAGTGGTGACAATTACAGCAGGACTGGTTGATGGAGAAAGAAAAAACATCCAATTTGTACAGCTGGTCTTTACAGTTACCGAGAAAGACCAAAGCCTGTAAATACTTGGGCTGTAAAACACTAAGGAAGAAAACGCCATCAGTAGAAATGCAAGAGATGTTAGTCCATACTGTGGAAGGAAGCTTTAAAAATAAAGAAAGAAAGAAATATTTTGCTGAATAGCAAGGAAAAAACTTCCTGACCTAGAGGAAACTTATGAAATTTTATTTAAAAGTAGACTAGAAAGAAACCCAGGTTATAGTAAACAATTTTGTACCATCCCATAGGGGAATCAACTTATTGAATTTTCCTCCATTTCTTGTTTATCTCCTTCTGTGTCTACACCACAGCTTTCCAGAGACTTCATTAGTGCTCTTGGCAGCTCTGGGCGCAAATGGATAAATAATGATTTCCCTGTGGAAGGATCAAATATCCTACGAGAGAAGGCTGAACTGGAATTTTTCAGGCATCTATCACATTCTCTCCTAAGGTGGCAGCTGGTCTGCTGGAGAGAAAGACAAGAAGTCTCCAACCGAAGAGTAGGCTGTAAAGAGTACGCTCCAAAGCTGCAGAGTGAAAACTCTTAATTCAGGTCCTTGTGGAAAGACTTAACCATGAACCATGGTTACCTGTCACTAGAGATAGTGTCTGGATCAAGCTTACTTAACCCCTGCTGCATCAGAAGCATAGTGATAACAGTATTCACTTAACTGAGTCTAACATCCCATTCACTTGGATCACTCCTAAGTACGTGCTTCTAAGGGGAAATGCCCTATCTTTGGTTTAATGCTCCACTGTCATCATCTTGAAATTCTTAATAGTCTTTGAACAATGAGTTCTGCATTTTAATTTTGCACTGGGGCCCACAAATTATGCAGCCAGTTCTGCTATCCCTATCTTCAAATTAACAAACTGCTTTCCCATACATTATCTCATTTTACCCTCACAAACGCTGTGAAGTAGGTAAGGCAGGTTTTACTGTCTCTATTTTATAGCTACATAAATTGAGGCTCAAAGAAGATAAAGAATTTGCTTCACAAAATTAACTACAGGGTACAACTTAGACCTCAATCCAACACTTCAGACTTTCAGGCAAGAGCTCTTTCCATGAGCCCAGGCTGCCTCCAGAGGTCCTAACCTTGGGGTCAGTTATGGAACAATATAAAATAATGGGTCAGGCAGGTGAGAATAGCCTCCTATTCTCAGGAGCTCCAGGCTACTGATATTATTTCATCTCCAGTTCTTTCTTTGTAAGTGACAAGATCTTGCTCTTTTAAGACAAGATCCTGTTCTTTCTTTTCTGTTTCTTAACAGATATTAAAACTTGGCTATTTAAGTGATTATCTAAATTTAACTGATCTTCAAGTGTAAATGTCCTTTCCTTAATTGGCAGGGTTATATCTGGGTTTCTGTGCCTGGTTGACCCCTGTCAGTACAGAGAAATGATCTATGACTTTGCTAGCTGAGTGTGAGGGATTTCTGGGCAACTTTCTCTTAGTTTTATACAGTAAGAAGGGGAGTTCTAATTAGGACTCCCATGAGGCACGGCTGAAAGATTTCGAATAGTATGTGATAAAGTGCATCTATCCCTGTCAGAAAATGCCTGGGAGTATCAGATGAGGGAAGGGAGTAGTGATGATCAGATGTCAGGTTACGAGGATTACAGAAGCCTGTTGAAGATACACAACATGGTGGGAATGACCAAGGGTTCTTCACTTTGCCCAACAGATCTGAAGATAGGAAATTTCTCAAGGCTTCCATTTGTAAGTATAAAAGCAGTGTTAAAGATTCTCAGGGCAAGGTTATTTTTCTCTCTAAGGTGCATAGGACATAAAGGATTGTATTGGTCTCAGGGGAAGGTTATAGGCATCCCAGTGGTGAATGTGAGCAAACTTCAGGGGAAGAAGACAAGTGAGATATTTACTATAATGTACCATATCAAAGAGACAGAAAAATCATTATGAAAGATTACATTGCAATGACACCCCTCAGTTTCACAAAATTACTAAGAGTAAACATAATTCAGTAGCTTAATAATATATATTCTAGATCTCAACCTCATGTAGTACATAGTATAGAGGAAAAAGCAGGAGCTCTTGAACCATACAGACCTAGGATGGATTTTCCCAGCTTACTTATTTCATGGTTTCATGGGCTTGGACAATTTATTTAACCTCAATGAATTTTTCTGACTTTGTAAGAAAATGATAATAATAACATCCACATGAGCTTGTTGGGGATAATAAACAAACTTATTTCACAGTGCTTGACACAGAGTATGTGCTCAACAGGGATAGCTGTTATTATTTATTCCCCTCCAAACAAGTTGACTTACAACACTTGGCTTGCCTGGTAGACACTTCTTTTCTATCCTGAGTTGATCCTTTGCCCAGGAGCACAAAATCTATAGTTGCCAATGGCCAAGGCGACAGGCAGCTCCTCCATTTCCAGGTAACGGAATCTTAAACTTGGAGTGGAGGGGAATGTAGTCCTCCTCTTAGGTTTGCTTCAGCTCTGGCACTCCTACACAAAAAAATATATTTAAAATTATTCTGCTGCATCCTCCTTTTCATCCATCACTGCTTCCAACCCAACACTGGTGTGGCCAGATTCCAAGACCAACTTTATTCTCAGAGGATCTGTTATTTGAGGCACCGCTGTGCATTACAAGTGGGGAAGCATTTTAGTACTTTGATTACATGCTGCTTTCAACACAGTCATTTTGTGTAAGCTGCAATTAAACATTTACAATTCATTTAAGAGCAGTAAGAGACATGGTTTTAAAACATAATTGTGATGTTGGCTTTGCACAGTTTTTCTTTATATCTAAATATTTGCAATTGTGCAGTGTTGATATATGTATAGAAACTACCTATAGAAGAAAATATTATTTTATAAAGAGACTTTGAGGTTTTTTGCTATTGCCAAGTTATGAACAATATTTAAAACATTTTAATGTAGTCTTAGGGTTTTATGAGTTATATATATTTTGAATTGTGATAATAATTTTGATTTCTATTTGTAAATGGTGATGATCAGCATCTTACTTTTCTAAAAGGACTATCACCTTCCGACTATAAACTAATGAAATTTGCACAGCAACAGTTTGAGTCACTTTGTGCTTAATTAACTCTATCACTCAATAATTACAACAACCTAAAAATCTGTCCTTATAGTATAAAATTTAATAATTTCAGCAAACTTTGCTAAATCTGTCTGCCAACCAGGTTATCATACTTATGATTTTTGTTCCTTGCTTCCACACCAGAGTCTCAGTGTACTACAGAAGAGGTTCTCAGATGTTTTCAAAATGGGGAAGAAAGCCAACATAGCAAGACATAAAGAAAGACATCATAGGATTAATAGTCAAAAGACATTGGTTCTATTTCCTACTTGCTATAGGCTGAATGCTTCTGTGCCCCTTAAATTCATATGTTGAAATCCTAATGCCCAATATGATGGTATGAGAATGTAGGGTCTTTGAGAGGTGACTAAGTCCTGAAAGCAGAGTCCTCAAGAATACGATTAGTGCTTTTATAAAAAGAGGCCGTAGAGAGCTCCCTCTCTCCTCCCACGATGTGAGGATACAACAGGAAGTCTGCGACCCCAAAGAGGACTCTCACCCAACCATACTGGCACCCTGATCTTGGACTTCCAGCCTCTAGAACTGGGAAAAAGAAGTTTCCGTTGTTTATAAGCCACCCAGTCTGTGGTATTTTGTTATACAGCCAAAATGGGCTAAGACTCTATTCCTGAATTTACCAGCATTTGACCTTAAACTTAAAAGGTTACTTCACCTTTCTGAGCCAGTTTTTCTTTCTCTGAATCTTAAAGTATGGCCAAGGTAAACTCTGAGATCTACACTGGTTACAGACTCCTGCGGCCCAGTTCTGCAAGCATATAATGTTGGTATAAAGGATAGTTCCACCCCACTGCCTCATCCTCTTGGCTTGTCCTGCTTGCCATATCATGGGGCAAAAAAATATTCTGCCAGAATGCATGAAAGAAAATCACTAAAGAGACAAATGGGAGAAGCAGTGTGGCTGAATCTGTTTCCCTAACTCTGTATTAGTGAATTGGTAATTCACATAATATAACAGCCTTAAAAGTCATCAGATCAAATGCCTTAGTTAATAGATGGAAACTGAGACATAAAACATTTGTCCAAGGCTCACCACTTAAGCAGTGGCAAAGCTAGGACTAAAACTCAGGTCTCCTGACTCCACAGTCTCTTGTTGTTACAGATTTGTAAATGTGTCAGGGTTCTTAACATTAATATGACAATGGGCGAGACTTGGGGAAATTCTGTTCCAGTGAAATTTAAAGCCACATTGCTCATCTTTTTGTGTACTTCTCAAAAATTTCTGTCCCAACTGTATGCAGAAGTCAGGAAGAAGAAGAAAGGCGTGAATGATGGGAACAAACACTGAGCTAATCCCGAATGCTAGAAATTTCTTGTGGCCTCTATGGATGCTATACCACCACCTCCTTAATTCAGTGTTCAGTAATAACAATAACATTTATCAATTAACATGGTTGGAAAGAAAACTGATCTTTAAAAAGTAACTTCATAGAGTCTGTCAGTATATTTAAATCTATCATCAACTTAGTTATGGTAAAATTTACTGATCATAATTCAGGCAGGCCTCTACTTCCTCTCTATATTTCTAATTTCCTTTATGTTGTCTCCAAAATATGCATCTTATCTTTCATCACTTGATTCATCTTTTGTAATTGGCCCTACATTACTCAGGATCTCACCTAAAATGTTGGATGGATGGATGGTACACTTCGTTGAGATTCACTGTCACGAAGGCCCTCCAAAAGCATGCCTCACACTCTTTCAATTTCGTTTCCAAATATTCGTCTTCTCCATTCTGTGCCTCTTCGTCTACGTCTCTCTCTATTGGCCTTTTCTTTCTCCAAACTTTCATTCATGTTGTCCTCATTTCTTTCCTCCTCACCAAATCCTATGCATTATTTACGCCCCAGTTTAAATTCTTCCTCGTCTATAAAATAGTCCTAAAATACTTTAGCCCAATATTCACCCTCTCCTGTTCTCATCTGGCACTGTGAGTTTGTCTTACTAATTTTAGAATTAATTATTCACTACCTTACGAGAGATCTATTAATATTGAAGCTAGCCTTTTAGTTTTATTATTTTACTACGCCCATAATTGCTGGAATTTTCCTGAGTGACTCTGCATGTGTGTGTGTGTGTTTGAGAGAAAATCTGGACAAAATATAAATAAGGCAAAAGAAAGTGATGAAATGGGACTTTTAAATCATATAAATATCTATATTTCTTTTGTTATTTTTTGTAATTTACCATCGCTTATGCTTTGTCTTCGCAACTCTTTGAATGACAGAGATGTGCCTTTTTTGCGTTTTATAAAGTTCCTGGTAACATTCAACACAGAAGTTAATACCTATTGGGCAATTAACATTTTTACTTAATAGATATATAGAACCAGTTTACTGATTAACACATACAAACCTACTGTCAGAACTGGTATCAAGGGAAAAAATGAAAAACAAAAATGATAACAACAATGAAAACTTAGGTTGCTTTAGCCTGTCGTATTTCTCTTGGCTTAAACCTACATTTGAAGACCCAGGAAAACCTCTTTGGATAGCCAAATCAATACCAACCAAGTAGACCTTGCAAGCACACTTCCAGAAAGAAAAAAAAAAAGAAACTAGTTTTGAAAGGAAAAATAACTGTCAAACATGTGAAGTGAAGTAGCCAAATAGCCCCCAGTGTCCTCATGTCTTTAAACGTCTTACAGGTATCCTCCGGGTCCATCTCTAGCGAAGGCCCTTGCGGCTGTCCCCTCAGGTCTGCTATACCTCCTTCTGCAGGGTAGCCCGGTGGTCTGCTCACCTCTTTGTGGATGTCACCCTTTGCCTGTGCTCTCTCCATCCAAAGATAATCTCTGGATACTCCTGTGGGAGTAGCACTGGGAGGAGAAGACGGACATGTCTGATGAGGGATGACAGCCCGCCTGCAGCTCCTCCAGTTCACCCTACAAAGCTTCCCTCTTAGTATGTGTCCTCTCTGTTGGGAGAGCTGTTGCCTCTGCATAAAAATCCTCACTTGGAATGACGTCCTTCTGTTTCTTCCCTGTATTGTCTTGTGGTTCAAATTATGCCTGAGGCGCAAGAATGACCTAAAACTTTCTCTATCCTGGGGTCTTTCGTTTCGTAAGCATTAGGCATTTGTTTCTCAAACTACGGCTAACCCCCTCCACACACACACACACACACACACACACTGAAGGGGATGATGAGCTGGCAACTGCCTCCCAATTCCTCTCCATATGGGAGCTCCATATGGGAGCAATCCAATACATCTAAACTAAGAGAGGCACTTTCTTCAGCAACTCCTAGACTGAAAGTTTTGGACTCTCCCACGACAGCATGGGAGTGTGTGCACAAAATGGACATCTGGAGGGACACGTAGGCCAGAAAGAGGTGTTGACTCAGGGTGGCCACAGAAAATATGGCTGGACGGAGATTCCAAATTATAGGCAGGGAGGAAAAGAAAAGATGATCGTGGATAACATGGCCCTGGGAAGGCATTCTGATCTTCTTTATAAAAATAACAGTATTATTGATCATAAAAGGTACAGTACTAGGAAGAAAAAGGCTCACTAATCATGTGATGAACTTATGAACGATAACTATTTGGTATTTCACAATACTCAAAGCTGTTTGAAATATATTCCTCGGGTTCCTCACAACCACTTTGAAGTGGACCTTAGCATCTTCATCTGTAATAGAAGAAAAATGGAGGTTAAGTGGGTGAGATCTCAGAGTAAAGGGAACTGGGGGGTCCTAATCTATTTTCTTTCTACTTGTTCCTCTGCCTTGGTGATAACTAGGCTTCTGCCTCATTCCTAAGAATTAAGCTCCACCTTTCGGCCCAGTTCTGGTGCCCATGCTTCAACCCTTGATCTAGCAACACGTCCTTAGCTTAAAATCTACGTAGATTCCAGACCATAGGATCCGCAGCTGCCCTCCAAGGCCTCCTGGATCACAACCTCCATGGCTGAGTCTCTTACCCAAGGCAGACCTCCCTGATTCACTCTGCCTACAACTTCCTGGAAGCCACTCCAATTCCTCAGGACAGGCTGACATTCACAGACTACCTGTCCCCTCCCTCCGTATCCTTTACATCAGCCTGTACTGCCTGCTCACCTCCTCTGGATGAGCTCTCTCAGGATCCGTGTGGGACAGTGGGGTTTTGTGTGTGTGAGAGATCAGACAGCCTTGAATACCCACAGTGATATGGAGCCCTCCTGTTTCTCGGTCTTCTGGTGCTAACTGAGCCATGCTCATCTTGTCAGGAAATACTGTAATGGTGACATTAAACCTCCCTCTTAAAATTCCAGCTCTGAGGCAAAGTCCACTCCAAGCCACTTCAAAGCAATAAAAAAGTACGTCACAGGAGACTTTTTCAATGGCAAGGTTGTTCATCCGACACCGCAATCCCTTATGATTTTGAAGAACTCTTTTCATAACATTATTTCTCTCTGAGTAATTTAGAATTTACCTGATAATAATGTGGTAGGTGCTGCAGGATCCTACAAATATCAGTGAACAACCTTTAATAAGACATAAAAATTCTCAATATGTGTTGGTACTGGTTTCCCATAAGAGCAGATATTTCACAAGAAAAAGGGCAAAGCCGCCAGCTAATCTTTAGATTAGAAGCAGGCACTAGGAATGTTCCGGCAACTGCACAAAGAGATATCGAAGACAGCACCTTGTCTTTTGATGAAGTATTGCCCTTTTTCCCAAGTAATATCTAATTATTAATGCTCTGCCCAAGAATAGTAACACCCGTGCCCACGTGCTCATTGTCAGGGGCCTGGAGTAAAGAGCAGACATTGGCTAATAATCATAAGAGCTCCTCTATTTTGTGAATAAGGAAAAGGTTATTAGCAGGGACATTGTTATTAGGACGCCATTTCCAGATGTGCTAAATAAAACCAGCTCTCACCCAAAAGCCACCTTTTCTAATGAACTGATATTAGCACAAGTGAGCAGCACTGTGGGTAAAAAAGAGGGGAGGAATCTGAAAGCTAAAATCTGAATCGAATTCCATTGTTTACATTATTATTGGTATGAACTTGCTTTAAAATATCTTTATGCCTCAGTTTCCTCATCTGTAAAGTGGGTCCATCAGGGCTGCTTAACTTATTGTGATGAGGATCAAATGAGTGAAAGTGTATATAATGCTTTGAACAGTATAAAGCCTTATACAACATAAGTATTACTCTTATACTGACGGAGAGAGAGCTTGCAAAGCAGCAGAGCTAGACAGGGAGTTGCTGGCAGACAGTAATATACTATCCTCTTCCCAGAAGTCACAAGGGGTGGGGTAGAGGGAGGACATATGATGGTTCAGGTAAGTTTCTGTCCAGAAAAATACCATCACAGCAGGAATCTCTAGGTGGCAGAGATGGTTCACACGTTTCAAGAAATATTTGATCCCACAAAGAATGTCTACCAGCATTAAAAAGCCTGCAGTTGGTTTTAATAAAATTTAAATACAGATGAAATATACGTGCTTCTATTACCTCTCACCAAATAAATGTACCTGTATGCTACTAGAGGTGGAAATACTCTTTTTTCCTGTTCATAAAGAAAGAGACAAATTCTAACCCTTTACTTTTCTGTTCCTTTTGTCTGAACCAACAAAGAAACACAGTGAGCATCCAGACTGAGCAATACATTCAAAGTGAAGGCAGGAACGTAACACACACAGTTCTATCCAAAGACATTCAACTGAGCTAACGAAGCAAGGTCTGGCTCTGAGTTCCTCCCCAGTCGTCAGAGACATCTCGAGACAGTCACAGTCACTCATATTTGC
Organism: Equus asinus; assembly: GCF_041296235.1. Classification (NCBI taxonomy): domain Eukaryota; kingdom Metazoa; phylum Chordata; class Mammalia; order Perissodactyla; family Equidae; genus Equus; species Equus asinus. Next base: position 12,569,784 of record NC_091794.1, on the reverse strand, counting down.
ACCTTTTACCCCACAAGTTATGAACAGTTCTAGATATCATGTCAACTCAAGACCGTACTCTGCCAATAAGAAAATAAACAGGGGGGAGTAAGCCACTTACTAGGCACCTGCTCTATGCCAGGAGAGAGAGATGAACAATACACTCAGGTTCCCTGACCTCAGGTAACCCCATCAAGGCACATGGCTTGTCCTCTGCCAATGCCAGCATCACGTGTGCAGTAATGAGGGGTGACTGGGGGTGTGGCACTGTGGGCCCCTTCAGGCTCCTGGGATTTGGTGACCCATCTGTGGCTCTGCTCCCACTTCTTCTCCAGTTTCTAAAGCTTCCCATTTCGAGGATGGTCCGCTCTCTGTGTCTGGGAGACAGCATCTACAGATATCCTTTTGCCTTTCTCTCTCATGTGAAAATATTCATGAGTACAAGTGGAAGAGAAAAAGGAACACTGGAAGGCCTTTCTTGCCTGCTGGAAAAGATGCAGAGGAATCAGAATTTGTTCATTTGTCCATTCATTAAAAAAAGTTATTGAGCACCTAAGACATTCCAAGACTTATACAAGTTGCTGGAGAGACAAAAATGGCAAAGGACACTTTTTGCTGGAAAGAAAGTCTCACATCAGTGGGAGGGTGCAGACATACAAACGAGTCAGCACAGCACCATTAGACACACGCTAGAGCGGACAGGTGTACGAGGATCAATGGGAGCACTGACAAGGAAATCTCCTACTTCTTAGAGTTTTACGGAAGGAAGGGATAAGCTTTACTAGAGCTTTGATGGAACATTGGAGGCCGACAGAGGAGGAAAGAGTTCTAGGACAAGAAGATATACAGAGGGGCACAGTCATTAGAGTCCATGGCCCAACCAGGGGCTCTGAACACTCAGCATGGCTGTGTGGTAGGGAGAGGCCATAAGAAGGCTGGGAAGGTGGGTGAGCCATAACTTGAGGGCTTTGAATAAAATATGGGGTTTGGACTTTATTCTCTGAACACAAGAATTTAAAGCAAGGAAATGACTAGTTTTGGTAAAATTCTTCCAAAGGCTGTGTGATCAATGGACTGCAAAATGAAAACCAGACTTTGGTTAATGATTTATTACATGAATGGAAACCATGATGGAGGTGAGAAAATAGAAAGGAATAAATGCACTGGCAAGACATTTCAGAGGCAAAATCACCAGTACCTCAAGGCAAAGTGAATATGCGACTAAGCAGCAGGTGGAAATCAATAAGTCAGAGGTTTTTCTCCAAGACAACTGATTAAGCTGTAACATCATTAACTGGGATAGGAAGAAAAATATCTCAGGGAACAGAAGTAGTGAAGAAGAAAGATTAAGAGTTGGGTTTAAAGTTCCCCGAGGTGAAGTACCTAAGGCCATCCATCCGCTATCTAAGAGCACCTGGAATTAGAGGTCTGGAGGTCTGGAGAATTCCAGGTGAAGATATTAATTCGAGTATTATTAGCATAAATACTTCATGGTTGAAGCCATGGGAGTGAACGAAATCATCCAGAGAAAATATAAGAGGGCACGAAGAACAACTTCCAGGGAACCCCAAGTGGGGAGTAGAGTGAATGAGGAGTAGGAGGAATCTATTCCATAGCCACAGCCGTGACCTGGGGGTTTCACTCTCATTTGCGCGAATGTTCCGCGTCATGAGACCACTCCCAAGGAAACTGCAGGACGCGATGCCTTCTTTCTCTATTTTTCTTTTGCTGATCTTTTCAACCAAAAGAATGTTAAATGCACATGTGTTTTGCTTGTGTCTTTAATAGATTAATTTATTCTTTGATTCCTTTGTCAAATAGAAAACATTGTGTTACGGTACTGACGTACAGCCCCCATCTAGTGGCCAAATCTGGTAACTACAGGCTTGCACAGCTAGGGGTGAGGGGAACATTTTCCCACCTCGTTTCCTGGAGGTTTTAAGGATTACGTTCAGTGAAAAGCAGGGATCAGTCAATTATGGAGAACACAAAGGAGCAGGTTTTCTCTGTTTTTTTCTGAGCATGAATTATGAGAAATAGAAATAATTTGCATATTATGAATATCCTTCCTTCCAGCCTTATAGGGATCTGTGGAATGAACCACAGCTTCCGTAAGGTTATCTGGCCTCAGGTGACAAGGCTACATCTGATTACACTTACAGAAACATGATCCATAGCCACAACCAGTCTTTAAAACCCAAAGTCTTTATCATGTCCCCCAAAGCCTTATAGGATCTAGTCAATGGTCCTCTCTCCAGCCTCACCTCTTGCCACTTTGACCCTTGGCCATTATGATGCAGCCAGGGTGGCCTCCTTGCTATTACTTAAACCTAAGTTCATTCCTGCCTCAGGGCCTTTGCACTTACTGTATCATCTCTTCCACCAATTCTTTCTGCCACTTTCTTTGCTCATCTTAGATCTGTTTAAATATTTCCTTCTCCAAGAGACCTTTCCTGACAACTGTAACTTAAACCCCTCTTCCCTCAGTTTATTTTATTCTTGGCACTTATCACTATCTGAAGCTGTATTATTTGCTTACTTGTTCAAGACAAAATCTCCAAATCTACAGGGCAAATTGCACGAGGGAAGGAACTTTAACCGTAATATTTGCTTGCACGTAGAGAAGTGAGTGTTATCACAAGAAAGGTGCTCAACAAATAGCTGAGGACTAAGTGAAGTAACCCAGGGGTGCTTCGGCCATGTCTGGGCAAAACGTGAACTAACGTAGGGGTGTCTGGGCAAACAGAAGTCTGCACAGAATCATGTGGTGGTGAGACTGAGGCCAAACAGTCTGATATATCAACAAGAGGGCCCAGCATGCAATGGACACATCCACCTTGAGGTTTGGTAACCAAGTGGGGCCAAGGCAGGGACAGCAGAAAGCACGAACTCGAGGCTTCATCAAAGTTAGGAATCAGGGTTCAACCAACAGACTGTAGTTGGGGAAGGGGTCAGCACAGAGGCCCCTGGGCTCGGGAGGAAACAGGTTCTCAACCCCACTAGAAGCAATTTCTCCATCCACTCAGAAGACCTGAATAATGTCAGCAAGGATTGATGGAATATGCAGTTTTCAAATTTCATAATGTAGAAACATCATTTGAGATGGGAGGTATAAAGGGCTCATCAGAAACAGAGATTCCTCCGGGATACACTGCCATCATGGCTGACTGTGTGGGTCTGTGAAACTCTGCAACTGTGTCTTTAACTAGTACCCAAGGTGAGTCTGATGGGGGTGCCCTGGAGATAGACTTTGCTGAGATATACTTGTTCTAGAGCTTTACTATTCATGAAACACTTTTCTATGTTATGTCCTATGATTCTCACCTGTAACTCTGCTGAGTAGGCAGAACAAGTTTTTATTTTCACTGATTATATTTTAAAAACTTTTTATTATAGAATAGTTCAAACAAATACACAAGTGGAAAACATCATAATGAACCCCATGTGCCTATCACCCACCTTCCACAGCTATTAACTATAGTCGATTCCATGCCCCATACACACGTGTACTCTGTGTAAGTTTTAAACAAATTTCAGAAATATCAGAGATCAGTGTGGATCAGAGGAGAGATTTTAATTTTCATTTTATTCATAGGACTCTGTGCCTCACAGAGATGATGACTTGCCCAAGAATATGCAAGCTGATCTTACAACTGAGGCCAGAACTTAGTTACCTACAGTGTGAGAATGAGGGTGGGGGAGCTGACTACTCTGACGGCTATTCCCTTCACTAGACTTTGAGGCATATGGTAATCCTCTAGCTGTGTGTGTGTGTGTGTGTGTGTGTGTGTCTGTGTTTTAAAAGAGGGTAGACAGCTATCTCTTTAGAATGATTTCTGCTCAGTTCTGCCTGGGGACCCCTTATAGGTCTTAGATTCTAGCGCAACTAAATATTTTCCTAAACTCCCAGTGTGCTATGAAACCTTAAGCTATGAGGAAATGGCTGTGAAGACGCACCAGGGAGAAGCAGTGAGCCACCTTGCACCACCCAAAGTTTCAAGAAAACAAATGCGATTGAAATGCTCGCTTCCATCTGAAAATGCAGCTGGCAATACAGAGCTCTGCCTTGGGCTGTGGAGACAGTGACAAATGAAAGGTGGTTGGTCCCCCATTTATTTTATTTTTAAAGTGTTTGCCAATACTGGAACAGCCCCAGTTGTGCCAGACTCCGCACCGCCAGCAGCACTGAGATTCTCTTCACTGTGCTAAGCGTCCCATCTGATCTCAAGGATGACTGTTTCCTACCTTTTCCAGTAAGGACCCAATTAGCAGACTGTCTACAAGTGAGCAGGCAAGGATTCAGGTTGGTGAAGATGCAGGTATTCAGTGAATCCATCTGGAAAGTATGGCATGGGAGTTCTGAGTGTCCTCATTGATGGGCACACAGTCGGGCTCTGTTGGGGCATTTTTGTGGTTCTGGGACTCTCTTTTGGGTCAGGTCCTCTTGAATGTGCAGATGTTCGCAGCGGCTGGAGCAAAGTCATGGGTACTTCCTGGTTAAAGTCTTCCCATATAACAGCCCACAGATGAACACTGCTATGCCAAGAACACTGAAAGCACTTAGGAGAAAAATTAGCACTTCTAAGGCAAAGCATTTTGTAATTCTCTATCTGCCAAACCTCTCTGGAGAGGAGGTCAGTAATTTTCTCATTATCTTGCTAAGGAAACAAGTCGGCTGTTGTTCCCAAAGTAACACATGGTCAATCAATATCTGGAATTAGAACACAAACCATTCTCATTCCAGGGACCATGCTGAGCCAACAACAAATTTGGGTCTAGGAGTATTGTAAGTTCTGGAGGCAACCAATATAATGAAGTCATTCCCCGATGACAGGATATGCATATGTATAAAGTCGAGAAAAAACAGGAATTCTTTATTACATTTAAAACCAAACATTTATTCATGTGAGCTTTACAAGTTTCCTAATAATGCATGAGTTGAAGGAAATATGTGGAGGGGGACAGAGAGAAAGACAGTGAAAAATATTATGTGAGAGAAATTTCAAAATAAAAATAGATTCTGAAAATGTATGAAATTAGCTTAGTCACTTTTTAATTTAACAGCTCTCTCTCTCTGTCTCAGAAGATAGGTAAAGGTTTAAGAATACCTCATACAAAAAATTCTTTATAAAATATGACAATAAATGTCATACCATAAATTTAGTCTCCAAAGAGAATGTATCAAAAAAATAAAAGCATGCTATTTTGTTACACTGACTCAGAATAGCACGTTTGTCAAGATATTAAGTCAATTCAGAGATATGGAAAAAAACTTCTATTCTTATTTGTTATTTAAGTTCAGAAAAACATATCTCGCCCCCACTACCACACACACCTAAACAATACCTTTAGAATCATTCCTGACCACATCACCACACTGTCACTGATGTCACGCTCGAATGAATTTTTATCCTTTCCTTGCCTTGTGTCTTGTCAGTCTAGTGAATTTTGATTGTAATTCCCTTGGGTTGGGATCCAGGAAAATCCTATTTTCTATGCAACCTTCAACACTTCATGGATATTTTTATTAAAAATTAATTGAATACAAAACAAAAAAAATCCAAAAAACAGTATTTCACAAGCAACCATACTCTCTTCCTTAAACAGGTAAGTTTCAAAAAAACATCAAGTGCTCCAAACTCATCAAGTCACAGACATTAAATATATATATAGCTTTTTATATTTTAATCATACCTCGATAAAGTGATTTAAATAAAGTTTAAGTATAACACAGAGTTCAAAAATAAACAAAATTTTTCTTAAAAATCAAGTGGCCTCTATTAGTTGCAGGGGTGAATAGGACAAAGGGTTGTTTCATGTGACTCTTCTAATAACTTCTTGCATTATTCTAAAACAAACATATCACCTAGTTCATTATTTTTAAAGGATTCATACTCTTTTTATAAATTACCAAGTTGATTTTCTTGAAGTGATATCTTTTAATTTCTTTGGGAGTTGGAGAGATTGGCTATATATTATTTAATATTTTTTGATGCTTAATAATTTGCCCAAATTTAAAGTGGTATCTCTACAGGATCTTGGTTGTCCAATGTGCAGTTAACTTAGACCACCTCCATCACCATTTCCATCACTGCCCCCATCACCACCCCCATCACCATCACCACCTCCATCACCACCCCATCACCATCACCATCACCACCTCCATCACCATCACCACCCCCATCACCATCACTACCTCCTCACCACCACCATCACCACCCCCATCACCATCACTACCTCCTCACCACCACCACCACCACCACCACCACCATCACCACCTCCATCACCACCCCATCACCATCACCACCCCCATCACCATCACCACCTCCATCACCATCACCACCCCCATCACCATCACTACCTCCTCACCACCACCATCACCACCACCACCACCATCACCACCCCCATCACCATCACTACCTCCTCACCATCACTACCTCCTCACCACCACCATCAACATCACCACCTCCATCACTACCCCCATCACCATTACCACCTCCATAACAACCACCACCATCACCAACCCCCTATTAAAAAAAAATCTTGGTTAATGGAAATTATTTCAGTCTTCATAGCCAGGGGTCTCACATTCAAGGATGATCTGAAAGTGGCAAAAAATAAGAGAAGCAATTTTTTTTCTTCCTCTGAAAACTAAGATTTGCTCTCAAGATCAAAGATTTGCTCTTGAGATTCACTCAAGATTTGCTGTCTGCTTGCCTAAAGATGCTGGTTCTGTGCACACTGATCTGAGTGCCGCTCTTCCAGATTCTAGAAGACTCAGTTGACATGATCAGGTATACAAATCCTGGCTCTGCACATGCTGTGCTCATTTTGATCAATCTCAGTAGAGACTGACTCTGAGCCTTCAGCACCAAACACGAGCAACCCAAAGACTGCTGAGGAATTCTTTTGCAGGATATATATTCTTCAAATATAGGCTGATCATTGCATTCTTTTTGTATGTACACCCTTAAGGTGACTAGATGTTGTCTGCCAGTTTTCTTTTTTCTTTCAATGTGGTCTGACAAGTTGTTTGGTGACAGGGAAATTGCTACAAGTGATCCTATACCTGTCCCTGGGTATCAATCATGGGTTATTAACACATGCATTACAAGTCTTACTGTTTAAAAACATCTATGAAATAAATTGTCTATCTTCAGTTATCCATTTGCTTTAAATTTACGTAGACTAAAATCCTCAAAACATGGGGCCATCAGGCCATTCAGAATTTCCTCTCCAAAGTGAATATACCAAATTAATAGAAGCTCACTGCTCCTTTATGCTGACTTAGAACAGCAGGATTTGCAAGACAGTATTTGAAGTTAATACAAAGAGGTAAATGAAAAATCCTTCCGTTTTGATTTGCCATTTTGTTTCAGAACAACATCCAGGGTGTTAAGCACTTTCTTTGGGGCTGAGCGCTAAATAAACATAGCGTTTACCTTACTAAGTGCTTATCTAGACCATGAGCCAAATCACCTTCTCTGAGAACGACATTCACGAATGTAATGGGGTGGGCCCCTGGCAGCTCTATTTTACTACATGACCCTAAGGTCCCTCACTCCTGCCCATAGCTGTTTGGGCAAGGTGGACATTGATTCAAATTGCACAGCTTCTCCCCCCTAAGATTCCTAATTTGGCCAATGAGGCAGCCACCCACAAGTGGATGGACTATACCATAGAAACATGTGTGTTGTGGGGTGGCCTATTCTGCCATGTGATAGACAGGAAGAGAGCACAAGTACAGAGAGGAGCAGTCAAGACATGGAGCTCTGCATCAACTCTAATGGATTTCCTCTTCCTGCTTCCTGGGTTTTCCTGAAGTCCAGCTTCATTCCTGCCCTTAATTTCCATGCACTATCCCTGCCTTCTTATAATAAACTTCCTTTTTTTTCCTTAATCTAGCTTAATTTGGTTTCTGATACCCTTACTTAATACAAAAGAGACCAATGGATATTAAAAAGAAAAGAGCCTTGAACATGTGTGAACAGCATGGAATTGAACTAGACCACATTCATTAAGCCACATCATGGGGACTGCAGTTTCTTCCTCTATCTCCACCCACAAATTCTTTTCACTTTCAGATTATCTTTAGTTCTCATTTCATTTTACAGAGAATAAAATTGGGAAACATACAGGAGACTCTCAACACTTTGCTGAGCACAGAACAGGGTTGACGTGTCTCATTCTTCATAAAGGAGCAAATAAACACCATGATTTCTATTAGCTGATTAACCCGCTTGTGTTTATGCTTTCTCTTCCCGTTTTTGTTTTTATCAGTCCTTATATGCTCACTAGAACTCCCACACCACCCATTGATTTTGGAGAGAAAGATTGTTAAAGGACGCATCACTATTTTTCCGTAAGTCTAAACAAATGAGCTCACCTTCATAATAGGGGATTAGAAAACCTCTTCTTTCCTTTGGAACATATCTGCACACCTGTACCATGCCGGCACTCAATAACTGCTAAAAACCTGTCAAAGATATCGTACTATGGTAATGCTCATTAATATTAAAAAAACCCAACAGACATCAACAGCCCAATCAGCAATTTCCCCAGAGAGAAAGGAGAAAGATAGCAGTTTGTCCAAAGATCTCATCAGTCCTTTAAAAGTGGCTTACACTAACTCTCAAATGAAAGAGAAATAAATGATAATCTTTTTTAAGCTCTGTATTATTTTGGGTCTGTTACCTGGAGCTTAAATTGGCTCTCCCAGTATCAGAGGTTGGCCTCTCTCAAGATCCACTTCTATTCCTCTGCAGCACATTTCTCCAAATCTGAGCTGGCCAATCTAGCAGAATGTCATGGAATCTCTATCATGACAGCCTAGGTGCATACTGCATAGTCCAGTGGATGTGGACATTCCAAGTCTGGTTCCTTTTGTGCACAAGCTCCAGCCTTGATTTTATATTCTTCTGAAATCAAATAGATAAGTGCTGGAACACACACACACACACACACACACACACACACACACACACACACACACACGGCCCTCCCAAAGTAGTCAGAATTCACTCTAAACTGAAGTCAACAAATGTTAATTGAGTGATTTTTATGTGACAAGCACAGCCTATTCACATTTTATGCATTTTTCTTCTTGTTTATATCCACCTTTTTGAGATAGGTACTACTTTCTTACTGCTTTCTTAGGTGAAATACATTCCCAAGGTCTCTCATTGTCCATGATGGCTGCCAGAAACCCTGTTATTATATCTGTATTCTAACAAGGAGGAGGAAGCAACGAAGAAGGGCATGCCCACTTCTTCTAGGAACGCTTCCTATAAATCGCATGCTCTACTTCTATTCACATGCCATCGTCCAGGATTGAGTCACATGGGTATACTTGCAGCGAGAAATGGTCTTTATTATGGGTATATATCTAGCTAACTAAAAATCAAAGGTTTTACAACTGAGGTAGAAGAGGAAACAAATAGGGGACAACTACCAGTCTTTGTCATGGAGACGTGCCTCAAAATTGATCCTGAGGGGGACACAGTGCTGAGGAGCAATTAACACCTAGATCTCAGAGATAAAATGAGACCAATTTTCCTCTTATCTCTATATACCATAAGAAGGTGACCCTGGAAATGAGTAAGAGGAGTCTGATGTTTGGGTTATATAGACACAGAAGGTCAAGGCTTACAAGAAAGTTGGAAGGGAGAAATGCAGGCCAAACTTTCATCTGCTACTAAACTAGTTATACACATGTTTTCCCTCTCATATAAGGAGGTGAAAACAGTTTATCTAAGGGAACCAAGAATTTCCAGTCGCTGAGGCTTGGGGCATAAGAACAAATCTCTTGGTGGACCTTTATATGGGAGACACCAAGATATGTGACATGAAGTCCTTGTTACTCTACAGTTAAGTATTCATGGAAAGAAATTATCTTAGTTGTATTCTTCTAAATGAAATGTAACCTGTCTGAATGTATTAAAATCCCCCCAAAATTTATATTTTTAAAAATAAATGTAATATTATATCTTATAGTGGAATATTTCTCAGATGTGATGGGACAGATGAGCTTTCTGGTTGCCCGTCAGTTTATACCCCTTGTGATGTACATCAAGTCATGAAAGTTACTGTGATAGGTAGATTCAGAACAGGGACATCCCCCTCACTTTCTTCTTTCTGCCAACTGAAATGATACTCACCCTTAAAGATCCAGTTCCAGTTTCATCTCCCTCAAAGTCTTATTTGACTTTATTAGCTCTCATTTCTCTTCCTCTTCTCTGAAATTCCCACTGCATTTAACAGCCTATGTCAGACAATTTAACAATTATATGCTGTCTGATAACGTTTCATGTGTGTTAGGATCCTAGAGGATATAGGTCTCTTGTGTTTCTTTGCAAATCCCCGTGGCCTCTAGAGTACTGAGTGCTTAATAAATATCTGTTGTATAATTGATTTGACTTTTGTGTTACGGCCTAAGGTATTTACCCAAGTATTTTGTTCCTGAACCTAGCTAAGGGTGGATCCACCTGCTGAGTATTACACAAAGAGGGAGGTAGGATCATCATGAGCTGATAGAAAAAAAGTGTGTGTGTTTGCGTGTATGCATGTGTGTGCACACACATTTGGAACAAGCATAGATCAAATGAGTGGCCCTTCATATATAATAATTTGGAAGGCACTTTTCGGCTTCTATGAAAACACATTCCCATTCCATTTGGCTTAAAATTTCATCATTAGAGTCAAAGAGTTTGAACAAGAAAGCAAGAATGCGGTCTCCCTCCAAAAGTCCATGAAAATTCATGTCATTTTGAAGCCAACTTTAGCTCTGTTAGGTGATAAAAGCATCAGATTAACTAGTAGGCGCAGGGAAAGTAAGGCCAGATGGCTAGAAGGGAATGCAAGGAAGGAAGTGGCTTGAAAATGGAATCCTGCCTCTTCAAAACCCACTTTGAACCAACTCAACAAGGTAAAACATGCAGAAGGCAAAAGGAAGGAACACTTCTCAGTGCCAGGAAGGAACTCTGCATCCTTGGCACTCCCTCACCCCAGAGGCTCACCCTGCTCCATCTCTGCAGAATCCCAAGGCAAATCGGAGCAAATGGGAACAATAACAGTACTTACCTCATAGAGCTCTTGTGAAGATAAAATTATAAATCTACGCAGAGCACTTACAACAATGGACTGGCATTGTAGTTAATAGCAAGCATTTACTCTTACTGTTATCTTTAATCATAGAGATACAGGAAAAGAGTAGCATGGATAATTGAACTTCAAAAATCTTGAAACTGATACTCTAGCTTTGCTGACGAGCAATGTCTCTTTCAGAAGTACTGAGCACTGAGTACTGAGTACCAACTTTTAGAGAGTAAGCAGTTTAAGTCTCATCACGATTTTCATTTCAAAGGCATAGGACTAGGGAGAAATAGCGATCAGATATACAAAGAAAGACGCCTTATACACCAATGTCTTGCCAACTCTGGTCTGTATTCCAATTAGAAAAGTTAGTCTGTAACAGTGAAACAATTTCAGAAAAGCCTGCAAAATTTTAGTACTTTCTGAAGGCCTTTAAAGCAGGGATTAGAATATCCATCTGTCCCAAAGCAGATTCTTCTATCTTGTGATTTCTAAACAATGAAAACAATATTAGTAACAATGACAAACTCTGTGGTGGGCTCCAGGGAGCCCAGTGCCAAAGGCTTTCCATATTAAAACTGGTGGAAGTGAAATGGCACCATTCTTGGTCCCTGGGCGAGAGGAGGAGGGAGTACCCTAAGATTGTGGGGTTTGAGTGTGGAGTTTATCTTCTTCAATGTGAAGGTGGCAGGTAGCATCAGAGAGCGGGCTCAGCTGCAGTTGTAGGTCAGAAGGGCTCCCTCCTCACAGAGGAACAGTGAGTGAGCAGTCAGGAGAGCAGTCCAGGCTCAGAAGTGGCCACGATTAGGGACGCACTGTAGAGTGAGGGACGAGAGCTATACTCCTAGATGCTGGTGTACCCTCTGTATATCTGAGTGGCTTATAGGATCATGTGTATATATTCCAAAATCTATTGTGGTTTGCATTTTTAACTTTTGTCAAACTCATTTGAAGCAAAGAGGCATGAATGTCAGAAAATTTTATTTTTTGACATCTAAATCTTTATAATAAATAAATACTCATAAAATAAGTTTTAAATTTTTTTGAGATCTTATCTCAATTCAAAACTAAAAGAGAGTTCGTAAAAATAATATTTTAGGGGGCTAGCCCAGTGGTGCAGCGGTTAAGTTCCACTTTGGCGGCCCGGAGTTCACCGGTTCGGATCCCAGGCACAGAACTACACACTGCTTGTCAAGCCATGCTGTGGCAGGCGTCCCACATATAAACAGAGGAAGATGGGGACAGATGTTAGCTCAGAGCCAATCTTCCTCAGAAAAAAGAGGAGGATTGGCAGCAGATGTTAGCTCAGGGCTAATCTTTCTCAAAAAAATAAATAAATAATAATTTAAAAATAAAAATAAATGATATTTTAGGGAACAAAATAGATTAAACTTCAGGGCACAGGTCATTTCAGCCTCTACAAGCTACTAGTTTGCAGAATCAATAACATGAGGCTAAAGTTCTGGAGCCATCTTTAGATTTTCCTTCAGGAAACTGAGAGGCATTTCTCAAGCTTCAGACCATAAGCCTTTCACTGCTATCGTGGGGCATGGCTTCTCCTCTTCAGGGCTATGATGGATGCTTAAGTAGAGAATGGGATGAGACTCAAATAAGACTTCAATCATCAGTTCTTATTATACTTAAAGATTCACCCTTTCATTCATTTATTCAAATAAATAGCTATGTCAGACAGTATGCTATCTGTTTTAGCAGTGAATTACATACATTCATCCAATTATTAATTAATTCAATAAATGTGTTGAATTGCTACTTTGAACCAAGCATTTTTCTAAGTGCTAGAAATACAGCAAAGGAAACTAAAAGGCGTTACCCTTGTTTCCACAAAGCACACACTGTAATAGAAGAGATAGAAAGAAAAGAAGTACATAGCATTTCATATAAGTATTATGAAGAAGAGAAAACAGCATAATATCATAGAAACAACTTAAGATAGTGTGGTCATAGAAGGTCTCTCTGAGGAGACAAGTTTTATCCAGGACTTGAATGATAAGAACAATTCAGTTATGCAACGACCCAGGAAAAGGACAGCACTGGCATGCAAGGAGCTTGAACTTGGTATGTTGGAGGCATGGAAAGCAGACAAGGGTGGCTGGTTGTAGCGAGTGAGACAGCAGTGAAAGAAAACAAGGATATGGAGTAGGCTGAGGTCAGAAAATCTTAAGGTCTAGAGGATTCGGTGAGTAATTTGGATTTTACGGAATGTCATTATAGACTTTAAAGCAGGAGGATGACATGATGTAATTTATTTTTTTAAGATATCACTTTTGCAGCTATATGGAGAATGAATTTTAAGTAGTGATGTGCCAGCAAGTGTTTAAAAATTAGCTATCTGGAAAATATACAAAGTCCCGATTTATAGCATATTCCAAATTCTCTGGTGTGAAAAACCCCACCATAGCCAATTTCAAGGGGCCAATATGTCAGAGAAGGTGGGGTTGGAAAAGTGATGCACACAGTTGGCTCTTGGGAGCCTGAAGAAGGCAGCTCTAGCATATGCCACTGTAGGACACTGACTGTAGGACAGCAGGAGCGGAAACAGAAAAGCCAGCTGTGAGGTTTCAGCAGTCAACCAGGCAAGAGAGATGGGGGCTTGGTAGAATGGATTGGCTGATTGCAGCTGCAGATAAAAAGAAATGGACAGATTTAAGAGGTATTTATGAGAAAAAATAGACATGACTTAATGATCAATTAAATACAGGAGATAATCAGGCATCAAGAATGAATTCCATGTTTCTAAAGGGTAAAAGTTTTTCAGTAACTAATTCTCTCCCAACTTGTCTCCATCTTTCCTACATCCTACTCATATTCCTTTCATTTAAGGGTTTTTTTTAAATGTAATTCATACCTATTCGCCTTCTCTAATGCAGAGAAAATAAAGAAGTTTCTTGCCCATGCCATCTGCTCTCTTCCAGGTGGACACAGCCCAAGAGGCACTGGTGAATGCAGGGGTGGAAATTCTGGATTCATTACCAATGTTCTTATTCCAGCTGCCTATCCCTGCCATCCTGGCTTGTGGCACACTTGGGTAGTCTAGCTCCTGCCTAGTTAGGGTCAGGCGGGAGTGACTGGTGACTGTGCAGCTAGAAGAAATGGACAAGACGGTGTTAAGAGAAAGTCATGTTCTTTCCCAGCTGATTCCCAAGTCTATTATTTCTGCTATGAATTTCACAAGGAATACTGAAGTCCCACTCATTACTCCCAATTATATGAAAAGGTATTTGACTATTCAATAAAACCTGTTTATAACTGAGCACCATTCCACAGTGATTAAAATCTGTTATACACCATTTTTAGTGTTTGCTGTGCTTTTTAATCATCTGGTCACTTTCCCACTCTCTGTGATCAATTTTAGCGTTACATCTCTCATGTTTCAACCAACTATCTGCAGAGAATCAAACTGTGAGTTTTCAAATTACTGTAATAAGTACCTCACACCGATCAGCCTTCTTAAAGGACTCCCTCTTCCTTAATTTGACTGACTGAATGACACTGAGGTTCAGTGACCCAAAAACTAGCAGAACATTTTATGGATAATATTGTCTACTTGTCATCACAACTTTTAATAGAAACAATAGGACTAATGAGCTGAGTATCAGAAAAGCGTCATTTTTTTTTTTTACAACTGACAAATATTTATGTCCAAGGTATTCCTTCCATCAAACCACTTTTCCCTTACTCTCCTGTTGTTGTTTATTTATGAGACAAGTCCACGAAAGAGAACTTTCTCTGTTTTTGCCCTTCAGTAATCTAGATATTGAATTTATTGTTATAATTATTTATTTTGTCCAGACAATTGTGCAGATTTCAATATCAATACAGTTTCCCAGACGTTGAAATTCATCACCACAGCAACAAAGGAGAAAGGTCACTGAGTTATAAGCTGAGACCTGGGTTTCAGATATCCTAGTGACTTGCTGTTGGACTATGGGAGATACACTGGTCCTCCACGACTTTACCCATCTGTATAATGAAGTACTTAAAAAATACGCATTTTTTAAATTTCCATTAGGTCTTAAGATAGTTGAAAAGCTTTCTTTTTCTGGAGAAACTTGCATCTAGCTTATATCGGGTCATACACAATATCAAATCATTTATGTTACCTCTTTCTAATTCTGCATTACTCATTACAATTATAGTTAAGCTTTTAATGGATCACTGCTTATATGTTAGGACTCCACCCAAACTAGCTTATGAAAAAAAATGACATAAGAGAGGAAGCGGGGAAGTAGATTGGTTCATACAACTGGTAAAGAAAGCATGCTCTCTGATCTTTCACTCTCTTTCTGCTCTCTGGGTTTTGACTAATTTCTCCTACTTCAGATGGCTTCCAGCATGAGAGCAGGTGGGTGGTATATGACAAGAAGTAACTCCAACACCACAGTCAGGTGCCGCATGATGACGTTTCCATCAATAATGGACTGCGTAGACGACAGTGGTCCCATAAGATTAGTACCATATAGCCTAGGTGTGTAGTACGGTATACCATCCCGTTTTGTAAGTACACTTTACGATGTTCACACAGTGACGAAATTGCCTAACGCCACATGTCTCAGAATGTATCCCTGCTGTTAAGCCGACAGATGACTGTACATAATCCTGGATTATAAATCAGAGGAGGAGAGATTTCTCTCACCCAGCTTTTGCATATAAAACCCTAGGAAAAGACTCTAACTGACTCAGAAAGGATTCTAACCAGCTCAGTCACCGATGAGAGAAACAGAGTCCTATAACTCCTATAACAGAGTCCTATACCTTTCCTATAACCGGGTCAAATTCACCGAGTAGCAGCCCAACCTTAAATCTTATGTGTGGGGAAGGATGAGATCCTCAGAAGAAGGTGGTCGTATTCTTTCCAGAGAAGAGAGCAGGACTACATTGAGAAAAACAGTGATAAATACCAGAGTCTGTATTCAAGGTTTACTGTCACAAGAAGACAGAGGATTGTTTTCTTTTGACCTTTATCATGGTCCTTGGTTCCTTTTGTTGATCTATTTCAGCAGGTTAGAAGCATAACTGGATCATCACATCACCTAGAGAGGGGACAGGATAATTTCATTATTTGCAACCCAGGTACCTTGTTCAAGTAGCTACTCAATAAATATTTGGTGATAATGAAAAAATTCTATTGCTATAAGCCAGTTTCACTTTACATTTAACTTCCTTATATTATCTATTTCTGCCAGCTATTTTTGGATCCAGTTATTGCAGAAGAGTGTACTGTTCCTAGATACTTAATCTGTGCCAGCTTTAGGAGAGCTTTTTGTGTTCATTAGGCAGTGCTTGATCTCTTCTGACAGCTTCAATCCTATAAGGCTCTTCCCCAAAAGCTCTACTTAAAGTCCAGATATCTCTATACATCATAGAGGTCCAAGTTCTTGACTTCACTTCTTATTCGATTCTTATTGAAATTCCAAGGATCTTGGATATTCGTTATATAGGAATCATCCACGGGAGTTATTATTAAAGGCTTTCCAGTTCTTAGCCAGAATTTTTACACCTGTGAGGTTACAGAAGTATTTGGTATCTGAATGATTGTGTTCTTTTTCCTTCCATTGATCCTCAGGAGTAAGAGATTATATACATAAATCCATATTCCTCCACTTTGCCTGGGATAAGTGAAACAATTTTACTATTGGGGAGTATGCTGTATAGTAAACAAAAATAGCAGTTGTTTCTTTGCTTGACAATTGCCCTTCATTTAACTGGATCAGATTTACCTTGTTTAATGTATGACAGTAATTGAAAAAATATATCTTTCTATATATCAAGTATATGCTGTTCTATCACATGTGAACAAATCCATATAACAATGTTTAAAAGGCATTTCCTAGGTCAGTGGCAATTTCCCTCAAGATAATTTTTATACGAAAGTTAATACTTAACAGCATAGGGAAGATCTGCAATTTAATTGCATTCATGAATTTTTTTATGCTTTAGCTAATATTTTGTTTAGATGTCTGTAATACTTATCACAATAAACCTTGATGATTGTTTTGCTTCCCAGATATTTTTTCAAGACATGCTTTTTCCTCTATATAATGAGCATGACTCGCAAGATTGTTGTAAAAATTATTTAAAGTAAAGGCTGTAACGTAACAGAACATGCTGCACAGTTATGCATTATGTTACAGCGCATGTTCCCTGAGCCCATGTCCTTTCTAGTTGCTACAGCATTTTTCTTAATCTTTAATGGAAAAATTCTTGATTGGTTGGCTTTTTAAAACATTTTCTGTCTGTGCTTCCTGTCCTTCTTCTATCCTCTCATCATCAATCCACTCCAGTTAGGGGCTTTACACCACCAGACTACTGGACTCATTCTTAATATGGCCTTCAGTTATTTGTATCTTGCCAAATCCAGGGGTCAACTCTCCCCTCCTCTAACTTGACCTTCTAGCACAATTCAATACATTTGATCACCTCCTCCTCCTTGAAACATATCCTCCCCTTAGTGATTAAGAGAAAGACTGGTAAAGTTTTTTTGTAACAAGCCATACAGTAAATATTTTAGGCTTTGTGGACCGCATGGTTTCTGTTGCAATGACTCAACTCTGCTGGTGTAGCACAAAAGCAGCCATAGACACTACGTAAGTGAAGAGCATGGCTGTGCTCCAACAAAACTTTATTCACAGACACTGAGATCTGCATTTCATATAAATTTCATGTGTCACAAAACATTCTTTCTTTTGATGTTTTTCAACCGTTTAAAAATGTAAAATCTATTCTTTGCTTGATAACCATACAAAACAGATAGCAGACAGGAATTGCCATGAGGACTTTAGTCTGCCAACCTCAGGCCTAGGACAATACATCTCTTCTTCTCCCTGTGATACCTGTTGCTCCTTCTTGGTCTTCACTGTTATATCTGACTTTTAAGTGTTTCAGGGCCTCTAGGCTCAGATCTTGGCCCATTTCCCTATCCACACTTCCTCCCTCGGTGATCTCACTCAGCCCAATGGCTTTAGAAATCATCTATATGTTATGACTCTCAAATTTATACCTTTACCCTGGATCTCTCCTTTTAACTCTTGACTCATATATCCAGTTGTCTACTTAACATCTCCACTTGGAAATCTAATATTCATTTGACAACTATCCAAATCAGAATTTTTTATTCTCTCCCTTAGCTGTCATTCCCCCAATTTTTCTCATCTTGGTGAACAGTCTTGCCATTTACACAGTGGCTCGAGGCAAAAACCCAGGGCTCAGCTTTTATTTCTTCTCTTTCCCTCACACCCACAACCAGATCATAAACAACTTCTGTCAGTATTACCATTTTCTACTACTCACCAATTCCAACTTGGCTCAAGCCTTTCACATCTCTTGTCTGAATTACTTTGTTAGTTTCATAACTCATTTCCCTATATTTATGCTTTCCTTTCTGCATTCTGTTCTCCATTGTGCTATCAGATTGACAATTTCAAAATGTAAATAGAATTATATCATCTCCTGCTCAAAATTCTCTGGCTTTCCATAATAATCAGAATAAATTCCAAAATCTGTACCGTTGCCTCCAAGGCCCTCCTGATGATCTGATTACTGCTTATCTCTATGAATTCACTCTCTCCTTATTTGCTCCATTCTAGCCACTGGCCTGAACTCTTTTCTTCCAGTACAGGCCATGCATCGATTAACAACGGGGATACGTTCTAAGAAATGTGTCATTAGGTGATTTCACCGTTGTGTGAACATCATAAAGTGTACTGACACAACCCTAGATGGTATAGATTACCACACACCTAGGCTATATAGTACTATCTTATGGGACCACCATTGTACATGAGGCCCATTGTCGACAGAAATGTCATTGTGTGGTGCATGACTATACTCCACTTGGCTTGCTCCCACACTTCATTCTGGTCTCTGCTCAAATATTACTCCCTCAGAAAGACTTTCCTTGAAATGCTACCTAAAAAAGTAAACTCATTTATTTCTACCTTTTATCCTGCTTTTTTTTTTCTTTCATCCAACTTACATTTTCTAAAATGGTATTAAATGCTTGTCAACTTGTTTACTGATTACATCTCCCACTAGAATATCAGCTTCATGAAGAGACTTATCTTATCTGTATCTCTTTATATCTGTGTCTCAGTGCCTAGAATAGATTCTATTTGTGACCAAATCAAAGAACTAATTGATTAATTAATGAATATGAGGAAAAATGAGCACAGATTATTGCACATAGTTTTAATAAAACTGTATTAATCTCCTATTCAATATATGTTAAGGATGCTCCTCAATATACATTTTGGAAGATCATAATCCATAAGCTGATATGTCTATCAACCAAAGACTTGATTACTCTGCATGTCATGCTAGTGTTCTTTACATCTTATAATTAATTACTCCATTTAGAAAACTATACATACACACATATGGTTTTCCCAGGTACCTGAAATATTTTACTAGGCACCATATTTAAGAACGTTCACTGAAAATCCTGATGATGAAACTGTAAATTTAGTTTTAATTGTATGTTTATATTTTGTTGAATATTATTACAGAATTTAGTAACATATTGAATATATATCATTGCAAACTAATTTTATATATATTGAATACTTATTGATGTATTTTATTATAGAATAATGCAATTTAGTCAATTTCATTACCTTAAATATCATTAAATGCATTTATGTTAAACATAGCCAATTGCATTATTCTACAATGAGTCTTTTTTGTATGCAGTTTCATCCTACTTAATTACTTTGTCCTTTCAAGTTTTTATTTTGTATACTTTTTTGCAATAAGAGGAAAAACGTAATTTTCAAAAATTGCAAAGGACTAAAACAGCATTAGAATAATGAACAAATCATTCTGTTTCTCAGATTTGGGGCTCCCACTGGGAGAGAGAAGCATGGTAAGACCAGCCATGAAGACTCATTCTGCTCAATTTTTTCGTCTTAAATTCTAAGTTCTCATTGAGTTTACATTCTCATATTTTTCCCTTCATGTTCAACAGTCATGGCTCTGCCACCGACCTCACTCTCACCGCCCTAGATCCTACATCTGACATTCAAAGCCTTCCACTACCTGTGCAGTCTTCACTCCATTCTTCTAGAGTCAAACTATAACCACTTGCTCTCCACTGTTTCCCTGCCTCCTTGTCATTGTTCATATCTTTCCTGTAAACCAGACACTCCTTCCCTCTCCTTCTACCCACGTTTAATTTCTAGGTATAAAAATTCCACATATTTTTCAATGGTCCCTCCTGACATCTCCTTCTCAGAAGGAACTTCTCTGAACTCTTCAAGGATACACTTTATCTATATTCTCTTTAAACGGAACTCAGCGCTATATTGCATTTTGGTTTTTGCATACATATATTATCTTCCCTTCTAGATGTAAATTTCTTGAGGGTAGGTTCTGTGTCTTAAAGATCTATTTATATTAATAACAGAGTCTTAGACAAAGTAACTTCCCAATAAATGAATAAATTAATTAATAGCTGGATATTATAGCAAATTGATAATTATTGGAACAGAACATTTAGCATATTTCATAATCATGGCTATTTAATCTATTCTTATTTAATATGTTTTCCTGACATCTTCCATTTACTGTCTTTTATCCAATATTTTTGTAGTAGTTCATGATGAGGCTGAACAAACAATAATAATAATACCACCAGTAGAACAGCACAGAGAAGTGGAGGTTGACATCTGGGGCCAAATTTTCCCTGAGTGCATCACTGAATCTGAGGGACACTATCAGCCAAGCAGCAATAGCGTGAAGTTGAGAGACTGCAATTATTATTTTAAATGGTGTAAGTTGATATATAAGTGGCCACTAAACATCTCAACTTTGAAGCCCACAGTCAACAACACTGTGTAGAGAGATAATTCTTCATGAGTCTTTCACATTTTTGCACATCATAGGAGCAGAGGACGTAACTGGTTTTTACCTGGATATTTTTTTTCAAAGATGTCTTTATAGTGAACAGCCTTAGACTTGCTATCTCCCTCTAGAGCAGAGGTTTGTTTACTGCCTATCACAAAAACTTCAAGTTCCCTAAACTCAGGATTACTTAGCTGTGACAGACAGCCACTCGCCTGCAGCATCTACCTAGGTATCTTCAGGTTGCCTCTGTGCGACTTGGGAGGCAAGAATGAAGTGACGCAAATATGATACTCATGATGCTTCTATGTTGTGAGTAATATAGTCATTTGTCTCTGACCCAGAAGGCTCCTGTTGTTGTATTAAAAGTAAGAGAAACTAACTCTAGGTAATTAAAGAAGTTGGAGGAGTGGGGTACTTATGAGCAGCACAGTGGAGAGTTCACAGAACTGAAGAAAGAGCTGAGAAAGAGCCTTCACAGCCTAGGCTGGGCAAGGTTCTTTGCTTAGAAATACTTCCCCTCTTCAGGCTAGTTGTGTGCTTCTTTGTTCTATTCAAGCCTGTGTTTAAGCCTGTGTGTCATATGGGTCCTGGCCAACCCCACTGCTACATATCTGTTCCGAGCACAGGGTGGGGAATGGGGGGGTGGAGTCCTCCTGCAGCACAGAGGGGTGTGTGTAAACCATCTCCTTGCATAGGCTGTGGGCAAGACCTGCTGGCTGTGGGGAACACAGGGAGATGCACAGGTGAAGCTGATGCTGCTCTGCCTCTTCTCTTCATGAGTAAAGTGCTGTTCCATCCAGCGCCTGGTGATTGTGTCTTTCTTACCCCAACACCTGCAAACCATGCAGCAGGCTGACATTCATGGACAGTTGCTATCTGACAGTAGGCTCTGTAGGCTCTCTGGTGTCCTCCACGCAGTGGGACTCCTCCCCTGGAGCTGGTAACAGGTGTCACTTGCTCAACACTAGTCATTGTTCAGATCTGGGCAATGTAATTCACCTTGTCCTTTCTGCTCCTACTTTTGCTTATCTGTAGATTCCAATCTATCTTAACATTACCTGCAATTCTTCGTTTAAATACCTATGTCTGCTAGTAGATCAACATTTCTTTGGATAGGTCTATGTCTTATTTATTACGGCACTGTCAACACCTACTCTGTTCCTGACACGTAAGAAGAGTTAAGTGAAGACTTGTTAATTAAATTAGTTAATAAATGAGTAAGTAGATTAATAAATGAATTAGAGATTGCAGAGAAGCAAGGAGATCTGGATACTTCTTAGAAAGTGGTTCCACAGTCTCCATTTTGGTTTTGTTTTCAGATCTTTTCCCTTTTCTTTTCACTTATCTCTGTACTACTCTCTAGAACACTGATCTTTTCTTGCCCTACATAATTTAATTCTAAGCTTAATATTCAACTCCTCTTAAGAAGCTATAGTCAGATTTTCATTTTAAATGCCAATCTATCCTCTTTTCTAATATTGAGGTGTCTGTCATGCTGCTTCTACAGTTCTGTTTAACTTTGTTCACAACGCTTTGGGAATTTATAGTCCCCACTACAGTCAAGGCCCAACAGCTCACCTAACTAGTAAGTGGCTAAGCTGGGACTTTCTTTCAACCCATCATGATACTATATAAAAAGTTCCTTTATTCATTGCACTAAACACTATCTCATAAGCTGAAAGAAGTAATATCTCTTCCCAAAGTGCATAAGTTCAGGCAAAAGTGGGGTTATCTGCTTCATTATGTAATCACGTCAAATGCCTAATATTTCCCCTGAGATTTTAATAAGCAGAACAGAGAAGTACATAAGTTTAGGAGGAGTAAGAACACATCAATAGCCATGGAAAACCTGACTCCTTATTAATGTCTTTTGAGAGTTCTGCCCTGAAGTTTTGTTTCAAGTCACTTTGCCAATGCCAAATAACGTGATATTTTCTTGCTTTAGTTGCTTTCTTTGGAAAACCCAAAGAAAAAAATTATATACTACAATGTCACCTCTCTTTCAGGATTCATAAAGAGAAAAATGTTTTCCTTTTGCTTGCTCTTTTTTTCTTTTGATGATTGAAATACTGCCTCTCTCTTGCTAATTGAGCCCATCCACCTGTGACAAATGCAAGCTGTGCCACAGCTAGGACAATACAAGCTTGTCAGCAGGGTCACTCAGAATGCTCTTTGCCAGGGCAAAATTGCTGATGTTCCAGCAAATTCTTAGGTGTTAAATTTTAACAGGTCACCATAAACAGATAGCTCTATTTATGCAAGAAAGTGAAAGAGTTGAGAGGGGAGTAGAGAGGTGACAATTGCTATTTCCATCCTCTTGCAAGGTCAATCAGATTCTGTACAACATAACAAATCCATTATATACGGTACATCTCCTCCATGGCACAGACAAGACTGGCTTAAAGTCTTTGATGCATTTCTTTAACTTAGTTCTCTGCACTGTTCCTTTATCTAGGCTCATCTAGAGCAAGGAAGTGAGGAAACAGAAACTCAAATAAAGATGTAACGCCACCATGGCTATTCACTATAGTGATGCTATCTTTCATAAATTTATTCTCCCATACTGTGTACCTTTCATAGACGCCTCAACTTGAAGCAAACTCTTAAAGCTCCTACAATTTGTGCCACTTATTTGTTCATTATTTACAATTGCATCTTCAACACTTCTTATGATTCCTGATACATCAGAAGACTTTGAGAGAGCCTTGTGACTTTAATGAGTGAGAAAAAAATGAATGAATGAATGTGAATGAATTTTTTCTCCCTAATTAGTCAAGAAGCTCTCTGATAGTAGTTTCCAGGGATTAACCTTGGCTTAGATTTCTATATAATTTAGGAAACACACTTTTTTATCATTCCTTTACTAGCCATAGTTCTGAAGACAGAATAGGTTTGAAAAAAAATTTATTGATTATTTCTAAAAGATTTTATTATTTATAAAGGTCCTACTGGGTCACTACATAGTCAACTAAAGACCTTTAGGCCTTTATAAACATATTTCAACTACTTCTGAGAAGCCAGTGACATACTATTTTGTCCCTTAGGACAACAACTTTAACGGGTGAAATTAATCAAGAGAAATTAAAATCCACTGCATTCCTCTGACCAACCGATAGCTAGCAACTGCAGAAAAGAGCTGTTATTTTTTAGATTGTATCATTTAGATATAGAGAGGAAGCCGTCATAGGGAGGAATACAGTGTGCTGGAGTGCCGCTCTCACTCCCTACCCCCAGCCACCCCCACTCCCACTGTGCCCTGACTTGAACCTGGCAGTACTGAACCTCCCCAAGTTCCAGGCTATGAATTTCCTCCCAGCAGAAATGGTGAAGATTCTGTTGGAGGCAAATGACCAGAGCCTGGAGTAACAAGAACTGTTCCCAGCACCAAAGTGTTCTTACAATCAACAGCTGAATTAGGTAGCACATTTCTTTAACCCCTTTTCTTGTTAAAGACATTACTCATGAGGCTTCCTTGAGACCAACTGATGTGTTCCCAGAAGTTGAACACAGAACTGGTAATGTGAGAGGAAAGCTGTTAAAGAAAAAAAAAAAAGAGAGACAGTCATCCATGAACTTGATCCTAGGCTGGTAGCTGAACATCAGATTTCTGTACTAAGCTTGGCATGCAAACATCACATATTGTTGGGTGACGTGTTGAAAACAGATATGCTTTCCTGGGCTGTGTATGCGCAGTAAATTTGCTTTATCAGATCTTGTCCCCCGTCTTCTTCAAATTGCTGCTATATTACCTGTTTTTTAGATGTCTGTCTTTCAAAGAGAATTTGTCCTCCAATTGGCTGTAAAACAGACTACGGTCTATGCTGGAGACCCTTTATTAATACCTGGTCGTTAGTGCTATAACAAATTTAACAAAAGTCAGAAAGAATACTTTCAAGCTCCTCTCAAGGGAAAATCCAGAGTTTTAAGGATAGAGCATAAGAATAGACCAGCACACACACATTTCCAATAAAGGGATGGCCTAGGAAAAAGAAGATTTTCTAAGAAAAATCAAGACACTGTCCACTATATTTCACTTGAGAGAAGTAAATCACTGTTGGGAGGTGCATATTCACTGTTGATCATAATACCAGAAAATTTTAGTGCAGCAAATAATATTGAGAGGCTTCCAACCAATAAAAGTTGTAGAGATAACTGGGGCCCTGGCATGGACATAGATGACTTCATTATGTTACCACATGCCTGAAGACAGAGGAATCCATTTGTCTTTGGTATCCAGAAAACAGAACTTTCCAATGTCAAGAAAATAAACTGAGATTTTCTATTTTTATGATAGTTAATGAGAAGACAACACTGCATGCAAGAGAGATAATGAGTATTTTTATTCAATTTCTTACTGTTGCTTTTCACATGACTATTTCTTACCTTGAATTTACAAAGAAATAAAACAGCTCTGTGCTTTTTTAAGTAAACACCATATGTACATATATGACTCAGGGCACGATCCAACTCACATACACTAATCTTGAAGTTCTAGAGCCACAATTTTCCCCTTGCACATTTCATTTCTAACAATCATCTGTATAAATATATTAATAGTCTATTTGCTTTAACTATATTAGTGATAGAACTTTCCCCTTGTTTGTAGCATCAGCACTAAGGAGGTGTTATCCTCAAGAAGGAGAAAATCCATTTTATTTATTTCCTATTTCACTTAGCTAGTCAAGTAAGCTTTTTAAATATTTCTTTCCTTCTGTTTGCACCCGTTTTACGCCTGTGCATTTCACTTGTATATATTCTCCTTTGCCCCTTTCTTGTTTAGCTATCCTATAGCATCAAGGAAGCATTAAACTAGGAGATCAGAAGTCATTCTAAGTCAGAATTTACCTCTACTTAATCACGTGGTTTATTTCCTCACTGTATCTGTTTACCACCTGCAAAATGAGGATGTTGGACTAAGTCAAAGTTGAATGCAAAATTCTGCGCATATGTGCATTTTTATTAGGGAGAAGAGTCAACATTTATCTGTTTTTCAGAGTATTTTTAGGGTCTTAGCTAGTTTACTACTTAGACTACCCAATCAGCATTCTCTTCTCTCTTATCTCCTAAAACAACCCAGGCACTAAGAAGAGTCATTTTCCCCAATACAACCTCAAAAACCGTTCATGTATTTCTGAAGAATGAAAATACCCTATGGGTTTGTGTGTGTGTGTTTTCCTAAATCTGATTTTAAATTATTTTAATGCTATTGGTAGAGAAATCCAATGGATATAAACCATTAAAAGGTATCAGAAACTATGTTTAAGTAAATAAAATCTGGGTTATGTTAAGAGTGCTATTAACAGCCTTAAAGAATGTAATATATGAAACTATATTTTAAAAATAAAATGAAATACAGTGTCTTGAGGTGATGCAATACCTTACAATAATCATTTTCATTCAATTACTGATGACTCAACTATATTATTATTAATGTTTGAAGAAATATCATAATCGGATATGGTATTTATGTCAACCTTCTCAGAATTTAAAATACGTGTCATTAAAGGCTAGCTTGAGTTTGCAAGTGGAAATATAAAATATACATTTTATATAGTGAAACATGGCTTCTTCTCATAGTCTCACAGCCAGACGAAAATTGTGTAACCTGACCACCATGGAGCTCTACATGGTTAAACAGGCCTGTCCTAAGGGACTGTTGTCAGGACATGATGCTGCATAGACGGGAATTCTATTTTCAACCCTGACTCTAAGCAGGAAGTGGCTGATCTTTCCAAGAGAGGTTAAATCCGCTATGGCCATACTACTGAATACCAGTGCCTGCAGAGAAAACGCACAATACGGCCTGCTCGCACCGACACTAGCTTAACTCACAGTGATAACCAGTATTTTGCAGAGCAGATTTTGTGGAAATA
The DNA here is from genome assembly GCF_041296235.1 of Equus asinus. Classification (NCBI taxonomy): domain Eukaryota; kingdom Metazoa; phylum Chordata; class Mammalia; order Perissodactyla; family Equidae; genus Equus; species Equus asinus. The sequence goes on along the minus strand of NC_091794.1, from coordinate 12,542,983 downwards.
AAGATCCAGTAAGCTCTACCCTGCAAATCCCAAAGAAATAACTATTAGGATTTCATAGAGAGATCAGTAAATGAGTCATACAAAAAGCAATAGGTTTCCTTTATACCAGCAATAACCACCATGGTGTAACAGGGAAAAAAATAGCACACTGACGATAGCAATGAAGCCCATGAAATATCTAGGGTTAACTAAACTAGAGTTTAGGGCTAACTATGTAGGGTTAAGAAATATGCAAGTCTTATCTTAAGAAAAGAGAGAGAATTTATAAAAGTTTTTTTCAAGGAGAGAAAGGTGATTTGAAATTATCTCCATGGAACAGAAGAAGAAAGACTACAAAGGTATCTTCCTCCAAATTAATGTATACATTCAATTAAATTCAGTAAAATATAAAGTTTTTAATGTTACAAGCCAGTTCTAAAGTACATCTAGACCTCATGAAGTCAAATACCACACTTCTTTCACTCTTCATCCTGTATTCAGTACTTAGTGTTGTTGGTAGCACATACTTAGCCCCTGACTGACAACTACACATTAATTGAATAGCTAAATGAATACAAGTAATAAATATGACATAGTAAATATGTAAAAAATGCCTATATATTTTTTGAAAAATAACAATCCATCATACATCAGAATATTCCATGAGGTTATCTATTGCTTTCCATGACTGAGTAACATATTCTACCATAAATAACTATGAAAGTGGAACAAATAAATGAAGCAAATAATTCTAACGTTGGACAAAAGACAGTGAAATATTACAATTTCTGAACAAAGATAAAATCACACGCTGAGTCCCACTTGTGCCAGAGCTCTCTGGCCAGGAACAACTTTCTGACCATCGCACAAAAGGAGGAGCCAAGCAGAGTATGGCAGTTCCTACATAGACCTTACAGGACAAAACAATTATACACCAATATCTTTCATCAAGATAAACGCAAAAATCCTCAACAAAATATTAGCAAATCAAATCCATAAATACAGAGAAAGAGTGATATTTTATGACCGCTCTAGTCTGGTATTGGTGGTTGTGGCTTCCTGCTGAAACCAACCTCTGAGTTGCCTCATCATCCCGTTTGTCTTCTATCACATGTGTAATGAATTCCCTGCATATATTATTTCTTATTTAGATACTTGGAAAGGTTTCTATTTTCCTAGATAGACTCTGACAGTCATTCTACATAAGAAAAATACACATCAAAACGAAATTCTGGGAGTTTCCTGTTAAGCAAAAGATTTCACTGCTGTGCCCTTCTGGTTCATTTCTCATCAGCACACAGTGAGCGCACATCCCTTCTGTGAGGTTGTGGGGTTTGTGTGCAGTTTGCACTACTGCTGCTACTGCCTCTACACTTGCCAAAAGGAAACTCTGCCGCTCTCACTTTTGTTCTCACTTGCAGGTTTGAACTGTGAGACCTAAAAATGTTGATCCCAGAACTTCTTAGAGCCTTTGACTTTAATACTAGCTCACTTTTGTAGATGTTTTACAGCTGCCTCTAAAATTCTTTCTGATTCCTACAAGCAGCAGACATCAGTTGTGTTTGGCTGCCCAGCATTCCTTCCCCTTTAGTCTGGTACCTAAAGACCGGTAAATCAGTGAACTCATCCCACATGTTGGATGGGAGAACCACTCCTCTTCCCCCTGACCACAGTGGTGGTCGTATCACCTGGCCCTATCCAATGAGGGAAACCTGTACTCCTGACCACTGTGATTAGGTAAGAGATTGGTGAGTTTAACAAGCAGGCCAATCTGAACCCATACTTCCACTCCCAGGCTGATCTGTCCTGACTGCCATAGCTTTTGGAAAAGACTACCCCTTTCAATTGGATTTGCTATGGCAGACCTGAAGACACACCGTTCAGATCCTACTATAAGGAAAACTTCTGCACTAGGGCTAAGGGTGTGGTCAGCAAATGGCCTTCAGTTACTGGTTTTTCAGAGTCTACCTAGGTTTTCAAACTCACATCCACCTGAGGTTAGGCACTTCCCAGGCAATCTGCATCCAGTGATTAAGCAAGATGGGGTTACAGAGGCTCATTCATCTTGGCTGGAAACAGGAAACTCTGAAAAGCTATGTTTGCTATTCCCAGTATGGTTGGCTAAGGCTTTGTCAGGCTGAATCACAGTTTCACTAAGAACAGTATGGCAACTCAGGACCCAGACCCCTTGATTTAAGAGTCTAAGTCATGACTATAGGTAGGCCATTAAGGCAAGCACAGATGGTAGCTAAGGTTAAGAGGAATCTAGGATGGATACCAGAGGAGGGAGAAATAAGTATCAAGTAGGACCCAAGACCAACTTCAGCGGTGGGAGCTGTAGTTCTTCCTATCAAATGCTCTCCCAAATGCAGGTTTAAGAAGTAGATGTGAGCAGTACAACAGGCAAACTGTGGTAGTGGTAGACACGAAGATCCCCTTCGAGGGCAAAACATTCTGCCCAACGGCACAAACTGCAGTCAGTAGACAGCCTCCAGCTGCCAGCTCCCTCAGGCTCTGACGCAGCTCCCTAGCTGCAGCGGTCCACCTTGCCAGAGGTCACACAGTTCCTAGGGCAGCTGGTATCCTGTGACTGAGTGAGGTGGGGGTATAAGAGCCCAGCCATTTGGGCTTGATGTGAGACAATACTCCAAATTTCCTTGCCAGGTTGGCCAAGGCTTTGTGAGGACTGAATTTCAGTTTGACTTCTCCCTCTGCCCAATCCTGCTTCCCCCTCTTCCTTTCATAACTGTCGATCCCTAAGAAGAAGCTCGCACCACAAACTCCACCTTAGTACCTGCTTATGTTGAATGCAACCGCTGACAGTTGCTAAGAAAATGGGTGAGACTATTGGACTACTGGCCATCGTTTGTCCAGCACTTCCAAGCGATGAAGAGAAACTGATACTGATGATATCATCATTTGAGTTCCACATCATGTCTAAAGCTATGCCGAAAGCCAAACATACTCCCGGACTTTGCAGCTTTGTAAGTCAATAAGTTTACATTATTATTATTGATACTCTTATTATGCATAAGTTATTTTAAAATATACATCTATCACTTACAACTAGATAACTTTGATTGACAAAATACAAAGAACTTGACTTTGTTAAAAAATGAAGATGAACTATGAATGGCTATGAAAGAAACAGAAATTTTATTCCACCATGGCCTGCCCCAAAATGGCACACTGATGTTGAGCTTAGTCTCTTCTATTCATGGTTCAATTATAAGAAAATATGAGTCATTATTACCATTTACCATGCTGGCTCAGAATTACCGTGTACCTCCGTAAGCCAAATGGTTTTTAAACATTTCCCAGGGAACATCTGCCCAGCTCTTAAAATATTGTTTTAAAAACATTATGGGCATAATGAATAGACAACCTCTTATCTGCTTGTAAATTCCAGTAGATAAGCAAGAGCAGTAAGAGCAATAAATTATACAGAAGTCTTAACATATCTTTGCAATTGACTAGCAAGTGAGTCTATTTCTGACATGCTTAATAGTTTATAAGAAGCCTTACAGGATGGCTTTTTGACACTTGATTACCTAAATACATAGAGCAACCATACGAATAAAGAAAACACCTGATGGGAGGTATCTTGAAAATAGTCATGAATGTTACTTAGGGTTTCTATCTGAAATGCCAGTTTTCAAAAACAGGAGGATGAAAAAAAAGCATAATGCTAAAATTTAACAACCCTGCAGCACTACACAGTATACAAGGCACATTTTAAAACCTGGCAGATCATTGTTTTTACCCCATATTCATAGGTAACAACTGTGCATAGTGTAGGTTAAGCAAGTTGCTCAAACTAACGATGAATAAATTAGGGACCTGAAAGCTGCTGTCATTTCCTCTATCCATATGACCAAGAGTGACAGTATTAGGCTGGTCTCGCTGCACTATTCCATGTGCCCCTGGGAGCCCAGACTACAATGTGAATTGTTCTCTCTAGAGTGGTACAAATGATAACCTTGATATCAGCTGTACGACTAGAAGCACCCTGGTCTTCAGGAAGTTGCATGACCCATGACTGACTGGGTAACCTCAGTTTATTTATGAAAGAGGAAAAATTATAAACACCTTGCCTAAGTAAATATTACTGACAGGTAAACTCTGCTCTGATTCTATCAAATAAGGTATACAAGAATGTCCACAGCAGCTTTTTTCATAATATCCATCACGAAAAACAATGGAAATATCCATCAATAGGAGAATGGAAACAAAAACTGTGGAGGGTCATATGATAGACTACTACACAGCAGTAAAAAACAACAAATGTGTGATGCCTGCAATAATATGGATGAAATTTACAGACATTATGTTGAGTAAAAGAAACCAGAGAGAAAAGAGCACACACTATATGATTCCATTTATATGAAGTTCAAGAACAGGCAAAATTGATTGCTGATAACAGAAATCAGAATAGTGGTTGCCTCGAGGAGGCTGAGTTTCAACTGAAGAGGGGTCTGAAGGAAGCTTTGGGCTGCTGGACATGCATTATATCCTGACATAAGTGATAATTATTTAGATATGTGTGTAAAAAGTTCCTTGAGATCTTCTCAAATACCACATCTTCTTGGATAAGGGAAATAAAAGAAAAAATAATGGAGACTAAAGAGCTTCTGCAAGGCAAAGGAAACAGGATCAAAACAAAAAGACAACCCACCAACTGGGAGAAAATATTTGCAAATCATATCCCCGACAAGGGGTTAATCTCCATGATATATAAAGAACTCATACAGCTGAGCAACAACAAAAAACAACCCTCCAAAAAAATGGGCAGAGGATATGAACAGACATATCTCCAGAGAAGATTATACAGATGACCAATAGGCACATGAGAATATATTCAACATCTCTAATCATCAGGGAAATGCAAATCAAAACTACACTAAGATATCACCTTACACCCACTAAAATGGCTATAATCACTAAGACAAAAAATAACACGTGTTGGAGAGGTTCTGGAGAAAAGGGAACCTTCATACGCTGCTGGAGGGAAAGCAAACAAACGCAGCCACTATGGAAAATAGCATGGAGATTCCTCAAAAAACTGAAAATAGAAATACAATATGACCAAGCTATCTCACTACTGAGTATCTATCCAAAGAACTTAAAATCAACAATTCAAAGTGACTTATGCACCCCTACGTTCATTGAAGCATTATTCACAACAGCCAAGACATGGAAGCAACCCAAGAGCCTATCATCGGATGACTGGATAATGAAGAGGTGGTATACATACACAACGGAATACTACTCAGCCATAAAAAGACAAAATCGTCCCATTCACAACAACGTGGACCAGATAGAGAAAGACAAACACCAGATGATTTCACTCATATGTGGAAGATAGCCATACACATAGACAATGAGAACAGTTCAGTGGTTACCAGGGGAAGGGGGCTGGGAGGTGGGCACAGGGGCTGAAGGGGAGCACTTATACGATGACAGAGAAGTAATAATGTACAAGTGAAATCTCACAATGTTGTAAAGTATTATGAATTCAGTTTAAAAGAAAAGTTCCTTGAGCTGACACTTTATTATATGTGTGCTAAAAATCAATAGTAGAGTTTGGTTTTAAATCTGCTCTGAATCCTTTGACCGTGAACACATTGACTAATCTGACACACTGCAGAGCAGTTTAGTGGAACTCCAGGGCCATATATCTAAATACGCCACCATCTTGACGCTACTTAAAATCATTCATCTTGAATACACACTGACCTTTATATTTTTGAGATGATATATTCTTAATAGAAGATGAATTTTGAATTGTTCACTCAGTTTCAGTATTGGATTTTTCTAGACCTATGTTCTGAGATTCTACTGCTGTGTAATTAGCAACATATACCTATAAACAAACCAGAAATAATGTATATAATATATACCCACTAGTAATCATATCAGCTATTAATAGCACAGGTTCATGTCACCTTAGGCAACAGATGAATATTTTAAAGTGGGGTAAAAATTCAATTTTTATAAATGGAAGTCTATTTAAACTCCATTTTCAAAATTTATGTTTGCTTATTTCTCCATCCAAATCAACCCCCAACTAAAGTAATTAATTATCCGAAACCACTGAAATATTACACTTCAAAAAACAGCCCTTTAATAAAACTTCTTGTTTGTTTTATAAGTTTCTCCCCTTTCGTCAATCTACTGAAAACTATACCATAGATCAACAAAAGAAAGACACAAGTTTTGCTTTGTTTTGCTTTGTTTTTCTCATCAGAGTGTTTGGTGGTGAGTGACTAGAAGAACAAAAAGGCAAAGTAATGAAATCATTCAGAGTCGGGCCCCCGGCTCCGAGTCAGACACCATTTATGAGGTTTGCTAATCCTGGGCTTTACTAGAAAATGCTGATTATTAGAGGTTTAGGAGTCTGAAGGTCTTGTTAAGAGCCTCCCTATGCTGACTGAGAACTTGAGAAAATTGCAATCTCTTTCTAGTCTGCATTTTAAACAAATTTCTCCCTGGCTGCTCTTCAGAGCTAAATGGTTTCTGTGCTTGGAAAACTGAACAAACAACTGAATTCTGGCCTTGTAAAGGTCTCTTCTGTTTCAGGTTGGTGGCATTTCAGCTCCCATATGTCATCCACTTTTTGAGACGGTAGAATCTCCCGGATCATCCTTGAAAACAAGATCAGACATATTTCTGTGAGTGGGAATCACGTGCTATATTGAGCCTGCTCTGCCCTAACTTGTTTAAAGCAAAGCTGTTCAAGAATTTATGATGACCTGGGGGCCAGCCCAGTGGCACAGCGGTTAAGTGTGCACATTCCGCTTCAGGCAGCCCAGGGTTCACCAGTTCGGATCCCGGGTGTGGACATGCTACCACTTGGCAGGCCATGCTGTGGTAGGCATCCCACATATAAAGTGGAGGAAGATGGGCACTGATGTTAGCTCAGGGCCAGTCTTCCTCAGCAAAAAGAGGAGGATTGGCAGTGGATGCTAGCTCAGGGCTAATCTTCCTCAAAAAAAAAAAAAAAAAGAATTCATGATGACCTGACTTGCACTAAAATTTCATTCACAGTACAATTTTGACTCTCTTTTAGGGAAAGAATTGAGTCTTTCTAATAGTTTATTCTGTGTGCAGGCCCAAAAAATATTATTGCTTATTGACAATAAAAATAATATGCAATTATTATAATGCTAGACACATCAGAAGTGCCCAGTACATTCTCACTGATTGACTGACATGTAAATGAAATACGTGATTCTTTATGATATTTACAGATTGAGAAATTCAGGAAACACATTATTTATTCAAGAAAGACCTAAAAGATTAGTGCTAAATGTCTAGCTCTACTGTTCTGTCCATCTCTCTTTGGCCTGGGTGAGAGGCTATGTAACCTAGATTTAACTGTGGTTGTGTCTCCTTGACCTTCCATAACACAAGTGGAGTAGAAGCAAGATATGAATACAACAGAAAAGAGAAGTCAACACCTAAGCCCCAAATCAACACGAGGAAGCATTTTTAGCACTAAACTGTGTGGTGTTGAAGTTTCTACACAAAGAAAACAAAAGGGGCCTGGTCCTGGCCCTGTAGGAGGTCACAGTACCCTGACTTCCGGTCTCTGGAATCAAAACTATTGAAGAATAAGATGACGGTAAGATCAATGTTCAAAGATGAATGTGCCGTTGGGTTGAAGCTGAATGAACGCGTAATAGCAGCGGATAGGGAGAGAGATACCAGGGGACTTGTTTATATACCCTGACGTAGGGAAGAGGAAGTTGTTGGGACTTTTTTTTAAGGTTTTTGTTTGTTTTGGGTTTTCTTTATTTTGTTTTTGCCCTTTAATCCCAGTTTAGGCCTCATACACTACCAATTTTCAAAAAGGGAGCTTTTACCAATAAGAAAGCTCACCAATTCAATATTAATTTATCTGAACTCCATATACCATCGATAGGGTATTATGCTAGATAATTATCGTATTCAATGTCCAATTTACAAATGCTGGCCAAGTGACTTAAGTAGTTCTGACATCCTTTGGGTATAAACTTGCCTATACGAACGACAGCATTATTTCTGATCACACTGCTCAGCCCCAAATTGGAAAGGGCTACAGAAAAATCCTCTAAACATTGGGTTCCTGAAATCAAGAAAATTTCATGAAATCCTAAGTGGCTATTCTAATATTTGAATAGGCAGTAACAGACATTTTTGATTGACTCACTGTCACCCACTCTTTATTAGTATTGAATGAGTTGTGGTTCATCAGGAGAACAGAAGGCACCCTATGAATCATGCATCTGACAGGTTTCATAAAGAATTAGAAGCTTACATTTTTCTTAGAAGGGATGGGAGAAGAAAGGTCAGGGATGCTTCTAACAAAGCATCTGAAGGGTGGAGAAGTTGTTTCAGCCCAAAGCACTAAAGCTGTTGATTAAAGGTCTTGCCTGGAAGATGCTGCAATTCTCTAGAACCTCTGAGAAGGTCTTATAAACTGACTCAGACTGAATCCACTTAGTTGGATTCACCTCTGACTGCACATCTGGTTGCACTATGTCCATAGAATAATGGTTTCCTCTTCTAAGTTCCTTTCATTGGTAAGCTCAAATCTGAGACTACACAGGGAAGGGGATTCTGGGAAATATAGTTCCCAGCTGCTTTGCTGAAATTCAGACAAGGCTTCAGACAGGAGTGCTGGGTGACCAATGGACTGCAGGTTATAAAGCACAAGTTCCCCCGAATTGTGCATCACTTTCTAAAATAATGCTCATGATAAGGTGTTAGTACCTTAAAAGAATATGTGTTCCATTTAAAAGGGAGCAGGACTCTGAGGGGGGAAGAGTGTGAGAAACACAGTATATTTTAACCTTGGCTTAGAAATTAACAATGAACAATAGCATAGAAAGGTACTAAAAAACTGAGGGGGGGATCATGTTTGATTTTATTTAATCCAACATTTCCAAACTTATTGGATCAAAGAGTCCTTTCTTTTCATGTAGCATTTATTAACAAGGTTCCACAGTGTGCTCTTATATAAATCCTATTTCAAGGGATGTTTTCAGCATCCTTCAAGACTATTAATGAAATTGATGTTAAATAAAGCATACTAGCTAACGCATTTATCTCTTCTCCCTCCTGACTCTCTACTGAAATCACAGAGGTGGGATTTTTAAGGCATAAACCTCAAAAATAAAAGGAACTAGAAAGAAAGACATCAGAGATGACAGATTTCAACAGTTTTGAAAGATGAATAATAGACGTAAAATTAGTAACTAGGGAATGTGATTTAAGATATTTAACAATCATCACGACCTGGGCACCAGCCAATCAGAGGAGAAACTAGGAGAGAGTAGGGCTGGATCCTGGATGCTCCCCGCTGCGCTAGAAATTAACCCTTTCATTGATGGATGGTGGAGAGTTGAGGGCCCCAGGTGGATAATTTGGGACTAAGGAAGGTGGGGAATACTCGGTAGGTTAAGGGACGAAACTATTTAAGAATTGACAAAGAAGTGTTTCAGGAGTTTAACAACTAGTAAACCACTCTACGAAGAAGATGTTCTAATTAGAAAGAGACAATGAATGTCTTAAACTCTGTATGTGTAAAATACAGTCTAAGCCTGTGTCACAGGGCTCCTGTGACCTGCCAAGGGGTTCTACCAACCCTAGAAAGAAAGTGTGCAGCGTGAATGCCAGTGCTTTGTAAGCTACAAAATGCTATATACATACTAGTTATTAATTCTCCTCTAACTGCTATCATGGTGCTTGCTTCCTAAAATTAAGAAATTATTGGAAAATTTGTGGCTCTTTTTTCCGATTTTCACCAAAGAACACATACATCAAAATTGTTTACTGCTCACAAACAAAAATAAAAAATATATTCACAGCAAGAATGTACGCCCTAAGTGCTTCCCCAAATGTACACTCAGTAAACAAAGCTAATTTTTCTCGATCTCACACAGCAACCCCAACACCTCCAGGGTTTTTATCAGAAGAGACTCTTTTCTTCCGGAGTTATCTTGTCTCAAATATTAGTACCTGTTCCTTCACCAACACCACCCCTCCCACACGCACACACACAAACCCCACACACACCTGCCATCTTTGCCTCTCTTTCAACAAACATGCACTGGCTCATTCTTCAACAAACTCACACCCCAGTGAGTTCAAGGTGCCGCCCATAAGCTAAGACTATTTTCAGGGGCAGAGAAGAAATCTTCGTTTTTGTTGCTTTGCTCCTGAGCCTTCAGTTTTTTCTTGTGTTTTTGTTTTTTTTTTTTTTTTGGAGGAAGATTAGCCCTCAGCTAACTACTGCCAGTCCTCCTCTTTTTGCTGAGGAAGCCTGGCTCTGAGCTAACATCCGTGCCCATCTTCCTCTACTTTATATGTGGGACGCCTACCACAGCATGGCTGCCAAGCAGTGCCATGTCCGCACCCGGGATCCGAACCAGCGAACCCCAGGCCGCCGAGAAGCGGAACGTGTGAACTTAACCGCTGCGCCACCGGGTCGGCCCCCTTCAGTTTTTTCTTTTACAAAAGACCCCACTTTACCCAGGATTCTTGACCTTACTCTGAAAAATTACAGTAAAAATTAACATTGCCATTTAACTGAAGATTGTTAGGGTTGAGTACTCGACATTTTCTTGGTAATAATTCACAATAATTTAAAGACATTATTAGACTTTCTGGCTGCTTGTAGGACAACTAAGGTGAAAGTTTAAGTGGGTTGTTGGTCAAAAGTGAACTCAGTTTACTGTCCTCTGGACTCAACGTGCTAATTTAATCTCAATAACTCTGCTAATGCTGCTCACCAAACAGAATGGCTTTCTCTCTTTTTTCTAACCTTTTAAATTTTATCCTTCCTTCATGAACAAATGCAAATTCCATCTTATTGGTGAAAGTTTTCTCACTAATTCTTGGCCACAGTGACCTCTCACTAGCCTGCCGTCCTACAGGGCTTATTTTCTATATCATACATTTTTGCTTATAACCAAAGATGATGCTGAACTATTGGCTATGCTTTCATCTTCATGGGCCAGTTCTCCTACAAGATGGTGAGCCCTTTGCGAAAGAGGCTGTGTCTTGCCCAGGGATATTTTCTGAGTGTATTTGTCAGGGTTCAGCCAGAGAAGTAGAGTCACTAGGAGATATATTTATTAGAAGGGATTGACTAGTACAATGGTGGAAACTGGCTAAGCAAGTCCAAAGTCCATAGAACAAGCAGTCAGGAAGGAACGATGACAAGCAGGCTGGAACCCCACAGGCACAAGCTGAAGCTTTCTGTCCATAGGTAGTGGTCAGAAGGAAGATCCAGACGGAAGGGGGAACAATTACAGAGCCAGAAGCTGAATGGAGTTCTGACTTTAGGGAAATCCTATGTCCTCTTTTAAAAGCTTTCCCACTGATTAAGTTAGGCCCCTCGGGATATTCTTCCTTTTTATTAATTTAAAGACTGATTAGGGACCTTAATCGCATCTGCAAAATCCCTTCACAGCAGCACCTAGATTAGTGTTTTAACGACTGGAAGAAGTTATGTGTATGCTACAAAAAGACCACTGCCATCCTATCTTCACAAGAGGATATCCTTTGTAACCTGCTCTAACCAGACACATGCAAGATAGAGAATTCCAGGGACTGCACTTCTATCAAGTGAAGTTGACATCAGAAAGCTGTCACACTGAGCATGTGGTACATAGGACACAGATGACACTATTGCTACTCTTAAAGAAGAAATAAAGCCTTATGTGAGTAAAATAAAGTTATTTCCTAACTCCCAAAATGTCCAGCTCTGTGCTGGATGCATACTAGGTACACAATAAACAATCGAAGAAATAACTGGTGGCCTCGGCTAATTTCTGCCCAGTTTAATTATGATTGATTTGAGTACTAAACAGGTTTGATGAGTACACTGTTTTGTCTTCATCAAATGATCTCACGGGAAGCAAGAGTTGAGGTAACAGCAGCATTGTATCTACCTCACTTTTTTTCTGTTAAGAAATACATGCTAATGCTATTTGACCATTAAAAAGAACGAAATACATCTTTGAGTATAATGTAGAATAAATGCAAAAAAAAAAAAAAAGTAAAAAGAAATACGTGCTGGAGACAGCCCTGATGGCCTCGTGGTTAAGTTTGGCACACCCTGCTTCAGTGGCCCAGGTTTGGTTCCCGGTTGTGGAATCACACCACTTGTCTGTCAGTAGCCACACTGTGGTGGCAGCTCACACAGAAGGACTAGAAGAACTTACAACTGGAATATACAACTATGTACTGGGGTTGGGGGTTTGGGAAAGAGAAAAAAAAGGGAGAGTGGGAAAGACTGGCAACAGATGTTAGCTTAGGGTGAATCTTTACCAGCAAGAAATACACGTTGAATGGTTATTTCTGAAAACAGCACAAAAGTACTCATTATATTTAATTTATTATGTTTAATGGAAGCAGGCTATTTCAAATTCATAGTATAAGCCATCAATGAGAATTATCAAAATAACTGAACAAATAGCAATAACCCACCCTTTGAGGTCAATGCTATAATTCATCCATTCATTCAATAAATATTTATCAAGAGCGTCTGCATGCTATCGTGGTTCCACATGCTGGAGACATGGTCAAAGAGAAAGTTTCTCCACACACAGCATGTGTTAGGCAGGAGGTGACGGGAGATAAACAAGTGAACAGTTTAATATACAAAATTATCAGTTAATCCAGGCAGATTCAAAAACTCCAGGCCTGAAACTTTTCATGGCCCTCACTAAAAGAAAAAAATAAAGCATACAAAATCATTGGATACAAAATTAGATACGCATGTTACTACTTATTAGCAAGGGAAAATAAATTATAAATCTTACAAAGCTGACAGTCAAAAACATCACAAAATTCAGCAAAATGCCACAATCTTTTTATTAACTTCATGACACATTCTATAATCCATATTTTGCTATATTTTTGATTGCATACTCTATGAAAATTATTTTGTATCATTTGGTAATATTTTCTGTAAAAAAAAGTGCTAAGGGCCGGCCCAGTGGCACAGGGGTTAAGTTCGCACGTTCCACTTCTCAGTGGCCCGGGGGTCACCAGTTAGTTCAGATGCTGGATGCAGACATGGCACCGCTTGGCAAGCCATGCTGTGGTAAGCGTCCCACGTATAAAGTAGAGGAAGATGGGCATGGATGTTAGCTCAGGGCCAGTGTTCCTCAGCAAAAAGAGGAGGATTGGCAGTAGTTAGCTCAAGGCTAATCTTCCTCCAAAAAAAAAAAAAAAAAAAAAGAAAGTGCTAATTCAGGTTTTCCTCTGGCATGGTTGATCAAAACTTGTGGTGTTTTTTCATTATTATTGGTTATTTAGAAATGTTTCTTACAGCTTCACAATTCATTATTGCTAACGTATGTAAATTTTGGTAGTATACTGTAAGTTTCTGTGCTAAAACACAGCACCTATAATAATTCTATTTCACACAACTCCAATCAAGAAAGCAGACAAATTTTGCATTACATAATTGCTAGATGCCGTATTACACAGTATATTCCTGATAGCACAGCATTTCTGTTTGAATTAAGCATCAGTGGGAACCAAGTCCTCCAATTATAACTCTATACATCTGGTGATTAAAATAGCTTTCCACAGACTAGCTTGTGGTGTTTCATACATAAACATAATTTCTTCCCCACTCCCTTCATAATTCCTTTGCCAAGAATGGTATGTGGGACACGCTCAAAGTGTCATATGGCATCTGGCCCTGCTCCACCATTCCACGAATGTCAACTGTATTCCCAACTCACCTTCCCCCTAGCTAGACCCCAACAATGCCACTCTAATGCCATCCGTCATGGAGGGAAATAGCACACATGGTCGTGGTTAAAAAAAACTTACTTTTAGGGGCTGACCCCGTGGCTGAGTGGTTAAGTTCGCGCGCTCCGCTGCAGGCGGCCCAGTGTTTCGTTGGTTCGAATCCTGGGCGCGGACATGGCACTGCTCATCAGACCACGCTGAGGCAGCGTCCCACATGCCACAACTAGAAGGACCCACAACGAAGAATATACAACTATGTACTGGGGGGCTTTGGGGAGAAAAAGGAAAAAATAAAATCTTTAAAAAAAAAATTAAAAAAAATTAAAAAAAAACTTACTTTTATAATTCTTATTAAAATATAGGGCCAAGTGAGAGGCCCAGGATAACAAGGGCCAAGGTCAGCGGGGCAGTTTAGTAAGGAGTTTGCTCAGTTACTTCTCTGAAACTTTTGTTGCTTTCTGCTGTCATATCCCCAGGTTCCTCTCTGATCACCACTGGTCTTCTGGATCTTTGTATGTGATATAATCATTGCTGGTGTGGAGGTGGATCCTGTACTGCGACAGACTTGATACGCTGTGGGACACTAACCAGCTCAAGTTGGCCTCAAATCTAGGACCTTTCATCTCATTAGTACCTTTGAGTAAAGTAATATATTTGAAATATTAAGCCATGTTTTCCTTCAGTTTTGCTTTCCCAGCCCCGCCCCCGCCCCCGCCCCCGCCCCCGCCCCAGCCCCAGCCCCAGCCCCAGCCCCAGCCCCAGCCCCCAGCCCAGCCCTCTATCTTCCTCCACAGTGATTAAGTAGAACTGCTATGTTGTATGAGGGACACGGCAGGATAATCAAAAGAAGGCTCTCACTGCTTTCCAAAAGCCTAAGGTCCTGAGGTGAACTGGTGAACTGAGAGGACTACTCCTAACCTCAAAAATCAGAGAAACAATAATAAACAGGGAATTCTGCCTCTAGTCCCTAAGCAGAAAAGATTCTTCCATTAAAGAAAGAAAAGAGAGTTGGAGGGGACGTGACAAGTGTAGGGATCAGAGAGGAGGCTGAAGGGGTGAGTAAGAGTGGCATGGAGTCCTGGTTTCTGGGCCCTGTGTCCTGTTTCTAGACAAATGTCTGGAGAGTCATCAAGATCCCAGAAAGAAAAAGATGCACAGGGAATCCAGGCAAACAGGTCTCAGCACTATAGTGACTTCAATGCCCCAACACAGCGTGAGATCCCACAGTACCACACAGACCACTGATGGGGCCACCCAGACAGGAAAGAGACATATGTCAGATGACCTGCACGGACCGAGGACTAGACAGGGAGATGGACATCCAGCCAGATATTTGTGAGGATAAATGACGTGAAGGGTTCACCCTGCTAAGAGGGGGTCAAGGGGATTCTTTAGTTGACTGGAATTACATTCCTTCCACCTTGCCAGAATGGCAGACTAAAAATAGATATCAAGATATAAGACAAATAAGAATTATAAATAGAATTATGATAAATTATAGATACAATTAAGAATTAAAATAAGAAAAAAAGATAATTATCAATGTGCATACACACACACACACATACTTATCTTGCATACATGAATTGTGCCCTGAAGAACATATCTTTTACACCTGGTTATCAGAGGCCAAGTCATTCTATTGAAGGCATTTTTTTAAATAGCCTTCCGTAAAAAAAATCAAAGAATTTATTAATAAAAAAAAATCAGAATTCTCAAGTGAATTCTACATAACTTATAATAATTCAGATAAGTTTTCTTTCACGGGAAAAGATATTAATATTAACACACCCTGCATCTATGTCTGATGGTATTCATATTTCACACTCTGAATAGGAACAGATGTTTATGTATTAATTATTACTATAAAAGCTATGTCTTCATTGCAAATATCTAGCCACAAAATTGTCATTAACAAACTAGTTTTTTATCACAAATAAAACGAGAATCTTTATATTAATTTTAAATGTATTAGCTATATTCTGGATTAAACATTTTATGAAGCTAACTATTCTTAGTCCTTAAATTTACATAAATTTCACAGAACATTAGATATCAATTTTAAACTGGCAAAGATGTTAAGTTGCTAACTGAATGTGTTTAATTTGGCTGATAAAGGCATATATTGTTCATTTTTCCAAAATTACACTCAACTCACTGAAATTACAATTTCAAGCCAGAGGAACGTACTGTCTATACTCACTCCCCTCTAGGAACGGGTCTCCACAGGCCTCGCTCAGGAGAGGAATGCTGAGGAGCCTCATCAAAGGGTCTGTCAAGAAGTCACCTGGAGACCCGAAGGAAGCTGCACAGACCCCTGATTCGCAGGTACCAGAGCCACCTGGGCACCGAAGTCCTCGAGGCCAGGGGCTGGCCCAGGGCGCGGACAAGCTGCAGCGCCGCATTTCGCGCAAGGAAAAAACCCCAAGGAGCTGCTCCACACCCCCAAGAAACTCAGTGGTGCCTCACGTGCAAATGATCTCCGGGCCACGACTACAACGTGCTGCGCCTGCGCCTGCGCCTTCGCCTCCTCCAGCGGCATCCGCACGTGTGCGAGGAGCCGGCTCAGTACGTGGTCAGTGTCGGCCCGCGCTCCGGCCGTGCGCTGCGCGTGGAGTCCGGCCGCAGTCAGATGACGGGCGCTTGCCCCACTCAGACTCATAGCCTTATGGCCGCCTCTCTCCCCTAACCTACCTTCCCCGCAAGCGCCCTCTAGCAGAATTGTAACTTAAAATGATAATTACCACTAAACATATATACACGTGGACACACACACTTTTGTGCTAGCTGGTCCCAATTGCTAATACCAAAGTTCTGTACATCCATCATTATTTTAAAACATCATTATGTAAAATGTCGATGTACATGGTGTACCCAACGAAAATTGTTAAATTTGAACAACAGTCAAGAATACCATTTAAAAAAATGCCAGTTTGGAAAAGTTCCTAATTTCTGTTTGTAATCGGTTAAAACCCTAAAATGATTTCAAATGCAGTTGTAGGATAAGAATCGGGAATAAGAAAGGGAGCTCACCAAGTAAAAATTTCATGGATTTTTCTCTTTTTTATTCCACTATGTGGTCTCTTTTTATGTGCCTCTGCAGCCACCTGGAGTGCTTCTGGGCTTCCTGTTCTTTGAATGATGACAGAGAAATGTTCACCCTCCAGCAGCTGACCCTAGAAATAGATGCACTGGAGAAGGATCTAAGGACCAGAGAACTGGGCCATATGCCTCTAGCAAATGAAGTTTTGTGAGAATCCAAGTTTGAGTCAGGACTGGGAGAGGGAGTAAAGGTGGGGGACGGATTTTGGAGTTTGGGCTAGGGGTGGTACACAAGCTGTAATTGCAAAAATTAAAATCCATTATCATTTTCAGGGTTTAATGAAGGACAGAAAGAAAATGTAGACTAAATCACTAAATTCCCCGAGAGAGTCAAGTCTGACTATTCCGTACGGTTTCCACTCTCAAAAATTTCATGTCAACACATAAAAACAAGAATAGGTGCAAGGCAAGGGAATTATTTCCTTTTAGCACAGTGATAATTAAAAGAAACTGTCTGGTAGGCTGTAATTCCAAAAAATGCACAAAACATGCCTGCAGAACAACTTACCAGTCACACATCTAGCACTCATTTATTTAGTCTTTCAACAGATATTTTTGGACACTGGTGGCCTGGATACAATACTAAACAAGAAAGATACTGTCTGTAATTTTCATGAAATGTATATAGTCCAGTATATGTGTGTATACGCGTGTGGGGGGGTGGAGGTGGGAATTAACCAAATAATTTACTCACTCATTGAATTAATATTAATCAAATGGCTACAATATGCTGCACCCATTCTGTGTGCTGGCAATGAGCAAAGTTCCTTTCCTTGAGATGACTCGCATTCTAATGAGAGAGGTGATACATAAACAAATAATATTTCAGGTATTGGTAAATCTGATGAGAAAAACAAAAAGCCAGGGAGTGATGAGAGTATGTGTGAGTTTGTGTGTGAGTGTCCACTTTTTAAGTTTTTCAGATTTGGTGGTTTAGGACAGGCTCCTCTACGGAGGTGACATTTCTGCAGAAATCTAAATAAAATGAGGAAATGAGCCATGGGAATACATAAGGAAGAAACGTTTTAAGCAGAGAGCAAAGAGCAAAGGCCCTGAGTTGGAATGTGCTTGCGTGTTTAAGGACTATCATGAATGACATATTTATTGAGTGCACAATTTATTCAGCTCTGACTATGTGCCAAGAACCAGAGACCCAATATAAGCAAAATCAAGTCCTAGTCCTTAAGGGGTATAACTCATCCCTCAAGGATTGCAATGGGAACAGACACAAGCACGAAGCTCTCCAATCAACTCCAGGTAGTTGGGAAAATTGTGTTAGAAAATCTCTGGTAAAGGTAATATATGGAATGAATAGTATTAAGGGTACAAGAAATTGGCATCCACACAATTAAGCCAGTTATAAGGGAATGCCATGACCATCAGAGGCAAGACGGTTCCCAGATATAAATGTCATCGGTGAGAGAAGTAGGAAAGGGGTATGGGTACAGGAAGTGGACAACACATACATTTTTAGAAAAGTTATGATGAGTAAAAAGTACTATTACCTCCGATTAGAAATAAATAAATAAATAGAGAAATAAATAAAGAGAGGCAAAGTTGGTTAAATGTTAGTGCTTCATTGGCTAAAATTCACACCAAGTGTTTATATATGTTGTCAATGATTGTTGTTAATATATGTCTTCAATGGGCAGTTAGTAGGACTGTTAAGACAGATAAGAACACTTAAAATAATAGATTCCCAAGTTTTCTGTTATTAACAAGCCAAATTATACAGCTTTATACTGAAAATATACCACTTTGGACACTCTAAATAATTTTATTAGAAATTTCTCTACTTCTGAGTTATGTTAGTTTTTATCACCTTCTATGAAAATGGAAGGTTTTTGAAGGTTGTCATGAATTATCTATTCCTTTATCAAAGGGAATATCTGTCACATGTGTGTACAAATCTAGGTTCGGACATATTAAAAAGGTATGATATGAATGGGGCTGACAGTGTCGAGTTAGCTCTCTCTTTTATTTCTAGAATACCTCAGAGTACTCAGGCAAGGTTTTGTGCAGAGCCAATTTTGATTCCAAATTTTCTATGAAAGTTATTTCATCAGTTTTAAAAGTTAAACTGTAGATAATTTATAATATCTTTAGGGGTTTTTTTCTTTGTTAGTTTGACCAGATTAGAGTTCAACATTTCTGAGATTTCTTGAGATTAAAAGTTAATATATTCTGAAAGAGTAATTCTAAAGAACGGTAGACACCCTTTAAGAACTATAGCAACAAAAAGAGAGGAAGCTTGCCAGATAGGTTAAAAATTTAATTAAATTACAGCAAAGCCAAGGGCAAGAATTGTAAATCCATACTTTCTGAACTTCAGGTTTACACTGAGCAACGCTTTTAAATTAATGCTGGTTTAGTGTCCCAATGCATAAGAAATTCACCCACTCCCCAGGCCTTTATTTATATGCAGAAGCCATAGGAGGACAAATCAAAATCAAATGATTAAGTGCCTACTATGTGCCAAATCCTGGATGAGATACTCCATGGGCTTTTCTCAACTTCAAGGCTTATAACAAAACAGCTTCAAAAAATGGTTTTTGACAAACTTGTTCTTCACCTGCTGTTCTAGCTTGAGCTGCTCGCAGAAATAATATCCAACAAAAGACAGTAACCCTGAAACACTGTGACCCTAATCATCTACTCTCATACCTTGCAATTGTGAGTAAATCGCCTCTTAGGGGCAAATTAAATCTCTTCTTTGCAGCCGAAAGCCCTACAACCAAGCGTGTCCCTTCTTAAGATTCATTTATATAGAACGTCAAGTGCACAGAGTGTAAGGGTCCCTCTTGATATCTGGTACTAGTGTTTACAAATGCACATAACCTACTCTCGTGTACACACATGTACTCATACCATTAACATTATTCATTCAGAACATCAAATCATAGGAATTTTTGTCCATCTAGAATCTCTTGTTAAACAAAAATCACTGACGTGATTGAAGAATGGTAAGAAAGCCCATATCAGTCACACTGTGACATGATCCACATGCAGAGTATGAAATTAGAGACTCTTGGGGAACTTTCCAAGATTCCACTGAAAAAGAACAGCTTTTGGTGGATTCATTTTCTCTTCCTTTGAATAATTATAGATCTATCAACTGAAAGTGAATTTGATGGAGTGAACTGCTAGGCCAGGTCTCCTGATAGAAAACTAATAGTCAGGGTTCTTTGAGAGTAAAGAAGAATACTAATTCAAATCAAAAAATTTCATTATAAAAGTATACTTTCTATGCACATGAAGCGAATACTTGAGTCAATTATTTTTGCCTTAAATAACAAAATTGAAGATATATTTCTGAGAAAGTATAAATAAAAATGAAAAATATGATAAATCTTTCAAATCTCTTTATTTTTTAAATTGTCCTTTAAAACATTTATTCCATTTGAAAGCATAATTCCATTTCTAGGAGTTTAAGAAAATAATTAGAATTCTCCTCAAGTAAGTACTTCTTCTGAGCAATATTTATAAAAATAAAATTGCATCACCATCCTAAATATCTCTCACTAAAAGATGCATTTGTAAATTATGGCAAATTCATCTGACAGGATATTATCCATTCTTTAAATCTCTTCAAATAACTTTAGTATCTTAGAAAAATGTCCATAGTATAATGTTAAATGAAAAAAAGTAAAACACAAGATAGCATATATATTTTTTAACATTTCAAATGCATAAATGTACAGAAAAGAGGGCTAAAAGGGAATAAATTAAAATGGCATCTGTGCTTCTCTATGAATAGTAAGATTATATAAATTCCTTTTTATGCTCCTATTTTTTTACACATTTGCTATGATAAACATAATACTTTTATTCAACATAAAGATGTTTATTTATTATTTTTTTTGGTGAGGAAGATTGGTCCTGAGCTAAATATGTGCCAATCTTCCTCCACCTTGCATGTGAGACGCCAGCACAGCATGGCTTGATGAGTGATGTGTAAGTCCATGCCCAGGATCCAAACCCTCAAACCCCAAGAAGCTGAAATGGAGCTTGTGAACCTAACCACTATGCCACCAGGCCAGCCCCAAAGATATTTATATTTTAAGAGAGTAAGCTGGAGGAAACTTTTGGAGGTGATGGATATGTTTATGTCATGGCTTATGGTAATGGTTTCATGGGTATATGTTATCTCCAAACTCATCAAGTGGTATACATCAAATATGTAGGTTTTTGTGTGTCAATCAGACCTTGATAGTATTTTTTAAAGTCTTTTTTTAATTGTTAATTTTATCTAAATCTTTCTAATACTCAAAGTTTCATAAACAGTGAGAACTACATTTATGCAAAAATATCATGAAACAGTTCAGAAAATTTCACTTCAAAAAAAGATTTATATGCTAAGTGCCATAAACCAACTACTATTTCTTATAATTGTCATTTTATTTTGTTAATAGTTTTTTAATTTAAGTAGTTAGTAGTCTAAGGGATTATGTTTATTGTTTTTTGTTTTATATGGAGATGATGATGATGATTCGTTTTTTCTTCTCAGGAAAGTCTGTTTGTCCTTACACTCAGCATATTATCAGTAATCACTAACCATGATTAGCTATCTGATTAATTTATTTACTTAAGATCCAATTGACACTTACTTATGAGATGAATGCCTGTACCACATAACTACAGCAGTGTTTTCCAAAGTGATGTCTACTAAAAAAAGATCCCATCATTGAACAAGTTTGGACAACACTGCTTAACATCTCCCACCACTTCCCAACTTGGAGATTCAGAATTTAAACATGGATATTTCTGTGTAATTATACTTCATCCACTCTTCCCCAAACTTATTTTTTTACAGAATCCTTCCCCAGAATCTATCTTTTAATAATCTGAAGAACTAGTGTATTGGGGGCAGTCCTTAGCAAGTGTTAATTTATAAAGGAATCAGCTGGGAATAGTGTTGAAATTCATAATCTGATCTAGCAGGTCAAGCGTAAGTCCTGAGATTTTGCATTTCTAACAATCTACTTGGTGAGGCCAGTATTGCAGGCCTACTGACCACACTTTGAGTCCTAATTCTATAGAGAACGTGCTTTAGGAACAGATGAAAGCCTGAAATGTTCCCTACACCCACCCACCCACATATACAGATTTTTTTTCTATAAACTAGCATTCTTTCATCAGATATTTATTGGAAACACGGACACTGTGTGAGGCATGATATCAGATGAGTAGCAAATGTAAGCTTTAAAAAGTAGACATGTGAAAAGATAGCTTTGGTTTAGAGAAACACCTTATGTCTTTCCACGTGGGTTAATTCATAGTCCAAACGACCTGGTTTAATATCTTTCTGAATGGGCACTTAATATTAAATGCCTGTGGCCCAGGCTGGGCTCTTAGCTGCAGTAAATTCAGATGGCAGCTCATTTGCATGGAGCGCCTTATTTAGCATCAGCATTACTATTCCTTTGAGAAGTTCATAACCGCCTTTGTTGTGTTAACTTTTAGACCAGGAGTGAACTCTTGCTAATTCTCTAAAGTTATGAAAATTATCTTAAAAATAAATCAAAGATTAAAATATATACATCTTTTTAAAAAAGACGTAGTGGGGCCAGCCCGGTGGCACAGTGGTTAAAGTGCGCACATTCCGCCACGGTGGCCCGGGGTTCACTGGTTCGGTTCCCGGGCGCGGACATGGCACCACTTGGCAAGCCATGCTGTGGTGGCATCCCACATATAAAGTAGAGGAAGATGGGCATGGATGTTAGCTCAGGCTGGCCTTCCTCAGCAAAAAGAGGAGGATTGGCAGCAGACGTTAGCTCAGGGCTGATCTTCCTCAAAAAGAAGAAGAAGAAGAAGAAGTGGTAATGGGAATTTCATTGCTTAAACTTCACTTTCTCCAAGGCAGTGGTCTCAATCAGGGACAATTTTAAGTCCCAGGGGACATTTGGCAATGTCTGGTGACATTTTTGGTTGTCACACTGGGGGGTGGGGGAGTGCTGGAATCTAGTGGGTAGAAGTCAGGGCTGCTGCTAAACATCCTACAAGATGCAGGATAATCTCCCAGAACAAAGAATTATCTGGCCCCAAATGTCAATGATGCTAAGGTTGAGATACTCTACTCTAAGGCTAAGAACCTTTGCTGTTCCTTAACATTACTTTTGATTTGATGCAGGATATGGATTGGAAAACTGAAAAAGAATGTGCCAAGTCCTATACCCTTTTTACCTGGAGTAGATCTAATGCTGATTTGCAAATAATAGTGCAGAGGGAGCTGTACCGGTCACCAGCTCTCCTGAGAAGATGAAGCCATTTAGGTAGACTACTGAAAATTCCAGTGGTTGTAGCCACTGTCATCGAGAAGGAGTTGGAGTACTAATGGGCCATTATCTGGTTATAATTGATCAGCACCACCTTTCATGTGCACATGGTAGGTTGTTATGGACCATTGAGGAAGCTAAGATTTCCCAGAGCTCCTTTAGAAAAATCACAATTTCTGGTGGGTACCTAGACAATTGTGAAAAAGGCAGACAGTCCTTACATGTTGAAGATATGTGACAGAGGGGAATTTGCTCACATGGAACTGATTTAAAGATTAAAAAGTGTGGGGCTGGCCCGGTGGCGCAGCGGTTACAGGGTTCGCCAGTTCGGATCCCGGGTGTGGACATGGCACTGCTTGGCACGCCATGCTGTGGTAGGAGTCCCATATATAAAGTAGAGGAAGATGGGCACGATGTTAGCTCAGGGCCAGGCGTCCTCAGCAAAAAGAGGAGGACTGGCAGTAGTTACCTCAGGGCTAATCTTCCTCAAAAAAAAAAAAAAAAAAGAAGATTAAAAAGTGAAATAATACACGATGTTGATAATTTATTAAGAATGTCAGATATTCACTCAATTTTTACCATTTTGTCTTTTTAAGAAAACTTTATTGTAGTTAAATATATATAACATAAAATTCACTATTTTAACTATTTTTAAGTGTAAAGATCAGTGGCATTAAGTACATTAGATTTCTGTGCAACCATCACCACTGTCCATGTACAGAACTTTTCATTTTCTCAGACTGAAACTCTGTACCCCTTAAACACTAATTCTCCATTCTTTCCACCCTCCAACCCCTAGCAATCACAATTCTACTTTCTTTTTTTAATGAATTTGACTACTCTAGGTAGCTCATTTAAGTGGAATCATACAATACTTGGCTTTATGTCACTGATTTCTTTCATTTAGCATAATATCTTCGAGGTTCATTCATATTGTAGCATGTGTCAGAATTTCCTTCCTTTTTAAGGCTGAATAATATTCCATTGTATGTGCATACCACATTTTTTCATCCATTCGTCTGTCAATGAACATTTGGGTTGCTTCTATCTTTTGGCTCTTGTGAAGTATTCTGCTATGAATATCAGTACACAAATATCTTTTTAACCCCTGCTTTCAATTCCTTTAGGTCTACATCCAAAAGAGAAATTGCTAGATCATATGGTAATTCTGTTAATTTCAGATGAATCAATTTAATTTTTTAAGGAATCACCATATCATTTTCCAGTGGCTGCAACATCTTATATTCCAAAGAGCAATGCACAAGGGTTCCAATTTCTTCTCATCTTTGCCAACCTTTGTCGTTTTCTGTTCTTTGATAGCCACCATAATGAATGTGAAGTGATGTCGCATGTGGTTTTGATTTACATTTCCCTAGTGATTAGTAGTGGTGAGAATATTTCATGTGCTTATTGGCTATCTGTATATTTCCTTTGGAGAAATGTCTGTTCAAGTCCTTAGCCCATTTCTTAATCAAGGTGTTTATTTTTGTTGTTATTATTGAGTTGTACGAGTTCTTTATATATTCTGGACATCAATCAGTATCAGATATTTTATTCACAAATATTTTCTCCCGCTTCCTGGGCTGCTTTTTCACTATTTTGATGGTATCCTTTCATGCGCAAAAGTGTTTTGTTTTGATGAAGTCCAACTTACCTATTTTTTTCTTTGTTGCCTGTGCTTGTGATGCCGCTGTCTTTTTCCTAATTGACCAACCAACTGTAAAGTTCATCTGGAAAAATGCACATGAAAGAATAACTAGGAAATTTCTGAAAAAGAGGGGTAATAGAGGAATAGTTTTCCCTGGTAATAAATGTATTCTAAAATAACGTAGTCTTGGGGCCAGCCCAGTGGTGCAGCAGTTAAGTGCACATGCTCTGCTCAGCAGCCCAGGGTTCTCCTGGTCATATCCCTAGTGTGGACATGGCACTGCTCATCAAGCCATGCTGTGGCAGGTGTCCCACATATAAAGTAGAGGAAGATGGGCACAGATGTTAGTTCAGGGCCAGTCTTCCTCAGCAAAAAGAGGAAGATTGGGGCCAGATGTTAGCTCAGGGCTAATCTTTCTCAAAAAAATAAAATAAAATAAAATAAAATAGCCTTTGTCTATAAGTAGACAGGCACATCAGTGAAGCATAGTAGAAAATCTAAACTATATGCCTGTACAGTTAGAAATTTAATATATTAAGTATAGCATTTCAAATCAATAAGCAGTGTGGGGGAAACTGGTTGGCCATTTGAGAAAAACTGAAATCTTATTTCATATCTTTTATCAAAATGAATTCCAAAATGAATTTTAGTTTAATCAATGATTTAAACGTAAAAACTGATTTAAATGTAAGACTTGAAACCAAAAGATTAATGAAAAAAGTATGAGAAGATATATTTATAATATACTAATGAGAATGATCTCCCTAAGCTTATCATAAACCTAGAAGCTATATTGAAAATTTTGACTACCTATCCGTTTGAATGTCTATACAGACTTCTGCTCTCAGTAACCAGATGAACTCTCTTACTGAAAACAAGAATAAACCAACAGAAACGGCAACTGTTTGAAGACAAGGAGATTTTAAAATTTCAGGCAATACTTGAGGAATTACAATCTTTGTAAGAAGAGAAACACCAAATAAGGTTCATATTCAAATTGATTTAATAAACTTCGTATTCAGACTGACATTTTATCTTCGGGACATTTTCTGTGTGCGAGTGAGTGGGGCACAGAGCCCAGGCAGAAAGCAGCAGTCACTCTGTGCTGAGAAGGGACGTGTTGGCATGTGGAGCTGCCTAAACAGCTGAGACCTGAAAAGTAAAATCCAAAAGAAGAGGGAATCTCAGAGAAATGAGCCCAAAATCTGACTACAAATTTTCCTCCAAACATTAGCTAACTCTTAAGTACCATATGAGTAGATTAAGATCCCAAGAAATACATCAGAAAACACCAGGGAGGAAGCTAAAGCTGAGCAGAAATTACTACGGCCATGGAGACAGAGGTTGGAGTTCAAAGCCCTTGAAACAGACCCCCAGGCTTTCAGTTATGAGCCACTAAGAGTCACACGCAGGAGTAAGGGACATGTGCTAGTACAGGAGACAGCAAGCTACAGCCTGCGGCCAAATATGGCCTGCCACCTATTTTTGTATGTCCCTAGATCTAAGAATGGCTTTTACATTTTTATGTGGTTGAAAATAAGCAAAGCACTATTACATAACACTTAAAATTATATGAAATTCAAATTTGAATGTTAATTATTTTTATTGGATCATAGCAAAGTTCATTCACTTACTTATTGTCTATGACTGTTTTTTCTGCTACAACAGCAAAGTTGAGTAGTTGTGGCAAAGGTCATATGGCCATGAAGTCTAAAATATTTACTATCTGGTCCTTTATGGAAGTTTGTTGATCCCTAGCCTAGAAGTGAGAGCAAAATCGAAATAGATTAGCCCTGACAAGCTTGAAATCAACCTTTACTAGGACCAATATGATCTGCCAGAATAAAATGTAACCCTCCTTGAGAGGAGATAACATCCAAAACCTCTATATTTTTCACATGTAATGTCCAGTATCCAATATAAATTTGAAAGGTCTATTTAAAAAAGTATGAAATAGAGACTGGCCTGGTTGCATAGTGGTTAAGTACACGTGCTCCACTCCAGCGGCCTGGGGTTCACAGGTTTGGATCCTGGGCGCAGACCCAGCACCCACTCATCAAGCCACACTGTGGCAGCATCCATCATAAAATAGAGGAAGACTGGCAACAGATGTTAGCTCAGGGCCAATCTTCCTCACCAAAAAAAAAAAGTATGAAATGGCGAAAAAGCCAAGAAAAATGACAAAAAGAGTCACAGAGGCATGTATGTCATTTAGATATTGAAGTTATCAGACAATAACTTTTTTTAAAGTTTGTGATTAATAGATTTAAGAAAATAGAGGAAAAATATAAAGAATAAAAATTCTAATACAGATATGAATTCTAAAAAATAAAAAAAAAAAATGAAAATCCTAGAATCCAAAAGCACTATAACTGAAAGCAATAACGAAAATATAGGTTTAGTGGCAGATTGGACATTGAAAAACAAGAGTACTAACTAGAAAACACAATTATTGGATGAAGTACAGAAAGGGGGAAAGGTTGAAAAACAAAGAAAAGAGCAAAAGAGACATGGTAAAAACCTTTACTTCTTTGTCAGTTACAGTCCCAGAAGTAGAGAGAAATATTGAGACAGAAGAAATATTAAGAGAATTCTTCACCACTGACAAAGGGCATCTAACTGCATTTTTCAAGAATCTTTACAAACTCAAAGTACATTACAGTCAGGCTGCTGAGAACCAAATGGAAAGAGAAAAGCTTCAGAGAAGTAAAACGCTACTTTCAAAGGGGAAAAATAAGCTGATAGATGAACTTTCAATAAAAACTGAGTGACATCTTTAAAGTACTGACAGGAAACACCAACTTAGAATTTTATACCCAGCTAAATATCCTTCAAGAATTAAGATAAAATAAAGATGTTTTCCAGACAAACAAAATCTGAGAAAATTCATCAGACACAGACTTGCAGTAAAAGAAGTATTAAAAGCTCTCCAGGCAGGGGGAATATGATCCCAGATGGAAGCACAAAATTGGGAGAAAGAATGAAAAACACAAGAAAGTGTAAATACATGGATTAATGTAAAAGAATATTAATGCTTTAAAGTGGCAATAATCCTTATATCTTATACAATTCAAAATAAAGTAGAATAAACTATATGAAAACCTTAGCACAAGAGACAAGCACAAATGACAAAAGAAAAATAGATTTAAACTGTTGTGAGGTTCTTGCTTTCTTCAGCAAATATTAAAAATATTAACCTAAAGCAGACTATAATAAATCAAAGA